>NC_071468.1:47629603-50129603 GCF_028500815.1 Rissa tridactyla | reverse complement strand
CCAGGCTTTATGGCTCACATCACCTTGCAAAAGCCACCTGAATGATGGAAAGAGAAGAAAATCTTCCCCTTGCCACAGTATGTGACATTAGAGATGAAAAAGGTTTCAACTTAATATTCTAAATCCTATGAAAATTGCATATTACCATCCCTCCTAGGACTTCACCTTACTCAGCTCCAGTTAATAAGAGATTTTCTCCTTCTCCCTCTTAACTATGGAAATTTCTTGAGTGTACAGGCAATTGCAGAACTGAATATTGACTAATAAGCATGGCTTTATAATTTACAGGAGTTGTTTTGGGTTGCAACAAGATCACAACACACTTTTCAATCTTATATCAAAAATCAGTAAAGTTCATGCAATACAACAGTTTGTTTCCCTCCCTATAGTTTCAGTTTAATACCAAGAGACATTAGACATATTACATTTAATTATACTACACAAATAAACCAGCAAAATCCTTGTAGCTTGCAATACAAAATAAAGGGGGAAAGCAAAGAGAGTTTGATCATACTATAGTTATGCCATTTGCAGACGCATGCACCCTTGCTATTCTAATCTACATTTTTAAAAAATGTATCTAATTATTAAATTATTACGAGAAAGGTGAAGTATTACACTACAATGTTTTGGAAAATATATTTCTGTAAGCAGTCACAGCACAAATAAAAGCAGAACAAAAGCAAGTACTGTTTTCTTGGGAGGTAATACAATGTTTTGTTTTTCAAATTCAGCTACTGGGTGAGATGAATTTTTTTATACTCCCCTCCAACACCCTCATTAGTTTCATATCCTACTGGGTGTCAGATACACCCTAAACTTACAAATTATACTCAGACTTCTTGATTGTGAACATCTACACCATTTTTTCCTTTCAGACTCCCTTCTGATCCTTTCCTCTTTAGCCTATATGTGAAATGCACATCAGCAGACAGTCAAAGTATCATGCGGAAGAAAAGTTTGTGCAGTTTAGCTAATCACCAAGACTTCAGCAAAACTTCACTTCCCTAATATTGCCAATGTTCTGACTCAGAGAAAGATCAGAGGAAAACAGCGATTCCCAGAATATTTTAAGTATTTGTGGGGAGAACTTTTTGGTTGTCCCTGTAAAAATTTGGATTAAGCTTCAATCTTCAATCAAAACAAGATCGACGTTTTTGAAATATTTTTCAAAAAAGACAACATTTTCTATAAATTGTCTCAGAGTTAACAAAGCAGTACGAACTCCTACGCAAAGCAAATCAGTTATTTATAGAGGACACACCTTTTCTTGAATTAGCATTGAACTACGGAAAGGGAACTTTCAACAGCTTTAGACCAACTAATACATCATTTGAACAGAAATACTGAACAGTAACCAAACAGCAACAGTAAAGGGTAGGAGGGTGTTTTAAATGGCTGTGTTTGAGATGTCTCAACTGAGAAATTTTGACACGGAATCCCCAGTATTTTAATTATTTTTACTTCAATGTTTTGTCACTAGGCTTCAAAGCAGGAATCCTGAAGTGGATGCAACTTCTACTTGTAGCTGAAAAGCTTTGTGCATAGCACTGGAGGAACTCCTCCTGTTGCTGAAAATTCATGGCAAGAATCTCCTTCAAGAAGACAAACCCATGGAAACTTCAGGAAGGGAAAGACAATTTCCCTTTTCATATCTGTTTTGAAATTACTTTCTTCATTCTACATAAATTAACACCTCTAGAAGACTTTGTAAGAACAGGAAATTCTTTTTGCAGGTTACTGGAAGCTGAACTTTTCATGGAGCACTGTCTGAAGGTCTTGCATAAAAAGGTCTTGCATAAAAAGGCAGTCAGCAGAAATATGCTATTCTGGAAAGGGACGCTGACTTAACAATACACTTTAAAATACACTAATCACACTTTACATACTGTAAAGCTTCACTTTTTCAGTATTTCTTCTGCCTTTTCCCATCAACTGGCCATAAAGACAGAAGAGGAAAAAAAGAAAAAAAAAAAAGAAAAAAAAATATGCAGAATCCTTTTTTGGGAATGTTTTCACCCTAAAAGAATGTTAGAGTAGATGCCTTAAGAGTCTTGCCTCAAGAATAGTTACCGTCATATAAAAGTATTTCTCTTGCCAAAAGTGCCTGGATTAAAGACTACAGTCTTTGCTAAACCCAGAATATTTTTATTTTGATTTTTTGAGCTGTCTTTACATAAGACTGAGCTCCAGTTTTATACTACCATCACTCGCAGTGGACTTCCAGTTAAAACTTGGAGACTGAGTCAATTCCCATCACCCTTCACCAGCAGCCAGCCAGATAAATGACTGCAGTACAGTAGAGTGAAATGGGGGGTCTTTTCCTTCTCATGGTTTCCCTGCCTGGCTGTGCATACACTCCGTTAGTCTAAGGAAAGAAGCACATGAATATTAAACTCTATTCTTCTGCTTAGGCTTAATTTTCACTGAAAAAAAGAGGTTGTATTCTGAACCTCAACCAAGTAAACCAAGCAAAATCTTAAGACATGACGGATTTAAATTACAGACTCCCCATAGTTTTCCATCTGACCACAAATTGATTTTTGTACTGTGATTTTGGTTTTTTTTCTAACTCAAGTTAGCTTTCAGATAAGTGTCAAAATTCACTTGAAAATTCACTGTGAATGATTACTACGGCACTCATCATTTCTGAACAATTTCCACCGGAGCTTCATGGAGGCGAATGTTTCAAACCTAGATACGTCAATGTACCATGTCCTGGTTCGCATTGCAGCATTACATTTTTTACTCTCCATCCTTGACTTCTAATCATTGGCTTATAGTTGGTGAATATTTATTTTCATACATTTCAGAACAGTGAAATAATCTGTGAGAAAGTTTTAAATAGTTTACCTTATTTTTTTGCCTGTTGGTACTTGTGAGTCTCATATTTTTGTTTTCAGTAACACCTTGGACCAAGTCATATTTGGAGTAACAAGGTTTGCTGCCTGGCAGGGCTTCTTAAGGACCAGGATGACGAGTTGTGGAAGCTGAATATATGCTTGCACAAGTTCAAAAATTAGTCTTACATTTGTAAGGAGTAGGGTTTTGGCTTCAGTAATACCATTAATTAAATGCAACAATTACTACCCTAATAGCAGTTAGCAACCAGGTTTAGAAACCCTTCTGCAGAAAACCAAAGCACATATACACCAGGTAAGTATTGTCTGTGTATAAAAAAAAAAGAATAAAGATGATATGTATCTATATAATGGTATCTCACATACGGTGAGATATAACTTATTAGTTAATACAGTTGCTCTGGCTTATGCTGTTGCAATACAGTAAATCAACCTGTCCTTTTGCAAGTAGACTGGTGTTAACTATTTACTCAGATTTCCCAGTCCTTAAGCATGGAAGCATGCAGCAATATCTCTCAAACTATGTTATCCATCGACATGTTCAACACCTAACATGCTATAGTAGGTGACACTACAAGTCGTCTCAGGAGAAGCTTCTCAAGTTGTGGTCACGAATGTAAATGGACTGTTGTTATACCCGCCTCTTTAGGGAAGATGCATCAAAGAAGGAGAAAAAGGTAGACATTTCCCAAAAGTTTAGCTAACAGAGTGTACTGTTGCCCTTTGTTTTTTAAATGTTCTTTTTTAAAACTCTAGCAACAGGCATTAGTAAAGTGTCTCAAGCAGTTGTCTCTGGAAGCTGTCTATGAAACGGTTGCGTCTAGTAATGACGTAAATCGAACACACATACACAGAGATCAGCAGTACTATGTTAGATTATTAATGCATACGACACTCTCACAGAATTTCCAGTTATTTAAGCATCTCGGGAGAAGGATGCTAAGATTCAAATACCAAATAAGGTTTGAAGACTGCAGTGGTAATGACAAAGGAGGGATTCATTTGAGAGAGAGTAAATACAACCTATGAGAGTCACAAGAATTACAATACTTCAAAAATCACCCCCAAATATGTACAGTTTGTTTTCTTTGTTGTGCTCAACAGAGGTTGGCAATTTCTATGTGTTTTGTTTTGGAACATAATTTGAAAAAAATTATTTGATTTTGGCACTTATTGATATACCAGCAAATAAATTGTTAGAAAGATGACAATCTTTCGAAGACAGGATTGATCCTTGAGGTACTCTCTTGGCCTTTACACTAGCTGCTTTCTCCTTACATTTTAAATTACCTTGAGCTATGTGCAGATAATAAAAAATATATCTTTATTTGACTCTAGTGAACCTACCATTGACAGTCCAAAAAAATCTTTTCACATCTGAGCAATTTCTTCGCAGGAAATCAGCCCGGCAATGATTTAAAAGAAAAAGCCGTAACCTCTTCTTTAGGTCTTCTTTGCTTTGGGAATTTCTCTCTGAAGTTCCTCATCTCTTTCCCAAGTTCCTAGCTACGTATTTCTTTTTTAATAGACTAAAACAACTGCTAGACTTGGAGAAGCCTAAACCCAAGGAATGGAGGTCCAGTACCTCCCAGGGAAGAGCTGCTCAGCAATTTAATTTCTGTCTTATACGCAGGAAGAAATTCCCTTTTGGGGAGCAGCCCAAACCGCAGTTTGGCTGGAGTGAGTGATTTTATGTTCCCCCTATAATAAAACCTCTTAAGCTGCTATTGCAGCCTAATGGGGCTGCTGGTGCGCATTCACACGGTCCTACTGAAATGCCCTCCTCATTAAATGGGTTATTCAGAAACCAAAGTCTGCACTGACTTCAGTTTCTGAATAACTTTAGATACAATGTCAGGGTCAAAACATAGCTCCCGAATAGCTTCAGGACGGCAGAGTAACTGGTGATCACTAGGATTTGTGTATTATAGCAAGGGCAGGGGAATCCAAAGATGAAGAACTGGTTATCTAATAAGGTTTCTTCACAATACAAGGTCTCCTGTTACACTGGTGTACTGTAAATTGCTAGGGAATTGCCAGCAAGGATGACAGCATTTTGTCACAGTTGTGATTAAGAGACTGAATCCTTAGGGCCCCTCTAAATTGCCTCTCCTGTTGTCCTAATTCAAGTAGAATTTCATTGTTTCCAATGCGTGGGAGGAGGATTCAGGTGGAAAAACTAGCAAATTTGTCTTCTGTCCCAGAAAGGTACGCAAACAATCCGCAGAAGTGAACTTCTACAGAAATTATTTTGCTGCTGATTAGTCTCTGCCAGTTTTCATAGGTTCGTCAGGACACATGAGAATTCTCCTTTAAAGTAATTTATGTGCTGTGCTGCAGAGCCACATGTGACTCTTTTGATCTTTGATATTAGGGATGATGGATTTGCAGGCACCTTCAGCTTCCTCAACACTGCCATGCAACCTAAGTGGACTGACTACTGGACTGGTCTGACTGTTGCTCGTTCCACTTCCTTGGTGATAAGTAACACATTGTGATTATCTCAAGCATAAACTGGAAGCAGCCAGGATTTTTAAAACTCTTAATAGACCTTGATTAGAAAGCAAAGGTGTTTCATTTGCAATCATACCTTTCTTAAATAAGGTCAAAGACATACTGCTTTATAAAGACTTTTTCTTGGTTACTTAAACTTGTTTTGGCAGTCATTCTCATAATCATAATATGTTGGTGATGAAAGTTGTTTTTTATGGTTTTAATGAAAAATGCGGGATACGCCCTTCCAAATCTGTGAAAATGATAGCTGCACTTTCTCTTCTTTAAAGAGGCTGTACTTCTCTTACCCAGATGACCACCACAAAGGTTAATACTATGCACCTGAGGCCTTTCTGCACTCTAGTACAGAAGGCTAGTTCCTTGCTAAGCATCCGTACATGGATTTGAAAACATACTCATCAATTCTATGCGTAAAAGCTTTCTGAAAACCTTATGAGGCAACTTCAAATTGACGGTTTAGCTTAATTTCTCTTCACTTTCCTTCACAGGTATAAACGTGCTTCTAAAAATGTTAAATGTGTTATAAAGGAAAGTCCTTAATTCTGGACAAATGACTTAAACAGCAGTCTGTCATAACTACATGCAAGTTGCATGCAGTCTTTCTTGGTATTTCTCCTTCTGAAGGAAAACACGGCTGTGGTTTATGATAGCACTTTCTTAAGGCATGTGCTGGTTCCTTCTTTTCTCTGCTATCTTCTTGTCTGCTGTCAAGAGGGCTTCAAACGTTCCAGGTTTCCGCCCTGAGAAAAAGAAAAAAGAAAAAAAAAGAAAAAAGAAAGAGAGAGCGCTGGGCTCCTGCTGCACAGCTCCAGAGTGCTGTGGGAACAAAGAGCCAGAAGCGCTGGGAGGGATGACGGAAAACCAGTGGGAAGGGGCAGGAGACAGGCAAGGCGGTGGGGGAAGGGGCCTTGGGGGGAATGGGAGCAGAAAGGAGCTGAGGAGAAACTGGGTAGGAAAAGCTTCTTTGTTCAGAGGAGAGAACAAAGGGGAAGAAGAGATGATGGAAGAAGCATAGCTGGCAGGTTAGAAGAAATTCGTTAATCCTACTCATTCTCAGTCTGCACCCACGAAGGGGCAAACCTAAACACACAGAGGGAACTGATTAGCATGTGCCAAGAAACATAATTCTTTTGCTCTGGTTGTGACCATTAACATTATCTCTTGCCTACCCCTTGGCAAAAAAGACTTGTCCAAACTTTGGACAAAAATAATTAGATACAAAAATGTAAAGCTGAAAATCAAATATGTCAAGGCTACAGATACTGACTTTGTTGATCTTCACACATTGATTTAAGCGTGTATATTTTTAGCAGCTCAGAGGTACTGGTTTCTCTTAGACGGGGCTGACTGCTGCAAAGAAAACTAACCTGACCCACAGCAATTTGAGTTTCTTCTAAATCTAAACCTTAAATTTGTGATGTATCCTGTTCCACTTCTCCTGGGGTATGACAGATTTAGCAGAAAGAAGCTTTTATATTGTTTGTATATGTAACTGCTTTGTTTTAGGTTAAAAACTCCTGGTGGAAACCATTTATTTGTGGAAAGCAGAAATGCCAAAACTTCATGGGAAACTAATACATATCTTCAGTCATCAAACAGACCATCTAAAATATCAAAGACAGAGCAATGCTTACTTTTTCTAAGTTAAATAATATCAGTTCTTTACTGTAGGACTGAATGTTTTCCTCCTAGCAATATTACAGCAGAGTAGTCAGCATTTCAATGTAATCTGCACTACAATGCCCTATGTTAATGCAGACAGATACTTCAAAAACAGAACAACATGTTAATGGTCCCTCCCATATAACTCTTGGGCCTAACAATTAGTAGCTACTTTTATTAGCAGTTAAGTGCAGAAATATACCATTTAAAAATCTTACAACCTTTGTTCTGGATTTTAGGTGACTTCAACAAAATGTGTCTTTACTAATCCCTTTTGTAAGCTTCCATGTCTGTTGTAAACAGTATTTTTATCCCCTGGCTTGTTGCCTGGAGTATAAAGCAAAGAAACAGGACACCTTGGTTTTGCCAAAACTGTTGGTTTCTTTTTAATGTTTATTTTAAGATACAAGTAGAGGCTGGCAAACTTTTGTTACTGGTCATGGATGAATTTGTTTTCCAGTTCCTTATCTGTTGTACTTGGAACTCTGAAATTGGTAGTTGGAAATGAAGCTATTTATCTTGGTGGGAATAGGGTTAAACTCAGAATTTTCAGTTATAGAACTGGATTAAACATCAATTTATTGATCAACCCCCCAAAAAAAGGCTCAAAAGAGAACACTATCAATTTCATGAAGATTCTTCCTGTGAACGTGAATTGTTTATCAGAATAGCCGTGCTCTTGCAAAGCAGGCTGGCCAGTCCGTTGTTGTTTTGTAGACTGTCATCACTGTCTTCACCTTTCACACATTTCCCATTTCAGTTGCTTCTGTTTTAAGACATGTTGGTTGTGTTCTGTGCAAGACACCCAAACCCAGCAGCCATCTCTGGAAGTAAGAAATTAATTCGTTCCTTTTTCTGCAATGAAGTTACCCTGCCCTTACACACGCCTCCCTGGCCCTGCGAGTAACCAGGGTGTTCAAGCCTTAAACCCAATCTCTTCCGCATAGTTGCAGCGTGATAAATATGCTCCAAAGGTTTGCTTACTTAGCAGTGGCCACTAATACACGGTCTTGTAATACCTGCTGTAGGGCTTTTCTTCCGACAGCTGGGGGGGCAGTTGCTGGCACTTTGACTTCCTCCTTGTTTAAACAAACTGAAAGTTGGTCAGTCAGTTCTCAAGGAGGGCAGTTTACATACCTGGCTAAATTTGCCTTGTAATTTCCAGCTGTGCCAGGAAAAAAATAAAGATCTGACTGCCCATTTCATGTTCTAAAGAGTGAGGGAACCAATTTTTATGTATATAAAAATGTGGGGGTCTTATCTATATGCAGCTTTCTGGGGTTTACATATTTCGTTCTCCATCATAAATGATTATTAACTTTTTGGTTTTCTTGACACTCCTTGCTCTCAGTCAACATTTCTACTTTAAAATAGTTATTGTGATCCATCTGTAAGAGGTTTTTTGTTCTCCACTGACCTTTTCAGATTCTTTTAAGTGTTCTCAACTCAAGTGTTCTCATTTCAAGAGTTGTGTTCTCTTGTACAGCTGAGTGCCTTGTCTCTGCTACAGGACTCTGTGGTCGGTTTACTTCTATAAGCAGTCACTGAGAGAGCACGAGACAGCCCACTCATATGTGAAATGAAACTGAAAGCCGTTTTCTTCAACATAACAAGAATATGAACAGATTTCTGAATTAAAATATACTTATTATTCTGTTTCCTGAGGAGCTTAATTTATTGATTCATATTTGGTTTTGTTGCCTGTACGTACTGGTACATGGAATATCTTACACCGGAAAACATTTGCCTCCAGCTTAGTTGTAGCACAACATCAAAAAAACTCTGGTATTGTGATTTTTAGTACTGTAAGTACATTAGCTCAAACTGAGAAATTAATGTTTCATGATACCAGCATAAGCTTTCAGTTGCAGTGATACCAATCATTCTGAAAAATTACTTTGCAAAATTGTTGCAGAAGAAGAAAATAAGAGAGCAGCAAAAATTCTTATCTTCATGCAGGGCCAAGATGATCATTCATACCGAGACTTCCAAGTATTTATATCTAGTCTGTACCTGATGTAGCTTTTTGAGAAATTATAAAAAGGCAACTTCTAGCTTCTACATTTTAGTTATTCTTTTCCAGTTTAGGAGATTTCATCTTTATCTGCATGATTATTCCAATGAGTAAAGCCTTGATTTAGCTTCCTAAAGTTAAAAAACAAACAGAAGTTCACCATTGTATTGAAGAACTAAGCCGTGTACATGAAGAGTATCAGTCCTGAACAAGAGATGTATCACCATTGTAGTTATATCGGCTTCTTAAAAAAAAACCTTAGTACTTTGCTACTTAGGGAGGGAGAAAACTGCAGTATCTGTGGAAGCAAGCATTTTCACAGAATGTGTATAATTTGAACTGGAAAAGTCGATACAAAAAAAGTAATTGGATCTTAAGTCCAATCCGAGTCCCAGTACTACTCTTTGTTAAACCAGTCTAAATGTTTGGAGCCACGTACAACACGTGGCTGCCTTAAACCTGATTTCACATAAGCATGGTGTCTGATTTCCACATGGGCTCCCTTGACTGGACTGTGTGTCCTATACGCACACCTGATGCAAGGAGGTCTCCCCTCCAGCTAGCACAGGAGGCGGGTTTGATGTGGGAGCCTGGCAGAGGTAGCCTGTGCTTCTCTTTTCATGTGAGTTACAGCCCCCGTGAGTCAGGAGGACTCATGGAAGGACACAGTAAGAATACAGGTTAACACTGAGCTGACCCAGAGGACTTAGTGTCATTGCAACAAACCAAAATAACACAATCTGAGCCAAGAACATCAGTGTTTTACTTGAAGGAGTTGTTTGGGCTTTCAAGTCAATATGCATCTTTTTTATTGCCAGACTGAGTCTTGAGATTTCTTCTTTGGCAGGGACCAAAATATTTAACTTTTTTTTTTTTTTTAAGGAGGGAGAAAATGTTTCAAAAATTCATGCTTTCTCATTTTTCATCAGGTCTAATTCTAACCAGATCTCTAAAACCTGTACTTTTAAAGTTCTTAGCACTATCTTTTAGGGAAAAAGTATTAATACCAATATATGCATGCCTATACAGAGACAGTAGAGTAGAGTTGGAAACTCTGTGTGTTCCTGTATTCAGACTTGAGTGCAAAGTCAAACCCAAATCTCTCTTCAATTGATCAGAAATTGGACAAAGCCTCCAAACTTGTTGCAACAGACTTACGGAACTGAACATGATGATCTTGAAGAAATGAAGACCAACATACCAGCACTGGATGCTTCAGAGCCACCTCCTGAAGAGTCAGAGGCACAGGGTTTGTTTCTTTTGGGGCTAAAGCACTGGCACTGGATTTCAAATGCTCTGGACTGCAAGATACATCAAAAACTCCTCTGAAAAGGCTTACTATAAACAATTCATTTAATAGACCTAATTTAAATGTCTGCAGCATTATGTTATGTTTGTAAAATAATTATATTATATATAAATTTTCTATTATAATAAACTAATTTCTGTCTCCATTTATTTAGAACATCCCTTCTTTGGTAGTGCAATATCAAACCTTCTCTGCCTCAACTGAAAATAAACTATCAGTAAAACATTACTCCAGAACACCTAAACAAATCTATCTAAAAATTAGTTGTGGAAATTGTATTTGCATGCATTTTTGCATTAAAGGAAACTCAAAATTAGTTTCTTTTAAGGATACCAAAGTTGGCACAAATGGCGCAAATCCCTGGAAGGTAAATATGTGCCTTGCTCTGTTTGAAGAAATCTGGCTTCAAAATAACAAAGTTATAGACTTTTCAAAACACGCATCCTGGTTTGCACAGCAGGTTTTTCTTAACATCAGAAGCAAACACCAGGATGTGATGTTCTGAATATTCACTTTCAGTATATTTGAAAGGTCACACCTACTTGTATTTGAATGTGTAATTACTTTAAGAACAGCATTGTTCTGAAACACAGTTACAAAAGGAAAAAGGCGTTGGAGACCTTATTGTTTATTATAAGTCAGGCTTCTGCTTTCAGTCAGAGAATGAGAGAATATAGGCATTTTACCCACAGGAACTATTATTATTCCTGTAGAAGCAAACTTTAGATAGGGCTTCCTGCAAGAATGGCTGTGATCTAGGAAATATGCTGATTAAATCACTATGCGGAGAAAATATACTCACATTTCTGTGACTCCATTATCTTCATTTCTCAATTCATCAAAAACTTCACATACTTTGGAAGATCTCTTGCAGTGCTGTCCCTGCTGCTTCTTTATGGCCAAAACTGGAAATGTCTTTTCCTCCGTTTCTTTCTCAGTGGCACCTGGTGATTTCTGTTCTCTTGGAAATAAATAATTTACCTTGGAATAGGAGAAACAAAATTGTTTTGAGTAACAAAAAGTAATTCTGCACCCTCACAGTGGAATACTTACACAACTAAAAGGCATCAAATATGGTAACAAGCAATAATGTGCTCAGAACTTAATGTATCTTTATCTCAAGCTTTCGATAACATCTATTAGTTACGAGAACTATTCACCACCTTCAAGTCTCAATAATAATATTAGAAGGAATTTTGGAATGAATAAGAAAGTGGATTTCTGCCAGTTAGCACAGTGGGTGAGATTCGTGGCTAACCCAATTCCGAGTTAGCCAGCCCTGATTCCTCATGAGTGACAGAGGGTGGATAGGGGAGACAGGCAGAAGGTTAGATGTTTAAAGTAGGTGCTTAAAAAGAGGTAAGATAAATACTGTCAAAATTAACTACTGTTTTATGTGGGTTTTTTCTCTACCAGAGTAACACTTATAGTTAATACCCTACACCCACTGCTTGTTAAGCATGCAGCATAAAGAAATAATTAGAAGAATCATGCAAGAAAAGCCTGTGAAAGAACAGTGTTCACAGGTTTTGTTTCTTAAGAAGAGCCATACATCCCTGAATTCAGTAAGAATGTCCCACAATCTGCGATTACCATATCCCGTTCATGGGTTTTCCTGGTTTTGATACTTTTCAGTAAAACATTAGCTAAAGGAGGGAAATATTTATTTATTTTATTGCTTGAAATAATGGTTCTTATTTTAAACAAATTCATTTCAAGTAAAATGGGTCTTTACTCTCAGATTTTCCCTTTGGCTTTCATATATCTTATTAGTAGCAAATATCCAGCATTCCCTTTTATGGTATACTATAAAAATAAGAGCTTACTCCTGCTCTTACTACAGTTCTGGACTCATACATGCAAACTGGTGTTCTGTTAGGAACCTAAGCCTTACTTTTAGGTTTGTTTTTTTGGGTTTTTTTTTCAGGTTTTTTTTGTTGTTGTTTGTTTGTTTTTAAAGGCACATAGCACTCACAACTCATTTTTCTGCTACTTGGATCCTGATGTCATTTGCTTGAAAGGCTTTTCTGTAGATGTTAGATCAAAAAAAAAAAAAAGTCTGATTTTTCTGGTTAATATTTGAGAATACATTTCTAACCTGTAGGGTAACAAAAACATGAAATTGACATCCAAGAATTATTTAAAATGTATTACTTTATGTTTGTAGGCAATTTCTTTTAATTAAAATCCATGCAGAACAGGGAGAGGTTGGAAATGGAAGATGCGAACCTCCTGTCTTCTGGGCAGATTTACCATTGACTCTACCAGAAGCTCAATTTTTCAATAACATCTTTAAAATAAAAATTTTGGTTAGGTTTAGCTCTCATGAGAACACGAGTTTACAAGTGCTGGAGGACATTCAGCCTGCAGTCCTTGCCTGCCCACAAACTACCATTCTGTATTACCAGATTTCTTCTACCTCAGTCCTGGACTCAATCTTACACCGCTTATACCAAACTGCATAGTGGTTTCAAAGGTTTCCACGTGCAAATTCCTGCCTCCGGTACCTCCCACCCATCTCTCTGCTACAAGCTTTCACTACGAAGCAGCTAATTTTAGTTTAGACAACTAATTTAAGTTTAGTTTAGAGTATAGCAATACTCTAGAAAGGTAGTTTAGTCCTTACTTTGCCGTGCAAGCTCTTCTTAAAAAAAGAAAAAAAAAAAAAACAACAAACAAAAAAAAAAGCAAAGAAAGGTAAGGTGGGATCATTTAATTACTAACCAGATCGTGGCTGCTGTATGCATTTTCAACAGCTGCAAACTGCTTGTTTTGCTCCAGCCTCCTGCTCCAAGTTGCACCAAATAGAGAAACACATTTGGAGGAAAGCAATAAAGTTCCATCAGTCTCTGAATATATAGCGGATATTATCATTACTGCTGAATCACTGTCCCTTATGCAATACAGCCTGCCTGGGATCTAACCGTGGAGCTATCCTGAAAAACTGCACCTCTGCATACCTCGTCTGTAATCATTCTCCCTCAACGTCATAAATGGTCTGCTGCCTTTCTGGACAACCGAGGATCTTTTGTCATAAAAGCAAGTGCTTCATCAGAGTTCAAGCAGGGAAACATATTTTCTTGCACAGGGAAGAATACACTGATGAGGTGCAAGTTTTAAATAACTTAGCTTCCTATCTAAGATGGAGCCTCACTGCGACTTTTTCCTTGAGAACAACATTAACAAGCGTGAGGGACCACCAAAACACTAAGGCTGCTCACCATCTTAAGGGGATAATATTAAAGTCAGGAAAGCTATTTGTATTCCTCAGTGCTTCTGAGAAGCTTGAGCAAGATGTTTGCAAGGAGGTCCATCAGCTTCCTAAACAAGACTGGGGTTCCACGGGGAGAGGACTTCTTTTAACAACAACAACAAATGCAAGTTGCCACTCTGATGCTCCGGTTCACGTTCCTAGATCAAGATGCATTACATTTCTATTTTATTGCTCTGGTAGTTGAAAAAGGACTCTGAAATGGGAATATAGTGATTCGGTCTTAATGCAACTGGGATTTTTTCAAGCCTTGGTCTGGTCCTCTTGTCTCTAAGACCTTTTGGTCCAACAGAAATGTATTCATTCATGCAACACAGAGCATGAAAACCAGCAAATTTATAACCTTGCTTTACCAAAATTTGGTGTTATATGTGGGGAAATAAATCTGAAGTTTTAATCAGCTTATCAAGTACCTACTGGCTGGTCTCTTTCTTTTTTTCCAGCACGTGGTTAACATGGAAGCATGTCTTAGATAAAACTCAGAAGACCTGAAAATGTCTTCATTTAAGATAAAATTAAGTATCTTCATATATAATGACAGTAACTGACCTCCTGGATGATGCTATATCAAGAAAGGCAAGATGATACATATAATGCAAGCAAAAAAGGCGTCTTTCTTGTTCAAAATATTTCTTACTCCTTTTAGAGGTTCCATACTGTAGGTGAAAAAATATTAGAAACTGTAATTATTATAAACTATCATTATTATAAACCATGAGCTTACTTAAAGGAATTTTCATATTGGATCAACTAGGGGATAAACATTATCTTTATAATCCTGTATAACACTTGATATTTAATGACCTCCTGAAATTCCTATTCACTTAATTCATTTGATAAAGCCTTGAATTACATTCAGAAATACTATAATTTAAAAAAAAAAAATCCAGCATAAAACCCCCCCCCTATGGTTAAATTAGTTTTTTACCATATTGGAATAGCTGTAGAGAGATTTAATATTCTTTACAAATGTAATTTTTATATTATGTATTTGAAACTATATAGTGTTTTACTTCCCCTAACCTGCTGACTAGTCCAGCAAGCAAACATGACTTGTTACTAACACACTCTGCCTTTCATGATTTCGCTGTGTGACTGTCACTCTTATACACATAATGTTCAGTTTGTAATTTGCAACGAAGAGATAAACTGTCATTAATGTCTTTGAGTAGCAACTTTTAGTGGCAGCAATCTTTAATGTTTATATGTGTATGCTGGCAAACTCATCTAGTTCTTAATTTTGCTTTTCTGCATGAATTCAGCAGCTTTCTTGCGTCCTGAAGAAAGCAAATCTCGTAAAAAAAATCAACAAGGTATTTTACGTCTAATGAGAGTTATCTGACCTCTAAAATTCTTGAATGATTTAAGGACCAACTGTAAACTAAGACTCTGGAGCTGGGCTTCAGAAGACTTCAGGAATCATTCTTAACACAGGATCAAATTTTAATATACAAATTACTGGTGTGGGTGACTCATCATACAACAGCTTCAGCATTCTGTCTTGCACAAGGGTGAGACTAAAGCAGCTGGTAGAACTGTACGGAAACAAGAGCAGGGCCATAAGTTTGGTGGTCTGCTCAGTTACACACTGAGGGCAACTGATTACAGTACTGCTTGGGCTGGCTTTTCTGTCCCGAATGTAACATTAGACTAGACGTTATACTGAATAAAACTCTTGAAATAGCAAATTAAATCAGACACAGTAGTGTAGCCTGATGTCATCTTTGGAAACAATCTGTGAAACCAATAGGCTGGTATATCTAAAATAGTATTTAAGACGAACAGATGTGACATCCTATGGCTCTGACTCTCCAATATGCCTGTGCCTATGTGGAGTCTTTGGGACTTCAGTGACTTGTTTACGCAGAACTCCTTGCAGAGCCTGGTAAAAATAAACCCCATGCTATGAAGAACAACAGAGAGGGAAAGCGCAGCTAAACTTTCATCTGGAACGTCTGTCCTCAGGACTTTAAAAGTTGTATTTGGTAAGTGGCGTGTCATAACTGCTTGTAGCACCTACAGATTTAAATACATACAGCTCTAGTTCTGTAAGTAATTTCAAGACTCCTCATGTGCACTGTGTTTTAGGATGACTGGGATTTAAAGAGCAAATGCTCCCATATCTGCTTATTGGAATATATGTCCCTTCACCTTTTAATCCAAATTAAGCCTTTTTGTTTTTTAAAGTCACCAAAATCCTCCCACATTTACCTAAATTATTTTGCTTTCAGCAGTAACAGAGCATGTTCACTGTTACCAGAAGCTCCTCTGCTTTTTCAAATTTTGTCCTTCCAGCATTGGAAAAACACCAAAGTGGTGAGGATCAGGGCTCCTGGGAAATACGGAGTTAACATAACCCAGGCTGGTTGCCATGAATAGGAAATAGCTTACCCCTGCAGTCAATTTGCCTAATTGATTAGAAGCCTGATTGCACCCCTGAAGGGCTAGATGCCCTGAGGGGATATGCATGCAGCGAGGCAGGGAGCTTACAAAGCAGCTTCACAGAACAGGAGTCTCCCAAGCTGCTGGAGCCTGGGCTGAGATATCATTTTCCACTGACCACTTCTAGATCAGTGCTCCCACCCATCTCCAGCCCGCTCCCAAGCTCAAAATCAGCTCATAGAACTGGACAGAGGAGGCCAGAAAGTGCAATTTGAGTGCCACTTCCTACAGGTTGCTGATGGGCCCAGCTGGCACAGACACCAGCCAGTTTGTGAGTGAGGACACTCAGCCCCCTGCGGGGAGGCTCTCCAGCAGAAGAAATGTTTTGCCCACCCAAACGCTCCCCCCCTCCCCCCGACCCCTCAACAGCAAGCAGTTTGTTCCTCTAGTCTTTCTTGCTCCTTCGCTTCTCAGGAGTGAGAACCAGAACTGCCCAAATGACAGAAGTCCCAGGGCTTGGCAAGCTACTGGCAAGGGTCAGAAACAACGGGAGCTGCCCCATGGTTCCCTAATCAGCTGGGTAAAGTTGCCTTCAGAAGCCCAGTGGCAGGAAGCAGTTTATAGTACAGTAACTCAGCCCATTGTCTGGCCTTTTTCAGCTTGGCTTCATTACTATTACCATGATAAAGACCAGCATTTTTTTTCTACTTCCCTTTTGCCCCTTCAAGTCTCTACTTGCTCTTGACTTTTCCGAATTTCACTTTGATACTTTGACACCTCCGTTGTTCTCCCAGACAGATATAATTACAAGAGTTCAAATAAAGCCTGTTTTTGTCGGGGCGGGGGGTGAGGGAATGAGGAGAAAGCATGGGTAGCAGAGAGATGCTGTGGAGATTTGTTGGGAGAGCTCACCTCCTCCCCAGTTTGGAGCAGCTCTTCAGGTCTTTTCAGCAATTCAGAGGGCCCAGAAAGCTGCAACTGTGAGACATAATCCAACATTCAGGTTTAGCATAAAACAGAAATAACAAAAAGTGAGCCCAACAGGGTAAGTGGGGATTGCAGAGAGCCAACTGTGTTTCAGTGTGCAATACTGCACCTTCTTGCAATGACACCTGACCATTCTTACCTTGAGAAAGAATTTGACAACAGTTCAAATTTTAAAAAGAAGAAAAACCTGTGTGAAGGCTCATTCGAAGCATCACAGCATGAAACAGCAGGGTGTCTTACAGTCTGCTACAGTACTCATTCAGTGCTGATGTGAAGGAAAATGCCTCCCCTCCCCCCCCCCAATATCTCCACCACTCGCTGGAATTCCTGGACAGTCTCCAAAGCCAGTACAACCTGCTCAACTTAACTTGTGGGACTTAGTGACCCCCACAATGCTAGGGCTGCAAGGTACCAAAAGGCTAATAAATATATTTCTGGGGCCCCCTATGAAAAGTAATTTCTCTGATCCAGACATCACAGAACTCAGTTCTGCTTTCCTGAGGGCAGAAAATGAGTCACAACTTCAGTTATGGTTCAACTGGGAGTGGCTTACAGAGATTGTCCTTTGTCTCAGTACAAAAAAAGGCTGTCATCTGGTGAGGGCAACACAGCCTTCATCTAATCTCTTAACGCAGTGCGAAAAGGAGAACTATGGCAGGGGTTAGACTTTTACTCTGGTGACATTCATAAACCACCTGGAACAAAGGCACATGGGAAAAAGCAAGCCTAGCCTCAACGGAAAAATTATTTCTGTTATCCCCAATTCAACATCTACTTCTGTCACTAGACATGCTGCTACATTATTAGGAAGTGGGGCTGTAATTCAGGAAGATAGATCTTGTTGCTTTTCATCCTATTACTCCTCAACTCCTTTTTTTTTTTTTTTTAGGCCGTAAATCCTTGTACCTCCATGCACTTCAGCATCGCGGCTCCTGATTTAGTATTCTGAAGACAACTATTAGAACCACCAGACACAGTTTTAATCCTTTTGACAAAATATATCTATATTCTTCCTGTATTAATCTTAGAGTCCATAATACATCATGCAGTGACCTGGATGACAGAGTATTGGATGCACTTATTAAACCTGTGGATGACACCAAGTGCAAAGAGACTACCAGGAAGCTGGGCTTAGAATACAAAGTGACTCTGACAAATTGGAAGCGTGGTCTGAAGCGGCGGCAGGCTATCCAGCACAGACAAATGCAAGACAGTGCACACAGGCAAGAATCATCCGCTACATGAAGACAGGCTGCAAAACAGCTGGGTGGAGAGTGAGCTCTACAGAGATGAAAGCTGAGGGGCTACCGAGGATTGCCAGCTTAGCAAACCCAAACACTGCAAGAGGATTTATAAGCATAAATCCAGCCTGAAAATCACAAAACATAATCAATTATATACTGCATTACAGCTTCAAGGGGAGTACTGCAACCAGCATGGTGCTTCCAGAGGGGCACAGAACAGTTGAAGAGAACGACAAAGATGAACAGAGGTCCAAAAAAATGCAATTAATTAAAATGGTACTAGCTTAAAAAGATTGAAGACACTATGGTCTGCAAACCTATGGAAAAGAAATTATAGTTTTTTTCTATGTATTAGTTATTCCATGGGGAAAAATGCAAAAAGGAATAGGCTTAAGTTGCAGGAAGAATGTTAAGGTTCCGGGTTGAGAAACACATTTTAATGGTAAGGAGAGGGGAGTTCTGGACAAGCTTGACAGGGAGAGCAGGTCTCTGAGAAAAAGTTAGCTAAATAACTGTCAATGATGAGTGGGTATTATCTGAGGCTGCGATGGGCAGGAGAATGGATTAGACTGTCTTTTCTTTAGAAAAAAAGAACCTTCCAGTTCTACAGTTCCAATAACCAACAAGCCTAAAAAATTTGCAGTTAATATCATTTTCCAAGATTCCCACCTCTTCAAAAAATGCGCAGGTTTTGACGAGGGTTTCGTAAAAATAAGCCAGAAAATTTATGAGCTAAGCTACTGATTTAAACTATATTCTACTATCCTCTTCGAAAAGCTGTTATGCATTCATAAGACTTTATTGCAGTAAGATATCAGGAAAGAATTTTTGTCTTATTCTTAACTAATTAAAGAGTGAAACAACGCATAAACACTAGACAGGGTATAAGGCCATTAGTCTATAGAAATTACTTCTGAAAACACCATGAATTCTATCTAGCGTATCTGATCTTAAAAAATAAAATAAACACTCCTATATTGGCAGATATATCACCTAGAGGGAACCATCTGTCCTTATGCTCTTTTGTATGCTTTTCTGTTAATTCTTATGTCCAGAGACAGAAAAACAAACACCAAGGAATGACAGGCAGTTTTATTATACTAGAGTATATACTAGGGTATTAAAAATAGATTCTGTAAAAATAAATAAAATTATAGCTAAAATTCATTTACATAAGTGTTTTTCTTTACCTATGATGTATTAAATTATCTATTTCAACTGCAGTTTATAAACATGAGTTAAAACATTCTTTTTAATTTTCTGTTTAAAAACATTGTATGAAAAACATCACAAGAAAAAAAGGACTCACAAAAATTTTTCAAATTCTACAAACTCGCTGTGTATAACATGATACACAGTTTGGTGCCCCCTTTTGCCCTTTTTTGAATCTTTTAAAACACACTGGACCAGATTCAACTCCTGTATAAAGCTGAAACATTTCTACCTGGATTCAGTGGATTTATACTAATATCCAATGTTATTTTTTCTTTTTTTTCTTTGAAGCAGAGAACAGACTTGGGTCTATTGCAGTTACAAATCACAATGAAGTTTTATGTCATTGGTATCGCACCCTTGGACTTTTATTGTGAGATGATGTAGCACTTTACAGCAGGACAGTAGAGGCTTGAGCAATACCTACTGAATGTATTCAGGATTTGATGGTATTATCCTTTAATCACCTCATAGAAATTCTCAGCCTGGTAGATAGCTCATTCAGTTCTGAATTATTAGAGTGTTATATTTATTATTAAAATTATAAGTTAGGGCATATTTTGCATCTGCTTTCTTGGAACATCTTTAGCACTTTAAAATACGTTTGGTTTCCTTTTTTCTTTCCAGTTGCAGTCTTCCATTTGGAGAATGCCTTTGCCAAATTTGCAGCAGAAGAAATGGAAAATTTTTTGAGTGTTTGGGTCTCTTAACACCTTCCGTGAAGTATCACTATCACTGCATAGGCAAGAATATGCAAATAATTTGAATCCCCCCTACAAGAAACACTTGTTTCAATATCAACAATTATACATCCCTCTGTGGGCACAAATAGATTTCCTTATCCTTAAAGCGTGTTTAAATCTTTTAAGCCTTTTTAGTCACAAAAGTACATCTTAGAAAAAATACTTATATGAGGATATGACCCTAACAGAGACTATTAACATCAATGTACTTACTCTTGACCTACAGTCTTGTAAATTAAATGCACGTAGTTCCTACATGGATGACAACTACACTTTGTATTTTCTCCCTGAACACGCTTTCATGTGCATAGAAAGTACAAGGAACATACTAGTCCAAAATGAACTTTTCGCCTCTTAAAGGCACAGGAAAGTTTGATTCCTTCAGTGACCGTGATTCCTCTGCAGGATCCCTCCAATTCGGCTTTCTGCTACAGTAAAGCAAATCAAAAGCGACCTCCTGGTGCTAGCATGGATATTGACCAAAAGTTAACACTATATACATGTATAAAAAAAAAAATTCTACCTGTTTACCCTGGAGGTGTGTCCTGGTTGCCATGGGAATGGTAATCATGAATTTCCTGGCTAGAGTGTGATCAAAATCCTAACTTTCAACACTGCATTAATGTTGTTTTTCACACTTGCACAATACAGATTTTGGCTGTAGTTCAGGCGTTTTCAAACGGAACAAGCTCTTTTCCCTGACATTGTGCTAGGATGTTAAACTTACAAAAAAAAAAAAAAAAAAAAAAACAAAACAAAAACAAAAAACCAAACAAACCCAAAACAAACCAAAATAAAAAAAAAACACTAGCAACCAACAAACCAAACCAACCAACCAAAAAGGTTAAAAAATTAATAGTCATATACAGATGGAACCTTGACAGTATTACCTTCAGCATTTCCAACAAATCCCCACCAGTTTCCATTCAAACTGGTGGCTCAATGTACCTGAGACAGCTAATTAAAAAAGGAAGTGGTCAAAGTCATGCTTTTTTTTGTAAACTTCAAAGGTGATCCCTCTCCTTCCTCCTCTTTACATTTTACTGTCTGGCTTTCTGCCCATCCTGCAGCTGTTAGCTGAGCCTGTGTTTCACGGCGTCAAACCTGCCTCCTCACGGTCCATAAAGTTACAGCAGGGATCGTGATACGCAGGTGTGGAAAAGCCCGAAGTGCAAGATGGGCCCATTAATGATTTTTCTGGCACCCCATGCTGAGCTGCTGAAAAAAGAGAGCAGCTCGCAGAAGGCAAGGGACTCTTTGTTTGCAAAGGTATTTGAGGTCATATTACTTCTCCCACAGCAAAGGTGTTGGTTTTTCACTTTAAGGGCTGTTTACAGAAATGATTCACCTTTTATACAGCTTTTAAAAAATGCTTTGAGGCTTTAATTGGACACAGGATTTGCATCACACCAGTATGAAAACTCTTACTTTTCATTTGACCCCCCATTAAATCATTCAATGATCTTACTCAATGATAAGCAGCCAGCTCCCACTGTGTGGGCTTAACAGAGGAAAACAAAACTCAAATAATTAGGGTTTCATTTATGTCATAAGCTTTCATTTGGGAATTTCTGCTCCCATTTACATTTGGGCAATGAAGGCAAAGGGGACTAACAAACAGGAAGAAGCACAATAATTTGCTGTTCTTCTTGAAATAACTGAACAATGTGATAACTAATATCTAAAACTCTAAGCTTATAAAAATAACTTAAAACTCTAAATTTTAAACATTGCTCTAGCTGTGATCTGAACTGTGCCCAAAGAACAACTTTAAACAACTCCAGGCTCACGACTTTTAGAAATGGGTGCCTGAAACCAATACCCTACAGGAACCATTTCCCACAAGACGCGAGTGACACATGATATTCTCCACCCCTCAGAATCAATGGGACTTAAATTTTCAGATCATCCAAACACCGAGGCATGGCCCAGATTTCACAAAATATTTAGTGCCCAACTTCAACTAGTGTCCCTGTGTCCCTCTAGGAGAGAGCGCCTGAACAGTTGCATTTGGGCTTTCAACTCTCTCCCTGAGCCCCTAGTTAGGTGTGGGACATTAGCACTTCTGCAACCTCTACGTCCTAGATCCCCTAGATCCCAAATCTTTAGGCATGTATATTTTGACCCTGTCCCTTTGCATCAGTGGTTTAAAGTGGGTGTATTTGGGTGCTAACAAAGAGTGAGCAGATAAGGACTGAGAAGCAGCAGCTAGTGAGGAACATATTGTGAGGGGATGAGAGGTTTAAGAAGAACTACTGAGGCAGAAAAGTGCCAGCTGCACTGTCATCTCTGCTGTTTATCCACACATCATTTACTTTTATCAAAAGTTTGGCAAAGGAGGGATTTGTCTACACATAATTCTGTAAGAGAGTAACAGTTCCTGTTGCTACAACTCCTAAAGATACAGAGCTGCTGGGCACTGCCCAAAGCCCAAAGATGCAAGTTCAGCTCTGAAACAGCAGACCCATCTAGACCTACATGGATATGCCACCTCTGGCAAAGCAGCAGTAGATGAATTTCAGGCTCCTGACCTGCTCACGTCTTTTTTTCCTAATACTTTATTTCCCTGAACAACCATTTCTGAGGCAGCAATTCCTAGAAACTCAAACCAGGACTGGGAGCAATCACAAACCTGAAGAAAAGCAGTGCCAACCATAAATAAGCTGGAATCAGGAGCATTATGCTTCTGCTACTGCTTCAGCATTTGGTTGTGTTACTGAGCAGCATCTGAAGTTGTGAGATAGCAGGACATCTCTTTAAGAAAAGGCAGTAGAAACCAGCATGGACCATATATGACCGCAACAGTGAAGAATGCAGTTTGGTTTTCTCCATGCCTGAAGTCACAACTTGCTCAGAACTGGCATGGCTTTGCTGACAAACAAATGGATCGGGTACCCTTTCTAAAGACATTAGGGAATGACGTGCGTGTGTTTCATGCTGCTCCTAAGACCAGTTCTGACAATAGGATTTCAAGTGAACTCGTTACACGTAAGACACTCTCTCTCCTCTCTTCAGTAACTGCTGTGGAAACTGTGCCAGTACCTTCAGCATGGAAATATAACACAAACTGCGCATCCCAGGACTCCACAAAGATGATCTGTATCCCAAAAAAAGCAACCAAAGCTCAAAAACCTAACTCGGGAACAGAACTGTCAGAGTATCCACATACAGCAGGGAAACAGAGAAAGAGCTATAGCAAAAGTAACAACTTTATATTTTTGCGAGAAACTTATTTTCCAGCTGTCAGAAGGAAGAGTAAGGTGAGCTCATGAATAATTGCTTTTGCTGGTTCCTTTGAGCGCCAGACTAATTTTTAGCTATCCATCCTGCAACAGTCTGTAATAACCTCCCCATCTGTGTCAGCAGGTACATTTCAACAGCAAAGCAAAAGAAACAAAATCTTCTCCTGAAACTCAACAAATCTCAGTAGCCTTTGTGCTGCACCCACAAGCCACCTAAATTACATGAACCGGCCGCCTTCATTATGTTTGTGATGCTCTAAAAAGTCTTTCCAACCGTATATTACACAGTTCATGAAAACTACCCTGCCATCAGCTTTTCAGGAAAGAAGCTCTGACCTTGCAGCTCTGGAGGGTGATGAGTCAGTCTTCTGTGCTCTCACAAGAAAATAAATTTTAAAAAAGCATGTTAGAAACTGAAAAGCTGAGGGAGACTGGGCACGGTGTGTGGGTGTTGTGGAATGCTATAGTAAATTATCTGCTCTGCCATGGGACTCTTCAATGGCCACATGCATGTCATGCAATCTTCTTGCACCACAGCTCCTTTCTCTGATGGTGACAGCAGCACAACCCTCATCTCACAAAGAGAGGTTGCAGTGAAACAGGCAAACAATCTTAAGGGCTGTGAAGTGCTGAAATAGAAAAGTAACTGAGACAATAGATTTATCTCAGACTGATTTTTAGGTTCTGCCTTTCTCTAGACTTCTGTAGGATTCTTTATTCTGAGATTTCCAACCTTCTTTTTTATGGATACTGTCAGCAAGTGAGTGCCACAAGCAGCATCCTGATTTTTGCTGCACAAGTCCCCTTTGAAATGCCTCAAATCACAGCTTGGTAAAGCCAGCTATAAGCCTCAAAGAGTAAGTATCTCACCACCAGGTGTGCTCACCTGTTCTTCATGGGCAATTAAGGACTCTGTCTGGGTTCAGCTGCTGAGCATCCTACTGGGACTGCGCTATGGGGTTTTCTCTGCCAGCTGCAGCACAGCTGGGGCAGTGGCAACTGCAGCTCCCAGACATATGCCACAAGTGACATGTACCCCTGCTTTACTAAATCCTATAGGCTACTTAAAACACGTAATGGTTATCAACGTTGCACACTGGCAAAATAGTTTTTACGACCACTGTTGCTGTCCTCTGCTCTCTATCAGTGTAGTTGTGGGATACATTTTGATTTAAACAAGTAACTGTGTGATATCAAACTCTGATTTCTAGCAGCTTATTTGTCCAACATTTAACGTTATGTTATTATGACATGCTCCTCCTTAGTTTGAAATCAAAGGCTTTAACCCTAAAGGTGAAGGAGGCATAGCACAATGCAGTGCAAGGTTAAATCTCCTGTTTGAACCTAGATGGACCACCAGGCTAGCAGGGCTATCCTGCTTCCTATAACCTTGCTATCTTACTCAGAGAATAAGAAGTTTCTAGTACAACTTGATTTTCCCAGACACATTTGCAAACTTTTTCAATTAAAAATATCTGGGGTTTGCAATTTTTCTTGAATTCTGATTGGCCAGCTTACAACAACTGAAACAAGTGTAAGCTATAGCCAAGTCTATGTGCTTTTATTTTTAAATTGAAATATTGTTTTCAAACTGTAACAATTTCAAAACTACCAAAACGCTGAAAGTATGTGAAATTTAAATCCAATAAAACACATTGCGAAAAACAGCAAAGTTCAAACATACAAATATTTCCCATTTCTTCATTTCTCCCTTTTTCAGTCAATTCCAATTGAAGATACACTAAAGAACACTAAAACTTGATTAATCCATGATAATATGACAAGGGCTAAACCTCGTCTGATCTGGCAACCGAAAGGAAGGTGGGAGGAATTCTGAGGGAACAGGCAGAGTGAGAAGTGAAACTGCAAGACCGTGAGATGGTGATCAAAGGGAACAAGGACTCCCAGGCACAGTGAGAAAAAACGTTACCGTCCTGGAGAGATGAATGAAGAAAGTCTGCAAAAAACAGGGTCCTCTTTGTGCTGCAGTTCCCCCAACACTATTCAGAAGAGTTGATTTTTAGCTGTTACATTAACCCAATCCAGATAATTTCATTAACTTCCTTAAATTCACCTTGTTATGTCAAATAATGTCCCAAGCTCTAGAGTGCATTTCACTATGTGCTGTGTGCAAATACAAAACCAGATATGACCACATTTCAGGGACTATCCACCCAACTGCATGTCCCAAGGCTTAATGAGCTGATGTTTGAGAAATGTTTCATCTAAGAATCTTGAAAGGCAAATAGTACAGCACCATGTTAGTAAGAAACAAATTAACCAGCTGAGTTTTTCTTTTTATTGCTGTTGCCTCTACAGCCTCTAAACAACAAGCAAACAACTTTCAAACTCAGAAGATCATTGTATTATAAAGCATTAACGTTATTCAATTTTCTCTTAGATAAAAAAAACAAACAAAAAAACCCCAAACTTTATTGCAACCGTAAGGGCTTTTTTGAGGCATTTTCTACTGTAAGTTGGAGCATAAAGATCCTTCAGGTATGGTATAGACAGATATCAAAGCGATGGAAGGGAAAACATGTAAATTAAAAAACAAACAAACCCACCCAAAAAAGAACCCCAGCCACCCCAAACAGGAAAAAACCCCAGCAGAACAGTCTGCTCCTTAATTCTGAAGTCCTGATACTGATAATTTTTTCAAGCTGGCACACCTCACTGCTGCCCCATAGCTCTCATTCATATAATTTTTTTCTGGTGCTGAGTGGAGTAGAAACACAATTTCTGACCACACACAATATTTCAGGTGATAGCCCAAGATCATGGTGGGGAAGCAGGGGAAGCGGTGCTTTTTAGTAAAGAATTAGAAGGCATTTTGGAAGACTTCATCACTTCCAGCTACAGCTGGAATTTAAATATTTAAAATACTCTCTTAAGATTCTATTGTCTTTTCTGCTCCTGACTAAAGTTAGCCAGCTATTTCTATGAGCAGCATCTATGTTTGTGTATAGTAGTTTCTATGTGGCAATAATTGTTTTTAATATTCCAGAAGGAGCTGTACCTCTCAAGTTGGTCAAGAGATGGACACACAGAAAAAAATCAGGGAAGGGAAAGAACTTATACAGGCCTTCAAGACCAGCTCCAATCAGGGCAGTGGGGTGGACTATTAGGGTGACCGTGGTCTGGGCGCTCTGGATGAGCTCAGAGAACTTGGGTAATGCTTAGGCAGCAACATAGAGGCAGCAGTGGAGAAGAAGAAAGTAGCTGAGGATATTAGGAAAGCAAGGAAATATGAGGTACTGCAATGGAGAAGAAAAGCTGTAAAGAGCTTTTTTTTGAAGATAAGAAAAGATGGAGATCCAGTGAGAAATCCTCCCATGGGAGTGACACAACTCAAGCAACAGGCCAAGAAATTATTTTAGCTCTTATGCTCTGAAGAATGGAAGTATCTGATCTGGAGGAGGGGGAGGGCTAAACATCGTTGTATTATCAAGGTGGGACTAAATGTAGACCTGAACCATGGTCTAGTGCACCAAAAAGATGACATTCAGACAAAGACCTCCCAGTAATTACTAACTGGAGGGGAAAAAAAACAATTTTAAAATGTACTGTTTCATCCTCAGCAGCAAAGAAGAAGGAGGACAGCCACACTTATTTAAATCCAGTATATGCATATCATTTAGAACTAGTCATATATAATTATTTTTTTTTTTATTGGGAGCATTAGAATGGGGAATTTCATTGGAAAGCCTGGAGGAGGGGGAGCAGCGTAGCCACTGCTTGAAATCCCTCCTGATGTGCAAAGCACAGGCAAGACCTTCACAACTCAAGTGATCTGTTAGCCTCATGTTGTGCAAGGGTGGACTACTCTTGCACCTTATGGACAAATGAATAAAGTATGATTAAAGCCAAAAAATATGTATTGAATAACTTGGTAAGATTTTTTTATCGATATTATTATTAAAGGACATATCAGAGAGGTATTAAAATTAGAATAAAAAAAAAGATGGTTATAACATAACTGTCTCTTCAACAGGTGGGGATTGACAAGTTACAAATATTTTCCTGTTTAGTTTAGATAACTTTTTACAGCAATCAAATCAGCTCTCGAGTGCTTTGAAGCCAAGCATAACCAAACCACCCACTGACTTATGAGTAACTCTGTAGAAATGGCTACCGAGTGCAACTCCGGTAAGGCCGCTGGAAAAAACTGCCGACAAACATGGCCTTTATTTCATACACCCAGCTTAGTAATTATAGAGCAAAATTCAGCTGAAAGGACCCAACAAGGGCTGGGATTTTCACACTTACCTTAGGAAATATTTGCTCAGTTTCTTTTTGGGGCTTCGTGTGTTTACAATGACGAGGCAGACATTGGCAGCATGCCAATCCTCGCACGCTTGCTGGGAGCTGTGGGCAGAAGAAAGAAAACAAAGTCAGACGGATGTTTTCTAAATGAGATATTCCCCTCGTGATGGTATATTTGCCCCTTGATGTGCCATCCTAAAATGCATCTTCATCTGGAAAAAAGTAACTAAGATAACAAGCAGGACTATTTTAGAGATTATATTTTCCTTATTCAAGCCAATCTCCATTTCTTTGGAAAAAAAAAAAAGAGACTTCTGAACAGGACCACATTCTGTTTTTTTCCTACTTTGCTCTCGTTTTAATCGTACATATTTTCTTTCTGTTGGGCTGTATTCTGCTCTCATGTACCTTCAGCGAAAGTACAGAGCAAATGCTCTAGTGTGAGCAAAACCGGTCCAGTTTTACATGGGCATAGCTGAAGTAGCCCCTTCACACTCTCAGCCAAAACAAGTAGAAGTTACCAGCTAAAGGAGATCCTGTCCCCTCCTAGTATTTGTACAGCTAGGTAGTAAGCCATATCTGGAAAACAGCTCAAAACTAACCTGAAGAAAAATTAGGGAGTGGAGTGGGGAGATGATTTTCCTCCAGGTCAGCACAAAGATCTGCTGATGTGAGCTCCAGTGGGAGCACAAGCAGGGAAGAGCTGGGGTGACACCTTCACTTTACACAGGACACTTATGTAAATCCAAAATTATTTTGAAACTACAGTTCTGGCTTAGATCACAAGTAAGGGAGGCAAATCAGTAGAAAGAACAAAGATATACTCAAGAAAAAAAGGAATATTTTTTTTCTTTTTGTTTAAGCTCTGTGAACTGGCTCACTTTGGTGTCAGACAAGCTCTAGCAGGAGACCAAGGACAGGAAGGGGAGGGGAACAGGACTTGGCAGCAGTAGCTGTTATATCAGCTTAGCTGTAGCACCAACCCATCATTTAGAGCATCTGTGGTAAGTTCATTGTTAACAGCAGCAAAACCTCAAAACTCTTGAAATGATTTTTTTTTTCCTTACCAGCTAGGAAATTACAGTGGTTCTTTCTGAGATCTTTCATAAAAGGCAGGTATACATGAAGATACAAGATCTGGCTCAGAGAACAAGAATTGAAACACTAGGGCTTGGAAACAGAGATTTAAAGCCTTGTTCAGGCCACCTTACCCTTCTTTCAATAGAAAAAGAGGGGGATGGAGAGGACCCTATTAATCTTTGCACAAAGGCTGTTCTCATGAAACCTTAACACAGTGATTTTACTCCAAGTGGTTATTACACTTCTGTGAGACCTACAGTAGTGCAATTGCATTGGTTCGCTGTTTGTTCCCATAGCTTCCTCCCTCAGCCTCAATTCACTGTTGTTCAAGTGGCTGCTGCTACCTGCAGCTCTCAGGAGCAGCATATGAGCAGCACTGCACTGGCATTTCAGAAATGCCTGGTTCTGGCTTTGCTGGAAACAGCATAAGAGCAAGCTATTTGCACATCTTCCCTTACAGGCGTGAGCCAGAGGTGCAAAGGTTCGCGACTGAGGCAGCAAAGGAAACCTCAGCCATGGGGTAGGTTTGGTTTGGAAGCATCGATGGCAAGTTTCATGCAAAAGTTCATGTCAATGCCTCAAACAATTTACAAACCCTTAGATGAAAGAGTTTATTGCAATGATTTACTGAATAAAAACATATTGAATGCAGTCATTTCATTATTTTTCATTATTTGGCAAGATAGGTTGGTAACGAGAACTGCATGGATGCAACACACTTTGATTTTGTAATGAATCTGATTTAAAAATTCCCTTGAAATTCTGATTGAAACGGAAATTTCACGCTTGGTAGCAGGCAGATTCAGAACGAGTGTGTCTAGACAGGCCAAGTTCAACTAGAAAAGAGCCTGAGCAACCTGATCTAGATTTGAAGTTGGAGCAGAAGTTGGACGAGATCCCTTGCAACCAACAAGGGATGTCATCTTTTTAAGTGCACATAGCAGTAGATTTGATCCACTCACATTAACAGAGGCACCCTGCTTCCCTTGAGTACCAAGAGGACTTACAAATAGTAATGTCTGAGGTCATTACCAAGACAGAATGCCTCTCTGGACTACCTGCTTTGGCCAAACACAAGTCACTGGCCTGTTTATGTGACAGCTAGGTGAAATATATTGGATCCTTGAACAGGAGACAGAGCCAATAGTCAGCTAGGCCCTCCTGGCTTTAAACATAATGAATAAAGACAAGATTAGATGAAGAGGTGTCAGGAAGAAAATACCCTTTGAAGTTTGGTTAGTGTTCTTCAAACTACAAGATCATTAGTCTTAGCCTGGAGAGGAGGTTTTGTGTGCCTCAGAGACCATTTCCTTTTTCCAGCTGGACCAATTAAAGACACCTACAAAACAAATCTTGTCTGTGTCTTTCTGACCATACAGTACAACACAAGATGCTACTGAGAGGGAAAGTAACTGCAAACACCCCAGTTGCAGCAGGCAGATTAGGCAGGCGGCCAGCTGAGCAAAGAGGGAAGGCAGTGGACCAGCCTCCCAGACCCAGTGCCAGAAGTTAGCTATATATTGCATTTTGTAAACAACAAAGTCATCATAGCTCTCTTCCTGCAGAAACCCCGCGAAGCCTGCAAACAAGAGTTAGAGCAAGGAAGGGGAGTTATTTCCAGCAACCTCCATGAGCGTGTGTATCCCACAGTTGTCAGCTGCACACTTGGCCTTACCTCTGAGACATTCAGTGCTTTAACTGGGGGGATTTGTTTTGACCAAAAAAAAGTTAAGGAAGGGTCAGTCTCAGGGTAAAGGTATTCATTATAATTCCCCTAGGTTTTGTTAATGTATTAAACATAGGAGCTCTGCTTTAATTTCAGTCCTGTGAAAAAATAAAAGAGCAAAATCTTGCCACAATGCTGAACTATTATGCTCTAAAAAAAAGAAAACTGCTAAGTGCTTTTAAGACAAGTATGGCCTGCATTTCCTACATGCAGGAAATAAGGGGAAAAAGAAGACATCCAAAGAGGGAAAGACTTGGGCGTTCTATCTAGCCTCCTGACAAAGAGGAATATGAGTGAGAACTGATTTTTATGCTGCTTGCTGCATGGTCCTGAAAGTCAATGCAGATCCCCACTTCTTGCTTCAGATCTGTTTCAGGAGAGATTTTGCACCCAGCAGGCAAAGTGTGCCAGCACTGGAGTGAGCAGTGTTATCGGGTGTTAGCTGCAGCACTCTGATACATCCTTGAGAACTAGCACATCATTAGGGATACTTTCACAATGGAATGTGTGGGTCTTAGGTCTGCATGTCAGACAAAACTGAGGATGCTTTTAAGGAGGAATTAAAAAAAAAAAACTTAACAACGAATAATTTATAATAACTGTTCCTTTAAATGTTCCTTTTGCATTTGATTTCAGCACTACTACTGAGACTTTCAGAAACCAGTTTTGATAAAGTGACTCTGCATACTCTTCTGTTAAAAAAAAAACCACAAACAAACAACAAAACAAAACCCCACAAACAACCAAAAAAACCTCCACCACAAGATGTAGCTATTTGTTTGAAAAGTGCTCTGGAAGAGAAATTAACAGGGAACATACTCTGCAGCGCAATACTGGGTATTACAGATATTAAGTCTGATTCTCTTCTCTCTGCACCTTAGTCAGTCATTGCCACCTCCCTGAATTAGCAGCTATTTACACCTACTTGCATTGATATAAATGACGACACAAGAGCAAGGTGATAGAAAACAGGTCTGCAATGTATAGTCTCAGCCAAACACACCTGCAGCCCTTTGACAGACCAAACTGTATATTCCTCTATGTATAACTCTCTGTATATTACAATAATACTAATAAGCTATATGGAACTACATACAACATAAATGACACATTTTACACACTGGACTTAAAAGAGATCTGGCAGTGACCAATATATACACAAAGAGTAAGACAACCCTGTTCACATGTTACATTCTAAGCACGTTTTAAAATAAATTAGGGTTCGTTCTTTGGCACAGCTGAAGCAGGACCTGCTCTCCAAACAGCCACCTTGATGAAGAAAACAGCAACAGTTCACACTGATCAAGAACTTGGCAGCACAAGGCGTCTTAGTTCCTGGAGAGCACTTCCAATTCCCCCAGACAAGAACCTGTCCCAGTGACACAGCTTCAGGAGCACACCACAGACGACTACGAGATTAAATATGAAACTCCCTGACCACACTAGCATGCGACCTCAGCCATTATTATTTGTAAGCTACATGGCTGAATAACCCCAGATTTTCTAAGAAAGAAGTGATACTGTGGTTTGCTTTTTCACTGTGAGTTTGCTGAAAAAAATGAAGACCTATGGTGCTCTCCAGCCTTCCTTACCCCATGCTGCTAAAAATGAACTGACACAGGTCTCCCATTCTCCACATCAGTCAGACCTGCTGAGACGTCAAGAGACGACCAATATCATACCCGAGACTCCTTCACTCATGCAAACATTTCTGGTTAACAACTCGAGAATTTTTACCCAATTATCAGGTTTCGCTCCAGAAATAACTGGAAATACTTAATTTGAAGTAACTTCTCAAAGACCCGTATTACAGAATAGCTATTCAGATTATCTCCCTGTATTAGCCCTGTGTAAAGAAGCTTATTCCTTAACATTGCCAAGCGTGTAAAAGGAAGCCCACTGACAGAAGAGTCACCTGCCTATTCACGTTATACCAGCTTCTTTGCACCAGTTTCCACATGGGTTGTTTTCCATCCATAATCCACCTGCTTCATATCCAGCAAGCTAATACAGAAGGGTCCCCCCTTGAGTACCTTTACCAAAAGCATATTAAGCTCTTAGTGAAAAATAAAAGTTAATTTCAAACCAAGGCCAAATCCATGCCCTGTGTCCAATACAGATAAAAAAAAAAAAAAACCTCTCGCTGAAACACCATTGCACTTTAGGATGAACTGCCTTGGATGTTCTAAATAAACAATGATTTTTCATTCTCAATCCTCAAGCTTCATTTTTATCATTCTATCCTATGCATGTGCTTCCGTTTCCCAGAAATTATGCATAATACCTGATTTTTATCCACATTCTCTGGCATCCGCTGCTCCACATCTAACTCCGTTGTTCCCAAGGTTAAGAGTGACTTTAGAGCAAAGTGAGTACCAGTACATACAACTTCAGATAACAGAATTTCATGTTAATCTCGGCTGCTGTGTCTGGAGTTAAAACAAAAGCATCTGGTATTCAGAAGGCTCTGGTTTTGGCATTATGGGTGCAAGTAGAAAGTGGACTGGAAAGAGAAGGAAGCTTGTTGATAGAACTGATGACAATTTATTGGCTATCAGTGGCTGCTTTTCTGAAATTTCTATACCAAAAAGTGAAAGAGTATTTGGATGGGGATAGCAAGGCTGGTCCTCAAAAGCTATTCCATCTGAAGAGGAGCAGCCTCTCACCCTGCCCTTGCACCAAGGGGCCAGACCCCACCATCCACAGATTGCCGCCTCCCCCTCCTCCTAAGGTGGGTGCATTTCAGTGATGCCTGAGAGGAAGAAAAGCCAGGGTTTTTTTCAGGACGAGGCGCTGGACACACATGTAAAGCAGTACTGCTCTGGGAAAGCAGACGGCTGCCTGAAGCATAAAGTGAAGTTTGCAGATTCATTTTGTTGTGATTAGAAACAGGTGTGGGAGGGAAGTGAGGGAAGCCATAGCCTTCACCTACTAACATTCAAGTACACTTACAGTAGCCACCAGACAGACACACAAAGCCCCAGGTCTCAGCCTTCCTTTGTATTTAAACTTCTGCCTCACCCGTCTGAAGCTTAATATTCCTACTCACAATCAACACCTCTTCCTTGACCCATCCTAGCTTCTTCCTTTTCACCTCTGTGTACCAGCTGTGCTAAACATCGCGTGCATCTCACTAGTTTTGTCCCTTCCTCAGCCCTGTGACAGCCTGCACTATATTTCTCCTTCCCGGCTCCCACCATTCCTTGTCACCCTTTTTCTCCTTTAAAACTCACCTTGGCTTTGTCCCCTAGTTTTGAAATTATGTATGTACTGTAAGGTATGTAACAGGCAAGCTCAAACACCCGTAAGCCTGATCTAGGCAGCAAGGAGCAAGCCATAGGCACTCAGTTCTAACAAAGCTCTCTCTGTGTTACATTGCAGCCCAGCACCTATATGGATTTGTCATCACCCTCTAATGGCTCCTCGTTTTCCTTTGGCTCTTGTCCCTGTCTGCAAGAGCTCTTCAAAGCTCTATGCTGGGTCTCATCTTCTGTATCTTATCCTCAGGGAGCCTCCTCTCTTCACACTGATATAGCTATTACCTTTAGGTAAACAGCTCACAAATCTACATCTCAATACCAAACTGATCTCCCTCAGTTTAGCCCTACACATTTACTAACACTACTGATCTGCTGCCCTGGAAGGATGATTATTTGTCTAATACTAAACTTTGCAGTTATTACTAAACAGCTTATATTTTTCCTTTTATGTTATTTCCTTTTCTCCATTGCTGTTAGCAGCAACATCCTTCCCATTTCTAAAACTTCAATTTTTAATATGCGTACCTACCAATGCTGGAATATTTCCTGCCTTTCAGGTCCTCCTTCGTAATATAACAAACAAATCAGACAACATGCTTGTCCACATCTTGGTCATCTTGATCTACTATAAATATTTCCCTCTTCAGTTCTTCACTGCTCCCGCCTTTCTGGACCTGTGATGAACTGAATGATATATCTGCATCACATTCCCAGGACCTGGTACACTTAGCTATAATAAGGTAATCAGTCCACAGCAACTTTAATTACATTAAAAATAAAATGCAGCAGCAATAACAAAAATAGTTATTCCATGTCCTCTGTAACTTCCCTTCCTTTACTGCTGATTTTCCAATTCCTGTCCATTATCTCTAAATTCTAAGACATGAGCTGGGTAAAAGTGACCATGCTGAACATGCCCCCAAAGTGACATTAAAAAAAAGGCAATTTGAACTTGCATTGAAATCTCTCCTTCAGATTTGTGCCTGACTCACAATCCTATTCCCAGATACCAGTTTTCACAAACCTTTTCAGAACCTTGAGATGAAACTGGACAGTGTGTTCAAAAGTAGGGACAGAAATAGCGCAGAAGCAGAATTATAAACAAATCTCGTTTCCTTACAATAAGAGTGAAGAAGTTATTTACATAATTTACTTACACATTTAGTTCCTCCTGTTTATTTTCAGTTAAAATAATTCCAGTGAAAGAGGCAAGAATTACTCCCTTTAAACTGTCATCTCTGTATTTCAGATCTAACTACCTTTTGAGAGGCATGAAACAAAACGAGGAATGGAACAAATGCTACTAATTCAGGATGCTTCACCATTTCAGAAAGCCAAGGCACACCTGTATGTTCTTAGTGTTTTCACTGCTTTCTCCACATGTGGAACTACAGACCATTTCTTAGGGGCTGCTGATTCTCTGCCAACACTAGTAAATCAAGTGTGCTGAGGGAAACTTCCTAGCACAGAAGCTAAGCGGCATGAAGCAGCGGGTGCTCATGCCAGGAAACTTTCTTAGCCTTCAAGCCACCATGGCTGCGTGCAAGCTGTCCTTCTTGGAGCACCACAGTCACCGGCACTGCCTGGCACTTTCCAGTCTCCACGAACGTATGCTTAATGTAGGTGTCCTTACCTAAACAAAGATTACAGACTGCAGTTTTATGCCCTAGATGAATTTTGTTGAAACTCCAGATTTCAACAGTTAAATACACACAGCTCTGCTTAGACTTAAACAGTGTTCCAAGTATAAATAAAATCTGAAAATGGGATCTATTTTCTTGCTATTCAGCTAAACGTCATTTGCTTCCAGAGTTTATTATACATAGCAGCAACGTCATCCAAGAAAAAAAATCCCACATCATCTCCTTGCCTACATTTTAATTGGTTTAATAGCTATGATTTCAGGCAAATTTGCAAGAATTACAGTTTATTTGTAAAATATTTTGCATACTGGGTGTTGGGGGTTTTTTTGCGTACTGATAGGTACCTATCTACTGATAGATGATCACTGTAGGTCCCTTCCAACTGAACTATTCTGTTTTATTTTGTCTTCTATTTTAACACTTGGGAGAAGTATTAAAGTGTTCAAACTAAATTTTGAAAAGAAATTACATGATGCATTAAAGACTCTGGATCTGGTCCTCCTCTATTCTAGGGTTGCTCCCTGCAGCAAGCCAATAAAAATGCTCCTTTCTCAGAGCAAAAAGTTGACCTTGCTGTAAACTAAAGTCAGAGCCAGAGAACAAGAAATATAAAGGAAAATTATTTTAAAGATTTTTATTTTTATTAACTTCATGAGGCTGAGGATATTCATTTAACCTATAGCTGAAGTGCACATTTGAATCAAATGGAAATTGAAAGAAGACTTGGCTGTCTTTATATGATGGGAACAGGGAATTTAAGGGAAGTGCAACAGCACTAACATTTGTAAGTGTTTGCACTGTGAACATGAACACCTAAGCAAATCTTAATACAGGGATTGAATACATATCTCTAACCCTGGTGGGTAGGAATATAAAACCAAGAAACACTCTAGGCTACGTCTATGTAAAACCCACATCAATTGCCTGTATCAGTTACAAAATGCAGATACATTTAAATCAGGGCTAGTTTATGAGCTGACACAGCTTTTGAAAGCCATTTGCTTTTCATGGAGAAAAACAAAAGCTCTCTGGGCCTGATTCTCCACAGACTTGCACCCAGGTGGCCACCTATATACTTGCATTGCACAGGTATACTGTTATTGCTATAGAATTGCTCAGTATTTTAACTACTTGCAACATCTTGTGTTACTAGATATATATTCCTAAAATGCAAAATACTAGGAGGAAAGAAAGCAAGCATCCAGAAGCCAATCTGCACACGTGCCATTTTCCCCTCTTGCTTTTGTCTCCCCTCACTGGGGACAGTGTTAAGCTGCCCCAGGTTGGCTGCTGCCAACTTATTTCAACCAGCCCCTCTGAACTCCTGGGCTGAACTTTCTGGTTTCCATAGAGTATAATTTTTTTAAAAGTACCTTGACTCCACTTCATTTTCTCTTCTTACCATTCTGCCAGCGTAATAGCCTGAAAACTTTGGGGTTTTTCAAGCATCCTTTTCCCCTTTTTACGCATAAAAGGCTGCCCCTTCATTTTTCCACTTTATTTTTCTCTCACCTATTTGCGAACAATCACTCCTGCTTCAGCCAAGCATATAGAAACAAGCACTGAGCCAAGACATATTTGCCTTGGGTCAGGCAAACAGGGCCCATGTGGCCCACCCTTAGCCAGGGGCAGGATGAAAGGCCGACCAGGCCTCCTCACGGTTTGGTGACATCTGAGCTAATCCTGCCTTCGTTTGGGAACAATTACAGAAAGTCACCTGAACGCGTCTACAAATAAACCTCTTTCCAAAAGCTAAAGAGAGGGTGCTTTTTCACCTCCAGCGCTTGTGACCCATTTTCTACTGTCACGCTGGTGGGAGCCCAGGGTGCTTTCACAGAGGGAAATCATTTAGGACTTGCTCTGGGTGCACAACTTGGCTTCCTCACAGCTAATCCAGACTAGACAGTAGTTCATGCGTGGGTTTTTTTCCTTAAATAAAGAACGATACAAGTGATAGTTGCGTGGTTTCACTTCTGCTCTGTTTGTAGGAGTAAAATTCACCTTTCTTTCATGCTGCTTTTTGCCAGATGCACACTCTGCATACAAGTGAATCTAAATCCTCCTAAAGGCCTCAGCTGGTGGCTAAATCTTAAAAGTAATTTTAAGAATAGACAAAACTGCAGTTTATAGAAGGAACATCTACCCAAACAGTAAAGATGGAAACAAACACGGCCTTAAAGCTACTTTTAATGGCAACAGAATAAATCGCTGTTAGTCATATACAGCTGTACAAATAAGCCTTCCTGTCAGCCTACACAAAGCCATGAAGCCTGCCCTAGCCCCACTGTTCTGCATGGGGTATCCGCTCATCACAGCGGTTCACTGCAAACTGCTCCTGGGTTCAGCTTGAAGAGCATGGCTGTCAGATGAAAAATGAAAAATCAGAGTGAGATTTGCTTATCCAAGCCCTTTTCCAGCCATTTGGTATCTTCCAGCCTACAGTGGGCCAAAGGCAAGAAGTCCACATTTGAGTCAAAGCAAAGCTCTCACAAGCCCCATGCTCCAATGCTTAATCCTACCCAGAGCTCACATAACTCTGTTCATTTATTACTATCTATGTCATGTTGTTGCCCACATGGGACAATGCCCGAGGTAACCATCTGTTTTCCCACCTTGTAGTGAGTTACAGTGCCACCCAGGAAAGGCTGAGATGATACTAGGGGAGTGGATGGACAGTCTGAAGAGGTAGCTAGGTCATTTCTCTCTCACTCATCTACAGACATGTACTCTCCAATGACTGAAGCAGTGCTTTGCTCTGAAGTGCCCCTTTATCGCTGTGGCGGTGGCTGTGCAGGCAGACATGGTGGCAGCAGGACGTCTGGGGGATCCTCCACACTAGCTGATGCCGTAGAGGAGATCCTGCCTCAGGGAACTACAGCTGGGAGCCCACAGCTGTTGTGCAGCGTTGGCATTTCTTTCCAGCCCTGAAAGTGCTAAAGGGAAGCCCTAGCGCCACACTGGAGGTCATTTAGAGGTGAGTTGTCAGCTCAGAAACAGCAGATGGCAAGTATGAACTAACAGGAGAACCCAAGTCTCTTTTCATCATCCTTTCTGCCTTCCTCTCTGAACCCAGGTAAACCCACATCCAACAATGATACTTTCTTCCATCTTCAGTTTAAGAGAGGAGACCTGCACAACTTCGGGGCTATCAGGACTTTACAGAGTATTTTTCTCTAACTGGGAGGAGAGAGGCTGGGTCTTAAGCGGGACAAGAGGTTGAAGACCTCTTTTGATCAAAAGAAAAGAGTTCATCGTATCAAATGAGTCAGCTCTTACTCTCACATTAGAGGCCACCTTCAAGGCCTTATAGTTTAAATACCTTAACTAAAATCTAGCTTGTTACCTGCATCCTTGCCACAGGAAGAATATGCTGCCTTGACAATGACAGCAGCTGCAAGAGACTCAGCTGAAGTTGTGCAAGCAAATAGCTGGGCATTAGCAGGCCTGTTCCTCACCACTGGAGATGAGAACATCGGACCAGCGTCAGGGCTCTGTATATCTGCCACTGCTCTGAGATGGGGGCATAACTTTGTAGATTCTTCAGTCTCAACAGAAAACAACTAATACTGTTTGAGTGAGTGGTAAGGAGAAGAGTCCTCTATACAAACACTGTTAAAACTGCTGACATTGTAACCATCACCTAGAAAACAGTGATGGATACACTAGAAGTCTGAAGACACCAAAAAAGTTGTTCTGATGATAGGTTGCTATGGTGTTTGGTTTCAGCTGTTCTGAGAAGAGAAAAAAGCTGTATCACATGACAACATCAAATGGGGTATCACTTAAGAACATCTGCCTCATGTTAAGGAGACCCAGAAAAGTATTTTAAAATTAAAACAAAAGATGGTTAACATTCCATCTCAAAACATTTCCTAGCCTTTTTTTCCCCCCCCCTTTCAAGCCAGATAATTTTCTTTCAAATAAGGTTCACTTCTGCTTCCCATTCCATCACAAGAGTCAGGAAAAAAAAAAAAAAGGGAGGGAAACAGAAGGAGAAAAACAAGATTAAAATCTCATCTTTTCTCATCTTTTCCTACTGCAAAATGGCCTTAGCAGACCAGATATGCCACCCCTCAGTTTCCTCATTTATACAACTGCTTCTTTACCTTGTAGTAACATTGCCAGAATTCACCAGTGGTGATTCCTTCCAAGCTGCTCAAAGGTTAGAAATTGTGTAATACACATTTTGTATTTACAAATAAAACTTTAAAACATATAATCAAATACACAGGATAAAATTTCTAGTTTTCTATTTTAGAATTCTCAAACCAAAAGCATACATATTCTCTTGTTTTTCAAACTATTTCATTTATCATTTGGTAAATAGGCTCTACATTTCTAAAACAAATTAAATTGAAAATTCTAGTATGGAACCGTATACCTAATTTACATTGCAAACATAGCAATTTATACGGCAAATTATATGCCCCAAATACATTCAAGCACAAAATGACCTCCTGTATATCTATATGCAATTAAAAAAACCCAACCAAACAAATGGATTTAAGAGTAGAATATTTAATTTGGTAGGAAGAGACTGAGGCTCACTACATTTTTCATTCTTCTAGAAACAGGATGTTATTTTTGTCCTTTGCAATATAAATGAGCTTAGTGTACCCAACATGTGAAATACCTTTTGGACAGAACTGACTTTATTAAATTAAAAGATAGATGGATGGAACCATTGAGTTCATAATCATACGACTGCTTTTGACTTCTCTCCAGAGCATGCAGTACTTAGGAAAAGAATGCAAACTGCAAATTAAACCCTCAGTTATCCTCAGCAACCTGACAGTCTGGCCCAAGAAATACTGCGAAGTCTGGCAGATTGGGAGAGCGATGTGTGCATTGCACAGAGGTGTGAGGAACGCGGCCCACCCCAGCTCATCTCGCAGGGCACAGCTGGTGAACTGTACACAAAGAGGGGAAACAAGCTGGTTTGAGGGGAGGAGGTGAGAAGGGGCCTGAAGTAAAAACGCGAGATATTTTTTCTTTCCTTCATACCCTGATGCTGTTTCAGCCAAGCAGTTTTCATTGCCAGCTTATTTGAAAAGTGTTTTCTACCCAAACTGTTTTCAGACAGCAGAACCAATCTTCCCAATTAATATAATTGGAACTGGGAATGCTATTGAGTCTCTTCAAGCATTCCTCATCATCATCCTTTAAACATGCCCTTTCTGCGTTTTCAGTCTACAGCACCTTCACACAAGACGCCTAGCAATAATAAGCTGGAAGGGAAGATGTTCTACCAAGAAAATGGGGGCAAACACCAATAAAGCTTCTTCTAAGCATTTGCACCCTCCTTATTTCTGTGTCATTCCTCTTCCACTTGTCTACCCTCGCTCTCCCTGCTTCCATGCCATTTAGTTTTTGTGTGGAGCACTGAACACTTTGATACCCTCACCAAGGCTCTTTTCTTTGGCTTTCTATCGTTCCCCCCTAACAGAAACAGCAGGTCCCTGAATCCAACACAGAACTTCCCTAGTCTGAAAACATTGCCTAAATAATTAATATTTTTCTCCTTGAACTTCCTACAGCCCCTTCCCACCATACAGCACAGTGTTATTTCAGTGGTATGCAGGTGGACACGAGTTCACTCTCAAATTTACAGTAAAATGATAAGGATCATCCCAAGCCCTCCAAGAGAAAGACAAAGGTGTTAATTCTCATTCTTCACAATTGGGAAGTTACAAAGAACTGAGAAGTCTGATGAGTACATTCCTAAAGCTAGGTCCACATTTTAAACCTTGCCAGGCAGCCACATGGACTTAAGAATACTGTGGGGATGTCAGGGAGCAATTCCACCACCATGGGACACAACTACTCCAGCAAAACCACAGTGAAGACACAGCCTGACAGGCAAAAATGCTGTTCTACTGGAAGAACTTATTCTTTTCAGGGAACATCCATCAGCAAAAGAACTGTTTTGCCTGTATAAGCATTTGAAGTACAGAGGCAGGTCCCTGACAAGGACGGAGGCGCTGGGTCTCCTGCCAGAGCAGACGGGCACAGAGTACCTGCCTCTGCTATTCTCCTGTACCGAGCACAGCTTAGACATAGGGAGAAATGACTTTGGATGACATAATTCAAGTCTGAGTAGCACTGTTTGAAAGCACAAGTGCTTTGTTTAACTATAAAATTAATTGCTTACTTTTTTCAGCTGCCCACATCTTTGGCTTAGAGAAACAATGGCTGGCTGCTCCATTCTGGTTCTTACAAAGGCACAGGAAGGCAAACTTTTGGAAGCAATCACTGTAAAGTCAAAGTAAAACCATAATCAGAGTTCTACTGCCGGCTTTTGAAAGGATTAAAAATGGTTCAATTCTAACAGCTTTCAAACACTCAGTTATCTAGACTAGCATTTATCTCTTTTTTTTTTTTAACTTCTTAATATCCTAGTACTCATAGATTTGTATAAGACAAAATATTTTACACTATAAGCAGAGTGTAAGTGCAGAGTAATCTGTGCTCCAGACCTACTGATGGAGACTGAGACATCTCCGTATAAATCAAGGGATCAGTTTTAATCAAGTCCTATCAAGTACTACGCTTTTCCCTTAATTCATAGATTCAGGTCTCTTGATTCAACAGGCAAGTTTAGATTAATGGAACAGCTGCAGTGAGCCAAAAACATATTTGCAGGCTTATGGCAAAAATTAGGGTACAAACCAGCATAAGGGTGTAAAATAAAAGGGTAAGGTTAAGAGGCAAGCAAGGTAACAAAGGCTGAGAACACAATCTGCATATTACAATGACTTTTAAGAGGATCAAAATGAGCAAGTGATATATAAATTATTGCAACCAAAAGACAAGGTATTTCTCATCCTGACCCGGAGATTACTATACATGAATAATCAATTTAATACTGTATTACACTCAATCATGAAAGCCACCTGTTCAAAAAACAAATTGGGCAAACTAATCAGACTTTCTACATACTCTGGTATACAGGCTTCTTTTTTGTTAAAATAATTAAAAGAATATTACTTTGGATTTTGGTGTTTTGTATTTCTATTTGAAATGTAATTCAGTTTTCCTTTTTCTAGAGCCTAGGACATTTTTTGTTTAAGAAGCTTTAAAAAAATATATAAAAAAGAACTAATCTAAAGGAATAACATCATAGTGCTGGGCGTGATTCTCAGGTGACACAAATGAGCACAGTTGCATTGACTTTAAAGAGTTACACACTCCTATAGCACTTACAATGTCTGGCTGGCTTCTTTTCTTGCTGCCTTGTTGCTGCCATTTTTTGCAATCAGTTTAGGTTTAGGGTTTTTTTTTGGCTTTTTTTTTTTTTTTTAAATCTAAACAGCGTAAATATTCAGCTCTGACCAAGTGTGCAAGAAACCCAACTTTTTGATTTTTATATCCTTAGGTTTTTCTTTGAGCTGTGAACTGCGACAGCCCTGTGGAATCACCATCCGAAAGTCTTCACAGTCCTCTTGATTCTTCAGGAATCCACACTTAATTAGTTTATCCTGTAGTCTTCTAACCCAAGAGAGAACATAAAAATACTAGGTTATTTCATACTCAATAACAACAACAAAACAAATTTGAAAAATAGCAAATACCTTGGCTAAATGCCAGGAGACGTATTAGAAACATACTTGGGAATGAGAATACTCTAAAACATACTAAGCTGCTCTTCAAAGATGGGGCAAATATGTTTACTCCTCCCTCCATTTTTTTTGATCACCATCCTCCTACTCAGCAGGAGGTAGCTTAGATACCTCTTTCTTCTTACAGATCATGCCCCTTCAGGAATTACAGAAAAAGGGCTCCCTTGTTAGTTAGATGGGCTTTCCCTGAGATCTCCCTGGCTGCCTGTCAGGAACAATTTTAGACCCGTTTTCCTTCCACCTTTTACCACCCACACATAAGCACAGATTAAATATCTGGAACTCAATATCTAAACCCCAGTCTTCTACACTGGGTGAAATTTCCTTCAGCTCTTAGTAGCTTCTAGACTTGGTGCCTGATAAAGGAGAGCTCCAGATGGTGTTATCTGGAGCGGTAACACATAACAGCATGAGATAATACTCTGTGGACACACCGCATCTGCAAGGTGTACAAGCCAAATGCATATGGAAGTGATACGTATGTGAAACAGAGCTGAAATGACAGTCAATTAAATCAAAGAATTTGATTTATGTCCCCAGACAAAATGCTCTGTACTTCATCGAAACCTTCTCCCACATTGTCTGGTTTGCCTCTGAGGGCATCTCAAACACCGACTGAAATCTAACATGTTGCTACTGCAAAGTAGCTTTCACACACAGCCTTAACACTAACAAATTGATCCAGTTCTTTGCCATTATATTACATTGCTGTATATCAAGCTGTATACCCCTATGAACAGAGGGGAAATACCGAGAAGTTGTTCTTCAGAGATGCACAGAGGAAGACTTAGTTGCTAAATTGAGAAACGGGTATTTTTTTCCTCACAAGTCTGCGTCGTTCTCTAGGGCTGCTGAAATTAAGTGTTCCTCAACACCACTCACTGCCCCCCACTTCCCCAAACCCAGTGTAGGAAAAGCAGATGACTCAAGATTATGGGATTAGGATGTTTTCACTAGTTCTAATTCTTTCTTGATCAGTAACTTGTGTACACGGTTATTCACCACAAACTATTTGGTGGCCTAGTTAAAAATAGCAGTTTCACTCCCTTTTCCCAGCAGGGAGGTGTTCACACGGTAGCTGGCACTAACAGGCTGTCTTGTTAGGGAAACCAAGGACAGAGTGAGCAAAGGGTCTGAAACATTGACCTGGCAAGAGTGTTTTTTTGTTTTTTTTTTTTAGTCCCTTTGGATTAGAACAGAAAAAAATACCATTAAACCAGATGATGGCTGCATCACACGTGAGAACTCTTTTGTAGGGAATTTCTGAGCAGGCAAGGTTTCATTCTTCCTCATCTCTCACAGACGACTCGCAGGTATCCCGCAAAAATTGATATTTATGGGAGAAATTAACATTTTAGGAAAACAGATGCTTACAAATAGACTAGTATTATTTGAGGTATTTTTAAATATCTAACCACGCAGCCTTGCAGTAGACAAAGCCCCAGACATTTATATTGCATAATTTTCTCAGTTATATAATTAATACATATTGTGATAAATCAGAAAACTTTCCAAATTTAAAAACAATATCCAAAGCAAAAGTAACTTTTGAAGCATACCAGATAATTACAAGACTGAGGAATAGACTCAAGGTACTTAGTGTCATGAGACAATTTGCAGCACGGCACTTGATGTCCAGGGATGTCCACTTAAAAGCAAAATAAAGTTTTGGTCAGTATTTTTTTTAACTTCCAGTAGCTGGGAAACAAAGCACAAAACAAATGACAAGTAAACATTCAGCCACAGGAAGCCATTAACAACAGTGGGCACCAATTAGGACCCAGCAGGTATCCTTTACACCGCCTGGTGCTCTAGCTCCTCCTCAAATACTTTGGCATAACACTCACAAACTCAGGTTTAGGAAACAACAGGCTGTTTCATTTACTCAGCAATTTGTAGCCACATATTCCTGCTGATAGGCCCATAAAGCTGTTTGTAGTCTTCTTCTGTTTCCCTTCAAGTTTGTGTCATTAGAAACTACAATTACTGTCTGTCCAAAGAGAATACTTTTCAGGAAAGAAAATAAAATTGAGATACTGTGATCCCTTTCCTCTTTGTCTCTCTCTCTCTCTCTCCTTTTCAACTTCTCTTTTGGAGGAGAATGGACAACACAATGGCTGAGGTCAGGAAAACGGGCTCACGGAGGAAATGTTTCTGAATTCTCAGATTTTGCAACAGGGATGTTATTTTCATCCAAGCACAGGCTTTTTGGTAGAACTGAGTGAAAAGGATATTGTTGTTAAAATTAAGCCAAGGCATTAAATAATTAATAAAGGGCCACATAAAAAAAATATATCCTACTTCAGCCAAAAACATTCCACAAAATATATGCAATTTTGAAATCTTTATATCAACTATGAGATATTTTATGTTATCTAAAGAACCTCAATAAGTTATCCTAGCCTTTTAAAGTCTACCACAGACTGTGTCTCACCTCCTTAGGGTAAAAGTACAGTTTTATTAAAATGTGACACAAACTAGATTCTTATTTTCGCATCTTAAGATTGTAAAATTAAAAAAAAAAAAAAAAGTCAGGTTGGAATCTCCCAAACCAAGGTTTTGCCACTTTGTCACAGTTTTGCCAAAACCAAGAAGTACTTTTGCAGCATTATATCACTGCAAAAGTCAGAGGCAAGCCAAAATCCAGCCCAGGGAACCGAGAGCTCTTTCCACTATGCGTCACAATATAACGCGATACGGGTAGAACAATCCGCTTGGCTCTGCTAAATTAACGTTGCCTTTTCAATTGCCAGCAGCCAAGGTGCTCTCATGTGCCACTTCTGCTTCCAGCATCACTGCTAGATGAAAGCTAAGCAAAGCATCATCAGTTGATGTTTGATCATTTCTTGACACTTTTGACATCACAAGAAATTAAGGAAAGCAGTCCATGACTGTACTAATTCAGAGCTCACCACGTCGGGTCAGACTTCCTGCCTTCAAGATGTGCTTCGCTCCCTTTAATTTTCCGTCATTTTTACAGTGTTTCTTTTTTCTCTCCTATCTCTGATGTAGAGGTATGTGGTATAGAGGTGTCCTTATGCTTCCCAGATATCAGCAGCCTAGAATTCAGAAAGATAATTCAGAAAGACTCCACAGCCCCTATGTGTGTCCACAAGTCACCTGGCCAATGTTCATATCATGGGAAATGGCTAGCGAGACCAAGTATTAGGACAACACTGCAGCTGAGCTCTCGCCGCTGCTAATTTTCAGCTCAGCACTTTCAAGGAGACTACATAGCCACCAAGGTACAGAAATTCAGTACCTGGCCTGCTCCTCTCGGCTCAGCAGGGAATCAAGTGCTGAAGGGTCTACATCACTGTTGCCTGGCATGCTGGGGGACAGGAGCTCTGCATAAGTGGGGGTTAGTATACCGAAAACATCCAGGCACTGAGGTTCCTCGTCGATACAGAAAAACACTACACATAGGGAAGCAACGAGTACAACCAGCTTCCCATTGCCACAGATCTAGACTTGTCACAGAATTGAATTGAGCTGGGCTCTGCTTACGTGCCACACCATGAATACATTCATGCTCAGATGTCCTCCTCCATAGCTAAAATGATACGGCTGTGATGGACACTTACTAAATCTTCATAATGAGGATTATTTATTCCATTTGAGATTAGCATAGATTGGCCTTTCCTGGTCAGTACCAAACTGGTGGGAGTTTCTCCTCATTGCAGTGAGAGCTGCCCTGTGCCTCTGTGAGAAGGCATCCTGTGCCTGCATACAAACATTTCAGTTTTGTCTTGCTACTTCTCAAAAAGAAATCTGGGACACAAAATTACACATTTATGTGCTGATCACTCAAGTGTACACAAATCCAAACAGAAACCACCAACTAATAAGAACGTCGGTATTATTTGTATAACTATGTACATCTATACAGATAAGCAATCCTTTCAGCACTAAGAAAACATCTTTGAAAACTACAACTTATACACTGAGATCAAAAGATGTAGTCTCCTTGGTCTATAACCACCTACAAATCAGGTGGCTCATCGAAGCCAGTCATCTAGGCTCCTTCTGTAGTCAAGCAAGAGAGATAAGTGCCTCCCGATTGCCATTTATCCCATTCTAGGATAGGTGAGTAAAGCAGGTGAGATGAATCACCCTGGCATTGCTATCGGCCATGTGGGGGAGGAGGTGTCTTAGATGACTAGTTTAGGAGAGACACTTAACTTTCAGCAGCTCATGTGAAGAGGGATCCCATGCTAGAAGATCAGGGAGGATTATACAGACTCACACGCTTGTGAAAAATTCACATTGTATTTGGGCTCATGAAGACACTAAAACTTTAAATTCCCCATGAAAAAAAAAAATAATCATACAATCTCCACCATTCAAGCCGTAAATCACTGAATCTACTGCAGTCAGAGGGTTTGGGGGGTTTTGTGTGTTTTCCTAAAGAAATTAGATTCACATTGTTCTGCTTTCCCAAGCAAATGAGGTTCACATTCTGGGTGTGAAGAAATTATTTGTTGCAAACCTGTTCGCTAATTTCATTTAAATATCACAGATTTATATATATAAATCTTATACATTCTGCAGGAGCACGTTACCAAGTAAAGGACAGATCTGCCAGTGCTGGCCAAAGCGGAAAGGTGGGAACATGGCATCACCCCAGAGACGAAGCCATAAGAGCCATCTTGAGGCACAAACCCAGAGGAGGAACGTGTTTAGCTCACTGCCCCCATTCATCTGACACCACCATGTCAATTAGAGACAGTAGTTTTTCACATCAGTTGTTCCTCAGCAGTGCAAAGTTTCTATTTAGATTTAGCATAATATTCATGCAAACAGTGAGAACAGCTTTTGTTAGTAGTAACTCTCAACAGTACCTCTTGCACTACTAAAACAGACAGCATTGTTTCTTTTTCTCCATGCTAGCCAAGTATATGCTAGCATTTACTACTTATAAATGCAGGTAAGTCCACGCAAACAGAAACCTCATAACAAAAAACTGCTCAGAGCAACTGGACACAGCTTGTAAGTTGCTCTAAACCACTATTGTTTACTTTAAATAGGGAATGATATTTAATACTTTGATGAGATTCACACCTGGCATTCTTGCAAGGCTAGCTGCCAAAGGAATTGAAAAATCCAGGTTTGTGCCAGTAAAATATATAATCTTCAGTCACTAGGTGCCCAGTTTCTCCCTGCATGGGAAAGACAATGTGCTACTTCACAAGCCCCGAATCAAGTAAACTCAAAAACAGGTTGAGAAAGGGGCAGACAGTACATTTACTTTTTTTCTCTGTTTCCTACTGTCTTTCACTTTAGGATTTTCCCTTCTCATGTCAATTATTTGCAAAACGGGGAGAAAGCGTAAAAATGTGATTAAGTGAGCACCTGATTGAAAGTGGCTATAAATTCTAGAAGTCGGAGCCTGGTCTCACAAAGCAAATGAAAAGTAGACAGGAGATTTGCCTTTCGCTGCATTGCTGTGGTCAGTTGAAAATATTCACAGACACCTACCAGCACTATATTGATATTTAGCTGTTAATAAGTAACTGTCACGGTCACAGCTGAAACATCAGCTTACACACAATATTTCATGTTTTGTGTTCCTTTAAGCACAGCTATGACCCTGTCATGCTAATAAATCTTACTGAAATTCAAAACGGTCGAGGGGAGAGGAGCAAAAAGCATTTATTTCCTTGTTGGTTTACAGCCATTTCACCTGCCTTATGCCGGACCTTGGTGCTGCATGCCAGTAATTCAAGCACTGAGAAAGTGAGAGAGATGTAAAAGGACCGTAAAACAGGAACACCAGGAGACACCATGGAGATCAACAGGTCACACGCTACATTTTTACAGCCCCAGTTTCCAACAATGCTAGCTCACAGTCAAAGCCTGGGCATCTGCAGGCAATGAGCAGAGCAAAGCAGCATCTACACTGTACCTGCCCACTTGCTTCCATCCTCCATAACCTATAACATATATACATTCCTATGCAGAGCAACTGCAAGATTTGAGTTCAGAAAAGCAGTGAACTTGAAGCATTAAAGCACATGTTTAAATGCCTTGCTTCACAGCGAACACACTTGGTGGGTTTTTTTTCCTCATCATACCCACTGCATCTAACAGAGAAACAAGTATTGGCAGGTCTTCTGCTAGAGCAGAACCCTGCTCTCAGTTTCCCTGCAGTCAGTTTTTCCCCCTTCCTCCTCCACACGCTCCAGAATTTATTCCTCTGAAGAAAGAACCTGAGGGAAAAAAACCTAAATTACCCTGTCCTTTTCTCCAACAGACTTTATTTTTATTTTTATTTTTCCACAGACTAGCACAACCAGGCCTGCAGTCTGTAGGTTATTTTATTTACTAATGGTAATTAGCTGTCAAAATTAAAAATGAGCGATTATTTGCTCACATATCAATGCATTACATATGGTCTAGTGGTGGTTTTTGTCAGAGTTAGGTTGATGGTTGGACTAGATGATCTGAAAGATCCCTTCCAACCTAGGCAATTCTATGATTCCATGTTAAGTCCTAATACAGTTTTACACAGGCCACCAGGACAAATGATTCAACAGGATTGAGAATTTCACACCTCCTAAAATGCACTGCAGACACTTTCAGAGCAATGAAATGAGCAGACTCTGGGTGCACACCTCTGGCCACGTCTACGTTAGCACAGCACGGCAGAAGCTGAACCTGCAGAAAGTAAGTCAGTGCTGAGGACCCAACATCCAGTGTGTGATTTTTTTTCCTTTGGGCTATCTCTAATCTGGATCTATGGACCGAAACACCCGCTAGCGGCTGGCGTGCAGGAGGTGAAGCACATCCTCCATCCGTTTGTCTGTCCTCAGCCCTGCTCCATGGTGTAAGCCACTGAGTGCCAAGGGGTGACAACCGGAGGCTCACTTCGAAGTACATTGCAGGTCTGAACTAATTAGCTCTAAAGAGTTTTGCTCCATAAATATAACTGTTTTAATCTAATCTCAAGTATCTCCAGTTAAAATTGGCAGGGATAAAGGCAATTTAAAGTTTGCCAGCAACCACAGACACTTGTTGAAATACAGTTATTTTCATCACCACTGCTGTTTTCCTGCCCTATACCCAAAACACTGCAGGGCCCCGCAATGTCCATGTGGACTTGCCTGCTGATGAACATGAGTGCAATTAGACACATACAGGCCTTTACAACGAAAGAGCTGAGCTGACCTAATCATTGCAATAAGCGTGGTCTGCTCCATAGAGAGATCTTGGGCAGAAAAAATTGTGGGGTTTTTAAATTTCATTTCGATATGAATCTGATTGGCTTTATATCCACATATACAACTCACTGGGGAAATTATTCCCTTTAAACGAGTTTAACTGAAAGGGGAGAAAACTTGGGCTGATGTTTCTTTTTAGACTTCGAGGCCCCTGTGACACAGTTGACAAGGCAACAAAAGTTCAGCCATTTTGTGTGTGCAGGCCCAGGCAGAGGAAGCCTGTATTTTCTGGTCACCAATGCGTTTACCTGACATTAACATACAGTGGGAAACAGCAACGTGGAAACCCTGAGCAATAATGTGTGAGTAACTCCTGTAAAAAGAAGCATTAGCATAGTTTTACAAATCTGGCTGACAACTTAGTAATTGGATACAGGGACTTTTGCACATAGGCTTCCAGACCCATTGGCACACGAGTGTGGGGAGAACTTGCCTGGAGGCTGCTCATGCTGGCTCTGCCAAAGCCTGGTGACCAGCAGGCATCAGGCTGCAGGCAATGCAGGGGACATTTTCACTGGCAGCTGCAAGTCAGGAAAACAAAGGGGGGAAAAATGTTTCTTAAAAAAAAAAAAAAAATCTTGAAGAACAACATAAAAAAAAAGAAAGATTTTTGGCAGTTTGAACAACATAAAGCTATTGGAAACTGTTTTTGAAGTGTTAAATTAGACTACTTAAAGGACATAAATAGCTACTCTGATTTTTAAAAGTATACACTTCATCTTCCATTACAAAGTTAAGTTTTTCCTCAACCCTCAAGCTTTAATAGAATTCCCTAATTTTTTTAAACAGTTGCTAACAGCGCATGAGGCAGACGTTGAGCTTTTGCTATGCACTAGACAGAACAGCGTATGCAAGGGTCTATCCTGTCCCCCACCTGCAACTCTCAGTTTCCTTTACACAACTGCCACCCCAAATACGATTCCCACTCTGGCAGCAGTTACACCTCATGCGCTGCATCCTGGAGTGCCACAATTGCTGACAACTCATTTAAATGATTCTGGAGGCCAGGCCAGGCTCTCAGGCATAAAATTTCAAAGCTTGGACCAAGAACAGTTAGGAAGTGCACTTTTCCTTAGCCCGCCGCCACTGGACTCCCATAGCATCACAGGTTAAAAAATATTAATAGTCAAGTGGTAGCCTGACTACTTGTTGCAGGGGAAAATATCACGAGAGACGTGCATAAGCTGACAAAAGCCTACTTACCACATTTGCAAAATGCAGCGTTAAAATAAAAGAATAAGTACTGTACTTGGGAAGCATTTTTTTCTTTTCTGCCTAACAAAATTAATAGGGTATTTATCTACATTGGAAAAAGACGGTGCTTAACTAGCATCAGACTTCAGTCTACAGGACTTTACGACTAGAGCAGTCTCTGTCTGAGCACCAAGCTGTGCTAGGAAACACTTAAACACTGAATTTTAAAAACACAACCTCTTATTTCAGTTTAATAGTGACTTATATTAATTCAGCCTAAATCAAGTGCTTACTAACATAAACTAAACAGAAATTTAAAAAAAAAAAAAAATCACAATGAGTATTAAATTCCAAGATTTTCCCACTACATTATCTAAGTCAGTATTAAACCAACCTGATTTTTAGAGGTAATTTTGCAGTATATATCATGCACTAAAGTACTCAGAAACAAGTACGCTACTATTGTTCATATAAATAAAACTTGTAACACAGTGCAGCCTTTGCCGTCCTTTGTTTCTAAACATTTAATAAAATACAAGCGAACATACTCACATCTCAACATTTCCCTAACCTTTACCTATAAAGAAGAAAAAAAACCAACCCAGATGCTTTTTAAAGTGATGAAAATTTTACACAAGTCAAAATTAAGATTCATATGTCATGATTAAAGCAATTCTCTCTCAATGGTGACTGTGCTCCAAAAATAATTCAATGCAGTATTCCCCTGCTAAGTACGGAGAAAAGTGTTTCCTTTAGAAGAGGAAATTCTCCTAAGGAAGTTGTTTTAAGATAAATAAAAGTTCAGGATGAAGCCAGCAAAAGGTGTGAAGGATTTCTCTTTGATTTCCCAGCTTGTGTATTTGGGCTCAGACACAGACTATATTTTATGCACATATTAATAGGATGCTAATAAGCCTACAACTCTCCTTTAACAGTGACCTGTAGAGACAACTCGATACATGGCACCAGATATACTAGCCGGCTTAAGCAGATTTATTTCCCTCTCACACAGGGAGAGAATCAGACTATGACTTTTTAATTACAAGTTCAGACAAAAAAAGTCTTGCAAAGTTAGACTATTCTTTTTGTTAGAGTGTTTCTCAGTTAAAGTAACCTTCAGAAGATTAAGATAGAAGCCAAGCCTTTTAGAGTAACTAGGAGCAGCTTTTACTCTTCACTGGTAATCTCATATGCAAAATAAGGCCACTCACTTGCAAACCTGCTTAAATTACTAGGTCATGAAAACAATACTGGTATCAAAATCATGGAGCACAGAAATCGGCAGCATGTATTTAAATAACTTGCTGCATCTCCTGGAAAACTTTGAGAGAGTTGCTATTTAGTTGTAAACTTCAGAGATATTTCAAAATTAAATATTTTTTTTTAAATGACACTTAGAAAATTTATAAAAGTGATACAAAGAGAAATAAAATGTAGTAGGTTAAGACTAATCTCAACAATGCATATATCCTAGTTCACAGTTACCCTTAAAAAAATAACCCAGAAATTACATTTAATAGCATTTTAGTTACTTAAGTTAACCACAGATTCAAATAAGTCTTCCATGCATCTTCTCCCCCCAAAACAACTTTGGTTGTCACCTTTTCAATTTTGTTTTTCATACTTCTCAAACAACAAAAATAGATTAGAACAACTTTGTTTTCATCATCAGCCACTAGAAAAGGTCTTTTGTTTAAAAATCACACACAAAATGGAATAAAAAAAAAAATCCCAAACCAAACCACAAGTGATTTCCATTTGAAAATACTGATTGTTCTTAGGCTTTTGACACAGAAAATTCTCCCTTGTAGTAACTGTTGTTTCAATGCAACTTAAAAAATCATAACAAGGATTTTTGTTGTCATTTAAAAATATTCTATGAGACCTCAGCATTTTACAACTTTTTTTTTTCCAATACATATTCATATTTCCAGCCTGGTTAATTGGCCAGCATGTATGTGCCCAAACACTAGTAAAACTGTCAAATACCTTCTCCTATTCCTGGGAAGGCTCTCAGCTTTAAACTTACTGCTGTCAGCTGAAGGCTGTACTGACAATATTTGGTCCATTTGATTTCAGGGGCCAACAGAAAAATGGACAACTGTCAATCATCAGTTATTCTTATTTTTCAGCTTAAAGAAAGTCTGGCAGCCTCTCTATTTTTTAATGCAAAACCCAATAAATTACTATAGTTCTGAAATTACAAAGCAGCTTATTAATTTGAATGCTGGCTAATACGGGATTCCCCTCCCCTTCCCCACCATTTCCACATGGAGAGTTTCATCTGTTCACTTGACCTTTTTTCTTCTCAAGAGAAAGAAAAGAGCAGAATCAAAGTGCCACCCAAAGACGTTTCATGGATGCATCACAAATGATTCAGAATGCCCTTGTGTCCATGTAATTGACTTCAAATGACTCTCCTAAAAGCAATCAAGCATGTTCTGAAATGAGGTAGCCTGCACCACTCCAAAGGTGCTGTTCCTCATGTACATGACTGCAGCCATCACAGCACAATGGTTTACACAAAGTTGTTCTTTTTTAAATCTCCCCTTCTCACATAACCACTGTGCTGGAGGGATGTCTCTCACCCTCCTCTCGCTGGAAGTCCAGCTTTCATAGAATGGCTTAGGTTGGAAGGGACCTCAAAGATCATCTAGCTCCAACCCCACTGCCATGGGCAGGGACACCTCCCACTAGATGTGTATGAAGATCCCGAGTTTCAGGCATTGAATTCTCTTTCAGATGGAGGAGGACAGCTCTAGGGAATGGTCTCAGTATCTTGAAGGCTGTACTGCGATGCTTGTGTGGCTGGTTTCAGTTACACTGAAAGAATAGCAACAAGTCAAGAAACTACTGGTACCTCCTGCCAATCTCCTTTGTTTTCCTAGTTGTATGATCTGAAAAGCCAGGGTGCAGGCTCGAGGGAGGAACATTTAACTCTTCAGAAAGAGGGCAAACCATAAACTGATGCTCAATCAACAATACAAGTGGCACGTAGATATATATATATACACGTGCTGGTGTAACATACAAATGCAGTGCTGGTTGCATTCTGTACTGGAGGCAGTGAGATGTGAAGAACGTGGGTGCCTGCAGCACGTGGGCAGGTGTGCTCCATCATGTTGGGTATCATTCAGCCAATGCTCCAAAACCATCTTGCCTTCCTGGGTCAAGAACTATATTTTGAAAACAGTACAGGCTTGATTACCCTCTGCCTAACAGCACCCTTAACCTCATGAAGCCAGCCTACACAGGCAAAGTCAAGCCAGGTTTCTCCCAATGGCTTGTCAACCATTCATATCAACTTTGATGGGCTCCGTTCAAATTTTGGTGCGTGGCACACGAGAGGAACTGAATCCACTTAAGCAATGGCTGAATGCTTTGTGGGGAAGGGTCCTAGATATTTCAACTGTTAGGAAACACACATTATCTGTAGGCAATGCCAACCCTGCAATCAGAGCAGAAATTATAGCATTTCTGGGTAAATACAAGCTAATTTTGATCTCTGCTGTCAAAGACACCAGTATCAGAGCAGCTGCAGCAATTCCATCATTAGGGAAATTTGTGAAAGCTCCTCTGGGCCACAGTGTGTCTCTTACTATCACTAGCCCCAAGCTGGGTCCTGCCTGCTGCCTCTGACCAGCCCTGACACCCGAGCCAGCAGTCGATCACCTTCCTCCATCAGGGCTTTTTTGCAGGAGAACTCTCTCAGCATAAACATACAGAGCCCACCCCAAGGTAGTAACAGAGCATTATCTTTGGGAAGATGGGACACTGATTTGCCCTGAGGTGAACATGCTGAAGTCAGCAAGGAAACTAACCTTGGCAAATTCACTTCACAGGACACCTCAGGACAACTCCAATTTGCTAACGGCCCTGACACAAAAATCACTCCTTTTTCACCAGTGAGGACAAATTTTAGTATCCCAGAAGAAGAACCTTAAAGGGTCTGGGACCAGCACTGGCAACTCTATTATTCTTCCCAGGAAAAAGTAAATAAGCAAAGAAAGAAAGAAGAAAAAAAAAAAGGAAACCCCAAGTTACAACAGCTTAGCTTAATTGATCTGGGGTTATTTAGGTTTACAATAATAAGCTTGCTTTCACTTGCATCATGAAAGTGCATTTTTCTCTCATCAGATTAGTGCACAAGTAAAACCACAAATGGCACGTTTTTTCTATGAACACGGTCTATATTTTAGAAGATAGATATCATCAGGATATAAAAAGATATTTTATGCAATTTCTAGATTTTAAAACCTGGGGAATAGAAGAAGCAGCATTCTTCATTATTTACAAATTAAAGCACCTTCTGTTTGGACACCTCCTTCTTCCTCTGATTTTTCTTCAATTTTATTTTTCAAAGAAGTTTCAGTCTAACATTCAAATGGAAAAATCAAATCCCAACTTTTCAATCTTTTGTTTTACAGTGTCCAATAGATGCTAGCCACGCTTTATTAACCGCTGTAAGTTTTGCCTGTGAGAGCTGATGCACTTCGTCTATCTTGTCCTACATTGACTGTCATTCCTTTGATTTTTCAATTCCCCCTCTGTCAGAACTAGGCTTGTCTGAAGACATGAACCGCAACAGACATCTTGTGAACTGGGAAGGAAGGCCAAAGCATAAGGAAGATGAGACAAGCTGCTGGTCTTCATAGTCTTGAAATGAAAGACATTAAATTATTAGAACAGGACACTGAAGATAGAAGTTCACAGCTTCAGTATAAATAACCTGCATTTCTAGGTTTATATGTCTGATATTATATATATATCAGGAGCATAAACTGCTTGCATCATTAGGCATGTGGCAAGACCAAAACCACAAATTTTCCACCATGCTATGTGTTGCATACAATGCTGCAAAGAACTGTTAGAATGCCACAGAAAAAGAATGAAAAAAACCTGAAGTAATCCTGAAGCTCACAGGGCCACCCGAGCTGCCTTCAGAATAAGCATGAAATGTTCCCAAGTGGGCTGTAGCATTGAGAGAAACACCCACTTAGTTTTTGGAAGCAAGCCTCCAAATTCTTTGATATGGGGTTTGACTAGATTGGTAGCTCCAGAAAAGTACTTCAGGCACCACAGGTGGGCTTTGCGGGAGCAGGAATGGAGAGGCAGGACGGCTTCACTAAAGCATTAATCAAAGAAGAGCCCAGGGAGGCTGCGAGCAGCAGATGAGCCACCTGCACAAAACCACGTTAACAAGGGTAAAAGGACCAGTAAGTGATGAAGTCCTGCAAAGTAAGTGGCAGGTGAAAAAGGAACAAGGAAGATATTGATCGCACACTGGTGATCCGGCATCTGAAGTAGGAATGGAATATGGGAATGGAGTTCAGGACATACATGCCACCTTATACAGCAGTTTTGACTAAGGCGGAAAAGCAGAATCAGAAACCACATCGGCTCTGTATTGGTGAAACAGCAACTTTGAGATGTGCCAACACCCTTTTGCAGGTACGCCTGCTGCATCTGCCAGGTCACCAGTGCTCAAAGGCTGTGCTTCACTGACACTTAAGTTGTCAGAGCTTTTGCCAGTGAAGCCAGCCCAGCACCATTTTCTAGGACAGAAGGATAGCCCTGAGGCCTCTGGGTAGGAGAGCCACCACCCTGGGGACTCACCACCACAAAACACAAAAAGCACCACTACCTAGTGAAGGTCTGGATGGTGTGGTTACAAGGAGGGAACTCAGATTGCTGATCTTTCTGTTGCAACCTGCCAAGGACTAGACAGACAAATAATGCTGCAGGTTTACAAGCAATCGCGAAACACCATGCTTCACAGCACAGGGAATGCCTTTTGCCTCCTCTACTAGGGTAGTTCATCTCTTACATTTGCAGTGCTCAGGTGCCTGTGAACCCTCCAAAGTTTCAGTGCAAGATTATTTAGACAGAATAACCCCTGATACAAAATATGAGCACCTCCCCACAATGAGATTTCAAAGTGCTGTGGAGGAAATGCAGCTGTGCCATCAAAACACACATCCCACACCGTGCGGGCTGTTACTCCAACAAGCAAGACTGCTGAAGGCTGCCTGTGGGATGAGCCACCCCTTCAAGAACCACCCAACAAAGGCTGAAGAGTTTACCCAGAGGCAAAACACCACGATAAGATCCATTAATAGATGACAACATGTGGTACTACCTTCATGTACCTTCCCCTCCTTCCCTAATTGACTTGCAAGGATTTATCAGGAATTCATATATTTTTTTCATCTATGTTTCAGTATATTGCTCACATAGTTTATGTACTGAGAAAACTGTACTAGTTCTCTAAGAAAATAAAAAGTCTCCAAGTAACAGCACAGAGCATGATTGATTAACTCACTATTCATCTATGGAGACTAGGGAGATGAACTGTATTTTCAGATTAAGACAAAAATAAGGTGGAATAAGAACATAATAATATACTGCATACTTTGAGTCATGTTATACTCTGTAAAGAAACCTGTTTTAGCAGACATTTATAGCAATTGCTTAGAATATCGTATCCCATACCCAAGTGAGAGTACATTTTGAAAGGGGAAGACGTAAGGTATGGAAAGAAAAGCCCTGATAGAAGCAGTTTAAAAAATAAACCTGACATTTGGTTTAGGTTTTCGTGGTGGTTTTTTTCCCCATAAGGAAGTTGAAAACAAATGAAACCCCTACATCCCTCCCACCACAATAATACATACAGTAAAACTCAAAACCAAACTCCTGGCTTGGCAGAGGAGTGCTGAGTTTGGACGCTATAGTATCCATAGGCTTTGTGTGAGGCTGTTCAGCCAAGCCACTGCTCACGCTGGTCAAACTTTTTGTTCCAGCTTTCCTTAAACGCTGTGACCGAAGTTTAAAAAAAACAAAACAAAACAGAAATGGGTGTAATGGCTTCAGACACCTAGTTAAGCGGCCTGTTTCCCCAAAGCGCTGATGACCCAGGAGCTCCTATTCACTTCAAAGCGTAGGATTTGGGGATGTTTGTTGCTTTAAGATTTATGGTCTCCCTACATCCTAACTGAGAGATTCAAGAAATTACAACTAGTAGCTCATCTCCATTAAAATTAGAAAGGCGTGCTAGACTGATTTGTGGCATCTATTTCAGAGGCCAACGCGTTCACGTCTTCACAGACCCTGCCGGAGGAATAACTAGTGTGAAGAAATGAGGATACCCCAGAGAAAGCTTTGCTAAGGGGAAACAGGGCACCTCACCGCAAAATCCACGAGCTGACAGAAGCAGCAGCACATGAGAGAGCGGAGGGGACGACAGCTGTTTCTGCCTGCAGGCTAGTACTAAAAGAACAAAATATTATCCAGCTCACTGCTCTGACCGTATTCCTGTCAGCGAGCCAGCTTAACAAGATTTAGTAAAAACAGAATCACAAGCTGGGTCCAACAGTCCAAGACAGCATGTAGAAATTCATAGCTAAACAAAATAATACCATCAGATTTTACCATCAAAATCCTTGATGTATATAGGGTGGGGAGAATTCTCACCGTGTAACAACGCTGTTGTACAGCCAAGCTGACAGACCAAACCTACAAGACCTATAGAAACCCCTAACATTTAGATATTGATGTCCACTGGGATTTACAATTTCACTGGCAGTCCTCAAAAAAAAAAAAAAAAGTATTATGTCACTTAACGCAGGATTGTTCCCCAGTGCTTCCTGAAAATATGGCACGTTTCACTCATGAAAATTTTGGTGGACTTTCTCCTCTTCGAGGAAAAAAGTAGCAACTGCAAAGGAGTAAGAGTCCATAAAAGGATGCCAGTGTTAGCAACCTGAGTGACAGACAGGAAGGAGATTTCTACAATTGGCATTTGGTGAATTGCAAGCTATAAAAACTACTTGGAAATTGCTGGGTTGTCTGCAGTTTCTAGGCCCAGCGGTTTAATTCTCTCTGTTACTACAAGGTCTTAACTTATTTAAAAGATCTCTTTCGGAAGTTGTGCATATATCATATTAAAGCAAGAAAAGGAAACAAATACACTTCTTATTCTTAGTAGGTTACATTTTCAGTGACTGCATAACTGGAAAAGTAGGTTTAATATCTCACATATCTTTGCATCCATCACTGGAAAAAACAGTTACTTACTATTGTAGTGACTGTCGCAAACTGCCTTCCTTCCATTTTGTCTGATTTATTTTGCACTTATTGTGCTTAGTGTTGTACACAGTGATTTTTTTTCTGCTTTAAAATCTGCTTAGTGTTTATTATTACGCATAAATTGCTGAAACATGTATGCATCTACGCTTAAGTTGCATCTTAATAATCCACGCCCTCCCTGCCGATTTGTCCATTTTAGCTGAACTGGAGATATAAAATCCTTTCCCGCATCAAAAAAAGATTTCAGAGAAAAACATAGGTCTTTCTGAAAACAGATTTCTTCTCCTAATTCAAAGAATTTCATACATCTGTTGCCGCGGACGTAAGGAAAGAGGTTTGCCCTTTCTCTTCATTCAGCACAAAGTCATATTGTAAGAAGAGATGGAAATCTTGAGCGATACAACTGAACTTTTAAGGCTTAAAATTTAGGTGTTAGAAGATAGGGTAAAAAAGTGCCCAGTCATATGAAGACTGTCTTGAGTACAAGTGTCACTGCTCCCTTCTTCTGAAGGAATCACTGTTTGACCACACCAGCTCTGCTTAACTAATGATGACTCCACAAAGGCAGGTTTTTGACATCTGCTTTCAAACTGTCTCTCTTAGTGGGATTTCTCAGTCTTCTTGGCTATTTTATTTCTTGTGACAAACTGGTTTTCCAGAGTTCCCCGACTGGAAAAAAACAAACAAACAAACAAATTTCCAGTAATAGAAAACATGTTGATCCTCCCATGAAGACAACAGTCTTATTAAAAATAATAAATATTGGCTACACCCTTCCCCACTATGTTACCCCATCTCACTCAACTTCACACCTTTTTCCTTTTTTTGCTGTTCAAAACTTTGTTTGACCCTAAAAATCAGACATTGGGATCTGAATTCTCTTCCCTATTCAGCAAGCCCCGGTAGCATGTATACATAGCATTTCTCTGCCTGTAGAGATCCTTATACATGGCACTGGGAGCGGGGGGAAGTCCTTGTCATAAATTAATTTATGCTTGGCAGATTTTTTGTTAAATACGTGTATTTTTCATCTTCTTTGAACATATATATCCTGGATAGATGGAAAATGAAAGGAAAAGCTGAAGGAACTCGATTTGTTTCGCAAGTTGAAACTGTTTAAATTATAAAAGCCCTTTGAAATGTCATCTCACATACTTGTTTTGTTGTGTCTTTAAAAGGGAAGACACAAACTGGTCTTTGATACATACCTGAGAAATTTATCCGCATTATATTGTTAAAAGCAACTAGTTAACGTGACAAAGAAGATGAAGCATAACTTCCCTTTACTCACAGTGTTGCAGTGCTCTTAGGAGCAGAAACATAATAACAGTTCCATTTGATATAAGTACTGGTAGGCTAAAATGGAAATGGGGATTTTCTGGGCACAGGGCAAGTGAATACGAGCAAAAACACATCATACAAAATGCTATACAAAGAAGCACATAGAAGAGTTACAGACCGGTAGTAACTGCTTGAAGGTAACGTCCATAGTGGCGGTGTTTTTTGTTTTTTTTTTTTTTTTTTTTTTTACTAGGGAAAGGCAGCAGTGGGTTTGGCCCACGGATTCTTTTCCATCCCCAATTTCTGGAAGGAATTTCTGGAATTGCTCTAAACTCAACTAGAAAGCACCTGGGCAGGAGGCTTTTCCTTTTTCAGGTGCTAGCTTGTATCTCCGCGCTTCCAAACTCCAGGCTGTAAATAGCAGAAAGCAGGGTTCTCCAGCGGCACGCAACTGGCGACTTCTGCAGTTCCCCAGTAGATGGCAACGTTGATCTGACTGTCATTTAGGAACCCCTCCGCCCACCCGCTTTCAGCCCAGTCATGCGTCTTTTCAGTGAAGTTTACAACTTGTTTCTATATGCTGCCCGAGTCTCTGTGAGTTTGGATTATTAACCGCCTTAATGTACCGAGAAGTGATTTCAGCTACCAATATGTTAAAGAGCAATGTATACTTAAGAGATAAGGTAAAAAAAAGGAGGAAAAGAAAAGCCACAGGACTTTGCTTTTTGAAAGAAAAGTCCATTCAAACTTTCAACAGGATAAAAGGTGTCTTTTCAACTGCGTACAATTGCAACCTGGCACTACAAAATTATAGCCGTCATACTACTGCTGCATGCCCTGGTCGTGCGAACGACACGATGGTACTTGAAGTAAAGGCAAATCTCTTACTTATCATCAAGGCGTGAGGTGAGACCCAGGGAAGTCAGCTGCTGACCCCCAGTGCACTCTGTTGGATGAAACACTAGAGGTGAGCATTAGCCATGAGAAAATACTGAGAGTATCCCACAACACTGACTACAAAAGGGTTTAAAAAAAAAAAGTCTTCTGACATACCACATGTTGCATATGGCATTAGGCAAATAAGTATTGATGAATACTGTCCCTCTAATGTCTAGCTTAATAAAGTCAGCTATGATTTGATGCACAGGTGAATACTCTATACTGAAAATGACCAAATAACTCTTTACCAGCCTTCCTCTGCAGACTCTCATCTGCTATCTATTGAAATCAATGAGCAATGTAGCACAGTAACAGCAAAATACCACACCTAAAAATCTCATTTCTTTTAGCACGTAGGTACAACAGTGTTTTTTTCTGAAGACTGCCTTCAGCAATAGGCTATTAGTCCAATTTTTCTCTTGCCTGCAAGGATATAAACAAAGAATAAAAATAAGCAAATGAATTAAAGATACAGAATAACCACAACTGATATCAGACTCTGCTCTCTTACCATCTAAACCAATTACCTCGGTGCTCCACCAATACAGAAACTCTCTTGGCACCTGGGTACTAAACAGGGAGTTCCAGTCCTTGGACAACTGAGCCATTTCATTGCTACTTAAACAGAAATCCCGAAATCCAGTAGTGTCAGTTATCAGATAACCTGCTATAATGGCACTACCTCATCCATCAGGGCTTGATTTGTCATACCTTCCTCATCTTCCCCACTAAGTACTGATTTGCTATTTCTCCTCTTCTCTCTTAGCCATCTTTGGTAGTCCTCTTCTACTTGTGGTTATTACATACAAAGATAAATTAGTATAAAATAAAAAAAAAGGGACTGTGTAATCATGGCAATGAATACCTGCTGGGATGCTTGTATTTACCAATATATAATTCAGACCCTGCTAATGTAATTCATGCATCTGTTCAAGTATGTAAGTTTTAATTCATAAATACTTTTCATTTTCCTACTATCAAGCAATAACACAGGCTGACAAACTACTTTAAAATACAAAGAACTAGTGTGAACACTGTGTTTTCTAAGGCTTTGAGTCACTGACTCAGCACAGGCGCCTGGGTTGCTACCCCTAGGTATGAAACTCGGGGCTAACTTCAGCCAGTCACCAGAATGAAGCTAGAATGCAGCTGTCCATAACACACTTTTCCACATTACACATACTTGAAGAACCAAGAGCCTGCTTCTGGTCCTCAGACATCTCCAGTAAACTGGAGTTGAAGTTGTGCATACTTATTGACAAGCTAACGTCCTCAGCAGGCAGATGACTCTGCTGTCCAGAACTGGACAGCCAAAATCCTGCAGGCTTGTACCAGCAAACCACGAAGATGTCTTCCTACACAACCTATAAATCCTGCTGAAATGCAAGGTGGCTTCTGCCATGTGATGCAATTCATGTATCAGGGACGTCCATACCAGGTAGGCAGGTACGACTCAGGACCCGCAGGGGACAGGCAACAGCGGGAGATCTGGAGGGGTAATCTGTGTACAAAAGCTCTGCTGGCTCACAGGTAGGCAAGGCTTCTCCAAAGCTTGGATACAAAGAAGTAAACTATGTTAGTTGGCTGGCTGTGGCACGTTTTGAAAAACAGAATTTTATTGGGATAACAAGGAATCAAAGAGCTTCTTAGAGTAGAGACACATAAAAAAACCCACAAAACAAACAAACAAACCCAAACCACAAGTTTTTAAAAATGTTTCATCAATGTCTCACTAAAACTAGACTGCTCTGGAAGAGCGGCGCTACCTACTGATCAAGGTATCTGTTGGACCTTCTCTAAGCTTTAGAAAATGGCAAGCATTCCAGGCAAGCACAACATGCAGGTTCAATATCCCCGATATGCTGTCATTTTTGAGGTCTGGGTTGGAATGGGTTGTTTAATGGCAAGAACACAAATCTGGTCACTGACCTGTGATCTCAGCTCTGGCTTGAGGAACTAAAGTACACACATACCAGATATAGGAAAATCCGGTGTTATTTAGTGAATTCCATCTGAGATGTTGTTTTTTCTTGGTTTATTCTAAACTATCAACTGTTCGGCATCCAACTCTGGCTAAGCCTGATACTTTCCAGGGCTCACCAAATTTCTAAGTGTCATTCCAAGAAACAGACCCTTCAGAAAGCATCCTCTCATCCCAAATCATAGAGGCCATAGCTTTTGTGGCAGTTCTTTTGTGGTGGTACAAGGTCCTACACCAGTGGTGAAGAGGCAACACAAACCAGTTAAGAAAATGTACATTCACTTGCCTCTAGCAAGTGCTATTTGAGATGAAGTCTGAACACATCTTTCTTGTTCACAGGAGACTGACATATGCAAAGAAAATAGTTATCATCTCACGGAAATACCTGGCAGTACTGAAAATGTTCCTGCACAACTTTGCTTCTCTCTCTCTGTCACTAGTACCATTTGTTGCTATGAAATCTCAAGAATGCCAGTGATTTATTTTGAAAGTCAGTGAATATCTAATGTGTATCTAAGAAGCAGCAAAATGAGGCAGATGTGACAAGAAGCAAAAAGACAGCAAAATAAAAATGACTGACGTATAAAAATAAGCTTTTTTTTTTTTGTTAAAAAAACCCCAAGCCACAAGCAAAAAGCACCACTATTTCCTCCTCCCGCTTATTTGCAAAATCCATTTCGCTGGCTGAACACCAAAGCACTGCTTAATAGGCACACTGCTCGCAGTGGGAAGAATTCCGCTTGTATTGCAAGTAATCCTTTGCTACCAAGGACACGAGCAAACACGCATAATCCTGGCGGCTCCCACCGAGCAGAAAGGCCTGCAGGCACCCACCGTGTTGAGAAGAGTGGAAGGCAGCCTTGGCACCCACCTCCCAGCCCTCACCCTCCAAGTATGAGGCAGCAACAGTGCCTGGAGCAAAGAAACACACCAACAATACCTTATGGCACTGACAGCGTTTTGTAAGTGACAGGGCTAAAGAGAAACTTAGAATCAGTAGCAATAATTCCACCCATGCCTGTTCTCATCTCATTTTTAAATCCAACATTTGAAGGATCCTGAGCAGTGAAGTGAAGCAAAGCTTTACAGCCCTGTGAAAAGCCGCGAGGGCAATAAGCACCAGTTACACCATGGATTCAGATGAACGTGCTCCCACGCTGAGTTAACACTGAACGACACAGGGATCTCCTGTCTCAGAGAGGACAAAGCTGACAGATGGGGCAGGTGCTCGTGTTCTCCAGAGGCAAGATGATGCTACCAAGAACCATGTGGACAGTGCAAGATTTATGAGAGAGAAATGGAACCGTGCCACAGACTGAGGTATTCTGTGGTTGTGCCATGCTTCTAAGCTTCTGCCTACTGTTCTTCATGTCAAACCTATTTTTCTATTTCCCCCACCTCCATCTTGCAGCAGCTCCCTGCTGACATCCCATTTGCCTCTTCCCACAAAGAGGTTCCCACAGCAACACCATTCCGAGACAATTCAGTAAGCTTCTCAGAGCTGAGTTCACATCTTTCGTCTGCAGTGGACACTGACATACAGAACAGACATATAGATCAGTGGTTTCAAACTGAAAGAGGGTAGATTTAGGCTGGATATTAGGAATAAATTCTTTACTGTGAGGGTGGTGAGGCACTGGAACAGGTTGCCCAGGGAAGTCGTGGATGCCCCATCCCTGGAGGTGTTCAAGGCCAGGCTGGATGGGGCTTTGAGCAGCCTGGTCTAGTGGGAGGTGTCCCTGCCCATGGCAGGGGGGTTGGAACTAGGTGATCTTTAAGGTCCCTTCCAACCCGAATCATTCTGTGATTCTATGAATCTGCTTAGATGAAAAGGGACTGTTGTGAGTCCACGGCTGTTCACCTATTCCCTACCACATAGTTCTGACCCAACATCAGAAGGGCTTGAAGATAGTGCAGCCAAAGTGCAGAAAGCTAAACAAAGCAGCAATTAAACAATCATGAGAAAACTTTCTGGAACAAGACAATCTAATATTCCTTTTAAGCTCATGCAACTCTCCACCTGCAATGCTTAAGATTTTGTACGCAGTGTATCTTTTACCGTAAGCTTCCATACCTCCCACAGCACCAGCCAAGGGTAATTCAGCCTTGAAACAGGTGAGGAACAAAGCAATGGGTGGTTGTTGGAAGAAGAGGAAATAACACAAGCAATACAAGGCTGCCATCACACAAAGGTGAGTTACACTGTGCAGCATCCTGGCATGCACACCAGGAAAAGCAGAAAAATTATTCAGCTGATGAATAATCAAATACACAGGTTGGTGTACCTGTCCTTCCTTTACTTGATATAAATTTTGCCCCCGAGTAAACACAACTGCTGAGAAGTCGCTGTAATGTACTGTTAAATCCAAGTATGAGTCTGCCCATGTGTGTGCCAACGTTCTTAACTGGTTAGTCACGTGGTGGATTGACTGCTGGCTGTACATAAAATAATATGTTGAACCCACACAAACCAGCACTGCCTTGTGTCAACATTGCTTCGTTCTTCTGTTAGGTGATGCGTTGTCTACCTTCTCTAAAGAATTTAAACAAAGCCCCATAGAAAGTACACATTATAGTCCTAACCTCAGTACTTTATCATTTTCCCCACACACAAAAAGGTTTTTGTTGTGCAAAACCACCTGAATCACAATGCATATAAATTAAGGCAAAGGCCTGAACCTGTGGCAGTCAGAAGAGGCAGACACTTGCAGTGAGGCAATACTTGGCATTGCCCCATCTAGTTTTTCGGCATTCAGCTCACAGACTGGCATTCACGAGTCCAAGTCAGACACAAAAACGCACATCAATAATGCCTGACAGAGCCTGGGGCTTAAGCGCTAAACATTTGCCCTCTTACAGGTGCATTGAACTTTTCATACCCTGGCTGCAGAGAGGGGGGAAAAAAAAAGATAAATCCTAAAGTAAAAAAGAAAAAGTACCTAAGAAGAATATTTCTTAAACCTGCACTCAGGTGTTTCACTAAAAATTACCGCAGTGAATTAACTATTGATTGAGCCATCTATAGGAGCCTGCATTCCTTCATAAGCAGAAGCACTTCACTGTTATCTCTCCGATGGTGAAAACTGTCCTACAAAATGGCAAACTGAGTAATAGGCTAGGAGTAGTCACTTCACTCACCTCCTCTTCTTGAAGGAGTTCACACCCACAGCCCCTCACCTTCCAGGGCAGCAATGTAACCACCAGGCTGGTGACTACACCGAGGGAGAATATTTTACTTCTCTTCTGAGTCTACTAGACAAGGAAAAGAGGACACACATGAAGCAATAACTGGTCCCCAAAACAAGGACATGAACCAGGTAGAGAGGAATCCTGCTCTTCATTTGCTTATAAAACTATGTGCTTTTTGTTTTAATTACAGTAATTTGACAAGAAACAGTAACCCACAAACAAATTTTACTTTGTCCAAATCTTGGTTTCCTACCTCCTCGTGAACACGCAGCTCCCCCCCAAAGCTGCCCCTGAAAATCTAAGAGCTCTATTTGAAACTGGAGCTCCACAAGTCAGATAAGACACAGTTTCACGGAGGGGGAGTAAGTATTTACTACTCACAGACAAGCAATAAAAATACCCTTCAGACAACTGTTCAAACTGTGAAAAGAGACTGAGTTACACGATCTTTATTTGTTCCCTTCCCACACGCAGCCTCCCCAGCAGATGAAAGCCCCCATTAGTATGCTCAGGAGGTGAAAGCTTGGGTTTCCCAGCCTTTTACCAGGCAACATGGTCAACGTCAACCAGAACGTGTCAACCTGCAGCCAAACAGGCTGCATAATTAGGCAGCGTCGGGCATTTTCCAGTTGCTGGTGCAGGGAGCTATTGTAAAACCCACCACGGCAAGGCATAACAAACTCCTAGGAGCACAACTGGGCTGCATGAGGAAGAGCAAAGCCTAAGCAGTAAGTGATGTCGAGATCCCTTACAAAAAGCCTATACGAGCACATAAATAAAGGGGGATGGATGAATTACTTCACGACTAACCATGGTGTGCCTGTGACTTCCTGGGGCGGTCTTTGCAGAGAGGAAAAAGTGAGTGCCAGCCTTTCCCCTGCCTTCTCAAAGAAATGGCACGGTGTTACATCAGCTGGCCTGCCCCACCAGCTGCCAGCACGGGTGGGACCATCTGGGTGCCAGCACAGACCTGAGCAAAGGAAGTGGCTCCGTCTGTGGAGCCAGTCTGTGACCTGCTACTTGAGTCAACCACGGGAGGACCTGGGTCAGACCATTTAGGTTTGGGTTTCACGGGGGTTTGCCAGCACTCTCAACCAGTCCCTGCTTCTGCCAGCTCCAACAGTGACCGTCTCCAGCTATTGCTCCTCCTGGCTGAGTCTTTCCATCCCTTCAGCCTGGCTCTGACCTGAATCCCTATCATTTTCCCAGGCAGCTGAGGACAGATCACTTTCCCCAGATCTGTTGCCTCCAGCTCTTGTCCTTCTCATGTTTTAACCCCAACCGGAGGGATGGGAGGCTGGCAGAGAGCACCGCCGGGGAGGAAAAGCTGTTTCGGCAGGCAGTCTCTTCCTACCTCCTCGTCCCAGGAGGCAGCCGCTGCTGCCAGCAAAGTTCTGCTCCACGCTTCAAGCCTTCAATTTAAACACACTTCAGGCAGAAAAAACCTTTAGGAAAAGAAAACAAAAACCACACACCAAAACAAACCACAAACCAAACAATAACTTTCAAATTAATAAAGCCTTTGAGAGCACGTGCAGAGTAACAGATTTCCTTTTTAATCCATCATTTGATCAAATACAGAAGACTTTAAAAAAAAAAAGCTGTTATTAGACACAGCAATGCACCAAGTTAAATGTCAAATTCTTGCTGCAAAGCACAGAGAAGTTGCAGTACTAACAGTAAGTTACACTAGTAATAGTGGGCTGAAATGGGTGCACTTTTTGATTACTCTCAAGAGTAAAATTTGAGAAAGATTAAACTATTACTTTTTTCACTGAAATTTCAAAGATACATGTTTTTATCTCATGCACACACCTGAATTGGAATTTCATCCATTCTCGGGGTTGTTTAATCGTTAAAAAAATAGCACCAGGATCTAGCAGACATCATGCAGTCCTAAACACACAAAACGCTTTACCCACTTATACTTTAATCTGGATTAGAGCATAGACAGGCAATGCTGAAGTACAAATATTTGCCAACAGCCACAGCCAACTACCATGCCAGTAATATATTAGACAGAAAAACAAAAAAGAGAGCTGTTTGTCTCATGTAAATTTAATGTCAGAATATATTATCTGCAACTGCACTTCACAACTCAGCATGCCTTTGTGCGGAAGATAAAACGCTCTGATTTACAGCATCATAAATGTTTGCTAAATGCCTTAATTGCCCTCTCTTCTTTCAAAGTGGCACTTTGTTATTAGCTTACAGAGCGTGCAATGTAAGGCAGATAATTTTTTCCTAATTTCTTATTGACACCTTACAAATCTGTATTTTACTAATATTCCTTTGAATAAGAAGAGTGTCTGCTTTACCTCAGCATCAAGTGATGAACAGCCGCATTCAGCTCCTCGTTACTATGGCAATGTTACGTAGGAGGTACAGAAACAGACTGATGCTTTTATCTTCTCCCTTTGTACTTAGAATATACTCTCTTCCCCCCCCTTTATTTTTGAACAAAAACAGCCACAAAGGGGGACGGTGAATCATACAGAGAATCAAAACAAAGGTTGTTTTATTAACTTTGTTGTTATATTAACTAAGGATAAATTGCAGGGCTACGGATGAGATATAAACACCAGAGACCTTAAGATAAGATCTCGCAAACAATGTATTTTCTTTCCTTTCATGAAAAAAAAAAAAAAAACACAAACCAGCAGCAGTGACCCACTCCGCTTGCTTCTCAAGCAAAACGGAACCCCTTTGCTGTTCAGCAGAACCCAGGCAATGGTGAGAGCAAGGATCATTCACGCAGCTCGCCGTCTCCCCTGGAAACAACTAAAACAGTCAACGGAGGCACATTTGCGAGCGTCAGGTGGGACGGAATCCCACTTTTTACGTGACCTCATCCCAGAGGCAATGGAAATAGGCTGTTGCATGACTGCTGACAACACCTCCTCTGTATTCATTTGCTTCTAAGTAGCAACAGTTAAAGGCCCCCCAAAAACATGGAATGCTCAGTAAACTCTTCAGGCGGTCAACGCAATATGAGTATTCTGCCCTGCTGGGAGCAATCAAGAGATTTACAGCAAAATATCTCATTTCCATCTATTGACTCGGCCGCTTGCAGAAGCTCTCCCTGGTTGTGTCAGTCAAAGCAAACCAAGTGAGCAAAGGTCCCCAGGCCAGGCCAGCCAAGGTCCCTGGGTGCCGTGGCTTCGGGAGCTGGCGGGTTGAGCGGCTCAGCCAGCTGAGCCGAGGGGGGAGCTTGGCCACAGCTGGCTGCAGACCAGGTGTGCAGTGCTCCTCCTGTTGTGCTTACATTCTCTACTCACCCACCAGAGGTTAGTGCTACCATTATTGCCTGAAAGATTATTTTCAGATTCAGCCTTCTGAAGTTTGGCAAGAGAAAAGAAAAATAAACAACAGGATTCCACACCACACGCTCCCCTCCCCCACAAAATAGATCAACTCTTCAAACTCAAAAAGGTATGTTTTAGCATTTCTAACTTCATATAGTACAAAAAAAAAGTATTATAACAACATTTCTTCAGTTGCTCATTCAGACAAGAGAGCCATTTGGCAGATGACTTTTTGTAGTCCACAATTCTACTTCCACATCAGTACTGCCTTAGACAACCCATTTTTCTTTTTCCTTTGCCCCATGAGGTTTGTGGTTTTGAGAGCTACGCATTCTTCATGTATACTGTAGCTTTCAGCATTTTTTAAAATAACTTGACAATGGAGGTAGAGATTCCCGATTACCAGGTTTAAGCCTATGTATTACTCTTCTTTCAGACTTACTCTTCTTTCAGAAATGTCATTAGAGCCTTAGAAATAACCTGCAGAATCCAAGTAATCCACAAATTGCAGGATTTTTAACTCCTGCTGGAGTTAAAAATACAAACCAGAACTTGTTTTGCCATATTGCTGTAAGTAAATGCAGGAAAAAATAACAGAAGATGGTTAATCTTAACTTTGCAGCAAGGCGCTTCCCATGGGCAGCACGGAAAAGCACTGTAGAGACCTATTTCATAAGAACACCAGAAAAAGAAAACAAAAAAGACACCTCCCAACAGTAAACCGTCAGTATCATCCATTACAAGGTTAGCAATACGGATACGAATGCCATACCTTGTACAATAAGCTTTCTCAAACATTCCATGAACCAAAAACCAGTCCAAAAGGTATTGTAAGCATCAACATGAATTCAGTATTTGCTATTTCACAGTAATTTCCCCCTGCAATAATGCCCGTTTTAAATTAAAGATACCATGGTGATCACTAACAGTATCTGGGTCAGACTATTTCCCGTTCTGACAGAAGCTTGTTGTAAGCTCAGTGGGAAAAATTAGGAAGCCATGAAATTGAAAGTGCTGGATTAGTATTTTTCTTCTATTTGTAATTTAAAGGAACCACTTACTAATGGCGTCTTATGTCTTAAGCTCCAGATACATCTGCCAAGCCAAATTATTTCTACCCTAAAATGACCTGTGTAAAGTTTGCACACAACATTCTCCTCAAAGTTAAAAAAGCATCTCAGTGACCACCTATGGATTGAAAAAAATTATTCCTCCATAGAACAAATGGTTGAATACAGTGACCAGTACAAAATAGCTTCATAACAAGCACTTAACACCAGGGTATCAATAATGTTCCTTTTAAATGATGTTTGTACAGAGGGTTTGTGCCTGTCCTGAGAAGAGATTTCAGTCATTGCAAGCTGATGTGGAGAAGGCACGTTAACGTGCAAGACAGCCCGCCTGGTTAGAGTCATGAAATTCACTCTCAAGATCTGTTCAGCACTTCACACGGTGGCAAAAAAGATAAATCCTGATGACATATAGTCCCACACAACAGCCTCCCAGAAACATTTATTCCACTGTTTACTTTTTTTTCCTCTTTGCTTTGAAACTTTGTACTGCAGGAGTGGGAGAGAAGGGGGAGATGGGTTTAGCTTGCTAACAGGAATTATAGGAAAAGTTATAATAGTGGTTGCCACAGGGAAAAAAAAAAAAAAAAAGAGGGAGGACTGTAGCACACGAACATCTATTAAAGCAGCTGGATTGCTGCTAAGACCTTCAGAGAGTAGGCAGTAAGTAAATAAAAATGTTTTCGAAGAACATAACCATAATTACGATACGGATTGTGTTTTAACAACCGCAAAGTAAAGCCACAGGTACCTACTGAGCACTATTACCTGTTTCCTGCGACGCACCTGGTGACTGCCCAGCGCTGGAGGACACGCCGCGCCTTTCCCTACTGCTCTGCCGAGGGGAAGAGCCCAGACCCCACAAACGCGGGGGGGAGAACAGCCCCGCCGCGCATCCCACCCGCGCCGCGCTTGCGAGCGTTTTCACAGCCCCGCACTCGCCCTGGGCTCTCGTCCCCCAGCCGGCCCCGAGCACCGGCCCCGCTCCCGGGACGGGCCGCCGCGGGGGGAGCGGGAGCGATGTGGCCCCGTCGCCCCGGGAGGGACCCTCCGTCCCCGCCGGCAGCCGCTCGGCGCCGCTCCCCCGGACACGCGTGTTCCTGCCTCCCGCGGGGGGAAGGCGGCGCGGCGCCCGGTGCCGGGCATCCCACCCGCCGCGGAGCCTGCCCCGCTGCGGGCTCCCATCCAGCCCCTCGGGAACGCCTAACGACTTTTTTTCCCCCGTTAATTGCTACCAGGCGCTTCGCGCACCTTGCACCTCAAGAACTTTGTTTTCCTCTCCTCCTACCTCTGTTCTAGTCGTAAATACCCTCTGGTAGGTTTTAATTGAAAGCGTGGAGAGTTTTGTCCCGTAGCCACTCGCGTTTCGCTATTCAGAAAACGCCCCCGGCGAAGAAAATGCTGCCAATCATTTCCCACCCCCTCCCTTTGTGACTTACCTGACGGGTGGTTGGTACTGCACTGACGGGTGGAACTCGGGCAGCCATGTGAACACTGGAAAGAAAAATCAGAATACCACAAATTACTACAATTCGCTCTCTTCTGTGCTAATTGCTAAGCAGCTAATAGCTTCCGTGCTAATTTATTTTCATGCTTAATTAGGAAATTTTCTTCCTTTTTATTCAAAGCTCAGCTTTTACCAGCAATCCAAAGTGCGACGATAACAGGAAAGATGATGAAACTATTACATTCCTTTAGTCAGAGTGCTGAAAGCTGAACATCAGCTGACACTCACTCAACAGTTCATGGAACCACAACGTGAAACTAATCTGGGGAGCAGAAATCATTCTAAAAGGTTTTATTACACCTAGCACTTCCAGCCAAGATGTGAGCCCTCAGAGTAAGAATGACCTAATGTCATTATCTTAAGATACCTTACTGCAAAACATAGAGCTTTTTGATATCTTCAATTTTATAAAAACAAAACAACAAAGCCCTTCCAGAGCTCTCAAGCATTCACCATACATTGCAAAGAAGAGAAAAAAAATGACTTGAAATAACAGCCTTCCAAAAAAACCCTTGAACCCCTCTCTCAGTAAAATTAAAAGGGGCTAAAAGCCCTTATTTCATCATCTACACAGTCGTCTTACTGTTATCACTGCAAACCAGCTTCTCCCTCACTCACTCACACCAGACTCTGGTGATGCAACTCGCCTCCTAGGCTACGTGGGCCACATACCAACCTAACATAAGTCAGGTGTGAATTGTGAAAGGCAATGAACCAGAACATTAAGACACCCTCTTAACACACCTGGCTCCTGTTTCTCCTACTGCTTGGGAACACTAATGGCAATTGATTGCCCTCTGACAGCCTCGTACACCTGTTACCTGGATTGTGGCCCAAAGAGGGCGATACCAGAACTTCAAAATCTAGCAAGTTCTGGGCTTGTGCAACTGGTGGAAAATACCAGAATATTTCATTGCCCGAGTTGGGCTGAAATGGAAAAGTACCTGACGAAAGTCAGTTATCTCGGACCCTATAAATAGCAGCTCTAAGCAAGACCCTTTGAGCTCTCCTGGATTGCAGCGGGCTGTGACCAGCATCTCCCCTGAGTTGGGATGCCTCTCAGGTAGTTTAAAGACCATTTGCTGACAAAGCTGATGAAGGGCTAGGGTGAAGTCAAACTTCTCGAGGACCAATTATTGCCTGTTGAGGAGCGCCAATGCATTGTGCGTATTCACTCTAAACTCAAGAAGGGGGAAACTTCAACTATAGGCTAGCCTCTTCTTAAGTGCTGCTAAAACTCAACCTTTTGATGCACCTCAAACCGCTACTAAATCTTGAACTGCTGCTAAATTGTAACTATGTCAAGTATTTCATCTGTGACGTATAACCTTTTGCTGCCTTGCCCCTCAAGCTGGGTGCCAATCCAGCCTAGAGCCCATCAGTTCAGCAGCCCTGCTACAGGCATTCAGGTAGCGTCACAATGTTTTCCCCATATTCTCAGGAGCTGCAAGAGCATCATAGAATAGAATCGTTATGGTTGGAAGAGACCTTTAAGATCATCAAGTTCAACCATTAACCTAGCACTGCCAAGTTACTACTAAATCATGTCCTTAAGTGCCACTTCCACACATCTTTTAAATATCTCCAGGGATGGTGACTCAACCAGTTCCCTGGGCAGCCTCTTCCAATGCTTGACAGCCCTTTCAGGGAAGAAATTTTTCCATATATCTATGAACAACAACCTACCAGCACTATTTTGAGAGACTATTGCTTCAGGCTTTCCTCACTGGGAAAGGAAAAGAACTGTTCATTCAGCACGTTGATGTGCTGGAGTGTGTTCAGAGAAGGGCAATGAAGCTGGTGAAGGGTCTAGAGCATAAGTTTTATGAGGAGCAGCTGAGGGAGCTGGGGTTGTTTAGTCTGGAGAAAAGGAGGCTGAGGGGAGACCTTACCACTCTCCACAACTATCCGAAATGAGGTTGCAGCGAGTTGGGGGGTCGGTCTCTTCTCCCAAGTAACAAGTGATAGGACAAGAGGAAACGGCCTCAAGGAGAAGTTTAGATTGGGTAGTAGAAAAAATTTCTTCACCAAAACGGTTATTAAACATTGGAACAGGCTGCCCAGGGAAGTGGTTGAATCGCCATCCCTGGAGGTGTTTAAAAGAAAGGTTAGATGTGGTGCTTAGGGACATGGTTTAGTGGTGGTTTTGGCAGTGTTAGGCTGATGGTTGGACTCTTAAAGGTCCCTTCCAACCTAGACGATTCTACGATTCTGTGTCTTTCTCGGAGGCCAGGCACTGAGCTGCAGCAACTGAGGCGCTGCCTGAGCTGAGCAGAAAGGGCGGACGAGCAGCACCGCGTCAGGCTCGCCCCGTTACAGAGATGCCAGCTGGGACCTCGCACGCTGCCGTACCTGGGTGTTGCAAAACAATGATTTCTCTTTCAGGCAGCATCAAAGCCAAACCTTTGCAAAAGCGCTTCCCCTCGTTACATGTAGGAGAGGCTTTTCTTAAGAGAGGAAACAGAACCTGCCTCTAAGTACCTCACAAAAACAACCCACGAGAACAAAGAAACCACCCCTCAGCTGGAAGACGAGTTGCTGCCCACGACAGACAGACAGACAGACGGACGCTACCCCGCCAGCCCCCCCAGGAGAGCAGTGGCCCAACGCTGCCTGCCAGCCATCTGCAGGGGGGCTGTGTGACAGCAGCTGGCCAGGAATACCGCTTCTCTGGCTGTACGAGTGCACAAAAGAACATACAAGCCGGGCAAGAACATGCTCTCCCCTCAACCTGGAGAAGAAGGATGGTGCTAATGGTGTCAGAGGCGTGGGGAAGCTGAGATTTGGGCTGGAACCTCAGCGATGCACAGGGCTGGGGCTGTTCAGTTAGAGAAACATGGGCTTCACACCTCTCTGGCTTTTCCAGGCTTGCTCAGAAACAGCAGTAAGGCCAACACCATTATTAGCTACCTTAAAAAAAAAAAAAAAAAAAAAAAGAGACAGCGAGACACACACACACAGAATATGTGGTGGGTTTTTTTTCTTTTTCCACCGTAAATCATACTGATGTGTTTGGAGGAAGAAGGGAAGCTAGCTACCCTGAAGCAAGTATCGATTATTTTAAGCATCCATGGCACCAGCTGCTCATAACTCTCTTTCAGCAGCTAAAAGGGTTATGAGTGGGAGGCTTAGGCTGAGGCACTTTGAAGGCAACTAATATACTGTAAAAAGAAAATGTAGTGACTTCCAGGTTGCTTGTTTTTTTCTTATGGCAAAAGCAGATCTATGCCACCTGAAAAGTATTCCTGAACACATCTAATCTGTTCACCAGTACAGAAGAAGGGTTCTTACGTAAATAAGACAAATGCAATTACTTGAGTGTTTTCACTGCTGTCTGAATGTCCACAGCCATTTTTGTCTGTTGAAGGCTTCCACTGGGCTCAAATATCTATTATACCACATATTAATGAAGTAAATAAGCAGTTTTATTATGCTTAATTTACATACAATTTTTTGGATACTAGAATCCATCCGTTTTCTTTTCATAGAGAGGCAAGCTACATGCAAAATTAACAGAAGTTACTGTTAGTATGTAGGAAGTAACTTCCTCTGTCTTTTCTAATATTGCTTCTAAGATTTATGGGCATTTCAGATGAATGTATTCAGAACGCTAGGGGCATCATTTATCATTAAAAGACAGCAGAAAGGATAGCGAACACTGAAAACAATAAATCTTGATGTTAACATTTAGTGAAGGAGGTACTGTTCCAAGCAGACGTTTGTTACGTGAGTCCAGAGAGCCCAGTGGCTCTTAACATCCAGCCCCAAGTCAGGACTGCGTATCCTTGTCTCAGGATTAGCCCATCTCAGGCCCATTTCCAATCACCACGTACAATGACTTATCTAACACAAAAGACCTTAGCTGCATGATCTCCGGGTAGCTTTGTTCAAGTTAATTCTTTAGGAAAAAATCTATCCAGACAGTTCCTGAGTTATCAAATTCTTCTTTCTAGTGTACTTCGGGCAGGTTCCTTCTTTGTCAGACTTGGCAGTCCCCTTCAAATCTGCCCCCGCCCCAAGTCATGCTGTATTTGGTGCTGTTGTGCATTCAAATTCATTGAATTTTCTGCTGCACTTCAGGCTCGGAACAAAGCAGCTTTGAGCCTCACAAGTAAGCTTTATGATACGTCAGCCCTTAATGAGTGAATCACTTTTTGTTGCAATTGGAGGTACTGATTATAGTCCCTGTGAAAGCATGGAGCAGGTTTAAGGAAGAAGATTTTTGAGACTCCGGGATGCTCCTTTATGAACTCTCATTCCCAAAAGAGACACCAGAGGAGAACTCAGCTACAGCTCAGCTATTACTGTTTTCCTTATCACTGGGGGTGGAGGGAGGGAGGGGTGGAGGGAGGGAAGGAAAGCCCAAAGTGGGTCTGATACCAATCCATCATAAATTAAATCTGGCAGGAAATTTGTTAAGGCTTGTTAAGGCAGATTTTCTTGAAGATGTTACTGAAAACTGATGAATACGGCAGAACGACATGCAAACTCAGTTAAAATTATATGAACATGCATGTGTTTCATAGCTAGCACTACAAATGACTCTCTACATTAGCTTAAATGAAATAGAATTACTGTCCATGCTTTTCTCTCTGTCCTTTAGGCATGGCTATTTTACATCTGTATTATATTGATATGTTATTTTTTCGATGGCTGTATGAATGCATTTAATAAATAAATATTTTCTCAAAGCATGTCCCCTGTCACTCCTGAAGTTGCAGGGGGGAAAAATGGAAAAAAGGGTTTGAACAAACCTGGAAGAAAAGGGAATACTATACAAGGTGTAGCACATCACTAATCTATAGAAAGGTTTCTCTCCCATGGTTTAACAGAGCATCAACACAGACGTCACTTGGTGTAAACCGACATCTACACGGAATGTGTAATTCCCAATTTGTGGCACTAAACTGTTTTACTCTGCTGGGTAAATTCAAGTTCATGTTTCTACATGCTCAAACACTCATTTGCAAAATGTTTACCATACCGTAGTAAATATTCAGTAAATGTTTTTTTGTTTTGTTTTGTTTTTGTTTTGGTTTTTTTTTTTTTCCTGAGAAGCTGGATAACAACAATGCCGGAAGCCTGTTAATACTTACCTTTTCCTTTCCACCAGTAATTTTTGTACACTTGGCCTCTCCCCCTCCGCCGCCCCCCCCACCCCCGACGATGAGCATCAGGTACGGCCACAGCCTGGAGCTGGGGGAGGCCGGGGACCCGCCGGGGGACGCTGACAAAGGATGCTGCCGCCGTGTTGTCTCCCTCCCTCCCGCCCTCCTCCGCCTCGTACATCCACGGCAGCTCGAAAGGTCGGATGTGTCTGAATTACCGCCCGGGGGAGGGGGGGAGGGGGGGAAATCACCCCGTCCGCGCACAGACCCGGCCTCTCCTCTCTCGTTCACCGGCGCAGACGCGGCCGGGGGCGCAGGGGAGCGGAGCAGCCTCTGCCCGCCCCCATCCTCCCATTGTCCGGGGCTCCCCCCCACCTCGGGCAGGGCCGCTCCCCGCCGCCATCTCCGAGCCCCCATCTGCCCCTTATCCTGCCGGCCGCCGCCGCAGCACCGGGTCTGATCCGGCCGGATGAATCCCCAGCGCTGCGCTGCTTTGGAGGAGCATCCTCCGGCTCCAGCAGCGCGGGGGTTTGTTTGGAGCCGAGCTGTCGGTGGCTGTTATCACCAGCCATCCGAAACAAGCAAATATTTGCACTGCACGCGCTCTCCCTGCTGTTATCGACCGCCATCCTTATCTTGGGGACACCTAGACAGCCAATACACGCGCTCCGGCACTCACAGCCGCATTAGGAACAGCCCAACGCGAAGCTATTAAGGCGCTCAGGCTACTGCAACACAAAAGTTGAGTCATTTATTCAAATAAATAAAAATGAACTTTTATGTACAAATATACAAAACCATTACGCACGTCTTACAAAGTAGTCAGAGAAGTGTTAAAAAAAACAAACACGCGGGGCGAGGGGGGACGCCCACAGCCGCCGCCTCTCGCTCCCAGCACCGGCGGGCGGAGGCCGGCGCCGCTCCTTTGTCCCTCGCCCCGGGGACCGGCTTCGGGCCGCGGCCCCCGCCACTCGCCGGGTCTCCCCCGGCGCGGACGGCACCACGGGGGGCACCGCAGCTACGGACGGCGGATGGCGGCGGGCCGCTCCCCCGGCGGGGCTCAGAGGGTGCCCAGGTGCGGGAGCGTCTCCAGCCGGTCGGGGCGGTCGCGGCCGGCCGCGCTCTCCACGCCGCGCAGCCACTCGGTGCATTTCCGCACCAGCCCCTCGTCCGCCGCCGCCGCCGCACCCCCGTCCTCCTCCTCCTCGTACTCCTCGTCGTCGTAGCGGTGCCGGTCGTTGAGCAGCGAGATTTTCAGCAGGGCGCGCAGGTCGCCGCCGCGCCGCGCCGGGGCCGCTCTACCGCCGGGGCCGGGGGCGGGCTGCCCCCGCTGCCGCTCCAGGCTGCGGCGCTGGAGCAGCCGGACGGCCTCCGGTGGCAGGCTCAGCGAGAAGCGCAGCGCCGTCTCCCCCGCCGCCCCGCCGAGGCTCTCGCAGGAGCGGCTGCCCGGCCCCGCCGCCCCCGGGCGGCCCCGCGACTGCGGCGGAGCGGGCTGGGGCCGCGACCCCCGCTCGGCCGGCGGCCTCCGCGGCGGCTGCCGCTGCAAGGAGGAGCAGGGCCAGGAGCTGGAGAGGGGACCCGCCCGCTCCGGGGGCGCCCCCCGCACCTTCCTCGCCGCCTTCTCTTCCGCGGGACGAGGTGCTGCCTTCTTGGGGGCCGCCGCCGGCTTCTTGGGCAGCGCCCGGGCGGCGACGGGGGAAGCGGCGGCGGGGGCCGGCAGGATGGGCGGCAGGGAGGCGGTGCGGCCGGGAGCTCCCTCCGGCTCTTCGCTGCGGGCCCAGGCGGCGGCGGGGCGCGGTGCGGGCAGGGCGGCGCATCTCCCCGCCGGCGGCGGGCAGGGCCCCGCGGCGCGCCGGGGCTGCAGCCCCATTGCGGGAGGCGGGCGAGGAGCCCCCGGCCAGCGGCGGCAGCGCGCGGTGTGGGCTCCGTTTGCGCCGACAGCCACCGCTTTTCCCCCCACACCGACAACCCGCCCCCTGCCCGCCCTTCGCCCGCCCCGGGAACAGCCTTCCCCGGCGCCGCGTGGGCGGGGACGGGGTCCCGCCGCCGCCGCCGCCTTTGCCCGCGCGTCGCCTGCCCGGGTCACATCAGAGCCGCGGGAGAGGCACGGCGGAGCTGACGGCGCCTTTGGAATTCCTCCCGAAATCCGCACGCGTGAAAGGGCAGGCTTTTAATGCCACGTTAAACTATCACCCTCACGCCATCTTCAAAACGTTGGGTGGTGCTTTGAGCTCCTTGACTACTTGAATCACCGCGAATAAGGGCAGGCGGACGAGCGGAGCGCTGCCAGCCCCACCAAGACCTGAGCACATTTGCACCCGTGTGAAATTCCAGAATACAAAAGCCACTTTGAGGACGTGAGCAGCCTGGCTCTGTAATGGAGAGCCTAGTCCAGAGATCCTTCTTCCCAGCCTCAGCTCCTACTGTGATCGAGGCAAAGCACATTATTCAACACTTACAGGGCTGTTTTCTTTTGAGGAGGAAGGCAGTCACTTCCTAACTTTTAAAGTACCCTATAACAATAAGTGGTCAATGGCAGTAGTAAGCAAGCATATATTTCCTACGAATCCAAGATTACTACTAGTCCAAAATTTTGTCTATAAAGTCATGGCATATAACTTCTATAGATTTTACTTCAAAGTACTATTTTAATTAGGGTATCAGGATTTTATCAAAAGATGTTTAAGAGGTATGCGATCCACAGGGACAGAGATCTCATCTATAGCTTCACACCATCATAAAAGAGTATCATACAAGGAGGAGGCATCAGCTGTGGATGTTGGAATATTCATCCGTGGCAAACAGACTGGATGTGAAGGAGCAAAAGATACTGACGAAAGAACTCAGTGTGTGTGTGCTTTGTATTCAAGTGAAGCAAGTGAATCCTTAAGTGTTCAGGAGAGAAAAATAAATAAAAAAGCACATGGTATCACACACCTAAGTGTGTATAAAAGCATACCAGTACATGCAACTTTTTCACTTCAGTTCTTGAACCCATTCTGTGCTGGTGATCCAATACTAAGTGTTAACTGATGGGTGTTAACTTTGTTATTTACCATAGTGTAACTGCATTATTTACCATCGTGTATAAATAAATAAATGTTCAGAATGACTAATACCATTCTAATTAAAGATTACCAGTGAAGGAGATTGTCTACCAGAACTGGTGGTTGATAAGTAAAACTAATTCTGGAGCAAACAACTGCCTGGTCCTGAAGTACCCACTAGTGGGATGGGATCTCCCCAGTGCCAGTTATGGTCAGTGCTCCAACAGGAAACAGCAACAGTGGAAGGGGAAGCGACAGTCATTTCCAGGATAACATCCATCACTACCTACGCACATACCAGTGTATCTTCAGTGCACTCTGAAAACGAAAAGGAGCTGCAAATTTGCTCAAGGGTCCGCCAGCACCCAAGGGCTGTGACGGGCAGAGCCGGAGAGGCTGTCACCACACCACCCAGCACTGACCAGCCCAGGAGCCTGCTGCAGGGTCGTGACTACCTGGTCCCTTATCACCAGCAGGAAGGATGCCTCACTACCAGTTTGTTGTTACTAATCAGTTAAAAGGTGAGGCTTGGTTGGCAGTTCAGCTGAAAAATCATGCAACCATCCTAGATATCACCCCCCCAAAAGATGTTGCTATTTTGTGCAACATACATTGAGATTTAACGGGAATGTACTGTAATGCGTCTCTTTAGCCTGAACTCTGAATACTAAAAGACAGGGGTTTTCCCGCTTCCTTACACTGCAGCTCACATCTTTTCAAATTAATCCCTTCTTCTATTTGTGAATTAGCAGAAAAACAATAAATCCAAACCAACCAGGGTCTAGAATGCAGGTAATCAAGCACATCCATCCTGTGCTAAAAAGAACCTCCTGTAACACAGTATCAGCCAAACATTAAGGATTTGACTTTGCTCCTGAATAACTGAATAGCTCTTGGTTGCAAAAAACTAGAAAAGAGAACTTACTGAAGCTAGGCAGAGTATTAGAGTATTTCACTTCAATCAGTTTGTCAGAGTGAACAGTTTGTCTAAATACTAACACAAAGAAGTTTTAAAGTCTCTTCTGCAAATGTAATAACCAAATTTGGATGTAGTCATACACATATCCCACTTTTTAATATGTTTTCATATTTATTCAAGCGTAATGCTGAATTCAGCCCTCTATAGCCAATTCCTAAATAAAAAAATAGTTTAGGCACCTTTAAAACTAATTTATTTCAGAAATCTCATTTATACATTAGCCATGAGTTCTTTTAGTAAAAAGTATTTAAGTATGAAAGTAAAAAAAAAAAAAGCTGTTTAAAATATAGCTTTTTAATAAAATCCAACAAGCTTTAATCAGACCTTTCACATATTCTCATTAAGCTTTTTCCATAAGGCACATGTATAGACATTTGAAAGGAGCAGTTAATTATAACTTACCAAATCTTTACAACATTTATTATAAAACTCTGTCTTTGGAAAAGCATACAATGAATAATATACAGACATAAATGTCACTTTGAAAATTTTAGACAGAACTGTAAATGAAATTGTTCTGCATACTACCCAGATCTTAGTGGCTTGCCTCCACTGGGGAATAAACTGTTACTGTATGCAAAGTAGTTTTCAGACTACTCTGCACAAAATATTTTAAGCTTTTTTTGACAAAAAAGTACGTTTAAAGTTCCAGGGTAAACACAAACAGTTCACCCATTTTATTTTTTTAAACTATTTCTAGTAAAAATTATTTTATCCCCCAATGCAAAAGGCAAGGAAAATACTAAATTGTTACTGGGTATTTCATGAGTGGAAAAGTATAGTTTTCCAAGCAAAATTTAGAGAGGAAGAAAAGTTGGCTTTTAAAGTGTACAGTGGTTCCTGTTATTAATTTACCCTAGACAGGATGAGAAGCATTTAATCACAGCATCCCTTTAAAAAGAAAAAAAAAAGTCCATTAAGATATTTGTTATTTTCTTTAGATACACAACCATTACATATTTAAAAATATTACATAAACTAAAGGAAAAAAAAAATCAATAGATTATCAAATGCAGGATCTTAACGGTCACGTGGAGCACGCCTATAGCACCAGCTAAAGCAAAGGCTCTGGCCCATTCTGAAGCTCAAGTCTGCACATATTGTCTAAGTCTGCCACACTGTTTACGCTGAAGCACATGATAAAATGCAGACACCGTGTTTAAAATTGTTCCACAGCACACCTGGTGGCTTAGCAGAGGTATCAAAGTCTTATTTCACACAGGCTGGCCAGCACGGGCATGGCTGAGGAGCATGCCAAATCCAGACAATCAGCAAGGCGCAGGTGCTTTGAGTCTGAGCCACAGTGGAGTTAGACCCTCATGTTGCAGGGGAAAAAAAAACCCTACAGCCTGAAGGGTTTAAAGTGCATGTACTAACAGTGCAGGATGATGAGCTGGCTCAGCCTTAAGGTTTGAGAGATCTAAAGGGGTCTACTTAACTGACAATAAACAAACTGTTTCCTGACTATTCTACTTAGATCACTCACTTCAGTCATCTTCATTTTTCATTTTCTCAAAAATGTAATAACTTATTAAGGAGCGGAATTCGTATTCTGCTGCTAGTCAATTTGAAAAATGAAGAAAAATACTATCGTGACTCCTTAAAGTCATTGTATGTATGGCTTTTTGTTGTTGTGGTTTTGGTGGTTTTTATTGTTGGTGTTTAGATGTTGGTTTGGGTTTTTTTTGCCATGCCCGTAGAAAAGCCACCATTAAATCAAAAACAAACAAACCAACGAACCAACCCCAAAACCTTGAACAAGTAAATTGTTAAGAGGAAACCCCTGGAGTTAAACCAAGTAATGATAATTTTGTTGAAATCAAGATAAATGCATACTTTAAACAAATAACATAATACTGTTCTCTGGCACTTAACACGGTTTAGATCACTATTTCTGTAAGAAAGGCAGCCTATGCAAGAAATTTATGATAGCATTCCTCATAGGCAAATAACTCAATAATCCCTAAAGAAATCACTGTACTACTAAAAGCAGCCTGTGTAAAATTCAGTTCTTTGGTTTGTAAAATCTAATAGACAAATAAAACCAAAGAAATTAAGTGATGCATACAACCTAATGGTTTTTTCAACAGAATTTAAAGTACTGTTGGGAGGGAAGAAAAGACCAATGACTAGTAGCTCAACTTGCTTTCTGTGCAGAGCAGAATATTTAATAAAAAAAAAAAAAAAGGAATGAATGACCCTACTGAAACTGTCACATCACCACAGAAACTATAAGAATTCAGAATAGTATGTTTGACTGGGTTAGCTTGAGGTGTCAGAAATAGTAAGATGACAATTTGAAGCCTAAATTCAGTTAAAGTATTTAATCCATTGTAATTATCAGCTACTATCTCAAAAAAAAAAAATACACAGCTTAATCCTCCCTAGATCTATTCCAAAGCTTTAAAAAAAAAAAAAAAAGTAAAAATCCGTAGTACAGATTTTTTTCTGGCAAAGTTCCAGAAACATGACAGGAAGATACCAGATGAAAGGGACAGACAATACTTGGTATTCTTTTTTTCCCCACTTTAACTACAGAAAACCTCATTAAGTAATATACAGACATGGAAGCACTTTATTTTTTTAAAACACACTGCTGAAAGAACAAACTGTATTTTATGTGAAACATTATAGATAAAAATAGATTCTTCAGTTTGTTTACTTGCATGTGGTTTCACTCTGTGTTTGGCTAGCTTTCGTTCCCTTTTTGTACATTAAAGAGTGAAAGAGAGAAGCTTGCCAACATGAAAATCAGCACGAAGTATTGCCTCTGCCTCTCCGAAAAATGATGGAGGAATTCAGAAGTAGACTTGTTTGTTTGCTTTTAACTAAGACCTCAGACCTATAAGTTATCTTTAATGCAAGTACTGGGAAAGTTCCTATTGCATCAATGCATTTTTAAATCATTGCAGATTTTAAACAAAAACTCAATTTATTTTCAGTGATGAGAACTAGAATGAGATTTAACAAAGAGAATCACTATGCACTTTACTTGTATTTAAAGCTTATATTAAGCATTATTTTGAGTTCAGCTATGTCATTTTCTAAAAACTAAAAGGAAAGGGAGGATGCTATGTTTTTTCATATACTGAATTTAAGGACTTTTCTTCCCTCCCTAGCACAAAGATCACTGACTTTTTTTAGAAGGAAGTAATTATGCAGACTCACCTTGCAAAAGGAATATATGACAGACTATACCTGAAAAAAAAAAAAAAGAGAAAAGAAGTATATTTGACAGAGTATTCATGTCTCCTAGAACACACTTACTTCACTTCATTCCAGCATTAATAAAAGCAACCTGTTCTAACAAAACTTTAAAGAACATTACCTACTCAATTTAATGCTTACCTACGAAAAGATGACATGCTTGGACAAGAACTAAATGTGCTGCCAAGGATTCTCTGGTTTACCTCTTCCTTGGGATTTTTTTTAATATAGTTTGTAACTTCTATTGCCCATAAACTTTAAAAAGCTGATTTACTATCATCAGATTCAAAAGGAAGGGAGATTTCTGGGAAAAACGTATTCTTCAAGATGACAGAGACAACTTTTACCAGTTTAAAACACAATATGCATTACTATGCAAATATACATCTTCTAATCATATTATTTATGTAACCCTAAATACAGATATATGCTGTAGTATAAGTAATATGCCACAATTGTGAAACTCAAACAGCTGATAATTCTATTATCCACTGAAACTTCCTGCTTGCAAGGCTCCAGGCTATGTTTTGGTGCTGTGCCCAGCCTGATCAAGCTCTAGGACACTTAACAAAAGTCAAGCTGGCTGCTGTAAACATGTGGAACACAGTTTGAGTTAACAGTCTTCCCTCTGTCTAGTATCAACCGTTTACTTGGGCCCAGCATGATGCCCAACAGTCCCTATCCTGAACAAATGGCTATTTGTCCTCAGATCCAAGTTCAGTATAGACACTGTGCATTGAGGGCAAGTTCAAACAAGAACTGTGGTCACCTTGAATCGCTTAAGAGTTAGTACCAACTAATTCTCCTGGGACAAGGAGACCAAGTGTGTTCAGTTGTATCTCCATGGAGAAAGCAGTAACTTCCAAAACGTCTGCCAGGCTTGCAATCATTCACCTAACTGTGCTCACACATTCCCAAGCCTAGCCCTGGAGCGCATCTGGATGGTCATCAATAGTACCTGCTACACTAAGCTTACGCTCTCACATCCACCTACTCTTTCTGCGGTGCTGCTGAATAGCCTTGGGGGCAGGACACACCCTATGAAAATGTCATTTATTTTCCTCCACTTCAAAAATGAAAGTTTAGTTAGAACTCAAAAAAGGAGGAGATAATCAAAAGCAGGGCATATGAATATACAGTTTCCACAACAGAGAAAAGGCATGAGATCTTTTTTGCATATATATTTCTTTCATAATTCCTCATATAAGTTCACACATTGCAGAATATACTTAAAATTACCATTTTTGCAAGACGATTGCATATACATTTTGACAAAGTCACACAGCCTAGCTTAGAAAAACAGATTGAGGCTAGCGTTTGGGCACACTTACATTATGTGAAGCGTATATATAGAGGCTTATAATCACGCGGGTGCAGGGGTAGGGAGAAGAAATGAAAATTAACTTTAAGAATCTTACCAGGTCATTGCCAAGAACTGCAATATGCAGAATAACACTGCCAAACCTTTTTTGTTCCACTAAGTAAAAATAAATATCGCAAGTTAGTTCATTTTGTACCAGTCTATACCATAAACAATTGCACCAGCCTTTTCAGCCAAAAGTTTAGTTAACTGACAATGCCTAAATTGCCTTGTTTTAACTTAATTTTCTACTCTCTTCCACTCTAAGAACTTTCCACTCATTCCATTAGCATCATGCTATGAAAACCTTCTCTAGCTTTGAAAATACTTAACAGCATCAATGCTAACACTTTCATTCATGATACTATACTTCTGCAAATATGGAAGTTCACTTCAGCTACATATTCACTTCTACGGAACATAGCTACAGCCAGTTTTTCAATCAAGATGCCTGAAGGTACTTGTTCTGTCTCACTTCCTTTGTCTTAATCAGTTTAATATTCTGTACCCGTGGTTTCTAAAGACCACTACATATTCTCTGACATAAGTACACATCACTAAGATGAAAGTGTATTTTTAACTTGCTGTTCTTAGTCCAGAGGTCTGCAGACTGAACATGATGTTCTAGATTTTGTATTCTCATCTACATTACATGCAGGTAGAAGGGTGCATTTGCTTTATAGCCAGCAGGCTCTTCACCCCACATAAGTTCAACTGCAGTTGAAAACACAAATTCCACACACACAACCACCTCATCTTTCCTCTGCAACTGAACTGTATGTTAAAGCTGTAATACAATTAATAAACTAACCATGCTAGATTAGTCTTTGGAGGAATAAAGTATTTTCACTTACCCAGAATACAGCACACAGAGTCAATACTAGGAAAAGCTGTGGGGAGACAAAAGGAGAGACAAAATAAGAAAGTAATGAATACTCAAATACACAAAGCAAATACAGTAACTGTTTTCACGTTTTCAGTGTGTAATCAGCATTTTCAGAACTGACTCATGAAACAAGCAGAGCCAAAGGCTGTCACACAGCGACTATATATGCTGAACTCTATGTAAAGGGGTGTTTTCCAAAGCACAAGTATGATGTGCTCCATGGCCAGAAGGGCTGGGACAAGTCTTAGAAGAACGAGGAGGCAGGACCTGAATTCAGGACGCAAGAGGAGTATAACCAGGTCTGTGTAGCCTTATGTGTTAGGTCTATTAAGAGGTGGGCTTAGACGATAAAGCTTGCTTGAAAGCAACCAAGTGGTCTGGGAACTGCTATTCTATTATTTCAGTACATAGTATCATTTTGGATCTAGTATTCATAACACCAACATCTGACCACAAAGGTACGTGCATCACCATGAATAACCTCTTACTAAAAACAGCCATTCACAATTAGCATATTCTGCAAACACAGGCTCTGCTTCTACTGCCAGTGTGTTTTTTCCATCTTCTGACAGTAAAGAGCCTACTAGGGAGCAGCTGCCTCATACACAGTGAAAAAGTTCACACGAAGCTTTATTCAAGCTACGCCTTTGATGGAACATTACAATGATATGGTTTACTATGCCAAATTAATCACACCATTTGTGCAAGCTTAAGCATCACTTTGAACTTTTCCACTAAACCTCACCTGGCTCCCTCCATTTGTCAATATCCATAGTAGAAAACAGAACAAAACTCTAAATTAATTTGCACTGAAAAAATTTTGTTGGCGTTTCATTGAAAGAAATTAAAATAACAGACTCTCTTGAATTTTCCAAACGTACTTGTGGCTCCTGAGCTGCCTGTAATTCTAGCTTTGTGTCAGCATGGGGAAGAAAACAGTAAAATACATCAAAAGTTTTCTAAACTTTAGAAGTTTTCCAGTTCTTCTCAGTATTACCGAAACTTTCCATTCTAACACTCTTAGCTCTCATCCAACGATGCGATGTTATTAGATGTAACCTTTCATTCTGTCTTTTCCTAACCTTGTTGGTAGCTTCTCTCCACGGGTATTTAGGTAGGTCTGTGATGTTTTTTCTACTCTGTTATCCTCCCATTTCCCTGATGCGTCTTGTTTCTACACTCTTCAAAGTCACCATATCTGAGCACAGTGGATGATAGGATCATCAGAGCAAATAATAATTTTCGTGCTGACTGTTTTAGTGTCTGGTTTAGACCCTCAGCTTGACCAGAAAAAGCCCACAGCTGTAAAGTGTTGGAGAATTCATGTTCAGCAAACACAGACTCTAGAAAACTGGGAGATATTCTTGGATGGTTTTACATCCCTAGGACTTGTAACTTGGTATGATTTGGAAGAGATGGCAAAAAGTCACCTCTTTAAGAAAGCTTGGAGTCCAAGCAATGATTGTCAGTTCTCCAAAAGTTGTGGGCAAACGTGAGCTTCTCAAATGAGATAACTTTTTTTTTTCATGTGTGTGATAGAAAGAATATACAACCCGTATGACAGCCATCCAGAAAGAATTCATTAAGAGTTTCTTATCCACATCAGCTGTAATCAACTAGAAAAGAAAGCTGTATGATAGGGAGAATAGGACAGCCAACCACATTTCAAAAATAAAAGCTAAAACAAATCAGGAAGAACAAGAGAGAAAATAAACACAAAACAAAGCAGCAGCAAGGGCAGAAACTTGTTTTTAACTACCTAATATAGAGTTCTGGCATAGGAATTCTGAGATTGGGGACAGGGCTGTTTTTTCCATCCTCCTGGAAGAAGAAATGATGGTCATGGAAGTAAAGGAGCCAAGGACCTCACAATGGAGAGGTGTGAAGCTGAACATAGAGCTTCCCTGACTTTGGGGAGAGAAATTAATTTTCTCCATTGCTTTGAAAATGCTGAACCACTAAGCTATACAAACAGAGCTACAGCCAACAAACAACTGTCAAGCTAGACTTGGTGACCACTGACTTTTCACGGTAGCTGAAGTCTAGCCTTCTTCTTGAAGAAATTGGTTTAGAAAACAAATTAGAAAAAAAATCAACCTAATATTAGCATTTAGTAAGAAATAATTAGTAAAGAACATTTTACTCCAAATGATTAATTAAAAAAAATCATAAGCAACAAAAACACAGGCTCACAGAAAGAAGTTAGACAGTATTTATGATACACAGAGTTAATCAGCTTGACTATTATTACTCAGTACAAAGAAGAGGTGGGACTGAGAAAGAACATCCCTTAAGTAAAGCCTCAGATTTAGCTTTGAAGCTAAAGAAAAGCTTTTTAGCAAAAGGAAGTAAAGATAATATATTTACCAACATCACAACTGTAGCTACTAATCTTTTTGGCTCAAACATTGCTTTCAATTGCTTCAGTGGCCCCATCAGGAAACATGTACTAATAGGAGGGGAAAAAACAAAACAAATGGTAAATCACTTTCAAATAAATCTTTGCAAGAGACAATAAGTAATAAACCAGTTTTCCAACAGATGACTACAAAGGCTTTAAAAAAGGCATTTCAGTCTTTAGCAACAGACACCTGCTAGAATGATAAATGCAACATTCCACAACTTTAGTCCTAGGAACAGATTATGTACTGAGTTGCCCTTGGTCATTAAATCCTTTTCAAAACACTACCACTTATAGCAGAGTTGAAGTCTAGTGAATTTCATGTTGAGGCTGTTCTAAGAACTGGCTTGCCAAAACTATGCAAGGAATACAAACCAAACTTCTGTAGAAAAATTCTCTTTAACAATAAACTTCTCACCCAGGCAATGTGCAAGTAGCTACAATCAAGATTACAGGGAAGCTCTAACTCTTTGCCCAAACTCAGCAAGGGAAAAAAAGGAAAAAAGTTCAGTAGTTTGTATTAAATCCTCCCGCTTTCTTCTACTCTGTAGTTAACTTGAAAGGAGAATGAAAACTATCAGCAACGCTATGCTGTACCTGTTAATACAAAGAAATGTGATGTGAACCAAGAATCCACAACCATAGGAGGAATTATCTGGCTTCAAATATTCTGAGATGAGTCTCTCTCTTCTCTGTCACTGAAGCCATTCTGCTTTGTAGAAAACATTTAGTGAGACAGTGAGAACGCCTACAACCTTGTGGTGGTCTGAATGTTCTACTACAGAACAGGAAACCTAGTTTAACTCCTTTTCTAGTTAATATTTATTTATATGAAACAAAACAATCAGTAGCAGGGAAGAGTTTGGTAGAGCTTCCTCCCGAAACTAGTCATAAGACTGGTGAAGCACACATCTTCTAAGATAGAAGTAGTGTGGGAATCCACATCCTAAGCAGTAAACTGAACCCATGATCCCCCAAATGTTCTCCTACCAGCAACTTTGTATATATATTCCCTTCTCTTCACTTTTTTTTTTTCTTCTTTAAGAAAAGTTGCGTAGGCAGACCTCAAAAGTCCCTATTTTATGGAAAAAAAGAGTGTTCTCGATTCAATAGAAGAAGTGTTTTAAATTCACTGAAATCCAAACGAACTTTGTCTTAGTAGTTTTTAATCTTGGCTGCTGGACCACAAAAGTAAATTGAGACAAAAAAGAGACCTGAAGAACTAGAATAAAAAATTAGTTAGCTAGTAGAAGGATAGGGATGATGAAAATATGGTGGTAAAAATGAGGGAGGTTCAGGCCACATAAAATAGGCAGAAAAAAAATACAGAAAGCAAAATGCATTGATGCTAGCCTGATTAGCATTGAAGGACAGGCATCACAAGAACTTCTCCAGAGATCTGAGAGAATCCATAGGGAGTAGAAAGGCTGGAAAAAATCTAGAGATCCTCCACTTAACACAGAGTATTTCCTATATACAACACATTCTGTAGAAGGTACACTCACCATCCCAGAGAATAATCAAATAAATATCATTGTTTTCATGTTTGTAGCTAGAAAATTATAGTAAAAACAAGCTAGACAGGACTACTTATTAAGAGTGGTAACTGTATTTGTTTTAAATATGGACTTGCAAACAAACCTGAAAAAGTTTAAATCTCCTTGTCAATTTAGGAGTTTATTGTCATTTCCTACTGTTCTTAGAACACAGTTGCCTATTGTTTATATCTAATAGGACTACTGAAGGGGAAGGGGGACTCTTTTCACTTCTAATTTTAGTTGTAATTCAGACTAAAGTTTTTCAGCATTCTCTGAAAAGAAATACCAGTCTAAAAGCTTTCCTCTTAGTTCACCGACAATAAAGACTTGATTAGTACCAAGTTTATAAAATGCTAATTTAATTTGAAGCAATGAAAACACACCCAAAATACCAGGTTAAAAAACCAAACCAAACAAAAAAAAACCCCAAACAAAAATACAACAACAAACAATAAATAATAAGGTAAGGGAGAGAAAGGGAAATACTCAGTTTTGCCTACCTCCAGTATTAACTTTTTGTCTTGTTTTAGTACAAGACGGAATAGTTATACAAATGAGAGACTCAATTCCAGTGTAAACATCTTTGTGCCCTAAAAATTTGTTGAGGAAAAGCAGTACACCATCATATTTCTCAAATATTAATGTCACACTGCCTGAGTTTTAACAAATTAGCAATGCTTTGACTCAAGAGTTAAGTGACTTGATTAAAATCATGGGTCCATGAAAGTCAAGACCAGACTCCACGGGTTCTGAGTCCCACGACCATGCTTCAACTCTGCTAAGGAGAGTAAGAGAAGGACAAACAGAAACTGAAAATACTTTATTGAGATTAAGTTGTTTCTTACACGTCTTTCAGACAGTGAAAGAAGACTTTTAGATCCTAGGAGGTCCCTTCTACAAATCTTTTAAGACTAACTGCTACAGGGAACACTGCAAATAACCAACCACAGAGTTTAAAATGCACTGTGAATGATTTTTAGATTCTGCCTGGCCTTACAGTCAAAATGAGGATTTCCTGAGCCTCTCCTTTTTCAAAGAGTTTTCCTAGAAACAGGATGACCTCTCTGTTAAAAGCAAAAAGCTCCTTCCAGTAACAAAGCATCCACACAGCATGCAGACTAGTTTGCCCCTGAAACTGAGGTACGTCTGTATCTGGCAGAAGGACTTAGCTTAGAGAACAAAACATTCAGCAAGCAGTTTTTTATTCATACTTCAGATAGCAGTTGTGACGTGTCTACAAAACAATCACATAAAACATTACAATGGGGCAATAACAAGGGAATAACTAATATTCACTATTTATTAATCTTAAAACTGTAAGATAAATAAGACTTTATGTTATTAGCATTTCAATGTGAAAACAATGTTGTTTATACACAACATAAACAGCATTTTAGTGTAAAAGCAAATGGAAATGTAGATGAAAAGGAGGATACTTTTCCAATAACAATAATTAAGAAATCATACCTGGCTAACGCAGCAATATTTCCCAGGGTGTAAAACACTGCAAAAAGTTTGATCCCCTTTGGGAGCCATAGCAATGCTGTCCCCTATAAAAGATAGGTTATTTGTATGGCTTTAATTAGTTAATTCAATTTATTTAGATTTTCTAGTCTACGAATATATTTTCAGACTACACAGACTGTCATTCTAACCTGTAGCAGAGTATACTGTTCTCAAGATCAGTAGTAGTCAATATTCAGCATACTTCTATTGCCACCTACTGGCAAAATTATGTATCGATTTACTGTATTTCACAATATTTTTACAATTAGGCAATGCCTATCTATATTGTTTATACCATTCATTTGCACTGCTTATATTCTGTTTATGACACTTTCAGTTTTGTTAGAATGCCCCACTATACATCGTATACCTCTGCACACAAAGGAAAAAATGTCATAAAGCCACACTAATATCCACCATCTCCTTTCTCCTCCAATCAACCATCTGGACTCACAGTCCAGATATGCCCTGAGGCTGAATAGAAATATTTCAGAACCCTTACTTTCAGACATCTCTTATTACCACTAAGCACAAAAAAATCCCAAGCTTTCCACTGATCACAGTTCTTTATGTTGATCAGGGAGAAATAGAGCCTAAACTAGAAGCAAAACGTGTTTTTTTAGTTTGTTTGGGTTTTTTAACTTTTTGGGGGTTTTTTGTTTGTTTGTTGTTTTTTTTCTTAAGCTGTGATGTGGACACTGTGTCCTGCAAAGAAAAAAAAGCAACTATATTCTACCCAATTGCAATGTCAGTGGGAATCTATGGTGCCTGTTTGCACAGACCACAGTTCAAGCAACCGTGGAAAGCTGCAAGAGAAGAGTGGAATTGTATTCTACAATGAAGGCATAGGGACGCTTTGCAAAGACCTGCAATTTTGACCAGCCAAGAACATAATAAATATACCAAGAGGTCCATAATCTGAAGCAGAAGAAGGTGGAGTTGCCATCTCTCAGCTTCATGTGGCAAAACTTTGCTAGGGAGCTACCTCCAAACCATCCAAGATACAAGGTCCACTAACACACCAGCAGAGTTTCAACTCTTATCTATCAAGCTCAAGATAACTCAAGGAAACCAAGATCCTAAAGCCTTTTATCGGTTGTTTCATAATTTCACACTATGTGATACAGAATAAGCACAAAGATTAAACACAAAAAAAAGCAGGAAAAAAAAGTTAGTTAACCTGTCCAGAAACAGGTACTAAAGCACAAACGTGGTGTGCACTAAGATTTGTGATTATACTGGTTAAATATTACTTCCAAAAAAAATGGAGGGGGGAGGGAGTCAACCAAATAATGCTTAAGCAACCCTAAAAAATGGATATTCCAACCCAATCTAGAGCTTCCTCCCTAGAACTTGTCCCTTCTCTAACACAAGCATCTGAGCAGAGTTTGCGTCACTGTACGTGGCATAGATATCAATATGAAGAATACCACTCTCCTGTTCCTTTCTTGAACTGATTACCACTTAAATAAGACCTCTCGTAGGTAAGACCAACAATCGTTCTGGTTTACCTCTGAGTCTCAGGGAGCCTGACAAACCACAAGTTTTGATAAAGAATCGAAGCTTCCACCTGCAGGAGAATCCAACCAGTGCCTATCTCTGAGTGAGTGCCTCAATCAACAGGTTGCTCCTTCACAGTTGCTTCTTCCTGTCATTACGTAAGTCTCCTTGGTTTAAAAACTTTTCATGGGAAATGAAAGGGAAACAGCAGTCATCGAAATAATGGCAAAACCAGAAACTAATGCACGCGGGTCAAGTTTGTCCATCCTACCACCAGAATACATTACAAGTCAAGGCAATCTGCCTGACAGTCTCCACAAAAACTCCAAATGTCATCCACACGCATTAGTCAAAGGCTGCTGACTGGCTGACATCAAACGTCATGCTCTGTGAAGAGCCAACATCCTACTTCATAAGAAAAAAAAAAAAAGAGGGAAAAAAAAAAGAGGAAAACACACAAACCCAAGAGTCTGGATGCTTTTTGTTATTTCCCCTGCTTCTGAGCCTTTCCATGCAGATGAACTGTGAGTTACCTGTGTCAGTTTTTGATAGACACAATCAATTAATAGTTCTCAACTTTTAACTGCAGGTTTGAGCCTCCTGCCAACACCTCAAGTTCAAGAATGAACAAATGATTTGCTGACCCTAAGATCAATAGGAGCGCAGCAGGTTTTTCAAGTGTCAACATGCTACCACAGTCATCACCTATTGATTTGTGAGCGTGACAGGTTACACTTGTCATTTCTTCAGGCTTTAAAAACCTTTCAAGTCTCCCTCTCCTGTTTCCCTTTTATTGTAGAGAATAAAAAAAAAAAATGGGTACACACTGAACAACAGCAAAAGCTCTTTCCTAGTACATCACTCACAAATCTAGTTTAAAAATATACCATATTTTGTCACCGTTCAAACCTTTTAGTAAGAATTTTTATTACTCTACAATAAAAATACTCTGCTGCGAATGGTGGAAAGATGGTTAAAATAATAATTTGCAGAGCAACAGCCCCTATATTATACATTTAATGTCCAGTTAAATTTATGAATACAAAATTTAGGATATATGATAAAGCAAACACAGAATCACTTTACTTACAAGAATAGAACATACAATGCCAGCAACAAAACATATGGCAAACCATCTGACTCGAGTACCAAAGCTAAGTGTTGAGGCATCAAGGACCTTAATAGAAAGAGAGAGAGAAAAATAAAAAGGGTATTACAAACCCAGTTTTGAACAATCCAAAGGACACTTTTTCTTCATTACTGAAATCCTTAATTTCAAACAAAACAAATTTTTTAGCCAGAAACTATTATTTTACCTTGCTTAACAGTTGCCTGCATATTAATTATTTCAGTTTAATTACATTAGCAATTTTGAAACACATTTCCAAAACAAATAAACAAAAGAGACAAAACCTGTGAAGGTACATCCTTGCACTAAAGCAATACTGATCCACTTTCAAACAGACTTTCTTTTCACCATACAATTACAATTGAAAATTCTCACAATTGTACCAAAGCAGAAGAATGAATGGACCTTTAGCAATTTGCAGATGAACATGTCTATTTGTGCAGCACTGTGTGGTCCTATAGACATTACTGCTTTTTCCTGTTACTAGACAGAACCCTTTGTACGTATTAATACAAGTATCTACCACAATCATTATGACTCCACTTCAGTTCCTGTTCCTTACAGGGTGAAGGTGTAGGCAGATTAACACGGCCTGCTGTCTCATCAGACAGCTAACTTGCTGAAAGGGGTAATGTTACTTCCTGCCTCTCCAGTATGACTCCAGAACCTGCAAGACCCTTTAATGAGCTGAGCCAGCTGACACAACTCACAAAGTGGGAAAAGAACTAGTGTTCCTTCTATTCTGATGACTTAGTTCTATCCTAGACTAATGAGCTAAACCAGCTCAGCAAGATGTCAGAAAAGCAGTGGGGCTGATCTAAGGAAAGAGGCAGGGCCACATAGCTGGCAGAACAGCCCCTTTCAGCAGAAGTGACTGGTTAGATAGGCTCAGTTCATCTTCTCCACCAACGCTGTAAGAGCAATGTATTTCAGCTTACTCCAGGTCACTAAAATTAAGTATACTTTCTATTCAAAACTTGTCTATTAAGTGAAACGTTGCTTCAGCTTACGCAAGGTGACTATAAAAAGCTAACTCTCCTATTTGTTCAGATGACATAAGCAAACCTGCCCTCTTGTTATCTAGTTTACAGATATTTTCAAACAAGTATTATTAACCAAATATATGTTAGGGCTTCCCCAGCCAATGAGTTTGATATTTCTTCTACTCTTTTGAGAAATTTCTCTTTCAGGTAGTGGTAAGTGAATTAATGAAATTTGGTTACTGATTGGAACAATTTCACATCCGTACAAATGAAGAATCCATACTTAGTTTAATAAAAAAAGGGCCACATACAGGTACACATTTATGTGCTGTGATGAATCAGCATCTGAATTCATCAAGGAATAGCTCGGACTACTTTCTACTTACAAAAAAATTACTAACCTTCTTTAATCAAATTAAATACTTGGGATATTTACTTCAGAAGGGTGATCAGAATAATAAAAATAATCTTTTACAACTTGCATACTGTCTGAGCAGACACAGAGCTGGGATACAATATTGTCCTGAATTTTCTTTCCCCTTCTCGGTGTTCAGCAGTTAAGACAGAACTTCACAAAGGTCAGAAGACAGAGCTTACCTTGTCAGGTCCAAGTCTTTATCCTTATGTACGCATTAAAGAAATAGACAAAAACAGTAACTGAAAAGATGATTTAGTATTTGAAATCATATCTGATAGTCATATTCCTGAACGCCTATACATGTAAGAAGTGCAGGAAGAGCTGGTAGGACATAACTGAAGATACTAATTTGAATCATGCTTTTAGTTATACCTATTCATGCAACTAATCACATGTACACCCAATATAAAAAAATAGAAAAGAAAAGAGTAAAAATCCTTTCTATCCCTGCTCAGAAATTAAGTGTGGATGGGCCAATACTATCAGTTCACCCAACTCATGCATTTCAGATTGCCTAGAAAACAAGAAAAGGATGAAGGTAAATGGCTTCTTCAGGTGTATCAGGCATATTGCTGCCACTTACTGCTATTCTACTTCTAGTCTTAATATCTGACCGTGTTCCTGAAACAACTACCAGGAAATCTCATTTTTCATAGCAATTTGAAAATAGCTTTATCTTCATTTAAATCCCTAACAGTTATTAGGTGGAAAACACACCAACACCATAAATAAGTGAACCACACAAAGGCTTGGAACAAAACATGCCACAAGATTTAAAACACGATTTTCAAACTAATTTAATACATTTTATGGATTTAATTCTTAAAAACTTAGATTGACAATTGATGCATATGAACTGCAGGAAGATAAGCTGTGGCATGAGGGCTGCTGGAGCACCACAACATAGCATTCTCTGTAATAATAAAACTAAATAGATTAATTGTCATTATATTGATTAAAAGTCATTAAAAATGAAGGCTGATCCTCCAGCCATCTCCAACCATCAAGGCTGATACCATCACCATTTATGTTATCAAGGTGAACCTAGGTAACGCAATGTCTGAAATCCTGAAACTGGAGATCTGGTAATGAATTTTCTTAGTCCCTGATACCTAATAGTTTTTAGGTTTCATGGAAGCAATGGAACTGGTTATCTTTCTAAGATGTCTGTTTTGCGCCTGTAGCGAAGCACCTTGCTGCAGAAGTTGAGTAACAGGTACATAGTTTGGGTACTTAAACCACAGACTGCAGCTTGTGCTAGAATGCCAGGCTACAATCTGTAAAGGTTGAGGACCTGACACAGCGCCTCCCTATTCTGCTGTATGTGATGCAGGCGCAATAATTTCTATAAGAGGGGCTCTGAGACACCCTGAAGCAACAACTCAGAGACTACGAACCAGAACTCTCAGAAAAAGTTAGACAGTCTAGGCTGCCTAGGCAACAACTGCAAACAATGTAAGGGCGATTTGGACTTTTTTTATTGTCTGACATAAGCCATACAGCTAATCCTAGATTTCAGACAAAAAGAGTTTGCATTACACTCTAGGATACTTGCATTAGCAGGAGCTTTCACTTAGAAGACTGAAAAAATTCACATGCAAATTTATATGGGGAACTGTGCAGTGGTGGCAGCAAGAGAGTTCCTGTAAAACATATCCTTCTTGCTATACTGCTTATCAGCTTGTTTCTAAGCAATAAAAAGAAAAAAGAAATAGAAATTCTTAGTTTTCTATACCAAAGCTTTAATGTTGAACTCCCGGGCAAGAAGCAAAGATTTTTCTTCACAGGATATTCCAAGAAAATAATACGTCAGAGAAATGACCAAGACATCCAGAAATCAAGAGAAAACCCTAAGTGGAAACTGGAATCCGGAAGGCAGACTTCCTGAAACGTAAGGAATGGTCTTGCAATAGTCTAGTACACAAGTTGCAAGTGACAGATAACAGTGTCTTTACTGAATTGCTTGCTATGGACACCCAATAAATCATATGAATGATAATCTGCAAGGCTGCCTTTGTTCAAAAACATTTATGGTGGTTTTGAACATCTTCCTCTGCTCCCCCCATATGTTAATTATCTTATAAAAGTTTTCCATGTAGGCAAGCAAAAAAAATAGAAGCACTTTCTTTTACGGGTTTTAAGAAAGATTCTAGAAGTTAACAATTACATTTTTTCGTGATAGTAAATTTAAGAATATGCAAGTGATGGAGAAAACTCAATTTCAAAGAAATGTTGAGTACACTTGCAGAATTGAGTTCTTAAGTAATATTTTAAAGAATAGTTTTAGAGCTATATTTTCATCTTTCCCTAACAGGCTTCCTTGTATGTATCTCTATCAACACTTTAGAGTAAAATATAAGAAATCTAAATAGCTGGTCTATTCCTCCCTGCTAAAATCTTATTGAATGTTTTAAGCAGTTGTCAATTGACAACTATCATGAAACTACTGCCAGAAAACAAGCCACCGTGTCAAAAGGACTGATTTTACATTAGTTTTGGTGTTGATAAAGTTAGCAGCATAATGCTGCCCTGACAGCACCATTACACTGGTATGTTTTCAATTTATTATTGATTTTTTGTAATAAATTCCTTTTTAAAAAAAATATTTAGAATAATTGATCATATTGCAGCAAGAGGTGACAGCTGGTCATCTGAAGAGCTTAGAAAGTAAGGAAAGACTCCATTGAATCATTACACAATTGTATCACTATATACTTTTCTTCTATTTTACTTAACAGGAATTATTGCTGACTTTATCGTAATGGTTCTGCAAAAATCAAGAAGGAGCAGTATACAGAGACATCTATGAACATAAACCATATGATGGCTATTACACAACTATCAGCTATTCCAAAGAGAGGGCCATTGTTTTTAACCAAACACATGACTTAGTTCCAGGAAGGTCATCTAAAACAGTGGAAAATTTTTACACAGAAAATGCATAACCTTATTTTTTTTCTTTTTTTTTTTTTTCCACAATTTTACCTCTTAAAAAGTGTCCTTCTCCGCGTAGGTGCACATATTTTTTTGCTTTATTACACATACTTTAAAAATAGTCAACACCATTCAGCTGTAAAGCTACAGCTCTAGTGAATATCACATATGAACTTCCTCACTAAAAAAAGGCTTGATTTCCGATGTTCCGGAAACACATTGCTACTTTGAGAGAAACCTATAACAGAGGCATTGGCTAACCTGAACACTTCAGTTTTTCTTCCGTGGGTATTTATTTACTTTAAAGAAGACCTTTCTGGTTCATCTTCTCAGCATGAAGCTCCTTTGCACTATGCCAAAGGCATATTTCTATGCTTTCTTCTACCCTGTACTGTACGGGCCTTAAATATAGGCAGATTTTTCCTATCTGAAGTCTTCTCCAGCTATAACAACATCACTACATGCAATAATGAAATCATATATAGCTTAGTTACCAACATTTAACAAATTACACAGTTCTTTCCTCCTCAGGATACAAACCTCAAATATAAAATTATTAAATACTTAGGCAGTTATCTCTATTGATTGCTGTCTTAGAACAAGTACCACAGCATCAAGTAAAGGAGAATTCTATGTCACTGTCATGTGTCTCATGTGAAATGTGTCTGGTGATGGCAGATTAATTAATTCTCTTGGAATTGAACTAAGATCAACAGGAACGTAAGTATTTCTCTGATAATCTTGTGATAAGATCAGAAGATGAAGCATCCCTCCCAAAAGCTGGTAGCCAGCCCAGGTGTGAAAGGGCTCAGATGCCACACCGCTTCCAGAATCAGTCAGGTGTGGATACAATTTAGCTGCTTTACTGTGGCAAAAAGGCCAAGTTCATAAACCTTGAAGACTAGCATCAACTCAGAGCAAAGACAAGTGAAGCATGTGAGCAGCAAGTTACTGGAACTAATATTATGCCATAAATGCCAACTATACTGAGGCCGTGCTGGTTCATCAAGGTTTATTAGCTGTAGCTCGCATCCAGGCTGCTCTATGTTCCAGCTTCCTCCACCGTGCTCCAGCATCCTGTAGCACACAGTATCAAGGTATTCCATGATCCGGGCACTTCGACCTGCAGTCACACCAGCCAGCTGATAGTACAAATGGCTCTCTGTAAGTATGCTCAGCTTTGCTCCAACCTGGAAGTGACGCCTCAGAAATGTATGGTGTTCAAGCCCAGTTAAAAAAATCAAACTGACGATGAGGATGGTGGTGGGGAGGAAACAGAAAAATTAAATTGTACTTGAGGAGCATGGGGCAAGAAAAGGAACCTCAGCCCAATATACAGAAAACTACCTCTGTCTAGAGAAAGTCTTTCACAGCTTTTGCAAATTCAGGGGTATAAGGAAATGAAGAAGCAATTTAAAAAGAAAACCTCAAGCAGCGGACACCGGAACGGGCCTGAGGCAGGGAGGCTCCAGCGACCCCCCCGTCACGGCGCCGCTCAGACCCCTACGCGCCCCGCGGGGGAGAGGGCGCCGGCCCGCGAGCCGTAACTCGGCGGCCGTTAACGGGGGCCACCAGGCCACCGGTGCAGGGAGAGGGAAGAACGGGTCCCCGCCGGGCGGTACCTGCGTCGTCAGTCCCTGCTCCTCGTCGTCCTGCCCGGTCAGCACCCGCCGCAGCTTCTCCATGCCGTCGCTCGGGCAGGGCAGGACCGAACCGAGCCGAGCCGAGCCGAGCCGGGCCGGGCCGGGCCGGGCCGCGCCGCGCCGGAGGGGACGGGACGGGACGGGACGGGACGGAACCACTCTCCCTGCCGGGCCGCTGGCCCAACCGGAAGTGACGCGCACCCACAGGCTTCACCCCCTGGCCGTGGGCAGAGCGGCGGTTGGGCGCGAGGCGGTGGCGAGGCCCCGCGCATGCGCACTGGGGCGGCCGCGGGGTGGGGCGGCCCTCAGCGGGGCGGCGGTGTCTGTGGGGCCGCTTCCCCGAGGAGCTTCTGCGGGGTGTCAGCGCCCCCGCCGCCCCGTGGCACGCAGGTGGGGGCCAGATGGGCGCCTGCGCTGGGGAGGAAGAGGCGCTTCCCGGCGGAATTGGCTTGTTTCGGTGCGCACGGAAACACGATTTGCATGAACTCGGTAGCGCGAACGGGTAGTTAAATAAGGCCTTTTGTGTGGGCACAGAACGGTAACACCGCGATTGTACCGCCAGAACCGCAGCTAGGGCATGATGGCGCTGCTGAGGGAAGGGGTCTGGGGCGGTGGCTGCCTCGCCCCCTGAGCACAAGGGTCTGTGGGCCTGTGCCTGCTCTAGTCCTGGCTGTGGCGCGGGCGCGGTGCAGGTGGGCCGAGGGTTTGGTCATACAGCTGCCAGACAGCAGGCGTGCTGCAAACGCCGGTGCAGACAGCCTTGGTGCTCCTTGAATTCAGGGCACCTATTGCACCCTGCAGACCACCTGCAAGCAAGCCAGGTGCTTTTCCAGCTGCAAATGGCTGGGGCTGAGGGAAGTGGGATTAGCCATAAATGCCTTCTTCCATGGGTAAGTTATTCTTCTACTGGAGACTTCCAGTATGGCTCTGTCTTGACTGTTAACCTCTGCCCCTGGGAGAAGTGGTATGGCGGAGGCCATCACGCTGCTCTGTGTCTTGGCTGCTTCGCCTGCTCGTTCCCAGCAGCACTCCAGCCACTACTCACTCTGTTCAAGCATGGTCACTCCACATGAGTTTTCCTGTCCCGCTCTGTTCAGACACTGACCGTGTATGCCCTTTGGGGCCATTCCTGCATCTTGGCATGGGGCTCTGCTGTGTGACCAGCCCTCAGACAAGAACCACAGCTCTGGCCTGGGTGGTTTGCAGGGGGAAGGAGGCTGGCGGGAAAGGATCCAGTGATGGCGGGGTGTGGCCTGCCTGCTGTTTGGCTGCAAAGTGACAGCAGGCAGCAGTGTGGGGTGGGTCGGGAGAGGAAGATGAGTGATAAGGGCTGTGTAACCTGCTGCTGTGTGAGTGAAACTTGATAAGGCCCAGGGCAGCAGAGTCCTGGATGAGGCCCTTCAGGACAGAAATCTTCCCCTCCCTTTCTCCCCGCCATGAGAGGCAAGCTCCCACCCTGTTCCCCTCCCCCCACACACTTCTCTTAGGAGCACTTGTCCATATGACTTGTACACTGGCTTTTAGGTTAAATACTTGGACACAAACCGTACCTTTCCAGCCTGCTGACAGGCCGTCGGCATCTCAGGAAGCTTTAGGTCAAGGCCAGAATTCTGAATGGGAGAAACACCTGCAGACACGTCTGTTTGAAAACAGTCAAACAGCAGCAAAATGTCACCCTCTGAGGTGGGCAGGAGAGCTCATACCTTGCAAGGACCTGAGCAGTGAAGAGAGTGTGTGTAAGGGAACAACATGACTGTGACCCTCCAAACAGGGGAGGAGAAATGAGAAAAGGGGTGTGTGGGTGTGTGTGTGTGTAAAACCATCTTCCTGGTACCTGGCATGCCCAGAGGCACAGCTGGTCACGGCATCCCATCTGGAGCTTGCTGCCACCTGCTTGCCTTGGGTGCCTTGTGTGCTTTGCAGTTGACAAAGGCAGGAGGTGGTGAGCAGAGGTCCTTGGTGACCTCCTTCTCCTCTGCAGCTGGCCCAAAGGTGTCAATGCAGGAGTGTCATTTGCTGGTGGGTCTGAAGGAAACTGGTTGCTGGCAGGAGCTGCTGTTCCTGTGGCCCCCCCTTCCCTGCTACTCAAGACCAAGAACTGCTTCCTGGAGGATCCTGCCAGTTGACTACATTGATGGAGTCCCTCCTCTCTCCTCCCGCCTCCCCAGGGTCTTCCTGTGAAGGGGAGACAGGGAGCAGGAAAACAGTGTTGTCCTGAATGACTGCCAGCTGCCTTCAGTTTCCAATATGCTCCCATGACCTGCTGATGGCTTCCAGAGTATTTGTATGTACAACACCATTGCTATGTCATCAGCGCTATCCGACCGTGTTCAGGGAGGAGAGAGGACTGTGCAGCAGAAGCTCCATGCAGAGGCCATGGGAGGCTGGGCATAAGATGTACAGTTAACCAGGTGCTGGGACCCTAGGGGCAGGCCCTGGGTACGTGCACTCTGCCTTCACTAGCCGCTACGTACCATGTTTCCCCAGGGAATGTTTTTTTAAAGACCTAGCAGTCTTTGCGGTACTACCAGTGATGTATGTCACCTCTCTGTAGCTCTGAGACCAATGCAACAAGTCTCATACACCTCTTCTTCCTCATCTTGCCCACTCCATGCATCTATAGAAAGGCGGTATTTTTGTTCAAGTTGGACACTGAAATACTAATATCAGGAATTACTGCAGTAGGCTGTGGTGGGGAGCAGGCCACAGAGGTGTCGCTGGTTCTGCCTTCACAAAAGTCTTCTGCAAGGTCCAGGCATGGGTATCTGGCATGGTACCAGGGAACATGTTCTCGTCTGGACTTGTCCTCGTGGCAATCCCAGGACTCGGAGATACCCAAGCAGGCATTAGATCCCACCTGATGATCTGTTCAAGACCTTCACAACAGGAGCACATCTCCTGTGCTACCTCCAACGAGCAGTTGCTGAGTTTTCAAAATCACAGCCGCCTTTTTCAAGTCTTCCGTTTTCATTTATTTTGTTAAATTTAACTAGATGCAGCCAAAAAATTAAGCCTAAAATTTAGAGCAATTTTCTGGATTGCTACAGTCCATAGAGAGAAAGAGGCACTTTCCGGGGGCGTTCTCATCTAAGGCAGTTATTTTAGTAAGGGAGAGATTGCCTTCTGCTCTCTGGTGACTAGAGGAAGCATGGATGACTAGGTCAGACCAGACACCTAAGTTGCAGTCTGGTGAATTAGGGTGATGAACCTCACCATTACCTCTTTTAATTTAAATATAGGCAGGGCCAGCCTTTATATATAATTTCTATCTACTTCTAAAAAAAAAAATAATCTATGTATAGTGAGCATGATAGGACTGCTACTTTAAGCAATGGAAAGATAGGAGATTAGGTCCAATAAGCCCAGAAGTAGCCCCCGGAATTGATGGCATTGAAGTATCAATAATGATTTGTTACAAAAGCATCTTAATTCTAAAGCGTATCTGAGAGCAAACTATAAAAACAAGAAAAATAAAAGTTCATTTTGTTTTTTCCACTCCCAATTTGTAGATAGATACGGAAAATTTAAATCTGGGTCTGCTCTTCTGGTCTGCATGACTTTATGCAGGAGTGTTTGGCTGTGCCTTGGATTACTGGTGGCTTTCTGGTCGTACAGGGAATGCAGGCATGGAAGCACCTGGCAGAGAACATGCTGAAGCTCTGTTTTTGTTTCAGTGGGAACAAGCCCACGGTCTCGCCGCTGTAAAGCAGAGGAGAGCAGTGCAAACCTGGGCTGCCTGAGCCCTGAGCAGTGCGGGGAGACGGCTTTGCATCCTACTGCGGCCCCCTCCTCCCGGCTGGCTGCCACCTGGGCCTGGTGCCTGGGTGCCTGCTGGCACCCACAGCTGGTTCACTCCTGAATGAGGCAAAGGGTTTTGTTTGCTTCCCTGCTATTTTCTTGAGCAGAAGGTGGGCATAGTCACCCCAAATTTATTTCTCCTGGTTTCTCAGCTCAGCAGAAATTCTTAATTCTCTGCACTATCATGAAATACCGCGAGACAGTCATTACCTTGCCATGAAAAACAGGCAACTCAGAAGACCTATGTTGTTCAGTGTTTCTGTGCTGATGAATTTGGGCTGGTAAGACAGTAGGATCAAAAAATTGTTCTGCTTTTCTAGAAAGCTCAAATTCTTTTTCTGTTTTCCAGTACAAAAATATCATTTTGCCTTTAGCTGACAAACATATCACATTTGGAGCTAATTTCTGGTTTCATGATGAGGGCATTACAGATTTTCAAGCTCCAGTTTATTTCTCTATTCCTAAGGTATCGTGTGGTCTGCTTACAAATTTCATTGATTCTTGACCTCACAAGTTTGCATGTATCCACATCTGAATTTGAAGCTAGCTAGAAAATCTGCTAAGTAACATTGTCTCCCTGAAAAATATATGAATTCAGCCAACTTGCTGAATTAATGCAGTCGGTGGCATAGTTTTAATGAACGTACACAGACCAGTGTCTGTACCCTTCAGTCTCGTAGCTTTATTAGCTGTAAACCTGTAAACCCTTATTCTGTAAAAATCAGAGTTCCGTGATTGCTCTGATTACACTTTAAGTCTCTAATGTCCCATATCCCTCCTCACCTTTGCATTCTTCACCTTTGGAAATGGGATATTTGAATGAATATTGCTGAAAGGTGAAAGCCAAAGGTTACAAGGAATGCCAAGTAAAACTGAGTAAAGGATTTCTTACAGAGACTCACTGGCAGCATGGTAAAAAACAGAAAACGTAGAGCTGCTTTGGGGACTTGCCCATTCTACTTGGTAAGACCCCACCTCAGTCCTGCTGCTTGGTGCAAACATTTCTCATTAAACAAAGCAGCAGCTTCTAAAGCACACTGAAAGGAAGGGAGCTTACCAGTGGGGACGAATGCCCCTCATGTCTTTTGAAAAGAATCCGTGCTCCTGAAAATGCAGTTATGAACCTCCTCCAACAAGCCTGCATCACTGACAGTGACAGGTAGTGGTGATCCAAAAACAAGGAGCAAGGAAGCAAAAGCTGAAAAATGCATTCCCTTTCTTATGCCTCAGTTCAGGAAATCCATCACTTCTAATTTGTCTGACACTTCGCACCCATCACCCGGAGTCACAGGCCTGTCTGGCAGAGCACACACTTGGTGGCTTGATTACAGCTTCATGGTCATTGTTTCTGCTGTCACTCAAACCTTTCCAGATCCAGTCACTGCTTCTTTAGTGTCACAAAGTGATCTCACTCATAGGTCTCTGACGTAGAGAGCTGAGGCACACAAAAACCACCTGCAGACGTAAGAGCTGTTTCCCTGAGTGCTTGGCAGGCACCTAGTCGCTAGGTGTGCTTGTGGGTCACAGCAACACTGTGACCTACTGCAAAGCTTTGGAGGGAAAGGTAATAGCCTTGATTAGCTCATCATGGCTAACACAACAAATGCAAGGAAGTAAGAAACAGCCCTGTGAGCTCATCTCTCTGTGGCATCATGCACTCAGATCAGGCATCACAGAGGCTTGGTTAGCTGATACACTCTTGGGTACCTTGCCAAGCCTTTGAACTTTCTAACCCTTTCTTGTTCCTAACAATAATCTGTCCGAAAGCTGATACTGATGTTTACCAATTTACAGTATAAGAAAAACAAAGCATTAGAGAGGTTACCGATCACACTGCTGGCTTTTTGCTTTGCTCCCAGGTGACCACTAACATCGAGTGTGTACAAAAGTACCTTGTAATTGTTGCTTCGCATGGCTTCCCCACGAACAAATACAGTAATTGTTTTAGGATTTTAAGTGATCCCAGGGTCAAGGAGACATGGTCTATCCAAATGTAGAAGAGAGGAATGTTTGAGACAGTCTTGCTATTCCCTCATCATTGCTACAAGTTAAAATCTGGACATCTTTCTGTGTTTAAGCTGTGATCTCAGATCCAGGCAGACTGCAGAGTGACAGGTTACAGATTAATATCTTGTCCTCCCAGGAGACAGCTTTAAGATGTCACACCACCACATGTCCTCTTCAAAGAATGAGAGAGGCCACTAGTCTCATTTACATCACTCAATACCGCTCCGAGAAGGCATCCCTTCAGTTATTATATACCCTAGGACATCAAGCATGATATGAGACTATTCCAACCATTCTATAAATCAACACCAATTAAAGCAAGCTACAGCATGGCTCTCCCCTGGGTAAGTTATGGGTTAAATGCTTTCAAAATTATTAAATACTTTCAAAACTATAAAAGGCTTGCTTTGTACCTTTATATATTTCTACATAGTGGACCAAATACAGCTGTCACGTAAGTACTTGCAAGTGCTGCCGTAACTGGTGCCGCTTTCTCTTGCGCCAACGGCTGAGTTTGGGCCAGTTATCCCCACACAATAGTTTCACTTAATGAGAAAGTCATGACCCAGATTTCAGATGAAATGAATAGGCTGAGAATTCCCACGCTTGTTGCCATAGTTACTTGAAACCTAGTGTTAAAAAAGGTGGGAAGAGAGGGAGGAGGAGAAAAAGTAGGAAAAGAAGAGAGCAATAGCATAGTGAGGGTTAGGCCATGTGATAGAGAGAGGTGATGATCTTGAAGGAGCAGGACCTTAGTGATGACACTCAGAGCAGGTTATCCAGGAAGCTAATATTTCTATTTTGCTATTGGGTTGACTCTATGGACACTGGTTATTTATAAGCAGTTACCACAGTGACTAAATGCAATGCACTGGCAGCCATTATATCAGCAAAAGCAGAAAGGAGTTGGGTGGGGAGAAACAGACTTCTACACAATTTATTTAATAAGGAAATTGCCTCATTTTAAAACACCAGACTGCTTGCTTTTCCACTTTACAAAGAGAGCGAAACTTGCAGCAATGTCTTATTCAATCGGAATAAACTTTTTATCCTCTGCCTAAGATGACAGCAGAAATACTCCAGCTCTTTAGAAGCAGAACTGCAGGCATATTTCATTAGATGGTCAGCACTGTTCTTCCCCAAGTGCAGACAGGATCAAAGTATCCTGTGAGACACAGCCTGAAAACCTAAGAGAGCTGATAACTGTGCTTGTGAATCTTTCCTGTTACCATTTTATATTGTTGGTAGTCTGTCACGTTAGCATGAAGAAACAGGCCTTATTCATGAAGGGCTTTGTGCCCTTACCAACAAACATATCACACTAGTAGGTTTTTTATTCTTCTCTATCTCCTCTTTTTATTCCTGCTCTTCTTGACTTACTTCACTTTCTTATAACTGCCATGTAAAGTAATAATGTGTCTGCACCTATGGCAGTGTAAGACTGCCAGTTCACGTACACTGGAAACACATACAGTTGAAGTAACTACATTCAATAATTTGATGTCCTACGTATTAGTTGGATCATAATACATTCATATGAGAGCTCAGGGAAGGCACTGGAGTAGCTGGAACTTCTCTGTCCTAATCTGGGATTGAATTTTCTAAACGCTTCACTTCAATGTCAAAACCTGTCTTGGTCCCAAGGAGCAAACTCTCCCCTTCTTGCTGCCTTCTCTCAGTCTGTAAACTTATTGAGACTTTTTTTTTTAAAATCCCTTTTTTCCCCTCAGTTCTCTACATTGCTGTCCTTGCTCAGATGGCACCATTGTCCTTTGTACAGAGAACAAAAGATAACCCACAATGCTGTGGAGAAGAACTGTGTTTTACTGAGAATGTGTTTTCTTGAAGAGCTGGCAGGCTGTATTTGCAGTACCGTGGCTAAGAGTTTTCTGCTCTAAAAGAGTAGGGAAAGCTCCCTTCTTCATGCAGCAAGTCATAGAAGCAAAATGAAAAAGAAGAATATACTATACATAGCAGCAGTAGCTGAAGTGGTTATATAACATGAGACAGTTGTGGGAGCTTGAACAAAGTTCACTACAGGTAGCTGTTTATTACAGCTTATTAAAGAAGCCTGGCAAGTAATTTCTTCTCTTCTGACCCCACAGTGATGGTTATTGCTTTCTGCTCATTTATTACAGTGCTACCAGATGACCTCCACATTTGAATCCTAAATCAGCAAGCTTCCAGATTGAGGACACTTAATCTTGCAACACCAAAGAGAAGAGGCTATTTTCATGCTGTAGTAAGTTACAGTCAAAGTCTTCCCTTGAAGAGGTGAGTCAAGAAATCTCAAGCTCAAATTGGGGAGAAAAGGGGAATGAAAAACAGACTGAGCACTTAGCTGGTACTGTCTCCCACTTGAATTCCTAAGGGTGTCGCATTCCTTAGCGGCACTTGCTCAGAAAGGTGAGAAATTCTTTTCTGTCTGAAAACATGAAAGACAACAGCAGCTGACACTGCAGCAAGACAGAAAAGACCATGGGATGCCCAATCTTACTGTGGTGGAACAGGAGCAGTTCACACAGGAGAGTGCATGTGATCAGAGCAGCACAGGTTTCTAGTGGCAGGACATATCCTAGAGTTGAAAAGTTACTAGGATTAAAGCAAGAAGTGAAATTAAAACCAATTAGCTATTCCAGAGTAATAGCATGTAGTGACAAGCCCTATAATCTTTTAAATCAAATGCAAATACTGAGCTCTAAGTTTAGATTACTCTTAATCAGTGAAGCTGGCATGGCTCCATTCTCTTTCCAATGCTACCTGAGGTGGGGTGCAGGGGGTGTGCGTGCGCGCAGGGAGAGAGGAAGCCTATTAAGGTATTGAGACTCAATATCAAAATTTCCACAGTCTCTTTAAAAAATGTTCTCTTTTTGGATTACCCCAGACAGCACCATCCCAAAATGGCCATATTCCAACATGTCTCAGTATTTTGCGAGAGAAGAGGGTAAAGATTAACCATACAATTACATACTGCAATAATTCCTCCTTTCTCCTTCTTAAGTTCTTCCCTCACACACACTGTTATTGAAAGAAAGAAACTGCATGTAAATGGCTTGATAAATAATGCTCTGAAGGAACACAGGTCACAAGTCGCATGGTGGCACTCTGCCCATATAAACTTTTTTGTCAGTAGGCAGACTGACAGGCTGTGGAACACCCACCCCAGGCCTGAGTTCCCCTTCCCAGACTGGGCCCTGTCCCTTCAAGTCCCATGAAAGATACTTTGCTCCACCCCTTCCCCTTTTTGTAGAAGCCTGTATGGAGTGCAGGAAGCATCATCACTGGTTTAAAACCTAATCAAAGGAAGTTAGAGCCCACATTCCACCTGCAATTCACTCTTGCACTACGCCGGTATGAACAAACTTGAGCCTTGTCACAGTGAATGGACAGGGGGAAGACAGGGAAGAGAAAGGTAGAAAGAAATAAGAAAATATGGTGCAGGCAGCTACCAGGAAAAAGAGAAGATAAACTCTTGTAAGTGGTATTCCCTAGGTAGGGAAGTTAAGACAATCAGCATCTAATGAACAGGGATGGAAGCAGCAAGTGAGGCTAGAGCATTCCACCCATTGCAAGATTTACCCAAGAGCAGCCCAAAACACTGTATTTCATACCTTTGAAATTCAAACTCACCTACAAGTTATTTCCTCTCCAGAAACAAGGTAAGGATAACCGATTATTTTAGCATCTTATAGTCATCTGCTTGTATCTCACTACTTATTTATACAAAAGCATAATGCTGCTTCTATTCCAGGAGATAGGGAGGAAGAGAAGATAACTACTTTTGTGACAAGACAGCAGTACTGAAGGGGCAGCTTTATGCACTTACTTTTCTAAAGCACCAAGTAGCAGTGAGTACTAGCTTTACCCATCCAGCAGGGCATGCCCTTTAAGCCTCTTTCTTGTATGCCTGTTACAAAATTTAGCCGTCATGCAATTGGGAACACAATATCGTCCTAGGATTTAAGCAAGTCTTTTAATTGAGCATCTTATAATTGCTAAAAGATAATATGTAATGTTTACTCAGTTGCATAGTGAGAGCCCTGAATTCAACCCTGCCTATCATGGCAGGAATACTCATTCTCAGTCAAGTACCCACATGCCCTTGTCCAGGGGCAGGGGGAGAAGTGCAAGGTATTACGATCCTGAAGACACTTGCCTGAACTCAGTACATACAAAGGATACGTGTACACATTTACTTTACCAGCCTGGTTTTGCTTTGTGCTGTTACAGTAATAAAATGACATTCCATACTAAAATTCCACTTCAGGATCGGTATCACAATATGATAAACAAAACTTTTCAAAATATTCAAGGGATTTATTGCCATTTGGAACATGTTTATTGTTCAAAAACACTGCACTGAAATAAAATCCATCACATACATTCTTTGTCATCTATATCTTTACATCATTGTAACTTTCAGGCAGGCCATGAAGTCAAAAACTGCTGAAAGGCACCTTGTGTCCTTCAGATCTTCAAACAAGTTAAGTTTTTGCCTATACTTACATCTAGAACAACTCAAACAGTAGGAAAAAAATAAAATCCATTTTGAACTTCTTAAAGAACAGTATCGGACTGTTGCCTTCCTTCATTCAGTGCTATGCTTTTGCTTTTCCAAGTCTTTAAATAATGTGCGACTTAAAAATGTATGTTAATGAAGCCTCTTTACTGAGACAAGGCATGCAGTAGGGAAACAGGGATAGCTGGTCGCTTCCAGGCTGCCTATCTACGCATTTGTTCTTGTAGATTAGCAAGCCACTGCTTAAGTTAAAAAAAAGAGACAGAACAGGAATGAATGCACCCAAGTTAAATGGCTTTTAAGAATATGTTAATACATAGAACAGTGATACCACCTACAGTTCTGTTTACTGACCTCTGTTCATATTGATTTGAAAGCAAGTTTTGTGAAACCATCGTGGGCGACTATTGTAGACTGTTAGATAAAAAAAGTTGGTTTTCAAATATTGCTTGTTATTCGGATGACTAACTTTATTAAAAGGGTAGTTATTAAGGACCTGTAAGGCAGCAAGACTTTAAATGCAATGGATTACATTGCTGAATGGTACTTTTTAAAAGGCATAATAAAAAAATTAGTAGAATTCTTGGTGGGGTCATATTCGTAACAGGTGTTTCGTTTTATCCCCGTCATAATTGTCACAGCAACTGTAGATGGCAAGTCTTCCTTGGTTGTAATTCAGGATGAACACATTCCCTGGCTTATTTCAAGTTAGATATTTAGTTCTTTTTCTCCATCCTGCCAAGAGAATAACAGCTTTTATAAGAGTGAATATTGAACTGCAATTGCTATGAAAAAATCTGGACTTATAGTAGAACTTTAGGAATGAAGGACATTTGGCCAGTTATTTATGCAAAAGCAGGTCCACTTGCAGTTTTGCTCATTTTTTGATTTACGGTTCAGGAGGCTTCATCCTCCCATTGCTCCACATAGCTTTCTTGGAGCAGCAGAGAGAAAAGCCATATCCTGACTCATGAGGATTGCTTGGGGCAGTGTCTGCACTACTTGCTACACAATGAGTGAGACTGCTTGCGGTCTGTTCCCCGGTCACACTCAGTTGGATCTATCCCATATATAGAACAGTCAGCTTAGAGGTTTTGCTTGATTTCTTTCAGATGTACAACCCCTTCACAGTTTCATGGATGTTTCCATCTCAGGAATTAGTTACTGAGACAGACACATGTGGACTAATCAACATAATACATGAAACAAACCCCAGAACAGCCAGCAGCTGCTGAAAGCCACATCTATATCTATGACCATAAAGGTTTTCAGCCTTTTCTGTGTGCACCCCTCAGAAGCCTCAAAGGAAGAGCAAGGCAACAAGTCATAGTTCAGCCTACTGACAAGCTTGTGAAAAGGTTTGCAAAAGGTAATAACGTTGAACAAGTTCAAAAACCATGCAGGGGTTTGCACCACAGTTAAAAGCCACTAAGAGTACTCCAAGAGTCATCAGTTTATGACTTCCCCTTTTTAAAGTGTGACTTGCCTGTATTTGATCAGTCGTCCTCCTTGAATAAGTTGTGCAACTTCATTAGTTAAGTGGCATGCAAAAAGAAGCCAGTTCCGTGGCTGCACTTTGTAGGCAAATCTCATGAAAGTCAAGGAGTAACAACACAGTGCTGCAAAACACAGTAGATATTGTTAGTAGAGTATTTTTTAATATCTGCATTTTGTGGAGGCATAATTTTCATACTAGTAGGATGTAATGACAAGTAGAATGCTTCTCACTGCTTTTGAGTTCTCCAATAGTTCTAGAAACTTGTTGACTTTGAAGATCCGATGCAGGAAAACATACCACAGTGCTCAATTTTGTTACACAAGAAAATCTACAGGGATGCAGCTTCCCACGAAAACTCATTTTCCTCATACACTTTCCTGTGATGCAACTGAACCCTTTTAAGTTTACGACCTAAACTACCATCTCACCCAGAGAGTAAGAGTTAATACCAATGAGACATGGCCTGTCCTTTGCAATTATTCTGACAATTTGTACAACAGTGTATTTTTAAAAATACTAGTTACTTAAATACTTGCTGGGAACATTCTAAAATGGACTTTAAAAGAAGGAGGTTTCCATCCCCAAGAAATCATTAACATTCAGAAGCTTTGTTACCTGCTTTCCAGGAAGATGAGAAACAATTTAAATCTACTCTCCTATCATAACTGCATTTAAATACAGGAAATCACAACCCAAGAAGTCACTAGTTTTGTGAAGTTCTGACAAGCTTAGAGAAAAAAATTTAAAAAAACCCGGGAAGTTAATTGTTCAAGGAAAACAGCCTTTTTTGAAGTGCAGAACCTAGAAGATGGAAAAAAATATTTGTACACACCACCCTATATATACTTGTAAAAATTAAAAAAAGTGTCTCAACTTTGCTGAGCTGGGTAGCTGCCACCAAAACACTACTTGCAAAACAGTTTCACTATATCCAGATACTATTTGAACTAGTCTTCCATCTTGAGGAAGCTGATTAAGAGACTGAATTACTCTAAGCAGAACCTAGTGAGCATGAGGCTATAAGTTTTCTTAACCCGAAGATATTTTGCTTTGGGGAGAAGAATTACTCGGAATTAAGTTATTAACTTATAAGACATCTTGCCAAAATTAAGCTAATAAATTAAAGCTATCAGATTTATGATCCTAGAGAAGTATTTGAACAACAAAATACAGACATCTAGACAAAGACTATACATGTTCAAAGAAGGTGGAAAAAATATTGCTTATGCATTTAAAAAGACGTTCTCACACTATTCCATTAAGTCATGCTACTCTCTGAGTTAACCTCCCTCAACCACTTTTTGCACCCCCCAGACCATTTCACCCATTACCATTTCACTTTGTCAGTGTTGATATTTAAATCTCCCACTAACCACAAGGTATCATCACTTTTGATACAAAGAATGAAGTTGTGTACAGAGATGCATTCTGAACCAGTGCATGCAGTAGTGTAGATACCAGAAGAATTATACTTTAGGAGTGAGTCTGGTGATCAGAACTGCTAAGACTCAAGACTTGCCTCCCTCACCCAAAATTACTGGCAATCCCTCTTAAAAATTGACGTACTGAAAAGTTGTAGAGCTCTCTAAGTGGCCTCTGAAGTTATACAACAAGATATTTGATATCTTTACCTGCTTTGATCACAAATTTGCAAGCAACTGATAATATATCACTGCTTGAACGACAGAATCTGTGTTCTGTAGTCAGTTTACTGACAAGAGTCTTGGGTCTTACCAAATGTCATTCGGCCACTAATGATTTCTGGAGATTTCTTCATGTCATTAATAGCAGCAACAGGAAGTCCCCAGTTGGCAACTGGCCCCCAAAAGTGCTGTAAAGAAGTAAAAGGAAAATAAAGTTACACAGAAACACAGACCTCCTGCAGTATTCTTATACTTAATAATATAGTTAATTCTTATAGTTCTTCCCTAGCCTCACAAAGCTTCAGAGGACAGCGTTAAGGGTAAAACTCCAAGTTAAGACAGGGACTACTTTTGATGTAAGAGAGAAAAACTAAACCCTTCTTTTAGCAGGATCTAGTCTTCAGGAGGGAAGGAAGGGGGACCCACTCTGAATCTTCTTGCAAACTGGAGAGGAACTATTGTAAGGCCACTGAAATGCAATTTTGTGTAGTTATACCTCAGCCATCATTAAGCAGTCTGATTGGTACAGTCATATAATCTCAGATTTACAGCTCACTTCTGTGCAGAGATTTAGCATTCATCTGTTTCAAATAAGGCTCCTCAAAATGTAATGAAAACACAAGGACTTGCTGAAGTGAACTGGAACTGTTTTCATGTTATGCTGAGAATGAAGAAATGCTCAGCAAACATCTCACAGGTGCTTACACCATCTCTTTGAAGGAAGAGGACCATGCAACCAAAGCAAATTGTTACTTAGTGCTTCATCTGAAATTGCTGTAACAACTTAGTGACTACCTAAAGCTCAGTGATTAGACAGATAGGGAAGTTGAGCAGTTAGCTACAGGTGTGTACACAGATGGAAAAAAACAGAGACAAGAAGTGGAAAGAATCAAGTCAGAAAAACTGACAAGAACTCCATTTGGTAGGTATTGCCTAAAAGACTCCGAACTGAGAAAAAAAAATAGCATCATAAGTCCAGTTTCCATTACTGTTACAAGTAACAAGGTTTCAGTAGAATTCTTTCCACAGAAGATACATGCAATACTTGCACCAGCTTCCCCTGATGGGAAACTAAAGAAGCTCAAAAGTAACTTGGCTAGATACGGCAAAAGAGATGCACCTTGCAAGAGAAAGCTTTGCATATACCAACTATATCCATTCTTTTGACACTTCCCCTAACCATAACATTGCAGGTATTACAATGACTTGGAACGGTCAGAATTAAGTTTCTTGCAATTTTAATTCCAAAATATTCTTGCCAGTCTGGATACTAGCTTGTAACTCTACAGTAAGATTAAAAGCCACACTTGCTTCCTGCAGATTTGGGTTGCAATATAAGAACCTTAACTAAAAAAAAGTATAAAAGTGAGTTTAAGTTGTACACACTGTTTTGATAGTTTAACCATAGCGCAACATGCAAAACAATGTAGTATTTCTGCAAGTGTCTAGAGGATGTGCATTGGCCAAAACTCAGATTTATAGTAAGTTATTTTGAAGAGTGCAATAAATGCATTTGTTCACTATATTCCTACTGATAGGAAAATTGATATCTGTAATGGTTAAAGCCTCCCAAGCACATCAGAGATAACATGGCACAACCGAGAAGAGTTGCGTGGCTACATAATATTTACCCGTACAGCTACGGTTAGACAGTGTAAAGAAATGTACCTGTAATACCACTTGCACACAAGGTATGTTGCAATAGAACAAGAACATTCACAAAGCCTGAAGTTGGCAGCACACAGGATATTGTTTTAGAGGCTTTAGTGTAGCTATTGAAGTAGTTCTAAAGGACAGTAAGAGGACCAGAAACAAGCATCTGGTCACATAACCATGATTACGTGCACAGTAAAACGACTTGCGTTAGCATGACCACACTAAAGCAGACTGCAAGAGTTAACTGGTGAGGCAGTACGAGTACGTGGTGAAGTTTTTACAGTCACTTCTGGAGTTTTATTAAACAATTGTAGTTTCAGAAAAACATGTCTTTAAGGCTCTAAATTCATGGATTTTTTTAAATCTATGAAACAATTACAGTTTTGAAAGGTCAATCAAATCAACTTGGCCTTTTTACTGAATTCAGCTGCCATCAGAACATAAACAAATAATACACTATAGACTATGGACCCCTTCAAGCTCAGGCTGCACAAGCTGAAGAATCATCAGTTCACATCCCAGCCACGCTGCAGCAGCAGCTTTCCTCTGCAGCTTTCCTCTGCTGACCAGGGAGGTCGGTTTGGAACCATCCCACTTGAGATGGTTATCTAGTTTTAAGTGCCTCCAGGCAGGCAGCCCTTTGAAGTTTCCACACACAAGAATTAAACTACACCTATATGGTTTGTCTTTGGTCTACGTAGAAGAGCAAGTCTTCCATAACAGGCATAAAACACCTACTCCCAGTTTCAGGAGTAAACCAAAAAGCTGGAGGAAAGAAAAATCTGTAGTGAGAGTTATATGGTACCATTTATTACCTGAAGTAAAGCTAGTTAAACATAAACCGGGTAGTTCAGTTGTGTACCAGTATTGTTCCTGTGAACGAGAATAGCTCCAGATTGATCTGATCTCCTTAGCAAAGGGTATGGGGAAAAAAATGCAGCCCCTTTAATTTTGTAGTAATTACTCTAGGGGGACATTCTGAAGGAGCTAAAGTCTGGTCACCTTAACCTCAGACTTCTGAATAAATATTACTTGTGCATCATTCCTAGATGTTCTCAGTACGCGTTTTGGGTGCAGGCAAGGTCATAATAGTGCTGAGGCAAAAAGACTGCAAGTTACTGAAATTAGGGGAAAAAGTGAAACCAGGAGTCCCCTCCCTTTTCTTACCGTACTGTTCGAGTGGGTCATCATTGTTTTCCAGTCAAAAAGCCACATGGAAAGAGAGAAGAAGCGTTAGTTTCTATCATAATTGACATAAGGTGTACCACAAACAGAAAACAGACAGAAGTCAGGAAGTTGCCTTGGCATTAACCTTGCTTAATATAACAGTATTAAAAATCCTGTTTCCCTCTAAAGCTGTCATTGTGACAAGCGTTTGCTGCTCATGTACCATTTCGCTAGCAAGATAAAATCCTATTATGGTCTGGAAGACATTAATTCCCTGTAGACTTCAAAGCATCTATGATTCCACTCAAACTAGTTTAAAAGGATGCCAAAAGCCATCAAGGTTTGCCCATGACAAAGCTAAACAGCTACCGTTCCTCTGTGGAGGCTTTGAAGAAGTCACTTGGAATTCTTTGTATACCCATACAAGTAGGTCAAACTAAATGCTGCCAGAGATCTTACTGTCACTAAGCTCAGGCCAACTGTAGCTGTACCAAACATGAGCTATAAAACATTTTCAGTTATCTAACATGCAATTACACTCCAGTCGTGTATGGGGTTCATTATAGTAATTATATAGGTACCAATTTATTTATATTTTTATATATATAAACTTAGCAATATATGCATGAAACCTAGAGTACAGCATATATTTAAGATTGTTTGCTACTATACCTTTTAAATTGCTTCAGAACTTTTAAACATTCTCTTTTTAACAGAGATACTGGTAGGACTCAGTTCTGAATTATAGTTTATGAGAAGCCAGCTACTAATAGAAAGCCTACTGCTGACTGACTGCTGCTCAGCTATCACTGCCCCAAGCTACAGAAGACTTCTTAACAGTCACTTCTCTCATGCTGATTTCCATCTTCTTAGAGCACGGTATGGTAAGGGAACAGGCAGGTCTACTTAGGAAGTCACACTGGATGTGCATCTCAGTGAGCCTTTGTTACAAGCTACAGGCTGGTTCAAGATGCTTTGTTAGCGTGTCCTTGAGTAGTCTAACCAATTGTTTTTTGTTTTCTTACAAACTGAACTGCAGCAGTAATTAATTTAAGTTCACAAGACAAGTGCATGCTTCAGTTTTTTCATAAAAACCTTACCTAAAAAAGTTCAAATGTGTCCCTTGGCACAACATTTTTGTGCCAACAGAAGTCAGCCTTAATTTTTAAAGTGGAAGTTGTTTTCAGGCAAGTGAAAGCCTAAAATAGAATCAGACTGCTGCTATTTTAACAGAGAAGGCAGCTCTGGCTAACGTCTTGCAAGGTTGTCCTCATATCCATGTGAGACTGGAACAGTTAGAACTGTTTTGTAGTTTTACAGGCCTTAATGTAGCTATTTAAATAGTTCTAAAGGACAATAAGAGGACCTTAAATATATAAATAATTATATACTAAATACATTAAGTTATATATATTTTATATATAAAATTATATACAAACCACATAACAAATAAATAAATAAAATAGAAATAAATAAAAATAAAGCCTCTAAAACAAAACAGAACTCCTAGAAGAGGGCAGATCAAGGTCATATTTCAGAAGGCCTCTTTCAGAAGCAGGCATCCAGCTCCAAAGCTCTGCAGCCAATAGAGCTGCAACAAACGCACAATATCTAATAGCAAGGATTCCGCAGCAAGTGCATGCGCCTATTCCTGACGTGACACCATTCCAAATTAGGAGTTTCCAAGAACTACATTCAATCTCTTGACAAAAGGAACACTTTGTACTAAAGTTTCCAGAACTGTGGACAACAGTTGTTGTATTTACTCACTCATTAATTTCTAAGTACCTAGACATCACAAGAGGAACCTGGACAGGCTGGAGAGCTGGGCAGACAAGAACCTAATGAGGTTCAACAAAAGCAAGTGCAAGGTCCTGCACCTGGGGAGGAAGAATGCTAAGCACCAGTATAGGTTAGGGGTGGACCTGCTGGGAAGTAGTTCTGAGGAGAAGGATCTGGGGGTCCTGGTAGACAGCAAATTATCCATGAGCCAGCAATGTGCCCTTGTTGCCAAAAAGGCCAATGGAATCCTGGGCTGCATAGAGAAGAGTGGGGCCAGTAGGTTGAAGGAGGTCATTCTCCCCCTCTACTCTGCACTGGTGAGGCCACAACTGGAATATTGTGTCCAGTTTTGGGCTCCCCAGTTCAAGAGACAGGGAACTGCTGGATAGAGTCCAGCAAAGGGCAACCAAGATGATTGAGGGACTGGAGCATCTCCTTTATGAGGAAAGGCTGAGAGAGCTGGGACTCTTTAGCCTGGAGAAGAGAAGGCTGAGGGGAGACCTTATTAATGTTTACAAGTATCTAAAGGGTGGGTTGAAGGAGGATGGAAGGATGAAGGAAGGAGGAAAGACTCTTTTCATTGGTTCCCAGTGACAGAACGAGGGGTAACAGGCACAAGTTGGAACATAGGAAGTTCCGTTCAAATACACAGAAAAACTTCTTTACGGTTAGGGTGACAGAGCACTGGAACAGGCTGCCCAGGGAGGTTGTGGAGTCCCCTTCTCTGGAGACTTTCAAGACCTGCCTGGATGCAGTCCTGAGTGATGTGCTCTGGGCAATCCTGCTCTAGCAGGGGAGTTGGACTAGATGATCTCTAGAGGTCCCTCCCAACTCTGAGGATTCTGTGATTAGCTGATCAATACCTTATATTTCTGCTACAATCCAGTCCAAGAAAGGCTATATTGGGGGAGATTTATGTTTCCAAAATTTTCACATATATTTTCCTCATACTGGTATTAATAGGCCAGAGACCATTCTGCAAGCGTAGGTGAACTGTCAGTACTTATTTCCCCCACAGTGACATCCCTCAAGTGGAAAGGGTATTACCCTTCTGCAAGGGGTAGATTGTTCAGTTCTCAGAGCATGCAAGACAATAACAGCAGGCACTGTGTCCTTCAATTTCTAGCACAGACCACTAGAGGACTTTTTTTTTTTAAGTTCTTATGTCCTTGTGTTTAAAGAGTTACTAATTAGGAGAACTGAAGATCAGCTAGTTCTAGTTATATTACTGATACTACCTCTTTCAAAGTTCATGTCAATTAAACAAAAGTCCTAGACAGCTTATGTCAACAGCTCAAGCTTTACAAGGAATGAACTATCTATTTATTTCAAAGCCATCTACGTTAACAGAGTCACCACATTTGCATTACTGCTGAGTCATCAGGAAGAGACATTTCAGAAGTGCCCCAAAAGATGGCACTCTCCATGCTTATTTTTCTATTACCAGAAGATTTTAGGACTCCTTGGGATTCATTATGTGACTAAAATAATTTAGTCTTTACCACAAGAAGATGCCAGAGCTTGTCTATAGTGGCCTATAGGTTTTCTCTCTCAAGAGAAGAGGAAACCTGTTTTATAGATGGATGTTTTCCAGAAGATATTATTTTAAATCTTTAGGCTAGAAAGGAAGAGGACTCAGTTGCCTGCCATTAGTGGCTTAAATAATACAATTTTAGTGATAGTTGACATTTTTAGGATCTACAGAAAAATTGCAACTGCAAGTTCACAATGTATAGAGCTTTCATATGCTAAGAACCTAGTTTTAAATTAACATTGCTGCTGCATTTTACAAGAAGCATGTAATTCTAACTACAGCTTACATTCTTACTATGCTTACTTTAAAGCATTAAGACACAGCTAGGGTACATCCATATTTACATAATTTACAGTTATTCAGATCCCTATTAATCACCACTTGAAAGAAGCCAGATGTGAAACTGGCAGAACATTTAATAACTAATGACAGTTTAAAAAGTAATTTATCTTGTTTCTTTGTGCAAGATCCAAAAGCTAATCCACGAATGACATAATGCAACTCTAATGCCAGATATATCCACCTGAGAACAGCAGCATGTATTCATTATACTTGCTTTCATGTTTTCAAGTTATGAAGCTGAAACTGAAGCTACTTATTCCAATAGATGTCTGCATGTTTTGATTGCCCCAAGCCATAATAATGGGACACTCAATTCCACTGCTTTGGGTAACTTTAGTTATTCTATTTAGGAGCAACCAATTTAAAACACAGCACTTGTGTTGCAAACAATCTCAACTCATCGTTTCCCACAAACAGGTTTCACATTTATAAAGCCTTGCTTCACTGCAGTAATTAGATGCTGATTTCTAGAACAGATACCGGTCTCAGAGCTTTGAGGAAACTCTTGCTCTGAGCAAGGCGGCAAGAAGGGAATCTTCTTCAGCACAGAGTCCTGCAGTCTGGGGGCTCAAGAGCCTTCAGGAAGGAATGTAAAGAGATACAGCTCTAAAGTATACACATTCCACTTCTCCTATGGAGAAGACAGACTACAGTCTTTTGTTGACTGTTAATCTAAATTTTAAACTCAACATAAAGCCAACAACTTACACACTCACCCCTAGTAAGCAAGAAACAGAGCTGAAAGGCCATACCTGATGGAGGAACTGACTTCAGCCCTTCATGCCACACCCCCTAACAGAAATATAAATAAGCAGGTAGCTTTGTACCTAAGAAGGCAGAACTCACCCCACAAACGGAGAATCCTGTGGAATGCTCGTTTTAGATAGCTTATTTCAAGATTATAATTAGGATGAAATACAGCTAACAAGGCTTATTTCAGCTACCTTTTCAGTTTTTGGTAAGGAAAGAGATACTTCCAGCAAGTAACTGTGGTGGTGCTAAGAAGCAGCTGTTGATCTCTTCCGGATTTTTGTTTGTTTTTCTAATTAAGAAGCATACTGCTGTTTTACTGACAATTTTCATGCTTCACACAAATTCTGGTACAATTAACTAAACGTTAACATTGAAATGCATCTATTAAGCTTACACAGTACCTTCAAGACTTTCAAAAGGAATCCATGTAGAAGCCTGGTCTGGCCTTTCTTTGTTTTGCTTCAAGGATATTTGCTTCCTTCTTATATTTTACTCATCATTTTGCCCCATCATTTCCGTGGAACTTGATTTTGCAAGCCAAACGAATCCTTCTGCTTACTGAAGCTTTATATTACAATCCCTCTTCCATGCAGGCTTACACCACCTCCTGCTACTTTAACCAAGACTAAGTTTCTCAGATAAACTGATGTCCTCCTACATGCTTGCTCAACATCAATCATCAGTTGCAATAGATGTAGGTAGAACAGCAAGCAACAGCTATAGTGAAAAGTTGTCCAACCACCTTTATTAGAAGAGCCCATTTTTATTTGTTAGTTTTGTCAGACTGCTTGTCAGCCAAGAAAACTTCAGCCTGCTTACCTGTGACTATACAGCAGTTCAACCAGATTTAAGCAAGTATGCCGTAATCATATCTTTAAGACATTCTTGTGACTTCAGTTCAAGGTGCCATACCCCTTACCACAGCCGCACAAACTGAAACCTGCCAAAAGCATTGAGCTGCCTGGGAGGTGACTAAAGCCACATCCCCATGAAAGCAGGGCTTTGACAAGCCTCCAGAAAAAAAAAAAAAGTACCTATTTAAGATCTCCGAGGATGTATAAATAAGCAGTCTTAAGTCCGCATCTGTTACCAAGCCCGATTCCACCCACAACCGAGCAAAGCTTTTTCTGTCCTTGCTGCAGGCACAGGTCGGTGTCCCCGCCGTCCCCTCAGCCGGCACCTGCCAGCCCAGGGGCTGCTCGCCGCCAGGCAAGAAGCCGACGGGTTTCGCGGCCGGGAGAAGAAAGGTCACACACACACGCACACGCAGAGAGAGAAGCGCAGCTGCCGCCGCAGTTCCAAACCCCATCGCTTCGCTTCAAGGTCACGCCGGGTTTCCCCCGGCCTGGGGTGGGGCGGGGCGGCCGGGAGAAGGACAGACAGCCCCGACTGCCTCTGCAGGACAAGGTGACGACAGGGGGACACCGCTGCAGTGACGGCACGACGGGCTCCGCCGCTCCCCCCACCCCCCTCGCTGCGACCACCCTCCCCACTTGGCACCTCCGGGCCGGCTTCGCCTTCGCCCGTTCCCTCCCGGCTCCCTCCCCCCCCGGCCCAGCCGCCGGCGAGGCCGAGCCCGACAGAGGTCAAGCGACGCCGCCCGGCCGCCCCGAGGCTGCGGGGTCGGTGATGGCACGCCGGTCGCTGCCGCCCACCGGAGGCAGAAGCGGCGGCGGCGACCCCCCACCCCGCGCTCACCTCATCAGGTAGTCCCTGAACTCCTTGCTGCGCACATAGTCCGCGGCCTTGCGGGCCAGCGCCCCCGCCATGGCAGCCCTCGGCGGCAGCCAGCGCCCGGCCCGCCCGCCTCGCACGCTGCCGCCACCGGCGCCAGTGACAACTCCCCCGCGCCGCCGCCCGGCGCCCGCTTTACGGCAGCGCCCGCGCCACCGCCCCCTCCGTCACCACGGCGCTCGCGGAGCCCATTGGCTGCCGCGGCCCCGCCTCCCTCCGCCCGGGCCCCGACACCGGGGCTGTTGTCACGGGGAGGGGGAAAGGCAGCGTGCCGTAAAGCAAGGCGGTGGGAGAACAGGAGGGGGAAATTGTCGCAAAACGCGAGGAGGAGGGTCGCCATCGGCGGAGCTGCCGGCATTCCCTCGCAGCCCGCAGGGGACAGCCGCGCGGCGGCTCTCCGAGGTGCTATTGGCTGCAGGGCGGCAGCTGGTGGCTTCCCATTGGCCGTCGAGGGGCGCGTCCCGCCTCGCGCTGTGTCTGGCTCCGCCCCCCTCGAGTGGCGCGTGTCGGGGGCGGCGGTGGGGCTGGGCGGGTAGCAGCCGCCGCCGGGCCGCAGGCGGGTGAGAGCCGTCTGAGGGGTGTGCGAGAGGGGTGTAGGGGTGTGCGGCCGTAGCCCCCCGAGACGTGGTGCCCGTGTGCATCCCTTAAGGCGGACGCTGTCCCCGCCCTGGGTCGGGCTGGAGCCCGCTGAGGGCCGGTGCGAGGGGCGCCGACCCCGGCCGTTGCATCCCTGAGGGCAGGGCGAGAGGGGGTCCGGCGGGAGGGGGAAGCGGCCGTGGTGGCTGTTGTCAGTCCGGCGGCGGGGTGGCCCTGGCTGCCTCGCTGTTTGCCTTCACCCGGACCCGCGGGAGGCGAATGGGCGAGTCTCTGCTTCCTCGCCAACAAACCACGTTTTCCCCGTCACCACGGCGGTTGAGATGACTGAAAACACAAAACTGATGTATCACAGTGGCACATAAAGCAGGATAGAAGTAAGAGGGCCCATAATTTCTTCAGTGAATTTTAAAAATTGGGCGTTTTAAGAGCCCAGCTTATGGGCTTTGAATTTTTGGAGCTGGGAGTACTGGGTTGTGACAGGAATACACAGTTCAGCCTTTCCCTCTGTACCTGGTCTGGTCTAAGATCCTGTTCCTGACCAGCACTTTCTATTTCATACCAGAGCAGAGGTTACTTACTTAAAAGCAAAGATAAACTCTAACCCTGCTAATACCACCTCCATAAAATTCAGGCATACAAACAAATACCTATATGTGAATTACTTCTTTTATCTTTGCTCAGTGCACTAGAGATAGTGAAAATGGATGTTTATCTCTGCTTTCCAAAGACTTGCAGCCTCAGTTTTTACAGCCTAGAACTGGGCTGAGAGTGCAGCTTGGGGCATACCTATGCTCTGCAAGAAGCCCTGGAGGTCACAGCTGCTTTGTTTCCTTCTGCTTTCCTCCTCTTCCCTGCAGGATCTCAGGGGGAAAAAAAAAAGAAGAAAAAAAAGAAGAAAAAGACTAAGACCCCTGCACCCTGTCCTCCTGATTGCTTGCTTGAAGAGCAGCGGGTTTGAGGAAGAGCAGCGGGTTTGAGGAAGAGCAGCGGGTTTGAGGAAAAGCACCATGTATACACATGCTCTCCTTTTTCTATATCTGCAGCATATGAGTTGACACCCCACAATGGCTCCTGGCTTTGCTGTGTGGGAGAAAGAGTTTTAATCCCCTTGGTATACTGCGTTCGAAAAGCCAAAATGTAGCCCAACATACTCCTGTGGACGATTTAGACTCCTCGTTTAAAAGCAGCAACGTGAATCTGAACAAGGTCTCAAAGAATCCTTTATTCCAGTTGTTTCAACTTGCATTGATGGAAGAAAGGTCTATGGAAATCAGTGCTCTATGTTCAAACAAAATCTCATGTAGTGGGATTCCACATATCCTGTATGACCAGGCTCAGTCACTAACATTACAGCATCATTATAGCAGCGTCATTTTTTTTCTTAATGGAGAAAGCAAGTAATCTTCTGTCTGCATTCGAAGGCGTTCTTTAGCCTTTCTTCCTGGAGTAAACAAGTTCTTTCAGCCTTTTCTCACAGGCTGTGCCTTTTAAATCTTTTAATCTTTTGCTTACTCCATTTTTGCTTACAGCTTTCTTAAGCTATAGCCCCAACAAGGGTCATCATGTCTCAGTCAAAGCCTTACCAGCAGTGCAGTGCCCTTCTCTAGTTTTGAGAGTATCCAACTTTGTTTTCAAAGTAGTTAATCAAAAAATCATTAACTAGAAATGTGCCAGAAGAAACCAGTCCCACATGACAGGTTCTACCAGTTACACAACAAAAGCAGCTAGCAAGGGTTTGAAGTTTGCTTTTGCTGCAGTTCTGTATGTATTTATGGTGGTTTTATTTGCATATTATTTTTTTGGCTTCTTACAGGGATATCAAAAGCCATACAAAAGACCCCCTTAATTTATCACATTCACAGCTTTCCTTTTACCCCCTTAGCCTGTTCAATAGAAAATTTAGATTGGGTGTGACATGAGTTGCTCCTGACAAATCCAGGTTAGGTGTGCTTTTAAGCATGTTGTTTCCTTAGTGAACGTTAACTGATTATTTAATAACTTATACTAGCAATGTTTTTGGATAGGCCATTGGACTTATAATTTGCTGGGTTGTTAACCCCTTCCCTTCAGACATGTGTTCTTCTCCAGTGCTGGACTGCCCTGTCCTCTCCATGAGCTGCAGGATAATCAATAATCACTGATGATCTCAAATTGCTTCTGCTAGGACCTCTGAGCAAGTTTTATGTCCTGCCACACATTTTTTTCTAAAATATATTTCACCTGTTCTTTTCCTGGTTTGAACTATGTTTCTATCCATTTTTTCACACTGAATTTAGAGCCATTTTGAGGTTTTATTACCATACTTCTGCATTTACCTGTTAAGGGCTCTTTCTGCACTATTTAATGACTGCAATTTCCTTTGCCTTATTTTAATTTCTAATGCTTTTATCAAACTTTTCTAGTTATCTTTTATGACCCATGATAGTTGAAACTGATTCCATGCCTTAACCTTTCTGATTCTGCTATCTGCAGGCGGAGAACGTTTCTTTTATTTTCATCTATTCATATGTCCTTTTGTCTATTTAACATATGTTCTCTTTTGATTTTTACGTCATTAGGACATAAGCCAAGCCACATGTGTCTGAGGATGGCTCCTGTGTTTCTTCTAATCAGAACAGGTAATTGTAGCTGGTTTAGTTTTCAGACAGACAGATCCCCTGCGATCATTTATCCCTGAAATTATCTTCACAAAAACCCTAACTGCCATTTCCTGGAATGTCTTCCTGGCATTCCCATTGCTTTCATTTGTTTCTCGTTAGCCTTGTACTTCTGACCTCTTTAGAGGAGATGCCTCTGACGTTTATTAGGCTGACCAGTTATTCTCCTTGTTTTCCCTCATCCTTTGGCCAGGTCACTACTTTTTTAACTCACTTACTGACTTTTGTTACTGACTGTCTTTAAACTCTTCCTCACTAGATCAACAAAGTGGTGCGCTTGGATTCCCTTCCTTGTTTTTAGCAGATAGACTCGGGGGTTGTCCAGCAGTTACTCTACATGGGACATTCTCTAATAAGAGGGGCTTTCTGTAGATACCAGGTCTGCAGCTCATCGTCCCTTGCTGCAAGCACACATCTGCGCTCTCCTGAACTGTTGCCTGCAGCTGTGGGGATGGAGGAGAGCATCCCTGGCTCCTTTTTCATTGGTTCCACAAATTTTCCATGCTAGCACACCTAGCGCTGGTGGTTTTGCCCACAAGAACACATACATAAGGTAGCCAGGGATGGGTGAGCCTTAGTAATTTTTTGCAGTATCTCGAGTGTTGCCTCAGTGAGGAGGTGGGCTGTTGTATGATGGGTCTGTTTAGAAAATGAATAACGTACCTCCCCCAGAAGAGAGTCTCTATATCTCACATTCCCCATTTCTGTGTGCAGGGGTGTGTCATGGTTTCAGTTGGAATAGAGTTAACTTTCTTACTAGCAGCTGGTATAGCACTACCTTTTGGATTTTAGATGAGAGTGATGTTGATAGCACACTGATGGTTTTGGTTGTTGCTAAGCGGTCAAGGCCTTTTCTGCTTGTCACACCACCCCACCAGGGAGTGGGCTGGGGGTGCACAAGAAGTTGGGAGGAGACACAGCAGGGACAGTTGCCCCCAACTGACCAAAGGGATATTCCGTACCATGTGACATCATGCTCAGCATATAAAGCTGTAGGAAGAAGAAGGAAGGAGGCGATGTTTGGAGTGGTGGCGTTTGTCTTCCCAAGTAACTGTTACATACGATGGAGCCCTGCTTTCCTGGAGATGGCTGAACACCTGCCTGCCAATGGGAAGTAATGAGTAAATTCCTTATTTTGCTTTGCTTGCGTGCATGGCTTTTGCTTTACTTGTTAAACTGTCTTTATCTCAACCCATGAGTTTTCTCACTTTTACCCTTTGGATTCTCTTCCCCATTCCACTGTGGGGGGAAGTGAACGAGTGGCTGTATGGTGCTTGGTTGCCAGCTGGAGTTAAACCATGACAGGGTGGCAGGGGTCAGCCTCCCAGCTGCAGGGGATGTATTACCCTTCCAGTTTTCCTCATCCCAGAACTGTGGCTCAAGAACCAGCACTTCTTGACCTCCACAGATGCAGATACAACTGCTGAGTAAAGCGGCCTGCGATTTTTCTCCTTTTAGGGCATCTCTTTCTTCCTCTTGACATGCCTTTGCAGGTACATGCATGGTGGCATGTCCCTGTCAGGGAGAGAGGAATGTGCTAGCTGTCTGACAATAAAAGCAGTGAAGAAAAATGTGTACGGACATTGCAGAACAATCTACTAGTGCTGTGCAGTAGTTGTGCTTCTGGCATAATACATTAAGTCAGTCCTAAAGGATGTATCTGATATAACTGCTAACAAACATCTGCAGGGGAAAATGGTGGTGCCTTTTCCCAGCTGTGAAAGGAATTGCAGGAAAACATTATTTGGAGTGTTACATGACAGACAAGGGAACAACAATTAGACAAGCTGTTCAAGAAACTGTGACTTCAGGACTGAAGTAGTTATTATTTCCCTGCTGTGGTAGCTCTGAAGTTGCACAAAAATATGAAGAAAAGATGTATTGCTCGGGCAGTTTTCTTAGACCTTGTAATGAACCTGTTCATTAAAGTGGACACAAATCACCTGGCAGGTAGATGAGAAGATTGAGTAGAGCCATTGACTGTGACATTTAATCAGCCTGCAATATCAAATGGAGCCAAGCAGGAGCACAGCTGGATGTGACACTTGCATTTATCTTTGCATCTTTGATTACAGATACATTATCCCTATGTGCTGGCATGATGCTTGAGGAGTTTTATTCTGTGTGGAGCATACAGCAGTAACTAAGTAGACTGAACACTTGAGAATGCTAACTCAGGAGGCTGCCTTATATAAATAATGAATAATCTGTAAAATGCATGGTCAGCCCTGACACGTTTGCAGAGACATCCTAGTAGAAATATGGATTTAGTATTAGTCTAAAGAAAACTGAAATAAATGCATAACAACTAAATCACTCTAGAAGGAGCTATACCTCATTTTAGAAAATATTTTCCAAAATGCAGAAATACTTTTCTCAGTGCTGAAAAATACAGCAGCTAGCAGGTAACAGTTCTCACACTGACCAGCTGGCACACTATCGCACAATATCAGCATATATAATTTGCAAGATTAATAAGTTTCTGTAAAACCTGATCAATTTGGATAAATTATTACATTATGGAGCTAGAGGCATTTCATCATCTGCAGTTCTCAGTAGGATCTGGAGTAGGATCAAGCATCAAAATTAAAACATTTATTTCCAGTTGAGGACCTGCAAATAAGACAGTGGTGTAATACTTATAAAACCACAAGAAAAAGACAGACCTTCCTCTATTAATGGCCAAAGGAACATTATGATAGAGGAATTACAATGAGCAAAGTCGAGAAGTAAAAAGTAAAATAGATACAAAATGGATCTGGAAAAAAAAATCGGACTGCTGAGACATAAATATTGGCAAATTAGCAGCTACTGGGATTAACAATCATTTTTGGCAACCCAAGCAACATCGGTGCAGCGGGAACTGAAGCAAGGGGTGCTAGCTATAACAAAGAAAAAAGGAAGTATTTTGTCAGTGTAGGAGACGAGCTTTCCAGAAAATTATTGCAATTATCACTGCTTTTCACTGCCTTATATGCAAAGAGACCTGTCTGTCATGATTGGATTATGGTTGGGCGGGTCTGAACACTTGAAGCTTTTATTAGCATAGTTATTCCTGTTATTCTAAACTATATATGTAGGAATCATACAAGCTCTGGCTCCAACATGTTTTATATCATATGCGCATAGAAAACAGCTAGTCCTGTGCTGTGAAAAGCATATAATGTCCAGAGTTGTTATAGACAAGGGGAAACAGAGTACAACACTGGTGGAGTGGCAGCTGGGTTTGCAGCGAGGCTGTGCAGGTGCTTTTTCTCCATGCCCGGGAAGCGGCATGGATGAGCTGCAGGCCACTGCTCAAAGGTGGGAGCAGCACCCCACTGCTGGGCTGCCTGCCAGCTTCAAGCCCTGACAAGGTGTGTGAGAAAACCAAAATCAACCCAAACCAAACAAAAAACCCACCCCAAAACAGTATTTTCCCCTACTTAAGCTTACAGTACAGCTATTCTTAAGGGGACATTTACTCCTGGGAATTTTTTTCCTAAAAGCCAAATGGCTGCAGATGAAGGATGCAACCTGCACAAGTAGCACTTCGTGTGTGGTGCAGCTGAGCCTTGGGGCAGCCGCAGGATGTATCTTTTCTGTGTTGAGGCTTCTCTGAGTCCTCAATTAGTCACAAATGATAAAACAGACACCCAAAATTGCAGCTGAAATTACTTAAGCCAACTTCATGCTGAAATACGTGTAGTGGTGATGGCTGTATCCATTTGTGTTTTTACCATCAAGAAGACTGAATTGATTTTAAGTGTTTTAAGATCTTTTTCTCTACAGTTTACTTATTTAATAATGCTTCAAATGAGATAATTTTAGATTCTATTTTTAAATATAAAACTATATTTCTAGGGCTGTTTGGAATAAATCAGTTTTTACAACATGGAGAAAAAAATCCAATTAATGAATTTATGCACAGGTTATATGTACCTCCATTTGCTAATGTAGGTACAGGTGCTGGGCTACAAGAGTATAGTGATTACTATTTGAAAATGGACCTTTCTATACAGTATATTTTTTTAAACTTAGGAAATTCTCTTTTCTTAGGTAAAGAAATTGTGATAATAAATGGTCATTTTTAAAAAATCATTCCCCTACATCCATGTGAGAAGCAGCACCAAACTGGTGTTTCTACTGTCGTACCACTGCATTGCTGGTATCCTTGAAGCAATTGTTGATGATTATCTTGTGTTTGGGAAAGAAGGGATGAGGGCTGCTTGTTCAGTCAGGTGCACTCTGTACTTTATATTGCTAAATCAGGTCAACTGGGGTAAGAGAACTCTTCTTGTAACACCACCTTGCAAAATTCTCCTCCTTCACTCAGTTAGGGAAATCTTCTTTTACAGTGAAATGACATAAAATCACTTCATCACTGTAATTACCATGTCCAGAGGAGCAGAGCAGGAGGACTGGTAGTGCTCAGTTGGCAGGCTGCACCTCCTAGCAGGCGTCGAACTGGGATGCAAAGCCGAGTTGGTTTCCTCATTATGGAAAACCTGCTTTGGTGATGAATGCAACAGGATTAAAAAAAAGCAGAAATAGTTTTCTATTCTAGTTAAAAAAAAAATAATTCCTTTTTCTGAGGAAGGAGTATTGATGTGGCATGAACATCTCAAGTAAAGTTGCCAGGAGGTTTCCTTCCTCCATTACTGCCTTGCAAAGTGTCTGCTGAAAACACTTGTATTTCATGAGGAGAGCTAGTCACGGGTTTTCTCCCAAGCTTTCTGTGCCCTTCTTAAAGTGTTTTATCCAATTAAAATGTCCCAGAGGTTGTAAGGAGGAACCTAAAATCACACAGATGGCAGATGGTGGCAGAAAGTGAAGGGGTCAAAGTTGAGACACACTGTTAATTAATGACAGTCATTTAGGCTATGTAATCCTTTCCTCAGGACTCATGGGTCTTTACTGAGCTGAATAAATATAAATTTAGTAGAACATGATAAAAATATAGGCTCCCAGTATGTTACACTACTAATAAATTCACTTACCATATTTAAATATGCTGTTTTCCGGTGCCTTGGTTTTCCTCTGCCTAAATAATCCACGTGAGGCTGGAGGATGGCCAGGAGTGGGGGATCATTCCTGTTAGAAGAGTACAATTCTGTGCTTCTCTCCTCTTCCAGCCCTTCCCCCGCTAAAGAACAAGTACCCCAACTACTGCCATTGGAAAACCTTGAACATAAATATTCGTAGGCTTGATTTAGGAAAAAAAGCAGGATGCTGCTAACTTACTAGAGGAAGCCAAAGGTTGTGTTTTATTGAATTGGTGATGCATATCCAGATAGAGACCCTGAAATCACCTTTGGCCTATTTCTTTAACAGGCTAAAAAAAGGGGGGGAAATTTCAGTAGACTACAGTGGATAAACAAACCGTGGGCATGCAAGATGAGTAACTTGAAGATAAACATGCCAAAGTCCTTTCCAAAGCTACTGGGATCAAAGTGAAATAAACAATAGGTCCTGGTGGACTTCTGCAAGGCCATTCAGGACTCATCAGGGAATCATTTAGATTTATATGAGGTCTAACACAAAAAAAGTACTGATTCAAGTGTGTATACTTTTAAAAAAATAGACACATACACCAAGGTGCACATGCAAAAGTGAGATGAGTCCTTTTCTTATCAGAAAGATATTAAGTCTTGTGCCCCACAGACATGAGGCCATCTTTTGTATGGGTATTGATCTTTCCAGTAAACATTAATATTAGGTGGTGATGTTACAGCTTCAGTTCACAAGGACTATAAAGAGATATTTTGTTTTTTACACTGAGCGCCTTATAAATTAAATACGAGAGCCTACATGCAAAAGCCATGCAATACCTAGATACTGATCCTTGGCACCTGGAACAGATTGCCATCTGCCCTGCACGCCTGGCTTCACAGTGTGGGGAAGGGAGGGTTGGCCCTGCTAGAGCAGGAGCCAAACCCTTCACGCTGAGCAGGCAGCTCAACAAAAGCTAACCAAGAGGAAATCTGGAGCAGAGGAATGCCCTTATCATGACACCACCCTGTGACTTCAGTGCTTCTTTCTGCTCAGTGTCCCTCCTGAAGGCTGCACAGCGGTAGGTTTTTACAACCTGCTGACAGCAGATCCTTCTCCTCTGTGGTGCAGGGAACACCAGCTCCTTCTTCAGGCTGGTGATGGTCAAAACCACACATTCCACCTCACAGGAGCCTGACACAAGCTTCCAACTGTGTAGGCTATTTAAGGCTCTTTGGGCTACAAAGAGAGACTCTCACCCCACAGTGGGACACCCCGATGGGGGTGGCTCTGCAGCACATCCATGCTGAGAGGCTGCTCTGCACAAATCTGCCATGTCACACTGCAGGGAGACTGCTGCAGCAGTGTTTGTCACAGAGGTGGAACAACTCTTGCTAGATGTCATCTTTAGTATTTAGGACCGGTTACGATTTTTTAGGATTTACCAAAAATAATTCTTAAGGAAATTGCTGACATTTACAATCTGGAAGCTTTGTGCGTAGATGGGATGGAGTGGTGTTTTCCCTGCAGAAGCTCCATCTTTCACTGTCACTATGCATTAATATGAGCAGCTGCATTTGTTATTGATTATTCCTTTCTTCCCTCTCTTTTTTTTAAAAAATACCCAGGATACTGTGATTAGTATCTTGCAGCTTCTCTATCTTTTTGCTTTGGGGGATATCGTATGGATGTGCAAAATCTGCATGAAGTCAGTTATTTCGCAAGTTATCACTCGTCTCCAGGCCTTGGAAATTTAGAATTCAAGGTTTTGTGGTCTAATTTTCACTCACTTTTAAACACCTTAATTCTAATTGGAGACCTTATTCAAGATTAAAGCCGCTTTTACCTCTTTGTACTAGAAGGTTTCACTCATGTTTGACATCTAGTTGTTTAAGGCCCTCCTGTGGTTCACAGGATTAGTGCACTACTAGTGCTATTGTAACTTATTTTGGTTTTTAGGCAGTGAGTTTTTTACTTTTTTGGAGGAATACCATTTACCCAGTCTTGCTACAGGTTTTAACCATATTGCACCAATGGTGTGAAACAGTGTGTTCTAAATTAACATTATAGATAGTCATAAATATCACAAAAGTTCAGAGGGATATTCTATATTGTCAAAGACAGCAAAGATTCTCCACATGTACCACAGTAGAGATACAGATTTAAACAAAGTTGATTATTACAGTTGTTTGTGGCCTAAGAATGTTTGAATTAGGCTTTGGAGTTCATCCATCAATCCTGTTCACTTGGTTCTGACTACTTGTGGTAGTGTGATATGAATGCATATCATATTTGAGGCCAAAAGAGACCATCACAGCATTTAAATTGATTTCCAGATTACTACAGACTACTGACGTCATCCACTTGCTTCTGTACTAACCTTTTGCCTGCTAAGGCATGCCTACTGAAAGCCACTGAGAGGAACGGCAAACGCCTTTTCTCCTTCGATGTTTTTGTTCCAATGAATAGCCAGCCTCACTTTTAAAACTACAGTTACCTTATTTCCATTCTGCAGCACTGTGGATTTTGCACCCAGACGTGTGCCTGGTTTTGTGCTCTGGTCTGGCACTCTGTGCTTCCAGAATGTGGAATTTTTATCCCTGTGAAGATTCTTGTAGGCAATAATCAAATTGTTTCTCAGCCATCTCCAGGCTGAGCTGAACAGGAGGTCTTTAATCACCTCCATGGCAGGCATTTTGTGTTTTTCCCTGCATCTGAACTCTGAACCCTTTAAATATAGACAGTGATGTTAGTTAGTGCATTTTAAAAATGGCACTTGAGGCCTGAATGATGGGTTTTGCATGGCATTTTCTTACCTTTAACATATAATGCCTGGTCTCTTCTTCCAGTTTACTTTAGAAGCCAGGGATGAATCTTCTAGTTACATTAGTGAGGTTTTTGTCGTAATTCTTATAGATCAATTTTTAAGAGCATCAAGTGCCTATTAATGATATTGACTGAAAGGTTTGAGGTGACTGAAGCACTGGCATTTAAGCATACAATATGGCCAATGGCAATGGATCTTCCCCAGTTAGGCATCCTGCTTGAAATGAAGCATAATCTGGAAGAAAGTTTCTGTGACTGAGGGAGCCACACAGCCTGTTCCAGACTGAGTTTTTAGCTGACTGCCTCACGGTGGAGGTATTCTTAACTTGAATTGCTATAAACGGCATAAAACCACACCGATTTTAAAGGTCATGTTAGTGTAAGACCAACGATTTCTGCATGGGTTGGTGGAGGTACTAATATACAATTCACCCTGGTTCAAATGCCAGCACTGTCTTTTTCCTCTTAGACTATCTGATGGCAGAAGCACTTGGAGACTTCCTGGAACTGGGGATTGTGCAAGTTGTGTGAATGTGTATGTTAGATATCTGACATGAGCTTCACAGAAGGTTACTGTAATTCCTGGGCTTGAGAGAGTAATACCAAATTTGCACTCGAATTGCAGAATAAATACTCCTCACCTTTGCTCAGCTGAACGTGCACTTTTTTTGGCTGGGCCAAAAGCATGCATACATCTCAGCTGTGTATTCCACTTTATTCCTGCCCATCTAAGCACACATCAAGGATCATGTTATTCATTCCTGGACAGAGTTTTTACCTGCGTGTATTAGTCCACAGACCCAATACAAAGACCACAGCCCTTTAGTTGATGTGCAGCTCCACTCAGAGTGTAACAGATGGCAGCAGACTGATGGTTGAAGTGAGACCAGAAGTCCAAATAGCAAAAGATCAGCACTGTCAAGAGTGTTTAAAAGCTGATGGGTCATTCATATAAATTCTCTGAAGTGAAATGCAGGTTGTTTCTGTTCTCTGTGTTTAAGGCTCCGTTGTAACAGCTAATGTTCCTAAAGGCTAAATTGCTTTAGTACCAACAGGTGAAATAAATTTACGCCTCTAAGAAGAGTCTCATATGCTTAAATTCAATAACGTTATTTTCTCGGTACGCTGGTTCTGACTTCACAGGGACATGTTTACTGACGTTAGGGGATCATCTCACCGCCGTTGAGGTCACTGTGGATAGTAGCAGTTAGTGGAGATTCATATCTGAAATCCACCCACTTGTCTAAGTCAAATGCTAAGGTAAAACAGACCTTTGTGTTTCACACTGACTATCCTGTCGGAGAAGCAGCTAGCCTGAATGGATAAGTAAAGCAAGTAACTGATTATAACAGAGTTTGCAATAGAGAGAAGAGCCCAGACAATAATATGACAATTGGAAAGTCTGGGTAAACGCACTGGAAATCACTGACTTCGCTTGCATGTCTTAGCAAGGAGACTAGCATTAAAATGGAAGCCTGCTTTCTACAGTAGGGAATGCGTGAGGCTTTGTGACCGTGGCTATTTCTAGCAATGACTGCAGAACCTGAAGGACCGGAAGAATCAATTAGGCAGGAGTGTGCCAAGCCAAAAAAGCAACTCAGCCTCACCACAAACTGTGACTCACCAGCCTTTTTATAAACTAATTTCCTCAACAAAGAATGGAATTGAGCTCAGGCCAGCTTTGGTGTTTAGAAAACAGCGAGAGCACCACAATAGCTCTCCAGTCCCTCTGGATGAATGGACAGAGATCCCCGTCTTCCATCTTGCGACCAGACAGTGGGAGTATGGCATCTTTAGCAGCTAGTGCACTGCCAAGTTATCTGTGGTTAACCTTAACCTGTGGCGTAGCCTAAAATCCTTGTCTTTAGCTCTTCTTCATAACTTTTAATGCAAAATCTCTGCTTCTTGTGATCTTCAGACATTAGCCATTATTGTTACTGCCTATTGTTTGCCTTGCTGTAGTGCCTGAGGTGCTTGGCCAGCAGTTATGCTGCCCTTGAACAAGACACTATTCAGGCATATAATAAGACTTTCTGAGTTTCATGACAGTTCTCATGGTACACAACTAGTGGGTTACAAAGCAGCTGAAGGTGAACTGGAATGGTGTAGAGCAGGAGCAAGACATAAAAAGGAAATGAATGTTGACTAAAGAGCAGAATTACAAGGGGGAGGGGAGTCATTTGCAACTTTTTTTTTTTTAAACAAATGTGTTAATCAGGGGAAAAAAACATGGCTACTTATCAGTAAACGCAGAGATTTAAGATGGCTGCTGATCCAGATTTCCTAAAAGGGCTATGTCTTGTACCTGGCACTTGAGCATACTCTGGAAAGACTTCTTCTTAGACATCTCATTTATTTGCTTTCTGGGGTTGGAGTGAAGGACTTGCATCTACCTGCCCAGGGCCTGGTGTGCCACAGGGCTTCCTCTAACCAGGTCCTCTGCAAAGTTATGTATGTCCAGCAGCGGCTGAACTTGTCTCATTCCTGAGCATGGTCGTGTTAAAGGAGGAATTAGAAGAGGAGAGGGAAGAGAAATCCCAGTTGTTTTTTTGCCCCTCTCAGTTTTCCCATTTGGATGTTCTTGTATATGATTAAGGTTCTCCAGAAAAGCCTCCTTTTTTAACCATTGGGCCTATAAAGACAGGTATACAGGAAGCATTGGCCTGCCTCCCAGAAGAGGCTATAAAAACCACAAGATGGACCTGTGGGACAGAAGCTTGGTAAGGGAAAGAAGGAATAATTCAGGTAGGGTGCAGAGGAAGAGGATGGGGAGGGGCATATTTAGGAAACATTTTTTCACTGAAAGGGTTATTAAACATTGGAATAGGCTGCCCAGGGAGGTGGTGGATTCACCATCCCTGGAGGTGTTTAAAAAAAGGGTAGATGGGGCACTTAGGGACATGGTTTAGAAGTGGCTTTTGTCAGGGCAGGCTAAAGGTTGGACTCGATGATCTTAAAGGTCCCTTCCAACCTCAGCAATTCTATGATTCTATGATTCTATATGTGTGTCCTAGTGAAGAAGGACCATGAGGACAGAGAAAGAAAGGAAGGACAGAAGTGGGAGGAGAGAAGCAGCTGGCGGGAGAACAGAGGCATGAGACTACCTATGGTCAGAGCCGAAATCCTATGACTAACATATTTGAAGTCCAAGTTTGCTCAGTTATGCTTGCTTGGACCTGAATCACATGCAGTTTCTCCATATCTGGTACCACATGCTGTTCCTGTGGGGAGCCTGAGCCAGATTTGCCACCTCTGCGATGCTGCTGAGGCTGATGGAAATCCACAGACATGAACGCCAGTATAATGGTGCACAAGCTCAGACGTGGCAACGCCAGGGAATCAGAACCAATCCCTCAAAGTAGGAGAGGTTGATTTTGCTTTTGTGGTCACTACTAAGTTCAGCAAGCAAAAAAGGCTAGGCAGGCTGCTCGCCAGCAGCCAGCAGTTTCCAGAAGCATACCTTGGAAGATCTCTAAGGGGCAAGGGAAATGCATGCCAGGCAGCTTGTGTGAAAGCACTCATTTGCCTGGCAGTGAAATCCTAAATTTGTCTGGTGGGTGAGCTGTCTGACTGATGAGGGGTTAAGGCCATACTTGTTGCTTCCCAAAGTGGAGGTTTGAGTCTTCAGGTTGCACAGAGGCAAACAGCTCCAGGTGTAATTTGAAAAGGTAACTGTGCTTTTACTGTGACCAATACGTGCCATTTCAAACATGGTCAGTGCTTGGGGACTGGAAAGGAATTATGCAAAAACAAGCAGGATCCTTTTTTTTCTTTTTTATTTCTTTATAAAGAAAGGAAAGGATGGGCATGCCAAGCCAAACTGGCGGAGTACAGACAAAGGTGAGCACTGAGGTTTCTCCTCGGGGCCATCCACAGTAAACTCTTGCCCTGGTAGAGTACAGCTCCCCATCCCTCCTGCCATGAGGGACCTAGCACGCAGCCAGCCCCTTCAGCACAATCACAGCTCTTTGAAGTTAGTTTGCACAGTTTCACAATACCGTCAGCCCACGTCATGGCGGGGCAGCAGCAGCTGAGGCCAGCAACAGTAGCAGCAGCAACACTGGACACAGTGCACAGAAAAAAGGGAGCAAAGAGCTTATTTGCAAACATTTGTAGGTAACAATATAGAAAGTCCAAAGATCATAATTCTGCTATAAAAATATTACACTTCATAAAACCATGTACTATAAAAAAAATCTATTCAGAAACGCTGGTAAACATAATAAATATCTGTACACCGGCTGCCCTTTTCATACAGGAAACGTAAAAAGCGTGAGCCTCAGAAATCATAATTTGTAAACATGAATATGGAGCCTGTAAACAAAGTGCTATATCATGTTTCATATTTTGTCAAATTCACTGAATACTACCCAAATAAGCCCCTTGGACACATCATCATTTAATGGCCAAACTCCACCACTGCGACAGGAAAGAGGACCCTGCTCTGAGCTGTCCCCCTAATTTCACGGAAGGTGCATACAGATTAAGGAACTGACACAACAAGAGTGAGGGAGGCAAGATTTGGCTCTGAGTCACAAATCAGAAACAACCTTTAAGCAACTGGTTTTCATTTTCTGCACTTCAAAATGCTTATTTCCAGCCTCTCCTTTCAAAATTCTCCTTTATCGAAGAGGATTTATATTTTCCTCATTTGCCTTTCAGGCTACGGCATTTCTGAAAACTATGACCATCATCACATCCATTTAGGAGACAGGATGGAGCACAAATTGACTCTATAACTACATCAGCAAAGCAAGTAGCGGTTGTAATGTTCAACACTGACCATCATGGTTTACACAATACGGGGTGATGCAAAGGGCCAAACTGTTAATTTTAGACTCTAAACTCGGCTACAAAACATTTCCATGTGCAAGCCTGTACTGACATGCACGATCAGATGCCTGCTTAGCTGGCTGACGTGTGTGTGTTGTCACCCGCTTGCACATGGAAATGCAAGCTCTAGACTCACAAAACTTATAGATTTTAGCTAAAATTTGGCTCTAAGAACTACTGTGGCTTTATTTGCTCTGTAGTATTCTTGTTCTGCACAGACTTCTGCTCACCCTTCATATAAATACTCAGAAATTTAGTTCTATACACACTGAGAACCTTACATTTAACTTTATCTTCTGAGTTTAAACACTCACATTTTTACTAACTTTCAGAATACAAGAGGATGCACAATTGTTGCTTGTGCCTGTTGTGGGCAGACATGGAGGGGGGAGTGGGGGACTGTGTTCACACAGTAACTGAGGGACCAGAAGCAGCTTAGCTGCAATATCTTGGGGCAATACAGGGTTTTAGAAGCACGGTCAGCTAGAAGGTAATCCACACTTCTATGGGATTTTGATGCATACATCAAATGAGGAAAAGAAAATGGGCTTGCACGTTTTCCTTTGTTATGAACTGTATTAAAACATGTTATTTTAGGCCTTTTTATTTTAATCTAAGAAATATCTGAGGTGGTTGGCCCAGCTGTACTTCTTGCCTAACTGTTAGGATTCAGACATATCACCCTGGAGCTAGCTCTCTTGGCTCTTATTTAAGGGCACTATCTGCAGATGTTCAACAAGAGAACTTTGCTTCTAAATACTTGCTAAATACACACAACTAAGATACAGCTTCAAAACACCTGAATTAAAACAATTTTCCAGTGAAAGCTGTCTCCTTTCTGCTATAGTGATCTACTTTATCTTCCATGCTTATCTGCCTTACTCCTACTAGGCATCTACAAGACCGTAGCACTCTACGAAATCAGGAATTTCCTCTGTAAAAATAGGTGATTTAAAAACAAACCCAGGATTTTTTCTATCCTCTTTATAAAGTCGATGGTGGCAAAAATACACACAGTCAACATTATTTCCCCATGGCGTGTTATCTGTGGCCCTATACCCTCTGGTTACAGGGCGTTTATATGAACTTGTGGCAAATTTTCAGAAGCCTGGACTTGTCCTCCCCCTCTGTGCACACCGCTTGGGACCGATAACCTGCTGCTGTACAAACATCCCATCATTTATCACTTGACTCTGAGCCACACCTGGGCTCAGCTCAGTGTAACTCAGAAACAGAGGGACAGAGGCGACACCGAAGTTGTAGCCACACCAATATGTTGACAGCACTGCTGGCAAAAAAAGACACTGTTGCCTTCCTGCTATCCCCAGCCACTTGTTCTGACGCACAAACATTTGCTTTGCTCCGTGATGACCTGGATAAGGGAGGTGTGAAAAGACAAATGAGCAGCTGAGGTCAAGAGAAAGTGACTGCCTGCCTGTTTTTAGCATCAGCACTTGCATATGCTGGCATAAGTTCTGTGGACTGGTGGCAAAAGAAACCCTTGTGGCACTCATGGTTTAGGGGATGATCCAAGCCCTGGCATAATTCATATTATAGACGCACAGCAACGGCAATACTCAATCAAAGTTCTGATGTATTCGGATGTACCAGAGCCAGGTACAAGTTGTTAGAGTGAGCACTGCACTATGCAGGCAAAACCAGCCTGTCCCTTAAAGATCTGTGTACTGATTTCTAACAGAATCTGATGTACCCTGTAAGCCAACAGATTTATTGTCCCTTTCAAACTCAGTCCAAAACCTATTTAACCGTAAGTCTGGCTGAAAAGAGTCCCAGCAGTACATCCAGGGTTAGATGAAGCACAGGGACACGCGATCTGTACTTTGTAAGAGTGTGACACGCAAGGTTCATGTCACAACATCATGTCACACAAGACATGCTTCTCCCAGATCTCTGTGCCTGGGTTATCCCCAGTACCTGAGGCCGTTTTCTGGAGAATCAAACCAGAATCTATTATCAGAGGGATTTTTTTTTCAGATGCAGAGATTGATTACAAAGTATCTGTGAAGGCCACTTGTGGTTTGCTGAAAAAGTCAGGCTTTATAAATTCAATCCGCTGTTAAAACTTGCTTAGAAAAAATTAAACAGATTTTAAACAAGTAAAACTTCATGGAGGACTGGGGGCGGGGGTCAGCTCTCCCTCTGAGCAGCATCTCCCACACCTTTGCCATATACACAAGCTGTGGTGCTGCATAGGAACTGGATCTTCCCATGATCTTCATCAGGGCCATTTGGCTTCTTCAAAGTCAGGGAGCTGCAGAGGTAGGATCCAGCTCTGCAAAGTGTGGGGAGATGCCTCCTCCCTGTTGGACAGACACCCCTCTACTGAGCTGAACAACAGCTTTTGAAGCGGCTCTCCAGATAAGCTGACTATGTCTGTGACAGATGCACTTTAGCATGCCTTGGATGGTCATTGCTTTGCGTATCTTGACGGTTCAGAAATGTAACTGGTAATAGCCTAAGGCACTAGGTCACTTTGTGGACTAATAACCTGCAAGATGGTATGATCTAATTCAAAGTGATTTTTTGACTTTCAGGAGTTAAACATAACATTTAGTAAAAGTCCTTTAAGATTAAAAAGAGAGGGCAAGAGGGAGAAAGAGAGAGGCTAAGCCTTTTTCAGTTAAGTTTTCTTCTAGAAAGAATAAATGTTTATTGCTGAGCTATAGCAAGGAGCCTGGAAAAGCGACCCTGGTATAAAAGCAGCCATAGCAGTAATTAGGCCATGGCCATACATCTTTGCCTGGATCCAAGGGAATCCAAGGGAAGCAGGAGGTGCTACCAGTCTGAAATAATAAGTGCCAATGGTGTGTTCCTCCCCCTCTGCCAGGAGTGATCGTCCCTAGGATTGTTGATGGAGGCAAGATTGACGGTGAAAATGGTTTAACTGGGATCCTGACTGAAACAGGTCAGAAAAACCTCAGAAGAGCACATCCCGTGGCAAGCCTGAGGAAGGGGGGCTGATCTGCCCTGGGGGTGCACGGGGATGCACAGCTGGGACAGAGGGGAGGCTGGACAGGACAGCTTTTTCCACAGCTGCCTATCCACACCCAGACTAACCACTACCATTTTCAATGACTAATTTTCAGGAACACCACAGACAAACCTCATCAGAGTATCACCTCAAGCCCTGACTACACTTCTATCCTCATTTGGACAAGCTGGGACAGCACTTTTTTTGTGTGTATGTGTTTATATGTACACACACACATGTGCATACATCTGGATGTGCTGGCAACAAAATCTTAGTAAGCAAACCCCATTATATGTAATTTATAGGCTTATAGAGTAATTAACGAGCATCAACATGTATCATTCTGTATGTGGCCCAAACCTTGTACAGTTAATAGGGTGATGGCTGGTGGGTTAGAAAGAGCTAAATCAAGGAAGAGATTCAAACCATTAAATTCAGGAAGAGCAACATCCTGTAAGCTTGGCCTACAATAATATTCATTGAAAAAAAATGCTCAAAGAATTAAGACTGAGTATATCAAGAGGGAATTAGACTGTTTCCAATGGCTGTGAAGAGAAAGCAAACTGAAGGAACGGAAGATGACCAGGAAATCTCAGGGGGAGACAAAAACTCTACATAATATTTACAACAGTCTTTCTGCCCATATACAATACAATTACACCGACCATTAAAAATATATTTTGTTGAAACAGCACAAACCATCTGGGACCCCAGAAAATCCATCCCTCCCTCCAGGTTGCCCTTAGCATCCTTGTGCCCACCTTGCCTTCTTCCAGGATAGAAGTCACTTAGAGGGAAACAAGGCCAGGCCCAAGCGTTTCTGCATCAGCCAGGATTTTTCCTGCCTGTGGACTCACCTCGCAGGGTGCTGCTCGCAGAAATATACGTGACTTAACTTCTAGCAAGAGGAAAAGTGTAAAGGCTGCAAAAAGCTGTCAGTGAGCCCAGCTTAGCTGGAGGAGAGAATGAGGGCTGCTGTGTATATAACCATAGACACACACCTGCACGTGTTTGCACACATCAGTCCAAGCTGATTCAGCCACGGTGTGAGGTTTCACAGCATCGTTTATTCTAGAAAAGAGATGGGCTTCAAGGAGAGCCGCTTTGCAGCAGACCTCTGTGCACAGCACATAAACCTGAACATTAAATATAATATCGGTTTAAATTATTAAGAATAAATTTAAATTTAAAAATAGACTAATGCAAACAAACAAATTTCAGTCAACATTGGAACAGAGCTAGTTTTAGGAAGCATATTGCTGTAGCAAATGCAACTCCTTCCCTTGGACACTGAGGCAGTGATCTGGTAATTCCAGTTCAGCATCGAGATGCACATACCGCCCAGCATGGAAAAATTAGCATCTCCAGCATATGAAGCTCCATGTTCACATTTTTCTTTTTTTTCCCATCATGACAGAAAAAAAGGCAACATAACACATTAGCTTTTCCCACAAAGCATCTGAGGTGACAAAATTTACTCGGAAAACAAAAATTAACAAAAGCAGTACAAAGAAGAATCCTGGTCAGCTTGTGACCACCATAAGCCAAGACGGGTAAGAGAAAGAATAAAAAAATAGTTCACATCCGGCACCACAAAGCTTGCGCATTTTCTTTGAAATCAGGGAATGAAAAAAAAGGTCCATTTTGCTGAGACCATTTCAACAAAGTTTTCTTTCCCTGAACCTAGAAAAACCAGGTATTAGGGTACAGAACTTTTGTTTTATATGTATATAAATACACATGTACATATTTATATAAATATAAAAGCAGAGCATCCTCCCATTTCTCCTCATAATTTATTATTATTATTAAAGCTTGTAACAGAGTTAGCTGGACTCTTCAGAAGCAGGTACTCTCCGCACACACACGGCACAGGGAGTTTAGCTCTGCTAGAGCAGAACAGCCAGGCAGGGACATGAAACGTTGGGTGACGGGGGCGGATTCGGGTGAGCAGCCAGGGAAGGGCAGGGAGCAACAACTGGAAATGACATCGCTTGCTCCAGGGTGGCACTCTGGCCCACCAGAGCCGGCCTCCGTGAGCAGGCGCCGTGAGCAGACTCCACGATGGCATGGGAGGACGGCTGCACAACCCACCCGGCCCCTCAGCCGCCCAATGCCCACCCCCCTTTTCTGCACCAGCTGCTGGAGAGGGACTGTCCCTCGCTTTTAAAGGGGTCCCAGTTCACCCTCTAAGCACGTGCATGCTAGTTCCCTTTGGCAGTACTCCCCACCACGCTGCCATGGGTCTTTTCGCCTACTGTCCTCAAAGTCACTTGCACTGTTCCCTGCCTCTGCTCGGTTCCCCAGCCCCCTCACCAAGTCCTCCCAGACGTCCTGCTTGGTGGCCAAGACCAGACGCCTTTTTTTCCCCTGATCCACAGGCTCCTACTCACACTGTTATATGTGAATGCTTTCCCACAGTCTTGTAAGACCCAATAATTTCCTCCGAGGAGTGAGTTTCTCAGAGGTTTTCTGCTCTCTGAGACCTCTGAGTAAGTCAGGGCTGGTGGCATGCGCTCCTCAAGAGGTGCTGACTTCGTTCCAGAGAGGGCAGGGGCAAAGTGCAAAAGATTTCTTGAAATCAGAAGGTATTTCCATCACCAACAGCTCTCTCTCCTTCATGCTGTATAGCACTTATTTCAAGTAAGGTTATTATTCACGTGTCTCTGCAGCCTTCACTCTTCCTGTGGTGAGTGGAGATCAGTAGATGTCTACTGGTGACCAGCTGAGCCACTTCATCATGACGCATGCTGGAACAGCTGAAAACATTCAAACCTGATTGCGTTCTTCATAGCAAAAAGTGCTTTTCTTGAGAAATAAAATGAAAACAGTCTTCCCATGGAACATCTTAAGGACTCAAAACCAGTATTTCCTAGGGTGGGAAGGATGGAGCACATCTACTTTATTTGGCTTTATCTCAGTAAGGAAACAGAGCTAGTGGCAAAATTGGCACATCTTTGTGAACTTATTGAACTCGGGACCCTGGCTGGAATGTAAAAGAAATGATGGAGCAAAGGAGAACTTTGCCTTACACTGGGCTTCTGCTAGTTCTGGCGATTTCATGTGCAGGTTGTCCAAAATAGTTCTGCTAGCCAAGTAAAGATGAATCTCTCAAATAATAAACTGTGGGTTTTCAAAGAGGCCTTTTGGGGGTACTGCTACAACCTGGTAGAGGTAAGTCTTTTCATGCCCCTCCGCTGAGCCAGATTGGAGGACAATACAGGCTCCAGCCTTGGTGCCTGAGGTGCTCGGTTTAAAGCAAAGTAAGTGGCTGCCATTGCACCCTGTAAAATAGAGAAAGACAAGAGAGTGTTGTGTTTGTTTTTTTTTTTTTCCTCAGGAAGACAAAATCACGGGGTGAAATTCAGTTCTTTGGTACTTTTTCCCTCCCTTTCCCTATTCAGTCCCCTGAAAAAATGGATGTGCATGGATGATTTCCATGAAATGATAATGTTTAGGCTGGCAGACAGCTAGACCCCTGACCGAAAGCGGTGGGTAGCAGTACGTGCACAGAGTCCCACTAGGTCACTACAATCCAGATGGAAGTTAAAAATATTGAGCAGGTGACAGGTCCAAAAGCTTTACTGTTACTACAGTGCCATATTATATTTGGTCTCTGTGGCAAATAATCTTCCCAATTCCTCTATCGCTTTCCAAAATGACAGCTCATTCTGCAAGGAAGGAAGAGGCAAAGGGGTAGGATATACCTTCACCAGGTGAACGTCTTGTCTGCTGAGTTGGTTTTGAGACAAATACTCCCTGTTCACTATCCATGGATGTCTTAGGACTTGTACTGCCGTGAGGCGCTGATGAGGGTCTACATGAAGCATCTTTGATACAATGTCCTGGGTTTAAAAGGAAGAAAATGGTAAAAGGGAAAAAGTAATTAATAGTGCAGGCTTTACTAAGATCTTCCTGGTTGACCAGCACGTGCAATGGAGAGAGGGATGTATGTTAGATATGCTTTATATTTTTCAAGTGTAAAGTCTGATCTTCAAGATTTCCAAGTGTAAATTCAACTCTTAGTTTACAATCCAGTCAAAAGACAATTCAGAGGGTATTCAGCTTATTGAGTGAGTGTTAATTATTGGTGACCTTGTAGGGGTGATAAGCTCCACCTAAAGAGGATGTCATCTGGAGGCATCTCCTCACTGACATGCTTAAAAGACAAGCCTAGAACAGAAATCTGATTCGAGTGGCTAAAATTCAATGAGATCAGTTCTACCATGTCTGAACATTTTAATCCCAAAACTGAACATCTGATAAAAAATTAATTGTGAGGCTTATAAGTGTTGGTGGCAAGATGAGTAAGTTACTAGGATGGCTTGCAGTTTTGTGATGGGACATGTCAGTATTTTTCCATAGGACACTACTGGTCGCTAAAACTGAAATCTCTTGCAGGAATATCTAGACCCTGTCAATGTTTCTGATTAATGCCAGGCAACTGGAAGCTTGTCAGCTTTCCTGCCCATCTACCTGTTTTACAGACCAGTGCACAGCCCAAAGATCGCAGCACCAGACAAATTTTATCTGTTTTTTATGCTTTGTGATAGGGCAGCCTAAACTGTGGACTGTACAGGAGTTAAAAATGCTAGTGTATGAACTGCCTGCTTCTTGTTAACTTTGAGAAGCAAAAAGGTGATTCACATAGAGACCATGAATTTGTGCCATTGACTACCCTACACTTCTAAAAGTTCAGTTGCACCAAAAGAGTTCTGTGCTGTTTTAATGTTAAGAGCATTCACAATTGATGGTGCTATATTATGCCTTAGTTTAATGAAATAAAGTGCCAAAATTCCTAACACGCTATTTCATGCAGAGTGGTAGAAATATAAAGAAGGAATTTTTGATTTCATAGGGCACAGAGAAATAACCCTTCTGACTATCTCCCTCTTAAGTTTGTTACAATTGCAGACTGCAAGCCTGTTCCAGAGAACAAGAAAAAAAATCTGCGAACGTGTTCACTGACCTTTGCAGTATCAGATACTGAATCCCAGTTTCCTCCCGTAAGTGCGTATTTGCCACTGCCGATCCTGGCCAGAATCTCCTCTGGGGTATCATCTGGTCCATTTGCAAAAGGAGTGAACCTATTTAAAAAAAAGAGAAAAAAATACAGTGCAATTTGCAAGTATATGATTTCTAGGATCTAGTGCTAAATGCCACCAATTACAACAGGAATTTGGTTCCAGAACTGACCACACACATTGCTGCTTCATTTTCACTCAAACTATACAGTCCTCAAATTAAGCTGTTCTGCAGAGGAAAAGACTGATTCCTTAACTGGTTTTAAAATGTTTATTCTGTTCTCATTTTTTAGGAATGAAATACTCCTTTTAAAAAATAGACAGGCTTTTACCTCTTTAATTGTTTTAATTCTGCTTTATTGCCAACAGAAGTACCTTGATAATGGCAAGAAACGATAAAAATAATAAAGGAGAAAAACTAGGATCTGCAACAGAAAAAAAAGGAAAAGAAAAAAGAACCCTTTATAATCGATTTGGCAAGGCTTTGTTAACCATAATGTGCAGGTCTGTTGGGCAAGACAAATGATCTGCAATAGGTTACTTCCTGATCTAGCCAGTCAGAAGTTACTGGTAACATGCACCCAGCTTTACAAAAGTATCACATGCAGAGGGCACACTTTTTATCTTCATAAAGTGACAAGCGGTAAGATTTTTGCATCTGACTAAAATCTACCAAGCCAAATTTTACTCTGCAATCTTGAACATCTGTGTAGGTTTAGAAGAAGGGGGTATTTGGGATTTTTTTACTTTCCCTTCCATCTGTCTTTTCTCTTCTGAAAGTGTGCCAGAGTACTTTTTAGATTGTTTAAACAGTTGTTTTGGCCACATCTTTCTATCCCACCTGGTTTCTAATAGCACATTCAATTCCTTATGCTGTATTTTCTCATTTTCAAAACCACATCAGATTTCACAGAAGTTCATCCTAAAGAGATAGATAATATTTTTGCAATCTGTAACTATCAAGAGGACTCATGAAGAGTTAAGGACTGGTTAAAACTCCAAAGTCTGTCACTACCTGCATTAACAAGATCCCAGCCTTCTGCTCTAGTCCTGCGTGTCTGAGCCTTCTCTGCTCATAGAGATGATGGGAGGAGAATAAAATCCTGGTTGCAAATAATAGTCAGTTCCTACTAACTCTCCTCTGCTGAGGAAGAACAAGGCCATCCCTAAATGCCGTGGTGGCACCTAAAAAGTTAGCGCTTCTCAACAGTTTGCATTACTCTTATTTTGTCTTTTAAGTGCAGAAAAAAGTGAGATGTAAGTGAGTAGCACCTGTTGGCAAATTTAATATCCAATAAATTGTGCAATTTTTATTTCAGATTCAAAGACATTTGGATTTTTTTTCACATTTAAAAAAGAAGCATTTTCACTGTAATCAGCTAAACAAATGTGACTGTGGGTAATGTGTTGGTTTTATTTCACTGATTCTGGTTGTGTATCACTGCAAATGTATGGCATTAGCCAAATAGAAACAGGTTTTTGGAGATCCCACAGAAAGTCACAATGTATTTCAGATAATGGTGAACACATTTGTACTCAGGAACAAAATAGATGTGATTGAAACTCCTGGCGATAACAATAATCCATGAGGCAAGAGACATGAATAACAAAAAGGTAGGGTCCAACTCTTTGTTTTCTGTATAAATCCAGGAATGAATCCAAGCTTCTTGCCACAGCTGAATGATCATGAAGCAGATTAAAGAGCTGTCAGATGTCACTGAAAAGTTTCAAGCTGCACTTAGGTACAATAAATGTGCACATACCACACCCTGAGAAATGAAATTCAGGGGCCTGATAACTCCAGAACGGATTTGCACACTGTGTTTCCCACTCACCCCAGCACATCTTACTCCTCTCCTTCACTGCTTATTTCAATCTGTCTCATTCCCTGGGTCTTCTTGTGCCAATATTTAACTTTAGCCAACACACTGGCAGGGGTATTTTTGCCAAGTACTGCCTCCCCCCCCCCCCCCCCCCAAAAAAAAAATAAAAATTCCTGCTGCCTGTTGCTGTTCTTGCTGGTCTGTTCATTTACTTTCTGTCCTTTCTGCAGCACATTTTTCAAATAGCATATGAGAACTATGTTTTGGTTTGTGGTTTTATTTTTTTAGCCTTTAAAGGTGCTCAGATACCTTGATAACAACAACAGTAGAAGAAGAATGAAGCTGAAGAGAATATATGCATTAATAGAAATGAATGAACATCCTCTTATGGATAAGATGAACGTGATACGGCTCTTCGTACTCCTACACTCCTCTCCTAGTATAAAACTTTCATGCTGCTTAGGTGGTGAGCGAGGCTTTTAGGAGTCTAGGTCTCAGTGCACACTTACGGGCCCAGGCTGTTAAAAGCCTAAACAACTTGTAAAGCATCATTATGCATTCTGGAAAAACTTCTTCTAATTCTAGGTCTTGGCATCTAATTTCTTGCCTTGTACAACTGAGCACATTTCTCAAAGGAGGCCAGACAGTTTGCTCTCTCTATCTGTGATTCCTTTCTGGCTTAATCACTGCTGAAGTCCTGAGCCCACTGGAGACTGCTGCTCTAGGAAAAACTCTACACTCACCCTGCCAACATGGTATACAGTAGGATCCCCAAGCTCCAGATGTCACAGGCTGCATCGTAACCTTGGCGTTTAAGGACCTATGAGAAGGAAAGAGAGAGACGAAAATAGGTTAATCTGCTTTCCTGAATTTTTAGCTTCTGGTGTTTGAAAAGCACAGATTAGTGGTTGTATGTGCTGATATTTCCAGGGCTTGCCCTTGTATCTGGCTGCCTTAGGTGCAAAATGTTCAGTAGTGGAGTGAAGCAAGGTGAAACCCAGGCTGGAGTGAGCTGGTTAGTGTGCCAGCCCAGCAAAGGTGTCACCTCCACAGTGACAGAGTTGAGTGCACTTTGTTGGAGGCTCTGGAAGCCTCTCTGAACATCTAACACACAGCAAAGCAGAACAAGCCCCTCTGCTTACTTCAATGTTTTAAAATCTTTCTTAAAAAAGCTCGTTAATACTTTGAAATGTATCCTCCTAACATAAAGATTACTAAGAACACTGTGGATGCAACAAGCATAGGGCTGAGTGACAGTGATGAGCATGTCTGAACTCAGTTTGGATTTGATACAACAAATGGATGCACTGGACTTAACAGATAATAGGCTAAAACTTGATCCCTTTTCCCTATGGGGAAAACAAGACCCACGGTACTCAGCAGAGATCTGACCAGTAGGTTCGATGTTGGTACAGGATGGCAAGTTATAGCAGAAAGGGTAAAATCTGGACTTCATTTATGCTAATACATACCAGAAGAAACGCCTATTTGAGTCAGTGCAAGTCCAAGTGAAAGTGAAGTCACCAACTGAGGCTGCACTGCTGAGATTAGGGGAAGAACTTTGTTTCTGTTTGGCTCAGAAAAGCTCAGGGACCACCTCCGGACCTTCCACTTGCTCAGAAAAGCAAACTACCCTTGTGTTTATTCAGTTTTGACACAAGGGGAGTTTTGTCCCCTTTGGATGGATCAGTAGATACATTAATTTTTTGCAAAGCACATGAAAAAGGAATGTACAAAATCAGCACGTCTTTCTCTGGCCTGCAGCCTTATTACCCAGGAGTGATTTCAGCTATCTGAAGTCTATCACAGAAAAGACCAAGCACTGCTAGGAAAAAACAGTTTCAGAAAAAATTGTCTCGACAGATTTTACAAATGATGAGTGGTAAAACAACCATCTGCCAGGTATGCTGCTGAGCGAACATTTGCTACCTGTAAAAAAAAAAACTGAGAAAATGCTGCATTTTGTTCTGTTGACAAAGCTGGTACAATTCTGCTTCTGCCTCTCTCTCCTGCACTTCATGTATACGCTCTCTGGGTGTTTTATTTGTTCCTATTTCTTTAGTTCCTACATTCATTCCCCCTCTATTAATGTTAGATTTTATGGGCAAAACTTATCTGCTATTTGAGAAACTCAATTGCTTCTTGCTTCTCCTGTGAGACTGAATACCCAACATTTATCTTTTGGTGTGGCCATTCTCATTGCTTCTTGAACAGTTACGTTTTCATTGCCATCACTGGCAAACTCCAATAACCAAGGACAATCAAGTCCAAAGCAAATGACAGAAAAATGGGGCAGTGATGACGTTTAGTGGAGCAGCATATTAAGCAAGTGGTTACACAACCCCAAAATGATGGGCTGGTGTTGGTGTGTGCCATCATTCAGTGTGCAAGAATGCTGCTAGATAACAGGGGCATCCACCCTGTGCCAGCATCTAGGGAAAGCTTTGCTGGGAATTAGTTTTTATTGACAACAACAGGATCTAGTGAGAGTTATCAGGTAGTGTCATTGCTACTTGAAAATGTCTCCTGCAGGTCTGTGCAACTGTGGTTAAAGTGAGAACACTGGGCTGGCAGGAGCAAGCCTGGGAAACCTTGGCCAAAAAGATGAGTGTTTGATCTAGGGGGCAGATGTTATCAAACAGGAAGAGGCACCTGTCTTAGAAATAAATCAGTCAGGGAAAGAGCTTTGCAGAAGATGCAGTGGTGCCCTACTCTAATGGATGCTGAAGAATTTACCACTCATGAAGGGGTTTCGGTCACCTGGGACCGAATGGTGGGATCTGGGATTTGGTGGGATCTGAAATACAGGCATGAGCTGCTGGTTCTTAGCTCCACACATGGCAGGGCATTGTAGTGATAAGGAACATACTTCCCCTGGGTTCATTCAGTTCTGATAATGGCTCAGATGTTTATCCAAACCCCTTTTATTTCTGCAGGCTTTGATTCATTGGATTAACAATGTTACAAATACGGGCTTTTCTCAGTTGTGACACAAGCAGGGATGCATATGGGTATAAAAGTTAATAAACAATCTCATCGTTTCAAATGCCAAGACAGTAGTCCTTCACGGATTTTGCAGGAAAACTGCAGAAAAAAATATTTCCACTTTATCCAAAAGGATCCTACGGCATCCCTAGGGAAACAGCAGGCTGCCTTCTCGCCTGATCCCGCCTCTCCTCACCCCCTGCACCCAGCGGGACTCGCACTAGGTGGCAGCCTGCGCCTTTCTCTCGGCCGGCCTCCAGCTCTGCTCATCCAAACCCCCAGTTAAATGTTTCCAAAATAAAGGGAGAGCCAAGTGGGCAAACATGTCCTCCTTCCTCTGCCACTGTCTTCTTGTATCATCAGCGCAGCTGACATTCTGCCGCCTCGTTTAGTTTCATGGGCATATGGCAGACGTCGCAGCGGGGTTCAGATGGGGAACGTTAAAGTCGAGTGGAGTCTGGAGGGCAGCATTATATCACAGGTAAAATGTAAAAGCACTTAAGGCTTTATTTAAGCTCTCTGCCAGTTCTGGTAATGTTTCAATTAATCTCCAACGTTTCCTGCATTAGCAGGACCTGTCTTACCACAAACATCTGGGAGCGTGATTTCTGCTTTCAGTTCAAATCAGAAGATTCCGATCTGAAACTGCATTGGGCAGGCAACGTTTGTGATTACAGACGCAATACAAAATAGCCCATCATGAAAAATAGCTACACTTATTTTAAGTGCCTTGTATCTTGGAGAAAATCTGAGTGCTCTAAATCTTGTAAACATGATTATTTTTTGGTTTAGAAATTGAATTGCTGTAGTGCCACAGAACTTTTTTTACGTATTTTGATAAATTTTAAACAGCTCATTCCAATTTCTAAAATGAAAACCCAACCAAACAGCAATAAAATAACAAACCAATCTGTCTTGGCAATGGGATTTTTTTTCTGAAAAAAATCTGCTTTGAATTTATACTGCCCCAGCAATGGTCTCAATTTAACAAATTCTATTTCACATGCTGGAAGGCTGTGATTCCCGCAACTTTTGGTATCATGAAAGGACCTTGTACAGAAAGATCATCCATTTTTCTCTTCCCAGTTACATATCATGCAAATGAACATTGGATGGAGAAGAGTTATGGGGAAGAAAAGATTGCTGATTGATACCAACTGAGAGACAGTGGTATCTGACAGCAGAGGACAGATGAAGTATTGAAAGGCAATAGTTTTGAATTTTTCTTATAAAGACCATAAGAAGCTGAGGAAGACACACATTTGAAGTTGTGCATTGCAAATACTAAAATTGCTGATAAGCTTCACTCTGAGAAATCGAAAATTACCCAGGAAATTAACCTTTTGCTCCTTCATCAGAAGGAAGCAGATATGAACATCTCAAGGGTCAAATGCAGCAAACAGCCCAAACCATCCAAACAGCTGTGGGACCAAAACCCACTCCCGTGGGGCTACATGAAAGCAACAGCACTTGCCAGCGATGCAAAGCCACTTCTCCCTGGCTTGGGGCAAGCTGTTTGGTCTTCCTCCATTTCCCCATCTGTAAACATGGGAAAACAGCCTTTTCCAACATCCCCCATAACAGGGGGGATTGGTACTAGGAAAGCCCAAGAGAAGAGATGTTTCTTTAGCTCAATGAAGCCAACAATAAAGCTCCCGCTGACTTCAGCGTGGTAAGGATTTTGTGCATGGATTTTTCTTTTGAGTCTTATTCCTGACATCAAGATTTCTCTCTTAAGCCTTATCCCGTTCTGACACAGTGAATGAGAGGGGAAGCAATCTGAGCAGAAGCGGCTAGAGAAAAAATGGTATTTACCCTAGTAATGAGCCAAAGCATTGTGTACGTCAGTCCAAGACAGACACCAGCTTCCGTCAGGAGAAAAACAACTGCCCTGACAAAACCAGGAGTAGGAAAGTTATGGTAATAGAGACCGTGCAAGTGCTGGTAGCCTGGTTTCTGCCTTGCTCCTCTCGTAAAGGCAGTGAGGAAAAGGGAGAGGAAGGACTGCTTCCTAGGACATGCTCATTACTCACGGCTTTGAAATGCGATCCTACCTCGGGGGCGACGAAGTTTGCCGTGTAGCAGGGAGTCATGAGCAGCCCATTCTCCGCTCTCAGTTGCTTGGCAAACCCAAAGTCACAGATCCTGATGGAGTCTGGGTTTCCTGACTCATCCATGTAGAGGATATTACTTGGCTTGAGATCCCGGTGCACCACCTTAACAAGAAAGCAATGAGTAACAAGTGAGGAGAGGAGGTCAGGAAGGATCCAGGCTTGGCTGCTGTTTCTGGTCTGCCGGTTGAGGTAGGTCAAGAGCTCATGCCGAAAATATTTACGTTTTGGAGAAAAGTTGCTTAAAACCCTTGGGCAAACGAAGAAAAAAAAAAGGTTGAAGTCTGTTAAAATCGGAAAGAACACGTTGACAGTCTCTGCTGATGTATTTAGAGGCTGCTGCTGTAAGGGGGGGACACCTTTCCTGAGGGTGGTCAGAGGGGGTTGCTGTACAAACCCCTTGGTGTCAGAGTCTTCTAGAACTTGATGGCCCTAAATATTCAGCTGAAAAGGCGAAGAAGAAATCCCGTCATAGGAGGAAAGTGTGTAAGGGTCTTCTTGCGCCTGTCCATGTGAGTGGCTCACACCTGAAGGGAGGGATTATTTTTTTTCCTCATTTCAAAATGTATCCACAAAAATCCGTTCTGTAGGCGTGCAACTTCAAGTGGCTGTGTGTTTTACCACACATGCCGCATTTCAGTGGTGGGAAAAGAAGCCTTTAGTTGTTATAGCAAGACTGAAAAACTATCACGAAAACATAAAAGCCCAAGAACAAAATGCACTTGTTTTAACCATGAAACAGAAAAAGCAGCAAATATTTGGCTAATCATCCAAACTGCTTGTCCCTGAAAAGGAGAGATTTTCAAACTGCTCAATACAGAGAGCTTAGATTTTAAAAGCCATCTCTTCAACAGCACGTCAGAAACCTTTCCCATCAGCTGCTCAAACTGCCACTTCACTTGGAAACCTGAGCATTTGATTTTCTACCTCTCTGCTGATTCAGCTACCCTATGTGAAATTCTGTTGAAAGATCAGGTACTGCAATGGTGACTGTGATAAAAAGTAAACAACTAATATCCCAACAAGGTACATGAACTTGAAAATCAGTGCAATTTGGGGATGAAAATACCGCTTCAGCGTACTGCAGTTCAGTTGGGAAATGGCTAAAAAGCCTATGACCCTATTTCACAAACAAAATGTAATTATAAATATGGAGAAAGGGGTCTTTTTGGGGAAAAAAACATATTTACATTTCAGAGAAGCAAGATCGCCACTGTTTGCTTTTCTAAAAGTAATAGAAGGTTGATGCAGATAGCCAAAAAAGCAGTGCTTACACCCTGAGAGTGCAGGTAATCCACAGTCCTGGTGATGGTGCACAGCACAGCACTGGCCTCCCGCTCTGAGAAACACTTCTGCCGAAGAATGCGGTCCAGCAGCTCACCTCCCCGCATCAACTCCATCACCAGGTACACGTATTTCCCATCATCATAGACCTGGAAGAGTAATGAAATAAATATATGTTTTGGACCCATTAACTTGGTGAAGGTTGGTCCTTTGATCACAGTGTTGGCTTGCTTGGGTGAGATGAGATGTTGCAAGAAGAAAATGTCAGCTAATGTGGCGGAAACGTGCTTATTACGCTTAACAGAAAAGGCAACTTTACAAAATGACTTAATCATCACTTTTTTTCTCATGTCTGTAGCAGCTTGCCAATTTGTCCACACAGAAACGTAGCTTTCCTGATCTGCTGTCACGTCAGCAGAGTAGACCAAGCTGCTAAAAGCAGCACCACTTCACACAGCCTGAAATGTCTGCTGGCTCTCACCCAGGCCTCCTTCTCAGTAGTGTTCTCTTTCCACTTCCACAGGGTAACGTTTGCCATTTCAAATATCAGTATTTCCCTTTGACTCATGATCAGCTAAATGAACTGTATTATACTGTTGGCCAAGACCTGCTTCCAATGATATTATATAGTTTATGTTTGCAGTTCTGGTGAATAAATTGTTGACATCAGCTACAAGATGTATTAACCTTCAATGTCAATTGCAAGGGGTAAAAAGACATTTTTGTCTAAATTGGAAGACAGCCATTTTCACGTCATAAGTCTTTATCTGGACTGCAATAATAGGTGGTGCTATAGTCATCAATGCTAAATGTTTTTGGAAAGGAATATAAAACCTTTTTTGCACAGATTTCAAGATACTCTTTAACACTTAGGAATTAGGTGAGACTTTCCTGAGGGCATGCGGTTAGAAATTTTTTATATACTTCTCTAAGTTCCGAACCATAACACACTGACCACTGAGACAGGCAGGATTTTGTTCTGTAAACTCTTGAATCTGACACGGTGTGGCCAGTCCTGGGTGAGACGGCAGGCAGCGTAAGTAAAACATCTCCCACTGAAGGTCATTACTGCATGTAAGCACAGCGAAGGCTGTTCTTCATAAGAAATCTTCATGCCTTGTCAGGCTGCTTGAGTAGAAGGTAAATACTCCCTAGCATTAAAACACTGTCGGGGGAAATCCTAGTGACTTTGTGAGCTCTCCTCTTCACAACAGAGCAGATCCCACAGGCTGCTCATGAAAGAGCATCCCCTGCCCAGCAGCACCCCTGTGTGTGCTCAGCAACTTTCTCCGTAGCATCCAACCAGGGAGATCTCACTTCTGAAAAGTGCTGCAAAACCAAATACATTCTGTTGTTCTCCAGCACCATGCCCCTTTGGTTTTATCGACAGTTGGTTAGACAGTAATTGGAGAATGTATAACCTGACAGTCTTTCAAACTGGTATCCAGGAATTTGTGACTCCCATTTTTTAACTTGATTTCAATGGTTCTGGTTTTAGCTCTGAGCTTCAACTGAAGAATCTTCCAGACATGGACAAGTAGGTGAGCCTGACCATAAGGTGAGAATCATTTAATGCTGAAGTGCTCAAAGACTACTCACATCTTTAAGAGTAATGATGTTTGGATGCTGTCCGTATCGCAAGAGGATCTCAATTTCTTCAGAGGGGTCTCTCTTGCTCTTATCAATTATCTGGAATAAATGAAGCACAGTGTAGTAAGATACTGGCTAGCAGCACTAAGCACAAAACAAGCAATTTCTACAGTTTAAACAAATTAATATTTAAAATTCTTCTATTAGTCATTGTTCTAGGAGAGGACAGCTCAAACCCTGTGCAAACGAGAGCAATGCTGACTATATGCCAAAGTCAGATGGAGCAATAATTAGTTTAGATTCTGAAGGCATAGGCCCTCTTTCTGATGCCTACAGTTTTGTTTGCCCATAGATAATGGCAGTAACAAGAAGTATCATTTAGAAATCAAACAGCCTGGAGAGTTTTAAAATAGTAATAGTTTTAAAATGACCCCGTTGACGTAAAAAATGGAAAAGTTCGTTACACTGGCATATACTTCTATATCTGCTGATAATTAACAGAAATTGCTTTTCAGGTGGGTTTGTCAGAAGTGAAAATGTATAGACATTTACTGTCAAGGGAGATCCGAGTTGAAGCTATTGGTAATCACTTGGCTTTTTGGGCCATGCTGTTGTAATGAACAAGAGAGTGGACAGAGATTGCATTTGGCCATGTAACCAAACTCTGCCCATTCCTAAGCTAGAAAGAAACGTGCTCTATATATCACTTTTCTGTATTCAGCATATTTTGCCTTACCAGAGAGTACACAGTGAGACATGAAAACTGTTTAGTTTTATAGCAGCAGGTCTCAGAAATACATGACACCTGCTGCTTAGAGAGAATCACTGCATGGAAAGCCTGCTGTTAGGATGGCACTGACTTCTCATCAATACCTATATTTGGGATGTCAATCAAAGAGCTTTGATCATTTCCCCAGTTGAGAGCACTGATTAACGCTTCTCACTTTGCAGTTTTAAATGATAAATAGGAAACAAAAAAAAAGCTATAAAATAATACAAGAGAGATCTCAGTATTTTAGAATCTCAAATGCAACTGCACAGGGGATGGTGAAAGACTCATTCTACTAGAAACTCATGAGGAGTACAGTATTTTGGCACAACTTCTTATTGCTAGAAAACAGCAGTAGTACTTTTGAATAACAGGTTTACCCAAGAGGAATGGGTGGCATTTTCAGAATATCATAATTCTGTTATTGGCTTAGATTTCAAGGCTTCCAACCTAAAATGTGGTTAATTCTCTCTAAGAACTAGGCACAGAGTACAGATTTAAAACAATAGTGTTAGCAGGGAAACAATTTTTTAAAAATCTCTTTTGTTAATGAGGATAAGTGCCTGGCTGCTTTTGCATGCATTTTTTTATGGCTTAATTATGGCAATACACGTTTAAGTACATGTCTAGAATTTTATGCATCAGCTATAATAGTGCATACTTGAATATACGTCAGAGGTTTTGTAGTCAGCATGACTGGCATGCATTTGCAGTGATAACGATTGTCAGTATTGTCCATGGTTGAGGTATGCATTTGAAGCCATATCAGTGATTTGATTCTGAATTAATAGCAGTGTGACAAGTGAAAGTGCAATGTGGAGCTGATGCAGGTAGATGGCTGTTGTCCACATTTGAATAAATGAAGGAAAAACCTCAAAAACAGGTGTGTAGAAAAGATTCTCCTTAGAATAATGTTGTTCTCTGAGTTTAGTTGAGACATTCTCGAAAAGCCAATGAAACCCTGATTGAATGACTCCTCATACATACAGCCACAGTGGCTGAATGTGTCCCACTCAACCAATAACTCTAACATATAAAGAGATCCTCAGGGCCATTTCCCTGGCTAAACTAATATAGCTCTTGCCAAGTTAATGGAGTTACCCACATGTGCACCTGTTAGCCTCTGCCTGCCTTGCACCAACCGGCAGAATTTACTGCAACAAGTATTACTACCACTGTGTGAAGCATTACTATCACTACTTCACTGCAGCAAGCAATATATTCCAGATTCTTTTTCCGTTGTATTTTCCTGTGAAAAGAAATATCCAGAGCTGTGGAAAAATTTAAGCAACTATTCATAATGCAGGACTAAAATTGCATATATATGGCCTAAAAAAAATCCAAACCAAAAATAGTCTTCAGCTATTGATACAAAACTCAAAAGAACATAACCTGAAGCAGTCTGCTACTGATTTAGTAGCAATAGCAGTAGATGATACGTAATGCTTCTAATTCATAATATGCTATATAAATATATTTTGCAAGACAGTCCTGCTAAATATGCATGCTTTTTGCTTTAATGTGTGCACAAGCTGCGATCCAGCGATTAAATGGACAAGCTGCCCCAAAGCAGACAACAAACCATTGTCAGAGCTGTGAAGGGACCTGCCAAATTCCTCACCCAGTCCCTGGGCAGTCCAGTTGGACAGACCAGAACAATTTTTTCCCTCCACAATGAGAGACTGTCACCCTGACAGTGCCTCTCTTTGGCATGCCTGTGACTTACACTTGGTCCACAACTGAGGAAGCAGCAAAGGAGGTGGCTGCTGCACCGTTAGCAGAAATCCCTCTTTGGTTCAGACCGACTGCACTACGCAGAGTTTCTTTATTCACATGCTGCAATGGCTGCAGCAGCTCCTTAATATGCCCCAGAACTCCACTGTGATACCCAGTTCTCCTGGTCATCGTCTTCAGAAAGTGTTTTGGTGTGTTGTTAAACCCATGCCAGACTTTCCAAAGAGGGAAGCTGCCATGTCAGGGTGGTTCGGACAGCGGTTGCTGCCTCCTATTACACCCGGAGGCGTCTGCGTCACGACACGAGGTGCTGCATCCCCAGAACATCTGCAAATTGTGCCCCAACTTAGTGCCAAAACGAGCTATGGTAAAATGCAGGCCCAGTGCTCCTTACTGAACACAGGGATAAGGGAGATGTGTCATGGGCTTCTGGTGATATTCATAAGTAGTTCTGAGATTCTCAAAAAGTACCAGATTAAAGGAATCAAATTGTGTAAGTGAAAAGGCAGTGGTTTCACTAGACGGGTGTAAAATAAGTGCTTTTTGTGCAGCTGTACTTTCTGATTTTCAGTCTGGGCGTTGCTGTGTGTAACACGGAGGAAAAGCACGCTCCAGGCACCTTGTGCAGATGCAGCAGGAGAGAGGCAGGATGGATGGAGGCAGCCCCGGCACGGCACCCTCTGCACGCTCTCCCCACGCTCACCGGCCGGCCACCAGGATGCTTGGCCTCCTGGCAAAAGCTTCTGCCGTACTTGTGCAGCAACCACTTTCTTCTCCAGACAGCAACACCCGGGCTGCTGGGCACAGAGTCCAAAATCACCATGAACGCCTCGTCCACAATCCTACATGCTTATCTACGCACTCATCCCCCTTCCTGGAGCGGGTCAGTGCCAAGATATATGAAGCAGCCTTGACTGTGATTTGAAAAGTCAGGCTTGGTGACTGCCAGAGAAGGTGCGGGAGGCGTTACAAAGTCACGTGGTTGTACTCTGCCTCCTGGAAACAAACCAAGGCGCTCTTCTTGCCAGTCCTTTCCAGGGGAGACCTGGCAAGTGTCTGCCGGCTCCTCGGGGCCCTGCTCCCACTGCCCTGAGCTCTGGCGTTCTCCTGGGCTGTCCGAGGGTGGGGACATGGATGGATGTTCTTTCCAGTGGGCTTTGACTGGCACTACCAGAGCAGACACCCATACCAGACACTTGGCTTTTCCATTTCTATGTTACTGTTTCTTCCTCCTGCTCCTGCTTTGGAGTTTAATTATCTCTAAGTTTTAAAGATCAGCTCTATTGTCAGTTCACTTCTGCGTATTGACAGGTTTTAGCTTTGTCCGCTGAATTCAACCAGTGCAGATTGTGCAGACCAGACAACAGAGTATGTGGCACTTCATACCCCATCAATGTAGCAGTTAGATATGGTCCTCAAATTAATTTTAATACAACATCTCTCAGAGCTATTTGTTCAGGCTGCCCAGAGGGACCCCACGAGGATAGCCTGTTGTTGGCCACCCTGCTCCAATGAGGACCAAAGGCTCTGGATTGTTTCCTACCCATATACTGGAAAATGCAATGCTAGAAAGAAAAAAAGCATTTAACGTTACAGATTTGGATACAGGAACTGCCATATTCTCATCATACTTCCTAGATGAGACCACATATGGCCACTGCATGTGATACACTGTCTGCTCTTGTTCAGAATTAATATTGTTATTAACCAGTTAATTTTTTTGCTATCTAGTAGCCTTCAAGCTCTACTGTTGGATGCTGGCAAGTGAAATATCTGTCTGAATTTTAGATGGGCAATGACACTCTTAAACCCCGATTAAAAGCTGAGCAAAACTATGTAACATCTAAATATTTCTTGTGGTGATAAAGAGCATTTTCCACCCTGGTCACTCTGTTTCCTCTGAGACATTGTGTTTTGCATGAAGACAGACTCTTCTCTGTTCCTCTCTGTGGCAGCCCATGAGCCTCCTGCGGCTCTTCCTGTGCAAGGAATGATGTCTTTTCTTTAGGAAATACATTCTGATTTGAACTCAACTAAAATGTACACATAAACACCCTCTGTTACAGAATTAAGGGAAGATTTTCTCTGCTACTAGTCCTGAGGTTTTGAGTTAAGATGTAACAATGCTACTTTTCTATTTCTCTCTGTAGATGTGTGGTGAAGAACGCCAACTCAGAAAGCCATCATAATGTACAAATAACTGAACTGAAAATGTAGCAAGAGCTCTGTTGTGCTTTTGCAGAGAAGAGCCATGAAGCAGAGGGGGTTTCTACTGTCCTTCAACTAAATAAGAAACTGAGCCACATAACAAGTAGACTTTTCTCTATGTATGGGACAGCCAAAGATTGCTTAGAAACTCCTCTGTATTAAAAAGTGGATGAAACAGTTCCAGAGTAAAAAGGGACTCAGCACATGCAATAGTGTCCTTTGCTCTAATAGGGGACTTGTTTGTTCTTTGACTATTGCATCCTTTGTGTATTTTGCTGAGTAGCTGAAAGAAAAGGTGCATTTTCCTCAGCGGAATTTAGGGTAAGAACCTCATGATATTTTAAAATGAGTCCAGCTCCATTGAGGGACAATACTGAACTTTATCAAGGAAGAAAGGATCAGGAGACAACATTTTCAAAATCCTAATTAACACGTCTGGCCCGTTTGTACAAGTCCTTCTACAAGTCTTTTGCATGGAAAAAAATCACGTGATTGTCCCTTACTAATGGGTTTTCAATGTCTTCAACCTTGCCACAGTGGACTGATGAGTATAAAAGAGACCATCAATACAGTTCTGTGTGGGTAAAGCCTTGCTGAAATTGGTACAGCAACTATATCGACAGTATAGCTTTATATTTGCTTGTTGCAGTTTTGTGAAGGTAATTGCATGCCTCCAACTGTGTAGACAAATTTCTTCTTCTGAATCTAGTTATGCCATTAGCAGATGTTACAGTCCTCAGCTGCTTGATACCACCCACCAGCTGGGACTTCTAGCCTCCACAGCCCTGCCAAAGAAACAGTATGTGTGCGCGCTCCCTAATCTGCTTTGGGCAGAATTAGCCCTGTTAATACAGATTGCCTTTTCAAACAGCTGAAATTAACCTGTGTGACCTTGCACGGGGAGGACGGCTGTGTTTCTCACATGGATTTCTTCATCACTACAGTTGTGAGATTGGAAAAAGGCAAGAGGTAGGAGGTGACAATTTAACTGCCTTTGCTGTCTGGAAAATGAATAGCCCAAAAGAAAGGGTGAGAGAAACGCAAGAGAGTGAGAAAGAGGACAGAAAAGAAACATGAGATGCACTGATGGGAAGAGCAGTGATAGGGGCCTGAGGAGAAAGGATGGGGCTCTGGCCAGGCTAAGCTGGAGCCATCAGTGAGGAAACTGCTCTCTGCTGCTGGGTCTTCCTGTGCTGGGGAGAAAGGACTTTGTGCATCTTTAATGAACAAACAAGACTGCATTAAAACATTTGCTTGGCTCTGACTTGATTTTTCCCCTTAAGTGAAACAGGACGCAAAAGCTCTGTCTAATCACATCAATTGAAATGGGCAATGGCGGCCATCTCCCTTCTTGGGAAAGCTAAACATGCCTAATTCTGGCACTGTGGTTTAACCCTCAACACTGTGGTGTGTGCCGCTACCATGGACTGCAGCAAAAATTCTCCGTTTTGTTTTAGTGGATTTATTCCACAACAAGACCCACAAGCACTGGGACGCATTAGAAGTACACTGTGCAGCTTGGGCGTGGACAAAAAGTAGTTTGTGGGGCTTTGACCAAGCAGCTTTAGTGGGACCAGCGTCTGCCTCGTCTTCAACTGCTTCAAATCACCTTTCCTGGCAGCTGAAACTGAGATACAAGGGTGTGAACTGGGGCAGCTGAGCCACTGAGACAGTCCTAATCTGCTGCTCTGGCTACGGCGACAGAAAGTCCAGCAGAAGGTCAGGGCAGACACCTGGGCACTGCAATACCTAAACAGCCACAGCTGCGGCTGACAGTGTGTTTAGCCAGTGGGACTACCTAAAGATCCTTTTGACCAGCACCAGGAAATTTAGGAGGGCTTTGTGCAAAAAACATGGAGGAGGAAGAGAGCTTTATACACTTTTCAAAGCTGCTTTAGTTTGTATTACATACTTTGAAGATTTTTCTAAAGCTTGTTTGGACTGTAAGCATGGGTTAATCACATTTAAGAAGAGATTCATATAATACAGTGTGATGCGATACTCCCTGTAGAAATCCTTTCCTTTTCTGGGAGGGGAGGGATGAGCAAAGAGAGAATTAATTTTGTGTTCCTTTGCGCACATTATATCTATGATATATTTGAAAATTCAGGGCACCACTGCTGGAACTGACTATAGGTGGGATTTGCATCTCTTCTGAAGACAAGAGGTGCAACACCATGCAAAGATTTTAACCTGACAGATTCAACTACAATATACATTCCAATGAAAGCGTCACAGAGATAGAGTTCTGCAGTTCTGTGCCGCTGGAAAATGTACAGGTTTCCATTTCAGTAATATTTCCTTCTAAAAATAAGCCCTATTCATGCCAAGCATCTGTTTTAATTTGGTTCCTTTTTTTGATGTCAAATTACTCAAGCTGGATGAAAATCACTGCAGAAAGGCTAACATTATTTAAAAGGACACGGTATAATTTTACATTTAAGATGTCTCCAAGGAGAACTATTCCAAGCCTAATAGTTTCTGAGGGACCATTTGCTGTGCTATTAGTTTTGATTAGCTCCAGAGATTCATTCCCCCCATCCATGCTTAAATCTTTCAGAAAAACAGTGAAATGCATATTAAAAGAAACAGGCCTAATTAGCAACACTTTTCTGAAATAAGCACTGGCCATCAGAACAAGCTGCGTGGGTGACATATTAAACTTTCTGCACACAGAGCATGCCCACTCGCTGCCACTGTTTGCTGACTTCACGCTCCAAAGCTGTCAACTGGAACTGTAAGTACTTATTAATTAGCATTTACACGGTAGAACACGTTTTCTAAGCCACGCAGAAACGTTAACAAATTTGTTCCGATAGCACCTGTGAAACAGAAAAGCTCATTTTAGAGAGAAGCCTGCAGTTTTGGTGGCAGAATAGCTTGGTGGGAAAGGCTCTGAATGGTGTTTTAGTCTGCTCTGCTCAGCCCTAGCACAAGTCCTTGGATCAGACTGATGAGTTTTCAGTCCGTAAAATGACTGCAATGCTACTCCCACCTTCTTTCACATAAAGCTTCAGGGATGAAAACCAGTATATCATATTCAGATCTTATAAAAGGGGAAAATTATTACATCAATATGGAAGACGAATACAAGAAACATGGTTTAAATGGCCCCAAAAGAGAAACAGAGACACAAAGGACCAAATTCTGTCCAAAATATTTAGGTATTTGGCAAGCAAGCTAGAGAAGAGAAACGTGATACTACTAAACTGTAGGAAAACTGCTGCCTGATCCTAAGTCTCAGAAAAGATCTAGTTAGCAGTGAGAAATACCATCATCTCACATTCTTCAGAAGCTCAGCCGCGCCAGGGAGAAAGGCACGGAGCTTCGTGACCAAATGGGAAGGAAGCTGCAGGAATCCTTATGTCAGAGGGGATGTACAACCACTGCAGATCCAAAATTTGCTCTGAAGCTGAGTTTAAAAGGTAGTCTGCGTGCATTTCTGTATTTCTATGTGCCACTTCTGCTTATTTGCTAAGTCTTAAGCAACACCTTGATCTAATTTAGCCCAAAAGTCGCCATCCAGCAATGGCTCTTACAGACACAAACAAGCTTGCTGCTTGTAGAAGTGCCCAAGGCACTACTTGCTCTCTGCCCTGCTGCCTTCTCCCAAGTCCCTCAAGCAGAGGCCAGTGCTCTGTACTGGCCCATCCTTTCTGAAGCAGTAGCTACAGGGTCCTGTCTATTCGAGCAGTGTCTCCTTGGAGAATTGACTAATTTCTATGGGGAGAGTATCTGGCAGAAATCTGAACACACTGAAATCAAAACAATAGAAAAACGAGACTCGCTGAAGTTTTGCAGGCATTTGACTAAACCCAAATCTTCAAAACGAGGACAGCATATAAAATATGCTACGTTGCTTCCTGCTGTGGTGAATGAAATTGTACACAGCAGCCCTGGTCCAATGTAGAAGTCAGGCCCTTTGATAACGTTGTTCAAAACATGAAAACTAGGAAAGCCTTCAAAAATACTCTCACAGATCAGGCATAAGATCCTCATAGACGATTTTCTCCACCACTCCTTTGCTACTTCATCCATTTTACTGCAAATAATTTTCTCTTTCCATCATATCTAGAGGACACCCATCCATGCTGTTTGTAATCACTCTTATTCTATCTACCATGGGTCCCAGTTGTAGTCTAGGGCACTTCACGCCGGTTTCTTTGCGGAGCGGTCTGGAAAACAGAGCAAATCCAAAGAAGCAGAGAGATCCATGCCCAAATCTGCTCTGAAGCTTGTATCTCTTGCATGGCCTCCTATAGCCTACTGAATCTGGTGCCACACTACCAGCTTCAGTATTCTTCAGATGGTGAAAAACATCTTTTACTGAAGTGTCTGGACAACAGAATTTACTGAATCTCAGCTTTATAAACCAAATTTCATGGGAGAATATGGTAAGCGTTCTCTGTAGTTTATCAAGTTAAGAAGGGGTCTTACACCTCTGACCCTGCATTTTGTAAGGCTACATTGTCACTAATATGACAGATCCAACTTCTTTGCATTTGAGGGGGAGGACGTCTTGGTCATCTCCTTGAAAAGTCTGTTTTACCAACTGCTCTCACCATCAGACTTTTTTTTCTGAAACTCCCTTTTTAGCTTCAAGACATTCTGTCTTGTCTTGCTGCCTTTAGCAGCCAAATTGTTGTCATCCATCATTTATATCACCTTAGAGATATTTATAGATTTTGATAGCATCCCACTGAACTCTTGTCTGTCTTACATCATATATATTTGTAGCTCTCTTGATAGAGCGTGCCTTGTAATTCTTGCATGTTTTCTGCTATAGATTTTCTCTAATTTGTTTATACTCTATCTTAAACCACGGATACCAAAATAGCACCCAGTCCCCCAGGGTTTAGTAGTCCTACCTGGGTACTACAGGGAGAACTCACTTAATTATATACAAGCGTGTTATTAAGACAGAAATCTATGGATTTCTTTTTCAGTTTTATTAATAAAACTTTGAGTACACTAGCAACACGTTTATGCAACACTTGTCTGACGCTGGTATTCAAATCTTTGTATTTCCATCCTATGAATTAGTTGAGTATATTGAACAGCTTCATTACATATCATTCAGGGAACGAAAGCGAACAGGAGTGAAAATTTCTGGGGACGCTGTGGGCAGAGATGTTTTCTTATCAAAATATTGGAAAGTACATTTCAGAATCAGTATGATCTTGCAGAGGCAAGAGATATGCTCTTCATAAATAATTTGATAAGCCATCTCGTGGAAGAGCAAGGACAGTTAGAGACTTATGGAAGCACAGTTATCACTCCCATTTCCCTTTAGTTGGGTAGCACATTTTTTAATAAGGTCTTTTTACATCACATTATATTCTTCCTGATGCCATTTTTCCCCCCAGTTGTGAGGTGTGATAGAGCCATACTCTCACCCAGAGAAACCTTACTGTGACAGCCACCCAGTAAAGTCAAGAGGAGCGTGCATGACTAGGGATCGAATGAGAACCGAGACAGAACCTCAGCACCTGACCCATACCCATTCAGCCCATCCTCTCCCTTGCAGAGTCTTCTTACTGCTCTGCTCCAGCAGCACGTAACTTCTGCTAAATTTCAAAGCTAAATTTAAAGGGGATGCATTTACCAGTGGCTCCGACTTGTAGATCTTTGCACATACTTTTGGGACCTGACCACTGTACCATGTTCTGGTGCAGGCAGAGGGAAGAAAGGTCTGATGAGCAGTGTATGGATATCTGCTGGTGTTGACAAGAAATCTGAGGTTATTCAGCAAACTTTCCATTGACTTGTCTATTAAAATACTAATTTATCCATTTATCCATGTTCCACCAGACACTAGGTACCTCCCAGACAGAAAAAAATAAAAAATAGACACAAACTCTCCCCTGAAAATATCACAGTCTGTTTAACTTCAGAAGAAAGTCACTTTAGTGATTTTCTATGGTGAAGGAGAAACAAATCTAAGCACATCTCTCTAGATCTACAGACACCTTAACTGTCAAGGACATCTGGTGACCTTTGGACTGATATTTTTTTTCGTCTTTTTTTTCCTTTTCCTGTTTCAATACATAAAGCTATGTGTGTCCAGGATTCCTATTTTTTTTAAAAGAATGGCAAAAGAGTGCACCATGCTGCAGTCAGTCTTAGAAGACTACCGTTATCCACGCTTTCTACATTCAGCACTAAACTCCCAACATAACCATGATATAGGTTATGGAGAAAATGTTGTCGAGCCAACTAAATACCTCTGTGTAACCTCCTGCCTTCAGATTAGCATGAAATGGTTTCTACTTACACCAACCACCTAAAAACAACCAAACCAAGACTGTGAACATCAACAGAAGAGGAAAATGAAGTTTAAAGAAATTATGAAACAACTCTGGAATTCATACAGCTTTTGGTGACTATGTCACTCACTGTTGTTAGCAAATAAATAGAGGTATATAGCAAGCCTGATTACACAGGCCTGCTAAAAACAGCTCTCACAAGTTACTGACTTCTATTTATTGATAGCATGTTGACATCACTTCTCTACTTCCAACCCTAATAATTCTATGATTCTATGATTTTTATAGCTAATTAAAATGCACCTTCTCCCAGTCTGCACATACCAAAACATGCTGAGATAGATGTACTTTCAGTGCTTTGTAATTACCAGAATCATATATGAACTGCAGGATTTACTAGGACTCTAGCATAAACTAACCTGTACCCCAGAGGCAGACGCGGGCTGTGAAATTTGGCTTTGCTCACAGCTGTGGAACATTTGGAGCCAAATAGTTGGTTAGTACATTCCAGAGATAGGAAAAAGTCATGAAATTCACACGTGTTTCGAGATCCAAATTTCACTGTAATATTGGCATCTGCAAAATTGTACTTGTCATTTGGGACTATCTCTACTGGATGTTTTTCTTTTTCAAGGGAGGGAGAAATGTACACCCTGTCCTTTTACCCAGTCATTCACCCTGGCTCTAACAGCATGGAAGAACTCAAAATCCGTGAGACTTAACCAGTGAGATATTCTTTTGACCTGGAGAAGAAAACAGTTGGCATCAGGCTGTTGAATCTGGCACCTTATCACCCACCTCTGCAACATTTGGGGCAGTTACCATATTGGGGGAAGGAGAGGCCATAACAGCAGCAGTTTCTACTTGGCTAATATCCACCTGTAATCTCTCCTGGGGGTAAGGAGTCAATCTAAATAGAGAAATCTTTAGAAAAAGGGGGATGCAATCAGGACCTTTGCAAACTTACTTAACCGACGTCAGTCAGAAGCTCATCTGAAAATCCAGCTTGAAAGCTTCACAAGTAAGGATCCAAGCTTGAAACCAGCACAATGGTTTCAAGTAAAGAAAAACTTTTGGAAGACACTAATTGCATCAAATCTCTGGCAGGTTTTGAAAAATCTGATTCACCAAGAGCTCTGAACTGTAGCATTTCCTTTGTTTTCCAAAATAGAGCTTTTAATCTGTTTAGGCTTCAATTGCAGACTTTCTTCCATCCACAGAAATCCCTCCCATCTGCTCTAGCATAATTCTTTTACTTAATTGACTTATTTTCTCTACACACTGATGTAACCACAATAGTTTGATCTGATTTTCCTTTGCTTCTGACCTCACTGTTACATTTGTACCCACGTGAAGCTTGTAATTGTGATCAACAACGCCAGTTCCCTTTGCTATTAAAAATCACTATGCCGTAGTCAGGACGATCAATATTCTAGCAGAAGAACCTGAAACACCTTAAAGGCCCGTCAGAAGAGAAACACTTTTTTACCCAGATCCCTTCTTTATGCCAGAGTCTTATCGAGCATTCAGAAGAAAGAAACAATATACTTACTTGTATTTCATAACTTTATAATTTTTTTCACTTGGGAATGAGATGGAAAAAAGCCTAAGAGTATGTACATGCAGTAGAATATGATACAAAGATTTGCTAAACCAACATCTACCTGCACTGACCCAGGTAGGTGGCTACTAGTTTCAGGGTAGACTCACTTTGAGGGAAATCTGGCTGTCTACAAGGTTTTCTGTTGCATAGTATTGAAATGCTCTCAGAAGTGGAGATGTAAGTTTGAATTCTTAAATATTGCATTTAGGAGCCTGAGGGCATATCTAAAATAGATTTAGAGTTTATTATTAGCATTTCATTTTTACAGATGACATGGAAGAAGAGGGAAGAGGTTGCAAGAAAATTCTCTTCTTCTGCAGGTTCAGTGATGGGATTTACAAAAGCAGTTATGTGCCTAAAGGTGCAAAGAGGTGTCTAGGGGGACTTCCAAAAGCAGCTCAGCAAGCGACATGCCCAATCTCACTAAAATCTGAAGCAAGTTAAATCCCAGATCTGTTCAAATGCTTTTCCAACACCAGCAAAGAACTTCTTTGCACTGCTAGACATCTAATTATCTCTATACGATGGCCCCCAATTAGTTGCAGATGGCCAGCAAAAGGAAAAGGGATGAAATGTTTTGCATTTTAACAAATACATTCTGCTTCTGGGCTAGGAAAGGTTTTGTTTTTCTGAGTGAATTTTCCAGCTGTAGCTCTGACTCAAGTTACTCTGGCTGGGTGCTCTGCTGTCTCACTATGGCACTACACAGCGATAGTAAATAAGGCCTGGTGAGTGGCAGTCTCCACGGAGGGATTATTTACCCAGTGACATGATGTGTGTCTTCCCGCGGTGATGCCACCACGTCATTTCCTTACCTCCCCCCCTATCACCAGCTTCCCCTGGGGAGACCGGGATGATGCTCTCTGACGCGTCGGCAGTTCATCTTAAAGAGGGAGCTTTTAATGAGGTGGTGCCAGGCAAATGGGGTTGCTGCCTATCATACAAACTGTCACTGCAGACCTTTTTTCCTCTGAATGTTATGTACTAGGGAGCACTGGGAAAATTATACTTACTGAAAGAAATCAAAAGAGTCTAATTACAGTGATTTTTATAAAGAGAGTTAAAGGATGCATGTCAAAAGGGACTGATATATAATTATGATAATATCAGTTGCAACTCCTATGCTATCTAATTACTTGAAATGGGTGGCATTGTGCGATCTTTATGAAAGCGAGCTACTTTGATAACAAAATGATATAATCTTAATATGAAATAAAAATAAAATTGAAAGGAAAGTAAAATTAATATATTGGTAGGAATAATAATCAAAGAGGCAGCACTCAATGTGCTGGAAAGACAGTACAAACAGAAACCCACCAACCATCTCCAACCCCAAATCTGCGTTACGCATTTGACTCACACTGTGTCAGAAACTGAGATGCTGTGTGCATTGCCTAAACTGGTAGTCAAAATCAAGACATATTGGCATGACAAGAAAAAAGTCATAAGAAACGGAGGAAGAAAGGACTAAAGAGAGGAAAGCTGCTGGAGAGCAGCTCAGCTGAAAGAGACCTGGGAGTCCTGGTGGACAACAGGATGACCATGAGTCAGCAATGTGCCCTTGTGGCCAAAAAGGCCAATGGCATCCTGGGGTGCATCAAGAAGAGTGTGGCCAGCAGGTCGGGGGAGGTCATCCTCCCCCTCTACTCTGCCTTGGTGAGGCTGCATCTGGAGTACTGTGTCCAGTTCTGGGCTCCCCGGTTCAAGAAGGACAGGGAGCTGCTGGAGAGGGTGCAGTAAAGGGCTACAAAGATGATTAGGGGACTAGAACGTCTCTCTTATGAGGAAAAGTTGAGGGACTTGGGCCTTTTCAGTCTAGAGAAGAGAAGACTGAGAGGGGATCTTATTGATGCTTATAAATACTTAAAGGATGGGTATCGGAGGATGGGGTCAGGCTCTTTTCAGTCGTGCTCAGTGACAGGACAAGAGGTAATGGGCACAAACTTGAACATAGGAAGTTCCACCTAAACATGAGGAGGAACTTCTTTACTTTGCGGGTGGCAGAGCACTGGAACAGGCTGCCCAGAGAGGTGGTGGACACGTTCCTGTGCAACCTGCTCTAGGTGACCCTGCTCTGGCAGGGGGGTTGGACTAGATGATTTCCAGAGGTCCCTTCCAACGCCTACCGTTTACCCTGTGATTCTATGATTAATAAAAATGGGAAAGAGCAGAAACCTCATAATCAAAGTGTTAAACTCTACTGGAGTTTTGAGTGCCTCCAGGTGTTGATTTTGCTCTGGATCCTCTGAGGAACTCCAAACCCCCAGCTGCTGAGTAGGTGCTGGACCCTCTTGGATTCAGGCACTCAGATATCTTTGAGGACCAAAGTCTTTCTATTTTGGTTTCAGGCTGGCTGTATTATACTGATAAAACTGTCAGCAATACTTGATATAAATAAAATATGAAAGTTATTACTTTAATTTAACACACACTTTGTTCATCACGGATGTAATTTAATTACACAGAACCCATACCTACTATCACATAATGCCATCTGTTGACAAATGACCTGGACACTGGAAAAATCTAATTTTTCCATTCATTAGAAATGAAAATCCTAGTATGTTCATGTGTAAGCCCACGGACCTGCTGGTAGGTCCATACTCCTAATTATGGTGTAGCCTAGAAAAATCAACATCTATTTGAACAGTGACATCAACAAATTGTCAGTTATTAGTGGTTTCCAGATTTCTGTGGTCACCACAGGCAGACACCAAAACTTTCATGGACTTCCATGGACACTGCATTACCATCAGTCTTGTAATGGAAAATAAGAATGAGAGAAAGGTTTAATATTATTCTATTGACTACCTGCAGCTCATTTATCTCACGGACTGCAGCTTGGATCACTTCTTTAAGCTCTCATAATCTTATTTAATAGCAAAGATACAGTCTCATTTATAAGATAAGTTTACAAAGCTTTTCTAAAATTTTTAAGTAAGAAAAGTAGAGTGGCAGTTGGCTAGAATCCCTCATTTACTGCTAGTTTGGTAAATACCTTTCTTTACGTACTGATTTCAAGGAGCTACTTTTTTTTCTTATGCTCACTTAAGTAATCTGTTCCCCTGAGATCATACAGAATGAAAGGATCTGCCTTAACTGTCCATGTCTTTTCAAATTCATTATGTTAATTCCTCATTTAATCCAATCTTGTCTTTTTTTGGTACAAGGAAAAAAATACGAAATACCTTTCTAATATATGAGTTTTTTAATTGCTATGCCTTTTTCTTAAAGAAAACTGTTTGGAACTCTTTCTCTGAGACATAACCTCACCACTTGCCACATACTCTGGTCTTTTGTGCCCTCTGTAATAGCTGCATACTGCATACTGTTCATTCATTAGAGGACTTAGTCCTCTAAGCACGAGCAGTTCTATTGAAGCAGTTCTACTGAAGTTCTCCCCTGTCAAAAAAAAGGTTTCCTCATACCTACATCCTAGCAGCTTCCTGGCCTCTGCGTCTGCAGTGACTTTGTTTTACACAGTGCTGCTTGACCAAGTCTGAAGTTCACCAACTTATCTTTAATATCCAACTAAATTCCACTGAATTAATATTTCATATCTCTGCTGAAGATTGCCTTTTGCTGCTTTGTGTAGCATGTTGGTATTGAACGTCAAGGAGACAAAAGGAAATCTGAGTTTTTGAAGGCAATCGTGGTTTTCACTGACAAATCTGTCTACAATAAAAAAAGTCATGATTAAATAACTTGAGAAAGAAGAATAAAATGCAATTTCAACTTCATAAGTATTTTATACGTTATTTTGTTTATTTATGATGATTCAATGGAGAATCTGTTAAAAATCTTATCCTGTTTGCAAGGAGCATGGCTGAAATGATTAGCAGGATTTTCATGCAAGACTGTAAAGTTTTTTTTCCATTCGGGAATTTTACTTGATGAACTTAAGGTGTGAGAAATAATATAAGGCTTATCATGAAACCTGTCATCTGAAAGAAAGAAAGAAAGAACAAGCAACACCCACTAACAAGAAATAAGTCAACGAAATACCCACTGACCGCGCTGCTGCCCAGGCTGGCAGAGCAGTCTCAACCACATTTCTGGTGCCTACCAGAATGCTTTCTTACCTTCACCGCAAACTCTGTTTCTGTGGCTTTATGAACACATCTCTTGCACACTGAATAGGAGCCAATTCCTATGTCCTCCTTGACCTCGTATCCATCTGTAAAGTGAATGTTGTTCCCATGTAACTGCTATAGGAAAAGACAAAAGACAAGGTAATCAGGACAGGGTGTGTAAAAAGCAAGGACAAAAGAAGCAAGGCCTCATCTTAATAAAGGAAGCTCTTGATCTCATCTCCTTCACATAACTCTCTTGTCCTTAGCGGTATTTTGAAGTTCAGTTAAAAAAATCTGAAGCTCTTTGCTTAAAGACGTGTGTCCTCTCCCTTTTTACCTTTTATCAGTCTGTAGGACAGAGTTTTCCATGCAGAAGTAATGGAAAAAAAGCAGCGATTTTCTAAACTATGTAGGGAATGCAGACAATCACCTCCTATTAGAGATTCACGGGAAACTGCGGGCACAAATCCCTTGACAAACCCGCATAACTTGACAATACACACTTATTTCTAATTACTGAGGGCCCAGATAACTTATAAATCACTAACAGCTTCACAGGCTTCAAAACAGATACCCCACATATGGGGTGTGCCTCCACACCACTGGAGGTCTTGGTCAGAATACATTTAACTATGATTTCTGTGTGAGAGAAAAGTTACCATTTTAAACCAACCTAACCTAAGAAAATTCATTACTACTGAAAATAGCAGAAAAATAACTTAAAATTTTCCAATTTTATTTATTTAATAAATATGCCCTTTGGAAAACATTTGGGCGGGCAGATTGGTTAGATGGTGAAACCCAAATCTGAGGCCTTGCTGCAAATTCCATCCCAGGACTCAAGAAATGACCAGCAACTCTCAAAATCCTCTAGGATCCTCTGTCTAGAAAACATATCCTTGCTAGCAAAGTCTACACAGAACTGTCTAAATGGTAAGACACGCACGTGTTACATTCAATACATTTTTACAAAGCAAACCACAGGAATATATATAAAATTACTGGTACATAATTGCTGGAGTAACATTTCACCTGCTGTTGCACAAAAGAATCTTTAAAATATGACATATTCTGCTGTAAATTATTAAAATAGGGATGAAAACTATGGAAAACTATGAAAACCACAGGCAGGGGCTCTCCCCTTGGGGCATGTATACCTCTTGCTGTAGGTAAGAGAGGAACTTTTTCCTTGTGGGAAAATTTGCTGCATTTTTGAGCAGCCCAGTTCTCCTTCCCAATTCACTGTCCCTCTGATGTATCGAGCCATCTGTAGCACTTGATTTCTGGTTTAAATTACAATAACTGGACAGCGCGTTGTAGGGGAATGGCAGCAAAGAACCAAGCGTCTGGCAAGTGTCCTTCCCCCGTCGAGCCGCTGTGGGTTATATGAGTACACCCAGGCTCTCGTGCGATGGCAACAGGAACACAGGAATGGCCTCTTACGCACAGGAGCTTGGTCTCTGTGTCTGTGGGAGCCTAGAGCAGCAGTTCACTAAGCCCCTTTGCCAACACTGACTGTGTCATATAATCCAAGACAAAACTGTTGAGAAGGACATGCATTCACTGAAAAAACAACGCTTCATTACCTGCCCTGTATGCGCAGCAGGAATAGCGTTTCAGGTGTTGAGAAGTACTTTCATTACGGTTCTGATAAGGTGCAATTCCTATTTCCTTTGTAAAGGCTGTGGGGAACGTGAATTTAAAGATAGAAGCTTTGGGAAAAAATTCTCTTTTTCCACCTCCCACATGCTGCATGTAAACACCTCCTACTTACACTGGGTAGCTGTGAAGTACCAGTGAGAACGCTGAGGCAGTTTAAATACACTATGCGCATATGTAGCTGCCCATCAAGCATGAAGTGCAACATCAGCATCAGTACCTGCACAATTGGATGGACGGTGATTTTGTGCACATCCTGCTGTGCAGGCTCCTGCACCAAGTTAGAGGCAACGAAGCTGAACCCTCTGAAAAGATGATGAGCATTGGCACTTGGAGGGACACCTGGGGAATCTGTAGGAGAAGGAAGAAAATATCCTCATGAGCTGCACAAAAGATCAGAAAGTAATAGCACGGCACCTGCAAAAGACACAGTCAACAGCAGATCCTGCTAAACTGGCAGACGCATGTGAATATAATCCACCTCCATACCAAGGCTTTGGTGTGCCTTCTCCATCCTGTTCCTCTAGACCTGAACAGTGTAGGGGTATTTATTGATTGCAAGGATCTCTCCTCTTAGATACAGAGGGTTTTTTTTCACAGTGCGTGTTCATTCTTTGAGGCTAGGAGAAGGATACATGGCTCCAGGCAGGGCACCCCTTTGGCTTAGTACAGGTTCTCCAGGGAGTGGAAAAAAGTTGTAAGCTGCTAGATCTGTCCTTCGTGGCACACCTTGACTACAGAAATTACAAAGGTTAAAGTGATTTCTGGGTATTGTGGTATGTTGTGTGGGTCAGGAGAATGTAGAGAAGACAGGACCTGAAGCAAGTGTAAAAGTGTGATGCTCCAGTAGTGATGGTCTGTGGCCTCATAAGGATCTTTCTGGCGCAGCTTTAGGAGCTGGGACTTACTCCAGCAACGATGCTGGTTGACTTGTCCTCAGGTGAGCAAAATGACTAGGAGTGTTGTACTAAATTTCATGGACTTTTTCTCCCCACTCCTTTCCCTGGCATGGCAAATCCAGGCGAGGAATGGCTGGAGACCAAAGAGCTGTCACTTATTCTGCATTTGGAATGTAATAACTGGAGAGCAGTTCCTGGTACCTACGGCACTGCTCAGTGAGAGAAACAGCCTGCCAAACTGAGAAGACAAGAGTTGTGCTTCTCTTAAGATTCTGAAAAGCTTTAAAGAGATCTTTCTCCCCAGTATATGTTTTGTCCCAGGTATTTTCATAAGCAAGAAAGAGTTGCATTGCAAACCATTCCTTAGTAGCTGGGTAGCTGGCTGGGTATTATAAAACCTATAGTACTAAAATTTGCTTACCTTTTATTTGTTCTTTTGTTGGGTTTCATTTTTTTCCCTCTCCCCTTCACATTTCCTCCAGTGCAACATGTGATTTACCATGGCAAGGTTACAAAGCTAAACTTCCTTTAGAAAGCTATCTCCTTGTAGGAATCTGTAAACATCCAGTTTCACTAAAGAAAATACATCCCTACTGGACCTTATATCTGACTCACCTGCCTAGACCATCAGCAGCACCCATTAGTGTGTAGGACAATGGCGTGGAAGATTGAGTATTGCCTGAGGTCCTGAAAATACGTGAGAATGTAAGCATTTCCTTTTGTCAACATTCCCTGTATGAATCTACCGGTCAAACGAACAGAGGATCTGAAGCCAGAATATGGTAAAAACAAATTATCTGCTCGGAAATAAACAAAACTGAGGCTACAGCTAATTCTATATCTCATTACAAAGCCACCTCAGCTTTACAAGGAATCAGAAATAAGAACAGCAAGTCAGACCTCACTGCAAAGTACGTGGAGAACCTTGTCGTTTGGTAAAATGACGTGGGCTACTTGTTTATCTCAGTGTATTGGTGGGCACTCTCCTTGCAAATACATGGATGAATCACACTAGACCTCTTGCATCATACTTCTTCCAATGGCATATATACAACAGTGATTTTCCGAGAGGGATTAATTAAGAGGAAAGGATGTTTGTTTTATAAAAGGAATGACAATAATTCAAATCCGAACGCTCCTGAACTTCAGAAAAGCTGTGATCTGGCTCTAAAACGAAAGTGCTAGGTCATCTCTATTTAAAAATAACTGTTCCTTTATAATTCACTGCCAATCTCTTTATCAAGCACTGTAGAAGAACTGCTGATTATTTGGTGTTCCATATTAAACATTCATCACCAACAACTGATATGCCCATCATATGAATTAAATGTTAAAACATATGTGTTAAGTGCAAAATTATGTTCAAATCATGTTAATTAACCGGTAGCTATGAAACCTAAATAATTTTCCTAGTCTTGATAAATCCAAAATCATTTGATATGTCTGAATTAGACCCACTTGCAAACACCAATCCTGTATAATGGTTGTCTTTCTCCCTGTGAAAGTCATAATGCTTTGTCCCACTAGAGCATCTAACTTTACAGGATTTTCACAGGCTTCATAAATCTTCAGTAATTTACTTCAGTATGCTTCACTGGGGTTAGCAAACATTGTTATTTTGTTTGCAGAGGAGGAAATTTAGATACTTGAGGCGCAATTTTACAAATTTTGTCTCAGCAGTAAAGCCAGCCTAAGACATCCCTGCTGGTCACAGCAGGCTGCTCCATCGCATACAACAGCACAACCGTTTGTGGACTGAAATCTAAGTTGGATCACCAGAATGATCTTGGTTTGATCCTTGTTCATATCGCCATTTATAACCTGGATTCCTTCAGTCTCCTGCTCCCTGTGAGGAGCTGAGTCAGCACAAATGAGATGTGGGTCCAGAGGGGTGGACTTAGGAAACAAGTGTCCAGAAAAAGCAACTCTCACTCAGACAAATCCCAGAGAAAAAGTGATGTGAAACTATACCCACAGAGATGAACTGTCCATGTCAGAAACCACATCTTTGGCACACTCAGAGCTGAGGTTAGGAATCCACAGAAAGACGTTTCAACCTTCAGGCTAAAGAAACTGTCTGAGAGACAGCAAATTACTGGATCCAAAACTTTGACATAAACCTGTTTCCAGGCAGGAGAACTCATTCATAAAGACAGAGTGCAGAAGGACTGCATGTATCTGTGCCCCCTCCTTGGTAATGTCTTCCTGACAGCTTCATTAAAATACAACTGCATCATCATCACGAAAGAGGAATTATTTATTACAGTGCTTTCTGGCTGGGTACGTTCTCAGTAACAGGGTAAGTTTGTATAGAGCCTGTGTCATCACAGAAAAAAACTCAAAATAAAAAAAGTTCTTGTTTGATTCCACCAAAAATATGGGTGGGTATTAAACACTCTTGTGATGCTCTCCCCATCTGGTTGACCTAACCAGTCAACAGTCAGGGGCTGCAAGATATGCTGGAGTCTGCGAGGGCTTTTCTATCACCCTGGAAGTGTAAAGGGATTCACACTTTCAATTACAGCTATTTTGAAAGGTCAGGGTTTGATTCTCAGGCCACTTTCCATAAGAGCATGAAGCAGAACTGAGACAGGCCATCTCCCCACCCCAGCCATCACCCTAAGACAAACCTACTGAGTCAGTGTCTTGCATGAGATATCAAATTGAATTAGGCAACAGCAGTAACATGTAAAGTGTAGAATATAACCCTGCACATGCATGAAGTACAAGGATTTTCATGCCAGTACAACCAATGAAGCATGGACTTCCAAAGCAATCCAAAATCACAATGCTTCTCTGAGACTTTCCAGGGCAGCACCAGCCTGCACTTCTCTTAAGATCAGACTAACTTGCAGTCTCCAATACTTCAGAGAAACGGATTCCTCTGGAATCTAACTTAAAACTAAAATCAAAGGTGTGAAATGTCTGGTATCCAAAGATCATTTGTTTCAATGGTGTGGGACAGGAATATCAGAACATCACTAATCTATACTGGAGACAGGTGGACACTTCAGTTAGACCCAAATAATCAGAGTGCAACATTTTTTATAGCTTGTGAAAGTCAGCACGTCCTTGCCAAAAAAACTAGGAACCAAGACTGATAAAAGACTTTGAATAGACACCACCATTTCATACCCCATGAGAGGAGGTTTGAGCAAAGCTTTGAATAGAAGTTTCGGCTAGTTTTAAGAAAAAGGCTGAAGGTCATGATGAGCCTGAACAAAAACTACAGGAAATCTCAGCTCTGACTTGTGTGCTATAATGCAGGTGTTTTCATAATGAAAGCTCAGATCTTTTGCTCTCACTGCAATAGTTTTGGGGCAATTTGAGGGTTGAGGTTAGAGACCTTATACTTGGTTATTACAGCAATACTATGTGATATTTACAGTGCTTACCATCTTCCAGGAGTTTTAAAAACAGCAGCTAATTAAATTTTACATTTTAGAATGTATAAATAGGTACTTCTTTACATAGGAATATCACAGGCAGAAATGTAATGTACTTTATCCGTGTCTAGCAAGAGGCAACATTATAACTGGGATTACCACCCCGAGGTTACCGATATTCTTGCTTTCCACTAAAGGAGTGGAAAGATGGTGCTTTGTGCAATAATCACCTTCATACAGACACTGCATAAAGTGTGATATTCCTATTAGGAAAGAGAAATTGTAGGAACAACATTCTCACTGCAAGGATTTTCTAAATATTGTGGGCCAAATTTCCTGTTGGTGTAACTCCACTGACCTAAGAACTTGATGATTCTCCATTACTGTTAACCACATATTAACCTCCAACAGTCCATAGTCTACGGGATTTCATAATTAAAGAAAACGTCTATGGGATATATAATTAAATACTAACTTGCAGACATGTGAAGTTCTTTGAAGCCAAGGTAATTTAAAATAGTTAAATTCAGCTAATGTAAGCAATGATAAGAGTAATAAAATAGCAAATCAATAGTTATTTTTCCTATTAAAAACGTGAAATCTGTCCTTCCTGAAGTCAAATTAATGTGAAGTTGGTGAAATGCTATGAGCTTTGCTTGGAAATGCAAAACAATCTGCTTCCTGCTGGATATTGCAAAACCCAGTACAGCCACAGGTCATCAGACTTTTAGACCCCGTTGGAAGGGAGAAGGGAAGGAAGAATGAACTTACTCACTAAAAAGATGCATTACCCCTTACTAACCTGTGGGGGTCCGAGATGTGAACTCTGGATCAAAATGAAAGGTGTCTTCTGGCCGTCCCACTGCGGGCTTGAAGGGCGGCTTGATTTCTTTCCTGTATAGTTTCTACAAGGAGAAGAAGAGATCACAATCAACAACAATCTGTACACCTTCAGCATCTGCAGATAGGCTCCCCTGCTTTGTTTAGGGTGTCCTCTCTCAGCTCTGTGCCATCCTTGCAGGACCGACAGAAGAGGATGATGTATCCGTAGCTCAGGCTCCTGCTTGACTGGTCGGCTTAAAAGCTGTGCCCTGGATGGTCCCTGCACTTTTTAGTTACTGGGATCCATAATATAAACACAAATGCTTCTGGTAAAAAGTTAGCTCATAGACTGGCACAATATTCCAGCTGGGGCATCTGGAAAGTCACTGGTCTGAAGAGCAGGACTGGGAGGTGCGATGGTAACACCAGGAAACTGCATGGGTGACTTCGGCAGCGCAGCAATGGCAATCAGCACAAAGAACCACTAGGAAGCGGTGTCTGGTTTAGCATTTATTATTTGTCAAGAACTAGCAATATGTTTGACACCCTGCCAGACTGAGCTGAGCAACAGGCCTGGCTGCCTGGTGCTTACAACCTAAACAAAAGACTTGTTCTTTTGGCATATCTGGTAAAAGAGAACAGGCTCACAGCTGAGGATTAGATGAAATTCCCATCAAAAGATATTAGGAAGAAAGCACTGCAGATGGGTGGGGAATCATGCTGAAGGCCTACACGTGGCTTGAGCAGAGGAGCAAAACTAAGAAGAAACATAAGGAAGAGAGGAAGGTATATCACAAGTAAGCACGGCCAGGTGTGTGAGCTTTTGCTGGCGAGGGAGGGGACACGTAGGGGATCACATAAGTGATCACATAAGTAAGAGTCATCATAAATGCATGCTCATACACTGCCGTTATTACCAGAGGTTTTGTGGCCTCTTTAATCGCGCTTAGTGATCTTTAAGACGTTGCTACTCTGTGCTCCTTTGCAAGCATTCATAAATACACACACACAGACACACGCACTCTGGGGTATGAACAAACTGAGGCGCTGCATGTCTGGATCTGATCCAAAGCCTACAGAGGTTAATGGAAAGAGTCCTATTGATTTCAGTGATCTCTGCATCATCTCTGCTTGAAATGGCCAAACCCGAACATCGTGCTGATGGCAGCATGAGGAACAGCGCTCCAGTTTGACTCCCTGCCCCACGTTTCAGTCCCTAGACTGCATTCCCTTTCCAGCAATGCATTTGTTCTCAGGTTTCAAAGGTCCGAATTAGTTGCCACAGACAGTGCCCAATAATTACCATGTCTGAGCATAAGTATAACGTTTCATCCAAACTTTCAAGTCATAATAGGAGCTGGAGAGTTCAACTTTATGACTGTTTGTAACATATATTTTCAGGTTAGCTCTTAAAACAACTTCATAATGAGCTGATTTTTCAAAATATTTAACGGAGATTAATACATGCTTGTCCAACTCTTTGCATGCAGGAAGATTCTTTTTAACTGTGGGTTTTGCGGTGAATTAACTTCTGGAATACAAAGCATGTGGTCAAACCTAAGATATATACACATCAATATAATTTGAACTTGATTTTGCATAGATAAATAAAGGTTCTTGAGGCAGGACATTCTGTAGCGTAGTATTAGCATTAGCATAAAGCATATGTTTGTGGTTGAATTATGATTCCCTGGAAAAGTGGAATGGTGAGACTGGAAATGACTCTGCAATAATTAATGGCCATTTCACCATAAAAAGTTCCTGCTTGCGTAAAACTGCTACGTATCTTCTGAGAGAAAAAAGAGATGAATAATTGCTGTGAGCCACAATGGAAAGCCAGTCTTCCAAATAATTAAAAGCAAAATTGCACTCTTAGACAGGAAGTGTCACTCATCAACTGAAAAGTATCAACCTAGTAATTAACATATAGCTTTTTCTCTCTGCACAGAACTTTAAAAGAGAACTGAGCACCTACTGAAGGTTTTTCTGTCGCTAGGATTTCACCTTGGGAAAGCTATTTACTTCCAGCTTCCCTTTATTTGTCTTAATTCACAACTGCAGTCCTTCTACTGCAGAAAGCACTATGGTCGCACACACACGCTTCCTCCTTGAATTAAATGCACCCCTCATCCTGTGAGGTCCAAAAACTGGAACACGTTTTAGAGTCGTACATCATTTGGGAACGGCACTCTCTTTTGATTATCGTAACCATATTCTCCCTGGCCTCTTAATTCCTCCCCCCATCTGTAGTTTCTTAAGTGCTGTTGGAGCTACATTTGTATTTTGAATCCCTAACCCACATCCTCCACTACTAGGGAGGGATTTAAGATTCATCGTGAGTCACACGCCACCTAAAGATGTGTAATCACAAATTCGCTTGCTGGGAGGGGATGGAAACAAAGAAGTTGCTTGTGCGAGTGAAAGGCACCTCCTCTGAGCACAACACGGATAACTCCCTTTTCCATTTCCTTTTCCACTTGTGATAAAAATTATTTCTGGTGTTTCTGACTAGACAACTAGGAACAGCAAAAGGTAAACTGCCTAAAACTTTTTTTTTCCCCCAGGCTCTTGAATCGGGTAACTAAATTAAATCTTTGAGGAACAAGAACAAGCAGAGCGGTGTCATCTCTTGGCTTCCCCATCCCGCACGGGCTCCAGTTCTCTGAGTGAGCCACTACAACCAAAGCCAATTCACTGAAGCACACTAAACCACAGGGCAGCACAACACAGTTAAAAATGAAGGCTTGCTGCAGGCAGAACGCTTCTTCCTTTGAAAACCCGCATCCTGTAGACTGCAAAACACAACGTGACACAAACTGATCTAAGAAAACAGTAAGAATCACAGCCGTTGTTTTCTATACACACAGAGAACAAATCTCTTGGAGCATTTGAGATCCTTCTGGATTTTCCAAGAATATTTCTCATTTTAGGTGAAATGTATTAACCTATTATCTCTTACTGCGGTCCCAAAATTATTTTAGGCTGACAGATCACCTTGATCTCTTCCAACAGAAGCCAACCAGAGTGGCAAATGGCATAGCAAGTTAAGTTTCAAATCTTGTCTTTGACTATTTCTATTATGCTGTCACATAACTTATGGTAAAATTTAGACAGTTATCTTCTTCCCAAGCCATGGGGATCCTGGCTCTGTATGCAGAAGTCACTGGGAGTTACACCACCTATTTTAATGGGAACAGTGTCCCAGTTGTCCCAATTTAAATCCCAGTTTTCATATCCAAATTATTATTTTGGGGCATCTTATTAGGCATTCAAAAAGACTTTGGATATGTTAATGCTAACTGGAGCATTTAAACTTCAGGTTGGGTGTTACGTGTTATTTTGCATGGGTATAAGAAGTTGAAGATTTTTTTTTCATAGAATCATAGAATCTTCATGGTTGGAAAGGACCTTTGAGATCATCGAGTCCAACCAAACAACCTACAATCTCTGCCCCTAGAGCATGCCCTGAAGTGACACATCTAGTCGTTTCTTCCACATTACTTCCACATCTGTAAAGGAGAACTGTATTCCTTAGCCATTAATGTTTTATTGAGAATGTAATTTCCAGTAAAGAATAACCCCCCCACATCCCACACCCATTTTTTAAAACTGGCCACAGCATTGACTTATCACAGTAAAATGTGACTGCCAGGTATCAGGAATCACTGCGCATCATGCACAGCTGTCAGATCCGGAGGCTGTGTGGAGGGAATGCATAATCCATAGAATGAGGGGGATAAACTTCAAGGTGTGAAAGCACTGATTTAGATAATCACACCTGGATACGTATCCATGCTTCTGTCTACTTATCAACCCCTCACATCCTTCTGAGATTTTGATAATCAGTACCTTCAGTTTGAGAAACTACGAGGTTCTATCAACTTCCTTTCTCATTCGGGGCAAAAACCTTTTTTCAAAGAACTAATTTTCCCTATAAGAATGTACGTTGCCAGACCCCTAATATGAGCTTCATCTGAACACCTCCTCAGCTGAGAGTCAAGTAATGCACCACGGAGAGTAGTAACAAAATGCTGTGACATGCGTCTGTCTCTTGTTACTTATAAGCAGCTAATTTTTCATCATCTTTAAAAAAAACACACTCCTAAAAAAACCCAGAGACATAAATGCCCTGTACGTGTGCCTGGCAAATATCAAGAAAAAGAAAAAGGTTTAATTTAATTAAAAACTATTTAGTCATTTCCTCAACTGAGTTTCTTTGATGAAGAATTGAATTATTCCTTAGACACCTCCTAGAAATAGAAAGATGCTACCCTCCACAGTGACGCGCTTGTAGTGTGAGAATAAACTCCCTTGATACATGCACCTGCCGTGGAAAATCCAATAAGCAGACAAAAGGATGAAGCGCCTTCTAAAACGCTTGTCCTCTCCTAGATTAATGACTCAATGTTATTGCCTGCAAATGATAGAGAAGCTAGCAGAAATCAGACCTTGGGATCAATTTTTGCTGTTGGTAAAACCCGCAATTAAATAATTCATGTTTTCAGTTTTGTTTGATCTCTGATTAATATTGAAGGAAATAGAACTTGAGTCCACTTGCTTCCCACTGTTTCCCTCAGCTGTATTTGACAGTTCATTTTCTAGCATGTCATTTGCTCTAGTTCCAATTTAGCCTGTCATCTAAACAAAAACTACTGTTTATAGCCCACTCCTCCGACTGCAGTCTGCAAAAATGGATTTCATTTTTCATTTTCAATGAAAAGCCAGAAATCCTTTGTGCGTGACCTGGAAAGAAGAAACAGTAATAAGAAAATCAGGAACAAGACTGTGCCTTCTCAGAGCCAATGACTGGAATTATCTGACGTCAACTCGGTTCGGGTCTGCTTGTCTTAAGGAGAAAAGGGGTTGCAAGGGTAGTAAGCAGGTAAAACTCAGAAGGAGCTGGACATCTATTCTCCTTCCTGTGAATCCCAGCCTTGATCATGAATGACAGTCCATTCATTTAACAAAGGATCCACTGAATTTGCATCACAGGGCCTACTAAATGCCTTAGAGCAGCAAGACTGATATTTGCAGAAACCTTCCTCTGTTCTTTACCCTGGGAAGTGGGAATTTAGGGTTTTGTTACCAGGTGACAACAGCTGCAAAACAAGACTGTTACAGAGATGAGCTCACGCCACAATTTAAGTTTGGGCATAAAAACTCCGTGTCAAATTGTCCACAGTTCATTTAGTGCTACTCGCACACCAGAAGTTAAACTTTGGGTGGCTGGAGATTTGTGCTGAAGAATGGCACCCTGGAACACAGGAATGGCATCTGGGAAAGGACAGGAGGAGGACGGTTGCTCTCTGGCCACGCTCGTGTTTTCCAGGATTGCACCTATTGTCTCTGCGTGCAGTGGTCATCAGCACTTGCTGGGCTTGGTAGGACCATCTGCAGCATCGTAACAGGGGGATTTTTTACACTGCGTATGTTGTTTCCACTGGGTTTGCTGCCTTCATCCAAACCCGACAATATGTCTGGTTGCGTTCGATTGAAGACAGTGAGGGTTGGGAAACGAGTGGGAAATGACTGCTCCAACAGGTAAACACTTGAGCAACACAGTAACCAAGCCCCAACCCAAAACCCAAGGGAACAGCTCTGACAGTACTCTGAAATGAAGGTCCCATTTATACATTTCTGTCTGCAATTCTAATGACCTCATCACTGCGATATCTACACTTCACACACAACTTGGAAGGAAGCAGCTCTTTTTGAATCTCTTTTTAAAATTACGTGAAGCAACTTAGTGGTTGTTCCCGGTTATCACATCACACTTGTAGGAAAAATCTTGCTTAAAAAAAGACCTGTTTCTTACTGGGTTTCTAGAAGACACTAAACCATTCTGACCCTTTGTGATAAGGCGGCTCTTGATGGAGGATCATTTTACTACAGTCGCTGAAAGTTTCTGTGCAGTCAGTCGCAGCACGCCTGTCTATCATACCTGCCAAGGTAGTATAGAAGCTCTCCAAAAGAGCTTGCCTCCTGCTCTCTGCGGTCTTTATATTACCAAGGTATAAAATAAATCAACATTCATGCCCTGCCTCAACAACGTTGTTTGCTGACTGCCTGCAAATTGATGTGAGTGATTCTGTATACGTACGTGATGGGAGAACAAAATGAGGGCATCGGGGACTCTTCTCCTGCAACTGTATAGAGATCAGCACTAAACATCTGTGCCTGATCCATTTCTGTTCTCTGACCCCGCTCTGTTTCTGTCCACGGAGAACATGTCAGCAGTTGGTTGGATCACCATCACCGTAAGGCAAGTCCCTGGCTTCAGCTCAGGGCCAGGCTGGCTCACACCACTATGAAACGCGTACGATATTGCTGCTGTAACTAGATAAGCCTCCCAAGATCTCCGCGAGTGATAGTAAAATTAGGATTAAATGAGCAAATATATTGCAAAGATGATAGCTGACCTGTGTAATAATGATCTGTCTGTCTCCAAGAGAGTGCAATAAGCACTAATTACGTTGGATTAAAATGGATCTTTACAGCTATATTTTACAGCAAAGTTAGAGGGCTAGATAAGACATCAAAGGGCAATTAAATCCACATGCCCCTCTAGCTCCAAGTCATGTTCAAGCATACCTAGCCTCTTCATGGTAGACATTTACCTAACCCATCCATAAGAACTTTTTCAGACAATGTACAATTTCCTCAGACAGGCATGAAATTGTTCCCTAAAAAACTGAGCTTGAAACAATCACCAATCGAGAAGGTGGTCTTGAGGAGTCTGATAGTCCAGAACTGACTTTGCTGAAAACTTTTCCAAGATGCAGAGCCTCATTTCTCTGTGATGAGTTACTGAGCTGCTCCACTAGCAAACACAGAAGACGGAGAAACCCTCTCACTGCTCCAGTGCTCCTTATTACGTTAAGATGTACGCACTTGACCTGTATTTTGATTGCAAAGCTGAGGACTGCAGAGATAACACGGGAATACAGAAAATAATAATAATAAAGAACCGAACTCTTCAGGTCTCTCTATTTTTTCTTTTCACTTAATGTTTTCATAAATGTAAAGTCTTTATATAGAATCTCATGATTAGTAAGAAGCAGAAGAGGTAAGAGAATCTAGACTCCAAAATATACGTAATGGGACTAAAAGTTGTGAGGACCATGAAGGAAAATTTCAAACTCCACTTTCAGTGATCATCTCTTAACATGCTTATGAGTCATGACAACTCTTTAACATGCAATTTGAATTAGACTGATGAATTTTTCCAAGATAAATGATTCTGTGGGCCCTTCAAAGGCCACCTGGGCATCACAAAATGTGCTTTTGCAGAGGAATTAACTTTACTGTAAAGCCCTGAGCAGTGGTTTGAGAATGTCTCTGTCACATACATTCATGCTGTTTTACCAGAATTTATAGCGAGAACTGCATCAGTGTGATCAATTCAGATCAAATATTAAAGAGACAGAACAATACCATAACATGGGTCAGATAAAATTAAACTAGAAAATTCTAGAGGATGTGGCAATCAGGAGCTCCGATGCACTGGTAGATGTCTCAGTCAAGAACAAAATGTGTTTGCCTCCAGGTTTGTCTAAAAATAAGTTGAGTTGAACAAATATGACGCTGAGTATGAAAGAAGGTTTAACCTGTTGCAAGTCTAAATTGAATAGTTAGCTAATCTCTACCACCAGCTTTATGAGCTGTAGCTGATAGCAATAAAATAAATCCTTGTTTACCATTCTGTGAATCATGTCTGACATGTGTTATTTGAACCATGTTAGATTTGATCAAATGTTTGCTGTTCCAATTTTGAGTGCTGATGTTAAATTAATGACTCACCTCAACAAAACATCAACAACTTGTATGAGGAGTTGCTGTTTCCTGTTCTGTCCGCTTCACTTGTATACTCAGGGATTTAAAATCACTCTTCTGAAAATCCATCTGTGATGTGCTTTTCTGTATCCCCCACTGCAATATAGTGGAAGGGCCAGATCTTGTCCTATGGTCACTTAGTCCAAAACTGACAAGAAGGGGTCAACAAAGCTATCCTGTTGGAAGATTTATGATTCCCCCAGCATAAAGTAGCATAACCTGCTGTACAGCCTGCTGTACCAGCTCTACCAACACCCAGCCAGTCCCAGTAGCACCATACTGTGTTTGGGAAAAGGGTGAGCCCGGAGGTTTTGGGAGCTCCTGGGAGCTCCTGGCAACAGGTTTGTGTAACAGCAGACCTGGAGCTGCTCTGAATAATTCCAAGAGTGAAAAGGGTTCACAGAGGTCCCTGATATTGGAAAGAATAAAACCAGCATCTAGTCCAGCTTGCCCGACCCAGTGAGAAGGGTCAAGTATTTCAATACGGAACATAAAAGTAAAAAGATGGAGGGAGCTGGAGCATCAGACCACTTCCCACTGGAGCATCTCTTTAAATCCCAGTCCTTTGGTTCTATTTTCTTTTGCAAATGAAATATTACAGGAATTCTTTCATTTAATTTAAAGCTGCTCATTTTCACTCCAGTCCAGCTCTCACAATCAATGCATCATGTTTATTAGAGCTGAATGTGGAAATTATTCTGCAGAACCCTGCAAATAGCCTCAGGTAGTACCATGATAAGCCAGACCATCAGACAAAAGAAAGACAAGGGGTTAGAGAAAACTGGCAATGCTAAAAGCAGCTTTATATTTCTTTCATTTATGGGTATGTGAAGAAATGTATATATAGAATCATAGAATCATTTAAGTTGGAAAAGACCTTCAAGATCATTGAGTCCAACTGTAAACCTATCACTACCAAATACGTATGCAAGAGACACAGGCACCCACTTAAAAGGCTCTAGCTCCTGGGTTCTCTATGTTAGGGTTCACTTCATCTTTTTTCTAAGCATGCCAGTTTGTCTTCAAAAATTTACCTAAGAAAAACTAATTTAAAAAATAAATAAAATGCTGCTCCACTTACGTTCCAGTCAATAGTAACAAAGAAAGGGTGACGTTTAATTTCTTCCACTCCATCGAATCCCGCACCTGACAAGAGAATGAAAGAATCAAAATGAAGTCATGCTTAGAAGAGTGCTGCACGACATCTCTTCTCCAGCCTTCCTCCCCGTTTTCTTCTGACAAAGTTGGAGTCACCATGTAAACATTTCTTCTAGTCAAGAAACCCAGAACAGCAGAACTGACGTAACACTATAAACTACCATAAATACAGACAAGGGCACCTCATTAATGAAAATCTGATGGTTTTTTTTTTACTTTTCTCAAATAGAGGCTGGTGCCAAGGCTGAATAACTGCTCTCTTCAGGCTTCAGACGAGACGCGGGATTTCAGCCAGAGCAAAGCGCACGCACCGGCAAGGCCAGGAGACGCCCCAGGATGTCTTGATACTATGGCAAGGCTACTGATGCTCCCTGCCACCAGTGGCAGCTCTTCTGTCCACACTGACTTTCAAATCTTGGCTAATTACCCATTCCCCACGGGCAGGGAAAGCTGCACTACAAATGAATTTAGACTCAAAGTACCAAACGGCTCCAAATGATCTGAGCTAAGTCAGGGTTTTAGGTTCCCCTTTTTTGAATACTGTCTTCAAATTTGCTTGGATACCAACATCATCACTTTCAGTGGTACGTTTCCTCCACTGTTAAATTTTTGTTACATTACTATAGGAAATTTAGGGAAACTCTTCTGAGATCTGGTAATGAATCTAATTCCGTCATTACTTTTGCCTTATATCTTCACTGAAGATTGTCTTTTTTATTCATTTAGCTCAACTTATTTGCTTCAGTGCCACCGCAAAAACCAACAGGTGCTCTGCAATAATTAAACAACTGTCGGAGATGATTTAGCATACCATTTTTGGGATTGATTTGACTTTATTAATAGCACCTTTCATTTTCCAGTAGGAGAAATAAGATCTGGAAGCAAAGGCTTTGCATTGCAATTTTGGAATCTGTTCCTGAAAGGTACACAGTGCATCTTTACAAGGATGCTGAGCAATCTTGATTCCCCAAAGGACCTGGGATTCATAAGCACCTTGCAAAAGGCACTTAGCACCTAGGAGGACTCAGTTTTTTATATGCAGTATCTGTACTTTCTGAAAATCAACATTACAAGCAGCTTTAGAAAGGTCTTGTCAGCTCAAGCTTTTGTAAAACGTGACATCTGCTCTCCTTGTGTACAAGACATTACCGATGTTTGCCAAAATGCACTGATCAGGAACGGCTTCCTACAGCCTGCTTAACATTCACTGATGAATGGATACGAAAAACAAACACTGTGAAAATAACATGCAGGATTGTCTGCCAGGCCTGCTGGATAATAACACAAGAGGAACGTTTTTCTTATTACTTCCCCATCCTGGTAATCTTACAGTATAGACAAACGTAAGTGATGTAAAAGAGGATAAACAATCCTAGCCCATCATACAAAATGATGTGCTCAGAGGTGATCGACCCCACTAAGGAGTGAGCTCTTTGGGTTACGATGGACAGACAGTTCTAGGCAAACACAAGATAAAATCAAATCTCAGAAAGAGAAAAGAGGACAAAAGGGAGACCATCATTGCACTGTCACTGTGTAAGTCTGTTGTACACCTGTAACTTGAGCATGGAACGTAGCTGACACCCTCATCTATAAAGGGATATACTTATTAAAGGCAGGAAAAATCCAAGAAGGGCAACAAGGAATGGTATGGAATGACTGAGTAGGCCAGGACTTTTCAACCTGGAAACAGATGACAGAGGGCATTTATGACAGGTCATTAAATGATGCTAGCAGGAATCATGTTCAGAACAACCTGGAGATGTTTCCTCAAGCAACAGATAGTTGTGTGATATAGAATTCCTTGGAAAAGAAGATGTGGATGCAAAATATTTATATTTTAACCATATTTTAACCCATATTTATATGGGTTCAGGGGGAGGCCAGAAAAGTATGTTGAAGAGAAATCTGTTGAAGATTAGTTAATCGACAAACCACAAGAGGTTCAGGAAACCCCTTACTTGACCTTAGAGCAGGTGTAGACTGGGAGACAATCCGGGTGAAGTATCACAGATGCTTACCCTATTCTTACTCTTCCCTAGGCAGTTGTTTATGGCCCATGGGTACCGAATAAGAAAATACTGAGACTTAGCAACAAGACCTGTTCTACATCTTCCCTAGCATGTTTTTTCAACTCACAGTCTAAAGTCTGCACTAGATTCCCTTGGCAGATTGCTTCTGATTTTAGCATTGTCAACAGAAACATGAAGAGAATTACATTAAGCAACTCTTCAGAGAAGAAGTATCTGTGAAAAATGTTTTGTGTTCAGTGGCGGTGACTGGAAACGTAACGGGCAGATGTTCTTTGCTACATAAGGATGAAACCCAAGTGCCAAACTGATTTGGAAGGGCTGGGATAAATGCTACAGACCTGTAAGGTACTCGTAGCATTCCCTAGACTGAGTATAACTGCTAATGCATTCAATCTTCTCTGCTCTGTCCCTTCCCCGCTGTTTCCCTTTTCCCTCTGTTGTTGGCTTATGGATAGATAGATCATTGTGTGATGGGAATGCCCTGCCTTTTTCAAACAATCTATTTGAAAGCCATACTTTTTGCTACTGTTACTCTTTTTTCCACAAAAACACAGGAACCAGGACCAAGGAAAAAGGCCACCGATAGCTACTTCTCTTAATGGGGGACTGCAGTGTGCAGTAAGGAATGTAGCACGCAGTTGACAGACGTTTGTCTGAAAAATTGGCATTTCCCACTTGGAGCACCTCAGATCAGAGCTCTGGGCGCTGAAGGAATATGTTGCTAGGAGTGCCAGGGCTTGACTCCATCTCTAGTTAGCTTAATGTATTAAAGAGATTTAGGATGGTAATAGCCTAATTTTGCAAAAAGTGAAAGACTTCCAATTCCCAGCAACCGATTTTACACCATGGAGAAGGTTCAGTGCTTCCTGCAGTTTTTATTCGCTGATCTTCCCCACTATGAGACCTACTGGCATAGCTCATGGCTCCCTCTTGGGCTGTGTGCTGTGGCTGCAGGCAGCAGCATGTGGCCTGGTCCTCTCCTCAACTGGAGGAGGGAGGTGCCTCAAGGGTGTGTTCAGGGACAGCTCTGGTAGCCCAGAGGGGCAACCCTGACCCCGCTGCAGAAGTCCATGGGAGAGGTTGGGCACTGGTGCTCAGTGGTCATGGCGGAGTCCTTCTGGATTTGCTCAGCCATTCACGTACCATTTGCAAATCTAAAGCGGTACTAATAAGAGATGTGCTTTCACAGAGAAAAGAGAAGCACTGGAGAAGTCATAACTGGAAAGTCCTGTTTCATGGGGATGGACATTTTGGCCTAGAGATGGGTATTTAGCAAACTGTGGAAGTGCAGCACACGATGGCACACCACATGAACTTCTTCACTTTAACTTCAATTTAGTAATCAAACCTATCTGTAAAGAATAATCAGCACAATCAAACCTATTGCCTGCAAATATTCCTACACGCTATCCAGTCCCATGAGGGTCTGAGAAGATAAATAATGCTTTCAAATCAAATTGCCAGTTTAAACACATTATAGAGTGCAAGGATTCATATAAAAGCAGCCTCATGTTAATAAGCGAGAACCTGATTATCTAAGATTGTTTTATGCCTGTAATAAAAGTGTCTACAAGCAGTAACAGTAGAATGTTTTATTTGTAATTGGTTTTGATTGTCGAATCATTATGGACAATCTGAGCCTCGGAATATATTAAGGGGAAAAAGGGAGACCTATGAAATTTGAAAGTTGATTATTTGGATATCCAAAATGAGCAGAAAGAGTTTCCAGATTTTTAGTTTCAGATCATAAAATTTTAGTGTCTCCACAGCTTCAGAATCTTTTTAGTGGGCTAAATTTTTTGAAACGTGTTCCTAAGGTTTACAAGAAAGATGTACAGTCACTCTGACAAAGGGGACACTTGTTTTAAAAACTCATCATCTTATAAAACTGAAAAACAAAGTTTTCTATGTGCCAAAGCAGAAATTATCTTCTCTGACAACATGGGATAAGGGAGTGATAACAATTTCTGTGGCTACTACTCTGAATCTACTGGCGCATGCTTCTACTCTATACTTTCTTGGCCAAGCTTCTCAATTATAAGGACTAGAACCTTTACATTGCTCAGCAGTGTAGGGAATTCCTGAAATGCTCTTTACATTCATTTACCTACCTGAGTAGACCCAGGCCTTAGGATAAATAAGAATTAGACCCTTGCCTAAGTTCCTGGAAATGGAATGAACTAGCACCTTCATAGTACAATTTCCTTTCTGAGATGCTTACTCCTTGCTTGCCTGGATATTCCGGTTACTTTCTTTTAAGAATTTAAAATTATGTTCATCCATAATATGAAATTTGTTGTATTTAATCAGAGCAATAATACCAAAGCAGCACTATGCAGACTATTCGTTCAGCAAAATGTATAGGCTCAGAAAAGTACAGAACACACCCATAAGAAAGGATGCCAAAGGAAGGCAGACTTTCCATTCCTTAATTTTTTTTTTTTCCTAAAGCATTAATACAGGCACCAGACTTAAAAATAGAATCAGGTAAACTGGATTACTAAATTCCTTCTCCGCCTTGTCTGAGTATCTCCCTTCAACTCTAATATTTTTTTCCATTAATAATCCAAAACTTAAAAGTTTCAAAGCAAAATTTAAAATACATCATCAATCTTTACTTCTATTTGTTAAGATATCAAAATCAAATAGCAAAAAGCAAGATGGTAGTCAGGATAAAATGATTTTCGAAGCTCAGCATCTTTCATCTTGCCAATGTTAAAACCACTTTGGAAGTAAATACAAACACTTTCCAGATTTGCAAACTTCTGAAACAATGGCTGAAAAAGAAGTGTTTGATCCATAATATGATTAATTTATTTTAGTGCGCTTCATTAATTTTCCAAAGATTTTTCAAAACAGGATGTCTAAGCCTACTTTTCTTTTAACTTCAGACTATTATTCCTTTCCCAGAAAAAGCTAAAATCCACAAAGTTGAAGCAGTCCTTTTATCTACTGACTTTTGTTCAGTATTTAGGCCAACCATTTAAGTATTCCTTCTTTCATTACCAACAAGTCTGTTTTCATTGTCCTTTGTGCTGATTCTCAATCAGTTAAAACAGCGAGAGCCTTCAGAAGCTTTCCACCGCTATCCCTGAAATGTTAAGATCCATTTTTCTGTTACTTTTTTAGATTTTATTTCCTTGGATGTTTGCATTATAAATAATCTCCTCCTCTCTCCCAGCCTTCCCAGTATTTCAATAAACCTCAGGTTTAAAACCCTGACCCTTAACAATTCCCCATTATTAAAAGGGAGACGTATGGTGGCTAGAACTGTCATGCCTAAAACTAAGCAACTTCGCTTATTTTGGTAAGTAGCTTTTCATTTAAGGATCAGTATCCAGAAACTCCTGCTGATTTCACTGGAGCCCCATTTTGGATGGATAGCAGCTTGTGGGAAGCCACAAAATGAGCAGAGCAGAACAAAACCAAGAGACGGAGACAGGGAGGAAACAGCAGAAAGGAACAGAGCGGGAGGAGCGGGGAAAAGTTTAGATTTGCTGCAGCATCTTGTTTTTCCGAACATAGATTAAACCTAGAAATCCCAAGACTCTAATTTTCTCTAACGTCAAGCAAATTGCTTGAGAGCAATTGAAACCTGCTGAGAAAATGTGTTTTTCCACTACTATCTCTAGAGCGTATCAGACTCCACAAGCTACTATTTAGGTCAAGAGGTAAAACCTATGGGAGGGCATTCCTTCTGCGGGCTCTGCAGGTGTCTCCCCTAGGAGGAGAGGGGCCACAGCAGCGTGCTGAGGGACTAGCTCCCCATTCCCACCCAGCCCTGCGGGAGGCCGGGTTGTCCCTGGTCCCTTCGTGGAGCAAGGGCTCTGGGCTCCTGCTCTCCCCAGCGGTCGCAGCGAGAGGCAGCCTGCTCCACACTGTCCTTGTCCACAGGACTTTTTTTTCACAAGCCTCAATATTTAACCAGTATATACCATTCTCTAAAAGACAAGTCATTTATTAGCTGCCAAAACTCCCATGGATGGCAATGACAGTTGACCACATACTTAAATATGACCCATCAGCTCTCTTCTTGTGATACAGTTTACAGAATCAAAGGATTAAATTCCTGCTCCTCAGGTCAATTCCTGCTCCCAAGGTCACAAAAAACCCAACAGAGGTACGAAGGAGGGGTTTGTCCCTTTCCTTTAAAAGCAAATTCTTCCCCTGTTCATCCAAAATGCAGAATACGAGAGCTGTGGAGAAAAAAAAAAACCTCCAAAATTTTTCACAGAACTAGATATGATTTTTAAATGAAAACCAATATGGTGCTATTATCTTCATATCATTCATTTGATATGACTGCTCTTATTTTTCCACATAACAACAAAGACCAAATTTGCAATAAAAATCATGGACCAGGCATTGTCCATGACCTCACCAAATGCAATGAATTTCTTAATAAAACTCCCAGGCAAAGGTATGGCGTAAGACACGTGACCCAATACATGCTTCTAGTTTATCACAATTTAAATAGGATCATTAACAAAGGGTGAAAACACAGTAGTAAGAAAGGAGATAATGCATTTAGGGTAATAAAGAAGAAGGCCTACTGTGAAAATGCTCCCAGCAAACAGAACGAGACAGCATTTAAATGTATTTGAGAATGGGAGAGAGAAATTCTACTCCCTTTTGGTCCCAACCTCAGATTTGCAGCTAAATTATACAGAATTAAAAAGATACCTGTTTCTCAGTTCTGTATATTATCATATGCAGCAGTTATCTTAAACTTTTCATAAACGCCGGTGGTTTACTCTACCTCGTCACTGAAAAAATAAAATACAAGCTAATATCGTGTTTTAGATTCCAATGGATTCCCTGTGCCCTTTGCAAATTTCTCTAGTAACGCTCAAGGTTCAGCGCACTCTGGGAAAGAACGCAAAATGCCACATAATGAAGAGGGTAACTATCAGGGAAGATGCACCGAGAGAAACGATCACCACTTGACACGGCAGAGCGCACATAACAAATGCCCCGATCAAACGCGCGCGCGCGTACCTAATCTGTTGGAGGGGTTCCTTTTGAAGAGGGCTCGCAGCAGGCTCTGGGCTTCTACGCTCAAGAACTGTGGCATTCCCAGCTTGGCTCTGAAAGAACACAACACTTGAAAAGAAAATAGATTTCTCAAAAATTTTCTCCATCCCACTGTGGTTTTAAAAATGGAATTGTAGTAGTCAGGACGGGCAGACACACATGAATTTGGTGACCAAAGGCTACCTAAGCATAACGCAATACAGATTGAGGACCTGATCTTGTTTCTGCTGGAGTTAAAGAAGGTGTTACCGCTGGCTTCACTAAAGGTACAGTAGATCTAATGAATCTTATAACACCTTTTGCAACCTAAGGTCATTTTCCTACAGAATTTTTTTCACTTTTTTAGCTTGCTGGAATAAATTGGGGAATCCAGAGGAATTTAAACAAACAAACACAACTTAATGAAAATAACGATACTAACCCACATATTGATTAAAGAAAATAAAACTTTCCCCTTGGCAATTCACTGCTACAGAGAAAAAACGTATAAAGATGAAGACAAGCTTCAAATACTGATGTGTGCACTTAACATTAAATGAATGGGAAATTTGCAAAGGAAAAGATTTGAAACTTGGCAACAACAAATCCTGCAGAAATGTGACTGTTCCCACTTTTGTGCGAGTAATGACATTCTGTACTACAGAAAATAGGATACATGTCTTTTGTAAGGCCCTCTCAGTAATTCACTTCCTACTATTTATTCTGAAGGCAATTTTAGACCCACATGCAGGCATCAGCTGTGCGTGCCTTACCAGATTCATGCCTTACACAGCTTTAAAAACCACATTATTATTCTCTACCTTTCATATACTCGGGAGCTACAGGCTGCCCAGAGGGTACAGTTAACTCATAGTCAGAGCAAGGAAAGCAGGTTTGGTACTCACTTGAGAATGAGTGCCATTGTCTCCTTTCTGTCTTTTCCCTGGAAGGGTAACGATCCCGTCAGCATCTCAAACTGTGGAGTAACAACAAAATGGTAAATCAAATGAGCATTGAGACGGTCTGCATAGCTGATCGACACCACACCCACCTTCTATTTCTAACACAACTGAAAACTGGAGGAACAGAAACGGCCCAACAAGCTATACCTCAGAAAAAAATGACACGGCAAGTCTGGATTATGCAGAACATGAAGGATCGACATGACTATTTTGTTCAAGAGTCTTGTTATAAACCGTTTACACTGATAATTGGGGTCAAGGTTTGGTATGTTTGGGAAGAAGTCTCATATACGCTGTTTCCTCCAGCAACCATTTTATGACCAATGCTGGAGATGAGATATTCAGCTGGGGGGACCCTTAGTCTGAACGGGTATGGCTGTTCTTAGATGTTTGGCATGGACTCTGGTGCAAGGAAAATGGGTTCAACATGCCACTCCCCATCTTTTTAGCTTGAGTCAAACCACCTTTTTGATTGTGTATTTGCACCGCCTAGAGATACCGCTGCTATACTTTGCAGGAGAAACATGCACAAACCCCATGTTCTCAAGGCATTTGAGCGTGCTTTTTTCTCTCCCGCTTTGGTTCCCCTGTCTGTATTTAGTGATGAATTTTGCAAGTGTCATATTTAGCTGAACCCAAATCTCAAAGCAAAACTCAGCAATCATCATCAATTACTTGCCCAACTCACACAGGAAAACATCAATCAGTTATGGTTCCTTTGAAACAGATTAATGCTTTCATTAAATTTGACAGGAATTTCACATTTGTAACCAAAAAAAAAAAAAAACCAAAACCAGAAAAACCCAGCCAAAGAAGCTTGCCTGATATGGGTTCAGTACCAGGTCTTTCATGCAGCGCCTGCCACAGCATTTCATGGGGGTACAAGTGGCAGCTGGTTCCTCTGACCAAGGGATGATGAAGGTTATGCATCACCAAACACCAAGACACCAAGAACAAAGGAGGACAATGCCCACTGAGGGTAAGGAGAATCGTTTGGATCTCTTCTACTATAATAAGTACCTACTAATAAATATGTGTTTCTATAATTAAATACCTGTTACGGCAGGACAGACTCTGCAACCCTTATGTAGTTTTTGTATCTTATCTCACAAGTAACCTCACTGCTCTCAGGAAGCACATTTATGCAAAAAAGGATCCCTTCATTGCCAAAACCTGTGTCGGACTGCCCCGCAGCCTGACTCTTCCCTTTTCCCAGATTAAATATAGCCACACCGTGGGAAAAATGTAAGAAAACATAAGAAAACTGTAACCATGAAACTGTTATGCTAGTTTTGGGAGGAGGGCAGAGGAGAGGTTTAGAAGCCAGATAACTAATTGACTATAATTAATTGAAGGATTAATCTGCATTAGTAACAAATTGCCTCAAGGTAATAAAACATAGTAGAAACAAGGAAAAAACACTTTTTAAAAGTGTGTATGGCTGAAAAATATACATAAGATTTGGAAAACACAAATGTGTTAACCCCTGCTGGCTGGTAGAGTGAGAAGAGCTGGCCGGTAGAGCTGGAGGAAAGCAGCTCGTCTTTTAGAGAGAAACATGATGGGGGAGAATTTTTAAAACTGCCAAAATGACACCGGAGCTCAAGCACCGTTTTCAAAGTAATTCTGACCTATTAGAGCCTTAGCCCTGAAAAAAGTGTTCAGATACAGTGGGGATGAGGAGCAGAGAACGCTGCTTCCCAGGGCAGCAGCAGCAATGGTATATATTGTACTAAACCCTCCTCACGATTTCTGAAAGAGCTTACCTTCAGAGTAAGTACCTAATGTTCACTTACACTTGCTCATGTTACTTTGTTGTTACAATAAATCTAATTTAACAGCGCTAACGATGACTCCTACAGCTCATTTGTTTTGGCGGAAACGGGCTTGACACTGCTGATGCAGATGGCACAGATATAAGCAACTGCTTGGTCAATGACTCCACGGGAAGACGAGGACTGTAGTTCCCACCCGCCACGATATCACAGAAAGATCTGCAAATGCACCATGGCTGCACGGGGCCAAGAAACCCAAAGGAAGGAAAGGAAGGAAAGGAAGGAAAGGAAGGAAAAAAGAAATTTCAGTTGCAGGAGGGAGCAGGGGAAATGATGGTCCAGAGGCTGCAGGGAATATTTATTGCGCTGCTCTAATGGCTAGCACTTTGTTACCACATGTCTCCAATTACACAGGTCTAACGTTGAGATTAATTCAGATTCAGAAGAAATGCACTTAACATCAATATTTAAAGTGAAAGGCAGCTATGTGAGTTAAATGTACCAGACCTTTTTACTTCAATGAACTCAACTAAGCAGCAGCTGGAAGAAAGCACTGGTTACTCAATTGCAGTCCTGATTAAATCTGTTGAAGGTTAAAAATGAAATAACAAATCTGAAAACAAATAAAATCAGAACAGTTCATCTCATCAGTTAAAGCTACCGCTTTACCACAAAACAACCTGTTTTCTTGCTTATTTTTACAAAAAATCAAAAACCTTGCTAAACGTAAACATGCAAACAGGAGTGAGCGCTTGCTGCTAACACCCTTGCACATAAATACAGAGTTGTATGGGTCACGGCAGGTTGACAAGGAGCTGAGCCTAGTTGTGAAGAAACTCTGTAGTATTTTTGGCTATTAAAGCAGACTCTATAGTTTTGCGGGGAGACTCAGTTTTCACTCTCCCCACTTCCCCGTCTGTATAAACCATCTGTTTGCTCCTTGCCTCCCAATGATTCACTCCCTGGGTATTCTGGAGGACCACCTTCTGTTAGCCACTACTTCAGAAGGCTGTGCCTCCCTCCCTCCAACCTTGGCTTCCTTTCTGTACCAATACCCAACAAGAAAGGCAAATATTCCCTGTTCCAGTCCAGCTGCCTATTAAAAGAACCACAGAATTAAAGCTGGATGGGAAGAGGCCTCTGGACTCATCTAATCCAGCCCCTGCTTAGGTCTCGACATACTCTGCAGTGCTTCCTTTCTCTAGTTTTCAGGGCAATCACCAATTCCAGTAGGCAAAACACCATCACTGGAGACCCCAGACATGTGGGAAGACCTTGGGAAAGAGGGCCACATTTCCTGAGGGAACAGATTCAAGAAGTGACCTTGGTAGATCATTGAAGAAGATAATGAACGAGAAAAAAATCCACAGCCTGGGGTAATTGCCAGATGAATCTTTCTAGCAGATGGAAGGAGAGCAGATTGTGAAAATTACTTCAGCTGAAGTCTGCTAAAGTATTGTGAGCCCAGGATAAATTCAGGGTTACAAAGAAACTTGATACCACTCGGTTTTGGAAAGCAGAGAGAGACACTCTTGTCAGAATGGCCGGATTCCCCTCTCAATGCTTCCAGTCATTTCCCAGGTAGCTGGGAGCTGGTCTGCCCCTCCGTTGTTTTACTGTTTGTAAAATGCATTAAGAATTTTTTATTATTAGCCAGGTGTGACGCATAATGAATTGGTGTTTGCAAAGGGTTTGAATACCTTCACACAGCAGCTAACATAAACATTCGACATACTGTTGATGAAGACCGTCTCTTGCACTGGGAATGAAACACGTGTTATGATGGTCTTTTATAAAAGAAGATCATATTGCTTTGATGTCTCATATTGATTTTTCCAATGCCACTGTACAGTTACTACAAAATTATTACAGAGCTGACTGCTTTGTCTGGATACCAAAAGGATATTTTCTTTTCTTGTGAAGACTTCACTACTCACACATTCACTACATTGCTTACAAATATAAAGACATTTCTTTTTATTTGGAGCTGCCTACTGAGCCATCACACCCTTTCTTTCTCTAATTATATTCCCCTCTCTGCCCACGTGACTCCTAAAGGTGTACAGTGTTTTTTCCTGAACTGAAAAGGGACACAATTTCCATGAGGTCTGTGCCTTGTAAATGAGGTGGTGTGACGAACTACAAACCCGCTGCTTTGAGAGGTCTTCCAAGAGACTTGTGCGTGTGATATCACACAGACCTGTTTATCTGGGCCCCAGAGACAGCAGTGTGGGCGCCAAGGCTCTTACAGCGCAGTTGAAAAGGTATTAGTCCTATACACAACTTTTTAACAATTGAAGTCAACTGCTTGTCCATGCAGATCTCCTGATGCAAAGCTTTTGTAGAATACGTCCTGTCCAAAAGCTTCAATGCAATAAGCAAGATGCAGGAAGGCAGAAAAAATCTGTCTGGTCATGATAAACCATGTAAATTCACCAGCACAAAATTTTAACTGGGTCCCAGTAGTTGTCATCACGTACTAAATGAGAGGCAGATATTCTTCTCTGTAATGCTTGGAAAGGGTTAATTTCAAGTTGTGTATAACTAGAGGAGTTGACACATACTAAGCTACCATAAAACAATTCAAACAAAATGAGCAGCAAACAAACAGGTCTGGTTTTGTGGCCTGTGTCAAAGGCTTATCTGGTGGTAAACAAAGTTTTACTGTTGTTGATAGTAAACCCCCCACTGAATAATTAATAATAATTAATAAAATAATTAATAACATAATTAATTAAGTCAAGAATTTAGTCTTTTTCGGATAAGTTTGTTTTGATCACAACGTGCCACATTTAATGTTGCCTTCAAGGATCACTCAGTTTGATTCTAGCCTGTGCCTGGTCAATGCAGCTTGGCAAGGAGCTGCTGGTACACCCTGACTCTTCGTATTGTAGCATTAATCCCTTTTCACATACAAAAACAGACAAGAGTGGTTACTCTTCTGATGGCTAGGCTACAGGGCATTTTATCACTATCTGCCTAATCTGTTCCTCTATTGATCAAAATTTAGGTATGAAAATTACACTATCATGTTCACTTCCTTTCGATCTGTGGATACGCTACCAACTGGTACATTTTCTTTGTATATTTCACATCATACTGCAAATTACTTCTAGAGAAGTGCTAATAAATCATTTGGATACCATTTAACTCTCTTCAGTTTTTCAGACTGGCAGAAAACCAGCTTCCCTAATAGAACATACAAGTGACAGATCAAGGAAAACAAGGAGAAATGAGCAGAGTGAAAGACAGCAGCAGAAAATCCTCCTGCATTTTAAGAGTATGGGAATACCCTTTTTTTCTGCCCCTACCAGTTAATTGTTGAAAAGGAAAAAAGATTCAACTGATTAGAGCTATTTTTCTCTAAGATGGCACTCAAAGGCTTAAAGCATCAGCTTACAGTTAAAAAGATTTCACTCTCTTTAACTCACCTCCATTTATATGGATTCTTATCTTTTCTAATTCTAATACACTGAATCCCTTGGGGAGGGGATGAAAGGAGAGCTGGGGGAAAAAAGAAAGCACAAAACTAACAATGTTTTTTGTTAGTTTGAGGGGAAGGAGCCAAGTTCATGAGCAGGTGAAAGAAAAACAATCTATACACCAAATACACCATCCTTTCACTGGAGATAGTGAGGAAGCACAGATATCCTCCAAAACTAAATATAAAATAAAAAAAATGAAAGGGCTGGCATATATTTATTATATGAGCCATAACCTATCGGCTTTCCTGAATAAACACATAAACACTTCTGTGGTTCTGAAGTGCTCAGCATCCACAAATGGATCTGTGGCCATAGGAGATAAGGATGTTCCACTCCTTTAAAATTCAGGTAATAAATTACAATATTTACTTAGATTAACTGCTGTCAACCAGCTAGATCAATGATGTAGGCCTTCCCCACCCCAAATTATTACTAGTTTTCGCTTTGCTTCCTATCCTTCCTTTGGTGGCACCAGTTGTCTACTCAGGGTAAACAGAATTTAAACATACTCTATGGATTGTGGTATGTAGGGTAATATATAGCTACCTAAAATAGCTTCCATACCACAGGAAATGGAGCTGTATTAGAAGAGCATATTGCTACGTTAATTTATGCATCTGCCCTGGTTCTGCAGGGGAGCCGTGACCACCATGGTGGGGTGCAAGGTGAGCCACAGCTGCCGTGCTGCACCGCGTTGAGTTGCCTGTTGGTGGCCATGCACTGAGCACTTGGGTAGACCTGCAGCCTGCACACTTCAGGGGAGAGCAGCATCACCTTCGTTATCTGAACATATCCCTGTGAGAGTAATAAATGCATGGTGTCTGGCCTCAAGGGACAGCCTATGCTTGATAAAACGACGCTGGGAACAACTCCTTCAAAAAACCTGTAGTGTTCATATAGCTTTTAAAAAATCACAATGTCACAAACGAGCTTCTCTTTGATCTTCTCTTCATCTTCCTCTGCAGCAATGGCACCACAGATCGAACAGGCTGCACAAGTGCAGAAGGGAGCAGGTTACCATCCGAACACCTAATTTTAGATGATTGGCATGCGGAGGGTTCAATACCCCCTTGAGAAACTTTCCTGACGCTGTATCCCAGTGTGAAATACTGCAGCACTCAGGAGGATGTTATTGGGTCCTTCTCGTAAGCAAAGCAGCTCCACCACAGTCGGATATCTCTCACAGAGCTCTTCTTGGAAAGTGTTTTCCAGGGCCTCACTTCTTAAGCAGTCGGGAGCTTTCTTCTGCTTTCCAGGCTAACTACATTTCACGATGAGTTTATTCCTACCTATTCTTGGGACAACATTACTCTTTAGCTTAAATAGCTCCTTTCTCTCTGTGGTGTTTTTCCCTGTGATGTATTCATAGATGGTATAGGTACTATACCATCTTTGGACAATTATTGGACTAATAAGTGTCCTCAATTAATGAATTTCTCCTGCAACACACGAGATCCACTTCATTTACTTTGTTTAAATAAAGGTGGCTATCTCATCAAGTAAAATATCAGATTAATCTAGCATGACTGATTTTTGGTGAATTCATCTTGCATTTTAACTAACTTTTCATTGATTTCCGTGTATAAAAAATGAATTAGCACTATTTCTCATATCGATTCCATTTAAACTCCCTCCAGAACAGCTTGCAGGACTCTTAAAAGGTAAGCAATAGTGGGTAGAAATTGTAACTTTTGTATAGTTAATGCAGTACAAAGACATGTAAGAAAAAGATGAATTCCTAACTATTCCTCTGTGCCAACTGATACATTTATGTCTGGTTCTGGTGATTCCATCCCACGTGAATACCAGTCATTTTAAAACTGTTTCACATGCATCATTTTAAAACCAGCTTCAGCATGTGCTCAGGACAAAGCAAACATCCCAAACTAGTCATAATTAAGGCACAGCAAAATGATACAGAAGAAAATAGGAGGATAACATGGTCCCCATATGTATTTGTTTTCTTTTCCCACCAGGAGAAAAGGAGGTTTTTGAGTGACAGCCTCCCACCAGCTGATAAGACTAACAGGAAATCCACCGCCAGTCCAAAAACTACCTGAATCTCATTAGTGGAACAAGGGTCAGCAATACTGATGTGAAGACAGATGAATGGCAAAAGAACCACAGATGTCCTGTGAAACATTCAGAGCGCCCTCTAAAACATGTCCTTTTTAATCTATATTATATTTTGCAGAAAAAAAAAGAGTAAATCTCTGAGTTTCTCTGAGAGGATCTCCCTAACTTCTGAAAATTGCTGCTTGGGGAATTGCTTCCTAACAGGAACCATGTTAGTAACCAGACAGATATTTCTTCTGAAACGCATGTGCTCTTCTGAGCTTGCCCTGTCCTGTTTCTGTGCAGTAGAAATATTCATGGCCCATGGTAACCAACCAAAGCAGCAAAGGACTGTGAGAAGGAAGAGAGAGAATCTGGGGGCAAAATCTACCTCATATACTGCCAGGAGAAGCTGGTTTGCAATCGCTGATGCTATGAAAACGATCAAGCAGTCATTACACAACTACTTTGTGATCAACCCTTAATTGCTGGAAGTGGTACTTTTTATTTGAGGGATACGATGACTCCTACAGCCACCTCTCCAACAAACAAACACACGCAACTTTTCCATTACCATGAGTACGCCGAAAGACCACCAGTCTGCACTCTGCGTGTGTCCTCGTCGGTTGACCACCTCTGGGGCCATATACTCTATTGTTCCACAGAACGAATACGCTCTCTTGTCATGGTCGATGGCTTCTTTACTGAGACCAAAATCTAAATAAATTGAAACCAAAAAAAAGACTTGTCAGGTTTATAAAAATGATTATTTACACTTTCACTCACTTCAACTGTTCAAACAAAACACACCAAGCAGACGATGAAGCACCCTTGTGTCTGCATGCAGAAAGGCCACAGGTACATGTGTGCTCCAGTCCTGCCCATGTGGAGGGCCTGGATGGCATTTGTTAGTACATCCTGAAATAGGTGTATAATTTTCTCTGTTCAGAATGAGGTTCTGGCCCAAAGCAGAAGAGAGAGTTTAAATAAGCAGAAATACACAGTTCAAGTTTGCTGAAGACAATGCTGGTAAGGGTTCTTGCTCAGCTAACCAAAGCGTCAAGAAGAATAATCCCAGATGGACACCGGTGAACAGGATGTCCAGACAGCACCTCCAGGGTGGCAACGGGGCGTCTTTCCAGGTGCCCTCTGCACAGTTATAATTCAGAGAATTTAATCTGGAGTAAGCAGTCATACCGGAAGCATCCTTCCATCCACGTTGGTAGGCAGCCAAGCCCACACACTTCATGTCAGTCAGGACTACAATTTTACCAAGAAAACACTATGTTCTCCATGTGCTGAGCAGCTCGGGTGCTTAACGAATTGCCAGAGTAGAGAACTCCAATACTCAAACTTTTCTGGCTTCTGAGTTTTTATAAGCAAACTCTTTCCAAGCACAGACCAAGATGCACGGAACATACTGCAGAAACAAAACCAAAATGTTTGTAGACATTAAGTTTTCCATTCCTCACATACCTGTTATCTTAATGTGGCCCTCTTCATCAAGAAGAATGCTGTAAAGCAAAAAGCAAGTATTCATTAGTCAGGCATAGACTGCAGTTAACAAACACGAATAAAAGATGTTCAAGACAGGTAAAGAGATATATAAGACTCAAATACACGTGCAAACAAACCCTCAGTGGATTATATGCCTCCAGAAAGAAAAATGATCCTCAAAGGTCTGCCTAATTTCATGTCTGAAGCAGGCATGGCCTGCGGCACTCGCATGGGGAGCCTCCTCCTTACTCCACAGCCTGCTCAGGGTGGGCATGCAAACTGAGCTCAGGAAGAACAGGGTGTTCAAAGCCAACAACTGCAGAGTATCTGCTTCCAGCAGGAGAAGGAGCTACAGGTTTCCTGTTCTCATAGTAATAAAGGCAAGCACGCAAATAATCAGGGCTTGGACTTACTGGACCTAAAATTAACTCCAAAGGTAGCTACGTTCATGCTGAAGTAATAAAAGTGATCGTAGAGCACAATGACTAGTCACCAGCCTAACGGCATGGATCTCAGCCCCTGCTAATTTATTCTGTCCAGAAGCATAAATGAAAATTCAGCCTGGAAGCCAAGTTCAAGCGTTCTCATGTTTGCCACCTGCCAACTCATTTTATTCTCACAAAGGCATTCCAACATTTCTGGGAGAAAAATTACTGTTGTTCACAAAAGGCATTGCTAGTTTTTGTGGAAACAAGAAGGAACACTGAAACTGAAAAATAATGATTTTGGTAACTTTTCTGCGTATAAATACCGACACAGTAATAAGGATGGTGTTTCTTCAGTCCTAGTTAGATTTCATGTATTGTTCTTTTCAAAATAGTCTAGGGAGGTGTTGGCTATTTTTATACTCCCCTTCTCTCAGAGAGTCACTTTGATCCATTTATTTAGGAAGAAAATAAGACAAAAGTGAAACAAACACATCGGGATATACTTTCGTGAAAGGTTGTCTCTGTACTGAAGCATAATTGAAAAGAGATGATCTTCTGTCATTTGTTTGTGTGTTTAGAACAGACTGTTATTGTGCAATTCATCGAATAAAGGCCAGCAGCTGTGTCACTACTACGTGTTCAATAATTAAAGCTTTTCCTTCTTGATAAAAGCTTCTTTACCTCTATTCTTTCTCTCCAGATTTCTTCAAAAGGCATAATTTTAAAGCCTATAACAGGCACGTTTAAATGTATTTTTGTGACTACAATCGCTAAACAAGAGGCTTGTGCTTCAGAAGAGAACAGAATAAAACACCTGCCAGCGTGGAAGTGAGCGTGAACCTACGAACTCCACAGACCTGGCTCTGGAAAAACGGCAAGGGAGGGTACAGCTCACAGAAATCACCCAAAAATTTGCCCTATACCCAGGAAGCCCCTGTGAATAACAATGCAATTCAAAGGGTGTGGGATTTTCCCCAGAAACATTGATTTGATATTTAATTGATTTCATATGGAAAATTCAGGCTGCTTTTGCGTGTGTGTGTGTACATATGGTTTTCATACCTTGGCCATCATTAGAGGGTTCATACCTCACCCTCATTAAAGGGATAGGGGTGATACCAACACAGCTATCACACTAATAATAACTGCCTTGGGTTAAGTGAGCCTGAAGCATACAACAGCCTTTCTCACACTGAATGTCTGTAAGAGCAGAAAAATGAACAGATCCTGGTTTCCTGTGGACGTGCATCCTATATCCCCTAAAACACGATCTGCAGTTCTCTCCTGTCTTGTGTTCACTAATCACTGCAGGCTCCCCCGTGGCCCCTGGCAGCACCCTTTGGACAGCTGGGTGTTGCCATGTTTGCCATCTGCCAACACATACAACGCTATGGTTATGGACTGAAAATTACACTCAATGTAAGAAGAAAATAATACGCTAACAGCGAGCGAGAAAAAGATAATCGTTGCACTGAATTAGCTTTGAGTGACATTAAGAAGCAAAGAACAAAGTACCTGCTTCTAAGCATCCGGATTACAACAACAGACAAATGGTTTTCCTTTGACTGACTGTGGAAGCAAACTTATTCTCTGATCATACCTTCTGTCTTCTCTTTTTATCTTTATCGCTTTACAGTTATCCCACACTGTCAATAGTAGAAAAATCTATTGTGACAATCACAATTACTTTAGCTATGGTTTGCAGGATCAGCGAATCTGAAATAAACTCCCATTATTTTGCAGAAAGGGAAAAAAGAACCAGATTGTTAATAGGATTCCGGCTTGAGAAAAATCCGTCCTCTAAATCAGTATTTTGAAATTATAAAATATGTAAGAAATAGACTATTAAATGTTAAACTAGGCTATAATCCAACTGAGTGATAATCTTTCACTATAAGATTTTTCCATTTTATTTGTTCAGTTTAAGGTTTGAGTGTATTTGCAGGACACTATCATTGTCAACCTGTTCTTTATTTGAAAACAATAACAACATTTTAGCCTCAGGATTGTCCCACAAACATTCAAACTGCTTTCACTGACCTCAGTTTAAAAGTATGCCTTGAGAAAATAAAGGCTGAAAATCTCCACGTTAGAAGCTGGGAAACTAAGCTAGTAGCAGGGGAAGTTACATGAGAAGCTCATGGTAGAGCTAGGACTGCAACCTCCTTCGTGGTGTTTTTGCTGCAACTTTAGCACAGGGATAAAAAGCCCCAGTTATGCATCTTTGAGATTATTTTATAGTGACTCTTAAATCAAGGCCCCCTTTCTCACGTTTCTCTATCTCTTTATTTTAAATTTTGAGTCAGTCTTCTAAGCTTCCCTTTGAACTCCAATATACTCAAATCATCCTGAAGTTCTGCCAAATCTATTAAAGCTGGAAGTCTGGGGGGTTTTTTGGGATGATTTAAGTTTCTTTCCAAGTCAGCTCAGTTGTGCAGAAAATTCAACCCACACTTTGTGTTTTTCAGAAATCGTAGCCAAAATTTCAGGTTGGAAAGAAAACCTGAAACTTTATAAAGAGTGTTTAATTTGATTGCAGGCTTTGTTACAGAAGTACCAGATAGAGTGAGGTATTCAAATATCTCCCAAAGAGATGAAGATTCTCACAAACTGTCCACATGTTGTGACATTTCAGTGTTTGCATGACCCCATACTATGTCATCATGCTGAACAGTCTTACGGCAAACGCATCTCTGCTGTAGTTTCATCGACTGCTTGCTCTGATGGAAGACGATGGCGATTTTCCACCAGAAGTCTTTGTCCTTTACTAATTCTCAGGTCTTCCCTCTCTACACAGGGCAGCTACATTCATGAACGAATTGCCACGGTTTACAACATGTTGCATTAAGCAGTAGTGGTTTGGGTTTTTTTAATATCGTTCAATGATTCAGGAGTTGTTATACGAGCAGATATCTGAGCTGTCCCTTGTACAGACAGCTGAGGGCATTACAACGCAAACCACTCCTTGTGAATCAAAGTCCCTACGACAGAACTGTATCAAGGTGCATCTGGAGATAGAAAAGGCAAAAATAAATAAAAAATGTCTGTGCATTTCTCAGAAGGTAGAGTTACTTCTAAGTCACTCACACCCTTAAACCACAGCGTAAGAAATAACATATGCATCATATACTACTTTAGAGTAAGTTCCCATTTTCCTAGTTCGGTATAGCCCTATTTAATAGCTTGATCCTGCAGTTCTTAAACAGAAACATGCCTCACCATGTAAGTAACTCCACCAGTTTCAGTGTGACTGAACAGTACCTTGTTCCACAAGGGATGACACAGAAACCACCAAGACAACTCAAGGAGAAGAATTTGGCTGCAACAATTTAAAGGAAGAGGCATCCGCTTGTTCTAAACAAGACTTTAACCAGAAAATTCAATTGCTTGCCTTTTTGAAGTAAGTACAGCTAACTTTATAACAACTCCCAGAGCATATATTCTGCTTGCACTTAAAATTAATTCATAGCTTTGAACTGTTAATATGGATTTTAGCTCAGGGAATCTTAAAAAAATGACGAACCTTCAATTTTAATGTACTGAGGGTTCTTTCAAGTCGTCTGAACAGTGCTATTTTCTAACTAGTCATCTTTGACATAAACAGTTCTGATGAACTTCATTTTAGGATACTTATGGAGCTGACTGAAGCAATCTCAAACCTATTAGCAGTTACTTTTGGGAGCTTCTGGAGGGCAGGAAAACCACTGAACAATGAAAGAAGGTCAAATGCAGTGTCTATCTTTTAACAACGGGGGAGAGAGAATTGGGAAATTTCACTTATCTCTGGTTCTGCAAATCTGATAGAGTAAACCTTGTGCTCTAATCAGACTGGCAGCGCTTCTCCTGAAGACGTGGGTATAATTCTGCACATTGTACTTCAAAGGAGATATGGATCAAGAGAAACCAAAGGGGAGGAATGAGAATGACTGAACACCCAGAAAGACTGACTGGTGAAGAAGAGTTTGGTAGCTGGACTGTTTAGGGTACAGAAGAGATGTCTGAGGACACAGACGTGCTCACAATCCCCTGAGGCTGATGCTGACAGCAGAACGAGCTGGCTGGGGAGTCAAGGAGGACAGGCCAAGGAGCAATGGCCTGCAACTGCAGCAAAGAAACTTCAAATTAGCTATTAAGAGCAACTTTCTAGATGCACCGCCAAGAGGCCTCCTATGGATAAGACAGAATCTCCACCAGCTATTTTAGGAATAGGTTAGCAATACACCTGTAATGACCTTGACATATTTGACCCTTCTCAGAGGCAATGGGAGGATGAGAACATCCTGGGATGGTCCTAAATTTCTTTTATCATCTTACTTACAGCGTTATCCTTTTCCAGATGTAACTTTAAAATATAGCACCTTTTTCCCATTTAGAATGAATATTTTTTTATGCTGTACCTGTTTTTTTACTCTAAACATAAAGTTCCAGTGAAATCATAGACTGTCGTGCTCTTCTGTCATAGGCATGGCTACACATGGGCTTTGCACTTACAAAGCTAGTTTTAAAGGATATAATTTTCAATCAAACAGATGCCTTAATTTATCCCCAGGTATGAACTTCAGTTATACCAGTCTGGGTCATTCCCTTTCCTGTACAACAACAGTTATATTCATGTAAAATAATTTTATACTACGACAGTTGTATCCAGATTGAACCGTATCACTGGTATCTATTTAACTATACATCAAAGACCATAAACCATACATTCAAAAGTTAGGAAATACCAGAATGAGGGCTGCCACCTTAACTTTACACAGTGATCTCACTGTACAAAGGTCTTTAATTACATGATGATACTTTTCGTTTTCTTCCAGAGAGCTCTTGCCTCAGTTGGCAGAACAGAAAACACACTCAGGGATTTTAGCAGAGTGGTACGGTGAAGGGTATGGCTGGCTGGTCTCAGCTCAGATGAAAATGCACAGAGAACTGGGTTCCATCTTTGCCTTTTCAACATGTTTCTATCTGACAATGGCAAATCAGTGGCACCATCCTTTCTTAGGTGAGCTCTGATTTCTCAGTTCACTGATCCCTGATTTGAGATACTGCAGTTTGGCCTGCGGAAATTTTAAGTGCTCTCACTTGCAACTGAAGTCAGTGAGGGATGTGCTTTGAAACGCAAAGTGACACGTAATGTTGAGAACTCTGAAAAATCAGGCTCTCAGTATTTCAAAAACACTGAATAGTTTTGACATGCACTTAATTTTCCTCTCCGTTTCTAACTTCTCCTAAAACAAAAAATTACAGCATGTGCCTATAAACGTAACAGCACCATGACTTGTATGTGAAGATACAGGCTCATATTTGGATACCTTCTAATAGCAGCTTCATATATCATGTGTTAGCTTGAAAAACAGCTTCATCTAACACCAGAGAGAAAAGTAGTGCGTGATTCATACTAACGCTCACTAGAAACAAAGTTTAAAACTGAAAACCTATATTTGGCGTTATTCTATTACGTACGTGTTTGCTGATGCTGAATGAATAAAATAGGAATACAGAAGGAAGTTGAAACTGAAGAGCTGCTGGGAGACAATGCAAGACCATGTGACAGTGGCAGCAATGGTGTGACCGCTGCCTACCTGCATTTCACACTTTGTAACAAACCAGTAACTTTATCCCTCCAGTGGTTTAATTTAGAGAATGTCTTCCTGTATTTGACAGACTCTGGATTTCAGTTTTGGTTGCGTAAACGGGCAAGAACGGAAATTTTGGTCACCTGCGAAAAGGCCTCTAGCCCAAAGGACTGAGTGCCCTGGTTACGTACATCTCTCTGAATTCATATAGTACTACTGCTATAAACAAAACATAAAATTGAATTCAAAGTTTAAATCACATAGTACTGTGTTGTAGATAAATAGTCTCTTCCCCTGCAACTTCTCACCTACAAAATCCACCTTCCATTACTCTTGGTCTCTCATTTTATCTTTGAGTATGAAAGCAATAGCACCCCATTTTAAAGAAAAAGCTGCATATTTTTGAACTTCATGTCACAGAAGGAAAAGGCTGCTCTGCTGTTATGCCTTGGAAGTGTAAACATCAGCCAAAGAGACTGCTCTCAGTGGTCATCTTTTTAAATGACGGTGACCATTACATTAAAAAGGCTGGTAACTTTGAAATGTTGCAGCCTGTTTTATTGGAGCCAGCAGAGAAGATGCAGGCAAAGCACCAGGCAAGTGGCATGGAATAAAAACAGTATCACGTCACTCACAGTGATAGCACTGAAGGTGTAATTGAGTCTATTAATGTACTGCAAAGAGGAAAGAGAAAGGAAAAACCTCCATAGCACCACAACAGGAATAGAAAATAGCTGCAAAGATAAGCAGGAATAATGATTGGGAAAATATTTTGGATTGCTAATAAAATAAAAAATCCTCATCGTCACGACTCTCGTGAGCTAATATGCGCACTAGTTTTCAGAGATGCTCATTGACTTTAAGCAATAGCTGCAATAAAACTGAATGGTGCCATGACGCATTTTGTACAAGCTGGAAGTGGAGCTGCTTTAAGCAGTTTATGCCACACCAAGGGGAAGGGCAGGTTAAATGCTGCAAATGGAGAACAGTGCAGTTCAAAGCCAAAGGCCCAGAGGTCTGAACCCAGTGCTGAGATCCTTCATTAACCTGAAGGCCAGGCACACAGAGGCCACATCATACTGGAGCACAGCCAAAATACTTGGCCTCACGGTAAAATAATATGATAGGATGACCCTACTGCTGATGGTGAGGGTCTCGTGTAGAGTCTCACATACAAGAAGGAAGGCAGAGCCTCTGGCACCTTTTGGCTTACTTGCATAACACGGAGCAGAAACTAACTAAAAGCTCATGTATTTATGTTTCAGTTTGCTCTGTCTCATTAACTTACTTTTCTGGTTTTAGATCCCTGTAAATAATTCCAAGACCATGGAGGTGGTCTAACGCCAAGGCCAGCTCAGCTAAGTAGAACTTGACATCCTCTTCTGTAAACATCACCTAGAGAGAAGGAAGAGAACACATCTATTTACTGGACGGCCGTGGGCTGGCTTGCGTTAAACAGACATGGGGAAGGAATTGCCTAACTTGGGAATGCTGGAAGGACCATCATATCAGGTTCAATTTTCCATAATTTGTCTGAGCTCACTTTAACAATTCTTACCAGATTCTTCTTATAAAACAAAACTTGATCTGTCGAATACTTCTGTTCCTTAAAACATGCTGCTCTCATTCGTCTGTCTGATCTGTTTAGATGACATCATGTTGCAATAATATGAATAAGGTTCTAACTCCTTAGACTTCGGAAATGAATGGCAAAACTGAGTACATTCACTGCAGCCCTTTTTGCTTTCATATCTCTTAATTTGCTAAAATCTTGGCATTTGGTTACCAAATTCCCACTAAATAACATGGGGCAACCTCTCTGGGGAAGCGAAATGCTTCCAAATCCGAGCAGAACACACAACATAAAGAGACTCAGAAATGGATTTAAGACCCCATGCATCGAGGGTTCAAGGAGTCTCAGTGCAGATGCCCTAAGCAGTGATGTGTTGTCTGAGATCCAGGGCCTGATGAAGTCTAAACTGAGGGCAGTTGTTTCCATTCTATAGCTGATATGGGTACTGCTAACACTGAAAGCTCTGTTTTAGGTGGGAAGACATTTCTGTAATTGAAAAAACACTAAGCTCAGAAAAACAGAGCTCAGATGGCAAGAAACCCCCTTGGTTCAATCTTTCATTATATCCCTGATATTATTAAGTTCTCTTTAATTAAATTTCAATATGTATAGTAATAATAATGCAGAAATAGAAGCTGATATATTGGATACACAAATGTGAATACTACGTATTACAGAAGTAAAAGGAGTCAGCTCAATACAAATTTACATATCATATGTAAATGTAAATATCTACAGCAGAAGTTGCTGAGCTTATTTTTAAAATTAAGTCTCTGCTCGTGTAAAGGGGCAGCCACAATACTTGAGCGCTCTGAGAAGCTGCACAGGGCTGAGAGCAAAAAGAGAGGATTCAGAGAATAGATATCACTTAATTTAATTAAGAATATCACTGCAAAGGCTAAAAAGAGAAAGAATACACCAGCAAAAACTCTGACTAAAAATTTAATTGGTCTGATCATAAAAATTGCATTAATTATCAAAATAAATTTAAATTATTTGTAAGGTTTAAAATAAATAATGTAGACAAGAGAGTAAATCAATAGAATCAGGGAAAATCTAATCCATACAGATACATCCAGCTAAGTCAGACGTCTCAGAAATACACATCAAGAGAGAGACAAGCTTTGCATGCGCACATGCTGTAGTAGAAGGGATCTGACTACAAGTCCACATTGGACCAAGACTGTAATTAAAAAATTGCAAGCAGTACAAATTTTCCCATAATGTCTTCCCTTGTGATGCCTTGACACTAAAGAGCTGCAAAGTATACGTAGACGAGAGCAGCTACAAACACTGAAAAGAGAAGCGTGTAAAAGGAATGTCAAGTTAACACGGCTCATTCTTGATAGTATACATCAGAATAAAGCAGAGAAATCTGTGCATTGCATTGGAAAAGCTTCGGGGGAAATGTGCAGTTTTAAAGGAGTACAAAATTTGCGCTGCTCACTTTCACTTTTGAGTTCCCTAACTGTGCAGAATGGGTAACTGCCCTCTGTAGGCAAGAATCCCTTCTTCTCTCTTCTCCTATGAAACTGGAGAGGCCCTTGCTAAGACAGCAAGCTGTGTCCTAACAAAGCTTGATTTCATGACAAACAGCAGAAGGATATTTTTATTTTCTTTGATCTTTTTCCTCATATTAAAAATAACTGCTACCACATACTGAGTACTTATACAAGTATCATTACCTGGCAGTGTAATTAACCTGTTGCTAACATCTTCTCGCATTAGCGAACAAGCCTTGAAAGCAAATACTTGGGCTCCCAAGCTGTGGTACACAGTCACCGAACGAGGAATCGGATGGGAACAAGAAAAGCTACGGAACTTTTGAATTAAAGTACTGTTTTCACAGCTTGTTTTGTCCATCGGTTACTCCCTAAACCAAGAAGAGTGAACAGAGCTTCCCCTCAAGATGGCGTTTGAAAGATCCCTATTTTATTTTTAAAGACTGTGTGTTACGCAGATGCTGGCACCCCCTGTCCCCACAACCCAGAAAGAAGACCAAGGGCTGGGGACATCACGTAGGTGACAGAGCACGCCGGGGCGCAGCGGCAGGGCTGCCTTGCTGGGACCTCCCACAGTGCCTGCAGGAGCCTCCCTCAGGCTGAATGCAGGAGGATGCGCTGCTTCGAGCAATGCAGACAGCTGGCTTGAGGAGGCATTGGGAGGAGACGCAGGCAAGTGCTAAAGGAACCTAGAAAACCTACCCCTGCCGCTCTCTACAGGCATTAGCGAGGACTCAAGTTTGCACCATTTCCTGGCTGCCGTTTTCCCCAGTAGCAGCAGCATCTCCCCTGGGCAGGAGCTGCGGAGGACAGGGAAGGGATGGGAGCCCAGGGAGGGGACGGAAGCAGTAGCTGTCTCCCCAGGCGGGCAGGAAGAGAGCCGATGAGGGCTGTGACAGCCAACCTCCAAGACGCGGGGCAGCGCATGGCCCCTGACCTGCTCCCAGCAGCTGCTGCAGGAGATGGCTCTTTCCTGGGGATGCCACTGGAAGTGTTCAAGGCCAGGTTGGATGGGGCTTTGAGCGACTGAGCCTAGTGGAAGACGTCCCTTCCCATGGCCAGGAGGGTGGAATTAGATGATCTTTAAAGTCCCTTCCAACTCTAAACATTCTATGTTTCTATGATTCCCCACCCACCAGCTGATGCCTCACTGTCTGCCCACTTGCTGCATGGGTCGGCCCCCAACCTTCGGCCACCTCTTCTTTCTGCTGTCAGTGGTTATGTTCTTCCAGAGGTTCTGTGCCCGTGTCCAGGGCAAAATGCATTGGGGATTTATTTCTCAGACTGTTTCTAATCACATCCAAGATATATTTTGCAAGCAATGAATCTGGGGCTATTTCGCTATGGGAATGGCTTAGTAGTGGTGCAGTTTTCTACAACAGCCATGCTTACATGCTATCTGTTGTATTACCTATGGCATAATTCAGATACAATTATTAAGAACACACTTAAAGATGCAAGATGATACAGCTCTATTATGTATATACAGCATGAATATTTCCATGTCCATTTGTCATTCCCACCAACTTCATCTGAAGTTCTGGAAATCAGGACATTCTTTCATTTCTAAAGTTAAAATCTATCAGCTTACCTCTTTGGAGAGTCTTGTGAAAAGGTCCCCTCCCCGCAGGAAATCTAGTATTAGATACAACTTTCCCTCTGTTTGAAATGCTGCATTAGAAAAGGATCAAGAAGTTGGAAGTTTGAATCAAGATAAAATCTCCAAAGAACTAATCTTGTTGACTAGCAGTGCATCATTCATGCCATTAGCTTTCCTGTCATTTCAGCACTTTGAGAACAGAAAAAATTAATTTCTCTATAGAACTAAGCAATTCAGCTTAGACTATGGGAAAAAAACGGTATCGGCTGAGAGACAATGATGCATTACTAATATATTCTTTTCCATGTTAAGCACCTATGAATTAATATTGCTTTCCATTGCATGGGATACCAGAAGCCACTGAGGGCAAGGCATAGAGAGAAGCTCCCGGGTTTGTGTGAGGGGAGCGCCTACACTGTCCAAAATGTCCTTAGAAGACTCTTTACAGTAATAATGGGGCTCCTCAGGGAGCTGGTGAGGTGGAGGAAGGCAACTCCAGCAAGACACCACATTCATATACACAGAGATATAAATTCAGACTGGTGCCGATTATTAAAAATAATTTTCATTTCGATTCTCTGGTTTTCTAAATGATACCTGACAGCAGGTGAGGGGGCTGGCAGATGTATACCCACCAGCTACCCCACCAGCACAATATATCACATTAAGACTTTATGACAAATGCATTTTGATAGAGGAATGGCTAAAACCTAATTATATGGAAATTCTCCTTTAGCATAAATGAAGAATTTCACACAGGTAGCCTCTAAGATTTTGTTAGTGACAGAGTCGTAAGTAGGAAGGCGATATCTGTATGAGATTATAACACATCTAGTTACAATTGCCCAACCAACCAATGTAAGAACAAACACAAATTATATTTTATTATAGTTACCATAATGAAGTTTGACTATGAAAGGATGATTCACTTCTGCCAAAATATCTCTCTCCATTTTTGATCGTACCCGATCCCGAACTGTAAAGAAAGAACAATAAGAAGAGCGACATATTAAGAGGCAGCATGGTCACTGGATACACTACTGGAATGAGGTTCAGGCGATTTGGATTCAGCTTCTCACTTTGGTGATGGCTTGTGGTGTGACCTTTAGCAAATCATGCCACTCTCTGGTGTCCTCTTTTTCTGTGCAAAGAGTAAGCTCTTCAGGAGGGCACCAGGTCTTCCTCTGTAGAGAACTGCCCTAACCAAAAGGACTACAGTATTACAAACAACAGGAAGGTAATTACGCTTTGCAGAAGAGAACATTAACGTGAAAATGAAAACTACATAAAATTAATAACTCTATCTCGTTTAAGACTAAACAGAATGTACCAGTCCCAGAGCTCGTCGGGGTAACCTTATGCAAATTAACTTTTTGCATTGTGCTGATGCCAGCCGCGTTTATGAGATATCACTGAATAGCACTCTCTGCAAGTGATTTGTATAAAATATTTTAAGCTTCCAATAAACCACCTAAACAAGAAATAATAAAGAAAAAAGGCTGATTATAAATAGTAAAAAACTATTTTTACGTGTAGAGATAAATTACTGTGCGATAGCAGTGAGAAAAATACTTTTTATGGTTGAGATGAATAGAGAGTAAGAGAAAAAATAGTTACAGAGGTGAGCTAGGCTCAAACTAATCAAAACTGACACTGAAGATTTCATAGCAAAAACATTTAGCAGAATGTTTGGGCATTGAGGAGGATTCGAGTCCTCACATTATCAGCTCTTGTTCTTACAGATTAATTTCTCAGTCAATCATAATTTTACTAATTCCATAATGAAAGTATTAAAATTTTCTTCTTTTTTCTCTGCATTACACAATGCCTATATACTGAAAGCACCTACAAGGAATGTTAAGAAACTATTTTAGGTGGTAAAGCCTGAGATCTCAGTGAGATTCTGTCACCACCTGCATGTGTTGTGGAGCTGCTGAGAAGCTGAATACTCTCAGCACCCAAGTAATGAACATACCATAATGAAACCACATATTCTGTTGCTGTCCTTCAAAAATTGATGCACAGAAATGTGTACAAAACAGCTGATCAGAAAACCTTAAATAGGAGCGGAGGGCCACCTGGATTTCTTTCCATTTTGGCACCTTACTTAGGTCGATAACGATGTAAGCTTCACTAGCTCATTTAACCTAAACTACCTTGTAGATAAAAATCAAAACAAAGGGAATCTCAGAATCTTAATCTTATCTCACAAGTAAAAATCACACATCATACGCTCACAAAATGCTTAACCTACGTGAAGGCAGAGCATTTCTCATGCCGTAGATCAGCAATGCTCCCAGGCAGGAATTCTTGTTGGGCAGGTGAGCATTGCTGAATGCTCTATGTGGGACATTTCCCATTAAGCTTGGTTACATAGCCTAACAAAGTGCCTCTCTGCACTTGCACTGTGCAGTCGTGAGAACGGGGTGGCAGAATGGCAGTACACCCTCCTGTCCCCATCATTTAAACCTCTGAACAGGTAAAGGCACGGCTGTGTGGTGAGGTGCTTTGCCGAATCCCCCTGGGCCTGTGCCCTGCTCGCTGCTGTGGTGGCCACTGCTGTGGTGGTTACAGGCTGTGGACCTGACAGGGTGCTATGTCACCCTCCTCCCACATGCATATGGGAGGCACAATGACACTAAAGAAAAGGCTATGTTACCACAGAAGACACCTCATTCTCCGGAGTCATGGCCCCGTAACCGCTCTGAACCTAGTCTCCTCCAAAGTTGCTCTAATTGCCACCTTCACGGTGGCTGCCAAAAAAGATAACTGGAACCTATAATCAAGATTACAGCTTGGCACATGAGTTGGTGACCTGCCCTGCCCATATTCCAGCATCAAATACTGCCTGATTTAAACACTCTGAAGGCAGAAGCTATATAGTCTTAGATCTTTATGCAGTCCTACCACCAAAGAACCTATTAATCATATTCTCTAGAAAGGTACTTTCAGTGTCCTTTTCTTACCCCATTACTTCCGCATGCCTGGGCCATGCCTGATTTTAACCTCCAAGGTAGCCTCCCTAGAGGTATCTACCTGCTTGCACCAGCTTACATACCACAGAGCGCTGTCAGAGTTAGTTATTGTACCATATGCTGCACATCCATTGTCACGATATTTAATAAATGTGCAAGGTTAAATCCCTTCTCCTTTCTGGTTTATTATTAATTCTGTCATAGCAGGAGGGAAAACTTATTTTCTCTTATTACAGATACACCTGGAAATAGGAACTCCCCATCTCTTCCGTGCTCTTGCATTTTTGGGATTGGGGCAATGTGGGTCTCACATGCATGAGAAAAGGTTTTAAGAAGAGATGGCACTTTGACATAACATCTCAACAGCATAAGGCTCTGGCTCAGTCCGACTCCTCTGTCATCTTCCAGGTACGGTGAGTGGCAAGTGCCTCTCTTCTGCGCTTCGGAGATCTTTTTCTAGTATTCAATGGCCCCAGTCTGCTCCACTGAGAGAGTCTACCTTCTACTTCTTACATCCTGGCAGTCAGATAATTAGATTAATTTGCTCAAGCATGATCTGAATTAGTTCTGGCTGCTTATTCAGCCTGCTCGATCCTGGCTACAGAGGGATTCCTCCAGCAGTGTGGGGAGAGATGGACAGGGTCTGAACAGCTGCTGCAGTGCCAGGGATGATGAGCCCTGAACATTAAAGATATTTTCTACACAGGTGACCAAGCAAACGTGCATGTCTTTGCCTAGTCTCTTTTGAGGATCAGTGAACAGGTACCACCATGAATTTCTCCGCTCATTTCCAAAATAGCTGGATCTCTGACCTATTTCTATGGATTCCTTTCTGAGTGAATCCCTTTTCTCTGATGCTATTATCAAAGAACTGCAAAACCGGAGCTCAGCAGCCACAGGGAAGATGACCCCAGTTCAGTACCGCTCAGCACAGCGCTGGGCTCTCCCTGCACAGGTACCTGCCTGGTGCTGCGGAACAGCTTCTCCTTCTGCCCACCCCTTGGCAACAACAGGGGATGTACTCCAAAGGCACAGAGGAAAGTGCAAATAACTCGGGTCCTCCATCCTTGTTTTCACCCCTTGCAGGGGCCTCGGTAGAGCACACAGAGTGGGGAGCGCAGGCAGCTTGGGCAGGTAATGCTTACTCCAGATGTTCACCTATATGAGTAAAATGCTCATTGGAAATAGCGCTCATCTTCTAAACTCTTGCCCTTTCTACCCAGTACTGGATTTGGCTTGAAAGGTGGGGTTTGCTACTTATCTTTAAATTATAAGTCAGACAGAAGCAGAGAACGTAACCTGGAGCAATGAGCACGAAGTCATGACAATTGTTTGCATGATCCTGGACAAATTAGCTACCTCTGAAATAATCCCTGGTGTCACCAGACAGAAGAGACCGGACTGGTGGAGCCTGTAACAGCGGAGGAAGCACCTGCTACCCTGAAATAAAAACAGTTCCCATTTCCAGGTATTAATGTGGTATGAAAGAGAAGTGGAGGCAGCTCAGGATACATGCAAATAAATAGAGCTTATCCACTACTGTCTGTCTAGCTCTGAACATCAAAGAGGAGGATGTTACTGCTTACTTTATTTAACACTGAATGCTTAAGGAGAGAATTTTATTTAAGGTATGAATTTTTACTTCTAGGGCTGTTTTCATTTTAATAACCATGAAGTACAGAAGGGAAAGGGGAAAAGGGAAAAGTATATTCAGAGCATCTTCCAAGGAGAGAAAAAAGTTCCTTCTCAATAACAGACTAGCTATATGTCTTATGAAATAGAAAACAAAACTGTAATCCTGCTTCCCTCTCTGAAGCTCTCGTGATAGCAACTTTGGTTGAGATTTAAATACGGAATTATAAATTGAACTTCAGCCAATGAATGTTTTGTCTCTATGTCTCACTTAAAAACTAAGAGCCAGTGCATCTCTAAGCGATGTACACTGTCAAGTAATGATGATCTAGGGACACCCCTTGATGCACATGCAATGACGTTGTATCAGTTCAGCAGGATGTAGAGCCAACCCAATGAGAACTTTACTTAGTGAAACCATGAGCCTACAAGAGCTGTAAAGGAGGAGTTTATAGAAGAGACACTAATTTATTCACTGTAATACTGATTAAGATTTATAGCTAATTCACCATAAGGGGAAAGTAACTTGTCACATCTAGTGACTGGATAGCTGAGCTGAAGTTACAGCTCCATGAAGTTGAACGCCGTTCAGCCGCTGGCTTCAGTGGAGCCAGAGTATTGCTTCTGGGACCTCTTTGTCAAAAGAATAAATTCCAAAAATATTTATTTAATAGTACCCTTCTTACTGCTGCCCAAAGAAATTCTTAGTTCTACTAGAAGAAAATGATCCTGAAGCTATCTTCTAAACTTGTGTGTAATACTTTGATGGTTTTTCTCAGTCTTCAGACTTACCTGGAGTACAAGTTGATGTTTCTACTTCAAGAGAAGTAATTTTCAATTAACTTGCAGTGCAGTTTCGGGTTTTGCATATAGATGTGGTGTTACAAGGCAAGAGGGTCTTACCTACCGCCATGTACAAGCTAACACATGCATCAAATTTAAATTGGTATTAATTCAATTTTCAAGTGTCAAATAAAAATGAAATAGCTTCTCCTTCTGCCCTCCTCCCTGGGCTGAAACCCCCCAGGTGCCCCACATGTGTCCCACACCTTGCCTCCCTTGGTGCCAGCTGGATCCTGTCAGGGCAGCGACACTTGAAGTTAGTGCTCCCGTGACTGATACCATTTTCCACTTATGGCTTTCCTCTTTAAAAGGTTTATGTAGAGAAAGATCTGCCAATGTAGTGCGCATTATAGACATCTTAATGGACTGCCTTAGCTAAGCACTGAGCTGCAAATCAGACTTGATAAACAGCAAAATCCTCAGTGCAGTGAAACCCGTCTCAGGCTCGCCCATGGGAGGAACCACGAAGTTGGTGCATCAGGGCTGAGAGAGAGGAGCCGAAGCGTATGTCTACAAGGAAGACCAGTGCAGAGCAAAGGGAGTGCGTCTGCCTCCCTCCTGCCAGTTCTAGGGATCAGCAACAGCACAGGGAGCCAGCAACTCAGGGCAGCCCGGCTTTGGCTGCCCATACAGATGCTGTAGAGATGTATGAGATATAATCAGACTTCCTACACAGGTGCCAGACTTGGGTGCTGCTCTTACGTCTGTCAGTCAACAGCATTAGCTGAGGTCCAGCAGATTTCTGCTTTGCTCTTGACCGCAGTTGTTTGTGTGTTTGTGCCCTGTGAACACCTCTGACTTGCAAATGCAACCAAAGCACTTGGATGCTCCAATACACTTCTAGAAATAATTAAATGACTTCTAGCCTAAATCCTGTTTTACAAAGGGGATGGAGATAGATTTTGTGAGCTCTGCAAGGCCTCTGAAGTCAAAGATCGTTCTACCAATCTTCAATAGCACTAAAATGATAACTCCTATTTTTCTTAAGTTGGTGTTAGATGCATAGATCCTGTCATAACTCTAGCCCCAGTATGAATACCTGCTGGCTGCCTTGAGGCACGGGAGCCCAGTTCCTCTGCAGTGTCCTCTGGAGGTGGCTCAGGGCAAGACCTACTGCTCTGGTTGCCTCCCTGCATGGGGCCAGTCTCCCTCCACTCATTTTGGAGGCGACCTTCTTGGTGGTACCAGGCTGAAACTGGCATTTGAAAGCTTAATTATTTTTTTTTTTTGGAACTAGGAGTGGGTTGTCAGATGATGGGTTTGGTGCCTCAGTGACTTGTCCTTCTGGCCTTTTGTCCTTTTTACCCAAATTTTACCCAAAGTGCTGCATAATCCCCTGACCTGCAACACCATGAAGAGAAACCCCCCTGCACATCTGACACCAGCAACTGCCCCTTACAGAAACCTGCTTCTGCAGAAAGATACACAAGCAGAAAACACACGAATAATGTCAAAGGTTTCACAATCTGCTCAGAGATGTTTGGCAACAAGCGTTATTGATTATAAATGATTTGCCCGTCTCTACCTTTCAAAATGACCTTTCAATAAAAGATGTCCCTGTTCAGTCAGGAGTGGAACATTAATTAATTAACAAAGCAAGAAGAGGGTGAGGTAGAAACTATGTTAACTTAATTAAATCACCATCAAAACATATTGGTAGGAGGAGAAATAAATCAGTGAATAAAATGATGGATTCAAATTTCATCCATTACCATCCTTACTTCCCTAAATCTCAGCACTATGCCTCGAGTGGAACAAAAGCAAAATATGACTCCGACTCAGGAACACGCAACTCAATTTCAAATACTTCACAGAGCACTGGTACACGCCAGCGATACAGAAAAAGGAATACATACATACAACTATATGCAACATCCTTTTCGGTTCTGTTATTTTCATCTGTTTTTAATGCTGGTTGTTGCAGACAAAAGCAGAGAAACTAGATTCTAATTTCAAACCCACACTGTGTATGTCTGTAAGACAAAGTACTTGTGTGGTGACTAATTACTCGAGATACGGAGAAATACAGGCTTTCCAAAAAAGATTATAATCTGGCTTCAATGGCTCTGCTTAGAAATACTATTTGCATTACTGTGTTTCTGCTCCACACCGCATTATACTCAAATCTTTTAAAGAGCAGCCTTTCATGTTGTACCTTATCAGCAGAGCATTATTAGAACAGAAAGGAAAACAGAAAAGTGTCCTGTTGACAACTGAAAGTAGAAGTATAACAGTAATGTCACATAGGGATTTTATGCCGTTTCTTTTGAAATGCATATGATTTCATGAAGGTTATTTTTCTGGAAGAAAGATCCTCTGTGCCCCCAAATATGGAACCTTTCAGAGAGCCATTACAAGCAGAGCTTTACCACTCAGCCCTAGTGCTGCTGCGGCAAAGGGAAAAAACAGATTCACAGAGCAGGAGACGCTCCTTTGTAGAGGGGCACTCTGAAAAATCAATACAAATGCAGACTGGTTTTTAGGAGTCCAGGGTCTGGAGGAGGTCATTTTATCTCCCCCAGCTCTCCTTTTTCTTCCCCTTTTACATGAAACAACACGTTTGGCTTTAAAGAAATCAAAGACTTTCCTTTGATTTGGGTTTTTTTTTGTTTGGTTGGTTAGTTTGGTTTTTTGGTTTTTTTGTTTGTTTGTTTGTTTGTTTGTTTTTTAAAGTAGCTTGGATGCTTCAATGTTGACATCTGGAATGACAGATGTCTCTAAAGTAGTCCTAAACTTTTAATATTGAGCTCCCATTTATGTTATTTGTCATCTATTCGCTATTGTCTCGAAATGTTTGGAAAAGTTAATTAAATCTCACAACGTCCCTCTGAAGTACCTCTGCTCAATTTTCCAGCAAGGAGAATAAAAGGACAGATTGATGAAGTCTAATACTACCAAAAAAAAATATAAAATCACATGGGAGTTGTCACGAGCAAACACGGCTTTCTAGGACGTACTAACTCTGCTGAAAACAAATCCTCAGAGCAGTAAGCGGGGCTCTCCCCGCGTTTTCCTGATGCCCTTGCCTGGCGAGGAGCAGCCTGCAGAGGCTGCAGCGGGTCTGAGCCCCGCGGGTGCCGCTGGGTGGGCTCCCTCCTGCCCGGTGGAGCCTCTGGCGGCTGCGACCTCCCACTATTTCCCCGCTGGGACACCAACTTGGATCTCTCTCCCCGGCCAAAAAATCCCACAGATGCTGCAGGAGCTGAAGCGTGTTGGAGATTTTGGGCTGAAATTAGCCAGTGGGTTCAACCCCGTCATTAGAGAAGTACTGACCGACAGACCAGTGGGATGATCAGAGAAACCTCGTGTCCTTATGCAGAGGTGAAATTTTGATTTTGTGTATTTTTAAACAGAACTGGACCAACTGAATATACACAGATGCGCTTGTGCACAGCTCCCAGGTGAACTCATTCCCCCCCCGCCGAGGTCTGTGAGCTGCAGATGTGCAATGACATCCAGTAAGCCAAATCCTATGGTGATGTACAACACTGACAAAGTCAGAATTACACCCCTTACAATCGTATAAACCAGTTGTAACTAACATTGCTAAAAACAAACTAAATAAACGGTTCGATTAAGAGCAAAGAAAGCTGCCAGTCGCTAGCATGGAACTTCCTCCAAAAAGCCAAAACCTGCAGCTGGAAATACGTCTGTCCACAACCTGTGCAGAACTGAAAGCCTTCAACACCTCTGCATAGCTGCACATGGGTCATCTTTTTTTTTGATGTAAAGCATATGCTTTATTTTAAAATATTTACCTTAGACGGATGTGATATCCTGCCAAATGATACATGAAGTGATATATTTGTTTCTGGAATTCTACTGTAACCTACTCTTATTTTTTATTATATTTGCTTCAGTTGAACAGATGTATAGCTATTATTATTATTACTATTGCAGGCAATAGCGACAATTTCAGTATTAACTCTTACTGACAGGCAATAATTACCTATGATCCACGATAGGCATAATTTCAAAATGACAAACCAATAAGAGGGCTGGCCTTAGAATTCGGAGGCCCCAGTAAACGCCATTCATCAGTAACTCTGGAAGTTATGATGACCTGAGGGGCGAAACTGGTGGCTGTTTCATATCATTTGGCAATAAAGAAAAGTTGCTTAAAACAGTTTTGAGACAGTTGGCCTTTTTTCCCCCTCACAAAATACATATTTAAGTTTTAGTTCCAATTTACAAGAATCCAACAGAGAAAAGATACACAGGTACACAAAGCCCTCGATCCTACACTTAAATACAGTCCAAAGAGGGTTGAATTTTCTCCGTCAAACTTCTCGGGTATGACCATTTCTCTTCTCAGACTCTAATTCCCTCGCAGCCACTGCCCTGCTGCGGCGCTGGCTAACTCGCAGGTAGCTGCACAGTAGAGGCAGCACCGAGCCTAATGTTTCCTACCTGGGGGGGCATTTCAGTATTAAATGAGCATTCGCCTTGTGTTTGCTATTGTGATGTTGCTAAGTCAACAGGAGCAACGAAAGAAAATTTTTTCCTTCTCGCTCCTGCTTGAGATGGAGATGATCCAGGCGTCCAGGAACTGCTGGGTCTCTCAAGGTAATGAGTTTCATCGCTGGCCTTTTAAGCTTGAAGTCCAGAGCGGTTCAATCAACTGTTGCTGCTCTTTGCTCTTAAAACACACCTGCCTTGTGGGTTTTACAGGCAGGGCTGAATAAAGTTTGCGGATTACTTTACTCTGGAAGCGTGAAAACTGTCTGTGCTTTGGTATTCACCACAAATATGTTCTGCAGCGTACCATCAAAGGTAAAAATACAGCTTTTATGACTGAAAAGCACTGGGAGTGACCACTGGCTCAGCGGTGAAAATGCAAAGACATTCCCTCTTACGCCAGCCTTCTACAGAAAGAAAAAATGTTCCCTTTATTTAGTCTCTCCGGGCCTAAAAAGCCAGTTGTACTGAAAGGGAATTTTCTTCTCCTTCACGATTTTTGAGCAACTACTAAATCACTTGCAAAGCCCGGCAGAGGTGGAGGGGGGCGAGGGTGGTGCTGGCGCTCCCCAGAGAGCTCCCTGGGGACACTAACTCAGGACAAAGTGTCCCTGTGTGAAACTGATTTAAAGCCCACCTGAGTCCCTCCTCTTTTGTTAATGACCCCCTACTATTTTGTTTAATGGCACGGTACGGAACCTTCTGCCTGGTCCAGTTGGGATGTTTATGGACAAGACCAACAATCTTTTACATAATGTTAAGTGAGAATTCCTGGAAGAAGCCGAAATGTGGTATTATCCCTCTATGGAGAATGTATGCACTGGGATGCTGTCATTTGCCACCAGGGCAGTTTTGCTCATAGGCTGAACTAATCCTAACGTTTGCTGTAGAGCTGTTTGAAACTTGTAATTTTGGACATTTTCAAAGATGTTTTTCCTCTGGCTTTTGTTCTGAATTGGAACAAAAAGCTGAAAGTCAGCAAGTTATGCCAAAATTAAATTGTGAAAAATTGTTTTGGGTGCATCAAAGTACTGTTTTGTTAAGGGTTTTAATTTATTTTTGGTCTATTATTTCTTAAACACTAATTATAACATACAACTATAAAATAATTTTTTAAGAAGATACACAATCAAACCAAAGTATTCTGCTGAAATGCTTACTAGTCAATGTTTTTTCGAGTGAAGTTTCACTCAACAATCCTGTTCCTTTGGATAGACACTCTACCAGAAAAGGTACGCTGAATCTTTTCTTTATCAATCGTAGTGCACATTCAGAAGAAGACGGAATAATAAAAAAGACGATTTATGGCTGCTTCAGGAAAAATACGTTCACTGAGCCCACCAGGAATTTTAAAACAAAAAAACCCCAACCCCATGTCTTCCAAATGTAGGGTAATCATACAAACATATGAAGTAATGTTTGTGGGAGTGGCCTAACTGGAGAGCGGTTTGACAACTCCGTTCTCCCACGGGTAACGCAAGGCTGTGGCCGCACGGCGAGAGGTGCATTTCTCAGAAGGGAGGGTTTGGATGGATGGGTCAACGGAGCACGAGGCAAATGTTAACATTCAGCCCCAGCTACGCAGCAGCCCTGGCCACGGCTGCACGAGGCTGACTTCTCACTCTAAACACTCCTTCCATTACGCTGCTTGGGTGGGGTAAACACAGAGACAATCCAATATGACTTGCTCTAACAAAATGTTTTGGATGAGCATTTTAGTTACTGAATTCCAAATATTTTGGTTTGTATAATGAGTAACTAGTATATTTAAGGCATCACTGAGGAAGCTGGGATAGTGGCTTATCATCCAAAACTGAGGATGCTTACTTGATTTAGGAGATATGAAGCCCTGAGACAGCTTCTATTTGTAAACCATGCAGGATGAGATTTATTAGGTTGCCTGCAACCTAGCCCTCAGAGCTACGTGCACACAAAATATATGGGAATTTACAACTCAAATATTTCAATAAAATTGCAGCATTTAATGTCAACATTCAGACAAACCAAACCTATGCTCTGCCCAGGCACTGGCATGCTACGCAGACATGCTTAATATAGCTCCGTTGATACGTTTGCCTCATAAAAATAAATGAGCATCTGCGAGACGGCTGTCTGTCACTGAAGAAGCCTCCAGTCCCATCAGCAAGTAGGGTGTGAAGTCAAGGCAAGGTCATTTCCTAAATTAGGGTATAAGGAAAAGACTAGTCTCGTGTTGTTACAGACACACTAACTAAAGCTTTGCAACCAGCAAGCCTTGGCCACACAAACAACAAGAAAAAAAGGCTGATCTAGTGTTTTCTTCTGCAAGGAGAGAAACACAGTGCTCAAACAATCATAAATTATTTTTTCGGCTTGGACTCCACTACCGTATAGGGAGCCTCGTGGAAGATATGACTAAGTTCAGAGAGGCTCTGGGTGAAATCATGGCCCTAAAACAGTCAGTAGTAAACCCGCTGTTGACATTAATAGGATCTCACCATTTACATCTCAGTCCCTGTATACAGTTCTGAAAATACACATAGCTGCTTGAACTCTGAAAGAATACCTAACTGAAGAGGAAATCTTCCTTTTTCCTATGTCACTGGGTAACTGCCAAGAGCTAAACATAAACCGTACTAAGCAATGACTAAAGGGAGACAGGAGGAGAGCAGATAAATATTTAAAGGACATAAACATGAAGGACAGAGAAGAATTATTTATCAAAATAAAAGGAGAGAAAGGAATACAAATAGGAGGAGGTAAGTGAAACAGAAAAAGAGGAAATGGAGGCTGTGTTGGGCAAACTGTAACAGGATGAACCCCTATGGAGCAGAGTGAAGGGCTGGGATTGGAGCCTCATCACTTGACACATTTTAAAACAAAACTGGACAGGAAAAGCTAAATAATGATTTAGTATGAAACCAGCCTGGCCTGGCTGCAGGGGAATGAGATTGCATCTTTCACTATGTGCAAATTTGCTGCAGTGACTCCAACTCAATAAAGCACACCTTCTATAAAAAATTCTAGATTTCACTACAATGCACAAGTGTTTGGGAGAACACTCATTTGCACCAGGATTAATGCCTTTAACACTATGTTAGAATATTCCAGCAAAGTGAAAAAAAACCCAGAAACTAAAAATTCGTATTGGGAATGGACTTGAAAACCCTGTGAGCAATAACCGCAGCAGTTTAGCTTTCACCCAGTGCTTTTAATTCTGAGATCTCAAATAGCTTTACCAAGAGCCTTGGATCACTGTTGGATCAGCTGTTACCCTGTAGGTGATAGCTGGAGGGGTAATGCAGCTCCTCCGGGGCCATCCAGCACCGGGCCACCAGCCCTATGGCAGCCCTTCCAGTGACTGCTCAGCAAACCACACTCCTCCCACACACAGTGCAAGCTTTCAGGCTTCCACTCAAAGGTTTGCTTTGGAAGTTGCTTGCTTTGTTCTGCTTGTAAAAAAGTGGTCTCAAATCCTCTCATGTGATAAACTCTCCATAGCAAACTAAAAACCAAGTGCGTCATAAAGCATGGCAGGGGTTTTGCGTACTTGTAATGAAGACACATGTAAGGAGTCCTCTGACAATGGCAAATCTCATGTAGCGAGGTCAAGTCTTACACCGCATGAGCACCTCCTTTTTGCTCCATCAGTCTCGCCTATAGTCACCCTTCAAATCCCTTCCATCCCCGCTCCGGCAGCAGGGCTGAACAGCCTTGCTCCTGCCATTTCCCTTCTCTACCAAGGGAAGCCACTGAGCACCCGCGCTGCCAGCGCTGGAGCTGAGCATCCCTCTGCTCTCGCAGCCCCGTCTCGGATGCCAAGCAGAAAGGGGCAGGAGGCGGGGGATGTTCTGGAGAAGCTGGCAGACAGCTATCCCCTGTTTTCTGAAGTTGCAAAGGAGACTAGCTCTGGCCCTGTCTTGCTCCCACCAGAAAGCTCAGCCTTCCCCTCAAAATAACACCTGGAGCAAGGGCAAGCCAAGAGCATGGCCCTCTGTCTTCCTGGCCGTCCAATTCTCTGCTGGCAGTTTCACCCTTCCTATTGACTTTCCTTTGGCTCCACACACCAGGTCACATCTCCAAGCCCGCTGCTACCCCTGACTCTTGGCTCAGGGGATGGCAGCTTTCTGCTGCCCCAGAAAGCTGCCTGCAGGAATCTGGGGGGCATCAGCTCACCTGGGGACAGCTAAGCGGTTTCTGGAAAATGGGGGTGTCTGGATTTCAGTAGGTTGGAAAGTCAGCTAAATAAAGACTGTGCATTTAGTGGGATAGTCTAGGAAGAGCCTCTTGGTTTCCTTGGTACCAAGGTCAAAATGTGCTGCTTAAAAAAAGGTCTTCTGCATAAAAGTCTGTTCCTGGGGGCTCCATGGAGCTGCTGAGCAAAGCCACTGGCTGCTTCCCTGAACAAAGCAAGAGAGGAGGGGCACAAGCTGGGGGCCCATCCTTTTCCCTTTATGTATTTATTTAAGTATTTATTTAAGTATTTATATATTTATTAAGTATTTATATTTATTTAAGTATTCTAGGAGACAGAGATAAGTGGTAAAGGTCACCTAAATGTGGGGAACACTATGTAAAAAGAAAAATACAAAATAGTCTTTCCAAATGTACATTTGGAAATATTTCTTTCTTATGATAACATCCAAGGGTCAAGTTAGTACCTGCATCTATTTACATCCTACCTAGATGTACAACATTAATATTTTAGATTGCATAGCTTAATCTATCCGTAATGAAAACAAAATTGAACTGATGAGCATGACAAAACCTATATAGCAGTACAGTCCCATAAACCTGAAACTGCCTCTGAACATGAAAAGGCAGCTCTGAGTTAACAGTGCTGATGAGGACAATTGCTCACCAAATGGCAACTATGTCATAGCACAAATGAAGCCTGAAACATGACCAGGGACACAGTGCAATTATCTGAGCAATTCAGGCTTTGCCCAGATTTACAGAAATAATCTACCACTGCTGAGAAAATGTCAGTTAAATTACTGCACCATGGAAACCTCTTGAGTGTGTCAATTACAGCCTCATGCAGATAGAAAATGCTGTAGACAAAACAGAAAGGAGAGGCTGTTGTTGATGCTGATTGCTGATCTCTCTTTGAACATCATCAAAACCTCCAACTTGGAGCAAATGCCGCAGCCATGAGGAAGCCGTAACTGACATGTGTAACCCACATGAAGAGTATAAAAACACAAAGAGTAATTTTGTTTCCGTCGAAACAAATCCCAGATGGTAGTCTCCCACACTGTGCCATCTAACTTTTATGGAGAGCCAGCTGAGTGCTAGCACACCTCCAGCAGCACTTGCGAACAGAACGCCTGGCCAGCTGCTTGGTGGAGGTTTACAAGTGGTCCCACGGCAAAGCCGTGAGGCAAACCGTCCGTCACCAATGCAACTGACTCCCTACCCTCTGCCATCTTAAAATGGGCATCAAGTGGCAGTGTTGACCTTTCTCCTAATCTGTCCTCACGAAAGGAAATAACATTTTTCTGGTGTGTTATGGGAACCAGTAAAAGCAGCGGGATACAACTCCTAGAGGATGCTTATGAATTTGGTTTCCAACTGACCCCAGTTGCAGGCAGCTGAAATTGGTTAAATGGCAATTATGTTGGATACTCTGACTGGTGCAACTTATTCAGGGAACAGAACAAAAAAATGCTTTTTATATAGATAATCGATTTGTACTACAGCCAAAGACTTGCAGAGTCCATCAGGGAGGTTAAAAACCCCAGGGATATTTCGCTATTGTATTTCCAGTTTAGCTTTCCACTACGGCTACAAATTTATGCAAAAGTATGGTTGATTCATAGCTCTGATTATTACAAATAGTCGATGCATTATACAGAAGAGACATTTCCTAACCATTTCTTGTTTTGGATTCTTTAGCCATTAAATTCCATAGTGCAGCAGATTACACTTAAGTGGGGAGGAGTGTTAATAACATCTCCATTAATATCAGACTATTACTTTTCATAAGGACATCGAGCACCGTGGAGAGGAGGCTTGCATAATTAGGTTAATATTACAGATATGGAGATTGAGAAGAAGAGCAGCAGTAATAGTGTCTGCTTTATGTTTATGCAGCAGGCTGGTGGCGGCGATGTGAGCAGAGCCAAAATCTTGTAACTCCTAAACTGAGGTACCAGCACCTATACCAGGCGCAGCCTGCCATGAAAGAACAAGACTACAAGACATAAATTCAAAGGAGATGAAGACTAAATGCCTTTGAGCCTGTATTTGCCAAAAGAGCAATTTTTCTCTTCCTGTAATTCATGCAGCCTCGTGGTACCAACAGCAAGCTCTTGGACGTCAGGCAGGATTAAAAGGCTCCCAGCGGTCCCTTCACATGCTGTGCAGCTGACTGGATGGGTTGCCAGCAATAGCTTCTCTTTTTCAGCAGTGGGTTTCTTAAAATTAGAAGCATTACAAGCAAACAGAAAGCTTACAAAGCTCCTTAAAGACAGCATAAGATAAACAAGACACACAAAAAATCCAAACCCAAAGACCAAGGCTAAAGAAAAGCAGAAAAGCAGACTTTCACTTGAAGATTCCCATTTGGCTTACAGGACACCAGCCAGAATGGCAGAAGGAAAAGGGCAGTGGGCAAAGTAAAACAGTGACCAGTGTTATGTTACCACCGGTAAAGCCCGACAGGCCTGGGCACGTCCTGCCCACTGATGTTCTGCTTAATTCCGAAGCAAAACACGAGAGCAGGGGAATGGAGGTTGACAGCTGCAGGCAGCCACGAAGAACTGAAGACACCCTCCAAAAACGCTGCTGTCTCAACCTCCAATGCAAAGAAGTATTACAAATACTTCCACCGAAGGGGTGGCTTTTCCTAGGAACTTTCTCTGAATGGGACTCCTCAAAGGAACGAACGTTCAACATCTCAGCAATATGACCACTCGGCTGTTTTTGCAGCAGGACATTTTTATCTGTTCAATTAAAAAACCTGAATGTTCAACAATCTGCTCAGTAGAGCGGTGGCATTGCTGCTACTGTAGTAACAAAGTGTTCACAGAGGACCTGAGATCTGGAGCACACAGCCAGAGCAGATGACATTTTGTTTGTCACCTTCTACTTAACTAGTGCAACTAAATCTTCTTCTAACCCAGACACCTAGAAGAAATGAACGCTGAGGAAGGAAAAGAAGATGAAAGATTCTAGATCTCCAGAAAATGGAGGCTAAACATGATAACAGTCTTCAAGGTGTGGAAGAAAACTACAGAGAGGAAACCGTTTTCAGCGGAGAGGATGTGAACTAATGGCTTCTGCTGTGGCACAACAGATAGGGCACAGATATTAGGAAGCATTTTATAATAGTTGAGACAGAAACAGTCTAAGGACAAGTTAGGCAAACATCTATCAGGAATGACAAAAGCATAGCTGTGCCACCCTAGGTCAGAAAGATGGGCAGCAAGACTTCTTCAGGTACCTTCCAGTCGATGCTTTAGTAGCAGTGCAAGGCACAGGGTGTCCCCTGAAAGTCCCACACTGGTGGGTTTACCTGGCACAGACCCGGGCAGGGGTACGAGTTAGGCTCCCAAAGCAGAACCACTGAGCCCCTGCGGCTGACCTGGGTATTGGCTTGTCCTTGCTCCCAGGTACTCGCCCCAGGCAGAGCACCATGCACAGCCAGCAGTGCACGACTTACTCCAGTTAAACTAAGCTGTGCTTTTCACTCCTCTCTGTGCTTCCCACCTATTGCTGGTGTGAGGGCTGACAAAGGCCATTGCACTTCCCAGTCTTTTCCCGGTTAAAAATGGCTTTTCTCCAGATAAAATGGATTCACACCACATTTGTCAAACTGGATAAACATTTCACTCATGGTTTCAGGACAACTGTCTATGTAGTCTCTCAAAAACTACATCAAAAGTAACTAACACCAGTCTGCTACTTGACAATAAAAAATATCAAATGTAGTCTTTTCCGTAAAGCAACAGCCAATTTGAGAATAACTGCCATTAGATATACAGTCCAAAGAATACAAGAAGAATAATCATCCAGGGGAACGCAAGCAGTAGTGAAAGCCCTTGATCAAGCCTACTACGGGGACTTTGAAGAATGAGTTTGGATCTGAAAGCGTTTTACTGATGGCCCCTACAGGAGCTGCAATTTCAATGTCTCCATTGCTACTTATTCACCGTGTCAAGCACAACAGGATCAATTGAAACTTTAAAGAGGTAGATGGCAAAATGACTTGAAATTACAAGGCAATTTGGAAAAATTGCTTTTTACTATCAAAAATGAAACTAGTACGATGGACTACTCATTCCTGAAAAAAAACAGCCACTGCTCCTTGACTGTCTGGAATAGCCAGGGGTTGCATTCAAATGCAACCTGCAAGAGCTGCCACTTTTTTAGAAACTTTAAAGAAGTAATTCTTCCCATATATCATTCACAGAAGAGTGTGACTCAACGAAAGTTTAGAACAAATTTGTATAATTTGATCACCGGTGAAGAACATATCCTTTCTGCCAAAGAAATCAGCAGACTTTTCAGTGCTCTCTCCCTCCGACTTCAGATTTGAATCTCCTTTCTTCTCTCTAGGGAATCATCATATGAATACCTGAATAACCCAACACTTTCAGCTGCCGCTAACGGGACCCATGGAACTGCTCAAGGATTAGAAGCTAAGGGTGTGGGCACATTAATTTAGCAAAAAGATGGAAAAATTTAAGACAGCTCTGTGTATACCTAGTGAAAAACACAAACACTGGTGCACTCAACATCTTCATAGCAAAGTCTGAAACTTTGGCTTAAACCTGTGACTGCGCTAACAAGCGGTGTGGTGCAGCCAGCAATCTCTGGAAAGTAAGTCCATAGAGTGGAATCTCTAAGGCACTGGGACCTGACGTTGCCCCACACTGGATGTCACATTTTGGTCCCATGGCCTGGCCTGAATGCCCACAAGAGGCTGGAGGGCACTGGGTGTGCTCCTGGTTTAGTGTCATCAGGAGAGAGCTCAGCTTGTGTGCTCTGAAACTGTGCCCAGCAAACCTCGGCACAGCAGATAGGGATGTCTGGAAGAATTGCTTCAAAAACCCGGTCCAAGCCAAAGCACCTATGCTATTGGATGGTAGGACTCCCATCACAATTTCTACTACATCAATTTCTCATAGAGAAAACTGTGATTTCCGTGCACGTCCTGTCCTGCGCTCTCTTTGGGGAGAATAAAATGAAGCTATTTCGGGCAGCAACTTACTACTGAAGCTGCGTTCCAAACAAACATACAACCATGCAGTGAGCTATATTTTGGTATTACAGTAATAGCACAGTTGTACTGGAACAAATGTGTGGACAGGAAAGAATTGGGCGATATCGCTGCATTTACCTACAGCATATATGACAAGTTCAGAAGTGTGCGCACCTATACGAATCAGTCTGGCTGAATGACAGGAAGAAAGATAGGGAAACTGATGACAATTTTTGCCAGTATTTAGGCAAAGCCTAAATAATTCTGTCCTCCTCAGGAAAATAGGAAGAACTTGCTATCTAGCAACCTGAGCAACACTTTTAACAAGGTGACCCCTATGCAGAACTCAACAGTCAAAATTTTCATGAAGAGCAAGCTGAATTTTTTTTTGGCACTTAGGAAAAGCTCCATGAGGAACAACAGGTTTCTGTGTAAAAACAAAGCAGCCAAAATGCTCCATTGCTACAAAGCAGAGAGCGTTTTTAATACCCAGAATTCACTTCTTGAATGTCTTAATGGTGGGAATTTTTGCCTGTCAACAGGATCTTCACAACACACTTGGCATTTTGAAGAGGCTATAATTTAATCAGGACTTCATTCAATGAGAAGTCCCATATGGTTTGAGTAGAAACAGGTAATAAAATCTTTAAGTGATGCATGCTCAGGTTATATTTATAGGCAAAATTTTCCCTTCTCATCCAAACCTGAATCCAAACACTGTACAGAATTACTAAAGAGTAAAAACTAAGATTAACTATCTAACCCAGAAGCTACAATCTCGATGAACACGAGTCAATGCTCTTTAGCAAATGTCATGAAAGTAAACTTCCAGCAATGCTCTTTGTCATTTTTTGACCTGTCCAGTCTGCTGTATATTGAGGCTGTGACACTGTAATATTTGCTGACACACAATGAGCTGGTTTCCTAACCACAGTTCATTTTCCTTATAGTGTATGAACACGTTATTCTCCACAGTCCATTAGAAACAACCTAAGTGAGCTCTCTCAAATGTACTGTACCCTTTCCTCCTTCAGAAAGCAAGCCCTAGATAAGCTGATTTTTTAGGGGAGGAAGAAAGAGGTTGTCTGATGCAAGAAGCCTTGCAAAGGCACAGTAAAACCACAGCCTGATGGTGACCTCTAAGCACTGAGTGTCGAAGATCTTCCAGGTTTCATTTTCAAAACTCCCACGGGGGGAAAGACAGTTCTGCTTCCTTGGATAACCACTATTAATTCCAGCTTGCTCCTAAATTGTGATGGGCAAGGTTGTCACGTTCCATGGCTCAGCACAAAGCTCGAGATCTTCTGCTTGGCTCCTGGCCCACAAAGCTTGCATGTGAATGGGCAAGGTCCAGATGGTGACCTAAGAGCACTCCTGCGTGGCTGAGCACATACCAGCTAGGCTGATCTTTACATTTTAGAGACACTTGTGAAATATCAGAGGAATCAAACATCATTATGTTTGTGCACACAAACGTTGCTATTTCCTTCCCAGATATTCCTGTCCCCACTGAAAATTTAGTGTTTGTCTGTTTGTGCAGAGGAGTGAGTCCATGTCTCAGCTGGATCCCTAAGGGCATTTCCAGGTCCAGCAAAGTTTTTTTGGGCTCAGAGCCCTGACGTTTGGAGAGCTACAATTCTCAGAGTAAAGCACCAGCATGTAGGCAGCAGTTCCTGAGGATGCAGAGCATGTAGCCTTTCCTCCAGACAGCAGGGCAAGGGGACCTCTGCTGTGGGGTCTAGTCTCGGAAAAAACTGGATGTGTGGTCAGGACTTCCCTGGTGAATTGTTTAGAAGAGGGCAATAAGAGGCCCAGGACGATATAAAAAAGATTGACGAACACTGTAGAAAAAGATAATAACCCGAAATTTAAAGGGTGAACCTGGGTGAATAACAGGGTCTCTCACCAAACACAGGGGCTGAACAAAATAGGACAAGACACCTTGAAAACCTTGGCACCAAAGAGTTAGGTTTATCTGAGGTGAAGGCTCTTTCTGAGTCCTGCCTTATGAGGTTAAATTATCTTCAGTTTTTTGTTTTGTTGGATTTTTGTTCCCTTCAAACCAGAAGGAAACCACTGGAGATCAGTATCTTAGATCTAACCACCACAATCATGGCAGGGAAATCAAGTCGCATACAGAGGAAAACTGAAGAAACCACTTCAGTTGGTGTCCAAACAGGGAAGCCACTACTAAGATTTTATCAATGGTTTCAATGGAAATCACAGTCCAGCTGGTGACATCTAAGTTAGTTGTTCAATTTAGTGTATAATTAATATCATCGATCTAACATTCCCGAGAACATCACAAGCTCTCTGTGAGTCAGTCACTAAAGCTGCTCTCACCGCTTACTGCATCTATAACCATCACACGCGCTTAGCACAACCATAAACCCATAAGCCTACTGGCTTTGACTGAGGCGATCATAAACTGCAAAGCACTCCAGAGCTTTTGACAAAACACATTATCATTTCTAAGCCCCGTAAGCAGAAACAGGTAAACTCTCTCAGTTCTCAGGGTCAAATAGCTTCCAGTGCCGAGATTTACACAGACCATTACCAAGGAGACAGGCAGATGCAAACTACTTCATCGTGACCCATCGCATAACCTTTGCTAGATCATCACTGCAGTATTTACAAAGTTCATAAGCATCATGTCAGTGAATTATGGCTTCATGCCACTTTCTCTAAGATTGCATGTCTCCCGGAAGGATGGGTCTTTGATTTTCAAGCTCCAGAGGCAGCCTTTAGATTCCAGCACAGCAACCTGTTAGGGATTTATGGGCACTTCATGGGTGTTTAATGAGGCTTACGCTGTAAGCGATCTAAATAGCTCTTGTTCACGGAATCCTGAAGCACATCCAGTAAAGCCAATGGAGCTTGAGACACCTTGAGAGAAATACTGAGTGAATCAAAATAATCAGCCTGCACCTTCCCTCTGTCCCAGCTTTGCTGGTGAATACAAGGCACACGAATATACACAGAATAAACAGCCCCTGTTTTCCTTCTGTTTCCTCAGTCTCACAATGCATTCAGCCTGGGCAGTCAAGACTCACTGCTATGTATCTGTATGTTTTTAAACATGCAGATCAACTTCACTCTCTTTCAATTTTTTATCTAAATATCTGCTTTTCGAGAAAAAAATGTAGAGTGTAATGAAGACACAAAAGTAACATTTTAAGATGGTATTTAACAGTATTACCTAATGACATTCTGAAAGGCTAAAGCCTCACTCTTGGAAGGTATTTAAATACCTGAATGTCTTTGAGCACCTGGACCCCCCCAAAAGGGTTTATGTTTGCAAAAGTAGCTATTACGGTATTGTAATTTAATAAATAGTGTTTCAAAGTCAGATGAGTTAGTTATACATACAGGCAGCCTTGAATCTGATGTATCTGCCATCTGTCACCTAAGAGACAATATTCTCAAAAATTTTGGACAAGGTTTTCCTACAATAACTAGAATGAAACACTTATCTAGTTTCTTCAGGAAGTTCTCTGCTTTTAACACAAGATACCCACAAGCTCCTGCAAAAGGAAATGAGGTATGACAGAAAGAAACTTGTGTGCAATGCTCTCATTTACAACCGAGAGGAGCACTGGCTTTCTCACTTTCAAGGATCCACGCTGTTATAGGTGCTTACTCAGATATACTCTGCATTTAATGTAAACCTCCATGAGGTGAAGATTAATTTCATTTTCACAAATGTTGGTGTGTACAGCACGTGCCTCTGCAAACTTTTACAATCTAAGCCTGAATATTCTGGAGTCTAATTCTCCCTTCACAGCAGGAGCAGTTCTGCTGTTTAGCAGATCCTTTTCAAGCTGAAATCTACAAATGCAATTGATCTACAAAGCCTCTTTTATATCAAACAACTTTTTTTGAGCTGTAAATGAGCGCTGCTGCTGATTACTGTACCCTTCTTATGCCACCATTCTGTGATTCTGTGTGATACCCTTTGCTGCTGGTGAAGCTGGGATCATGTTAACATGGGACAACTACCCTGGAAAGAGGCAGGAGGCAGCAGTCACTGGAGGAAGCACCATTTTGTACTTCTGCGTCTTCCTAAACGTTACCAGCCAGCCACAGCCTGAGCCAGGCTCCTGGGACAGGAAACCCTTCAGCTGGATCCACTACGGTTGCTCTTCAGAGCAAGGTACAAAGCTAGTTTTGAGCCATCACTCCTGAAGGCATTTAACTTCCTCACGTTCTTATTTATCTGAGTTTTAATTCTTCAGACTAATACAGAAAAGAAAAAACAGGTTTGCTGCCCCCTCCCTCTTTTCCTTTTTTTCTCATTTCTCCATTTTACGTGTTTCACTAAAGAAAATAACTGCTATGTTATTTGGGGCTATATGGCCAATAGCACTGGCACCAAGAGCTTTGACTTTCCTGCTCCGTGCTGAACAGATTAGGAAGCAAAACCATTCAGAAATTTGTCTCGTAGCATGCCTTTTGTCAGTAAATACTGAACGCAGTGCTAACAAGTACTTATGGCTTTGCTCCCATTACTTGACCTGGCAATAAATACTTCATATTGCAGCGACTTTCAGCCTTTTTGAGTGTAGGTAGGTAGTAACAATTCAGCACTCTCACTTAAAAAATGAAACCTGGTCTAGTGGGAGATGCCCCTGCCCATGGCAGGGGGGTTGGAACTAGATGATCTTTAAGGTCCCTTCCAACCCAGATGATTCTATAATCTATGAACTTAAGCTGTCAGAAATATTATCTCTGTGCCAAAAATTACACGGAATCTCACTGACAGCAATCCTCATTGTTGCTCTTCTCACTTGCCCTGTGCTAACGGGGTTTTGCCTTCATTTTTGTACTTCAAGTTAAATAGCTGTCAAATTTAACTTATTTGTAGAAACTACTCATGTGCCAGTTATCTTGAGATTAATGGGAAATCCAGAGCTACCAGTCAGAGGGGTAAGTAGTCTGAATGGGAGAGAAATGCAATCCAGCAAAATCACAAAGCAGCCTCAACTTTTCAATCTTGTGACCCGTGCTTGAGAAAAAAAATAAATAGCCTGCTGTAATGGCCATGGGGGGAGAGAAGCAGCAGTTCTGTGGTATAATGAACTGAGGAACTGCAAACACAGAGGTGCCTGTTCTTGGTGGAGGGGAAACGTGATGGAAGACTTTGGGTAGTTTAAAATCATCAACTAAATTTTGATAGTTCCTAAAATACTGCTATAACACACATTTATTCCCCCCACCCTGCCATGGAATACAGCATTACAGATTCAGTTATAAAATACTAAGTTACAATCACGTGTTTGGGGATGCAGAAGAAACCCTCCCCCAAAGCTCTTTCTGCTCAACATACCTCAGAGTTACATAGAAAAAGAAGGAATACCCAATTTTCACCTTGGGTGAAAAGTTCTGGGTTGTCAAAATAAGCAGAAATAAGTCTCTGGTACATGTTGACATCAGAGGGGTGACACAGTCCTTCCTCAGACACTGTGCCCAGCAGGAGATGGCTTTCCCCTGGTGGGGAAGGCTCTGAGAGTTCAGTTCAGCTCAGTCTGTGCACTTCACGGTCCTGCTCTTGGTTGAGAAGTCAGGGAACTGCTCTATTATATGTATTGTGTACACAGGCCTGATCTTTTACTTTTAATGTATTGCATTGCTGTAGTACTATTTAAGTGTTTATTTACACCATGCTGTTCTGCCAGAACAAACTTTCCCATCTACATTCCAAACAAAAAGATCAGCACGCCAGCATCGCTTCAAACTAACGTTTCTTTGAAAAGGCCTTCTTAGGGGAAAGAGCCGTGTAAATACATGGTTTGCCACTTCCCCATTTTGACTAGCACTCCGAAGAGGTGCTGTGTCTGCCTGCTACCACCTGCTGTAACTCTTGCAATTACAGGTAGCTTTATTCTTCTTTTGGTTTCCCAAATTGAGGCATGTTGGGAATGCCTCAACATTAAAGCATTTTGGATTTTGATGTCATCAGAACTATCTCAAAATGATCTCTTTTCACGTTAGATAGAAATTTAGGCACTATACTGCATTGCCTAAACCCACCTTGTCCAAGAAAGACCGAAAGACCTGCTCTGAGCAAAATGAACGCTGTCCGCCTTAATTGCAAAAAGCATCAGGCTTTTCAGGGGAAAAAACAAAGTACAGTTCTAGGACAGGGAAACAAGAAGATGACTGAATTTTCCTAGCTCTTTGGAGGGACAAGCAATAGGGGCTTCATCTGAGACGGAACTTACTTTGCGTGCTTTTCAGTCCTGTGCTTTACTTTCTTTCTGGCCGGAGTTAGGCTGTAGCAGCCAATGGCCCCAGAAGAGGACGACCAGCTTCAAACATCAGTCGTTTGACCCCAGCCTACTGGAGACCAGGTACTGAATGGTCCTGAGCTAGGAAACAGCACGATCTCAACAATCACAGCATGACTCGTCGCACTCGAAAATATGCTCCCAGGAATTTTAAGACATATAGTGAGAAGCAGCAGATGGAAGGCCTTTTTGCATAGTAGGAATAGCTTTACTTCAGCAATATCCTTATTTAAAAATACTTATTTTGGTTTATTTCAGCAACAGACAGATACTGCCACTGCAACAGAAATTAATATATGCCCAATAGAAGTCCTATAAATAACACCAAGAAAGTGATGAAAGCATGCAGCTAGAAAACTCCGAAGCCCTGTTTTCCTGCTCCCACGCCGTATATAGGTAACATTTTTTTATGTACACTTTTTTATAACATTCACTATAGCACGGCAGAATTTTGGAGGGTGGCAGAAACATATGTGTGTGCTCTTAGATACCACCAGACAGCAGCAATGCAAAAAATGACACGTAAATGACAAAGTAGCACAGAAATAGAGACTGCAGCCACTGTCCCAGTCCTTACCTTTCAGAGTTGCTTTCTTAAGTACCTTCATGGCATAAAGCTGACCCGCATCAGATCCTTTGATCTTCCGCACTAGAAATACCTGTAAAAAGCAGGCATTTTGTGTAGATCAGTACTGAACTTCCAGTTACAAGCGTTGCCACATTTGATAAAGGAATAGATTCAGGAATTCTAATGAAAAGTATTAGCTGAAAGTACTTGTTATCGATTTCACTTGCAGTTGGTTGAACTAGCTCTAGAAAGCTTTATTTTTAAGCCTTTACTCCTTCATAAAGAAAATACGTTTGGCATTATTGATTACTCTTACACATTCAATTAAAGATGGGTGAATAGTCATAATGAGTGTGGGCACACTTCTTCATATTCTGACCAGCTTCACAGAAAAAAAAGTTATGTCTCATTTGTGCTTAGGAATGTGTAGTGTCTTAAAATTATTGTCATCAATTAAATTAAGGAGAAAAAACAATTTGGTTTAATTTATGCAGTAAGTCACGAATGGTGACTAGCCTAAGATATAACTGAAGCAAACATGTCATACAGCTGAAAATCTGGTTGTGCATACTTAACAAAAAGTAGGACTATTTTGATTAATAAATAGGTTATGATACCAAAGACAGTTTTCCCTGTTATAGTTACCTATGCTACATAGTCTCACAGTGTCAATTTGTCATTGAAATAAAATAAAGTTGTAGCCAAAATGGTCATCTTTTTTTTGTTGTTCTCCATGCAAATATTTCTTATCTGCCCCTGAGCGCATCTGAGCACCGGAGGGGGAGTGAAAAAAGGAATCAGTCATTTAGTTTGGTCTTTTTATAAGACTCGCAGCGTTTTAATCATTGAAAATAAGATAAAGGAAACTTTTAGCTGATTCCTAGGACTCGCTCTGTCTGCTAAGGTCAGAAATAAGAGCCGAGAGCGTCTCTCTCTCATTTCAGCACTTTTGTTCCTGGACAGAAGCAGGAAGTAAAGCCAAAGACAAAAAGAAATACAAGGCCATGTACACACGATATACTGGTACCGATATAGATTATCAAAGGCTAGCTAAAATTATGTAACTAATGAAAATCGAGTTGGATTACAAAAATCTGCGGCAATTATTTTATTCTTTGGCTGTTCAGGAACCATGCAGCTTTCTTAACTGCCTGCACCCAAAATGTAAAAGGACAAAAAAAGAACAGAGGAAGTGTGTTTCTAGCACATTATTTGCAAGTCGAAAGACTCTTCCTCCTGCAAAAAATAATACCTGTAAACAGATTATGATTTTCTGAAGCACCCTTTGAGCAAAGGTTTGTGGGAAGAGAAAACAACTTTCAATGACCAGCTAGAGAAGCTGGGGAAAAAAAAAAAAAGAAAAGGCTAATTTCTCTCTGAACACCTAAACCAGGGCTCTTACATGTGTACAACATCACAACTACAATGCTTCTACAATACGATCTGATATGGTTTTGGTTAGACTTTCCTTCTCAAGATGTTTCCTGTGCATATGAGATATGCGCAGTTCCTCACCCGAGCTGCCCTGACTAGCCGAGCTTGGGCACATGTTCCTTGTTGCCATCTCCTGTTTCCTAGTTCGATGAACATACAAACACCTCTGGTACTCACAACTGTGGGAACAAATGATGACATTTGGATGCAACAGGAACACGTAAGACTTTCTGAAGTGTTTTTCATTAACATTCATGATAAATTAAGCTCAGCTGCTCCAGCATTAACAGGAAGTCAATTCATTTAGAAGTTCAGCTAGACAGAAACGTTGAGATATTTTTCTATCCAGCTCAAGTAAAGGATTTAACTTCCGCGTTACATTGAAAGGGAGAAGAAAGTCAAAAGTAAGCTTGCCTAAACACTACATTTTCAGCTGTATTATTATTCTGTAAAAATGGTTACAAAATCTTTACCCAAAAAAGCAAAACCACAAACCCTTAAGATAATGATTTTAAGCTGTACTGCACATAGAACAGCACAGCATGCTGCGTCTGCACAAATATTAGGCTGCAGTTCTAGAAATATCTTATCTGTCGTGTAATCTTGCAAAGCTTGTAATACCCATATTGCTGTAATAAGCAAAATTATCAATTTTTAATACTAGTCACTAATCAGCTGTTCCCTGTAGCACAGGATAGGGCACTTGTCTGCATTCCCTCTGAAACAGATGAGTCAAGAACACTGTGTGCTGTTTCAGAGGACATCAAAATAATCACCAAACCAAAAAGGAAACAGAATAAATGAAAATGCACTGTATTGCAAAATGATGCCACCCTCTTGATTATTCTTAAAGGCGAAGTCACGTTGTTCTTGAAACCACCAAGTGGTCCCGGAGTGCCTACTTGCCTGATAATAGGAGCTATACTATACTAGTTTGCCAGAATAGCACAGGCACGTGGCTGAAAATGACTTTCAATTTTCTAGCTTGATATATGTGCAAACACCTCAGGTTATCAATACCTCAACTAGGAAAACTCCCTTAGCTAGAGCAACGGGTGTATCACCCAAATCCCAACCTAGAAAGCTAAGCAAGTGTTGTGATTTTCAAGAGTGTTGAGATCGCTTCCTCTGACACCAAAGGCATCTTCTCTCATCCTGCAAGAAATTACTTAGTCCTTGGGTGAACAACTTGAAAACCAATGGGTTTGCATTCCCAGAGACTTATGGATTTGAACAATTAGCTGAAATACCAAGGTGATGAAAATTTATGTGGTTGGGGAGTGCATAAGAAACACAGAGAAGACTTCCCTCTCCTGTGTCTTTGCTGCTCTGGTGAGTTTACTGACCTCTTTCACATAAGATACGGAAAGTGATTTGTAATGGCACACAGCTCCAAACAGGTATGATGCCCACACTCACACTCAGATCCCCCAGTTAACTGGGTGGTGCATGTCCCAGAAATCAGATCTCCTTTTGGGAAGTGGTGGCAGACACTAGGCATTTTGCTTCTAAAACATTTAAAGTTAGAAGTTCAGCTTGGACAGTTAATAATGAAATACAACAGCACCACCTAAGACAGCCAGTGAACCATTTCTAAACTCTTTACTGCATGAATCTGAAAACTGGCCATTCTGCCTCTGTTACTTTTGCAAAACAGATTTTCTTCTCTTGTTCTTCTCCTTCTTGTATTGAATCATACAGTAAATCTAATTTTGAGTTGTTTGATTTTTCATATTTCTTTAATATTTAAAATGCAAATATCATTATTGTGCTCTCAAGCAATTTTCTAGATCAAAACTTGGTAGTGAATGTTAACTTTCCTGATTTCTCTCATCTCAGGAAACTTCTAACAGACTTGTTTATCAATGTAATTTTGGAATAGCCAGGAAGTTGACAAATACTCCGAATATAGCTTTTTTTTCAGGAATAAAACTAAAGGCCCTGGTTCACTGTCACGGTGCTCAGCTTTGTGCTGGTTACCTCAGCAGATTTTAGGTGTCAGTCAGTTCCTCAAGTTAGCTAGAATGATCCACAATTGAAGGTTGGGAAATACTTTTTTAAAACCCCATGAAATAATATACTTAAAAGGCTAAGGACTTCCATAGAATGATAGAATAGTTTGGGTTGGAAGGGACCTTTAAAGGTCATCTAGTCCAACCTGCCCTGCAATGAGCAGGGACACCTTTAACTAGATCAGGTTGCTCCGAGCTCCATCCAACCTGACCTTGAATGTTTCCAGGCATGAGGCATCTACCACCTCTCTGGGCAACCTGTGCCAGTGTTTTACCACAAAACATTTCGTCCTTATAACTGGTCTAAACCTTCCCTCTTTTAGTTTAAAACCATTACCCCTTGTCCTGTCACAGCAGGCCCTGCTAGAAAGCCTGTCCCCATCTTTCTTACAAGCTGCAATAAGATCTCCCTGGAGCCTTCTCTTCTCCAGGCTGAACAACCCCAACTCTCTCAAGCCTGTCCTCACAGGAGAGGTGCTCTAGCCTTCTGATCATCTTCGTGCCCCTCCTCTGGACCTGCTCCAACAGGTCCATGTGCTTCCTGTCCTGAGGGCTCCAGAGCTGGACACAGTACTCCAGGTGGGGTCTCACGAGAGAGGAGCAGAGGGGCAGAATCACCTCCCTCGACCTCCTGCCCATGCTTCATTTGATGCAGCCCAGGATGCGGTTGGTTTTCTGGGTTGTGAGCACACATTGCCAGCTCATGTCCAGCTTTTCCTCCACCAGTACCCCCGAGTCCTTCTCAGCAGGGCTACTCTCAATCCCTTCACCCCCCAGCCTGTATTGACACCAGGGGTTGCCCCAACCCAGGTGGAGGACCCCGCACTTTGCCTTGTTGAACCCCATGCAGTTCACGTAGGCCCACTTCTCAAGCTTGTCCAGGTCCCTCTGGATAGCATCCCATCCCTCAGGTGCGTCAACTGCACCACTCAGTTTGGTGTCATCTGTTTGGTTTAAATTAGGCTCACTGTTCCACTGCTTTCAAAGTCTTATTTATTTAAACCATAGAAAGAGTTTAAGACTGAAATGACTCCTCCCTATTTCTCTCCGTATTTCCTTCCTATTCTCATTTCCAACTGACACATCCTGCTCAAGAAGAATTGCCTTTGGGATTAAGAAAAGCCTTGGACTTCAGATAAAAACATTGTTCCTACTCAAATTAGCTTGTAGTCATACAGGTAGGTATTCCTCCCCCCCACCCCTCCTGCTCTCACCACGATGATCCTCTCAGCAAAGCGTACAGGCCTCTGCGTGTGACCTAAAGAGCAGTCTGTGACTTTGAAATGTGCTTAGGATCCCATCTGTCCTCAGCAGGAATTGGGCAGCTAACTTCTTTAAGCCTTTGAATGTCCCTATTTACATCCTCCAACTACGCAGCAGTAGTGCACTCACCTCCCTGATGGGTAGATCAGAAAGAGGGAGAGGGATCTAATTTTATAAACAGTGATGCTTACTAATGCTCTCTTGTGCTCATTAGTCCAGGTCCAGAGCCATAAGCACTGTTTTCTAAACTGTTTTATATACAGGAATCCAGCTAAAAGACGAAAGTGTTATTAAAATGAAGATAGAAGGGGTTTGGGTTTGCTTCTCTGCCTTTACAATATAATTTATATATATGAACAATGTTACCAGTGTATATGAACTCAAAGAAAGGACATGACATTTTCGGTGTTGCTCTAGGTGATTAGATGGCATTAAAAATTACCTTTCCATATGAACCTTGTCCTAATACTTTCAGCAGCTCAAACTGAGAAGGATCTGCTTTTTCAAAACCTTCCTTCACATGATGACTGATGTCTATTTCCTTCACGATACCGTCTTCCTGCAAAGGAAACAACAAAAAACAAAATCCCCAAATCAGAGCTGTTATCCTAAGGAAACATATTGTTTATTAAAATCTCATCCTCTGAGATGCTACAATCACACATGAAATTTTGAAAATAGAAACAAATGCTTGTCCAAATATTCCACATGCCTGTTACTGGCTGGGGAGGGTAATGTCAAGACACCCAGGCCTGTTGCTTCTGTTTATTGAGCCTCAAGATATGACCAGGTAAAGACAGAATATGCAAGCTGAAACACAGAAATACACTTGCAGAGCTTGGTGTGCCCATCGCAGACGTTGCTAGCAGAGCAGCATGGACTCAAACCCGTGCTATAGATGCTTCAGCACACTTCCCTCCACATACTTTCTCATTCTCCTTCAAAGCATCGTTTAAATCCAAGTTAAAAAGCACCCTTACTCTCAAGCAGCAATTCTCCTTATGAGTAGGCAATACAGAAAAGGCATTACTAAAAGTGGCTCTCTCTATTTACCTCAAAGAATGGAAAGTTACTAACAGTAACCTTCTAAATAGAGAACAAATTAATGATTTAGATGTGAAAATAGGGTGGTGGTGGAAGGAATAATAACACACACTTCTTTGCTTGCAGGAATTAGCTTCAAACACTTTAGATTTTCCAGGTTCTTTTGTTAAAACATTTCCATTGCACATTCTTCAAAAACACCAGTTGAACTAGGACTTTCATCTTGCAAGCTGTGACATATGGCATTTGGTTTAGTTGTTTGTTTTATGTTATTATGGCATCTTCCTCTAAAAAGAGAGCAACTGGGTCATGTGAGACCCAAAGGGGCTACACAGAGTTTGCAGCGACCCAGAAAGTCATTGGGCTGAAAAGAAGCCTAGAAGAAAAAACCTGCTCTTCAAGGACATAGTGGTGAGGGAAGATAATATATACACACCTTTTTATTTCTGTAGTGTTTTGTACACCTAATTTTGAACTTCTTTTCTATTCAAACTATTTGTTCTAACTTCTCTAAAATGTGGATTTTGAGTACAAAGCCTTTTTGTTTCATCTCCCAGGACTAAGGCAATTGCTTACTTAGGAATAGGTTTGAATGTTTTTGCACCCAACAGAAATAATTGGAATCTCATAAACATTATTTTAAAATCCAATTTTGCTGCAATTGTCCTTTTTCCCCAAAAAAAGTATCTTGATAAAACATGGAAGTATAATATTTGTTTTCCATTCTTAAAAATGAATACCGGGAAGATAGAAATAGCATCCTAAAATGAAAGTGCATTCATAGAAAACATTTGGCCAAACCACATTCGTTTACTAAACAAGAATAAATTTTATTCCCTTCTTCTCCAGAAAAAAAAGCTATCACTTTCTACCAGCTGTAATTAATCTGATGCGTGGCTAGCATTACCCGGATTACTCTCTATACTGTAGCTCCATCCCTCCTCTTCCCTACCCTGCGCCTCTTTACGCTCACGTGCTTTGGAACAGGGACTATATCCTCTTCTTGGTTTGGAAAGCTTCCTCTACTTTGTGCATGCTACCAGAATCATGGAAAATAATCATCAGCTGACAGCAACTCATTTTTTTCTGATCGTAATTCCTCTAGTTTAAGGTTTGCCCAAAAGGAAATGCTTGAAACCAATGACCAGTTTTCACAGAGAGATTTAAGTGCTTTCTAAGTACATAACTGCCAGGATCTCTCCTCTTGTTTTTCTGTCTTTAATTGCTGTGGGAGACAGAATATCTTTCTGATATTAAAACCACTATTTTTTTTCAATTTTTTCTAGGTGAGAGAAACAATAGTAAACCAATACAAATTTGATACACTGCATTTCTGTGTAACAGATACATCTCTTTCCTAATGAACCCAGAAATGACCTACATGCTGTTATCAAAGGCTCCACCAAGTTCTGACATGAAGAGCTTTTGTACCGAGGGATGTGCATCTTTATGTCCACTGCCTGCAGCCGAGAGACTTGCACGCTGGTAAGAACATTATTTCAAGCTTAGCTTGCCCTGCCACACTACAGCTTAGGTAAAGTAGTTGGACGGCAGGGCTCACCACCCATCTTATTCAGCAGTTACTCACTAAGGCTAAAAATGACCCCCCATGGAGTCAGGCTCCTGCTGCCCCGAATCACTCAGCCCTCAACTCTCTACACCAGACCTCACGTGCTTGGCAGTTTGCTCTCCACTGAGCACAGGCAGAGTTTGGGAGGATCGGCTTCTGTAGTGTGTGGATGCCCCCCAACAACTACCATATGATGAAAAAACTGCGTGACGTTTTCTCACGTCAGTGCAGGTTGAGGGCACCCAGTCACTGTTTCGTATTTTGCCCGCCTCCGTTTTGCACAGAAGCACCATCCACTGGAACCAGGTGAAGCAGGAGGTGGATCCAAATTTTGCTATGTATTTGGGAGACAAAGCTCTGCAAAAAAGAAACTAACCCCAATTTTATGTACAGCAGATATCTTTCTCAGATTTACTTCTCCTTTGAGCCGACATCTTGATTTCAAAAACTGTGGGTGAGATCTACCACGTTAAGGAAAGAGCAAAACCCTTTTTAGTTCAGTTGGATCGTATTTCAGCCTGAACCATGGAGTCATTTCAGCTACATTTGCAAGTTTAAATGATGAGTGAATTTCAATTTATCCATTCACATTAGTCATTGAAGTCACTGGCCTACAACCTTAAGCATACTTCTCATTGTATTATTAAATTTAATATAACCTCTTTAGGTTCATGAAATGGGTTCAGTTACAGGAATATACTGGAAGTATTAAAGTGATGATAATTCAGCTTGCTGGAAGAATGCTTGATATACTCTAGCATTCCCAGAGAATAGCATAATTAATTCATAATTTGTAATAATACCGATGCTTTAATTACATGCATCTTTAATTGAAATCTCAGAAAAAGATTATTTAAAAACAATGGGACCAAATACAAGGCCTAGCAGTATTTATCAGAGAAGGACAGATTTTAAAGATGGAAAAAAACCTGTTAGATTATGTGACTTCATAGAAATACAGAAATGTTGGTTAGAAGGGGCTTCTGGGGGCCATCTGGTTCAACACTCCTGCCCAAAGTGTCATCGACACTTGATCAGGCCAGCTGGTTTTTGTCCATTCTGGTTCTCAGTGTCTCAAACAATGAAGCTTGAGCCACTTCCTGGCAAAGATTGTTCTCTCTCCATTTGCCCAGCTCAGAAATGCCCACAGTCATGTCGAGCTCCCTGCTCCACAGGCCCTTAGAAGGAAGCAGGATGTTTTTCTAGGAAGGCGGGATTTCCTGTGGATTTCCTGTGGTATCCTCACTAGAAAGGGGCAGCAAAGCAGCACTGAAGAAAAGCATGCCAGACAGCTCTTTTTTCACCAACCATCACTACAGTGGCATTACTTGTGAGCTATGGAAGAGGTAGATAGTATTTTAGCTGGTATGACAAATCCACTTCCCACTGAAGCAAAAAGCCAAACTGTTAATACTTGAGACTGAAGATGGACACAGCCCCTGAAAGGAAATACATGCTGATATGTTTGCACACATGCCTCCATTTCCCTTGCCTGTATTTTTATATTCTTATTACTTATTTTGTTGCGTGAATTCTAGAATGACTTCTGTTTGTTTGCTTTACCTTACTAGAAACAAACAAAAAACCAGCAACCCAACAGTTTTACATTTCCCTTTTAATATTCTTATTTACTTGCGATTTTGCCCTATCATTTATGACATCTTTTGAAGTCTCCCTGTATTAAACATGGCATAATTTTACTTAGGTACTGATGATCAGAGTGAAACCCAGACTATCAGAGCACAAGCATTGTGGGCAGATCTCCCAACTATTTTTGCTCTGAGTTACATCTTAGGGACTTCTCTAACATGGATTTTTTTCACTGGTCCAGCAAGTGCAGCATATCTGCATTAGGAATTTGCATTACAACGATAAAACCGAGGCAAGAGATTCACAATAGAGATGAGGCCTGCACACTGAAGAAGCTGTTTTGATGGAGAGGATTTCGCTCTGGAAAAAAACACGAGCCAACTTACAAAATGGTTTTGATCAGCGAAGTTGGTGGAGTCAAAGATGACTGTTCCACAGTTTGGTCTTGAAACAGCTGTGCACAGCAGCCCAGGCTCTTGCTCCCTGCTGACTTGTCCCGACACTGCATTAGCAGGAATGCTTGACTTGATGAAGTTTAATCTTTTGTAAACTTCTCTAAATATTTATGTTTGCACAAAAAGCATCATCCTGTGACAAAAGTGAGATGGATGTTCTTGGCGGCTTGGAGACAGCACACGGTGGAACAGCATAGACTAGGGGAGAGGGGGCAATGAACTGGAATACATGTTGAAAGAGGAATGGAAAGCACTTCCCCGTGCTAATAAAAAAGGAGCTATTCAGGGCCTGATTCTGTGTTGTGTTATTCACTTAAAGGTTTTCCCTCAGGCCCCCCAAGTTGGCGAAGTTTTGGACACACAAGCCAGTATTTGAATGGAAAGGCCATTTTGATCTCCTTTCCTTTGGGACATCAGAGAACAGAGCCTCTGTTCTTTGCCCTGTGACTGTGGATGGCAGAGACACATCTGTTTTGGTGCTTCCTCTGGCTACCAGCTGCTCCCTCTAGCACTGTTCTCAGCTCACTTCCAAGATTTCCTCAAGTAGATCTTGGAGAAAGAGATGCACTAATGCTTAGTGGCTGCTGGAGAGCAACCACAGAAAACTCTTCCAAATGCAACAATACTTCCCAACTTGCTGTCATGTGTCTGAGTAGGATCGGGAAGCATAGGGGTATAGACCTAGGAACAGGGTACAAAACGTACACGCAAAAGGGCAGGCCTTCCTGGAGAGTAGCTCTTTTCTCTTCAGCTGTACAGCCTCTTATCTTTCTTGACCCACAGGTTTTCAGCAAACATTATGGAAAGAATACTTCCCAGAAAACTGAAAAGTTTAACCGCTTTTGGAGCCTTGTCTGCTTCCTCCCCAACAGGTTTCTGAAGGAGCAGAGCTAAGGTCATCCTCAAATCCAGAGACCACCTTCATTATGCCCAATATATTTCAACCACATGCAAAACCTTTCCTCACCAAGACTTCCTAATATGGTCTAAAACATCTGGAGAGGAGGTCATTCCAGAATCAGTTGCTTTTAATGACGGACAATTTTATGCAACCATATCACAGGGGAAAAAGTTACGGTGCTAATATAAGATGATTATTGTTTTGCAAAATCAGTAGGACAGGATTCTTATTTTTATTCCTTGCCTGGCCCTCTCCCCACTAGCACAGGATCAGGACTGCCATGCAGATGTGGCCATAAGGAAGGGTGAGCTTTATTTTCCAATAAAAGTACGTGAAGTTTTGATGTGCAGGTTCTCCAGTCTTCAGATAAGTTGGTCTTTCATGTTTTAGGGACTGAGGTCAATGCAAAAATAAATGAAAATGTGGCAAGAGGAAATAAGAAAGAATTGCAACTCTAAACACAACTTGTCGTTTGAGAGAATTCTTATTCGTCTATAGCATATGCTTAAGATACAGACTTTATTTTGTTACTGGTCTTGCTATTTGGCTGGTTACCACCTAATATACACCCACATCACAACTATTTAACATTAAAGTATCACAGGCAACACAACATTCCAAAATAACATGGTACATTAGGAAAGCATGTTTAAATCTCTGATACGGGAATAGTTAGGACAGGATATGTCTGATAAAGATGAGGTCAGGTTTCCACCTCTGTTTCACAGGTTCTAATTTGGTTCAACCCGTAGGAGACTAATTTTTGTGAAGACATAATAGGTTATTGAAATGCTGCCTGGTGCAGGAAATTAATTTCTGGCCTGTGCTCAGTTCTTTGAGGACAAGTATCCACATTTAAAAAAAAAACACATATAGGAGCATTTTCATTAGCCTTTTCCCAAGCCAGTCTTCAGCAGCTGGAGTAAAATTTGAAAAAGAAATCTTCCATTATAAATGGTTTGTAATCCAAGTTCTGGCTTCTGCTGTGGTCTGGATAGATGTAAACTGAGCAATAATACCATAAATGGGTCTGGTTGTTTTGTCCTCTACTGCCAAATTAACATTTGCTTTAGCAACAACGGATTGGACTTATTGAGCCCTTAGAGAAGTATATGGAACTTATGGTGAATTCACTGGCTGTTGTGCCAAGTCTGTATTTGGCCTTCGAGCATAAGGTCACCTACCTTCTCAAAAGGTCATATAGAGTTAAATAATGCGCAATAATTTTTAGAGAGTTTGGGATTTCTTTCCCAGACCTTTCACAAATGTGAATAGAAAGTGTTATCTTGGATACGGAATTCCACCAAGCAGGTCAAAAACTAGTGGAAAACAAAAACCTTAGAGCAATTTCTGTGGAATGCAACACTATTAGTCCCTGCTAAATCCAGCAGTGCTTTTTCCAAAGAGAAAACCTATTACGCTTTCTTTAGCACACATCTCCAGCTCTAACTTTTTATCCTATATTTTTTTCTTTCTTCCTAATGCCTCTCTCTACAGTTAAGGTTCAGCTGAAATCAAACAAACAAAATGCGAAGAGAGGAATCACAGAGAGCAAAAGAAGCGGATACAATCTACTGGACAAATTGGTGAAGTCCGTGAGACTGAAGTTTTAAGTATTTGGGATATTTTAGTTCAATCCTTTATGCTACCAGATTTCTTATGTATCTTTGATAAATCACTTAAGTGTTGGACTCAGCTAAGTAGATTTATAGTAGAGGAGACAATGTTTTGAACTAGTTGTCTAATCTTACTTTGCAGTCCATAGAGAGAAGTAGGCACTTCATGACAAAAAGAGATCAGATGAAGTCACACTCCTCTCTGCTGACTATGAAGAAAGCCTAAGATAACTTGCTGGGACAGGGCCTTTTGCAATGGCATGAGATGAATTCATGTTTACTGTAAAATTTTGAAAAACACTTAGAGTCATATTGTGACCAGATTTTTAACGGCATTACACGAGAGATGTTTGCAGATACATGCCCTGGAAATTTTAACAGAACTATTGAAATTAAATGTTTTTCAAAAGAACTTAGATACTTGAAACATCCAGGCACTTAAACAACACTCTAAGGTGTCAAGAGTGCTTCAGGCATCAGGATTTTGCAGCTCTGGTAAATTAGGCATTATTTCTGCTCCTTTCCCAGCCTGAAAAACATGGATAGTTGCTTTTTATTATCTTGGGGGAGTACTGTGAGAACTAACACAGAAAAAATTGTGGAACTATCTCATACTACAGTAATGGATAGACAAAGCATCTGAAATGTATCCAATAATATGTAATTCAGGTGGCCTACAATGGATTCTCCTTTAGCTCAGATTGAGACATCTTGGTCTTGAAGATTGGTGCTCTTTATCTGATGACTATAGCATCTTTCCAGACTCAGTTCCTGACTAGGACAAATATATATACACAACACAATGACTGTGAAGACCTATGAGGAGAACCATCTTCCTATTCCAAGTTCAGATATAAATGAAATAGAGGGAAACACCAATTCTTGATTTAACTTCCAACTCTGGACACAAATCATTAGCCAGTGTACCTCTAATTTTCACGCTAATTATGGTGCAAAGTGTAAAGGTTTATGTGGAGTGGTGAGCAGAAAGAGCTTATAAAAAAACCCAAACTATTGAAGCAAGGGGTTAAAAAAAAGCAGAACAAAAGCAGAACCATCTGGTCACAAAAAAATACAAACAGTTGGCCAGCCTTACTCATACAGCAGCACTCTACAAATACTCAAATACATTTGTGAACTTTAACAGAAACAGTCTCAAAATGAGTCACACCACTAAAGGACAAAGAACTCAGCTATACAATAAATAAGAGCAGGAACATTTTCACCAACATCCTACTCGGTATGGTTTACATGTGTGCCTTTGGCCTTTAGATCTCAGAAGAGTTATAAGGTCCACTACTGATTGTTTCTGGTGGTAAACAGGCAAAAGAACACTTGCTGCCCATTCACTAAGGAACTAACTGCAAGTAAGTCTGGATCCAGTATCTAGAAGAAATTGTTGTTACTCCTAGAAGGATAAGTATTCTTGCTTCCCTAGGATGATGCTAGGTCACCACTAAAGATGGTTATGACTACTACATGCAATAGTAGGGGCCAGTATAGATCACCGCGTTTTGGGTTTTTTTTTTAAAATATTCACTTCATAGAGAAGGCTTTCAGTTTTCACCCTCCACTACAGATCAAGTCCTCTTCCTAGCTCAGTAACATGCCCTGCGCGCTCTGGTCTGCACTGCTCGCAAACTCTCCCTGAGGGGCTTGGGTGGCTCCTGCCCGACCCTCCCAGGGGTGCCACCACCTCCCACCACTGGAACCCACTCACCAGAGCTGCCTGGCAGCTGCTGCAGTGCACCAACCCTCACGGGGAAGCCCTAATGACAGTCCTAATGGGATGGCAATCCATTGTTCATGCATTTCTGTTACAGGGTACAGATAGCTGCCCTACACCTCTGTGTCCCAGCTCTCCATCTGTAAAATGCAAGTGAGGCCATCTTCCTTTTTCATGGGCTTTCTGGAGTATAAGGGCACTGTGACACACTCAGGTACTACGACAGCAGGCTCAGATAAGAAGGCAGGCAGATACAAAGGTCTATCTGTTCAGGACACTATTCAATAAAGGGCTCCAGTTCCCTTATTGCTGTACTGGGCTCCTTCACAGGATAGGAAAAAAAAAAAAGTGCCTGGTGTTTTACTAGTACATTTCAGCGTGAAATAAAAACTCCAGCTGCACTAGGAAGATAAACTGCTTAAGGAAAACATAATTGCAACCATTCCCTCACTGTTTCTCAACTGATCCAAATAAAACACTGCTCACCATTGAGGTGTAAACGGCACCACAGCACAGTAAGTAGAAAGTACTGTAAAAACGCCCTGGTGCGTTTGCATGGTTATTTTAAAGAACTGAATCATCTTTAATATGCATATTAAAGGAAAAATATCAGGTTTCATCTCAAAATGTGAGACAGAGTGAAGAAATAGTTGTAATAAGAGATAATTACATTACTGAAGTGTTAGATTAGTCAGTTTAGGGAAAATACCAGTCTGCTGTTTACAAATCACCTGTAGGGTTTGGTAATTACCATCTTCTCTCCGAGAGGAATACTGGCCTGCCAGCACATTTTGTGTCCTCCCATTAATTAAATAAAGCATCAGCTAAGGGTTCAACCAGCTTGTACTTCACAAACTGAATACTGTTGCTATTATGTTAGGAAAAAACATGTTGTAATGAGGTTCTTTATCTCAGTAGCATTTTACAGGCAGAGTATTAATAGGGAAACAGACTCATGTGAGGTCATTATGGAAGCAAGGCAAATACAAATTAGTTTTAATGCTACTGTTCACAGACTGGAGTGTCAATAAAGGCACTGAAGAAGAGAGGGTGATGGAGCTGAATGAGGCAGCGAGAAGATGGCAAAAGGGAAATTCCACAGAGAAAATATGACAAGATTTAGCAACAACATGGACAGAGGAATAAGACAGGGAGGGCGGAGAGAAAAGGAGGTATCAAAAAGGACACCGGACTTACAGGACAAGGGCAACTGTGGTTTGTGCCTGCGCCAACAGAGAAGTAAACTAAGAGAAGACTGGGAGAAAATTGTTTTGACTTTGCTAACTATCATAACTGTAATATTAAACAGCTTGAAATGCAACTTTTGTCCCTTTTATGCAGCAGCCTAATCCTACTTAAATACCTAACCATCTACCTGGGCTGAGGAGAGACAGTGAAGGCGCGCATGTACGTTTTGGAGCGATCCGATGGGAAAGCCGGTAAGCAGCCCCGGTACGCTCAGAACTGCTCCCAAAAGAAAGGGTGAGAGCAGGACGGGGACCAGACTTTGCTGTACAGCTGGTAAGGGCCCTGGGGGTCCAGCCTTACCCAGTAACTCAGCTGGGCCGCCAAAACACAAACGAATGCTGCGGATCCAGGCTCTGCTTACGTATGTAGTCTCCAGCTTTAATTCTTATACAAAAAGCGCACAGATAACATAAAAAAAAGTTACACAAAGTACCTGACAATACCTCGTCTCACACTGGGCTTCAGTTTTATGGACAAATATTTGACAAGGGATACTAGAACTGCATATTTATCTCTTCAGCCGTGTACTTTTATTACGCCGATGGCTGACACCCAGGTCATTATACACAGAAGTACGTATTTCAGTGCCTAAGGACCGTTACCACACACAAGTACCTGTCTAAACAGATTTTCAGCAGTCTACTGGAAATCTGGGCCAGGAAAAGGACCATTACCTTTTGCGGTTTTGGGAACTACTAAGAAGTCTCTAGTTTAGTTCATGTCCCTCAAAGATTCACACGATGGATCTCCAAGGAATAAGCTGCTAACTGATTATCACACATCCTCTTTTCTGTGAAGGCAAAAATTGTTTACAATTACAATGTTATACACTACTAAATAGAAGCATATATTATGTATATAGACTACATTGAAAGGATGTGTGTTTTAGGAACGAGAATAAACAAAATGCAGAAAATCCATCTGGATGCAAAGAAACACCTTTACAACATTGTTTGGAATACTCCATCATTTCAAAGAGGTCAAACTGCTGCACTAGTCTTGCCCTTTTGCAGATATCTCCAACGTATAATGTGGTTTTTTATAACAAAAGTATGTGTGTGGTTAAGTTTGATGGTTCTCGGCTGATTGGAATCTTGATGAGCTTATCACAGCTGTAAAAATCAAAAGCTTTGCATACAACATTGTAACACCAAATTCCTAAATAGCATCAGACAAATTTTTTAAATTTTAATTATTATTTATAAAACAAGTATATATATAAGCATGGAAAAGAGCCATTAAATGAATCTGCTCAAATACAGAAACGGATCAACAACAGTTCAGCCAAAGATGACCCACAGCCTACTGAAGACTGGAAGGATTTCCAGAGTAGGATTCATCCAAACATACGTCTCTGTCTGAGGTAGCTGTCTAAACCTCTGTACAGCTGACAGAGAAATGGGTGCTTTTTAGGCTTTGATTTGTATCAGACAAAAAGCAGACCTCTAAAACAGGACTTAGTAAACGTGCCCCTTTCTCTCAGCTGACTGTAAAAGGAAGGCTACGCTGATGAGTTCCAATATAGATTAATTCTCCTTTCCCATGTCCCTCAATGACCCCTTTAGCATTCAGTGGAGCATATGCACTTTTCAGAAGATGTACGCTGTGTTATACTGGATATTTCCAGGCTAGCCTTTAACCGACCCACCTTTTTCACTACAGATTTTCTACAGTCTCCAACAGACAACGTGAGATGCTTACATCGTTTCATCTTTTCGGCCTGATGTATACTTGTACCAACTATCGAAATATCCTTCTGCAGGGACATTCTTACCCTGCGCCTGTCTACTGCCATGATATGCCATCACAAAGCAGAAAAATCAAGCTCTTCCTGGACACGAAACTGTAAGCAAAACCACAACGCTGTGTCAGACATCATGCCAAACTTTCACAATGGGGGAAACTGAAACAAATATGAGGAAACACCAATTTCTTCAGTCTCTGAATTCAAAATACATTTTACTCTTTAGCGCAATACTTGCAGCATTTGGCCCACTATATCCCCTGACATATGTTAGGAGACTGCCAAGACAACTTAAAACTGAGCACAATTGCAGTGCTCACCACCACATGCCTGCAGATTGCAAGACGTGGCTTTCAGCTGCCCTGCAGCTTTTTCACTCTGTTGCAGCCATATAAAGGGATGTTTACTTCAAGTGCTCTTGGTTCTCATCTTCAGCCACTTTATTCACAAAAGCCCTATTGAAAGCAAAGGTACATGATGACGAAGGAAGGCAGTGGAAAAAGAGCTCTTTTTGTTTAATCCATTTCTGTGCAGAAGCCTCCAGAATTTTAAAGTAGTGAGAATACCAGTTTTAGAGAAAATTCACTGCTCTAGCCTCCATTCTACAAAGACTTTTTCTTTTAATTTATATGCAAACATGCAAAAGGTCAAACTGATATTACCAGGTTCCTGCCAGGAATTTTTCATTTTCCTGTTCTGGCTGAAAACTGTTCCAGCAATCCACGTGGCATCTTAACAGGTAGAGGATTTTTTTAAAAAATAAAAAATGATCCAAGCGGTTTTACTGAAAATTACGATTGGCCTAGACTAATACATATTTTCCTGACAATATACATCTTCAGGTTGAAATCATGACACAAAGAAATTTACTATGAAACTCAATAATTCTGTGTTGTAAGCAGCAAAACCAAAGCCCTGATCTCTTCAGGCCTGACAGCCTCAGCAGACATGGGACAGTCTCCTTCTGGCCCACTAAGACAATCCAATCCCAAAGGATAAGTGGACTCGGCAGTCCCCTTTGCTGCACACTGTACACAGACAAGGTGGAGAGAGACCAACCCATACCTACTGTCCCACCGAACAGACAGATTTGCTCATAAGTGATTACAGAACGACACCTACAAAAAGACCAGAGGACAGATAAGTATCTTTACTATCTTGGAGCCATCAACAGAAAAGTGCACAGTGCAACTTCATGACCTCTCCCATAAGTGTATCCCCAACAAGCCGGAGGAGTTAAAGGCTACCATAGAGCAAATTGTACAAGATTGTTCCTATGCTCAGAGCATCCATAAAGCTGTTTGGGACTCCTGGAAGAGGTTAACCTTCCATCCAGAGAAAACCTGACGGGCACAGACTAAAGGACTTCTTCCTATTCTACTTTTAATGTTCATTTCAAATATAGCTGCAGTTAGTAACCTGAACAAAGACAAATGAACAGCAAAATATAATGCCGCACTTCATACATGCATAATCCATTTTTTTAATATCAAGCTAATAAAAGAAAAATGCTATTTGATGCTCTATATGGTGGATGCCATCACACTGATAGTCAAAATCACCACCTGGCTCTACTGGGTTGCGGTGCCAGTGAAATCCTTAATGTAGCTGGGAGACAAAATTCTGAAGAAGAAATGGATGCAACAGTATAATCACCTAGCCTTTTTTGCCACATAAAGAAAATCAGAAACCCACTTGGACTCAGTAATCTTGTACGAAACACAGGACACCGAGCAACATCTGCTCCTGTTCCTTTACAGATAAGGTGTTTATTGTGCTCCTCAGTGAATCCTAGACAATTATGTCTACAGTAGATTATAGCCTTTATACCGAGTCTTATTTTATAGCCCTAGCCAACTAACCATATCTGCACCACTTGTTACTACATTAGTGCTTTATTAATAATAACATAAAGACAACTAAATGGTAAGTGAAGTAATTCAATCCATCAGTAACAACAGGAGGCTAAAATTAATATTATGGACACAGGAACACTAGACAATACAATCAGAAGATGACAAGTGAAAGCCAAAGAGGAAAGCTGAAACCACACAAAAGTTCTACTTCAAAGAAGTGTTTAATCAAACACACAAGTCCAGTGCTCATTTGTTTTCCCCGTTTACCCTGTCAGAAACAATGAGCAATGCCACAGTTTTTCCAAGAAGCCATGGGAGGCAAAGTTTCTGTAATTTAAGTCAATACTGAAAGGAAAAATGTCTCTAATGTAAAACACAGTGAAAAGCTGATTATGAATTTGCCATAAATTTTGCATTGTTTGTATTCTTAAAGTTATTTACACTTAAAACTGTTCTTTTTCATTGCCGACTACACAGCAGGGTCTCACTGTGCCAAAGCAGGGTTCCAATGTGCTTTGTTAAAGCTCAGTTTTCTCAAAAACATTATTTTTGGACTGTATTTTTTCTGATTGGTTTTCAACGTTTGAAATGTTTCTTTACCCACAAAGGCTGAGTAAATTGACATCTGCTATCCTTGAACTTTATCCAGACCTAATAACTGAAACTTTTTGTAAAGTGCAATATCAAAATCTTTAGTCCTCATAAAACTCCTTATGCTTCTGAAGATACACGTGGATGTCATCATCAAGTTTGCAGTAAGCTATGCTGTTGGATCCATCTGAAAAGTAAAGTAACAGAAGAATTACAGCCCTGCACAGGTGCAGTATCTAAACTTCCAGCTATATAAAGTAATAAGTAAAGCTGGATGACATAAAACACTGCTGTGTAAATAGTCTTCGTTTGGAGGTAAGAGTAAAAAGTTAAAATTCACATCACCTTCTCATTTCTGTTACTACTTTTATGCCAACAAGCTGTAACTGTATGTTTTAAGGACACTGAAGGTTGATTAGGTGCATTTATAATGAGGATTCCTGGAACTGCAGAGAGCAGAAGAGCAATCTAAGCCATTTTACTCACAGTTAAGGGTACTGAAAATAGAGCCAGCCTTTTGTACACAGGCTGCAAGTTGACCCAGGGCGACGTATACCACACATGGTAAACGTTACAGGAAAAGCACAACGTTATTTCCAATTATTAACAAGAAAAAAATATATTATATATGTATACCTGTATATACTGGGTTTTATCTGGAGCAAAATCAGAAGAAAACAATTTGTATTTTTTATAGAACTCATCTAAAGACCCAAGGAGTCCATCACATACTAAACAGTGCCTCTCAGCCAAGATAGCTACTGAACACCTCTCCCTCAGTAGCCACCAATGAAAGGCACATAATCCCTTGCAGTATTTTCTTCACCAACAAACAAGCAAGCCAGGTTCCCACCTGCCCTACCTGTATACCCCCTGTCTTCCTTCCAAAAATTTGTGTTGAAAGCTGAGTCTGGGAGAGTGCTGAGAAGAGCAGCAGGTCCGTGCTGGGCGGGAGCTGGGGTGCGATGCAGCTGCAGGTCCCCGGGAGCCACGTCGGCATCACGAAGGGCGCAATGGGGAGCTGCTCAGAGCAGCCACCCCTCAGCCCATCGGTAGCTCCCTGGCCCCGGAGAGGCATCATCTCAAATAGGTCTCCAGCTACTCCGCGCTTGGGAAGTTGTAACCAGTCTCTTAAATCCTGACTCGAAACTGAGCAGCAGGTGAGGTCGCAGCTCACGTAATGTATACCCCCCTGGAGAAGTGGCATTAACGAAAGGAGCCAGGATGTGTTGTAATTGCGGTCAGCTCTGGAAGAGACGTGAGGCAAAACATGGGGTATGTTCCAGCAGTGTGGCCTTGAAGCGATGACAGAAGGGTTCGGGTTGTGAAGAGTCACACTAAACAAGGCTGACATAATCTCCCAGCCCACTGCAGACGCTCGACAACTGTTCAACACTGCAGGGTAATCCCTTGGCTATTATAAATGCCACAGAAATCCTAGGCAAAGGCAACGAATAGGTTTGCAACCCGTGTGAACACTGCAGACAGGCACCAGGAGAGTTCTCAGGCTTGGTCTCGCAACCACCTCCTAAACCCACTCTGGGATATTGGGCAAACCAGTGACACCGCTGGTATAAACTGGGGCCATTCCCCACCTTCTAATCTGCACATAGGAACTGAAAGACCTAAACCAAGCCTGTAACTTACACAAATCAGCTCATTATGCGAGACTGGACACATATACACCAAATCTAAATTATATTATGGTTAAAATCAGGAGCAATAAGCCTAATTGCAGCATGAAAGCTTTTGGTTAGACATCAGGAAATTCCACCCCTGGCAAGGGCAGAGAAACACCAGAGCAGGTGCCACTTAAGCTACTTTTAACCAGTTTGTATCCTACCTCCTTTCAACTGCCTCTTTTTTTGTTTTATCCTGTCTGATATTGCCCTCTTTTTTTGTGTGTGCACATGGCTGCAAATGTAATAAATACTATTAACAAATGGTGGCTATTACAAGATTTATAGCAGATATAGAGTATCCACCTTACAAATATAGGGCCCAGATCTAAAAAAAAATATCACTTTATTAATAGGATAAGTTCTTATTTATGGCTTTAGCTCCGTTACCAGCAATGAAAGTAGACGCTTGAGAAGAAACTGCTCTTGTAAAAAAATTTCAGGATCAGGCCCTAAAAAAAGGAGGATACAGATGGTGGACACAAGATGCACATTGAGTGAAAACAACTCTCACTTTCCACAGTGGCAGAATGCCAGTTAGAGACTGCTGATGATGGTAGGAGAAGAGGAGGAACTGTCATGCACATGTGCCAAATTTACTCATTTTAAAAGTGAATTGGGCATCACCGTCTGTTGCAGCTAATCAACAAAATAAGATGAGTGGGGCAACAAATTATGCCCTTTTTAATCAACTAGCACTGTCATATCCTTTGTAAACAGGGAGCATTTCTAAATTTGTTTTTGGTAAGTTTGAAGCAGTAAAAGAAGATAGAAACATCCTGTTAACAAATTACTGTCTCAATTCAAAGACCACCAAAGGGCTTTCTACAGACTTTAGATCAGGATCAAAATACATAAATAGCACCAGCCCATGAAGGAAAGTCAAGGAGGAAGAGCGGATTCATCCCTTGGGTTTTTAAAAGTTATTTGAGAAAAGAATAAATTTGTTTTCCTGATTGATCCTGATTGTGGAAAAGCATACAAATGAATTTTCTTCCAACAGTGTGACTACACTGTGTTGATGAAAGCATAAAAGTTTGAAGAATTAGGCCTTTCTTTTACTTGCTGCTTGGCTGCATCAGGATAGACAACAACCAGATAACGTAGTACTATTTCACATCTTGTTGTAAAAGGGAGTAGAAGGAAATGCAAGAATTCCACCAGCTTATCTCCCTTCAGAATGCAAGTCTCCTCTAAAAAGGATAAATGCTGTTGACTCTTTTTGTATTCAGAAGGTGGCACCTGGCCTGCATACTCTTGATGTGAACGTCTGCAGAGGCAAACTTCCAGTGCTCCTGATACACCATTCCAGCCAGAAGAGCTGCAACACCATACCCATCTACATTTGTGAAAAAACTCAGTTCCAGAATATACTACTACACAAAGAGCAACTATAAACTAACTGGATTAAAAAAATAATCCCTGGAAGTGGCCTAGGTATTTAAAGAAACTTTTCCTAAAGTGATACAGGTCTGAACATGTGATCAATTAAACTAAAACCCCCCAGATATATAGAAAATGGCTAGGAAAATATAGGTTTTCATCCAGATTTGAAAGCTCCTTGCACAGAATGACAGCAAATGCTGCAGTGTTTACAAAAATCTTTCTATAATATAGAGCTTTATCAAATCTAGTAATTCAAAACTAATTCAACTGAAAGCTAAATGAGAAGCCTCATGGTTCACCTGGTTTACTAAAAACTCAGAACTTTTAGTAATACAGTTAAAATGATTCACCAGACAAAACTACTTGACTACATGGAAGGTGAATATACAACCCTTGCTTATAAACGCGTAAGGTAACTGCCTGAGGAACAGCCCGGTGCTGCATTAGCACCGCAATGTCCCTTCATTTTTGCTTTCCCTCTCGGGGAGGGGGAAATTATATTCTCTTCAGAGTTTCTGCTGCCCTTGAAAAACATTTCAACAATCCAAATACAGGATTTACTCCACTAACCACTAATGCCAAAGGCCCCAAAACCACTCACTCTGAAAGAAGATGAGTTTTGCTTTACAGATGCAACTACAAATTGCAATGAAAAATTGATGGTTTCCTTTTGACTGCCATAGAAAGGACCGCTTTGTACATTTTTTTCCTCGGGGAATCCATTGCTATAATTTTCCATTGGAGAGTTTCTGTATTCCTGCATCGCTAAAGTGATTACAAAATGCTGACCTAATTTGGGTCACGAAAAACCTAGGACTAGTCACATGTCTAAAAACAAATAAAAGAATTGTTAGACAAATTTACTTCCTAGATTATCTGTAAGTATTCCTACCAAATACTACGCAGCGTCCTTCAAAATGTTAAAACATGCAGGCTAAAACATTCGGCATTTTTTCATCTAGAAAAGAATAATCTACATGTTGTTTTTCTGTATTGTTATTATTAACAACATACGCACTGTAGACGTCCTCTATTGCAGGATGTCAAAGTAATAACAACAGAAACATTAATCTAGTCTCAGAAACCCCTTCAAATTTGCTAAGTATTAACCTTGGACACTGTGAGGTTAAGCTGCTTGCCTATGGTCACACAGTGAACTTGACAGGACCAGGAAAAAAGCCCAAATTTCCTGATTCCCCAGCCCTGTCACAACACTACACAGATGCAATTGCTAAGTTTTAATTTAATGGTCTGTACAATTCGTATTTCTGAATCTCCAGAGTTTGTAACAGCAGGTATTAATGTTTTACTTCAGGTTCAAAAGTATGAAGTACACTTAGTTTAATGGAAATGAAATGGCCCGTCTCAAAATGCTGTGCTGTTTAGAGCATGCTAATGCTTACAGAGCCGTATGGAAACGTTTGGTATGCAGCTCTCAGGCTTGATTACTCATGTCATCAGAGCTGGCGATCCAGTGCTCAGTTCAGCTCGCACAGGGCTGCCCGGGACGTCTCCATACAGTTCCTCTATACGTAAGGCAGGTGTAACCTTGGCCCTGCCCTTGTAGGCACAGCTCCCTTGAGATGCCACAATGAGAGGTCACTCCCATTAGATTTTATAGCTCTTCATCATATACTCACTAGGTGGGATAAGTACCCAATGTGTGCTGGCGGGGGGTTACCCATTCTGCACTCAAAGGATATTCTGGTTTCCGAAAGTTCAAATAGCAGCTCCTTAGAGGAACTGTTAGAGGATTCAACTGCCTGTTTCCCAGTCCCATTTCTGCTGACACAAGTGTGTGTCCAACACGTCTCTCTGGAGTAACCCCAAATTCTCTTTTTTCAGAGGTCCCAAGAGTGCCCAAATGTGATAGGCAAAGACGAGCTGCAGGTACTCTGGGTACAAGTCACAGAAGAACATGGAGAAGCACGCACACTTCAGACCACCATGCAGGTGGACAATCCATTCTGCATCCAGAAACTACCACCAGGACTCACCCAAAACCAAAGTCTGCCATTCCAGAAAGTTTTGCGCGTGCAAAACTCAATTTAAAAATTGATTTTTAGCTTCACTGTCTTCATTGTGCCTTCAGCTCTCTTGCTAATTGATTGTGCCTTCCCCACCTTTTTATTTAAACTTTTCCCCTGACTTGCACGCCTTATTGGTCTTCCAGATCTTACTGGTCCTAGCCATTTTGTGGGTTAAGCAACATCTGCTTGGATAATTAGAAGAGAAGAGATTAACAAGTCAGAGAACAGTCACTACCTGCAGACTTTCTGAAAATAGCCATCTCCACAAATCCTGCAGGCAGAGCCATCAATTACAGTAATCCTAGAGGTAGACAGCATTTGCACAGAAAGAGTATTTTAGTCTTGTAAGTGAACCCACACTGAAATAGGCTGCTTTATTTCCAAAATATCAATTACAGTATTTCAGGAAAAAACCAATGAAATTGGTGCTTGTAATGTCACTAAATGCAGATTGTGTCATGCTTCTAGCAATTAACTGATTCTAGAATAAGGGACTACTTAGCACAAGGGAAAGAAAACCAAAAACATTCAGCCTGTAACAGCTTCAGCTTTCACTGACAATCACTTCTTCATGACCTTCTGGGATCGCTTGCATGTACAATGGCACACATGTGTTTGATATCAAAGCCAGAGGCATCCAGATATCTCAGTTACTTAGATAACAGGAAAATAAAGACATGTTTTCTTGAGCAACTTCAGCTCAACCGTAATTTAAGAATACATTTTAACCTCTAATAGACTTCATCTTGTTTCATTGTTAATTTGAAGAATGTACTTATTAGAAAGAATATTCTATTCAACTAAGAATCTGATGGAAATTGGATTTAACTATCTAGGTTCTTCTTAGAAAGTTCACTTGATACATATATATAAACTAGAACTAGTTGGGGTTTTTTTGAGCATGTTTTGAGAATGGTTTTGGAGCTGGGGTTTTATAATAGATCTTTAAAAGATGCTGTAAAAACTCGTTTTCCCTCATTTTTTAAAATTCTGTTTTCATCTTAGTGTGAAGGTAAGATTAAAAAAATTAAGACTTTACTTTTCAAGAACATCCCAAGACAAAAATTGAAAAATTATATAAAAAAACTTGATACAGTTTTCAAGTAAAAATTCTGGGTAAGTGTTTATAAAATTAAAGCAGCTTTTGAAATGAGCAGGTCTTGGAATTTCTTAAAGTTTGTAGGACATAACTTCTTGTCACAAGTACTCAGTGAACCAATGAGGAAAGACGCCCTCCTAGGCTTGCTATTTGTGAATAGAGAAGAACTTGTGGGGGATGTGATGGTAGGTGGCTGTCTTGGCCACAGTGATAATGAAATGGTTGAGTTTAAAATTTTCAGTGTAATGAGAAAAAAGGAGAGCAGAGTTTCTACCCTGGATCTCCGGAGAGCAAACTTAAAGCTTTTCAGGGAGCTATTTAGCAGAGTATCCTGGGAATCTGCTTTGGAGGGCTCAGGAGTCCATAAGCACTGGTCAGTCTTTAAGAACCCCCTTTTAGAAGCACGGGAGCAGGCAATCCCACTGTGTCGTGAGTCAAGCAACTGGGGCAGATGACCAGCTTGGCTGAACAGGGAATTCCTCATCGAGTTCAAGTGGAAAAAGAAATCATATGATCTCTGGAAGCAAGGTCAGGCTCCGCAGGAAGATTACAGAGCTAGCTGTGGTTCACTTATGCAGGGAAAGGACATGAAAGGCCAAAACTCAATGAGAGTTGAAACTGACCAGTGATGTTTCAGATAACAAGGGCTTTTTTAAGTATGTTAATAGCAAGAGAAGGTTTAAAGAAAACATCGTTGAATGCTCCAACTTGTTGAAGATAGTCATCTGACTAATAGGGATGAAGAAAAAATGGAGGCATTCAATGCAATTTTTTGTCTGTCTTTAATACTGATAGACCTTGGGCTGCCCAGCTTCCTGAGTCGGAGGACTACTACAAGTGTGGGAACAGTTACTTTCTATTTGTGGACACTGAAATTGTAAGTGACCGGCTGTATCAGCTGAACATTCACAAGTCTGTGGGGCCTGACGGGATTCATCCCAGAGTTCTGAAGGAGCTAGCAGATGTGCTGGCAGGACCCCTCTCAATCATCTACCAAAGGTCTTGGGAGTCTAGGGAGGTCCCTGCTGACTGGAAGCTAGACAATGTTATTCCAGTCTACAAGAAGGGCATGAGGGAAGACCCAGGGAACTACAGACCTGTTAGTCTAACCTCAGTTCCTGGAAAAAATATGGAGAAGATTATGCTGGGTGCTATTGAAAGGCATTTAAAAGAACAATGTAATCATCAGGCACACTCAACACAGGTTCACAAAGGGAAAGTCCTGTTTAACTAATTTGTTAGTTCTTGATAGATCTTGATAGATCCTTCTACGGTAACGTCACCCACCTAGTGGATGAAGGAAAGGTGGTGGAGGTAGTTTTTCTGGATTTTACTAAGGCTTTTAAAACCATCTCTCACAGCATGCTTCTGGACAAGTTGTTCAACTGTGGGATAAGTAGGTTCGCGATGCGTAAACAATTGTCTGAACGGCAGGACTTAAAAGGGTTGTAGTAAATAGGGCTACATCTGGCTGGCAACCGGACACCAGCGGTGTTCCTCAAGGTTCAGTTCTAAGGCTAGTCCTGTTCAATATATTTATCAACAATCTGGATGCAGGAGTTGAATGCACCGTTAGCAAATTTGCAGATGATACCAAACTGGGAGGCGGCATTGACTCTCCTAAGGGATGGGATGCCTTGCAGAGGGATGTAGACAGATTGGAGCATTGGGCAATGATTAATGAGATTAAATTTAACAAGTCCAGGTGCTGGATTCTGCACCTGGTACAGAGTAACGCCAGGTACAAGTATAAACTGGGAGAGGAGAGGCTGGAGAGCAGCTCTGCAGAAAGGGATCCGGCAGTGCTGGTCGACAGCAGGCTCCATATGAGCCAGCAGTGGGCCCTGGCAGCCAAGAGGGCAAACTGCACCCCGTGATGCATCAAACACAGTATAACCAGACGGTCAAAAGAGGTGATTTTCCTGCCGTATTCAGTGCTGGTGCGGCCTCACCTTGAGTACTGCCTGCAGTTCTGGGCCCCGCAATTTAAAAAAAGATGTTAAGGTCCTTGAGTAAGTCCTTGAGTGCATCCAGAGGAAGGCAACAAAGCTGGTGAAGAGATGGAGGGAATGTCCTATGAGGAGCAGCTAAGGACTTTGGGCTTGTCTACTTTGGAGAAAAGAAGGCTGAGGGGCGACCTCATTGCTCATTACAACTTCCCGAAGAGGGGAAGTGGAGAGGGAGGTGCTGATTTCCCTTGTATCCAGTGACAGGACACATGGGAATAGTTCAAACCTGCATGAGGGTAGGTTTAGACTAGACATTAGGAAGCACTTCTTCACCGAGAGTGTGGTCAAACACTGGAACAGGCTTCCTAGAGAGGTGGTCGATGCTCCAAGCTCCTAAGTGTTAAAGAGGCATTTGGACAACACCCTTAACAGCATGCTTTAACTTTTGGTCAGCCCTGAATTGGTCAGGCAGTTAGACAAGATGATTGTTGTAGATCTCTTCCAACCGAAATAGTCTATTCTATTCTAAAACTGTTATAAACATTATGACTTGGTGACTTAAAAAAAAAATCCCTTGTCAAATAAAAAGTATCTGCATGGAAAACCATGTTGTCTAGGTAGCTGTGACTTAAATAAGCTATTGTAGCAGTAAACCTACCAGAGTAACAGGGGGGGACACGGGTAAGGCTGAGATGGAAGGCACATACACACAAGCACAAAATCTGCCAGGCCTGTTGTTATCTCAAATGACATCATTTCATACCACCTCTCTCTGCACGGGGAACAGCACAGGACAGACCAATTCATTCCCAAATTAGAAAAATAAGCCTGGACCGAACCACTACCACTAGCAGAGACCAGATCGGTCATGCTGCTGGAGATACCTGCAGTTTCACAGTGTCATCTAGATCACGCCGATGACTGAACGCTTGTCCTGGGAAAGAGGGATTTCACTGTGCAACCCCATATGCAGCCACCTAGCAGCTGAGGAAAGCCCTACAGTCGGGGAGACAGGTACCTTGTATGGACTTTAAAAAGGGAAATCTTAAATATCTCAGTAAATTTCAAATTCTTGGGAAATTGCATGACAGGAGCCTGGACATGACAATGGGCCTGTTTAAAATAAATGAAATATATTGACTGCAATGTGACACAATTCTTTCAAGAGTTGCTGCACTCATACAGGGGTTTTCCCACAGAACGGGAGTGGGGTTGATGTCCATTGCAGAAAGTACAGGCACTGTCCTTTCTCCCCAAGACTGAACATGAGAGTGGGGAGCAGATTTGGAGCCTCCTTGGCCCCAGCTGAACGAGCTGGTCGGAGCTGTGGGATGACTGATGGGGATGGTGGGACCGTGCTCGGCTCCCTTGTCTTCTGTCAAGCAAAACATCCCTTTCTGAGCTGTTTGATCCCTCTTCGGCAGGGGCAAGCCCTGCTAGCACAGCAGCCAGGCAGAGAACCTTTCAAGAAAAGCTAAGTGAGCTGTAAAGGGCAAATGCACACAAGGGATGCCATCTGGCAGCAATGTAAGGAACTTGACGCAGAGTGACTTAAAAGAAAAAAAAAAGAAAGCATTAAATGGCTTATATAAACGAGTGCCATAAAACCTCTGTATAAAGGCAGCTAAGGGCACCATTTCTCCCAGCCTGAGGTGCCACTGGCTGAGCACTGGAAAAAAAAAACCAAACCACCAAAATTAAAGTTACGCAATGCCTAGCATTAAGCTGAAAATAAATAAAGTCAGGACTTGCATTTTGACAGCAACATGAGCCAGACAAAGCCTGTGCTGCTGGATAAAACCCCTGAGCTCTTCGCCATTGTCGTAGCCAGCTGGGATGGGTGGAAGATGAGCAGGGACTGCCTTGGCTGCAGGAGCCCCAGAAGGTGCAGCCTGTGCCGGGACACACACAGACCTCCCACCCACTGTCCCCTCTAGCCAGGACTCAAGAGGGAGGTCCTCCACGGTCCAGCTTACAGCGTAGGCTCACCACAGTAAGAAAAGCCCAGCGCTGTCAGGGAATTTAGGCCTGAACTGAAGCCAGCTGAAGTCAATCAATGACTTCAATGCATTTGCAGTCAGAGCACTGCAGCACTCTGCAGGGCTTAAAACCTCTGTGTCTCTGATTGCCATCACATTCTTCCTCTGGTTCCTCAGCTGGAGGTAAACCTGCACTGTCCCTGACTTTTCAAGGACTACAGAAACCAAAGATGAACATACTGATTCATTTCAGGCGCCCAATGTTCTCCAAACAATCCTGAGGACTGAGGAGATGGCAAGCGGATGTTCTGCAGCTTATGCTCACCACAAAATCCAGTGACCGCAGTTATCCTGTTGGCTTTGCAGCGTACCATTGCTCAGCCTTTGTAACAGTGCCACTTACTGCCCCAAGGGTTCTGTGCTACAGGCCTCCGGCCATGGAGGAAAGTACCAAAGAAGCTCACAGAATGTGGAGGTGCTTTGAAAAAAAGGTTTATGCAAAAAGTAATTCACAGAATTCACCAACCATTGAAGCCCACTGAATTACTTCTAAACATACTTCTTTCATCTTTTTTTTGCTTTTTCTTGTTTAATTTTCCCCTTCAAGTAAGCTGGTTGGCCATGTGAAGCCTCTGTTACTGTTACAGCAATCTGTGCTGGGGAGCTTGTGGTCCAGCCTAGTTTAGTGGGTGCTGTTGCCTTGGTACTACAGCATCTTCCATATCAGCAAAGAAATCTCCCCTCCTGTTACAGTTTGCCACGAAGAAGAGCTTTCAGCTCCCGAAGAGCTGTTGTTCCCCCTCTCCCTCAGCCCAAGCTAACTCCAGTTCCAGATAATTAAGCTGTCAATCAGCAAAGTTGATTGGTGGGAATATTGCCATTTTCAGAAGCACCCACGATGGCTTTCCCAGGGAAAATTCCATCATCCAAAACTGATGTCAAGACCAGCACCAAGCGCACCCATGGTACATTCCCCAGTGGAAGTCTTCAACTCTCAGTCACAGTCAACATGCGGTTCAGAACCCTCTAAGAAAAGGGGAAAGTCAGGCAACTTTGGTATAGGAAGGAATCTGGCACAACACCAGTTTCTGTGCAGCAGAGCTCCTGAAGTATTAATTTTTTATTTTAATTAAATTTTAATTAAATAAAAATTAATTAATTTTTATTTTTCCTATGAGTAATATAATGTGCAGAAAATAATATACAAGCAAAACATAACACACATCTGAAGAATATTATTTTCTACATTTTGCTACAAGTATAGTTATACGAAGTTCAAAATACTGTAATATTTTGGTTTCATCTGTTGTAGTCAATGACTAGCAAACTGATCCATCTTTACTTCTAGCAGAATTAAAGATTTTGGTGACTTTTCAGGAAAGTAGCATTTAAATAATACACAAATGCCAAATTCATATTAGCTTTCTCTATAGGGAATTGAATTTAAGATGAGAAGAAAAAAAAAGGGCTAATTAAAAAACTTCTACCGAGTTCTAAGACCTCTATTCAGTAACTTCAGATGATTGCTCATAAATTCAGTAAAGCCCTAAAGATTACTCATGTCTAACAGCATTATCATCAAGGGCAAAGTAACTTTCTTTTTCGACTTACAGAAAAAATGGACTTTTATTATGCTGCTAATCACACCTACACATTGAGTACCCATCAGTGTTAGAAGCTGAAAGCTATGAGCAAGTTTTATTTCTCCTTTTTAGAAGATGATAATCTTTTCAGATCACTCCCTCAGACTTTAGAACCAGTGCTATAATTTTCCTAACAGTATCTATTAGTTCAGTATCAGGTGCCCTTAGGATCTTCTAAGTGTCATTTCATTTAAAATTACACCCAATCTCAAATGCATATTGAATAAGATTTTCTAATTGCAACTGAAATTTCCAAAATGGAATCTGACTTATAAAATCCACAGTGTTATAGCTGGGGATCATTCATATGGGCCACTATAATTTCTAACATGAAATGAAATTTGTGGCTGAAAATTTCTACTGCACATTCCAGAAGTATACTTAAGAAATTAGAAGACCTATTAGATTCCTCATAGCACAAGAATGACAACATTAACATTTGAATCTGTAATTTTCTTCATGGGTAAAATTGAGAGGAAGGAAACTCTTTCCTTTTTAGACCTATATGATGCCTCTTAACCATTTACAATCCTTGACCTCATTTTTCACCCACAAATGTTGGCATAAAACATGCCACAGCCAGCTGCTACCCTTCCTAGAGGAAATGCCTCAAATATCCCCAAAATTTGTTCTTAATATTTACTACCAACATTCCTTAAATGCTGACAGAAATGCTGGGTGACTTTCAAGATTTGTCAAGGCTGAAAGAACATCACTTGCAAAGCAGAACAGTCCTCAAGCTCTCCTGCAACTGTGGCAGCCCTCAACAGCATCACACACAGCCTTAACATGCCCGGCAATATTTAAGCAAGCCACTGATGAGAACAGTGTTAGGTTGCAGAGGGTGCAAATGAAAAAATTTGTTTCCATATACTTGACTATCTAGCCTTTCTTGAGAAAACTACCCCAACACGTCAGATATCCTTTTTTACTGAGGTTTTCATCTTCTTATTTGTTCTCTTAAGGGCAAGCATGCAAGTTTTCCCCACATCCGGTCCAATATTTTTTGTGTCATGTGCATTGTGTTCTGGAAAAGTTTCAAGATTTAGTTAGTAGGAACTGACACAGAGGATGAATTACTGACAGATTAACTTTTCACTAGTGAAAAATAAGGAGTATATCAAACATCTACTTTATGTGGAAAAAAAAAAAAAAAAGAAAGGAAAACAAAACTGTCCCATCATTAGTGTTACTGGCTGCTGAGCATGTTTCTTTTTAGTTTGCTCAGTTTTATCTCATTGTTTCCTTGTACCCCGCCCCCCGTCTGCCGTTGTGTCTGTCTGCCTTGTTTTGTTTTCCAATGTCTTGCTTGTGCCTGGCAAGATCCCTGGGCAGGGTCATCTTCTGTCCCCTGTGGATCACCAGAGTGGAGGACCGTGGCTCCTGCCCAGGGATGCTGTTCATTTTGGCGCCACGTATAGCAAGCAATAACAGTGCTGGAAAATTCCAGTTGCATTTGATGTAACTACTGACTATACATCTTCCGTATTTACATTCATCTTCTGTCCCTAGGCAAAACCCTGCCCAAACTCCACAGTGCTACCTGTCAGAGTACACCTGAGGGGAGCAGGAAGGGAGAAGGTCCCTATGAGGAACCCAGGAGGTTGGAGAACAACTTTCTTATTCCTATCAAATGTCCTGGGCAACCTGTTGGTGTTTTGCCAGGCCCCTGATCATAGGAATTTGACCCCATCATTGCGCTGAATGATTCGGCTTGATTAGGAGTGCACCGGGAGCTGATAATCTGCCTACCATGACTGATCTAAAACTGGAAAATGGTCATGCACATTTTAAAAATAGTCTGTTTATCACACCATATATATTGATTATCTTTTGGAAACGCTCCAAGAGACATCATCCTGGAAGTCAATATAAAGTAAATATGACCTGAATTTATCCAGAACAGGTTGGACGAAGCCTTGTTACTAGGCATCTAGCTTTTTTCCCCCCCCCATACCAAATTGCACACATTTAAACAATATATAACTGTCTACATATTAATATCACAGCCTCCTGGCAATTATGAATCATTAAACAGAATTTTAATGTGGCTTATTTCACATGTGTGGATTGATATTTGAAAAAGTGCAGTTCCCATTCTCCAAGTAGTGAAACGCCTTTCAAAATCCTGAAATGGTATTGCTAAAGTGGCCTGGTATATTCACTGAACTAACCCCAACCATCCACCTGTGACCTGCCAGAAAAACAAACAAATGCCATCAGGCAGTAATAAGCCACTGCAGAAAGTTGAAGCATAAACAAAAGTATGGCTGAAAACACCGTGAAAAAGAAGATGCAGATCTGCAGCCCCGCTGCTAATAAAGATCTGTTGCTCAACCTCAGCGTCTGGCAGCAAACCTACTACAGCAAATTTTTCTCCACTGAAGCTGGGACATGGAAGAAGCAGTTGGCTTTGGAATCAAGTCTCAAATCATTCAGTGCTTGAGAAAGGCTGTCAACCTTTGATTTCCATGTAAAGGCAACTGATTGCTAATTACTGTGGAGATTAATTGCTTCTCAGGGTTGTTTGCTGCCACAACCTGAAGAAGTCAGTTCTTCTGTTCAACATTTGAACACATTTACAGCTTCCAGACGCAGAGAGAACAGGTTTCATTTTCAGCAGTCTACCTCAATGCCTCTTCCTCACTGGAACGAACTATGGATACTACAGTCAGATATTTCTTGTGCAAATAGAATAACATTATACACCTGCTTCATTAATGCTGCTCATGAATAAGGACAAAACGTCAGGCAGATAAGGGTGGAGACTCTCTGAAAGGGGAAGGGAATATAACTCTGGAATAACTGGTTTCTGCAATAAATAATTTACAACAAATTATTATAGGATATGCATTTTATGGAACATAAAACTAGTAGCATAAAGTATTGTTACCTTATGGCAACTTAAGATCAAAAAGCTGCTCTCAATTCCCTTTTTCCTGCCTGGAACTCAGACTCCATGGATAACCCAGCTCGTTGGACCTCCCTAAAGGGCATCTGAAGTGTGGGGCGTCATGCTGAGAAAGAGGCATGGCTGGCTCTGTGTCAATTCTGCTTTCACTTCCCTCTTGCCCACAGAAGTGACAAAGGTAAGAGTGTCATCTCTTTTATACACCAGATCCAGGTAGCAACATGACACTGCCAGGAGAGTAGGAGGATGTTGCTGTGATGTTGGAAGCCCTAAAGCAGCTGTGTTGGCAGGCATAGCTCCATCATCTCTGCATGCCACCTTACAGTGAAAAAACATTCAGCCCTTTTAAAGTATCTCATAGGTAACAACACACTCAGCTCTCCTTTGCCCAAGCTGTGCTCCAACACGGCAAGCAGCAGACTCAGAAGCAGAAAGGTTTGTTTGTGACTCCCTGAGCTGTAAGCACCATTTTTGGCAAAACTGAGAGCAGCGCCAGTGGAGGAGCAATATCCTCCCCTTCCCCGGCACGTTCTGCCTCATCTCTGCTATTCCAGGAGAGGGAAAGAAGGGGATATTCTGTAGAAGACACCACTACATAGATGGAAATAACCCTAGTAAGGAAGAGTTTTCCATGAGGATTTCCATTTGCTTTCCACATTCACTACATACCACAATGTATCAGTAAAGAAACTTGCTGGAGTGGAGTACAGCACACTATATTTAAAAATGTTGGTAAATTGAAAATGGATCATGCCACTTCTCTCTGCTCCTTCCACCTCCTGTCCCCCCACACACCATGAATATATTTTGGAAGAAAAGAATACACCCACTACTGGAGCAGATTCTAAGTATTTCACAGATTATGCATGTAAGGAGGAAATAATAATATATCATTTCAGCAAATCGGCAGTGCTCCACGCCTATAGAAAAACTGCAAGAATTTTAGCAATACAAACACTTGGACAGGAGGTAACCTTCCCCTGTGAAGCAGGGACCTAAGTGCAGCAATGGATGAGACCTGCTGTGAATAATTACTGCCATTTTTTCAGGCTGTGACTTATGCCTGAATTCCTAAAGGCAATTGTTTACTTAAACTGGTTTATTAAAGCTCTATCCCAAGAAAAATCCAAACTCTGTTTAATGAAGCAATCTGACCAATTTGTGATGCATTTTCCCTTTCTAGTTCTTCATGTGCTACTCAAACCCATACAGCACATAATTAAACCAAGGATGGCTAAAATATCTCACTTGCTAAATTACTCTACATTTGCCTAATTAGCAATTACAACCCACTGTTGCCACAGACATTTGCTGAGTAATACCTCCGTTCCACTGTAGGCTCGAGCACAACTACAGAAAGTACTAACGCGAAGCCCACTACAGTTAGATGCTTAACAAGCACTACGGATAAATCAAAGAGAGGGTCACAACTTCAAAGGAACCGGAGCTTTAATTTACAGTGCAGAGATTAGCAGTATAATTAATGAGAATTATAACAAAGCAAAGGAGAGAAATCACTGCCATCCTCTAACCACGCAGCTTTGGGGAAAGCAAACAAACCCCAAACGAAAGCCAAATGTTGTCTAAAACACTTCAGTGGTGCACTGCGCTTCTGGTCTGTGATCCACCCCCTTCCATCCCCGCCAGTCTCCTGTTAGGAAGAAAGAAAGATTTCACACCAATTCCACACTTCGCAACAAGATTTCAGGGAGCTTTTCTTTTCCTATGATGTAGGGAACAAGCAATGATAGGATCAGATAAAAGCACATAATGAGATTAAGTCTCATTAAAAAACTCCTCTTGTGCTTTAAAGGCACTAACTCTATTAGAGGTAAGACTGAGAACAGCACACAGACCTACAACCACAACGCAGTCGTGCCTGCAGAAGAGACCCTACGCTGCAGAAACCGCATTTCTTGCGGCAAAGCAGTCAGTCACGTCAAATGGCAAAGCAGTTTCCTGAAATGCATGGATCTTATGTGATGAGACAAGACAATATTAGACAGGGCACTTGATGTGCCGTGCACTTAAAGGGTTTCTAAACAGCTAAGTGTGAAACACCTCTACGTTCAAAGGACACACCTGTAACACTCAGCATAAGTAGCTGCTTTTTTGCAACGAGCACTTGGTAGGACAGCAGCTCAGGGCACTCGCTTGCCACAAACCGCTTCTCTAATAACTTGTCTCCTGGCATGGCCATGTGTTAAAGACACTGGGATTTCAGTCTCGGAGGCAGAGCAGGGAAGCCCTGGAGCACAGGCACCATGCTCACCACCACCTCCTACATCCCACCCGTTTGCTGAGACTGATGCACCTGGCTCTGTGGCGGACAAGCCTCAAGGGTTTCATAGGGACTGGAATTTCTGGCTTTCAAACACAGAAACTCAAGGAATGAAATGCCTGACCCTTAAGAGAAGACAGAGAAAACCGCCTGCAAAACTTTTGCACGAAACACACGTTCAATTCTATCAACTTTGACTTCTAAAAAGAAAGAGAAATAAAGATATTTAAACATAAATTCAGATTATTACAGGAATTACTGGGAATGCAAAGATTAAATAATTACGTTGAAAGAAATCAGGTAACTATTATTGAAAATTAGATGCAAGCCTGAATAAAATTATATTAATATACCCTTAACAGTAACACTGACAAGTTAAGAAATTCAACAAATTCAGTGATGTACAGAATGCCCAAATAAATAATACGCACCTTTTTAAACAAAAAAAGTTCTTATTCATTTGCTAAATCTATTACGTTAGTCATAACCTTTATAAATACCTTTATATAGAGATATGTAAAGCTATAAAAATAATCACACTTCATATCAACTTGTCAATACTTAATCAATTTTTTCCTTTTTCTTTATGAAGGATATAATTACTCTTTTTATCAGCAAAATTCTTAAATTTCGATAGAAATATATGTTGCATAAAACATACTTTAAGTTTCGTTTCAAAGTTTTTATTACAAAATTCTTTAGCTAAAGTAAGAACTTAATCCTCTAATGGACAATGTTAATCCTGATGCTGTGAAGATGATCACTAAAATTATTTATTAAAAATGAATCCTTAAGTGTTCAGTGCCATCCGGGTCAAATTTAGCTAGAGGCTGACCCTAATCCTAAATCAGATTTTCTAGCCAGCCTCTATTCTGCCAGCACAGAAAAGCTACAGATGGCAGGACAGAGGAACGCAACAATACCAAATAGGAACAGTCATTTTTAAAGACAACTTAAAAATAAATTTCTCGTACAGATTTATGACTAAATTTGCTGTCAGGCAGAAGAAATATAAAATAAGACAAAACAAAAAGCTGCCTGCTGTGGAATATTGCTGAAAATATAGTGTTTCCGCTGAAGCAAGCTCTGAGGCCAGACAGGGTCGCAGACTGGAAGGGGGATGATGTTGAGGGCAGTGCTGCAGGCAAGGGGACTTTTTTCACAAATTCTGCTCTCTGTTTCCCAATGTCAGCTTCTCAACTCCCCTACTACGTTCAATGTAGTTGTTGGTTGTTTTTCTTTCTCGGGGATCTAAGTATCAGATCGAAAAAATCAATGTCTACAAGGATGTTTCTATTTTGCAGTTAATACTATTCCACTGTTTCCTTCATGTCACTCTGAAAACATAGAAAGACCTTGTAGCAGGAATATATTACATACATTCTCAGTATGGGTCCCGTCAAACTGCAACAGCAACAAACGCAGGAGTCAAGACCCACCATCTAAACTGCACCAATTTCCATACAAGAGCCTATTACCTACTGGTAAGAGCATTTTGTTATTAACATCTACCTTCATGATTTCATACATTATTTACACGGTGTAGGAGCACAGCACAAAAAACATCAGCTCTTATCCTAAAATTAACACAATGCTCCCATGGATTATGCAACAGTACTTAAATCCAAGCAAGATTTTTTTTTTTCAGAGCTGTCTTTGCAAGCAGCGATCCATAGATTTATCAATACCATTATTTTAACAGAAGTTTAATTCACAGTCAATACTTATTTCATGATTTTCATTTTTATACAGCCAAAGTTTATATTTTTATTTCTTTCACCTACGTGAAAAGCTCTGCCACCCAAGCCTTCTATAATGGGAGGAACAGTCCAGGTGGAAATGCTGTGGTCAGCTGATGTTACAAGAAGATGTAGCCATAGCACACAGGCAGAATTCAAAAAGGTCCCCAGAACCTTTTTCCACCAAACCCTGGGGCACCAGTTACTGTCCAACACAGCAATAACACTAAACCCTTCTGGCAACAGACCAAAAGACAAAGGCAGTGTGAGTGCCGCCTTTCTTCAAAATATCCACCCTATCACCCACCTATCCCACAAACAACATGTCGAGGAAACCTTCTGAACCTTTACTGAAGCTCTGCTCACTTTTGAGGGCATGATCCCAGCCATAAAGTCTGACCAACGAGCTGTAACCAGCGAATCTCACCACAGGAAAGTGCCACTGTCTGGATGTGAAAGACTCAGTTGCAGAAAATATTTTCAGCATATTTGTGGAGATTGGTAGCAAGGCTTTTACAGCGTGACTTGGCCATCAGAATTTATAACCAGGAGAATGTCTGATCCAACTTCATACAACGGCCATTTATTTTAATAGCATCGCATGTGGAAAAATATACAACCAGTACTGATGTACTTGCAAATATGCTAAGTTAGCCGCTTCTCAGCTTAGGATAGTAATTCACACTACAACAGAATTAAAATCTGTTCAGCTATAAAGATGAGGCAATAACACATTAGGAACTCCCTCTTCATCCGCTCAGGAAAGCCTCTTTCCCTGAAAAGACTTCCATGAATGGTTTTCCAGTTTCTGTGCCTCGAGCGTTGGAAAGTCAGTCACATCACCAAAAATACCCTCAGAACTACAAATATATAAATAAACACCGACAGAGCTATTAAGATTTTTGTGAGCCTAGCAGCCTGACACCAGAGAAAGCAATGCAATCCGTTCCTAAGCACTGGGAGAGGCAAATTTATTTGGCCACTGTCGAAGAATAGGAACTGCTTGCAATGGGGCAGTATTTTTTGCCACATCTGGGGGCATTTTCTGCTAAAACCAGCTGAGCCTTAAAGCCCAGAAAACTATGATGTTTATATGCACACTCAGAAAATAAAAGGCAAACCCCTCTGTGTCTGTGCTGCAGTACTGAACAACTGCTGTTTTCACTCTCGGTGTGAAGAACTGCTAGGCAAAGTTGGCTCCAAGAACCCTTTTCTCAAGGGAAAGAAAAAGCCCTTCCATTAGGAAGACTCCCTTCCCTTTAAGACAAGAGGACTGTGTGTCTCTTACCCTGTCCCAGGGGTGGCTTTTCCCGGTGGACAGGCAGACTAAGGCTGAAGTAGAGGATCTCAGGCTATAAAGAACACACACAAAGTGGAGAGCCCTATGAGAGACAACGATGAGCATCCATCATAACTAATGGACTAAGATGAGACATTGTGTCATGAGGACAGGCAGTTTAGGTGCAGGGTCCCAGTATCCAGCAGTAAAATAGAGACAAACTAAACATAGGATGGTTGTAGAGCCTCAAAAATTGAATGACCTGTTCCAGGGTGACAATTGGCCCACCAAATAAGTTTCTCTGAGGTGGACAATGAGCAGGGAGCAGAGCAAGTGGAAAGAGAAGCAACCTCTGAGTCTTCTGCCTTCTGTCCTGTATGATTTTGGTGGGTGCAGTTGGTGTTTGGGCGTTTTACAGCCTCACAGCAGGAGACAAGAGTTTTCCTCTGAAAGGGGTGCCCAGAAAGGAGGTGGCCTTGAAAGAGTTCACAGTGGGGTCAGGTCTGGCATACAGAGAAGCAGCAGTGGCCACCAAAAAGACAGAAGCAGCAGCAAAGAAGCAGAGGGTGTAGATAAGAGGGTGTAGCAGAGAGAAGATGGGTCTAGGACACTAGAGGTGAGGTTGGAGAGGAATGCCAAGAGGAAGTCTGGCATTTGGAAGATGGTACAGGTGGGCAGGGACTTGTGACTGAGAGAGAAAAATAGGAAGTAGAAGTACCTGGGAGGGTTTTACAATGGATGAGGTTGGCGGTGCGCATGGCTCAAGTGGGAGGGTATTTGGGGCACAGTGAAGGCTAAATAGGTTTGTGCTAGGAACAATGGGGAACTCCAGAACGTGTGGAAGTGTTGGTAGGCTCCGGAGCTGGTGTAGGGATCTCTGAACTGTGTATGGGGGCTGGGTGGGGGGAGTGACAGAAAGGACTCCAGGAAAAGATGCTTGAGAATCTCATCTGAGCTTAACTGCAGTCCGTACCTCCTTCTGCTACTCCATCTTGGGGCAAGGGTGCACACAGGACTACTTTACTTCTCTGCAGAACTGTCTTCTGTGTGTTTTGGTTTTGTGGAGGGCTGATGCAGTGGGATCTGGGTCTGTGACCAAGGCTGTCTGGCAGAAGTGAGGAATTTTTTTATTGCAGAAGTCCAGACAGGTGATTCAGACACCCACATCAACACACCCTTCAGCATTACCCTGTAATGAATATAATGCATCTGAGCTGGGGATATTACACAGTTAAGTTGCAGGCCTTAAGAAGATTTTATTGCAGAGTCTATGGTCTCTCACCTTCCTACCCCTAGTCTATGGCAGCATAAGTAATGAATAATACCAGGTGCCCACACCCAAACACCTGGGCTTGACTTTCTGAGATGCTGAATACTTATGGATCCTGTTCAGTCTGAGTTGTGACTGATTACCTGCTCTGAAAATTGACACCCCTCCTCAAGAGCACCCCTAATCAGGGACTTTTGAAAACATTAGCTCCACGTCAACCTTCCAGAACTGTCAGATGAACTGTGGCCAGAGGATATCAATCAACCTGGGCTAAATTGCGATTAGGACTATTGCATGATAGAATAAGATTTAGAGGAAGAAAACACATTCCTCAGGCAGTTAAAAAACCCCACACTTAAATAACATGCTTTTCACTGCATGCAACAAAACATAATTCATCCTGCAACCATAGCAGCTTGTGTTAAACTGAAGCAGCCACAGCTGACCTTCCTCAGTCACTCTGACAAGTCTATATTAGTTGTCCTCATTACATAAAGACAATCAATCAGAAATTGGAGAACAATGGCCTTATGAGGGTTCATAAAAATTGAACGCACATCCTCTATGCCACTCAGTCAGGGACAAGTTATTCTCAGACCTACAGACACACATTTGTGCCAAAGTCCACATAAATTCTTTTTTCTGAGTAGGGCCTGGACCCAAGAAGGGACCTTGCTGATTGCCTCAGGAGGGACAACTGCCATAAAGCTACTGTTTTCCTGTTCGTGGAGACTCCTTCATCTTCTCTCGTTAGTTTGGCACAGAACAGGAAAGGTATTTCTAAAGTACCTGCTGTAAATTACTTTTTTTTCTTTTCTTTTTTTTTTTTTAAAGTATTCTGTTATTACTTGGATGTACATGCTCTATGCCAAAAAATTTAGCTAATTTATGCACAAATTCCATTTCAGGAAGTTGCTCATTACTAATTGGAATTATCAGGGATGGACTTGGAGCAAGGCCCTCTTCACTTTCCATCCTCCAGAACCTCCTCCTGTACGACAGGCCAGGCAGGCTCCACATCACTGATTTCTAATGCAGAGCGTAGAGAGTACTGCTGTCACACATGATTGAAACAAGCTAATACCTTCAATTTTCAAGGGAGATATGAAGCAGAAAAACAATTATCAAGGAAGAAATGAGATCCTGGGTGCTTAAGTCATACAGGTCTGCTAGAGGTCACCAGAATTGCAGTTTCTCATATATCTTCAGAAGAAGAAATATGAGGTCTTGTTCAAAATAGTAATGGGCTGCTGTGTATCACGTTTGGAACTCCAGATGCCTGTTAGAAAAGTCGATAGCTGATAGTCAGGGATCCTATTTGGTATACATGAAAAGCAGCTGTTCCTAATATACTTAAGTTAACCTGACACCATCAAGCTTATTTTCGGTCATTGCTGGGTCAACTACCATTTCTTGCTCCTCCCGCAACCCTCCACATCCCATTCCCCAAATAAAAACCTCATGGTCCAAAACCCAAAAGGTTTATCAAACATTACATTATTTAAATATAATTTTATTGCTGTTTTTTGTTTTCTTCCAATTCTCCATGTAGACTTAAATGAAGATCCAAGAGTTGCTTTTGGTCCTGACTTAATGGGACAAAACCTCAATATCTGAATAGAAAAAGTGTCACCTTGCATCCCCTTTAACGGGATTTTGTCCTCCAGCTTTATTTTAAAGGTGAAAGTAGTTCTCAGAGGCTAAAACACTACAAACTAAAATTTTCCAGTGATTAACAAAACTTAGAATATCCCTTAATCTTCTACTGTTCTTTCTGTTGAGCTGATTATCACTTGAAAGACATTAAAAAACGTAGACCATATTTGCCAATTTTGTCTGCTTTGGCCATACAGCTTAACCAAGGTCCTTTGCTAGGTACACCTGGAATCCATCTAAGCAATTCAAATACCACACACAAAACACTCCCAAAACTTTCGACATTGCACACTGCATCTGTTAGCTTCTAGATCCTCCTCCACAATCGCAGATAAATATACTTACACATCAGTGCTCCACATTTCTCCAAGGTAATCCAGGAGCACGTACAATCAGCTGATGAAACATTAGTCTTATTTTCACTCCCAAATGATGATAAAGAAGTTAATATGCAAACCATTTTGCATATATAAAAAGACACCAATGTTGCGTTGGGATCTGACAGCCAAACCAGCCCTATAACATTTAAGAACTGGCACCTAAATAAAGCACTACATTTCACAGTAAGCAAAAAAACCCCCTCACAACCTTGAAGACACTGGAAGTCTCCAATGTGTGCTCCTTTCAGCTTCCACAGAAGATAACGTGCTGCTGACCTGTTAAATTCTGCCTGAGTCCTCTGTTGTAAAGCAATATCAGAGCGTATAAACAAACCCTCATCTGTATTGGGGGTCATACAGAGCTCCTGAATTCGGGAGCCCCAAGAGTTAAGACTGACTTGATTCCAGGCCACCACCTTGGACTAGGAAATGATGCCTCATACAATGCTGTCAGGCAACTTTCGTTTACACACTGTAGCTGCAAATATAACATTAATGTAAAGTGAATAAACCATATAGGTGTATAGTATCCACAGACACACTTCTACAGAGTCACAGAAAAGACAATAGGATTATCCAGACTTAACGGTTTCTCGGTAAGGATGCGTATGTGCTTCCTGCCCCATGCACTTGGAAGCAAAGGTCAGCAAGCTAAACTGAATTACTAACGAGAGGTACGCATATTCGCACATGCATTTGGCAAGTCAGTCCGCAAAATGACCCAGTATTTTGATGATAAAGATCTCAAATACTTCATTTTGTGAGGTAGCAGCTTCATCCTCTAAGCAAAATCTTTTCACAGAAATGTCATACGTGTTCACAGTCCCATAGATAACTCAGCTCACCACTTCTCATGAGAGTGGGGAGGTGGGGAGAGAGGAAGCAATATGTTGTGCAATGCAGTACTTGTAGCCAAGCAAATATAAAATACTTTTGACAACTAACTACATGGAGATACTGCTGCTACTGTCAAATCTATCTTTAAACATGCGCCTAAATAAGGGATTTAAAGTCCGTTTCAAGCACTCGCTGAAGTCTAAGTCTCTCTTTTATAACAACTTGTGAGGAGCACTCAAGCTCATACACAAGAAATAGAAGCAGGTACACTACATTGAATTACAACACACCTCTTTAAACTGGTCCTTCACACGTATCTGCAACAGCGCTGTTGTCAGGAGAGACATAAATCATGGTACAGATGATCTACAAACACATTCTCAGCGTCTGTTCAATAGGTCCAACACACAGTGTAGACTAGGGCACAGTTTAAAGCCTTGAATTTGATTACTTCCACAGTTCATCTGTTTTTAAATAACATGTGCCTTCGGTTATGTTGAAAATACTCATTGTACCTCAAAAGGTGGCCAGGTGGAAATCTGCAACTGGAAAGGTTAAAAAAAAAATAAAAAAAAGGTTTTGGAATTGTGGCTTCAGAAGTGACGTTGAAACGGACTGATTAATACCTAGATTTCTGCTGCACCGAAGATTTTCAGAAGGCTGTACATACTTTAATCCAGTAGAAATACGGCTGCTTAAAAAAACATAGGAAACTACAGCACAAATACAGCCGTGCGTTTGAGTTCAAAGCAGAGATTTTTTGACAGCTTCTACATTTTAGAGAAAGGGGGAAAACTGGCAATTCTGGGATTTGATATATTTTAAGACTTTTGGTCTTAAAGACTGTAGCCATTTTAATTTAATGTTGAAAAGATAGCCTTTGAAAGTAGCCTCATAGCAGGGCCAGAACTATTTTAATAACAGTAGGTAACTTTAATTAAACCCCACTTGAGCTTTTAAACTTGAAGACAAACAAAAAGACCAACCCCCCAACTCCAAATTTGCACACTAGGTAGCTTTCTCTAAGATTTATGCAACAGCTGGCCATCTGCTTAACTCCCCTCATTTAGCTAACACTAATTTCTAATCTGGATTTTCCTTCTTTATAAAGATTTCATTTAAAAAAATATAATCCTGAAAGTACTTCCAAGTAGTCAGAACACAAAAATAAAATGTAAAAATTATACACACTGATAGACATATATATTATATTGCATGCTTTAAAACCTCCAAGATTTGAACAGAATTACAGTCTATAGTGATTTTTACCCATGCCTCCCCTGTCCCAGCCCCAGCCCCAGCTGAAGGATGATAGTTTTCCTCCATTTGGATTTGAACAACTGAGTATTAACCACATCAGCCAAAGGGATGTGAGAGTGCACGGCATGTAATTTGGATGGATTTTGGAGAGACAGTACTTTGGTTGCAAGGACAATTCTGCTCGCTCCAATCCCACCCCCTCTGCAAACCAGGCTTTGTGCCTCCAAGAGGGACAAATCTGATTCTTCACCTCCTTGGCTGCCTCCTGGACTGTGTGCTCTTCTGCACCCGTGGGCTGCAGCAGCAGGTCCACCTGAGTCATCAGCTCTTTCCTTCAAGAGACTGTGATCAGTATGGAAAGAAGTGGAGAGACAGCCTTCCTGAAACCGAGCTGTTCTTTCATTTTAACAGCAAAAATACAAACCAACAAGCAGCTTACATGGATACCTTTCTCATCCTGAAGTGAAACACTAGAAAGATATATGAACCTGGTGAATACATGATATGAATATATGACGATATATGAACAGGTGATCAATCACGTGAAAAACTTGAAGCCCTTAGAGAAGAGTCATCTGTAGGTTAGGATCAAAACTGCCTTTTTTTTGTTAAAAGGCTGTGCTCCCAAGAGCTTTTCAAGAAAACACAGGAAGAGATCAGAAAATGAGGTGGGACGGGAGGAGTTAGACAAAATATTTTTTTGAAAACTGATAGTCTGAAATGCTCTTGAAAGATGTAGGGATGAGACATGGTTTTGCGTGCAATTTTTGTTACTTTTTCCATTCTGCATGTTTTTTCATGGCTCTTTCTGACTGCACAAAACACTACATACTCAGTGCCCCTCACAGCTGAGCTCCCCTCCATCAGCAGCAACACCTAAAAAGCACTCTCTGCAGTTGTAACCCTCCTCAGGAAGGCTGGAGCATTTTAGCTGCTTTACTACAAGGCTAATTTTACTGGCCTACATTCTGCTACAGTCCTCACCAACAGTCTACCAAAAAAGAAAAAAAGTCTGTATCATCGACTCTGAAAATGATTGAAAATATTTATTCCTATCTAAGAGTGGCAAAGGGTGAATGGTAAATAGTAATTTTAAGTTGATACTGTGAAGGATATTTAAGTTGCTAGCACATAACAGGACCAAAAAAAATTTAACATTTTTTATCCTTTTGTTTTCCCCCGTTCCCTGTATGAGTAGAACTCATTCACTAGATATCTGATTGTGGAAATAGTTTTCCCGTTGATACTGGACTAATACTGGAAATAGTTTTCATTCCTGTAACTAACTTCTCTGCCCTTGTTGGCTTCCTCTTTCTCTCTCTTACTGCTTCTGCTGTCTTCCAAAGTTCATTAAAGTACAGCGGAATTTGGGCATGTTCTTCAGCTGTATTTTGCTAAAGGCAAGTCATAAACCAGCCCAAGTCTTCTCTCATTTTTCTGGCCTTGCATTCTTCCTCTAAACGGACCAATACCAGATGTAAATATAGATTCATTTGCCTGCCACTTTTCTATTGGTTAAATACTGAAATAGACCTTTTTTTTGTATGTGTGTTTTATCGAGGAGACAGAACTTTTACTGTTCCCTGCAGCCAGCCTCAGCTCTGCTCCCTTCTGTAGACAGATCTGTTTATTTACATCTTTCCCCCAACCCCACATTGTCATTTATCACCCTGCAGTCCTGTAGGAAAAAGTGTGTGTGATGTATCGTCTTTACTGAATTTCCAGATGAACTATTTTAAGAAAGATAAGTCACAGAAGACACACTGGGGAAAAAAAAAAATCAGATATAGAGTACAATAGCTTATATAAATACAATGGCCAGGATTTTCAATAGAGTTAGCTGATTCCTATGGGTCCTCTGTAAATTCCAGGCAACATGTCTACTTATTGTAACTCATACTTTTACTGCTTCAAATCTGCTGGTTTCCGTTATCTTTCATATCTTTGAAAAATGCTTTGTAGGAAAATATGCTATCAACTTCCTCTATTGTAAACCTAATAACTAACCCCAAATATATTTTACAAATATTTGCCTGCCCATCGACCCACAAATGAAATTTAGAGACTGTTTTGCACATACATATTTGATTCAAATCACCAGAGTAAGTGAATCCCCATAATCACTTCCAATGTAAAGGCTTAAATGACATTAATTTCCTAAATTTAATGCAGTACGATGAAAACCTGGTAAGTTTATTTAATAATATGCCTGTTGGCCTCTCTCATCCAAGGAATGGCCAATATTTATGACCACTTTTACTGGAAGAAGAGGGTTGATGGAATTAGCTACTTACTTCATGCAACCCTATCCACAAAGCAAGAGCAAGCCATAGAAGAGCTGGAACTTTGATTGCCGGCTCAAGACCCTGGCCAGCAAGCACTCTCTACCAAGATGTTCCCCTGAGGCTGTGCAGAAAGTGAAATCCAGCTTCTGAGGTGTCTCCTCTGTGGGTCTCCTTGTTGTTCGCCTCTTCACACACACAGTTTCATTAAGCTTTATTCATTCCCCTGAATTTAGGCAAACCACTCAGCCTACCTGGTTTTGCATGTAGACTGTAGCTATATTAGTGGTCCTTACTGTTTTAACTGTTGTCCTGGTTTGAGCTAAAAGTTTAGGCCTTTACCCTAAACGAATGGTAAGTGTTAAACCAATCTCAGCAAAATTTTACCCGAGCCTTTGCTGAGCACACACTTGAAATCTTCACGGTGTGGCTCCACTGCCACATAGCATTGGGCACCACTACCTTTCCCGTTTGCATTTTGAAATATTATGAAAAGTTAAGGCCAACTGAAAGCTCAGCCAAACCCTCAGCCAAACCCCCAGACCTCCAGCCAAATTTTGCTCACTTACTAAAAATAACTGAAATTTTTGCATTCCTGAAATCATATCATGTTTCAATGAAAATTTCCATTTTTTAGGTAAGGGGGTGTTTGCTTCAGTTAATTAGAGGGGATAACCCTATGCATTCTGAAGGAATAGCTGCAATTTACTTGCCTGAGGAAGGGACAATAAAGTCAGTCTGTCTTGCATTAGAGTTGACGAAGCATTTGTACGCTGGAGATTGGGGTTTTGGGAGACCGAGTCTTCATACGTCCCTGGTTGAGCTATTTGATAAGAAACTGTTAATACCTACTTGCACTGTGTTTTAACTCCAATGAGAGCAGAGCAGGAATTTCACATATTTGAAATGTTCCAAATTGAACATTTTGAAGCAATTTGCAATAATTTGAAGTTCAAGGAGGCAACTCATCTGCATAACATTTCTTGTGCCTCTAAAGTATTTCCAAGTATTGAGGGTTTTTGTTTCAGAAGTCAGAAAGTATATGCTCTATACTGTTCTCAGAATGCATCTGAATTCTGACTTTGATTTGACCAGAATTATTTTACTGGATAATTCTGGTATCTGCACTACTTGTTTAGATCTATACGATGTTCATTGCACTATTTCAGTTCCCTGGCTACTGTGACAAACCTGAACAGGCTTTTTGCACTACAAGCATATTTTTTCAAGAACCTATAAAGAAAAAATTTTGTAACATGTGAAGTGAATTGACAAAAGGCAACAATTTAAAAGTTCCTCCTCCCTTTAAAAATAGAAACCGAAGCACTACCCATGTAAACGTTTATGCACATGATTAAATATAAGCATGCCTACTCATCTGCTACATAAGCGTCTGCGGGATATGGGCCTAATTCCCAGTTTACTTTCAATTCACTCATATTTCCAATCCATACTTTGGAACAAAAATAAGTAACTCCAGTCACTCAGAGCACACCACACTTCCAAATCACTTTATGAACAATTATGGACAATTAGGGACATAAGTACCTCACGCAACCCGGAGCTAAACAGAGACTCCAGCTTAGGACCTGAAAAGCATGAACTACATCATTGCAAACACTTTGCCAGAGTCATTAATCCTGTCTCTATACAGGATGGTGCAGCCCTGTGCTGATGATTTATAGTGTTCTTGAGACTCCAGCTAATATAGGAACATGGCAACACACTGTGCTTTCTTCTATACATGCCTGGAAATATTTATCACACTCTTGCAATAAAATGCCTAACTCCTTATCCACAGCCCTAACAAGAGAGGAAAAAAAAATATGTAAAATTTGCATCCTTGCTGCATCAAAACAAAGCCCTTGGATTTAGAAAAGGACGAGTTCAGAGGTACCCTGTGTTATTTCACTAAAAGCCTTATTTCTCTCTCACTGAAGCAAAAACGTGTTATCTTTTAAACGCTATTTTTATGTGTATGCAAGTTAATTTTCCAACCTCACTGAAGAAAGCAATCAATGCAAATTAAGTGGTGGAAAAGAGTATGATAGTATATTGTCCCATAAAAGGAAATGGTAGGTGCAGTCTCGAAGTAAGATTTTAAAATATGAATTTGATAAATAGAAAGAAAATGTGCTGCAGAAACAGTGCCGTTATTCTGCCTAATTTCTTATACTTGAGAACCAGAAATATTCAGCACACCGAAATCTCATGAGGACTGAGTAGGCGAGGCACAGCTCAGCACTTCTGACAAAGAATATCCCTAGTCCCTCTAAGTAAACTGCTAAAAATCACTACTAAAACCAACATTTAAAAAAATTAAGTAAATACAATGAGTCAAATTCTGTCACCAGTTCCGAGGGGGCACCTCCCATTAATCATTCTCATCTATGGAACAGACCAGCAGAGAGCCGAGACACGTTTTTTCCATGACATTTTACTATTTTTCAGTGCCATGAAGCAGATAAAGAATTCCAGTGACGCAAGAGGAAACCAAAGGCACTTCTCTCTCCAGTTTTATGAATATGCTTGTCCAGTAGCTCACAGTTGGCTTTTGTTGTTTTGTCTTACTGCTCTTGCCCACGTGAAAGATCGGTATTTCTTTTCTTTTAATAATTTGTCTCCTGATGCTGAAGATAACGATCTTATTCATCGTCTGGAAGCTCTCCTGACCATTTCATTAAAGAGCCACTAAACAAAGGGTGAAAAACAAGTCCAAATTTTGCACTGTGGCTACTGTTGCTCTGCGCTTGTGAGCAACTGCTGCCATCTTAGATGCACAGCTAGCAAGGCAGTATAAACCTTCAAAGGCCTTATTTCATTTGCAAGCCCCAGCAGCAGTCACAAAAAGCAGAAGTGCTGTGACAGAGGTCACCATCAGCATACGACACGCCTTCAGAAGAGCGCTGTTAATGAGATGCTACCTATCCTCAGCCCTCTGAAAGAAAACTGCAGTACCTTCAAGCTCTCGGGAAGGTTAAAAGAAAAAAGAAAGCACCCAGATGTTTATGGGCAGCTGCCTCAAGGTGTGAAGCATTCTGTTTGTAGTTTTCACCCGGCTTACCATAAGTGGCTGTTTTTTCACCAGACCGTGGTGAGGGGGGACAGTAACAACGTGCAAGAAAGGAAACAGAAGAAAATGAGAAACTGGAAAAACAACTCTGAAACAGTTTTAATGCTTGCAAGAGAATTTTTTCTGCTGCAGCTACAGACTATTTTTGAGGATCAAAACAAAATCCACCTTTCCGAATACAGATATGGTGGCATTTAGGGGGAAAAGCAAGACTGCAACCTGAAGCGGTCAAGGCTCCAAAATTGACTGGTGAGATATTAATTTTATTCATTCACTAAAATGCTGCCACGTTGTAGTTATTAGAAGCAAACCCAAGTTGTGTAAATGACTTTTATGATCTGAAATTAATTCCTCGTAACTGTGTGTGTTAAACACATACTACCCCATGTCGTATGATCGGCAGGAATACAACTGGGTATAAAAACTGAATTACTATCTTGTCTTGTTTCTGTTAGATCTGAAGTACGTTGCTAAAATAGCAAAGCGGTGCTTGATGCCACTGTTCATAAACAAAAAGACTTGTTGGTTTCCAAAGCTGTGAACCCATCAGTTTTCCTCCCCACACTGAATTCCTACAAGAATTGAAGGAAACGGTCGCTGTTGATAAGGCTTGGGTAAACCTCTGGGAACAGCTGATGCGAGCTAAGGCAACTTGCAGCAGCTGAACATCTTCCTCCTCCTCTGCTGGACACTCAGGTCAATTCAAAACACCCTGACTTTCACCCACCATTTCCAGAAATTTAGGACAGTTCAAGTGGCAGTCCCACCTCATTGCTGTAGCAGGCACAGTCCTTCAGTGCCCTTTGCATGCCAGAGAAAAAGCCTTCAACACAAAAAGCTTGTCTTCTAAATTGCACGTATACCTGTCTGTTAGAACACCTCCTGTGCAAGTAATCCATTGATTTGCATGAGCTTTAACAGGCGAGACACAGGCTTCTTCCTCTCACTTTTTCACTTGGTCGTGCTGGTTTCCCAGTTAGCATGCCAGATTCAGCCCGCTGACCTGGGCATGTGCAAGTCAGTTTGCAGATTTGTACTAGGTCTCCTGTGTCATGGATTCACTGAAGGTGCTGCTTTTTTGCGTCCAATATCTGCACACACAGCAACTGTTTGTCTGAGGTCACTATTTGTTTTGGGATTTTTTTTTAAACAGATAGATGACAACTCCAGCTGTAAAAGGCATTACAAAAGATGGGAGTGAGACAATACGCCAAAAAAGGGATGAAAAATGGAAAGGAAATCGCAAGAGTAGGAATCTCGTGCACGTTCTCACTCACTCCTTTAAAGAATAATAGGCATGGTTGCCTCAAGGTTGTTCTTTCTTTGAAAACCAAAATTCTTTGATTGTCTGCTCCACAGACTGCTGCCCTTTTCACATTTCCCTAGTGATGTATTAAAATATGTCATTCTGTCATGGCAGTTTTGGACTGTGCCTACTACTCATATGTCTATTGGACCCAACATGCTGGGAGGCAGTCAGATGTGACGTGTCACTCAGAAAATTCAATAAAAAAAATAAAAAAAGTTTCTTCTTGCTTGCAGTTCTTCAAAAAAGGAGAAGAGGGAAAAAAGAAAAAAAACATGCAGCAGAAAACAATGAGCCTTATTATTGATGGAAAGACTATAAATGCATCTTTGCCAAGTAAATCCCTGTATTTGATGACTCATGACGCTAATTACTGAGGAAAAATCTGTTTCTAGTGAGACAAGGAAGAACGTAGAGGCTTGCAGGTAATATTGGAACATTTCAGAACTCAGAAATTCCCAAACATATTTTTAAAATTAGTTCATCTGATTTTTAACACTTGCAGTCATGCACACATCTTCAAGGTAAGCAGAGAATCATTTTATCTACCAAAGGAAACAGTCAATAGAAATTATTGTCATTGTTTTCATTGCAATTTTTGCCACTTGATCTAGGAATTGATTACTTTTTCTTAGGGTGGAAGGCATGAAATAGCTCATGAGTTGCATTCCTTCCTCGTGATCACCTAGGGGAACTCCACCGTTGCACGTCGACGCAGAGACCACAGAAAAGCACAGAAGAACCTGAGGTAAAGCATTCCTGGATGAAAACCCTGAGCTATAAAAGACATTGCTGGAGGGGATAAGCTCAAGTGGAATGAGACCATCTCTAAGGCACACTGTAAGACTGACTCAGGCAGTTTTTTCATCACAACTTTTACCTGCTCCCCAGAAACATGCCCCTACCAAAGGATAGCAGAAGAATGGAAGGCTCCAGACACACTTCATCACGAAGGCACAACTCACCAGCCAAGTGCTTAGAGGCACACTTTTGACATGCTGCAGGAAACCCCTTGAACAATGAGAGAAGAAGGAGAAAAAGAACACTAGGATCTGATATCAACATGTAAATCCCTTCTGTCAATCTCCCTTTTTTTAGCTGCTTCCAAAATTCAATCTCATTTATGTTGAGATTAGTGTTTTATTGCCAAAATAAACTCTTCAGCTCTAGTTTTCTACTATCTCACCCAACAAGAAAACTCAGGAGGTTTAAGGCCAGCCTGTGTGCCTAGTGAAACCTGTGATGCATTGATCAAGGAAAGTTCAGGAAATTTCCTGTCATCTGTTGTCCCTCAGTTGTGTGACATGATATCAATTTATGCATAGTCATGGCTGGGGACAGGCTTTGAGGCAGAGGGAGGGACAGGTAGCGCAATGTATCTCTTCAGCCTTATGACATAAATGAATTTGGGAATAGAATTGATGAGGCGAGGCTGCTGCCTTGCATCTGCTTGTGTCCCTACAACAATTACTCAAATATCTTTCATCCTCCATTGTCCCACATCGCTGGCAGTCATGGCATGGATGATAAGAAGCTTGCATGTCACATAGGCAGCCTCCCTCACTTAACACTGTGCCTCCATGCGAGACACCTAACAGAAAGGCAGAAATCAACAGCGGGGAATACACGGGGGACCAAGCAGAAAGTAGCAGGGAAAGAAATCAAAGCAGAGAAGACAGCTTGAGGACAACAAAAGAAAACCTTGACAAAGTAGTGGGCAGTGGTGAGAAGTAAGAGCTACAGGATGTGCAGACCAACAATCCTTTTCCTTGTGAGAGCCAGCAAGTGTTATTTAAGAGGAAGCTCATTTACTTTCCTGAAATAGTCAACATTTTTGCAGAGCCAGTCACAACTAAAACACATATCGCTGTATTATTCATAAGCATTTTAGCAGTCTTTGCCTGGACTTGCCTTGGGGTTGTAATTTGTATGACAAATGCAGCGGTGTAACATCTGCATTCTTTTTCTAGCGTACATAGGCTGTATCATTAATAATAAGCACGTAAATAGCACTTCAAGGTCACACGCTGCTTTTCATAGTAAAACGTATTTCCTATCTCCCAACCACCCACCAAAGAGCATAAATACAGTTCAGATGATACATTCCAACATAGGTTATATCAAATTTGATAACGTGATGGAGAAAGAAGCTGGTCTGCCTATCTCATAAAGTGCTCAATATGAGTTGCATTTGGCCCATGGCTTGGGTTCCATACCTTCGCTGCCCTGCCTGTACTCCTCGAATCCTTCCAGCAGGTATAGGGGGAACTGAGCTTCAGCTCCCCTGTGTCCCCCAGAGCAAACGTTTTCCCTTGTACACTCCTTAACGATGCCTGTGACAACACACCCATAGACCTGCTGTGGTGGGAAAAGGCCAAAGACCCCAGTTGTAGCCTTTTGTTGGAGACACTGGCACAGAGGTTGAGAGCCTCAGCCATGCTCAGTGAAAGAAGTAAAAGTACAAGCGGAATTAGCATAAATCCCTTCAACAGAGACAGGTACAGGAAACGTATTTAAGAAGGCAGAATCTCACTCTCTGCCTTGAGGTGACTACAGATATATCTCCATTTTAGATGAACCAGGACCAACTCACCTATTTCTAAGATAAACTTATTCATACCCATTGAGACTTACAGCCTTTTAATTTAAACAGACATATTTGTCCCAAGCATAACATGAAATGCCATTAATTTCTGCATGCTGGAGCTCACTTTTTCTTCAGATTTGCTAGATAAATTTCTGAGCTGCGGCCAGATGACCATGGAAATTTAAAACAAATTGCTCCACTCCTCAGGGGTAAAGTATATTTCTACCCTGTCTTAACTATTCTTTGAAAACAAAATGAGGAAGAAATTATATTCTAACCTCAGGAGAGATTTCTATTAAGCTAAATCTACTGAAGCCAGCTTTTCCTCCTGCTGCTGCTTAGTGTTAATAAATAGTTTGGGGGCAACACCCCCCCTCCCAAATTTGTATGGAGAGTTTCATTGTTTAGATATCTATAGGCTGGAGGCTATTTTTATGACATCCTGTCAACAGTAAGGGACAAAACTACCAGGAAGAGGATGCATTAGGCTTTTACATTAACTGGTGGTAAAACTAGTGCCCAAGATAGCCTAAGAGCTGGACATTCACTTGCTGACACAAGTCTGCCGTGTATTACTGATTTGGTTTTCCACATTAATGCTTAGTTCACACGACAGTCTAGAGCCCATGGTCTTACAGACTTAGAGCTCAAAGGAAGAGAATCACATTTTGCTAAAAGCACTGGGGAAGGTTTAGAAAAACCCAGCCTATGCTACTCACAGCAGCAAGCTCACACGCCAGCAGCCCTGAATCACTTGCCTGGACAACCCAGCAAACAACTGCACCATAACATCTAATCCCAACAGAAAATGGATCATCTGCATACACCTCCTTCTCATACAAAATAACTCATTCTTCAGGCTTGTAGTTGGAAATGTTACTCAGTACCACGATCCAATTTACTGTCAGATGCTTATTGACTTGCATCCAACTGGAAATGCACACCCATTATAAGCACAGGACTGGGAGAATGCATTTGTAGGTTGCTATTGCTGTTTGATACAGTTCGCAGTACTACACAGACACAAGAGCAAGAAAAAAGTTCCCTTCAGATGAAAACTCAATCTAAAAGGCCATCACATCAGTCCGAGCCTCAGTCAAGGCCTCAGAGTGAATTCGTAACAGCTAAGCCTTAGGCTTTAACTTTCATCGTTCTCTGAAGTATTACTTTTATATTCCACGTTAAATGAAGCCTTGTCTCAGCAAGTAACGTTGGCTTAGGTCCTGAAAACGTATAATTTTAAATTCAAGTCCTAAATTTTATGTTGACGGTCTTGCTTAAGCATATCATCAAATGAAGTGATATTAAAATACATTTTTAAAGTCAATAGAACTGATTTTGAAAGGAACAGTATTACTTTTCAGAGATATGGGGGTAATTTTAGTAAACGAAACAATTATTGAAGAGTTAAATACGGGACATTTTTTTGGTACAGGTCTTCAACGCTTTGTAGCAATAGAGCCACACAAATGTTATACTCTACAGAAATTAACACAGAGTTTTTTAAAAACTGGCATGGGCCATATATTTTCAACAGCTAGTGACCGCAACAAATGAACATTTAAGTCTCTGGGCCCATTTTTTTTCCCAATAAAATTAACACAGTGGACTCTGGAAAGAAAAAAAACCCTCAAATCTGTTGTCTCAGATTCATTGTCCAAGCTTAGGGGAATGCAAAGTACACGAACCATGCAAAAAAGTAAAGTGCGAGTGAGATTTTAAGAATTACATTGTTGTATTACAGAAAAATAAAAACATGATATAGAAAAAACATATGGACAATAACCTAGTAACATCACACTAGTGATATTTTCTGGATTGTGACTGTAGCCCCATGCACATGCAGCAGATGTTGTAAAGGGCAGGTTCTTCTTTTAGTAAAGCACTTACGCAAAATCTTAAATGGCAGATTGCCAGCAACACTACAATGCGCTACAAAACAGCAAAATCTAACTTGGAAAAGATGTTACTGAAAATGAGAAATAAAGTTTGCTGGGATTATGTCACTAGTGTTTTAGATTTGATCTACAACATTAAGCTTTTGTTGGCCTAGCTTTGTTATTTGTGAACATGAAAAAGAAATGTTGCCTGGCACACAGATGTAACTCTGACCAGACACACTCCTTTTGAGTTTGCCTCCATCCTTCAGGGAGATGTTTTATTGCCTTCCCCTGTAATACTGCGGGTGCAAGCTGCATGTTCTTTGCTGGACTTTGTTAAACTAGAGAAAACGGGAGCCTGTGGATTATCTATCATTCACAGGATTTCCAGACAAAAACTGGAAACACCAGAGGATATTAGCTTTCCTCGGCTCAAACTCTGCATCTACAGCAGGAGGAGTTACCAGTTGTGATTCACCACAGCGCACCTTGGGAAGGGCGGGCGGGCAAAATTTGTGGAGTACAAAACCAGCTGGCAGGAACAGCTGCTGAAACAGTCAAAACAGTTTTGTTTTTTTTTCCAGACATCCAGCACTCTGTATGCTTCTAGCAAGTTTCTCAGCTTTTTATGGATTGCTTGTTCACTCCAACCCTCTCCAGACCCTTGTTTCTCTCCCTTTTACTTCACTGCGCCTCCTTTCCTCCTCTCTGCCACGTTCCTCTCTCCTCCCTTCTCCTCTCAATTTAGATTTAGTTCTAAGTGAGTCTTCCTCCGTTCCAGAAGCACTGCATCTTCATCTGCCTGAGTTTTGATGAACTTCCTCTCTTTCTTATAGCCCATCACTTCCAGCCCCCGACGTCACATCCACTACTGATAAAGTCCTCAGGGCATTTTCTGTCTTCACAACCAAAGCACCTTGCACAGCCACGTCCTGCTCTTACTCAGCTGGTGGGTACCAACACAGAACAGCCATAGTCATAGTAATGGCTCCTAACTGAATTGAAAGCTCACCACTCCTCTTACATCTCTGGTGTAGCATAATGTCTTAAAAAGCAAAGTATTTGTAATCCCTCATTCCTTCTTCACATCCCAGCCTCTTCTCGGGCATGCCCAAGGCTCAGGGCATGAATCAAAGGAGTCAGGCTGTGGTGGCTGCTGGTCCCCAGGTGGGAACAGGCTTGAAAATCTGTGAAATGAGTTGTCTGGCGCATGAACAAGTTAGGAGAGGCAGACGCACGTGTGCATAAATTTGTGTGCACACACTTGGGTGCATCCAGGGACTGGCAAGAAGACTGCTGATGGCATCAGGAGCCAGAACTGGGAAAAGCAGGCAGGGGCCATGGAAAATCTGCAGTGCTGTACATGTGTATGTTGTGGTAAAAAAACTGAAGGCTTCAACTGATCGTTACCCGATTGTCTGTTTGAATTAAAATGTCGCATAAATACATAACATTTAAAGTTGCATATGATACCGCATACTTTTAGAATAAGAGCTAATATGTGCAGCTCCAAAAATGCAGTGCTCCATTAGCAATACATGACAAAAAGCTTTATTTAGCATATAAAAACCAGATTCTTAACCATTTACCTTCTTGTTAATTCAGAGTTACTTGTTTAACCCAGATTAGACATATGTAACAAGCACTGCCGTTAAAGACTTTACACATCAAAAATAATGCTAATTAATACCGCATTAGAAAATAATCCAAGTTCTATCTTAGATAACGTGCTTGGTAAGGAAAAAAAAAATAAAAATGAAGTCATGGAACAATTTGGAGTCTGCAGCAGGCCCCCAGCTCTAAAGGAACTGGGGGGCATATTTCTGATTGATACTGGCTGGATACAGGACTCTGCAGCCTTCCCTGCACTGGTCCTCCTGCTGGGACAACCTTGGTGTTAGTGGGGACAGCAGGGGTAAGATTTGTGGTCTTTTATTACTGTGCTCTAATCAGTCTAATCTCTTCAACCAGTAAAGTATCTGCTCTGACAGTCTGAAGTCAGGAAATAAACCCAAAACCTTGCAGGTATGCCCATAGGTTTTACCCCTGAGGAGAATAGAGAGTGGAGACAGTCTGCAGTATTTTCATTGAAGACTACTGAACAAATGGTGTACATTGCCTTTACTCCCCATAATTTTCTAAAGTAATATAAATTCAATTCCTGGTTCTTCCTCAACATTAAGCAGTATTTCTGGACAGTCAGGTCAAAAAAGTAAATTCAGTCCGTAATATCTGACTACACGTATCTTTATTTTAAAGCTTGAGTAATGACAAGCGCAAGAGAATGTTTTAGACTTAAGGCTGTATTAACAATAATCTTTAGAAATGTTTCTGAACTTAATTTCACCGACTTCTATGTCCTTCTGTATGGATTGTGGCAATGTTAAAAAATCCTAAGACTGAAAACTCACAAAACATAAAAATTAATAAATTCCTTATGATCACTTCCTGAAAAAACTGAAGCTTGAGGTACTTGGGTGAAACAGTTAAAAAGTACAAAGACCCTTGCTTCAATCCCACAAAGACTTGTGCGTGTAAGACAGAGTCTCATCAAAGATGACGTGACTTCCCACAATCAGATGAATAGCAGACTTAAACGTTTGCTTTAAATCCAACAATACTCATGCAGATATGTTTGGCTTGTAAAAAATAAATTAACTGTAAAATAATATTCTTCTAAACAAGTTGGTGAAACTTTTAAAAAACAATAATAGTTACAACTGAATTATTCCTCATTTTAGAACATTATAAAATGCTATTACCTGTGCTGCTTGCCTAATTTCCAGAAAACTATGCCTCTTAAAGCTTTTCTATAACGATCTTATTTTTCCTCATGCTTGCTCAAATGAGAAAAATTTCCCTCAAATGAACATATGTCTCACTTCAACAATAAAAGATAGGACGAAGAATGCTTCTAAACCTTAAACGGGACACAGGAAGGCTATTTTCTATGACTACGGGTTTTTTTCCAAATATGTTTCTAAACAAGAAATATGAGTAATTGCCGATTTAAACATAGAAGAGAAAGCAAAACAGTATAAAATTGCTTGGCAATATAAAAAGCCCCATGTAATCATCACAGTTCCAAAAAGAGGTCATCAGCAACTAAGAGTTTAGCCTGTGCAGATCCGTTGGAAGGATGCTGGGGAACAGCATGCGCTTGTAGAGAAGCCACTCGAGCACAGAAAGAAGCAGCAGAAGGTTTTGAATCCAGCCCTAATTTACACAGATCCCTAGGTATCCTTCCACGAATGACCCGAGGCTCTAACCATCAGGGTTTGGAAGATTTAGCAATAGCAATCAAAGATGGTTTTGCTTCCCACCATTTGCTCCATCTCCCTTGGAGACCACTGCCCCTGTGTTGGAGGCAGCAGAACAGACAGTGCGTCTGCCCATCGCTGCCCCAGTTTGCAGCCTGGCGCGTTAGTGCCAGCCCTGCTCCATCCGTGATTTGAGCCAGCACACCCGGCGGTCGTCTGCAGGCTGCCGAAGCACGACCACCCATTCCCTCCTGCTGCCATTGCTGCAAGGCAGATAACCCACCGCAGGAGCACTGCATCTTCCCAATTTACCGAGGCACTTGTAGCAAAGCACGCCTGCTGAGAGTTGCAGCGAGCTGTAATTGGGAATACAGCCGGGTGCTGGTGCACGCCTGTAAGTCACGTCCTGCCTGGCTTGGGCAGGAGGGGTAAGAGCTGGGTGAGGGCTGCACTGAGGGGAAGGAGAGGTGCGAGGCCACTCTTTCTCCTCTAATCCAGGATGTTGACTGGAGTCTGTTAGACCGCTCTGGGTCAGCAACTTGTATTAATACAGAAGAGAATAAAACTAAAAACAGTGAGAGACCAAGGCAGGAAGATGTCTGAAATAGCACCTCACTGAATTTCTCATGGTCTTCCATTCCATTAAATACTGTTTATGTCCTGTTTAACACAAAGACTAACCTCCCCTGCCTTCTGCTCTGCAAAAGCAGGCTGCCCAGGAGGCAGCAGCTGTGGTACCCGGGACTGTTCTGCTGACCAGCTTGTGATCAAGGTGGCAGATACTCTCAAAGTAAACAAGGTTTCAAGTCTGGTTTGGCCCCCGTTCTCTGGTCATGCTAACCCCGTTCATTTCAGGCTGCTCCAGGGAACAGAGGGATGTTCTGTCCGCTTCCTTTCTCCCACAGGCCCGTTACGCCGCGGGTCAATCTTTTTTTCTTTTTCTTTTTTTTTTTTTTTTTCATCTCTGTTGTTCATTCTCAAGCCTCTTTCTCTCACCCTCCAGATTTCCTCTAGGCCCTACACCATCTGTCCAAGCACTCCTTCTCTTTATGCACACTGTTGCATTCTATTCCTTCTCCGTCTGTGATCTATATTTAGTTGTTTTCCTGTTTATACACCCCTCCAGAGAGGGGTATTGTTGAATGTGACTAGTCAGGAAGAGAAACAATGCGGTTAGAGCACAAATCCTTTCAGAAGAGTAATTGGGATGAGAAGCCGTACAGGATTGGGTAGGATATAAAACTTTTTCGTAAGATTAATCAGAAACAGAGATCTGAATATAAGTCCATAAAACCCCTTAGAGCAGCCTGATCAAAGCCAAAGAACACCTAAGCAGTGGAAGAAACAAAGGCAAGGAAACACATGCAAACTTTTTTCTTTTTTTGACACTGTATTTTTATTTCTTTTTCCATAAGTGAAATAAAACAATTTCGGTTTGGAAACCTTACAATATCTGTGTTTCTTTGCTCAAACTACCAGGAGCCCCTGAACGTGAATTCAGAACACATACATGAAGAACGCTCTAGGAAAAGTGTACTTAAAGACTACTGGGGAGTTTAGTGTTGGTTGGTCCAGAGGCACCTAAAGTCTCTTTAGCATAGGAGTAGTAAGCGTATAGCTGGTTCTCAAGAAGTTGGCTACAGGACAACAGAAATCAGGACAGATGAGAATGCATGGGCCCACCATGGTGGGACAGTAAGGAAGAGCAATCCAATGTCCACACCACGAGGAGTGTCTGTCTGGTCTGAGGGAGGCTTGCACAGCAAATAAACAGAGTGTTTCCATCTTCAAGTTTCTTACAGTAAGTAGCAGCTTGTGAAAGGGGGTGTGGAGATAGAGGTTGGTTGTGAAACACAACACACACGCACTAATACTGGGGAAGCTCGATAGCGTGGGTATTCTCCATAACTAAGACCAATATATCTTCGTGAAATGGAGCCCTTCAGTGGAGAACACAGAAATCTATGATTTGGGTCAAAGGAAATGTCTGGAATTTTGCTTTGGAGTTTTACCATTATAATCATGCAAACACCTTTGACTGTCATACAGACCGTCAACAACTGATAGTCTTTAACATGATGCTAGTAAACGCATTGTCAGCCAAAGGGGAGCACTGGGTGCAAGTTATTAGTTTCCCTGCTATCACTAACTATGAAAGCAAAAGCTGTAGGACTCTGTAAAACATCAGATATTTGCAAAACTCCAAAAAGGTTAATTTTAGCACTTAGTTTTTCTGGGAGAAAACCTGGGTGTGTCGCTAGTAGATGATGCACAGTGTGGATGAGAAAAATGCCTGTGCAATGGGAAGAACATCTCTCAGTACCTTAGGACTTAAATATGAACGTGGGTCTGCCCTCAACGACCAGCAGACATTTCCTGGCCAAAGGGGGCGCACAGCCTTTGCTACCACACCAGCAGAGAGGACAAAGGGAAAGGCTACCGAGTGGAAATGAAGGCAACAGAAGGAGCACAGGAGTTTCAAGGAAAGGACTCTTGCAGCATGACATGCTCTATTGAGCTTCCTTGCTTCAGTTAGTGGCAAGAATGAGTGTTTATAAGATATTTAAACAAGGGGAGGGAAGTGACTTAGCCTACAGGATGGGTTTCAGCAGTGGAACAGAAGATGCATCTGAAGCAACTGGGAAAAAGATTATTTCATTAGCAGCACTTTTCAGGGGCAGGAAGAGCCTTTTAAAGACCAAAAGGGAAAAGCCTACACCTGTAGGGACAGGAGATGATCTGATGAGCTAGAAAAATGGCTTGCTCATGAGAACAAAAGGGAAGGAACAAGGTCAGAAATTGTTCAGTCATGCCCCGAATTAAGAGGAGTGAAGATCCTGAAAGGGAGAAACAATTTTTAAAATAAGTCACACAATACTGGTTTTGGGAGATATTGCAACGTATTTAAAAAAAAAAGTGAACTTTGTAGTAATTTTCAGTCCAAAAGGAATATCATCAGCAAAAACCTGAGCTGCTAATCTGTTTGGTGGCCAGCAGAGCTAAACGGACCTCCACGCTGAGTCAATGAGAGGTTGTGTATGGTATTATGAGATCAAGCTCTAATCCTCTTAGTAGCATTTTCCATGAAAAAACTGCCATACTATATGTATTTACACTGTTTCGTGCATTAGTCATATAAATGCTATATACATACACACGCACAAAACATGGCTGTAGTTACAACATATTCCTTATATGCTGTATAATCCGAACCCTGTTCAGAAACCGTCCTAAAAAGGAGCAGAATGCCACTAGGCATTATTTGCTTATGTTCCCTTTATTGCAAACAACAGAACAGACCGTCTGTTGTTTGACAAGAAGATGTGTATAATCTGGTTAGCGTAAAACATTTGTTATACGTGCCCACATAAGTCCCTTTCTCTCCTGTATGTCTCATTTGTAATTCAGAGGCAAAGCACAAGGAGGCTGTACAAAACAGGTCCGTTCTAATTCCCGGTTGTGGGGCAGAGGTATATAAGCCAGGCCTTGGCTAAGAAATTTAGCAGCTCCACAGTGTTGCCATGCAGAGATCTTGCTTTGCTATTTACACATCCTGCAATGATCAGAAAATGTCAAAATTTTGTATATTGACCCACTTGACCATTCAGCGTGCAAATATGAGACATGAAACGATCTAAGCAATTTGATAGTGTACAAATATGGTCCTCTCCAACGGAATTTTGTAGTAATTATTATAACGCATTATTTCAAGGAGAGGACTAGGGAAAAAACAATATTCTTCCCAGACTTGCTTGCTCCAAAGATTCCTGCCTGAGGACTCCTCATTGCACACTCCGAAGCCTCTTTTACTAGACGGTCTAAATATCCACTTTTACCCATGAAAATTAATTATTCATGTCAGCAAAGCCAATATCAGCTAGCGAGACAGGATATTTCAAGCAAACACTGATGCTCTATTATAATTCTGTAACAAGTATTCTAAAACCTTTGAATTATTGCACTATGATAATTTTGCTGATAAATTCTTACTTTGGCAGCCTACAGTTTCTGTTAACATCTATGGGATTGTTAAATAATTCTGCTGATAAATCAGTCATTTGATGTTAAGTTCTGTGAGTTTTTTCTCCATAAATTATAGTACAAGGCCCCTTTTCCCCCCCTCGGTACAGCGTCTTATAAGTAGCTCCAAACAAACATCTTTAATATATCGCAATGCAAAGATGATCACTGGATTCCAAACAGAAAAACAGCCAGCACCACGCTGTGTTGCCTCCCTCTTACATCAAAAGCATCTCAGTAACCTTGACATAATACTGCTACTAGTTGCTTCTTCTGCCTCACCCATTAGATTAGAAATAGGAATTGCTAAAACAAAAGAGCTACCTTATTTCACAGTATGTGAAAAATACTAGTAAAAGACCACACCATTATGAGAAAGAATCTTGTTATTGGGGACTACAGTATTTCAAAGCCCAAATATTTTATATAGATAACTAGACTGATCCATTTGTTTCTGCACCGAATCCAAATACACTCCTCACAAAAAAATCGTAGCTTGCTTCCTGGAGTTGAAGTATAGAAACTGCTCCGTAAACAGTGCAGTGATGAATCCCAGTTTCTTACCCAAGTTCTCTCTCTCTCTCCTGCCATCTCCCTCTTCTTGGCTTCTTTAGTGGCTAGGGAGTATGCTTCCACTCTTGTTCCCCCTGTTCCTTCATTTTGTGTTACTAGTGGGGTCTCTTTCTCTATTTTCATGAATCTTACACAAAAAGCAAATGGCCAGAAAAGGGAGCGGTGGGGAGTGGTGTATAAAGCCTCATTTATTTAGGAAACTAGGCTAAAAATGAATCCAAATCAACAATTCAGTTCTTCAGTAATTTCCTGTGTTCACACACAGACAGTCCCCTTCAGATGCCTGCGCTACAGAGACACGGCACACCGACAGATCACCGTTTCAGAAAAGTAAATGAGAAACAATGTAAGACCCTGACATTTTGGTTTGCATACAAGGGTACCAGCCTCTGCTGGACTAACAGAACACCTCAGCTGTCCCCACTGCTGCTTATGAACCTCAGCAGCTCAAAATTCACTTAGTTGGGTTTTATTTAATGAAAACAGATATATATAGAGAGAAATACATAGAGAAAAATCTTCCACAAATACAACACTCTTGGTGCACACACATATATCAAAGTACCTGCCACCTACAACTTGACTGTTCCTTTCTGCCTTGAAGATTTTTCAATTTAGGAGGAAAGAACCTAACTAAAATACAGTTAGGCAACAGTTAGAATTGCACTGAGAAAAAGGGAGATTCCAGATTTAATCTCATTATAATTTGAGAGGCCAAATGTATAGAATATTGTGATCTCAGATCCAGATGTGTTGCCATCCTCCACCTTAACCTCCAGCTCCAGCAAACTTAGCCTGCTGGCTTCACAGGCTTGGCCAAGGAATAGCTCTCCTTTACACCTCCAGTTATGAGGACACCAGTTTTGTGCTAGCTCAGAAGTTGGTAATAATTTAAGATGCACTTAAATAGAAGCAGCATTTGTGCGGTGTAGTCTTTGTTGGCAACTTGAGGCCACCAACCAGGAGACAGACAGAAGCCAAGGAGGTTTACCTAGAGTATGTTGTTAATGCATTCTGTTACATCTCACATTTTGGCAGGGAGGAAGGAATACTGCTATATCAACAACAACAATGCCAGTCTGGTAATGCGTTAAGTGTCACAACAAAAGCAATACAAGCTTTCTTCTGATTCAGATCTGATTACAATTCCGGGGGGGTGGGAAAAAGAGCAGTTTGATTTGCTTTTCCTTTTGCTTTGAATTGCATAGTTTGCACTGGTTTAGGCTTTACAGCATTGTAAATTTAAAAGAAATAGCCCTTAACTACCAGGGTAAGGTGCTTTGAATAGAAGAGCTTTTTATCATAAATGCGTAAATTAATGCAGGCTTGTTTGAAATCTGTCACGAAAATCCCAAGATAAACAACTATGCAAGTTTACTCCTTTCAACAAGTTGAAATGGATGATGACCACGTAGAAACCATGCAAAGCCATCAGGCTTTGTGTGACTTCATGTATCTGAAATGGCAACGGACCAGTTGGCAGCTGATTTTCACTTTGAGGTTATTTGTTCAAAGTCCTAAAGAAAACCCAGAGGGTGAAAACACACGGGCAAAACAGGAACAAAAGTTGTCAGGCAAAGCAAAATGGCAACATGGGTAGCTTTATGCCACTATTTTGCAAGATATTGTAGATGCCATAGTAACCATGCTTTAAAAACAGAGTACGGTGCTGTGAAAATGGTACTATACAGAGCTAAAATCCCAGACAGACGTTCATGCTCAGTTGGAAGCAGAGTTGAGTCATAGGTATGAAACCCTCAACAATACATTCGGCAGCTTGTGATGCAAGGGGGCTCTCGAGGAGTTTCTGCTACTGCTCTCCCCGAAAGATAAACGATCACAAGACAGGAAAGCCAGAATGCAGAGATATTTGAAGAGAAATAGGTAAGGACTATGGTATATGAGGGGGACGTTTCTGAGAGATGAAGTAAGCTCTGCACTTCAGATTTGCTTTGGAGCTATATCTGGCCGTTGCCCAGCCTCAGAGCTGAGTGTCTCCTCTGAATCAGCACTTCCTTAAACAAAGTTTTGTTTTCACTGATAACTCTTGAGTTACCTCGGCAAACCCAGGGTGGAAAGTACCAAAACAGAGGCAGTACAAAAAAAGCACAAACATGCGATTCCCATTGTCTGAGTCTAAAGCATAAATTAAAAAAAGCTGAATCAGATGAATGATAGGGCGAGCAAGAAGGAAAAAGCAAAACTGTTACCTTACAAGGGAAACATCTGAGAAGGCAAAGTAAGGGTTTCGGTAGACACTAGGACGCAAGAGCCTGGTCTCAAGGACAGTTTCCATGTGTGCGGAGCTCAGCATTTCTGTGGTCCAGCTGTGGGAGTCTACAACACACTAGCACACAGCACATTCAAATCCTCAACCTTTATTTATGAGAGGGAAGAAAAGCCTGAAGACAAGAGTAAAGAATCACATCCCAGGAGGGCAGAACAACTTAATTTCTTCTCCTCAGTAACTGGAAAATGGGGAGTTGATGTGCTTTCCCTGAAGAGGTGACACAAAATCCCAGACAGTGACAGCTCTCTGATCACTAGAAAGATAAATGAGTGCTTGCGACCGTAGTGATACTCCATGGAGTGAGCTCTATTCTTATTTCTGTCTCAGTCCCATGAATGTCACACCAGTAAAAGGATTTAAAAAGCAAGGGAAAAAGGGCAAACTTTCTCTTGGCTGTGGGGTATACAGTATGTTAAACGTTTTGTAAGTCCCCAGTTCCCTGGGGATGGGTTATAATTGCCATGGTTGTGCATGTGGAAAACAAGGAGGAACAGATGAGCACAAAAGAAGAGGCAGAAAAAAAACCCTAAACCGATCAATAAAAGAACAAGTGGTCAACAGGGGAAGCAAAGGACTGATCTATTTTTCATAAATAAGGCTTCAAAAAGACCTGTTTTTGAAATGACAGATTGTCTGCATTAGAAAAGATTACATTTTTAATCCACTTATTTGACATGCCTTATGAGAAAGATGGAAATGTTAAATCAAAAACTTAAGACTTTCCTTACAACTCCAAGGAAAAACTTCCATACAGAGAAAGATGTCCAAGAACAACTCCTCCCATAACATCACAAACGTCTGCCTGTTATAGCATTTCTTTCAATACAAACATTACTCAAATGAATTTTATGGCTTCTTTTATAAGCCTGCAACAGAAGGAGAAAACACTTTTAAACCAAGGAGGAGAAGATCAAGTAGTTGGCACCATTCACATAATTATCTTTTCCTAAGCAAACAATGTGATTATAGGTAACTTACACCCTTTTATAGAGGAATACCAATTTTCAAAAGTAAATAGGCATGTAAGCTTTATGCTGATGTTTGGAGAGAATATTTTTAAAAAGACAATTGGGATAAAAAGAGTATCTTTTGGCAGATAATGACTATAGGTAGTGGATGCTTTGGAAGTGACAGTCCTCAGAACCGTTAACGGTATTGCTTCTAACATCCCATATGGGTTTTCCAGTCTGTGGGAAAATGAGAAATTTGTTTGCTAGATTACAAAATCCCTGTTGTTCAGAAGGCTTTTAGAAATTAATTTCATACCATTAGGCAAAATATGCCATTAGACTTTTTGTTCAGCACGTGGCCTTTCAGGGAAAAGTAAATACAGATTGAATTTCTCTGCTGTGCAAGAAGGGATGCTACAGCATCAATGGCATTAACAACCGTAGAGACAGGAAAAGAACATCTGGATGCTGTCATATTTGCACTGGTGAAGCTTACTCTGCAGGCGTAGTAAGTTCTGCTGCCCACCATCCTTACCAGCATTGTCCCTTGGTGTGTTATGATGTGACATTTAGATTAGACATTAGGAAGAAGTTCTGTAAAGAACCATAAAATGAGGGTGGTGAGACACTGGAAGAGGTTGCCCAGAGAGGTGGTGGAGGCCCCATCCCTGGAGACATTCAAGGCCAAGCTTGATGAGGCTCTGAGCAACCTGATCTAGTTGAAGATGTCCCTGCTCACTGCAGGGGGGTTGGACTAGATGACCTTTAAAGATCCCTTCCAACCCAACACATTCTATGATTCTATGATTTGCTTTTTCACAAAAATGTGGAAAAAAAGTGCAGTTGCTTTTGAAGTAAGCTTTTAGTAAGGATTCTTCAATTCTGCAAATGCAAAAAATTTGAAATCACAGGGAAAAAAAAAAATATGTTACAGATCATGGGAAACTATGGTTTCTCTTCAGCCCTTGTTAAACTGGTGATTTTTTTTTCTTGTATCAGTTTGCAGTTAATATAGTATGTGGAACTGTCTTTTTTTCAGACCTGAGCCAATGCTCCAAAAATGCTCATCCTTATGACATAAAGGGTTGAGTTAGCCACCAAACTAAGGATACTGTAACACTAAAAGTTTTTAAAGGAGAAAGCAGTCTCTCCTCACTCCCCCTCAGCTTAGTTTGACCCGGCCTCTGCTTTAGTAGCCTTACCTATTTTCTGCTTTACAATTGCTAAAAATCATCCATGGAAAAGGAGGCTTCAATAATGAAAATGAAGCAGTTTTATTGCCTCAAACCGTCAGGCATCATAAACCCAGACAACTTTGCAATGCTGGAGAGACTGAGAGGAATTAGGCTGATGCCTACTTTATTGGGGGCTTTCCTGCCTTTACACCACACAGCGCTTTTTCTGCGTGGATTCACATAACATACTTCCACCCACTTCTCGAGTGAGCCTAAACACGTGGTTCTCCTTTGGAAGGAGAAGTTGAAGAGAAGCTGACAGAATGCAGAAGTAGGAGCTAAGATTAACTACACATTTTCCTTTCCTCCTTTTGTGCCTAATTTCACTGGTTGCCACATACAAAGGAGAGGTAACTCCCAAGGGTACAAGAATCTGCAAAACAAGGGCAGACAGACCGTCTTCTCCAGAGGGGCATTTATTCTCTCAAATTAAGGTGCTACAATGTGTTTGAAATCAGCCATAAAACACCAACCCTTTAAAATTCCTTTCTATTGCCATCCCATGAAAACTATTCACATTTTGAAAACATCTTGGCAGTACTGATTTAGTAAAATATTAAGGAGTTCATTTGGGAAGAAAAAATAGCAATTTTACTTGCCAGGGAAAAGCTTCAAGTCTTTTCAACATAATGAAATGTTACTAAAAAACTTTTGGGGTATGTATTATTTAACATCTGCACACATTTAGTAATCAAAAATTCAAATTCAGTGTCATGAAATAGTCTTGAACTGTGGCATGGAAATAACCTAATATAAAGCCTTGCTTTCAGATTATAGTTTAGTAATAATTGCAACGCATAATCATACAGGAATAAAGCAGATACTGTGCAGACTATCAGCAGATCCAGCAGGGTTTAAGATATTTAGATAGATGACTTTAAAATGAATGCAACTACAACATTTAATTGCTGTCCCAGGCATTTTCGCAGTCACAGACAGAGATCATCTCATACAGGAAAGACTGGCGCAGAGATGTGCTGATGCAGAAGTTCAAGGCAAAGATATCTGCCAGAGGCACAGGACCTGTCCACTAGTTGCCCTCAGCATGGAAGTGGAGAAGACAAAGTTGAACTGCTGCAGGATTTTCTTCGTTACTCACTAGCAAAACAACAAAGAAATCTCCACTAAAAGAATAAACTCTCTCCCCCTGACCAAAACCCAAAATATCCGCCCAAGCCTTTCACTTATTTGTCAGGAAAATTGCTTGTATAAGCAAGTATTATGGAGTTTTCTTTTGTACCATTTATCAGTGCTTGTCATTTGACATATAAATTACATAGCACAGTTAGTCCTCCATCAGAACATGGGACCAAAGTACAGACTTGTGGGAAGGTCAGGCTTGACAAATGCCAGGAACACACCCTATTTCTCCAGAGCATTACCACCCCAAAAAAGGCTCAACCCCAAAGCACGTTACCCAATACACAGATCATCCAAACCAATAATTTTGAGCTTTTTCAAGCATTTCTGAGCATTTTACAACTGTTCTCACCATCACCTAGCTCATTCATTCTTTATGGCCCACAGCAGCCTGGGACATATTGCTAGCTGACGGAATTACTGGAGTCCCTCTCTCCTAGGTACACAGTAAAGTTTTGAGTCTGGAATACATCTTTGCGTTAATTTGTATATGGAGATGTCTAAGGCTCGGTCTTGTTCGTGATAGAAGCACCAAGTTAAGTTTTCATTGTAGTTTTTAAGGCCAACCTCTAATATTCCTCTGGAACAGAAATGTCATTCTTTATTTTGCTTTACATATCATTTCATTGTTTGTAGTAAAACCAGCAGCCTCTACTAAATTCTGTAGTTTTTAAACTAAATTTCCATATAAACATTAAAAAATGTCTAATTACACCCATTTTCTCCTTGTTGAGTTCTACAGACCTTCAAAAAAAAAAAGGCATAAAACCCCAGACCCTGAATGTACATGTGCATAAAACATATTCCACATGTTTACATGAAACGAGAAAAAAAATAAATCTCTTTTCCTGTTTACCATCACTCTCAGCTCACCGCTACTTTTTACTCATAATGTATAGCAGGAACTGACGCCACCCAGCACTCAGATATCCCTAAAGAAGACTCGTGTTGCAGCACTGAGCTGTCATTGTCTTGCTGGACATCACAAGAAGGTACCACAAACTTGGCTGGAGGATGGTACTTCTGAGAACGAGCAGGACTGTGGAGCCTCTGTTGTTTAACAACAGGTAAAGTTGAATTTTAGAAACCGCACACTCATCCCCCCCCTCCCCCTTGTACAGTCTTCAGTTTATTAATAACAAATCTTGAAGAGAATCATTTACTGCCTTCTGCCAGTCATGCATAGGTCCAAACTTGGCCCTGCAGGAAAGAGGCGTGACACCCTTTAATTACACCTGGAGTTTACATGAGGTCTTTTATTTAGGTTTCATAAGATATCTGGCATTTAGCCGATTACTATCATTACTTATCATTTGAAAGCACGCTAGCAGCCTCTGTCTCCCTTTCTTGCCTGTGCACAATGCCTAATAATATCGCTGCAATTTGAGAAAAAGGTTTTCCTCATTGGAAACGTTGCAGTTTTGTCTTCTGCGCTCTCAATGGTTTGCACTGCCAGTATCCTTGAACTGGTGCTCAGCTAGAAGAAAGCTCTAGGCTCTTCCGCATCCCACGGTAAAAGCAGCTCTGCTGAAATACTGAAACTGGCAGTACGTTTCAAAGTAGTGAGAGAGATTTCACAGCTAAAGGGTGGCTGCTCCCTTCAAAGTCTTCCAAAGCCATGCTGTGGCCACCCTGTCACCATGCATGCACCCACCGAGGGAACCTGCATCCCAAACTGTTTGCCTGGATGGCACCTCCCTGTGTGCGAATGGTAGCTGTCCTGCGAGGACCTCGAATAGATGTATTGCTTCCTTCCTTACACATGCTCAGCCAGGAAGCTATTTTCAAGGCAGATTCAGTGGTCCACTCATTCTTTTCCATTTCCTGAGACTTTGTTCTCCAGGAAGGAAAAGTGTACCCTATAAGAGCTGATGGCATCACACACAGAGAAAAGAGTGTGTCCTGAGCGCAGAACTAACTGCTGCTTCCCTGCAGTACTTTGAGTCATTCTTAACAGCAAATACTTTTACAGAATCATTGCAGAACTAGGACGGTTAAGTCTTGCTAAGTGAACAAAAGGAACCGACTAGCAAATATTTGGATGAAAAGTATTTCTACTTGAGTAGCTGGTAAATAAACATAACGAGTTCTTTTGTTCTGATTTCTGTCTTACTTTAGACATATTTCCAGTTACCTGTGAAGACATAAATACAAAAAGCACACACAAAAGGAGTCCTCTCCTGAGACTAGTGGATGAAATGAATGCTGCTGATAACAAAAATAGGTGCAGGAGAGCTCAGCCCTCTCAGAACATACTTTTTGTGCCACAGAGTCAGACAGACCATAATGTCATCAGCTAAAACCTAAAATAAAATTACATGTTTTCCACTTGCATAAAACCAAGTTACTCCAAATTACTGCTAGGCAGGAGCTCAGCTGCCCACAGGTCCCAACCAGGCCAACAGGTTCAGCTCTTGTCCTCCTGAACACCCCCACACAGATGCTCCAGGCTCAGGGAACGAGGGCATCACCCGGACCACAGATACAGTTGGGAGAGGCATTGGCCTCTCCATTTCATTTGTTTCATCATTTGTTTGTGATCATGACCAAACACATGTTCACCATACAACTGTGTCACCACCAGTCACATAAGGTATGCATGTGTGTGGGCCACCAGCTGATCAGACAGGACCCAGCCCGCAACCAAACGAAGACTTCTTCTGTTACATGAGGATATCAGGCTCTATGCCCAAACATGCGTGTACCCTGGCTATGTGACCAGGGTCTGTGGTTAATGGTGTGATGTGTGTCAGAATTGATCTGACATCAGAGCCCATGGATAGGGTCGCATCGGCTCTGGACTGGATGCCAAATACCATCAGATCAAGGCATCATGCAGGCATTTAGGTGGTGGAAATGGAGCATAAAATGAAAATTTGGATTGGTTTTTGACAGGGTAGGGCCCTTGGGAATAAAAGTAATTTTTTACGACAGACCATTAGCATCCAAAAGAAAGGAAGAGCTTCTCCCTGACAGTGTTGCTGTGACTGGCACAGGATCATGCTCCTGAGTCCCTAACTTTCAGGAAGGAGGAAAACCATTTTTCCCACTCTACAGAGAAAGGGGACCTGAAAAGCTTTCAAATGCACAAAAATCCCACAGCAAAGAAAAGGAAACGATCTTTGTTTCACAATTACAATGGGCAGGACAAGACGACACTGGCTCAAATTGCCGTAAGAAAAACTTGTGTTAAACATTACAAAAGCTCTTGGACACTAAGGATAATGTTGTAAAATACACCTCCTATGGAGGTTATGGGCATTTACCATTGGAAGTCTTTAAGAAGAGGTTAGAAAAACATCTTTGTTTGGTGGAATAGTTTAGACATAGCAGATGCTGCCTGAGGAGGAGGAAAGGGAGTCCAGATTAAGGTTTTTTTAGACCCCTCCCAGCCCTATTTTTCTCTGATTTTTCTGTGGCCAAGTTATCCCTACATCTACCTGCTTAATTTTCCTTTACTAAAGCTCAGCAGTTAATTTGAGGTTTTTAGGAAAGAGCACATAGCAGGCTTGAGGCACAAGATACTGTTTATTTGGGATAAAGTCAGAAGTATTTGGGGAGCTGGGAAAGCAATTTCTTTATTATGAATGTTTACACATGTGAGTAAGCACTCTTACCAGCAAAACCAATGTAAATAGGTAGAATTGTGTCAAAGGACTTGAAAAATCACCATCATTTTAATTTTACAAATGGGGAATGCAGGGCACAGAGGTGTGAACCATCTGTAATGACACAGCAAGTTATAAAAAATGAGCTTGAGAATTGGATTTCCTGGCTCCTCAAGTGACTTATCTGATGGACTACACGCTTCTCCTGCTCTCCCTCCCCTGCCTCCCCCCCAGCGAGCCATGCAAGACTACAAGAATTGCAGCATTTCCTCATAAAAGTATTGCCTGCAGCTGGGGGAAGTCAGACTACAATAGTGTCGGTAACTTCTGCTGTAACAAGAACACACATCGCAAAGATGTTCATTGCCAAGGAAAAAAAGACAACCTAAAGCTGCCTCAGGACTTGCACCTTGCAGAGCTGATCTTGGGCTGCTAATCCAAGTGCAAGGTCCTCCATCTGGGTCGGGGCAATCCCAAGCACCGATATAGGCTGGGCAGTGACTGGCTTGAGAGCAGCCCTGAAGGACTTGGGGGTGCTGGTAGATAAGAGGCTCAACATGAGCCATCAGCGTGCACTAGCAGCCCAGAAAGCCAATCGTATCCTGGGCTGCATCAGGAGAAGCGTGGCCAGCAGGTCGAGGGAGGTGATTCTCCCCCTCTACTCCACTCTCGTGAGACCCCACCTGGAGTACTGCATCCGATTCTGGAGCCCCTACTACAAGAAAGATATGGATGTGCTGGAACGTGTCCAGAGAAGGGCCACGAGGATGATCAGAGGGCTGGAGCACCTCTCCTATGAGGACAGACTGAGGGAATTGGGGTTGTTCGGCCTGGAGAAAAGAATGCTCCGAGGAGACCTTATAGTGGCCTACCAGAATCTTAAGGGGGCCTACAAGAAAGCTGGTGAGGGTCTTTTTAGGATGTCAGGTAGTGGTAGGACTAGAGGGAATGGATTAGAACTAGAGATGGGACGACTCAGACTGGACGTTAGGAAGAAGTTCTTCACCATGAGGGTGGTGAGACACTGGAACAGGTTGCCCAGAGAGGTGGTGGAAGCCCCATCCCTGGAAGTTTTTAAGGCCAGGCTGGATGGGGCTCTGAGCAACCTGATCTAGTGGGAGGTGTCCCTGCCCATGGCAGGGGGGTTGGAACTAGATGATCTTTAAGGTCCCTTCCAACCCTAACAATTCTATGATTCTGTGAATCCCCATCTCCGTTCTTTAGCTTGCCTCTTTCTCTCTAACCTTTGACAGAAAGAATATATTTTTCTACAAAATTATTATCTATAAAAAAAAGAAAAAAGAGAAGCCAGAATAAAGGACACACTACCGATAAAGAACAGAATTGTTCTTTATACAAGCATAGAAGAGTTCTCAAGCATTTGCAAGTGAGGCATTGCCTCAGCCCACGGTGCAAAAGGAGCAGTCTAGTTCAGCATTTGCCAGCCACTTTCCTAAGGCTGCCGTAACTTAAGCCTGTAGGAAATCAGAATCAGAGCTGAAGATTAGAACCGAAAATCTCTTACAACAAAGTATTATAAAGCCAGTACCAGTCCTTCCACACTACTCCTTACCAGACTGCACAGGCTTCTTTCCATTTCCTACATGCCAGTGCTGGAACCCAGGGAGGACTCAGGCTTGAATCACCCACAGGAGGTCCTGCCTCTCACAACTGACTACGGCGAGACGCACCAGGCTGCAAATTAATTTTGAATTAATTTGCAAGAACTCTAGTAGGCTCTAAGCCCCATACATAGACCAAAGGGCATTTGGATTCACCACTACCAGTAAGACAAAACAAGAATTAAAAGAACTAAAGAATAACAAATTAAAATTACATCAGGAATGCAAAAGTCAGAAGTGTTTTAATTGGTCATTTTCTCAAAAAAAACCAAGAAATGCTTCTGCATCACTGGAATAAATCTAATCAAATTCTTTGCATGCTTACGTCTTTCCTAGCTTATTCGAATGGCATATTTAAAATGGCATATTTAACTTTTGATTTATAAATCAAGGGATGTTGCTCACTGCCATAAGATGCATTCCACTGGGGCTCAAAGTCTTTAGCAGGTCCACACTATGCGTACTTTCTCCTGACGGTTTCACATCCATGTTCATCAACACTCAGCAAGAACCATAAACAAAGCCCTTCTCTCGGATGCACACATGCAGTTCCCATTGACTTCGCTGGATCTTCAGCTGACTTCAATAAGAACTCAGTGTGCATGCAGAAGGGCAAAACTTGTCTCTGCACATTTAATAAAATTACATCACTAGATACATTATAAATGAAGGGCAACGCAGGCCATACTGAAAAATAATATAAACTGAAACCCCTAAAGTGTAGCCAAAAAAGTTCAAATTTCAGCCAGGTTTTTCCCAGAATAATAAAAAGGGCACATATTTTAGGCAAGATGAAACAAAACTTGCGTAATATCTCATTTACAGAGTGCGCTCTGCCTCCTTTAGCAGGACAAAGTGTGAAACCTACCTATCTACATAAGGCAATGATCTTGTTGTCTCAGATATAGCAATGATATTGGCACATGAAACGATTAAGTAAAGGTCAAGTTACAAGCTGTGATTTGCTAAGTCATTTTCTGCATCTGTATCCCTGCTCTGTAAGTTATGAAGCTCACTGCAAGGGAATTTAAAGTGTAGCAGAATACCACAGTAGAAAAAGTAATCAATCATATGAGAATAATAACTTACATTATTTTAATCTACTCTAATAGCGGTATTTTAAAGATATCAAAGTCTTGAATCCAGGAGTATCTATCTAAAACCCTTAAAACCCTCTTTCTGCCTGGCCAAAAGAACACCACAACAAAAATCCCACACAAACTAGGAACAACAATCCCCTTCCAAATTTCAGATGACACCTAGCAACACATAATTTCTGCCAGGTACATTAGCTAATGCACACTAAGCAAAGCAATGCCACATGTGTTTTCTCCAGATTTTTTCCCTTTATTTTACTTTTACTCATTCCGTGATGTAATAAGCTGTGCCTTTTTACTGCCTCTTCAAAAATATCTACCTATTAGGATGAAGAATATTCTGACTTCTAAAAATCCAACTACCAACAGGCTTCCCTGCACTTTCTGTTTGGCTGACAACTGCTCATTAGCCTGCAATTACAAATTTATACAGAAGCACTCAGGGATGGAAATCAAAGAGGGGGGTTTAATGTTCATGTTTGGTTTTTCCCCCTCTAAGCAGGAATGTCTCTGATGATTTTCACACTTAAACAGCAGAACAGATTTTATGAATCATTTTTTCTTCCTAGTTGGAACAACCCCTATTCCCTGTTGCATTATAATACTGAGTCATTTTGCATAAAGTTGGTCATTACTGCCAAGCCAAGTAAGAGAGGAAGGAAGTGGACGAAATGCTCTGAACTTACATGTGCGATAGGATATGTATCAGGCTGCTTCTTGAAGCAAATTATTTAAAATCAGAAGAAAAAAAAATCATTACAAGAGAACTCACATAAGGGAAAACAATTTCATAGATATTGAAAAAGTCCAGTAAATCTAATGTAATATGGATGATCAATGGGATTGTGAAGACTTTTTTTTTTTTTAAATGAAGCAAGGGTCTGGCCTGTTACAAATGCTGAGTTGTAGTGGTCATTCACCCTAGATTACCCAGTAGGTTAAATAATTAGTGTGGTGGAATCTGTTTCTCCCAAACTATGGCACTGTCAAATGAATAGTTATGAGGTGCAGTGGGGCTCTGCTGTCTCAACGTCCCCTCCCCTCCTAACGTCGTGCCCTGACTCTGGCAGCCTGTGAAGACACTCGTCTGTCTCAGAACTCCTTCGTGTAACTCAGTGACTCCAGGTCTACTTTCTGCTGGCTCTGGTGGAGCACGAGATTAGTGAATTTAGAATGTGTTACAAGCAACATCTATTTCAGATTAGCCTTTGCAATTCTGGACTCACAACGGGGAAAGGAAGGATTCCCCTCCTCTCCCCTCAGTCCAAGAGGGACAAGACTGGTGCATGGAGGAAGCTTTAACAACTTTCATTTATTAGTTTGTTTTAAATGCATAGCACGACTATTTGGTGAGTGAAATAGAACTAGGTACCTTACACGATCGTTTTTCAAGAAAGCTTAAAGAGTTAAGAAAGAAAAAACCCAACAAAAAACACTGGCCAAAACCTCTGCTTTTCTGCATGTCCTGTTTAAGCAATGACACATGAAGAACTTTATGTTCAAACAATTACCTGGTACTTTAAATAGGACACTAAGGGAATAACGTTTTAAAATGTATTCGCACAGCATAAGACTAATCCTCCCCTTGGGAATACCGGTGCAAATCAGAGTAACTCCTCGGAGGTCAACTGAAGTACACCAGCATAAAACAAATGCGAGGCAGAGGAGAATCAGGCCCCATCCTACCTCTATTTTAATGCAGAGGTTGCAGATCATCTGCAATGATGAAGTGAACAACATAAATATAACTGACATCTCTATTCAATTGATCTCACATCCTGCCGACTATTCACAGCTCCAAATATAGGGCTGAAGAACAATGGTTCAAGGAAGGGAGGCAGAAATCCTGGTTCTACCCCATTCACACATTCCTATCTGCTAATACCTCTGACTCGAACTGCCCTCATCTCCCCACACTGCTAAATCGTTGTAGGTTTAATTTGACATTGTCCCCGCTCCTGGAGAACAACTTCACCTTACAAAAAAAAAACAAAATAAAAAATAAAAGGATGCATGGGAGAGACAATAAATGCAAAAATCTGTGCAAGCAGGAGAACCTACAAACAAACAAGCAAGAAAATCCCTATCTAACATACCATATCTGTAAAAGGCACTAGCAAATTGATTAATTATTTGGAAATCCGGCACTGAGGAGAATGATATGCACACAGTGGAGGAAGACTAAAATATGAGGCTACTGCAAAGCATGGTGCCATTTGTGCTAATTTAAGTGGATCCGTAATTATTTCCTACAACTTCATGGTGTCCTGAACCAGCTTCCTCCTCCCCTGCCAGGCTGATAAAAGGATCCTTAGCAACACACTAAATATATTATGCAATGTATTGAATACTAACGAGAAAAAGCACCGAATTACACTGAAACAAAGAACATCAGGTGCGAACATCCCCACCTCTGGGGAACGATCACCTTTAACTATTTATCATGTTAGTAAGCGCAGGCATTCTCTTATATCTCTGTTACCAGCACCTAACAGTATTTGCTACCTTTAGCAAAGTTAAGGCGAATTTTACCTCAAATCTACTTAGGCTCGAGCTCTTTGACCGAGACTTCTTGCGGAGATAGACCGAGAAGAACCGACGCACTGTGAACTTCTTCATGTTCATGTCCATTGCCCCGTCCCAGCCGCGGAGCACGAAGGAGCTGCGGCGCCACCGGAGAAAGCTAGCGCATCCCAATTGCCCCCTATTTATATCCACAGGCAGGAGATCCTCCGGAGTCTCTGCTTCTGCTCATCCAGCCGGGCACAGCTTAGATGTGCAAGGGGTACGTCGCTGGAGCCGCGGGAGCCTGCTGCTCGCAGTTGGGAGCATAAAGGCGTCCTACTCCCTCTCGCTTTCCAGTGTTTACATTTCAGTGCGGCGAGCCGAACTCTCTCTCCGCTCCCTCTCCCCCTCGCCTTCGGTCCTACTACACCCAATCAGGCTCTGCTCTGGCTGCATGCATAATCACCTCCGGCAGATGACAGCTCCTGCGTCCCAGGCGGAGCAGGTTGGAGATAAATATTAGATGCGGCTATTGCTTTGCGCTCCCCTCTCCCTTCTCAAGTCAGGCTCTTTCAATTTCCTGCTTGCCGAATCACATGGGGAATAGGCACACGCTGCACTTCTGTTTTTAGCTCGGAATTTCAACGCTGCTATAATTACCGAGGGCTACGGTGGTCAGATCCGAGAAGAAATCAGCTCCCGCACGAGAGTCTCTCCTGGGAGAAGGCTGAAAGACGCCATGAACCCTCTGCCGGAGCAGAAGGATCTGAACCTCCTTTTATTCTGAGGACTATGCAAAATAACATTGCCCCCCTCCCCCCCCGCCCCGCAATCAAAAGCTAAAAATCCTGTTCACAGATTATCCGCCCGCTTTACATTAAAACACCTAACGCTGGCACAGTTCTGAAAATAGAAAGCACAATCTAAATGGTAAGTATTACTATTCTTACTGTACTACAGCAGGGAGCTACAGCCCTTCTAAGAGGTTAAATATGTACGTCTATTTACAGGCTGTAATTTTGAGCTGCTCACTATACTGGAAGCATGCAGACTTACAGCTGCCCCCCCCACGCCCCCAACATAATCGCATTTTTCAGCTTTTCTTCAAAAACTAATGAATCTCAGTGTGATCCAGAGACTGAAAAGCTTTTTCCGCCTGCCGCCCGCAGCTCGGGCTCCTTGTCCTTGGCAGCTTTTCCTTTCTGACTACCAAGGAGCACCCAGACATGCCTTTCTCCCATAACCTCATATAGAAAGTGAATGACTCTGATGACTTATTAATGACTCAGATAAATAAGCCCAGAGAGAGCTGACACCACTACGGCCTGAGAAGACTCTTGGAGGTTAAACGACAATACCACTCCAGTCAATCTGCTCTAAAAGAGAGACATTAAAGCATTTTGATTTAATTGTATGTCTGGACTCTGCCGTGAACAATGTTGGCTGGTCATGCCTGTCACGACCTGCTTTGTTCACAGGTTCTCTGTCCCTCTATTCTGTCTAAAGCTCAGCACAATCTACACATACCTGGAAAAGCATAAAAAAAAGAAAAAAGAGAAAAAAAAAGAATATTTTGGCATTTATGGTTTCATTTAAAAGGAGGTCAGATTGGAAAGGCTACCATTAGTGCTGGACTCTATAAACTCCTACAGCCTCTGACTCCTCTGTGCCTGGACCACTGCTGTCTCCCCCATCCTAAGGTAACTGTAGCAGAGTGGCAGTCTGCTTTATCCCGTTCTTTTCTCAGTGCCTCCTTCTGATCGCTTCTCTAAATCTCTTGTTTTGCAACAAAAGTATATCTTCTGGGGTTTCTTTCAAGGTGTTGCCCTGGTGTAAGCCATGTCACGCCTAGGAGCCCTTTGCCATTACAGTTGTGTTGGTTCCTGGCTAAAGATCCTGGAGCGGAGGCAACTGACCCAGCAAAGGTATCTGTAAGTTACACCAAAAACCTTTTCCACAAGCAAAAGAATAAGCAGGTTAAAAGCAATTTGGTTGGTACAACTGGCAACGCCAAAATTATTTGCTGATGCAGCCTATCTAGTCAAGTTCCGTGTCTCCTCAGGACCTTGCAGCAGTAAAATCTTAAGTGGCAGAAAGGCACCAGGTGCTCACCTGACGATCTGACCTCCCTCCTGCCTTCCCTCCCACACCGCAGGGCTGCTGCAGAGAGGTGCCCTGACACCAGCCAGGCCAGGCTTCTTCCTGCTGACAAAGGCTTCTGGCAGCCACACGCATTCCTACCTGTGTAAACCACTTGAACTTTACATAGCAGTCAGACAAGTTCAGGGTGGCTCCCTGAACCCTTCCCATCACAGATACAACAGAACCCCACCTGGACACTGACATCTCTATTAACGCAGAGGCGGTGCTAGTTTCCCAGATTTGAATACACAGCGGGTGCATACCCCGCTCGACATAATAATAAGCAGTGTAGGAGTGCCTGTTACTACTGCTACTGGTAGATTTATCACAGCCTTCCCAGCCCATTATGCATGTAGTGCTTTCACATACAAGGACATGCAATCACCGTTAAACATACCTGCTCCGTGATAAACTTCCAAGAAGACTACGCAGGCTATGACTTAATACCTAACTCTCCAGTACAGTAATTACAGTCAGAATTTTGTTCCTTACCTTGCTCCCCCCCTCCTCCCCAAAGTAATAAATCAGTTACAACGTATTGGCAATTTATTGTAAGCATCAGAACAAAAGCTACCCTTTGATGCTAAAGGTTAGACTGCAACATGAACAGTATGCCCAGGCTAGAGGGTAAGTCTCCTGCATCCCTGCCGAGGCACAGCCATCATCTCTTGGCTTTCTCACTCCTCTTTCAACCAGGTAATTAGGGATTAAATAAAGACAGACAACCAACCAACCATCAGTGCCAGGACACTGCTCTTCACCTATTGGGAAGCAGAGCAACAGAGGTACTGCTGAGTGTACCTTCCAACTATAAAAAGCAAAAGCAACTGAGTTGCAGAAATGTACCTAAAAAAAAAAAAAAAAAGAGTGCAAATACAGAAATAAAATACATAAGCATATAAAACTAAAGCATGGGGATAGATATCTGAGGAGCAAATTCTGCTACAGTTCTGTTGACGTGGTATGCTTCAAGACATGGAACTTAACTTTGCTTCAGAAAAACAAATGAGAAGAGGCTTCAAAAACATTCACTCAAACTTACATTTAGTCAGACAATATCCACTTTCCCCAATAAATCTAATAAGAAGGTGCAAGCCAAAAAAATAAGTTAGATTCAATTGGAACTTTTGTTATATTTATAAACATACAATGGTCAGATCAACCTACAACGTAAAAAATTCATTGCACTTAGAAATTCCTGGCTGTAAATTATTCATCAGCTCCCCTCTGAGCAATTTGAACTGCTGAGGAACTCAATGGAAAAAGAAATCCACCACATGTCTCTGTTGAAGACAGGAATAAGCAACAAAACTGGTGGAAGGGGCATATGACGCATTGGCATTGAGGAGTAATATTTCAAAATACAGATTTAGAATACAGAGTATACTTTTTAAAATTAGAATCATATTTACTGTAATGCAAAATAAATAAATACAAGACCATGGCTGTTCCTCCTCCCAGTGAGCTTAATAGCAAAATAAAGTTTACTTTGACTGGAAAGAGGCTTAAAAAAAAAAAAAAAAAAGGCAACAGAAAAAGCACACAAAACCAGGATTCAAGACAAACTCTCCAACAGAAACCACTTGAAATTAGATATTCCACAGCCCAGGTTCCAATTTTTAAAAGACAAATGGAGAATTCCCAATTGATATCTAATGAAGGCCACAGGTCCTCTCCTCACAGATGTGTACAGACAGACCGTGTCAACAGTAGTAACAGACTGAAGGAGCCAGACTTAGGAAATTCACATGGGGCAGTGAAGGAGCCTGCACAGACCACAAGCGAGAAGGACGCCATTATCAATGACTCACCAATTTCTAAAGAAACAAAAATAACTGGAGCTAATTGTTTGCACAAAAGAACACACAAGTCCAAGATATCTACCGCAAACCACAGACTAGAAGATAAAATCGCTGAAAGAAATTTTGTATTACTGTATTACAGAGCACATCAGGCCCTATTTCTAGGATGGACCTTCTAATGTTTTTATATGAATCAACAATTCATGAGCAAACCCAAAATGACTTTTCTACTTGAGCAAATTTAGTGATCACTGGAAAAGTAAAAACGCACCAGTTGATAGTATCTTCCTTGCAAATACAAATACAATCAGTATTACCTATCCTTCCTCAATAAGTTTATCAGAAAACCAGAAAAAAAATCCAGAGAGAAGTAAGAAAGCATCAGAGGCACAGACAGCGTAGACAGAACAAATAAGATTAGCAGAACACGGCATGCAGAGAAAAGGAAAATGAGACTCCCACAATAGAGGCCCAAGAGACAGGGCTACAGAAAAGGTGAATTACACAGTACCATTTATGGTCTCATTAAAGAAAATCAGGAGCAAGAGCAGATGTTTCCAAGAGACATCAATGAGCAGAATAAGGAAAAACACTTTCCCCCAGGTGATTAGATGGTACATGACTCTCTCAGTAATTGCTATTTCCTGATCTTGAATGCTAGACAAATTTCCATATAGCTTTTGTTTCCTCGATGAACAAATGAGGTGGTTATTTTTCTTATTGATGTTTCTTTAAAAAAAAACATGATGGGCTTTGCCCAAAGAAATGACAGGCTTTGATCTCATTAGACCAGTGTACCAGTGTGGGTCCCAGCCTTTCTAGCTGCCATGCCTAGTTAAATACCTTGTCCAATTTAGCACACCACTTAATTGAGTGGAGTTTTCTCTCTCTCAAAAAAAAAAAAAAGAAAGTGTGCTGCCCTGCCAGCACTGGGGAATACAGGCAGTGACTTGCCACCTCAGACAGTCTTCTCACCATCAGCGATAAGTGATCAGCAGTGTTGGCTGGATGGGAACGTAAGGGAATAGGCAGGAAAGAAAGTGCTTATTGTCCCTTCTCTCACCTCCTCCTGCTCCTGTTTATCACAAGTTCAGTCTTTTCCGTATATAAACTATGACAAGTTTCCAATGGAGGTGCAGGCCCCTTCAGCCGTTTTGCAAATTGAAATCACTGCTGAGAAGGAATACGAAAACAGTCATACATCTTGTCTAACTGCATCTGATGAACTGGCAGGACGCAGACTCCTCAACTACAGTCTCCTCTACTCCAAAGAGCAACATAACACGCCTACAATAACTGTTTAATTTGCACTTGTAGTCTTAAGGCCTCAGGACTCCGGGCAAAGGCAGAGTACCTCTTATACCCACATATATGTAATTCCTTAATTGCTAAAAGTATTAACCAACACACTGGCAATCATATGAAAGGTGACTAGTATAAATACAAGCGCAGCAATCACAGGAGAGAATGACTTGCTTTGAAAAGACCGGTTTTGCTCAATATGGTGATATTCCAATTAGTGGATTCCATTCAACAGCTTCAAATGTTCTTAAAACTAGGCATTAAAGTAAGTTCTTGGTAGATTTGAAACTGATATTTTGCAGGGATACAAGTATCTCAGATAGAAAGTCTTCTATACTTTTCTCTCTAATAGACTACTTCAGCAGATTAGATTAAAAAATTTTACTTAGTGGCACTGAGAGGGCGAACCTTCTCTGTACGTGTCGTACTGGTGCAGAAGAGGTCTCCTTCCTTCACTTGCTTAAAAATCTACTTCTTCCATCCCTCCTTAACACCCGTTGGTCACCTGATGATAGAGTGGTCTTACTTTCAGAGGTGTCAAATGGGGAGCACTGTAAGGACATATGGCTTGTTCTTATTTGTGCAGGGAGAATAGTGACTGCCGCAGAAATAATAGCTCCAGGACAAGATAACAAGATTTGATTGAGTTTTCAGCAGATGACAGATGCTTTAACTCTCACAAAAGCATCTTGTGTTAGTGCTTGAACATCAGATTGGCAAATGTCACAACTGCTGTATTGACTGCTCCCATATGTGCTTTGCAACTTATAGACTCACACGAACGTGCAACAGCATCACTGGCCACATACGTGTCAGTTGGCTGTGGACTGCTTCTAGGATGGAGATCAGATTGTCTAGCAATCTGCATTGCAAATGGGCCAGGAACAGCAGCAGCTTCAGTTTTCTTTTTTTCTTTTTAGTGATTTCACTGACAGTTTTATTTTCTTGGATGATCCTTTTCACTGGTCTTGCTGGATTTTGGTAGCTTAGACAAAAGTATAAGGCAAAGAACCCAAAAACCCAATCTCCTTTCTATTACAAAAGCTTCTACTCCAACATGGTTGAAGGATATTGCTGAAGATACCATTCTGCATTCTTGCCTTTGGATATTAAGCAGAAAATCATACTATAATCCTATAATGGACTAGATGTTTTCTAGAAAGAAGGATGCTACTTGGTTACTGAAGTATGAACAGTCTTATCACATGAATATTTATACACTACACAATACAAAATCAGATGGAAGAATTTCATTATGCACAGCATATGTTTACTGTTTATTCAGACTAGCCATAAACAATACTAAAAAGGAACGCATTCATTAGAAATCTGCTAACAGCCAAATTTACCTTGATAGGTTCTGAAAGACATTATATGCCTAACAGAGAATATAGTGCATGGAGCACGGAGAAATACTGCATGGAAGAGTTACTGAAACCCCTGGTTTTACTTTTAATAATCATCAACAAACCAAACTGACACTGCAGTAAGAAGAACAGCCAGACTAGTGTTTGCTGTTGAAATCCTAAGAGAGAGACAGGCGTAGAAATGGGGCTTGCAAACTTTTATGCAGGAAAGTACCTATTTTAAGCAAATTTTTCCCTTTGATTAGCTAAGAAAACTACACAACAAGGTACAAAAGTAAACTAAGTAGTCAAACCCCATCATATTTAGTTGAGCTGAGTGACCTCAATTAATATCCTCCTGTATCTGAGACTATTCTGTATGACTTTGAAGAACCTTAAGCTCTCTGGCTATGTCTAGCTCCAGGGCATGTACAAAACCCAGCAACATCCTGGATCCTCTATTAGAATGGGGGCATGGATTGCACTGTTTTTCTCTTATTCTTTCCTACTGGCACCTCATGTCCCCAGTGAAGAAATTCCAGGTATTTTTAGCCAGGAAGGAGCCAGAGTGCATTCCAGGGAGGTTCCTGATTTTGACAAGCGAGTGTGTAAACTCCGGACCCTAAAGGTTTGCACCTGCACTGCAGTTTAGTCACGTCTGTGTTTCAAATCTCCTTCTATAAAATGGGGCTGGAGCACTCCATCACTGCATGAGAACTCTGTCAGAGTAAACACAATGATCATTATTACGTGCTCACAGCCAAAATTTCAAGTTCAAGCCTGGCACATATTGGCTCGTTTTGTTTACAGAAACAGATTAACTGTGAGTAATGTCAAAAAAAGAATAAACCGATGGGACATGCAAATTTACCTTGGCAGGCATTACATCTAGCAGGGCAAATGACACATGAGATATTTTGAAAAATATATTACGCACTTAAAAAGTCACTGAAAATCAGGCTTAAGGTTGTACGAACACCTACCCCATATGAGACACCGCAAAAGTGAGATTCATAAATAAAAGAAAATCAGTAGTCACTCTTGAAATCTTTAGCATCAGCTTCCTTCTTGTTGGACTTATATTTCTTTTTGAACAAGTCTTGAAGGACTGCTTTAAATTACCGTAACAGCAGTACTTAACTCCAGATTACAGGCACAGCTCTCCCTGTCTATTTTTGAAATAAAAGCTGAAGAAACAGACCAAAAAAAAAAAGTCTGAAGTGTTATGATACACCCCCTATTTTTGTCTCTAATACAGCTACACAAGAAGTATGAAACCAAAAAAAATCATGCAAAATCATTTTAACCTTCAAAAAAAGTTAGTTCCACCTGATATTTACAAAACCACATAATGTTTTCGTAATTCACCCAGAACAACATAGCCCAAGGTCCCATTTTACTGCTAACAAACTAAAACCAGTATTACTCATCTTCCATCTACTTTATATTGTAAAGCTAAAGAAATTGGCATCAGGATTTCCTAACACCAGAAACTGAGAAGGATGTGTGAATAGTACTAGCAAATTTCCATGTTAGCATCTACTCTTAAGATTTGTGACATCATGAAGCAATAAAACTTGATTTTTTAGAGCTACTTTGAAAACATCCACATGCCCTGGGCTGCACGCATCAGACAATATCAGACTGTTTAAATCTTCCAAAGAGCTTTTCAAGGGCAGCTTGCTCTGGGTGGGCTGCCTAGAAAACGCACACAAGCAAGGCCATCAAGGAGCATTTCAAGAGGCACAGCAGAGCTTTGCTGTTGTACATCTTGCGGACTGAAAACTGCTTTATTTATCATCATGATTTTACTGTGTTCTTAACATTTAAAACATCTTCTTTTCTCCCTTCCTTAACTCCTGAGTTCTCTCCTTATCTCCTCTCACTTCCTATTCCTCAGACCTTCTCTTCAAATGTGTGACTCACTTCTTGCCTTCATCTGTCTTAACTCAAGAAAGATGAAAAAACAATTAAAAACACCCCACAAACTTGAGCTTGAAGAGAGACGGATTGCTCTCTGATACTTGATTTTTAGGGACTATTTTATGGCACATTTCTGGAATTCAGAAAGTCCAAAAACACACAAGAATAAATATGTGTGAGAAAGGATCAGAAAAGGATATTTGGGTACTGTATCTGTCATGTAGCAACAACTAGGCTGGTATCAGAAAGACAGAGAGAAACCCTTGCAGTATTATTGGGCGTCTCCTAGCGCACCTGACTTTAAAAATCTCTTGGCTTCTGGAGTTATGACAATACTGATGAGAAACACCAGATTTCACTGAAGAAAAAAATACAACTGGTTGCCCTGGACCAGTTAACCTGCTGCAAGATGGGCACAGCTGTATGAGATGCTGAAAGACAGGAACTGAAGCAAGTTCTTCACAGGAAGGAGAAGCGGAGCTAATGCCACCTGTTTCTCATAGGGCTAGTGGTGCATTTGGAGGCTGCATGGAGGTTTGTTGCATTTTAGACAAAAAGATCTTGGCTCATAAGAAGGATGTCATTAGTCCTGGCATAAGCCATCACTTGTGGCCTCACTCTGCCATTGCCAGGCCACCATTTCCTTTTTCCTCTCTGTTGGCACAAGTATCCACACAGCCACAGGATGAACAAAACTGGAGAACTGGTCCAAGTTAAAATTGGGCCAAAATACACCCCAGAATGTTCATTTGAAACCAGTTCAGTTCCCTGGTCTGATTCACTGTGTGGCTATACAAATATCTGTGCCAACTCAATATTTGTTCCTGTGATGGGGACAGGAATGTGTGCTTACGAGATGGCTCTGCCCCCTTCCTTGGCAGCGACAGGTTATGCCAACATGAACTGCCTGCTTCTCAGATATGGAAGTGGCATGCTGCTGCTGCCCGGCCCAGCAGAACTGGAATCACTGAGATAGCCATGTCAAACTATCCTTTAGATTGTAGTGAAGGTTAAGAAAATAGCTCTGGTATGGAAAGAGCATTTTAAAATGTCCTGAAGTATTTCTCTCTCTCATAAAACTAGCAGAAGTGGATTGGCTAAAAACAGTCAAGAACTGGAATCATGCATTACCATTAAATGCTTTCCAAAATATTGAATCGATAAATGACTCTTAGCTCATTTAAAAGGAAAAAGACCCCGAAGGGTGAGAAAGAGTAGACTATAGCTGCAGTGTGAAGTCCACCCACTGTGAAAGCCAGGAACCCTACTGGAATTGACTGGACTCCCTGTTAGTGCAGAAGCTCAACCCCTGGGAACGTCAGTGCAGTACTAAAACTGCAGGTTACAGAGGTGTTAACTGCCTCCACACTAATTGATCTTCTGAATAACATTTTCTGGCATTTGTCTGATCTGATCTTCTGTGGCTGCTAATACTCTTCTGGTCAGGCTGTTCCATGTTCCGTTACATCTGTATAACTGCAGGCACAAACACATACCTCTTACAAATCTCTGTATGTAACCAGCACGTATGGCTAGTATATGCAGAACCTGAGTACGGGCGAGGTGCCGCAGGTCTGAGACACCACTGTGAATGCAAATGACGTGACCCGAGCTTTGCAATTTGGATGGGTTTGGTGCACATCGCTCAGTAAATCTGAGAACCACTATCAAATACAACGTGGGGGTAACCACAGGCAGCCAATCAACATACAAATTGCTTGAACTCTTGTAAACTTGGTTTAAAGCCACCACTAAGTCATCACACAATTAATTAAGCTTCCAGACAACTCCCCTCGGGAGGCTGTCTAGAAACTCACCTTCCTCCTCACTCACTGTAGTGCCTGGCCTAGATGCACCGTAGCCAAATTAAAAACCTTTGCTCCTATGCCAGCATCTTTCTTTAACTTCTTTCTTTTCCCTACCTATAAGCAAATTTTGTTTTTTCAAAGGTAATCATATCTCTTCCCAGTCTTGTTCAGGCTGTGCTAAATGAGACAGGGCTCTTTTAGCCTCCCCATCTCTCCATGCTTGTGTTGCAATAGACAGCCTTGTCCTGGACTTTTTCATATCTATATTCATCTTCCTTGTAGATGCCATGAACAGAAGAGGTTTTATCAGAGCCTCAGTAGAGGCTTCATCACAAGTTGTACTTCAGGGTTTTCCTCGATTTTTCCATAAGCATTTCAGATTTTCATTCACTGTTGGCCTGTAACTGAGCAAGAGACAAAGCCAGCGTTCCTCGCTGGTGTACTCTAATCAAGGTTTCTATGCCTGTTGTGTACTCCATGGAGAGAGACAGAAAGCTCTGGGAACCCCTCTTTGGATCCTCTGAGGTGCACAGGGTAAGAGGAGTTGTTTATCTTCTGGAATGCCTTTACATTGACTGCAAAAGGAGCCTAGACAATTATCTTTGATTAGATGCCTAACTATAGGCAGCTAGAGTGAGACAAATTCCTTTCCTCAGTACCTGATTTGGCCCAGTGATTTACACATTTTCATTCTACTTTAGTAGCACAGAAATAAGCATCAACCACCTTTCCTATACAATGATGCAGTTCTCTGTATGGTTGGCACTCCCTACTTTTATGCTGTCAGCAATTTCCATCTTCTTTTTCTTAGCTTTGGTTTTGACACTATTTATAAAAATATTAAACCAGAACAGTCCTTCAAGATCTCTGACAGCAACGCCTTTTTGATGCCGAAGATGTTTCTCTGGGCAGTGTATGTTGTCTTCCCTTTCATTTCACAATATCTATATTCTTTCAGTTGAGGGGCAGGAGCAGGAAGGCTGAAGATTGCATGCCGTACTCAAAGGCTGACAAGTATTTAAAATCACCTAAAATGTAACTAGTTAAATAGTGTTATTTTAAAAAGAGTCTTGAGATTTTTGGATTTTGACAAAATCTTTAACACGCTTGGAGCTAAAAATACCACTATAACTTAAGTGTTGTTAATTATTTGCAATGTTAATGGCATAAATCTAACTTGTAACTGGACCTAAGGTTCCTTCCTTCACTTCATGCAGGCTGGGAGGTAGCTCTACTGGACCTACACAGTCTTTTTACGACTTTAAAGCAGCACTTCTTGCTATGAATGACTTCATACGCTAACCTGACTTGGGACAAAGGCATGTTTATTTCTGAGGCTACTTTAAGTACACAGTGTGAACACACTTCTGCTTTTTTTAATGCTCATTCAACAGACAAAAAAAGTCAAGCAGTAGTTAGAAAATAAGAGGTAGGAGGATGAGACCAACTTTTGGAAAAAGGATTGACAGAATAAAAGCAAATCAGGCACCTTTTTGTCTATAGACCTTTCACTTGCTTCTCCCTCCCGACTCCCTTTATGAGAGAGTTCCAAATAATAACCTACATTCTCAGACACACGGGAGATAAGAAGTGGAGGACAAAGAAAAGTTTGTTATGCTGCCAATTTGAAAAGCACATTAAGAAAAAAGAGGCTGCTTGATAATGCTAGTTCTTGTTCTGTGGAACTGCAGAGTCACTCGCCCTAACCATAGAGCATTAGACTAATTTTATCTAGCCGCGCATCCTCCAGAGACTGGGTTAGAGAGGGAAGGATTTCAAGGGACATGGAGGAAATCAATTACGAGAAAGAAGAAAGAAAAACTCTCTCAAATTCAGAAAGCAAGCATTGCAGCAGACAAGCCATCTCCCTTCTCTTCCTTCATGTTTCCCCCAGGACAGGAACACGCTTTATAATCCTGCACGGAAGTCATTAGAAAATTGAATTACCACACCAGCTGAGTATTCTGACCTTTTCTGCACAACTGAATTCTTCTACTAGGTCTTGAATTTTATGGAGCATTAAGAAACGTTTTGGTTGTTTGGGTTTTATTAAATGGGCTTTTTCATATATTTCTGCCTCTTGGAGTCATCAGTGGTCAAAATTAACCTCGGTCATATGCATTAACAGTGCATTTCTTCCCTTGATAAATAAGCATTTCTTTTAAGCATACCATTACCTTGGAATTTATTAATGCTTGTTTTGGTGACAACTTCAACACCACTGTCAGAAATTTCTCCCTCAGAACCAATAATGCATAATCTGAATTTTACCCTAACCTTGATTTGAGTTTCGCTTGGATACTTTGGGGGGCTTTTTATTTGAAAAAGAACAAAGCTAAGCAATCACGGGATAAATACTACCATCTAATATTTCTTAGATAAATGTACTGTTTTTAAATCACTTTTAAAACTTCAAAGTTTTAAATCCTGTGGCTCAGTAGAGCACTATGATTTAGAGATGGTTAAAACTTAGTATTCTCTAAAAATATGCACAACTTGGCAGACAAAAAAGACATTCTCAAGATTTCCTGTGAAGTTTCAGAAAAAACTCCGAGAACATTTCTTAAATGGTTTGCACGTTCTTTCCTACCACCCAATATTTTGAATTATTTCATCATAGCAGAATATAAAAGAAAGCACGTAAATGTGAGTGGAAAGGGACCTCTGCAGGTCCCAAGCCCATTCTCTTGCTCAAAGCAGGGCCATCGTCAACACTAGGATCAGGTCAGCTGTGGCTTATTCTAGCCAAGTCTTGAACATCCACAGATGAAGACTCCATCGTATTGCTGGGTGACCCACTCCAGTGCTGCTCTACCTTCTAGGTGAAGAAGTTTTTCCTGATCTCAAACCTGATCCTCCCTTGCTGGTGCTTGCAGCCGCTGACCAAAATGGTTTTGCCTGGTGTTACCAAGAAGAGTTTGACAGCTTCAACTTCTGACCATCCTTCACAAAGATGTAGACTGCTCTTACATCACCCCTGAGCATCTTCTTCACTATGCAAACCCAGCTCCCTCAACTTCTCCAGTTAAATAAAGTGCTCTAGGACCTGGCCACCTTGGTAGCCCTTTCCAGTTTTTCAACAATCCTCTTGACTTAGGTCTCCTCAAAATGAATAGTATAAGATAAGATACATTTATTAGTAAGAAGCAACTGTGACACACATTTTTAAATTAAAAAAAAAAAATAATTCACATTTGTCAATAGCAGGGATGCACATCTTATCATACTAGTCACAAAATAATAGTGTCATTAATTATATTTCAATGAGAATTGCTTTAATATATGCAAACCTGAAAAGTTTAAATCATATTCCAATTCAAAAATTTGAAGTGAAGTCATTACACTTTTTCTATGCAAGAACTGTCATCAAAATTGAAGTCAAAAAGTTCAGATTTTAATAACTTCAGCATTTCTCACCTACAGGTATATAAGTCCATTTATTTTACAAAGGCATTTAACTGGTTGTATCTATTACTTTTATTTGAATATGCATTTTTCACCAGATTGCTTGATTCTTGTAGAAGTGAAGCAGCCCAAATCTTTCTTACCTCCAAGCAACTCAGCATCAGAACTTAAACATGCACTACTGTGGCTATTAGCAATAGCAGCATTACTTTCTCCATGCAGCATTACTGTATCAAAACAGACATAAAGCAATTGCTCCTGAACCAGAAACTATTGTTGCTAACTTTTATGCATTCATGATAAGAAATAAAGTTCTGGAAACGCTACCTGCATTATTTAACGTAGTCATCAAGGATACATTGGATTTCTTGTACTGATCAGATTAAAGTTCCTTACAACTAAGTATCTTTCATTGACCAGTAACTAAAGTTTTTTTTTTAAAAAAGGGCGGGGGGGGAGGGGAGGGGAGGAAGAGACACAATTCACCTAGCCACTTACATAACAACCGCTACACATGATGGCATATATTCTTGAAACTTGCGTGCATTCATGTATATCCTGAGCGATAATATAGGATTACCTTTGTTTTGGCTGCACAGCTTAAAAACCGTTTTGAAATAAACTGCCCTTCCCTCAGTAATTTCTCAACACAACGGAGCACTTGCTGCTAACCTCTTTTGGCAGCAAGCTCACTGCATTTTGTTGGATTAGATCTCAATTTAGTGTCCTTTAATGAGAATTTTCCAACAGTTATGTGATTGTACAAATGACATGGTAAGACAGTTGTTTTCTGTGTTGTGGTTTTGAAGATACTACTGTTCAAGTTGGATAATACCAATCTCTTAACTAAATCCTGACGTGCCACAAGAGCAACGTTTACGTGACTTCTCTGGAGTTTTCTTATTTCCTCTGTGGTTATGTTTTCAGATAACATACATGGTATATTAGGCACTTCCTCATGCTACAGGGACACTACTGTGTGATTTCTGGATCCTCCTACAACTCCTTCCCAGACACCCTGCCTGTTCAACTACTGGTGTGCACAGAGCAGGCGCAGCCACTGTATCACTCATAGTTTCTCTGTTCCTAGTCTTAAGCACACGTCAGGCCTGCCATCAGCAAAATGACATGTGTCAAACCGGTAACAGGAGAATAGGAAATTTATGGAATGATCCTATTTCAGTTTTCCTGTTCGTAAACTTCCTTTTTTTGTTGTTGAGTTACGGTACCACATTAGCATTGTTTTAATTACCTTCATCACCCAAAATACATGTTCTGAACTACTGGCACTAAGTCTCTCAAATCTCAGTGAAGTAATGCTAATAACTTCTACTAATGATACTGCCCTCCCTTTCCAGTGAAAGCAGAACTAGCCTCATCTTCACCATCCTCCCAGCCTGACACCTTCTGGAGCCATGGGAAGATACCAGCAAACAACAATCACCTTTAAGAGACACAAGGTGGGTAAAGGAAGAAAAGGCACCTAAAAAATTCACACGTCCCCAGAAAGAGGAAGAAACACTTGTGAACTATAGCACGGAGGTTTAGCAAATACAGGTTGGAAAATACAAGAGCAACATATATGTACACATACCTGATGCTGGCAGCTACCAAAGGCGTCATACTGGGGATGCAGCTCCTCTAAGCCCCTAAACCAAAGGGTCGTTGCCTAACCAGGTCAGACCCTTTATGCTTAGTGGGAAATGCACTCCTTATGAACACTTCCAGAAGTACCCTTTCCACTGCATTATCTCTAAATCAACAGGCACGAAATCCGGTATTTTCATATATATAACATGATAAATTTAATAATATAAATAAATATATAAATTAAATTTCATATATATTAAATTTTCCATCCACAGAAAAGTTCAGGTGGCCAAAAAATATTAAACTGAATTCTTCAAACGCTCTGAGACAGTTGGCTGCTGAAGCTAACATGCACTGGCCATGTAGACAACTTGCTATTAGCAGCTCAAGTTCACAATGTCTAGGTGCAGAAAATACATATTTATTTTTCTTTTCTCCCTCGCCTATTATCAGACTCAGTAACTTGTCTTTTAGGGAGATGATGAAGCCGCATTTGAATGTCTTCCAATCATTAGCACGTTGTAAATCTTTGCTCTCAACTCCAAGATAGATGATTTGGCCTTCTCCATTGCTTTTACATGCCTCTCAAACCTAGCACATTTTCTGATGTTATCTTGGCTGAAAGCAAACAGTGGTTCTAAAGCTCATACAAGCAGACTGCACAGAAACTCCATGTCAGCCTTGATTTCCAGATATTTCAGGGAATCTGCATATCCTACTCGGGGAGTTTGGAGGCAAACTCGATGCCCTTATTTTCCAGCGGCAACTTTACTTTTTTGGAGTCCTTTGGCAGGCAAAACCCATAAACAGTTTTTCCAGAATATTAAAAATAATTGAGATAATGAAAAGCTAATAGACTTTAGCTTAGAGGGTTGCAAAGAATAGCCTGCCATTGTTCAGACAGCCCCGTAATAGAGCACCGTGTTAATTAGAGATGATTCACAGATGACTTGCAATAGATTCTGGTAATTCTGAGTAGCAATGATATTTTCATATTGAGCTCTTATCTACTCAGGAGTAATGAAGCCCTAACTTTAATTAAAAGGAAAGCTCCTTTTTTTTAGCCTGTAGGTCCAAGCAACACTGAAGTACAGAAAATTATCATTCCCTTTTACTAAATTTCCATATTTAGAGTTCTGCACTTTAAGGTTTTGCTTTCATAACATTCCCTACCAGAGGGCATCTAAGCACCTCAATAGCAACTGTCAATGAGAAGGCAATATAATTGCCACTTTAAATGAAGAAACAGGCGATGAGGTGGGAAACTGTTTGCTCAAGGCCTTTCAGCAAGTCTGTGACACAGTTAAGAACAGAAGTGGGCCCATCTTAAATACAGCGTCATCCCCTTACAACTCCATGCCTCATCGCATAACACCATCTGCTTCACTTGATGGGCGTCCACTGCTTCAGTTTATGATCATTACAGTGGTACAGTTTGATGTTTTAACACCCCATTGCTGAAGGGGAACCCCTCTCACCCCATTTAGGGGGGTTCCCATGCTCTGTCACCTTTTCCCCTCTTGCTTTCCCTTAATACTTTCTCTTGCCTTTTGCTGGGGAGCCAGCAGTGGATTGGTCCAAGGAGCAAAGGAGGTACCCTACACACACAAATTCTCTGCTGCCTTAACTCCTGAACTAGCCCCTGAGGGTTTGGATGAGCTTCAGTTCCTGAGCAAAGGGAGATGATGGGAGCACGCAGCAGCAGGATGGCAGGTCTGCACCCCTCCAGGACAGCTGGCCATGAGGTGGGCTTAGCTGCGATGCCAAACAGAACCTTACTGGGTATCGTAAATCGACCTTACCTGGCAGTGAGTCTCCACACCTTGAGCTGCCTTTAGCTTTGTAGTTTTTACATTATTTTTTTTTTTAGCATATGTTTTACTATAGCCAGGTCCCCTCTTTAAATGAAATTGAGACTAATTGCTCTGATCTTTGATGAGGACACAGTGTTTTGTTTCAGAGCTATAAAAGGTCTGTCCTGAGCTTTCCATGGGCACGCAGGGGAGCCACCTGGCTAACCCTGTTAGCTGTTAGTGGCTCCATGGCCCTGCTGATCCCAGCGCGGACTTACAGCAGGGAGACTGGGACCAACAGCAAGCTCTTGTATCCATTCTGTCACCATGTCCCTTTACCAGCAAGCCTGGGAAGGTTCAAAACATTCCTGAACTCCAGGGTCGCCAAGCTTTGAAACATGACATGAAGTGACGTTAATTACCACATTCAAGACACTCGATGAGAAGCTATTAATTTACTAATTGATAAAGGCAATGACACAATGCCTCCTCCCCTCTTTTTGAGAAAGGGGAACAAAGAAGGACAACTTGCATCCAACAATGACATTATACCTTCTGAAAGTTCACCATAAAATTCCCTAAGATTTCTTGCCATTAAATAGATTTGCAGGGTTCAATATTGTGAATTATTAGGAAAACAATAATACTGTAATTGATAAAAAACCCAAAGAAATCCCCAAACCAAATCCCTCTCAGTCTCCACATCCACTAGATAGAGTATGTCAAAAAAAAAAAAAAAAAAATCACTCGCAGATTGCTTAATTAAATTAAGCAGAAACAAGAGCACATGTAACACAAATGCAAATATTTAGCCTTTTTACGTCTCATTTAGGACTCATGGCGAATATATACAGGCATGTTTCCATTTAATTCAATAGAGGGAAATATACACAAGCAGTATTTTGGTCAAGAAGGGATTACTCATCTGCAAAAAGCTACCTGCATCATTCAGTGTTCTCAGGATCAAGACCTTTTTTCACAGTCAGCTCAACAGAGAAGACACACGTTCCTTATGTAAGCTTTAAGCACACATTAGATGCTTGACTAATACAAAATAACAGTGCAAAAATCCATAATTACTGCCTCTTAATTTGAGGAACTAAAACATTTTGTAAAATATAGAAACAGCTAATCAAAGACAATGCGGAAAAGCACCGATAAAGAAATCGGAACCTTTAATTATTTCAAATATAGGAAAACAGTAACAGATTATTTAATAACTACATGCTCTAACAATTTGTGTTTTACGTAGCTGGCTTCATTGTATATCTAATAATATGATGTTAAATATAACAGTGTGAATTCATCTTTTTTTCACTCACCAGAATAGCTGTTGATTATGCTTTCAAATGCTTTGTCTCATTCATTGATCTGAGTTTTACCAGATCCCAAAATAAAGAAAATCTCTCTTTAACATAAGCTTACAGCCGACTGACTGTAATTCAGAGAAGTCTAAGATAATGAAAGCATGTTTGTTTGAACGTACACTGTATTCAGCTTTCAAGCACACTTAATTCACACCTGATGCTCAATAAACAATGAAATTCATCACTATATTTTTCATTTATCAAGGAAAGGTTTTGTTATACTTTCAACTGAAGAGTTTCCTTTTCCACAGAAAAGTTCAGGTGGCCAAAAAAAATCCCCAAAGCCCACAAATCACCATGTCCTTTAAAAAGCATTTTTTCCAACAGATGCTTCTACAAAGAAATTTTTAATATAAAGTGCAACTGACAACTTGGCTTCATTAGAAATCTTCCTAAACCAAAATTGGTTTAGATGCAATAAGCTTGCATGTTAGAAAATAAATAGCAATAAGTACCCTCGCATTTTAAGTCTGTAAAAATCCCGATTAAAGTAGAGATAAGTTCCCAAATGTTACTTTTTCCACCAAAATTCTTTATGTGACAATAAAAGAATGAAGAATAATGAACTCTACTATAAGAGGCTCATTATACATAAATACTTCTATTGTCCAATATGGTCCTTAGGATTTTCCACGTCACTACTTCTGTCAGCTCACACAGGTTTGTCAGGGCACGCTGAAGAGATTCTACTATAAATTCCTGAAAGAATTATTTTTTTGCAGTACTTTTATTTTTCTTCTCTTTTTAGTATATAATGACTTCCTCATATAGCACATACATGCACCCGACCTCCATCTTATCTGAGAACATGCAGTGTCACCCTAGCTTACATGCCACCCTCCCGCCATCCCAGTGTACAACTCCTGACAGTTCCTTGTGAACTTTCTTAACAATCCAGGCCCTAAAGGTTGAGCACTCAGAAGGGTTACTCCTACTTTTATCCATATTATCTGTTCCATCATCTTTCACAGGTCTAGGTAGGATGCTGCTCACGTACTTTGTAATGGGTCTTCCCACGGCAATCATAAAACAGACACCATGACACACATCTACATCAACTCATTACTTTCCCTGCTTCTAAGCACCAAGTTTTGGAATTCATCAGCACCCTCCTTCTTTTCCCTGTGCATAATTGTGCTTTTCTAAAGGGAAAACTGGATTTCAGTGCAGCCTTCTTTCTCTGTCACGTGACAGACCTTACTGCTATTGTCTCTACAGAATTCTCTGGGATTTTTTTGTAAAGGATCCTTGATGTTAAGGACTTCTCCTTTAGCAGGAATTTCTGCCCAGTGATATAGATATGACAGATGCTGAGTACATGCTGTCACGTGTGGTCTAACAGTAACAGCTGAATGTGTAAAATAGACACATCCAAATTAAACAAGGAGGGAATCAAACAGAAACCAGAATAAAGGAAGGTTACTTTTTCATTTCAGCCCAGATGACTGGTACAAACGTAACTCATTAAAATGTCTGTGCTTTTGGTGTTTTGGTTTGTTTTACACACCTGGTCTGAAGAATTTAATTAGACCAGCATACAGCTGCCACACTTGCTGTTTGGGTGATACTGCTAAGCGTTAGCATAACGTCAACAATTTTTCAAAGATAAATTTCTAAGCGCTGCTCTGCTTTCGTTTTTCACCAACGCTAATTGGCACTATTAAAGAAATCGGAACGCTACTGAAATCTATGAGGCTGAATGAATCAAAAGTATGCACACGCAGAATTAGCTCTGTATTCTGCGCTCCGAATACACTGCCAGCCAGGCGGAGTTATGCTCAGCAGAGAACTTGGTGAGCAGTCCACCTGAAATCAAAATTGGCTTGCGCAGCGGAGGGCCATTCACTGAAGGTGAATCAGCACACTGGTATGGGGAGCAGTAACGTTACTCATTTTGTTTCTGAACGATCAACACATTTGTGCTCATTTAATGTTATTGTCACTACAGAGAAAGCCATGCACAATACACCTCATTCCCCTGCAATCTCAAAAGGTCCACTGCATCCCAAATTTGAGTTAAAGCAATATTACTTCTGTTTCAGATTTTCATTGTTCTCAAATTAAATCAGACTTTCAGTTAAAGCAATGCTCTAATTCTGTGCCAGCGGCAGTCTCCTCTATAAATTCCTCCCACTGGAATGACAGTTCCTATTTGGAGCATTTTTCCCTCGCCTCTATAAACTAGCCCTCACAAATGACCATGAAGGAAGGCATCAGCATATTCCCAGCTCAGAAAACAGGGCACGAGCTTTCAGGGACAGAAGTGGTACGAGGTGCAGGGTGAGTTATGCTTGTGTTAAGAAGCAAAAGAGTCCTCCTGGAAGCCAATGCAGCCAGTAAATCTCTGTGCGAAGGCTCCAGCTTTCTTGTAGTTTCAAGTACTTCCATGAAAAAAAAGAATTAAAAAAAAAATCAAAACAGATCACAGCAAGCAAATAGCATAAGGTTTTCCTCCATGATTTAAATACTTCTCATCAACAGAGTAGTTTTAAGCAATTCAGCCATCCTCAAATATTTATCAGTCTCATTTGATTAGATTGCTAATCCCAATGAGGATTAGCACTCACTCAAAAGATCAAACTGATTTCTTCTCAATACCACAACTTTCAGGAGATACTCAGCAGCTCAGTCACTTGGACTTTCTGCTAGAGAAGCACTCAGGAGAGAAAATTTTGTATTAGCCACTGATAAAACATTTCAGGTTTTTTATTTTTGTTATTGACTTTATTCTCCTGTTTTGCTTCAGGCATCTCAGGAAGGGAACAGGAAAGCAGAGTAGGAAGGGGTTACAGAGAAAGGAAAAATTAACTGGACAGACATGTAACTTCAGGGTTATTAAAATTTTTGCCACTGATTTCTGCTTCAGAATGAAACTGCAAATTGCAGTTTTCATTATAAAAAAAGGTTAAAACAGAATTTAAAAAAGAGAGAGAAATGCAAACTTGTTTACACAATGTCAGAATATAATATTTCATGCCGTCTTTTTTTAAAACCAAACATGAGAACTGGTTACTAAGAATCTTTCTTATCATACTCCTTACTATTGTTCCCGCAATAATTTCCTAGTATGGTAAACAAATGTAAATTTTGTTCGTACAGAATGACACAGATGACCTCATAACACTTATGAATGAGTGCAAAATGTTCCACACAAATCTTTGCAGGACTGAGTCCTGTAACGTTGTCATTTATTTCTAATTCCCTAAAACCAGTATGCAGATGACATAGCAGAATTATACACATGTCATCCAGAATGACAGCTGATGCTATTATAGAGACATTCTGAATCAAAACAAGGTTAGTACTCAGTCCCCTATCATCGGATCTCACCGATTTATGTGCTTCCCTGTTTGCAGATTTAGGAGATGATCCTGAATTGCACCTCAATTTTCATGCAGAAAAAATTTGCATGCAAAGGCAACGAGCTGTGTGATGTTCAGGGAAGCTGGTCTGTAAGTGCCTTCATAAAACTCACTTGCCACATCCATCAGAGAGTGCTTTTTAGCACCTCTTGAGTTTAGCCCCTTTCCCTAATCAAAGCTGCTTTACAAGTATTAGCCATGGTTGTTCTTCAAGGAAGGGTAATAGATGACATCACCTACAGCTGAGCAAATTCACACTCCCATCTGAAGTTTCTCCTCATTAAAATAATATAGGGCAGAACATTATAATTAATAGAATCATTATCATTTAACTACAACCTCCCTTGACCTGCCCTGTCAGCAGAAAGAAACCTAAAAATGGATAAAACTCTAGTTTGCACCAACTTGTACCTCCTGCTCCATACTACTGAAAGGAAGGAAAGGGGACACAATGCAAACAGTGGTAGTCCCAGCACTTACATTCACAAAGAGGTTTCTCTTTTCTATTTGACTCCTGGAAATGAAAACTGACCCATTTATAACATTTGATCAGTTTTTCTGCTACATTATGAATTCCCACAGCTGTGACAGAACATTTGGTCCTGCATTGGGCCAAGAAAGATTGAACTGCTTAGCTGCCATCTGTGCCTTTGAAAACGCCATGCAGTGTCTTTATCCCAGATACTTTTGCATGTATGCAAATGAGCACATACTGTTTTGAAATGCAACAACTGGTTAACATCAACAGCAAGGGGTTACGATTTTAAAAGAGAATTTGTCTTTGAAAAAGTTCTTAATTTTAATATCTTCCCTAATTATTCAGAAATCTCTCCGAGGAGTGCAAGAGACTGCATAATGTGCTTCTCAAAAGTTTCATCATATTAAAGAAAGAGGAAGTATAAGAAATGCAAGAGCCAAAACTTAAGTTATTGATTAATCGCAGACATTTAAAAGAATAGAGAGATGTGTGGGTACCAGGGATCAATAGATTCAAATCTAAAGCTCGCACACCATAAAGGCCACGTTTTGATGTTGAACACAACAGTTTGCAGATATCCCCTATTCAGGTGATGAATACTGGTAAAGACTGATAGCATCTCTAAAACACTACAATTGCTTTATATATTCATCCAACATATGTTTAAAAACCATGAATTCATTATGATTCTGCTAGTTGGCCCTCACCCTTTTTTTTTTTTTAAACCCCAGATGATAGAGGTATTGTGACCTTGAAAAAATTATGTGAAATTAAATTCCCACCACTGAATGAGATTTGTCACTTTGGGCTATGTTCTACATTGTACCCAGTATCTATCCAAGTTCAAGTGATACAAAATGACTATAACTTATTTTGCACATTACTAGGTTTTATTCATAGTAGTATGACATCATCATTGTTTCATAGTAATGAAAAGTCTTAACACAAGGAAATCATGTAATAGAGTTGTATTATCATTTGTGTAGGGAACGTATGATCATTTACTCTCATCTTCATCTTAAATAATGTATTAGTCACAAATAGTGTTAATATGAGCTGTTAATAATGCACTTTGTATTCAAACAGGCTCACAGGAAAAACCAAACCAAAAAGAGAAAAAGAATATTTTAACCAGTTGCGTGACAAGATAGACTGAGGTCAGACTTTCCAGAAATACTGAGTTTTGGGCTAAGGCAAAGCACAGAAAGGCTTTGGCTTTACCAAAGCGTTTGTCACAAGGTCAATAGCAACTGGAAAAGAAGAGTTTGCTGGAACAACATCTGCATTTGACTCTGCACACGCTTGCCTACCTTGTCGGGTTGCAGATGATGAGACACAAAAGGCCAGCGCCCAGCAGGATTACCAAGACATGGAAGCTGCTTCTCTGCTTTTAAACCCTGCTCACAGCTGCCCAGGCTCCTGCCAGACCCCCCAGCCTCTGCTTCCAGGTCCTGTTTTTGGTGACACTAGACTACAGCAAATACTGTCAAAGCAGAGAGAGCGCCAGAGTGTACAAAACGGAGAAAAAAGGCTCAGATCACACTTCTACCATCACCATGACATATAGGCATTGCCCTGACTTGCAGGGCAAAGGGAAAGTACCCCAATGGGCACAGTGCCCCAGTGCAAGTACCCCGATGCAAGCTCTGTTCCCAGCCATCAGCTCCAGGCAGGAGGACCTGACCCTCCTCACCCTGAAAATAGCACCACATGCTGTTATTCCGTACCACATAAGGCCAAAGCAAAATTTAATCCAAGCTGATTTCCTCCTAGAGATGGATACAGATTAATCTTCTCTGATGGCAGAAAATAAATTGCTGGTGCTCCAGATATATTTTATTTTTTGGAGCCTCGTCATTTAATGACTGAATCAGAGGTGACATGGCTGGGAGAACAGGGAGCTCATTAATATCCATCAACAGGTGGTGTACAATATGCTAACTTCAAATTTGTCATTTGTACCCCAACTCCGTCATGCTCCTTTAGTACTAGTCAGCTAATGAGAAGTACAGCAGTTTGGGTGTTTTGACAGAGAAAGAAATGAAGCAGCGAATTAAATTGGCAGCGGCAGCAATGCAGAGCCACTGAAGGAGGAGGAGGGAGGAGATTGTGCTGCACCACACCGTAGTGATGGTTACAGGTGAAAATAAGTTTGCCCAAAAGCCAGCACTGGTTGGAAGCACTCTGCTCATACCTCATGAGGATGACAGCAGTGACCCTCCTCCACAAACCAGGGGGTAGGGCCTGAAACTGCACAATCTGGTTCAGTTTGCTCACTGTCACCTCTTCTCTTCAATGCAGCTTAAGGAGAATAATGCCCTCCTAACTTTAATGCATAAAGCTTTCTACTGAAAAGAAAACATTATCCCAAAACTTGGCTGGGTCAGGCAATACCTATGACCTAATAGCTTGTACAAGAAACCTTCAGACAGCCAAAGTCCAGACAGCACATACTATGCACCTGGCAGAGCTCCAGGAATATTTTACAGGACAGAGATGGTGGGCTCCTCGGGACTCCACAGCCTCACTCAAGATAAGATTAACTACAGAAAGTAACGGGTCCCAGGGAATTGGAGCTGTTGACATCACCTATTTTGGGTCATTTCTTCCCACTGTACGGGATTGGGCTTGCTCAGTAAAGCCAGTGCAGACCTTATGGTGTTATTAGAAATATTGTCAACCTGTATGGAGCAGTTCAAGGGCCAAAGACTACAAAGCAAGAGCAGACTGTGTAACACGTAACCAGGACCTATACTAAAAACACAGTACGGACTATACCAGAATGTAACATGCAGCCGGGACCTATAATAAAATCTGGGAGAAGTATGATGCTAGCAGACAGCATCTGACATCTTTAAATTTCATTCTGAGGCATAATCAAACCAGCTCCTCTCCACAGCAAGAGGAAATTCGAGGACAAGCTACGATTTGACAATTTTAGGCCTGTCCACCTCTTATTGTTTCTAATAGGATGAAAATAATATTTTAAACCAAAATTTGCCTCAAGGACTTTGATCTCTTCTTCAAAGAAATCAAGCAGTGAAGGAAATAACTCTTAAGTCCTATTAAATACATACTGAAAAAGCATTTTAAAATCATCTGTCTCAAGAGTTTCAAGTAACTTCCATATTGTGTATCATGGCATGAAGTTGTTTCTCCATGTATTTACTTCCTCTGACACTGAATCAAATTAAAAAATGTGAAGAGTCAGTCTAGAGGGCTCAGGTTGCAGACAACACTGTGCATTGCAGTCAACGAAGATTTGCTGCTTGGGAAGTGGGAAGAATAATTTTCTATCTGGGTCATGTAGCGGCGCACAGCAATCGCCCTCCTACCCATAGCGAGCCGCAGCCGACTGCACAGCCTGCATTAGAACAAGCACTAATGGAAGCGGCTGACCCGGCTGAGAGTAACGAGAGTTGACTGGTCCAACGCATTGCAATTGACTGGCAGAGCCCCAGAACAATTTATGGAGCTTAGAAGTAAATGGGCAGCGTTGTGGCTTGATACTTAATACAACAGAAAAAGCGGTGCCTGCATTATGAATACAGACCTCTCCCTCTGCCAGCTACTTCATTTGTGAAGCTGTAAATGAAGACAGGCACTAAGACAGTAAACACACTCCTAGATATGCATTATTTATGAAAGCAGTAGCGTTTAGAATAGAATTAAGAATAACCTCTAAAAGTGTGGTTCGAGAGCTTAAAAAGTTAACTTTGACAAGAGCACTTTTAAAACTTTTGCCACTGAACAGTGATTGTTTTTTCAGACTGAAAAATATTAAATGAAATGTTTTCCAAAACTTGCTTTGCAATTTTAAACAATGCAAACTGGATCTCGCACAGCTGGCAATCTAGAGCTACACTGGGCTGAAACACACATACATTTTGCTGTCATCCCTCTCACCCTGATGTATGTACACAAAATCAATCTATAAATCCACTGTGCAGATTAAATACAACATGTTAAGTAGTTCTTCCTGGGTTTACTTGGACAAATGATTTTCAAAAAATTGTACTCTAAGTTGACACATGAGAACAAGAGTCATAATTTTCAGAACTAAACACTAAGACATTCATAAAGAAACGGCAGGTTGCAAAGGCAGTCAAGCTGCCATTCTCCAGTTGACCACGGTTTATGAAGTTGTTGTGGGGGATGACACACAGGGACAAGAGTGCTGTTCGTTGAGCAGTCTCCCTTCCATAATAATTCCAAAACTACATTCCTGGGAGAAGACAGAAGAAGCTGAACCGTCTCTGCCAGTTTGTCTTTCCAAGTTGCTGCTCTTCTCTGTTCTTAATTACCTGCTTCAAGCACGGGGCTTAGGTCAGGTGAACCTGTGATATCACCAGAAATCAGGTGACAGCTGATGTAATTAGGTGAACCCAATCGACACAAGAGGAACAGGGATCTGGGTCACAGTCTTGGCAGATTAATGACTCTGCATCCCCACAAGGTCATTTGCCAGAAACTGAATCTCAGCAGCTTGCTGCAATTTTACTGCTGCCCTGCTTTGCTCTGGATCAGGGAAGTGAAAGCATGCAGTGCTAAGGGTGTAACTGGATGACTCAGTTTGCTGATACATTTGAATATTTATACTGCTTAATGGACACCTTGGAAAATTAAGCTGATGTTCAACTCCCATTTGGTAGATTAAGACAGAAGCCTAATGCATCTCTAAAGATTTTCTCAGGACGTGGCACAATGCCTTTAAAACATCACATTCTTCTAAGCAAGTATTATGATGTTTTCTTATGCCACCAGTGGGATAAGATAACATACCAGTTTAGTTTATATTTTTACATTTTAGAAATAAAATAGCAAAATTGTTTGCACTTATATGTCAGCTTTTGTTGCTATCAACTCCTCAGTTTCTCAGATTAGAAAAGCAAATGGCCTGACTAGGAACATAAAAAGTTTTCAACTTTATATGGACTAGACTAGCTTGAAAAGTCACAAAACTGCATTGCTCTACCCATGGAGTACTACGAGTCCTGGGAAAGGATGCCCCGAAAACTACTGTGGAGTCAAGGCTGCCATCACTGCTGGGGGCATAAGACACCAACAGCACTGAGAGCTGTGATCTGCAGCAGGAGAAGCTGCATCACAGAGGTGCAACTGAGGAAGGCCCACAAACAACAGTTTGAAGAGCATCTATAAAAGGGAGGCAAAAGCTATGTGTTTTGGGCCATACTCCAGGACCAGACTGGCAAGAGAGGCAGAGAGATGGTGGCCCGGCTAAGCAGATGGTGTTCTCCCAGCGCAGCCTGTGCGGAGAGCCTTCCATCTGCTAGCATGCTCAAAAACAGAGTAAGATAGGAATTACAGGACTTATAATATAAATAACATTTTTAATACTCTGAAAAATATTTATTTGATTCCACGTTAACATTGATGAACTCAGACTACAGAGCCTCAGAAATACTCAGGAGGGGCTGAAAGGATTAGCAGGAGCAGCAGATTGCTTCTTTTGGTGTGCAAAGTCACAGCTATCACACCAGCTGCAGAAGGAATTTCCGCTGTTAACAAAACAAAATTATCGTGTTGATGCTGTTTTCTTTAAAAGAAATGCTAGGTACCTAGACACACATACACATATTTACCAGATGTCTAGCTAATATGCATTTTAAAGTAGGTTTTGTGGGGGGGTTGGTTTTGTTGTTGGTTTTTTTTGTTTGTTTTGTTGTGTCTTTTGTTTGTTTGGGGTTTTTTTTGTGTGTGTGGGTTTTGTTTGTTTGTTTGTTTTTTAAATAAAGGAGGTTTCTGCAGTCAGAATGGTATCACAGATCACTGGTTCTTTACATAGCATCTCCTGATCCTTGCTTCCTCAGAAGCAAAGTGAAAAATGAAGTTTTACAGAGGGATGGTGCCACAGACATAACTAGCGGAGTCTGTGACACAGGTTCAGTTTAGCCTATCTGCAGTGCATTTTTTCACCCCCTTCAACTGCAATTATTATTCTATGCTTATGCTAACAAAATTGCTTAAAAAAAAAGTATCGAAGCCCCAGTAAACAGTACTGCTTAGTTCAATACATTTTCCACAACCTTGTTATGATGCTTGGCAGCATAGTAAGATTGTGCAATGTAAGGAGCGCTGGATCATCATCTCTTGGAGAGCAGCTCAAAGTGTTAGTGGAAACACAGCTGAGCAGCCACTAAGCAACATCTGAGGAGAAGAGCACATGTCACCCTCTCCCTAAGTCCTTGAAAAAGCATCTCTAACAAAAACACGAGCTGCTATGGGTTAAATTCTTGGGGAGATGCTATAAACTTCCTCATTTCTGACCATCCGCTGATTGTTGTTACCCACCAAAACTGCCACAGCACCCAAGGCACGCAGCTGCCCCCTCTCCAGCCTTCCTGCTGCCAAGAAGCCCCAGGGAAATGCACAGGGCAGCAATCCGTGCCCACACCTTCCCTCTGGGCCAGGGCAATGCTCACCTGCTATTCCATGCAAGGGGCAGCACACAGAAACAGAAAAAATTAAAGCAATTACATTTTACTTTTCTACTTGTTGTTAGAGAACTAAGCAATACCTAAAAGATGAATTAATTAAAATGTACAAAAGCAAGGAGAAACTAACTGGGATAGTAATAAGGGACTACTAGCAAGGGTCATGTGCATCAGAACTAGAGGCAATTCGATAAACTTAACAGGGAACATTGAGGCTGCCTATCAGAACAAACTTTTCAGTAATAAAACTTTGGCAAAATATTTTAATATTATGTTAATAACATGGGTTTGGAATATTTTACATCAAATTATACCTGCTTGGATCATTAAAATGGTTAGAAAATCTGCTTGGACAAAGACACAAATTATGGAAGTAAGAGGCATTTTTAATTTCCAGTTGCTATGCATTTGCTTTTCCGGGTAGGGCAGCACTTAATGTTGCTGGAAAGCCATTAAGCAACAGTAGTCATTTCCTAAATCACCTGCTTTACACTAACACCTGTTTACAAAATAATATCTTAAGGGACTCTTTAAATTTGCATCTCAGAGTTAATGCAACATTCATGGACTGCAGTACTCATTCATAGCTCTTCCTGTAGTTAGTTCTGTCATTCCACTCTCTCTAGTACTCAGGAATGGGAAAACTTAAATCAGAATAAAAAAAAAAAAAAAAGATGTTGAGAAAGTAATTCGTATTTATACCAAAGATTTGTAAGTTGAAGCCTTTTTGTAAAACCTAGAAATATATTTTAGAGTACTTAAGCTCACAAATACATTAAGCTACAGCTCAAAACAAGTAACAGTTCAACTTTTCCCTTGCAAAACATTTTTCGTGTGCTGCCTTAGTCTGCAATATGTAACATATGGAAGTAGATGAAACACCTACTATGTAGGGGGAAAGAAAATTAAAAAAAGATACTGAATGGTGAGAAAAAGCCACCTGGGGAAGAGCACTGGAACAGCAGCAGTCCCTCAATGATGTCTGTTCAACCAAGAGCAGCAGAGAACTATTTTAACAATAACCCTGGAGACAGTTCAGAATTTCACTTAAGCACCTGAAAGCATGGACACGTAAATAATTTTCAGGGCCAGATAACATTATTTGGGCTGCACAGCACCTTTAACCACATCCAATTCTACTGAAACGTGGATTATTCCCTGTACAGAGAAGCAGTTAGCAGAAAAGGAGAAATGGGAGGGTCAAGGGACAGAGAGAATCAGGTCTACAGTAACCTCAGGCTCATGAAGTCCCTTTTTACAAATCCTCAAACAGGCTCCCTTTTTTCTCACCAGAGGGAAATTATCGGCAAGGGTGAGGGGTGGGAGGGCAGCTAGGAGTAAGTGCAGCAACCCAAAATGCTTCTGCACTTTACTGGTCTTGTTAGTACCAAATGGTGATGTCTCAGCTGTGGATTAATAGCTACAGTGGAGGGAAATGAATACTTCACTCCCGAAGAAAAAGAAAAGAACCAGCCCAAATCAGCTTTACAGAACAGACAGTAATTGCCATAAAATGTCAGCGTTCACAAAGTGGTATCATACAGATATGTACGCTTACTCCCATTTTAAGAAATCAGAAATAATTTGGTACTTCAGACTCTAACTGTCAGCGGTGCTTAAGCATTGAAGCTGACAAATGATTATGATATAACTATTTGTCTCCCTGGGAAGATCGGCTTACTCTTTGTCTGCAAATTCTCTACAGGCCAAGTACATGGTATCACAGGTAAACGGAAGAGAAGAAAGGCAGTGGAAATCACTGGGAACTATGAAAAATGGTAAACAACAGGCATGCATAGTTACGTGTGATAAAGTTTCTGTGAGCTTCTGTCAAGCATTGAAACACGGTACAAAGCTCACTGAAGTAATGGCATTGTTCTTGTGCTATATGGCCAGTTCTGAGGGGAAGTCCCTTTCTGATGGAAATCGTGCTAACAGATGGTTTGTTTCAAGAGCCTAGTGATAAAATTGTATGGATGTCCTAACGCTCACACAACTTCAAATGAATTAGGTTGGGCAATTTCTTCTGCATAGAAAATTACTAGAACTATAACTTAGGACTATGACACTTCCATTTCAAGCAAGTTTATAGACAACGTATAAATTCCCCTGAACTTTAACCACAGATGTTTGATTGTTTTTGCATAATAAATTAATGGTTAAAAGATTAAGTCATACCTAAACAAAAGCAGAGTGTTTTAAAACCGGGCAAAATCTTCCCAGCTGCTTTAGTCTTTTGCTTAGCCTTAGGGGACACATCTGAAAGAGTGCACCAGCCAGGACAGATGGCAACCAACACGTTTCCTGAGTCACACATCTTTGCTTATACTAGGTCATGATGAGTGCCTGAAGGCAGCGAGGGTGAACTACCAGCAAGTCATGCAAAATGTGCCCAGAAGGTACCATCCAACCTTCATCTCATATAAATTAACCTGCCAAAAGGAACGTGAATGATTGCCATACTCTTTTCTTCTATATAGTCCACACTTCCTAAGGGGAACCGTACAAAGCTAACTAAGCTCCCAGTACTACATTCAGCAAAAAAGCTGTGGTTAAAGGGTCAGCACTGATACACCTGGGGCCTGTAGAGAACAGCCTGAAGAATAGTGGCACAAGATGCTAAAGCTTGGAGGCCATATTAGCTGTGATCTGTTTAAGACAGCTCATCAATGGAGAAGTACATAGGTTATCACAAATGCTGTATGGCACAAAGGAATCTCATTTATTGTCTTCCCCTGGCAGGCACTGGATGCTCCCCACGCACCTTCTATGTTTGTTGTTCTAAATCATGAAACCTGCCTCTGCAGACTACAAGGACTCAGATGCCAACATTTCCTTCTCAGTATCGTATTTTGTCACAATAAAGGCCTTGTTACTACCACTGCAGAGTATTTTAAGGGAGTGTGAAATATTCACGAGTGAATATTGACCCCTCTTACCTAGACTTCAAAGGGCATCTCTTGAGATGGAGGAGTAACTGCCCAATTGCTCATACCTAAAAAATTCCCAATGCAGGTAGGCAGATAACTCAAAGCTCTCTGCAGAAGAGAGAAACTCAGGTTGCCCTAAAAAGACGTTCATATCAGCTGCTAGTACTTGAAATACAAAGTTGTCCCTTACATACACCATGAAAAAAGAGGTCCAGTCCATCAGCATGAATGAATGACACAAGGTGCACAAACGAATCAACGTCAGACCAGAACAAACTGCAGAAGTAGAAAAGTGCCATATGAGTCAACAGCAGAGGAAAAAATACAGTAGCTTTGGACACAATGGAGGTATAGCTTAATATCTTGGTTCACCTTGGGCTGATGATTAAAGACAAGGTAAAAATAAAAACTGATTTCACATTGTCACTTATTCATCTTCATACTTATGTATTGAGAGATATATATATACACACACAAACACACTAATGTAGGAAGACATTTTGCTATGGAGATAAAAAAGACTACTAATAATGTTGCAACTGTAAAAAAAAAAAAAAACAAACATTAAGAGTCATTAATTTCACCCAACAGATAATGGCTCTTGAATACAGCAGACTGCAGACTTTCCATGATGACCATTGCCTGCTAGGAAGTGAATCCACTTTGGAAGCAGACAAATTACAAGTTTAATGAAGAACAAAAGACAAGGGTTTTGGAAGCAAAGACCCTTTCCCATTCTTATAATCGCACAAACTGAAGCAGATATATGACTTTCGGAAAAATAGGAAATTAACTAATTGGCAATTAGCAAAAATCTCTGTGGACCTACTCCTCCTCAGGGCCAGGAGTACAAGGATGACAGGCGAATAGTATAAAAAAAAATTAAATTTTGTGTTTAATAAGCTGTTTCTGCAATTCTTTCACTCTTTTGTGTATAATACAGTCTGAAAAGATTTAAACTGCAATGATTAACTTTTAATCTTGCAATTTTTTATTAAATCATTTTGTTCTTGGTGTTTGTCCTCTGCTGTTTCACCTTGATTTTAACTTGAAAAAATGCCCATATATTCTCTTACATAATAGTAATTGAGCTAATAATACAGTGACACACAGAAATATATTTCCTCCCTGAAGGTTTCCATAGGCACTGCATGTCAAAAGAGAAAGTATTTTAGTGGTTTGCCACACAATTCAAAATAAAGGTACTTTCAGGTAACACAGGACAACTAAACAACAAAATAGAAGGTAGAAGGACTTGAAATGCAACAGGCAGAATACAGTCATCTGTTGGAACGAAAGTCAGAGGAAAACTTAGGTAGACAAGCATGTAATTACCCAGGCTGAAATCTGGCCAAGATACTGAGTCAACACAGCTTTACTTTTGCAGAAACAAACGGGTCAGATGCTGAGTTAATATTTGCACACAAAAAGTAGGGGATTCAGCAGCAATGCAGTGGGTCGCTGGTTCAGCACAGACTGGGGAAAGAAGAGAGACCAGCACATCGTTTTAAGTAATTTGCCACCCCAACTGTACTCTGCCTGATCACGCTTAGAAATAACCCTGAGCAAACTGACAGCGGTAAAGAAAGAAGGAAGGTGGGGGGGGGGGGGGCGGAAAAAAAAAAAAAAGGAACAGCATTACACTACAGAGAAGTTGTTGTGCAGTGTTCAGAGTTTTGAGACTGGTTGTAGATGAGTAAGATGGGGAAAAGTTTTCCAGGGAAAAGCTCTGTGAAGTTTCCACATAAACCAAAGTAAATATTTTGGGCATGATTCTGTTCTCCTTCCTGCAAATCAGGAGTAACTCCACCAAAGACAACCTTGTAAAACTTGTTCAAGAAAGTCTATTGTGAGCAGCAATGAATGATCATGAATCCACTCAAGAAAGGTGATTACCTGCTATCTGATTACATTTTTACAGCTCTTACATACTGTAAGTTAACAGGTGTTTTCAGAGAAGTGCTGCAAAATACCAATTGCTTTAATCAATACCAATGGATTTTTAGTGGTAACATTAACTGGATGCAGAGAGTTGCTTCAGGTATTACTTGTCACAAGGAATCAGTCTCTAGAGAGGACAACCTGGACGGTTGTGCAACAAATCATGTACTCCCAGTCACGGCTTTCAGCTGCAGGTACAGTATGTGCCAATAACTTGACTACATATTGCAGAACTGGAAAAGTTGACGGGCCATAATTAGTGAACTAGAAAAATGTTCCCTTTCCCTCCTTGACCTGTAAACCCTGCTGTTTTTCCTCTTTTGACTAGACTTCCTACCTAGTCTAAGCTCCAAATATTATGCTCATATTTGCACAATGAAAAACGCAGTTGCTGTAGAGTAACTGAACAGTACAGAACTGGCAGATTTACTACTTCAGGGATTTTCTACAGCTGTACTAAAGGGCATTGTCATGAAAATGAATTGCCTAAATGTGATAACATCCACTCATACGATGAAGCACCGATGCAGGTGTTCACCCAACAGGGCAGAGAACAGAACTGCCAGCTACATGGCACTGCTGCTCCGCTTCAGCTACAGGACAGCCTACAGCACAGGTGGCAGCATTACCACCCAGTTTACCTTTCCGCCCTTCATTAGGATGCAAATTGCTGAGCATCCTAAACTCCTGGAGATTAGAGCTGGCTGAACACCTCCTGATGAACTGAAGTTTTATGAGACGACACCCGTTTGTTGGCTCCACAAACATCCTTGGTTTGCTAAGCGTTTGCTGCAGCCAAAATAGGAACCTTGGTAATCTGTCCTATGGTGCCAGGTATTAAATGTTCCTTGTAAATGTACAGATCTAGAAATTGACCAGGAGTCTTGGAGAGGTCTGCTGTATCTGGAGCAAGGGACACAGAAGATGGAAACAAGGGATTTATCAGCCTTGTAACAAAGCACGCTGGCTCTGACTAAAGGCCCATGGAGACCAGTATTTTCTCTCCAACAGCAGCCTGTAGCAGTTGCCCAAAAAAGGAAGAGGAGGACACGGCATGAACATACTGATGTTTCCTGAATATCCTCCTGGCACCAGGCCATGAGTCAGGGAATTCCTGAGCCAAAAGCAGTCATTGCACTCAGCAGCCACTTACAGTTTCTTATGCCATTAGTTTGTTCAGTCCCATTTGAACCCATACCTTCTATTAGCATCTGGTAGCAAGAAGTTCCACAGCTTAATTATACAGACCATAAAGCAGTAGCTCATTTTATGGCTTTAAAGGCAGCCCTCACTTGCATCAGGAGAGAAGTTTGGCTAGCCTCTGCTCACCTTCCTCAAGTACCATGATTCTGTAGGTTTCTCTCACTGCTCCCTCAGCTGTCCCCTTTTCAAGCTGAAGAATTCTTGATTATTTAGTTGTTCCTCATACAGAAGCCTTTCCAAATCTTTGATTACCCTAATTGCTCTTCTTTGTACTGTTCTCATTTCTGTACCATCCTTTCCTGAAATGCAGGAGGACCAGAGATGCACACAGTATTGAAGGCACAAGCGCACCACAGATTTCTACAATGGTATGATGACACTCATTTTGTTCCCTGCTTTTCTCTGTTAATTCATAGCAGTCCGTTGTGTTTTACATAGCTACTGAGTACTGTGCTGACATCTTCATGGAACTGTAATCCCAGCATTTTTTGATTGTTTTTTTTTTTTTTAACTGAATGGCAATAGTCAAACCAGGGCCAATCATTGTGTGTATAAAGCTGGGATTATTTTTCCCCGGCATACATCAGTTTACATTTCTCTGTACTGGATGTCATCTGTGATTTTATTGCACGTGCAGTGTTGCAAGGTCCTGAACTTTCTTCATAATCGGCCTTCTCTAACTATACTGACACAGTACCACTAAACTCATTGTTTCTCTTCTCTCTCCCTTTCCAGATTATTTATAAATGGCACAGGTCTCAGTACTAATTTCCTTACACCAAGACAGCTTACCATTTAACTCACTGCTGCTCCTCATTTTCCAAACGTTTCTTCCTCAATGAGAGGATCATCTTATTGCTACTATGGCTACTAAGCTTTCTTAGGAGCCTCTGACAGACATATCATGTGTGTCCCCTCAGATTTCAGGCTATAACAATCAATTCCTAAATTGTAAAAACTGTCTGTGGCTCTTCTCTTATCCATACATTAACCCAAATAAGATTCTTCCACTGCAGAACTTCCACCAAACACACAATTTTAAACCATTACCCTCTCAAGGGACAACCTCTAGTCATACTGTGTCTGAAGCATTAAGAGTGATTTGCAAGATTTTCACATCATTTTTCCCTAAAGGGGTAATTGCATTAGCTTCATATCTTAAGTTCATGCTATTAAAAGGAGGGGGGCGGGGGGGGGTGCAGGGCAAGGAAACTGCTAACTGCAGTAAAACAAAAAAAAAAAACCAAACAAACAAAAAAACCCCAAAAAACCCCAAAGGACACAAAAAACCCCCAAAAAACAAACACCACCACCCAAAACCAAAAACATCCACACCAAAACCCAAATGGATCTTAGAATCAGTGTTCTGTGTACTTTCTCAATTGTTCCCAGTATCTCTTTTCATCACAGTTCATCACAGGTTTTTTTCCTCATTTTAACCATCAACTGATCACCAGCTGAACTTGATTAGCATTAACTTCCACCACAGAAGGGAAAGCTGTTGTCTTTAATAGTTAGGATTTAATCCTGCCTGAAACATAGCTCCTGGGATTCCTAACCACGGATCAAGATTTTACTGTGCTGTGTGCTGTAGAGCACAAGAGAACCGGTTTTGCTGATCTAACTTAGGCCAAGAAGAATTCAACCCAGGTTCAGGGTGAGCCTCTCCCCAGACTTCACGCTGCCTGGGCCTGCGTGTGTGGCATCAGAGCAACAGCGACGGCACGCAGGCTCGACAGCAGAAACTGTAAGATGGCATTGGGCACGAAGAGGCAGCAGAGAGACAAGCCATCTAAGAAACACTGCCTCTCTGGAAATAAACACTCAGGTCAATGCAGTGAGCACTTTGGCGTGGAGAACTCAAGCCATGTTACAGTAACAGTTACCAATCACTTAAGGTGAAGTGTAAGAAATGCTGCAGATACCAGTGCCATCACACCCTTTATCAAATTCAAAACCAGGACGTTTCAATTGGCTGTGGTAGCTGGCACACAGGGCACTCATTAGGCAGTTTTTCTACACAAAGTTAAAATGGAAATCTAACTCCCTCCTTCTATAACTTTTTTTTTTTTTTTGATAAATCAGGTTTCTGAATCCAGTTATGAACAATTCTAGTAACAGCAAACCGGAGAAATCCTTAAGTGCCTCCTTTTTTTATGCGAGCAAGCTGAAACTTAACATTGCTGAACTATAACAATATTCAGCCACGGAGAAGAAGGAAAAGCTTTCAAGTCACCTGGCTGCTCCAGTTTGTCTCTGATGGAGAAAAATCTCGTAACACAACTACTAACAGTATCAGGAGGCTTTCAAAAGTCCGAAAGGAACATTGCTGCTGGAGCACACTGTATTACTATGGCCATGTGCTAAGCAATCACATTCACCATGCTGTGGACACATATGTAATGGGAAAATACAAATGGGCTAAGGATGATATGTGTGTAGGGCTAGTAATAATAAAACATACAGCAAGGCAGTGAAGATCATAGAATCATAGAATCTTCATGGTTGGAAAGGACCTTTGAGATCATTGAGTCCAACCACACACACACAAAAAACCCCCTACAATCTCTGCCACTAGAGCATGCCCTGCAGTGCCACATCTAGACGTTTCTTAAACACCTCTAGGGATGGTGACGCAACCACCTCCCTGGGCAGGCTGTTCCAGTGCCTGACCACTCTGTCAGTCAAGTAATTCCTCCTAATATCCAATCTAAACCTCTTTTCAATTGGCTTCCTTCTATGTGCGTACTAAATCTGCGTTGTGACCACCTGAGCCATCTGGATAGATAAAATCCAGACCAAAAATGTTTGCCATCAAATGTGCTGTGAGTTTTTTGTTTGTTTTTGTTTGTTTTTTTGTTTGTTTGTTTTTTTCCTTTGCTTTGTTTTAATTGCTCACAGTGCCACTAAGCAAGCATGTTTTCTATACGCAGTATGCAAACACCACAATGTTGCACTGACACGGAGTTTTGCTTGTGAGCAGGATGGAGGAAGGTATAGTTTGCTTCTGTACTGAATAAACTCTTTTGCTGAAAATGCCAAGACAAACATTTTTAATGACAGTTTTCTTTGCAAAAATGAGATTATTTTGCCCTCGAGGTAGCTGAAGGGCAAATTTAAAACCCTCAGTCTTAACTGGATTTTGAGCATTCAATTGACCCACATACAGCCTTATCTATACAAAGGCATCCTCACTGCAGCTAACGGCATCTCGTCCCTATCTGTATCCAGACTGTCAGGAGCAGCAGTCGAGGCTTGTTAGCTCTGGCAGCTGGTTTCAAAAAACAGTGAATTGCTCTGAGCTGGCTTAAGCCAATCTGTCACTGCAAGTGGCTGCAGGGACAAGTGGCTGAGGGTTGTGCACGCTCAGCATCCCACCATCACCGCTGCTGTGGGTAAATTGCTAGTGATAGTGGTACACCTTTTGTATTAAAATAAAATTAAAAAATCGTAATGCGGGCAAGGCTCATGTGTGGTGGAACGGCACACACGAAAGGGACAAATTACTACATTTTCCAGTAGAGAGAGAGAGTGTTCGTTTTTACTGTTTTTCTCTCAGGCAGTGAACTAGGGGGAGCCATTGGTAGGCTGGTGAGATGAGGTGACAGCAGTTAATTGATTTCCAAAACAGGTCTCACTGTAATAACGAAGCATCTTTGCATGGACTTTAACAGGTGCTGGAGCGTAAGAATGCTCTGACCTTGCCTTGTCACCAAAACGGGGATGTCTATCCTTGCAAATCCCTTGCAGAGAAACTGGATACTGCGTATCACGGAGGCACGGAAATCAGTTGCCTTAATGTGATACCAAGCATCTTAAATGACTCGTAATGTTGCCAGGAAAAGCAAAGAACTAACTGAATTTTTTAATGACATCTGAGAACTGCAGTATGCACACACACCCTGGCAAAACAGTTTAAACTAACATTCAGTTACACGGCATGAACAAAATCTTTCCAGCACACCATTGAAGAATCAGATTTTCTTTCCAAATGCTTATCAGTGGAATATTTAAGGAATTCACTTAATAAAATAGTTGAAATGCATTTAACCATCACCAACACATGAAGGCTATTTACCTCATGACAACAGAGTTGGTACCTCCGAGGTGGTACAGATATTTTAAGTTCAAGCTGCCTTTAATTCGGCTATCAGAATATTTTTCTCACAGAAAACAATGTGGTTTCCACAAGGAAAATCCACATTTCTATCCCTGTTTTCTTGCAGGAAAACAGAAAGTAATATTGTAATTAATGTTCAACTGTATATATAAATTACTTGACCTCATTTAATGTAAATTTTGCAATTCTTCAGCAAATATTTACACACATAAATGAGAAAATATAGGATACAACAATAACTTTTACGTGACTAAAGTGAAAATCAAAGATGAGAATCCCAAAAAATGGCTTCAAGTTAATAGTTCATAACTGAAAGCCTGAAAGGTAAAAAAACTACCTTGAAGACTTAGGCATCTAGTGGTAACTACAATTATACAACTAGAAAAGTAGAAAGACTTTTCCAAACAGAATTAAATGAAAACAGAAGAAATCAATTTCTGATGTTACTTTGGCAGCAGTGAGAAAAAGGAACGCAAAAGACTGGATCATAAGAAGTTAGGAGAAAAAACAAGTGACAAAAAGTCTAGATACCTTGGCCAAATACAGATTGAAAGGCCAAAATAAATTCAAGAGATTAAACAGCCAATGGATTTTTTTTAAAGCAGTATCAGCATTTCTGCGTAACATATAAGCAGAAAGATTCTCAGTAAAGAGCAAGTACAAAGAAAACGCTATGCTGAAGATATGCCTACATGGTCTTAAAGAGATCAAGCCTAAAAGATAGACCTTTGTCACCAAATCTTGTCCGATAGTCTGACATTGATTTAAAAGCTTCAAAGTATCAGAAATTACAGAAGTGAGTAAATACAAAAAGGGAAAATTGGTTAGAGACCATTTGTTGAACAAGTGGCAAATATTCCATTAGCTTTTGAAAAGAACACAGAAAGTATAAAAGACACAAATGCAACTGAAGAAAGACTCAGAGCAGGCGTTTCAGATGATGGTAGCATTGTCAGCCTCAATGTCTACCAAAAAGCTGTATTATTCACAACACCGGGGAGAGGGGTGAAATAAAAATCAAGAGCAATTTTCTTCTGCAACCTGTCAAGAAGCAAGTAGGTTTCCAGACCAGAAAGCACCAAGCAGATTTTAAGCCATCAGTGTCAAGTGGCTGTTCTCGTTTTCTAGAACTAATGTGAAGTGACAAGCACCGTTCATGAAAAATATTAGAGATTTCCAAAAAGCTTTTGATAGCAACTGTGCTGTCAGAAAGTCCAATTGTTTGTAATGATAACTGGAATAAGACCAGAATGCATAATATTCCTGTTATTGTTCATACTAGTCATGAGCAGGGTACAGCAAAATTAGCCGCAGTAATCAACTGAGAATTTTCACAGAGAAATGGTACATTTGGATGATTTTCATTTTGCTTCCCAAGTAGAGCAAAAGGACCAGTTATTAGCAGACGCAGCAAAACATATCGGTCACTTTATTGACAGGGAAGGCAATAAACACGGCTATTAATTATTCCAAACTAACCCCACAGCAGACAGAGGAATACCAATAAATTTATATCATTTTACCTTTTTAGGAAGTGCACGATGATTAATCTGGCCTAGAATTCAAGCAATGAAAATCAAGGCAGGAAGTGGCTTTTAAAAACTTGCAAAAGTTTGGGGAGAGGGATAAAACAGAAGCATGGATCAAAATTGATACTAAATACAAATTTTCAGTCACGTTATAAAGACTGTTCTCCTTGCCTGGAGGAGAGTCACAAAACTCCACAACAACGTTTGATGAAAGACATCGGCTCATTTAAAAGACCTCACGTGAGACCTCCGGAATCCCTTGGACAAAAATACAGCATCCAGTATCGTAGGTTGAGCACACAAACATGAAATATTAAGGCTTAACAAGGATGAAGTGACAGATATTGTTAGCACATGCTGCTGATATGACTGTAATCTCAAGTGATAACCTGAAGGAAAGCAAAAAGGAGAGCGAGAATAACAACACAGAATGAGAGGAACATCTCCAGTTAATTGATGTAGAGAGAAAAATTATCGGCCATGACATTAGAGAAACTGATTTGTCCCCTGACTGGCCCAAAGGTGCATAAGTAGAAACAGCTCCCATCCAAAACTTCAAAACACCTCAAATGAGGATGCTGACACACAGGGCAGCAGACAGCTCGGAGTTAGCATAAAAATAAGAGAATAATTTAGCTTACCACCGAATACCAATCTACCTGTGGTAGTGGATCTAGGCTTCATTTTAGTGCTTCCCATTACTGAACATCAGATAGAGCAGTTAAGCTGAACAAGGCTTCTTCAATAATGTCTGTCTCCAAATGCCAAAAAGAAGAATTGCCAAAAGGAATAAAAAGGGACTGTCGCAGAAGGAGCATCTACTGTTTCCCTACTGTAGTCAGAGGGTTGCTCCAGTCAAGTCTGGCACAGCATCACAGGCTTGCTTAGGTGAGACAAACAGAGCCTATTTTAGGATGATTCACTGGCACCAGGCAACACAATGGAATTTTCATTAAAAAAACCACCAGAGTCTCTGGAGCCAAGAGAGTTTGCAGTGAAGGACAGCAATCGTTTTGATTTGCAAGAATCAATACGCAATAAGTTGTGACAGAAACATAACTCTGCCTCAGTATGCCCGTTCCCTCATGCAAATTATAGAGCAAACCTACTCACAGACAACCAAAGCAGGTAATGGAACAGATCAATTTTATAGACAGACTCAGCAGTTTAAAGTAAGTACTGCACCGCTAAAGCACAATTTCGCATGAGTAGGTTTATATAATCTACTAAATGCCAAAGCCAGCAATTACTGCAGGAGCGCTTACCCTCTTATTTTCTAAGGCATGACACAAATTATTTGGTCGCACGCAAACAGTGAGCCTTTAGAAAGGACAAAAAGGTTTTCTGTGAAGCCATGTTCTGCTCACAAGACTGTAAGGGGTTAATACAATTTGGAGCTCAGGCTGTTACCAAGTGTGCTGCACACAGTCCCATCCCTTTTTGGAGAGAAGCTCTCCATTCATTCCAAGCAACAAATACAGTCAAGAATTTGGGCAGCACAAACTACTCCACAGCATCTCGCCAATGTTCTTTACCGATCCGTCCTGGTGGGTAGAGAACATCTGGAAGGGAACAGCCCGTATCAGAGCGTCTGGGTCCTGTCTGCGGAGAGTGCCAGCAGGCACGCAGGCAGACACCACGTACTGTGCTAGGAGGAAGCTTGTCATATCCTATTAAAGGCAGATAGGGTTGCAACATTTCCTAGATATTTGAGTTTTGTTTTCCCAAAGGAACTGCTGTAAAGTATGCAGAATCTATTATAAACACAGTGCTAAGGCTTTTCCATAACTCTGATGTCAGGAGAAAGAAAAATGTGTAAACACTTGGAGAAATCAAGACACAAATACAGGCCAATGCAAACACCACGTTTCCCATTGTCTACTTTTCCTATCAGCAAGAGTGACTTTTATTATATATTATTGTAAATCATAATACTAACAAATTAATGATTTCAGGAGTCATTTACTAATTTACTGGTAATTTTTTTTTTTTAAGTTCTTAAATTTCTCTTATCTTCTGCTACAAAAAAATATTTTAAGGATTTCTTTTTCTCATGTTCTTCATCCAGATAAACCCCAAACCACATGAAAATTCTTATGAAAACCTAGACAAGCTTTCTCTGAAACAATCCCCAGCCTAACAATCACAACCTCACCGGACGTCTGAGATGCCATAACTCAAATCCCAGCTCAGGCTAAGTCGTACCAGGAATACGAGTGGATCTCCTACAATCTAGGTAAGGGCACTAATTACCAGGCTCTCTGCTATTCTCAGGTGCACTGCTCCCAATTATTCTACTGGAGTAACCTCATCTTGTATAACCAATTACACATTCACAGGGCTAACAAGGCAGTTTTTCTAAGCCCACTTGTTGTGGGACTCCTCTCAAGTTGTGAAAGATCATGATTCAATTAGTATTTTAATTACTTACATAAAGCAGAACTGTTTTCACAAGAGAGACTGAAATTGTAACACCCCAAATTGCCTCAAGGTTAAGACATTCATATAGGACACTGGTAACAGTTTCAAGCTCTCAACCTGAGCTACATTCGTAGGACTTAAATGCGTGACATTGTGTGAGTGCTCTGCCAGGGTGGGTGCTCCCATCTGGATGGGATGGGAGAAACTTCCTCTGTTGAGAAGTAATAAATTCTGATGTTGAGAGACTCTCCTAGATATACCTATAAGTATAGAAATCATGCATATATATATGTATGAACAGTAACATTCCCTAAATTCTTTTTTAGTATGGAATGAAGATTAAGAAAAATATTCTTTTAAATGGAAACAACAGAAACAGCAAATATCCCAACAGAGCGCCTGATAATTATTTCAGGCACAAAGGCCTCATCTACAACTTTGCAGCTTGGATTACGTAGGCCATGAAGACCATTCTTTCTAGAATGCATTGAAAGAGAAGTCTGGAACTCTGATTCCTTCAGAGCCTTGGTTTCTCAATAAATACCTGGTGCACATAGAGATGTGAATTAATTTACCTAATATATATGCACATATGTATATAAAGTACTTGCATAAGCATTAAATATATGCACACTATATATGGTGTTTTCAACCTGTTAAATTCTGTTACGCTATACAGTTATTCACAGCTTATATGGCTCATTCCACATACGGATACTTCAAGGCACCCTACTCTTTCAATCTACGACCAGCTTATGTCTTATAAATTAAGTAACTGGAACCAAGCAACATTTTAGCCTGGAAATTTTCAGAATGTGAATCTGATTCAATTTGCTCTTATTGTTTTTGATTTTTCCCTTAGGAAAATACAAATCAAACATTTTGTTTCAAGAACTTTGTACTTCAAAATATTGATATTCTTCTAAAGCATAATATTTCATTTTAATGTTTTACGTGAACATTTCTGATGGCTTGAATGTTCTGGGGACAAAAGCAATTATCAAAGCTTTGCAAATTCCCCAGAGAACAGGAGTTGCATTTGGCAATCACTTCAGTAATCTCTCAAAGGGGAATTACTCTGGACACCTTGCGTTGATTTAATCAGTTCTGTGAAGCTCAACATTTTCTGCCCAAACCTGCTCAAAAAAAAAAATTGACACTCAATGGCACGTATAGCTGCCTCTGTTCCTAAAGAATCTATAAATGGAAGTGGCATTGGTACTCATGACTCATATACGTTGGCAGCACTGTGTGGGCAATTCAGCACAGCATGTTCCCACCCCAAGACTTATCTACCTGGCTGGAACCTGTTTTCACTTTCACTTATCTCCTTCTCTATATAATTAGTATTTCTGTCCTACCACTTAACAAAATAAAGATGTGAAAGTAACGGAATTCAAATAACATCAATTTGGTATTTACAGATTATCAGCATCCCAACTTTACTGAATCTCTGTAAACATAATGATAAAGAGTGTTTCCCTGACTCAGAATCTATGAAATTTTATGAGTTATCTGGTGTCGTCATGACTTTGCTGGATCTGATAGCCATAATATTCATGCAGAAACTACTTGTCTGATCTTTTCAACAGCTCAAAGCTTTGCCCATTCCTCTAATGTTTTTTCAAATACTATTTTAATAAATAAAAATTATATCTTGTAGAATTTTATGTCCTTCTTTTGAATTTAGTGTCTGGTTCTCCACTTCACCCTCCCTTTTCTAATAACACATCAAGCAAGCAACTTCCTCAAGTTTTCCTATCCTGCATTACCTGTCTTATTTGGTGGCAAGTAATCCTGGACAAGTAAGATTCACATTACAGAATTTGTCAGAAGAGATCAGAAGAGATCTGTTTTGAATTGTCTTTTTTTTTTTTTTTTTTTTTAAATTATTTGTCTGAGTAGTTCCTCAATTCTGCAGCTGGAGCTATAGGTGTCTACATTTATCCCAGAGCAAGAAAAAAGAAACAACCAACATTATTTGGGTTCCTGCAATTCTGAAACTGTGGTAAGCAGTTCTCAGACTTTTTATCAGGTCCCTCTTTCCTCCCAAGTCCTCCCAGAAATCACAGGGTAATTCCCATTCCTGCCTCTGCTCCTGTCACAGATTTGCTGTCATTTGCAATCAAACTAGTTCTGCTCAGCTCCTCGGCACTCACTCCTACATCCCTGTGACGGACCACAAGGCAAGCAGCTTTACTTGAGCATCAGTAGAACCTTTGAAAAAGGCTCTTCGGGGAAGGAGACATGAAGACCTCTGCAAGAAAAACCCTCAAATACAGTCTGCTGTCTACTCCCTGGCACCCCTGAAACAGACAACTGGGTACAGAGGAGTCCTCCAAGACTAACTTTTGACCAAAATGAGCAGACGCTACCCACCCTGAAGAGCTTGGATTGGGGTAGGTGAGGAACAGGGACTCCACACTAAGTCCATTTTTTTTTTTAGCTAAAGAATTGTGACATGCTCAAAAAAAAAAAAGCAACGTAATCTAGTAAAAAATTGCTAGATTAAAGATCAATTGATAAGACAAGAACAAAATATGAGCAATAAATCAGGATTTTCTATAAAACAGGAAAAGCCTAACAAGAACAGTGAAAAGAATACAAACCCACACTGTGCTATTGAAGATTGCTGAGATGCGATACCAAAACAGGAGACAAAAATATCTTCCTTGCAGAAGGGATTTTAGCTAAGCACAGTTCCTGGCCTGAAGCCTCTTTTGCTGACAGTTTTGTACTCTCCCTTTTGTGAGTAGAGGAAATCCAGGAGGTCACAGAGGTAACTTTGGTGCTAACTGAAAAAACAGCTGTGGGAATCTTCCCCACTTGCCACGCTATTGCATTATGGTTTTTTCCCCCTCTTCTTTCCTCTCCATCGCAATCTCAATCATTGAATGAATGAGAACACAGGTAATCTGCAACGATTTAAAAACAACCATCCTTCCAGCCCTTGAAAATCCTTATCCAGATACCTGCAAACAAGTTGTTAATGCAGTCAAATACCACAAGGAATACAGATAATGACACAGAAAGGAAGAAAGAAAAAAAACCCTAAAGAAATGGCTACAAGAAAAATCACGTTTCAGCAGTCACAGGAAATTGAAAGAGAGAGGGGCTGTGGTTTAATTGAGAAGATAAAGCTCTCAGGCATATGGGTCTCTGGAGAAATAAGAGACATCCTATTGAATGAAGTTCCAACTGTTCCAGGAAAGTGAGCTGATATTCATTTCCAACTGTGAAGACCCAGGCCCATCTTCAACCTCAGGGGAGCAAAGCTGATGAAACTGAAGTTCACTGCGAGCAAAAGCCAGCAGCAAGTGTAGCAGGCTGCTCGCTCTGTCCACCTCTACAGAGCCACGATGTGTGCTGGAAGGAGGCTTTGGTTGTCAGGGTAAGTGGTTTGAGACAGATAAGCCGGTTAGAGACAGGCTAAACGGAATATTCAGAACACGCCAGGTGTGAAGGACTGCGAAACTCAGTTGATCCTGCTGCTTCATACTTCCCCAGCCTTCCCAGCTATCCTGCATCCTCTTGTACTAACAGCTGCTGAACGATGCTCTCCTATATTCCTTTCTACTTTCTCATCAAAATCCGCAGAAAGGATGAAGAAAAAAATTAATAAATATTTGTGCCAAAAAGGAAGAACGACCATTAACTAGTACCTTCTTTAAATAGAGGAAAAATAGGTTATGGGTAGGAACTAGATTTTCAAGAGGTTTGAAACACCTTGCCTGTTCATCAGTGATTTGCAAACCTGATCTGCCACATGCTGACCAACAGCAAAAATCTGCCTTTGCTCTCACATACGCACTCTGGCTTCCCAGGACAACTTATGACTTTTGTTATACTGAAGCCTTTTACTAAGAGGCTGAATAGGAGCAGATGGAGTGAGGGGAAGAGGAAAGGAAAGCAAGAAATGTCTTTTAGCCCCAAACTAAACTGTGATAAAGATTTCCATCTACAGTACAACAATATTTGCCTCAAGAAAGCAGTTTATTCAGCTGCTCAGGAAAGAGGCTCACATACTTTCTGATAGTGCATTTTCCTAACGATGCCAGTGAGTCAGAAGCAGCACATGCCACAGAGTCACTGAATGCTTGGAGAGATTCTGTTAGAGGGGCGTGCTCTAATTTTTAGCATTTCTCTACTACTGGCAATCAAAAATAAATACCTAGAAGGAAGTCTCCTTCAGCTGTAGAGATTAGTCTGAGAAAAAACAGGCTGTTTTTACGGACAGGACTCTAGCATATTTCTCAGAAAGCCCAAGTTCAACTTGCTGCTCTGCCACGGACTCCCTTGTAAGGCATCAGGAAGTTACTTGGGCATGCCTATGTGGGCTAATGCCAACAACTTACACCCTTCTCTCCACAAACCACTGCAAGTCTCTGTAAATCAGGAGAAAATGATCTGCAGTCACCCAACAAGGGCTTGGATGCAGCTCAAGTGTAAAGAGACCCTATTCTTGTGGGGGGGAACTGAGGCATTTATTCTTAAGCTTTGCTGAGTAAACGCCTTTGACAGTAACACCCTCAGCAATATCTAAGAGTATTCTGGGACATGGGAAAACACTAAGATACCTTATTCGATACCACCCCTCTCACATTTCTTGGGTGGGATTTATCAGAGTTTAAGTGATGAGACCACAGACCAAGTGGTATCTGCTTAGACTTTTTACCATGTTTATCTCACTAGCATAAAAGACAAGGAAAGTTAAAGGTTTTGCTGTAGTTACTAACACTAGTTTAGCTTTTCAGCATATTACATGTTTAATCCAGACAACAGAATCAATAGATTTTTGGTATCCCCACTCTTCAAAGCTGAAGCTGCTTAAAAAGCGTCACGGCAACAGGACTGATGTGATTTGAGACAAAATACAACCGATATTGCAAACAGTATAGCATAACTATGCAATCATCTTATGCCCATCTTCACGTTAAAACCTTAGTAGAGTGTAGCATACAACACTGATCACTCACCAGAATTATATTGTAAAGATACACTATTGAAGAGAGCCTGAAACTGTCTCCTCTTTGCTGCGTATTACATAAGTTGACACATGAGATTCATGAGTCATCTCCGCCATACCCCCGCATTGTTAAAAATATTTTTTTTTTCTTAAATACAATTCCTATGTTAGTCTAACTTCTTTCACAGACAAAACATACAGATAAAATTGTTAGGGAAGAAAATGCTGAATGAAACACGATGCATGTTAGAAGTACCAACAAGCAGATCTGCTGCTATTATAAGGCAGGGCTAGAGCACCATTTAATATTAAGAATGATGCTTCCTTTACATGACCTTATTTTCAGCCACTTTTAACTTTAGGAAATACCGACATGGGAAATTTCCCTCCAGTCAGTCACTTTCCTGCCACAGGACTTTTGTAGGGAAGTTTCAATTGAAACAGTTCAGCTCATTTATGATTTTTTTTTTCCCCCGAATATGTTCTTTTCATATGTATGCCATAGTCTCCCCATCTTCAAATTTCAAAACAGACCCATTTATCTCATAACAGTGTTTTTGCTAAAGTATCCCAGATTCTAACAACACACAGTATACAAAAGCACCCAAAGGAAATGAACAACGTGGTCTTCAGAGCAGGTAACAGTAACACGTAGGAAGTTCAATCTTTCAGCCATGTATTGAAAGAGGATGAAATAAAAGTCAACATAGACTAATTAACTGAATGCTCAATTCTGTTCAGTGAATGAGGCACTTCAAAAAAACTGTTTATGTGACTGCGTAATTAAATGCAGCATCAGACCACATAGTCACAAGTATTCAAAAATCACAAGTTTCTCTTTTTAAGCCTAACCTTTTGAATGTTTTGGTATAAAACAATAAGTTACTTCTGGTGTCTTTTTGTAACTCAAATGGAATTTGACAACATTTTAAATTGTGTATTACTATTGTCGAGTTCACTTGAAGTTAATCTCACTCTGCAGTTTGAAAGCAGGGACAGAGTATCTTCGGTCTTCTAAGCACAATTTGCTGGGACCATTTCATTTTGGAGGCAATTTTCCCTATGCTATTTTTGTAAAGTGAATTCTTCCAGAATAGATCAAGGGCTATGACTCTTACCTGGACTGTGGGAGGAGCCAGGTTCTTGCTTGATGCTTGCTCTGCATCAAGGACTTCTCCATCCAAGTGCTTTTGATGAACGTTTCTGGACATCTCTGCCTCTTTCCAGTGTAGGTCAAAACAAAACATTAAAACCTGCCTGCCTGCATGAGCAGAATATTTGTTTTCTACTGAGACTCGCTGTAAAACCTTGTCTCTGACAGGTACTTCTGGATGCCCTAACATAGATGTGGCTACAACACGCACGAGCTCTCTTTACACACTGCAAGTTACATCTCTTCAGAGCAAAACTACTCAAGGCTTCAGTATCCGTGTTCTAAGTCTCTCAATGTTGCTTTATCCCTTTATCATTTAATTAAATCACCAATAATTGAATTTTGTAGGCAAAGCTGAACAAAAATTACTATGAAAGGCCAAAATTAAAAGATACTGGAGACATTTCACAAACTGGGAGTCTGGCAATTAAAATCTACCAACTCTTCCTTACTACAGGAGAGCTCTATGAAGAAACGTGCTACAAATGGCTTTTGGCTGCCTGCCGACGCCTCAGTCATTCTGACATGTGTACAGCCAGATAACTGCTGACTCAGTGCCAATATAACATATCCATGATCTTCCAAGTCACTCTGAAACAGCAAGGTTATTGGCCAGACAGTTGTCTTACCTACTAAAAGCGAAATGAAAAAGAAAAAAAATATATAGGGTAAGTTCAGGTCAACAGAAGCCTTTCAAGAAAAGGGTTCAGTGGGGAAGCTACTCAGTGGGATGAAAACTCTCATCTGCCTTTTTTTCCTGGACTCTTCTCAACAGCCAGACAACTGCCTTCTCCCTGACATGAGGGATTTACTGAGCATTCACAAAAAATTGACATTATCCAGATGTGCTGCACTGGCTAAGGTGGGGTACAGAAATTCTGCCTGCCTCTACGGTCAGGCACCTGAAACAACACTGGGACATCATATGAGCTTCCCTCGCCACAGCTGCTGTACACTTCACAGGAATCAACCTCAAGATGCTCGAAACACAATGAATTGGCTAATATCTCACTAATTCACACGCTTTAAAAGGAACAAAATATACTAAGATGATGCAAAAATAATGCATTGAAAGTATTTTTCCTGCATATCTTTAATTGAGGATCCTCTTCATTCATATCTGGAACAGCAGCTACCACTTTGACATATGATTAAAATTCCCAGATTTTAAGATCCAGGAAAAAAAATAAAATCCATCTTTGCTTTGACCAGATATACTGGTCCCTCAGAAGGTTATAATGACACTTGCCTAGTTCATCAGGATGCTCTGTAGCTTAGTTATGGCTTTTGAAGCTCTTTGTGCCTTCAGAGAAATCACATAGAACATAAATATCATTAGGACAAATATCACTATACAAAGGAATAGAACAAAAAGCAGAAGACAAGACAAAACCAATACACTTAAAATCCAGATTATATTACAGCTCAGGTTCATTTTAAAAGAAAATATAAATACACATGACATATCAGATCTGCGGGAATTTGTTTTACAATGTGCTAGAAAGCTTAAAACAAATTAAAATTTAGGAACCAATTTATTCCTGACTGTAAGTCTACCAACTTCAACAGAGCTGCACCAAGGACAGACTTGACCCAGAATATTAATTGAAGCTTTCAAAGGTTGAGATTGCTCAGAAATTTAAAATAAGTTTAAATGTAATTCAAATTGAATAAATTTGAAAGTCTTACTGTGTAAGACTTTCTGTGGAGTGGGGAGAACATTATGGGTTTCACTCTGATCCCTCTGAAATAATTTTATTATACATTAAGTTTCACCCATGTGAACACCACTGTTTCTTGTTTCTCCTCATGTAAGCAAGATAAGAATCAAGCACCACGTTTCTTGCCAACTGGTCTGAGACGACCCCAATCAGTCAGCTGTTGTTCCCTGAAAAAACTGAAATCAATGCGGTAAACAGCTACTGGCATGACAATTTGTGAACTGAAACAGACTGCAATAAGAATCCTGAACTGAAACAAACAATAGCTAATGAGGCATTGTTATCTACGGATTATGCAGCTTTGCTTCATCAAATACTTGCATATTCAGGACAGACATTTATTCAGGACTTAGAAAAAACTTCACTTCCTTCAGCTAACCAAGCTGAAAAACAGTTGAGTATGTTTTCTCAATACAAGATGCACCAAGTTACACTTCAGCTTGTATAATCACATCACGGAATCATGGAATTTCAGAGTTGGGAGGGACCTCTAGAGATCATCTAGTCCAACTCCCCTGCTAAAGCAGGATTGCCCAGAGCACATCACTCAGGACTGCATCCAGGCAGGTCTTGAAAGTCTCCAGAGAAGGGGACTCCACAACCTCCCTGGGCAGCCTGTTCCAGTGCTCTGTCACCCTAACCGTAAAGAAGTTTTTCCGTGTATTTGAACGGAACTTCCTATGTTCCAACTTGTGCTTGTTACCCCTCGTCCTGTCACTGGGAACCACTGAAAAGAGCCTGGTACCATCCTCCTTCAACCCACCCTTTAGATACTTGTAAACATTAATAAGGTCTCCCCTCAGCCTTCTCTTCTCCAGGCTAAAGAGTCCCAGCTCTCTCAGCCTTTCCTCATAAGGGAGATGCTCCAGTCCCTCAATCATCTTGGTTGCCCTTCGCTGGACTCTCTCCAGCAGTTCCCTGTCTCTCTTGAACTGGGGAGCCCAGAACTGGACACAATATTCCAGTTGTGGCCGCACCAGTGCAGAGTAGAGGGGAAGAATGACCTCTGTTGAGCTGCTGGCCACACTCTTCTCTATGCAGCCCAGGATTCCATTGGCCTTTTTGGCGACAAGGGCACATTGTTTGCTCATGGATAATTTACTGTCTACCAAGACTCCCAGATCCTTTTCTTCAGAACTGCTTTCCAGCAGGTCCACCCCTAACCTATACTGGTGCCTGACATTCTTCCTCCCCAGGTGCAGGACCCTACACTTGACCTTGTTGAACCTCATTAGGTTCTTCTCTGCCCAGCTCTCCAGCCTGTCCAGGTCACGCTGGATGGCAGCACGACCCTCTGGGGTGTCAGCCACCCCACCTAGTTTGGTATCATCAGCGAATTTGCTGAGCATACGCTCTGTTCCCTTGTCCAGGTCATTGATGAATATGTTAAACAATACTGGTCTAAGTATTGACCCGTGGGGGACACCAGTGGTTACAGGCCTCCAACTTGACCCTGCTCCATTAATCACAACCCTCTGAGTCCTGTCACACAGCCAGCGCTCAGTCCACCTCACTGTCCCCTCATCTAGTCCACACTTCCTCAGTTTCCTAAGGAGGATGTTATGAGAGACAGTGTCAAAAGCCTTGCTGAAGTCAAGGTAGATGACATCTACTGCTCTGCCCTCATCCATCCAACCAGTTAGTTGTAACATCATAGAAGGCTATAAGATTGGTCAAGCATGATTTACCCTTGGTAAATCCATGTTGACCACTTCCAATAACTTCCTGCTCCTGAACATGCTTGGATATGACATCCAGAACAAGTTGCTCCATTACCTTCCCAGGGATAGAGGTAAGAAGATACTTATTTCCATACTTTCCAATTATTCACCTCCAGTACAGTATATTGGTAAACGTCTGTAATCAGAAAAGGAGTATAAAATTAAAAATCCCCATATTTCCCATAGATATCTTTTTAGTATGACTACATATGTTAAGATAATCTATGACTGAATTCCTCTAAGGTATGATAGAAGATGTAAGATCAATAAATCTTTGAAGACAGCTGCATTCCTTCTCCTCTTTATAGGGAAAAACGTTGTATTGCAAACATTCTTTTTCCTGAAAAGCACTTCAGTCAGCTGCCTGACTGACTCATGGCAATCACAACTGACTCGTACGCCCCTCAGCACTGTTTTTTCAGCCGACCGTAGCTACCTCATTTTCTCTCCTGCATATCAGAAAGGTGGTGTAAATATATTCAACTCAGTCTTGTCAGGTAAGGACTCCTTTATCAGCCTGTAAAAGAGCACACAGATGGAAAAGAGACTGAACTCTCAAAAATGAAAATATTTCACGAATGCTCCCCTCTTTTACTTGAGGACAGAGTCCCCCTAACTTGTCCTGGTAAATAGGAATTGTTTAGGATGACCTCCCCTGGGCAAACATTCAGTCACCTCTAGTTTAAGCTACAGTTTTACTAGACTTGTTGCAGAAAGTGAGAGACACACCACCGACCCCGTCCACCCCAACAGAACTACAGGTAAGGATTTATGAGGCATGTAGACCTCCTTCCTCATTAGCCCGCCATGGCATGTGCACGGCAGGCTAAAGAGCAAGAGAGAAGCTATTCATCCCAACTGCTTTCCTTGACACCATCCACATCCAGCTGGTTGCAGCATCTAGCCCTGGCACTCTGCATTTATTACATAGTACATCTTGTAAAAGGACCTCAAAGGCAAGAGGAACGGAACTGTCGAAGATATAAATAGAAGTATACTGAAGGAAACAAGTTATTCCCCTGAAGGAAATAAAAACCTTTATGGTTTGGGAAAGAATAATAGTTTTTCTAAATCCTGTCTTCTCTTTCTGCCATCAAAGTCACGCTGTATCATACATAGCACCAGGTACACTGTCAGGACTTGAAGGGGAAAAAAAAAAACCAAAAACAAAAACGATGAATGGAAGAAACCACATAGTTAAACTGCATTTTGTTTCCTAGAGTGAAGACCTGTCTTCCCTGTCGCTTGTTTCGAAAGGAAACAAATAGCATGACCTATAGCACTTTTCTTGGAAGATAATTGCCCAAGTTTATAGACACTACTGTTACAGAACTGTCAGTGGTTATTTTCAAATTTTCTTAGCTTAATTTCATCTGCATTTTCCCTCCTTGGAAAAGCCAGGCTGCACCTCACCCCCTTCTCTCCTACATACTAGGAAGGAGCCTGACAGGTGCCTCACATTTTAAGGCACACAAATATTACCTCTATAATTAGTTATTAAGGGGGTTATTTTAAGGTGTTTTAATTAAGAACTAATGAAAGCTTGAAAAAAATAGTGAGATTGTTCTAGAACTAGGAGGAAAACACTGCCAAGAATAATGCCTATAAACACACATGGTTAATGCATCAATACTTTTATTAATAATAAAGCACTGAATAACTTCATTTATAGCATTCAAAGGTTAACGTATAATTAATTTAAGTAAGTTGAGACATCAGGTCATAGCTAATGTTGGGAGTAGACAGGAAAACTGCAATGGTGTTCAGAGGGGATTATTTTCTACTAATTTCAGTATCTCTCAAACTACAGTATATTTAATGGGCATAATCACTGAAAGAAAAAGCTTATTAATTTCTTTGTAAAGAGGTTTCATTAGGTAAAAACAGAAAATAGCAGAGACAAGGATTTTGTGTGTAGGTGTTTCATTTCCCTCTAGTCCTTGTGAAACTCCAGTAAGTCTGAAGAGAGGACACGCATCTGTTCCCGAGATGTATGTGCGGTCATGAACACAGAACTGATGCCCCTGGAAGTTTTCCAGCACAAGTAGTTTGCCTGTGATTCTTCAAAGTGTTCTGAATGTTTAAGACAAAGTTTTAGTAGGAATTAGCACAATACACTATTGTAACAGATGCTCTAGAAGCACCTCAGTCATGCTGATAAGCTAAATTCACCTAAATAGAAACATCCCATAGTTCCTGCAAAGAGATTGTAAAATTTGTTCCTGCCTGCATTGCACAGTTGGCTATACACCTCAGTTCCATCCACTGGTAAAATTGTTCCACTCCACAGGCACTATTTAACCACAATATCATGAGGTATTTTGATAAACCTTTGAGAAGCACATTTAAACCCCTGTAACATTAAAAAACTTCGTACCTGACAAGCAGGTGAAAGGGGAGAGGTTTTCTGCATCTTCCTCCTGAATTATTTCTAACCAGTTAAGAGACTGGTATCTTCATCCTGCAAAGCACTTTTTCTCGGAAAGATAGTTCTCTACTAAAAGAGGACACAATAATTCAGTTCTTCAGGACTGGATCAGCAAAGGGACAGCTAGCTATGAAATGCTGACCACCTGCCTCCACACCTAGCCCATACATCTCAGTCCGAAACAAGGACAGAAATGTTCCTACTCATCCAGTTATTACTAGAAGAAAAAAAAAAAAAAGCCAACGAAACATATATCCTTGTTCTTTTCCTGTGATTCAGTGTATGATATAGGTCAGGCTACTTTCCTAGCTATACTATCTTTTGGAAGGTGCAAACAGCGTAATTTTCCAAACCTAGACAAACAGACAGGTAGTAGTACAGCGTTAACTGCATTTCTCACTCTGGCCTCCACGTATCACAGGAGCGTGCTGATGCTTAAATACATTTGTACACATAAACCATTCAAAAATTCTTGGGTGACGAGAGCCAGAAAAGAGCCAAGAAGAGCTATTATAAAAAGGCAATAGGAACATACTGCAAGAATTCACTTCCCTCAGTAAAAAAACTGCCTTTATTTATATACACAGGGATAAATCCAAAAATCAATGCACAAAAAAAAAAGTCAGGCTCTGGTCTTATGAACTTGTCAGTGATCAGACCGATAGGAAGGGGCAGCTGCAGGCTTGCTTTGTTCCTTGCACCCAAATTTCTCTGTGGCTTGTTCCAGCACTTGGCAGGCGCCGTGCTTGGTACCAGCTTGCAAGGAGGTGCCTCAGGGTGACCCTTCCTAGAGACACGAGAGGCAATACCCAATGCAGAGGATAATCTTGGCATAAGGAAAGGAAAAAAGTGACAGCCAGAACAAAAAGGGAACTGGGCCAAAGTCTAGACATCTGAATCACCCACTTGGGCGTCAGTTCCATAGCACAAGCCACAGGCGATGGCACACAGCTCACGCAGAGGCTGGCTACGGGCAGGCAAGGCTGACTACAAATCCTTCCAAATCTCAAGGGGGGGAAGAAAAAAAAAAATAAAATAAAGACAACCAAAACCCTCTTACAAATTTCTTTTTGTTAGAAGGAGAATACAATACAGGAAATAATTCACCACTTTAAGTACAACCACTCAGTAACCTGGGTACTCTAGCCTTTGCTCTTGGACAAAACTTATGAAGCAACTTCTGCTCAGTCACGCAGGCCTAAGTCTGGAATAAATCAATGGCTTTCAGTGGGGTTATGATTTACGCTGGTGTGAATGAAAGCAAAATTAAATATTTTATTAAGACAAAGATTAAGATCTCTGAACCAATAAGGATCTCTGTACTGGTGCCAAGTCCCAAATTTCTGAATTTTTTCATGTATTTAAATTGAGTATCTGCAAAGCTTTCTGTGATGCTTTAACAAAACCATGCCTGAAGTAGAAGTGGCAGGAATTCCACATGTTGACAGGCTCCAAACTCTTCCAAATCCTCACTCTTTGTTCTGCAGCAGTAGATTTATCTCAAATATTCTTAAGGAAAGAATGAAGGAAAAGATGCTACGCAATTATCACCCAACTGCCCCCAATATGCCTGAAAAAGACCCAGCTCTGCTCAGCAACAGAAATGCCACCAAGAGCCAGGACTCTGAAAGATTTTTATAAACTGCCCAGCAGTAGGAAGACTAAACCCTTTTATTTTCTACCCCTCTGAAATCTATATAAATAGAGCAACTCTACCCTGTCTCTCAAGTCCTGGCAGGATATATTAAATTGGCTGAAGACTCTCGCCTTACCACGGCAGGAGGAGAGGCATTATCCAGGCTTCTCAAAGCCTGAGCTTCAATTCCCCCCCCAGTCACCAACTCCCTGTGCAACACAGAAGCCACCCTTTGCCTTTGCCTTACTGGCCTATAAAACCAGGGTGACTTCCCACCCTTATCTCAAAAGGGTGTATAACTACCCAAATAACAGGCAATAGGAGCATCTAAAATAATACATATGTGTACAGCCTAATACCATGATTATCATAGCCATTTTATGAAGTCATTTTCTGTACTTTCTAAATAAAAAAAATACTTTTTGAAATGTTTGGAGAGGAAGAGGAAAATGCTTCAACATAATAGGTAAAATGTTTAGTTTTAGCTGAAGCTATTCCCTTAAGCCTTCATGAATTTATTCTTTTGATAAATTTGAAACATATGACAGGTAAAGTCAGAAACTTTACAGTAAATGAAGTGTCTTTTTTTTTCCCACTTCAAGATCACATCTAAAGTGCCTTCCTCAAAACTACAAAAATGTATCTTTTCACAAGCTCAGGTACATCGTTTTTGCCAGTAAGCTGCTTATTGCAAGGACTATGAAACAGCAGGGATCAAAATTTAGCTTATTACAATCTTGTGTCAGAGTTACGACTTGCTCCATAAATTACCAAATTAAAACCACATGCAAATATATCTTATTAGAGAATTGTAAATAATTTTTAATGGATCAGAAGAAGAGCTACAGGGAGCATTGCCCTGCACATCTCTTGTTCAATGCTATTACTCATGCAACATCAAGTACTAAATACTCTGTACAATTCTTATTTTGGCACCGGTTTTAAACAGCATATTCTATCCAAAGTCTCCTGCGTAATGAGTGCTGTAGATAAATAGCAGCTGTTGCATAAATCATCCAAAAGAGAGAAATTACTTAACTGCTGAAACTTCTGCCAGCTCATCAGCAACAGGTAGCACAGGCAGCTTCTCTGCATTTAGGTTTTGCTGAAACAGGGCAGACGGAGAAGTGCCCCCTGCACATACACCCTCATAAGTTCTCCAAGATGCCAGCGAGAACCACACAGACCTTAGCAGCTGGTTAGCTTTTGCTTTCTTTTAAAAAGGCTCATTAAAAAAAAAAGCGCAGACATTTAAATTCCTTCCTTCATTCTTTGCTTTATCATTTTTCTTTTCAGAAATTTTGCCTCTTTCAGACCTGATGAAGGAGCATTTTCTAAAGGCTACGATGCCCTGCAGTGGGAGAGCACATTATTTCTAGGGACAGATTTTCAAAACCAGATGCTCTTTACCAACAGTGGGTTCACAGAAACAATTTATCAAGAGAGCACCAAGCTGTGTTTGTCAATGACAACTTCAGAAGGGCTACAGAGTACTTGGGCTCACAACTTCTGGTCCAGTCTTGAGACAAATGAGATCAGGCTTGCTTCCTGCCATCCCTGCCCCCCCCCCCCTTTTTTTTCCTTTTTCCAAACAAAACAAAACAAAAACAACAAACCAAAAAAAAACAACGCAAAGTGAAAAACCCAAAACAAACAAAAAAAACTGCTCTAGGCCAGCAATAGCTCGCTGTCCTTTTACTGTGCTAGATTTTTGTGTAGGGATTATACATTTGGAAGACTTAATCCAGAGCAGGATAAGAGTTTTATTTACCATTTAATCTCAGATTCCTGCAATCTTTGACTGTAAATACCACCTTACTGCTTCTCTGGTAGATTACCCCATGTCTCAGCAGGGAATAAGCATACTTCATAAATCACTCCAGTATGGTATAAAATAATTATCATCCTTCAAAGCCCACATCCTACAAAGCGGGCACTTTGGTTTACCTCCGTGGGATCACCACCCAGGTCTCTAACCTGTTGTCTGCTGGAGGCCACCAGAGCTCCTAGTTGCTTACACAACTTAAGCCTGTTCAAAGTCTCTTGACTATAATTAACACCGGTGCTAGATTGCTGGTTACCTCCCCCAGCTCAGGATTCTCTCTCCCACAGCAATCTTTCTCCATGCTTGTTCGGTGCCTAAACACAACACCTCCACAGCTCTGACTGAAGCCTCTGGGCATTGCCACGGTATAAACAATGTTTTGGTAGGTTAATTTATCTCATTTTAATGATTACAATATGACACTTGCTTCCCTGGAACATGTTCTTTCCCCAGGAAACACCTACTGTAGATTTTGTAGCAGAGGCAGGCAGCAAGAAAGTTGTCATCTTCTTGTTAATGTAAAGGGCAAATACAAAAAAAAAAACCAAAATACAAACTTTTAGAGAAACGTTATCCCTTTATTTAATGACAAATAAACACTCACATCCTAGGCCAAATTCTGTGTATCAAGCACTGCTAACAGATATCAAGAACCACCATGTTGTGATATTTACTCCTCAATCCCTATTTGAAAGTGTTTGCAACCTAGATGAATTAGAAAAATGAAAGCCTTAAATGAACTGCAATGACAGAAAATCCTACACAACAGTTGTACCCACTCAAGTGCCCTCCTGTGCACTTACACGCATGATCACTTATACATATTTTCCATTTACACGGCCGTGGAAGCTTTACCACTGCTACACATGGACTGGGGTCAAATTTAGTTGTGATTTATTTAGAAAAAGAAAAACTTTATTTAAGGATGAATGTTTTGCTAGGAGCATTAGCACTTATTGTCACTGTTGAGACCAACAGTTCAGATCTTTTACACAGACAATGGCATACATAAGAATAATAGGGTAGGACCATAAAGCACAGTTACTTTGCTGTGAAATACAATCAGGCGTATCACTGTGTCCAGAAAGCGTTACAAACGTACATATTACAGATGCTGCTTCTCAGCATCATCCATTGGTGACAATCCAAGGCACAATCCAAGGCACAGTCTTTGTGTAGAACTGACATTTTATTAGGCATCAAACTCCTCCCCTAAAATTTGTTTAGGCAACTCCAAAAGCCATAACACATGTAACGCTTTCCCAAACTACAAGGGCAATTGGCAATGCTGTTCTGCGCACAGGAGACTGAAGAAGTCCATTCTACCTACAGATGCTTGTCATGTATCGCTACAACCTTTTCCCTGCAACTCTGATTCAATAGGGATTTAACTAAACAAGTTCCCACAACACACAGCGGTTCTGCCCCTTGCAATATCCCCATATCTCTCCTTGGCTCCTTCCTGTGCCTCCCAAGCACCGGCTGGCTCAGCCCCCACCAAAGGGGACAGGCAACTGCTGCAAGCACACAAACAGCCTTTCCCTCTCTGCCAGGGCCCGGGTTTGGGTGTCACCTGCTATGTCATCCACCACCCCCCCGCCCCGAAACACTTCCTTACCTTGACCTGAGGAAAGCTTTCTTGACAAAGTGCTTGTATGAAAAGTTTGGGTTCTGAGACGGCAACGTTTTTCACTGAAACCAACAAAAATAGAGATTTTTCCCGGTCCCAACAAGAACAAGGAGTTGGAAATTTGGTAACAAACTCAACTCCGCTAGAAATTGTTTTTCTAAAACTCAATAAATGTCAACTGCGCTTTAAGCCCAGTGAGTCATGCCTTTTATCAACATTTATTTAACAATTTTATTTTGGGTTTTTTTGTTGGAAACAATTTTTTCCTTTCTTATTCATTACTTCATAGTTCATCCTTCAAGCAATAAAATAATCCAAGCAGAACAGCTCAATAACGTCCAAAGTCCAAATAATAAAAAACAATTATTTCTAATCTGTTATTGTCAGAAGTAAACATACACAGGAACCACCCTCATAGGATGTCAAAGACCTATAAAACCGTTGCCTAATGTATCTGAATACCCTTCTGAAGCAGATACGCACGTACTCATAAATAACCTGAAGCCTTAAGACTGCAAACAGTCCAGATCCATATGTAAAAAAGTATTATTCTCCAAACCAAAGTCCTCACCCCATCTTTCCCTACTGTCCCCTCCTGAACATTATCTGCTAACAATGAAGGGCTTTCAGACTTGAAACAAGCAGATTACATTTGATTAGGTATTTAAATAAAAGCTGGGAGCTGATCAGTTTAGGATTAAGTATTAATGAAAAACCTTTCAAGGTGCTTAGTAATTGCTACATAAAAGAAAAAGAAAAACCCATAGACTGAAGTTACTACAAACACATCTCAGTCAGGAAACAAAAAGCTCTGGCTCTTCTATGGAGATGTTTAGGAGGAAATTTAGAGAATGGGCAGCACAAAAATCAAGTGGATAGAGGGTACTACAGACAACAGATTACATGAAGAATAGGCGCCACCGTACAGATAAATAGTGTGACTCAGAAGATTTAGATGGGAAATTCGGAAAACTGCTCCTACTACTGCTCTGGAGTGAGAATTTAACATCTGCAAATGTGGATGCTCCAGGTCTGATGTCCACATCTTTAGAAGAACATAGAAGAATCACAGAAGTTGCAGGAAGTACAAAACAACAGCTGGAGAAGATCCTAACAGATATATTCTTTCTCTTTTTGATAACCTCAATAGAATGAGCTCTTCAAGGAGGTGTCCTGACGATAGGACATATTAGATCCTCCAACGCGCTTTCACCTGAGCTGAGGGGGATATATCAAGAAACAATAGCAGAAGCCAGAGTCTACTACTTGCATGTTTTCTGTAGGGCAAAAAAAAGTTCTTGAGCAAGAGTTACTAGGCACAGGAACAAACTGCTAGGAGATGTGAGGACTGGATCCGTCCCCTGAAGTCTCTCAGTGAAGCCTGGCTGCATTCTAGATGCTCCCTTTTAAGCACAAATTGCAGGCTCTGCGCAGGATAACCAAGGGATAAGCAAATGGCCATTCAGCAGTGATCGTGAGATGATCGAGTTTTTGATTCTTGGAAAAACAAGGAGAGGGGTTAGTAAAACTGCCACCTTAGACTTCCGGAGGGCAAATTTTGACCTGTTCAGAAGACTGCTGGACAAAATCCCTTGGGAGGCTGCCCTGAAGGATATAGGAGCCCAGGAAGGCTAAACATACTTCAAGAGAAAAGTCTTAAAGGCACAGGAGGAAGCTGTCCCTGTGTGCCGAAAAACAAGTAGGCAGGGAAGGAGACCGGCCTGGCTAAATAGGGACCTTTGGCTGGACCTCAAGAACAAAAGGAGAGTCTATGACCTTTGGACAAGTGGGCAGGTCTCTCACGAAGACTATAAAGATGTAGTGAAGCTATGCAGGGAGAAAATTATGAGAGCCAAAGCGCAGCTAGAGCTCAACCTAGCTACAGCCATTAAGGATAACAAAAAATGTTTCTATAAATTCATTAACAACAAAAGGAGGATTAGCAAAAATCTCCCTCCCTTATTGGATGCAGAGGGAAACATAGTCACAAAGAATGAGGAAAAGGCTGAGATGCTCAACACCTACTTTGCCTCAATCTTTAGCAGTGGAACAGGGAGGGGAGGCTGGACGAGGTCATCACAATTAAAGAGGAAGTGATCAGTGACCTGCTACACTGCTTGGATGCACACAAGTCTATGGGACCGGATGGGTTACATCCAAGAGTGCTTAAAGAATTGGCAGACGTGCTCACCAAGCCACTTTCCGTTATTTACCTGAAGTCATGGCTAACTGGGGAGGTCGCAATGGACTGCAGGGTAGCAAATGTAGCACCCATCTACAAGAAAGGCAGAAAGGAGGGTGCAGGAAACTATAGACCTGTCAGTCTGACCTCTGTACCAGGGAAGGTCATGGAGCAGATCATCTTGAGTGCCATTACAAGTCATATAGTGGACAACCAGGGGATCAGGCCTAATCAGCATGGGTTTATGAAAGGCAGGTCCTGCCTGACGAACCTGATCTCCTTCTATGACAAGATGACCCAATTATTGGATGACGGAAAGGCTGTAGATATTATCTACCTAGACTTTTGAAAAGCATTTGTCATGGCCTGGATGAGCACGTGATCTGCTGGATCAAGCACTGGCTGGATGGGCGGTCCCAAAGAGTGGTGGTCAATGGAGTTAAATCCAGCTGGCAGCTGGTCACAAGTCACAAGTGGTGTCCCTCAAGGCTCAGTGTTGGGACCATTTCTGTTTAACATCTTTATTGATGACCTTAATAAGGACATAGAGTGTATCATCAGCAAGTTTGCAGATGACACCAAGCTAAGCTGGAGTGTTGATCTGCATGAGGATAGGGAGGCTCCACAGAGAGACTTGGATAGATTGGACCGATGGGCCAACGCTAATGGAATGTGGTTCAACAAGGCCAAGTGCTGGGTCCTGCACTTGGGCCACAACCACCCCATGCATCGCCACAGGCTTGGGGAAGTGTGGCTGGAAAGCTGCCTGGCAGAAAAGGACCTGAATATGAGCCAGCAGTGTGCCCAGGTGGCCAAGAGGGCCAATGGCATCCTGGCTTGTATTAGAAATAGTGTGACCAGCAGAAGTAGGGAGCTGATTGTCCCCCTGTACTCAGCACTGGTGAGGCCACACCTTGAGTATTGTGTCCAGTTTTGGGCACCTGAATACGAGAGAGATAGTGAGGTGCTGGAGTGAGCGCAGAGGAGGGCAACGAAGCTGGTGAAGGGCCTGGAGAATAAATCTTATGAGGAGCGACTGAAGGAGCTGGGACTGTTTAGTTTGAGGAAGAGGAAGCTGAAGGGAGACCTCATCACTCTCTACAACTACTTGAAAGGACATTGTAGAAAGGTTGGTGCTGGTCTCTTCTCACAGGTAATTAGTGATAGAACAAGAGGGAATGGCTTCAAGCTGCAGCAGGGTAGGTTTAGACTGGACATTAGGAGAAAATTTTTCACAGAAAGAGTGGTCAGACACTGGAATAGGCTGCCCAGGGAGGTGGTGGAGTCACGATCCCTGAATGTGTTTAAGAGTCCTTTAGATGTGGTGTTAGGGGATATGGTGTAAGGGAGAACTTCGTAGAGTGGAGTTGATGGTTGGACTCGATGATCCCAAGGGTCTTTTTCCAACCTAAATGATTCTGTGATTCTATAAGGATACACAGTGTAGGAGTTCATTCTAGGCTTACACTCTGCCAATGCGTAAAGCACAAAGAAGAAGAATAAGAACTTAGATAAAAGGGCCAATTCTCAGAATATGATAAATCACAGGAGATATAATTTGGGATAATTTGCTGAGTGACTATCACCAGTGACAAGCGGGGAATTCAATAGAGTTCTGTGGTTTTTCTACTCTTTATTGGTGACGTACTTGCTGCTCCTGGAACTTTATATGGTTTTCAGAGACATTCAGTGGTCAAACAATATACTGCAGCTCAATGTTTTTGAAAAAAACTGAAAGTGTAACGATGTCAGATAGCTCTTAGCATAGTGAAAGCTATGAAGTGTAAACAAAGGACTAAGAAAACATTCTGTCTTCATTTTCTACCATGAGATTTTGTTCAGCAGTACACTGAAGTTAGCAAAAAAAAAATATTTTAGAAGAGCAAATATCATCTCTTCCACCAGTAAAGATACACATTTGTGCAAAATAAGTATTTGCTATCGATAGCTTTAGAACAACATAGACCACCAGCAGTACCTGGAAACCCCAGTCCTAGACAAGTATCCTGTTGTGCCGAAGATTTTATGATTGACAGCTACCCTGCTTGCAATAATGCCACTTTATATTATTGAACCAGAGGAAAAGGTCTCTTCTGAAACTACTTCTTCCTAGCATTCAGCTTGTACACATATAAAAATTCCCACCTTGCAGTTTAACACCAGGTGCTTAGGGCAGACTCATCCATAACGAGCTGGCCACCTTTTAGGATTTCTCAACATCTTGTAAGAATTTTAGCATTAAGATTCTATTAAGTTTGTAAAGCGGCATTGGTTACACATCTTTAAAGCCATATTCACATTGTGTTGCTTTATTGTCTGTATCCCATGAGGTATATTATCAATAAGTTTACTTTAAAAATTGAGGCAGGGATGTACTGAGTGACCATTCAGGTTTGAATTTCGTGAGAGCTCCTTTCCCTGTGCTCTGCCGCTTGCCAGCTTGGGCGGGCTGCACGGCAGGGACTGGGATGCGACTCCCCAGGACATGCAGAGGATGCAGGCAGTATGGGATGCAGGGATGCTGCCACAGCGGCGGGCGGGACTGGGACTAGGACCAGGACTGGGACCGCTCCCGGGAGCCACCGGCACCCGCCCGGCAGCTGTCCCTGCGGGTCAGCAGCTGGAGCGCCGGGCCGGGCCCAGCAGTGCTAGAGGGGAGGAAGAGGAGGAGGATGACCTGCCACTTGCAACAGCCTCGCAGGGATAGGGGAAAGCCCCATCCAGCTGCGCCCGGCCGTGCCTTCACCCTGCTCAGCTGCTCAACACAAGTTCCAAAAGGGGAGGCTTGGCTCCCAGCAATCGTGGAGCTTGCTCAAAACCAGCGAGGTCTTCTGATATCGATTAATATTGAGCTCTTTTTTTATTTGCTTTCCAGCTTTTCAGACTCTACTGCACCTGATTCACACTTTCAAGACTTCTTCCAGATGGGCAAGTAGACATTTTGCTTTAAAAAGCTAAAGCCACATTTCCAATGGATTAGCACAATTCTAGCAGCTGAGGTTTTAAAGGTAATGCTAGACAACGTGACAATGAACAATAAATACTGACGTAAAGAGCTAAATGTTTCCATTTCTGCATCAAAACTGGAAATCTTTTTCCTCCACCATCTTTGGATGCTGAACAGTACAAGTGGGTTTGTGAGCTCTGAACACCTGCCTGGCAAACCTGGGCTCCGGTAATATTCAGAATAATGGTTCCTAGCACTAATAAGCAAACATCACTCCACTGAAAATCACCCTATGATTAACACCATTACTGTTAAACACTTATCTGACAGAAGCACCACTTTAATAAAATAAAGATAACTAACTCGATTCCCTAGACAGCTTGTAACATGAAAGCCCAAACAAAAGGCTGGAAAAAGGAAAGAAAACGTGGGGAGAAGATATGTGAATTTACATGGCAGAGAACAGGCACAAGGTGGTTTGGTTTTGTTTTAAACTCTGTTGAGAGATTTCAGAAAGCCAGATACACCTACCTAGAATCGTACTGGCTTCCATGTGTGCAATTAGACAAAGTGTTGGCGACTGCAAAAATGAACCCATGGGAGTACTGATGACCAGACAAAAAGACCCAATTCTCCAAACTACTGTACCTTGAAGAGATGTAATTCTGCAGGTATGAGAAAGAACAGATGGGTTCTAATTGTTAATGCAAAACAAACACTGAGAAATCATATGCTACATTCCTAAGTTTGCCTGTTTGCCTATACAACAGTCTTACTCAATACAGACGGCTGTTGTGCGTGTGCTGGCTCTAGCACTACATGAAATCATTTCAGGGAGGTAAACTGGAAGAAAAAATGTTGATTTTACTTTTGTAAAGTGTTTTTTTTTCTGGTTTAGCATCCTGAATCAGTCCACACAGATGCCTGGAAAGTACCAAAAACTTGGAGAATACCGAAACTAAAGAGATTATGGGAGCACTCTGGCAGTGCAGCGAGGAATGAGGCAACGCCATCTCTCCAGTCCTAACAGACTGACTACTGGGAGGGGAAGTCAGCCTCCTTCCTAAGGAAGCCCGACTTTTAAATGACAAAGCAGCTTCATGAACTCAAGGAAGATATTACACCAATCCTGAAATAGTCTCCACATCTCTCAAGCCCTTTAAGCAACGGACCAAAGCCAGCCCAAAACCAGCCCAAGTCACAGCTGTATTCTTCACGATAGGGGTGCTTTAATCAGTACTTGCAAGGCACCAAGCACTCTGTGGATGGGTAGCAGATAAGCACACAGATTTTGCAGAAGGATCGTATTTGTCACTTGTAAGGAAGGCAGCTTCGTAGGAACAGAAAAGTTACTCCAAAACAAAACTACTGGGTTGCCAGTGGGGCCAAGTCACAACGATGAAGACAGCCAGCTCTGGAGACATGCAGAGGAACTGTGCTGGACTCAAGAAAGCCAAGTTGTACCAGGAACAAGGCTTGAACCTGAGTGTGACAGATCTGACGGCACAGAACAGTAGGTTTGTGACTTAAAAGGTAACTTTCGAAGAAATCAGTATCTTGAATTATAGAAAGGACCTCAGAAAGCTGGAGAAAGATTAAAAGGTGAGAAACAATACATCAGACCAGATGTGCATATTAGTGGAAAAATGAAGCTGCATTTTTCTATCTTTAAAGCCTGTAAATTGAGAATAAGCCTTCTTTCTAAAGAAATATACTCTGGTTCAATCAAAAATTTTTGGTCCTTGTGTAGAATTGCTCAAATAAACTCTACAGTGCCTCAGGTATGCAGACAGGCACTAATTTTCATTTATTCCTAAAACTTATGAACCATTCTCCTCTGTTCATTTCAATTGCTTCAGGTGTAGAATTAGCACCTGAGGTTGTAATCAGTGTATTTAAATGTTTATGATATAGTTCTACTGATTTCAGGGGTTGGGTTTTGTGTTTGGTTTTTTTTTTAATTTTAAGTGATAAATTCTTGTTTGATCACCCTTCAAATCTCTATTTAAAGTTTTAAAAAAATTGCACTTCTTCCCATTTCGCGAGCAGTCAGCATTGGCGTATGTTTACCTAAGAGACACTTAATAAACACCAGATGCTCAGCTGCCTGTTTGGACACATGTATTATGAACTTCCAATCATCCCATCCCACTCCTCACACTGTCACCTGCTCACATCGCAGAGAACCTGCTCCTCCTGCACACAGCCGCGCAGTTGGCAATATTTGAATTGCAGTGCAAGTCAGCCACGCATCATCCCGCAGGAGTCTGGAAATATCAGCTCACGTTTTTTATTTCCCAGGGACCCAAATAGATGAGGCAATTACTGACACGCTTCACTACAGAGTTTTAACGATCTGACAGAAGAACGAGACGGGCAAATTCAGCATAGCAGGAAATAACGATGGAGCTGTGTTCTCCCTTCTTCCTCCTGCCAAAAGCTGTTTGCATGAGGCTGCCACACAGCCCCTCATACCAACAGGTAGGAAAAACAAGGCTGGAGAAAAGGTTAAGCTGATTAAAAAGAAACACAAGCCATTTTTTCCACAAGAAATACCAAAAGCTTGTTTGCCAAGACCAAATACCTTGTTTGCCAGTTACAGTTCGGTGGACAGGTAGGAGCTTGGACACCTAACGTATAAACAACGGATATGTGGATTTAAGGTCATCTCACCCCACTCCTCACAAGACCTTCATCCAGAATAACCAGTTCTTGGACACCTGCAAGGCAGGCTTACACACGATAAACTGCTTCCAAAAGAAGAGGCCCTTTGACCCAGGTCCTAGACATACAGATATCAGCGCTACATTCAATTACCATGCCTACAAGCCTCAGTGTCTCCACGTATGTCACACCTGCCTGCCCCAGAGCTGGATGGGGTATTCATCAGGGAAAACACTAGCCGCATGCAGACCCAGCAGCAGCCCCATCTTCCTCCTGACCACTCTCTGAGCAGGGAGGACCACCACACTTGGGCAGCCAGAGGCTGGTGCCCCAGAGACACAGACAGTTGGCAGGAGACTTCCTAGGAGGACCAAGGCACTGCTACAAGTACAGGTGGATATATGGGTGATCTCAGCATGGGCTGAGGGCACAACTGCCTGCACAGGTGGTGTGCTTGCAAGTGACATTCTGGAATGCGCCAGCAGTCCCACAAGCACTTTGGTGGGTGCAGCAAGAACACAGACAAGGGGCCTCTCAGAGCAAAAACTCCTTGCTGCCGAAACACGGAACTTGAACTTACATTTGAAGTAAAAGTTTGACCTCCTGTGCTCAGAAATAGAGAGATAAGTGCCCTGATCCTTGGCACTGCCCAGCTATTTTGCTGGGCCTAAGTGCAGTCTGCAAAACTGGTGTTAAAAGCAAACTCCTACCCATTAGCGTTTAATCACAGTCATGAATTATTCCGAGGAAAGTGGTACTTCTCCACTCACAGCAATTTTAGTAAAATGTATTGTTTGATTTTTGCACAGTGAAATAGGAGTGTGACTGCTATTGTAAAATATCGTATGAAATTGCAGCAGTAATAGGGTAGAAAGATTTATATTTTGTTTTCTGAAGAAAACTTCCTGCACATATTGATAGATTGCTAGACTTCACCTAAACAATTAGATGTTGATAAACAGTACAATTTGAAAAATTTCTGTTACAGAATAACCGATTGACCAATACTATTGATTCTCAATGGGCGAGGAGAGCAGGGGATGAAAGCTGACCTTTTTCATTCTATGGCGTCCTCAGGCAGAAATGCTTTTTAAAATAGCTTGCCTGAAATGAAGTATCAAACAACACATGGCATAAATGTCAACTACTCCTGATTCAAACTTGCAAATGCTGCCAATCTTCATATGTGGATCAATACTAGTCTGAAAGACAGCTATTACGGAGCAAATGGGAGGATTATAAAAGTAGTGAGAAGGGATTAATTTCTAGTTATCTTACAGCAAATAATACTAAAACAATATCCATAATGGATATGGTTTTACAGCTAATAGAATAAAGACTCTTCCTCCTTGAGGACTGTGGGATAGAGATAGCTATGGTTTCAAACACAGTGTTTGAAAATATCAAAAATATTAACGTAAAAAAAATCTGCATAATGGTTACTTTTGAAAATAGGGGATATGTAGGTCTCTTGTGTGAGTGCATTTCTACCGCAGAAGTGGAAAGTCTCATGCCATTTTGAAACAGAACAAAACCACATCAAGCAGAGGGGAAAGCGGGAGAAGGCGGGGGGATTACTAAAAACCTGAGCTTTTCTGCCCTTCAGAAATAAAGTATCCAGGATAGAGTCAACTCTGAAGCAACAGATCACCACAGTGCACACTGAATAGAAGCCGTGACTAACAGCAATGAACTTAAAAATTGCAACAGCAGCGACCTATCCGAAAGGCTGCATTACTTATATCTCCCTTAGGCTTGTATTTCAAACTCTCCCAGTGAGTCAGGAGAGCCTCATGTGATTATGAAATACGAAGGAGGCATAAAAGCAAGAGGACATCCTGGGTGAGACCAACTGGTCTCATCATCCTCAGATGTGCTAATACAACATGCTTGGGGAAACTCTACAGCAAGGAGGGCAAGTACATGAAGACTTCTTTCTTCTTTCCCCTTTCTTGCCCCAGCCTCTGCAGAACTTCCCAGCTTCTAATAAGAAGCAGTTAATTGATCCTCCTAACCAGCAGCAGCTTTAGCATATGCTAATTTACTAAGCGTACTGCTAAGATCAACTCAGCATTCTTATAGATGTACATGGGTACATTAGTTTTAAGGCCTTTCGGATTGTCCCATGTCACAAAACATACACACAGCTCTCCTAGCAGAGGAGTTTGTGAAACCTTCCAACACCAGGTACGCATGATGATGTCAAGAGTAAGAGGCTGGTGAAGAAGGAGGCTATAAGAAGAAGCACAAATGAAACTAGATACACAGTGTTCAAGAGCTGTCAACCTCATCACAGACTTCAGCAGCTGTTTGGCTGTTGCTGCATCTCTACCTTTGAAATCCTCCCATTCATAAAAGACTATTTATCATAATAGGTGTACATCAATGCTGCTACTCACAGTTTAGAAAACGCATATCACTGCCAATGGGAAAATGGATCTAGAAGTTCAACACTAGTAGATTTACATTTCTGAAGTTTCAAATAAAAATTGCTAGCAAGTGAGAAATACATATTACACATCAGAATAACCATATGAAGACTGTTAGAGAAGAGATGCCTCATTATCCTCAACAGTTACCACAGACGTTATTTATCTTATCAGGTACATCAGCTCATACAAAATTATTGTAGTTGGTATTTGTCATAACTCTTTGTTAGTCCTGACTCACCTTTATGATTTGATAGATAGGAAAAGTCTGAGGAAAAAAAAAAACTCACTAGGAAAAATATTGAGCTAAACTGGGTTTTAAACTGGAAATTTAACTTGGAAAAAAACACAACCAAATGTTATCTGCAAACAGTGATTTTTTTTTTTCTGTTTATCAATGTTTTATTCTGTTCCACTTCTCTATTTTTTTTTAACCACAGTGCTATCAGCAGTATAATATCCAAACTGCTCTGTGCTTTTAAGATGACAAGCAATTATCACTGACTTTTGATTTGGAAGTTATGTTACCTCTCTCTGGAAGCTGGACAGTGACATCCATAACAAAGACTTAAGTTCCCATCATGGGCAAGAACTTTTTTTCATGTATTGTTCCAATATAGTAAAAGGAAACCAGATTTTTTTTAAAAAAAATAATTAATTTACAAGCTACATTTAAGCGTTCTACATAATACAATATAGGAGCGAAGGACAAACCCTTTTCCCTAGACTTCATGGTTGTTTATTGTGGGGTTTTGTCTTTTAAACAATTTCTATTTGCTTTTAACCATTTCAGCTGTAACTATTCTGGATGGTACAAATTATTCCCGGATAAGAGTCCCACTCTTAGTGAAAGCACAAAGATGTTAAGTAGCAAAGCATACCAGGATTTATTAAGAGTATGAAGCTAGGTATTACCAAGGGGAAAACTATAACTGATTCTTGGCATAACCACTGTGAATGACAACGTAACAAGAAATTAGTTTATCCAAAACATTGAAAAGTGCTGCTTTCCTGCTAAGAAATACAGTGTTCAGGACTTTCATGCTCAAGTTACAGATCAATAAATGAAACTACACCAGGATACTATAAGCAGCTGCCCAGCATTCAGTTCTACAAGAGAAAATCTGCATTCCTGCCCCATCTGGCACCAGGCTTCCCCTTGTTATGCCACTGAAATTCTTCCATCTTTTTATTTTGAAAATTTCTATGCAAAGTCTTATTTGGCCCATAGGAAACTGATACTGTGTACAATTATTACATCCCATGTCTGCAGGAGCAGCTGCTGAGAACCAATTATTTTCAAGCAGGTTGGAAAGTTTTAATTTCCTTCATTTCTGGGGCAGCTCCTCTAACCTAGGGGAAGAGGAAAGTGAAAAAGAGGGCAGTGTGTTTCATTTGTTGAGAAACCTACTTTGGCTTTTTCAGTCCACATTAAGTTGTCAGACATTTGTTTCAAGTCATCAAATTTGGGGAGAGGAGAGTCATCTTTCTTGAATGCTTGTGGCATTTGGTAAAGCCAATCCCAGTCCTGACCGAGGCCATCAGACGAGCCTCTAACTCATCCCATGTGTGCTGATCTACACAGTAGAAACGGGGACTAGCTCTTCGGTCTCATTTGTGGCGTTTCTTACCCTGGACAAGCAGGCTCAGGCTACAGCCCAGTCAGAAAATACTGATCTGCACGGAGGTTATCAGCTCCAAGAGGTACAAGGCAGAGCAGAACCTGGCTTGTAATCATTTTTCCTTCCTGTATTTGTAGAATTATCTTGTTTTCTGGATGAAAACAAGTTGCATTATGCACAGTATACATTCAAACTCTCCACAGCACCACGGAGCTTGCTCTTTATCCAATCATGCCCTCTGAAACCCATAGGTCCTCCCTAGGTTTCCCAGAATATTCTCATGAGTATCAAGAACGCTGAATGAGAATCCCTTTAACAATATAAAAGTTATTGTACTCTTCATATACCTTCTTTCTGACAAAAAGACATGAGAATAAAGCTATGAAAGAGTCAGCTATTTCAACAGTTGAAGCACATAAAAGGAACATTTTAATAGGTCTCTGTAAATTCAAATAGCAGTGCTCAAACAGCCTTGTAAGAATAAGACATTATCTTTGTTCAACAGTGTTCTCCTCAAAAATTTTTGAAGTACTTGAAGAATTAGTGTTCCATGAAATCACTCAAAAAGAGCGTTGCTAAACAAGTAATTTCCAGGTTAACATTACAATTCTCCATCCTCCTATTGAGTTCCCCTGTTACAAGTTTGCTGATGTGTTCAAAAGGTGTATGTTAATTATAAAGCACATGATACGAGCAATCTCTTTACAAAAACAACCCCAACATTGTTTTGCTTACCGAAAATAAGGATTGTGGTTATGCAAGTCTGTAGCCAAAATGAAATTCCTCAGAATAGGTATATATATAAACAGAGAGAAAAGAGTCCTAGTTCTACGAAGCAGGATGTAGCGTAATTGAAGAAAAGATGACAAAATTTGCACTGGAATGATGAGATCCAAAGAACCTGTTTAACTGTATTAGACATGCTGTTGGTACCTCAAAAATACTGGTACATTATCCATTGTGATGGAAGCTTAAAAGACAACTATCCCCAAACAAATATTACACCATTTCAAGGAAACATCAAAAAAAAGTAGAATATTCCTACAGTTCACCACCGTGTTTAAAAAAATTATCTAAGAGATGCTCTTACAAGGAAACCATGACTTTCAAATTAAGGCAAGCTTCTGAGGAGAAAAGGGGGATATAAAAACAATCTGAGTGGCCATTTTCTATATTCTCCCTCATAATCAAACTGTACCTTTCACTTGTTAATGAAGTAAAAACATAATCCAGTTCTGAGATGTTACACAGTCCCTATTTTAGCAGCCAGATCACAAATTTATTTTAAGATGACAGAATGGCAGTTCTTAATTGCTAATTTAAATTATTAGAAAATCTGAAAGAAAAATTCTGAAAAGGGTGGTGGTGGTTAATAAATCTATTACATTCTGAGCATCTATGGTAATAGAAGAAATTTAATTCAAGCCAACCAATCCATCCATGAGTCAACAGCATCTAAGCATTTTTCAGCAAACAACTTTTCCCACTCATCAGTGAAAAGCTGATTCTTCTGGCAGCTGAATGGTTAAGTGAACTGATACAAAACCTTTCAAAAGAATAAGGTAGAAAATTTCATCATTTATATTTTGTCTCTTCATACGTACTTGAAAGATTTAGTTAGCACAGAGTATTAGGTTGAAATGTACGAAGTTAAAGACGAAATCAGAGCAGAAAAAGTCTCTACATAAAGGATTTTGGTTTATTTAAAATAAGTGTAAGGACATTCATTATTACCTATGCTTATTTCAGTAGCACAAGTCTGACAAACAAGAAATATTTACCTTTTTCCTAGAATCTCTCTACTGTTGGCACTTCAAATCTGCTTCTTCTTCTCTTCTCAGCCAAAATACCTACATTAGCCAAATATCATATTTCTTAGTGTTTACTCTGCACTCTGCTAGCATAAAACTTTGAGGAGATTGTTCCCTGAGAAAAAGTGTTTTTCAAAATAAGTAACAAAAAAGAGCCACTTCCTTGTGGAGGAAGAGTATAGTGATTCCAGATATAAGAGCTTGCTCTGCAAATGAGGAAAACTGGAATTATTTAAAAAAAAAAAAAAAAAAAGGAGAACCATGTAAAGCTCCCAGCTAGTTCTCTGTCCTATGAAAGCGTCAAGAGAAATAGTTCTGCCGCAACTTCTCTCATGACCTTGAAGTGCTTGGCTCTGCTACAGGAAGTGAGATGAAGCCCATGAAGCTTGGAAGTAGAATTAAGCAGCTTATGAGACTCCACAAAATTCAACAACAGAAAGAGAGAACATTTTCTTTTATGTTAAAAGCAAAAATCCCACAACTTACACTTTCCATTGACTGGCTGCTAACTCTTTTTAGAAAACAGTCTACCTAAGCAATACTTACAGCTCTACATAGTTGTCATATTATGCATTTTTTCCATAAATAACATATTTTACACAAATTAATCTTATAGCAAACTTCCATCAAATTTTATTCATTGTACATTATTTCTCTGACAGCCTAGATCCCCAGCTGCAATACATCAGTTTCACCCTTTTGATTTATGCAAACTGAAGACTGTTATGTACGTGAACATTTTCACTCCAGCTGCTGCGCATTGTCATTTCTGAAGTGAAGAACTGTAGAGCATTCAGCCATCTCCTGAACTGCTCAGATCAGTAACTGAAAAATATATTATAACAAAATGAGTCCATAAAGAGAATTCAGGGAATAAACAAGTCAATCCACATCACTATGCGCACGAACAATCTGGACATCAAGCTATGTGCTTAATTTTGCACAACACAAATTAGCTGCTAAGAAAAGGAGCCCAAGGTATAAAAGTTATGAGGGGACAGTTCTGCCTAGGTTAGCTGGTGGAAAACAAACTATCATCTTATTGCTAAGAAAGGTAGGGGCGCACTAATTACAACATAGCATTTATTCCCTGTAAGTAGAAAACATCAGTTTATCTGCTCACATTGTTATGCCTGCAGTATTGTTTTATTTAAGAGCAGTAATGGGATTGTGAAGCAAATCCTCCCATCATCCACACTACTCATGTTGGTTTGGATAACCTAGCCATTTTGGTGCACATTTACCGTATTCCTTCAGAGCAAACTAAACTATAATCTCTTCTCCAGTTATACACAAAACATGTTTCAATCCCTATGGGGTACATAAGCATTTGAACAAGAGTTCGGTCCTTTGGACGACACTGAAACTATTGATTTCTTTTGCTACTTGTCTTGAAATGCATAAAAAGGGACATAAAGCCAAGAGACACCACTGCAAAATTTTGACTGTAGTTGATTTCACAAAGATGAAGCTGTAATAACCTATTATTAACACTACGTGAGAAAGCGTCTAGAAATATTAGGTAGGAAGACAGAATCTTTTACAATGGTGTTTGACACTAAGCCCAAAACTAAGAACTGTTAAATAGTGCAACATCTACAAGACCATTTTTCATGGCCATCCCCTTAAACTAATATGAATTAGGCCTTCTTGCACTCATTTAGTCTGCTATCTGTAATAACCAGGTAGATCCCTGGAAGTTTATTCAGCAAATATTTAATGGTATCGGTCATCATTACATAGATCAAAAAGTTACATTAACCTTGTACATCAGGTCAGCAACATGTTTGGAAAGCTTGTTATCAGCTCTGATCATTATTACCTCAAACCTTTAACAACTTCCCTATACATCACAAGCCCAGGGTCAGGGAGTTAATAACGTGTATCAGCATTCTCAAGCATACAATTGAGAGAGAAGAAAAGCATAGTAATGGAGAGTGGTAGGAGCAGCTTAATGTCCTAATAAATGAAATTAAAGGTGAAGTTGACTATAGAAGAATGACAGAGGCTATTTAAGTGCCTTGGAACTAGCATTGCTGAGATCTATAACAAACATTTTACGTATGTGAACCTCAATAACAAAACAAAATAGGTGCATTAGAGGTATGGGGAGTGGTTGGAGAAGTAATGTTTGAAGTAGATTGAAAAGACTGCAATTGTATGTGTTTGGAGACATACTCTGATCCTCTTATTTTACCAGCAGCTATTACTCAGAACATTAAGTTCATAGGAACAGCTGGCCATAATTTTTCTGCTTCTGGGGCTCATATCCTGTAACAGTACCACTGTAGGCCCATCCGTATTTTTCATATGGCACTGTGTTTGATCATCCAGCTTTTAAAGTCTTCCACCCCACCTCCCCATTTAAGGTATTATGTGATCATGGGAAAGTAGTAGGAATTTTTCCATGAAAAGCGTGAGGTTTATTCATTTAATAAAAAGTAAGAAAAGCTAAGCACTTTCTAATGTCTCTTTCTCCCATATCACGCCACTTGCTTTTGGTCATTATTTTGTTTTCACACATGGCCATACAACAATAGGTCTCCAAAAATGGCTTAGCTCAAAATGAATCATGAAACTTGAATCTTTTGCAAGCAAGAAAAAAAAAAGTCATCCCCTTTATAAATAAAAGAAAAAGCAGTTTTAAGAGCAACTAGGCAGAAATAACTGATGCACATGTAGACAGAAGTACATTCATTCTTAGTTTTTGAAAGACTGAAACAATACAAACTTAAAAGCTACTCTGCATTTGCTATTAAAAATCCCATGAGTCTGCACAACTTGGTGTCATGACTTTGGCTTGGATCAAAACTGCTCTACATACTTCCACATGCTGTAGAAGGCAATGGTGACTAGTTAATAGGAGGAGGATCCAAGAAGCAAACTCTCAGACTTACACTGTGCAATCCTTATGCATATACCATGCAACTATTTCTCCCCATATAATGTATTTAAGTACAACAAACACAAAAAGGAACCAAAATAAAACCCCCTCATCACTGCTAACAAAAGTTGTAGCAGGGCTCGTTGCTTCCCAGGTAAATATCAACAACACATAGAGAAGGGGAAAATCATGAACTAAGCAAGATTCACCAAGTTAATTTTACACTTTTGATAAGATTAAGTAGACCAAAGCTTTGGGTTTTATTTTTTCATTCTTCATTTGTATGCTTGATTTAAGCTCTCTTGACGAGTCTAGAAAGCGCACTTATTAATAGCCATGGCCTTTTCTGATAGATTAGTTCTTAACAGAAACAAAGTCCTTAAGCCAGGTGATTCAGCAACCTGCATGAGCCATTGCAAAATATTCATACATACAAGATCAATGCTTTTTTTTTTTAGATTGTTCTTCCTAACTTTCCCAATAAGACATCTTATTAGAATTGATAACATAATTTGATAGCAATTCCTTCCAACTGAATAAAAGCCTTTAATTATCCTTAAGTATAATGTTTATTTTCATCTCATGTAGTATATTAAAGCTCAAAGAATCAGAAGTCCAGAATGAGATGAGAACAACAGCAAAGTGAAAGAAATATCTAATTTAAAAAAAAAAAAAATAATCTAGTCAAGACTTTCAGGAGTTCCCATTACCACTTGTCAGGGCTGTCGTGAACAATGCTGCATTGATTTGTTTTAGTATTAATGCTGGGTTTCTCCCCCCCTGCCCCAAACTAGTTAAACCATTCATGCCTACTCTCACTGTTGATGAGGCGGTCAGGTGGATTTAATAGCACACCATCTGTCTGTCTGAACAAGTTGTAGTGGTAATGCTGCTAAAGCTTAAAAGAAGCTATTTGCACAGAAATCAGGGCTGCAAAGAGTAAACAAAAGCTTATGAAGATAAATTGTCAACAAATCTGATTTTCAATCAAATTGTATTCCTAATGAAGCATGTGATATTTCAACTGTAAGGACACTCTCCCCATATCTAGACCCCCTCTTCATTTTCCAGTGTCACAGATTCAAGACTGCTTTGAAGTACATCTCCATCTTTTGAAAATAAAACTCACTTACTATTAAACCTGGAGGTCAGTGAAGGAAGAATGACGTGTGCATGCATCAAGAAAGATCAACTTGGCTAGGCATAACTGGAGACAGCAATTCCTTGCTCTAACCTGAAGGTTTGGATTTTTCAGCTTGTTTGCCTTGAGAAATATTTCTAAGTGTCAGGGGTGAAAAACAAAAGGAAAGAGAGGAAACCATGGTAGGACAAGTGGTCCTTTGAATAGACAGAGCATTATTAGTCTTTGGTAGTTTTGGTAAAGAATATTAAGCCCGAAGTAAACAGCCACAGCATGTGACTTGTAAAGAGAGATGATAAACATGCAGGTGTTAATTTGCTTTTTCCCCAGCAAGTCAGGAAACATTCCTGTTTTCAATATCTCCGTTCTTGAATAAACACAACATAAACCTCTGTCTTTAGATCACTTGGAAAAACTTATTTGTGTTCTTGGCACCATCCAGTGTAAGTTTCTTGAGGAAACCTAAGGCAAAGGACAAGAAGGAAGAGGATGATGGGGGCACTTCTAAATTTGAAGACACTCATATTTTGGTCAAAGACGAAAATCATGTGCAATACAGTTTCTGGAAAGGACCAGTGGGTTACAAGCAATGCTGCAAGGCTGAACATCGTGCTTATGACTGCACTCTACATACCGATTTTGGTGTCATCCCAAAGGATTACCCACAATCACATAGATTACTGGGGTTTTAAAAGGAATTAACGGATTTTATATGTTTTTGTACTCATCCTTCATTCAATTTGGTTAATGTGAAACATTATCCCATTGCTGACCTCCAACTAACTGTCTACAGCTATGGGTCTCTTTCAGTTTGCATTTTAGTTATTTGCAAAGGTGTAAGAACTTCAGGTGTTTTTCACTAGTAATAAGAGGTCCAAATTTGTTCCACTTCTAGAGTCTTCTCAAACAGGCAGACTCAGTTATTTTATCTTATCATACATTAAGTTACTATAATATAGTTTACACAAAATAAACTTCATGCCAAAATTATGTAGTGTTTCAAATTATGCTAGTTTCAATCTGACAGCATCTTGAAACTTCGTCACCAGTACTTTTCCCACATTTATAACATTGCTTTATCTTGAGTTACAAGACAGTATTTTTTTCCCCTTCACAAGCTTTTCACTGAGAACGTAAGAGGAAAATTAAAAAAGTCACTCATCTGTAAATACTGGTTCTCAAATCAGCTTGTAGGATTTCAGATTAAACTTCTTAATTAAAAAAAATATACAGATCCTTCGAGAGTGACGCAGGTCGGGAGGGCTTGTAAAGCAATAGTGAGAAAAAAACCCAAAACATTAGCTTCTGTTCTTCTCCATTCACATCCTACCTGGGCATCTGCCGCTGAGAAATGAGATCTCATGGTCAGAGGGCTACATGAACAACCACCACCTAAGCCCGCTCCTTACAATAGCTTACAGATGCTCCCTCCTACCTTACTTTTTACTTTCCCCAAAACAGACATCCATCCCTTCTTGAGTCACCCTGCTTTCTTTTTCCAGCTCAGTCCTCTGAAGGCTGTTGCAGAGATCTCTCCTTTCCAACCTTTTCCTCCCACTCCCATGTCTTTTTGAACAGACATTTAGTGTCAGTCCCCCATGTCTCTGATGACTCTTCTACCTTGTTCTCACTGTCTTCTCCTTCTTTTCCCCTCTGACAGCTTTTAAATTAATTTCTATAAACTCTAGCTGTTCCCATGAGAGGCACTGCTGCCCAGCGCGCCCGGGTGGGGAGGCTTCTGCCTCTCACTCCCTTGGCAAGAGTGCAAGAAAGTAATCAGCTGGGTTTGAGGAGGCCAGTTTGCTCAGCTGCATCAGGCCACTGCTCCCCATGCTGCCATGGAAACGATGGACAAAACCAGGACTCAGGCATAGTTCATTCAGCAGGCTGTTTGTGTTTTGTACCTTTTCTGTCCATGATGCTGTTTGCTAATGGAACCTTGCTAGCTTCCGACCTGTTTGAGGGGAACATCTGCTATACTCTTTCAACGTCTCTCCTACAGATAGGCACCGAACCGCAGAGCAGCTTTCATATTCACATGCACACACACACAGAGCATACTCAGTAACTGCTATTCATTACTGCCAACACTGAATAAACGGTCGGATCAGATGTTAACAGGTAAACAAGAGACTGCTTTTTCCCCCCAGCGTACCAGAAACAGCATGCTGCTTCAGACCCAAGAACTGCATCTAGCCTGATCAAAAGCAGAAACCAGCATGCTGAAGTCTAATGGGAAAGCTGGTAAAATACTCTTGGCAGGTTGCTGCCAAGTCACACGAGGAACTTCTGTAAAGTTTCCATCAGGGACTATGACTATATATTTGCTTTCTTCTTTTCCCCACGGTAGCTCTAAAGTTGAGGTTTTATTACCACACTGAACCTATGTTCTCCTGACAAAAGATGTTGACAGGGTAAGAGTTGAATGTTTACAAGCATTTTCTGAAAACACTAGCATTTGGCAACTTTCTGACATCTTTTCTCACTTTTTATTTACCTACTATCTGATGGAAGTGTCTTATGTTTCATGATCATACAAAATTTTGGTTAATCTTGTAAATAGAAGCTTTAAATCTATTTTATTAATTATTAAAATTAAATCTATTTAAATCTAAAGGCGGGGGGGGGGGGGGGGGGGGGAGTACTAGAAGAGCCTTACCCTCTTTCTTTACTTTCTTTTAAATTCAGAAATTACTTAACCTGAATAACACAGGTTTGTAACCCTTTCTTTAACCTCTCTGTCCTATATTGTTACCTCTTCCACTGCAGCTTGACAAAAATTAAGTTGTAAGCTTTTCAACAGAGAGACTTTACAAAAACCAGTTGCACACTGAAATAACAAAAAAACATTAGCAAAAATTTTTAGTGGAACACTCATATGCGAGGATCGAGACATATCCATCCTGGGTAGCCACCTTAATCATCTGCAACAGTTGACTATTTGCCCCCTCATAAGTGTTCAGTAATAGGAGGACACTGGCGGAACGTATTTTGCGTAGCAGGTAGGGAAAATCATAGGTTTCGTTAGCCTTGATTTACTAAATGGGCAACAAACACGGTCTGCATAACCATCCGTAGAAGCAAGGCTTCTCTTTGAATCAAACAGGTTGCTTTCTGCACTTGAATTTGTCTCTCACTACGCTCACATACTAAGTTGGAGAGTTTAGCTGCATCTTTTAATAGGACAACAATTACGTTAAAAGAGTATTTTTAAGTAAAGTTAAATGTGATAAACCAGAAGGTTTGAAGGTGGAGAGTTAAGAACCTGCACTCTAGTCCAACGTCAAACAGGAAGGCAAAGACCAAAACAAAGTAAACTTCCTTAGATTTACCACTGTTTCTTCTGCAATTTATTTTTAATCAACAGGTCTCTTACTGCCATCTTCAGCTATCTTACAGAGCTTTTGTGTCATTTGATGAATAATGCAGCCTATTGTCACCCCAAAAGCTGAAATATTGAAGTGATAGCTTTTGCCAAAATCTGAGGCAACAGAAAACCGTTGGACTTCCAGGGAAAATAAAGGAACTTTTAAGGTTTGTTGGGTTTTTTGTTGGTAGTTGTGAGGGGTTTTTTTGGTTGGTTTTCATTCCCTCTCCCCACCCCCTACTCCTGTGTCCCGTCCCCCCCCAGCCGTTACTGCCACTACATGTTTTCTTCATCTATGGAGAAAAGGTTGTTTTCATAATTAAATATTGTCCCCCAGGTGCACTCGAGTGGGTAGTTCTCTCACAAATAAATGAGAATATTTGCAGTTCCATCCAGTAAGGCAATTCAGGCAAATCAATGCTAGCGGTTCAATTCTCAGTGTACAATTATACCTACTCACAATATTGCTTATCAATACATACATATACAGGGCCGTGGTAATCTGCCTTTCTCTTCAAATTTATATGCACTTTTATTTTTGAATGTTTTCATGAATAGCTAATTTTTCCCTGCACAACAATGCACCTTGATTGTCTTCTGTTAAACAAGAACTGCTATTCCCTGAAGCCACTAAGTGTCAAAGAAATATTTTTAGACATTTCTAGTCAGTTTTCCATCTCATTACAGTGGTTGTTAGCGTTGTACTAAGATCACTCTGTCCCACCAGACTCAGAAGTGAGACACAGTGGTTGCCTTCCCATATTAACTAGCTATTCTTTGGGGAGGGGGCAACACAAAAACAGAAGAGGGCTCCCATGGCTGCAAGTTTTCCTTGATTTTCAGACATGAACACTGCACTCTGTTAAAGCCTCCAAAGATAATCCCCTTGAGATGAAATTTAAGCAAGCATTCATTTTCCTTTTTAATAAAAAAGCTTAAAGAAAAGCCAGAGTATCTGTAGCAGTTGCCGTGGCCGTTTCAGTCTATGTAAATGCACCTTTATTTTCTAGATTTACAGGTTGCTTACATTTAAGGAAGCAGCTGAGAAGGCTTTCTTTTTCCTTGAGGGAAGAAGAAAACAGCATGAATACCAAGGCAGCAAGAGCGGAAGGGGAGAATAAAAGGGAACCAGATCCTATCAACATCCTGTCGATAAAGAAACAGAATTATTTGCTTGCTGCATCTGCCTTCCACAGAAATACGGCACCAACACCTTGCAACTGTCTAAGAACTACATCAAATAAGTAGGCTCGTACAAGAGCTTTATTTTGAAAAACTGTAGTTCGCTTCCCATTTCAGTGGCTTGAACGACTCACAACAATATATTTATATAGTTATCATGCAGAGAACATCCAACAGAATTTTAAACCAGTTTGGGATGAGAATAACTTTCATACAGAAGACACTTTCTTTTTTTATGTAAGTCTATCACTTGGCTTGTAGAGGCTCATTTCAAACAACATCAAGCAACGGATTGCGAAGAGCAGAAAAGCGATCACTTGGAAAAGAAATACATGTTAAGATGTCTGTAGGTTTTTTTAGCCTGTCAGTTTTTCAGAAGTGAGACGTGTAGTGCAGCATAATGGGGAGGGGAATAAATAATCTAGCACAGGGGAGGAAAAAACAAAATGAAAAAACACCAAGGTAAGTCCAAATTCCAAAGAAAAGAGATAAGTAAAAAGCCACAATAAAGTCCATTAATTGTTCCTTTGTTATTTAACTACAACAGCCAGAAAAAGGGGGGGGGGGGGGGAATATCGTATAATTGTATAGCTCCTGCTACAGTTTATTTCTCTGAAAGCAGAGCTGAGGAACACCTAAATCTCAAGAGCTGTAAGCAAAACAAGAAACTTCAATATGAAAGTTTATGGTAAGAGAAAGCTAACCACAGTTCAAGCTAAAGACATGTATTGTATTTCTTTGATAACATTTCCACATTTCTATTGGATTCTAGCATAGAAAAACACTGGGAATCCATTTTAAGACTCACTTGCTTGCGAGATGGCCCTTAAAGACATATTAAGCTTTGCTTTTCCCTCAACAGTGCCTATTCCCCTTTAAGTTTTAAAGATTGAATAAATATCCCTGATTTCAATACAATAATGAAAAAATAAAATAAGACAGACACACTTCTGTCCCCTAATCATAAAGTGCACCCCAGCCCACAGGCTTTTTGGAGACCTTTTTGAGCATGACCTGATACCTACATGAAGGGGGCTTCACTGTTTGCTCTGGGAATACTACCACTCTCACCAACCTGTGAGCAGAGCTGAAGGGAAATAGTCTCCTGTGAAAAAGAATTCCATTTCCAACTGGCCAGAAAGCTGTTTTTCTTTTAAAGACATGTCATGGTGGGCTGATTTCACTCTAGACAAAGGCTGAAATAATGTAATTAAACCCAAAATTTATTAAGGGAGGCAAAAATCAAATTAAACATGAAATGCATGATTGTGCCGCAAGTCTCATTTAACCATCACCAGGAATTCAGATGAGAAAGGGTGCAACCTGAATTAGAGCTAGTAAAATAACAGTCTTACATTTCTTTTACACCCTCCACCCCAGCGTCATCCTTTAGGGACTGTTTGTCTGACACAGGTCTTCCTAAGGAACCTACTGTTTGCACTTGGGCCAAAGAACAATCCCATGACTTCTGTTACAGAACATCACTTGAGATCTACCTCACAGCCACATCTTACCACTCTTCACCTCTGAGGGTATCTTTTGGAAACTAGTCCAGCCTTAGAAATATAGCACACAATACTTTTTAGAATGTGCTAAAGGCTAATTTGCATGCTACGTTACAAATGCCCCATCAGTAACAACTTCTAGTGTCTTTGATGGAATATTACTCTGCTTGGTACAAGAAACCACTTAGAGATGAAATACAGACATGCCCATCGGGGAGCTGAAAATTAAGCTATATCTCAGAGTCACTTTTTCAGGTCAAATTAGGCAGTGCTGAGCTGATACAACTGCTAGTAAGAAATAGGTAAAGTTCTCTACAAATCCACACTCTAGTTGTGTAGTTATTACTCTCAGGAAAACATTTCCTGAGATGTTTTCGGATGTCATCCGGAGATGACACTTACATTTCCTCCAAGATTTACCCAGTTCGGTAGCCTGCATTAAGCTTAAAACAGGTGAGAAAAACCCCAAGCAAAGGCAGCATCATGCTTGTGTGTTATCTGGAAATGTATAGGAAGGTACCTTCATGGCATTACTCATACTCTCCTTTACAGAGTAGCACCAGAAGTCATTGAGAAAAGATTTGTGCCAAGCTTGCAGATCTTACTTCCTGAAAGTTTGAAAACTGAATACTTGCATGTTGCTCCCTTTTAAAAATAATTTCTGAAGGTCAGCAGGGACTGCTGGAAGAAGATTCTGCATCACCCTGGAAAACTACAAAAAAGATGGCATGTGTCAGTGCTAATACCTGCTGGACTCAGCATAGCAAGCAAAAAAAAAAAAAAAAAAAAATACAGCTTCATGCACAGAATATACCTGCTGCACAAACACTTGATATCCATATTCAAAGGGATGCAATTAAAGAACTAGAAGACCACGCTAATTAAAGTGAAAAGGCAGAGATCACACTGACAAAAGAGGGAGAAAAATTAACTTGGCCTGAATGACATTCAGAATACTGGAGCAGCTACAAATAGGAAGGATGAATTGTGCCTGCAGCAGAAGGTGCACAGCATGTGGGCTTCGCTGTTAGCTACAGTGCTGAATCCAGGATACGGATAAAACAAATGGGAAAAACCACTTGAAAACAAGGCAGAGAATGCAAGGGTGGTGCCAGAGGACTGGACACAGGTATTTAGCAAAGAAAGAGGTTAAAGCCATTTAGGTGAAGAAAAAGGAGTTCCATTTTTCAAAACTGCATCCTTTGGATATAATGCAAGGAGAGGGTACAATAGTCTTGACAGAAAAAATCTCCATGCTCAGTCACTAGTTTTTCCTTAAGAGGAAACACATGAAAACATTGGTAGTTTGAGATGCCTTAGATTCAGCAGGGGAGTGAAGTTTCTCCTTAAAGCAAAGCCCAGAGAAACATTTTTTCCAAAACGGTCTACATTGAGACAAGAAAAAAGGTAGTTAAGGAGTCAAGTTTCACCTGTCTTTGTAGAAAGATTTAGTACTGAATGATTGCAAGAGAAAGTTGTTTGACAGAAGCATTTTGCCAAAGCAGGAATCCAACACCACCTGCACACCAAAAGAGTAGCTATTCAGCAACAGCAACACTTATCAAGAGTGAACCTTTACAACATTCAGAGGACCTGACTTAGAATGGATTTTGGAGGATGCTGCTTAACATTGTGTTCCCAAATTTCACCTAGGGAACAGACATGAAAAAATAAGTAGGGAGTTGAGAAGGGGGAAAACTTTAAAAACAACAACAACTATTCATTCACAGTTTTTCCAATATGTCTCACTTCAGAAAGATACAACCACCACAAGCTAAAAGTTAGGGATGTTGCGGCCCAGGATGCAGAAACATTCAACCAAAAATAACAGAACATAGCTAGCAACAGCACCCAAATATTCTCGCTTGAAGCCCACTATCCTAGTCCTTGCCTCTCATTTGGCTTTCCACAGGCCTTATAAATAGTTGAACTTAACATTGCTTTGTTGCAAGACCAGCAATTACTCTACTGTTTCTACCTCTCAAAAATTCTGGGTAAACACAAGGGCATCGGTGGTATTTAAGGCTGTGAGCCTTCAGGCATGTTGCCAACTCCTCTGAGTGGACATAGTTACTATTAAAAATTTTAACAGCAGTTAACTGGACTTGCAATTTGGTAGAAGTAGCCATCCTGCGGCACCACAATTACAGATAGTACTCAAATGATATTGCATAATAGACGTAAATAAACCTGCAGGGTTTGTTTTATTTTTGATTTTCTGTATGGTCACATTCTTCACCCACAAGCTTTATTTAGCTTATATCTAGTAACAGGTATACTTAAATTTTAAGAGCAGTTGTGCAAGACGACTATGCTTAAATACCTTTCAGCAGTTGAAGTTCCTTTACCATTTTCCCTCCCCAGTCTGCCCCTAGTTTATACAACAAGTCTGATGAATATCAGTATAGATTATGGTTTAGGTTCATTTCTGATGGATGTACAGAACTAGGTATAACCAAAGAGATAGCTAAAGAAATACCTGAACTAGACTAGATAGAAAAGAAAGTTGAAGCATCTATAAGAATAGTTCTGTGGCTTGTACAGTCTACTCTTCTCGGGTACAACATTAGGAGGCCTCAAGTACTGAAGTGCTCACATATGTTGTATCAAGTACCACCAAATTCATCAAGGACTTGCTGGCATCCCAGTAAAAGGATAAGTAAAGAATCTGGGCTGTTAACTCATAGCCAGTGACAAGTCAGGTATTGCAGCTCTGAAGCTTTTCTGTCATAGAACTTGTATACAACCACCACTGAACTAGAATACAGACTGTAATCCTAAAATTAAAAAAAAAAAAAAAAAAAGAAAACTAGCAGAGGAGACAGCACAAGTAAAAGGCAATTGAGAACATTTATACTGTCCTGGCATTAATAAAACTAAGTCTGTTTTCATGTGAATTCATAATTCACTGAACTATGCTATTAGGAGTTTATTGCTTTCTAAACCTGAAAATTATTTGCTAAAGAAAATCAAGATAAAGAAAGACAGATCAAGTATAACAGACCAAAGCTTTGAAAGAAATATGTCAGAAAGTCAGCCAGGAAATGGGACAGCAATAAATTAAAAACAAACAAACCCCACCAAAAAACAACCACACACATTACTGACTGCTATTCAAGATACCCGCAAAAGAAATGGTGGTGCTGGAAGGAAATCAACTTGCTCACACAAGATACTCATGAATTGTTTCTGAAGCTGGTAACTCATTCTCCCCTCTAAAATACATCATGAGCTTTGCAGTTCAGCAAAGGATAAGTAATCTGAATGACAACAGCACATGAAACACAAGTACACCCCCGACAGATTTCCATGCAGAGAAAAATACCTGTTTGGAAATACTGAACATCAAGCCATTTAGGAGAAAGTTCTGATTTTCAGAATAAGAAACTGAGATTTATCATCACAAGGTCTACTTAAAATAAAGGATCTAGCATACTACCTGTGCAGAAAATAAGAATTGACTAAAGCCAACACTAGGAACACAGAGTGCTGCCAGAACTCATGAAGAAATATGCACTCCCTTGAATGCATGAGCACAACTAGGCAAAGAACTGTCTCAAGAAAAATCACTCAATGGATCAGAAAGCTAAAAACCCTAGAAAAAAAAAAATCATGATCTTTGAACCAAACAAGTCTATATTTCCTTAAAAGTTACAGCTTTAGAGAGGAGATTATATATTTCAAGCATCTCTCACATAAACATTACTTTCTGCCTCAAACTGCTCTGCCAGGGCTGTAGATTTCCCAATCATTTGAAGATGACTTTTCTACTAAGAGTTTCCAAGCTATGAGTTTTGCCTTTTTGAGAGGCAATACAAATGTAGTATACACATTAAGCTGAGATAACAGGCTACAGAAAAAGAATTAAGTGCAGGATAAGTGGGAGGAATGTACATTAATTATCTCACTCTGGCTTTGTCCCCACAAAGGCTGCTGAGCTACTAATGCTCTGCAGACAAGCTCCACTCCCTTGTGTCATGTTTCTGTGGCAAACACAGAAGCCCCACAGAATATAGGGATGACTCCGGTCTAACTCAGTTTCCTGAATACCAAGCCTGAGCATTTCCCAATGCAAAGTTCTGCTCCTTCACCATGCTCTGTTCAATTGCCTCCTCATCACGAGTCCCCACTAGCTCTCAGTGAAACGTTACTGGAGCAGACAGCATGGGAATGCTCCGCAAAGAGAGACTTCAGGGGTGCATCAAAAGCTGGGGCGTGTACAGTGACAGCCAAGCTAGAGGAACAGCAATCCTTAACAGCATAATGATTGCTATTACCTCTGGCCTTTGTATCCACGGGAGCTACAGAAAGCACAGCCCTTTATGCTGTGGGGCTATTACAGGTGCAGAATTATGCCCAACACATCAACTATGCTGAATTGGATTCAGCGTCCTCTGCAACTCATCAGGTCTCCAGCGTTATGTACCACATGGGCTAGAGCACGGTGCAACAGCCACAATAACCAAAAGCATCATGTAGCAAAAGCTACAATGACTTGAAGATCACCACAGTTAAGGGTCATTAACACAAGCAAAACAAATGAGCTTCTCTCTACAGAAAACTACACATCCTCTCACAAGAAGAGACCCCAACAACCATAGAAAGTTATGGAGAAAGTAGGCTTGATATGAAAGCAATATCAGCTGTTTTCCAGAGATACATCCAGCAACTACAGCAGTTATGCTTGACAACTATGTCACGGGCGCTAAGAAATCACATTTTCCCATTGTTCTAACACACCAAAACTGAATAAATTGGGGAGAAAAAACAGTTCTTATGCAATAGTTTCCTGAGCCCTGTACTTTCATCTGATATCACACGTGGGTAGTATTTGGAAGATCCTTTCTGAAGGCAATTGCATGCCCACCACAGACTCAGCGGATAATTTTCACTGGTTGCACAGCTGAGCAGATACAGCACATTAGCCCTCTTCAGACTGCTAATTCCTCAGCTCTTGCATGTTTCTCTTATTTAAGATTCAAAGCATATTCATAGCAGTAAGCCTCAAACGGCATCAATTTTGTTTCCAAAAGCAAATACACATCCATCTTCCTGCACCTTTGTTAGTAGACGATAACTAGGTCAGTGCCCGCAGAGGCATGCGGCAGGCAATAGAGTGCGGCCAGGAGTCAGACCCTCAGGGAGTTCCTTTCTGAATCTCAGAATAGAGTTGTTATTTAAAAGGTTTACAACACTAGCATTTGCCCCAACATACAGGGTACAGGGGTATATTTGAAGCCATGAGGTATTTCCCAAATGCCAGTGGCAAGTTACTAGAGAACAAAGCACCAGCACTTGCCTCCAGCCAAAAGAAAGGGATAGTTTGGGTGAGGACTTTCATGAACTAACAGTGGATTAGTCATAGGATCTCTTTAAGAGATGCTGCACAAGCGTCAAGCAATGTGTTAACAAAGGAGAGAAATGTGTCAGAAAAGGAGAAGAGGAAGAGAAAGTTGTGATACACCATACCCCTCCCCCCGAATTTTAATTTTTGTTTGACTGCACATTTCAGGAAATTGCTGTACAATACAGAGATCTGTACAACACTAGAAAGCCTCATGTAAGAGTGAAGTCTTGCATTTTCTGCACACTCAGCACCAGGCCCTCAGGCAGTAGTTGTTATAGCAACTAGTCTTCAAAGATCTTACTGCTGTCCTGTGCTCCAGGGGAGATGTCACCCCCCGCAAGAAAGATTTAGAGAGAACATTTCATATTATTCTAACACACAGCTACATATGACAGAGGTTAGTGTATATACACGTGTGACACCACGCACAATTGTTTTATCTTGATTTTCTTTTGTTTAATCTTACAGTGGTGTTTTCAGGTCTCCTTCCTCTTTACCTACCAATTCTTTAAACAAGATAATAAATTAGAGGACATAGTTAATAGATATACTAGGCTAACAGCAGCAAGTAAATTGACATCAGTTTTACAATGGTTAGTGTCAAAATCCCCATTTCTTTCTGCAGCCCCTGTCAGTGCTTCTTCCCGTCTTGGCACCATAGCCCAGTTCTCCGTTAGACCCTGTTCCACAGCCTTCCCAGTCCTACCAGAGCAAAAGCCCGTCAGTGAGAAGTCACCTACCACTGTAAACACGTAAGCTTCAGGCAACAGATCAAGCTGTCCTTCGTCCTCAGCCAGGGAGGCAAAAGCACTGTCCACCGAGAGCGTGCCTGGATCCACGCACAGCCAGGTCCTGCCCTCCCCAGCATCTCCCCCAGCACTGCTGGGAAGGCGATGGTGGGTCATGGCCAAGAGAAATGCCTTGTGGAGCAGGGCAAGGCAGGCGACTGGCTGCCGGCACAGCTCAAGCCGTGCTGCAAGCAAGGAACACAGAGTGGTGGCAGCAAGCTGAAAGCAGAGATCTCCTGGTAGCAGTTACAGTCCCCAGGGTGTTTTCTCAGCCAAAACAATACAACTTTTCCTCAAAGCGCTACCAAGGTCTGTCTCACACTTGATTAACAGCTTGTTGAAGTGTTAAGGCAGTATTAGGCTCCACATAAGCAATTTTACAGGAGATCGACAGGTACATTTAAGGAGGTAGGAATTTACTGTCACTTCCACAGGTCCGACTGCATCACTGTCAGGTTTTGGGGGTTTGGTTGGGGTTTGTTTTGGTTGTTTGTTTGGGTTTTTTTTTTTTTTTTTTTAACTTGTTTCTCTGTTAGTTTTGGGGGTTTGGTTTTTTTGTTTGTTTGTTTGTTTTTGGGGTTGTTTTTTTTTTTGAACAGGGGGAAGAACAAAGCCTGCCAGTAAAGAGGCACAGATCAGCCCCATCCAGCATTTGGGCTCAGGAAAATACAGCTGCTATTTTACTTCCTTAATTCATATCAGAAATTCAGGGAGTTTTCACATTACATATAGATCTGTTGCACATAACTACTGCTACTCCATCCAAACCTCTCATTAGGGGCATCCTGACAGTTTAAAAGCAACCCATTTTTCCTCCACTTCAAGTACAGGAGTGAAGAGTCCATATGCATCCCTATTGTTACTAGACTTTGATGTGATTGCCATGTCACGCATAGCAAATAAGATGCCAACGCAACTCCACCCAGGCTGCATTGATGCACATTCACCACATATGACAAATTCTCAGATTGGGCTTAATCTTCATTTCCATCACACCTGCCATCCAGTTACACAACCCATGGATAGCAGTAGCTGTCCCACTGAGGTAGTGGCGGTGTGTGTAAGAAGACACTTTTGAGTTGTGCTCACAGAATTGGGCATGGCATTGCTTAAGACACTCAAGTTTTCCAGAGTGGGGATTGAAGACACAGTTCTCCAACAGCTGAATTGCATCCCCACCCCACCCCCACCCCACCATTGTGGCTTCCGCACCACCTCCACAAGCATCACCTCCTGTTGAATTTGCTGACACATCCCCATCACAGAATTATGCTTCAGTTGCTCTTATTTCTGCCAAATCGAGTCTATTTAGACTGAAGTTTTCCATACCAGAAGACTGCCTCAGGCACAATTCTTTTGCAAACTTTTGAGCTTGACTGCTTTAGCTATTTCTGTGAATAAGGCGAGAAGAATAGGTACGTTGCTTAGCTCAAAACCAAATCCTTCCCCATTTCCCCCGAATAAAACACTCTTGACACCAATACACAGGGCAGAAATGGGTACAAGTCTTGGTGAATGGGGGGAGAACAGAATGTATTCCAGTAAATGCAGAGATTAGCTGCCAGTCTAATTTTGAAAGTTATCTTCAAGCAATTTAAGTTCAAAAGTGATCTCCAAAGAGAGCAGAAAGAGGTGGGGGGGAGCATCTGTAATTCTCATTGGCCAATCCGGCCCAAATCACAAACTTTAATAGTCCTTTTATATGGGAATATAATTTTTGGTTGTAATTTGCAAAAATATTTGTAGTGTTTTATACATGATTGAATGTCAGTATTAATATACATAGCCCAACTATAACCATTGCTTAAGTCATAGTTTTATTACTTGCCTTTTAAAAGCCTTTGCCTGGACTCGAAAGCTCCTTTTTTTGCAAGCAGCCTACTCCATTCCATGTTGACACTTAGCAAGAACTGAACACAGTACTTAAACATGCTTTTGAACGCATGTTTCCTGTAGCTTGTCTTGTTAACATCTCATTAAATTTAGGAGACTTGCACACTTTAGAAATCTTTCCCTGCAACCTTTCAAAATAGACTAACAACAAAACACACAGTTGCATCCTCTGCCACTCGCAGTGCAGTAACAACACAGGAGCCAAAAGCTCAGAGCGCCGTAATTCCTGCCAGCATCACACAGGCAGGTCCAAGACTTGCCTTCTGAAACTGCAGTAGGTAAGTCTTTTTCGGTAACCAGGAATGACCAAGAGCGAGAGGCCTAGACTGCTCCTGCTTGTTCCTTTTCAGCCCAGCCAGAAATAACATGCAGTTGCTGTTATTTCCTGCATTTCAGGCAACCACCTGCTTTCCTCCCCTCAGAGAACAGCTGCTTCAAGAGTTAGTTTGTTTGGTGGTTTCTCTGTATGCAGTCTCTTGCTCAAAGGGATGTGCCTAGCCATTACCTCTTCTGGACTTCAGGGGATCTAGATTATTATAAATAATTACATACTTTCTAGAGTACAATTTTTCAGCAGGGTTCCGTGTAAAGACATTCTATGGACTTGGAGATAACACTGCATGTTCAGAAGATTACAGTTATTCCTTAATACCAATTTACAGCTGGAAGACAATAGAGCATTGGGGTCAACTCTAGGCATAAGGAAAGCAGGTGGTTGCCTGTAAAAAACAGACTGATGTGCGTAGCAAAACAGTTTTCACCCCTGCCCAGTCTTGCCCATACCACAGCCCCAGATACGAGGCAGATGGATGTTGCTGCAAAATGCAATGGGGCGTTTTGATCACAGGGCAGCAGCTGGCCCCACATAAGCAGAAGTGACAAACAGAGCATTCTCAAGCCTGCCCCATCCCTCGAGGCCCCCAGCAGCTGCAGCAGTAAGACACGGCTGGTTCTCCAGAGCTCTGCCCCTGACCTGGTGTCCCAGCTCCAACTTATTCTACTTCCCCTCACCATGTGGGCTTTTCTAGCCTCAGGTCTTCGTACTGTCACTTGTCATCATACCCGGTCAGCAGCTTTCCCAACTCCAGACGACAACAGTTTTCGGCAGCTTAACAGCCTCAGGTAGCGTAGACTGAGAACAGAAATACTCCTTTTCCCATACCTGGCTTCAACAGCATCCCTACAGCTGCCAAGCTGAAGTAATTTTGCTTTTCTGTCTTAGTCTTCACAGTAGTAAAATGAAGATTCATTAGCATTTACTTATTAAACAAAGCAGTATCAACAGCAATCATGACAGGCCAACATCATAGACCTCAAAAACCAAACACCTATGTCTTCGCAGGCTGAGCCAAGGAGGCTGGGTCCAGCTGACAGTTGAGCCGACCTGTACCTTCTTGGCACCAGATAGAGGGAAAAACCTCCATACACACACACACACCCCCCCTGCAACTAGTGGGTTATTTAGAAAACAAATTACAATTAGAAGAAAAATCCCACATACTTACTCAGAACAGGTACACAAATTAGTTCTCATGCCTTCCACGTTCTCCAACGTTTTTTGAAAGTACTACCACCATCTTTCTCTAAGAGTGTCCCAGTCGTGACAGAAGTAGCCAGATCAAGCACATTTTAATACCTTAACACACAGGCCCTGCAATACTCATGTAGTAATATACAAGTCAAACACCACTAAAATTCCCCATGCTCCTGAGGGCTGATCTGTACTGACCAACATCACCACCAAGGGCAGGAACTATCCTGAATATGACACTGAATATTGCAGAGGTGTGCATGTGGGGGAAGATGACTTGAAAAGCCTTCCATTCTGAAGGGTTCCAGCCCCCCACCCAAACTAGACAGGCAGCATCACCAAGATATAGCAGTCCCTCAACTCAACAAGCTGTCGCTCAGAACACCATAGACAACAAGCATGCATATGACAATCTTATAGACATGTATATTAAATATATTGCTTTATATAAAATATGAAAAAAAACCCAGAAACATCATAAAGATCACAAAATACCTTGACTGTATGTATGACTCGCATATGTGCAAATGTACAGAAAGACATTTAAGAGGCCTGCACTGTCAGATTCCTTTGGTGCTATGTATCTTTTCATTCTGCTCTCCTTTGTATCAGTGACTCAGTCACACGTTCCCTAAGGACAGAAACGTCTATTGGTGGTGATGGGGAAAAGGCAGAGACATTTATCACAAGCTATAACAAGAGAAATATCCTGCCAATACTGCAGTCATTAGCAAATCATTTTTTCCACAACACTGAAAAAAATTAAAGGTCCTCCCTTTTAATGCTACCAAAACCATACGCATTTCCGTAAATCATATAATCAGTGTTTACAACACCAGATCCCTATAAGGGTGCATCAGCTGAAGTCTTAATTTGTTTTGCTTAAGTGCTTTTCACCTATTAGCAGAGATTACATCTTGCTTTTAAACAGTGAAACTCTAAATGACACATTTTTAATAAAACCTATTTTTCCCTGTCAGAATGCCATTCAAGTAAAAATGTTTTTCACTAGCTTTTTATTTTCCTGCTGACTCAATTACAAATTATAGTTTACTACAAGCAGTGATTTTCATATCTATTCTTTAAATCAAACAGCTTATGTGATGTTGAATTTTCTATGCGTACTGATTTCTTAAAGCATCCTATTTCAGTGTTCTCACACTATAGGAGGAACACCTCTCTCTGCCTTTGCATGATTGTTTCAGACAAAGCTTTCAGGAGAAATTCTGAGTTGCACAGATAAATTTACATGGAAGAACACTCGCACATGTTAAATGGCTGACCTTTCTTTGGAAAGACAACAGTTCTTTCAAAGTTCAGTAGACAACAAGGTTGTTAAATGTACTGTTACCACCTAATTTTTGCTCGTCCTGAGAAAAGTTCTTTTAGGAACCACTGAGTAATATTGGGAGCTTGAAACACAACATGCCAGTTGTCAGTCATTCTCCAAGCCAAAGTCATGTTTTCACCCACAGCAGTTAAAGGCTTAACTCTGAAACCATCCCTCACATACACAAAAAGAAATATTCACTTGTATAAGGGCTGCTGGTGCCTACACACATAGCAAGCTGAGTAAAGTCTGGTAAATAAGATATCTGACTGCTGCTTCAGTACATAACACTGGAGAGTAAGCTCTGAAGGAGTCTTTTCACTGCTATCATCAAATGTGGTATCATTCTTTATCAGATAGGTTTTCTAGTATAGACTAGAAAAAGTAGATAGGTCCCAAGATTTATTCTGCTTATTTCAAGGAAGTTGTCAATTGGGAGGTATTCTTTCATATGCAAAGTTCTTTTAGCTGCTTAACTGTACTGACATCTGAAAGATATTCAGGTAGGATAGCCATCAGGTAGATCATTGTTAAAGTTATATTCACAAAAATAAGAAGGGAGATACAGGTCCTTTTCAAAACTTGCTTCAAAAAGATACTGCTGTGATAGTGGCCACCTAAGTAAAGGAAGCAATCATTAGCTAAACTCCGCATCCAATTATCACAGCAAAAAACCCCAGAAAATATCTATTAATTCTTTCCAGCCACCACTCAAAGGCATAATTCACCTAACTTGTCTTCAAATTATTGGAGATTACTTTTTTCACTTTTTAACCACAACACTACCTGCTCACATGCAACAGTCATTAGGAAGGGAAACAAAATTCTCAACACTAACTAGCTATGGTATAATCAGGTAATCTGGGATCACACAAGCTATTGATTCCTGTGACATAAATCAAAGCACAAGACCAGCCTGAGTCAAGTTTTTGTGCCAATGCATTCACGCACTCACATAAGTCCAAGGTATGTACACGTAGCAGAGGGCAGGGTCTAGCCACTTGTTTTGTGGTGCCTCCCTTTCCTAGCACTTAGAGAAACAGGCCTTTAGAAACTGAACTGGCATATAACTCTTAGAAGGATTGCAGATATTTTTATCAATTTTGTTTTACACATAACCACGAATAAAAACATAGTTTGTTGAAAATACTCTATCCACCTCCAGGAAAATAACATGAACCATCAACACGAGCAGATACGTGAATTCTATTTGATATCTTTCCTGTGTGATACCATACAGACACATCTTTTTTATGAGAAAGTTGCTATGGGACTCCCAAGACTATCAATGCCCTACTGCTATTTGCATGTTAAGTTATGCTCATCACCTTCTTGGTTGCACCCACACCTTCACTTTATCGCTTCAAATGAGTAGTTCAATTAAATACATTTTCAGCAGCTACATTAAAATGAAGTCTAGAACAATTCATCTTTCTCTTGTACTTTAACCCACATTAATCAATTGGGGGCTTTCAGACCTATATGCAAGAGTATAAGAGAGGATTCACAGTTGTTACTATATCCCAGTGGAATTACGACCATGTGATCAAATATTACCAGGAGTAAGGAGTATATAACCTAGCAAAAGGGAAAATTTGTTTCAGTCTACTGCAATGTCAACATTTAAATGCTGGAAATTTACTCCAGAGTAAAAGGTACAACCAGCCATCTGCATCTGTGAAGGTACCAAAAAAAAAAATAAAAATCAGTGAACTATGTGCCAGATTTTAACTTGCACTGAAACACAACTATCTTCTCTTGCACCCTTTAAAACTGTTTAGTTAAAATATAACCAAGTTGAGTATTTTATTTTGAAGCAGCATATTACAGATATCAGTATGAAGTCTCATACATGTGTAATTAGACTGCGTGGTGAAAATGCAAAAATCCAGTTCACTACAACTGAAAGCACCCTACGCTAAAATTGAGATCCTCTACAGAATAAACTGACTGCACTTCTGATCAACCACTAATAAACCGTGTGTATGAGTAGCCAAGAGAAGGGAGAAGTGAAAAAACAGTATATATATATATATATCCCATAGGTTATGAATATAAGTGTTTATATGTTGCCAAAACAGGATCCATGGATAATGCAGAAATTAAAAGAATGCTATTTCAGATAGCAAATTACCACAGAACTTAATACCTAGATAGGTATAGTGCTTAATAGAAAAATACAATGTAAGGGTAGTTTTAAACTGAAACTCAGGTAGTTTTAAACAGCATTCTACCTGAAAGTATGATATGTTTTCTATCAGATATCTTCATGCATCTACTGAATTATGTGGGTATATTTGAAAACAGAATACAAATATACAGCCTACATGTAAAATACAGATCCATTATCTTTTAATATCAGGATTCTAAATGAGCACCAGTCAGTGAGCAGCATTCTCTCTCTTACACTGCAAAAAACTTAACACTAAAATTCAGTTTGACAGATTCAGAATATACAGTGCCACTGAGTCAAGGAGCAAGGTTAAAAGGCAGCATAACATACCAGGGTGACAGAATCTGTAAACTGCAGCTGTAATCAAACTAACCCATGTAACATACTGCTCCAGTACAGTTTTGATGATTTTCATAGTGTCCCAAACCACAAGCCAAGGATAACATTACATCGAGAGAACAGTTTGAGGCACCTCAGCGCAAAGAAATCACAAGGCTTACTGCACAAAAACAATGCAATTATCAAACTTTGTGATCAACCTAATTAAAGCAAGCAAAGCAGCAACCAAAAAAAAGAAAAGCATTTTACCTTTTTAAGGAAAAATTTCTGCAATTTCTTGTGAGGCAGCTTTATCATCTTTTTTTCAGCATTCAGGATACAGGTCAGACACTGCAAGTACTTGAGCCATTCTGCAGGGGTTTGACACCTTTCGTCTTCTCTATTAACTCGCTGCAAGCCAGCTTAGCTCAACACGTCACCAGACGCCAGCCCAGCCCAGCAACAGATTAAAAGGCAAGAGCTAGGCTGGATCTCATCTTTGACTCAAACGAGGAAGCTATATACAGACACTACAGCTCCAGCCAAAGCCTATGGCTGTGTTGTCAGCATGTGGAGGAAGAGAACAGGTATGAGGTCTGCATCTCTCCCTAGAAAACCTGCAAAGTTAAAAGGGGTGCTTATACTGAAGCAAAAATTTACAGGAGAATGAAAGAGGTACTGAGATGCTCAGTATCTCACTGATCCTTTCAAACCCTGTGCTATAGGGGAAACTCGTTCAATGTTCAGGACTCCGAAACCTTCCCCGGGTTGCCTGCTGAGTGCAGTTTGCCACCGCACACCTGTTAATTGTGCGCATTGTATGTGACTCAGCCAAGCACAGGAAAGAGCCTGTCATTTATGTTTACTTCAAATCACTTGGAGACTTATTTCCTTTGAATAGGTTTTAGAAAAATCTCTACGGAGAAAGAGATTACACACAGAGACGTTATATACAGATACACACAGAGGTATTTATAGAGTGCACCAATGCTGAGTTTGATTCAATGCCATAGGAACCAAAGATCATGGGCATTGCTGCCTTCCCTTTGGGATTCTGCAAGTTCAGCTCCAGATTTGGAAAGGACAGGGCTCAGCAGCACACCAGTGATGCTGCATCTCCTGGGACACTGGTGTCCTAAACCAGGAAGGTGCTGTCGGACAACCTGATCTGAAACACAGTGTGCGCTCCCAATTATGCCAGTGGGATAATGCCTATATTTAAGAATGAAGGACCCACACTGAAGCAGCTAGTTGAATCGGTTTAAAAATCACTTCATGATCAAGCTACCTCCCTGACCAGTACTGTAGTGCTTGAAGAGTTAGTGTCCACAAGGATACACATAAGTATGTGTATCCCCTGTATGAGGGGAATTTCTTCAAAACACTGGGTCAGTCACTCCCAAATCTCCATCTCTTGTTTTTATATTGTAAATGTTATTTCACATAAGCTGCAGCTGAAAAAAGCCTCACATCTGTAATAGTCTGTCTCTACCTGGATCACATTTCTGTGATTTGCATCATTCCCTTATCACAAGGGCTATATTTGTTCCTCTGCCTTCTTGCTGTCCCATTCTTCAGGAGCTTAAGTACCACAAACACTGAGCAGCAAAGCCCAGGCAAACCAAGGAAGCCAGAGGTTTGAAGTTAAGTGTGCACTTAGCTGCAAAGGTTTGGACTTAAGGGAGGGCAAAACATGACAGGCAAATCACAACTGCAGCAAAACCCAGAACCAAACCCTGAGGGCTGACACCACCATGCATCAATGAGAAAGTCCAGAAAGGCACACAGACAATGCCAATGACAAAAGCGCAAGCCGTGTCACAGTATTGGTCATGAGAAAAATTAGAGACTCAGGACAGCCACTGAGAAGACTAGCAATAGATCCAGTAAAAGCCGCATTTAGGAGTTATTCTAGCCATCAGACGTTCAATCAGATGTTGGACAATCAGAGACAAGTTTTCTGAGAAGCATCCTGCACCAGAAGAATATCTATCAAGAGAACACCAAGAAGATAGTTCCAAAACTGGCAACTTGGGAACCTGAACAGCTAAACAATACTATTTTTCTGGGGTGTTATATGCTTGAAAACTTTGGGTCCAATTTTGATGAAAGACAAAAAGAACGTTCTTAGAAGAGTCTCACTGTGCACTGTGTGAGGTGGAGAAAAGTCCAAGATACCTGCAGAAACAGTATGGTGAAAACACCATAAAGACCATCTGTATGCACACAGCAGGAACAGAAATTGCAGCCCTAGTACCTTTCTCAATAGTTTCTCCTATAAAAGTGACAGCTTGGTTTTGAAACTTGGAGCCCTTCAAGTTACACAGGTAGCAAAACCTGCAATTGCCAAGTATTTATTACCAAGAATCACATTACTTTTAAGTTAAACTTCCACCTAGGAGCTTATCAGAGACAAACATCATTGACTTAAAATTCCAGTTCTTCATACAGTAATTATTTGGCTGCATTTTTATTTCTGCAGTCACATCCATAAAGGATGCAAGGTTTTCCTTGATATAGGTTAACTACAATACTTTGAAGAGACTCTTAAAATTCAAAAGACTTCTCTTCCTTTGAGACAACTTGCCATCATCCCGGCCTCTAGAATCACCTAGTTCTTTAAAGCGTAGCTCAAGCTAAAAAGTTAGATTTAAGCTGGAAGCACCATAAAAGGCATTCTTTTATGCCTTCTAATAGATAACCAGGTTTTGGAAAACAGCTACATTACAGAACAGGTAAAGGTAGATTCTCATCTATAATTCTGAATTTCTGGCACTTTTTTTTTTTTTTAAGTCAAGAAAGACACATTGAGGATTGAAGGTATACCTTAGCATTATTTTTAGGTATTTGTGTATGTCTGAATATGTTCTGAATTCTGCCATGGTTACTAAGATAGATAATTGCTTTTTGTTAAATGTGACAGTCAACAGATCAAACACATACAGTCTGTGCTTATTCACAATCCTTTCAGCTAAATGCCCCATTTAATAAACAAGAGTCCTCCAAACCCCATGTGCATAACATCTTTATATCCAGGCACTGCTCCTTGTCCTTTTGAATGTGTGCTGTTTTATGCTCTACAGGCTTTGCTTGGCCAGTTTAAGTGAGAGATGCTCTTTTGAGAGTCAAAAAGAAGTTTCTTCATCCAATGCTTATCTCATCTTCCTGACCCAGCCAACATAAGAAATAGTGGGGGTTTTTTTAATTAATTATTCTAAAATCTTTGTTTATGAACTACACTGTTTTTGCATCTAACGCTGTCTCTTGTGGGAAAGATAGCGTTAGCATCCCAAGAGAAGCTAAGCTAGGCATAAAAGAGTTCGCAAAACTGAAAAAGGAATGAAGTATTCTGTGATTGTAGTTAGACCTCTTGCAAAAATTAGTGAAATGGGACCCTCTGCAATAATTTGTCAAATCTAAGTTGGACACCCTAAACGATGTTACCCTTAAGAGCAGCAGCTTCTAACATGCAACTCCTGGTAACCCTAATGCTGCACATCAGCACTGGGAACATACACTCAGGCCCCAATTCGCAGAGCGAAGGTCCACCAGCTCCACTGTCAGTCACAAGCTTCCCATCCAACATGCAGAAGCCCAGTTCCTGACTCAAGGCCCTTATAAGCTAGGAGAGGAATTTTCCCTGACGTCTGGAATTATTATTGCCATGAGAGCGGCAACAAAAATTGCTACTTTAGAGCTCTGGTTTCATTTCTTACAGCCCTACCAACAAACTCATAGCAAGGGCAGAATAGCAGCTACATGCTTCCATAGGGGTACAAAGACCTTTGCTTGTGGTGCTATTGATCTGCATACTCAAAAAACACAAAACTGGAGTCTTTATAGAATCATAGTATTGCCTAGGTTGGAAGGGACCTTTCAGATCATCTCATCCAACCATCAACCTAACTCTGACAAAAACCATCACTAACCATATCTCTAAGCACTATGTCTACCCGTCTTTTAAATACCTCCAGGGATGGTGACTCAACCACTTCCCTGGGCAGCCCGTTCCAAAGTTTTCCTCAATTATTTGAGGTCAATACACAGAGGGGTGAATTCCTTCCTTTGCGGTGCAAAAATAATTTCTCTTACACTCCAGGCAACTGTCTAGTGCAAATCTATTCAAGATAACAGCAAAGGAACTGATAGTGTTCTCTTACAAATCATTAATGACTTAGAGCAAGAATGATGCCAGCATGACTATCTGTTTTCAGGCTATTTATTGGAACAAGTACATAAAAAAAGATGCAAACTGGAATATATTTGATCTGGAAGTTTGGACTGCAGAAATTTTTTTCTCCCCTCCCACTTCTTAAGAAGTTTGGGAGTCTGAGACATCTGTTTATTTTCCTCTTCTGTCCCAATACGCCAATTCCAGCTCCTCAAGAGCCACCTTGAGGGAGAAACGAGGAAGCAGAACACAGAGGATACTGCCCACTTTCTGGATAGCACTAAATAGCAAATCAAAAGCATTGACCTTGGAAAACAGAACCCCACTCCCCTTCCAAAATAACTAATGCCAAAAACCACAGCAGTTTGGGCTTGGAAGTGCCCATTACAGGCAAGAGCATTTGCATGCTCTTTTTCACTCCTGTTCTAATTAGCGAGCATCCCTGCTCGGCAGACCCTGATGAAGCTTTTAAAGCAACTCTCACAGAGCCCACCCCCCTTCATACCTTCCCAAATACACAACACAAATGCAGTTTCCTGGGGGACTGATACCAATGACTATTGCAATAAGAGAAGTGAGAAAATGAGCTTCTTCACAGAATCTGCTTTGTCTCCCTACTGCCCTAAGGACCTCTGAGTTACCCTTTAAGACACTCTCAACTGAGAAATGACTGTACCACGTTTATACCAGAAATATATTGAAAAATTAACTCTACAATTCAAAAAAAGGAAAAGAAACATGGCTACATCGACATATAAAGGTTCTATATAAAGGGAAGTGAGATCAACTTTTTAGAAATAGAAGCCTATTTTAATTCTTGAAACTTGTTATAACCCAAGGCTTAGGGAATCTTGTAGCCAAGGTTTTAAGGGATTCACTCCACATTCAGCTGTGAATTTGCAGGCACTGCAATGAAGGTTTCATGTAGACTTTTCTTTCCCCTCTTTATCACACAGTTTTGTGAGGGTTAAAACAGATCCATATAGTTTCTCCGAATTTCTATTATACGTGCAAACTGGTTTTTTGCCACCTTCAAGTTGGTTTCTATTTACAAGCCTTTTTAAGCAACATCAGTATACGGCAGCTATTGAAAGAAGATGCCTGGTTTGGCCATTTGCAAATCTTTCCAACAGCAGCCATCAGCTTTTTCAGGAGATTCCATACAAATTTGTAACAATTCAAACTCATGCTTCCCCCCCCCGAATACAAAAGTCAGATTATCCTCAAGAGATGCATTACAATTCATAGCCCTGCTAAAATTTTAGCCTGCTTTTAACTAAGCTTGAGTTACTTAGGACTTTACATCATGCATAAAGCCATCAGCGTTAACAATGATGAACTAATATAGTTTCAAGCATTTATTTTTTATCCACAAATTTAATATAGCTAAATTACAGTTTAAGGAACCCTGATAAGTAATTTGCATAATAATCTTACAGATAGTTTTTATTGCTGGAATATTAGCTCCAAGTTAAATCCAGCATTTTTGCAAGACAGACACAAACCACTATCATTATTATGGCCAGGAAAACATGTTGATAGGTAATACTTACGTGAAAGGAGACGTGAAATCGTACGCTCAAGCTCTGATCACAGAGAAAGCTTACAATAACAACACTTGTGAGCAAGGACTGCTTAAGCAAATCTATTTTTTAGACTTTAGCTTTAAACACCAAATACTTTTCTTATGAGCTATTGTTTTCATTGTAATTGCAGCTGACTTCTAGGACTCCCTGGAAAACTAGAACCTAATTCGCAAGATATGTTGGAGTTTTGACATTTCCTTTTGTTTCACTTATGGATAGGATGCATCTGTCGGGCATCTTTTTTTTGTTTTGATAGTCTAATTATTCTAAGACTACCGATTATCTAAAAGCATACATTTTCAGAGTTACAACAATTTATTATATTGGTGACCTCTATGACTTGCTCATAGCTATACAGGATATAGCAACAGAATTAATATATGGCTTCAGCCAGAGACTTCATAGAAAGACAGAGAGCCTGTAACTGGAAGTGTCATAACTTTCCTTTAGGATAAAAATACATATTTAGTTCTATTATCTTCAGTTACTAGCATTCATTTGAATCTACCTGTATTGTTATTTATTTGTGATTCTTACACATTTTAGACATACGTTTAAATTGCCTCTAAAATTGGTTGATCTTCACTTCTCTACACAAAAACAAAACCACACAATGCAGAAGAACCATCTCTTATTTGTTTCACCTTTAACTAGAGATTTAATATTCTTCCCATCTCTTTATATAAATTCCTCTCCATTCCTCTAACATTTTTCCACCAACTATTTGGTCTCAGTAACTACATTTCCCTATACTTTTTCAAAGGTGAAATGGCAAACTGAACACAGGCTTCCAAATGAGAAAAATCAGCACAGCGGCACAGCTCTGCTGTTACAGCGTATTTGCTTCCTCCTGCCTGCAGTACCTCCTGTACACTTCACAAGCTGAAAGAAGGTTGATGCTCCAAAGCCCGTATTTCGCACCTCCCACAGGTACACACAAGTGGCACAATAGCTGGCACAACAAGGCTGTACCTGCATACCATTAAGCATTTTGAAAGAGATTTCTAGAAATAGCTATGCTACTGGCTTTTTTTTTTTTTAAAAAAAAAACCTTTTTCTGTTCACCTTCAGTGCTTTTTCATCTCCTGATGAAAAGGTACCATTTTTCTTCTATTGTGACATTACATGGATGTACCAAAAGTTTGAATGCAGAATATAACATCACAATGACAACATATAAGTCCGTTTCTCATAGATTAAAAAAACCTCCCCATTGCCTTTGTTATCATCTCATTAACTCACATAAGGTAGTGCAATTTTACTCTTTGTTATAATTTTGGCAGTGCATCGTAATCCACAGTAAAACAAACCCTAGCAAATAAACAAAGTTGCCTGAAAACCATGTGCAAGGGGGGTCAATACTTGGAAAATTCAAAGCTTCTCCTAGGTGTTTCATCTTTCAGGGGTGGTGGGGGATCCACAATTTTAAAAGCAACAAGGCAGCAGAAACACTGTCAATACTGGATTATTCTGAAGTTGTATTTACAACATACAGTCAAACCAAAATCAGGAAGAGAACAATGAAATAAGCTACAGTTTAATTTAGGCAACTGCAAGATCTGTCTGATTAATGATTAACTAACACAGGACTGCATTTGCACGGAACAGGAAAAAACCAAACAGCAACCTTCAGCTAAATTTGATGTATTTTTAGATATCCAATTAATTTAGACACAGTTTTGCACTGTGTTTACCTTTCAAAAATTTCTGTATGGACAAGTACTCAAAGAACTACCATTATAGAGAAAATTTGTTAAGTTTTCATGTGAGAGACCAGTTCATCTGTGACCATGAAGTTACAGAAGAAATTTTGCCTCTCTTAAATGTCCTCTGCAAAATTAAGAAAGAATTTTGAAACAGGATTTTGAAGTCTATATTGATAATAGCAAACGTGGATTAAGGTTGGGTGGAGGGAACAAGAGAACCATCTGTACATTGTGTAGTTAGCCAAGTTGTAGGATGCTTTACTTGCAAGATGATTAGCAGGAATTATCATAGTTTTGACTCATAAATGGCAGATACTATGTTTGGGCTGAGGTCACTCGTGTTCAACAAAACCAAAAATAGGCTTCCAATAGCTCAATGCAATACAGCATCACACCTTAAAGGGAAATATCATACCACAACAGTACAACCAAGGGGTTAAAGAAGGAAAGATCACATCCTTTAATAAATAATGATGCCATAACTAGAGGAGGTTTGAGTCTTAAGTATAAAACCCACACTGGAGACCTGTTCTTTTTAGGGGCTTATGAAAATTTCTAAACTGTACTGAGTCCCTCCATTCACAGACCTAACAGATAATCAGCTATGGAGACTACTTAGAGCTGATTGGGGTTGAAAGATTAAAAAAAAAAAAAATCTGTTAGAAGCTTTGTATTTTGTGAGTTAACATTAGAAGGAAAAATTATGATTATCCACTATAACAGTTCTCGTCTAACATTAGCCATGTACTTTGATCCACTTGTGCCAATTAAGTGGGGTTTGGCTAAAGCCTATTTTCTGGAAAGGAATTCAGTTCTGACTTGAAAGCTTCAAGAGAAGGACAAGCTCACTTCCCAGCTGTCGTTTGTCCCAGTGATTAGCCATCCACACCTCTAAAAATCTGGCATTTGTTTCTAGCATTGTTCTCAGCTCCTGGTGCTGAGGAGGGGGTACAGGCTTAAGCTTCCAGTTACGGCTTCTCGCACCAGCTCTGTGACTACCAGCATTTCCCAGCTACTGGCAAATGCTATTCACTGAACTTTCAGACCAGGTTTTATTAGACAAGAGAGATTAAATTGGTATCCAAAGAAACAAAAAGAAAACCCCACCCTAAAATGACTGAAGAGCTACTCAAGTTCTCCCTTAACGATTAATTCTTAACCGATGAAAGTCCTTTTTCCAAACAAGACGGACCTCTACTGTTGGACTAAGTTACTGCAAGCTTAACAAGTTTACTCGTTACCCCAGAATAATTTTATGCTCTGGTTGTAGCTACACACTGCAATTTAAGGCTCTTGTTGCAGTGTAGTGGCACACCATCTCTGAGGTGGCTTTATAGCAGAGGTGGTCATGCACAAGGAGAGGAGGTGAGGAGTCCCTCCCCACTAATGCATTTCTCTCCAAGGGGCCATCTGATGGCAACAAACATGCTCAGAACCTCATGATGAGCCACCCTTTGTGGCACTGCTGTGGCTGCTTGAAATAAGGTGCTGTAGATCTAAGGCTTAAAAGACAGAATAGCTGAAACTAAGAAATTTGAAGAGAGTAAGATGAATGCATCTACCACAAATATCAAAATGCCTCATTGTAGCCCTGCTTTAGGTTGACCTGAACTGAGCTCTATGACACTGGAACTAATACAGGTCACAGTTGGGTACAGCATCACAAACAGCATTCCAGCCCTGCCACAGTTAAACCGACAAGTGTACCCAGGTCACCTACTGCTAGTCTCCTTCTCAAATCCCTACACTGCACCACAGTTACTGTGGTCTGCAACATTGCCCTATCCCCGTGACAACGTTCCCAACATTGTGCAGGAGTTGACAACATGGTTATTTAGTCTGTTAAGAAAAAACTAGCACTTCCCTTACACCTGCCATTCAAATGGCAGGCTATGATTTAAGAAGAAACACAGAATAAATTTTTCCTCAGTCTTTAAAGCCAGAACAGAGGCTAAAATCCTGATTCTTAGAATCATTTGGCTGGATGCAGCCTCTAGAGGTCATCTGGACCAACCTCATGTTCAAAGCAGAAGCCAGTCCCAAGTTGGAGCCGACTCAGACTCTGGCAGAAATGGGATAATTATGGGTTGCAGTTGTTTGGGGGGCAGGATTTGGGGCAAAGGAAGCTGTTTCTTTTAACACTTAGCTGGAGTACAGCTGTGCAGAGAATTAAGATAAAGTCTTGCTACAATAAAGTATATATTTATACCTGTAATACTTATTCTCTAACGTGCAACAGACTTACCACATCCAGTTTATTAGGGTATAAGGATACAAGACATCATAAAGTGGTTTAAAATACAGATATACAAAATTTATCTGGAAGCTCTGCAATAGCTTAACTTCAACACTAGAAATACTTAGTTACCATGGTTAAGTTTCACCCTGCTTTTTGGGTTTGTTTCAACTCTCCAAGACCTGCTGTCTTCCCTTCAAGAAAATAAGACACTCAATAGTTACCACTAATTAAAAGGCACAGTATTACATTAGTCTCAGTAGTACAAGCATCATTATCAATGCCCGAAGTGTGACAGTAACATGACTGAGGCAGTTCCATCTGTAGAAAATAGAGCGAGTGTCCACCTTACATAATGTGGAAGGGTGTCTTTGATGGCAATAACTCAGCCAGCTGGAGAAGGAATACACCCCAGGTAACAAGGGACCGCAATTTCCAAAATACCAGGCTCCTATCAGGCTCCCAAGGTTGCACTGCTCACTACAGCAACAGTTCTGCTAGCTGCTAGAAAGACGAGCAAGTCATGCAAGCAAGCTATCTGATGCCTGAACTGGTAACTTGTTAAATATCAAAATCTTTGCGACGTCTTAAGATTAAAGTAAATTTTACTGAACTTTGGAGCTTCAGAAGCTGACTGTTTAATTTTACAGAACCCGCACTAGATGTCAGCATTGCACAGCAGGGCTCAAATAGCCCAGGCACACACTGAAAACAGGGATTTCTTGAAGCATCACACTGTGCTTTCCTCCTAGACAAATAAGGTTCACATTAGCATAGGACTCAATTAACAAGAATAAAAACTGCTTTTTGCTCTCACAGACAAACATTAGGAAAAATCATGTTTGTCTTTAAAGTGTATTATCTCTCAAAGCTGAGCTAGTCTTGTAACTAGACCGAAGAAAGGTTAAAAACCATGTCAAAACATAGTTGCAATAAGCACAATCTGGTTTCTGTAGGGCAACAAAGAAGCTGGCAGACTTCTGCACTTATTTTTGAGAACATAAAATTTCTCATAAAGAAGGAAAGACAAGGTTGTTTTGCAAGAAGCAGAACAACCTGCAAGAAGCAGGCTTGCAAGAAGCCTGATTCTCAATGGATTTATGGCTATCATCCCTCAGACTCCTTTCTTCCTCTTGCCTTTTTGGCCAGGGACACAGCACGCAGGTTTCCTAGTCTGCTTATTTTATCAAATAGTACATACTGGCTTGCAGCCAAGTACAGTTCTGCTTTTTCTTCTCTTTGTAGAGCACTGCTTGGAGCCTCTCATCCCTCCTCATCTGTCAACTTTCAAAACAAACCCTTGAGGAACAGAGGTCTAACTGCCTACCCATCTTTCAAGTCTGACCAAAGCTGGCCATGGCATTGAAAAGTTATTATTGGGGATGTATTATCAGTGCGATTGTAAGTGTTGCTTTCCTAGGAACAGGCTAAAGATCTAGTCTATCAGCCTTAGTATCAACCTCGGCAGCCTTCAACAGCAAACTGCTGCATAATTGCTTGCTTAGAGGTCATGCAGTCTCAGAGTATGGGAGCTTTCAGTACAATTCTTTGAAACAAGACTTACGTTTGTCCCCATGGCAACAGACTGCGGGCACGTCCACACTGCAGTTAGAAGATGTGACTGCAGTTAGTTTGCTAGCTTCAGTCTAGCTAGTTCAATACAATATAATATAATACATCCAAAGTAGCATGGGTTAGGGTCTTCAGACACTGAGTACACACTCATTAGCTAAAGCTCATGCTGCCATCCCTTAGCTGCTCCTGGTACTGAACCTTTCTATCCCACAGCTGCAGAAAGACCACAACCAGCTACAGAGCAGCACCTGGTAAGAAACATACATCATGCTATCTGGAATTATTTCAGTGTGCATTTTACAGAAGTGTAACATGTTCAAGTAACTTTAAAAGATACACTGTGTATCTGCCCTCCCCACCCCCTCCCAAAAAAAAAAAAACCCAACACCTCACTTAAGATGTTTGTGACTAATAGAGACACAGGACAGGAAAGGCAACACTTTCCATAGCAGACAGGGCTACCCAACAGACTTTTTGCTTCAGTTGCCCCTTTTGCCTATGGATGTTTCCAGGTATAATATTATGCCAAAATGCTCACTGGCCTGAGTAGGAACACGTCTGAGTCCATCTCATCAAGCTAATGTTCAAAAACCTAAATTAAGTCTTTGCTTAAGCAAAAGTCACATCTATCCATCACAACACTAAGTCTGGTAGCCCTGTGAAATTCTATGTTGCATCCCAGCAATACATGATGAAAATTATTTTAATTCAATTTCTCCCATGAGCACCCAAACCTCTAGGGTTTAGGCTACTTTAACGTTCAAGTTGCCTCAGCCTTATTCTTCAAATTAGTCAGATGACCAGAGGAAAAAAAAAAAGTGGATGCATCAAAACACCTTTGAATACAGTTGGTACCATCTTCAGTTGCTGAATATTTCTGCTAATTCACACAGGTTGAACTGCATCACAGCAGACACACAGCAAGAGACATCCCTGGGGAGTGAATTAGGCCCCTTCCATGTCTTCAAGCCACAAGGAAAGTTGATTCTGGTCTCCCATATCTGCTTTCTTGTGAGAACTGGAGAAGTCACCCAGGAAGCTCTTTTGCTTCTACTTTAAACAGATTTAGCCTACTATTTATGTTGCCATATCTGAACTCAAAGTGTTTCAGAAACGTGGAGAAACAATGAAGTTATTCATTTCAGTCGTGAAGATATGCTTTGTTACAATAACTTGCCATACGGAACATGCAGATAGATTTGGGCAGCCAGGTCAGCAGTTACCCGACTCTCCATAAACAGCATGCCAAACTCTTGACTTTTTCTAGCCTTATAAGGACAACACTTTTCTCCATCAAATCAAAAAACTTACTGTTCTTCAAATCTACATGTAAAACCTTGGGCCTCTAAGGCAGGCCTCTTTTCTTCATACAGAGGACAGCAATATCTCTCTGCTAATAAGCTGCAGCACGCATAGTCTTCAGCTGTGAGCTTCATCAGAATATCAACTATTCAGACCCAGAAACAGTTCCTAGGCCAGATACTGAAAGGCTAAAGGGTTTTGCTGTTGATGAGACCATAAGCAAGACGACCTCTTTTGTACAAAAAAGAGCTATACACTCCCAACCCCCATAAGCAAGTCTTCCACTGCTTCATATCTTCTTTAAAGCTCTGGAGCCATGAGATCAGGTGAAACTCTAGTTTTCATTATGTTTTCTGAAAACATTTAAGTTGTTTTGAAGTAGGGTTTGATATATTAAAGCTTTAAACTAAATTGAAGTAGGTGCTTAATATATTAGAACTGTAAATTAGAGTAGGAGCTTAATTTAAGAGACTGGGTGCCTTAAGGCTGTACAAAGAGCAGATGCAACAGTTGTAGTACTAAGTGTCAGAACTTATCTCCTATTTTTTAAGGAAGAAGGCTTTAGGTCAATATAAACTTGTAGTAGAAGCTTCTCTCTCAAAACAAGGGGCCCAGGGTTACTGAGGAATGCAGAGACTAGTCAAAACTAACACTTTTGATGCACCAGCAAGAATAAAGAAGTAGAGCAGAGGCCTGCAGTTCGCCCAGAAGTCACAACGATGAAGAGGAGTGGAGGAAGTAAACGACCACCAGATGTCTCTGAAGACCACCGAGAGAGTCAAGCATGCGAGAGTGGGCAGTAACCTGTAATGAGTTAATGAATAGATAATCATTTCTTGGAAAACTAGTGAACATGCATACACAGTATGTATTTAAATTGTACATCTAAATCCGTCGGTGCACACATTAGGTGGAGCAATCCCCTGTGCGCCCGGCGCTGCAATAAAGAATACCTGCTTAATAGTCACCAAGGCTATTGAGTCTTAACTTCGGCATTTCATGGCATCAGTTGGGCTATGAAAAGCCCAACAGTAAAAAATAATAAAGTATGAGTATTCCATTACATGATCTTACTTCTCCTTTACTTTTACAGAGAGATGAAAGATAGTTTTAGCAATGCAAGTTAGTGACCCTAAAAGTCGAGTCACCAAGAACAGTAGTATATTTGGACAGTGCATGATGCACAAGTATAAGTGCAGAAGAAATAAGAGCTAAGAGAAACAGTGCAGGATGAGCTACCCCCACTTCTTCCAAGACACCTCTAGATGATCTGGCAGCAAATCAATGGTAGCACGGAATTTCAGAGGGTTTCTCTGTCCACTGTGACAGACAAAGCCTAAGTTCCTCCTGTCAGCTGCAGGCAGAAATTGAGATTAATCACCCTGCAGCTGCCACAGGGGAGGCATCCAGCACCTGTATTCTCTGCTGCAACAAAGTGAACAGGATTTGCAGGTGTTCCCCATCCTCCAGAAGGTGGTCTTTTATTACTAGGAAATGAACACCCTAATTCCTCTTCAAAATGGCACAAGCCATTATATCCAGACAGCTAGGGACAACGGTCCTGCACTGCTTCTCCTGCAGTCAGCAGCTGCTTGTATAGTGCTTGTGGCGTCATTAAATGCTTCCCCCAGCTGGCAGCCAGGGATACGAGAGCTGCTGCATCTCATAGGAAGCAGCTCTTCCAACTGTTCACACAGGATGCATCTACATTAGTTAAAGAATGAAAAAAGGCAGGAAAAGCAAGCTAGACAGAGCAGTATTTTAATGGTCCATTTCTTTCCCAGGGCCTGGGACTGTTCTCATGCCAGCTGTACAGCTGAGATACTGTACCTCTACTCAACAGGAAGGATCAAAAGCTCTGCTCAAAATAGACTGCATAAGCACACTGGAAACCTTTGGTCTGCACACTTATATTTCTTGCTATGCTAGACAGTCTGACATACAACCAAGTGCATAGCTGCCTTTCTATCAATAAAGCTGAAGGCTAAGACCTTCAGCAAGGGCAAGGATTACTATGCCAGGAATAAATTGTCAAATTTAAGATGAAGCTCAGTAGATTGACATAGAGCAACAAGTTCTCTCCCTTAATATCCACAGCAAAGAAAAAGTGAACTTGTCTAATCCAGAAGCACCTTTACCTCACATTCACAACCGAGTCATAAGCAAAGCCAGTTGGAAAGAATGCTCACAAGTGTTCACTGATACTCACAGTTGTTTAAGTCACCAAATGGTAACATTTGCATTGTCCACTTGTCCATAAGTATGCTTGCAATGCACTGTTAAAGGCACCAAGATACTAACATAAATAAAATGCAGTTGTAATGCCCAATGGCAACACAATGACTATTATGTAGGAATATTTAGAGAACAGGTACTACATACAGGCCCCTATAAAAAAACCCACAAAACCACAAAAAAACAGCACAGTAGAAACATAGAAGGCATTTCTGATTTTTAAGCCTACTTCAACTCATTCTGCAATAGCCAGGAGAGTTTCAGCTCCAGGTGCAGCAGGTGGAAGTTAAGCATCAGATAATTCCCAAGAAAACATCCTGTGCCTGTAACCCTTACACCACCTTGCAAGAACTACTACAGTCCCAGCACCAAACTAGGCAAACTGATGAAGCTGCCATTTCAAACACGTAGCAAGCACTTTCCATAGCCCTAGATAGTCCTGAAAGAGAACTCCAGTGCAAAGATAAAACATTTCATGGGCAACCAACTCTGTACCTGTAATAAAAGCCCAGTGTACAATTACTTAATTGGCATCTATACTACTAGAAAAGTTAAAGATGAAAAAAACTCAGGTCCCTACCGCATGTTGCCAGTCTACAAGATTTGTAACTAAATGCATATTTCAGGCTTTTCAGAGAAACTTAGTCAAATTTTCTTCCAAAGCTGATGGGGCAAGTTAGACTGCCTTAAGTGAACTGTTAAAAGAAAGACTAGTAGAACCTAGTAAAATCTGTAAGAACAAGAATAAAGAAGAATCATTTACTACTGATCTAATCAGTCACAACAGTGAATCATCAGCCAGTTAAGAGATAAACAGTTATTCTATATGGAAGCTGAACTTAAAATTTCTTTTCTCCCAATTCAGACATTCTAGCTAGTTTTCTATTCTTTGCCACAGTTACAGCCTAAAAAAATTCAGGCTCTTAGAGCTACATTTATTTAAAAAAAAAAAAAAACGATTACAGAGCTAAGGAGTTAGAGAAGTCAGAGAGAATCCAGGAGTCACAACATTAGAGAGACTCCTGGCTGATCTCCTGATGTGCTTGAGAACTCCTGCTTGCCTGTCTGAAAGGAAGATAAGTTTTCAAATTCCTCTTTCAAATCCAGGAAAGTTGCATGGTTCTAGGGACAGGCGCTGGATTCTGCCTATCTTCCTCGCCAAGAGGATTGTGGAAGATTCACCTAGACATCAAAGCCTCGGGGGGGGGTGGGGGGTGGGGTGTTCAAATCCTACAATGAGCATAAAGCAAACAAAAGAACACATTTTTCATTTGCACACTACGTATACACCCCTTGGGCATTTTTAAATTATTAACTAAATACTATTTTTACACAGTTACTTCAAGGCTACACCAAATATCTGCCCCCCCCCCGCCTAAAGCCAGTTATTTACCCAAAGCTGTCTCTGAGAACCAAAAAGGTGTGCAAGTTTGCCAGCTACACACAGCATGACAAACCATATTTCAGGAAAATGATTCAGTAAGTTCAAAATGTTTTACACATTTAATTAAGCCTTACACTAACTCCAGTTGGCAAGCAGGAGTATGAATCATGGAAACTAGATCACAGGAGCAAACTCAAAGCAACAAAAAAACTTAACTGCTTACTCCTGGAGCTGAACAATTACTTACTACAGCAGGAATCCAGGAGGAAACGTCCTGCTTCATAAGCAAGTACACTGTGGATAGAAAGCAAAGGGGGAGAGAAAAAAGTGGGGGGAAGGGTAAAAAAAAAAAAAAAAAAGAGGACTGCCATAACTTGAAGCACAGATGCTACGCCAACCAGTGCTAGTGGACGCGTTGCCAGCAAGCTCTCTTCTAATCCTCAGTATGTTGTCAACTGACATCACAACACTTACCTCCTGCTCTCCCTTTAGTGTCTTCTACAAAGCTATCTCCAAGAAAGGATGGCACATCAAGGCAAAAGCCTACCAGAAAGAAGTAGTGGTAACACCACTAGGATGGAGTTTTGTGTCATCATTGTGCACATCACCGCATTTACTCAGTGGTTACCACACTTACTGTTATTTGTGGCCCTCATATACCATAAGACACTGCTGTATCCTGAGCTTCTTTACTTAACAGGAAAATACCCGTTAAGTATATAACATACAGGAAGATGCAATACTGAGCTAAACTACCAGTAAGAGAGATGAAACTCGTACAACATAGTCTTGGTGCTAAAATAAAAAAAAATATTATGCAAATGCATACATATCCTGTTGTTCATGGGTTGCCCATCCCCACTAGTGACAATCAGCTGAAGCAAATAAGAATACAGAAAAGATGCCTCTGACATCTGAGGCCCCACAAGACCACAGAAAAATGGGTAACAGATGTTTAGTTGAGAAGGATCCACAGAACATCCATAACATGCTGAGCTATAAACCACTTCCCATCATGCCCTAGAAAATTTGAGGGCAATAGCAAGCTAGAAAACAAACATATAAATGTACCACTAGTTTATTGCAAGAAAACAGAAGTACAGTCATTGTCCTTTGCTCTCTCTCACAGTTTGAGATGTCTAAAGTAGTTTGAAGTGGAACAATAAGTTCCTCTGTGTTTGTAGCGCTATTTACGTATCCTTTATCCTCTTTATCATTATTGTGCTGATCTGCAGGATGACTAGCTTTCTGTGTTGACAAGGGGGCCCTGAGTTCAGGGACACTATCAAGCATCACAAGATGCAAACTGAAATATCTCCACTTGCCACTTTCACCCCTGCTCAAGTTACAAGGTTGGCACAGTAAAGGCAATATGCACGCCTGTTATTAGTGTAGAGCACTAACATTTCTTACATTGTTCCTATTTCTTTTCCATTGCACTGCTGGTAAGACTGCCATCACCAAGAAAGGATCAATACAAATGACAGGAAGACCACAACATAGCATTACATCCCTCTTCCCAATATAACAACAAAATGGTGATTGGGAAAGAGTCAAATAGCTCTACATACTTTGTCCTTAGCCAGCAAGCCTCACATATTGCTGCACAAGCAAAAATTCTTGAAGTCTCTTACTAATGCCAGGAAATGGAGAGTATTGCCACTAGTGCTGAACAGTTTTGGGTTTTTTTTTTTTTTTTTTTTTTTTTTTTTTTTTTTTTTAAAAGAGGCTGGTATCTTCTTTCAGGATCTTGGAAAACAGCAGCTCAGAAACTCAGTGTGCTCTAGTCCTGCCACTGACAACACCAACCTCTACATTGTTTACATGGTGTCCAGCCGTGGCTCCAGCATCTTCTCACTGTGTCTGTCTCCACCACTCAGCTCGGTTTGCACGTCCATTTCACACAGCTGTCCTGAAGATGGAATTACAACCCCCATCCCCTGTCACCACAGACAGCAGCTTTGTTTACTCCCGAGACCAGCAATTTTTTAGCTACTCGATGACAACTTCCAGAGGAAAGGCTTTTCTCCTTCTCTCTCTTAAAATACACACCACAAACATGACGTTCACAGAGTCAGGGTCTATCACTGTTGTCACTACAACTAGTGTAAAGTTGTATGACTGAGGGCACGTGGCCCGCAGAACCAAGACAAGAGAAGATTAGAGGCCCCCATTACACCAGTGGATTAGGTCTTTCACAGGCATGCTTAGAGTTACTTCCTTTGTCAACTTGAAGCCATTATGGAGCATCCTAGCAGATGCAGTTATTGTCCTCCCCTAATCAAAGAGCACTGGCATTAAACGTGTGGCTCAGAAGAGACATTTGTGGCAGAGGCTATACTGACTTTCCACCCCTGTCCCACTAATGCACTTCAAGCTTCAGGCAGCCATACCTGCTCTGTAGAAGAGTAGTCTTTCACCCATTCCCACACTACAAATCTGAACTATGCCCAACTCTTCAGCACAGCTACCAGCAAGCAAAACTTTTCACGCAAACTTAAAACATGCCTAATTCAAACCAGTAAATAAGAGAAAGCCTGTCACTGTGTCACACTTTTTCATTCACCTTTATGTTCACAATAAGATCTTCCCTATCAGGCCTGGATATCAAGTCATATCTACTGCTTAAGTATTTGTTAGCTATTGGATTCAGATGTTTAAAGGATTTGATCACTTATCTTCATATCTTCTGTAAACAAGCTAACTACACACTGCAAACTAACAAACACTATTCAGACCTCTAATCTCCCATGTTAATCTCCCATTCAACTCAACAAGACTGTCACCCACAGAAACGTGTCAATACCCACAAGAAGACTGCTTCTCGTACACCATTTCCAGAAGAAGAAATCTCTGCCTGTGAAACTAGAAGCATACTGTGGAGTTTCAGGGTCATCTCCCCAACCCCCCAGTATGATAAAACCATATGCCAAGTTAGGAAAACTGACCCCAGGAACTTCAAGAGGATAAAGTAATCGGGCATAGAAGTAAGCCCAGATGCACACCACATTCTCCTGCCCTGACAGATCTTCCAGCTCCATTCCTCTGGGTCAGATGTGCTCTGTGCATCTAGTGCAAGTCAACAGCAACCCTACCAAATTTAAAGGAAATGGGTACTCCTTCAGTTTTCCCCTAAAAGATAACAGCATTATACATACCAGGCCCAAGTATTCAGCTTTGACATGATCTTCTCCAAGAATCATTTGAGAAGGAACCCCCTTCGTCCCAGGCAGACCTCTGTATGAATCAAATTACCCAGCTCCCAGCCCTGCTGGGATGGAGCTCTGACCTTGCTTGGCACCCACAGGGCCAAGGAATCAAGGTTCATTCTGGATCACACTGCATGCTGACAAGCAGCACAGAACAAAGGAAGCTACTCCTTTGTAGGGGAGGGGAGGTTTAGATTAGGTATTAAGAAGAATTACTTGACTGAAAGAGTGGTCAGGCACTGGAACAGCCTGCCCAGGGACGTGGTTGAGTCACCATCCCTAGAGGTGTTTAAGAAACATCTAGATTTGGCACTTCAGGGCATACTCTAGTGGTAGAGATTGTAGGGGTTTTGGGGGGTTTTGTTTGTTTTGTGTGTGTGTATGGTTGGACTCAATGATCTCAAAGGCCCTTTCCAACCATGAAGATTCTATGATTCTATACTCTAGGAAAGTTTCCCTCTGGATAGACTCCATTACCCCCCACCCTCTGCAACCAGCTCCTCTGCAGTGCTGCTGCAAGACAGACTTTAGAGAGACCTCACCTCAGAGGCCTGGTGTGTCAGGTGCAGTCAGGAGGCTGGAGGGTGCTAAGCATCCCTTTGCTCTAGCTTTGATTTTAGGAACAGAAGTTAGCCCTTCTCCTGTTTCTCTTCCCCCTTCTAAGGAGCCTCCCAAAACAACTTGGAAGGAGATGAAGAGACCAAGCATTTTGAAGACATCCTTATTAGCTAAAAGCATATATATATATATATGTATATGCACTCTTATTTAGAGATAGATAAACACACACACACCCCTCCTTTACCATTCCTTCCCTATTCAGCTTGGCAGAGTGCTCAGAGTAGCTTTCAAGACCACATCTGCAGCATTTCAAGCAGGGTGCTCTGCACCTTTAGCTACCAGTGCTATGGTCTGTAACACAGCCCTCAGGCACACTATGGGATGTGGAAATTCACAGGTGCACTTCTGTCAGAAACAGTTTTCAGGTGACAGACACTCATAGAAGGCTCACTGATGTAACCAAGACACTACTTTTGCAATTTAATTCCTTTGTATCAGCTCACTTTGTAGGAAAGGTGACTCACAACCTTTAGTATGCTTTAAAAAAGTAAATTGTGTTAAAAGTTGCTGAAATACATACCGTACAAGAAGTCTCTCTCAAGACTGTTTATCATAATAAAATACCTTTTATAGGACAAGGCAGGAGATTATTTAAATTAAACATACATTCTTATTAGTACATACCAGTAAACAATCCACTCAAATAACAGTCTCATGAAGAAGAATGTATCAGCTTTTTTAGCAGTGCTGTATTGCTATTGTTCTGTTTGGAATATTTTCTTCCATAAGAGGTATCACTAAATATATTAGGATAACCTTCTCACCACAGTTGGAAACTGAGAATTGGAATAAAAAGGTAAGAGAGTTTTTAGATGAGTAAGTGTTGAGAGACCACAGTTCCTGATTACTGGAGGTGAGAACTGTGGTTGCTACGGTGTACAGAGGGATCAGACTATGTATTCAAGCACCTAAACATGAATTAGTAGGCTTAAAAACCACACTTAAAACTCAGGGTACCACAAATAACAGAAGACATCAATGAAAGGCATAGACTGTACTTCAATCATCCATCATAGACACGATCGCCAATACACACTATGCTTTCTCTCCTTTTTTCTTTTTGAAGTTTGGTGACAGAAAGAAGAATCCTAGACTGCACTAAAAGAACCTAGTAGTCACTCTAAATACTGACTTCACACAAACATAGCAATTAAAAAGGGGAGAAAACAGCTACAAAATAGAGACTTAAATAGCAATCAGGAAATCCAAGCCCATTTTGGTTGAGATAGGTCTAAGCAGGGTCAGAATTTATTATTTACTAAGCGCCTTGCTCACATCCAGAATAAAAGTGTTCAGAAGACTTAAGGTTTTAACTTCATATAATTATGAAGAGGTCATTTGATCATGAGACCTACACTTCAAGCAACTTAGATATGCAAGAGATTCTATCTAGATGCCGGCTCAAAGTTTTGAACAGCTGGAGACTAGCAGTTAGCTCCCATAGGCAATTCTGTACAAATATCCACCTGCAACCCTAGACATCGGATCTTTATGTTCGGCCCCACACTTCTCTGGTGCTGATGAACTCTGTCTTCCATAGAGGTGTTTATATAACATTAATTTCCAGGCCACCTGTCAGAAATAACTGGCCAAATAAAACAAAACAAAACATCTGCCAGTTTTTAAGCATCCAGGTGTTGAAGAGGTAATTGGCCTGCCTCCTTAACTTCCAAAACATATTTAGAACAGCAACAAAAACCACACTACATATTTCATACTCCACTGTAAATGTCAACATAATTTTTGTAAAACCCTGAGTGTAATAAACATGCACACTTACTAATCAGACATCCTGTAAACTTGCAGAAGTTCTGGGTTTGACCCATTTGTTCAGACACAGCCAGGCTAATTTATTACCCAAAGCTCCCTTTTAGTCAACAGGGAAAACCAGTCAGGTCTCAGATAAAGTAAGTTATACCCTGAAGCACATAACTACTTAGCTTAATTCTTGACATCTACAATGACAACATGATAATTCTTCTGTGTCTAACCATGTCCATTTGAGAATTTTATTTTTTTTCCCCACAGATGGTAGAGCTACCTTCTAATTTTTCCACATCAAATCTTTGGAAAAAAAGCAGTCAGAGGAAGGCTTTTTCTTCCAGTACAGCTGCAGTGCTCATCTTGCTTCTTTGCCACATAACTTTTTCTTTAGGGAAAGTTATTTATAAGCCTTGGAAGTAGTGGGAAAGGAGAGAAGAGGATTCAAAGGAAGAATTCTTATTTCAACACAAAACACTATGTTCTTAGCAGAGAACAAACCATAGAGTGAGCAAGAAAGCTAGAGTAAGCTGGGGAAAAAAAAACCAAAAGAAAAACAAAAAGGAAAACAGTTGACTTTCAGCTCATTGTAATGAAGAAAAATGGATTTTCTCACCCTAGAGTCATAACCATCTATGTGTAAATTGTTGTTTGTTTCCACTTGAAAAAACACAGCTCTCTAGGAGGCACCATACTCATCCCAGAAACAATTTATCCTTGACTCTAGGGTCTGCCAAGTGACTCATCTCTCCTGATGACACAATTAGCTCATAGCCAGCATGCTCTCTTGGGTACCAACTGCCATTATGGAACAAGTTGGTTTTCTTGAGGGAACAGTTTTCCACAGATGAAATTTCATCTGTCTTAAGTAATAACCCTTGTTCAAAATCAAGCAGCCTAATTCAGTGAAGTGTTTTTTATCTTGCACACACTTCTTTTCCCCATTCAGTATGATGTTGGCTTAGTAGTGACTGCTACAGTCCAGTCTACAAAGTTTAATTTAAAAGCTTCTGAACACATGGATTGCTATGCATCCAAGTGTCTGCCCAATTGATTAAATCAGTTGTCCATTTTGGTGTCCACTTAGGAAAACTTTTGGTTGGTTAGCTGTTCGTTCAGTAACTAAACACTGCAAACTTAAAAAAATCCAACACACACAACCAAAAAACAACAAACCGTGTACACCCCCCTCATGCATTGTCCCTGAACACTGCAAGTTGCACCATCCCACTGCGTCAGGACATCTCAGAGTATCAGGAACATAGGTGAGATCACTGCCACAGCAGAGTCCCAATTCAATAAAGGCACAAGAAGATCACAACCAATACGTGTAGGAATCACACTTCAGTGGGAGCAAGCATCAGCTGTTATCTCAGGTAAGGAAAGCTCTGCCACCAATTATCAGTTGCCTTCACTACCAGCTAAAAACCCATCACCTTGTCATCTAAGGTCTCAATAGACATTGAGCCCGAGTTCAGTTTTGGTTCTAAAAAAAAAAAAACAAAAAAAAAAAAAACAAACCAAAAACCAAGGTTTCTGACCCTTCGGCCATAGAGAGAATAGTTTCAATGCAGGTTGCTAATGACCACAGATCATCAGCATCTTGGCAATAGCTGCAGCAAGCCAGAGGGCTTGAGAAACCCTGAACAAGGTTCACAGACATTCTTCCAAAGTTTTTTTAAATTATATTATCCTGGATCTGAGCCACAACAGCACAGTGTCTGAAAGCAGTAAGAGTAATTCAAAAAAATAGCAGAGACCATGCAATAAAAATAGCTAGAACCCAAAGTTTAACATTAGCTTAAACATTTTAGGTTTAATGGCATCCCATTCAAACATCACAATTCTTTCAGTTTGTGTAATATCTTTCTACACACCACTTTGCCCAAAACATTTGAAGTTTTCTACATCTATTTGCTGTATGAATTATACAAGGGGCAGGAGAAGGAAAAAGATCAAAGTAAAAAAAAAATCAGGTTTCCTTCCTTTTATACTGATGTCTCCCTTATGTCTGTCCTGATTCAACTGGTGAGGACAGTGACAAGAAGCAGCCAGTTTATAAAGAATCAGAAGTAAGAAAATTCTCTTTCAAAGAGGGCAGCACATCTGTTCTCCTGTCAGCTTTTCCTCCAGTACTGGGATTCTGAACCCAGGCTCTGGGGTGCAATAGGAGAAGGAGAGGCTGCATTCGTTTCATGACCCCAGCTGTCCCTCTCACATTTTATCCATACAGAGTCAATGGTGGAATAACCCTTCACCTCCACCAAGGACACACTTTTATATACCTATCTTGCACCAAGTTAAACAGAAACCAATATTCTGTTGGTTGCCTGATCAATTTCATTCCAAACAAATTGCAGTTATTTACTTAAAAAAAGTGATAAGTGCTAGAAGACAGGCACTGTGGATGAATTCCCTAAATATATTTAAATAAATTTTAAAAAATAAATCAATTTCTAAAGTCAATTTACAGAGTTATTACCTACCAAATCCTTTATAAAAGCCAAGTACTTCAGATTTTATAAAAAGTTTTTAAAATTTACTTAAGGTAAAACAGCTTACACTACCTACGTAACATTCTCAAATAAGAGCTGTGGGAAAGAGAAAAACCACATAATTTGTTTCTTAAATTCATCACTGGTGTAATTTTGTAAGTATCTATGCAAGGTCATAATTTGCCATTAATCAGATGAGGGCCTGCATTTGAGCTCTCTCCGTATCTATTTTTATGGAAAGAAACAAGTCGTTCCAGAGAGATTAGTCTGTCTGTGTTTTAGAGAGGTGCGTAGCATAATATCTGGACTCAAAGTTATTTATTGTGATGATAATGCATTGCTTGATAAGAAAACAATTTTTTGTTACTTTGAACTTTTTTTAAAAAACATGGTTCCTTAATTCTGAGGGTTTGGTTTTGTGCCTTTTTTTTTTTTAATGAAGGAAAAAGCAATGTGTTGAATAAATGCAGTGTTGTCATCATCTAGCAACTTTAACTAGGCTTCCCTCCTCAAGAACGTTTACATTATATAATTATACTTCTTTACACTGTGCCTTACCACTCATTTAATGATCGGCCTCCTATTAGTTTGTTCCTATGACCCAGGTTGTTGTTTGTTTGTGGTTTGTTTTTTTTTTTTTTTAAAGGTACAGACTTCTTGTGTGTATATGTATAAAAACAAATGACCAAGAAGCTCAGCCATTCTCTTTAATAGCTTCCTGCCCCAGGACAAGCTTATGTTCTGGGATCATTCTTAACAACCAAAACACACAACTCATGAAGCAACAGAGAACTTTGCACAGTTACCGTTTTGTACATCCTCAATATGCATATTAACCTATGAGCTGCAAACTTAACCAGAGATGCAGATTTTTTTTGTTTTGGTAAGCAGTCATTATGATCATTATTAAAAGTCATCTACAACATACATTCATTTGCATAACGGATTGAACAGTCCATACTGGGTGTATTGAGACCTTCAACCAATTTAAGTGGGAGACGCGAGGGAAATTTCACTAGATCCTGCTAAAAAAAACCCAACCAAACACAGGCCAACAACGTCTCCAATTGTGCAACAAAAGCAACTTTTTTGAATGGCAAACCAGAATTTTCTGACCCGCTTTTTAAGTTAGGTCCTCTTTTTTTTGTCAGAGAAATGAAGTGATATACCAGCAATTCTAATACTTGTGCATGCTGGTTAAGCTGTTTTGAGATAATCCTAGTGATGATCACAACAAACAGCCTGAAAACATTCTCCATTGTCTCTGTAGTTGAATACTACTCTAGCAGCTTTGGAAGAGGGGTGGTTACTGGCAGTTCAACATTACACTAGCCTTGATGCTGTGGTAGATACCTACTGCAGACAACCTGACCAGGAAGAAGTAGAAGCCTTCCTCAGATAACTAGAAGAAGCCTTATGTGTGCAGGCCCTGATCCTCAAAGCATTCACTTTATCCATCCTGGCATCTTCTGAAAGTGCACGAACAATCCAGGAGATTTCTGCATTTATAAATGCACTTCTGACACAGACGATCAAGGAGCTGATGAGGGAAATTGTTCTGCTGGACCTGATCCTTACAAACAAGTAGTTGGTCAGGAACATGAAGTTCAAGGACTGTCTTGGTTGCAGTTACCAAGATGACCCTGGAAGGAAGAGGGGTCCAGGAGAGTTGGTTAATTTTCAAGTATCATCTCCTCTAAGTGCAAGATTTGGACACACTGACCAGCAGGAAATCACACAAAGACAACAGGAAGCCTGCAGGGATGAACAAGGAACCTCTGGCAAAATTCAGATATGGACATGAAATATGAGGGGCAGAACCACCGAGAGGTGACCAGGAGGAATATGGAGACTACCCAAGCAGGGCTGGAGCACTTCTATGAAAACAGGCTGAGAGAGTTGGGGTTGTTCAGCCTGAAGAAGAGAAGGCTCTGGGGAGACCTTATAGCAGCCTTTCAGTACTTAAAAGGGGCCTACAGGAAAGCTGGACAAGGATTCTTTATTAGGGACGGTAGCGATGGGATAAGGGGTAATGGTTTTAAACTGAAAGAGGGTAGATTTACATTAGATATTAGGAAGAAATTCTTTACTCCGAGCGTGGTGAGACACTGGCACAGGTTGCCCAGAAAAGTTGTGGATGCCCCATCCCTGGGGTTGTCAAGGCCAGGCTGGATGGGGCTTTGAGCAACCTGGTCTAGTGAAAGGTGTCCCTGCCCGTGGCAGAAGGGTCCTAGTGGACAAGTTGAATGTGAGCCAGCAACACACCATTTTGGCAAAGAAAGCTGACAACACCCTGGACTGTATTAGAAAAGGCATTACTAGCAGGTCAAGAGAGGTAGTCCTTCCCTTCTACGCAGCACTGCTGAGACATCTAGAGTGGTGTCCTATTCTGGGCTTCTCAGTTCACAAGAGACATCAACACACTAGAGTGAGCCCAGTGAAGGTGGGCCACCACAAAAGCAGTTAAGGGATGAGAGGATCTGACCTAGAAGTAAAGTCTGAGAAAGCTGGAACTGCTCCCCCTGGAGAAGACAATGCAGGGGACAGAGAAGGAATTGAGGTTGGATCTTATTAACATGTATAAATACCTGAAGGGAGGAGGTAAAGATGACAGAGCCAGACCCTTCTCGGTGGTATCCAGTGAAGTGACAAGAGGCAGCGGGCACAAACCAAAACACAGGAAATTCTATTTAAACCTGAGAAAATGTTTTTGGTCTTAGGGTGATCAAACACTAGAATATGCTGCCCAGAGGGGTTGTGGAGTCCATTCAAGGCCCAACTGGATGCACTCACAAGCACCTTCCTGTATCTGACACTGCTCTGAGCAAGGCAGGGAGGGTTGGACTAGAGGACCTCCAAAGGTGCCTTACAACATCAGCTTTCTATGATGCTGTGAGCATTTATCATTGCCTCGATAAAAGTAGCACTACAGCAACAAAAGTAAAGTTTTCACTGCTATGGAGGTATTGTGCTTTCCTCACTGTGATCATTCAACACACTCTTTCCTCAACTCCTAAATGCTATCACATTAGCTGTCACTGCCATTAGTTATAAAAGCTTGATCTTTCATTGAGGATCCAACAAATTCATATCCTCTATGGACAGTGGTAGAGCCTGAAATGCATGCTTGTCATGGGACTACACACAGAGCAACCACCTTTCCTCCCTCCAATTTTATTATTCATATTTGCACAAGAGTATTTCTGCACAGTATCAGTAGAAGTTACGTGTGTCTTTGGAAACTTTGTACAGGAGTTAACAGTAAGCCTAGGTCCCGCCATTTTCAGTTCTGCCATGCAATTTGCATAGAGCAAAACTTCAGGGTATTTACCCAGTTCTGCTTCTGGTTGGACATCAGCACTTCCACTGCACCTCTCCTATACTTTCCCCAAGAGCCCCGTGCAAGCTTTCAATTAGAGCATTAGAAAGGCAAAAACAGCTCAAGGCAGTGTTACAATCCAGCTTCCGAATGCTGTAATTTCAAAGTGCTATGAGCTGTATTGCACACATGCTTACTATTTTAGAGAGGCGTGACAAAGAATTTTGCTGCCAACTGTACCTTCAAGGAGGATTTCGATGGAATATCAATGCCTAACTCGGACCTAAGACCAGACCACAAGGCACATCGCTTGTTTGAGTATTTTGGTCAAACATGCGGTCAAACTTGTCATTCCCATCAAAAAAGCCAGTTTGCCAAAAAGAATCACTTTACAGAAAAACTGCATCCCACAAGTCTAAGCAAGGACTACCGCAGGAGTTTGAAGTTCTCTCTTAAGGAAATTCCCATCAGCTAACCTGCTTGCCTTTGTGTCAGGACAAACAGGGTCCATAGCTTTGGGAGGACCTCCTAAGGGAACACACTGATTACAGCAACCCCGCATAATCTAGGTGACAATTCTAGAGCAGAGCTGACACACACTGCTCTAGGGCCAAGGTGTGCCTCAGAAACACTTGCTATGTCCAACAATCCTGTTAATGCATGCCCCCCAAGACATTTCAAGAACTTGTCCATCAACAGCAAGATTAGATCTCAGAAGAAGCAGCAGCGCAGTTTTTAGTAACACATCTTGCCACCATCTCATTTGTCTGTACTATACAAAGATAGGAGAAACAGCAGGAGGCCAACATAGCCTAAAGCAGGTTATTTACAAGAACATCCTTTGACCAAATGTGAACCGTTGCATTATATGATTTAAACTTACCCCTTAAGTCATGCTTTAATGTTTCCTGAAAAAATTGGCTTTGAGCTTGGGCACAGCACAGTTATCTGTAAGAAAGTCACCAGAACAGTAGGCCATTCTTTCCTACAACGTCATTAGAGTAAGAGGCAAGCTTCATAGAAATAGAACAGCTTTACAGACTAAGCCGCTAAAGGGCTGAAACAACATGACAGCAGCAGAGCAAGGGTGAAAACCAGCCAGTTTTTCCTATTGTATTTTTCTGTAGTACTGCATAATGAAGGCACACGGAGGAAAATTAAGTGAAGAGTGAGGGTACTTCTACATTGGACAGTGGATATGTCACTGTCAATGATTTGTTAGTGGTTCCTGTGTATTAGTTTTATAATGCACAAGTGCAGCAGGTTTTTCAATCAGACATAAGCACATCCTCCCACTTGGCATACAGACCCTGCAATCGCCTTGGTGAGGCAGGAGTAGACATACAGAAAGCTAAACACAATTACAGATACCACATTGCAAGTTGTAATACTTACAGCGGTAAACGCAATAGAAAATGAGAGAACACAGGACTGAGCTTTCTATATAAGTAGTCATTAGATGCAATTTTTTTTCTGCCAAATTTAAAACTTCAGAATTATAAGATGCATCCCTAATGAAAATTAACTAGGTTTAAATTTATTTAGGAAATGAAAGCTGTCTTCACAAAAAAAAATCATCCTAAAACCAAAACCCACAAATCAGAAATTTAATCTTCAGCAATATCCTCAAAGATAATGTGATCAGCCCAGTTACCTGCACTTTATTTCAGCCCCAAGCTTTTTGAAGAGTAATTTAGCGCTGTCTTTTTAAGAAATGGAAAAGGAGGAAGAAAATTACATTTGGAAGTTGCATCCATTTCACAGAGCTCAAAATTAAGACTTCTTCCTTTCTGTCATTAAAAGGGTTAAAACTATTCCTTTAACATAGCAGAAAGTAACAGAAACTTACCCTTGCACTGAAAACGAAACATCACAAAGGAAAGTTTGAAGTTCCAAAGAGTAAGAGATACTGGGAAGCTTAGCACATTCAAAGGTGGCTATTGAGACAAGGGTCTTTGCAGCCTCCCTTCAATCCTGAAGCAAGGCAGTCTCCTTCACTTTTTGGAGTCAGGAGATGCCTAATATCTTTTCAAGCACACTTTGGTTTACTCCACATGAGCCAGCAGCACCTGGTACTGACACCTGGGACCAGCAGCAGACACTTTTACAGTTAAGCTTTGCCCTCGGTTCATCATAACAGCGAACGTTGATTTGTTCTCATCTGCTTTCTATCTTCATATCACCTTCTATCTCTTATATTTGGCATTTGCCAAAATAGACTTTGAGGCAAGACTTGTGTTTTTCTGTAGGTTTGGGGGGTTTCTTTGTTTTGGGTTTGTTTTATTTTGTTGTGGTGGGTTTTTTTCTCCTAAAATTAGCACAATAATACAAACAATGGATTAACTTGAAGGAAAGAGTTAGCTCAGTCTTGCTCTGGATGGAGGCAAACAGGAATGAACTCAAAATTTAGTAGTTTTGGGGGTTAATTAATCAGGCACAATTCACGATACACACGCATTGTTATGATGACAGAAACTCTTTTTGAGGTCATTACAAAGTCTTCTCTGCAGGAAATCCATATGCCTCGAGAAATTTTTGTTCTTTCTTGGAAAATAAGCACAAGGGTAATACCTGTAAAATAAAACTCCCTAAACTCTAGTTGAACAAGTCTATCCTCCTTTTTTCACTTGACCTTGCAATAGAGGCCAAAAAAATGGGTTGAAACATGTGGAAAAGTACCGGAGACATTTTGTTTCTGCAAAGGCAGAAAATTATATTATTATAATTTCCTAACCTTTGTTTAATCCATGAATAAACAGATTTACCTCTTTTACAGGTTCTTCATCCACCGCAGCATCATCCACCACAGGCTAGTAAACAGAGAGGCAAAGAGAGAGGAAAAGTGTCTTGTAAATATAAGTTATTGAGAAAGACACAATTCTAAGCCAAGTTCCAGTGCAAAATACAGTCAGCTTACTTTTAGTCACCTAAGTCCAAATTTATACTACTGTAGCAGGCATGTTCAATTCTTCATACTTAGCATAGGTAAGTTAATCTGTCAATCCATGAGGACTTGCTTGCTCCAAGATATATAAAATGCTAAGAGATATAGGAGAAACACAGGGCGCACTATTAAAATTGCTGATGAATAGTCCAACCAGGTTTGTTATAGAAATTGCACAAAAATGAATGAGGAATTAAACAAGGTTATTTATGATGTGGTAGGTTGACCCTGACTGGACACCAGGTGCCCACCAAAGCCACTCCATCACTCCCCATCCTCAATCAGACAGGGGAAAGAAAATAAAACAAAAGGCTCATGGGTTGAGATAAGGACAAGGAGAGGCCACTCACCAGCAATCATCACAGGCAAGACAGACTCGACTTGGGGAAAACGAATTTAACTTATTACCAACCAAATCAGAGTAGAATAATAACAACTAAAACCAAATCTTAAAGTCACCTTCTCCCCATGCTTAACTCCACTCTCAAATTCTCTAACCCCTTCTCCCAAGCAGTGCAGGAGGAGGGACAGGGAACGGGGGTTGCAGTAAGCTCATCACATGTTGTCTGTGCTGCTCCTTCCTCCTCAGGGCAGGACTCCTCTCACCCTTTCCCCTGCTCCAGCATGGGGTCCCTCCCACAAGGAGACAGTCCTCCGTGAACTTCTCCAATGTGAGTCCTTCCTAGGGGCTGCAGTTCTTTGTGAACTGCTCCAGTATGGGTCCCTTCTGCAGGGTGCAGTCCTTCAGGAACAAACTGCTCCAGCATGGATCCCCCACAGGGTCATGACTCCTGCCAGGAAACCTGCTTCAGCGTGGGCTCCTTTCTCCATGGGTCCACAGGTCCTGCCAGGAGCCTGCTCCGTGGAGGGCTCCCCATGGAGTCACATCATCCTTTGGGCATCCACCTGCTCTGACATGGGGTCCTCGCATATACTCAATCCTTGCTCCAGCTGCAGTTGTGCAGGGTTTTCTTTTTTTCCATCCTTTCTTAAATATGTTATCCCAAAGGTGCTACATTGCTGATGGACACACTGCTGGCCAAGGCTGAGCCCATCTCAGAGACAGACAGCATCGGCTCTATTCAACACAGGGCAAACTTCTACCAGCTTCTCACAGAAGCCACCCCTGTAGCCCCACTGCAACCAAAACCTTGCCACACAAACCCAATACACATGAACAAACAAAAACTAGAGAACTGGAACAGTATTTCTTGCTGAGAAGAGATAATATATGTATACATAGGACCAAGCTTTCTAAACACTCATCTCCCATTTAAATAGTCATTTAATGGCTGCTCAGCTGAAAACTATTAAGTGATGAACCCTTTGGAAAATAGGTAGAAATATTCCACACAGCTTGATCACACAGCCCTTCCTCGGGAAAATATTCCCAGGGCTGTAATTCACTACCCCCTCCATCCAGCTTGAGAGGGATCGATAACTCTGCCTACCCACAAAGAAGTTCTAGACACAGCAAATATCCCGGTTTTCTTGCGTACTTGTCAGACACAATTAATGACCTCCTGAGTCAACAGGTGAAAGAAGCGGGATTTTGCTCTCATCTTCCTTTACACAAACACCATATAGAACATGCCCTCAATGCATTCTTATCAAGCAATCGATTTACTATAAATGCTGTCTTTAATATCTGCAAGTCATTCACCTGAGTCATGCACTCATAAATGCCTCTATTTTAAAATGGTTTTTGGCATTAAGGAAGGGGAGGAGAAAGAGGTCCATATGCATAAAAGAATGAAACTGTCTCCCTCCTTGTCTAACTGTGAAAGTCTTCTGTGAAAAAGAACAACTTGCAGACAATCATGAAAACATTTTATCCCACACAGCCTGTGACAGCTCCCTCGAAGCAGTCCAATCTTTAGTGTTTAAGCTGCATTCAGCTCATTAAAGACTAAATGTCATCAGTGTTTGAAAAGACGACTGGTCTTCACGGACAATAGCCCACAAGAGACAGTTAGTTCCTATGTACTTTAGCTAGATTTGAGCAAACAGTAATTTAGAAATTCTATCTATGGCATGATTTAAAAGGGTTATGAGCTATAGCAGATCTTTAATGAGTTGAGAGACAGTAGTAATAAATGGTGATCTATATGTTGTTCTCATCTGAAATGCAGAAGTTTATGCACATAATTCCTTAACCCTCTGTAAACGTTTTGTAAGTGAAATCTTAGCAAGAGTGGTAGAACAGCGTAGCTCATAGCTATGGTACTCTTTAAAGCAAGAGATGCAAAAAAAAAAAAAAGCCCCAAAACAGGCAATAGGACAATAAGAAATGGCCTCAAGTTGCACCAGGGGAGGTTTAGACTGGATATTAGGAAAAGTTTTTACACTGAAAGGGTTATTAAGCATTGGAACAGGCTGCCCAGGGAAGCGGTTGAGTCACCATCCCTGGAGGTATTTAAAGGATGGTTAGACGTAGTGCTTAGAGATATGGTTTAGTGATGTTTTTTGTCAGAGTTACGTTGATGGTTGGACTAGATGATCTGAAAGGTCCCTTCCAACCTAGGCGATTCTATGATTCTGTCTGATTAACTGGCTTTGCAATGGATCAGTTACTCTTAGTAAGGAGACCTACATGGTTTATTCCAGAAGAAAGGTCTAAATGGTCCTCCTACCAACAAGAGTGATGACAATAGAAAGCTGTTGTCCCAAGCAATGGACATGGGGCCTTATTGCAGAAGCTTACCCTACAATCTAGGGAAGTTTTTCCCAGAAGTTGATGGCAGAAAGAGCAATCTGAGAAGTGAATGAAGTGTGTTCTATCTGGAGCAGAAACACACAAAACAGTGATTTTAAGAGGAAGAGAAGGAGGAAGGAAGAGAGCAAGCATGTACATGCACTTTGAATACTGTGGTCAATGGAAAGGTACACTTCGGGGGAGGCGGGAGCATCATTTCTATGATGTTCAACAAAAAACTGTTCACCATAACTACAGTTATACAAGTTCATTGGGAAAGTGATTTAACAGGTTGTCATCTGACTGCTTAAATAAAATCAGGAGCAATACACTGTTTCCCAGATATAACCTGTTTGCTAGCACTGTTTTCTTGTGGCACGTAAAGTGGAGCAAGTGGCAGCACTCAGAAGTGACTTACATGATACAAGCCTCCGCAAGCCCTCCAAACTCATTCTTAACCTACGGACTCCAGAATGAGCTATGCTGGTATCATACATTATGGTATCGCTTCTGCCATATCATTTAAGTATATAAACTAACACTCTGTACAAAAAATTCGGCAATTCCTCTTGACACAAGCATTTTGTGGTCCCTGTAGCCTGTCTGGTTAAGTTACACTCCCTTGTGTTCCTCTCCCCAAAACCCTATTACAGTACTCTGATCAACGAAGTGGGGGGGATGAAGGGGAGAGGTGTTACGAAGTAAACACAAGACACCCACATCTCACTAGTGTCACTCGTCTATCACCTCTTACAAATATGTATCCTGTGCTGGAAACAGCTGACTGAAATACTGTGTTTTTACTGCACTACTCAAGAGCCCCAGAAATACTCAGGAATCCGCTATGTCCATTGCTGCACAAAAAAGATGATACATTTCTTGACACAAGACAATCTTAAATTGCAGGTAATGAAAACTCTTCAACGCAAATTGTAAGCATTTACAAGAGCAGCCAGCTAGTTAACAGAACGTTGCGTTTCCAGTATGATCCTCAAAGCACAGGCTTGTGCTTGGAGGTAACGGACAAGGGTCTGTCTTTAATTTTGTGCTGACGCTAAAACAAACACAAGGAAGCTCAGAAATCAAAGCAGAAGAGAGGACCACAGACCTATCCTAGCCTCAAATTGGGGATCCCATACTTCATCTTTAAATGCAAGCCCAAGTCCTACTCAGCCTGCTTTGCACGTTTCCATCTGTTTTACACACTCCTTCCCCTGCATTTGCCCCCAAATCCCCGGAGTATGGTCCCGACCCCAGCCCAGGGCAGGAGCGGGCGGGAGGGCAGCCCGCACCGAGACCCCGCATCCCACGGGCTCCGCGACGGGTGGCGCAGGCTGGGGCGCGGACACCCCCGCTCCAAGCCACTCCGGCTGCGGGGCAACAGGTTGCCGAGCCTCTCTCCCAGCTCGCCGTAGGGAGCGGAGGGGGCGAGGGATGCCCATCACACCTCGTTTAGCTCTGTTTGGGGCAGCACCGAGGCGGTTCCCCCGGCGGGAAAGGGTGGGCTGGCAGCACCGCATCCCCCGCCGCTCACCTCCGTCTCCATGGGCTCCACCTCTATCCCTTTCCATAGCTCCAATAAGTGGGCGATCGGCATGCTGGGCGACGCCTGCCAGAAGCCGGAATCAAGCAGAAGGAAAGCGCGGCGGCCGCCGAGGAAAGCGGGAGAGGAGGGAGGGGGTGTCAGTCGGCGCCGGGACACCCGGCGGAGCCCGGCCCGGGACCTTCCGCCCGCTCGGCAATATGGCTCCCCGCCTGCCCGCCGCGCCCCGGGGGAGCCCGCAGGCAGGGCGCGGCCGCTCCGCAGGCGCGGAGGCAGGGCAAGGCGACGGCGGCCGCTCCGCAGCCCGGCGACAGAGCCCCGACGCCGCGTCCCGTCCCTCTCGGCCGCCGCCTCGCCTCCCTTTTAAGCGAGGGGGAAAGTTGATGCCGAGGATGCTGCGGCGGCGGCGGGCGCTGCCATGGCAACGGCAGCGCGGTCCCCCCCCCTGCGGTCGTCCCCCCCCAGCCAGTACCGGCGGAGGAGGCGGGGGGGGGGGGGGGACCGAGCCCCGAGGAGCCCCGCTGTGTGCCTGGGAGGGGAGAAAGAGGGCACGGCTGGGGGAAATAAACGCAAAATTAAACTGGCAATTTCACACACAGCCCTTGGTAGGGAGTATCCTTATTAACGATCGGTAGGTAGCTGATACCTTGGTAGGGAGTGGAGCTAGCAGAAGGATATCTAAAGTTTACCAAGCCTGACATTGTTCCAGTCTTAAAGAATTGTCTTACATGCTTTATTATTTTATTTCTGTACTACAAAGCCCGGACTAAAGCCTGGCTATTCAGATGCCATTTCCTCCTCTTGTAGCTCTCGCAGCCTATTACAACCATACTACAAACAGGCATGACACATTGCATCGGATACCCAGCTGCAGAGACCATAATTTGTGGAGATGTTTATTTGGATTCTCCTCAAATTGAAGTTAAAACACGCACGTTACCTCATTCAGGCAACTTATTTAGCAGTAACACCTTTCAGAACATGATAATAAAGTCACTGCTCTTCAAGGAGCCATTTCAGAAAAAATAATCAGTGTGCAAAGTGCATTATTTTTTTCTGTTTCATGCTCAAAACCCCACAGTTTGTTTCCATAGCAGTGCTGTACAAATTCAGAGCAAGTTTTAGTGCACAACAAAAAGTCTTCTGCCAGCCTACAAAGGAACATGCAAGTAGTGTTCCTCCTCTGGTGCCATCTCAGCTCCCTCACACTCTATTTAGCATGAATAAGCCACCCTGTAAGTATAAATGCCAAGCAGGGTTAGGAGCGAAAGTGAAATTCACTGACCATAATAAAGAAAGAAAAAGAAAGAAGAAAAGGAAATCTGACCTCAATCAGAGCCAGAGAGTCATGAATTCAGATACTGCTGCAAGAACTCAGCCTTTTACTTCTGTGGTAGAATATGAACACTTTTCCTGACATCTGTGCCAACACTGAACTAACAACTTGTAACATCAATTATGCAGCTTCATCTGCTTTACAGATTGAGCAATTAAATATCTAGATTACTGGCTTTACTCACTGCTCACAAAAAAATGTGTAGTGGGAGTGATGTCAATCATGTAACAGACATATACCTGAAATCAGAATCTACAGTATCTGGCTGTTACATACTCCCTGGCTCTTGTATTCTGCCCCAGCTTCTTCCCCAGCCCCGCACGAGAAGCAGACATGCTTACTGCCTTTAACTTGACACAGACTCTCCCAAACAGCCTTGTAGTGCCAACAGCTGTGAGACCAGAGCCAAGATCTAGTGCAACGAATTCAGAGCACAAACCACACTTGCTTTACAAAACCCAGAGACCTTCAGAGACACATGCTCCCATGTGTCATCTTTATATCATGTGTCACCTTTATTTTTTAAAAAAAAAAAAAAAAACAACCTCTGTTTAGCCCTGATTTACAGAGCTGCATTTTAGCCTTTGGGACACAAAGCTTGGATGCCACAAGCTAAGAGCAATAACAAAGCATTTGTAACAGCAGGGAACTGGGGAAGTGGGACATGTTGAGGTAATCCTAGAGAAGGCAAATCAAGGTAATACATTTGGGATCATTGCATCTGCAGTCAAGCTAAAGACATACGCATGCAGATCAAACGTTTTTACATCTTTTCCCAAAAATTCACTTAATTGTTGAGACATGCAGTTACATGCTTCCTTAAGTATTAATCTACTACCAAACTAGGATATCAAAATCTCCAGTGTATTTGCAGATCTGTTTGGTCAGCCTAAACATGCATAAGGTAGAAAAAAAGAAAAAAAACAAACAAGTGATGAAATCTTGTTATTGCTTTAGCATATATACTTCTGCTATAAGCATAACGCATCTATCCTGCTGTAGCCCCACTGCACTCTTTCAGCAGCAAGATATGAATTGGATTTAAATTAAGTGTTCAATTTTATTGGACAAACCAAAGCATGCATTTCATATTCCATCCCTTATCCATATCTAAAGAAAACACTGAATTTCTCTACGTCAGCTAAAAAGAAATTCAAAGAATGTGTTTTTCAGTCGTTTTTTCCCTTTATTTTGCTGCCTTTACTCAGAGTAATTCCACTGAACTCTCTAGAACTATTTCTGCCTAGAGACGTTGCAAGAAGAGGATTTCCTTCATTAACAAGGATACTGATTTTCTTAATCATTTAAGTGTTCTGCTACAGTTTTCATTCATGAGGAAAAGCATCTTTAGATGTCTACAAGCTTCAGGTTCCTAAGCATTCAGCAAATGAAGTTCTTCTATATTAGAAATAGGCATATTGATGTAATTAAGAAGAATTTGAAATAAAAGATTAACCATGCAGTGCTAGAAACAATTGTGTCACTACAAAGTGATCAGTCATTTTCATTACAGTAACATCTAATGGACAACCAGGACTGACATTCTTTAGTATGAATAGAGGAGCAGAAAAATCCATGCTTCCCTCCCCAAGTTTCCCTATGATCCACTTACAGAGACACCGGGTCAGAAAAAGGAACTGAATATCACAAAATTTGAAGCAGTCCACTTCCAAAAATACCGCATTAGGAGTGGGGAAAAAAGAAATAGAAGGGAAGGGAGGGACGGCATATGTGGAACACGGCAGAGGCAAAAAACACATGAGGGAGCAGACCAAAGTTTAAACCAAGTAAGTCTCTGAGGACACACAAGCAATCTGGTCAGAGCAAGAAGTAGTTATGAATTTTTTTTCCCCAAGGGAAGATTAGTTAACCACATTCACAGTTTAGCAAAAGTAATAGTTGCAGATATGCTAACTAGGCCAAGAATTGCAAGAAGATTAGTTCAACTTGCTTCAAGAGTATAAAAGCATTTTTATCTCCTGTGTAACAAAGCTCTGGACTACTTACGTGGTGATTTTTAATCTATTTTTACCTGTCTCCTGAGTACTAGCTAACGGCTGCTGCCAGATGCAGAGTGAGGAATTAGACACATCAATATTCTGCTGTGTTATGGTAACTCCTACACTGGCAGAAGATACATAAGTACAGAAGAAAATTTCTTAAGAGCTTCGCCTGTAAATTGTATTAAGATACTTTACACTAATGACTTACACCTCCACTGCTTTGTGAGAAAGGAAAGTACTATTTCCCCATTCGATGCACAGAAGGGAAGAGGTGTTGAGAAATATTATTTTCTTTCAGTAGCTCAACACACTTCTAGGTTCATGACTTCAGTGTTAGGTTTCATGTAATCACCTTGTGCCAAAACTCATGCATTTATTGGCACACACATCTTCACTCAAAGCTTGAGCTAGATAGCCTGGCAGAAAAGGTTATCTGTACCTAGAACATGGCCAAAACAGGTACTACTGACATAGAAGCTAGCAAAAAAACACCCCTCTTTCCTCTGAGGGCATTCCTAAGGTTCCCCTCTGCGTTTAAATGCCTTTTCCTGCTTGCCACCGTGTAAACATCACCTCTTATTAGACTGGCCACGCTGCTGCACCATCTTCCTAACTCCTCCCCCACCCCTTTTTAAAATTTCAATCAAGTTGTCACCCAAGTGAAGCCTCCTTTCCTGCACATAGCTCCTTGGGTCAAGGCTGACACTTCCTGTTCAACTGCAGTACCATCCCTTAAAACTTAAACTTCATATTTGTTATCTCCCAGGCACACAACAGCCACAGGGAATGTTTTCTTAAAGGATGGATTTACCCCAAGTGCCAGCACTGAGAAAAGGCCAGGTCTCTGAAGTGTCAACAGCACTGTGGAAGCGGCGGGAGGAAAAAAATTGCTAGGGACAAAGAAGTAACACTCCCCTGTCCCTTTCAGATGTTGCACTAGAGAGCCTTGAATGCTCAGCTAGGAGAGGCCCAAACACTCATCATCCCTTAATCTCCAAAGCAATCAGACTGCACAATGAAATGTGTGCTGAAGTTTCCCCAAAGGTTGCCCGAGAGAGAAGAACAAAACAGGAGCAGAGCATTAGCAACATTTCCTGCAGATTACTTTAGTCTCCCGAGGCATGGGGGGGGGAAAAAAAAAAAAAAAAAGTTTCTTTGGTCCTTTCCGATGATTCCTGCTACATACTGCAGCCAAAAAGGATGGACCTCCTGGGGCAGAAAGAACTGCGCCCTGCAGCATGTACGCACACAGAGATTTCAAGCAAGCAGCTTTTAGTCTCTTTATTCTATAGGATATTTGTACCCATGGAATATGCACATGTATTATCCTCTCCAACATACAGGCACAGATTTGGGAGGAATGCAGAAAGATTGAGTCACACTTAAAGAACGCTTCAAAATACATCAGTTGACAGTAAATGGTTGGCATAAACTGGAGGAAAACATAGAAGACCTGCTGATGTAGACCCTTCAGCTAAAGGATTGGTAACCCCCTGTGATGAAGGCAACGCTGCTGTCACTACACAATGGCAGAAGGTAATGCATACACAGACCACGCACTAGCAGAATCTCAACAGCAAGTGGAGATGTCTGAGCACATCCCAGTGATCCTGTTAGATTCACGCATCCCATTATCACATGTAGACCCATCAACAGCCTCTCTAATTTACCACAAAATGCAGCCCTCTAGCAGGGAAGTAGAAAGCAAGACCATAGTCCCATATTAGCCTCAGTCTGTCACCATATCATCCCAAGGATGGAAGAAACATGCTGTTCATGACTGGTTTCCTATAATCTGTGCAATCAAGCCTGTATTCAATGGCTAAAATCTGTAGTGGATGGTAAGTGTCAAATGCTAGAAGTAAACTAGTAAAAGTAGGGCAGACTTTAAACTGCACAGGACCCATGCATCATTCTTTGATGGAGGGAAGTCTCAGTTGCCTATGCTTTTTTTTTTTTTTTTTAACATCAAAGTAATCAAAAGCGCTCTTCCTGACTGAAAGCAAGCAAACAAACAAAATCCCCCACACTATTTTTTCCTCCCTGAGAGCAGATGTTGAAATGCTTTAAGCTCATTACTAAAACAAGATGACTACATTTCCTCAGCAGAAGCTGTCTTTGTTCAGTGCCTCAGCATTAATTACTTCAAGTTCAGCACTTGGAAGTTCATCACTTGTGCAGAAAACGGAAAGAAGCACAAAACACCACCTAGACATTTCTAAGTGTGCAAGGCACAGGGGAAATATTGCTTACACCAACATAAGAAGTGTCCCTAGTACTGCTAAAACAATTTACTATTTAGTTGTTAAGTACATGCCTGGTCATCCCTGCAAAACACAAAATGGAGTTGTGGCAGACACAAATCAAGCATTCAGTATCAAAGTAGTATACATCTGTCCCCTGCAAAGCTCACAGCTTAACACTTTCAAATTAAAAATCATATCTGCTCTATCTCCTGAAATATGAAATGCTCATCACCAGAGAGGTGGAGAGCTTAACTCTTAACCTATGCAATGCTCTGGCCTCCCCACCCGTATTTAATGAGAAGGTCTAAACTGAGTATTAAAATCAGTGCTTAGAGAGCAAGAATGATAATCAGGCTCCTTCCATTTAGAGAGTACAGCAGACTGGTATTGTCCAACCAATCTGGTGCCCCTAAAGAACAGGGATGAAGGCTGCTAGGAGCAGTAGAAAAAGGAATACTTTTCGTATTAATCCTTGTTAGTTATCTGCACTAAGGCTGCAGGTACTTGACACATCCTACATTAATCAGTTCTTAACATTACTGAATAGTTAAATACTGGAAGAATTACCTTGGAAAACAAAAAAAACTAGGTCAGTTATCTGGAGTAGACCAACCTCTGTCAGTACAGATGTAGAATCATAGAATGGTTTAGATTAGAAGGGACCTTAAAGATCATCTAGTTCCAGTCCCCTTGCCATGGGCAGAAACACCTCCCACTAGACCAGGCTGCTCAAAGCAGCCTGGCTTAGCTGATGTTTTCAATAGGGCTGGTTAACCAGCTAGCACAGCAGGAGCCCCACTGCATTCCCGCACCATGACATCCGTTTAGTTGAGGTACAACGTGCGTGGCCTCATAGTCTGTGCACCTCGGGGCTCACGAGCCAGTGCAGAAGACTGAAAGCAGCACCAAGTGGCATCAAACGGCATCATCCAAGGCCTGTCTCAGCCGTACACTTGAGTGCTACCTACACTAAACCAAGCGGTGACCAGTTTTTCCACAAGCAGTTTGGATACCTGCATCATGCTTGCACTGGTGGGCCCACACAGCTGGAAAGCCTGAGCTGATTTGCTGCTAGTTTGCCCAACATCCAAAGCTCGTTAGCCTCCTTGCCACCTGAGACATTTAACCGCTTGCAGAGCTGAACTGCCAGAATCAGGCAGGTCTTATCTGCTACCTCCTGCACCTAATAAGAAATTAAGAAACTCTTGTGGCAAAGATGCTGACTTTTAGAAGCATTCAGCCAAGTAACCTCTTACACAGCAATCCCCTGTGCAAGTTTCTGGGATATTCCCCATTACGCTAAAATCTACCAGTTAAACAGTCAACAAAAGTTAGCTGTAGTGAAAGCTTTCTTGCTGCACAAGGCTACTGTAAGTTTTGTGACTCCACGTTTTCATCTCACAAGCACACAAGAGACCATGTTTTCCCCAAAATACACTGCATAACTCTTCAAGGAGCAGCTCACAGTGCAGTAGCGCAGAGACACCAAGGACACACTCCTGCCTCTGCCCGGTTACTATCGCAGCAGTGGCACCTTGCCTGAGCAAAGGGGCTTCTGTTTGCCACTTCTGTCAGAAGTAGGAGAGCTGAACGCAACAGCTCAAGCCAGGATGGATCAAGGCTTCTCGGCAGCTGCAGCACAGCTTGAAAATTCCCTGCAGCCAGAAGTGAGAGGATGGGAAGGGAAAAGAAGAACAGTTGCATTGCCCTCAATTTGAGGTCAGGAAGACTGATTTGGAGGCAATAAAGCAATCGAGGGGGGGAAAGTGTTTGATTCAGGGGCTCCCTTCACAAACCCTGCCTTCCATGCTCACTGCATCCAGAGGCACCACCACCACAAAATACCCTCCCTTCCCTCCCCAAGAACCAAGGGAAGGTTCCGCCCCCTCAATGCCATGGCAGTGGGGCACAGTGCAAGGCACACAGGGCACAAGGGAGAGAGACAGTAGCTGCAACCAACCGCCTCTCAGAAGTGAGCCTCCACCTCCAACTGCTTAAATTCTTCCTTACTGAAAGTAAGGAACAGCTTACTTACAGTACAGGAACAACTTTTCTACCTCCATTGGACCATGCAGAAAGAAAGCAAGGATCCCTTTTGGGCAGAAACACCAACCAGATAGTAAGGCAACAAGTCTGCATCTCAGCAGTGTGGATGTGGCTGGACTGAAAAAAAGGTAAGAGCATCTGTCCTACTCCAGCATACGCAGAGGGAATTGAGCCCAAGAAATAAATTTAGGTCTTCATTAACCTTCACTGATGGCACAGGCTACTCTTGCACAAGTCACTGTTTCTGTCAGTAGCTGCAATTAGAAGTACAAGCAAAATCAAGATGCTTTTCTTCAACTTAATTACATAACGAAGTTATTATTTCAGATACATTATTCTGGTGGCAGAATACTCAGGAACTAAGTTTTCCATATATACTTTCAAAATTCAAAGAACTGCCAACTGAAAACTTACATTAGAGAAAGAAAATTGAGGAAGTAGCCTAGGAAACATTGTGATATCAGAGAACGTAAGATTGCCTAGAGATATATAGGGAAGTATCAGGAGACTGCAAGCAATACTGCTCAAGCATAAATGAACAAGGGTGATGTTAACGTGACAGAAGATCACACACTGAGTCACAGAAATCCACACAGTAATTTACCCAACAGCTGTGACACAGACATTCTAGGTAGCTGAGGACAAGGTTACCAGTTCACTTTTGGGCACGCTTTCATTTAGATCGTGCTAAAGATGCACGCTGCTTAAATGCATCAAGATAAAATAACAACTGTAGATTATAGTGTTCCTAAATGAAGATTCATGTTTCAATCAACATTTGGAAAGTTGTAGAGTGCTGAGAAAGGGCTTCCTAAGTGGCATTTGTTTAGAGCATGTTATATTCACTAACTGCACGCATTCATTTTAGTATGTCTCCTCAGACAAAAGAAAGTCTTCCAACCTTTAACAGACACATAAGCTTTTCAGCAACTGCAATGATATTTACAGGAAGTGCAGAGAAGCATAAAACACCCATTTAAAAGATTCTCTCAGAGCCCTTCTGGCTTTGGCAGAGTTGAGGAAGCTGCTCCCTTGAACAGAGGGAAGGGCCAGGACACCAGAGGGTTTCATTCTCAATGTACTTTGGAGGCTTGCGTACGCTGGTTGATTTTCATTCAGTAAATCATGATCTCACCCACTCAGAACAGGAGCAAATGCAGCACTGACTGAAGTCACAGTGACATACTTCAGCTTCACAAATTCTTACTTGAGGGATCTAATCTACAGTCAGGAAACTAATAAAGTCTATTCAAAGTAAGCACCAAACCTCTATTATTACAGAAGTTTTGCAACGTCAAGTGTCCCGAGTTTCAAAGGGAATTATTACCTCTCAAACAGAACACGTGACATTCAAATCAATAAAGACCGCAGAAAGCGTGCACACGAAAGAAATAGGAAATCAACAATTTCTAACTCAAAAATGAACACGCAGTGATTTCTTCCCCTTCAACCAGTTAGCATTTTTGTCTTTTTTTCACCTGAGTGGAAAGACAAGAAAGCAGAGTTACTAAACATTGACAGTGTTATGTATCCAACTGGGGGGGGGGGGAGGGGAAGCAGAAAAAAAACCCCTGACTAAGAACAGCTTCCTTTTTTTTTTTTGATGAATTTCTTCAGCATTTTGAATTTTAAAAAACACAGAAGTAACAGTTTTTGTGGGTTTCGGGTTTTTTTTTGTCACACACTGTATTTTGATTACTTTTTCCAAATGAATACCACAGTAGCTGCTTATTTTTACAGACAAGTATGAGATGACTGGAGTACAGCCTTGAATACGTGAGCTCAAGAAATGAAGTATTTTACAGACCATGATTGAAGGCTTTTTAGATTGCAGCCCTACCTGCATCTATTGACTGCGCAATTCCAGGAAGAATACCCCCTCATCACTGCAGTTCCTATTAGCAAAGGTGACAGCTGGGGACAGAAAGCCATAGACCAGAGCTACAATCCCACCACACCGTGAGAGCAAATGGAAAGCCAGGCTACACAGCACAGCTGTGTACCACCCCCACATACCTCACATTTCCTACTTCTTTGGGGGAAAAGAAAACAGATGAAAAAAGCCACTTGATAAGAAAGTTAGAACCATGCTGCACAAGGGACCAAACCAATAATCGTTTGCACTGCCCACTAGCAGAGAGAGACACCAGCTGCAGTATAGCAGCTTTTTCCAAAAGAGACATTATAGGTCAAGCAAGTGCTTCCTACAGCAATATCACATGGCCAAACCAGAATTCCTACCTACCGGCAGGACAGGAACAGCCAAGGTTAGGACAGGGGTGCCCACAGGCGAGCCAGCCATGCCACACAGCCAGCCTCCCCCCCCATAGCACAACAGAGGGATTAACCCGGATGGAAACAGCAAGCACAGGGCACATGTTTTCCATACCTGTTACCACTTTTTCAAGATGAAAAAGCCAGGCCAGTAGCACATACCTTCCTACCTCTAGGTGCACCTTCTTCCCCTACCCGAGAAGCAGTGAGGAAACAGGACTGCTCAAAGCCACTTTCTCACCTTTGCAAGTTACAGTGCAGCAGCTCCAGGAGCCCACCCTGATGGTGCACTTCAATATCCACTGTACAGGCAATGGTTGCTGCCCCAGAGCACTGCTTCCATGCACAGAAGCAGTACAAGATATAGAAGAAACCACAGCAAGAGAAACAGACAAACTGCCTACCCTCCCAGCCTGCTCTAATTTATAGCTCATCATTAGCATAGCGAGGGCCACCTGGGTGAGGGACACCTGGACGAGGGCCACCTGCTTCTAGGCTCCAGAGGGAAAGTGTTTCTGGTCTTAGCACTGTGAGCACTTTTTGGACTGGAGTTTTCCAGGAACAAAGTTTCCTGGGAAGGCTGGGGCAGTTGTTTCCCTGCCGTGCCACCAGTGCTCAACCTCTCATGGTCCTGCTTGCTGGGAGCCGGCTACGCATCCTCCCCTGGACCAAGGGCAGGGCGTTTGTAAGGGGAGAAACACAGAATGCAGGTGCCCAGGTAGTCTCAAGTCTAGCCCGTGGCGTGTCGGTCAGATGTGCACTAGTTCACTGTTGTTTTGATTCAGTTGAGTGTTAAAATATAGTAACTTCTAGTGCTTTTTTGTTGCTAACATTAATTATCGAGAGAAAGAGGGTATAATAGAATAAATCCCAGCTAGGAAAACAGTCTGATGTTCTGAGTTACTGATTTCCTGGGGTTTCTTTTATCATCCATTTGCTATCTTGCTATCTACAGAGCTTGAAAAGCTCTGGTACAAGTATAGATTAATACATTTGTTACAGTATTCATCTGGTTTTCTTGGCTGGAAATAAAATTAAGCCTGCGGTACAATTTTGTATTTGTCTTATGTTTGATGTCCCCTTATAAATTATGATTTCCGCATTCTGCTTCAAGAGCCATTATATGTCACTAGCTTGCTTTTGTATTTCTCAAAAAAAAAAAAAATTCAAATCACAATTTGTGAAGCAAGGCATGAGAAGTAAAAGCCTGCCAAAGTTGCTGCATGAGTACTGATCAATAAAAGCTTACTTGCATTAGAAAAGAAACACAGTTGTTCTGCAAGAATAGCAGAAATTGGTATCATAAATTACTTTTAAGGCCGCTTCCAAGAAACTTTCAAGGCCCCATGCACAGGAGACCAAATGAACCTGACCAGCAGCTGGCCAAAGGTATAACAAAAAGAGAGAAAAATTAGACCAGAGTTGTAGCACTTCCATAGCAGTACTCAACCAGAGACCGCAGGGTGATGGTGACCAGAGGCAAAGCAAAGGTCTTGGCTCTGACTGTGCAAATGAGGCATGGTTTTCCTTGCAAAGATGAGGATTCTGCAAGAGCAGTCATGCTTCTAGATTTCAAAACAAAGCTCCCTTGGCTTCATTAGAGCCATTCAAACCGACACACGGCGCAGGCTCTGAGCTGCTGTTACCCACTAGACCTGCAATTTGCTTTTCAAGGTTTAGCAAGCCTGTGTAAAACCAAGGTCATAGCAGAATGAATAAGAACAAAGGTTCAAGTTTAGCTGGATTGCACAGACTCTCGATCAACTCAATGTTGGAACAGTTTGGTAAAAATCCCTCACAGCATTCCCATCTATCCTCAATAAGCAGTAAAACAAAACGCAAGGGATAATTCCTCCTTCATTCCCCAGCTTCACTGAACATATTCGCACTTGTTCATTCTCTCACAGGTCTAATATTTCCCATTCCAGCTTCATTATGTCTATCTGGGTCTTCAGGGTCTAATTAACTCCTACACAGAATGATTGCTTTCAGCTGATTTTTTGAGGCTAAAGTTGGGAATTAACCCTAAATGTTCAGCCATCCAACTAACCTGGATCATCCAAATGAATGCCACCGGTAAGGACTTTAGGGTCTTTATAACGCTGACAGAAATCCTGTGCACCTTATCACAGGAACTCCACATTCAATCAGCTCTTTTCCACAGCGAATATCCCCTTGGCATTCTCCAGCAGAAGGCTGCACAGATCCCTTTTGTGTACAGCCTTTGGCCCAAGTAAGCTCCTGCTTTCCACCTCTACAGGCTGTGCACATTGAACCGGCATTTTAAAGGACACCACATGAACCCGCTCTCGCCTTCATGCTTCCCAGGTGGCTGCCAGACATGGGCTGTCTGATACCTCCTGCAACCCGTGTGCAATCCCAAGGCCACGGAGCCTATTGCTGGGTTTTTTGGTAAAAGATGCATTGAGACTCTTTCCATCCTTCCAACTACAAAGCATTTTTAAGTTTTCTAGAGGCAAGTATCAAGTTTAGTGAAGGCAAACTTGATTCTAAATTCTTTGCCTTATTCTTTTATATGAAAATGTTTTCTAGGAAGCAAACAAAAAGAAATGCATTGCAGGAATTGCCTTTCCTTTTCAGAACTGCAGATCTGCTGCTGTCTCTTTGCCCTGGAGATACCCACACTTAACCCACATGTCCTACTCTCCATACCCGGGTGAGTGTCCTTAATTGTTATTCTCCGAGTGAAGAAACATCTCAGTCTTGCTGAAAAAGCTAGATGGGTAGGAGTCCTGAGACCCAGTCCTGTCACCAAAGACTTGATCTTGTGCAAAGGGAAACAGCAACACAAACAGCTAAAGCAAATCCAAACCAGTCTGATCTGCCAGGTGAGGGACTCTAAGGAATAGTGGGAAAAGTGGATCCTCTTGGGCAAGAAAGGGAGATAAAGGAAGGATGCCTACATCTTAAGTGAGTGTTTAGTCCCTTAACTAAAATTGTCACCTTATAGGGGTGCTTTTTGTGTTGCTTTTTTATTTTTTCCTTATATCCATCTTAATAAGGATATTTTTACTTCTTGAAGTTATTGGGATCTCATGATTCCACTCGGCATTAACTGTTTTTCCACTTCTATGCATCAGAGTTATTGTTTTGTCTCACACATCCTCAGATTCCCTAACAAAGTTGTCCCGATTTAAGCCTTTGTTTAACTTTCCTAAGTAGTCTTCAGGGAGCAGTATGACACAATATTACTTTATGGTAAAAGTAGGATTAGATCCTACCTATGATGGCCTTGCAAATGACCTTTACGACCAAGTAAGATCATAGGATCAGAGCATATTGCAACAGGCCGAAAAAAATTAGGCTAACTACACAGAAGGTGAGCAAGAATTTCTGTGAAGAAGAACACTTAAATCCCCTGTGCAACTGCGATGTAAGTCATCTTCATGTAAGTTGAATCAGTGTCAATGTCCTCAGGGTTTGGGTTGGTTTTACACACGCACAACCTTTCCTAGACCTTTCCTTGTAGCACTAAGGTAAAAAAAAACAAAACAAAATGATTCACGGAGATCCTCAAAAGATTTTAAATTTAATGACTTGCCTGAGGACTGTACAAACAGGACTTGAAACTGAGGGTCAGAACTTCCTTTATTAGTGCCATCCAGAAATGCAGCAAGGAAAGTGCAGTTGTTTTAATGACTTGATTGGCATCATAGAGACCCTAACATCACTGCAATCACAAAGCTATTTATAATTTTTTTTCTATGTAAACTAGTCTGTATCTCGCATAGATTCCCTTAAATGCTGCAATATATTTGTATTAATGTTTTGTATCATTACAGAAAAAATGGATTTGATAAAAAGTCTTTCTACATTCTAGAAGTTTTCAAAATAGGAACAGGGACTCATACATGTGCTAGAGGGACTGTTCTCATGTACGATACACTACTTCTAGAAATCCATTTAGGTACAGATTCGTATTGTCTTAAAGATCTTTTTTGATAATTGCATTTTGGCTTGAAAAAGAAGTGGTACCAAGGCAATGAGAAACTCATGGTTGCTTACGTCCTTCCTGTCGTACCTGATATTCTGTGCCAACCACTGAAAACGCAGGAAGCCCTGTCTCCTTACTGAGATACTTCAAGATTTATACTTTTGCCAAGATAATCATTAGCCCTTCTGGATAACCTCCTGCATATGATGGCCTCATGATGAATAAAAGTGACCTCAGGGGTCACCTGTACGGCCTGGACCTAGTGAGCTAGTTTCACTCCTTGTGTTAAGAGCAGAGAAAAAGAAGTCAAAGCTCTCCAGTAAACCAGTCTTGTGTAGCAAACAAAGAATTGTAGCTTTGCAGCTGAACAGAACTGGTCAAAGAAATCATATTTTAGCAGTTCATGCATTTCTGTAAAACCCAATCTGGAATTAGATTGACAAATAATTCATGCCAGCAACTAATATCTGCTACGTATGTCATCTCTAGCCCATAAACCTATAGGAGCAGATAATATCAGAGGGACCAGAATTAGTTTGCAGATGGCATAAGCCCGATTATAAAATTACCAGACACATTCTGTTCTGCTGTAATTGCATAGTTACAATGGAGAGTAAAATCCAGCCCTTTTCCAAACAAGGGCACAAACGGTTTTTCAGAAATGGATTTTGTCTAATTTCCCTGGAGCTCCTTAAAAAGTATTCCACTTAATGTTTTGGTTTTGATTTTTTTTTTTATTTTGATTGGGGATGGTTGTTTGGGATATCGGTGGATGGAAATTAGGCAAAGAATGACAATTAAAGAGAGTTCAATGTTAGCTACAGTCACCAGAATTCTGGATCCTACTTTGTGCTGGATATTCCTATCTTTATGCCTCTTCTCCTTTCATTCCCTCCTTCATGACTGCTATTTTGACAACTGACCTACAGTTAATTATATGCAAATGTTATTTTGCAATAGTTTCCACAACAATTCTGCAATTCTTAATATTCAGATATGTATTCTTAGGTACCTTGTTCTACAAAATTGGTACGCATGTGGTTATTAAGTATCTTTAATTTATCCTCTGATTATAACACCATAAGGATGGCTGACCTGTATATTGTCTAATGTAGAAAATGTTGTATTATTTTAGGTACTTTAATAGTGAATTGGCACAATTTCAGCTTTATAAATCATTCGCAAAAAGTAGTTTTATCTTAGAATTTGCTGTATTCCAAACCCCTAGGTTCCTACCTCACATTTAAAACATAGTATTTTAAATACTTTCTTTTACTGCTCCTACTAAAAGTATTCCTAAACATGCTCCCACTGCTTAAACGGCTAAAGCAACCACTGGCTTAAATGTTCTAGAAATAATTATACACCTATCATTTCTATAGGTCACCAATAATAAGCCCTGTATGTATCTCTGAATATTCATGCAGCTCAGTTAATTGGGGTTTGGAAAATGTTATTTTCTCATGTCAGGATATTCTGACTTGAGTAATTACTGGTACAATTTCCACTCTAATATCACCAACCTCATTATAAGCAATAATAAAGCCTCACAATAGCCTGCTGAAAGAAAAAAAATATTATCCTTGTTGAGTAGCATATGAGAAGGCAGCATAGGAGAGACAGTATTATTTTCAAACAGTGTCTTAATCACCTGTCTGTTATCACTGAAGAGGCAAAGGCTTACCTGAATAATTGATATCTCAATATCAGTAAAACCAGACAAATGTTTTTTATGACATCCTAAATCATTTGCAAAACATTTTTACAAGTTTTGCAGCAATTTGCCTTGAAACATGACTGTGACACGGTTGACTAGAAGTTTCTTACATAAAGCAATTTAAACCACTTCTGTGACTGTATTGTCTTGCAATATAACATGACCAAGTAGCTAAAACTCCCATAGCAGAAAAAAACCCGTAGGCAAACAGCTGCTCTGACTTAGATGCATATCTAATTACTAGACGTTTCAGACAGCGCCCTCGCCCTCCAAACAGTTTTAACAGAGACAATTTTCCTCCTTTGGCTCCTGCTCTGCTTGGTTCCAGCCAGAGAAATCTGTTCCTGACCAAACATACGAACTCCACCATAGATCACCAGTGGAGTCAAGTAAGTACTCCAGGTTTGGCCCAGCCTATTCATTGCGCTCATGCTTATTTCACATAACAAGCAAATAGCTATTAAAAAGTTCTACAGTTTAGTTATTTCTTTTTCTCATGATCTGGATTAATCCCTGTGGATCTGCTACCTATTTTCAAACTTCTGACACTCAAAGACCTAGAATCAGAAGTAAAATACCCACCAGGAAGACCAGCACTTCCTGCATACTGATCCTGCCCTCCCAGTTGCAAAGCACTCTCCTGCCTCACAGCAGCTCTCAAGGTGCAGAATTTATTTCAAAGAAAACCTCAAAGCTCTTGCAAAGCTCTAGGGAAAACGGCCCACACTTGCATCAGGCTTTGCAGCCTCTAAGTAGGATCTCAGTTTTTGGGAGAGCCTGATACAAGAGCTTATTCTGCTGGCTAAGAGGGAAAGAAAGGTTTGCACTCCTGAATAACCCAAATTGAGCAGAACTAAAATGTGCAGCAGTGTCTCCCACAGGGCAGCACCCTTTTTGAAGTTTAGGAAAGATTTCTGAGGGGACAGTGTTCTTACTTGGTGGGTCTTTCATAGAAACATGCTCTTTGGGATGACTGACAGCACAGCTTTCCACCAGCTCCAGTTTACAAGGTTTTCAAGGACAGCGAAAATCCACCTCCACATGGGCAATGCATGTTGTCTGGGGGAAATTAAAGTCTTCTAAGAAGTGTTTCAAAATGTATGCTGACTTATCTTAATGTTATAAATTAGTACATTTTGAACTCAAATATGTGGCACTTTATTTTCAGACTGTATTTCTCCCGCAGTCATTTTATTTGTAAAGCAGCACCTGTAGGAACAAAACATTATTATTTATAACTCAGCTCCCTGTCACATAAACCAACCTTCTGCCAAATCCCTTACAATACTACGCAACAAAACAGAGCAACTAATGCTGCAAATCTAATTTTACCTAATACATGCAGCACTAAATGAGGTTCTGGTCGTGGCTGGCTTTATTTCTCTGTGTACGCTGCAGCAAGCCACCCTGTCCTTTGGTTTCATCCCCTCTTCTGTACAAAGCAGAATAAGAAGGCTAATGTAAATGGGGAGGAAGTTCAGATTAAATGGACAAGTAGTCCCAGAATTTCAGAACGGAATTGTCTGAAATGCTGATGCTTTGATCCAGCTACAGAATAAAGCACAGCTCTGCACTGTGGTACTCTTGGAACTGCAAATGTCTTGGCTGCATTAGGAATGCTTTCCGGTGCTTGCCGAAGTCTAGGAAAGGCTCACTGGGAAATAAAATTCTGACTTGCAGAAAATGGTTCTTCCAGGACAGCAATGAAAATGTCAGCCAATGACCACAGTGGGAGAAACTGAGATTAAGAAATGTTCTGGATGAGTCCTGGAACAAACTGGCTATTTGTCCAACCTGGATACGGTTGGCATGTCAGCTGGTTAGATGGTCTCCTCTTCTGACCAAATCCCACTTTTCACCTGACAAACAGGAAAAGGTTTCTCAAAACTAAAATGTTTCCCCAAAAAATCACAAATAGCAGAATCTGGAACTGCTTATTGTCTCATATAAATGACACCAACTGTACAATTTTCTCTATTTTATAAACTACTCTGAAATGCTTCTGGGGGCAGGTCACATGGTAGTTAATTCCAGTAAATACACAAAGTCCAGAATAAAATTCAGTAATGAACTGTCTGGTGCAGTCAGGCTGCATCAAGGCACGCTCACTATCTCAGAGTCTTTCTATCTAATTCTCTCTGCAGAATAAAGAAAATGAAGACGAAACTGCTCCCTTCTTCCTATGGAAATGTAACTACTTTTCTAAGGCAAAACTACTTAGTTAACATGCTTTTCTCTGCAAACCTGTCTGCTCTGTCACTTGAAGACAAATTCCAGTTGTCTTGAAATACCAACACCTCTTAATGAAACTGGAGTTGACTGTGACATTTCAGGGAATGCTCATGTAAAGTATATCTTCACAAAGAGTGAGCACAAAACACAACCTCTCAGTCTAAATATGAATAATGCCAAATGACCTAGAAGAGAAACACGCTGTTACTGAAAGCAGGGAGTTAAAACAGGAGCTTTACTGTAAGTCATTAGTGATGCAAAGATTATTGATTAGCAGACTCTGACTGTGATTTGTTCAACTGAAAATAAAACTTTATCTTAAAGCAATAAGAGCCCCTAGTGCTACAGCTGGAGCCAACAGTGTTGGGCTCCTGCGCTGTAAAGAATTTCAGGGAAAAAAAAATGTTAAGCGTGTTTCTGGAAAGCAGCCTCAGCCTGGTTTTCTGTCTCTAAATCTAGTCCTGATGCTACTTAATATTTCACTCTGAAATCCTTGGCTAAATGGAAATCATTTTATTCCAATTCCTCTTTTACAATGTATTATTATTACCCCACTACTGGTAATTGGCTTTTTTCAGCCTTATTACAACTTAGGCAATCTCATAAAAAAGATAAATATAGTACAAAACTTACAGAGAGGGGTGGAATTGAAATCATTAAAAATTGCAATCATAAAAAATTGAATCTGTGTATTTAACTAAGTGTATTTTGTATTACTCATGTCACTGAGCTCTACTGGAAAATTCCCAACATTTTTCAAGTTAAGCACACATGACAAACTAAGCATATCAAATATTATTTTTTCTTGCCTTTTTTTTAATATTTTTTTTTTCTGGCCAGTGTACTGGAAATCACTGGCTGCTAAATCAGTTCCTGTTGCATTATCCAAAGTAAAGCTTTCTCTCATTCAAGTAATCACAAAGGCAAAAACTAAAAATAGATTGCTAAGAAATTGCCAGTATAAGCTATATTTGTCACACTCACTATCTAATTTCACAATGACCTATGATGACATAGTGCAGTCAGATTACCATAAAACGTTAGGATTGGAAAAAGATCTCATTAGAAGTTCTTTATAAAGAAGGCAGTACTTTTACGGAATAACAAAGAAGCATCTTTTTCTTTCAAAATAGCTAGTAAAATATTCTTTTGAGAAACTGTGATAAATACCTGCCATTTAAGTTCATGTAATTCCTCCCTGATTGACTGTAATGAGTCTCCATTTGTCTTGTAAACTGAATACTTAATCACTGTGTTCAAAATGACACCAGGTTATTAGTGTTCAGTGTGTCTAAAATGAGAAGTTATTAACTGGCTGATTTGCAAGCCTGAAGTGACTCCAGAATCTGTATTAAATAATACATTATTTATATTTCAGGATTATGGAGTTGGCTCCATCTGGCTCTCTGTGGCTTATAAAACAAGCTGCCAGTAATTAAAATTTTCACCACTGACCACTGGTGGCTTGGTGGGTGAAATGCGCAGAAACACTGCTTATCAACTTTTAAGAGATGGATGTGAAAAAGCCTGTGTGCTTCATGTGAGATTTGGGAGAAGTCAGGCATGCAAATCGGAAAATCTGATCTTGGGAAACTCTAGTTCATCTGGCACCTAGTCCTGCAAGGGCCTCACGCTCAACATTTTATTCTGACGTTCCCCAGGGACTCTGAGATGTGCTGCTGAGGATGGCCCATCTGGGTGAGGAGGAGGAGTTCCACACTCAATGTACTCCTGCCTGGCTAGGTTATTCCTTCACCTACCAGTCCCTGGAGCGGCTTCCTAAGTGTCCGTGTCACTTGTACTGACAGGAGGAAGTTCCTTGCGAAAGGCAAAAGCCGTTGTGTTTAACACAGAGCTGAAAGTGCCGGTGATGTTTTTTGTAGGACTCACCAGCGAGTGAAGCAGTTGTCCCAGGCACAAGAGAGGAGGTCCCTCGTACTCTCCCCTTGGCAGAGTAAAACAGGGACAAAGGCTTCTTTTTCCCCATTGAGCACCCAAAGTTTTGCACAGGGCCTCCTCCAAGTCTCTCCTTGTGAAGCTGTGAAGAAAACTGGCTGCAGTTGCTTATAGCTGAGAGAAACCCTGGGTCCTCATCTCTGCCACAAAACCTGCTACTGCATTTCCTCCAGAGGCCGTTTGTAAGCAGCAGAAACCTCTCCTGGGTAACTGGAGGACTCTGACTGTGCCATATGACCCAGCAACGTGCATTTACACTAACCAGTGCTGTCTGGGCTCCTGTCAGGAATGCCATATCTGGTTTATCCCAAAAGGCTTAGGGAGGGCTGCTCCAGAGCAGCTGGGCACGGCCCCTTGCCACCCTGGGAAGGAGCCAGATTTAAGACTCCGTCCAACTATTGCATTAGTCATCCCTCTGCAGTGCCGCGTGGTTCCCACCACATAAGCACATGGAGGTCAGCTGCTAAAACCAGGGTTTTGATTCTGCTGGAGGGACCAGATGTTCTAATTGCCTCCAAAAGCCATGATATTTTTAAGCATTTAGACTTTAATTACTTGTCCAGGGCTAGGCAGGATGAAATGGCCCTCTGTAGACAGCAAGTGCATGGAAGTCCTACTTAATTTGTGTGGGACTTAGAACTGTCATCAGATTTCAAGTTGAATTTCACTCGCAGGGGGATAGTGGCAGAGCTAAGTAAGAAAACAGATACTCTGATTTCCCTGTTCTCCCATCTGCCCAGACAGACCAGGCTATCAACGCCATATTTCTGTTTAAGTTATTATGAAGACCCCAGACTGTTAATTGATTTCATGAATATCCATTCTTGCCATCTTTTTTAATTAATTTTTTTATACATTTTCTTGGTCAGGTGTGAGTGTGATACCAAGCCTGTTAATCAGCCAGACATGCCAAAAAACAGGTGCCAAAGGAATAACAAATAAAGGATTACAAGCTATCCATCAATATGCCTACTTTCCTCCAGAGCTCTAGTGATCCTTGCAGTCAGAATCTTTCAAAACAATAAAAGAGGGGAAAATAGGGGAAATTAGGTATTTGAGTGTATTTTGTCCGTGAGATTTAAGAGATTTTTCTCCGCTACAATATCTGTGCTTTCATAAATGGTTTGGTTACTCTATGAGATCAAAGAGCATGGCTCATTTATCCCTCAAGTCACTGAGGATAATGAAGGGAATCGAAAACAACATGAGGCACTGTAAATGAGAGGATAGTTTGTGTCCCAGAGCTAATTTGTTATAGTAATCATACTGCAGCAAGCTTCCAAAATGACAAGCTGCTTATTGAATCCCACAGAAAGTGAGAGACTGAATTCTCTTAAGATATTCAGGGGCTAGAGGATAAATAAGGCAGGGCCAGTTGTCGTGTATAAAACAACTACCTCAGTAGGATACCAGCATCATAAGCCCCAAACATCTGAGCGATCAGGAGACAAGAAAGTGGTTCCCACTTCACCCATCAGGCAGTCAGACTCCTGACTAATAAATCCTTGACAAATACATGCCCCAGGCATTTGGCAAATACCTGCCAAACAGGGTTTACGAGGAGGGACAGTCCCTGGACAATATTCTTTTGAACACAAACCGATAGCACAAGTCATCTGGATACGCATGGCCTTCACAAGAATAATTTAACCTACAAAATCTTGGTAAGGGAGATGGATCTGTGGAAAGCTGCTGGGCTAAAATGTCAGCACTCAGGTGATGTGACCGCTCTTCCAGCCTCTGCTGGATGTACGCACAGCTTCTCCACCCTCAGCTGAGCACTTTGGAAAGAGAGAAGCCTCTCTCCAAAGCTGACAGCAGCAAGTTTTACTCAACGATACTAAGGAGAAGTAAAGGATCTAATGGCAGGTACCTGCTGGGATGCATCACACTTGTTTATAGAGATTGTAATTATTACAGGGTAACTGCTGTGCTTTTAGTTCTTGCTAATTTTGTTTTGGCTCATCTTCTCTGATTTACATGCAGAGCATGGCTCTCTAACGCAAACAACCATTGTGTGAGTTACAGAAAAATCTTAAGTGAGCAGCCTGTTTTCTGGTAAGTGAGGCCGTACTCAGAAAAGCATTTCTTACAGACAGCACCATGGTATTCTTCAGGTTGCTTAAGAATTTTCTATCACCTGCTTAAAAATTTTCTCATCAAATATGGTCATTTTACCTTGCTTTTTATGAAAGATTACTGAAACATCAGTCCTTCAAACTGAGCACTGTGTCTGAATGTCAGCACTGTGATTTTCATGATGAATATATTGATAGGATTCATATCACCAATCTGTGGGCACAGTTGGGCTTGGCTGCTCTTGAGGTGTATCTAATCCTCACCCCGTCTGTGACACTCCAGTGTACTTTGGGGTAAGGAATAATGAAGACCACAATACAGAAATATAAAATAGAAACATAGAATCGCAGAACTGTCTAGGTTGGAAGGGACCTTTCAGATCATCAGGTCCAACCATCAGCCTAACATTGACAAAAACAATGTCACTAAGCACTACATCTACCTGTCTTTTAAATACCTCCAGGGATGACAATTCTACCACTTCCCTGGGCAGCCTGCTCCAATGGCTAATAACCCTTTCAGTGTAAAAATTTTTCCTAATATCCAGTCTAAACCTCCCCTGGCGCAACTTGTGGCCATTTCCTCTTGTCCTGTCGCCTGTTACTTGGGAGAAGAGATCGACCCCCACCTTGCTACAACCTCCTTTCAGGTAGTTGTAGAGAGCGATAAGGCTCCCCTCAGCCTCCTTTTCTCCAGGCTGAACAACCCCAGTTCCCTCAGCCGCTCCTCATAACACTTGTGCTCTAGACCCTTCACCAGCTTTGTAGCCCTTCTCTGCACCCGCTCCAGCACCTCAATGGCTTTTTTGTAGTGAGGGGCCCAAAACTGAACACGGTACTCAAGGTGCAGCCTCATTAGTGCCAAGCACAGGGGGACGATCACTTCCCTAGTCCTACTCACCACACTGTTCCTGATACAGGCCAGGATGCTAATGGCCTTCTTGGCAACATGGGCACACTGCCAGCTCATATTCAGCCTGCAGTCAGCCAACACCCCCAGGTCCTTTTCCACTGGGCAGCTTTCCAGCCACTCTTCCCCAAGCCTGTGGCACTGCACGGGGTTGTTGTGACCCAAGTGCAGGAGCCAGCGCTTGGCCTTGTTGAACCTTATACCATTGGCCTCAGCCCATCGATCCAGCCTGTCCAGATCCCTCTGTAGAGCCATCCTACCCTCAAGCAGGTGAACACTCCACCCAACTTGGTGTCATCAGCAAACTCACTGAGGGTGCAACTCGATCCCCTCGTCCAGATCATTGATAAAGATATTAAAGAGACTAGCCCCAATACTGAGCCCTCTGCCCACCTCCCACATCGGGTCTCACTTAGCCTGTATACTAACATTCTTAATCTCTAAAGCATAAGAAATTGAAACCCCTTCTAAAACAAATTATTTATATCAACTCTGGGTGATCTACAGCAACTTTGTGGAGCAGGGAACACTTACACACAGGAAGGAAAGGTGTGCAGTGAGCCTTGTGAAGGAAGCTGCCTGAGCAGCAAGACTGTCTGAATTTAGAATACATACAACATTCCTTATCATCGATTGCTCCATTCCTGGGAAAGCGACTTGCGAAGTCCTGACTTTTTCCTTTGTATCATCAGTACCATCATCAGGCAGCAATTATATTGCTAGCCACGCCGTTAAACCTCCTGTGGTGTCCAGTGCCACATCCAAACAAAGCACAGCTGCCTGAAGCACAACCACTTCAGAACTGCGGTGGCCAAATTCCAGAACCCATCCCTGTGAAAATCACCCTTCCCCACTGTAAAACCCAGCACCTGCTGCTTTGCTGTGGTAGATACCCAGGCTGTCCACATCTGTGGGACTTGACTTGCAGTGTATTGATGTGCTGCTTGGGCATTGCAGTCCTGCCACCACTTTTTTCCTTCCGATGGGCAGTGGCTGTGGCCAGCAGCACAGCCCAGCACTCGCCAGCCCCTGAGGGTGCCGAGAGGGGACACAACAGAGGTGTGCCACCTCCCTTTCGCGCTGCAGAGGTAGCTTTGCCCATCAGCTGGGCAACAGCAACCTGTCGCTGCCCCCACTAAGGACAGGAGTGATGGGGAGAATGCTGTTCCTGTCAGCAGCGGTAGATCAGCCGGTTGCTGGTAGGGAGAGACGGACACAGCCTTAAGCACAATATATATGTGCATAGGTAGCTGCCTAAAGAAACTGAGTAGAAGCTGCTTTTCAAATCTCGTATTTCCCCCTCACCGTAAACTTGGCTGAAGCTGGGCCCCTGTGCAGCTGAGAAAGGCGCAGTGCAGGCCTAGAAGACAGCGAGAGAAGAACCTGCCCGTGGTCTAGGAAGAGGGGCTGTCCTTGGAGAGGGGACAGACAGGCCGTGCTCTACGCACCACGCCAAGGGACACTTATGCATTTTGCATGAGAGCACACATGGACAAAGGGTATAAACAAGCTAAGTCCCTTTGTGGAGCTGACTAGTGTTTTAAAGCTCCGAGACTGCACAAACAACCCTCCTGCTGGGATTTAGTTAATTTATTTAATGATGCAAAAAAGAATACAGCCCCCATCTTCCCCAGGCTGTGGTGAATCTTCAAAGCTGACAGAGTTTATTTTGCTTAAGGAAGCGACACTTTTCAGAACTGAAGCGATTTTTAAGGCTCCCAATATACCTTTGTTTACCTCTTGTATTTAAATTGTGTTAATCCAACTCCTGAAGTTATATACGTTTGGATGGAAAGCAACTGCCAAGGCTAGTAACTGGCTGTGAGCCATTGATAGAAAGAACATATAAAGGGCTGGATGTGATCTTTGATCTGAACCAGTATGACCATTGATTCATCTGCTCTCCTGGTTGCCCACATCCAGACATAGCCCTCAAAGCACCCCTTAAATGTATCACTTAAACCTGTATAGCACCTCGGCTTCTCTGCATAAAAATCAGTCAGTAGCTTTTAAAAGCCATTTGTATCTTCCTAGAAGTTAGGCAGGTGGGACTGTCAAAAACCAAGCAACAGTAGTGAGATATAGCGTTACGCTGCTACTACTAATAAATTAATCATAGCAAATTAAAATATTTGATGTGTAATAATGTTGGCAAAATAAAAATAATGTGGGTGTGGTTTTAAGGCAAATGCAGTACCTCAGGTACGTCCCTTTAAACAGGACTTCAAGAGTCTGTGAGATTATTTTTAGCCAACCTTGGCTTAACATTCATCCTGTCGTTTTTTACTCAGTTGCAGGTTGCTTTTTAGCATGCTGCTGGCTTTGCTGTCTCCCTCCCTTCTTCTCTCTTTCTCATTTCAAATTATGCTGGTTTCTCCTCAAAGTTTTAGAACCTGCCAGCTCCCTCATGTTTCTTGCATTTGAAAATGAAGCTGAAAAATGCATGGAAGCCATACTATCTACTCTCCTGCAGAGTTTGGTCCTTTCTGACTCTTTTCTTTATGTGCTGACTCCCTGTTTAGCAAGAGTCAGCTTTGCCTTTGAGCCTCACACTGTGAAGGTCGTTAGTGTCTGTGTCACTTCCTTGTAAAGTACATCTTTGCAGTTGTTGGCTTTGCTTAAATTAATGCGTTACGCTTGAACTGCGGAGAACTCATACTGTATATTTGTGTCTCCCTAAGCATTATCTGTCATTATAAACAAAAATACAATTTATACTGCGATTAAAAAAAAAACCCCACAACAATCAAGTTACTGATTTGAGCTTCCATTAAGCATACGTCTGTGCAAGAACCAATGCTACCACTGCTTCCAAGCTTTAGCTTTTCTTCTAACTGCAAAGAGGACCAAGGAATTAAAACAACTGCAGAAAACCAGGCAAACCCAATAATCACTCATTTAGCAGTACAGCATGTTGCTGTGGATTTAATGGGATTTTTTTTTTTTTTTTTTAATACTGCACCTGCTCATCCAAGGTGGCAATATTTATAGCAAGACTTTGAGAAGTCTATTGCTCTAATTAAGGAATGTGTTCATACCCAAACTGGTGACTGAAAAGCACTGAGCAAGATGTTTGTGAGATGGTCAGACGGCAATTACCAACCTCTGTTTCCACTTCCCTCACTGCTGATTGGCTTAACGAGCAAGGATATGGCACTGCACGCTGAGAACATTGAAAAGAAAAAGAGAACAAGGGACTTCCCTAAAGGACAAAAAAAATCCAAACCATTAAAAAAATAGCACAATTTTGAGGAAAACGTGAGTCTTGCTTCTTTAACAAAAACAAAACAAAACCACAACACCTTACGATGTGAATTGTAAATTAACATTCATTCCAAGTTGTTTGCACTCTATGTAGTTCACGCAAAATCTATGCACCACCTAAGTATTATTTGAAAGAGTTAGAGAGAGTTTTTAAAAAAAGTTCATGAACCTTGGGCTGTTCCTTTGCAGAGAAATGCATTTTTCCCAACAAATATTTTTTCAGTTTAGGCTGAGATAATTTTTGAAATTAGAAGGAAAAAAATATTAGCAATGTCAAAAAGATTCCACAAAAAACAAGTACATTCTAGTCTTTTCAAGCATTTTTCTTGCTTAGGAGATGGCAGGAATGGGACAATGAATTGTGATTCTTCTAGTCATGTCCAACATGAACTGAATGAACCATGGCTGCTATAAAAACAATAGATCTGATGACTACCATTAGTATATTAATATAGTATTATTATACATTAGTTTATTCCCCCTCTCAGGAAGGAAGACAAATTTTGGGAGAGAAGCTCTCTTTCCTCGCTCTACTGAAATACAGACACAGCAGAGTGTAAATCATATTCATTTCTTAGCTGTTGAATAAATACCTGAGTTTCTAAAGAAAGGACTAAAAAACTGACAGCATTTTGGAATTCACAGAGCCTTAAATGAAAGGCTGTAGAGAAACCGGGACAGTCAAAAATGCAAGTAAATGTGAATGGTTTCTAAACCTCAAAAGACATAACAAATCTGTTCCTAATACCGCATTTCATGTTTTCACAGTAATATTATTTTAACAGATGATTCCTTGAGCCATAATCGTCCTTCTTTGAAAGGCAATTTGAGACACTTACAATCAACACAGTGCCATGTAGAATACATCATCCAAATTTGGTCCCCTTCGGAAACATCCAACTTTGTGGCATGTTATTAATTATTACGGGATAGAGATGCACTGATGCTAGCATTTGTACTTTTCATTGAAAATTCTCTAGTATTTACTGTTTCACCTACAAAAAGCTGTTTCTTGAAACAAAGTGATTATGTGACAATCTCATTTTTAAATAAAAGTGCAGGCACTCACATTGTGTGGTAATGCTAAGTGTTCAAATACAATGAAAAATTAATAACATATTTCTAGGGCCTAAGATTTTCCTACACTAGAAGTTAAGTTCTAAGATTGGTTGTTCTTCAAGATTGTATGGAGCTACTGTTGGAAAAGCAATCAAAGAAAAGGTAAGGTTATAAATACGGTCTTCCTGAGGTCCTTTAGGCAGAAGTGCCAAAACCAGGTGAAGGTTATTTCATTCATGAAGAAGTTATGCAAAAGTTGTCATTTTTGCCATGATTTCTGAGGGAGGAAAGGTTTAATGCTTCAGAGGACACTGCCTCTGTTCAGCACTTCTGGAGGGAAAATTCACGCAAGGCATCGGGTATTAAGTCTGGGAAAGGACCTCCAGACAGGTCTCTAAGTTCTTTTTCTTTACAATGTTTTCTTCTCAAGAAATTGTCATATCATCTCAGAGAGGCAAGCATCCTTTCAAAACAATCGCTTAATTTCCCTGACTCACAGGCAAAAACCAAAAGTGGCTGAAGTGGCAGACTTAACTGCAAGTGAAACTAAGAAGTCACAGTTCTCTTTTGAACATTGATTCAAACTATACGCAAGCCAAAAAGTCCAGTCAAAGCTGTAAAGCAGATTCTGATCCCATCAATATCAGAGGCACAATTCAATACTTCAGCCTGCGTAAATGATATTAGAATGCGGACCAATTCTCCTTTAATGGCAAAAGAAACCTGTTTTCCAGCAGAAATCTTCTCAGCATGCCTGTGATACGGAGAGGGCTTTGTAATATTGCTAAGACTGCTCTCCACAGTAATAACGTTTAAGGGTTTGGTTTCTGTTGCTGTTTAAAATGTTTTTCAAACTCTATGGCTTCATTTGTGATCTTGGACCTGTGAAGGATAATAGGTTGGGAGAGTATCATTGCAGACAGACAGTTCCTCAGTTCCAAGCTTCAAGTCAGCCTGCATCAGGGCAGATTCACCCTTCAGCGCCGTGCAGTTTCTCAGCTGCAGTTCTTTGGTGAAGCAGAATTCAATCTGACCAATTGTTTGTGCCTTTTCCCCCTAGAAACAAGAGGGGTGAAATGGGGAGAAGAAAATAAATCAATTCTTCAGATATATTGCCTTATCTACAGAATACAGTAGCGCTTATTTGTATATTTGCCACTTGAAAAGCGTTAAGGAGACTGGTACCAGAGGCACCCACTCTGAACATATAGTACATACTTGTCTTTATGCTTACAGTACATAATTGTCTTCTTACAAAGAAGCAAGCAGACAAGGAAACACAACCCAACAACATAATTCAGTAACCATTTGGGGAATGTGCCTAACTAGTAAGTCTCATTATGAAATGCTGTGACACAGATTACCAAATCTGCACAGTACACAGAAGTTGTTCACCTCAATTGAGATTTGACTGAACTCTGTGAATACTGAAGGGTATGTGTGACCTGAAAGCCACCTTTTGCCATCTTTTTTTCTAGCAGGATGGGAATTAAGGCAAAGAAAATTCTCCAAAAAGGAGAAAAGAAACTTGGTTTTATAATAGCTTTTAGTGAAAAGAATACAGAAGCAAGCTGTCAAAAGTAACAGAAATGTCATTTTTGGACTACAGGACAGACTAGGAAGAAAAAAATTGGCCATAAATAAGGCAGGCAGGCATGGAAACCTTTCATGTGGGGAAGATTATAGGAAAATCCCTGAAAATGCTCAGGTGTAACAAAGTCCATGTGGAAAAAAAATAGTTTTGAAACTACTAAGCAGGACAAAAATATACGTACAAGAAAAAATTAACCACGGTGAGTTTTTGTTTTGTTGTTGCTTTGGTCTGGTTTTGTGGGGGGTTTTTATTTGTTTTGGTTTTAGGGGTTTTTTGTTGTTTTAAACACCAAAGTACCTCCATAATGCACTTCAGGCATCAACAAGACTGGAACTCTGAAAAGGGCTACCTTTAAATAACTGGGGTCTACTTTTTCCTTTCTATTACCCTTAGCTTCAGCTGTTAAGCACAAGAGACTCACACTGTACATTACTTTCACATAGTTTAAGCACTATTCTGATTGTTCTAAAAGCAGTGGCATAACTACCGTGAATGGACCTAGAAACTGGGGTTTGTGTTAGCTCTGTATTTCTTCAACATCAAGAGGTAGGTGAGTGTGCAACCCACATTCAAATCATATTCCTTTGCTGCTTAAAGTAACTTAAAAATACATTTAAAAATATTTTAACCTAGAATTCTTTTTCATGCAAAGAAACATCTGAGTATAAAAACCTCAGAGCACTACTAAAGCAAATGAGCTGATAACACACAAGCTAGTGAACTCCAACAGCAACTATATCTTGGCAAGTTTTCATAAAATTATCATCTGTGTATGGGCAATAACTCTGACAATTGTTTTATAGTAAACCACTTTTATCAGGTTGTGATAAGCAACCACTTACAAGAGGGAAAGCCATCTTGTGCGTTTGGTTTTTTGTTTTCTTTTTGAATAAAGTAACCCAGCTGAAAAAGGAAAGAAACAGCTACGTAGCCTACCCATCTAATTGTTCAGAATGCTGTTTTGTTCCTTCAAAGGCATTTTTAGTTCAGATATGGTGACCTGTCTTTTACGCTACAGCATACTGTAACCGTGTACCACATTCCCTACTGCATTGTGATTCACAGTACAATCACTGGCAAATAAAAGTAGGAAGAAATGGAAATTTTAGACACCCTTAGCCTGAAAGGAGAAGACTATAGTCATCCTGAACCACAGTGAAGCTCAAAATGCCTCTTTGTACCTCTTTAGGTACACGCTTTTGAGAACCACCTCAGAGACAAGCCTCTGAGCTGCTTTATTTCTGAAGGATTGTCCATTGAGTAAATTCTTCATGCAGAACACAAGCCATGTCCAGTGAAGGAAAGACTGCTGCTGACAGCCAGTACCCTTGTCAAGGCAGACAAGTCACTGGCTCCATCCAGCTCACTCTTGTCGGTTCTAGAAATTTGCTATACGGCAATTAAGCTTTAGAAGGAGGAGTGGAAAGTAGTCAGCTACAGCAATACCTCTAGCATGGTGGTTACAGCATTCATGCAAGAGATGCACATTCAAATCTTAAGACAAAGAAACCTTTAAAACTCAGTGCTCCCCGTTTCTGGGTAAGTATAACAACAGCAAAGTTACTAGGAAAAGAATGGATGCTTCCTCCACTAACAATATTTCCGCATTATGAAAAGGCTGTGGCAACAGTAACACAAGCTGAACTCAGTGGTGCCAGTATGTAAGCAACGTATTTATGAACTCAATTCCAAGAATAGTGTAATATCTAATCTGCAAAGGGCTGTATACACAGGCAGCACTCAGACCTAAGTTTCACCATGATAAAGATTTTTCACTTCATTTTTGCTTTTGCTTTTTGATAAAAAAAGAAGTTGTTAGTCTTTTGTTTGGTTGGGGTTTTGTTTGTTTTTTGGGTTTGGGGAGTGTGTGAGTGTTTGAGGTTTTTACCTCTTCTGGAGGAAGACACTGGATCTTTGGCGTTACACCGTAAAATCTTGTAAGAGCTTCCTTTATGGCAGTCATCTGAAAAATTAAAAAATCTCATATAAATTAATGTCACTAGCACATCTTCCAATGGCTCCCACACTTGTTAAGTTCACAAAAACTTTTAGATAAAGCACAACCTTAAAGAACTATACAATCAAAAAAGATCATTTATTCTCTATAAATTACTTGACTCCTGCTGAAACAAAGCACATGCACGTGATTTTGTTTTATAAAAGATTGCCTCTTACCTGGTAATATGAACTGCTTGGCTTTATCCCAGCTTTTAGGAGACAACTGAAACAAAGATAAAATATTTTTTCGTGGTTCCCATATGCAAACATAACTTCATAATCATTAGGTAAACTGAAAATCTTAATGCAAACTTGGCAAGCATTACAGTGACGGGGAGCAAGGGAAAGTTGTCTTCCATCCTCTGCCAGGCCTAGGAAAGGTTCCCCTTTTCTGAAAGGCCATTTCCCATCCAACTCAGCAGGGTCAGGAAGAACCCTCTCCCCCACCTCAATCTGAGGAGCTGGGAAAGTCGAGTCTTCAGACACAGCTAGGGGAAAAGGCAATATTACTGTTATTTGCTAGATCTTCAGAACACTCTGTTGAGTGCCAGGTAGGGCATGCCGTTTAATTGCCTCCTTCTCCTGCCTTGATCCATACTCCCTGTGCTCCAGCCACTGGGTGGGAATGGAAGCAGACTTGTGAGGCTGCTCTAGGCACCCTCGTGTTCTAAGACAGGGTGGGCTTGCTGGGGTGGGAAGTGCAAGCACACTGGGAGAGGGACATGGCGCGTGGATCCAGATCAACATCAGGGCAGAAACGTTTCCTAATGAATACGTTTTTGAAGAGGAAAGGTTGTTCGCATAAGAGAAACAAGGTAACTCTCAAGAACCTCTAGCCTATATACACCCCTTCCTTTAGATTCAGTCCTGAGAGAAGTCTGCACTTCCAAGTTGACAACAAGACTCAAGACCCAATAGGTGCCGAGTCTCTTAAGTCCCAGCTTCCGTAAGGAGTGGGAATGTCCAGCATCTCACAGGATTTAATCCATGAGTGCTGATAATGCTCAACCCTTCCAAGGTCAGGTTCTGCACAGCAGAGATTTAACCCAGTTGACTAAAGGTCTAGCTGTTGGTCATAATCATTTGACACTGAATATAAGAGAGGCCAATAAAATAGATGATGTTGTGGCACTCTTACAGGAGCCTGCATGTTGTCCTCTTTTTAATAATTTCCTTTTTGGAAACAATCTTTAAATCATTAACACTACTTTTTCTCATTCAAGTATAAACGAAGTACAATGATAACATTAGCAGTCTTTATTCTTTTCAGTAAAGATTAATTTAATTACATTCATTGTTACAATGGAGAATATGCTCTGAGCAATTAATCTCAACACGTTTCAGTCTCTATTCTTTTTCAGTGTTACACATGCTGACACAGAGTCACATAATTGGTCACTGTGCCATCTGTAAAGTGTTTTAGTCACACCATCACATCTACTTAGGCAATTGGCTAATCAGACATTATTAATTTTAACACTACGTATGACATGCTCTTAGCCACTGTGTCTATAAAAATCTGATTAAGTTTTACAAGACACATAAAAAAATAGGTGGGAGGATAACGGTGGGAGAAAGACGTATTCCTTTGTGCATATGCAAAGTCAATGAGACTTTGTTAAGAGATTGCCTGGACAAGGCACTGATAGAACCTGAACAGGACTTTTAAAATTTTTTTTATATATATCTATGCGTGTGTGTTTCTAGATACAAAAGAACTTATTTCCTCTCTCAGATACTGTCACCTTATACAGACAGACAATTCAGTGTCAACAAATCCAAGTCAAACGTTCTCCCACCCATACCAAGCACCGATCAGGAAAGGACTCTGGCCTTCTGGCGTTCACCTGCTGCCAGAATGTCAACGCACAGTGCTTGGACAAGCTACAACATTCCCATCAAGACTTTGCATCTGGAATGGCCAGTGCTTTGGTACCATGAGGAGGAATCAGCCCCTGGGACAAAGCAGAGTGTCACATTAGGGCTGTTTGAAAGGACAGCAGAGGGCTGCATGCAGTAGCTGAATATTGCCCTTCAGGACATCCTCTCTTGCTGTTACCTCTCAGCCTTTTCCCAGGACGTTCTGCACGATTTTGCCTGCAGCTTGTCCTTTCCTCTGAGCAGAGCACTGTCCTCTCACAAGTGTTTGAGCTTCAGTATGACTCAGAAGTTTGGGGGGTTTTGTCACTTGATTTAGAAGTTTACAGGCACCATAGCTTTTGGTAGCGAGATATTGCCGATACAGCTTCTCAAAATTTAGCTCACATTGTCTAAAATGATGCTGCGAAGAATGCTGCTGGCTTACCAGACTCTGAAGTGACCAGAGATGTGCTTCTCAGAGTAAAAAACCCTTCATCTGAACTCCAGTACTAAAAATAATTTACGTTAATACTCATTTACCCTCTGCCATCAGATTCTTAGACTTTTTTTTAGGCTAGATTTGAAACTTTTAGAAGTTGTTTTAAATAAGAGGCAGAACACTGAGTTCATTTACATACCTGTTAAGATCAACGTGCTGGTAGAGTTCTAAGGCTTTACCAAAGTATTTCTTCTGAGAATTAAGGACCTCAAGCGTGGCTGCACAAGTACCATGTTTATCCCACTCATGTTTCCTATAGGAGGAAAGCAAAATTCAAGTTTTAGAAAGCATTATTTGCAGATATACGTGCTGCAAAAGCTAACCAATATACTTAAATCAAGTATCTGAACGGCTACATATGTGAAGTAGGACACTGCAGTCAAAAAATACTGCATGTGCAAAAAGCAAATCCAAGGAAGATCACTCCCACCATTTCAATTACAACAACATCTATGTATTTGTTTAGTAGAATCATTTCACAAGAGATCTTGGACCTATCAGGAGAGTAAGGAAGAAGCCCAAGAAGTCCCTCATTATAGTTTGTAACAACAGACTAAGAAAAAATTCTTTCAGACAGTAAGTCGTGTTAAAATATATAAATAAGTTGGCATTAACATTGGCAGCTGCGAGAGAGAGACTTCTCAAATTAATGTAAGAGCTGTAGAAGATAAAGGAGAGGATGGTCTAATGGTTTGGATACTATGATGTACCTGGGACATTCAAAATCAGTATTCTGTTTTCCTATAAATTGTATATATGATTTGTGCAAAAGTCATTTATAGTTCAGCCCTTCACCTGTTATTCCACCAAAGGGATTACACTCTTCTCTCCTCCCGCTGCCACTGTCAGCTATCTTTTTAAGATGGGACATTGCAAAGTGAGGAGGTATGATAGATACCAATGTGGAATAGACCACTACTTTATTCCAAAGCTGACTAAAAGAACTTTGTGTCACAAGAGCGTGACAAAACTTTATCAAGCCAAAAGTGCTGATGAGGTGTTTCTTTGGATAAGTCAGCCCAAACAGTTTGGGTGTTTGGTTTTTTTAGCTGTTGCCTTTGAATCAGATGATTTTTGAAACAATTAAATGAAGGAATTTATGAAGTAAATACGTATCATGCTCTTATGATACAAAGATCTCTCAGTGTATTACAAAGAAATGCCTGGAGGTCAGAAGGGTAAGAGTTTGCCTAGAAAATGAGTATTTCTAAGCATTGTATAAGTTTTAGTGGAGTCCTTTATGTTAAATGTACTTTCAAAGCCCTAGAAGTTTTTCAGAACTGAAGACACTAATCCTTTTTTGGGTAGAACAGCAAAACTGCACAAGTTGCTAAGACAAGACTGTTGCCTCAACTTTTACTTTGGCCCGTGACAGTACTTTCATAGGCCTGCTCTCAAGTCTTGCTTCTATTCCACCACCAGGTCTTCTAATACCAAGGAACAGAGTGCAAAAGAAAGCAATCCTTCAATTTTATGGCAGACAAACTCAAATAGGACAAAAAATGGGGCAAAGCTCAAAATACATTTCTGTCTGTTCTAAAGCCTATTGAAAGACTAAACAGTACAATCTTTAATAAGACCACCGGTGGATTTGGCAGGGGTTTGTGGTTGTGTCTTTTTTTTTTTTCTCCTTCTTTATTTTCAAATTTTCATGAACCACTTGCATTAAATAGGTATCAATTCAGCAGATGTACACAAAAAGTTATCTAATCACAAATTCTTGCCACCACCACAGCATTCCCTGACCGTAAGTACCTCACAGAAAAGCAGAGAATCATAGAATCTTCATCGTTGGAAAGGATCTTTAAGATCATAGAGTCCAACCAAACAACCTACAATCTCTGCCACTAGAGCATGCCCTGCAGTGCCAAACCGACACGTTTCTTAAACACCTCTAGGGATGGTGACTCCACCACCTCCCTGGGCAGGCTGTTCCAGTGCCTGACCACTCTCTCAGTCAAGTAATTCTTCCTAATATCTAATCTAAACCTCCCCTGCCGCAACTTCAGACCATTTCCTCTGGTCCTGTCATTATTCACCTGGGAGAAGAGGCCAACACCCACCTCGGTCCAACCTCCTTTCAGGTAGTTGTAGAGGGCAATGAGGTCTCCCCTCAGCCTCCTCTTCTCCAAGCTAAACATGCCCAGCTCCCTCAGCCTCTCCTCATATGACCTGGTCTCCAGACCCCACACCAGCCTGGTAGCTCTCCTCTGGACACGCTCCAGCACTTCAATGTCCCTCTTGTACAGAGGGGCCCAGAACTGAACACAGTACTCGAGGTGAGGCCTCACCAGTGCTGAGTACAGAGGCACGATCGCTTCCCTGCTCCTGCTGGCCACGCTATTCCTGATACAAGCCAGAATGCTGTTGGCCTTCTTGGCCACCTGGGCACACTGCTGGCTCATGTTAAGCTGGCCGTCCACCAGCACCCCCAGGTCCTTTTCTGCCAGGCAGCTTTCCAGCCACTCTTCCCCAAGCCTGTAGCGTTGCTTGGGGTTGTTGTGACCGAAATGCAGGACCTGGCACAAGGACAACTATTATTCATTTGAAAGCCTGCCTTTGAGTTGTCCATTCATATTAAAAACATCAAGATTTTTCTTAAGGAATATAAACACTTTAAAAGAAGTTACATTTGTATCTAGCAAAATTCGTACACTACTTCTGAACAGAGAAGGAATAAAGCAACGGTGACATGAAGAGATTTGAGGTAGGGGAGAAGATGCGTTACTAGAAGGTTTTCACTATACGTTCTCAAATTTAGCCTTGTAGAGAGTTCTCATCTTGGCTCTAACATTCCACTGGACGTCAAGTGAATTGTTTACTTCCTGGAGGAGTCTACTTGATACAGGCCAAAGAGCAGATTTACTGACAAGGAATTTGAAATTACTGATGAGAAAAGAGACCACAGTTTTAAAGAAAATGGAGGCTCTTTTAGGGGTAAATTTAGCAAGAGATATTGAGCAGTTAGCTTGGAGCAGAAGCAGACAATAGTCAAATCCAAAGGGCTACTGGAGCAGCAGTAAGCTGGAGGCAAGGCTTTTTATGTAGGATGACAATTTTTCTTCAGAGAATATATGCATGCATGTGTGTAGAACTAATGGTAAAACGTTGTGCCTGTCTTTTGAAGGCTTTCAGTACTACTTGTATTTAAGCGTCCTCCTGTTTCTAGAAAGCAGGCAGAAATAGAGGGCCAAAGATCCGAGGGTGCTCAAGACACGTATCATTGCTAACACAGATCTGCTATTGGAGTGGTTTTGGTCCAGTCTGCACTGATCAGAGTGCCCAGGCAATGTAGCTGTGGGGATCCCAAGTGAAAATACACAGAGCTACCCACGACAGCGTCCATGCAGCATCAGCTGCAGCAAGCCAAGAATACAATAGGCCCAATTATTTTAATCAGTCCTATGAGCTTCCAGAACGGAGAGCTACTTTAGAGCCACTACAAAACAATTACTGAAACTTTAAGATGACACTCTTGACAGTGTTACTTTATTTCGCAGCATAGCCATGTGAAGAAAAAAAAACATGATGCAGAAACAGCTAGTTCTAACCACTTAGCAAAGGCATATGAAGTTTCACCTTCACCTGTTCCATTTAAATGCAAACTGAAACTGCTACAAAATGAAGGAGCTGCAGGTACCAGGGAATAACATAAAATAATTTGTTTAGAAATCAAAAGAATTAACGTCTCAATGTTATTCACTGAGACACATTATCCTTCACCTATACCACTATAAGACAAAGTAATTCTACTTGAGCCTCAGCTCACAGCTGGGTGGCATGTGGATACAAAACATAGCTGCCTGTATTCATGAAGGCCACCCATCCTTCTGAACCTCTCATACCCACAAGATAAGCACTAGCTAGCTGCCAAGAACTTTGCTGAACAGTTTTTCCTCCTTGTAGAACAGAAGTACTTTGTCAGGCACACAGGAGTGGGGTTTACAGAGTTAGATTGGGTTCCACTATATAACTTGCCCTTCTGCACCATTTTCTCTGTGGTGCTGCTAAGAATAAATGCTACGCTTCCATACCTCAAAGCTAAGTCCTACAAGTTAAGTCTTAGGGGGCTGCAGAAATGCAAAGGAATGAAATTAGTACAACACAGCAGTGTGGGAAGGAAGCTGAACCTCAAAGAGATTTTGCTTCCTGTTATGTGCAAGGACAGAGCTCCCCTAAGCACAAAGTCACACTGATGTGACAAAGTCAGGAGCATATCAGGTGGTCCAAGGATTATACAGACCACCCAGCTCAAGGACTGTCTCATTATTAGGGTAGGAACAAAGAAGGTCTGTAAAGCACAGCTGCAAGTGCTGCCTACAAAATGTAGATTAGGGTCATGCAGCTGTACCATAGGCTAAACGTTGATTCCTTATTCTGTATCATACGTGTAAACTGATCCTGAAGGGAATTCTCTTGGTCTAGAAATTTTTATTTGGTCCAAAAAATTATTAATTACTGTAAAAGGGATGGTTTCAATTAATAAATTTTGAGATATAAAGCACATATAACCCTTCGTTCTGTATTGTGGTATTCTGTCCAATTCAAACTCTTGGGTGGCAATTATCACAGTTCATAAGTTAACAAGCTGTGGGAAAGTAATGGAAGATGGGCGAGGAGGACTGTAAACACGCTCAAGTGACTCGCACGTGGGATGCCGGAAAACACGTCACACTAATAGTTGTTTAGTCTTATGTGCTCAACAAGTAGAACATCTGCACTTAGATAATGCAGGCCCGTCAGGGGCACCTTATTGAACATGACCGAGACTCCTCCCTTCTGTTGAAGAAGACCAAAGCACAGTGAAAAACTATGCCTGCCTGAATCCTTGAAACACAGGCAAGAACAGCAAGTCTGAGCTCTTGCGCTCTCACTCCCTGGCTGACAAGGGCTCTCTTGCTAATAAGGACTCTTGCTCCACAGTGCCTGCGTCCCCTGCTTGGCGTGCCTCTGCCTGGGTGTTGCTTCAGAGATTCCCCGATCCGCGAGGTATTGAGATTAAATTTGTTCTTTGCCTTTCATCCATGGTTTTGTGGTTGTTCCTCCATTCTGCCTGCATTAGCTCACACCCAAGGTGAAAAGAGATGTGCAATTACCTTTATAGAAGCACCCGCAGCCATCCTAAAATTGCCCGTAAGATTCCTTATCTCCCCTTTTAAGCCAAGGCGACAGTTAGATGTAAAGCCAGGAAGAAACATAATACACAATCATAGCAGTCTTGGAAAAAACCCTGATGTGATATGCTAAGATATTCAATACCTATTTTGCTTGTCACTGCTCATGCTCTTTACCCAATTAAGATGCCCTTATTCTCCAAAAAGGAAAATTGTGAATAGCCAGTTATACTTTCAGATTGTTATTTCTGCTGTATCAGGATTTTTAAACTGTAGAGGTTTTTTTTTTTTAATTTTGAAGTAAATACAGTATTTCTATTGAAATGAGACGTACAACAGGATCCTACTGGCTTTCAGTTGGCTTAAAAGCTTGCATTTATAAAATCTGCAATTAGAGCTGCCAATTACAGTGCACCTGTCACGTTACTGAAAGGGAGTGAATTTCTGTCAATCAAAATATTACTTACAGTGTTATAGCCTGACCTTTGTATTGCTTTAATGGTATTTCTGATTATATTTCCAGGTACTGAAATAAGTGCTATTTGTTTGCCTTGAACTGAAAGGGAAAAGGTTTTGATTGTATCTGTTCATACCTGCTGCATACCAAAATATCTGTTAGTAAAATAAAGAATGATATGCACCTGTCTTTATGAACAGGTAGGTTCATATGAAAAGGTCAGGGCATGGCAGGTGCTAGATTTGAGACATATTTTTCATACTCTAATTCCAGGACCAGTTTAAGGTGGCATAAACTTGTGCTACCACAGAAAGAAGCAGTCATGCTCTCCCCGGCACAGTGCAAGAACAGAGGAGCGGAGGGCAGAAAAAGTGACACCACCACTTTGGACAGTTACAAGTTTAGGTTGCCATAAAACACTTGTGGAATCAGTTTAAGGCTCTGAGGACAAGCGCCTTCTGTAGAGCAAGGACAAGACTAAAGGAGATGCATGTTCCCTTCAAAGCTTTTCCTTAGTGACAGGGAGGAAACAGTCATCCAATCCAAAGTTAAGACTTATAGTTGAGATGGTTTTAAATGCTACTGCCTCTAGCTATGTGCTCTCTTTCTTATCTGATGTCACTGCTGGAAGAACAAACTGCATATCCATATCTTGTCTGACACAGCTCATGGCTCAGCAAATTAACTTGAATGGCCACTGATGTTAGTTTAAAATAATGCCCTCGAACTGAAAACTCCAGTATCACCCATACTGCTCTTTGGTCCAAGTGCGTGATTACTCAGAAGCAGAGAGAAACATGGAGAAGGAGGAAAACAGTACTGTTGTCAGGAGAGATCAAAATCTCCTTCTCCCTTCCCACGAGCCAAGCAGGTCGATGTCCAAATAAATTCCCAGATCTGATTTTACGCTGCTAGGAAAGTAAGTAAAAAGAGAGAATTTGGTAGAGAGGATGACCCAAGGCATCCTATTTTTCCATTTTCTCCTCAGTGAGAAAGCCCCAAAGGAAAGGCCTCTCAAAGCCAGCAACACAGTGAAGCTAGATAGGAAAAAAGGCCTGGAAGCCACTCTTGCAGCTAGCTGTGACATCCCAGGAGCGCTACTGCTATTCAGATTTAATGTGTCAACAGCGGCTGCTTCTACTCCCTAGGAGCAAAGGGAGGAAGCACATTCTCTCTCACAAGTTTCATTTGTCCAAAACCTCTGCCATAGCCCTGTCTTCAACAGCTGCATTTTGCAGGTGCTCTGACAAGGAAACATATTTGTTTTGTAAATGAGACTGACAAGAAACACTCCTTTTTTGGCATCCTGGACACTGCTTCTCATGCACAACATCTCACCTAAAGATTTGCTAACAGACATATTTTTTAATAAAATAATATCCAAAATACTTTTTAATTTTTTTTGTACTCACCAGAACTGGGTGCGATTCAGAGACGAATGAAGCACATCAGGCCAATAGCGTCTCATGTCTGGCATAAGATCCTAAAAATATTACAATTCATAAATGCACTTAGAGTATTGAAAAGCTATTTCTTACAATCTACATACATTGATACCTTGTCTAAAACTAAAGCCTCATCTTTCAACATCCCTAACCGAAACATTTACCCGCAGAAAAAGAAAAGGTCTTTTCCCCCCCCCAATATTCTTTAAAGGCTGTTGTTGGAGGTATCAGGTATGTGCAACTATCTAAACATCTGAATGTACTAGTACCGACTCACTGCCTCAAAGTAAGATTTTCCTTCAACTGTCCCTGCAGAAGTTGTTCAGTCATGCAGCTTTTCACATTTGTTGGCTCAAGCCTCCTATCCCCAGTTCACAACACATCTGAACAACAGATGGACTTTTTTTTCAATTAAAAAAAGAATAAAAAAGGACTGATGCCCTAGGAGAAAACACACAGACAAATGTACTCTGAACTCTTAATTTCTGTGTTCTGAGTTTGCAGTAGAAAACGGAAAAGAGAACATGGACTGACTGTAACCTCTTTTCCACAGGTACTTTTTGCCACTGCAGATCCACTGCCTACCACTGCCTATGTTCTCTAGATTATGTTTTTGTTTTGTTTTTTTTTTTTTTGTTTTGTTTTTTTAAGGAAGATGTGGCTGAACAAGTAAACTGCATGTCCAGAAAATCAAGGAGGAACAGCTGCTAATGATCACAAGCACTGCAACTTCAACTAGTACCAGAAGCACCTAATGAATTTGCGGAGTCCTTGAAAGAACACACCTCTGAGCAAACATTAAGATTGATCTCATACAAGCTACAGCTTTTGCATATGGGATGTGCAAAAGTAATTGTACTCAGCTCTGCTTGGCACAACTGTTTTTGTTTTAAGTAAATACCTTAATCTCGGAGACATTGAAATGCCACGTCCTATTACATTCTTCAGCTTTGTCAGGCCTAGGGAAGCAAAATAAAAGTGAGACGAAGATGTCTCCTAACTCAACAGTGGTAACTAACAGCATTTATTCTATACTGTTAGCCTGAATTTTAAACATGCAAGATTACAGCTAGAGATTTTATCTTAAAATGCAAGTAATCCATCAGCATCAACAACTGTTTTAAAAGTAAAAATTCAAGACATTAATTACAGCCAAAACATTTCCCATGCAGAGGTTCTTCGTTAGGCCCTCCAGTCCCTATCACTCTGTGTAAAAGACATACAGGGAGAGTAAATGATATGGAAAGGTCTTGCACACTATGTCACTAATGATGCTGACCTCCTCAACCACTGCAGCAAGTGATGATTCTGCAAGTATCACCAAGACGCTCACTGGAAATCTAGACACACCTTTCCAGGACGTATAGCTTAACAAACTCCTGTACTGAATTTTTCCCTGTATTTGCCAGGAAAACCTTTGAATCGAAGCCATTGGCATCAATTACAATGCGCTGATTCCTTTGAAGCAAATTAGTTTTTCCTGTACTTTTGCAATATTTGCACTGAGTTAAGATACTTAAAGACACAAGCAATCACAAGACATTAACAAATTCTGTGTACTCAGGGAGGGAAAAAAAAAAAAAAAAAAGAAGGGAAACTATACTTCCCTTTCTGTTTGAGAACGTTACTGACCTTAAAAGTAGATGTATAAATAAAATGCTCATGTGGTAAGAGGATTTCAGGAGCTCAGTGAGTCATGAGATACAGAAGTATATTTCAGTTTTATATCAAACATCGGGTTTAGGTTTCCAACAACATGAAGGCTTTTGTTCCAAGGAATCATAAAAACAGATAGATTAAGCGCTCAAAAAAAAAAAAAGCACTAAATATCCTGGTACAAAACTTGATTCTTCCTTTCCAGGCTGAAATAAAAACACTCTATGATCATACCACAGTCCATGGATTGTCCAGTACTCTGGAGGGTCTTGACAATCATTAGCACTCATCTGTGGAAAACACAAATACAGAATATTTGTTGTATGTGTCCAGGGATAATGGTTTAGAGGAAAAATATAGAGTTCAGACACTGGTGGACCAAGGCTCTAGTCAGACATGAGAACTTTTACTTGCCCAGTCAGGAACTGGCAAACTCCAGTTACTTGCAACTGTCATGGATCATGTGCCACTTAGCACAGACCACCTGGCTTAAAATTTTGAAGGAGATCAAGTGAATATCAGGGGGCATCCTGAACAAGCAGTGTAAAAAGGAGGAGGACAGGTTCTGAGGTAATAGAGAGTAGCCTGATCCATGCCAAATGAATGGAGCTAATTCTGTATTTATCGTATTCCAGGTGGCAGCTCTCTGTGTTTTTCTCATCATCAGATCTTTTCAAGGAGTGCAGAGCTACTAAACAAAAAACGTCAACATAAACTATAATGTTAGACAAACACACAACCATCTTTAAGCACCCAGGAGTAGTTCTGCTGTTGTGTTAAAAGGGAAAAACACAAAGAAGAGATTAAATAAGTTGCTTATTCCAAGTAAAATGGTTAGAATATATATTTTAAATATTTTGACTTGAGGGACAAGGGAATGGAGAGAAAAGGAAAGACTATATACATTCCTACAAAAAAAAAAAAGTGCCCAGTCAAAACTTTTGATAATGCAGGAGAAATCGCCTACACATTAATTGTTGTTTAAAGCAGCGTACATATCCCTGAACAAAACCAAAAAAAAAAAAAAATCCATGTTCACATATCACAGAATACCATTACTGTATTTTCCCTGATTATTCTGCTTAGTTATTATGGCTCTTTTTAGTAAACACTTTTCACCATTAAATAACAACGTCGTCAGACTTTCTTTCCCCATAATAATAGCTCTCCTTTTTGGGTCTGCATCCTGACTTAATTATGCGATGCCAGAGCAAAAGCAGAGTGTAGAGAGGAGCAGACAGACGCCTGTAATCTCACTAATTGCCTTCCACGTGCCACAGGCCAATGGCAGCAAAACTGCAAGCTCTGCAAGACTTTCTTGTTCTGTGCCCATTTCCTTCCTCTCCTCTCTTGACACCAATAATAGAAGCAATTAAACCCAGCAACAGCTTTTTTTTCCTGAAAGGAATATTGTCAACAAACACACACTGCAAATCCCTAAACAATACTGCTCCGGTTGTGACACAAGCTTTGTGAAGCTGAAAGAGTTCAGCTATTCAGCCCAAAATACAGCACATTAATAGGCAGCAGCTAATGCATCACCCCCTGAAAAACAACCTTACAGTTAACCAGCTTGCTCAACCGAGGGTGGTAACAAGAACACTGCAATTGTGCTCTTTATCCAATCTTCAACTGCAGCTCTCAGACATGCTAAAGGAAAGCCCAGAGTATTTTAAAGTTGGAACCAGTTCTCCCCTATCACAGCATTAACCTTATATTAGCAGTTTCTTCTACACAATTTCACCAGGCTCTCAGTGTTACGCTGGCAGAACTGTGAGGTCAACACAACCTACAACGCATTAGTTCACACTTTCGCCAGCATCATTCATCTCCTTTTTAATTCCAACCACAGTATTTTTCCAATGTTCCTTTTAAATCAATATCATAAAATGAGCAAAGGCTAGTCTGAGAAGCTGGGTACCCCTGCCACTTCTGCAAAAACACTTCTTGTACACCTTCTACACATTAATTCGAAAAAGGAACATTGCTTTTTCCTGTTTTAAAGCAATATAATAATCAAACCAATCCAAACTAACCACACATGATCTGGAACACTGAGAAAAGTGACAAAGAGACTTTACAGCACCCACCACGCTGAGAGGGAACACTGCAGCAGAGAGATCAGCCTATTTGTACAGCAAGACATCAGAAAAACAGAATCGCAGAATGGCAGGGGTTGGAAGGGACCTTCGGAGAGCATCTAGTCCAAACCCCTGCCAACACAGGGTCACCTAGAGCAGGTTGCACAGGAACACGTCCAGGTGGGTTTTGAATGTCTCCAAAGAATGAGACTCCACCACCTCTCTGGGCAGCCTGTTCCAGTGCTCTGCCACCCGCAAAGTGAAGAGGTTTTTACTCGTGTTTAGATGGAACTTCCTGTGTTCCAGCTTGTGCCTGTTGCCCCTTGTCCTGTCTCCAGGCACCACTGAAAAGAGTCTGGCCCCTGTCCTCTTGACACCCACCCTTTAGATATTTATAAGCATTGATGATGTCCCCTCTCAGTCTTCTCCAGGCTAAACAGACCCAGGTCTCTCAGTCTTTCCTCGTAAGAGAGGCGCTCAAGTCCCCTGATCATCTTTGTAGCCCTCTGCTGCACCCTCTCCAGCAGTTCCCTGTCCTTCTTGAACTGGGGAGCCCAGAACTAGACACAGTACTCCAGATGTGGCCCCACCAGGGCAGAGTAGAGGGGGAGGATGACCTCCCTCAACCTGCTGGCCACCCTCTTTTTAGTGTGCCCCAGGAGACCATTGGCCGCCTTGGCCACAAGGACACATTGCTGTCTCACAGTCAACTTGTCAAACAGCGGCTGCTAGAAGCGTGAGAGCTCCCTTCACCTCTGACATGCTGAAAAGTAAAAGACCATCAAATTGTCACAGAAGCATTACAGAGAAGTTGATGGCATAGATTAAGAGTTATCTTATGAGTTACACTGCATTTATGAGAAAACTTCCTTTTTTTCCAAAATAGCATCTGTCAAGAGCTGGACTCACATTGACACACCTGGCTTAATATACAAACAAAGAAATAAAGGTAACCCTTTATATGAGGAACTTTTTGATCTAATGCTAGATCACAATAGTGTACTGCTCTCACCTTAGTCACTTTATTCTTTCTATATAATGTGACTACTTATATTTTTACAAAAAAAAAAAAAAGAAGAAAAATAATGTTTCTATTCTTCCTTTAAGCCTTTGCTACAAGATTATTGTCAAAGCTGAAATTAGGAAAAAACTTTTATCTCATATAAAAAAAAAATACAATTTCATCTGCTGCTTCACATTCAAACTTGAATTCATGCTGTTCTGTTCACCAGCCTATGGTGCTGTCATTTCCTTGATTCTTTCATTTGATCAGCACATATGTGCACTAAAAAGCAGATCACAGCAGGGTTTAGTACCCATTTCTTTATCATCCTTCCCATTCTCAATAGAGGAGGAACTGAAGAGCCTACAAGCTCGCATTGTATTTTCCCCATTTCACAAGGAAACACCCACGGAAGATTTTCTCTTTTTGCAATGTCCAAGATGCAAAAGGTGCAATAATATTTCTCTTTTTAAGTTCTCGAATTAAAGATCTTCGCAACTCCATAAAAAGGGAGGGGGAAAGGCCCTCTTCTTGCCCTTGAGTTGCTTGTATTTCCAGCAACCAGGATTCACATTAATTTGTGACCAGAAAGTTTAAGTGTGACATAAATTAGCCACATGACGTTCAATAAATTGCACTATAAGAGAGAACATAAGAACACTAAATTCATAATCACTTGAGGTCTGCGAATTTAGCTTGGATATCTTTGCAGAAGACAGTCACTTTAGGTCAGTTATATGGTACTGGAATTTCTAATCACATGATGAGGAAGAACACTTCTCTTCCTCCCTCAGCTTCTCACTGCAGCAGTCATTAGTTAAGTCCTGGGGTTACTATTGCTTCCATGATACTATTTTATTTTAATAGGTTAGTTTAGAAGATATGATTACAAAACACTTACTTTCCAGTTAACTGTGCTGACCACACTCAGTATTAAAAAGCACTACTTGAACATACACAGTTTACAGCACAGGAAGAGCTGGGAGATGTGTATTCTCAAATTTCTAGCATGCTGAACTGTGCCCACTAAATTTAAAAAAGACTTTTCAGGCCTGAAAAACTTTTTGAACACAAATGTGCAAAACACGTAGGAATTAAGGTGTTGGTCATCCACGCGCATACCAAGAACGCAGTATGTACCAAAGTAGTCTATAATCAGGTTCCTTTATATAGGAAGCATAAACTAATAAGTACTTGTACAAAGTAGTGTCCCAAAAGTTTTTTACATAAATGACAGAATAAGTTTTGCAGTTTCCTTCACCTGGCTATTTTTCTTTTCAACATCACATCAGCAGCTTTAAACTGAAGAATGACATGAAAAACACTTCCTTCCTGAAATAACATATATAAATACCCTGAACATGCAGAAGAATCTACATACCTTAAAAAAACCACCACAGCTGAATTTGTGAACTTCTCTTACATTAATGTTAGCAAAAAGAAAGCTGTTAGGGGAGTACAGTTGAGATTCTGTTTCTTCATATGACTCAGTAATGTGAAACTGGGCAAAAGGTCACTTAATATGATTTTAATTTCACTTTTTCTTCACTCCTTTGGAATGCTTCTGTCCACCTCTTACTACAGAAGACCATAAACCATCAACAAAGTGTAAGAAAGCCCACATTTTCTGACGTTTAATATCTTCAATTATTCATTACAATTTCACTGTAAGTTTATAAAGGTTATTTGTCAATTCACCAATAGCACTACCCTGGAACTAAGAGTAGCAGCCAGGATGAACACACAGTGGGAAAACTGTTTGGTAGGGTTTTTTTGTTTGGTTCGTTTGGCGGGGGGGGGGGTGTTGTTTTGGGGTTTTTTTTAAATTTTTTGTAATTGTTTGCATCTCATTCATGTAAGCAAAGGTTTGCATTGCTACTGACTCTGAACGCCCATTCGTGCCAGGCACTACAAACTCCTGAACACCAATACCTCTGCTTGAAGTCAGTACAGTGATGTTTTCTCAACAGAAAATCAGACACAAATTGCATCAAATCTGCCCTTATTCCCCCTCAAAAGCAGGCAAACAAACAAGAAACAGGGCAGCAGACATTCCTTGGTCTCACTTAGTCATGCACATATGAGTTTTGTTATTGATACTTCCTCTCCACATTTAACTATTATAAAGTACATCTACTTTTTCTCAGAAATTTAGGCAGTATGTGACTTTTGCTGCTATTGCTTTTATGATTTTCAGAAATAGGAATGAGAAATAAAAAAAAAAGTACCTAAAGCACAAAAAAAGGAGACTCTAATACTGTAATAAATAAACTTAAATCTCCCAGAATGGGGACCTTTTTGGCTCCAGAGACATTTCCCAGAACTGAAACGTCTTTATTATTATATGAGCTCCTCATCCTTGTGTCAGTAAATCTAATCACATCTTCCACTTTGAAGTACAGCATATTTTTAACTTAGCCGTACAAGAAGTGGCCTTTGAGTATTTCCAGCGTAGGAAAAATGTTCTATTTATCAGATGGCAATAGGTATTTAATAGCAAGAGAGACAGAATTAGTACACATCTTAGCTGTGCTTTTGACAGACATGTTGGAAGGCTGGGTTCATTTTTGGTTCCCACCCCACAAATACAGAAATACTCAGAGGCACCTGCCATAACAGCTTTATAGCTCTCTTTTTCCTGACTGAATCCATATTTGACGACTTATTAAAACACTGGAGCCAAGGTTACAAAGCTAAAACTCGTGCAGCTGGCAGGTCAAGTACTCCTTACAGGGTCTGGTGAAAGTCTAGGATTAAGATTACAACTAACAAAACATCACAAAATCTGTAACAAGCAGTTAAGACTAAGTGTACAGTATGTCCTACATTGACTAGTGTATCTGTAACATACCACAATCCTGTTTATTGCTACTCTGGAGTGCAGGGGAAGTAGCAAAAGTTGCATCCAAATCAGTGAAGGCCTTTATAAGATATAAGGGCATAAGCAAGATTAAATGCTGATGGGCTTTGTTCATTTCTGTCTTCAAACATTTATTGTCCAAGGCTACCTTTGTCAGGATAAAAGAAGAAACACAAAAATCTCACCTTACACACAGTCACTGGCCAATGATGAGCAAGATACAGCTTTTTCCAGGTATGAGGGTGGCTGTCCCTGGAGAAAGACAGACAAATCTATTTTTCCTCAAGCATTTTTAAAAGAGCATCACCTTCAGCCAGCAGCACAATGCTTACTAGTATAACTCATTGATTTTAGAGCTGGTTGTCGTTCATAGCTTCTATCACAATATTTAAGAACTCCAAACACAGCAAGACCAAACTAACAAATCACATAGAAACAACATGTTTAGAAACGTGCTAACACCCTTCCATTATTAAGCAAATTCCACTCCTGGCATCCTTTCACCATACACTTTACATTTCTTAAATATGGAAGAAACATGTTGTTGGAAGGCTGTATCATGTCTCAGCCACTTCTAGAGAGGCATTTTTCCAACAGTTTGGAGCAGACCTATTCTGGATAAACCAGAAGTAGATAAAAAACCCGTTCCTTCAGACACTACAGCAGACATATTTAGCTATTAAGCAACCACATCAAGTGATTAAATAGAACAGCAAGTGGGAAAATCAACAAAAACAGAACTGTAAATTGTTCAAACTGACAGCATTATGTGCAGTACTGTCAAAATAAATTCTTATTCTCTGGAAGCTAATAGCCACATGCCCTTCATTAGTGCTCGCCAAAGGTTATATAAAAAAATATATTAGAAAGCTAATTCTTCTCAGCCTGAGGAAGCAGGGACGCTCCCATGTTACATCACTTCTCAGGTTTTTTTCCTCTAGTTTTGCTAGTTTGCAACGGTCACATTTTTCTCTTAAACATTCACATGTATCTGTGGTTTTTAAATAATTTTGCAGAAGTAGCTCTGGAACAAGTCAGGCATAACCACAATGAAAACTATCAACACTTCTAACGGGTCTTTACTGCTGCTGTGAAAACCTGAATAGAAGAATTCCCCAATATTGTAGAGCAGTTAGTTTTCTTGCTTTAGAAAAAATCCTTGCTTAGAAAAATACCATCTTTCATCAGTATTTGAAATAGCAGCTGAACTTCTGCAACCACAATCATGCCAAAACAAGTTCTCCTAGAACACACTTTCTGGCTAAGGACAAGTTGGAAAATTTTGGTTATTAAATAGAGCAAATTTTAGAAACTTAAGCTCAGAACGGGAATACGAGGAAAGCCATTTTCAATACCTATCCAGCTTTGGGGATATCTCCCCTTTTTTTGACCTGAGTTATCCTGCCCTGTGCAGTTCAGCACTGTGCTTCTAGAGCTGCCTCTGCTGCCAAGGTGGCCCAGCCATAGCCTAGGTCCTGGGGATTCAAGAAACCTCAGCATCATGTCTAAACTACCAACTGGCTGCAATGTAGTGTCACATGAAGTTCAGCACTGAACCGAGCACCCTTAACCATTCTCTTGCCAAAACACTGAAAGGAAGGAGAAAAATTTCTTTCCTAATACCATGCAATAGGAATTTGAGCTTGCACCACAGAAGGGTACAAATCGGGGCATGGGTTCCCCTATGGCCCATTGGTATTCAAGCTCAGATTTTGCCAAGTGCAACAACCACCAAAAGGCTGCGCAGCACTGATGCAGCCCCAGTTGGGATGCTGTATGGAAAGGAATTTAAAATTATTGGAACTGAGAAAACAGTAAGGAATAAAAATATATTAAAAACATACACAGTGCAACAGCTGGTGCAATTCATGCCATAGGAATGATTCCAGTTTTTTGTTACAGGTTCCAAAATTATTTCTGATATTTATCATTACTACACCACAAGTCTAAATGATTCATTTAAAGCAAGATTGCAAAGTTTAAGTGCAATGAATGTAACTTAAGTTTCCCTCTTTTTTCATGCTGACACACTAATAAATGTAAAGCTTTTCTTAGGCATGACCGTCACTCCTCCAGTTAATGTAGATGCCTCATTTTACCAGTCACCTAAGGGAAGAATAACACATCAAAAATAGCACATAATAAAATAAGAGAATTTACACTCATTAGAAGTTAAATTATTCTGCTTTGCAGTGTCAGAGATTTCTTTTTAAAGCATAACTTACCTTTGAGTGAATTTATCTGAAGTACACCAACAACATAATGCCACAGAAAGCCAACCCATAATCCAATAGTGCAGGTTTGCAGGCTTCATTTTGTTAATCAAATAGCTGTAAAAAGGTGTTAAAAGAAGAAATCCGTTACTTACCCAATGCACTGAATTGGAAGTGTTGAAATGCAGAAAAACACAACTATGTCAGAAACAGCAGGTAATATCAACTCTAGATTAGATTTACAACCCCAGGTACAACAAGGATCTCTTTCAAGGCTGTGCCTGATGCCACAGTTTGTATGCTAATTTTCATAAGCTAATGGCATCAAGGATGAGATCATGGTTTCCTTTTTTTTTTTTTCTTTACTTGCCCACAGTCCCAATAGAGCCACTTTCCAATAAACAGAGATACATAAATCTTCCATGCAACTGTACTTTATGTAATGTAAGACTCTACTTCTGGTCACCCAAAGAGATTCATTAAAGAAACTTTGAACTTCACATTGAATATTCGTGTTGGGTTGAACAAGGTTGATATTAGAAACTCACTGGAAGTTAACTATGATGTGCAAGGATGAAATTCTCTCTAAATGCCAGTCAACTAATAAACCGATTTAAAAAAAAAAAACTGCTGCTAAACCCAGATTAGTTTCTGTTCTTGTTACAAACCTGAGACAGCCTCTATAAAACCATGCATGACCTGCCTACTACCTACCTCATGAACCCTAGAAATCAGGGGAGAAAAATAAACAAATCAACTTAACTTTCCCCAACAGGAGGACTTTCACTTGGCACAGGCCAAAAAACCCCAGCTGCCTACTGTATCCGCCAGCCATTTCACAGCTTTTCAAATGCTACCTCCTAGGCACCAGAAATAGATGTACATGCATGTATTTACATGCCATTATTAACGCCTCACCAAACCTACTTTCCCACCTTCTCATTTTGAGAACCCTAAAGAAGGCACTACAAGACAAAACTGGTGAGCGGTTTGGGCAACAGCTGTTAACATTTAACCAGCTAAACTTAGCACAATGTTTTGCTAAGTTATCAAGAAACTACAACCTTTAAGATACTCATCTATTTCATATGATAACATCTCTCTAATTCGTAATGGATATATTATCAAGGTAAACAAACTTGGCCTAATAGAAGATATTACTAGCTAAATAATAGTTGGCAATTGTTAATTTTCTGATCTAGTTTCTTCAAAAAGGCCTGGGGGATTTTCACTCACCAGGCAAGATGAGCACAAAAAAATTCAAGTAATTTGTGGTGTGCTACTTGTACACAAAAGCAGTCAATAACGTAGAACTAATCTTTATCAAAAGCCAGCTAAAGCAAGATGTACACCTTGTATTAAAGAAATTGATATGTTCATATAATGTACAAAAAATTGCAAATAACTAACTACTGGGTATCCAGCTCCCCCAAAAGTTCTGCATTTGAAGTGATCTCAAGTCTCATCAACTGAACAGCAGGAATTAATGATGTGAGATTCAACCTTATAGACCTATTTATGATTTCACCTACTGTTATTTTCAACCAATAACCAACGAAGCAAGACATGTAAGATTCTGCCCTACCTATAAAAGCCACATTTCTTCAGAGAGCAGAAAGTACTACTTAAAAGACAATAATGTCACACACCATCACCAAAAAGGGCTGCACTGTACGCAGGTGTGGAAAAAGCATCTTAAGGCAGTAAATTATGGAAGAAAAATAAGTCAGCAAACATCATGGCATTTCTTTTGCAAACTGGTATGACTTAAGATGTCAGTCACAAAGAAATGGTTTTTTCCAGTGCCTAAGTTACAAAAAAGCATAAAGGCAGTTACCTCCCTTTCTCATTAGATTCTTAAGTTTGATCAATTAATGACCAGAAGCAGAGGGAGGCTTCAAAAAATGCTGCTATTGGAGCAATGCAAGGTACTGTTTTATTCTGTGTACTGCTATGTACCCTGGAACTGGAGCATAGGGACAACAGAGACAGCGAGCAGATCTGAAAGCCCCACATCTTTAACTTTTACATTAAAAATTACATTTTTTTCCACTGCTAAACAGTACATAAACTCCCACTAAGGTTAGCTTAAAAGCCAGTATTGCAGCTATCATGACACTATCTGACAGACCGAGTGATTTACTCAAGCTGACCTTTTATTCAGCTGTGACACTGATGGTGGGAGGTGAAAAGTGCGTCAATCTCACCTGAAAAGCACCCAAATGATGCACAACTGAGGAAATACGCATCCAAATTAAAACTGTCTTAACAACATGGGTATGAATGCACAACGTGTCACTTTCAGCTATGTCAGCATTGCTCAGTGCTTGGTGTCAAAATTATCTGCCCAGGCTTATCAAGGACCAGACACAATAAGTAGTGATGAAATCTTTCTTTAACGTGTTCACTATAATTTGAATTCTAATATACCATCTTGAGGAGGCTGCCAACGCAGTATCTGCTTCTTTTGGACACTAGCAATTTGTTACCTAAATTCTATTCCCTTAATTACTTTTTTTTCTGTTAACAACTAGCTTGACTAATACAGCCCACATTTATGTAAGACTTCATGGTTTACACGTTACTTCAGGCATGCAGACTTAGAGAACAGACTGCAGAAGAGCATTTAAGCATTAGTGAGAGGACTCCCATAGCTAACACCATAGCACGCACAAAGCTAAGTGTCAGCAACAACGGCCAGAGATAAGAATTAGGGCAGCTAGCCTGGCATCTAAAACCACAAAAATGAACACCCAAAGTTTTGGTACCATCTCAAACAAGGCAGCGCACGCTACCTCTGTCACGAGTTTACAGCTGAGTTACAAAACTGTGTGCCAGAAGCATTAATTTAATTTAGAACAACGCTCTTAGCTCCAGCAACTCTTACCTCCACTCCCAGCGAGCCACTCATCCCAAGCCCAAGTGCTGGCCTAAGTAACTACAAAAAGCGCTTTGAAGATTTTCGGGTGCAATACTCACATGCACTGACACAGCAAGCTTTTTAGCAGAACTTTCTCACCGCTTCTCCCACAAAGCACAACTCAGCAGAACTTGTGCAGCAGTGGTTCCATGGCGAGCCCAGCAGGAGCTTCCTGGGGAAGTCTTGAGGAAGGCGGCACCTTGCTTTCCCCACCATAGACTAAGACGCTGCTGTGCTGTTAGCACTGTTGTAAGATTCAACTTCCTGACACAATAAAGCGCCTGCTACAGATAAACAATCATCACATTTTATTACAAAGGTGTTTTCACAAATGGTAAAGAATGCAAAACAGCAGAGAACCTGAAGCCAGATGCCGTCAAGTGACAGGAGGATGCCAAAGCTGACGACAAGTGTACAAAGGAGAACTATAAACAGAGTTTTTCCAACCCAGGGAAACGCTGCCGTTTCTTTGGCCGACTTCCGATTAGCTTCACAGGGAATTCAAGGCGTAGGAAATGAAACCTGACACGATTTGAGAGCTTACTTTGTCCTGCAAACCCCATCGGCTCCGCGCAGGTCAGTCATTTCACTGCAGGCCACAGCCAGAAACCCCTCACAGGGGACTACCTCGGTCCCGCCGGCCGCCGCCTGTCCCCTGCGCGGCCGCCGCCATGGCAGCGCGGCCACAGCAGGGTCAAGGGGCGGGAGGCCGGAGCAGAGGATTTCGGACGCGACCCCCGCCGCCTCGGACCCGAGGCCTCACCTCGCTTCGCCTCAGCCCGCCGCTGCGTGGCCCTGCCCGGCACCCACCGTCCCGCCTTACCTTCCGCCCTCTCCCCCGGCCCTGCCCCGCAGGAGCAACCCCGCAGCCTGGGCCTCGCTCCCGGCAGGGCTGACCCCGCACAGCCACCGCGTCGGAGCGAGCTGCAGGCGGGCGAGCCAGACGGACAGAGCAGCGCCGCGACCCGGCCGCAGGGCAGGTCCGCCCTCCCCGCCCCCCGACAAGGCCGAGAGGGACCGGGACCGGCCCCGCCTCTCGCGGCTGCCGCGGCCTGTCCCCGGCCCGGAGTCCCGGTCCTGGGGCTTGGAGTGGCCGTGACGCTCCTCGGCGTCCCCGCGGCCAGGCGCTGCTGGAGCCCGGGGAGCGGGAGCGGGCCCAGGCCCGTGTGAGCGCGGGCAAGGCAGAAGCACCGCACGGCTGCGGAGGAGACCATTTATATGCCCGGTTTTGCTCATCCTGATGTTTTGGTTGGTTTTAATTTAGCATATTCTGGGTTTTAATTATCTGGATTTCCTCCTGAAAATTTGTGCAGCACAGAGGTGTTCAGGAGCACAATAAGGGCGCTGCGTGTTTTAATTTTTAAGTAATCTTCTCAAATAGCAGATAGGAGGTGATGGCCTAAAGCAAGCCCCGTAAGGGGAACAGAGGAATGCTGACACACGCGTCCGTGGTGAACTTCTCCAAAATGATGAGGGAAGTTTGAAATGGGAACGCTGGTGTTTGGAAACAACAGGAAATTTCTGAGGCAGAAGCAGCCCCGCGGGCTGAGTCAGAGGTATCCGGGGCAGGGCTTGGTTCACCTTTTCTCAGTGAACCGTGAAACAGATCCCAACACTTTGTTCTCTGCTGACGGTGTGAATCACAAATACAAAGCGTGGTTATTAATGACTATGGTATAGTTTTGAACTAGGGGGGGATATCTCACAACCGTCCTCCTTTAACGCACTTGAGAAATACGTGGGCAGGTCTACAAGCAAAACAACATTTGTTTTGAACAGAGTAGTTAAAGTCTGTGTAATAAGGTCTTTGTTCAAAGTTACAGTATTATTCACCGGCAAGATTTTTTTTTTTAGTTATGTTTACACATTTACATGGTAAGAAGGAGGATGAGACAAAACTAACCTCTTTGCCCACCTTTCTGTGGAAACATGAAAATGTCGAGCTGGATGGAAGGAGTGATCCATCTGCTGTTATCTCTGACAGTGTCTGAGAGGTGTCAAAAGTTTCAGAAATTTTGTTAGAAGAGTTAAAAATAGTGAAGTTTTCCAGTGTCTTGTATTCAGTGCTGCTCCTCCTCCTCCTCTTGCTGCTGAGGGCATCACTGCTCCATCTGGCACTGAAGTCTTTGTCGCTGCCCGTGAGGAGTCAGTAAACACGGCCACTCAGCCTTTTGTCTTCGTCTGCAGACTAGGGATTAAAATACCTAAAATAATACTCTAAAATAATGTAGGCTTTTAAGGTATTAGGACAAGGAAGCCATATTTTTCTGTCATATCATTACAAAATAGTGCATGTAGATGGAGGCTGTTATTAAAGAGAATGTTTTTGAATAATATGAGAAAGGTAGGCAATGGAGAGCTACGTTGGATAACTATCTCCTTAAGACTTTCCATTTGATATTTATCTATGTGCTGGAAACAAGAAAATTGTCAGTAAATCAATAATTTTAAATCAAACATTGTGTCAGATGCAGGTGCTGACACCTATAATGAGAAAACCAAGTTCTACTTTCAGTGTTTTCTGCCTTTTCATGTTAAGATTTAAAAATGTTCTGCTCTTAAGAAGTGTATTACTTCAGTAATGTGAACAGCTGTTGTTGCAACCTGTTTGAAGAATAAAACCAACTGTAATAAGACTGCTTTCTCAAACAATCATTTGAGAAACAAAAATACGTTCATCTTTCATCAATAGTTGGCAGATAGACCATCTTAATACAACTCAGAATATTGGGGATTGTTGACAAGCATATGTAAATATCCAGGTTTATAAGATGTAAAGCAGTGCCAAAACTTTGTTTAATAATTAACACATGGAATTTAGTATTTCTTTTATGTTCTGGCACTTGATTATGTTAAAAGAAAGATTTAGGCACTTTGGTCAGTTTAAGCTGTTCTTTATGCCACTGGTAGCCTCCACTGACTTCGGTGGAATTACAAACAACATAAGAGACTTCATTAGGAGTAGGGTAGAAAGAATTTACCACATAAGTCATAATGAAAGGACAAGAAATTAATATGCGTGAATATGTGCATAGAGGCCTTGGAAGCTGTTGGGACTTTTGACTTTTCCTGGAGTGTGGCAACGTCCTCACTCAGATACGGGATCTGCTATAGCCATTTCCCCAGTGAACAGGCTGGTCATCCAATTTGAAATCATATACGTGTCCTGCATTATAGGGATGTGGCTCCACAGGTTTGCACGCACTCAAATCCTAGGACACGAGCACATACCAACAAGCTTTGAATACTCTTCTGAATTGGGATAAAACTAAACTATGGAATTGCTTTCCTGAACTAGAGCCTCAATTACCAGCCTACAGTTAAATTGACTTTTTAATACTCTATGTGATTAATTCTGAGAACAGGTTGGTCTCCTAAATCTGAGAAGCATTGTAGTGAAAAATAATAGACCTCATTTGGGGTATTTCTCATTAAAATTACTATCCTCTTATTTAATTTTTAACTCCTCTTCTGATCGCTCACTATTAACGCTTATGATGCTATGACTAGAAATTGATGGAAAACTAGGGAATGTCAGAACATTTGAAAAATTTCTTTTAAATTTTTCATAGAAGTAACATTTTCCCTAAAATTTCTGAACAAATGTAGTTGTACCTTAGATTTTTATATGTTTATATGCTGAAATGTGTTGCCTGAAAAAAAAACCCACCCAAAATGAGGTTGGCATGAATCATCATCTTTGAAGATTTTATATGAAACACTTCAGAAGAATACATTTTTCCAGCTTCCAGCATCTTACATTCAGATTGCGATTTAAGAGTCAAGATAGAGAGTTTCAAATTTTGTCTCCCTAATGCAATGCCTCGTTTTGCTTTGATTATTCCCATTGCACAAATAGAACAAACAAATCTAGCTAGGCTTTATTGTGTGTTAATAAGACATTTACAATATTGTGAGGAGATGCACAAATTTTTGGAAAGTATCTATATTCCCATGTCCTAATTTTACGTCAATAGGCTTGCTCCATGCGTGATTTTGAAAGCTTAAATTTGATTTGTGTTAAGAGCCTGTAGCAACGTCATCACAGCATTTATTTTTGTTTTTAATAATGCAGTGCTGATTTTACAGAATCTTCTTAAAACTATACTGGGTTTCACATGAAAAACACTTTTTCTTCTTTCTGTGGTAATATCTTAGTCACATTTACATTGCTGTACAAACAGGAAAAATAATTTTGGCTTATCTTTTGCAATGAGTTTCTATGATTTCTGTAAAGGTAGACTTGGGAATTATATATGTTCAAAATGGCAGTATTTCCATCAAACATGAGACAGTTTGAGACATTGTGTTCTGGATGGGAAGTTGGGCTATTAGAATGCTTTGCTGCCCTCTAGGCGATGAATATTTAGCTAAGTAATAGTCTGGTATTTAGCAGAGCTCAAAAAGGGTTATCTGCAGACTGGATTTGAAATATTCTACGTGTAGTTGAGAGCAGAAAGCCACTGCTACCGAAATGCTGAAATGAATATTACAAATTATAAACTGTCTTTTAAGTCTACTGATTTTTTTTTTCCTTTGCGATCTCTATCAAGTATTGTGTCAAGTGGGTTTTGTCTTTCCATTAAGTTTGGAGATTTGGTGGACAAATGAAAATGGTAGTTGTAATACCAGATGTTATGTTGCTGCATTTAGGATTTGTTTCTGATAGGGCTTTGAAAAATGAGATGGAAGTATTACTGTCTTGCTTTAAGAAGTGCAGTGTTGCACGTTTGCTTTAACACAATTTTTCTACCGGAGTGTTCAGAACTTCGAAATGCGATGTTATACCTTTTTGAGGGGCTACAGAAACGGTCTGAGGCATCCGGCAGGGCCTCCCGGGGGTTCGGCAGAAGCGGGGCGGCAGGAATGACACCTGTGTGTCCCCCCCCGGGGGGCTCGGCTGAGGCTTTAGAGTATCGCTGGAGAACCAGTGCCACCTGCTGCGCCGTCCTGAAAATCAGCTCCCAGCATGGTCCCGCTCCACCCGGGAGGCTGTGCTTCCTCACTTTGAATAGTCACAGCTTCGGAGATTCTTTACCGTGTATTTGAGTTCTCTGCAGGGAAAGAAGAAAAAAAAAAAATCATAGCAAGTTCAGCGTGGAAAAAAAAAAAGGCCTGAAAGCAACACCTAGCGCTGCAAATTGAGCATTACAACTTACAAAGCTTTATATATATAAAAAAAAAGGCACAATAACTTTGGAGCCTCACGCACCTACGGCACCGCCCGGCGCTTTGAACATAACGAACACGCTTGTTGTAAAACGAGGACTCCAGGACCCACTTTAATGCCATCGGAGGCCGGGTGCGCGGCGGGGTCGATGTCGGAGGCCTCGCTGGGGGCCTGCCGCCCCCATGAGGGAGTCGCCGCCCTCCCTCAGCGGCCGAGGGCTGCCTTTTCCCGGCTGCTGGGGCGAGCTCGGCTGCGGGGAGGCGGTTGTTCGCTCCTTAGCGCCGTGTCAGCGCTGGTCCCCTCCCGCTCGCGGGGAGAGAGCGCGAAAGCAAAGCAGATGGTGCGGGAGAGGGTGTGTTGCTTTAGTGTTCGAGCGTGGCGGGGGAACACCAAGCGTGAGGGAGGCAAGAAGGGGCCGAGGGGCAGCTTGCGGGGGTGATCGGGTGGCGGCACGGCCGAAGGCGAACGGCCGCGCAGTTCAGCCGTTAACGCCAACCCCCCGCTTTAAACTTCCCGCCCGGCGGCCGCCCTGACTGTTCGCCGCCGCAGTTTCCAGGCACCGCGGGCGGCGGAGGCGCCGGGTGGCCGCCGCCTCTCCGCGTCCCCTTTCGGGCCGGCGCCGAGGGCGGCCGCCTGGCCCGCCGCGCCTCGCCTCCTCGGGTCCGCCGCTGGGTTGGTGCCCCCGCCGGCAGCGGGGGGCGAATCTGCCGGGCTCGTCCTGCCGCTAGCGCAGTTTGGGCGGTTGTCAGGGAGAAACAAGATGGCGGCCGCAGCCACGGAGGAGGACACCGAGCTGCGGGACCTGCTGGTGCAGACGCTGGAGAGCAGCGGGGTGCTCAATAAGATTAAGGTGGGGGGAAGGAGAGGCTCTTGTCCGCCTGTGCCTTGCCCAGCGGGGAGGGGGGAGCGCTGGCTGGCGGCGGGTAACGGCCCCGCGGAGCGCCGAGGCTTCACGGGCTTCGTCCCCTCTCCCTGCCGCTTCCAGCCGGTGTCCCCGGCCGGGGCCCTCCCTCGGCGTCACGGCCTGGCGGTGGCGCCTTCTTTCCCCGTGGTGCTCCCCGGCCGCTGGGCCTGGGGCTCGGCGGGGAGCCGGGTCCAGCGCCTGCCGTGCGCGGTAGAACGAGCTGGACGCGGAGGCGAGGGCCCGAGGCCTGAGCGCCGCATGGGGTCTGCCCGGCGGCTGCGGGACCCGCCCGGTTGCCCAGGCGGGGAGAGGGAGGGGAGCTCTGGGCTGCCGGAGGGAGCCCGGCGCCTGGCCATGCGGTTTCGGCCTGGCAGATAACCGTGTGGCCGCAAGAGCTCTCTTGCTGCTGCCAAGCCCTCTGGAAACATTCGGCCGCCGGGTGGTGCGGGACAAAGTGGACGGAGTTTTTCTCTGCTTCGATACGAAAAGCCCCCGTTGAGAATTTTAAGCAGGGGTTCTTGAGGGTTGCTGTTTGAACGTTGTTCTGCTTGAGCTGCGTCTTGGAGGCTTGCTAAGGCTGAGAACTCTGGCGATGCTGCCAGCCTACAGGGAACAAATAATGCTAAGTTAATAAAATGTATGGAAGATAGCGTTGTAATGGAGCATACGCTACTTCCAAGCCTGTGGTGTAGCCTGAGCTTGTGTAAGAAAGGATATGAAAATTGCTTCCCTGTGTTCTTGTTCAAGTTAAAAGCTTCCAGCAATAACTGTTTTTATATAGCAGAGAGCCATACAGATATGAAAGCATAAGAACTGCTGGATTCCCATCCAAGCTAGGAGAAATGAAATTTGGATTTCAGATCAAGGATGGTGGCGTTTATCCACAGTGTTTTATTTTAAGTATTCAAGAAGTGGGTGTTCATTGCCGATATTTCAGAGCAGTTCATCAACTGAAGTGGTTAACGGAAGGGAGAGCATCTTTGTGTGTGTACTTTGAAGTCCACTAGATTTTGGGCTAGTTGTCATACTTTTCAACAAAACAGCATTATTAGAAATGTGTTGTTCTTACGTTTCAAATGGGTAATCCTTGTTTAAATTCCGTAAGTAGATGAAGATTCTAGCTTGTGTAACTATTTTTTGAGCAGGGAGACCTTTTTCTAGTTAAGTGTCAAATAGGCCTTTTGAGACACCTGTTAACCTCTTGAGTAGTGTCAACCAATAAAAGTATGGTGATAGTAAAATGATAATTAAAAAAAACTCACAAGCCAATTAGGTCATATTGAGTGTGAGTTGCAGTTTCTTAATTCCTGCCTTTGTGTAGTATGCAAGTTTTTGTATTATGTTTGCCAGTTTGTTGAGTTTTGTGTAAATATATTTGTTGTAATTTTCACTATTCTATAGTGCTACAAGTGTGTAGCAGCTAATATGGTGTAAGGTAGCACCTTACTAGCAAATGACCTACAAAAACATAAACTGCATCCTACTTACTGGGTTATGTCTCTCTAATACTAGGAGTTACTTTTTAGTAATTGGTATGCTTATGGTTAAGACTGCTCATTTGAGGAATTCATGGTGGTTTTTTCTTAGCTGTAAACCTTAATTGGCACACAACTTTGATGGCTGTCTGTTAATTGATAGTATTAATGACTTAACAGAACTTGTTCTGCTAGCACGTGACAAAAAACTCCCTTCTTCCAGAAGAATTAAGGTTGAGCAAGTCATCTTACATTGTCAGCTTTTAATTGAAATCAGATCACACCATGCATTAAAAAAAAGTAAATTGCCATCATCCTTTCATTAAAAAAAAAATCAAACATAGTTGTGATCAGTAGTGTTTCTTTTTCTATTGTATGTCTGTATTTTTTTATTATGTGATAGAATGTGAATGAACATTTACATATGATCAAAACAGTTGTTTATTTTGTATTTCAGAATGAGTGCTCACCACTTTTTCAAGATGGATGAGGCTAGAAAGCTAACTATAATAATGTATTTGAGATTTATTGAAGTAGATACATTAACAAAAATTGTATGGACATTGTATAGCTGAATTGGTATTAAGCACTACAGGTAAAGACAGCTCTAGAAGGATTACAATTCAAGTGGAATTATTTCAGTGGATAGAATGTATCTGGCTGTCACCTAATACATTTTGTAACAACAAGTAATTTTTTAGAAAGAAACTTAAAGTGATGCTTTTGTTCTCTAGTACGTCATGATTTTATAATGGGTTGCAGTTTATTAGTTTATTTTTATTTTGAGATTAATTTATTGGGTGCATCAGTGTTGCTGTAAATTATTTAGCTGAAAAAAATGTAACTTGTGTGACATCTTAAAAATCTGTTCACGATTTTTCTGTTTACCTTAGACTTTGAATGCTGGAGTGTTTAATGAAGTCATATTGTGAAAACTGGAAGATGTGTAAATATATTTGTTGCTTGTAGTTGGGAATTTCCTGTCTTTAAGCTGCAGTATGTGTTTATATATACATAAATATATATATATATAAAACTTGTTAATCATTGGAATTACTCTGATGGATAAGACTGTTTCCTAGTGAATTCTGTTAACATACAGAATATAACTGGATATTTGTACATTAGTGAAAATTATCACTGATCCTGTGTAATGCATGCTGTACAGATAGAGTTGTTCGTCTGCCTTGAAGAGAATGTGATCTTTCTCTCTCCTAGGGTGGCTGTCATCATCAGAGTAAGAAGAGCCATTGTGCTTCTTACTGTGTTCCTTTGTTGTCTTATTTTGTTTTGGTTTTTATCTTTTAATCTCTTCTGGAAAAATAAGTTTATGCCACCTGGATTTTGCATCTTCTCTGGAACTTGCTGTTGCTACAAATATGAGAGAGGTTAGCATCACTAATATCGTATGACTAGCAATGCTTTTGGCCAGCTAATACTGTTATTGCTAATTTCTTGCTAATTTCATTCAAAACCAAGACAAATGAGGTACTATCAGATAACGTGTTGTTAGATAGAATGAAAATGCTATTTTTAAAACGGGCTGTTAACTGCATATGCATAGCTCAGTTAAAATTGTCCTATTTGCTTTTTCATCTTCATTCCATATATTATAATGAACAATGCTTTTAAATGTCTTTGAATTATTAACTGTCATAATGAGTATGCTGCACACTACAGTGTAATCTTGTGTTTTCTGGATGTTGTGATTTTTGTTTGTTCATTTTTTTAAAGCAGTTCATATCAGAAAGTCAGCTTGTTTCTTGGAATCAAGGAGAATCATTAAATTTTTTATGTAACATTTATTTCTTCTTATTTTTGTAAGTTAAGTAAAATACAACCACTTATTAATGGTATCAGATTAACTAACTGAAATTAATTGTCAGTATGGTCCTCTAAGCATTGTGGATGTATCCTGCTTTTAGGAACATGAGAACGAGAACCGCTTGTGACAGGCGCAGTGAGCATGTGATAAATGCAGCTGCAGGTATTTAGAGTTTATGGCTTTTAGGTGTTTACTACTTCCTTTGTGGTATGGATTCTTCCTACTTCTTTTCCAACATTCTTCATCTTTTCAATTACACTACCAGCAAGCTTAACTTTCTTAGCCAATGAAGGCCGCTAAGTTGAAGCGTTTTCCATTAAGTGGTCTAAAATGGTCATGCAAACTACTGGTCCTGCTCAAGGATGAGAACCTCACAGACTTTGCAGATGGTGAGTGACAGGGATGGTACTGAGTAACACTGGTAGTGAAGTTGCTGTTTGCAGTTTGGTATCAGCTTTGTATTTATGATGCATATAGTCTGGTACAGGCTTTTAGCCTGATTCACACAAGGTTTTAGCCTGGGGTGATGACCGATGGTTAGACTGTTTAATGCTCGGCCAGTCTTGGTCTTTATCTACAGAGGTATATGGCAGTTAGTAAGCAGAGAGGCTGAAAGTTGCGCAGGTGTAAACCTTCCTTGTGGAGATAATACAGGAGTGCTTAACTTCTAACTTACTGTCATGCTCGCAGGATTGAAGGACCAGTTGGAGGGCTGCTTATTGTGGAAAGGCTGTAGGGTGTTGATCTAGATGATGCAGGAAGGCCAAAGGGAGATATAGTAAATACCAGTGGCATTGTCTTCTGGTGACCTTAAGGATATTATTTGGGCACTAATGGAAATAAAAATGAACCTGCTATTAATGGGGAATGGTGACATCTGGGAGAAATTGACGCTCTGACATTAAATAAATGCATAGAGGAAGAAAAGCACCTCAGTCTGTATTTAAATGCCACTGGGTTGGACCTAGAGGAGTGGAGCAGACAAACAATCACCGTTATGTGAAAAGGAATGACAGTTGTGATATTGTACCAAAAATCTCAAACAGGTCAGACTCTGGATCAGCTGATGGAAAGGCAACTATGTCCAGACAACTTTATTCTGCAATCTTCTGATCCAGACCCTTAAGGGGGTTTGCCCCTACCCACATGTAATGGCTGGTGTCTTTTATTTTGAACAGTTGTAACAGCAAGTCTGTTTCACAAATGCTTTGTTGTTATTTTTGTCCTCTTATGTAAGTATACTTGGTTTCTGTGTCAGCAGTGGAAAAGATGCAACCATTTGAAGTTTTTCATAGCGACGTAAGACTAAATAAAGTTGTTAGCTGTTGGTCTGAGAGTTAAATGTTAAATTTGCTGATTGAATGGTGTACCCCAGTACCTGAAAAAATGTAACTGCAGTGTCAGCATGACCATTGCATACAATCGTGGTAAGCATTTTACACTTCTTTTGATAAGAAATATGTTTAACTTTTTTTAATTACTTTTTGTCCTTTAAAAAGGTGTCCAAAGAGGGTTATGCTTAAAAGGAAGTGTTTATTTTATTTTTCCCATGAAATGGTTTATTTTTTTACTGGTGGGAGGGAACAGTTACAGACTAATCCGTGTTTAATTACCTTTTGTAACATACATGAGGAAATCCAGTCGCTTCATATTGTTCTTACCCTTAGTTATGGAAATCAATCTTTCTTTAAAAGCTTGCTTTCCTCTTTGCTTTAGAGAAAACTGGTATACAGAGTAGCACCGTCTTTTATAGTTTATTACTTCAGTGTTATCTACTGGCTACTTCAAAATGTCATATTAAGTTGATTAAAGATTAAAGTGGCAGACTACTTCATCAAACGTAACGTGTGTTGTCTGTTTGATATGCTCAATGAAAGAAGTAGAGAAACTGTAGTACTTAAAAAAGTAGGCAAGGTTTAAGTTTAAATATTCAAAATAGTCCTTAGAAGAATTCTGGTCCTTGACATTAAGGTATTCAAAATCAATTAGGTAAAACCTCACTACAGAGTATTTGAATGGCTGGAATCATGCTCTCTTTTCCTTGAGAAATTCTGTTTCTTTGACCATGGTCTGACAAGAAATTATAGGAATTTTGTATATCTTAACCTTGTGAAAATACATCTTAAAAAGTTAATGTATTTTTTTCATGTTTCCTGAATGAATTGTAAATGAGGGGTAGGTGTTTCAAAGCTGCCTGAAAGAGCTGGATTTTTAACTCTCAGAAGAAACTGAAAGGAGGTAATGTAGGTAACTTGAAATCTTTTTATGTATGAAGAAACAATTTAGGAAGTCTTGTATCAAATACCGCCCCTTGCCTTGTTTTTCTCAGACTGAAAACTCTTCTTTCCCAGCCTCAAGTCACATTGCCTGTAACCTTAAGTGTCTTAATTGCACTGATGTAGATTACAATCGATGCCAAATTGCTTGAGGAGAAACAAATAGCTGTCAAGCTACTTGGTGGCTCTTTGCATTCTATTTGCATAGGGAAAACAGTGCTTGTAGAAATGCTATTTGTTTTGTTGTTGTTTTTTTTTATTTGGCAGGCAGAGTTGCGAGCAGCTGTGTTTTTGGCGTTAGAAGAACAAGAGAAAGTAGAGGTAAGAGAACCTTAAAAAAATTAAATTAAAAAAAAATCGGCATCCTTATATTTCTTCATGTAGAATTAAATATAATAGGTTTAATACTTTCTGTTTGTGAAATGTAAGAAGAGAAAATTATGTATTGCTGCATGATGCTTAAAGAACACAAAACAGGACTATCAGGGTGTTTCCTGATGTTTAGAGGTAGGAATTGTTAAACATAGCCTTTTGAAACTGTAGCTTTAAGTAACTATTTCTGCTGGTTTGATATTGCTTCTGTCCAATTGACCAAAATAACTAAATATCTTTTCCATCAAATACTTCTTTTAAAAAAAAAAAAATCTATCTGACTGATCAAGATTTTATCAAATTGGAATACTGTCTTTTGAAATTTAAAATGTTATAGTGTGAGTTTTTTGACAAGCGTTTTGTGAAAGCAATGTAATGAAGTAACTTGCCAAGTATGCTAATGCTTTTGGTGTTTCTCATAAGAATGTTGTATGATAATTTGCTTATATTTAATTTCAGGATATTTTAACCTCAGGATAATTTCCTTATGTTTAAGGAAGAATTCTGAATTAAGAGATGGATTATGTACTGATACCTTGACAATATAATAATATTAGGATTATGTGATACTAATGTGATTAAATAACAATACTGCTGTGGTATGTAGATGCTAGTTTTATGATGCCTTCTACTGCTGGCATTCCCTCATTTCCTGTCTGTTTCCATTTTCCAGAAGTGTAGAGGAGAGGGTGCCATATGTCCAGGCTCTCTGTTTCAAAAGGAAAGAATGGAAAACTGTCCAATTCTTCTATTGGTTAGATGGTTGTGCTCTTTCTGGAAAATTGCACAACCGAAACAGACGTTATTGTGACATTAGTAAGGAGGGGTTATTCTATGGTATGATATTCCAGAAATCTAACGTAAGATTGACGAAGAAGACATAATGGAAGAGTGATATAGCAGAACAGTGCCATCTCTTATGGGAAGCATCAGCATATTATAGAGTACCCAGAGAACAACCTCCCAGACTATCTGGAGAGTAATAGGGCTGAAGAGAGATTTGCTACAGTTGATCACCCTTTTTTTTCAAAAGGCTTAAATGCATCATGATATTTTAATTTTACACTGTAGAGACACTGGAAATATATTAATATTTATCACTACTCTGTATTCCTAAATATTAAGCAACATATATTTCGTTTTTCGTGTGGCACTTTCTTGTGTGTGTTAGCATTTATGACTATAGTGATAAATACCTATAACAGATCCTTTTCTTCAAGTTAGGCTCTTACCCAGGATATTTTGATATGTTAGGAATGGCATTTAGAATTTGGTTTGAAAAATCCCTGAACAATTTTGACAAACTTAAACATAGCACATGGATTTATCTCTGTTTAAAAATCAAAGTTGAAGGGGGCAAATCTAACAGGGAGAAAAAACATTTTCGTGATATCTTTGAAGGTGTTTTAATTAATAGAAGATTAGCATTGACTTGTGAGCCACTAATTAACATGATCCACACTTTGTCTAGATGATTTGTAAATTCCCATTTTCCAAAAAGTGGGACTGAATTTCCTTAAGCAAACTTGGCACTATATTAGAGGAGCAATTTGAGAAGTTAACTGCTTACCGTACCTTTTTAATCATTAAGTAAATAAAAATCAGTATGCTATTAAGAATTTTGGTGAAATTACTCTAGCTCTATAGCTTTTATGATAGAAATACTGAGACAGTTTTAATTTGCCTAAGTAAATGTATGGCTCTGCAGCTTTTACTTGTAGGTAGTAGAAGTAATACAAAGGTAGATTTTGAAGAAGTGAATTACATGTGCCAGGCACCATTGTGGAACAGCGTACACCAAAACACCAACTTGCAGTGGCTTTCAATTTCTTGCTAGTATGAGGATGATGCTAATTACCGTTTGGTTTTTGCTTCTTGACAGAACAAAACACCTCTGGTAAATGAAAGCTTGAAAAGTTTTTTAGGTACAAAAGATGGTAAGTTTTTTGTTTAGTATACTTCTCAAAATAATAAAAATAGAAAACAATGGATTAAGTCTTCAATTCTTTTATTACTGTACTGTCTTCATGAGGTAAAGGATGCTTTTATCCCTGTCAAATGTCATAGTTACTATTAATTCGGAGTAAATTCAGTCTATAATTTTTGAAGTTAATATTGCTGAAGTTTATTTTTAACTGAGCTGACTAATGCATTTCAATTAATATTTCATGATGAGTTAAGATTATGCTAACTCAGAGGCATTCTAGACCAATAGAAACACCAACCAGTGAAAACTCATGGTAGGGGTACAGTGGTGAATGCGCACATAGGAGAAATGCCAAAATGAAGTGTTTAAAACAGCTGAATAGTTTAAAAACATAATCTTGCACCTGAATTTTGTAAGCAATATCTATTTTTGCTCCTGCAGTATTGCTGACTTAAATAATTTTGATATGATGGCTGAGTTAGAAATTAGGGAATTGGTATACAAATTTGCTATGTGGTGGTAGTTTGCTGAATGTCTGAATGATGTTTACAGGAGTGTTGAATCAACGTAGATGTTCATACTGACGACATGTTAATGTTAAATCTTTGAAGAAAGATTTTTACTCTTCTCACTTCCTTTTTAGGTCGCTTGGTAGCAGGTCTTGTTGCAGAATTTCTACGTTTTTTCAATCTTGATTTTACGTTGGCTGTTTTTCAGCCTGAATCAAGCACAGTAAGATATACTTGTTTTATTTGTATGCTATGCGGATTGTTTGGAGTGCATGGCAATGGATACAGAAGCTATAGTAGATTTGTTTAAGCCACTTGCTTGTGTTTATTCTAAATAATTTTTTATATTTAGTCTGTAAAAGGTACTTGCTGCCATAAAGACACATATTCCAGGGAAGTGTGCTAATATAAGTGAATATTCCCTTTATCAGAAATCAATGCTTGAAAATGTGTTAATTTTGAATGAACAAATTAATAACTTTTGTGAAATCATATGACAGTGTATACAACAGAATACTCCTGCAACATTTTTTGCCAATAATTTTACTATGTCATGGTATTAAGTTACTATTGTTACATGAAAATTAAAATAATGTCAGTAATCTACTCTGAGAGAAATTTCAGTGAAACAAAGGACTTTGTGCAGATGCACATGACACAAAGTGATTGAATAGAACAGTTCAGTTGGAAGGGACCTACAATGATGATAAGGCCAACTGATTGCTTTTAGGCTTTTGATATTGAATTACACTGGCTACGTGTCCCAGGATCCACTTTTAAATGTGATAGGCTAAAGTAACTTGACCACATAAATCCTTAAATCCTGAAGCTGGCTAATGATGAATACTTGCATATTTAAAACAACTTTGGATGGTCTGTGGCAAGTTCAGGTACAGATCAGAAGTAGATGATGCAATGGGCTATCATTACTTTAGTCTGCATGCAACAAATAATCACTGTTTAGTCAAAATATTGCTCTGTTAAATAAGAGCAAAAAGCTTTAGGAGCTATATTACAAAATATGTACTGTGTTTTCTGACAGTTATTTCTGTGTTGTGATTTTATTTCAATGTGTTTGTGTTTCCCTCTCTAGCTAAATGGCCTTGATGGTCGAGAAAACTTAGCTCGAGATTTGGGAATTGTAGAAGCAGAAGGTACTGTGGGTGGTCCCCTGTTGTTGGAGGTTGTTAGACAATGTCAGCAGAAAAAGATTTCAGGCAGTGAAGAGGTAAGTAGTGTTAACATATAATTTCTTTCTTTCTTCATAATTCTTTATTAATTTTCATTTCAATGATAAAAAAAACCCTGAAATAAGGAACACTTGGCTATTGTTGTAGTATTATACTGTCTCAAGTCTTTAGTATATTGTATTATGCCTTCAACATAACTTATCAGAAAACAATGCTGAAAGATAAAGATTATGACTATTCTATTATTTTTAGTGCCACCCTAGTAGTCTCTACTAATATTCTGCTACAACATAGTAACACAGAGTGAACCCAGATAAATGACACACAACACCGTGTCACGTATTTTCTAATTTCTAGTGTGGTTTGATAACATTTTTAGCTGTGCATATTTTCTTTGGCATACTTCTAATTTTAATATGACCTGAAGTGTCTAGAATTGGTTTTGGTAAAAGCTTTAAAGCTGCTCTGAAAACGTATGTATGTAGAACTAAACATATGAAAGTATTGAAATACCTGCAGGCAATGACAGTGATATTTTAATGGAATATATAGCTAAATTGTTAATTAAATGAATGAAATCCAATCAATAGTATTTGATTAGTTGTGATTGTGGCTTGAAAGAAAATTGTCTGCACCCAAGATGCATTCAGTACCCAAAAAAAGCCTTAATTCGGAAGTAGTTGTCATAGACTTCCTAACATAGCGTCAGTTTGCATACTGTGTGAGTGAGGATGGTAGCCTTGTTTCTTGTTGGATGGTATTATGACAAAATTCAATATATTTTTCATGATGTTTATGTGAAACTTCTTAGGTTGCTCCAGTTCTAAGTGATAGCCCGTGCCCCACATCAAAATCATCTGATGGAAGATCAAGTACACACCCTATACCAAATAAGGTAAGATTGTTTATATATAATGAAAAAGCTACATAACATGCATGAGATAAGTAGAAGAGAGAACTCCTATGAAACTGTGGATATGATGGCATTCACTTAAATGATCTGCAAAGTCCTGTACCTTTCCGTCTAGTTAGGTGACAGCGTCTCTGTGAGACACAGACGGGTTGGAGCGAACCTGTATGTTTATTGGGCAGCTGGCTGATGGCTGCTTGGGATTTATAAGGTGTTAGGATACAACTGTCTCTGTGTTGGGGCCTGTGGGTTTTTCTCTGTTGCTTCCTGTTAGCACAAAATCTGTATTAACTAACATCTTCCAGGCTTCTAATACTCCTTTACATCTGACTGGAACTGACCAAGAGGTTGAGAATTAGGGGAAAGTGTACGGTACAGAAAGGGGCATGATCACTTAAGCCTCTTTTCCACAAGAAACCAGCTACCCGCTACACCCAGTTAATAAAATAAAAAAAGCAAACCAACCCTGATTCAAATACTAAAGTTTGTACAGATTTTTGATGTAATCTGATCACATTAAAAGTTTTAATAGCTTTTTTTCAAGATTACTGGAAATAACTTAGAAGCTTTCCAACTCACTAATGAAAGCTGAGAAATGCAGTATTGCATGGATTTTGTTGTTAGTTTATTCGTTTGGGAGAGGGAGTGATAAGGATAAAAGAAAATAAAATGACAGCTCAGTTTGGATCTGCTTCATTTTATTTCAGTTCTTTAGGTTTTTTTGCTATGCAAAACCAGAAAACTATACAATTTGAAAAGCAAGCTTCATTTCAAGATTAAGTAACTAATTGCTGTGCCTGTTGATAGTATCTTAAAAGCTAATAATTCTGTAACTGGACTTTGAATGGAAATTCTGATAATTTCAGACCTGCTTCAGAAGAAAACTCTTGTTTGGCACTGTCTTTTAAAACAAAACAAATCCACTAAGAAGATCTGAATGTTGATTAAATGTCACTGTTTCTAAAGTTGCTTCATACCTGAGCTCCTACTTTTGTCTTAAAGTGGTTCTAGATTAGCTAAGAACTACTGCTGAATATGAGTTAGACGTCATAAATATTCCATTCTCCTTTGCATATACCACCTTTCATCTTCAGGTTTAAATTACTTTATTTGAAATAAGTAGGTCATAAAGAGATGAGCTAAGTGTTTGTTACGGATTTTCCTCAGGAAAAAAACACTTTTCTAGAAGAGGAAAAAAAGAGTAGTTCCAGTAGCTTGTAAATTTAACCAGGTTTCATATGGGTGTTTTTCTGGGTGTGTATGCCTATGTCTCATGGCTGGTCCATCCTCTGTTTGTTATGAGTCTTATTTCTCTATATCTGTTCTTGACAAACCTTTTGTCAATGCAGATATGCAGGGTTGTTTGTTGTGTTGTTGGTTTGTTTTGGTTTTTTTTGAAACTTCTACTCTTCTTGCAGTGGTTGAACTTAGCCAGCCAGTCCAAAATACATTAGTTAGGGGAAGACAGGGAGAGACAAGCACAGAGCAGTATAACATCTTAAGATTTTTTTTTTTCATTAGGAAACTAGATTGATAAGAATGAGTTTTAAGTTACACCTGGAAACTCTGCTTTAGGGGAGGTATCATGGAGTAGTTACAGTCATACTGTTGTTTAGTATTGTAATAGTAATAAATGACAGCCTTAGTTCTTTTTGTCGCAATTGTTTGGGCCTGTACAAAACAGGAACTCCTGTACCCACCTCAAATAGCGGTGTCCAAAGTGGATAGAAAATAAATATAAACATGTCTGAATGATTTCCAAAGATTAGTGCTGTTTTCCAGAAGTGGTACTGTATTGCAGAGCATTATATTCTTCTTTGTGTTGAGGTTGTCAGAATTCTTTTTCAGGCTGCTGTTGACTATTTAGATATACTAGTCCATAGATGCAAAAGCTTCTCCTACTGACTGACTGACTTCAGCTTAATGGTAGGGATTGGGACCGGTCCAGTTGATAGTGGCATTTTTTTAATGTGTATATACCTAATCCCCAATAAGTATATGGACACAAGAAAGTGATTCTAAGATTTATTCTAAGGTCTATCTTTTAGAGAAACTACCAGACAGGAGTATTTAATTCTGGGCAAGAAGTATTAAAGTGTGGTAAAAAAATCATTCATTGGACCGTGTTTCTTTTTTTTTTAAGGAGAGTTTTGTGCATTGTCAGAACACCACAGTTAGGAGTTGAATGCTTATGGCATGCAGCAGCAGCTGAGGTGGCAATAAGAACACTTTCATTTACATACTCTTTCTGATGTGGTGAAGTTGCAAGTAGAATATAATTTCCAACAAGTTTGAATTTATGATCAGGCTTTTTATATTCTTTATATCCATCTTCTATGGAAAGCAAATCATAATTCCATTGCAGTGGGAGATAGATGAACGTGTTCTGGAAATGCTTTTCATAATATATTGCTGAATCCTTCCTGAAACTATATTTATCTCAGAAATGGGAGAAGATTGGTTTCTGTATGGAGATTTCCTCATAGAAACAGCAGCAGCTGTTGGTTGGAGTTACATACTCCTCTAAGAGTAAGTAGTGGATATTTTAATGGGACTACAGTTCTTATTTTTTTTTATTTTTAATATTTTTTCCTGCTTCTCTCTCCTTGGCATAGGCAGGATGGGAGAATATTCTGCCTGTGCAACATACTTGGAGTAAAAATAATGCAGAAGGAGGAAACTTTAGCTAGTCCTGACTGGGGCAACATGGAAGTTACCTGAAGAGTCTAGACTTCCTGGTTGAAACTTGATATTCTTGGGTGGTTTTTCAGCAAACCTGTGAGCTGAACTGGCTCTGGCTGTGACCTGGTAACCAGTACCTGTAATGTAGAAAGGAGTCTGCTAGGAGGGACCAAGACCACAGCTCTTGGCAGCAGCAAAGAATTACATTTGTTTAAGTGCAAGTGTGAAACCACACTCTGACTTATCTTATTGACACCGTTAGTCTGAAAACCCAAGGTAGGCACGTTGCTCTTTTAACCCTTAGCCACAGTTAACTTATTGCTATGATTTGAAAGTAGTTATTTCACTTTAGCAAAACTTTGATACATGAATTCAAGAAAAGGCCAACTGTCATGCTTGTAGTTTCTCAAACAAGATAGCAGCAGTTCACTCCCTCAGGGCCCAGAACATAAAAGTAGCTGTAACTTTCCTTTTACTCCAGTCAGGGTATCACTAAGCTCTTAATTTTCAACAACAATTCTGTTCCTCTAGCATAGGAAATTAAAATATTGTTGTTACTGCTACTTACAGGTATAAGTAATTTTTCTTGCCCTAGAAGAACTGAGCTGCTGCCAGCAATTGAATGTGTCGCTGTGAATGAAACAAAATGACCTTGGTAGGCCTTTTTCAACTTCCATGGCCTATGGTTTGAAAATTTTACTTCAGCCTTCTGAACGAAAGTTAAAGACTGATACAGAAATACTTGGGACAGCGCAACCTATATGTTGGTTATCTGGATTAAACAATCCTGTTGGTTTTGTTTAAGAACTGTTGCTGATATTAGTAATTATTATTTTTATATTATAATTTTAATAAGTCTAGGGGAAGATAAAAATTGTAGTATTGCTTGCTAGGTAACAAGATGCTGTTGTTTAAAAACTTTCACAACAGCTTGATTATCTAGGTAAATTTGAATATTGTTCTTTGGGCCGCGAAGTTTTGCAAAGATACCACTTGAGGTGTGTTACTTGATCTTAAAGTTAGCATATAGAATAGTCCTTACGTGTTCAGTACCTGCAGGACTGAGCCATAAGCATGATACAAAGACTGAAAGTTATGTACTTTTAAAGTATTTTGTTTGTGTCATATTTGTTTTTAGTATTTGGAGGGAGACAGTGTCATTGACTGAAGTTGTCTTATGCTTGCCACTTTAAAACCTAGTATTATATTGCAGAGATCAGCATTTAATATGGGTTAGAGTAATTTGCAAGGGTTTAAATTGATATCTTTTGAAGACAATGGCTGTAACTAACAACATTTGTTTGTAGATGAGTTGCAAAATAGCACTAATAAAACATCATGTAACTTTCAGGCTTTAAAACAAACAACCCACCCTATATTCAAAGCTAGAAGATAAGAATCAGTCTGTCTGTAGATTTTTTTTATTTGATGTCCATCATCTTTTAAAATTGGTTGCTTTTATAATAGAGGTGATCTAGATAGCAAAGCAATGCAGAGGATGGAACAAAATTTTTTAGTGACAGCAACAATAAAGAACACTTCCTTTCTAAATTGATAGGACAACTTTTTTCTCTTGCGTGATTCCTGATGATATTAATACATTCCTGGGAAGTACTAATACATTTGACCTAACTTTTAAAAAAGTGATGGTAGGTGTATATTATATGTTGTGTGTTTATATTACCACTTACATTATTATAAGACATAAATCCTTATTCCTTTCAGTGAGGGCTTTTTTTTCTTTATCTTTCAAGGCTGATGAAACTACTCAAAGTGATACAAGTGTCTCATCAGGAGAAGCAAGCAAAAGAAGCATTCATTTTCTGCCTAATGAAATAAAACTAGATCCTCAACTAGAAAACAAAGACTTAAATACCAAAGAAAAAAGTGACCCAGGTGTGGATGAAGATGATGTAGAGGGAGATTCTTTTTTTGATGATCCTATACCCAAACCAGAAAGAACTTACGGCTGGTATGTAACATGGGTGTTCTACTTAACACAGGTTTATTTTGTCTTCAGTATGCTTGCAGACCTTTGAAAGCTAGATGATGTCTCATTATTCATGCTTGTAAACGCGAATGTTTAGATCTGTTCTGTAACATTTTCTTTCTGAAATGTGCATTTCTATGATTCTGCTCTTTGAAATGCACAGTGTCATCTGGATCTCTTGGGTGTGTCGTGAGTGGAAAAACCTGTATCCCTTCAAGGTGCATTAGTTAAACTATGTAATGTCCTCAGCCTGTTTCTCTGGTGGAATGAACATGTATGAGGAACGGACATCAGCGTTTCTTTTTGCAGCAGAGATGCAGTGGTGATCAGTACTAAAGGAAGTGGACAATGACAGGGACAGTGCTTTAGATATCTGTATGGCTTTGTAAGGAGTACAAAAAAATCTGGTGAATGTGTCAGCTGGCTCCATAGATTTTCCATAAGGAAAATTTTCTCATAGCTGAGGGCTTCCTTTTCACGCTGCAGTACCTTTTGTGTGCATTTCTGTTTTCAGTGAAGTGTTGTTGTCTCTGCACGTGTCAGTTTTGCAGATGCTTCTGAAGGGCATTTTTTTATTGTTCATTTATGGAGTCTGACTGAAAAATTCCATTTGAAACAAGAACTAGTGACTGAACTGTACAACAGCTTTGTTTTAAAACTGAAAAACCTGTCTTTGTGTTTTAATGCTGAGTTATCTTGAAGCTTAGTTTAGATACCTCTTGAGAAATGCTGCAAGATCGTGTCATGGTGTTGTTCTGCTGTGCTCGAGTAGTCAGGGAATTGCTGTAGCTTAGAAGAGGTTACAAAAGCATATGCAAGTCAGTTTGACAGTAGCTGCCCTCATGTTGGCTGCTTCCCCCAACTACACTGATAGTGGGCAGCATAAACTTTTTTGTATTATCGCTACAGTAGGTGCTTACTTGTGGAATGGGATCATTCTCATACAGCACAAAGCAATCGTGCCAGGTAAACTAGATGTCTTTCTAGTAAATTAATGGACTTTTTGAGAAAGGTTATTTATAATACAGCTTTCGTTGGATGTATTTAGTTGGAGCAGATTTTTTTTTTTTTCTCAAAGAGCAGTGATTTTTATCTGGAAAATATTGTCTGTTACAAATAACCCTTCTATGGTATTTATTTTCTTTTTCTTAATGGAAGTACCAAGATTAAAAGTGCATCTGAGTGCATTTAGTCCTTACTCAAGAGCTCATTGAACTAGCCTTTAACCAAAGTCTAATCATTGTAGCAGGTGGTTGTATTGCCATAAAATTGGTTTAAATGATAAGTTGTGAAAACTAGAAAAGGCTGGGAAAACTTCTGGATAATAATAATATTTACTAATTTCTTATTGCTTGAGCATTTTCATATGGCAAGAAGAGAAATTCACGTTGAAACTGGGTAAACTGGATTTCTTTAAAAGAGCATCCAAGAAAAAGACTCCTGATTATTCAGTAAAATAAGGATTTCTTTTCTAGTAGAGAAACTCCCTACAGAAAAAAAGATTTCTAAATTATGTGTGTCTGTAGTAGAGTCACAGTCCACCAAGTAGTAATTTGTACCTCATAATTTTATTGTGATGTAGATGATATAGTAATGTTGCATAATAAGGTTTGCTGAATATGTTAATAATAAATGAGCTGGCAGCTAATTGTAACTGAGCTGTCTCTGCTGGGTCTTTTGCTTCTACCCTACCGGCAGCTCCTCTAGAGGAGAAAAAAAGAACATTCTTCAGGTGAAATCCCTTTGTGATATGTTGTGCTGGTGTGCCTGAGGCCCAAGGGATGAGTGAGTAGGAGAGGCACCAGCATTGTTTGGTTTGCAAAAGGTAAATTCCTTGTGGGAGCTTTGCCCGTTCCTGTAAGAAGGGTGCATTAGAGAGGAAGGGAACAAGTTGTTACTAAGGACAGAATAAGAGACGATCCAAGCTCTTATTGCCCCTAGGTCTCTGTTCTGTTGTTTGAAATTTTGAAATGTTTTAATACTTGATGGTATACGTGATATTTTGGTGATCTAGATATAATGAATGATTCAAATGTTGCCTGCTACTAATAGGAATGGAATCACAGTAACAAACAGTTCTGGTAATACTAAATGTGAAAATCTTGATCTCTCTTTAATAGTGTTTCTTCATCCTTTACTTGCAAGTAGTATTTGAACTCAACACTTTAAATATATGAATGGAATAGGTAGTAGCTATGTGAACTTTAACACACTATGAGGAGATCTGTCTTGCAATAACTGAGAAGTTTTAATTCTGTGAATTGACTGCTCTCAGGACTAACAGACTAATAGTTTTGTCAGATATCAGCTCTTAGTTGTAAAACAAACTAATGTAAATATTGATTTATATCTGAATCTTTCTTCTTTTGGCTGCGTTTACATGTGGGGATAATGAAAGGCCCCTTGATAAAAATAGTGATGCTGATGAAGGTGCAGGAGCTCTGTCTGTGAAAGAAGGCAGGCAGAAGTCTTTGCATAGGTGAGAAAGTGACTTTCTTACTAAATGTCTTCCTTGACACTTGTGCCAGTAAACTGCGTACTGTTTTTAGGATTGCAGAATGAATAGTCCTTTCCCCTTGCTCTTTTTGCTGTAAACACTGCTGTTGTAGTTTTATGAAAATTTAGTATATAATAGAAAAGAAAGTCACTGTGCACATTTTATAGCTCTGTGTAGTACTTATTTATTTGGTTTGTTTCAGGAAAACTGAAGCTAATAAAGCAGGAGGTCTAGCATCCCTTTCTGATGCACCGCCTCTAAAAAGCGGGTTAAGCTCCCTGACTGGTGCACCTTCGCTAAAGGAGTCTGATAGTAAGTTTCCACATGTTTTTGTGTTTTGATGAAAGTAGGAGATATTTCCCATAATGTAATGAATGATCTACGTGTTCAGATGCAAATGTGTTTGTGTGTGGCCCCCTTCTGGTTGTAATGTGATTTGTAGTGATGCTTTTTTCACCGAGTGACCGCATACTGGTTTTGATATATCATGCTACCATTGGGGCATCTTATGTTTTGGATTTTTAACTGAAATTAACTTACTCCTTTGTATTGTTATCTTACATTATGTGCACACGTTCTTTAAGGATGTTTCCTTTCATGTTGTAAAACCTGCTCTTGAATGCTGGAAGATCATTCCTGTTTACTACTCATGTTTTTAAATGTTAGCAGAGTTCAGACCTGAAAATTGGATATAATATTACTATATTATACTACAAAATTATATAAGGTTATTATAAAAACACTTATTATAAATGGTTGATCGATATGTTTAAGTGGGATCTTATTAAAGAGTCACAAGTCAAATTTCTGATATAAATGCTTTTGTTTTGTTACAGATTTAAATAGAAACTCTGTTTTGAAAGACCTGCGGTTGGTGAATGCAAAACTGGGATCGCTGGAATTAGGCAAGTAACAGCTAAATGTGATGAAGCTCTGATATTTTTAACTGTAAGTTCTAACCTGGCTTCTTAGAGGAATCTGAGAAACTGAAATACACATCTTGAACTTAAAATCTTAAGCTTTTACTTCTGTCAGTCTATTTAACACCATTGTGAAACTTACTGGGAGTTAAGAGTGTGATCTTATCCAAAGGAATACAGAAAAGTGAAAACTGTTGTCTTGTATGTGGATTGGTATTTTACACATGCAGCAAAAATTTGATTCATTCTGTGCATATGTTTGCTAATATCAAGTGATAAATTTTGTTGTCTAGGTATCTAAAAAAAGAGGGGCTTTATATCTGTGGAAAAAGATAGCTAGACAAGTCTTACTGTCTTTCAGTGGCATATTTGCTTGCCCTCTGCCCTTTGAAAGTTGCCTTGTAAACTAGGAGCAACATGAAGATGATGTGATATAAGAAGTATCAGCTCTATCTCAAAGTAGAGTTGCCAAATAAGTAAGTTTTGTCTTCAGCAGTGTAATCGACATCCTGAAAACCTGTGTTCAATTTGAAAACAGTTTGTATAAATGAGATTAATTAATGACAAACATAAAATCATCCTCTCTTCCTAATCTGCACAAGTAGTTCAATCTCCTCCCATTTTTGCTGGCCATCAAACCATGTATTTTGGTGCAGGAATAGTTTCTGTTTTGCATTTCCTGAAGAGAAAACTTGTTTGATTAATACCTTCTCAAACTTATTTAGGAAATGGGGATGAAGATGAGTATGCTGATGACTTCAACAGGTAAGAGAGGGACGATATTGCCGTGGCATAGTATTTCATGGTTATAAGGATACCCACTAGCATATTTGAATTATTTCATAATATTTCAGCTAGTCACTATTGCTGCAGTCTGTCAGTATTTCTGAACTCCTTTAAACTTGAGTTTGCTATTTAATTACATATAGTTACAAAATTAAAAAAAAAAAAAGAAACCACAACAGATCCCTGTTGTGTAGGGGGCAGTGATAAGTTGTTGCTTTTTTGTGGAAGGTGTTTAGTGGTTGTTTTTTTCGGAACCATGCACGTAATATTCTAATACTTTAATTAGTAGACAGTGAATATGGTGTGTGCTGAAATATTCAGCTAAAAAGTAAAGCATTGTAAGTAGTCAGTAACAAATATTTAACAGCCTCATCCTTATAATTTGAGGGTATTGGTGTTGTAAACTGCAGGATTGAAGCCTAAATATTTATCAGTATTTATCATGGCTCCATCTAGGTAGAAAGCCTTTAGTTGTTTGGGATTTTTAAGTAACTTCATATTTAACTCGCTAGGAAGTGAAATCCTGATCAAATGTCAGGTATAAAGTGAAAGTGGATGTAATACCTGAATGTTCGAAAAGCTTATTTCTACATTTATGATTTTCTTTCTCTTTAGTACTAGTCATCGCTCAGAAAAAAGTGATATCAGTATTGGTGAAGAAATAGATGAAATTTCTGTGGAAACAGAAGAGTCAAATGCCAGTGATAAAGTATGATTCTTTTAAAATTGTTCTTGTTGACATTATTCTGATCTTGTCTTAACTTATTTTAACCTTCTATGAAGGAATGTGCCATTATCAGAGATTCCTAGGATACATGTTAAGGTTGTATTATTTGTTATGTTCTGTATTTTTACACCTAGTATTCCTGCCAAGTTAGATGCTATACTAATTTAAAAACAAAACAAAAACCCCACAACAATTGTTTGGTAGCACAATTCACTGTCTGTTTCTAGGCATGTAAAAATTATTTGAGACTGGTTTACTATTCAGCATGTCCAGAAGTGTCGTCATCTTAGATCTCAAAATCTGTCTGAGCACCTCCTAAAGGAGTATGAAATCTCACTGAAAAAGCTTGAGGCTATATGAAAGACTACAAAACATAGTACTTACTGTTTCTCTGATTCCTGAATTTGTGATTTCATTTATTTTCTAGCTTGAAGGCATCACGCAAGACCTTACCATTTCCCAGTTAAGTGATGTTGCAGATTATCTAGAAGACGTGGCATAGAATTGGACAGCAAAACTGTTTCATTGTGCTGGACTAGAAGACTGCTGTGGACTGTTAATTTCAGACAATCACTTCTTGCTGGAATGTCCACTCCCTCTTTGTGCCTTGTGTTTCAAAAAGACTGTAGGTGGAGAAGGCTTTTAAATATTCTTAACAAGAACTAAATGAAACAGTGCGTTCCCATTTGAGTCTGATATCAGAATTATTTTCTTCATTTGGTTCGGCCAAACATTTTACAGCAGGAGGTGGATTTTGCAAGCAGAATGTCCATTGCTGGCAGTGGGCATAATAAAAACCAGCTGAAAAGAGAACATCTACAGAGAGGCATGTGGCTTTATAATGAACTTGCACTGTTACTCTAACAGTCTGATTTTTTTTTTTTTTTTAAAGATAACCAAAGCAAGAACCTTCAGAGGTAGTGGTTCAACTCACGCTTCTTTTAACACAATTTTGTCAAGTCAGCATGTAGTCCATATTTATGGTAACTCTAGCCACAATACCTAATTGCTCCAAACTTACTTGAAACTGCTGTTTTTCATACTCTTCTGAAAGTTGGACTTTATTTTTTTTTAAAGGCATATCGAGTGGAGAGTGTCTGAACTCTCACATCTAAATTTAGCAAAATTTAGGGGCTAAATTTAGTAGTAGTCTGAACTCCGAATATTCATGTTTAATATGTTTGTCAGACCATTGATGTTAAGATCTAAGCTGTTTTTATATGGGATAATTTCATCGATGTTATCTGTTGTTAAATCACGAAAAGTAATTTTGTAAGGATCTGCAAATCATTAATTAAATCTTAATGATTTTTGTTAAGTTTTTAACAGTGTGGTAATGGTTTGTCGAGCTTTTATTATTGAGGGCTCTTCACATGCTGTAAGCTCACTTTCGTCTTAAAAATCCTTGTTATGTAAAAATGAGCGCCGAAAAGTAAAACCACTAACCTTCTGTTTTTCAGATTCTGACTGCTGTACAGAATTAAATCCAAATATTTAAGAATACCATACTGAAGACATTACGGACACTAAGTTCTAGCTAAGAGCAAATTCTTGTATTTTCATTATACTCTTGCAAAACAGGGTCAGTAATGGAAACATTGACAGTTCTTTAATGATACTGTTGTATATGGCGCTGCTATAATATATAGGTCATGGACATTTGTAATACTGAAATGACTTCAAAACGTGCACTTTCTGAAAATTGTGAACACATTTGGAAAATATACATGTAAGTGAATATAAATAACTTTTTTTTTTTTTAGGCTGTGTAATTTTTTTCAGGAACACTGTTGGCCTCTCATCAATGGTCATCACAGTGGAAGTAGCATGCTAAGCTAAAGCCATTAGTTAAGCATATAGAGCTGCTGCTAGCATTGGATGCTGACTTAAATCTTTTTCTGCACTGGGCCAGCAGGCATGGAGCAGTGCTGGGAAGTTGGGCTTGTACAGTACATAAATAATTTCAGAGGAGAGAGGAAAAGTGTGCCTTTTATTTATGTGCACCCCAAAATAGCCAGCAAAAAGGCATCAGAATATTTAGCCATGATGTTAACTTCTAACTTTTGTGCCATATTGTGGCAGCTGAACACAGAGGAGAATTTTTTTTTTCACCCCAAAAAATCAATGTGCCATAGACTTCAAATAGCAACAATGTTGTAACATGCGATACACCCTGTGTAAAAATTCCTTTAAGTATGAGGGGAACCTGTGCCTCAAGATACTGTGTATGAAAAGCTTGGTTTGGGCCTTTTTTTTCTTTTTTAAGAAGAGCAACAGCATGTCTGAAAGAAATAAAATTCCACTTGAATACCTGGGAACAATTGGTTTCTGGCATTCATTTTTAAGGTGTATGGAAAAACATAGGGACAATGTTGTTTGCTTTTTTTATAGGTCTTGGGAAAACACGATGTTCCATTACCTGTTAGCTGTAGGATATGTGTCAATTTATCATACCAAAACAAGCAAAAACTTTATTAAATGATTTCTAATTGCATTTGAAGATGTGGCCTTTTAATAACTAATTAGACATTTTAAGTGTTAACGTGACATTTGTTAACAGCAAAGTGTTGTTCTCTTACCTTGGGGGTTAATTGGAGACGTTGCACTTTGGCTCTAATTTTAGGAACTGCCAAAAAGTGGTAAGTCTCCATGCCGTTCCTCCTGTGGGCTTTTACTGAATTGTGTATAATAATTCAAATTGCAAAATAAAGGTATTGTGCTGGCTAAGTTGTATTTTTCAGACTTCTTGAATTAAAAATTTTAACAATTGGGAAGTTTGGGAAGCCCTGTGGGTTTTGGGGGGGTTTCTTGAAAAATGTTTATTTCAGAGTTAGTCCAGTCTGCAGCTGAGAATGTGTGCGTCTGCTCAGGTTTCTTCTAAGCCCAAAAGGATCTTGCAGCTCCTGATGGTGAATCTAAAGTCTGATTAAGACCAGACTGAATAGTGTTACTGGGCTGTCAGTTATATTAGTCTGAGTTGTCAGATGGTTTATGATTCAATGGACAAAGGATTAAAAAAACAAAATCCAATTTTGATTGGCAAAATTTTGTCTTGTTTACCATTTTTATTGTTATTTAAACATGACTGACAAGCTAAGCTCTCTTGAATGCTTATTTTGCTGTACATTTCAAACCATATCGTTTGGTATTTTACAATAGGCTTCTCCCTAAAGGACCTAATGCAGTTGAATACCCCATCTCGGCAGTCTGTTAGAATTAACAACTAGAGCCCTGTCTTAGAAGATGGGAATGTTCCTGTCCAAGTGTCCTCCTGCATTGGTTCTGCCTTTTCCCAGACATCTCTGTGAACGGAGAAGGAAGTGTCTAAGACGGGCCCTTACAACTGGTCTGTGCAGTTCTAAACCAACTAGGTCCGGTTCGAAACATGCTTTTTTTTTTTTTTTTTTTTTTTTTTGTTAAATGCTCAGACTCTGTAATTTGTTTAACCAATCCTGCGATTTCCAGAAGTAAAAAATCAAGGATTAAGCTATGGCTGACAATTCCATACCATTAATATGGGTGCGGTAATGAGGTTGAATTATAAAAATGATGCCTGTCTCACTTTTCTTTTTGTAGTGAAGTTACTGTATTCTACTCTTCTCTTTTTTTTTTTTAAGCAAAATGAGAAACCACATCACAGCTGATCAAATATTTCCTCATAAGTGATGTTTTCCACCAACTGTAATAAAACCACTCAGCTTTAGACTGTTTTGACAATATAGTCCTTATTTAGACAATATAACTAGCTCTTGGGACAACTTAAAACACTTCTGTAACTGACAGGGTGATTGGCTGAAGGGTTTTACTTCTTTGTTTGCTTTTTAGCATAGTGATTTTTAGTGATGAATTACTTTCTACAAAGCCTAGATTTCTCTTCCAAAAGAATGCATCCATAGATATTTCAGTTCTGTTGTAGGTAAAAGCTAACAAACTTCTAGTTTTAGCATGAAGTTAAATTAAATCTCTGCAAGATGACTACCGTGCTTTGTGTTCATTTCAGGATCTGCCAGATGCATCTTTTTTAGTAGGTCTTTTTTGGTTTGACGTTTTCCTTGTAAGGTAGAGCAAGAGAAGCTGAACTGAATAGTCAGAGATGCAGTTTTGGTAGATTTGTAAGTCATTTTGTTCATCTTGAAGCTAAATCCTTTACAGGCTCACTATAATAAATGCAGTATTGCAGAAACATAACTTGCAATGTGACTGTCTTGATTTCTACTGGGAAAAAAAAAAAAGGAACTGGGCTATTAAAGGTCATCGAGTTAGCCAAAGATTGAACCTCTCACAGAACTGCAATGAACATCAAAAAGTGTCAGTTCCCTTGTTTATATATCATGAACTGTACTACATTCTCCTAATAAAAATGACGAAGGAAAAAAACCAAACCCCAAAGCCCAATGACCTGTAGCATACAACTTCTGGTTTCAGGCTGCTGAGGTACTAAAATCTGTTATTGCTGTGATTTTTTAATTTTATTTTTTTTTTAAATGGGATAAAAGGAAAAATACATTTAGCTGTCCTTGCGTGTAGAATATGTCACTTCTTTGGAATATGTCCATAATCTATTTAAAGTCTATCACAGTTCTAAACTTCTTGTGTAACTTTCCGAATAATTCATTCTTTTTAATATTTCAGAGGGCGAAATACAAGTATATACCTTGCTGTTCAAAGAAGCACCACAAACTATTCTCTCCCAAACCTGGAAATGAATTGCCTCAGTCAGCTAAGCCCGCTGTACCTTTCTGGGAAAAATGGTCAATAGATGAATAGTGAGCCTTTAAGTACAGAAAGAGGATGGAGCTTTTTTTTTTTTTTTAACTAATGCAGTTTTCAAGCATTTTCTTGGTACAGTAGATGAGAAACAGTAGAGAGATCACAACAAAGTTGAGCGTAATAATTAAAAGGTTATTTTGGGGAACACTTGCTATGTTCAGTGAACCGAATGTTTGCTTCTAGTGTTGAGGTTTCTTTGCCTAAGTGTGTCATTCAACCTAGGGGAAGAGAATGCTTTGTAAGCTCCTCAAAAAAGGCTTTTTAAAGCTTTGTAAGCACAGTGCGGGAGAAAAAAAAGTGCAGAGCTGATAATGCTTGAGCTGAATGAACTGCAGCTGGGAACAAAAAGCAGTATGAGGAGTTGCACGCTGAGCAGGAAATCTAATGGGGACAAACCAGGTGTATGTCAGGCGTCTGTGTCCTGGTCAGCACGTGGTGCGTGAGGGGGCAGCCTGCCTGCGGGGAGCCGGCATTCCGAAGGTGGGAGAAATGCAGGGAAGAGCTGTGAGATTGCGAAGCTGCCTGCTGAGTACGGGGAAGCAGAGCCAGGCTTGTGTTCATCTTCTCTCTTAGCACCTGAGGACCGCGGTGACCAGCTTGTGCAAACAGGAAGGAGTTAGCGGGAGAGGGTGAACAGTGAGGCCATAGACAGTGTTTGAGACCAGTAGAGGACACAGTGATGGCGGTGACAAGCCACAAGACACAGTCCTTAGCGCTAGCCAGAGCAACTACCAGAGCATACTGGAGACCTCAACCCAGACACAACCCTGGGGAGGCCTGGCTGTCCAGATGCAGGCTGCAGGGAGTGCTTGGAGCTTCTCCGAAGTTGAGGGTGACAGCAGCCTTGCCTACGGGAGCTGTGCTCCGGTCAGGTCACTGAGCTGCCAGCTGAAGCAGGCTGGATGGCGTCAGGAATGCCAACAGGAAGGCAAAGGTGCTTTGTAGCCGTTGTAAAAGCAAGAACCCCAGTCCCCCATTGCATGGAAGGAGGGGAAGGCCAGGGGTGATGTTTAACCAGGGGAAGGCTGGGATTCCCACAGAGGAAAAAACAAGAAAGGTTTTTCTCCAGTTGCAGATGCTTACTGAGAGAACAGTAGAGCCCTGACAGCAAGACAGGGAGTGATTTTTTTGTTGGGGGATGCATCTAGCCATGCTGCCAGAGCCAGTGAGGCTGAAAGTGACAGGTAACTGTAGTCAGGGACTTCCTTCTGCAAAGGCCCTGCCCATCAGGCCTCTTTGTTCCTTGCTGGAGCCCATCTCTAGTATGTTGCTGGCATCATGGGCAGGGCTTTTTTTTTTTTTTAATGGCTGTGGGACCCTCTTTGAGGATTGAGGTCTGCTAGGAAAAGACAGGATGCACCTGGTGAAGATGATTATCTTTGCTGACAGGGTTACTAACCTTACAAAGAGTTTAAACAGGGTTCGTTGGCTGTGGAGACCAAAACCTGCAGGTACGTGGGAGTTGAAGGGAGCAGACACAGGAGAGCGTGAGGGAGGGAGTTCCTGCGCTGCAAGAAATCAGGGTGACTGGGGTCATCTGAGGTTCTTTTCCACAAACAAATGTGCAACAGAATAAACAAGAGGAGAAGGAAGTCTGTGTAGTCACAAAGCTGTGACATTGCTGGGATGACAGGACCATGGTGGAATAGCTTGCACGACTGAAGTGCTACAATGGATGGACACAAGCTTAACAAGCAGGCAGGGAAGAAAATGGGGGCGGAGGGGGAGGCACAGAGGAGTAGCCTGAACGTGCAGAGCATAAATGGAATAGAAAAAGCCCTGATGGCAGCCCTGCCAAGAGTTTGTTATTGTGGCTAAAGGGGATATTATGGTAGGCACCTGCAACAAACCACTCGGTCAAGAACAATTCTTTGTTCTTCCTTTAAACAATATGAAGAAGTCTCCTGATTTCATGCTGTGGTTTTCATGTGCGTTTTTAACCATCTCTGAATTGCAGGAAGAGCATTATGGCAGAACACCAACAAGCCAGGAGACTTAGAGTGTGTCAGGGACCATATTTTACTTGGGTGCTGGACAGGATGGGGTTGGGATCTGCTAGATCTGCTGCCCAGGAACAGGGAAGGAGTGCTCGGATGCATTAGGTAATGGCAACCTTGGATACAGTGACCGTGAGACGACAGAATTAAAAATCCCGAGGGCAGAGAGGAAGACGAGTAGCAGAGTAATAGTCTTGGACTGCAGGGAAGTGAACTCTCTCTTGTTCAGGGTTGTGTTTGGGAGGAGCCCATGGGAGGCTGCCCTGAGGGGTACAGGGGCCAGAGCTGGTTGCCCTTCAGCCCTTCAGAAGAATTGCTTTCACTATGCAAGACAATGTGTAAGAATAGCAGGAGGACGGACCAGCTGATTGAGAAACTCCTGGCTGAGCTCAAATGCAAAAAAATTTTGTGGAAGGTGAAAGTGAGGATGGGCTACAAGGGATGACTATGGAACTGCACAGGCACACAGGAACGGTACAAGAGACATCAAAGCTTGGCTGGAGCTGAAACTAGCAAGGGATGTGAAGGCAGCAAGAAGGGTTTCTGCAAGCAAGCGGGACATACATAAAAGGAAGATGGAAGAAAATGTGGGCCTGCTGCTGAATGGAGTGGGTGACCCAGTGATGAGGGTAAAGAAAAAGACTGAGGTACTATTTCTTCTTCACCTCTGTCTTTACTGGCAAGGTCTGTTTGGAGGCTTCTTTAAAAGGTCACGGTGATCAAGGGACGTTCCCAATGACTTGAAGAAGGAAAATGTTACATCTAGCTTTTAAAAAGGTTTAAAAAGCTTTTAAACAGGATCCAGCAAGCTACAGACCGGTTGGCCTCACCTCAGTCCCTGGTACATTTGATGAAAGTCCTCCTGGCAGCTATTTTGAAATACATAAAAGAAAATAAGGTGACTGAGAATGGCCAGCATGGGTTTATGAAGGGCAAATTGTGCCTGACCAACGTGATCACCTTCTGTCGTGAGGTGATTTGCTCTGGGGGCAATAGTGGTTGCAGTTTTCTTTGGCTTTAGCCAAAGTCTCCCAAAGCATCTATGTAGCCAAATTGTAGACAGATGGGCCGGGTAAAAAGCAGCTTTGCAGAAAAGGGCCTGGGGGCAGCTCTGAAGGTTGAAAGCTCTGAAGAGTTGAGTCAGCCTGCTGACTACGCTCATGTAGCCAACAAGCCGAGGGAAGTGGTTCTTTCCCCTATACCCCCTTCCCTATAAGACCATATCTGGAGCATTGTGGTCAGTTTGGGCTCTGCTGGTACAAGAGATACCAACAAAATAGAGTGCAGTGGAGGGGCCTGAGGATGGTGATGGGGCTGGACCAAGTGACCTACGAAAAGCTGGGGCTGTTCTGCCTGTAGAACAGAAGGTAAAGTTGGGTGATTAAGTTCTGGTCTTCCATGCTTGTGGGGGGGCATATGGGAAACAGACGTGGACTATTCCTGGAAGTGCCCAGGGGAAGGGCAACAGTCAAATTGCACCAAGAGAAATTCCAGCTGCATACATGGCATTAAAAAAAAAAAAAAAAATCACCTGGAGAATGGTCCAGGACTAGAGCAGGTGCCCAGAGAGGCTGGGAATTCTCCATTCTTGGAAATTTTCAAAAGCCAAATAGACAGACCCAGAGCAACCTGATACAACTTTGAAGTTAGGTCTGCTTAGAGCAGGAGGTCGGACCTCCAAGGAGCCCTTTCAACCTAAATTATTCCATGATTCTACGAAAATGGACCTTTATATGGAAGATGATTGGTTGTTACGGGGATAGACAGATTCCATCTGGCTGCCTCTGGGCATGCAAACTATCTTGTAGTTTGTAATAGTAGCATGTAGAAACAGTTTTGCTGCAGTTTATCGATGAACGTGCTCATGTAAATGCAAGCTGTGCTACAGAGAAAGGCCAGCATTTGTAAATATAGTAGTTTAACATTAACTCTACTATAAGGTTTTAAACCTTATGTCCTTGAAGGAATCTTTTAGAAAATGTGAACATAGAACACAATTGGATAGTGCACTGTGCGAGTAACTGCAGGTGATCCTTACGCTTGGATCTATCTATGTTTAAAAACAAGCCATTAGGTTTCTAAAAGTTGTTTTTCAGTTTCTTAGCAGCTTTAATTGTTTTGCTTCAATTGCTCTATGCTATGGGGAAACCACAACAGATACAAGGTACAAGAATCAGGTCATTCGCACAGTTCCCCTGTGAAAGTATCACATGCATCTTCATAGCTAGAAAGGTGCTTCAGCTTTTTTTTGCTCTGAAATGGAAAGACTTCCACCACATGCTCTCAACATGGTCTATTTTGGCTGAGAGATGTCCTTCAGGGCGTGCTGCAAGGGCCACTATTGGGAAAAGGGATGGAGTGTGGCAGAGCAGAGTTTCCAGTTACGTTTTTGGCTTAGGTGATCTTGGCAGAATCACTTTTGAGCTGATGTTCACATTATGTTTTCGGCATATAATTCTAGTGTTTTGTGTTAGCTTAAGTGATTAAAAGCCCATCTCTACAAATAGAACGGAGGACAGAGGAATGAGGCAAATCCTGTAGGTCCAGCTGCTGCTACCGGGGGCTACTCTGATCCTGCAGCTCTGTCCCCAAGGCGTGGGGCCGTGAGGTTCAGCACACCACAGCCACTCAGACTGACAAGCCTCTCAGAAGGCACCCTGCAGCGGCACCAGGTCTCCTGCTCGGGGAGCGCAGCCCCTCCCCGCCAGGAGGTAAAACGTGGCTGGGAAACGCTGTGCGAGGAGAGGGGATGGTGCAGCCCACCTACGTTTACGTAGGTGAGTGTTGTGTTATGAGATTAAGGCTCTCACCTCCCTGAGCACAGCAGAGCAAGGGTGGGGGGACCCCAATAACTGATTGGAGCCCCTGAGGCCCCCTGCCCTGTCTCTTTCTGGGGCTGTCCCAGGAGAGAAGCCAGCCCACGGTCCCCCAGGCAAACCCCCAGGTCAACTCACGGGCTGAGGTACCTACAGAGGCATGGACTCATGGTGTGATGCTGGTGAGGACCATTTGGGGACCATAGAAGTCCTGTTATGGGATATTTAGGGCTAGGAGCAAAAGGGGGACAAGGGAGGGATCACAGTGGTTTGGGGGAACAAGTGTGGGCAAACAGAGGGAAAAGGGGATAAAAGGGACGGGTTGTGGGCAAACAGGCTGCTGGTCGGCAGCTTGTCCAGCCATGCCTGCTCCTGCCCAGCGCCGTCTGTCCTGTCTCCACCCTGAGCACTGTTTCCAACCCTTCCTAGACATGAATAAAGATGCTTAAAACAGTCTAAACGATTCTGGATTGTGGATGAATTAGGGATTAATTTAGGCAAAATCTTGAAGCATACGTTTCCTTGAAATCAATGTGGTATTTTCCTACCTAAGAAAAATTTTACAGAGTTGGGTTTGAACCTAAAATTATTCTGGCTAACTGTCTCAAATGAGTAGCTCACATTTTGACTGATGTTTTCTTCGTCTCCTTTTAAGTGCAAAGCAGGAGGGCTGTGCTCTGATTATTAAAAGGAAACTGATAAAACTGAAAGATAAGTAGTTAAAAAAATTCTGAGCAAACTAAGAGGGAATTACAAAATGTTCATTTTGTTATTCAGAGACTAAAGGAATCCTGGAGATTAGGATTATGTACACTTAAACTTTATAGTCTAACACACATTAATGGGAGAAATATGAAATTTTAAAAAATTCTTGAAGGAATAAATTGTAGATTTACATAACAGATGCTGCCATAGCTGCCATAATAAAGCAAGCCCTGCTCCTAAGCTTAGCACTGCAAAACTGGTGTTCCTCTATTACACTCAGTCAGTAGGCTAAGTTAATTAAGGGTTAAGTGAAATTTTAAATCAGGCATTTAAATTGGAAACTGTTAAACAAAACTATGAGAAAGTCTGAATTTTGAGCAGGTTTTTGCACTGCAGGTTCCTTTAAGGTGTGGTTACAGATGTGGGAAGGTGCTGACATTAGAAATCTGAGGTTCCAGGAGAGAAATAAGACAAATTCTTGTGGACCTCTTCCATGAAAGAGAAATTAAAATTCATAAATACCTTTTCTTCCCCTAGTTCCTGATTTTAATAAGCGTGTGCTAATTGAATGGTACTTAATTTGAAGGAGTTAAAAGTACCAGTCAAAAAAATGAACGCATTGGAACCATAGATCTCATCTAACCAGAGAAGCCAAGGTAGAATAAACCGCTATGATGTTAATGCATAGTAGCTCTTCTGCACTGTTTCCTTGCATGCATGTTCATTTCGCATTAAATATCAAACTGTTGAAAAATGCATAGGAGTCCGGAGAGGTGCCTAAAAACATGAGCAGAAATGAATGCGAAGTACCACTTTGAAAGAACCCCAAGTGATCCAGTTCATACAAAGAAAAAGAAATCAAGCACATCATATCCGTGAATTGCAACTATCCCGAAGAACAGTGAAGCTGAGAAGGCAATGGGTGGTAGCAGAGAGCAAGTTATTTAAAACTGATTGAAGAGGCAAGAGTGCCCGCAGCCCACCCATGAGAGCCGTGGTGCAGGAAGGCCGGCTGAAGCTGTGCTGCCTTCCATGGGGCATGCGGCCGTCGTCTTGATAGCTAAGCAGATACCGACTTGGGCAATTTAGAGCAGGGAGCAGCAGATGCGGGGATTAATTTGAGTTCAAAATTTAAAAGTCTGAAGAAACCACAGCGGCGTGTTAAAGATTAACTGCGAGGAGCACTCCGGTTTTGAAGCAGAAAGTCAGAATCAGGTTTGTAAACAAAAATTTAGAAGGTGGGCTTTTTTGGCTGTGGCCTGATGTTGTAGGGGATGTGCCAGAAAACGTGTTTGTTGGGAAAAAATGAAGAATTGCATGCCTGTAGGAGCTCACATAGACTATATGGTCTCATAGCTCTGGCCCACAGGTTTTGTGTAACAGAAATACCTGTAACCCGACAGCTGTAGCAGCACACGAAGCAGGCACGGCTCACTTGCAGGGCAAACCATGGAAAGAGCTGTTCTCCCTGTGAAACGCACCGTGTTCAGGGGCAGCTCCACAGACGTCACTTACTCCCTTCTCCCTCGTTAATGGCGGGAGCAGAACCGCCGAGGGCCTCTCCCTACGCCGCAGCGGCTTCACCACCCCAGCCAGCAACAGCCGGCCCCACCCCACCGTGGGCTTTCTCTCCACCGAGCCGCTCGGTTTTGGGTGCAATTCAGCAAGAGGTGCCTGAGAGAGGAGCTTGTTTGTCTCTTTCTACATCTTCCATTCTCCCTTTGCCAAAGAGCGGCATTTGAGGCTCGGTTCAGGCTTCGGGCCACGTGGAAGTTAGAAAGCATGCCAAATTAGAGCCACGCGCCTCGCTCAAGACTCACTCTGCACCCAGCATTGATAGCTCCCACTCCTTCACAGCACAGGCTTTGTACCAAAGGATCAAATCTCTGCAGTACAGCTACAGACCTGAAAGAAAAATGGGGTCACAAATATAGGCCAATTGCCCATGCATCACGGAACAGGAAATCTTGCAGAACGGCCTTTTTCTTTTTCGTTTGCTCATCTCCCAACGTGGTTTGCTCTTGCGGGCTTTCAATTTAAGAAAAAGGATGCATCCTGACTCATGCTGTTGTATTACAATGTTCTTACTGCTTACCAAGGATCTGTCAGTCATGGGAAGCGAACAGGACTGTCCAGTTGTGTGGTCCTTTGCAATAAATAGCCTCTATACCTTTTCTTGTCACTACTGTGCCTTTGCTCAGGTTGACTGCTTTTTTTCTGCACAGTAGAGCTGAATTCTGCTAAGGAATCATTTAATTGCTGCTTGATCCTCTCTGTGCTGCCTTGAGGGGTTGCAAACGTGAAATGAAACTAACTTTCAACAGGGAGGAACATAAAAGAGATCGTCCAGATCAAGGAAATTTATTTGGTTGGAACTTATTTTCTGCCTCCCTGGTTCCAACAGTACAGGGCTCCATCGAGAGCGGTGATAAGCTGGCCACGTAGCTAAAGACAGAGTGCTTCCCTGAGTAACAGCTGCTCCTCTCCTCCCCCGGCTTTTGTTCTTAACCTGAAGGTTTGATCTAAAACCACAGTAGTCTGTTATTTGCTATCAGCTTGGGGGACGCAGTTATTTGGAATGATCGTTAATGAGCTATGGTCATTATTTTAACAAATATATTTCATAGCATTTAATGCTCCAGGCCCAAAGATGTGGCAGTGCAGAAAAATCTCATACAGTGGAGAATTTGCCAGGGCTTTGGGGAAACCAGAAGTTTCATCACCCAAGGTACTGCCCATCAGCTCAAGGAGTCAGTGGGACTGTCCCCACGGTGCGTTTTGGCTGGGAAGGGACAGTGACTGCGCTGTGCACAAGGTTACACCAAGGGAGGGGAATTTAATAGTGTGTTGTTAAACCTGCCAAAGTGAATAAGTGCAGGGACACTGATGTCTCTTATGGCCTTGTGTTAACTTCTGCCTGCAGAAAACTGCATGTTTAGATAAGTTTACACAAGCACAAATTTGTGTCTAGTTTCAGTTAGGCACAGAAAGGAGGGATGAAGGACAGTGGAGGATCTTCTGCTGTGTATTTGGAGACTGAACAGTCAGTGGTGAGGCAGTGGGGGACCAGTGCTGAAGTCCTGGTGGAGCATGGTGAGGCATGCTCGGGCTGTGTGATGCAGAGCCTGCCTCACTCTTTGGTTTGTACAGTGGTGTTAGCAAGAGGCTGAGGTATTCTTCCTTTGCACTAGTTTGATGGGTTGGGAAAAGGTAAAAACCGCTGTTCTTAGAAATGCCCTCTGCATTCATAAATCCTGAGGCCTGACAGACTGGGAACTCGGACACTCTAAGCACACCATAGGTAGCCACAAGATGGTGGCTTAAAAAGTCCCTTGACTGATTGTTTCAAGCTCCTTCCCTTTGTATATGTTCCGTTTCCTTTTTGGTTTCCTTTCTAACTTTCCTTGCCTCTTTTGTTGCCTTTATTCCCTTGTGCCTCCGACTCGATCCTTCCCCCTCTGTTGCTGTCCCTGCATTGCCCCTGCTCATCCCATCCCCTCCTCAGCTCCCAGTTGCACCTGGTTTCTGCAGAGTGACACCACAAACCCAACTGATGCAGCTGTGCTCCCACCAGCCACCTCTGCTCCCAGCACCAGGAGAAATTACTTTTCCCTGAACACGGTCCAAGGAAGGGCCATCTAGCCCTTATGGCACCGACCTGCATCTCCCAAAGTATGTTCACAGGTCTTCCACAGGCTTCACGGGTGACTCTAGATAAGCTGCTTAATGTTTCTGTGTGCCAAGTCCTCAACTGTAAAATGTGGCTGGATGGACCTGATGCAAGCTGGCAGTTTGTCAGACCGTGCAGCTCATGAAGTTCATTACCTTCCCGAGCACCACTAGTGCCCGTGTGGATTTCCTCCCACGCTGGTCCAGTTATCCTTTTCCTCTCTGACCCAGGACAATGGCCTGTCATTTCAACTCAACGACTCTCTGCTGAAAGTGGGACGGTTTGCAGCTGTTTCAGCCTGGGATAGGACTGAGGAGATAGCAACGCTATTGCTCAGAAGGAAACGAAATCCACCCTGATGATGATTCTAGCCTTTAGAGCAATACGGAGAGGAGAACGAGAGAGACAACAAGCTCTTGATTGGAGTAAAGATGGTTCAACATACTTCTGTATGTGGGGCGGAGGCCTGACTAATATATCTACTGGTCTTCTCAGGGTCCTGGAAGAAAACCCTTGAATTGCCTTCAGTTCTAGCAGAAAATTTGATTTTCCCCTAAGAACACTACATAGTTCCTGAAGAGTTCAACAGTGGAGGCCTGCACTTTTGTTGGTACATTAAAGCTGTTGTGGGGCAGGAGATGACACAGGAACTGGGCAGACTGAGGGGCTAAACGTTCAGGAGGGCTGCTAAGCAGAGCTGGGCACCCCAGAGATGTGCTTAGAAGCCCTAGTGCGGGGCAGTGCTTCAGACTCTAGTCTGAAGTTCAAAGCATTTGGGTGGGATAGGGACAGAAGAGATCCACCTTGAGAGAGCAGGCTGGCAGCTATCCCAGGAAGAAGCTGCTGTGTACAAGAGCTTCAACGCCGCAACCTGAGTTGAATGCTAAGGTACTCTAACACAGGCGGAAAATCACCCTGGGCCTTGCAGGACAGCAGAAAGAGAGAAGATGAAAGATGTGTAACGCAGGATGTTACCACCTCAGATGTAAGAAGATAAAGCTGTAGGTAGTGAGCAATGTCTGCAATTATGACTATTAAAAGAAACAAGTCTGATTCTAGTCTTTTCCGAAGACCAGAATAATGAGATTTTAACTTCATCAAAATTCGTCTGAGCACCCTTAGTACGTGGCTTATAGGAAATAGAACTCTCTCAAAGCTTCTTTCTTCTTTATTCAAATAGCAGCTTTGTATTTAACATATGATTAGAGGGGACCTTTTAAGAATAAAACCTTGTGGTGCCTTCAGTGAGGGGGCATCTTCCACAGTAGGAGCTCAAAATAACTTTTAACCACAACTCTCCTGTTGCTTCTAAAAGTCTTCCAGTCTAACATTCTGTCTTGCCTTTTACAGTCTTCATTGCACTCAGCTGTGACGGAAAAGGAAAATTACTGTAAACAAAAGTTACTTCAAAGTCATAAAAAATCCTCCACAGAGAACTGCAAAAAGACTAGCTTTTCCCACACACTGTTTGTCTCAGGCTGGAATGGCCTCACGCTTACCCTCCATCTCGCTTAACCAGGCGGGATCTACATTACGTGCTTGAGGGCTTCTCTCCAGCTGTTAGCGTGGCCTCCTCCTCACCCTTCACAGGCTGGGTAGCACATCTGGCAGGGTAGGTTCTGAAGTTCAGCCTTTCCCGTACCTACCACCACCTTGCACTGAGAAGTTTCTACCTGCGTATTGAAACTTCACAGGTGGTTCAGCTGATGAGGAACCCGCAAGGAGATAAGTTAGCATTGCAATACCATACCATAACAAGAAATTTTTCTTTGAGTCATTAATCCTGACACCGGTTCCACTTCTGTAGAGCTGGGGGAACTTCTGAATTCTGAGGTGTAGCTCACAGTTATCAGGCAGTAGCATCTCAGTAACAGAGGACACGAATCTAGTAATTACGGTGTAGCTCCTTTCATAGTTACCCTTCAGAAATACCACTAAGTGAGGCATCACAGTGCAAGCTCTTTGGTGTATTTGTTTGGATTAAGTTTTTTAAGTGTCCCCACATTATCACTTCAGGACTTCCAGGAACCTTCTGGCTGAGCTCAGCTGGTTGGAGTCCACCCCTTTCTCTGACACAGATGAGGCGTGGTGTTTATGATACAAAATTACGGGGGAAATTGCAGCAAAATTTTTGTAAATTTGAGAAGTCAAGGAACGGATTACACAAACATCACATAATTAACATTGCTTTGAGAAACCAATTACAGTTTTGGATTCTGGTTTTGTATATTTGATACTAAAAGATAGTCTGCTAAATGTTTCTTGCGGTGTGTGCCTTGAGAGTTAGGGCACTTAGTCCTGGCACTCGGGACTGAACAGGGAGCAGATATGCTTGAGACGAACGGACAAAAGGCAGCATCTCTGCCTTGACAACTGCTAGCAGATAGAAGGAAATGACTGTCTGGGCCAGGTCTCCTTTCAGCATTTCGGCTAGCAATGGTCAGAGGTATTTTGGGAGAAACTGAGCTTCAAAATAGGAAAAGGAGTATTGTGCCTGTGAAGTAGAGAAAGAACAAGACTGCTGGCCCAAATATTCCCAGCTGAGGTGTGATCCTGACTCCAAACACACTATGCCAGTGTCTAGGTGGTGATTCCTGGGATAGACGCCGAAGCTTCAGTGTAGTGACAGCCCACTGGGGATAAGTGATGGACCAGTGCAAATTTAGATGTCTGCCAACCCGGGTCAACAAAGTGTGAGGAAGCTGCAGTGAAGCAGGAAGTGGTTAATACTAGCACACTTTCACAAAACTCAACGGTGGAGGCAACCAAAGCATCCTGGGGATGAGGGAGCATGGGCAGCTATCAGTTGTCTGCTTTCTCAAGTGTGTTCTCACAGACACCCGTGCTTTTCCCCTTTAGAACATGTCTGTGCTGCACAACACAATAAGATGAAGAGATGAGTAAGGTGCCCAGGCAGGCATCAAAACCAGTCTAACTTGGAGCAAGACAAATGGATCCTTTGGGGCTGTACTGCATATGGCACTTGAGCTATCTGGCATAGATTTGCACTGGGTAAGGACGATATACTGAGAGACCTGTTAAAAAGTCTTGGACTTGCTGCAGATGGAGAAGTTTCCTTGCCAAGGCCAAGAGCCATAACCAAATTTCTGGTTTTCTAGCTCCAAGTTCAAATCAATGCATGCCTACATAAATGAATCTGGCCCTTTGTGCTACCGGTGCTACCTGGCAAGAGAGTTGTACCTGGATATCTGGGCTAATCATCTGCTCTTCTTCACTATTCCAGCATGTCACCCTATAGTATCATTTCAGTAGATGTAGCTGTGCTACATGGTTCTCCAACATACCTGCCCCACCGACTTATCGGGTGCCTGTCTTAGTACAGGCCAGATTATATTTATGGAAACAAACCCATCATCTGTCAGGAATGGGAGGTAAGAGCATGCTTGCAGTCTCTGTGCAGCACAGAATTAATGAAAAGCAGTTGCTGGTCCTGTGAGGAAGCAATCAGTAATGGTTTCTTTTTTTTTTTTTTCTTTTTTCTTTTTTTTTACCACCTCTATAATCACAGTGGAAAAATCAGTTTTATCAAAGCACTAACCACCTGCAAGTGACTGCTTGCATGAAGACCTAGAGATGAAATGATAGCAGCAGTTGCCCACTCTTAGAAGGGAAGTGAAAGGTGAACTATCTGCTGCAATATGAACTCGGAGAGCTGTGTTAGCTGTTCACAGCAGAGGATCCTCTGTCAGCAACTGCTCTCCCTGCCATCTGCCTGGCACAGCACCCCAAAGTGCGTTTACTTTTCCTCCTAAACCACACGGAAATTCATGGTATGCGCAAGTCTCTAAAGAGACTGAGGTACCAAGCTTCTGTTGACTGCAGTTAAGAGTTGAGTGCCCAATACTTTAAAGGTTATTAAAAACAGAATGATTTAAGCATGTGCTTGATTAACTCACTGATCCACATCTGACCATAGAGAGGATCCGTGATTACGACACAGCTTCCTTCCTACATCAGTCTGCACAAGTGGCACCTCAGTGGTGACTCTTCAGGAACAATAATTCCTGTTGTGCAGAAAAGACCTGGAGGGAGATTTTCCTCCTTGCAGGGCAATCTCTTGTGGGATTTTTTCACTGGGTTGCCTGTCCTGGTTTCAGATAAAACAGAGTTAACTTTCTGTTCAGAAATTTTACTTTTCAGCTAAGTCTCTTCTAACTAACTGAACTCTCTGAAATTAACAGTGTATTTTTCAGACAGTAGTTCGCTTCCAGAGTGATAGCACCCGATGTTTGTAACACATACCAAGGAATGGTATGCAGAGAGACTCCTGCTTATACTTAGTGCTATAACAGCCAAGGTCAGTTAACTTTGTTATTTGCCCCATTGGAGGGTCAGAAGCGGAAAAGCGTAGCGGGGTTGCACCTATGGGGAGGAGCAGACAAGACAGGTGACCCAAAACTGACCAACAGGGTATTCCATCCCATCTGCGTCATGCTCAGTATAAGAGCTGAGGGATCAGAGGGTCAGCCCTCTTTCTTCAATGGCTGATGTCTGAGGAGGACTTTGTCTCTTCGTCTGCCTTTGATCCCGATCCGTGTGTTCCTAGATCCGGTCCCTGAGTTCAGCTCCCGTCTACCGCTGAGTCATCTGGGCCTTTCCCAGTGCCTGCCAGTGATGTGATCGTCATCCTGTGAGCTCCATACTGGTTCTGTATATATTGTATATATTTCATTATTTTATTTTTTTATATTATTGTATTTTCATTTTATTATTTTATCATTAATATTTTTATCATTTAATATTATTATTTTATTATTAATAATATCTCATTAAAGTAGTTTCTTTTAAAACTCATAAGTCTCTTACTCTCTCATCCTTCTGTCCCTGAAGGGAGAGGTTGAGGAGAGCATCTGTCATTTGTTTCAGTGGCCAGTCCGGCCCAAACCACGATGCATTTATAGGCGCCCAATGTGATCCCGACCAGGCTCTGACAGATTGCCTGAATAGTTCGAATTCCAGCTTGCTCGGTTGAGAGAGTATTGGATTTTTTCTATGAGAGTCTTAAGGGCTTGAAAATTAAAAACGACAGCTCACATCATGTCATTCATAAGCAAAATGTTGTATCATGCCTTTAGATGGCTTTGTTTAAAGTTAGTTGATGCAATGCTGCTTAACCTGCCGAATGTGTTGTATAGTTTATTTGTTCTTTGTGTTTCTATGCGGTGGTTTAAATGTGCTATCCTGCTGTGGTTTTTGATGCAGATCTATAATACGATAAATTGGATAATGGTTTTACCTCCATATCTCGGGTATCACGTAATGGATTCTATTGCTACTTACACTTTCGATTTTACCTTGGGAAAGTTTACTTTTCCCTTTAATGCCAAATTGACACCACCAGAGCTAGGGGATTTCAGAAATGATTATTACTTTCCCAACATTGTGATTTTATTGTTGATTATCCTGAATGTGTTGCAGGGGTAGTTTTATATTAAACTTTACTGCAGAAGTAAGTGTATGACATACACTGCTGCTACTCAAATACCATGAGCTACTCCGCAGCCTGTACTGACACAAGCCACTCCAGCCTTGACAATGACCACTGCCACTATTCAACTACTGACCACCATCACTACTCCAGCTGCTCCAACAACAAGTACTGCCGCTACTCAAACTCCAACAGAATCAGTACAAGTTGCCCTGGTGACCAGGAAGCAGAAAAGAAGGTCAGCTTGTTCCCCTGCCCCTTACAACAAAGATCAGCTTAAACCAGACAACATGGGAGAGAGTTCTTCTGATGAAGATCCAGGAGAGGGTCCTTCTAAAGCGGACAAAGGAAAGGGTCCTTCTAAAGCAGATCAGGGAGACAGTCCTTCTCAGGCAGCGTCAAAGCAGTAGAAGGAATCAGACACAGAGGTAATCATTAAATCCTTCTCTATGAAGGACTTGCGAAATATGAGAAAGGACTTTAGCAGTCGCGAAGGTGAGACACTTATCTCCTGGTTGCTCAGGTGCTGGGGTAATGGGGCCAATACCGTAGACTTTGGAGGTAGAGAATCTAGGCAGTTGGGAAAGCTGGCCAGAGGTGGAGGTATCAATAAAGGAATTGGGAGAAAGTCAAACACTTTGGAGGCGTCTCATATCAGCTGTGAAGGGCAGGTATCCCTTTAAGGATGATATCAAATGCCATCTGAGCAAATGGACCACCATGGAGAAAGGTATTTATTAAGTACCTGAGAGAACTGGCTGTGCGAGAGGAGATTTTTTCACTTTTTCTACAAGTGAATGCAGACCCTGATGAAATGCCATGCAAATCACCTATGTTGTGGAAGTTTCTGCAGAGCGCTCCATCAGTGTATTCCCACACATTGTCAACAATGGTCTGGGGAGCATCTGATGGCAATACACCAACTGTAAATGAAGTGGCTAACAGAGTACAACAGTATGGAGACAATCTTTCTCATCCCTTCACTGGGGCAGCTGTGGAAAAACTGGCTGAGAAAACCAAGAAAATGGATGAGCAAAATGAGAAAATGATTGAGAAAATGGCTAAGAAAAATTAGAAACTGTTTGATAAGTCGTTTGATAAACTGTTTGATAAACTGTCCAAGATGGAGGAAAGATCCCTCTCCCCCTGCATGGATCCATATTGCAGCCATTAGGAGAAGACAACCTCCTACACGACCAGCTCATGAGAAACAGAACACGCTATGAGATATCCTGTGGTTTTGCCTCTGCGACTATGGAGAGGACATAAGGAAGTGGGATGGACAACCTACCTTGGCCCTACAAGCACAAGTACATGAGATGCAAAGTAAAACAGAGAGAAGAAAGAATTTTTCCAGGAGGATGGCTGCTCTGGTCTACAGTGAGCGATTCTCTGGTCCAGTGTGCACAGCTCCTCCTGGTGCCCAGATTACCAGTACTGGGCAGTTCAAGGGTAAAGTTCCTTCTACTCATCATGCCACCAATGCTACCTGGAGTAAGTGGGTTGCATCAATCACACAGCGAGCTCAAATAGGAAACCCCAATCATCCAGGAATCGTAGAAGTGATCACAAACTGGCCTGAAGGCAAAGACTTCAGAATGCCACCAGAAGAGGTGGTGACATGTGCTGAAGAAGACACACCGTAGAATGAACTCTCAGACAATGAGAAACAGTGTGCTCTGTTCACTGATGGATCTTGTCATATTGTAGGAAACCATCAAAGGTGGAAAGCTGCTGTATGGAGTCGTACACGATGAGTCACAGAAGCAGCTGAAGGAGAAGGTGAATCGAGTCAACTTGCAGAGGTAAAAGCCATCCAGCTGCCTTTAGACACTGCTGAATGAGAAAAGTGGCCAATACTCTATGTCTATACTGACTCATGGATGGTGGCAAATGCTCTGTGGGGATGGTTAAAGCAGCGGAAGCAGAGCAACTGGCAGCGCAGAGGTAAACCCATCTGGGCTGCTAAATTGCAGTAAGATATTGATGACTGTCTAGGGACTAGTCATAAAGGTTTGTCATGTAGATGTCCATGTACGCATTAGTCGGGCCACTGAGGAACATCAACAAGTGGGTCAGGCTGCTAAGATTTTCCAGACATATTTGGACTGGGAACATAAAGGTGGACTATTTTTAGTTCGGTGGGCCCATGACACATCAGGTCATCAAGGAAGGGATGAAACATATAAATGGGCTTGTGACTGAGGGGTGGATTTAACCATGGATGCTATTGCACGGGTTATCTATGATTGTGAAACATGTGACAAAATCAAGCAACTAACTGATTAAAACCTTTGTAGTATGGGGGCAATGGCTGAATATAAGTATGGGGAGGCCTGACAAATTGACTATATCACACTCCATTAAATCCACTAGGGTAAGCGCAATGTGCTTACAACGCTGGAAGCAAGCACTGGATGGTTAGAAACCTATGCCATGCCCCTTGCCACCACCCAGAATACTATCCTGGGCCTTGAAAAGCAAGCCTTGTAGCAACATTGCCCTCCAGAAAGAACTGAGTCGGACAATGGGACTCATTTTAAAAACAATCTGGTTTTAAAGTAATGAAGTTTTATAAGTAATCAGGCCAAAGAACATGTCATTGAATGAATATATCATATCCCCTATCATGCACCAAATTCTGGCAAAATCGAACAATACAATGGACTATTAAAAACTACCCTGAAAGCAATGCAGGGTGGAACTTTTAAAAATTGGTACAAGCATTTAGCACAAGCTACGTGGTTAGTTAACACCAGGAGATCCTTCAGTCAAGCTGGTCCTACTCAATCAGATGTTTTACATATTGTAGAAGGGGATAAAGCCCCTGTTGTGCATGAAAGGAATATGTTGGGGAAAACTGCTTGGGTTTTTCCTACTTTGGGCAAAGGCAAACCCATTCATGGGATTGCTTTTGTTCAAGGACCTGGATGTACTTGGTGGGTGATGCAGAAGAATGGAGAAGTTCAATGTGTACCTCAAGGAAATTTAACTCTGGGTGAGAATACTCAATTTTGAGCAGTATGATGTTAATTGCTACATAATACTAACAGTCTTCAATAAGTGTTTTTCAGGATAACGTAATGGTGATGAAACCTGAGCTAGCTGCATCAAGTGGCGTCCAGCAGTCTTTGAGGTGGACTTGCTACCTGTGGGCGTGAACCATGATGAATTTCATACTATCTTTGCTGCCCTGAGAGTCTGCTATGATAGAAGAAATCCTGCAATTATGAACTAAATGAACTTAATGAACTTTTGTTTATAAAGATAAATCGTAAATTAGTGATCTGTATATGTATGTGTGTATGTATATATTTGAAGATTAAAAAAATAATAGTGATCTGAGCATGACACAAATGGTATGGAATAAGGGGTTGCCTGTTCTGTTTTGAAGTAAAACAGAACTAACTTTCTGTTCAGTAATTTTACTTTTCAGCTAAGTCTCTTCTAACTAACTGAACTCTCTGAAATTAACAGTGTATTTTTCAGACAGTAGTTCGCTTCCAGAGTGATAGCACCCGATGTTTGTAACACATACCAAGGAATGGTATGCAGAGAGACTCCTGCTTATACTTAGTGCTATAACAGCCAAGGTCAGTTAACTTTGTTATTTGCCCCATTGGAGGGTCAGAAGCGGAAAAGCGTAGCGGGGTTGCACCTATGGGGAGGAGCAGACAAGACAGGTGACCCAAAACTGACCAACAGGGTATTCCATCCCATCTGCGTCATGCTCAGTATAAGAGCTGAGGGATCAGAGGGTCAGCCCTCTTTCTTCAATGGCTGATGTCTGAGGAGGACTTTGTCTCTTCGTCTGCCCTTGATCCCGATCCGTGTGTTCCTGGATCCGGTCCCTGAGTTCAGCTCCCATCCACCGCTGAGTCATCTGGGCCTTTCCCAGTGCCTGCCAGTGATGTGATCGTCATCCTGTGAGCTCCATACTGGTTTTGTATATATTGTATATATTTCATTATATTATTTTTTTATATTATTATATTATCATTATGTTACTATTAATTTTTCATTAAAGTAGTTAATTTTTAAAAAACTCATAAGTTTCTTACTCTCTCATCCTTCTGTCCCTGAATGAAGAGGTTGGGGAGAGCATCTGTTGTTCGTTTCAGTGGCCAGTCTGGCCCAAATCACGACATTGCCTCGGGTCATTGATGTTGTTAGTGGTTACAGCCTGCACTATGGTGTAGAAGTAAAATGGGGGAGTCATTGTCTCATTGAAGTGGACAGCCAACCCCTCCAATATGTCTTTACAATTGGGAAAATCACAGTCCATGAGCTGGAACTCACACGCTGCATCTTGGTCCACACAGGAGGTAAGAAATCTTTGAGCTACATCCAGACAACGCAGGGACTGTATATTGTGCAGACACAATTTCAAATTTCATTCTTCCATTTCATCATTTGTGGTTTTAGGTGGGAGACAGGATCCCAGAAGCCTTAAAATTTCCATACTAAACAACCAATTGCATCATTAGTTATATAAGCACCTGTGAAACTCTGTCTTTTAGCTCTTAGTCAGGCCATGAAGGCCACTGCTGTGGAAAGAGAGGTGACTGGGGCATTCCATGGTGTGGGTCTCTTGTAAAAACAGTCATATAAAGAAACTACAACTCTAAAAAGAAATCAGGTCAATAAATTCAACACACTCAGGTTGAAACGTCAGTGCTTGGGAGTACAGACTGATGACAGGCTTTGAGAAACTACTTTGGTAGTTATTTCAATGAGACACGAAACAGAGAGTGAGTGACTGAAAAAAAAACGTTACCACAACATTTTTTGTATGGTCTGACTACAGCATCAAAAACACAGAAATTATGTCAGCGACTGCATATTTAACTCTGTCTCTTCACCTTGTGTTTGCAGCATTTCTGATACGGAAACTCACTTTTCCTCTACAGCTTAATGTAAACTAGTCATACATTGGCAGGCAATTCAGCAGAACTTTCTTCTAGGGGACCATTTACTTCAAAAGGCAGCAGTTATTTGGAAATATATTGCAATATTTTGTCTTCTTTGTAGTGATACATTTCATTTAAAAAAAAAAAATAGATACACTTTAAGCCTTTCAATGTAGCTGCTGTGTTAAGCTTGGTCTCATAATGATGGATTCTGTAAGTATTGCAGTAACATGGGCTTGGTTTCATGGATGCATTGGCCCAGATGGGATCAAAAAATGTTACAATAGCTACTTCTGATACACAGATCTTCACTGGGCACGGGAAATAGAGGAATGAAGCCACTTTCCTCCTCCACGGCCTCAGGAAGGACATCTACAATGAAAATAACCCCTTCCCACTGAGGAAAAGAAAACACCTGGGTGGTGCACAGCTGTGTGCAGAGCATTGCGCAGGTGGTGGAGAATAAGGGACTGGGACTCATGTTATACTTTCTTCCTTGGGATTTCAGGAACAAACACATATTTTATGGTCCATATAACAGGTTCTTGTGTGCAGAGAAGGTAGATAAGTGAGATTACGAGTGCCTGGCATTTTCTTTCAGTTGCCCTTTGGCAATACAAGTGTGATATCATTTTGTTCATCCCTGTAAAGCTTCGTTTCTTCCGGCATAACCTTGGGAGATGCTTTCACCAGAAATGATTCTTAGATCTCTTTAAGATAAGCAGCTGAAGGGCAATAGTAGGAAACAAACCAAATACAACATAATTCAGGTAAAAGATCTTAAATTAAATGAGTATAACTGATAGGAAATTGTATGCTCAAGTTGTTTCTTAATGGAAAAAAGCATGATTTCAATAAACTGGATTTTTCCTTCAGAATGCCTTTAGCTATCCCAGAAACATTTTGATGAAAAAATTGAAATGTGTTAATTGGAAAATGCTGGCTTAATGTCTCATGGGAGTTGTTGTTCCTTATGAATTCCAATCCTTTTCCTGTCTAGGCTTTTGTGAGCCCTTAGACCATGGAATGGCATTGCTTATTGCCTACTTTCTCTATCCAAAGCTAGGAAATGTAGTCTGATTGGCAAGTTCAGACTACAAAAGAGAATAAAAGCATAAATAACCATATAATAACTCGCCTCTGCATCTTGGTGTTTTTTCTAAACTGGCATTTTTGCTATAAAAACTTCCATCAAAAATCCAACAATTTTTTGTTTAAAACTTTTGTTTCCATCAACATTTTCTCCAAGAAAATAAAATATTTTTAACCAGCTTTTCTGAAGCCAGGGACTATCAATGGGGGGATACACTTACTGCTCTTTATGCTTCTTTCTGGAAGCCAAGCCAGCTGGGAGATTGGCTAGTTCTAAGAAGTGACGCTGCAGTGAAGCAGAGGAGTGCTCTGAGTATGACTGTGCTCCTCCTTCAGAAATTCTACGTTCATTCTGAGAAGAAATCACCTCTGAATCTTTAACATTTTCTCACATAACCTGAAAACCGTTTCCCATCAATTTTTGTTAGTCTCCCTCCATTTTCAAATTAAATAGTGAGTGCATTGGTGGAAGAAAACTGATGGATTCTGAGGTTTTACAAATGCAACCATGTGACTTGGGCTGGGGGTGAGAGCTAAACACTGATTATGCAGTCCCTCTCCTTCCCCAGTGCTCTGTTTACAACCCTTACCCGTTTGATTTCCTGAGCCCTGTTTGATCCTGTGTCAGAAACCCTGTAGAGGGCCTTAGGAGCGCTCTGTCTTCTCTACCTGGTTTGACAGAGGTGATCAAGTAATCAAAAAGTTGATGGATGCCAGTCAATGTGGGATGGATGGCAGTGCTGGGAACGACTTATTTCAGTCCCTGACACCTCATAATGTGTGAGGAGGACTGCGTCTGACACGAGGGAGTAGACGGAATCAGGTGGGAGTGAGACTGAAAATGTGAACAAAAAAGATCAAAGGGGAAGCAAGTGAGCGGTGCTACAAAATGTAATGATGGAGAGAAATTATGAAGACAACAAGAGATGGAGATATGAGAAATTTAGAAAAGCTGAACAAAGGAAGAGGGAGAAATAGGGAGAACAAAAAACTAACTACAGAAATACCAAAACCAGAAAAAGCATGTTTGACAGAGAGTGAAAAGGCAGATACAAACAAAACAAGGAAAGTTTGAAAGAATTAATGAGGAAAAAGGTATTGACACTATGGGATGGTAACGTTAAAAAAAACCTAAGTGGGTAATATAAATAACCTGAGTGTAAATGTATAGTTTACATTTTGTAGTCTGAAAGAATGATGGAGACACCAGAACCTCAGCTGATGTCTAGATTTTGGAATCAGATTAGACTGATCTAAGTTTAACCGAATGAACATTAAAGCAGTGTGGGGTGTGTGTGCTGCCTTTCTTTCAGAATTAAAAAAATCCAACATCCTGACTCATTCCAGAAGAAACCTGGATTCTGGAATAACTCAGACGGTGGTTTTGTTTTCCTTATCTTTCAATATTTTCTTTCCTTAATTAGTGGTGGCAGAAAACTAACATGTGGTGAGATTTGAGAAACCACAGTAACCATATTAGCTAAACGAGAGTAGATTTCCTTTCAGAGCTCTAACATACGAACAAAAACTAACTACACGTGGGGGCTTCATTTGCATAACCTGCAGATTTTCAAATAGCTGTGTTAAAAAGAAAAAACTCTTTCCACTTGCCATAGCATGAAGGTGAAGCACAAAGCGCCTGCAAGGAAGACTGACTGGGCTTTGTAACTGGGTCAAAAGAAAACGTGCTAAGAAGGTAAGTAAAAGTTGGACTAATTACCTTGTATTAACTTTGGCATTCATCTACATGGTGAATTCTTCACCTTCTGAAAGACTGTTATTCACGCTGACTATTGAATATCTTGCAGACTAAAAGCATGAGATACATTTAAAGTAGAAAACACCTGAATTCGGAACAAGATGAGCAATAATTTTTGTAATGGACAAGCAAAAATTCTGGTTTATCTTTTAATTAACTATTAAAATTCTGATTTATCTTTCACTGACTCTCATTCCATGAAATAGTGTTGATAATATTTATCTGCTTCACAGGCTAATCTGTTAGTTTTCCAAAAGTAGGTTGGTGTCTGAGAGAGATGCTGGAAGCTGTTGGTAGCAGGAGTAGTGCTTGTTTGAATATAGACTACAATCATCTTGGACTTCATTAGTGATGTGAAGTCACGTCCATTTTTGTAATACAGAGGGAGTTTCTACTTTTATTACTGATTATTTGCTGCTCACAAGACTGCCATAGGCTAGGTTTGTCGTTGTGTAATGAAGTTTTCTTTGCAAGACGCAGATCCATCTCTTCAGTCCCAGAGTTAGGAGAAAGAAGCACTTAAAAGACCCGCAATGAAATATTGGCAAATTCCTTTACCACCATAGAATGTGCTCCTACTCTGAATTTGCTGGTTTTAACAGGATTTGAGCCCCTGTTTCAAAATGTCAGACTCTGTGAGCAGGAATCAGTGTTTTGCTTCAGACAGCATTTAGACAGAAAGTGACTTCTCCGTAAACAAGCTCTAGGCTGCAATATATAGCTATGTTATTACAAAAACCATATGCACCTCAGCTTGTCAAGAGAAAATGCACTATTCCTTGCAGCACCCGAGGGACAGGGGATTTAAAAATGAAGATTGTATTTTCTTTCCAAGAAAGTCCAGAAAATATCTTACGAGCCTCATCTTAAGCCCAGATCAAGTTAGTTGGATGATTTTTGTTATTACATTTTGACACGCAAATAAGAATGAGTTAGCAAAACAGTATAAAAATGTAGTTTTAAAAAAGTTAAAGCCTCTCTTAGCAAAGATTATAAGGGTGGCCTGAAAACTTGTGAAGTTTTAATGATGGAAATTGTTATGAATTATGAAATAAATAATATAGTGAAAAGTACTTCACTATTGTGATTAAGGATGTCTCGAAAGATTCACAAGGTCTGGGCACCTTGCCAAACATCTTAAAGTAGAAAACCAAAATACCATGCAGTTGTTTAGTATCATCCCCCACATTGTTGCTCGTGCACCCTCCCCACTCACACCCCTGCTCTGTGCTGCCCTCTCACATTGACCAACAGCTCAGCTCTCCTTGCTCATCTTCATAGGCCAATTAAAACGTAGGTGTCCTTCAGCAACTGCTGCGAGTCACTAAATCTGGACTGCTTCAGACAGTTAAGATGCATCACTGAGCATGGTGGCTGCTAAGAATACAAGAACTGTCCCACAGACCAAAGGTCCATTCAATCCCATGTCCTACTTCTGAAGATGTCCAGATGCAGACACCTGGGGAAAGAACACCTGCTTCGTGACTTGTTCTTTGATATCCTTGCAGCTTTCAGGAATATGTCTTTTGACCATTGATGCACCCTGGTCCTCTAAGTACAGCTGCTAGTTTGATTTATCAATAGAAATTTAAAATGGAGATAATATTAGTCATCTGGTACAATTGTTTCTCTTGGCCTTCTATCTTTACCTCTTGTCCCTGCACTGAAACTCACACGTCTTCTTTCCTCCATGTAACTGGACTTTACCAAACTGTATTTCAAATGCTCATCTACTTTATGGATTTAATCATAACCTTTCCCAGAGCTGTGATGACAGGGAATGGTTTAGTCCAAAGGGCAATAAGGAGACCAAATTAATCTTACAGTGAGCCCATTGAAGCTATCTGAGTCACAATTCATACAGATTTCACACTTCTTTTGCTTTGTATGCATCAAACAGTGAAGACTGCTTTTCATCGGTAACAATCAAAATATGCATGCACAGTGTCCACGTACGCACACACATCTACGAAAAAATGAGGCTCACATTTCATGGATTTTAAGTATATCTGTGTTGTTCTATGCAAATATGTTGGGACTTTGTCATAGCTGAAGTCAAGGTCTTGGTCCTATGAAAATCAGCCATCGAGAAAATGAAATGTGCCTGCTTGAATGGTTATGAACCATTAGGACATGATACTCTAAGTCTACCAAGCTGCATTTTGACACTATGCAGCATTTTTGTTTCTTTCACTGGGTATGGTTAGCGGAAAGCAGCACCACACTTAAGCTGCCAGGGAGCCACTGCTATTGTGATATGATCGGTTTTGAAAAAAAAAGATGAGTGTGACTTCTATCATCTTGCATTGCTTTAGGTCCAGCATTCTGTTAATTTGACCATGTCTTACAAGGCTGCCTGTATTAATGCCATCCGGTGTCTCTAATGAGATCACAAGCTGCAACTGAATGTTCGCATACACAATTTCTAAAATAAAAAAGAAGTCTGAAGGGGGTTTTTTACTAGGTTTTGTTTTTCCTGCTAATGCAAACATCTAAGTTGTCATGAGAAAATAAGATCTGGAAGAGAAACGTGTATAGCTTTTAAAATTCAGGAATCATAAAATGAAATATGTTCATGTCTAGTTCCAAGTAAGTTTAACAACAGACCTGGCCAGCACGCACACAAACAGCAAATGTTTGTGCCAAACAGGCAAACACTGCTGCATTTTCCTTTTTACCTGGGCATTTGCAAATTTTGTGTTCGCAGTTCAGGCAAAACATTTGAAAAATATGCATCTTGACATCTACCAGATTATTATTTTTTCTTCAGAAAAAAGATATTATTCAATTTATTAATTAACACTTGTCTCAGTTTTGCAGTTCTACTGTAAGTGATCTTGTTTAAATATTTAATGATTAAACTGCTCATCTCTGTGACATTAAGTGCACCCTTTACAAAAATAGGCCATCATTCAGGATGTGTTCTGAGCACAGTGACAATTAACACCCTACTTTTTATGATTTTAATGCTAGCTTGATTATTTAAAAACTAGTATCATTACATAGCTGGACTAGTTAGTAAATGGCTTGCCTCCAGCTCGCATGTTTCCAGCACAGATAAGGTTAAATATTTTCCTTTACGTAAAAAAGCAGGTTATTGTTATTGCTTCTCAGGAGGAAGTGGTGATTACTTAAATTTAACTCTGTATCTTTAACTAATGCTGTTATTTCTTGTTTTTCGAATTAAAGTGTACTCCTGTTGAAACTGACGGTAAATGTGCTTGAGGTAGCCACAAAAGAATGTAAGAGCCACACATCCTCTTTCACCTGATCTTCAGACAGTTTTCAAATTGGTAAGTACTAACGTAAAATAGGTGATCTATAATGTATGTATGTGTGATGAATGTATTAAACCAAATATGTAAGTAGGAGTGTACTTACATTGGTGGGGAATGCTTAAAAAATACTTGTTGATTCCCTCCAAGTACTGAGGATTTTTTTCCTTATAGATAGCTCTCTTAAGGTCTTTCTGTATCCATTGTCTTTTGCTTGTATAACTCAAATAATGTATTTGTATTTAAGATTATAGTTTAGTCTTACTTTTGAGTACTCACATATTGTTTTCACAGTGAAAAGAAATACGACAAATTGGATAAAGTGGAAAAACAGCAAGCTAAAAAATGCAAGGCAGATATGTTTATTATTCAGAACATAAGTATGTTTGTGTGCACATGCATAGATGTGCACCTATGTAGTATATAAACAATGTTAGAACATGTACCCACACCCTTATGTATATGGAAATTTAGTTTTTTTAATTACCAGATGCATTAATGTTAAATAAATCCATAAATAGGCAGATTATAAATTATAAAGCTGCCTATTGAAAGACTGTTGGAAAGATCTACATTGAAAAGAAAATTGTGTTTATAGCAGTTCTGATTCAACTTCCTTTGCAGCAAATGCATCTTCTTAATAACCAGTGAATGCTGTTTCAAATTCAGAGATGGAAATCAGCTCAAGAGATTTAAATCAGGTCCTAAATCTGATCTCTGCAATTCTGGTTTCAGTTTGAGTCCTTCTCTATTACTCTCACGCAAGCCATCCTCAAGAAGCTTTTTGGTGCCTTTGTGAATTCCTGTAGCATCAGGGAGAGTGTGCAGCTCTCCCGTGATGAGTAGTTGTTGTTCCCTACGGGCTTTCTGCTGAGATCTTCTGAGGACTGGACAGCCCTTCTTCAGTGCTAATCTGAAGAGATCTCCTTTCTTAGCCCTCCTTTGCAGGCTGTAGGAAACACCCATGCTCCCTTTCTTCTAAATGCCTTCACCCAGTCTTCTTCCTTCTACATGTCCTATATGAATGTTTGAGAGTGGCTTTGGCTAAGTGGAATGAAGAGTGACTGTTTTGTAGAGAATACATGCTGTCAGGCTCTCTTTGTGTATTTTAACCATGTATGTCCTAGAAAGGTATGAATGACAGATACCTAGGAAGGTATTTTTCTTGCAACAATAAAATAACAGTTTCTAAAATAGTAACCTCGATAGGTACCCCTTTAGTGCTATCTAACTGAAGAGTTGCTGTAGTTGCAGCCAAGTGCAAAGGGTAACAGAAACACCGAGCAAGGGCACGCGTGCCTGGCTGGATGGGGTCAGAGGAGGGTAAAGCAGCAGGTGGAGTTTCTCAAAGATGCGCTAGGGGACTACAACCCCAGGTGAGCTGTACAGCTTACCTGCTTGCCTTATACATCTTTGCACTGCTGAGAGACACTTTAAATTGTTTAAAGCTTTCTTCAGGTGATCGAGTGCTTTCAGGCTGTCACATTCTTGCAGCTTCTTAAAACAGCTTTAAAAAGTCAGCAGAGGAAGATGGAGAGGTGGTTAAAGATTTGTTTAAAGGGCAGAAAAGACAGAGAAGCTGTGATGCTTAATCAACACCATCTATTATGGGTCTTTACCCGTCTGCAGCCCTCTGTCATGAGCCAGCCTCCCCACATGAGTCATATAAAGTCTCATCCTCATTATGCTTTTGGAAAGCGTTCAGTCCTTTCCCTCCCCCAGCTTCCCAGTTATATCTGGACTGCATCTGCCCCACTTTTACAGATTATCTGTCTCTCTTTCTTTTTCAAAATTCAGGTAATTCCCAAACAGGAAGGATTGGTTTGTCTAGACTTAGAGTTGACACACGCACAGCTCAACTAACAAAAAGCAGAGAAACTCTAGACGAAGCTGCCATTCGCAGCCTTAGCAAATATGGGACCTGATGTTGTCCAATCCCTGCAATTACTGCATTGCTGGTATGTGCTGTCCTCACAGAGCAGCTAATGGAAAGGAGGACTGAACTCGTGTAGGGGAATGCCGAGGAACTAAATCTCCTGCCCATGGGTTCCTGAGTGAGGTTAAACAAGTCATTTAAGCTCAGCTTTGCACATGTGGCCACCGATGGCATGTTCCCCATTTTATCTGTCTGTGACTTTAGGCTCTGTGGTCTGATTTGCAGAAGCCTGAGCCTGGCTGCAACCAGAGTCAATGGACTGAATCCTTTGCGTAACTGAAGTCCTTCATAATGCTAAGCAGTCTTAAAAGTTAGAGGGGGACACGTGTCTCAAACTGAACATCTCAAGTGGATACTTACTATAATGACACAGTGCTTAGGTTGCTTCCCTGTAAAATAAAGATAATAATACCTCCTCACCACAGGATGTTGTGCAAATTAATTAATTACCTTTTGTAAAATACTTTGGTATCCCAGTGATAAAGAAAGTAAATTATTTTCATAGAGCACAGTCTATAAGACAAAAAAACACTAGTGCTCAGTCTGTTCATATTTTGTGTAATATCCTTTACCTTATAAGAAGCAATTATCCTGGCACTCTTATTTTACCTCAGTAGTGTAATAAAAGAGGGTGTTTTTTAAAAATGGGTGTTTAAAAAAATGTGGTGTTAAAAGTGCTGAGACACACTGATAAAATGCCAGAGGGGGGGAAAAAAAAAGTTAAAGTGCTGTATTACTGTTATGGGGTATACTAAGGTACTGTTAGTTACTTGTTTCCCTCAACACACTGATTACCATTGTCATTCAGAATTTCTGAAAGTAAAATTTAATTTACTGTAATTTCTTGTGGTGCAAAGTCAATGTGAAGTAAGTCACATATTCTCATATAGTGTTTATTAGCTCTATGAATAAACATTCCATATGTAAGATTGTGCCCTTATGATACTGATACAAACCTTCCACTTCCCACAACTGCACATTGTGCTGCAGAGATGTGTGGCTTGTTGAGATGCTCCTGTGTATTGCTGATGTAGTTGAAGTGATGAGATTCTTCTTTAAATAAATGTTTTATTTCCAACTGTGGTTTTCTACTTGCTCATATTTCTTGTGCTGGTTTCCCAATCCAATCTACTTTATTTTTGTTTCAGAGATCCTTGGGAAAGTATTTTGAAGTTCTCAACATATTTTTCTTTCTGAGAAGTGTACCGCCAAAATGAATTTTGTAAGTACTTAATTGATAAATTATCTTAGTACATCAATAAAGCAATGAACCTGGAAGTCCCAGCTCTTTGGGGCTGCTGGTCCAACTGCCCCAATCTCAGGAGTGATTAGCTGAAGAGATGTTTCTGACAGCAGAGTTCACTGTCAAAGCACACTCTTTGTTGGGTTTGCACTCTCCTAGTGTAACTATAGGTTTGGTATCTGTGGTGTAGGTAACTGTGTCTCAGACTACTCATCCTGGATTGTCTGTCTAGCTGAATGGAGAGAATTAATCATTTTGGGGCTTGATCCAGCCAAGCTACGTTAGTGTGAAATGTATAACATGCTAGAAAGGCCTGTTCCCCTCCCTTGATGGTAAAGGAAGTCTAGACCCCTACTTCAAATTCAGACTTTTACTCTTTAGAGTCTTCTGTGATGGCAGGCTAATCCTTTCTGCATAATGCACTTAAAGATGGAAACCTTTGGGCCATCCAAAGAGATTATCTCCATGTTCATATTTAAATTAAGATTTTATCAAATTCCCTAGTTCTTACAAGTCTCCTCTGCAGTGTTAAATGCATTTTTAATTGGGGTGTGTGGTTGGTGAAAACAGTGTAAAAATTGTAGTGTTGGAGGAAACAAGAGTGATGGGGACTATCTTGAGATGAGTTTGATACAGGCTTGAAGCTGAGGCACGGGAAAGATTGGACAGAAGTATTACAGTTATCATAAGGAAAACATCACTTTCTTTTCAAATCAGCAAGCCATATAATACTTGTGTACTAATTTTTGAGATATTTCTATTGTATGACTTTGTTATCTATCATCTTTCTTCTACATAGAAAGTAGAGATTAATCCCTCTGTGTTAATGGATGATCTTCTTTTTTACAGACAGAACTTCCTATCACAGATTATTCATATTATCCAGACTATGCTTACCTAATCACCGAACCTTGTTCTAAGTTGGAAGTCAGGAACTTCACAAAAGCATTTCTGCCAGTTGTGTATTCGTTGATTTTTATCATCGGCCTAGTTGGTAACATCTTCGTAGTGATGACCTTTGCTTTATATGAAAGAGCCAAGTCCATGACGGATGTGTACCTCTTCAACATGGCCATAGCAGACATACTGTTTGTTCTCACTCTTCCACTGTGGGCAGTGTATTACGCTGCTGACAAATGGATTTTCGGTGATTTCATTTGCAAAATTACCAGAGGTATCTATGCAATCAACTTCAGCTGTGGAATGCTGCTTTTGGCTTTTATCAGCGTGGACCGGTACATTGCTATTGTACAGGCAACAAAGTCATTTAAACTCAGGGCAAGAACACTTGCATATAGTAAACTCATTTGTTTGGCTGTGTGGGTATCATCAATTTTAATCTCTAGTTCCTCTTTTCTATACAGTGAAAGTTACAGCTTCTCCATCAATGAAACCAAAGAGATTTGTGATCACAGATTTGACAGAAGGTCTGAAAGCACAATGCTGAAATCACTGCTGCTGTACCTACAAGTTGGATTTGGATTTTTTATACCTTTCATATTCATGATTTTTTGCTATACATTCATTGTGAAATCCTTAGAACAAGCTCAGAATTCCAAAAGAAACAAAGCAATCCGTGTCATTGTATTAATTGTAACTGTTTTCCTAGTTTGCCAGGTACCTTATAATATCGTTCTTCTTGTGACAGCCATAAATATGGGCAAGACAGGCAAATCTTGTGAGAGTGACAAGATAATGGCCTATGTAAAATACACCACTGAAGCCATAGCATTTTTACACTGTTGCGTGAACCCTGTGCTCTATGCATTTATTGGAGTGAAGTTCAGAAGTTATTTTGTGAAGATAATGAAGGACCTATGGTGCATGAGATACAAGAAATACAAGAAACGTAGTTCAAGGATAAACTCTGATGTTTATCATTCGAGACAGACTAGTGAAATTCTGACTGACAATGGATCTTCTTTTACTATATAATACAATTCGAACAACATTATTACTGAAGGACTCTTCTCACCAAGCAACCCAAACCCGTGTCACTGTGCTTGTGACAGCAAGTCCTTTGGGCTTCTCTGCATCTCTAAGAGAGATACCACAATCTCCAACTTCTTTCAGGAAAAGAAATAGGATAGAAGAATAACACTGTCCTGTGGCAAACTAAAATCTTACTCATCTTTCTTAACATCCAAGCTGTTCTAAAGTGCACTCTCTTAGAATTACCAGGAGACAGAAGTTTACAGCGGAGCCCTCCTTGTTTTCTAAGGAAAAATTGCATCTTATCTGTCCTGCATTACTGAAATATCCCCAAAGTATTAAGTAAATGAATCAGATCATGTCCAGCTTCATTCTACTTACATTTATGTTGTTTCTGTTAATTACTTCTACCCAGAAATCCTACTTAAGTGTGGGTCTCCACTGTGCTTTTGTCGCAGACAGGTCACGCTGTGACAATGCTAACCTAAAGAGATAGCATTTTGAGCAAAGCACGCCAAAGAAAGCAAACAGAGAAATGAAAAAAAAAACAGATTCAAGGCTGCTGACATTGCTGGGCTTAGGTCTCATAAATCTTTGCCTAGTTCTACACTCCACCTGCTTACCAAGAGTTGCTTACACCAAGGCTGAAGCTGGTGAAAGCCAACAGTGATGCGTCTACTAAAGAGGGTATTAGAAAAAAAAGAAAATTATCAATTAAAGAGAACACTGAAATATCCACAGAAAGGTTTTCTGACATATCTTGAGATTATCTTCTGAACAGAGAATGGAGCTTTGCTCGAGAGATTATTCTCTTCATTTAGCATAGGATTCAGGTGCTGGAATCCATCAAAGCTGATAAACTAGTGAACATCTCTTTGTGAAAAGTTTTTTCTTTCTAGCTGAAATTCACACTCCACTTTTTAAATGGTGACAAACTGTACAGAACTGCAATTATTCCAACATTTTTTGTTGGAACTTGATCGGTGACAAAACGGTATGCATTTCTTGGTATTTAGCTACCGTTAGCAAAGTTTCCTCATGAATGGATTTACTAGCACAAATATGCATATATGAAGTTTACTTTATTAGCTTCAGAAATTATGAAGGACTGTATCTAAAAGTAAAACCAAAATCTGACTTAATTCAGCCAGAATTTTTACTGAGTCAGCATTTGATTCACTATGAGTGTAGGAATATTTATAATAAAGGCAACTAGTTTTACCCAGCCATGACTTTTCAGCGAATCCTCAGTGGATCTTCTGCTCTCTGAGCGAACGTCACCACGCTGTGGCAGTCATGGTGGGGTGGGGAGGCAGACAGGAGCAGGAGCCGGAGAGCGGAGGGGCAGGACGGAGGAGAGGAGAGGAGCAGCACTGTTTGCAGTCTGCTGAAGGACCTACCAGTCCTCTGCAGTTCTGCTGCAAAGGGAGCATAAGCCACGATGGTGTCCACATTTGCTGTTGTGTGGGATGTTACACTGTGGGATGTGTAAATTAATGCAATTTTCAGCTTGCTGTTTACCTTGGTCGGTTTGTTTTTCCTAAGTTCACGGCTAAAGAGACAACAGAGCTCGGATCAGTAACCACGTTGTTCAGTGGCAATGCAAAGGGCCAAGAAGGACAGTGCTGGCTGGAGCCGAAGATCCCTTGAGGAAGGGCACTGATACAGCACAACACAAAACTAGTACTGACTTGGCTGGCGCAGTCCGTCCTTGTTTACAATACAGTGTGAGGTTCTTAAATATCAATGCCAATTGTGACAAAGATTGCCTGTATTTATCATGACTGAATAGCAACTTGGGCAAGAATAGGATACAAACTTATCTAAATGCAGATGCATGCATTTGCTGTATATAGCACTGATGATTTTCTGGAAAAGAACTCAACAAATAAAAAATGTAACTGAAAAGGAAAAAAAATCCCCTCGAATCTAAGCATTTCTTGCTACATGTATTGCCTTGAAACATTCTCTTATTCAGTGCAAAATTTTTCGTGTCCGAATGACATGGCGCCTCTCCCTCAGAGGCTGTGTGAGGGAGCGTGCCCTAGGGCGGGAAGTCCGTGACTGAAGCCCACTGAGCGCCATGGAGGCTTTTGGGCAGAGCTCCCAGCCTGCATTGGCCTCCAGCCACTGAACAACCCAGACGCTGCCCTGGTGGCCATCGGGGTGGGGTTGGGGATAGAGATGGTGGCCAAGGGGCAGTCGCTGACCCTGTCACTGTCACCATCCCGCCAGAGGAGGTTCACTGACAGACCCGGGGCAGAGAGGGAGGGCCCCAGGGCAAGGCAAGGTGTGGTGAAGCAGTTCCTGGCTGAAGGGGCATCCTGCCTCGGGGGTGAGGGAGGAGGAGGAAAGCAAAGCTGAGTCCCACAGGCCAGGGCCTTCCCCAGGGAGGGGGGCTCGCTGGGCTGCCTCACAGGTTGCCAGCCCCTGGTAACCCTGAGGGACCCTGGCGAGTTGGAACCGGTGGTGGTGGGACATCTGCCTCCCGGCTGCTGTCTTGTTGGGGGGGAAGAAATGCTCACTGGAAATGCTGTTGAAAAGTAGAAAATGTACCCAGCTGTTCCCTGATTCTTGTGGGTGAGAAGCGTTGCTAAGGGAAGGGGAACATGGTGCCTGTGTGGGACTAAAACGGTGCTTGGGGTAAGAATTGTGCTGATGTCGAGGCTTTGCCAAAAACCCCACTCGAGGTACAGCTGAAACCTCTGTTGCCGTGAATGATGGCCCTGTCTCTGGGAGAAACGGGGGTGAGGGGTAGGAGGGGCTCTCAAGGGGCTGCTGAGCAGGTAGAACTGCAGCTCCAACCCACGGGGCGCTGACTTTCTTACTCAAATTTGAAGGTGGCTAAAGAACAGAAGTATGGGGAATTAAAAATTTAATTTACATGCAATACCTTCTTACTATTTTTCGTGAAATCTACCATAAGGTAAAACAACAAGACCAGTTCAGAGAGAAAGCAGTGGAGGAGGAGAACCCCACTGCTCAATGCTCAGCAGCAGGCGGCTGTAATGTCATGTTGGGCAGCAGATGTTGCCGATATTCTGTCTTTCAGATATTCAGATAGTCTGTCTTTTCTCCGGTGGCCATGTCAGCAGAACTGACAGGTGAGCTGGGGTTAGTGGTGTGAGTTTAAGGCGTGAAAAGAGCACAGATTTATAGGAACCTGGGTGTTACTTTCACTGCTTATGGAGTAACTTTTCGGAGCTTGCTATGGATGCTGCTTTTTATTATTATTTTCATGTTGTGGTAGCTGTGCAGTACACTGCATAGCAAACACATGGTGAAATTTTCTTTTTCGTTGCATATATTCTGTCCATTATATTTGAAGAAAAAAGGCTTTGTTTTACATAGGTCCTTGTTTCCTGCCTTACTTAAAGAGAGAAGGATACGTAGCGTGTTGTGTCATGTTGTACACACAGAAGATGGAGACGATAAGCTTTGAGAAGACAATTCATACCTTCCTCCAGTGGGGGGCTGGGGGCTGTTTGTGGTATTGGCTGCACGTACAAGATCTCGGCTTGCTGGTAGGTTCCATTCTGCTTTTGGTGGCTCCATGGCAGCCCTGCTTGGCACTTCCTGTTCAAGCAGTTCAGAAGGGGGTAGGTCCTCAGCACACAGCATTAAATAAAGGCATAATAGCTCAGTGCAGACAGCCTAAAGCTAAATCCATTTTTTGACACATACCTTCTTGAAAACAGACCTAACTTATTAATCATCTCCCCATGAAAAGTGGCGGCTTTCTTCCCATGGTATTTAAATTTCCTGTGTTATTTTTTCTGTTTAGGTATTCATGTCCACTATAAGCTGGTGAACCTGCAAGAGAGTCACAGTAGACAGGGAAGATCAAAGTTATTTGGGCCTTGCTACTAGCAAGGAAAGACAGAGGAAAGAAAATGAAAATTATATGCAAAGATAGATAACCATTGGAGACAATGCATGGAAACCGAAGAGAAACAGGAAAAAACAGTCTCGAAAGGAACATTTTTGTGATGGAAGGTTACTGATAATTATTATTTACATATCAGCTATTACTCTGATTTTATTATTTAGACCAAACTTTGCTTTAGATCTTTGTATAGCAATCTTGTTGACTAGAACTGTGAAAATTTGGGGTGCGGGGGATTGCTACAAAAGTAGCAAAAAGATGGTATTTGAAGCTTTCTGAAATTGGATTGAATTGGAAAAAAATAGCTTTAGATTAAGTGAAAATGATAATGTTTTCAAAATGTCAAAACAGTTTGTCTCATGAAACATCTAAAATGTTTTGACATTTCCGGTTAGTTTTCAGATACTATAAAAAAAGCCAAGGAAATGATTTCACAAAACCACTGAAAGAGGCCCATAATCTGTTTTTTTAGGCTGCTGCCAAGCAATCAGGGTATTCCCTCCAACCACCTCCTGTGGTAGGAGATACCACCTCCTACCACCACCTGTGGGTTAGGAGCTCATACCCTGTTTGAAGCAGTCTGTGCAAAGGAAGTTCCAAAACCAACCAAACAAAAGACCCCAGAAGGATGCTTCACCCTTAAATTGTACTACACCAATAGCTCTTACTCCTCTTCTGGGTGGTGTAGTTGCAGGTCCTTCAGGGTAAAGAGGAAATTAAATGACATCTCCTCTGCTGTGGGTGAATGACATGAGACCTGGTGGTAATGTTGTGACCACTAAGCAAGGAGTTGTTCCCTGGGCATCTTTGAGCATAGTTAAGTTCCTTTTATGACAAGTTCCTTAAAACAAATTCTCCATTTTTGATTGAATGAACTCCATTATCCAACCTGAGTTAAAAAGTGTCTGGGTTTTATTTAGTCAAGAAAACAAAATCTATTCATTAAAAAGTTATTTTGATCATGGAAGTTCTTATCCATCCAGTCAGGATCCCTTTCCCCACAAACTGAAAACCTCTTGCTTGTACATTTTTCTCAGTTTTCTTTGAATTGATGGTATTATGCAACCCAACTGTATATCCTGATGCATCATTCATATTTTTAATGAAATTATCATCTTCCGTGTATTTTCATTGCCTTTTTATTAGAAATACATACTGAATTACTGCATTATCAATTTGATCTATATATACAAAGCTGAGTTAAACCAGTTGAATTAATAGTCTTCTACCAAAACTTTTTAAAGCTCTTATTCCATTTTAGTATAGCTTTGTCATACCTAGACATCCATTTTAGTTAATAGAAATTAATGTATATATATATATTTAATCTGTAGTAACTGTAATTTACTTATAAACTGGTGATTCACTGAGGATTAGAGGAAGTAGAGAACACTCAGCTCCTTCCATAAGAAACAATGGCTGAACATTGAAGTAAGAGATTTTCTTCAAAATAGAAAATACCTGTGATCTTGATTTACGTCAGCCATGGACAGCTCTGATATTTCAGTACAAAACATGGTTGGCCTATTTGTGAAGAAATTGTGCTTAGTCCTATCTGGCGGTTAGGAATTTTAAAGGAAAAAAGCTATCTAATTACCAGAAAATTGCTGATATTGTTTTGTTTCTTAGCCTGGATTGGATCATCCAGCTATTGTTTTGTTGTAATTTCTGGTCCTGTTTCTGAAAAACTTTTACAGAGATATGGAGCCATTAAAATAGTGACAACTGGAACTCTACTTGCTATCCTTGTTTTTCCTTGCTCATCGTTTGCTAGTATTCAGTTTTTAAACTATGAATTTCTGGTAGGTATCAGATCAAGTTTTGCTTCTAGTCCATCTAATTTCTTATTATTTTTTGCTAGTATCAAGTATGGTTTTATAGAAACCATTTCTATGTTCTGTATTCCATTACAAAAATACAGAATGGAAGAGAAAAAGGAATATTAAGATACAGAAAGTGTACTGTTTTTTAGAACGTATGAATGATGTGTATTTATGGTAGATGGTTTGATTCCTAAGAAACACCCATTTATGAAAGTTTAAATAGTCTTATTAATGTATCCTAAGTGAATTATAATGTATTGTAATCATCTGTCTCATAAAATTTTAATAGAAAAATGTAAACACCTTTGTATTTATTTTTCTGATTCAGATTCAGAACAGATTCAGCTCATAAGAACAGTGGTAAAAATAGTAATGTTTTCAGATACTTTTTCCTGTTTATGGTATTTTCAGACCAGTGGATATATATGTTGCTTTTACACTTCAGAAGGAACCACTAGTAGCAAAATACAGTATCAGCAGGGATGCAAACAGCTAAAACAGAGACAGAAGAACCTGGTGTACCTTTTACATTGTAGTTAATTTGGCCTGAACACAGTGTTTGTTAATTAAAGTATTATGTAGTCTGGATTTTTGTAAAACTGGGATTTTTTTATCAGACTTATCAATGCGGGAAACATTTTCTGCTTTGTCTTCATTAACCTCTCTTGTTCTTGTCTTAGGCTGCATGCAGCTGGCTTCATTACAAAATATTTCTAGCTGCTGCTGCTCTCAACAGTTTTCTTCCTCTCAAGTTTTCTATAAATATCTGTCATTTTGTAATTTGACTTTGTAATATGTTTTTAAGAAAGCCATAGAAATCATGGTTTTAAGATGGCTATATTGCTCTTACTAGAGGACTGAATTCCTTTTAACTCTTTCTGTTCCATGTATTTATTTCCATAAGGGTACAAATTATTGTTTTCCAGCAATGATACAACACCTCAGAAACATGTTAACTTGCATAAAATTGTAACTAAGATTGCGAAATATTGGACAAATGAACCTCGATGATAGCTACTTCCACTTACTTGATTTTTATGTGAAATATACTATCTAAAAATGCTTGCTTATTTCAACCTGTGAAGCCACATTTAAAATATTAATGTTCAAATTATCCTAAACTGACTTCCTATCTCTTAAATCTCTATAGATTTGAGGCCCAAAGACATGCTTTTAATCACTTAGTTTAGCCTTATAAAATAATATTATGACTGTATATTATGAGTACGTAATGAATAAAATATGTGCATTATAAGCTTTATCTTATTGCTTTCCCCAAACCTAAGGTTTGTGGCTGAACTGAAGTTGTGCGAGATCGTTGCCTATTCTTTCCACCACCAGTACACCGCTGCCTTGAGGGTTGTTGCTACTGCTTGTCAGTGAAGGAGGAAGAAAGTGAAGAACCCCATTTTCTCTGAAAATGCAGTAGCTTTCCTCCTTTCAGTCTGTAAGTGTTTTTATCTGATCTTAATAGGTTCAATAATGGTAAGCCACAAAACATTCACTGGCAACTGGGACTGTGATGTTTGGAGAGCCAATAGCTGCTCTTTTGCAGGATCAGGTGCAGCTATGCCTCATTGAGGTCTCAATAATTATGAAGGAGTAGGCTGTGTCCTTATTGTGAAATTCCAACAACAAGTATTTTTGCTGATTTTGCTTACAAAACACTTCAAAATATGCTGAGTTCAAAATATTGGGATTTCCTTTATCACTTCTCTTTTTTTTTCCATTACAAAGGCATCGTGATCTTTAACCATTGCTGCATTCTCCAAAGGCATTTATGGACAAATACTTCCTGGCAAAACAACTGTGTAAGAATCTTCTTGCCCTGACTGTCGTTTAACAAGTCTCACATTCTCAGGTAAGACTTTGTACCTGACTCTGAGTTCTGCTCACATCTTTTAGCAGTGTTTTATTAACATTTTTGTGCTGGGCTTTCAGCTTATTGAAAGTTATCGTGACTCAGCTGAGCGGCACCAGTTACCTCTCAAATGGAGGGAACTTTTTAAACCTCAGCAAATATCAAGCTATGTCCCCAGATAATCCCCGGAAATGGTGCAAAATGTGGAACAAGAAGAATGTTAACAACTGGAAATCCTGAAGTTTCTTCTCAGTTCTGCACCTCGTCTTTAATTTCTGTAGAAAACTAGTTGAACCATTTTTGTTGGATTTTCAAAACTTGGTAGTAACAATATATTAGTTTTTTGCATCAAGAGGTGTTGGTTTGTTACAGTCTCAGTAAGAAAGGCGCTCAGACTCTGTAAGGTGTCATTTAAAATGCTGTTTTATTAGAGCTAACGCATTAAGGAGGGAATAACATGGAAATAAAATAAGGAATCCCCAGTTGCACGTGCAAACAGATCTTTGAAAAATAGCACAGTATTATTTATTATAAAGGTATCTATTTGATATATTTACGGATGAAAGCTGTAAATCAGATATTTTGACTTAGACATTTCAATAGAAAATGTGCGATACATTACGGCACACATTTATCCTTCTTGGAGGAGGGGTCTGAACTACACAATCTCCAGAGGTGCCAATAAGCAAACTTAACAATCTGTTCTATGACTCTACTAACTGAAATAAGCAGGTTGCTTAGCTATCTTCTCTTTGGAAATCTATGTACTATGGAGAACACCAACTGTCCCTCCGTTAGATTGTTCTTTGTAAGTCAGATCCTTTTTAAGGTAGTGTTTACTTCTAATGGCTGGTGTTGTGTTAGCTTCTGAATGTCCGCTGGTTTTACCGTCTGTAACTAAACATTGAGATGAGTCTTCTCTGCATTGTACTAGTTTTATACTGTTGCAGTTCTGAAAATTTGTATCAACAGATTGTCACAGGTACTGATTCAGGCTTTGTCACTATCTTACTTAGAAGATTACTGAAACCAAAGGAGTTTTGTTCACTAAATTAAATTGCTGCTCAGTCTGTAAAAGTTAATTTCTGTTCTATATCCGTATAGTTTCAATTCATGACGTTATATGATTTAACAATACAGTATAGTTCCAAAAGGAGGGAAAATAGGCATGTATAATGCCACACAAATTGCATTTCTCTTGTCTGAAACTTCTCTCTCTGGCTTCCCAGTTGATTGCATTGTGGGAGAAAGCTGAAGGACAATTCCATTTTATGCATTTCAGAGTCCAGCAGCCAGAGCAATTTATAATATTCACTAAGAGTGAAAATGCTCAATGGGTTTAAGTGAAGACCAAGTTTTGATACAGCACAGGTAGAATGAGACTATTGGCAGCCAATTAAAAAACTTCTGTATTTTGCTGCTCCATTATATATTGTGTGATCTCTGGTAAGATAATGATTATTTTGTCGTGAATGCAGTGAATTAAGGTGGGCTGTTTTTTTTATTCATTTGGCCTTTAAGCAAAAATATTTTTTTACATAAAAATTACTCCCAAATAATGTTTCACTGCAGAAATGTTCACAGGAGTTTTCACAGGAGTTTTATGTAAATTTATGCATTCATAACAAAAGCTATAGTAACTTCAGCTTTTAAGGAAGGTTTTAAGGAAAAAGGGAAAAAGAGGTAATAAAAGGCAAATAAAGGCTCAAATGTGGACTGACGCGCAAAATCCAAGTTACAGACATTCTTAGAGCTTTATAAAGGCCCTCATAGCAAACTGCAAACCCAGTGGCTCTTTGAAGAGTTTTGTCTGGACACTGTGGTTATAAACCGTCTGTGAGCTTTCTGTCACTGCCTTTGATCCCTTGAGAAAAATTAGTATTTATTGGTAAGGGCTGTAAAAACAAGTTTTTAGGAAACCTTCTTGACTCCAGCTTCTCTGATGATGTCTACCCTACAAGAGAACTTTTGGGAATGCAGTTATCAGAAATTAGTATTTCTCAAAATCTGCTTCCTCCTACAAAGGCAGCTAACATGCCTAAGACATGGGCAAACTCAGATACTCCAGAGTGCCCATTATCAGTCTCGAGTATCTCTAGCAGATAACTGGAGCGTACAGGAATCTTTTTAAACATGGACTAGTTCATATTGTCCTTGCCTCAGGATTGGAGCCAAAAAATCCCAGCGGACTGAAAGGATAACAAAAGCTACCACATGACAGTGCAGGACATGGGTTCTGACAGCTACAAACATACTGGGTAATGCTTTTACTATATGTTCGATTATGACTCTTCCCATGGACCTCAGTATCCCATAGAACCAGGCATCAGAAAAATCTCCTGGGGAAAATGCTAAAGGGAAATATCAGCTGTTACAGGATCTGACATCAGCTGAGGCACGATCACATGTATAGGGTCCTGGTTGCAGAGAGGTTTATGCTCCCAGATTCCCAGGTAGTGAGCGTCACTATCAATCAGATGCCTCATGTTTGGGTAGGGAAGCTTATCTGGAAGAATTGTGCACAAAAGGAACATACAGTGAGGTTTAAAAATATCCTAAATTGATGAAGAGCCAAATGCCCAGCTGTCAAAATTATACTGACCATGGAAATCTCTTGCGAAGGAAATAAAGGTTAGTGGTAACTGTCAGAAAGTCAGGTTTTTTTGGTGTAAGCTGTATCCACATTATTGCTGTTATAGTCTGTTAAAGCCAGTGTAGCTCCATTGGCAAAGTCCCCCTCTTCTGGATTTGGCTCAAGGTGAGCTGGTAATTCCAGCTGGAAAAGTGGATGTCAGGGCATAAACTGCCTAAGCCAATTCTGTGGTATGACCACAGAAATATAGCAGTGCTCCGATCTAAAAACTGTCTGCAAATTGTTGTTACTATCTTCTTTACCCGATTTTGGAAGCTTGGGTATTTTTAGAAACTGTTTGGGCTTTTGATCAGTCTGAGTTTTGTTGTCAGTAATGTATAAAAAAATGCCACTGCTTAAACGAATTTTTGAAATTTCATACTTAATATCATGACATGTTGTAAGGCACTGATACTGTACTGAGAGTCCCTTAAAATTACTTCTGAGAGCATGTGTTTCTTTTAGGTGTAAAGTTATTTTGATTGTAACATTTTTAGATATCATCTGCGTGCTTGTTTTAGTTTGTTTGCTCACTCAGAATAAAGGTTTCCCTCTAGTGGCTAAAACCCGTATAAACTGACCGAAAGTGTGATGCAGTATCTGTACTACCCCGGTTTTTGTCCATTTTACATCGAAAGGATGCACAGGAATGTCAGACCTTAAATAGATGTTATTACCTTGTAGATGTAATCAAAGCTTCTTTGAAGCCAGAATGAACAGAGACATATTACAGAGCAGTCACGCAGTTTACTTTTTTTCCCCAAAGCTGTGCCTTTTTTCATTGTTGTGGGCTTGAGTTATCTTTGTGTAATAGAGAATATGTACCTGTTTATACCAGTACAGATTACCAATTACTCGAGCTTTCTCTCTCGTGGGGGAGTATAATAGATATCCTTTTTTGGTCCATGGCAGATACCAGTGTCTGCAGCAAATTAAACTGTGGCCCTTCTTTTTTAGTCTACCTGCAAACTTCTCTTCTTCTAAGACACAGCAACAAATAATACAAGGGACAAAGCATCACATGCCCATTTCAGAATTTCAGGCTCACTTGCTGGGAGCTATTTAGTGAATTCCTCTTCTGTCCAGAGATTAATTTATAGACATGAACAACAGGAGAGGAAGTTTGAAATCCTTTCTCAAGATGCTTTTAATTACTATTCTAGTTTTTGGTTGAATTATAGCGAGTTGCCCACGCCTACCTGTTTTGTCCTAGGGAGGTACTGTTTAGCTGACGGCAAATCGGATATTCTTTCCTCAGTGACTTTTACTCTGCTCCAGCAGTGTGGAGCACTCCTGAGCAAGACAAACAAGGCAGCTGTTTCAGTGCTTCTTTCTTTCCTTATCTGATTTATTTCCTATTCCCTCTTGCCCTAAATTCTCTGGGAGGAGCTGTGAGCAGGGAAGCAGGGGTTGCCACTTTTTCTTGACTGGAAAAGCTGCCAACCACGTGGCACTGGTGTCCCTTTCTAGTCTGCTGTTTCATGTGCAGCCTTGAAGAGCTTCTGCCGTATAATTCCCATTTGTTTAATATCCCAGGGTATCTAAAGAAAAAAAGAGGGAGACAAGAATTATTAAGATGCCTTTGAGTTGCATTTTCAGAATGTTGATCGTATTTAGCTTTAACAGGTAGTTAAACCACCCTACATTTAATGGAGGTCTTTTTTTACATGGCATGGTATACAAATAAGAAAGAAAAAAAAAAAACAAACCAATTGATTCAAAAGTTTTCAACTGTGACAATAATTCTGCTATAGTGAAACTTGAATGAACAACATGCAAGGCAACAGAAATCTCTCCTGGGGCTTCTTTACAGAGAACAAGATAAATTATATGCAATTCAAGCACCCCAGGGTATCCTAAATGGTAGATAATAAATGGTGCTTAAACGAGAGTAACTCATGTCAACCAGATTGTTAGACTGAATTGTGGATACTGTTACTAAGTTGCTAGTAGTGTACACACAAAACTGGTAAACAAATCACACTAACATACTGATTTAGGAAGAGCAAGCCCTCACGTTACTCTGTTGCAGCTGGGTCCTGGGGAAAGTCGTGGGCTCGGTATGAAACTGCTTATCCAAAATAATAGGAGCAAGTACCAAAAAGCTGAGTACTGAGGTAGCACCACTGCTACATGCTTCCATGCTGCAGCAGCAGGCTGTCTGGGACAAGTGTCTGCCTGCGCTGCCAGCACCTGAGTGAAAAAGAGATATTTTTTTTTTAAAGAAATATTTTTTTAAAAAAGAGAAGAAATGAGTCTTGGCTGCTTTTAAATACTCCGGTCTACTAGTGAGGCAGCTGGCAGCACCTTGGCAGGAGGAGACCTAGCATCCACTTGGATAAAGAAGGGAAAATGCTGGAAATGCCGATGTTCAGGTACGCAGACTTTGCAGAAAAATATTGCCATGGCAGAGGCAGCAGGCCAGGGCTCAGCCAAGCTGCTCGCAGATGGGGGTGAGGAGCAGAGTTGCTCTACCACACAAGAAGAGCTTCAGAGCCGCTCCTCTTGACTTCAGTGGCAGGAAGGATGTCCCAGGAGCACATATTGAGGCATGTGCAGAATATAATATAACCTGCGAAGCAACTGCATGCTTATTTGCATGAGCAGATTGTGAAATAAGGTGTCATTTTGTTATGGGGTTGTACAATTCCCGACAGAGAAGCGTCGAGATCTGTGCCTGGAATTGTTAGGTATCAGAGCAGTGCAGATATAGAATGATAAAAAAAATTCATTGGATTTTTGGAAAACGCAGTGAGCACAGCTAAGTCCAGCACTTCAATGCTTGTTGAGTATTTGGCTCTGAGGCTTCAGCTGAGGCCTGCAGGCCTGAGCAAGTACAGTTAACTTCCTGACGCTATTTTGGGGGACCTTATTAAAACTGCCAGGGCTTTCAGATAGATTTCTACTTGCTTTCTGGGGAATTTGTGAGGATTTAACAGTTTTAAAGATCAGGTCATGTATGCATACGCATACTGACTTTATGCAAGCAGTTAACACATCGCGTGCTTTAAAATTACATGGATAGAAGGCTCTGTGAAAATGTGACGTATTTTACTTATTTATTTCATCTTATATTTATTAGAAGACTACCCGAGACAAAACATGTTCATCTTTCTTTATACTAGTTTTTAAATTACAAAATCTGCTAAAATAGAGAATCCCCGCAAACACTTAATAAACAATCATCAGCCTGTGCTGCACTTCCTTGTTTGCTCCTGCTGGCTGCCAAGGTGCTCTGGGCAAAGGTATTTCCACCTCACAGGGTGTAATTTTGACTACTTTGGCCATATTTACTGAGGAACTACTTTGCTGCCTAGAAAGGGGGAGGCTTTGTGTGGCTTTAACTGAGTGGTGCAGTCCAGGAAGAATGGCAGGGACCAGGATGGTGGCTGAGAGCTTCTGTTTACTCACAAATCCCCTGGCAATCCACAACAATGAGAAAGCAAACATTGAAAAGGTTCATGATAGAGCAAGTTTTAGTGTTCGGTTTGCTTATCCAAACTAAAGTCAGCTACCAGCCTAGGCAGTGTTAACTTTTATAAACAAATGATTTCTTATCTATGAAACCTCATACATTAAGAATATACCTCTCCTCCTTTCTGAGATCGCAATATATTAAGCTGATGAAGAAGATCAACTATGATGAACAGGTATTGGATTTTCTTTTTATTTTTAATGGGATAAAAGCTGACACTGCCAAGTTAGTCACTCAGGGACCTCCTTATCAGTGTTAAGGTTTCAACGTCTTTTCCTTGCTGATGACTTCAGGGAGGTTTCTTCACAAAATCCAGTTCTTCATAATTCTTTACCTGCTGCGCAGTAAGTGTGGTGCCTAAAGGAGAGTGTTTGGAGAGACTCTTGGCAAGTGTCACCTGTTTCCAGATCCCACCATTATTAGTCTTTAGATTGTATTTCCTTCATTTGTATTTTGGAGAAAGCATGACCAGGACGTGCAGTCTTTTCGCACCCAGTGCAAAATGGGATGTCGGTGGGACAAGCCAGCAGCAGCCTTTTTATTGCCCCTTACTACTGAGAGTAACCTTCATGCTGGCGGCTGCTAACTGCTCAGCATTTGATTTTTGTACCCTATGCGTAGCTAAGTGATTTTTGTGGGTATATGTTGTTTCCTAGTTGTTTTTTTTAAAAAAAAGCCAAACAAAAAAAACCCTAACCAACTTGCATATAGTGTTATACGGAGAAAAAACACCGGCAGTTTGGAACATTTACCTCCACTTGACTTCAACCTGAAGTGGGGATCTGTAGGAGAAGCAAATTATCATATCCTGTGCAATACAAGGATACAACCAATACTGTTGTTGACAGCAGAGGAATGAGGAGACTCAGGAATTTGATGTTTCCTCTCAGGTTTTGGAGGGAACTGCAATATAGGGTCACAGGTTCTACTATTTTCTTTAAATGTGATTTCTTAGCCCATCCTTTCCGATCTCTCCTTGTCTGGTCCTTTGTCTTCACAACATCTGCTTCTTTTTGTTTCACTCCTATCAAAGATCCATTCTGCAGGGTTCTTATTTTAGTGCACGAGCATCTGCCCAGACAGCCTGTACTTCTGTTGTTTTAGATTTGTAGATTTCTAAAATGTTTCTAGTGGAACTGTAAAGGGAGTTTAAGCCTGCAAACAACATGATGTTTCCTAGCTACACATGATGGATCTGTCAAAGCAGGTACCAAACCCAGCAAGGTGTGTTTACTTCTTATGCAAACCACTTATATTAAAGTAGGAAGAAGGCATTAAATCATTTTCTTGCAAGCAAATGGAGTTCTTGGAGACTCCACAATTCTCAAAGAGTGCAAATAAATTACGTTTTTATCTTCCCATAGCGGACAAGATAGGGGAGCTCACTAGCTTCAGCTGCTGAAATATACCCCCCTACCCCAATTTTTTAAGGTAAGTAGCAAATGCCTGGCACCTGCCTTGGAAGGAATGGCGCCCGGTGCCTAAAGAGGAGAAGCAGAATGTTTGTGTTGTGCAGTTGTCTCAGACATACTGATCTCAGGGAGAATGGATGCAAGCTGTAGCAGTGTTATTCTGTCTTTTTCAAATAAACATTCTTCTCAGCTACTTAAACATCACACAATTTGTTTTTTTTCACATGCCATTTGTTTTCTGCTGTTTCCTCCTGTTATCTCCATTCCCTGCTTTCTGCAGTCATCTTTGGGCATTAAGCATTTTCTCTGAATTTCAAGGATGAAGATTTAGCTGAAAGACAAGGTCAGGACACTTTGGCAAATGCTTTGAGTGGTGAATAGGTTTTGGGTTTTATTGTAATAGAGTCTTATATCTGTTTGTCTGAGATTTTAAGATTGAATAGTGAGAGAGCAGACAGTACATCTAAGCCATTTTAGCTGGCAGAAATATTGTGGTTTTGTATTGCATGTATCCTAACAGTATTTTTTATATATATATATATATGTATATTTATATATACTTCTATATAGATGTAAAAATATATAAACTTATATATGTATGTTTTACAGTTTCTGAAGTCAGAAGATATTCTACGTTCAGCCTGGGCTAAAAAATAATCTCTTGGATGAAAAAAAAAAAAAGAAAGAAGACAAACCACAGGATTTACTATGTCAGTATGACACCTTTCTTCATGGTGTTTTTTATTGAACATTCCTAACATGGATTTTGGAAAGCAGGGCATGGAAGCAGATGCTTTTAAGGAGGAAGACCATATGTCACAATGGACTGCCAGTGATCTGGCAAGCATGGTACCATCTTCCAAAGTAATAATTGAGAAGGTCATGCCTTCTTTATCCCCAGGTTCAGTTGACAACATGAATGAGTCCTCCAGCAAGCAGTGTCCACTTTTATACAGCTCAGAAGCCAGTGGTATGATGGGCAACAGTACCGACTCAACAGATAACTTGGGCCATGACCAAGCTTTTCAGCATGCAAGGCAACTATATTATCTGGCCAGCTCTGATTGCTTTCCTCGAACGCTGCCTTCCAGTGTAACCCAGGCTGGAATTTATGATGCAAGTGACACCTTGGAAATCTTCACTCCTCTGCTCCCTTCCTCAAAGCCTGGGATGAACCATTGTGCTCCCACCTACAAAAACATGGAACAGGTTAGTTTGCTTTAAATAACCACTGAATTTATAACTGCATATTGCATATTTCTGGTAGTTGCACAGTTGAATTTATTATTTAGGGTGTATTCATGCTGGCAGTTCTCAACCCTTTCTCCATTGGAAGTCTATCATAATTTTAGCCTTTTTTGGTGATATAAAAATCAGAAGTACCTGTGCCAACAAGGCTGCATCATTTGCCTCTTGCCCTAAGCCCACCTCACCTCAGGGCTTCCTTTGTTATTACTGTTGATACCAGAAACATTGAGAAATGTAGTTTGATACTGTGTCTTCATGATATTTTCAGACTCCAGGACAGCAGGACCAGGAGATGAGGCAGCATATGGAGCAGCTGCAAAGGCTGGTGGCTGAACAGCAGAAAATCATCGCACTTTACAACCCAGGTACTTGGCGAATCCCTCCTTATGCTGCAGCACCCTCCCTGCTGATGCTTGCGGTCCAGCAGTGAAACGCAGCATTTCCTTAAAGAAATAGAAGGTCTGATGGTTGTTTTCAGTGGCTGGGAGCTCTTCCTCTGGCAGTTGGGCTAGAACACTCATTGCTTTATACACATTATGCACAAGCTTTAAACCCCAGAAAATGTTTCTTTCGATTTTTGTACACTAAAATTCCAGGAGAACTATGAGGATGAATCCTTTATGTTTAATAACAGACCTCCTGTACAGACTTCTAGTGAACTATGGATTTGAATGGTACTGCAGAAAACTATAGTATAATGGTGAGCATTACAGAAAAGCTGAAATATCCTTTTTTTCTGTACCTCTATATGAAAGTTACAGCTTTTACCTAGAAAAAAGGAAAGGAAGAAAGTCAACACACCATGCTTCTGTTAATAGACTCTTACCTTTAATAGTACAGCCTGTTCCTCACAGCATGATACAACACCTTGAACGGCTTCATTTTACCAGTGGCATTGCCCCAGAAAATGCCATCCGCTCAGCAAGTAGAAACAGAGGACACCCCCCACTTTCCACCCTGTCCACAGTAGTAGCACATTCTCCTCAGCGTGTGGCCCCATGGTGAAAGGAGAATTTAGGGAAATCATGTAGACTTGTGACAGTGTTGGCCAGGCTTTATCAGGGCTGCTTGTGCATAACGTCAGGCAGGGAATATCCATAAAGGCATAGGAAGGACAGGTGATCCTTGAATTTCTGCCACTCCTCAGGTGAGCTGCTAGGGAGGCAGCTTCACCTAACCCATGTGGTAGGAACCTAAGGCATCCCCTGCCTGCATCTGTGCATTGATCTGGTATCAGTTTTCTCGGTCTAATTTCAAGCTTCTTTGCCCAGTTAAGGAGCTGCAAGGTCTCAAGTGGGGGGCAAGAAAAGCAAAAGACCATAAATTCTTTGTGGATTTATTATTATTTCTGGTCCCCCACCCACCTCCCCTGGCTGTGAAAGTCTGGGAGTTGGCACTTGTTAGTTGGCTTTAGGGAAACATGCCCTTACACTATTGTTGCCTTAAAAGAAACTGAAATTTTAGCAAGTTTAATCTGCCTCACTAATGTATGTAACAGCAATTATTATTCAACAAAATAAAAGGGTTTAGGAAAGTGGAATTAAAGGACACTGGCCAGCAAAATGCTTTTAACTACCCTCTCTTCCAAGTGTAACAAAACTGGAAGAAAATAATACTAATAGAAGTATTTTAAACCTGTGTATATATATGCATAATTAGATCTGTATAAATATAACAAATGGTCTCTGCTGGCTTCAAGTCTCAGTGTCTTTTAAGACTATCAGAGCTCTGGGCTTTTGTTTCGTTTCCTTCAGCCTCATGGGGTCAGAGAACCTCCTGTAGGAATGACAAGAAGTTGGGCTGGACAAACAACACACAACCAGATCCATCATGCTGTTGGGGTGGCTGCAACAACTGACATCAAACATGTTAACAACAACTTGAAAAGCTGTATGGCTGTCAGAGCTGCTGGGCATGTATGCAAGCAGCAGGCGTACACTGGGGTATATGCACCAGGTAGGAAGCAAGGGCCAAACACCAACCCCACAGTGACCATCAAAGGCCTGGCTTTCTGCAGCTTTGGTTGTCTGCTTGTGTTGTGGGGACCGTTCTGAGCTTCCCGATGATGTCAGCAGTGGAAAGGAATATGAGACTGAAGGGAACAAGAAACTTCAGAAGGAACACAGTGTCACGTCTGTTTGAAGGTCTCATTTTCAAACTTGATGCAGTGTGTCAGTCAGGTTTTTTTGTGGGGCAGTGGGGGTAAGCAGGATCTCAACCATCAACCCTGTAGCCAGAAGCCAAGCCACACCAGCAGTAATACCAGCAGGCCTGGGTGTCATTGTACCAATTTTCCTGATGGAGCTATGCCACTGTGAAAGAGCTGTCAAGAGCCACTGCTGCATACTAGGGAGACAACTTGAGAAAGAGACAGAATGAAGACTATGGCTGAGTAAATGAAATCTTCATGATCCTGTGCTTTTTGCCTCAGAGAAAAGTCTGGTTGAAATGGCAGGCGAATGCTCAGCAAGCTGTCTGCAATGGCCAGCTTGAATAAGTACACACTCTGCGGCTTCCAAATTTTCTACTCAAAGCAGGACATCCACAGAGTAATTATGTTATTCATTAATCCCTGCCCAAATGCTGCAATTAGCAAAATGCTGCTTGTTACTTCCACCGGTTTGCTGTGAGAACAGTTAGGCTGCATCACTTTCTTCAGGTTCTCAGGAAGGGCTGAACAGTGTGAAAAGGAAAGTCCTGCTATGCTTCATCATGCAAACTTCTCTTTCCCCTGCCCCAGTGCCGTAAGTCAGTTGATGCGTTTCTGAAGAAGGGAAGTACAGTTTGTATCATGAACTCAAGACCAAGCTCATACAGTAAGAAATATATTTATAGGATACTGTTTGTGTGTATTTACGTATCCAGATACATTTAGCTGACATATAAAGCGACAGACAAAACGTTTGCTCGAATGAAAAGCTGACCAAAATCTGCACGGAAAGTTCTCATTTGTTAGTGGAGGCAGTGTAGGTTGAGCATAGCAAAAGATATTGCATCATCTGGTCCCATTAAGCTTTAAAGAGGTAAAATATGAAGAACTACTAAGGCTATGAATTATCTTATTACGATAAAGGTAATTGCTTTAATATTGACATGCATTTAAAGAAATAATGCAGTGACCAACAGTAAAATCAAAACCTCATTGAACTACAGGTTGTTATTTTAATGTCTCATGGTAACACAGACAGAAGGGGCTCTGCCCACCTGCCAGCTGCATGGTTAGGGCATCTGTCCAGAAGTATCGAGTTGGGCTTTTTTTTGTCTGTGCTGGGCAGGATTTGAGTCCACAGATCAGCCTTCTTCCAAAAAAGGCCTTAACTGACGGGGTGAGGCAATTTCAGTTGCAGGCATTCTGTTCTTCTTGTTGAAGTCAGGTTACAGCACAGAAAGGAATCATGTTGTGGAGAAAGAAAATAAGAAGTGAGCCTAATTTTGTAACCTTATAAATGGGCTTCTTTCCTGGAAGTAGTGAGCCTGGCCTCTGGTCCCTATGCAGAACTTTTCCACTTGGAAGTCTTCTAATAAAATGTGTAACCCGCCATCCAGAGCTAAAAGGAAAACCTTCCCCTCTTTTGCATTGAGAAGTGCCTCAGAGATACTTTGCAATGCTTAACTTCTACCAGCGAAGGGACTTAAGGAGTCCTAGAGGAAATGTGTGTTTTACATGCTCAGAAGTACTTCGTAAATTATTTTTAATTCAGCATCCCTGTAGCATATGATAAGTTTAGTTATGACTGAAGGTTGCAGCAAGCACATTTTACAATTTTAGTAAAATAACAAACGCGGAATTTGATTATTTCACTCTGAACATACAAACCACCAGGTAACATGAAAGCAACATTCTTTTTGTGCAAGACCAGTTTAGCAAGAGATTTCTAGTTTGGTGCAAAATATTTGTCTTAAGTGTCTCTAATTTTTCTTTCCTGGTAATGATTTTTAGGCTTTTCTGTTTCTCCTGGGATACCTTCCCACCCAGTAGCCACGATGCCACCCCTTCCGTGCTTTCCAGCTACTTTCAATTCTGTCCAGTTCCCATCAGAAAATTCTTCCCAAGTTGAGAGCCTAGAGTGCTTACCGACCTCTCCCTTGGCAATGCGCTCTGCTTGGCAAAGCAGATCCCCGCCGTTCATGCCAAACGAGAGCAGTTCAGAAATCTCAGGAGAGCACGTGCAACTTTCAGATTCAGGTGGGTAAAAAGTGCTGGAAATCTGAAACTAAAGCTATTGTGCCAATCCTGTGAATTTTTGCCCTTGCTAGTGATTATTACTGATTTTATTGCAGGTCAGGGGAAGGTGCTTTGTTTTTTTGATGGCTTGTTATAAAAGCTTTTAAAGTATTTTAACCTTGATTTTTTTTTTTTACTTTTTGAATCACAGTCATTCTTCCTCTCATAGTGACAGAGAAATTTGGCCTTGTAGGTATAAATGGAGCAGAAAGTCATTCAATTGGAAAAGCTAAGCTATATGAAGTAGGGAGTATGTTATATTTAGGGGGAGAAGAATAAAAAGTAGGAAGTGGATATAGCTTCCAAAGGTGAGAGAATGTGTTTCTTTAGCAAAGAAGGCCTGGTCTTCATCAGCAATCTTGGTGTTTCTCACATTGATATGGAGTCACATCATTTGGAGGAAAAACAACGTAAACTGCCATTTGGCATCTTCTCTTTGCTACATTTAGCCAGAGTTTTCTTCTGTGGGAAGACACCAAAGGGTGAGAAACAAGAAAGAGCGATTTGCAAGAAATCAAAAGTTGATTTCAAAATGGGGTGAAGATGAACAAAAAAAGCGGGAATGAAACTGCTTAAAGAGGAAGAGGATGTAAATCAGACCCGCATCCTGGATTTCTTTGAACTTTTATAGCAAGACCTGACTGTGATGCTGTGAGACAGTCCCATAGTAGAATTGAAACTTTAATTTCCTATTCCTCAAGGTAGCTCAGGACCAGTACTCTCACTGAAAGAGCCTTGTCTCCTTCTCGTGCCTGGCACTATTATTTTCTTGCTGGGTTAACCTGAACCCGGGTCAGTTGCCTAGTAAAGTTTATCAGAGAGCTTCAGACATACTTCAGCCAGCATAGATCAGGGAGTAGTAGATGAGGAAAGCAAGAACCTGAGAGCAAGAACATATTAGGACAAGGCGGGGTATGACTGCTTTTTTTGACAGCAGCGCTGACTTAGACGTGCTTTGTTTGTGTAAAACTAAAGCTTGAAGTTGCAGAGGTCTTATTGCATCAGGTTAACTCCTGACTGGCAGTTGCTCAGTGCAGTTGCCTTTGAAATTTGCTTCAGTTGAATGTGTGCTTGAGGACTGGAATGAACAGAGACCTTCCTAACTGCTGGGAGGCGTGTGGGTTTTTACTGCTGGTAACATAAACATGAGTGTACCAACAGCTTGTATAACTCTTCACATACTTATTTAAAGGGATAAGCACCGAGCCGTTGCTTCAGTGTACTGGGAGCCCCACAAAAAAACTTTCCAGACAAGATGCTCAAGAAGAGAACAGAAAAGAAAACAAAGGTGAATTACACAGCTGCTTGCACGTTGTTCTGTAGTAGTGAGTAGTTCAGTACTGTCTAGCAAAGTGTCTCCACTGCAATGTTCTGCAGTGAACACAATAACCAAGCATTAGAAATCTCTAGAGGCAAGGAGTACAAATGATACCGTTTGCCCTTTCCTTATTTCCAGCAGCTAGACGTGAGGATCAGGAGCCTCTTTTTTTTGACAGATTTCCCTCCACTAACTCAATTCAATTGTATTCTCAAAAAGTATTTTCAAAAATCAAAATCTTGCATATGTTGTTGAAAATATAAACATTTCTAATTTATTTTATTATGTTTATTTTTCATTCGTTCGTTCATTCATTCATTCATTCATTCATTCATTCTCTAAAGGCTTTGCTTTCATTGACCTTTTTCCTGCTGCTTAGATAACAGGCAATTAAAAGAAAAGAGTTTCCCTGAAACTTTTTCTGCTGTCAAAGAAGAACAAAGAGAACACGTAAAGGAGGTGATTCCTCCATCTCCCTTTGGCATAGAGGGGAAGGTGAAGACTGGAAACATAGAAGACAGGTGAGAAATTATCTTAATCGGTCAGTCAAGATACAAAAGCATGTTTTCTTTGATTGTACACATACTGTATGTGTTATATTTGCAACACAAAGGCTCTTTCCTTTGCTTGAGAGTGGCAGGTATGCACGGGCAGAGACAGGACAGGTCTGGGGACTGGCAGCTGATCTACTTCTATATGATAGGATGCTAGTATAGTCAATTTAAATGAGCTGGTCTTGCAACTATGATCTTTGAAGGACAGGAGTAAGGCAAAAATTATCAGGGAGAGATAACTTCTGCTATGCCATCATTTCTTCTGCAGTGGCCATCAGTTTGTGATAGCAGCATCATCCTGAGTAGCTCATTCATTCTTGTCCTTGCTCTGCCTCTTCAGCTGTGCCAAGACCAATTTTTATGTGCCTATATAATGAACAGGTAGTGAAGTAATCCTTGTTAAAATTATCTGGAGAGAGGAGAAATGTAACTTTTAACTTGGATCAGTTCTCTGATCTGGTTCATCACTGCATTGCAAAAGGAGTTGTACCAGCACACTGAGTGGGTGCTCGTGGCTAGGCAAGAATGGTTTGGTTGGCATTAGTGATGAAATAAATGCTCATAGAGTTGTTACCTTTCCTCAGCTGATGCAGATAGAAGCAGCATCTTTTTGGCACACCAATCCTTCCATCAAGTATAAAAGAGAAGCAGCAAACTTCTAAGTACAGACTTAGAGTAATTGTCATGAGTGTGTTATAGTGCATTAACCATGTGGGAGTTGGGCAGAGAAGGAAGATGGGGACCTCCAGAGCAAAAGGCTGAGAAGAGGTGACAGGACCATAAGCACCTCTGGGCAAGTGGGCCTGTCCACATATACCTTTGGGGATCAGAAGTGAGCTTTTGAAGTCCATCTCCCAGTCACCCCCACTTGTTGTGCTTTAATTCACATTGTGGTCTTAGCATGAGCTGGATGAAACTACAGCACAGAATGTACTCCAGCTCTTTGTGACATTTTCACTATGGGACCAGGCTTCAGTTGGTTTGAAGTAAACTTCCCTGAAATGCATATTGTCTAACATTGAGTCCTCAGCAACAACAGTTTTGCTCTACAAATCTAACCCTACTAGGCCATGCTGAGTGCTAACAGACAGAGCCAGACTTACAAATAAAAAGATTACCCTTGGTACAGTGGTGTTGGGTGGAGGCTGGGTATAGAAAGAACAGTGATGATGTGTTGTGTAACCAGTAACCCTATTAAACCCAAGATTTTTTAATATTCAGTAGAAATTATTAAGAAGTGCCTAAATTAAGGCTTTGAACACATTTCCAATGCAATATGTTCATGTATGATATATTATACTTCGTTTAGAGTCAGTGTTCAATTTGTCCCTCCGCAACATTATGGAAATTATTTTTCTCCTCTGTCGCTCTTCACTAGCTAATTCAAACCACCCTGTCAGAGAGATAGTGAGCTCTTTGTGACTGTAACCAGCTCTAGTCTGAAGAAAATGCTTGAAATATTTTCCTTTTGACTGTTTTATATTTTTAAGGAGAGACTGATAACAGCCAAAAAATATTACTTGCTAAAAGCATAATTAATGTTTAGTCCAGACAGGATGTTTTAAAGTGAGAATTAGGTGTCACATAATAGTGGGCTTTTTACTTACATGCTTCACATTTAAAAAAACTTGGAGAGAATATTTTCGTTCTAAACTCAGCATCAGCTCGGTGACAATCATCGAAGGAAAATTAGTTGGAGAATCTTAAAAATAAGTACCTCCCTGTTCCTTGTCTAGGCCAGTCACACCAGCAATTGGCATTAGACAGAAGCCTTCTGAAGAATTTGTTGAAGAACAACTTACAGTAGACAATCATCTCATAACAAAACAGCAGAAGGAGCAGCAGGTACTGTGCCATTGGTGCATTTACTTTGTTTTTGATAAGTTCTCATGGACTTGAGTGTTGCATGGGCTCTGTTTTGGCTTATTGCATGGCAGCACATTTTTCCACTCTTCTTTCATGTGACATTGGAAGATTTTTCCCAAAAGTAAAAAACCTGTATTACTGGGTCATAGTCATATTCCCCAATGTTTCCCAACAGATTCTTCTCTTTCCACATACTTTCTGGGTCATAGTTTGTGCCCGTGTCTCAACATACTTAGCTAAATTAGACCTCAGGGTTGATTCTGTTAGTTTATTTCATAATAAACGGTCTGTGCAGTCTCCTACGTGCCACTAATGTGAGAATGGAGGCATTTCCAAATACAGTTTTTATACAAAGGCCAAGTAGAGTGATACTGTTCTGCTTTTTTGCCGTATGTGCAGTTTGAGATAAATTTATGTCTGACACCTCTAGGTGTCAGACTCAGCATTTTGTTAGGCTTGCCTTGGAAGATGCACGTTTCATCACTCGGGAATTTTCTCTGTGTCTCTCTGGCAAAATAATATCTCAAACTGATGCATTTATATATTTCTGCGTCACATTCTAAAAACCACTCAAACTTTATTTAAAAAAATAGATAGAACTTGTCTCATCTTCTATTATATAAACGCTTAGCACCATCTTAACTATCTGAGTCTACTAATGAATTAATGGAGGCGTCACATAGCAACTGCTTCTAAAAGTTCTCGTACCTTCCCTGTAGTCTCAGGGCTGTTACTTATGCACTCAGTTATCCATAGTCAGTGTCTTTAAGACTTCTAGTGTCTCAGCTTTTTCAATTATAAACATCTTCCTTTCTGGAGAATGATTCTCAGACTGTGATTGTCAGGATTTTTGGTGTTTTTTTCAGAGCAAGGCAAAAGTAACACCTCGGAAGGCTTTTCTGAAACGAAAAGAAGGTATGGCAAGGCTCAAAAAAAATAAAGAGAAGCCCTTAAAAGAAGAGAGCAAGCATTCCAGAAGAGATGGTTTGGATTGCTGGGGTCGTTTCTCCCAGCCTGGCCAAGTGGATGCAGGCATTCTGCAGCCAGGGGAATGCTCTCAGTTAAATCTACAGGTCAGTAGCTCCATGCAGATGGGTACACATGAACAAAAAGCAGACTGTGCTTTAGCTGAGCTGGACATAAAGGCTCAGACTGGCTGTGAAGCAAAAGTAGTTGAGCAAAGTGCAGAAGAAAAAGAAGTGATTGGAAGAGATGAAGACACAAAAGAAAATCCTGTTGACTCGTCACAGAGAAAGTGGCCTGAAATCCTGCAACCATATCCTGAAACAGTAACAGAAATGAACCTACAAGTAGATGAGGAAAGGGAAACTCATCATATGGATCCTCTAGGGCAAGCAGGCAGAACCGATGGACCTGTGGAGGGCACCCTGCAAAAGGACCTAGGTAGGGTGGATCACCCTCTGAAGGGTCATCTCACAGAGGGAGCAAAAACCCCCTTGGAAGTCCTAAAAAAGCATTGTCCACTTCAGAATTTAGAAACAGATTGCATCAAGGAGGCTGAGTGGAGTGCAGGCCCTGCATTCACACAGGGCCAGAAGTGGATTCAGGTATACCCACAGGAACTTGTTTTGGGGAGCCAGAGCTCAGAAAGCAAAAGACAAATCCATACCGGGTTTAAGATGGTCAATGATAAAATAGTAAAAATTACACGTAGCTCACCTGAGGCTGTGGAGAAGGGAAGCTCATCCTCAGCCTTGCAGCAGAAGTGGCAAAGGAAGGGGACAGCTGCCTCGACGTGGTGTGTTGCATCTTTGTCCTGTGAGTCAAGCTGCTTATCCTCCAACAGTGACGATGACCCCAAATCTCACCATGCTCAGTATCCCTCCCAGCATGGGCCTCGGAGAGTAGATCATACTGATGGACATTTGGATCTCTCTGATGATGATTATGCTAGTGATGAGCCCAGTGGAACTGAAAAAATATCTGTTAAAAGGTACAGCAGATCACCCACAGGGAAGCAAAATATTCAAGCAATCTCAAGACAACAAGGTCCCTCCTGCAGCACAAGCAGCAGTGATTCCAGTACTGGGGCTGTCAGTCTGAAAGGGAGCAAGGCTCGTTCTTCTCTTCAGCAGTCCCTGTTTCATCTCACGAGACTGAAAAGGAGAGAGCATGAGCGTATATCAAAGAATGAGAATAGGGCCAGGGATGTTAAAAGCCTAAATATGCCATCCTCAACAGTGACTGGTGAGATTCCTGCTTTCAAGATTAAAGAAACCCCTCCAGTGGAGAAACCACAGAAAAAACTGTTTACAGACGCATTAGGTAAGGATGCGTAGGATCAGTCAAAATCACTTTTCCTACTTGCAGTAATCACCGGGACAGAAATACTAACTTCCAATGGCTCTCAATGGCTCTGTGACAACTTGCTAAGCACACTCTACTCCGCATCAGGCTGCTGTTAGAAAAGGGTTCCTGAGGTGTCTTTTAAAGTTACATTAAAAATAAGGTTGAACTAACACCTGGCATTCACATTCCTGAAAAGGAATTCAGCTACTGATACTGATATATCCCCAAATCCTTTTCATTTATTGTGATTTGTAGGACTTGGATTGCACTACTAAGGATTATTCTGGGAATGGAATACTTGCATAATTAGTCAAAGATATGTTAATTTTGTTTGATAGATTAAGCAATAAAGCTTACTGCACTTATGCAGTCTGGGCTTTTAAATACGTAGAGAGAGTACATAAATATTCACAAAGTTCTGTGTACTAACATAGACCTCTTTATAGAACAAAATCAGAACATCCTTACCAGAGAATTAGAAACTGGTGTGTATCACAGAGGAACCCCTTCACTGACTAAGGTGAAAGAAGAACAACAGAAAGCAATGCATTTTTGCAGGTAAGTCTGTATACACCAGAAATTGATTTGAGTGTGCAGTAAGGCCCATATTTCCTTTAGGATCACCTGGCTAATAAAGATTCATCCTTATTAACTAGCCTCTTTTCAACTGTGTCTATATTGTTTCAGAAATGAAACACTTATTTAGCTGTCTAGATAAAAAGTAAAGTGCCTAACTGAAGGGGGTCAAGTCTGAAAATACTGGTGCAGTTTGGGTCTTAAAGCTGAGTAATGCTAAATGCTTTTTATAAGTTGCTGAAGATCTTCAGATTGCACTGAAATCAGTAAGAATTCAGGTTAATTTATTTTATAGAATCAGGCTTCTGATGGAGTAAAGGATAAATGTATCATACAACATTCACATCAGGGTAGCCCATATTTCCAAAGTTAACAAAAAGTGTATAGCATATGTCAATGACAACAGCATTGTTATTTCAGAAATACCTATCTTCAGACTACATTGAGGATGTGCTTGGTACCATAGAGATGAAGAACTTGAAAATTCAAGAGAGTTGCTTTTGTAATTATTAAATGCTGAAAATAATTTTGGTTTTGTTTTGTTTTACATCTTCATAGAAGTGAAATAATTCCTTACCACAAAATCCCTGCATGAAATTAGTTTTGAAACATAGGGTTAGAATGGAAGTGCCATCACAACTACAATTAATTACAGGTTATGTAAATGCCTCTAAAGAAAATTTAGCATTCTTACAATCAAATCAAATATATATTTTTTAATGTGATGAAATCTGTTAGAAGTTACTAGGTACCATCTACTGTAAACACAGGAGAGACTCCTTTTTACATTTCAAGCCGAGTTCCTAACTAGTGCCCAATAAGCATAATTATTGCTTTGGATTTTTAATATATAATACAAACTAAGAAATTATTTTTCACATCTGCATGTTCATTCCTTTTGATTTCAAAGACCATGGGATTAGTGTCAAAGAATATTTCTAAATTACATTTATCATTTTGTATGATTTCCTCCTACAGCTGTCTTTTAGCAAGATACTTTCAATGTCTTAAAAATAAATGATTTGATTAAAGATCCTTCTTGTTTGTAGCTATCACAGCTGACTGTGATAGGAGTTCCAGATGTGAATATTTGTGTGATTTGGCAGTTCATAAACCTACTAATGAAATTAGGTACTGCTTTTACTTTTACTGATGTAAATTTTGGCTGTGTGGGGATGTATTGGTGGAGAATTACTGCAGTGCACTCTCTGCCAGCACTGCATTCTCTGCCTGCTGACAATGCTGCCTCACAGGTGACATGGCTTTGATTTTTTCATAATAGTGCAGGTTTTCAGAAGAGTTTTCTGTGCATTTATTCATGTCATTAGCCAAAGCAGCCTCTAGCGTTTTCACACAGATGTTTATCAAAAAATACCTGCCTAGTACAATGTGTGCAACTTCTCACTCATTTTTTGTAATTTATGAGCTAAAACTAATTGCAAAAGACAGCTTCTCCTCCTTGACTGCATTGACCCTGTACTGATGTATGCAATCTCAGAATCTGCTCCGTATTTTTAAACCAGTAAGCCTACTAGGAACACAAGATAGCCACTACATTGATAGCGTTTCACTCGTGCCATATTGACAACTTGTGCTCGTGGGAAGCAATGAAAATCCTTTTGAGAGCTGCATGACATGCCTGGACCTGCCCAGTCTCTCCATTCTTTCGTTTCCAAGCAGTTTGTTTTTAGACCTTTGCAGGCACGAATCACATAGGCAAGAGGGTGAAAACAGTTGGGATGTATGTATCTAGGGCCTAACAGAGCCTGCAGAGTGCCTCTGGCTCCACCCTCGCAGCACTGAGGTAGTTACTGTTGACATCAGTCAGAAGATTTAGGGATGGTCATTTCCTTGTTCCTTCAACAAGGACAACTTGTTTGCCATTTTTAATACATCATTTCTTTGTAGTATTGAATCTACACTCTTTCTGGACCAACAGCAGTAGCCAGCAGGTTTGGGGTTTTTTCCCATCTGTATTTCGCTAAAAGGCTTTTTCTCGGAAAAAGACCTTTGTTTCATGTATGTTTTTGCCTCACAGGCAGCCTGCTGCAATGTGCCTCATGCAGAGGTACACCTGGGACTCATGCAAGAATTTCAGTTAGCACAAAGTACTTAGCCTTTTTTTTCTATATTTTATAACTGCGATTTGCACCTAGCTCCTATTTGCAACTTCTAGCTAGGGTATAAGCTGATTATCTGAGGCTCCAAAGAACTATTATGTGTGCTTCTGGCGTCCTTGGTTATTATGTTTCCTCAGGCCAGGGTCTGTTTTCTAGCCTTGAGGCAAAGCACAGCATAACACCTCCATATGACTAACCTGTTTTACCCTGCAGACCTAGGTGGCTGCACACGAGTTGTCTGATGGATATGTTCCCTGGTCTTTGCTAACCTCCAAACCTTGCCCAGCATTGCCTAGTACAGTGCTGGATGGCTGATGCCAAGACCAGAGGTCGTGCTAGCCATGTGGCTCTCTGGGCAATTGCATGCTTGGGTTCATGCTCCAGCTCTGATTAGTTCATTTGTATAGATGTAACTCTTGTGCAATTCTGAAGAGGTTGATATCAGCTGAGCTGCTGGAAGGAATAGCTCTCTGGATTTTATTTTACAGGGTGCAAGAAACTTAAGGCAGTACCGTTCAGTCTTCAGTGGAAGAAGTTTTATATAGATCTTGCATCTTGCTTTTGTTCTAGTATATTGTGTTTCAGGTAAACTGGTCTGGATATGGAGCAGTGGTAGGCTGGATATAATCAAGCAGGGGCTGTATTAGCTAATTTAACTGTATTATTGTGAAGAGAATTAATATTTCTATTAACTATTGATAAGACTTTGGTTTTAGCATGCCTTTAACTGGAATATTAGATAGGCTTATTATGATAGAAAAAAAATAAAATACAATAAAAAAAAATTAGGTAATTAATTGAGTTGTAAAGAGCAGCAGGATAGGGGGAGTTTGTTTATCTCTTAGTATCTTTGAGAACTTTCATATTTTGCTGCTGAAGTTCTAAACTCCGTTACTAAGAGGAAAGCATGAGGTCACGGCTGTCTCCTGTAGATCTTGTTGCTTTTCGAGTAATAGTGATGAGCAGATGGTGGCTGTAGGTCATGAAGTCAGCTGAAGCAGGAAGCTAAAAAATAATTTAAATCGTACTAAAATGAACTAATCAGCTGGATTACAGTCATACAAATATACTTCATTTGGGGATATGCAAAGATTTATACTCGTCCCCTCTTGCTGAGTTTTTAAGTGCACTTCCAGACCACTCACACCTTGAGACATTGAGTTCAAAGGCAAAATCTCTTCTGGGTGCTGAGCTCCCACATTTAACTCTTGGAGTATATTTACCTATGGAAAGTAAAGTACTTTATCCCCTTTCATTCAGGTCCATGGCTGTTCTCATTTGTAGGAATGACTGGGCTGCCTTGCACGATGAAGTGCTTCTTAGGTGCAATGCCAGGGAACAGGCTGTGCCTTCTGCAGATCTGCCCTGATTTAGCTATCTCTATGAACAGAAAATGTGTTTGAAAGCCTCTAAGTTCATGGTCATTATGTTGTCAGAAAATTTCAATGAGAATTTTCCCATCTACTCAACAGAATAAATTTTGCAGCTGAATGCATGCTTGAGTGTTCCCAGTGATGAAGGACCTGAATTTTGACAAGTGCTGATAACTTGTTGCCACTCCCAGCAGTATCAGCATATATGGGACATGTCCAAGACCTCCAAAAATCATGCCCAAAGAAGGCACATCTGAAGACAGTCCTTTTTAATAGTCTTTGTGCCAACTCTTTGTTTGCCTTCTGAACAGAAAACAAATGGACCAGCTCAAGACTGTCAGGAGCCAGGAGCTGACTCACCCTTTGGAATGCAATAGAGACAAAATTCACCCACTGCAGAAAGAAAAAATTGCCCATAGCAAGTTCAAAGGAACAGCTAGAGTCACTGGAGAAAACGTGAAATCAGAAGAAATACAAGTAAGCTGTCTTCTGTAGAATAAATATGCAGTTCTCAACAATTAGTATCCTTCCATGCAGGCATCTTATGGTAGCACATAAATCCTTCCATTTGGCACAGATGGCCAATTATCCATTCTACTTCTTGATGACAGTTGTGTGTACAGTGAAGATTTTTCAAGTTAATAGGACATTGCCTTGTTTTATATTTTAAATGTACATCCCACTTTCTTTATATAAGAAAAAAATAAGGTTATGCTTTGTATTTTGTAAGGAAGGGAGGGAGGTTCCCATGTTCCTTGTACTTCCTTGTACCGGTTTTCCCAGATCTGAGCTGGCTCTTGAAAAATTTCCAACTCCTGCCATAGTGGGCCTCACACCTTTTTGATATAGAGAGTCATTGTGCCAGTGGCAAAGAGTTATTGGCCATCTTTCTCTATTCTCATCCCTGAGCCGGGAGTTTGTTGATTGTTTACTTTAAACTACCCTGACCTTTGACTTTGAGGTGTTTTGATGATTTCTAGCTATGTATCTAAAAACCTAACCTGCCTAATAACATCCCTGACTCATTTATTGTGGTTTGTTCTAAGTTCCTTTAGGGGATTCTGTCTGTTTGGATCATCTATTTCAGCCTCCTTAGTGATAAAGCAACCTCTGAATATCTGCGGCTATTAACCCTATTAAAAATAGCTAGGCACAATATGACTTTAAGTAATTTTCTAGAAGAGTCACTGATAAAGAGAAGGAAAAAATGGTGAGCCATGTGAGACAGTGATAAAGAAGATGGGGGCAGCTAAAAGCTATATTTTTATAGGATAAAAAAGTAGGCAATGCTAATGCTCAGAAACGTCTGGAACAATGTTCTGCTGCAAAAGGATGTCTAAACCAGACTGATATATTTGACAGCAAACTGACAATTTCAATTATCTTCTTGACTGAAAAAGTTTCAGAGCAAATGAGACTGGCAAGACAGTACTTTGCTCAAACTTTGTATACTTTCTATATTTTTCATTAGTACATTTTTGAAATACATATTTTTGTACCATACACATAGTGAATGTTTTGTCTGCTCATGTTCCGTTTCTCTAGAGGTAACATTTATAACAGGAAATGATTATCTGTTTCAGTGAGGTTATTTTACTATTTTGAATAAAAATATTTTTAATATCCTCTCTGCACAATATTTTGAAACACGAGCTTTATTTCCACCTGTGATTTTTTAAAAAAATTGTGAGAATTTCTGCCAGGGAATAATTGTGTTTCCTGACTAGGTCTAGCACTAGAGATGAAGTTTGAAAGAATTGTTTCGATCTTCTGTTCTGACCTGATAGCATAATGAGTACAGGTTCAGAAAGTTAGTTTTCCACAACACGATTACAACACACTTTCTGAGACACTTATCTGTGTGATTCCCAAGTTCGGAAGTTTGCTTCTTCTTGAAAATGGCCAACGGATGTGCCAAATTCTGACCAGGCAGCTCATAGCAAAGAAAGGATGGTGATGAGGACACAAGTGGACAGATACACAAATGAGGGGAAAGTAGGAAAGGGTTGCACGTGACAACTGATTGACTACAGAGCAAAATTCACATTTCTAGCTTAACTCCACATGCACCTGCAGTGTCCAGCATGAGTGCTTTGAAACAAGAGGACTCAGAGTTGGCATCAGCACTGGTGAGGGAAGGAGAAGGGAATAGGGAAAAATAACGGAGATGCACGTATATGGAGAAGTCCTCTCCAAAATGCACCAAATTTCACTACCTTCACTTTCCTGAACTTAGTTGAAAATCATGTGTTTGCGGTCCCCTGCTATTTGTAAGGACCATTTAACTAATCATGTGTCTTTGTCACTACGTGAAGATCTGATGAACTGGCATTTTTGCCATTAAAATATACCTTGTATCCTTGCCTTTTTTTGAAAATATACACATTTAATGGTGTTTGTTTGCATGATTAGTTTACATTTCCTGATTTTCCTTCACACAGCAAGGACTTTGCTCACTTTGTAACTATTGGTTTGTTTTAAATACAGGAGTTTGCAGAGTAGTGGGGTTTTTTGTTTGGCTGGTTGGGTTTTTTTTGAGAAATAATTTCAAGTGTGTTCTTTTTATATTACAGACCTTTATATTGAAGACCTTTTTACTGTAGACCTTTAAGCAGAACAAAAGACTCTATGCTCCCTTCTGGGTGTGTAAGGTGGGCATGCCTAGTCCAGAGCTGGCAATGACATGGCACATTTTTTTTTCTACTGGTAGATATTAAAACAGCAGATTGCAGGACTGCAGGAGGAGTTCAAGAGAAATGAGTCCTGCTGGCACGCTGCCTATGGCAAGCTGAGAGACCAGGTTGAGAAGCTGACCAGGCAGAACATGGAGCTTCGAGACGAGCTCAGAGTTTCAGAACATCAGAGATGGAAAGCAGAAAAAAACCCAGAAGCTGTGAATTTCATGGACAGAAAATCAGAGACCCCGGTACTGGCAGATATTATCTGTTTAATAGTGTCTGAAAAATTGAGGCATAGTTTTTCTTTGGAGCTGGCAGGTGTGAATACTTTTCCCCCATTCCGTCCGTGCTTAGCCTGAAGGGGGGCAGAAATCAGCTCTGTAGTATGCCATGTTAAAATATACTCTTTGTATGGCCCTCTTCCACTCAGCCTTAGTTATCCACGAGGTGGGTACCTCTTAAAGGTGATTCAGCCAACCTATCTTAGACACTTACATCAGGGCAGATGTCTTCCCCTACTAACTAGGGAAGGAGTCTACATAACTAATTTACATTCAGTGCCTAAAGTAGACAACTAAAGTCTCCTGAAATTAATTCTAGTAGTTATGTATATAATGTCATTTACTTTTTTAATAAAACAGTTCTTCAGCCAGATGCAGACTGGTTTCTGGCAGTAGGTATAGTGACACCTTTTATTAAATCTCATTTCAGTTCTTATTTTGTGCTGTAAACTTTATGGGAAGAAAACACTGTCAGTGGCCTGCCTTACAAAGGCACAAGTTGGACTCCTTAATGGGAATTATACTGGGGCGGAGCAGGAAAGACAATCAGGGTGGAAAATACAGCTGGCTAGTGTAAATGTCTCTGGTGATCTCCTGAAATCAAAGGGGTTTAATCATAGGTTGACAGATTCTATTACCCTTTCTCATTCAATATCCCATTTGTTTAATATACTTGTAAGGTTAGTTGCTACCTTTCTATATAACCAAGTAACTTCATTTAAGGGAGTAAAAGGAAGGAAGAAGAATGCTGTTATCCACTTGATACACAGGAGACAGAAAGTCTTGGTGAAATTAAATGTTTCAGAATATAATTTAAAAGACAGAAGTCTGGTTTGAGTGGGTCATTTCAACTCCTTGTGTATCCAAGGGAGAAAAATATGTGCCCTTAAAGGGGCACAAAATGATCAATATCATCCTATGTGCATCGAGGCAACTAAAACATCTTCTAAATGGTGCAGTCTGGTGAGATGGATCCTACTCTTCCACAGAGTGGCTGAACCTAGGAGAAAATAAAATTGATCCATTTATTCCTAGGTATTTCACTAATTTGCAAATCTAGTATCTAGTAATGTATCTTTAAAAGGTGTTAGAACGACCAATTAACCCGTCCTTTCTTTATGGAGTGAAGAAGTTTTGGTCTCTCTTTTTATTTGATTTTTCACCTAACACTATTAAGTTCTGTTGAAAATGTCATTTCAAGTTACATTTCACTTTACTTTGAATTTTCCCAAACCTCCCTGTTCGTATGACCCATCCTTTTATAGATTGTGAAGGTCAAGAAAAAAAAAAATTAGTGTCACATGTACAGAAAAAAAAAATTACAATAAAAGCAAAGAAAAAGCTAATTGACTTCTGTTGAGGCCAGATTTCTGTATTATTTCTACTGCTTTGGGACATTTGGTGATGTAGAACTATGAAAGTAATATTAGAATGCTGTATATAAAGCTCCTAGGATGCCATAATCAAAGATTGTTATGTCCGATACTGGGGAGTTCAGCAGAACAAGATCTGTAATTTCATTCGTTGTGTTTAAATATCATCATTTTTATTACATCAGAAAACCAGATGGCTTTGAGGGTTGTTTGATTCTACTAGCTGTGACTTGAACTTAAAATTATATATTTATAACAAGTTTTCCATCAGGTTGCAGAAGCTATTCTGCGAGAGACAGCATCTTCATCCAAACAAGAAGAAAGATCACAGAGAAATAATCACAAGAGCCACAGCATCCCTCATGTGGGGCCAAAGACATCTTTGCAGAAACACTTCTTTAGAGATGTGAATAACAAAGTATGCATTCCTATTGCCGGTAGTCACTTTTCCACAGTTCCAAATATTTATTTAAGAGAATGTTCTTTGGAATCAAAATTTGTGCAAATGAAAGTCTCTCTGTAAGCATGGTCATGTTTTCTTGCAGTGGGCTTGTCCTGTGATTCAGTGTAACTTTGCTTGTAGCTTTTCTTCTGGTTTTGCAGTAGCAGGAAACAAAATTTTTTTTCCGTTTCCAGACCTAACTGAATTGCCTGTTTGCAGATATGCTCTGAATTCATTGTACCTACTACTTCACAGACTGGTTTTACAGGCAACCGCCATACCTTGCTTCAGCAAACCATAAATCCAGTATTTTGACATTTGAGGCCATACTTACCAATAAACACTAGTGGCCTTCTGCCTGATAAAGACCAAGGGAAAATCACCTAGCTTTTTACAAGCTGAGAGATGCTTGTTTTTGACTGGTATGTCTATGACTGCTCCTCCACAGCCAGCTTACCGTGTTTCTTACACATTTCACTGTTCAGAATATATAGCTATCTAAATATCTTGTGCTTTTCTTTCTCTTGGCTTTGTATTTCTTGCTTCTTATTATGAGCATCTTGATTATTACAAGTCTACTTTCTTCCTTTTGCTCACATTTAACTGAAATCTGTGCTTTGCTCAAGGGAACAGTCTCTCTGAAATTCCCCCTGCCTTCTGGAAACTAATATCCCAACTCCATTGGCTAAAGCAAAATTTAGCTCAGTTTCGCCAACACACTGCTCTCTGCCTGCTTAGGGACTGAAATCAAATGTAAAACATGTCAGATGACAAAGAGGGAACTGTTCCACTCTAGTGATCATGACAGTGCATGGCTTCAAAGTCACCAGACAGTGGCTTTAGTGAAGCCTGCATGGTGCCTGATATGAAAAGAGATAATGATAACTATTCTAAACTGAATATGCTTAAAAAAGCAGAATCAGCCATGTGTGAAATAGTAGCTTCAAAAAGGATGCAGACATTATGTGCCTGCCTTCAAGACTGGCTATATTTCTAAGCAATATATGTTGTTTATAAGTTAGAAGGTGGAGGGTTTAGCTGCAGGAAATTGTTTTATTTGTTCTATACTGATGTCAGATCCCCCAGTCCCTTCTACAGCTGGGATCTCTCCATTCCTCTGTGCTGTGGCTGATAGAATTACAAGGCAGACAACTAATGTGGGATATACTATCTGCAGTTAAAGTAGCCAGTAAAGTCAAAAAGCTCTCTTTGGTAGCTTACCCTGGAAATTTTCAAAGTATGAAAGAGCTTGCTTCATCTGAACATCTCAAGCACTCTTGTGAAATAACGGAAAACCAGAAACATTTATTCTACATAAAGACTCCCTGAGACCCGTTGGGTTCATTTTCCTCCTGTGGCACACAGCCATGTGTGGCTTCAGCAACAGTTCTGAGAAGGGGGAAGTTGAGGACAGCAGACTTTTGGGCTCGCTGTTATCTGAGTTTTCACCATCCAGTCAGCATTGGATCCAATCCAACTGGAATCCAGTACAAGCATGAGCTAGACTGGAGGGCGTAGTGCCCAGACGTCCTGAGTGAACTCTGAAATGTTTGACAGAGACACATGTTCTTTATCTGCTCTGATGGCAGAAGGTCTTGCAGTGAATAGAGCGGCTCCTGATTATTTGAGTCTGGAATTGAAAGCTCAGGTAAATGAAACATTAAACAGAAGCCCAAAATCTGTGTCATAGCAATAGATCTGAACATGGTGACTCACTTGACTTTCCTTTGTATTTGAGCTCTCTTGCTAGCAGGTGGATGCTTTCCTTCAAGATTCTGCGAATCTGGACAATCCTAAATTTTACATATAGATAAAAGAAACTCTAATGCGGTTTCTGTCCAGAATTGAGAAATTGTGCACGGGAACGCACCAAAGTGAACGGGATAACCTTGGGTAACAGAAGTAGAGATGCATGCCACAGGGACGTGTGTATACCTGTATAAGATATTTAAGTTAAAGCTAGCTAGGACTGGTGAGTTTCATCAGCTGTAATCAAGAAGGCAGAACAACACTTAACATCTGACAAAGCTATTAGAATTTGAGGATATGTACAAAAACAACTGGGGGGCTAGTCTGAATAATGATCAGTACAGGTTAAAGACAAAGATTTTTGGAATACATGATTTTATGGAAAAAACATATACAAGAGATGTTCTACATCTCTGAAAAAGACATATTCTGGTTGCCTATAATACTTTTATTAATGATGGTTTCTGTTTGTACTGTAGCATGACCTAGTTGGTGAGGAAGTGGCCACTTCAAGCTGTGCTTTAATGAGTCAAGATAAATGTTCATTTTAACTGCATATCATTAGTGATTTTTTCAGAATATGGCTTGGAAGATGTACAGGTTGGCCAAAATGGTTAATAATTATTACTTATTGATATTTATTAATATAAATTCTCTCCAAACAAGCTGATTTCTGAATTCATCACATTGTACATTTGGCAGGAACGAGTTGCCAGTTTCCTGCCAGACATGCAACTATGGATAGATGTTAGTGATTTCTATGAGAAAGGATACATTAATTTGCAGGAGGGGAGAGTTCTACCGAAAGGTATACTGGTAACATTTCTTAATGTTGGAAAAGTTTCAACCAAGGTCAAATGTGTTTATTTCCAACCTTATTAGATGCACTGTGCTGTCTAATCTTGGACGTGATTTTGAGGACCTTTGAGCATGCTATTTCCTTGGCTATGCATGTTCTTCCTGACCATTTCTAACTCTGAAGCAGGGAAGCATGAGTTCTAGGAATATGTAGACAGGCTTTTGTAGCCGAATTTGAATTTTCACTGCTTTATCCATGAGTATTTGTTGCTTTTTCTCAGCTTTTTCAGCTGTTAATGGGAATGCAAATTCTACCTGAGACAAACTGTGGTATTTGAAGTTTATAAGAGATATTTATTTATGGGAATTGACAAATGAGAGGTTTCCAGGAGAATTTGATTTGTATCAGAATGATGAAGAACTGTAGGTATTAACATCTGGGAGGAAAAAGCTCATTAGAAAACTTAAAGGATTATTGTTGAGCATGAGGATCAAGGAGAACATCATATTTTTAAAGTTTCTCTGGGCTAGGTGGGCCCCTGAGTAAAAACACTCTTCCTGCTCTCCACTGCCTGCCTGATAGCTTTTGCGAAGAGGGGGATCAGTGTTACTGATGATTATTTAATCTGTGTTTCGCCAACTCCCATAAGAAAGATCCAAAATGAGCTGTCATCTTCTGTTGCCTTTTAGTTACGCTAAGAGCTACCTGCTCTTTTAGTTACAAAGTTTTACTTCATACCTAAACAACATCTCTTTTGTTGTCACCAGCTAATCAGCTGATTAATTTTTATTCTGTTTTCAGTGGAGATGGGAAACAGTTGATCTACCTTCTGCATGTTGGGAGGCCCTTTCTTCCTCTGACCTGGCAACCTCTTTGTATCAAGGGTCTGCATTTACTGGCAATCCACATGTTTCCAATGAAGAAAAGTAAAAAGATTTATTGAGATAATTTGATTACTTTGTTTATAAAAGTGGTGGAATTGAGAGAATCTTTATCAAGAACCTCATCATGTGTGATTAAACCAAATACTGAGTACTTGGGTCTTTTAAAAACTGTAGAGCTAAATTGCAGTGGTTGCCTGGGTTACAGTGATTACTATGATTTATGAAACGTCTCTTAGAATGACATCCATCTGTATGAAAACAGAGACCACATATAATTCATTAAGCCTGTCTTGATTCCTCTGACATTATTGCCTTAAAAATAGGTATGTTAGTGTATAATTTAAAAATGTGTAATTTATGTGAGGCATAAAAAATGAAATTATCGGCTTTTACAATGGCATATGTAGCAAGTTGGAGTACCTTTACTAATACTGTTTTGCATGGAGGCTCCCTCAACTGAATAGGTTGTTCTTTAGATACATAAGGAAAAAATGTCACCATGTTCATGGAGACATCTCTTCTTTCTCTCTGCCTTCATCTTGCTCCTTCACTTTGCAGTCCCATACGTCCTACTTCATGAGTTCGTTAGTTCTTAAAGTTAAAAAGAATGAGCATGTGCCTCTTCTCATCATAATTGTAAGGCCCATACAGGTCTCCGTCCCTTGTCTAAGGCATCACCCATTGCATTGCGTCAGTAAATCTTGACTTCTGAACATCCTTTTCAATGGTGGCTTTTAGATGTCTCATGAGGCCTCCTTTTCTAAAATAGGCTTTCTAGGTAGCTCTGTGTTAAAATTCTAGCCATGAAGTATTTTCTGTTTGCAAGTCTTATGTGGGTAGTTCTTTAAAAGTTTTAATTGCAACATTCTTTCTATAATACATCACAAAAAAATGCTGTCACATGTTAGTGTCTGGCTGAAGCTGATGAATATTTGAGCTGCTGTGGGTGGCCCTGTTGGCACTTTCTGATGACGATGAGCTAGCTCACAACTAACCAGGCAGAATAAAAGCATTTCATTTTTGCCTGATTCTACTTTCTGAGCCTGATCAGTCCCCCTCTGCAGTTGCTGGTGCCACGTAAAGGAGAGGCTGGAAACATGTGGCTGGTGACAGATGAAGAGGAGTGGGACTCCAAGAATCTGGGCTGAGATTGGCTTGTGCTGCTGTGAAACTGCAGCAATGGCTTTTCAAGTTCTCTTAAACCACTTGGTAGTTGCAGTCTTGAGATCTTTAGCAATAAAATGATGGCTTAGGAGCTCTTTTCTTCTATCGGTCTGCAATTTCTGAGATAATACCTCTTCATCAAAAATAATTTTAAAGGTCCTTAGTACTATACCACTTGTCTCGAGCTGAAGTCCCAGGCATATTTTGACAGTTTGCCTACTCACTTGTATTTGAAATGATGATTATATTTGGAGAACTTGGGCTTATTCAGAGAATCTGCCTGCAGAAAACATCTCAAAATTTAACATAGAAATCATATTCTTTTAACAGTGAATTCTATTAAATTCTGTACCTTTTAGTATCCTTGTGTGAAAGAGCTAATCAGTTGCCTATGTCCTGTTCAGAACCGTTTTGTGCTTGGAGGAAAAAATTTATCCTTTTAAAATTCTACAACTTTCTGGTATTGCAGTAGGGTTTCTGTCTTGGCTCCTTCCTTGTAAGTACATCCATTAAATTGTAATGTCATTTATTAAAGTAAATAAGAGATTACTACCCACAACTACAACAGATCCCCTAAATTTCATTGATCAAATGGAGAAAATTTTACAGCTGTCAAAAAATGGCCATAGTGACTGTTGTCAGAGAAGGAATTGTGCAGTCTTCCCGTCCTTGTGATTTGCTAGTCCTGTGTCCCTTGAGCAATAGCTCATGGACTTGGACAAATTAAGATGATGGCAAATATATTCTTTCCATGGACTGCTTACACTCACCTTCCCAAGCAGCCACTCTGCAGTGTGCGAGACATTTCAAAATCAGAGTACCTGGTACTATTTCCATGGGTTTTTTGAATGTTTCTTTGTTTCTGACCATCATGTGCTCACTCCTAGTCATTCAATGGATCAATGCATTAGAGATTCTTCTGCTATCATTTCTGACAGACACAGACATCATCCCTTGCCATTTCTGGGATGAGTTCAGCAATGCAGGCAGTGATACTATGCCTTTGTCTCATACTCCAGGCATTTCTACGTTAGATTCAGTACCTTCAAAGTTCTGTGCAACCTCAGTTTTCCTGTCATACCAAAGTAATGTTTTCTTTGCAGCTGCCAACCCCTGTCAGTCATTGTGTAAATGCCATATATCTCATGGTGGTCATACAGGAATATTGTATGTTTCCTCTGTGCTCTGATCTGATGTCTCCCAAGAAAAACTGGGGAAGTGCTTTTTGAGCAACTATGATCTTTCCAGTCTAAATATTTGCTATAGTTTGTTGAAACTGTTCACATCTCATTTCCCTTCTGTGGCTCACATCTGTCTTAGAGTCCTACAAAGCTTGTGTCAGCCTTAGTTGACGGAGAGGTATGAGGGCAAAAATGTAAAAAGGGTGGACATCTGGCAAGGAAAAATGAACTGTCACGCAATACATTTTACTGGGATCAGCTCAGCTGTGGTATCCCAGGGAAGGATATCTTTCCTGTTGTTGGCAGGGTGGTTGGACTAAGGGATGAGAGCCTGACAGCAGCAGTTGGCCTTGCACTATGCACCTACAATTGCCCTTGACTTGCATCAGTGTCCAAGTAGACAGAAATGTGGGAAGCAAAATAAGACCCCAAATAGAGAACTATGTATAAAATGCGTGTGTGTGTGTGTATACCCACATGCAAAAATGAATATTTTTCTAAAAGTTTTAAACACTTAATGATGCACCTGTTGTAGGATTTTTAATGCTATTTGAAGATGTTTATGCCAACTTAACTCAAATGTATTCAAACCTTTTAGGCAATAAAAAGCTCTGTGCAAAGGGCTGATCCTTTGAGATTGGTGACAAAGGAGCATCATGAAAAGAAACCATCCAACTGCTCCCTTGGCAGAAGTACAACACCGACTGGCAAGAGAACACCTCACCAGGGAAGACTGACACCTTTTGAACCACAAAAAGTAAGCCAGTAGCAAAGTCTATTAAGACTGCCTTTATTTTCTTTTTAAACTATTGTTCAGAAGCTGGATTGGGATCATCATCCCCACATAGCTGCTGCTCGGTCTTCTTTCCCTGGTACTGCAGGGTTTTTGCCAGAAATTATCTTAGAGACTGTTTGTACATTGAGTTATTCGGGCCCCTGCAGGGCAGAGCATGCTGAATGCTTTGAAACCTGACCCCCCTGACCTCAGAAAGAGTTCAGAGGTGATCACATGCACCATGCGCTGGGGCATTGCACAGGCCAGTGGCTCCCTGGGGGCCAGGGACTCCCAAGGAGGTCCAGCAGGCCAGGGCCCAGCCCACTGCCCCAGCCAGGGAGAAGGGCAGGCTGGGGATGGGAGTCAGGGTCAGCCCAGTATCCCAGTTGTCAAAGCCTGTAGTGATGAGACAGGTCTGGGGTCACACCAGGAAGTCAGTCCATGGGTTAGGGCTGGGGTTTGGATCAATGAGGTGCATGGTCAGGCACAGGTATGGCTGTGATGCAACCCAATAAGGACCAAGTGCAAGAGCCACAGCTAAAATGCAGCTCCCCAAAAAAGGTGGGTGTGGGTGTGGGGGTGTGTGTGCCTGTCTCAGGCTTCTTCCAGCTCTTTCATGGTTTTCACAAGAGTCTGAAACAAGACTAGGCATCTGCACCGTATCAGCAAGCTGGTCGTGTGCACTGGCAGCTAAACTCCGGCTATGTCACTGATAGCTCCCATTTTACAGTGAAGCATGACTGTATGTCAGGGCCTCTCCATTTTGCTTCAGGTTGTACATCAACCCTCTCCTACTGGTAGAAGAACTGATGATAGAAAATCACCTGGAGCTGTCTCGCATCTGAGTGCTTTTAAGGAGCCTAACTCATCTTCCTACGTAAAAAGTAAGATTTGTGGGAACTTTTTGCCTGCTTAGAGTGGTCTGCAAATGACTTGGAGACACTGGTTCCCAGCTCTTGGCTGACAGGCAATATGTTCGCATTAAAACTCTCCTATGATTCTTAGAAGAATTATAAAATTTGTATTTTACAAGAGAAGGAGAACAGATTGTGCTGTTGCCGACAATTTAATCATTGAGTTTGTCATCCTGGAAGCCCAGAAGGTGGAGAACATGCGTGGTCTGCACTTCTCTGGTCCAGGACAAAGCACCTTCAGGAGGATGGGCAAGCTGTTAGCAAACATTAGCAGTATAAGAAGCAATGTGGTACAAGAATCTGAGAGCTTGCATCTTTAAAAAACCTTCTGAGATAGGTATGGAAACATGTGATTCAGCAATTTTCATATGGTTTCAATGACTCTTTTTACTTTGCCTTTTCTTATAGGCAGGTCTTTGCCCATCTCAGATAGCTCAGAAGATGTGCCCCTCTCACATAACCACAGCAGCAACACTTGCAGCTTTGTACTCTGCAGTAACAATGAAGAAACAGAGGTATCTCACCATGTAACTCTATAAAATAATCCAGTCCAATAAGTCCATGATCTTGCTTTTCATAAACAGCATGCTAACTCCCATTTAGCTGAGAATAATACTCTATTGGCTTTATTTTCTTGCCTCTACTCATGATAAGTACAGTCTTTAAAACAATATTGCAATGGCTTGCAAATAATATAGTAGATTTCTTTATCAAGATATTCCTGCACAACTGTTGAACATTAATAGATTTATGTTGCTAGTTAACATTTTAATTGTAGCTCAGGAAGAAGAGACTCTTAATCTTAAAAAGCCAGAAAAATTATTAAAACGTCAGAATAAAGTAGCTTTTGTGACTATGGACAGAAGTGGCATAACTACATATGACAACAAAGTACCTACAGACAGTTCTCCTGCTTTTCTGGATGCTGAAGCAAAGGTTTGAGCAACTTATGGTTCTGGCTCTTACATGATTAGCAGCTGTCTTCCTTCCATTTGTGAACTGAAATAAAACACACCAAGAAAAAGAAAATCTACCATTCCCATTTCCTATGCTATGCAACAGACACAGAGCTTTAGGGACGGATCTGGCAACTTCAAGTACTGTGTTTACAGCTTTTTAGTGGAGCATATCATTGCCCTCTGGGAAGCAGTACTCCCTGTTCCTCTGGATCCCACAATTCCAAATACATCGCATCTTCAAACTGTAATTAACATTAGTTAGTAACTGTTCTGGATGCTATGTGCCAGATGTTAGTTAAGGCTCCTTTATGCTGCCAGATAGTGCAAAGAACACTCATTGTAATGGTAAATTGGATGTGTAACACCCTGAATAGCCCTTAGTTACACAGTTAGCATTATCTACAGCGAAGAACCATGTAATTTGTTTTGGAAGAGTGGATCTAGCTAATACAGGTACCTTTCTTTGCAAATCAGTAACCCAATATTCAGAGATGATAGTTCTGTTCTTGTGTTTATTGTCTCCATTTCCTATAGTGTAGTTTTGCCTCAATGCACTCTTGTCCTCTCATTTTTTGGACTTTCTCTCTGTTATCTTTTGCTTTGCAAGATGAAATTAATCCAACCTTTCTAGTTATGACTACAAGACCCAAATTCATTACAAATTCAAGGCAATACCAGAAAGAAGGGCAGCTTTCCTCTGTGTCTGTGAAAGTAAATGTTTTTTGCACAGTTGATTAAATTCAATGAAAATATGTTTACAACATTTTGGTTTATATAACACTGTGATGTTTTCATAATATAGCTTCCAAAATCAATATTATCTATAAGATCAGTGTTACATCAAGAAAGAAGAAAAAGTGAAGAGGAGGTGCAGGAAAAAATAGAGTATCGGGATGGAAAGGTGAGATAAAATAGGATGGAAAAATATTTGAAGAGATCACCAATAGGACTGCAGTGTAGATGGGAATCACTGCTTCAAGTAGCCAGGGACAATTATGTCTCCAATTGAGGGCCTGAGCCTTAAAGGAGAGCTGAAGTTTTCACACCATAAATGGTAAAAAATATATGTATAGCTGATGGGCTGGAACTCAAGTAACCAAATTATTTTCTTATCTCCCACATGGATTTGCTCTACGACTTTCACCAAGTCCTTCTTTGTTTCAGTTATGTTATTTGTGGGCTGGGAGGAGTGATATGCTTACCATTAGAAATGAAAATTGCTAGTGGGGTGGCCATGGTGTTTTGGCAATTCTTGGAAGTGAATTTAGCGGCAGTGAGCTGTGCCAGCTGGACACCACTTGTCACTGGACCAATTCATAAAATTGAGTGGTGTGCTGGACTTTCTTGTGCAACTAGACAGAGAGGTCAAAATGGGGATTCATGCCTTTAAAAAGACATATTAACTCTCATTTAAACTATGTAGAACTTCTTGTAGCAATGGCTTTTGTCATAAGTAGGTGTAAGAACATTGTTCCATTGCTAACTAGTAATTTTTCAATAACATCATTTCTAAAAGACTAAAATCTTGCCCTCAGTAATCATTACAATGCCTGTTTGGGGAAATACCGCATTCCTCTTCCCCCAAGCATGATTATTCCTTTTTGTGTTTTGTTTTGTTTGGGAGGTATTCCCTTTTTGTGGAGAGACTGATAAAATTGGAGCCATATGGCAGAGCTATAGTGCACCTTCTGGTTGTCCTCTTCCTTGGACTTCACCAAATGAACTATATTATGGGATTTGATATATGCTGAACAGAACCAGCTGCCATAGTAATTCCAGGAAAATTAATTAACCAGAGGCTATGCTAGGTATGAAGTCTTCTTTGACCAATATATTGTTTGTAGAAGAGCACACATGACATTATTGCCCCCTGTTGTTAAGAAGTCTTCAGCAATTTCGCAGATCTCTGCATGCAGCCACATTTAATTCTGTAGTACTGAATGTCCGTACAGGCTTATGTTACTTGGAATAAAATGGTTGTAAACATATGTCAGCAGTCTGTGCTAATACATGAAGTTCAATCATTTTTGGCTCGCACAATCCAGAACTGGGGTCTCTTGAGTGACTTGTGTGGAATGTGTACCAGCATATATGAAATTAGTACAGGCAGTAACTCACTCAAATTGGCTAAGGAAAAACCTGAACGGCTTCCCTATTGCCACAGGGCTGTGTGTGTGCCTTATCTCGCTTAACAGAAAAAGAAGGTGGTGGGCTGGGAACTTGGGCCAAGGGCTAGAAGTGAGTTCATTTTTTGAAAATTACTTTAGGTCTCTTTTACAGACAAATGAGGCAAAAATAATGTACCTATGCTGCAGAGATAGCTTTTGAAATACAAAGGCATAGCATGACTTACTTCAAGCTCCAATTTAATTGTAAGGCAATGCAATGCTATGCATTTCCTTTAACTTCATTTACAGTAGATGCTCTGTGTGTTTGAAGGTAGAAGAAGTGCTTACTGATGGACGTCGGATCATCACTTTCCGCAATGGTACTAAAAAAGAGATCAGTGCTGATAAAAGGACGACTACGATTAGCTTTTTCAATGGAGATGTAAAAAAGATCATGCCAGATCAGAGAGTGGTGTGTGACCTTTTTTTTCTTTAAGGAAAATTAAATGATTAAGTGATTTTCCAAGGTCCTGTCATTTATCTTGATCTATCAATTCTGGGGTAAACTGATGAGGGTGTTAGTTTAACAACCCTGAGTGGTGAGACTGCTTCATCTACAAGGACAAAAGTAGAAAGAGATGAAGGTAACAGTCAAAGGAACAAATGGGTAGTTGGCCAAGCAGATTAAAGGAGACTGAAAGGCGGCAGCCATCTGAAGCAAGGACTTCAATGTTTTTTATACATTTGTAGGGTAGGTAGCACAGGGGTTACTTCCCTCTTGGCATTATGTAAATATAAATAGTTAATAATAATGTGAGCTAGACTGGAAGTAAGTGAGGCCTTGGCAGCAGTGGGACTATTTTCAATTAATAGTGCATGGATGGGAGCCAAAGCAAAGAGATGGGAAGATGACTTTCATGCGTGCACTGTTGTCTTGTACGCTACAGAGATGAAAGCAGCAACACCTAGACACAGCCATGAAGCAGGGGCGAATGAGAGGAAGGCACAGAAATGCAAACATAGCTACTTTTATGGATGGCAGATACAGAAAATGACCTTGAAATGACTTTTTTAAGATGGCTTATTTTTAAGCACATTGTCATGGTTGAATCTGCTTATGCAAATATTGTGAACATGCTGCAAACACTTTACTCTCCTTCCAGATTTATTATTATGCAGATGCACAAACAACCCACACTGCTTATCCAGATGGCCTGGAGGTGCTGCAGTTCCCTAATAATCAAATAGGTATGCAAGAGCTCATAAATGTGAACTGCATGTGCAGGAAGGTTTCTGTTATGAAAGTGTTGTCTGATTCTGACCCCAGCGGATTAGCTTTTTTCTTCTCAATTTGCATTGTCTTTGCATTTAAGTCCCAGTATGTTCCATCACTTTACTGCTCAATTTCCTCCGACAAAGCAAAGATAATAATGGGGTGTAAATGCATCTCTTCTAATTTTGATTATCTGATTATTTGATTCTTTAATTTCTTTAGCGGTATGCTAGATATCATTTCCATTCTCACTAAAATGTCCAAAAAAACCAATCTAATCTAGCTCTGTGTAAAGCAACATGGAAGAATACTAGACAGACTTTTTACATCTTCTTTTCCACAGAAAAACATTATCCTGATGGCACACAAGAAATTGTGTTCCCAGATCACACAGTGAAATGCCTCTATAGTGATGGATTCAAGGAAACTTTTTTCCCAGATGGTACAGTAGTAAAAGTAGAAAAGTAAGTCTCGTGTTAATAACAGGAACCAGGCATTGGGCACAGGCACAATGATACTGGCATTTAAAACTGTGTTTGGATTCCGCGTGGCCAGGAAATTTCCAGATAAAAGGAGAAAGGATTTGTAAGACAACAAAGGTTTTTGCTACAATGAGGCACTGAAAATTTTTCACTTCCACCTTGGATGATAGATGACCATTTATCACTGGCAAGGTGACTGTGAAATATTCCTCATTTAGTTCCATGTAACTTTACATTGGCCAGGGTTGCTGGGAGATCACCAGTTGTCTGTGTTAACAATTTGGGTACTAAAGGGCTCAGGACGAGGACTCCTGAGCTGTATTCCTAGCTTTTTGTCTCCCTTTCTGATCTTGGGCAGGGCACTTCATGTATTATCTTTCTATTCCTCCATGTAAAATGAGGAAAAATAACGATAGGATTTTCTTACACATGCCTCTCCCGGGCTTAAGGAGGATCCTGTTGTAAAACAGATTTCCTGCTTGCAAAATGCTTTGAGATCCCTGCATGAAGAAGTCATGTAAAATGCAGATCCCACCACCCATTAAATATTATACTATGTACTGAAGTACCTTTGTGTTGAAATCTAATTGTGAGATCAGATCTCTTAATGGCATCCCATGTAAATTCTGAGGTGAATTATAACCTGAGAAAGTTGTCACTTGACAGTTTTCCACTTTCATTGTGTCACATTAGACAGCTCAGTGAGATAGGTTAATAACAGATAGTGCCTTCTCATAATTTCATTCGTGGCTATTTCTTTCAGGAATGGAGATAAAATAGTGGTATTCAGTAATGGCCAAAAGGAGGTTCACACTGCGCAGTTCAAGAGACGAGAGTACCCAGATGGCACTGTCAAAACTGTGTACTGCAATGGCAGACAAGAAACCAAGTACTCCACTGGACGAGTTCAAATCAAAGATGAGGGGGGTAATATCATCCTAGACAAGAAGTGATTCCTGCCCTCAAAGGGCTGCACTGCATGTAAGTAGCTGAACCCATTTTCCTGGCACATCAAAACGGTTAGGAAGATTTAAGCCTTGTGAAAATGAGTGGATGCATTAGGGCTGAAATTTACTTTGGTTTGGTGGCTGGTGCTCAGTTTGGAATAACCTTACCTGAATGAAATGTCTCTTGAGTGAGACTTGAAGGAAATGCAGTCATGCCTTCTTTGTGTATGTAACATCAAAATAAACGACCACAGTACTTCTCATTAAAGTGGTTTTTTCATCATACTGATCACACTTTCCCTTGGTTTTCTGATAGTTACAAAAGTGACTACAATTAAGGAGCACGGCATAAGAACCTCAAATCTAAAAGCTTTTTGAATTTCAGTTCAGTGCTGTCTTATTCTCACTAAAGCAAATCTATGCATTTTTGGTTGGTTTTTTTTTCTCAGTTAACCATCACAAAAAATGTGGAAGTGATAAATGTTTTCAGTTTGGGTCCCAGACTCAGGTCCCAGACCATATCATGAGCTGTACATTAGACCAAAACCTGAGCAGCAGTTCAGTCAACAGTCATACCTCTGGATGTCTCTTCCAATGTAAATTATTCAATAATTATATGATCATAACCTAAGAACTCTCTTTCATGCATTTGAAGACAAAATGTAATGTCTGTTCCATCCTGGTCATTATTCTGGATGAAACAGCCCTTTCTTTTTTCCTCCAGCAGTCTTCCCTCAGACCTCCTCTGTGTTGCTTTTTTTTGAATTAACCTCTCCCGCTACTGCCTTTATTCTTCCAGTAGTAGAAAAATATTTCTGGTGAGTGAGTCTCTCCAGCTTCAAGGCTCTTTGGATTGCACTCGATACCTAGGGGGATTAATCATTTATCAGATGCTGCTTTCAACTACCTTCCCCATAGACTGCCTGTCCATCATCTGTCTTGAATTTTTCCAAAGCACTGAAGCATTTCCCCTGTAGAGCTCAGCTCATCACCTGCCCATTGACTGAGAAGACCAATTATCTCTTCATGCCCTTCAAATTCCCATAGCAAAAAATACACTTTCATAGCATGCTGCTTTAGCCTTTTCTCACACCTAAGTGCAAAATAATTGCAAGATTATGGAATTGCTCTCTCTTCTCTTCTACTGGGTCAGACTGTCGACAAATCACAATTCAAATTACAGCGCATCCTTCGAAGAAATAGATTGAATAGAGCAAGAAGCGTTGCTAACATTGATCATACACATGCTGCACGTTATGAATTTAATTATGATGCCCAGAACATCCATGCAGTTTGATGTCAGCTGGTGTGATAATAAAATCGCATTGTTTTTCCTTTATTCCTGTATAACAAAGGAACAATTTATAAACCCGTGCTTTTCACTACTGAAATGTTTAATATATTTTATGTGTTTTGTAAAAGGAAACTCTAATTAAAAGAAATCCAAGAAATCACTCTTTCCCATGTGTTTTACTAAGAATTTCAGTTCAGTGCTGCCTTATGCTGACTAAAACAAATCTACATTCGTTTGTTTTTTTCTCAATTAAGCATCACAAAAAAAAGTGAACGCGATTAATCTTTTCAGTTTGGCTGGGAAACTAGATGTGATATTAATGTTTTGTAAAGGACCACTGTTTTTATTCTCAGGAATTCCTTTTAACAAAAGGTCCCTGTTCTCCAGTTAATATGCTGACAGTCTCTTTGTTTCTATAGTACTATAGAAAACAGGCTTTGTTTGCAGCTTTTAGCCTTACATCACCATTTGCCGTTCAGTAACCTGTGCACATAATCCCTTCTAATTGTAAATTAAATAAGGAACGACTTTGTATGCTGCTTGCTCCTTGCTTTGTTAAGGACTCTCTACTGTACTTGCAGGAAGCAGTCCGATTCTGGAATAATTAGGCCTGTGATCCTGCACGGGTGTAAGACATGCGGGATAAGCGCAAGGCAGTCTCTAAAACTCTGTGCACGCAGCCATGCATGTGCGCAAACACCTTGCTGTGATGCATGCATTCACTCTGCCAATGCAAGCCTGTGCCGCCTTAGCTCCTGCTTAGGGGAAGATCTGATGGCAGGTAAGCATGGGGCTGGTTCTGCTTTCTGGCAAATCAACGGCAAGACTTCCATGGGTGAAATCAAAGGGTGAGACTACTGAGGATTCCACAGTACTTTTGTCAACCAGTGTGTGGCCACCATTTTTACCAAGACATGTTTTTCAAGAAATCTTCTACAGTCTAATAGCAAGGGGAATTATTGAAATAAGGGGCACAAATTTGGTTTGAAAAGGAGGAGACAGAAAAACACCTACATAAATGACAAGCTGTCAGGTACATTATAACTGGGAGGCCTTCGCAGACCAGTTATGACACATGTCACTATCTTTCTGAGGCCTCCTTTCTCACACCCTGTCTTCTCTACTTTCCACACTTGCATTAGTTAACCCGAAGCAGTTCATTGTTGTAGGAACACAAATAATCCAATTTAAGTGTGACTGCATATGTACTTAAACTGTAGCAATACACATACCTGCTTTACTATGGTTTTTGTTCTAGAGGGTTTATAGTGAACAAAATTTTATGAATCCTTCAGGAAGATGGAACGCAGTTGGGAAACCCCACTTCTCATCTTTACATAGGTTTTCTGGCATTAGCAGAAGCATGCTACAGCCAGTATTTGGCCTCAGTTTTGATTCAAATTTAGAATACACTGAGACTTCTGAACAGTTACTTCCATTTGAACAGCTGGGGGCAGCAAAAATGTACAAGGGAGGGGTAGCATTTTGACCACCATCTCAAATGCTTCGGTTGAAGGTTAGTATTTTTCCATGCACAGCTGATTACCAAAGTTTTACTACAAGCAAGACAAAGCTGAACCACTGTACCCATCAGATGGCTGCAAGAGATGCAGAGTCTGCAGGAGAGAGGCTTGATCCAGTCTTCTGACTGTGATATTTGCAGTTTATATTCTGCCCTCTGTTACCTTGGGAAGCCTAATTATTTCTTTATTAAGAGTTTATCTGAAATAAAACACTGAAGCAGTATAGAGATTTTTTAAAATTTACTTTCCGTAAGAACTCTTACGGAATCCTACTGTCCATAAAACAAAAGTTGTTTCATAGTGTTGTTTCTTACAATGCAAAATTAATTTCTGGAAATGAATGTCGGGAAGCTCACTGGATTCTTCAAAAACATGATGGTTTTGTGTCATTCATATTACCTGCACCTTTGTAAACTGAATGCATGTTGAATGCTCCCCGATGTAAAGTGACCATTTTTTCAAGTGATAAAGCCCCCTTAGTTAGGAAAAAAAAAGAAGCAAAGATCACTGAGAAAAGTAACAAAGACTGGCATTTCTGAATGTGTTTTGAGAAATAAAATTCTCCATTTTCATTCTGGGATTACTTTAATGTTGCAAGAATTAGTTTAAAAAAGTAGTCAGTACTTTAATTTTAAAAAATACTACCTCATAGTAATTGGTAAATCACAATTTTTAAATTCTGTATTGTTTATCTCTCTTTCTACTACAATTTCAGTGTACATCTATCTCCTTCAAACTAAAGCTGCCATTTATGATATGTCTATATAACCTAACATCATGAAGTTACACAGAAGTTAAATAGCCTCCTCCTTTCTTTGTGTTCTGCTGCTTTGATGGTAACTGTTTGCTCACTAATTTTTTAATTTCTTTTATGATGCTCTTTACATCTGTCCCATCCCTGGAAGCTTGAAGTGCAGCTTCATTGAAAGGAAAAATAAGGACAAAATCTCCTACGCGGGGGATAGGCCTCTGGTCTTTATCAGAGAGGAAATAGGGGCGCGTGGTTAACTTGTAGTTGCAGAAGTCAGGTGTAGGTAACCAGTGGCTGAGTTGGGCAGGCTTGTGTGGAGAATGCCCAGCTCCTGGAAGCTGTTTATGTTTGGCTTCAGATTTTGCTTGGGAGGGTATTTTTGGCATGCTCATCTTTTCCCGCAGCTGGGAAGTCAGTGTTTTTCTTGGATGTGCTCTGGCAGTTTTCTTGGTCAGGGTAGCCACCTTAGGAATCGATCCTTTTGCAGCCTGCAGGTCAGATTGTATGGAAGAAGCAGAAGTACATTTAGCCACTTTTCGGCAAGTGAGTAAGCCAGGAGCTTCCCTGGCAGCGCTCTCACCAGCTGTACTCCAGGGCACCTGCCTTCTGCCAGCCTTTGTCCCTGCCACTTGGTTTCGCCTGAAAGCGTCAATCTGTTTGTAGTTCAGCAGTTCTACAATATCGTGAAGAAGTTTTCTTTTCACAGTGTCATCAATGGAACAGTCTAAACACAAGGCCGGATTGTAGTTGACTTCTAAAAGCCATGGCTTGAATTTGTCATCAATCAGGATGTCAAAGCCGAAGAGCTCAAAGCAGTTGGAAGCCACTGGTAAGGGGGTTACAGCAAGCAGGGTGAGAATCACTATGTTATTGATTTTCTGCCAAAGGAGCATGTCATCGACCCCAAATATTCGAAGGTAAGAACGAAACTTGCTGAATGTCCACTTGCAGCCACAGCCAATCCCTTCTTTATATTTTTTATACGAAGCTCCGCATTTGTTGATGCTGGTGTTTGTTAGGTGGGCACAGACGTTGTCCAGAGAACTGAGGTCAAACTTTTCAGTGGCAAACCTCACCAGTCCTTCTTCATAGGTGTAAATAGTGAGGGGACAAAAACTGGTGACACACACATAAAGGCGTAGGTCCAGTTTATACCCTGAAATGAGCAATGGGTTGCTAATGTACTTCTGCACAATGACTGTACAGTCATATACTAAGTCTTTAATGTCTTGGAAAATGAGTATGCCCCTTCCACGGGAGAGATCCACAGGCTTGCAAATCCAGTAGCTAGGTCTTCTGCCTATTGACTGTCTCTCCTTGCTGTATTCTGCTATAAATTTGATATAGTCATTGGGCATGATGAATGCCACTGGACTAAATTCATACAGAGCTGATCCATATGCTCCTTTCATACGTTTCAGATGCCTTGCCAAATAGTCTTTTCTGGTGATCTGGACAGCTTCTGGGTAGTGGTTGAGTCTCTGCCATGGTTTAATGCTGTGGTGGTCTGTCATGCGGAAAGGTGAGTTCCGCCAGTACAGGTTCCAGTCTGCATCATCTTGCTCCTTTTTGTCAAATTCAGTCCAGCCGCGTTCCAGCAAAACCTCACGGACTATTGCAGGGACATTCTCATGGAGACGGAATACCAAAGGCCTCAAGATATCTCTTGTATCATAGTCATCTGCCATCACTTCCATCTTACCAGCTGAAAGAAAACAAAATTGCCAGGAAGGAAACAATGAAATTAACGTCATAGATTGTACTAGCAGTCATCACCTTCATGGTATTCTTAACGCCTGTCACTCTCAACGTATTCTCAAGGCATGTTGCCCCTGTGTGTTTCTATGGTCCACAATTGAGAAGTCAAAGGCTGTGTCTAAGCTGAAAGATATATGAGAGAGCATCGATACCAGATAGCTGTTAAAACAGCACAAAGCACCGATTACTGCAAAGTTACATGTCTCCACACTTTATTTACTTTTTCTTTGTGGTGGCTTACTAGAGCAGTAGTTGTCCCAAGGTTTTTGTATACCTAGACTTGTATAACAAAGCTTGGATACCTAGACTTTTTGGTTTTTGCAACTGTCTTCAGCCTAATAGCCGTAACTTTGCCTACGAAGACTTACTTTGCACTGCTGCATTACTGAGATATTCTGCCAGCTTGGCATGTCGCCCTGCTCTGAGCAAATTGTCTTGGTTAAGATTAAAATCCTGATGCAAAACTGATGGTAGACAGTAGGAAAACACTTATTGATTCCAATGCTCTTTTCCTCCTCTTAGTCACTGATAATGTTCTGCTGCTCCTCCAGTGAGGTTCTCCCCAGTTCCTGAAGAACAGGGCGTATTCTTGTCCAATCACTTTCCTCTCAAGAAAATAATGTTCCATAGAAATGTATGTAGATTCTGAATGAAATACCATTTCCCACTATCTATAGTAGAAGTAGATAATGGTCCCTGTCTATTTTTATGGGTAAGAAAGAAACACATTTTAAGTTATTTTGGGCACAGCAATTCTCATATAAACAGTTCATGAAGTGTGCTCTTCCCTCTCTAGCTAGTTCAATATATACCAGATTTAAACTAAAACACCTGTCCTACTGGTTGGTAGCACAGTGTACAAAGAGTCCCATGGACCTGTAGATTTGAGAGCGTTGGTGTTCCTCTCAGTTTTAATTTCCTGAAACCCTACAGATCTGCTCTCCGAGGATTAGACCCCGTATTTGGACCAGAGAGCATCCTGGATGAGAGAAGGGTGTTTGTGCTGAGGACCATTCTGACACAGCATTACCATACCAACTTCCACCTCCTCTCAGAAAGTAGCAAGCAAAAGAAATACAAACAGGGCAGGACACACACTAGACAAGACTCCTTTACATCCTATTAACAGAGTGACATCATTGCTCTTTCTTTTCCGGCTGAGTTTTAGACCCTAGAATGAGTAGCCTCCTCCTTCCAAACAGCTACAGAAAACAAGGGAACATGTCACACCTGGAAGTACTCAACGCAATGTGCAGCTGAGTTGGCCAGGGATGCTTTTTCTGTGGAAAAATTACAATTATAGGAATTTAAAGATTTTTTCCAGACAACAAAAGTAATCTTTTGCCATTTTTTTTAATTTCATTTTAATGTTCTTGTTTTGGAATTGTCAAAATACCTTATTTGCATTTTTTTAAAAGACAATGGTTCATAAAGACTTTTTTTTAAATGCTAATTTAGTTTTAAAACTAAAAGCCCAAATGTGAAATGAAATGCTTTACCACTATCAAAATGTAAGTTAACATAATTCAAAAGTTTTGCAAGTCACCAAACAGTTTAAAATTCTCATTATTTTATTTGAATGTGAAAAAGAACTCAAAAATTCTTGCAGGATGAAAAAGCATGCTTCTCTCTCCACTCTGACCTTTGGTGACTCTCTTGTACGATGTACCTATGTCTTGTCTCTGTGGGGTGACCACAAGGCAGCCACAGAGCAGCTCAACGCAGAAAGCAAAGCCAGGAGAGTCTCAACAGGGGCTTGATGGGAGGAGGGTTTTAGAGAAGGGTCCGGGAGGTATTTCAGGGAGGCTGGGAAGCAGGGCAGTGGTGGTAGACATATATGGCTAATTTACCACAGATACATAGTCTGTAGGTTAAAAATAGCCCTGGACCACCTTATGTCCTGTAGTGAGGGAATCACTGCTTAGAAATGAAGGGATTTAAAGCAAGCTTTGGTCCAGGATGTGAGGAATGAGGCTCCTATTAGAAAGGGACTTTAGGCCCCATTAATGGGCTGAGACTGTGGCCAAATTTTGCATTTCTGTATACAATGACTCTCTATATTCCAAAGTAATATGTAATTCTATATTCTAATAGTAATGTGTATTAATATATTTATTGATGCTTTACAGTCAGACTTGCAGTATCCTTCCATCTCAGGCTTAAGCTAGTGTTGGAAGGGAGCAAAACCTAAACTGCACTGGGATTATTGTTCTGAATTCCCGTAGAGAACAGACATTGCCTCGATCCAGCCCCCCCCTCCCCCCCGCCCCATACAGACTGAAGTTGAATTCTCCTTAGTGAGAGCTTTTCTGGGGTGAGGGGTTTGTAGGGAACAGCAGAGAAACACGGTAAATACTGAAGTGCGGTCTCGATATAATAGGACTCACATAAAATACCACAAAGGGGAAAGTAGTCTCGCTGTGTCTCCTGCAGTCAGTGCTTCTTTTCAGACCCCAGGAAGCTCTGGGCTTGCTGCTGAGCTTGCACGCGAACCTAATGTGGTCATCCCAGGAAGCGTTATCTTTGCTTCTACTTTCTTTCCTGGGAGCTCTCTTTTCTATCTCCTTCCTAAACAGCACTATGCCACATGCTAAAATAAAAAAAAAAAAATTAAAAAACCCCAAAATACAAAACTAAACAAGTTTCGTACTACCTAGTTCAAATCCTTGGGCAAAGACTATTAAATTACGAAAAAAAAAATGTAATTGAAAGTGGCCACGCTAAGCAATTGGATGAGTCAACTTACAGGCTGCTGTTAGTTCTGTCTTTTCTGCGCTGCTCAACATGGCTGCTAGCAGCGTTTCAGTGAAAGGCACTGTTGTACATGACTCCAGTGTGTGGTAAACTGTGCATCACAGTCTCCAATAGGTAATCATAAATTAAGGTGTTAGTAATGTCTGAACAATGAAGCCTTCTTTGGTGGTTTGTTCATGTCAGCTTGTATTAATGGAACGTCTTTCATACCTCTGGCATTCAGGGAGTAGTTTACAGGAAACTGGCTCACCTAGATATAACAAATGTCAGCTTCAAATTCCCTGGTAATTAAGTGTAAAGAAAATAAAACATTTTAACTAACAAAGAACACCTACCTGCTTTTAAGGAATGCGTATCACATATAAGCAGAAGGTCTTCAGGTGCAATTATGAAACAGTAACTCTAGAATAATGCACTGGTCTAAATGAATGAACACAAATTTCACTCACTTGACTCTGTATAAATGCACGCCCAAATGAACCCCAATCTCCTCATTAGCCTGCAGTCCCAGAGGTCTCTGTGCTCAGCCCATTCCTTAACGACTTGGAAACCTGCCCATGTGTTTGCAGGCATTCTTCCACAATGCAAAAACTGCTATGGCTGTCTCTGACCACGCTTGAGTTCAATACCTACCTACAGCTGCTGCCGACCAGCGCCCAGAAGCAGAGACCTTCCCCAAGAAGAGCAGGCCACTGCCACCTGTGACCTCGGGGCGGTGGTGGTGGCAGACCCTGTGCCGGCGTCCCCAGGGAACTGCTCACATCAGCTGGGGCTTGGTGCTGGCCATGGCTGCTCCCAGCCGTTCACACGTTCCGGTTGCTGGGTTTTACACCTATGGGAGGAAATATGAGCATTAAAAGTGTGTGTTTGCTGGGTTAATGCAGAATGTCCCTGTATAATTAAACTCAGTGGACCGACCAGTGGCCGTTCCTGTCGTCTTTAAGCCCTCAGGGTCACAGATCATAACATGGGTCTGGAAGCTGCCTGCCTTGCAATTTAATTTCAGAAATAACCATTTTAATTATTTCCTGAGGTGATGGGTTCCACCTGGGGCACCATCCAGGTTCTGGGCACCATGTGCCCCAGGTTACGCAAGCATCCTCCGGCCACTCTTGTAGCCAAGGGGCGTTGGACTGCCGTCGGGCTGCGAGGCTGAACTGGTGCACATCGCCTCCATATTGGCACAAGAATGAGTATTTAACGCCGTGCTGGCTGCTTACGCTGGGCTGGGGGCTCGGATGAGCCCCCCCCGGCCGCACCTCCTACCTGGGCCCCGCCGCGGGCCTGCCCTGCTCCCCGCCCGCCGCGCTGCACCCCCGCCGCCGGCTCTGGCCCACGCCCGGCCGCAGTTGCGGCCCCAGGCGGGCGCGGGGAGCGGCGGAGGCCGCCGGCGCGACCGGGGGACGGCCCGACGGCGACGGACCGTTGCTGGGCGATGGGGAAGGGCGGGCCATGCCCTCTCCCCTTCCCTTCCCTTCCTCCCTCCCTCAGGCCGAGGCCGGCAGCGCAGGCGGCGCGTCCCGGCAGAGCTCACCGCGTTGTCCCGGCTCCTGCCGGGCTCGGGCCGGAGCCGGGGCTGTTTAACGGCCCGCAGCCGTTCTACCCGCCGCGGCCGGGGCGCCCGGAAGGGAGACAGCCCGTCCCCTGCGGCTCCCCCGGCTCCTGCCGCGCTCCCCACCCGTTGCCCGCGGTCACGGTGCTCCCTCCTCCCTTCAGGGTCGGGGCATGGCCCCGCCACTTGCTCTGACTGGACCCCCGTCCCCGCAGGGCGCAGGGAGGGAGCCTGCTCCATAGGGCCACCACGCACAGGCAGAGCAGGTGTTCGGGGAGCCACTGGGCATCTCCCACCTCCTGTGCCTCCAGCTGCTTGGGCCTGTGGCTCATGCCATAAGACACCATGATACGTGCCTGAAGAAAGCAATTACTTAAAGTATCAATATTTATTAGTTGAACATTACTATCTTATGTTCCAGATGAATGCTTTGATCCACGGGCTCCCCAACACCTCTGTCCTCGGAAGAGTGTGTGACCCCGCCGCAGTCTCTGGAGTCTCTGGGAGAAATGACGCAGCCGTCCTTTCTCAGGGCCTCTCCTCCTGTCTGGCGTAGGTGGCCCCTTGCTCGCTGTCTTCATTGCCCACATTGTCCCACGGTTCTCTTGCCTGAAGGCCTGAGTCTCCTCTTACACCTCTAGGGAACCACAATTTGGGACTGAGGATACCAAGGAACACGGGACAATCAGTAGATGAGCATTACCTGGTTTTCACCCATTGCCAGGTTTAGAGCTCTTGAAGGTTTCAGGCTCATGACTGGAGAGGGATTCATCTTGCCACAACTTCAAACCCCAAAGCCAGTGCCCATTGAGACGGCTACACCTGCTCTCCTTAACCCGACACAGTCAGAGTCAGACTGATAAAAGCTATTGTTTCACTGCAGGATGAACATGGTTGTTGCTGTGGGTGAGATAAGAGCTTGTGTGGTAGTGAAACACGGGGTGAAGAAGGGTGAGTCTGCCTTCACCTACTGCTGCTTGAGGACTCGACACAAACAGGCCTATGCTGCTTGGCACCTGATGGACTGAAGCAGGACTTGTGGAGCCTTCCTTGGCCATGGAAGGGCAGAGGCTTCAGTGACCTCAACCATCATTTTGTTTCTTGCTTTTCAGTGAAGAGGTGTTCCTAGCTGAACTCCTGCCTGAAGTTTTTTTTTTTTACATACTAAGCAGGAAAATTCCTATTGCCTTTATAATAAACAAAACTGCATAATTTTTATAACTGTGTACTGTCCATGCATAATGTGTCCTAAATGGCGTTTTCTGTTTAGATCATGTCCAAGACACACGTGCACCTTTATCCTCACCCTGTCCCAGAAGTAAGCCTGTTCACTGAATCGCCCCATGTAGCTGTGGCTTCCATTACCAAGGTAATGAAGTTGTTCTTCACATACATGCAGGCTGGAAGAGTTGTTTTTCTCTTATTTTACAATCAGGGAAATATCTATAGTAAAGTTATGTAACAAAATCAAGAGTGGAAAACAGCTCCCCAAACCACAGGCCACAAGGTCCTGTCTCCCATGCTGACTCTGTTTCAGTGGTACTGAGGTTTTCTCCAAGGTCAGAGCACCTTTTCCTTGGTCCTTGGTAACCTCCTCATGGTTTCAGCTGGAATCTGTGGAGTCAATAGCAGTTTGCCGGTTTGCCATTGCTGAATTTTACTGCAGACAAATCCTGGGCACACAGAGTACACAACAATTCAGGAGGTATGCTGCGTTGACCCTGGCCACCAGCAAAGCACCCACCTAGTTGCTCCCTCACTCTTCCCACCAACGGGACAGGGGAGAGAAGCAGAAGAGCAAAAGTGAGAAAACTGCTGGGTTGAGATAAAGACAGTTGAATAGGTGAAGCAAAGCTGTGTCTGCAAGCAAAGAAAAATAAGGAATTAGTTCACTACTTCCCATCAGTGGGCAGGTGTCCAGCCACTTCCTGGAAAGCAGGACCTCAGCACGTGTAACAGTTGCTTGGGAAGACAAGTGCCATAACCAGGAACATCCCCACTTCCTCCTTCTCTCTCCTGAGCTTTTATTGCTGAGTACGGCGTCGTGTGGTATGGGACGTCCCTTTGGTCAATCTGTCTCAGCTGTCCTGGTTGTGTCACCTCCCTGCACACCTGCAACCTGCTCACTGTGGGGCCAGACTGGGAAAAAGAGAAAAGCTGGACACCATGCAGGCACTGCTCAGCAATAGCCAAAACGCTGTTGTGTTATCAACACTATTTTGGTCACAAAATGCAAAACACAGCACCATACGGGCTTCTATGAAGAAAATCAACTCCATCCCAGCCAGACCCAGTACAGGAGGAAAGAGAAAAGCTTATCAAGCTGTATATGCTCTGAGGGGAGGGATCAACATTTTGCTCTGAGGCAGGGTACAGCATCTTGTGTAGTGAGATCCTGATTTCTGTGTTGGGCTGTTACAAACAAACAATAAACGGTCACATTCACACAGATCAGATTTTCGCTGATGTTCATCTCAAAAATCCTCCACTTGCCGTTGAACGTTGCTGTGTAAAAGAGCATCAGAGGATTTGGAGATATGTTTCACTGCCTGTTGTGGAGATGAAATCAAGGTGCTGTATCAGATGAAAGCGGCCCAGGGTGAGAGGCAGCAGCAGCCCAGCAAATCCATCTGTAATCTCTGGGCAGCTGGAGGCCATCAGGATTCTGCAGCCACAGTAGTTTTGCCATTTGTATTTCCAACAGAGAGATTAACAGCATGCCTTTGAGCTAACAGGGCAAAGGCAGAAGAGAAAGGTGGATCTGTGAGGGAGCCCACCTGTTGCCTTCTTTTCTGCAGGACATAATGAACTCTACTTAATTGCGTGAGACCTGGAAAAGCAGCTTATCATATGAAAAGCCATGAAGCAAGACAGGTGAAGTCTGGAGGGGAGTCCAGGTGCTTGGGAACAGGAGATGTTAGAGAAATAGTAAAGTATCATGAAAGGTACTGCTATTTAAAAGCCCTTAACAATTTGGGGATTTTTTTCCGCATAAATTGTATTATTGATTTCTATCATATTGTCACACCATATGGTGCCTCATCCTTCTGTTACAGTTAATAACTGAGAAGAAGTCGTTTTGAATGTTAGCTCCATGGCATGCAGCAACTTAACTAGCCATGTTATTTCCCGGGGCAGCACTAATCTTGGAGATGAACAGCATTTGTCTTCAGTTTCTTTCATGCTGTCTGCCTCGCACGGAGGATCTGATCATACTGTCATTACCAGTAATGATCATGATACCTACACAGTGCTTTCTCGTCAAGATGTAGGGACACTGCCCAGTAATTGCACTGTAGCACTCTTCTCCTCGCAGTAAAACCACAAAAATCCAAATCTGAAAACAATATATAAACAACAACGTATAAAACTAAATGAAAGTTGAAATGAGATGAGGGAAATCCTCATCTGAGGCACTGCTAGGTGCCTATAGGTCTCAAGAAGATACTACAGCACAGGCCCATCCTCCTTTTCTCCTTCTCACTCAACGACTTGCACTGTTACCTGCATCCTTTTTGTGGCTGCTTCCCCAGGTAGCATGCCCTGGCTGCTTATCTTGAAAACAGCCCTGTCCATGGATGGGAAAGTGGCGAAAGTTCATCATGACTGAAGATGAACTTCGTGCAGAAGACATCTGTCTTGGGAGGAAGCTGCTGTAAGTGGTCAGGAAAAAAATGGAAACAGGAAAACCAAAAAGGGGAAGAGTGCTGGGACAGAGAGATGACGTGGGGAGAAGCATGGTTGTCTGCTGATCTGAGACAGGTGGGTGGACTCAGAGTTAGTGGCTTTTGTGGTGTTCAGATATGAACTGTAGATCATAGCCAGTTCATAACTTGATGTTATTTACACCAACTGTTAAAGAATGCAGGATAACAGCAATGTAAATCTTTATAAACAGTGGTCCCATGAAATGATGTGTGTTGTCTGCAGTCAGCTGAGCAACCCCAGTTGCTGTCATCTTCTGGTTGCATGTGGGCTTTTCAGGTTTGATTATAAAGCTATGGTACTAGGTCTGATCCACAGATACAAAAATGTGAGGACTTTAGGAGTCTTGTTTACATTTATTAAGACTTTATTAATTAAATAAAGAGAAAACATTTAGTTTGTTGTCTGTATGAAAGGGTGAAGTCAGATAATCTTCACTTATAAAACTGAGATGTCAAAAGAGATTTTTACTCCTAAGACATTTGTATTACGCTGGCCTCGAAATCTGTTCCATCACCCCCTTTCTGGAGACAGTACCTGTTGGAACCCCCTTGGAGGCATGCCTGCAGGAGCTGGTCAGCTTGCTTTGCCTCCATCACTCTGACCCTGTCGGATTACATGTGTGTTTCCTGGGTGACAGGTCCTACATTTTCCTTCTTTGTAGCAGGAGGTGTCCCAGGGGAGCTCTTAGCTTCCAGGTATTCAACCACTCCATACGTCACCATAGACAACACAAGCACAGACAATAAAATATACAGTTTGATGTAGACTTGCAATTTGGTGCTATAACCAAAGGCAATGACAAATCCACATGACTCCCAGAGACGGTAATTGGCAAAGGCAGCCTCCGTGTGTTTCTCAAATAAAACGCCATAGAGTCCTAGAAGGAAGCAGAGACGCAGTTTATGAAGATTAAGTCTGAAACCAAGTATTTTCTGCAAAGGGAATGAATAGACAACAATGGGGAAGGCAGACCCTCCTTCATAATGTCAGAGAAAGGAAAGTACAAGCTTTGTCTTAAAACATTTTTGCACTCCTGTGGATCGTTATAACTGAAATAACAGAGCAAAAAATGACAAAATAGAGAATATCAGAGAAAAACGGGAAGAAAATGGGAGAAAGGAAGAAAGAATGGTTCTATTGAAGTGAGATGGCAGGAAGTTTATTTTTCAAATTATCAGCCACAAAAGGGAAGCTTCTTGCACTGTCAAGTTTAACCTGGTTAAACTGATAATCCTAAAGCTCCCACTGAGTCCAGTCAGCCGCACACCCACAACTGGGAGTCAGGGAGGTTTTCCCAGCCTCCAGCTCTGACTGGTTGTGCACACGGAAGGGGAGAGAGCTTGCTTCCCGCTGGGTGCTGAGCTAGCACCAGTGGTGATAAAGCAGCAGGCATTTCCACTGATTCAGCTGTGGCGTGCAGGGAGGGAAGGGGAGGAATATCATGTACCTTGACTCTTCTCATCCACTTTTCTATCTAACAACACATCTGTCTGAAATATGCACATTCAGCCAAAAAGCGCAGAGGAGTACAGAGTTCTCTAGAAGTCAGGGTAGGCTCGACTAACCCTTCAGTTTTGTTAAGAAGGGGGAGGCATCATCTGTATGTAAAAATTCACTGCTTCCTGATGACTATAAGAGGACATTTACTGAATGATTCAGTTTAGACATGATGGAAAACCTGGACAAGTGCATCACAAGAGGTACGTAGTTCATTAAACTGCCTGAGTGTATCGTGGTGTGAATTACTTGATAATCTTTCATAGTTTTGCCTAATAAATGAACAAGTACATGTTAAATTATCCTCCCTGTTTACCACTGCCTGTGTTCCCACTCCTTCCCCGGGGACTATTAGGCATGGGTATATAATAGGACTGCTGGAAATCATTTGAGCCCAGGTTTAAAAACTTTCCAGACTGATTCATATCCTTTTTAAAGATGCACGTCAGCCTGGAGAGAACTTTATTTTACTGTAGTCTACCCGATAGCTCTGTGCTAGACAATTGTTATGCCCCAAGTGCAGTTATTGCCAGGGGGATAACAATAGCATCGGTGTTCAGGTTAGATAAGAGAGGGCACTACCCACTCTGAAATGAAGCAGCTTCCACTGGAAATAAATGAGAGTGTCCACACACGTACACAAACATATTGGGAAACCTTTCTAAGATGAAGTGACTCACCTACTGTGAGCCTATATGTCCTCTAGGGGGAACTCCAGTATTAAGTATCCACAGCACGCCCAAGTAAGCCATCTTCGATCACCATAAAATGCCTGAAGTATGCGGCACTGCCCTTGTATTTATTCAGTGGTTAATCTACTAATGCCCAAACAGCAGTCATGGGAGCTTGCCAAAGGAAGGACCATAGACCTCGGTCCCCAATGCTGTTTTAGAGGCCTTATCTCATCTCATAGCCTTTGGAGTTAGGAGTTTCTCATGTGAGGTATATCTGTATAAAAGTGATGAAGGAGAGAAGAGATTTAGTCCTAAATGAGCATGTCAAACTGAAGATCCTGTTTTGGGATGCAGCATTATGGAGTAATGTCACTGCACCTCTCTGTTAAGGTTTCATGTCATCACTCAATCTTTTAGTGTGACAATGTGACAAAGCAAACTCTGTATAATTTTATAACTTGGAGCTGTGGAACAGCTGAACAAGGTACAGACAAAAAAAAAAAAAGAAAAAAGATACTGTGCAAGCATAAAGAACATGTGGTTTTTTCCCAGCTAACACAAACGTGAGGTTTTCATAGGTATCCTGCAGGAATCTGGGAATGGAGATGACCTGTTACCGTGCTGTAATACAGGTCAGTCTTGTCACAGCACTGCAGAGCTCACTAGCCATCAAGTAAGCACAACGCTTTGTCCACTGGCCATGCCTCATCCAGGGGTTGGGAACTGCAGCCACTTCCCAGCGTCCTCTCTGACACTTAAGTCCTCTGTACTTTTCCCTTTTCCTAACAAGGGCACCAGGCGCCTCTTCATCAGGCATGCAGGGACCTTACTGAGGAGATGTCTCTCAAAAAGACATCTCAAATATACATAAATGCCTGAAGAGGATGGAGCCAGGGTCTTTTCAGTGGTGTCCAATGACAGGACAAGGGGCGAGTGGCACAAACTGAAACACAGGAGGTTCCTTCTGAACATCAGGAAACACCTTTTTTACTGTGAGCGTGACTGAGCACTGGCACAGGTTGCCCAGGGAGGGTTTGGAGTTTCCTTCCCTGGAGACGCTCAAAAGCTGCTGGACATGGTCCTATGTAACTGGCTTTGGGTGGCCGTGCTTGAGCAGGGGAGTTGGACTAGGTGATCTCCAGAGGTCCCGTCCAACCTCAATCCTTCTGTGATTCTGAAAGAAGCCAAGTGTCTGAGGGCAAGGCTTTCTGGAAAAGAGAGAAGCAGAATATAGGGCAGGTCCTTTATTCCAGTGGGAGACTAAGATATGGCTCTCAAGAGCGCTGGGAAGGAGCCTGATGAACAGTCAGGAAGACTGTGGCTGAGGAAGCAGGAAATGAATAAACAGCTTTGCTTCAGAGAGAGCAAATCCTTACTGATGTTGTCCTTCCGTGAACCTGAATAGTGAGAGCACTGATTTAAAATTGTACTAAAGACACAGGGCTGTGGGTTGGGATGAGAGAAGATGAGAGGGTGTCACTTGATGTGCGTATTAGCTCTCCTCTAAGGGATATGAGCTGGAGTTGCTCGAGGGGCAGAAAAGTCTGGCTGGAAACTTCCTTGTGTGTAGAGTGGGACTCTACACGTGCTGGAAAGGAGATCGCTGTTCGTGCCAGGCAAAGGGCTGTGGTGTTTCCCCTTTGGTTCTCTAGGAGGAACAGGGTAATTTATCTAGTGAGTGAAATCATGTAAGCTACTGAAGCGACCAGAGGGACCAGAGGGAGGGAGGCCAAGACACATAACCTGATGTGGGCCCAGTTGAGCTGGTTCTGTCACATGCATATTCCTATGGCATCTGCCAAATATGAATTTGAGACAGAGGGAAACAATATTCATGAAGTGAGAGGCAAAATATGGGAGCAGATGGGAGAGCATGTAACTGTCTTACTGACACCGGCTATGGCATTGATTTAAAAAGAGTGTGACTGACAGTGATTAGCAGACTTTACTTTAAGTCGTTACAGACTATAGCTCTTTCTTGCCCTCTCCAGCACTTTAGAATCTGTCTTTAGTCTCTATAGAACTTTCTCTAGTTTTGATTGAGGTAGATCCCGTATGGAAGTTGGTTTCTATCAGCTCATTATCTGAACTGTCAGTACGTAATAATTGCACTGTATCACAAAGCAGTAGGACATAAAAGATGATAAAAACAACCATAATGCATTGGATAAGAAGTCCAATTGTATACTTCCAGCAACAGATTCCTAGGAGACGACTGTAAGAAATGAGGCAAGTATACAGTGGTCTTTGCGTCGCCAGTGCCCTCCTGAGTCTGGCAATCAAAGACACAGGGACTTTATGAGTTGGAGATTTCCTCTGGAGCCCCAGGCTTTAATAGACCCCAAGAACATTTTCCCCTGAAGTGATGTAATTCCAGCTTAAAAACATTTACATTTTTGGCAATCAATTCTATACTTTGATTATGCAATTCTATACTATGATTATTGTGTGAAAAATATGATTTTTGATTTCTATAAAGCCTGCTGCCTGACAACTTTATTTGGTGCCAGTAGTTCTGTTATTAAGAGAAACGGTGAATTTCTAATCACCTTTTCCATACTATTCATGATCTTACTGACTGCTTTCTTACTTATCACTTGTCCAGGCTAAACTGTTCTAGTTTGTTAGCCTTCCTTCAAGTGGAAGTCTCCCATGACTCTGCTCCTTTTTATTGCCTTCTTATGCCTTATCACATTTGATTATGATTTTTGAAATGGAGCAAATCAGAACTGCATGGTTTTACTTGGCTGCATAATGTTGCTCTCTGTGGTTTTCTCCTACAGTTTTATTCTAATAACTCCTAACAGCCAATTTGCTGCTTCTTTTGTTGTTGAGCTTTGAGTTGATTTTTTATCCAGAGCGTTCTCCTTTATTGCAAAAGACAGACTAAATGTGTCATCCTTCTGAGTTCTCTAATTTTCTTTGAAATACTTGTACTCTTCCAGAATATTTATTCTGTGAATCTGTTATCATCTTCTGCAGTGTTCTTCTCTCTTCATCTTGGAAAAATTTGTTTAATGAGCATTTTACTTTCTTATGCCCAACTTGTTCTTATTTCTTCTACTTTCCAATGAGCTAACATATTTCTTTTAGATGCTGTCTTAAACCCATTATCATTTTTATGCGCGTGTTGTTTTATAAATAAAAACATGCAGATTTTTATATCTCGAGAGAATTAATTTCATTGTCACCAGGACTTACCATTAGTTTGTGTCTGCCAAATGGCATCTGATAGGCCCCAAAGAGCAGGGAATACGAAAAACACAGCAATCTGTTTAGGATGAGGTTTCCACAGCAGTAGTGCTATTATACAGGCGGTGTTTGTAACTGTGGCTGTTGATTTAGAAAGAAAAGAAATATAAATGCTATTACGAACACGACAACGGTAGATAACACTTTCAAATTCTTCCCTCAGCTAGAGCATAAGGCAATCTGAAAATCTTTCTGGTTCATTGAGATTTGCCCTGACTGAGTTGATATAGCACGAAATACAAGACAATCCAGTCCTTTGGCAGGCTTCAATTAATAATTCTGAGCAGTGCCCTGAGCTGAGAGATCCTCGGCACCGATACGGCTGTTAGCCCAAAGGACAAGAACTGCCACGGGGGAGGAGAAGGGGCTTTTGAAAGACTTGCAGTCACCATGTGAGGATGTGGGAAGGGGGAGGAAGCATCGTTCTGCCCTCCTTGCCTAGTCCTTAAATGTAGGTTTCCTTTCAGAGACAGAGGAGACAGTTAAGGATATCTAGAGGGTCTGGTGGCTTTTTGTCTTTCTTTTTAAAAACAGAATGTAAAACTGATTTCTCCCTCCACAGGAACACTTCCACAGGTTGAGTACAAAGACCATTTAACAGAACTGAGAGGTTCAGAGGTCTTGCATTACTAACACTGTAGGTTTTTTAAATAATAATAATAATCATCATCATAATTTGGGATTTTTTTAAATCTGAAACGAGTTTCATAGAGTGAGATACACTTATGACAGACGTACAGAAGAATATCTGAACTACTGACTGTAGCATAAAGGACTCTGAATTTCTTGTTCCTGGCCCAGGTTTAAAATTTCCTGTGGAGGAGAATGCCTAGAATCTCTAGATGCACATTGAGTCAGTCAGTGAAGTTTCTAATAACAGTAGTTACTGTGCAGTGGAAGTAAGGCATCAGAACTTCAGTGTGAATGGCTTAGTGGATGCGGGGCAACAAATGAAATATTTCTTGGTATTTTTCTGCATCTGTTACTCTGTTAATCATTGGAATAGTGTTCTCTGGAGAGGGAGATGTTTTCAAATATACCGATCTCTTCTCCTGACAACTTTAAAATTACTGTCCCATACAGACGCCCTGAAGTTATTCTAGCCTGACACACTGGCATATGATTCTTTCTTTTAGTTTTCTCCCTATCGAGCAAGCAGTAAAAAAGGGCACCGTGCCAACCTTTAAAAATCTTCCTGAAATTCCCAGACTGGTTGCTTAAATTCCAAGCTCACCATCCCCTGAGACTCAAATCAATGGTGTATCTCACAAGGTTTGCAGTTGCCTTCACCCCATAAAGGTGAGGAGGTTTCAGCCAAATAGAGAAATCCTTCTCAGATATAGCGTAGGCCTCAACATCATTTATCACCGTTTACATTAGAACTGTGAAGCATCAAAGCTGTAGGCCACTTTCTGAGTAAACAGTGGCCTCAAAAGCAGGGTGAACTACACCACCAGTAAAGTGGTGTAAGGCAATGACTTCAATACCGTGGTTAACTGTGCTGCCTCTCTTCTCGTGAATGAAGTTTGCCTCCAGATTGACTTTAGTTTTAATTGATAGCTGACAACAAGCTCTCCCTTTGTAGTGCATGCAAAGGGGGGAGCACTGGATTTGATATATTACATGAGGTGATCAGTCTTTCAAGTGACCTTTACATACCTAATCCAAATAGAAGTTTTCTGCCCGTGAACTGAGAGATCTTCCCAAAGAGCAAAGAGCAGAGGGAATTTACAGCTGAAAAGCAGATCATCACATAACCAACATAATGTATCCCCAGGGCACAGGTCACATATGTCTGGAAGAGAAGAGACAGTGGTGACACATTTTCTTCAGTGAAAATATGCAGCTAAGGTTCAAGGGTCTTAGCCTGAGTATTTGGTAAATAACCAACATGGATGAGATCAAAGGGGCACAGCTACAGAGTTTGCTGACAAGTCCCTGGTGTATTGACATAGTTGGCCTTCAGCAGCGATATTCCTAACCCAGTTCCCAATCAGACCGATGCCATGCAAACAAAGCAGTAACAAGCAGGAGAAGAAACCAGAGCACTGCTCACTGTGCAAATGAAACTCCTAGAAGTGGCGCTAGGAATGTTCTGCCCTTCCCTTCGTAGCCCGAGAGATGAAAATTGACAGTCGCCACTATGACCATTACAGAGCAGCTCCCAAGAAATGAAGAGGGCCTTGCCTAAAGGAGCATACAACCAATGGAGATGGCCATGGAGTGAGTGCCCCTTTCAATCTATTCAAACACAGCAGCAAGTGCACTCTTCCGTCTGCTTATAAGCAAGGTTTGAAAGCTTAGGTTGTCAAATAAGCAGCTCAGGAAGCTTGCCCCCTTTCTTTGGAAGCTTTCTGAACAAATGTGTGGAGAACACACCTGCTGTGGGTCTAGGTTTGTAGAGAAACTGGAGGAGCAGAGGTGGTTTTGATCATTTCAGGCCATCAGGGTTTGGGCCTGTTGCACTAGTGACTGGTGAGGGCTTTCAGCCAGCCACGTTGAGGGTTTGCTCTCTTACCGTAAAGGTTCCCAAAATAAAATATGTAGTATGTGTGCTGACTTGCACTTACACAAACTCTAGGGAAACCAGAAGGAAGGAAGATATAAAAGCTTTGCAGACTTCTGGCTTTTTTCCCAGTTTGTTATTTACAACAAGCTGAAGAGTTTGAACCTGTACCGCTCTGCTGTGGCCTTTGCTGGTGAGTTAAGCTCTCTACAGCTTTTTAAGGCTGTTCCACGGGACATATTTACTGCTGGCCTCTCCTGTTTGAAGATGTCACTCAGAGTTCATTCAAGTAGAAGTAGTAAGCAGTAATTTAGCAAACCACAAATCGCCATTGAAAACATCTTCATTTAACAAGTAAATATAGATCAGATGCAATAGTAAGACACAAAGACACAAAAAACAATCAGACACAAACAGATTTTCATTGTCATCCACACCTTTGTGTAGTCACCAGCAAGAAATCCCTGTTCAAACCCACTGTACATTGTCAGAGGGATTAGAAGACACTGTCTTTTATCTTTAAGTTGCTGGAAAGTTGCTAGGAACGTAGACCAAAAGGATGGTGTCTCTAGTATTTCTTTCTCAGTCTCTGCTTGGTCAGATTTGATCTGGTCCAGAAACATAACAATCAGCAACACAGCTAGCACACCACTAGCTGCAAAAACAAAACAAAAAGTTCATGAAAAAAATGAGGAATGCTGGAAGAATGATGGGAAGTCGCTTGCTGCTGTTATTGTTCTGACTTAGTGCTTAGCTCTCTGTGGGCTGTTTTGGCAGATGCATCTGATTCCGCTTCAGTGTAAAGGCCATTTCTGTGTAAACAAGGAGGCCTGATCTACATTCACATCTTCTGCATACAGCTGCGCGCCTCGCAGATCCCCTCGGCTTAACTGTGACTGGCCTGTTGTGACAGCCGCCGGGCCAGCTGTCCGGCCGCAGAGGGTGATCGCTCACCCTTCCAGGGCAAGCCAGGGGTCGGGAGGACGGGGAGCTGGCCAGAAACTGCTCCCTCGGGAGCTATCAAAAGGCTTTAAATCAACATGAGAGAGGAATATTCACTTCCAGTGCCAAGGTTTTCATGGCTAGGGGTGATCTTCCTTCAAATACATGGAAAGAAAAATAAAGGGCTAGAAGTAGAACTGCTGTCTTGGATCCCGGTATATGTTGCTTTTTTCTTTTTTTTTTTTTTTTGTTTTTGGGGTTTTTTTTTTGGTCAGCTCGGAGCGATGCTTTGAGTACGGAATATGTGCTATTTTAAAGATGATAGTGAGCAACTCTGGGTGACTTGAAAAAGATGTAGGTTACAGCTTTGAACCTAGAATTTCCTAGCAGAAGCAACATATGAAAGAATACATGGGGTAGTTGTTAATCAGAAAATGATCATGTATGTATTGGTCTAGGTTTGTTGCTTGCAGAGTGAATCAATATGATTTTTTCCATGTTATCAAGAAGATAACTGTGGCTCCTAACATACATTAAGCATTCACGGATTCACAACTGCTTGCTTCGTTTTAGATGGAAGGCATGATTATGTTTCCTCTCTTACTTATGCTGGATAGAAATCCACCCATGGAAACAACTGGAGTTCAGAGTAAGAGGAAAACAAGGCATCTCTTCCCATCCACCTTGCCTGTTTAATGTGCTCCTATGTTACTGTGTATGTGCATGCTCTTTTCTGTGAACTTTTAATGTCCAAATATGTTAGCAGATTTACAGTAAATTGCCTCAATTTTTTTTATTGCTTGTTATTCTCATCCATGTCTCCTAGAATGAAATTGTATTCTCTACTGCCCTGATTCTCCACTGTGGCTGAGCTGTAAACCCTTTGTGATGTAAGTCATTGTTGGTTCTGCTAGGGTGTTTATTAGTGCTCATGGGCTGGTTGCAGGACTTATATTGCTGAGAGCAGGACATCCACATTTACAGGACAAAAATTCAAACAAATATGTCAGATCAATCAAGAGCATCAGAAAGATACTAACCATTATTAAGCCATGCAGTTACTTATCTCCTGTAATTGCTCTTGATTCACTTGACCTATTTTGGTTTGAAGAGACCTTTGAGATCATGAAGTCCAACCATATGAACATAACTAGAAACATCCCTGGTCCTCGAGAAAACTAAACAACAAAAGACTTATCCATTATTGTCTACACCCAAGCTGGGCAAAATACATATTCAGCAACCAAATAGAGGAGACATTCTAAAAATGTCTGTGAATGAAATATTTAGCTATTTGGTTTCCCTCGAGGTAGGAAAAGACATATCTTTTATTAAGAGCTTAAAAGAAAAATGAAACCCTACTGACGCAGGGTCAGTAGACAGCAGGGTCGCATTCATTTTGCATGAGCAAAGCCTAAGGGAGTGCTGTATATGTTAGTCATCAAATTTAAATTTAAACTTGTGAGCCAAACCTGCCTTTAGCAGAAAGGCATCAGCTCCAGCACACTCTGGAAAGGAAGTGGGGGAGGATATTCTTTGCATTTTCTCACCAATTAGGAATGGAGTTGGGTGAAGGAGGGAGGGTTTGCTGTGATGCACTTGTCCGGTGAGGGCTGGCTCTGACCAGATCACATACTCTCTGTTTGAGCGTATGACAAATTCCATGCATCTGTCTCAGCATACAGAGCACGTCTATGTGCAGAGGCTGCAAAGATATTTTAACAGAGCTAAGGTGACACATTGCCTTGCCAGATACTTCCCCTTTATCCAGAGAATAACTTGTTTTGAGAAGGATACTTTTTGAACTTTCCTCGCTGAATGAATCTTTGCATATCTATTTTTGTCTTTCCAATTTTGTTGGCATCAGCCTTCCCTGTCTTTGATTCCTTTGTAGCCTTATGCAAGGAAGGTCTATAGCAGCTGTAGTTACTAAATGGGAGACGTGCCAGTTCACCTAGTGCTTCTCTTTATCTTCGCCTTTCACATTAAGGTATTATTATTCAAGCATCACAGCTGAGAATTCACTGAAGTTGTAAAATCTCAGCAGGGATCCAAAATCCTCCCCCCAAATGACTGCATGTTCTGGGAGCTGTGGTTCAGGTCCACATCTAATTACAGTGCAGTTCTTGTGCTAAAACTGTTTTACATTTGGTAGGACATCAGCCAGTTCTGATAGGCATCCCCAGATGACTAGAAGCTGGTGAGTTCAAGCACTGCTATCAGAGCGGCTCTTAGCATCTTGGACCTCTGGATGCATGTATAAATCTGCCCAGTGCCATCAGTAGCTAGTTCACTATTGCTGATTCTGAAGATGGTGAATTTAAAACTCTCTCCTGCATAACTGGGTAAGCTGTTGCAACCTTCTAATTGCAGTGTGGGCATACTTTTGATTCTAGTCTGTAGAGCAACATGACTTTGGGTGAAACAATGGGGTCACCATACTGGCTTTCCAGGTCAAAAATACAAAGAATGTATTGCTCCTTTAGACAAAAATGATATGGCACTGGCACAAAGGATTTGAAACTATTTAGGAAGGAGTTGTTACAGCTCTCACGTATCGTATTTCCTTTTAGCAAATTGGATTGAGGGAGGAAGTTGGAAACTTAATCTGCAAAGTCATGCTAGGTTTCACAAGTAGTAGGTTCCCCATCAGTGGTATTCATTAAAGATCGGGTGGATTACTTACCGGTGTAGATCCCTAGCAGAGTGTATATTAAGGAGTTGGAGGGTTCTGCTGACCCCGTGGTGTTAGTGGTGTCAGTCATGCAGTCATACGCTCCACAGCATGCCAGGTTTTCTTCTGAGATTTCCACTTGTTCAGTAAGGACCAAAAGAAAGGCAGGACAGGGAAAAGATCAGATGAGTGCACACTATATCTAAGGATGTAAGGAAAAGGGAATCCAGCACTCGGTGATTGGTTCTAGTTTCAAATCCTTCCTGATTAGAGATGTTTAACTTCAGAATCCCAGTTTAGCACGCAAAAATTTGGTTTGAGAAACACTCAAGACAGAACACTGAATTAATGGTTATATGGAGACATGGACTAAAGCCAGAGGCTGAAATCTGAATCCAAGCTCATTTATGGTATTTAAAGTTTCAGTGTCTATCTGTACCTCTTAATTGTAATACCCCACAAGATGGATCCCTCAGTTTACACCACCACTGAACTGATGGACCTCAGTTCTTACAGCCAGAGCAGATTATCCTTCTTCAGGTAATTTCTGTATATGTTATAGGAATAGAAACCACCTTAAGACATCTTTTTGTTTTATAAATTCAAATTACGATTACTCACTAATGCAGTCTTCCAAGAAATCTGCTTTTCCTGGCTTTATTACTTTATTACTGGCTTTATTACTTTATTACTGGCTTTATTACTCTTTGATGACATACTTGCAAGTAGAGCAGTTTGGCAGGGTTTGGAGTAAGACCTTTGCTTTTTTCAGTCCCATCAGCATTGTGCTGGGCACGTGTCAAAGTCACACACGCGTGTGTACTCACGCAACTTGTGTGTCACTACGACACCGTGCCCACTTCCTCCAGTACCCTCTCTGTAAAGAAAAAATACTAACCCAAAGTGTGAGCCTGAATAAGATATGCAGTGGGGAAGGATGGTAAAAAAAAAATGTACAATTATTTCAATGCTTTCACTGCAGAATTTGTCACTGGTTCAAGCATAATAAAGGGCAATACAGTGTACCTTGGCTGATTCCTTCAACAGGACTTGATCGGTAATTTTTCAATTAAGATTATTGTGTAACTACTTTTAGCGTGCTTTTCTCCATTGCTTCCAATCAAGGCTGCTGCGATGTGAATCAGCTGTTTAACTAGCTTCATAAACAACTTTAGGTTCAACATCAGATAAAACTTCGTAACAGAAAGAAAATCATTACCTTGTTATAGCCAGTGGCTACTGCTACACAGTATTGAACAAACAGACCCTCAGCAAATTTACTGTATGCAAAAGGTTAGTCACACTAGTAAAGTGTGGAAGTGTGTAAAACAAGTTTTTTATCTCTTCATGCATCATCTGAAGATGAAGATGCACAAACAATTAGTGATATGGAAGCGGCAAAGCAGGGTTTGCTCTGTTCCTCTGGAAATAAGGCTGCAATATTGATGAGTGAGAAAGGATGACTCTTGTAATTTACATTGATTACTGTCTTCTGTTGTAGTATTGCCTCACGGTGTAGCTTGCCTTGCTGTGTCTGGGTGCGGTGATGCAAGCAATATGTCAAATGTATGTACGTGTTTGAATTTTATGCATTTTGATTCTGCAGATACATACCGTATCTTTCTGACTGCTCAGTAAAATTATGCATTTTAAGTATATGGGCAATATGGGAGGATATCTTTGCTGCTCTGTAAGAGGAGAAGAAAAGAAGTGAGTGCCTGGAGACCCTCACCCCCCTGCAAGAAGCTCCCTCCAGATTAAAGCCGAGTCTCACTGAGAAGGCACAATTGGGAAGTTTATAATGTGACTGCTCGTCACTGTTGTGAAGATAGGCAAGGCCTTTGGCTTTGAGAGCTGTTCATAGCACACCTCACAGGACCACAGCACTTCCTGAAATCCAATGTAACTGATAATAAACAAGTTAGATCTTCATTAGAATCTAGAGGAACATCCTCAGATGCAAAACTAGGAGAGGAATTTCAAGATTAAAAAAAAAAAAGAGTATTTTAATTCTCTTATTAACATCACTTAACATGGTGTGTGCTGTGAGGCAGAGGAGAGTAGAATGGTTGAAGTCTGTGCAGACCCCACAGCTGCACCACGGCCTCTGCCCTGCAAATGAAACCAGAATGGCCGTTCCCTCCTTGGACAACATGTGGCTCAGTGAAGGCATCGTGTGGCTCAGTGATCAGGACAGCAGGGCTCAACCACACTTGATATGGTCCCTTAGCATTCTGCTTTGATGGTGTTTCATCTATAGTTGCTAGTGTTCAAAGGAAGCTTGATTCTCCATATGTATCGTGCCTTGTGACAACTACCATGCCATAAACGCTAGGATTCGAAGATTAAAAGCTGATGCCATCTCCCTGACATTTAGGTTTAACCGAATACCTGTTTGAGTACCCTCCAGAGGACATACTGCTTAACTGAGCTGGGGAAGGCAGGTAACTTCTTGCTATTCATAGTAGCAATGTATATAGAAAGCTCTTTCCATGTCCATCCTGTTCTGACTTTGACAGGACAGGGAATGCATGGGAGACTGCAATGAGAATACACTGTAGCACTTTGAATCTCTAAGGTGGCATCCAAGTATTAATTTGTCTTCACAACTGCCCTTTTAAAGCTTACAGCAATTACAAGCATGGGAAATGAGGGCAGCACTGTTGAGTGATTTCTTCAAGCTACATCAGCATCTGCTGTCTGAGCCTGAAATACAGACGAGGAGCCCTGGCGTGCAGACTCCTGCCAACAGCCACTTCTCTTTCTTCTTGACAATTCAGTAAAGCACTCATTTTCAGCAAGCACCAGCATCAGCTTGACTAACCTTGAATGTTTAACAGCAAATTAATTCAATACTACAAGCTTTGCAAAAAGGCCGCTTTAGTGTTTTGCCTTTTGTTTTAACCACTTTAAATAGAAGTCAGATGTGAAAGACTGCCGTTGCCAGCAACCTATCTGCGCTTTACGACACAGGGGTGGAATTCAAAAGGAATTCAATAGACATCTATTTTTGAGCGAGCTGTCTGAACTCTCTTTATAGCTGATGAAGAGTTGATAGAAAATAGAGCAATTTAGCCCATCTATTTCAGACATCTACCTTCAGATGAGCGAAGTCACATCTGAAGTGCCTGTTTCCACTGACTATGAAGGCAATTGAGGGTCACTAGCTCAGCTACAGAAATCTACCTTTTAACTATCTAGAACTATCTGATCTTCATAGAAAAAAGGACCAAGATTTTAAAATATATTTTACCTTTGTTGGAAGCTTGACTAAATATCAAGGATGAGATAAGATTTCCCCAGATGCCGGAGGACTGAAATATCAGAAAGAAGACCCCAAAGTATTGGTTGATAATGTCCTTCCCATTTTTTCCTGCTTTCTCAGCATATGAATTGCCAGCAATGGTGAGGTAAGTGCATTTGGCAGACCAGAGTGGTGCTCCTCCTAAGCCCAGGATCACAGAGGTAGGGATTAGTGTGTACCTGCCAAAGAACACTTTATTTAGCATGTTATCATCCATTACCATAATAATCGTTTGCCCAAAGATCCAGAGGCAAAAACAGACATCAAAGAAATAGATTTATCCTTTGTGTGATTCAGTAAATCTACTACATGAATCCAAGAAAGGGCTAGTCCTATGAAGCTTAGGATGTGCAAGCACTCACAGATGTGTCCACGGGCTAGGTCTAGGCTAGGCTGGCTAGGTCTGTGCTCATGTGCCCTGTCCTCTTGTAACTGAGAACTAAATTGCACCTGCACTTCAGAAGATGGACCACAACAACTTTCCTCCACAGAGCTGTGTCCCCTGTCGCTAGAGAGCAGAAGTAAATTGTTCATCCACTTCCAAAAGGGCAAGGCAGGAGCTGGCCTCCTTCTGTGGTCCTCTGCTCCCAGAGCCACTGGCTGGAAGACAGCCTTCCCTTTTGTCTTTTCAAAAGCAGTCTTAAAGTCATTTGGATTTTAAATGAAACTTCTGATTTTATTTTTTTCTCTGAAGGGAAATCTCTGCTACACACATGAATTAGAGAAGCAGCTTCAGGTGGGTGGTTGGATGCATTCATTCTGGCTTTTTGCGTATTTTCACCTCTCTGCTTCACCTGCTACTGGATTTCTTTATCCCTGTTTCCTGCAGGTAACATCGTTTGCATCCAACTTTCAAATCCACAACACAGAGGCAGAGTAGGAATTGAGAAGAAAAAGAAGAAAGAACTTCTCCCTTACTGATTTTTTTCAAACAGAATAGACAGGTTAAAGTATTTAAATTGTACCAGCTAGCGTAGAAATTCCCTAAGGAGAACGCGATGTAGCAGCACATAGAGCCTGCGATGGTCCACTTGCAGCCCAGCTTCTTGATGAGGACTGGGGGGAGGAACATGGATGATAAGATGAGTGCAGCATAGAGAACACTTAGAGAAGCAACGCCCAGGCCTTCTTCTGAGTGGAGACTGCTCTGCGTGGACAAAAACAGCGGTTGAGGCAAATGTTATCACAGGCACATGTTACTATGGTGTACAGAGAGTGGCTTCAGGCAGAAAAAGAGAGATGCAGAAGCTGCGGGTGGGTGTTACTCTCTCCTTTCCCCAAAGCACCCTGATTATGGATTTATGGTTTTCCTCACAATGATAGCCCATTTATGAAAATATGATACAGAACCAGGTGAGGGTTGCTCAGATTCAAAGCTTTGGTAAGTTAGACTTTAGATTATTTAACGCAATTTGTTTGAGTTTCTCTTTGAAAGCAAGCTGAATGAAGGATAACCTCTTTTCTTGGCCTTCTCTTTTTGTCTCGGGTAGGAATATCCTCAGATCTGCATTCCAAGGGCTGACTTAGCAACAGGGGAAGATTCTTTGCTTTAAACTACAGGTCTGATAATTTCTAAATTTTTCAGAGGCCAAGGTCCAAATATGCTAATATGCTCATAGAAACCCTTTGTAGTTGGAAGTAATTGATTCACTCACACTTTCACAAGGGAGGAATAAGATTTTACTGATCTAACCACGTTTTATAGTTTTATGCGTAAAATGGTTCTCTTACCTGGATACTGTAAAAGTTGCAATGAGAAGATCAAGATGCTGCTTATCAACATTTTCCTGTTGGATTTCATTAAAAGCTTACGTGGTCCGTTATGATTTTGGAAGGGGGGAATGAGCGCGGGGGTGTGGGGTAGCACTGGAGAGCACTGGAGGAGGGCTGGTAGCTGCACCAAACACTTCCAAGCCTTGCGGTGGCTGCGTGGTCCGGATCTGCAGGACCATGGTGGCAGCCACACGACTCCCTTGGCAAGAAGCAGGCATCAAGACAGTGGGGTGAGGAGGGAATTTTCTCTGTCAAGGAGTGTCAACATATTTGGCAATTGGAATGGTTGTTTTGTAAAAAGGCAAAGAGGCTTCCTGATCTCTGGGGTCTTATTTGTGAAACACCATATGCCTGGTTTTGTCAGTTACAGCTTCCAAAAATTAGGAGCTGGGACTCCAAAATCATATGATTAGCTTAATTGTTACTGGTTTGGGTTTTTTTGGTGGTTTTTTTTTTTTTTTTGAGGGACGTGAATGTTGAAATAAATGTTGCATGTTTTTAGTGCTTCTCCTGCAGGCTACAATACAATAAAAATAACCTACTTTTGATTGTGTCTCAGCAAGCCCTCTTTAACCACCAAGACAAAATGGAGAGAGGAGAGGGCTACTTTGTGAAGCAGCACCGCTCCCTCCTGCAGCATTAGGGGAGGCTGCATGTTCCAGCACTTAGCCCGAGCGTGCAGCGTTTCAGATGGTGCGGCTGACTCATGGCTTCTTGGGTTTATCATTCCCCTCCTCGTCAGTCTACCCAGCTAGTAACATCTCCATCCATTTTTGGGACTGTTTTTTGCAGAACTTCCCTGAACTTGGAATTTGACAGTGTCAGCGAACAGAAAATGCTCGAGGAGAGATGTACAGACCTATCAGGGACCTCCTGAAATAACCCCCTTGTTATTGCAAACAAGTATATTATGTTCTATATCAAGCTCCACCTTTAAAGTATACAGATTTCTACACCAGTTGGAAAATCTTTCTAAAACCCAGTTGGTCAAGGTCATCTTTTAATATCCTGCCTAAACTTCCTCATGGATGGCTTATATCCATTTATTTTTCATTAGACCAGGACAGTCTTCTAGACTGAAAAGGTCCTGTTTATTTACTCTGAAGTATTCATGGACACCAACAGTAATGCTCAGTCTTTTAGTATGGCTATAGTAAACAAGCCAGCTCTAATGACATCCTGAGTGTTCAAGTCATTCTAGAAACCATCTATGCTACTGTGTTTTAAGAAATTAATGTGTATAAAAGCCACAGCTGCCCGTGATTTAAAATAATATTTTTTTATTATTATGTTATATCATGACACCAGGAATTATTGTATTATTTTATACTTATATTGTTTAATGGATTTGACATACATTTTTATTATTTTACATTGCTGTATAATAATAATAAAATCATAGCAATTTAGAAATATTCAGAACAATCCCTTTTCAGAAATGAAGTTTGTTTTCCGTTTCGCGTTATCTTCTTTTGAGAAAAATCTCAGGGAAATTTAGTTTTCATTCAGACAGCTTTTGTGGACTTAAAGAAGTAGTCTGACACAAGTATTCAAACTATTTGAGAAGTCCTAGAATAAAATATTTAGTAAATGCTATGGATCTGAGTGAGGGATAATAACCTGCATGAAATTGATGTCCTAACTCACCTAGTAAGAAATAGGGCTCATGCTTTCCTCACAGAAACTGGGGAAAGACTGACAGGTTTCACACAACCAGCTGGCCTGATGCCCTTCCAGGCCAACTGTCCTGCCAACCAGTGGGAGACACTCCACTTACCTGTAGGCTCTGGAGTCCTCCGTAAGCAGTGAAGAGAAGTAAAAATCCGAAAGAAATGACCAAAACATTCTTAAGATTCCTTTCCATGTTGATTCATACAAGGCAAAAGGTCTGCCGGTGTGCAGAGCTGATCCAGTTATTCCAGGGGATGCTTTGAGTTGGAAGAAAACAGCTTATGTTTTGTTGGAAAAGGTCACTTCTCACTGTCCTTGTAGAGGAAAGAGTTGTTAATTATTTGAGGATTGGCCAGTGAACTTTACTTTTGCTGATAGTGAAAACTCTTTACAGGGTTGTTACTCATTCACCTGTTGTGACTAAGGCAATAACGAGCGCTCCCAAAGGACATCAGTCAGGTTTTATTAGATGGGTATGTAAGTCACCTGCAACACTGGGACTGATTTTAGTATTGCAGTTGTACATTATATGGCTTTCTCCTATCACTAGCACAGAAGAAAAAAATTGCAAGCAGTGAAATGCCTGTCTGGCATAAAGATACACTAATCCATAAAGGGCAAAGATTAGAAGATCGTACTGAAATTTATATTGGTCTATTGCTTAACTGAGGTTCCAAAAGCGTACTGGGAAATGAGATTGATTGTGTTACAGTGTTGTCTGCATACATCAGCTCTACAGCTGTGCCGCATACCAAAACAAGGTTGCTGGCTGCTTGGCAAGCAGGAGAGTCTTCACCCATGGTGAACACCACGGCTTCGGTGTTTCAAATTTACCAGGTCATACTCATGAAAACCATTTCCCCCCATCTTTCCCATCAACTCAGAAACCAAGAAGAAACATAGATTGAGTAGATAAATGAAAAAGCAACTTCCCTCCTCCTCCTCCAGCCTCTGGAAAAACACAGCCTTTGTGGAATGTATTTTGCCTTGCCAGTGCTGCCTGGCTCAAGCAGGGAAAAATTTCCCCCTAGCCATCCAGCCCTGCTGCATTTGCCCCTGCTTTCCCCTGTTTTCAGAGCTTGTCCTTGTGAAGTTGCTTTGTCTCTGTTCGTGACACATTGGCCATCCTACAAGTCCTGACTGAGCTTTTGAATTTTGGTTTAACCTGGACGGCAACTAGGACCATGCAGCCGCTCACTCACTCTCCTGCCATGGAATGGGGGAAAAACTCAGAAAAGTAAAAGCGAGAAAACTTGTTGGCTGAGATAAAGACAATTTACTAGGTAAACCAAAAGCTGTGTGCACAAACAAAGCAAAACAAGCAATTCACTACTTCCCATGGGCAGGCAGGCGTTCAGCCATCTCCAGGAAAGCAGGGCTCCATCACACACAATGGTTACTTGGGAAGACAGACGCTGTCAGTTCAAACGTCCCCCCCCTTCCTTCTTCTTCTCCCAGCTTTATATATTGAGCATGATGTCATTTGGCATGGAATATCTCTTTGGTCAGTTGGGGTCAGCTGTCCCAGCTGTGTCATCTCCCAACTTCTTGTGCACTCCCGGCCTACTCACTGGCGTGGCAGTGTGAGGAGCAGAAAGGGCCTTAACTGCTTAGCTACAACTAAAAATACTAGTGCGCTATCAACATTACTCTCTAAAAGACAGAACCTGCTAGCAGGAAAGCCAACTCCATCCCAGTCTAAACCAGGACACGAATAGTCCCCTTTTGAGCACACAAAGTCCTCTCTGCCCCTAAGCCAGGCAGGGCGAATAGACCCTTCCTGCAGCTGTAGCAGAGGAGGGATTTAAACCTGTGAGCAAAGTGGAATCCAAAAAAGTCCATGCCATAACGTTAGCATATTCAAGTGGAGGTGGTCTGTAGGGTGTCCATAGTGTCTAGTGGGAATGCACAGCTAAGACTTGGTCTAAATCCCACTAGATGGCACAATTTTGCTTCTCACAGGGACATTCGAGGGTGAGGGGAGGAAGCTTTAATACATTAATTCATTTAATACATTAAAGAGGTCACAGCTAGTTTCTACTTTGGAGAAAATTCCAGTATGTGCCTTTTCATTTTCTTCTTTTGTCTTATAATCTTCTTGAATGAAATAATGCAGAAAACATAATCTTTTAATTCTCTATTGTTAATGGTACTTCTATATTGCAAGTCTAGATAGTGAAATACTGGCTTTTTATTTTACAGACTACTATGCTCAGCATGCAAACACTTTCAATTAGATCACAGTGCTACTCTTGTTTTGCAGTGTTTGTAATCCTCTACAAGGCTTATAAACCAATCTGATGGTACTTTGGCCTAGTGATTTCCAACCTTTTTAGGTTTATGAACCCTTGCAATTTTCCAGTGCAGATCCTTGCATAAGGAATTTACACTTGGTGATAACATGCTTGTTTCTGTTTTGGACCCCTTAGAAATAGTATGCAAAATTCTAGGGGTTTGAGGTCATAGGTGGAAAAGCACTTGAAAAAAATAAAAGAGAAAAAGTAAGAATGATGCTTGTCCTAAACAAAAGCATAACTGTCACCTGTTTGGGCAGAGGAAACCAAGGATAGTGCAAAGCGCACTTAGTTCTAAAAGACTTCATTTTAGTGCTCTTCCTTGACATTAGCAGTAAGAACAACACAGCTTTAAAAAAATTAGCATTAACTGGACTCTATTTTTAAAATGCAGTGTTGGATAGGTTGTGTCATCAGCACTTCTGCTCTGGAGAAATTCTTAACTCCTAGCTCAGTCACGTCTGCTGAGCAGCAAATGTTGAAGAGCATATGAGGGATGGTAGGGGGTTTTTTTGTGTAGTTTTTTTTTATTTCTCTCCTTTTGACTGATCAAAGACATTTCGGCCTGTTCCACATCCCTTGCCCAGAGCTTTCGGTTATCCAACTGCCTGGTCCTGAGCCCCTCCTTAGGAATGTGCGGAGTCTTTACCAAGGAGATCTGATAAGGCTGAGGATCTCTTCCTTTGGTACCAGGCAGCGGGTGGCTCCGGCAGGCCTGCTCTCTATCACCCTTGACACCTCTTTCATTCTTTCTGCCAGTCTAACTAAGATTAAGTGAGCCTTAGGAGCTGTGCACTGCATTTTGGGCTTAGCTTTGGCATAAGGAGGCTGCAGCCACCAAACTGAAATGTCTTGCAGAGCGCGATCACAAAAATGGGAGATAGAAGAGGCTGGTTAAATTCATGACTCCATCCCACAGCCAGTCATGTTTATTTTCCTGTGTTTATTTTCTCAGTGTAAATGAGGGCAGCCTTTGCTTAAAAGATTATAGCACCAGAGGCTAATCTTCGGGGAGTTTAGTGCTTCATAGTTATCATTTCCCTATTTACTCTTTGCTGGTTAAATATATTGTTTAGGCAGCTATTTTAACAACAACAAAATAAAAACCACCAAACCCAACACCCAGAATACTCACCATAGGACTTTTCTGTCTTGGGAGGCTTTTAATTGATTAGCTCCTTGGTGGTAAACAGTCTTCCTTGCGTCTATCAGTAGAAAGCATGAATATTTTTATATGCCAGCTGGCCAATGGTTTGGCCACCCACATAGTATGGGCAAGTGTTGCAAGAGCTGTTCTCAGAACTGGCCCTAACTGGGTCTGGTCTCTGAGGAGCCGCCACTGAGCAGGAGCTGCAGGGGACAACTGTTTGCCCATGGATGCCTCCAAACTCAGGGATGAGGAGAGGGGAGGCTGAAGACAGCCTGTGTATTCCACCTTGAAGAAATGAAGCTGATTCCTGCCCTTTTTCCATGGTGAAGGTATTGCAGATGTACTAGAGGAGAACATCAAGACAGAGCCTCTTCTCCTGAGCTCAAGCAGTACTAGAAAACCCTTACTATACTGTCTTGTGCTGGAGCTCTTAACTGTGGGAAAGCCAGCAGATTGCCTGGTCCTTCTTGATAAGCTACAGAGAACTACCTGGCTCGCACTCTGAGCTGGTTGAACCCATGCTGCTGGTATTTAATCCATCCTGTTAGACACACGAGTCCTGAACTGTCTTTACAGAGACTACTGTGGGGTAGTCAGGACCCTCCTTTGACTAAGCTACCACCAACCCAAATGCTTATTTTCTGGGGCTGTCACACAGAAGACACTCTTCATGAGCTGTAGCAGTGTGAGTGTCCTGAGGAAATAAATTACTTCTCCAGAGAGTGGGGTACCTGTAAAACATAAGGCTGATGCAATGGGCAGCATTAGATGATCTAGATTTGTAAAATCTTTCACAGTTTGCAGATGGCATAGGAAAGCGTGGCTGACTCATAGGAGATGCCCAAGCATGTCTAACACTGTTGTAGCCACTCTTTTTTTCCAAAGTCCTGTTCTCCCAGGAAATTATCCTGTCCTGACATACCTGCAGTGTTCCCACCTGCCAGACCAACATCCGAGTTCTGCATTTTCAGTAGCTGCTTCACAACAAAAGGGGCTAATTAAAATTCAAGGCTGCTTGGCCCAAGCTACCTACACAGCGTTTCCTTTCTTGCTGTGAAAGCCTGGCCATGTTGCTCTGTTCTTCCCCTTCTCTTTCACCTGCATTTGTGCCCTGCTGATTTTGGAGTTGAAGCAGGAATGGCTAAATGTGACGCATGTGCCTTGTGAAGCTCAGCCGTTCCTGACAGGGTCCCTAGAAAATACAGGCTGTTACACATTGAGGGAGGGTCACAATTCGGATGTGGGATTCATAACACTGGGCTGAACACATCAAGTAGTAAAAGCTGTTTTCTTCTGGCAAGGGGGTCGGAAGGGAGTTGCCAATCAGTAAGTTCATTTTGCCCATGAAATCGGAGGAAAATAATTTTTGTTTTGCCAAAGGCTCCATCAATGTGAGTTGCTCCTGTGTGCCTCTAAAGGTCTAAACATCTCCACCTCCTCCAGCATTTCAGCTCTCATTTCCAAGTTTCCTGTGTTTCCCTTCTCTCCTTTGAAATACTCCTCCTTTCCACCATGCAACCCATCCACAGATATTGTCCTTTTATCTGTTCTCCCAAGACCCCTCTACATGCATGGCTGCATAGACATCAGTATGCCAGTTTTGTCTGAATCCTACCTGCTGACATCCTCTGTCTTTCTCTGGAGGCACCAAACTGTCTATCTCAATCTTCCTTTACGTCCTTGATGCATGCTGTCCTTCCTTACTGCTTTGCTGTTCCCTGGCCATCACCCTGCCTTCATCTCTCTGCTTCTCCCTCCTTACCCCATCTCCTCAGTGCCAACGGGCTTTTTGCTTCTTAAGGGAGTCACCTGGAAACTGCTGGTTGTGTTCCGGTCTCACAGGTCGTTATACTACTTTTAGCTTCTCTGGCTGTAAAGTCCCTCTCCCTCCTCCCTCAACACTGCTCTTAATATCTCATGAGGCCCTTTTCCAGCTCCACTACCTATCCCTCAAGGAAGAAGAGGAGAGATGCCTTGTTTTCTGGGCTGGGAGCCAGCTCATGGTAGAAGGGGGACCAAAGAGAAAAAGAGCAGAGTGGGTACAGGCCATGAGCTCAAATGCAGCTGTGATTTTTCTGTCAGTAGGACCATGCAGGAGACTTTCCCTGCAGGGCATTTGTCTGCTCTGCTGAATCCAGCTATCCAAATAAACAATGTTGTCTCTATAGTAAAGGCAGGACTCAGTTTAGGATGGGATGATGTGATGCCAGTCCAGGCTCACTGATAAATTTTTATGAGCCAGAGAAACAGTTCCTGTAAGTGTTGGACTTCTTATAGATGTTATTCACCTCCTGAGATATTCATCTCTCTTGGCTGGAGCTTTCAATGCATGAACACATCTATGAGGGTGTTGCCTGATACTAATTCTAGCCTAGGGAGAGATTCAAGCATTTTGAAGGTAAGCCCCTGCCCTGTGTGGCAGCCGACTTCTCTGCAGAGGACAGCTAAGGAGATCAGCCTCTCCAGGCTGACAGCTGCCCGTGAACAGCCCCTTGTTTCTCCACTGGAGTTGTCTTGCATTCATTCTCTTATATAAAGGTGCTTTCATCTGTTTCAGACTCAGCCTGTTCACGTTTTAGCTTCTTAAAACTGTTGCCTGAGCACTGACATTGTACATTTGGCTTGCCCTGCATTTTGGGTGTTTCCGAAGAGCTGAGGTAAACCCTTTTCTAATCCTGAAGCAGTGGCCGTGACTCAGTTGGTAGGACTTAACACCCTGCTAAGATAAACATGCCACTGTTGTGATCTGTGCTTTTATAATGAAAGGGTAGGGAGGCGGATCCTGCATATGAACAATAGACTTTTGTATGGCAGCGGCTCTGAAGTCTTAAGAGCCATTTGCTGGAAACTGCTCTACTGAATACTAGTTGTTCACATGAGTATGCATCAGAAATTCCTTGCACACACCCGTGATGTGGGCTGGGAGGATGGGACTTGCTCAGCAATCTGAACCACATACTGTCACCTTTCCTTTTTGGTTCAGAGGTGGCTGCTCATGTTATTAATGGCCACTACCGAGCTAGCACAAAAAAGCTCTTCCGAGCTCAGCCAGGAAGCCCCTGCTTTTTAAAGGCTATCACAAAGACTTGTGACCAATTTATCTCCTTGTGGAAATAAGAAAGGGAAAGAGAGTGGAGCTTGATCCCAGAGAGCCGGGTTGCATAGAGGCATATCAGTGTCGACGTCCTGGAATGTGGAGGTTCTCACTCTCCAGTGCCTTCCACCTTTCATTTGTCCATTGGTTGCACCCATGGCTGGAGACTGGCATAAGAGCAATATTTACCACATATTTACCACCCCCTTGCCATCTATGGAAGTATCTATGGCAGATAAAAGGTAGCACGAACCTTTTCCTCTGTAAGCTTGCTCTCACTTGCTTCTGCTTTCTGTCACTGAGTATATCGTAACCCCATATAGGAGCAGGTACTACCAAGCTGCAGAAGTGCAAGCAGGGGCTCTTGAGCAAGAAACGTAAAAAAAGGGCAGTTCTGTACAGGCTGGTGTGCAGTGTGGCATTAGAGAAAGGGCTTGTCACAGACAAATAAGATGTATTAGAATTATTCAGAACAGGTGATTTTTTTTGTTCTTGTTTTCTTTCCTGCGGTAAATTTTGATGACAAAATGTCTTCCCTACCCCAGTAGATATCACCAAGTACCTGGGGCAGGTGATTACCTGTTTTACCCGGCTTTCTCTGTGACACAAAATATGGGAAAGCTCCATAGCCTTCCCCTAGGGTCGCAGGGAGTCTCTCCCAGGCCTGAGCAACAGACTCCTTGCCCTGTTATTGGTAAAACATGCAGCCAGCCAGGACACTGTTTCTCCACCAGCCATCCTTGACCCTTTTCCTCCCATCTGCAGCCCTGCCTTCTCCCACACACACCCCTCAGGCCCATTAGTCTGCACCTCTTGCATTCAATCAAATCAAATTACCTTTTTGAGTGGCTTCCTGTACTTTGAGATTATGGAGCTATGATAGACCTCCGTGGAAACAGGTACCGGAGTCCAGCTGGGAACGTCTTGACAGTTGCTTCTCTGAACAAGCTTCCTATTTCCTATCTGTCTGTGTATTTCTAATCTTGCACTGATCTTTATGGAAACTGCCCCACTATGTTTATGAGGGTTGCGAAACTCCTATCCCACCCTTGTTTGGAAACTCTTCTTCATTTTGTCAGTTCTTATGTGAGCCTTGAACCAAGAAACAAACAGTATTTAGGAAGTTAGGACACAAACAACTCCACCTCTTGCTTATCATTTGAAATAAGAGTAATTACTATTTCACTTGCATTCTTGCTTGCATATTCCTTTCTCATGAACTGAACTATTCCACCAAAGTGCTCCCACCTCCAGAAAAGTGCTGAGATTGCTAATCAGAGTCACTCTGTCCATTTCACAGAAGCCATTCCCTAACTTCAGGATGGTGAGGACTATCTGTCACACACACACACCCCCCTCCATGGTGTGGTGGGCACATAGTGGGGACCTGAAAGTGAAAAGTGACAGTCTATTACCACCAGTTCCTTCGTCATTTAGCAGTACCACAGGAACAGTCACTGCATACAGGTAGTCTTAGCTGGGATTGTATCTCTGGAAAATCATCCTTGCTGGTTTATTTTTCCTATTAAAAGTCACTGGCAGAGCCTGTTCCAGGATCCACTGCAACCACTGGAATAATGCTGACTTTGGCAACAGTAGCCTAAGTAAGTCCTTCACACAGTGGTTGATGGATGCCTTGGCTTTCCCGCAGGAGAGAGTTAAAGCTTGGTGAAGTCAGGTTACGCAGGAGGCTAAAGACTTCCGAGCATTGTAGGACAATGTGGGAGAAAAACTGTCAGAGCAGTCGGCAGAAAATCTAGAAGCAATATCTAGTTCCTAACAGAATACAAATTTCAATAGGCTGTCTGGGAAAAAAGGCATTTCCATTCCGTTTGCTAGATTCTCTAAGGCCAACAAGCAGACCAGAGCGGACTAAATATGTCCGTGGCTACTTTAAAAAAAAATATTTCAATATGTTTAGCTGTCAGAAATTACAAAACTTATGCTAAATATGGATTCCTCCATGCCAACCCTCTGGAGGTATGGTAGTTTTAATTATTCAGCATTAAAAAATTATTTAATTAAGTTTTATCTTAAACGTTCTCTTCCAGAGATAACTTTTTAAGTGATTATAAGTGTTTTTCTTAAACAGACCAACAGAAAGAAACCCAGAGTACACTAAAGAAAATCTCAATGTCTTTTCATTATGAGATGTCTGCTCTGAAAGGGAGGAGAAGAAAATTAGGGAGTAAAACCACATCACATGGAGAAGGAGCACCAGGTAGTTTACTGCAGCAGTTAGAGAATTGCAGACAAACTAGTGGCCTGTTTTTCTGATCACCAAACCCTTAAACAACCAAACTCTTCACATCATCTTTTAATGATCAGAGGCAGAACCAGAACATGCATGATGATACTTTCAATAGACATACAAAATCAAAGAATCACAGAATAGTGTGGGTGGGAGGGACCTTTAAAGGTCAGCTAGTCCAACCCTCCTGCAATGAGCAGGGACATCTTCAACTACATCAGGTTGCTCAGAGCCCCATCCAACCTGACCTGGAATGTTTCCAGGGATGGGGCATCTCCCACCTCTCTGGGCAACCTGGGCCAGTGTTTCACCACCCTCATCGTAAAAAATTTCTTCCTTAGTCTGAATCTACCCTCTTTTACTTTAAAACCATTGCCCCTTGTCCTATCGCTACAAGCCCTACTAAAAAGCCTGTCCCCATCTTTCTTCTAAGCCTCCTTTAAGTACTGGCAGGCCGCTATAAGGTCTCCCTGGAGCCTTCTCTTCTCCAGGCTGAACAACCCCAGCTCTCTCAGCCTGTCCTCACAGGAGAGGTGCTCCAGCCCTCTGATCATTTTTGTGGCCCTCCTCTGGACCTGCTCCAACAACTCCATGTCTTCCTTGTCCTGAGGCCTCCAATGCTGGACGCAATGCTCCAGGTGAGGTCTCACCAGAATGAATGGTAATTCATTTTGATTTTCAGCACAAATGATTCTGTCTTTGTGCATAAATATATCCAATTACCTCTGATACCTGCAGGTATCAGCCTTGAGGCTGTTTTAAACTATGGCCCCTGGGAACAGCTCTGGTGCCTTTGACCAGCCAGTGATTTAGGTGATGCAGGGTGCATCCCAGAAGGCCCTCCTACAATGGAGAGGAATGGTAAAAAACAAGTGGGACTTTGGTATGGTACGGGCTGTTGATGGTGGCTTTTGACTGGAACAGGGGCTGTAATGAGACGTGGTTTGGTACGCAATGGTGCCGGCTGTACCCTAGCTGTCTGCTGTGCAGGCTCCCTCTGCGGAAATGAAAACCGAGCCAGGAGGAGTCATCTGTTTCTTGTCCTTTGCATTGCTATTGGAGAACCACCAATACCTTAATCCCAGGGGCTGAAAGCATTTAGGGCTTCATTTTGCAATGAGTGGAGCTTAAGCATGTGTTTTGGGTTGCAAGCATTCTTTTACAAGTCAAGGTCCTGATATGGGCTTTTAATTAATTACACTTTTAAATCTTCCTCCTTTCTATTTAGGTTTTGGGTGTAGGTGCAGAATTCCAATGGCGATCAGCTTCTGCTAAGGCAGAGCTCTTTGGCAGCATGAGTAACTCTAACCTCAGAGAAATAGATTAAATATTGCAGCGTAAAGAGTTTGCTGAAATTAAAATTCAAAATGGGTAAAAGTCCTTTCATTTCAGCTTTGGAAGAGAAGCATGGCTCTCCTAAAAATGTAATCTACGAGACATGTCAAAGGTTTTTGACATTTGAAATTACTGCTCCAGTACTGAAGAAAGGCTGTCAATTTGTAGCTTTGTGCTTCTTCTCCCTGTAAATGTGAGTAATTTCTTTTAGCCCTCAGTACATCACCAGTATATTGTTGTTTGCGGAGCTGCACCACTATATTGTTGTTTGTGGAGCTGCTTGGATTTAGTAGATGAGAATCAATAAATGAACCATTTACTGACTGTGGAATTGACTTTTATAATTGAGAGACTGCTGAAAGTGTATGTATATCTGAGGGAAGCAAAAATCAAACTGCATTATATTCTATGTTTACCGCAGATCTGGGAGAATTAAGTTGATCCTTTTGGATAAAAGTCACAGAATCACATAAAAGTTAGATGGAAAGGACCACTGGATGTCACTTACTCTAACCTCCCACTCCAAGCAGTGCTGCCACCAGCACTAAGTCAGATCAGCCATGACTTTGTTTAGCTTGGATCTTGAAAAACCTCCAAGGATGGAGCCTACACAGCCTTTCTGGTAACCTGTTCCCGTGCTGTGCTTCCCTCACAGCAGGGAAATGTTTTCATTTGTGTAATGCAAAAGTAATCATTCATGGTTTCTACCTATTTTCAATTTTATATTAATATCCTTCCGGTAGGAGAAAAGAAGTCCTACCTGTGCAAACTTCAAAGGAAAAAGGGGAGAAAGCTTTTTTATGATGTCATAAACTAGGTATCTCAGCTACTCAACTCAGTTAGTCATCTAGGCTCCCTAAGAGCGCTCTCTATTAATGGGTAAACAGTGGCACTCCCAGATGGAGATTCAGAGGGACCAGAATGAAGGGCCTTCTGCTACTTCATCACTGAAGGCGGTGGGATTGTTTATGAGATCAGCTGGCACTTAAGATTGTCGAGTCAGGGTGTTTTCGGCTCGTTGTGTGTAATAGACTGAAACATTACTGACTGAAACATTGACGGAAAACATGATTTGAGGCCTGGAACAACATAACCTGTGCTGAAGTTCATGTTCCTGTACCAAGGACCACTGCAACATTTATCTCCAATGAAATAATACTGGACAGTGGGAGTTTCCTGCCGACGGTTCTGCTGATGAATCTTACTCCTCATGCAGGAAGCCCTGCTGCTGAGACTTTTCCCAGAGGCACATGTGAGCAATGTGAGCAACATGTTCAGCCACTAGATGCTTATGGAGAGAGCCTGTTATTTTACAGACTGCTTGGGTAACTTATGTAGCCTTGCGCAGTAAGTAATACAGAGTGGCCTCATAGAGAAAGGAGTACCTGGTCTACAGAATCCGTTGTGAAATTTATGACAAGTAGATGGTAATATAGGTGCTTGTTAGAAATGACCATAGTGCAAAATTAGGCTTATAGTCACAAATTGTGCCTTAGTCTCCATTTTGGGTTCATACCTTGAATATTTTTGCAGGTAACGGACTAGTGCAAATCACTGGGTTAAAATAGCTTGTTCTTTGGAGGACTGAGAATTTGGATCTAAATATAGAGTTAGAATACCTACTGTTAATTTTTGTGGAGTTTGTATACTTTTCCTTCAGAGTTGCCACTGGGCGCTTTTTTCTTGAGTGTAGCATTCTGGTGCTCCAAATGCTATGGGATTTTAGGAACTTGCTTTAAGAATTCCGAAGCACTGTTTGACTTGCTGCTCAGGTTTGATGCACTCTTTCTGTCTGGTTGAACTCTTTCCATCAGATCAGTTCTGAGGTATTGAACTTATTTGACACCTTGCCTCAGTAACTTCCCTGGACTTGCTCGGCATACTAATTTTCCTCAGTGATTCTTCCATAACTGTTGAGAGGCTGAGTCTCACCTATGTCATGGCTGGTCTTTCTTTTACCCTGCGTATCGTATCTTCTTCCCCCGCCCCAGTCTCTGAGCCATGAGTTGATAAAGAGAGAAGCTGAACATAGCAGATATAGTTGACCTGTCAACTTGAACCTGGAAACCTGCTCCTTCAGCATCTGATTCTGTTTAACAAAAACCAGGCACGGCTAATTGCCAAAGCGAGTTCTGCCTCTGACTTTCTGCTTTTCCTGAAGAAATTTCTGTGAATACCTGTTTAGTGTCATGAAGCATTTAAAATGAAAAAAAAAAAAAGGTGCCTTCCAAAGGCTCAAAGGCTGCCCTTAGAAGTGTGTTGGCAGAGGCTTCGTGAAAATGGAAGCCCGATACCATGTTAAAAGCTGCGAAGTTGGTGTGAAGATCCATAAGGGTCAATGCATCTCCAAAAGGATGGTAGTGGGGGGTAATGTCTAGGTACTGTGTCATGATGATCTCAAAGGTCTTTTCCAACCTAAATGATTCTATCATTCTATGACATTCTGTGTTTGTATGCAGTTACTGCTTTTGGCAACTAATACAACAAAACCCTTTATAAACTGGGGCCAGACCAATCAAGTGACTTAATTTTCATCTAATTTAGATGAGCTATTGAGTTTTAAAATTAAGGCAGGAATTTGACAATTTGGTACATGAAATGCCACTTTGTTTGTGTGTGGCTACTGAAATTGTGCCTTATTTAGAAATGAGGCAAACAAATAACATTTTTTGGATTCTGTTGTTTCCAAGGAGAGAGAACATGAGCACCAAGGATAAAAATTGAAAGAGAAAAAGAAATGTGGCATGCGACTTAAAGAGCTCCTCTAGTTCATACACCTGTTCCATAGCGGGATCATCTCTACCTAAGTCATTTCTTAAATGTTTACCTAAGTTTTTCCTAAAGTTGTCCAAGGAAAGAGATGGTACGGACCTCCCTTGGCAATCTATTTCAGACCTTTTATTTCAGAATTTACAAAGTTCTTTGAACTTGAGTCATTCTTGCTTCTGTAGGAACCAATTACTGGGGCCTCACAAATACTGGGCAGTACAGAGAGGTAGCTCTGTATGTCCTGCAGACAACATCCTTGTCTCTAAATTCTTGGATGACACCTGTAAAATCACCTTAAATTCTTAATCCTGTTTACTTGTGGTGTCTTCCAGCATCATATTATTTGCAGAGGTAATTGGCTCCTTCTCTGTTCAGGCCTCCAGATCATGAGCTAAATCAGTAGGCAGGACTAGATCCAGGACAGATACCTACAAAACCTCGCTCAGTTTCTCTTTCCACTCCAATGGTGAACCAGAGTGTGTAGTCACTGAGTGTACCTCTCTGAATGTTTGCGCCCAACCTGCACTAGTTTCGTCAGCACCCTAATGTGCTGATGAAAATGTCGCATGAATCAGGGGCATGAACATAATAAAAGAGAGATATGTGACTCCTACTGCTTCTTCTCTAGCTACAAAGCCTGTTACCCATTATAGGAAGGAAATTATATTGGTGCCATAATTTTTTTTTTTCTTAACAAGTTCATTCTGGCTGCTACTTATTTCCATGTTCCCTTCAACAAATATTTTGTAACAGATAGATCTACTCTTTCTTTTTATTTATTTTTTTTGGGGGGGTAAGCGGAATTGAAGTTTTGGTGACAGGCATCTACATTTTCATGCATTTCTCCATTACTTTTTAAAGACAGAGGTGATCTTACTCTTTGCCTGTGTACAGATATTTTTTTAAAAACTGAAAAGAGAGGTGGAAAGATGTGAATTTTAGGACAGCTAACTAAATGCACAGGGGCAAAGAGCTGGCTTAGTAGAAAAAACCATTTGAAAAGGTTGTTGGAAAAGGTTGTTGGAAGGTTGTTGGAAAACCACTTAACAGACCTGTATATAGAAGACTGAAAAGAAGTGCTAACTTCTTGTCATGAGATACAGTGTTGGGGAGAAAAGCACTTTGGGTTAGAGGGAATCTAACATGGTATGAGCCCTAAAGCAGGACAGCAATGGCTTGGCATAGCACCATCAGACTGACAGCTAGACAGCCAGGACACAGGTTATTTGTGATGGGAATGAAAGTAATGCTGTCCCAAATACATCCTCACACAGACTTCCCATGTATTAGAATAGGTAAGGACCTATGTATCTATTGCATTGGGCAGTCCTGCCTATCTAGGCACCACTGGACTTTTACTGATTTATAGGAAAATCACCACTGGAACAAGGTGAACATACTTGTTTGTTTTCTCCGAATGGAGAACTTCAACTATCAAAGGACTGTTTAATGCCCGATGCTAAAGGAAAGTATTTATTATAGGGCTTCTGCTTATCCCTGGTTTCCCACAAAACAGAGGTGAATGCTTTACGAATAATTGCACTCATCCATACTCTACCGAAATTTCCTAGACAAGCAGACATCTAGGGTTGCTTTATAAGCAAATAAAATACAAATTATCTCTTCATCCCACGTACAAACATATTAAAGCCTTCTGGGAATTCTACACTGTAATTTTCTCTTATGCTTACTCAGATGCTCCCCAATGTGAGTTTTTACTGATTGCCTAGAACATCCTTGTGCAGAGACCTGCACGCACATTTGGGGTGTTTGTGATATGCAACCTGCTAAATCCAGCAAGTTTGAATTAAGTGGGTTGAACATCACCAAATGCACAACACGTGGCATGGTGCTTCCTCTCTGTTCATCTTAAAAGCTAATTGACGGGAAGCTGTATTTCTGGCTGATGAGCCATTACTGTCTGTGGAGAGGCAGTGTTGTCAGAGTGATGGCTTAGAGATTCCAGTAAGCTTGTAATAAGAGGAGAAGAATCTAGGATTGCTTCAATCCCCAAGGTCACGTCTGCAACATTGTGAATGACTGTACTTTCACTAAAGTCAATGGGTCTAGGCTGATGTACTATAGCTGAGCATTACTGCCTGTACGTAATTAATCTGCGGGGTTTGTTTTTTTTTTTCTGGCTGATCTGGCATCCATTGAAAGCCAAAGTACATTAATGGGACTGTATGACTTGCCTGTAAAGGCAGGCATATCTTCTGAGAAGCTTCTGCCTCGCTGATGAGTGCGTAGGAGTATCGTGTTGCTAGTCTACCCAAAATTATTCTAAGAGTAAACAGTCCTTTCCTCTTGTATTTGACGGGGAAACACAGGACAGGAGAAACAGCATATTATGAAGCCTTTTCTTATTGCTGGGGAGTTAGGATCAGATCCACAGAAGAACATAAGGCTTTGCAACTCTCAGCCCATCACTTCTAGGTGCTTCGGAGAGCAGACCTAGAGCTCGTCCCTGTTCCATGTTTTGCTATTTTCTATTAACCAGTACATAGGATAAAATACAAGGCCCAATATCCAGTCTGCCTTTTTCCTCTTTCCCCACAAAGTGAATACCTGCGTCACTGGATGACAGAATTATTCACATGCTTACTCCTTTTCCCCCATCTAATGCATCTTCTGGTCTTTTTGTAAAGTGGGAGAGGCAGAGGTGGATCATATAGCCCATAAGCTAGCAGGCTGGGCACCCTTCCTGCAGGAGGTGAGAGAAATGGGCTTGAGTCTTTGCAGAAAGAAGAGGGAATTAAATTTGTTTCTCACAGCCAGTCCTACAGAGGTATATTAGGCACATCTCCACATACTTGGCTAAAGTCTCTCTGAGGAGATAGGCCCTGCGGGAAGCATTCCCTAGCCTCTTATTGCTAATTATAGGTGTAATCTACTAAATGCAGCCATCTGGGAAGTGATACTATTTAAAGAACTTTAAGACTCTCTAGATGTGGAAGGTACTGTGCAAAATCAGGTGCTATCCTAGTTTACATAGACTGTGCTCAATTATCCATAAACTTCATTGACTGTTGTGTGGGACTTAGGTTTTAAAGATTCCCGGCATCCTTTTCTGTATGTATGATTTAGAATTTTAAATAATAGCTTCTGCTCTTTTACTTTGCTCGACTACTTCAGATTTAAGTGCTGAGCTATCATATATTTCAGTGTTGTGAACTGGGATTACTTTTTTTTTCCCCCTGTCCTAAAACCCACAGAATTTCAATGTGCTGAATCAGAAGAATACTGATGTCAACAGAGAAAAAACCCCAAACTTCTCCTTCTCACATGCAATCCCAGTCAACCATGCTGACGAAAAAGGCAAGAATGGAGGTGGATTGAGTCTATTAGATAGGAAGAGATAAAGACAGCAAAACAAAGGATGAGAAGCCATGTGCTTGCTATCTACAAGTAAACACACTACAAAAGGAGATTTATGTGGGTTAAAGGACAAAGGTGGTGCAAGACCAAATAACTGTGAAGCAGCCACAGTTAAATAGAGGCAGCATATAAGCAAGCTGTCAAGCCATCAGAGGAAAGACATTCTGGGGTGTCTATCAGAGAAAGTGACCTGAGAGAAACCCAGATAATTTAAAAAATAATTGTATCAATTTATGGAAGTGACAAATGGCACCTGTCAGACTGAATTCAGTAACGCAAGATGTCCTGCTTAGTCCTGCATCCTGTGTCAGCCTTTCTGTAAAAGGGTTGTTTCTCGCTAATTTTCTGGAAGGTTTATTTTCTCCTATGATGGAAATGGGTTACTAAATATGCATTCTGATTGTTGTTCAAGTTGCAAACTAAAATATTCAGGTTCAGTGTATGTTATTCACTCAGGAGTGCACATTCATGCAGGAGGATACCGTTCTAGCAGCTGATAAGCTGGAGGAGAGACTGTACTGCTTTCAGCCCCAGGCTGTCTGAAATGATTTTTCAGTGTCCTCCATTCCCTGTGCTCATGGAATCACAAAGACAGCATTACCAATTCTAAATATTCAAAATTATAACCAGAACCCTTGCTGTAACTGCTAACATCATTATTTTGTCTTCAAGCTAGTAAGGTTTCAAGAATCAGAAGCGAAGGATGTAATTTCCACTTGGTTTTGGAGATACAAGCTTCACTTTTTATAGTTATAACAGCTCACTGTGTTTTTTAAAATGAGAGCTGAGATCCTTGTACATAATTCTAGAAACTAGGACTTCACAAAAATACCAAATAACACAAGGGGGAGGGGGGGGGAAGCCTCCATCTGCATGCCACTTCCTTTTTCAGACAAAAACATAAACCAAACGAACCTCTCTAGAAAGTTCTCTCATTACGTGAGTATTTTTATAATCCGTTCTTCCTAGGAATGGGTATGGAGGACAAAGTGGCAACAGAAAGGTGCAATGGGAGAGGGATATTGGCTTGTTGTGCGAGTGTGTTCAGGAAGGGCGTGGGGGCGAGAGGCTTCCACATGGAATCTCCATTCCTGGAGACTCCCGGGTCTGACTTTGCCCAGACAGGCGAAAGAGGAGGGACTGTCCTTCAAGATAAATATGGAAAACTTGGCCCCTGGAAGAAGCAGCAGGAAGCAGAAAAATTTTGGGGAACCATCCCTGACTTGTTTTTAGCAAATCAGGCCCAACCGCCACCACCAGTGCAGCCTGGAAACGGGCTTTTCAACTTGAGAGCAGCTTGTCCAGGCTAACACTCCCTGGCTACTTATAGCACTAAAAGTAGCAAAGTTGGAAGCCCCCCAGTTTTGGACAGCGTGTTCCAGTTAACAAAAATCAAGCCTGACACTCCTGGCTGTGTCCAAACAATCGGGGAGCTTGAACACAAAGTTATGTGGCCAATTAGTCAAACACAATATTGCGAGACTTCTTGACCTTTCAAAACTGGAACGAATTTGCCAAACAGGAAAGAGTAGGAATGAAGTAGAACAAGTAATTCAGAAACCCTCTGGGTCTAACCCGCCACTGCCTTCCACCTCCAGCCTCATTTCTGGTCTCCTAGCAGAGTAATTCATGAGTGTCAGCAGATTTCCAGGGGTGAGAGCGGAATCCTGCACAACCCGCTCCGCCACTTCTGCTTGCATGAAGTAGAAAAATGTGGTGGTTTATCCCCATTTTACACTGACAGAAATGTGTGTCCCTGCGTACCTCTGGCAAGTGCCTGTCACGGTTGGGTTATCGACTCACTGTTCATTGCGTGTGACTCATGCCCTGAAGTAAGGACGTCGTTCAGGCCTGGGGTCCCTCTGCCCCACCATTTGGTTTCTGACAGGGAGAGGCATAAGGCTGGGGGCAAGAGCATACCATGCTCTTCTCATCCAATATCCAGTGGCTTTCAGGTTATTTTCCGGAGTCTGACACAGTGGTCTCTAGTAACCTGACCTCATCTTCAAGTACTTTGGGTCTTTTGACCCCCACAAAGGTAGAAAAAAAGTACTTTTGGGCCCCAAAACTGTATCAACATAATGATGGAGTTTTTTTCTGTTTCATTCTCTATCTCTTTCCTAATAATTCCTAATACACGATTTATTTTTGTAGCTGCGACCCCAGCGCTGAGTTCATAAAATACGCATCAAGGAAAACTCATGGCTGTGTGGCACGGCTTTTACACTCATGTTCTTTGCAGTCACCAGGTCCCCTTTCAAGCTTTCCCCCTAGCGATGAATAATTGGCTGAATTAAGGGAGAGATGCAGGGGCTGAGGAAGCCACGGGAGAAGAGGGAGGAGCAGTGCTTGTAAGTGGGGAGGCACCTATGGTTGTGCGAGCTGGAGGGCAGCATCTGGCTCCCCTTCCAGCTGCCTTCACACTTCCCTCAGCAGCTTCCTGAGGAAATTTGGGCAGTGAAATGCAGAGGATGGGGTACAAGCATGGCATCACCCCCGCCCCCTCCTCTGGTGGTTGCTGAGGGCAGGACGGCTTTTCTCAGCATCTGCTGCTGCCTTTAACACCTCACCCTCTGCCTGGCCCGGCCACACCACCCTGCGCAGCACTTGCATGAAGCTGCCAGCAGATCTGCCCCTCAGGAACAGACACGGTCAGTGAAGCTGATGCCAGTGAGACGGCAGCTGCCTGGATTTATTCTTTTTCTTTTTTTTTTTCTCACTGTGATTTGCATGTTTTTCCTTGATAGCTGTTACCTTTTCCTCTGGGAAATAGCAGCCACGGTCTATTTTCCTGTTTGTTATACTTTAGGAGTATTTGCAATGAGGTCTCTGGGGCTGCCCGCCCTGGCCCCAGCACCCCATTCCTCCTTTGCACCCCTCGCCCCCACGCGCACTGCCTCAGCGACCCCGCTGCCGGGGCCTGCAGGCACCCCCCAGGTACTCACAGAGGAAAGACAGAAAGGAAGGAAACAGAAGTAGCTCATCAATAAATGGAGCTGCATCCCCCATCGTCTGACAGTCGTGCTTCGGATCAAGCTGAAAATTATTTTTGCTGGTCTGGCCCCCGAGGCAAGGCTGCACAGGGACACAGCGAGGGCACCCTGGGCACTGAAACTAGGGGATACGGCTCTGCTGGAGAGGGGTATGGAGGGGCAAACGAGTGGCAGAGCAGCTGCCCCGGGGCAGGTCGGGCTTCTTGAAGGTTTTTTCTCTACGGACAGCTTACCCATATTTCACCCAAATAGCCATTTCTCTAGATAGGCTTTTAACCAATGTGCACCACTTCATGGGGAAAGGTGATAAAAATGCCTCCCCTTTTGCTGCCTGGAAGGATTTTGCAGCCCCTTTGCAAGATGTCACCCAGTAAATCGAAAGTCAGGGACTGGAAAGGCAAGCCGAATAAGCACAGATGCCAACCAACTCCCAGACATCACCCCAAAGGGTAAATCTTTACCTCAGCCAGCTCTTCAAGCAGATCATATCACAGCGAACAGCCTGTTTGGAGGCTGTTCTGCATGGCAAGTAGTCTTCTTTAAGATAGGGGAAAGACAGCTTTCTTAAGGCGATTTCCCTGACGTGTGGTTGGTTATGGACAGCTCTCCAGTCAGTTCCCTTCCTCCGGTAGGGGAATACGTATGAACTTCACCAGGCTTCAGCATTAGAGTAGTGCTGTACTATTACTCTGTGTGTGTATACATATAGAAAATATTTATGTGTAATATGTGTACTATATGTATATCCATAAGTGTATGTGTTTATATGTGTATATAATATGGGTAGCATTACACTGACTACTGGGTTTCCCTAGTATGCACTGGTGTCTGGATTCAGTGGAGGCAGTGGTTTTGCTGACTGCAAAGGTGCTGGCGGGGAATGGAGGGCAGAGATCCTTAAACCTTTTTTCCAGCTATTTAAATTGCCAGATTTGTTTTTCTTGAAAAGGAACACAAGTAAGGTAGTGCTCATTTACACCCAGTAGAAAGGCCACCCAGTGCCTTCTGAGAGCAATGGGAGTGTTTCCAGTGAACCAAATAACAGGCTTTTCACTATATTCAGCCCAGCCAAAAGATCTGTGAGGAGTAAAGCAGAATGAAGGACTCTGTGTCTTGTTGGAAAAGCAGGGGAAAGTCTACACTAAGCTGGAGATAAGCCAGGTGCTTCTCTGGAACCACACTTACTAATATTCCTGAAGTTTAGGGGTTTTCTCAATCACAATCGCAATCTCAATGCCCCGTGCCATTTGAGAGCAGTGGCTCAGTGGTCTCACTCTCAAGGGTGCTGCTTGGTGGGTTACCAGCAGTGGCCTGAATGACACCATGATCAGCCAGGGGGTTTCCTAGGGGAAGGCTCCTCCCTCACATTGTGGGTGTGTCAGCCCTTCTCTGAATTCCCCAAATTTAGGAAACTTGGCTATGTAATTTGTGGTAGTGGGAGATTACATTTGCACTTCTCCCAGGGGAAAAAACAAAAAAACAAAAAAACAAACCCCAAAATTTTAAACAAAAAAGTCATGCAAAACCTGGAGATGGATTTATATTAAAAAAAACAGGCCTGGGCACTGATTTGGGAAGACTTAAAACTGGATGCTCAGACTGGCCTCTCCCTTAAATGAGCACAGTGAACGTTAGATCAAAACTCAGTGAAAACTTGCATCTAAATGCAGATGTGAACTTTGTGGCTTCAATTTTTCTCTGCAAGAAATCATTTTTATTTAAGTAATACAGTAGTCTACTACTCTAGGCATTAAGTGAAAGGAACAGTAGCAGGATGCCCTGGGGATAATCTCTTTTTAGTTGCCTGGAAAAAAATATTATTGCTGACTAATCTGTCAAAGCAATAGCTTCCCCTTAAGCCTGTTAATGCTCAATGGTATGGGTCACAGAATCACAGAATCACAGAATGGTAGGGGTTGGAAGGGACCTCTGGAGATCATCTAGTCCAACCTCCCTGCCAGAGCAGGGTCACCCAGAGCAGGTTGCACAGGAATGCCTCCAGGCAGGTTTTGAATGTCTCCAAAGAACAAGATTCCACCACATCTCTGGGCAGCTTGTTCCAGTGCTCTGCCACCCTCAAAGTAAAGAAGCTCCTCCTCATGTTGAGATGGAACTTCCTGTGTTCAAGTTTATGCCTGTTACCTCTTGTCCTGTCCCCGGGCACCACTGAAAAGATCCTGGTCCCATCCTCCTGACACCCACCCTTTAAGTATTTATAAGTATTGATAAGATCCCCCCTCAGTCGTCTTTTTTCCAGACTAAAAAGACCCAAATCCCTCAGCCTTTCTTCATAAGAGAGGTGTTCCAGTCCCCTAATCATCTTCGTAGCCCCACGAAATAACTTAATACACAGTCCTTGTGTGTATTAACTGAACATGTCTTTGCTGTGAATGCTCGTCATTGGCACTGCACCTTTTGGACTGAGGAGAGGTGAGTTCAAGTAGAGCATCCAACACTGTGGTCAGCAGCATGACTGGAGAACATCCAGCCTTTCCAGACCTGCGGCTGTTCACACGCTGCACTGACATTGTGCAGCTCCTAATATTTTGCTGCCCTAGGCAACCACCTGTTTTGATTTTGTGTTGTAAAGCCAGTCTGCCATGGAAACACTTCCAGCCCACCAGCAACTGCCATGCCATTAGGTCATTATAGAGATGTTAAAACGTGGATTGCAGATTATGCATCGGGACCTGAAACATGAAGCACTGTATTGCTTTGAGATGAGACTGCCTTCACTCTTGCTCATGCCAGTGGAGCTTGGTGCAAGTTGCTGTTGAGGTCCTCATCACCTCAGACTCCATTTATGCCATGGCAGGTAGAATCATGCACCTGAACCTTGATTTAATAATTGGTGTCTTTCATGAAAAAGCAGTACTAAATAAGCCAGCAGGGTGACCATCCCGATTCCACCAGCAGCTGCCCAGAAGCCCAGGGTGAGTGTGCTGGATGAGCTGCTGTCCTCAGGACGGCCGGGAATTGGTTGCGATGCGTACGAGCTGTCACCACAGGGCGGGCAGTGACACAGCGGCATTGTTTCATAGGGCTGAAGGTCTTGCTCATGAGCAGCGGCGGAAGGATGACAAGGGTTTGTCCCGCTAATTCTGCGCACACACAACTCGTGGCCCTTTAAAGCCATTGTGTCTGAACTCGGTGACTCAACACGAGGGACACCAGCGAAACAGAGAGGAAATACCACAGCACCACACAATTGTTTTCAAGCGAGAGGGTTTCTGGTGGAGAGCCAGGTGCTAATACCCTGCCTCACCCAGCAGTCGATGGAGCTGTGTGGGGGCCAGGTGCTGCGTGGTGTGTGTGGGGGTGTGTATATGTGTGTGTGTGTCAGAAGCTGGCCTGTCCTCATGCAAACTGAAACAGGCTGCACGTTTCTGTGAGCCGAGGTCTGCTATTCCACTTGCGTGCAGGATATACAGTACATCTGGAATAATTAATTTCTCAGCCTATTGTTACTTTCTTGTGGATCAGACGTTTGCGGCTTCTGAAGCCTGTTGACTGTATTCAGTATCTCTTCCTGTTTAACTTTGTTATTCCGGCCTCCTACTTTTTTTTTAGGGCCTGTCTTTTCATTTTCCCCTTGAACTAGGGAATTTGCCTGAAGTACGGATGAGTCACAGGTACCGTATTTCCTCTTCTCTGAAGCACATTTACATTTTTGAGGAATTACAGCTGACAGCGATCAGCCATACATTCCAAAATCCCCTTTCAGGGAGGAGAAAGGAGGAGCAGTAATGCTAAAATCAGCCTGAAAAGTAAATGACTGAAAGAGGGAGAAGGAGAGGGAGAGAGAGAGAGACGCAAGATACAGAGAGTCTTAAAAGGGCAGCTGGATGCAGGCACTCACTGTGCAGCATTTGATGGCGGTGCCTCAACTGATAACGTTCTCGTAATCAGAGACACTCTGTCATACCTGTCAGCAGCTATTCAAGCATATCACAGGCAGCTCTAAATACAAATATCAGAAGCAAAAGGGATAAATATCCAGAAAGTCAATTCATTTCCTTTGCTCCTAGCCCAGCAGTTTCTGAAGGGAGGGAAGGTTAGTTTATAGTAGGGTGTAAGAGACGCTGCCAACCCTGCATTAACCCATCAAAGCCTGTACTGGTTTTAGCTGGGAAAAAGTTTTCTTCATCATAGTTGGTATGAGGCTATGTTTTTAATTTGTGATGGAAACAGTGTTGATAGCACAGGGACGTTTTAGGTATTGCTGAGCAGTACTTATACAGCATCAAGGCCTTTTCTGCCTCTCGTGCTGCTTGGCCAGCAAGTGGGCTGGGGGTGCACAAGGAGCTGGGAGGAGACACAGCGGGGACAACTGACCCCAACTGACCAAAGGGATATCTGGATATCCCATACCATATGATGCCACGCTCAGCAATAAAAGCTGGGGGGGAAAGTTTGCCAGGGCTGCTGTTGCTCAGGGACTGTCTGGGCATCAATCGGCTGGTGGTGAGAAACTGTGAGGCCTTTTTGCTTCACTTGTTTTTTCTTGGTTTTGTTTTTCTTCGGTTCCTTTTTTTTACCTATTAAACTGTTTTTACCTCAACCCATGAGTTTTCTAGCATTTGCCCTTTCGATTCCCTTCCCCATCCCACTGGAGCCGGGGGAAAGTGTGCGAGCAGCTGTGTGGTGCTGAGCTGCCCGCCGGGGCTAACCCACAACAGCTACACAGCTCCAGGGGTCTTCCATGCTGTGGCTCTCACCTGGCGGACTGCAGTAATGTATTTTTAAAGCCTGTCATTTTTGTCTCAGCGGTCCACTGAAAATGGAAGTTCCCAGCTTGTCTTGTGTCCCGAGCTGTTTCCTAAAGCAGGTTTTGTGGTTTTGTTTCTCGTGTTTCTGTGGGATTTTTTGTTGGAGGTTTTTTTTTGTTTGTTTGTTTGGTTGGTTTTTTTTGACATAAAGCTGTAGCAAGTATTTGCTTCATAAAGAAATCTGCTACTAAAGTTATTAAGGGCTAAAGTTTACAGGGCTACTATAGCCTCTGTCTTTTTATCCCCAAATTGTAAGGCTGTGCAGGGGTCAATAATAGAAGTCCTGTCTATGACTATCAGAGTGAAAATCAGGCTTCTCATGTGCCGTCATTGACAAGACAGGCTAATTCCAACTGTCTCTTTCCACGTATCAGAGTACGTAACATAAAAGCCCATCAAGCACTCATCCATGGTAGAGTATTTGTGTAATGCTCAGTGATGGCACACTGCAGTCAGCTGGAGCCCCAGAAAGGGTCATCCTGACCTTCAGTCATGACTGGAAGAAGATCATGTTGCTGATCTTCACTGCACTGAACAAGTTATTCCAGCAAATCCTTTGTAACTTCAGCACAAGGTAGGCTCCATAGCCGCTCTTTTGAAGACACATATGTAGGAAGGAGTCTGCTCTTTGCATCTGCCCTATGAGATTTCACTGCAAAGCTGAAGGGTGGAGCTAGGAAGATGCAATGTGCATAACCATCCTGCTTCCTGCTTATCTCCTCGTTCCCAGTGTCCTGCCTCGTCTCACCTGACAGTAATCAAAATGTTATAAATTGTTCTTGCTACTTCCAGGCAGTGCACGGGACTGACAGGACAGGAGAGTGCCAGCACTCAGATGCTGCATTGTGGGAGGCTGGTCCTCAGGAGGCCTGCTTGGTGGGGGACAATCTTGGGTAGGAAGGAAAGAACAACAAGGAGACTGAGGTACTCATTATCCATGGAAAAAGTCCCTCTGTGTACTTGCTTATTTGTCTGAACATCTGCTGATAAATCTCAGAATATTGATGGAATGGGAAAAACTGACTATTTATTGGGGTTTTTTTTGTACAGGTAGAGCCTTAATTCCCAAATCTGTGTTGGATGAGATATTTCACTCCAGTTAATGATATGTCCCTCACTTCCTCAAGGACTGTCTTCAGTCTTGCAGTTCTGGGGAAAGCATGACCCACTGTTCTCTCTGCATGTCCCAAAGACATTCCCGTGATGAGCCATTAAGGCAATTCCAGGGCCTTCCAGCCCTCCATTTACATGTGAGGGGCAAGCTGGTTTAATATGATCACTGCAAAATGGGTAGTTACCTGAACAGCATTCAAATGGGATCTTGCTACCTGGGAACATAAGTGGTCCCCAAGCAGACTTCATGAAGTTGGTGGCACTCTACTAACAGCAGGTGGTAGGATATTTGAAGGAAGGACTAAGGATCTGAATGAATAGATAAGAGATTGAGGTTTCCAACTACTTGTGCTAGGAAAAGTAATGCCTGTGAAGTTGCTCCAGTGTCACTGGTTACTACAAAGAAAAAGCACAGGTACTTTGAACCCAGCCCTGGGTGCTGCTATTAGTATCTGGCGATGAGTTACATTAATAAATGCCTAGTGATAGCTTCACTGTTGTTGCAATCATTCCCTGACAGTATTTGAAATTTTGCTTTGTTTGCTAAAGGGGTTGTTATTTACACAGCTATCCAGTTTATCTCCACTACTTCACTTCAATGTGTTTGAGTGTGTCAGCCATGGCAGGGCTATGAAAGATACTGGATCCACCACCCTAGAAACTGAAGAGGTGGAGTTCCAGCCAGACATGTTCTTCCTGATGGGTCCCTGCCCGAAACACCGAGAGGAAGAGAAGGCTATTGACTGACCCAGTGAGTCCCTGCTACTAGGAAATTCCTGCTGGACCATGGGCCATCAGTGCCATTTAGAAGAGTGTTTGAGTTCAGAGCCGACTGAGGAACAAGGGAACTGCTCCTGCTGAGGCTGTCATTTCTTGGACATGGCTGAGAGCAATCTGTTTTTTTCCATAATTCACTTCCCGATTGCTTGCCCATTCCTAGTCAGCTTTGCAGAAAATCCTAAGATTAGCATAACAGCAGTGACTGTACTACAGGCCTTTAAGATCAACTCAACGCTTTCAAATTTCAAATAGCCAGACATCTGGGTACCTGACTAAGTATGGATTAGCCAACTCCAACTTACTCCACAGGCTGTGTATTCTGACAGCTCTTCTTCTATGAAAGTATGAGGAATATAACCACTGGAGCTCACTACCCCTGCAAATTCACTGCATACCTCTACTTTTTCCTTTCTTCAAAAGATATCAATGACCATTCATGGACCCCGGTGGCAGTGTTGTTTTTTCCCCTAGCATTTGGAGATCTAAAGTAAAATCTGTAACCCCAGCAATTCACCCCAGTGATAGCGAAAGCACAAGTGAGTACCAGCTATCAGCCTTTCAATCACCTCTGCTCATACTATTGGTTCACAGTGGCTTTTGGTAATACAGCAGCAGCCAGTGTTTTTATCTACACACTACGTGTCCTTCTTGTCAATGCTGGAGATATGACATTGACAAGTTTGAAGAATATAAATCCAAAGTAGACCAGGGTAATCAGTTTTTCTCCTGGAATTTAAACTAAGAGGATCTACTACTACCAATTACGGTTGTCATGCCAGAGTAACTTGATATCAGCCACTGGGGTTACAGATAGTGCAAACCGTATGAGAGAGGAAAGAGGCCTAGGACTCTCCAGTTCATAAAGTCTTTGCTATAACCACTTGTCTGCTGCCTTTGTTGTCTCACCTGCAAAGTGCTGGGATATGAAAGAGAGGACTCTGCTAGTCTGAGACGGGAGAAGTGGAGGTGGAGCAAAGGCTCGTGCAATGCAGAACAACAAGGAGCAAGGCTTAAGGTAAAGATACTCATGTCAGCACGTAGGAATGCCAGACTCCCTGGAGTGGTGGCAGAGGTGCTTGACAGAGTTTATTTTCAGGTACTGAGGAGGCCAAGATAAAAGCAGACTTCAGTGTACGCTGTTTCTTTGCTGCTCTCAACCTCCTTCATGTTGGTGTCTCTGTGGCCTGTACCTCTAGTTTCTGCTGCCTTGGTTCATTGGAGAACATCGCGCCTTCTCCAAGAGGACACACAGGGAGGCTTAGCAACCAGGATAAGCTTGTGTGCTTGAGGTTGCTTTGGATGACACCCTGCCAAGGGACAGCATTTTCCATTGTGTCCACTCTGGCCTTGTAAAAAGTGCCACCGTCACATGTGATTTTCTGGATTCTGCCGTTGATTGCATTGAGGTGTCAACTTGCAATCTAGTCAGTTCTTGCTTTTACACTAACATTTTACCTGTCATGCAGTGATGTTCTGCAATTGTTGGCTCAATGTATAATAGGATTCTGTATAAAGTAGTCCCAAGGGATGTCCATTTGGCCACTTTTGTTAGGCCTGCCATTTCTCACGCTCACATATGTGTGTGTCTGCGTGTATATACAATCATGGATGAATTTGTGGTGATAACATACATTGAAGGTGTACTTGGATATTAGGGGACAGCCGGTGTACTTGGATACTAGGGGACAGCCTCCAAACAAGACCTCAGTTTTTTGGAACAACTTTTGAAGTGTTAAATTTTGTTTCCACTCTCCTTTGGAATAACTTCAAAGCTTTTCAATTGAAAAGATAAAGTTTTCAGTTCTGGTTCAAGAAGTGGCTGAAGTCCACCTTAGAGCTTTGAGACCTTCTGTCACAATCAGTATATTTTGGTGAAACATTTTGGCTTTGACTTAATCACCATTTTTATGGAATGGCTGAAAACTGCAAATGTCCCTATTGGTTGTGCACATCGATCAAGGTATCTCTAAGATGCCTGTTTACTCTGTGTATTTGTTATGAGCTTGACGATCACAAAAATGGTCAAATGGTTTAACACTCCAGATGGAAAGACTTTTTGAACTTCCTGCTCTGCACAGATTCTATTCTTCCCTTTCAAGTGGAAAAATTAAAGCAGTGATTAACAAGTGTATATCTGAAATTGGGAGATCTCCCTACAGACTGCAGAGGTTGCTTTACGCAGGAAGTGTCGTTTCCAGTAATTGAATATGGTGATATAATTTATAGCTGCTCAGCCACAAGTTTGCACAAATCAGACATAATGCTCCTGATTAATTAGTTTTTCTGTTTATCGCAACACCACAATCTTCAGGCCAAAGATGACAGTTCCCCTTTTATTTAAAGCCTTCCAGGAGGCAAAAGACTTCTCAGAACTGGAATTGCTTGGCTTCTCACATCGCTGCCAGTCAGATGGGCTGCCCCCTTCACGCTGCAGCATTTGTCATGGTTTGCCCAGCACCATATGTCCTGTTGCTCAATTAGCTGCTCTGTGGTCCTGTGCAGCACGTGCAGGTATATGCACGTGAGCCTGTACCCATACATGCATGGTAATCGTTTGGTGCTGTTCTCTGTTTGAAAGAGATAAAGATTTTAATTTTTTTATAATGTGAATTGGAAAGCAACTACTAGATTATAAAAGTGGGGTTTTTGTAGATGATTCCAGGACTTATTTGTGGTTTAGTGGTTGAGGTTTGTTTTTTTTTTCCCCCAGCATATAGTGCCCTCAGGTAATATAATCCCCATGAAAAATTATATTGCTTGTTCTGGAACAAGTCTGGTTAGCTCCAGTGAAGCAAAACACTGATATGATAGTCTATTATTGTTACTTTCTATGTTTTAAAGCACCAGCATTGTGTTTAGCATCGACTGAAATGCAGGAGATAATGGTCAGCCTATTGATTGTCTCTGAGCTCAGTGCTCAGACAGAGGTTGGGAGAAGGTGATCTGTTCAGTTCCCCGCATAACTCTGCAGCAGTCCTTGCTGCTGAGCACTGTAACACCATCCCCATGTCATAGGTACAGATGTTAAGGCCATCCCTGGATTTGTCAAGTCCTTAGTCATTTGGGTTATGGGGAAGGGATGAAATTAAGCTGAAAAGTGAGAGCTCTGGAATTTTTTCCTTTAATTAAGAAAGTAACATTGTGCTAAGTGCCTTGATGTATGGTTTTGTAGCCCCAAAATACAAAGCACTGTTAAAAACCTAAAGAGAAAACCTGATTTTCATGCAAAACCAAAGTAACACAAAGTCTGCACAGATGCTGAGGGGCAGGTCAGCCCTCTTCCCAGGAACAGGGCTGCCCTCCAGCCTTGCAGGAGACGAAGAATTTCAATGCTGTTGGAGCAGGTGGAGTGGTGAGTGAGGAGCACCAGGAGCACACCTTCCTCACCGTGCAGCTTGGTGGCCTGCTGCTTCCCTCTGCCTGGCTGTCATGGAGGTTCCTGGAAGAGGGGAGGACTCTCTGGTTTGCTTTGTGGGAGCAAGCTGCAGACATGACTAAGCTACGGTGCTGGAAAATTATCGGGTGGTACCAGCCTTTTTTCAAAGCAGGGAGGGAAGAGATAAGGAAAAAAAGGTGGGTGCACAGGAAGGTTTGCTGGCTTGTGTAGAAAAGGTGGAACTCAGTTCCTTTAAGGAAATAAACTAAGATGTGTAACATCCCTGTAACATTTCACTTTGCTATTCAGGCAGGGCCTTTTTGAAGTCAGTGGGAGTCTTTCCACTGCTTTCAGGGGATTTTGGATCAGGCCCATCCAATTGTTTGGGTTGCTGACGTATATCTGGCCCTTTACCTGTTGCTTTTAATGAATACTGCACGGGAAAAGCATCGGTTTCCCCTCCGCTCAGAAAGCACCTAATGTTTTGTAGCCGCAACCTGAATGTGTTGAAGCGAACGGGCGGACCCGGCAGCCTGGTGTTTATTTACCCATACTAGTTTACCCGTACTAGAGGACACGGTCCTCTGGAAGCTGGACACTGCAAAGGAACAATCCGTCCCGCTGAGCAAGGGCTGCTTTGGAGGCAGCCACTGCAGTGGGAGCAGAGGAATGCCCTGATCCTACCCCCTTATAGTCCAGGTTCCTTTTTGGCACCTGCAGCTTTGGCAGAGGGCTCTGCTCTGTTGCAAGCAGAGGGTTAGGAGCTTTTTGCTTGTCTTGGGATGGGGTTGAAGTTGGGCTAATCTTTAGCTTAGAGATCAGAACTCTTCAGCAGAAAAAAAACCCTAGTTGCTCTACAAACTCGGAGAAATGTCATCATTTTCTCTGCCCATCTACAGAGGAGAAGGGGGAGAAGCAGAGGGGAGATGCTCACTGAGTGGGTTAGCAGCAAGGTCAAGCCTGCTCGTTCCCATCACACTCCCTGTTGGCAGTACATCCAGACAGACCTTTGTGATTCTGAGTATCCTGGGGGAAAAACAGTGTTGGAATCCTATTAATTCTTTTAAAAACAAAACAAATAACTGAGTTTTTATTTTTAATGGCTAAGAAACAAGTGAGAGGTCCAATGTCTTCTAAATGTAGAATCAGTCAGCGATTTAATGTGCCCAAAGTTAAAAGTGAACCTGTTTTTCCTTAAAGTCAAATAAGCCACTGAGTGTGCCAGGTGAGTGTTACTGGCCTGCTGCTCCAGACTCTCCAGTGCTAAAGTACTGTGCTTCAGTGTTTTCCAAAAAATTTATTGTTTCTGGCTTTGCAGTATCCCTGGTTTGGAATTTTTCATGCTGATATTTTTGCGTATCCTTTCTGAGATGCTATTACTTGAGATTTTACTAGATGCTGCTGAGTTCAGGCCACTCTAGCAGTCACTGAAGTAAAAAGACTATTTCTCTTTGGATGGGTCCACAGTTTTGACAAAACGTAAAATTCTGGTGTTGCAGGTGGGGAGACCTGGTGTGACCTCTTGGGGCTTCTGGGTAATGAGTGTGGAACTGTTTTTGATGAAGTGCTTACCTGTGTAGCGAGTCAAGCAGACTACCCCTTCCTCTCACTACATAGGAGGTGAAGGAGCAAACAGAAGCTTTTAGGATTAATGCCTGTGCTGTGACTGGGACAGGCTAAGGACAGCACCAGGCAGGCAGGACTAGAAGAGGAGCCTTTGCCTCTGGAGTGGTGAGGCTCAGTTCCCTTAGAAGAGACTCCAGGGAAAGCCGTGTGTGGGAGAAGGACTAAATTGCTTAAAGGGTATGAGATAGTCTCAATGAACCAAGGACAACTGAGAATTGCATACAGGTTTGCTTATTTTGAATGACTGTGAGGGCAACCTCTGATCTCAGGAGGGCCACAAGCAGGCTGAACACCGGTCTCTTCTCCAGGATGGCCTGTCCACCACCAGCTAAAGAAGGATGCCAGCAGTGAAGGATAATACCGTTACAGCAGCCTCTGCTCGCTCTCACAGGAAGCTCAACGTGCAACAGAAGCGCGTTGAATGTCCAGCAAGGGATTTCTGCAGGGGTGGTCACAGGTCCGCCAGGGAGCCCGGTGTAGGAGTGATGAATGTGCGTTAGGCATGGCACTCCCGTAGTGCAGGTGGGGAGCTGAGTTAAGGAGCAATATTTCCATCAGCACTCACACGTCACGGCATACAGGGTGTGTAGCCAGTCAGGCTCCTCTTTAACTAGCACGCTGCTTGGCTTGCGAGCCAAAAGGTGGAGGCAGAAAGGCAAAAATTTGTAGATGCCTATTGGTGTCATATCTATCTAGCAGTTTTAATGTATTCATCTCTGTACCATCTGAGCACACAATTTCCAGCCATGGCCCTATGGATTCTTGTCTCTCATGAGGCGTGGTTGTGTTTTACAAGTAACCTTGTGCTGGCTGGCTGAAATATGAGCCCACAGCATTTAGACCAGTAATACTGTACAAGTTGTAGTGTTTTCCTCACACTCCTGGGTATCGGTTAGCTGCAAGGCTGCCAAAGGACATTCCACAGTCAGAGGAAATTGAGTGTAGGTGGGCAGCCCGGAGCCCAAGTGCATATTTTATAAACTCTTAGTTGTTATACTAATAGGGGTGAGTCACACAATAATCATCCTATTATCAAATTTACTGTTGGGTGTGTTGGGTTTTTTCTTGTAACTCAAATTTCGTGTAAAAGTTGCCAGTATTTTCCAGAAGCTTAATTTCAGAAAGTGGAAGAAAATGGAACAAAGCTAGCTAGCTGATACATTTATATGTGTGTAAATACTACTTTAGTTGTGCGCTGTTTGGGTTTTTTTAAGTGCCAAAAAATATTTTAAAATATTTTTGTGTCATCCAAGGCTGAGGGATGCCGGCAGAAAAAAGGGGCTTCGACATCCCTGTTGTCTGATGCCAATTAGTTGTCTTTCAGTATTAGATGGGGCCTTCAGTGCTGGAGAACAAGTGGCTTTCTAATTGGACAACATTACCAGCTGGATAAGTAGTCAGACACTCACAGGAGACGTATATAAGGTATTTGAATATTGTGCACATACAAAATATTTTGCCCCCAGGGATTAGCCCAGTCTGGCATAAGATGAAAATTGTTGGGCTTTTGTTATGCCTAAATCAAGTTTTTAAAGCAGACAGCCTTTTCGAAGAGACCTCCTAGGGTAGTGTCTGGGGCAATCAATGTTACTTATGATGAACTCCAAGTGACCGGCCTGTGACAGCTGTCTCCGGTCTGCGTGCTGCTCTACACAACCAGTTGTTTCTGTGGGCTTCGCTGATACCACAAGCGAGCAGGACTGGGAAGAGCTCCTCAGACCTGTGTGGGCCTTGAGCATCCCCCTCTGCCCAACACTCATGCCAGTCATTTTCCAGTGCCTGCTATCCATGTTGCACACAATAAAGCCCCATCCCCTACGGTGAATAGTCCCAAGGATGGTCTTCTGCCATGGGATCCTCAGGGTTTCTATTTCCTCTGGGTTTATCCCCTGTGGTATTTCAGGCAGGGGAAGGGTGGAGCGATGCCTTGGTCAGGGATGTCTTCCAGCTCCTTTCCTCTCCTGTGATGGAAGAATTTTAACTTGGCCTCTGAGGCCACCAAGGTCTTGCCCAGCACATTGCAGGCAAAATCCCCATGAGTCATGGGCCAGCATCAGCTGACACATCTCCTCCAGCTGGCAGGAAACAGCTTGTAGTCAGAGAGACCAAATAGGAGGATAAAAGGAGTATCAGCAATGATAGTCCTCTCTTTTCACTTGGTTACTTCTTGGATTGCCCTGTTTTAAAAGCCATTAATATCCTGACAGCACAAACGAGAAGAAACCAGTTTCATTTAGATGATATTAGGAATTCGCTCCCTACTTTGAAGCCATTCTTCATGCTCTCTACTTTGTCCTTCAAAGACATGCTGGAAAAGGCAAACCTCTTTACTCACACTGCACAGTCTCCGTGTGGTCCTGTTCTTCTTTTTTTCTAAAATACACCCCAAGGGAGCAGAAAGGCTATAGAAATGCTACCTAGCCCTGAGACAAGTCAGAAGACAGGTGCCCTCCTCAGCTGTGCACCATTTGCCATTCGTAGAAGCACTGGCCCAGAGGTGACTCAGTGATTTCATTGCTGGAACTGAGTGTCTTGCAGGCAACGCTGAGGAGTGGGGAGCTGATGGCTTTCTTTGCTAAAGATAAAAATAATTTCTCATGAGTGTAAGGCTGTAATTGTTAAGTAGAAAAATCACTGTGTTCATTTTGTGCACACAAGCAGCACAGCAGGCCTTGGCTACACATCAGGGTCCCTTGAGGGCTACTAATATTGGCTGGACAACCCCCACATCCATATCGGGGTACCTTCTAAGCTTGTTTCCCCTTCATTTCCTTCTAGTACTCAGGGGCCATATCAGCAGGCGGGAACTATTTTCAGAACAAAATACCCTTCATTTTTTGTGACTGAAGCTCCCTTCTTTCCTAGGGAAGCTGAGGCGCGTGCCAGGTGGTGTACTGTGCAGGTGTCTTCTGGATGCTGGCTTAGGCATCCAGAGCTTCCCAGCCCTGTGCAGTCACAGAGCGTTTCCTGACATTGTTGTTCCTGACAGCTATTTGTTTCATCATTCTTTCACCGAAACCACCTTTTCCCACTGCTACTGCAAACCATATTATTTTTGTGGAGGCTGCATTTCAGTGGCTCGGTGACCCATGTATAAACTAGCCTTTGTACCAAAATGCTTAAATTACTGTTTTGCAATTTGAAATGAGCAGTGCCACAAAAATGCTAAACGTTATCAGTCACTGTTTTTATTTCCTTCCTTTGGAAGAGGAATAAATGAAACAGTTGTGATAAATAAGATTATATTACTCATGCCTGGTAGTGCTAACTAATCTGAATCTCAGATGAGCATTTTTTTCCCCTGCAGGACAGATATTACTATCTTTCTGGCCAATTTGCAGCTTGAGTATTGCATTTTGTTTGTTACCTCTCCCTGTCGATTCAATCTGATGTGCTGTTCTCCTTTGCATCCCGCTCCACCCCCAGCCTTGTCTTACATGCTGCATCCAGGCTGTGCTTTAAGTCGTTACCTTTTGGATTTGCCCGCCTCGCAGTGCCTAGCAAAGCTGAATCAGCTAGGACTCTGTCCATGCTACTGAAGATAATACAAGCTTTTTCGTTAACATTAATGGGAGTTCAATCTTCTTTTGGTATGCTGCTGCACATCCTGAATTTCTGCTGATTTTTTAGCAGGACCAAATGGTACAAAGCCACCCCAGTGCAGGTCAAAAGTGTGCACCTAACTCCCACTGACATGCACTGGAGCGAGACACGTGGCAGCTTTTGAAGGTCTTGTCCTTAGCCTTGTAATGCGTTCCAGGAATTTGGTGTGAAAGACACCATAGATGCACAGCTGAGTACTATAAGGGTAGGAAGATAAATATAATTGTTGAATCTAGGCAGCTCAGTGGCTCCTGTTGTCCACTACAGTGTATCCAGGAATGGTGCAAAAAAAATCCCTCCATTCCCTTTAGGTAGTTATGGGATAATTGCTGCTAGTGCTTCTTCCAACTCACCATATTTAAAAGCTCACTAGCGCACTGAATTTTACAGATGTACGTATCTTCTAAAACTCTCACATCGCTTTTGAGAATTAATATTTCTGCTGCTGGATGTTCTTGTTTTCTGTGTCAGTGACTGATCCTTTTGTCTGAGATGTTTGTGGGGCCATTAAGTTGTGCCACTGAAATGTGTCCCACTAAAAATCCACTTGCTGGTGGAAATGTATTCCCCTAATCTCAAAGTGAGCACTACTGGCACAGCCCAACAAGCACAGTGGGGGTTGTCGGATGGTAAGCGGACAAGCTTTCAGGGAGCCATGTTTCAATTTCCGTCTTCCATAAGGTGACTTGTGAAAACAGTGAACAGAGATGATTATTTTAAGAATTTTGAAAGACCTCTTGTCTGTGGCCTTCTAAATAAATGCAATTTAGTTTGTTTGCCCCCCTCATGTAAGAATCATGAGCTACTTCTGCTGTGCTTGCTCAGCATATTCACTCTTCACCAGATGACGCTTACCTATTAGTGCAGCTCGCACTAGAGATTATACAGTGCAGCCGAATCCCAGTTTTTGCTTGTTTTGTGGCACACTGCTCATTAGGCAAGGTGAATGATGTTGTCTCTGTGTAGAAGAACAGAGTGTCAGTGCTGTCTCATTTTCAGTTTGTATCTCATTACAGACCTCCAGTTTCTGTGGTCACCAAGTTTCCCCTCGTTGCTCGTTAGCTTTCCTCCTAGTGTTATCTCCTCATCTTTCAAGGATTCAATAGTCACTCTGCAGGGCAAAGGATCTTGGTAGGTAAATGTTTTGCTGAGGGTAAAGCACACGTATAGTTTAGCATTTAATGAACAGACTCTGAAGAAGTGCATTTAAATCAGCACTTAGGCCTGAAGGTGTGTGTAGAAAGAAAGATAAAATATTGTCATCGGTGGCAAAAGAAGTTATATGAAATAAGGGCAAGAGGATACTATGCTGTAAACATAGAGATAAAATGCTTACATTTTCTTGTAGGTCAGATGCAGTTTGTGAAACACTAGAAGACATTTTGCAGAGCTAGTGTTGAGTGCAGGCGTGACAGAGGGCTGAGACAAGGTATGGCTGTTCCCTCCTCGTGTAACGGACATGTGAGGCTGTGTCGGGTGGGACTGGTATTTCCCACAGGATAATGGGGTGAGGGAGGCACTGCAGCTACAGCCTCCTTACACTCTCACACCGAGCAGCTGATGTCTACGATTTGGACTTGTTATTCCTCCTTCTCACTGCCATATCTTAGTCTCCAAGCCAATGGCCTCATGCCATTCCTCTGCTAATAAATGTCCGTGGTTCCTTCCCATGCCATCCCCCCCCTGTACCCAGCTCTTTAACCCCTGAAGAGTCCCATTTCTGGAAGCTGCGCTGCCTGTCTTCAAGTTGCATGTTGCTGCAGGCATGAGGAGGCTCTTCCCTATATCAAAATTTCCCAATTTCCTTCTGCCTTGAGGCATGTCTGTTCCTTCTCAGGCAGCTGGAAGCAAGGAAAATTTCAGGTGATCCAGCTTTGCACTGCACTCTCATTCGTCACTCTTTTTGCAGCACGGAGAAATTCCCCTTCTCAACTCAGGAATACGGATCAAGTAAAGTGGTAACTTAACAGCAAGGAAGACTGTTGCCTATTTGACTGTATTCTCCAGTTGTTGCCATCTTTCAGGTGTCTTTTTATCGCCCCCGTATAACTCAGAGCATCCTTGAACTAGCAAATGGCTGCCCCTGCAGAGGCCGCATCCATGCAATGGCAGAGTCCTTTGATATAACAGGGCCCCAGGGAGTAGACGGACAAGTATTTTCACCAATGTGCAATGATGCTGTTTAGGTATCAGTGAACACTTTGAAGAGCATCCTCATCATGGCTCTGCACATCCATGCTGTGTTGCTTAGTGAAGAGGAGTTAGGGCGAGTTGTCATTGCCGACAGTATGCTACATTCATGTTGCAAACCAACTGCAGTGGCGATGAGTGAGGAAATTTGTCCAAAATGCCTTTTCTACTGGGTGGGGAGAAAGGCAAGGGGCAAAGAAGAAACCCCTGTACAACGAAAGACATATATTTTCAGGCTGACTACAGAATAGAAAGAAGACAGACATTAAAGTGACTACTGTAATGTACATTTGATAAAAAACCAAGAGAAGTTCAAAATAATTTTTCAAGGTTAGTTGAACAGAAGTGTTTTTTTCATTTTTTTTTTCTACAAAAGCTTTTCTATCTATCTCTTGCATTTAAATCTTCTCCCAGTGTGCTGTACAAAGCCAGTGCATCTCCTGCCTAAGGAGAAGGGCTATTTGGCTTCGCATCTAGGGTGGGATTTCTTTAAGTTCATGTTCATTCTTCTTGCTGGTCTTTCTGCTGTGTGTCTGTGTGCGCTGAAGCAGATGTGCTGCAAATAGGCAACACGCTCCCATTTCTCCTTTTGTTTCTTCCTGACCAGACTGAAGCCAAGAGCTGTGTAAAGTGGCAGCGGATTTTTATTTCCCACTGCCCTTGTCGGGGTGGATTTATGCTAGAATAACAGCCAAGCTGTGTATCTCTGGTCTCCCACTGTAACTCCTGTTGAGATAAAGAAAAGGGGCTACTTCAGCAATTAAACTGGAAGACGTCTCAAAACTAAGTAACATCTCCATGGCTCCCAGCCCCAGAGACTCCATATGGACTTGCCCAGCTGGGCATCTGTGGAGTTTTGGCTACAGTTCAAGAGGCACAACTGCTACTCACATGTGTGTTTCTGGGTCTCCATTTCTGCCCCATCCACGCCCCACCACATGCCCACAAGCCATCCCAGTATCCATGTCCGTAAAGTTTTCACACTGGCTTGCTGCAGATGAAAGATGGCCACCAGCCCCAGCAGGTCAATATAATCCACTAATAAAACATCCACTGGTATTGGCAAGAAAGCCCCTAGGGAATATATCTTCTGGAAAGACAACAATTAAAAGAGATGGTTGGGGTAATTGTGCTTGATTGAAGGGAGAAATACTTTTTCTAGTAGAAAAATGAGCACTTAAAAATGTTCGGCCAGCCGAGGACAATTATCCAGCCGGTGACGCGCAAGTACAGAGGGCAGTTAATCCATTTTAAATCGCTCTTGCAGTCGGGAGAGTGACTGGAAAATGCCACCAGGCTGCCTCTTGCTCTGGGTGCAGTCAGGGGGACTTTGGTGATGGTTGGGACCAGGCTTGTCGGGTGCAATCCCTCTTTTCCTTGCCGTGGCTTCCCACCAAGTGTATTCGGTTAGTAACAAGGTGTTTCCTTCCTCCTTACAGACCTGCAGAGGCAGCCTGGGGCCTGAGCGTGAAGAAGGGAATTACTCTCTCCCTCCCAAAATGTTGCCTGTAATACACGATCTGCTTCCAAGGTTTAGCTGACAATGCTCTGTTGTTTCAGGAGCCTGCCCCGTATACCGACTGCCTACCATGGCGGCACTGAGCCCAACAGGAGAAGCTGTTCTTCCTGTCAAAGAAAATATAGAGGCGTGACTGAAACGCACACAGAATACCCTGGCTGAGGAAAACAAAGCCATTTCTGTGGTCTCTCCCCCCACTGATACGTTTTAAATACTGAGTCACAAAATCTTTTTTTTTTTTTTTCCTGGGATGCACTAGAATGATGAAAGGAGGGAGAGCTGGTTTGTGAGTGATACGAAAATGGCAATTTTTTAAATTTACTCAGAAGGCTTCAGAACCAGACCATCCTGGGATTTGTCAGCAGCAGGAACCAAAACACCTGCTAAGATTTCCTTTAACTTGTGTGAGTAAAACACTTCAAACTCGCTTATGTGCTACAAAAGAGGGAAGGGAAGAAAAGCTTGAGCGCTGGCAGGCTTCCCCACCGCCCCCCTGTCCCTGTAACTGTGAAAATCTGAATTCAGATGCTCATTTGCACCAGCACAACAGAGGGAGAGAAGCCTCCCGGTTTTGTCTCGTTTAAGGAGAATTACAAACCACGGAAGCGCTGCTGTAGAGGATCAGATACGAGCATTACCTCATCACCGCGTAGTGTTATTGGCTGGAGATAACTGGAGGTGGGGTGTTGGTGCCTCCCCACTCCGTGAGCGCTGGGTTTTCTCATTATCTCTTTCTCTTTCTTTCAAAACAACTGACCCTTTTAAATGGAAGTCACCGACGGGGACAGCCCGCCTTTGTGGAAGCCTCTTATAGAACCTGGGAGGAACAGCACGAACGTGATCATAAAGAGATTGAATGAGATCAATAAAAACAATTTTAAATTAAATAAATAACTTTTTTAAATGCAATAAGCAATTGTGTATTCAATATGGCAGTTTTAACCATCCTATTAAAATTGCTATTAAATCCCACAGAACAGCTCTAAAAATTATGTAGTCATTAGAATCCATAGGGCTTCCTGATTTTTATTTTTTTTATTAAGTCTCTGTATGCTTCCTAAGGCTAAATCATGTCATTTTTATTCAGGACCACCCTCTGTCAGTGGCTTTCAGAAAAGTCATCATTGATTGCAGTGCGCGTGAAAAGCCTGGTGATGACATTACTTACCTCTAGTGAGGACCTGGCTCCGCAGTCATTGAGAACGTATTGCCCTACTGGGAGACACCAGGAAATTAGGATTTCAGCCCTAAGGTAAATCCCAAAATACTTTCTGGGAGAGAAAGTTACCTCTCCTTTTACAGACAGGGAAAGCAAGAGCAGTTTAAATCACCTGCTATTGTGATAGCTGCACAAAAGTGGCTGAATCAAGACTTAGAGGCATTGTGTGAATCCAAGCAATGCTCTTGCCTCTGGCCTTGGTTTTCACTTAGATCTCACTTCTGTGAAATGCCTTTTGGCATAAAAGCAATTCAATGTAAATTAAGAAAGGATCTCAAGATTTATCTCTCGATGAATAATGTGGCCAGGTGCAGACCCAGTTCCAAGACCCTCTTCAGCATCTGTGCCGTATGAAGCTGCATGCCATGTGTGCTGCGAATGGCCTTTAATCCTTTATTTCCTTTATGGTGGTTATTAATAGGGGTCTGAATTCTCTCTCTCTTTGTCTCTCTGATGTCGTTTCCTTTGTTTCCTTTTAGGAGCAGCACAGGGGGATAGAGAGCAGACAAACTGCATTATCCTGGTAATTAACTATCTCAGCAATGTAGTGGCACCACAGCAGTGGTAATGCTGTGTAACAATTTGCATACATTAGTTTCATGTCCCAGGAAAGCAATTTCTGTAGCATTTAAGAGGAAAATAAGGAGAAAAAAAGAGAGGAAAGAAAGGTTGAGCGGGGGTAAATATATGATTTTAATTCAGAATGTATTCAAAGAAAGAGAATGAGTGAAGATCTGAAGGTGCTTGAAGCCTTGTTAACATAGATGTAATTGTTCCTGAAGCAGTTAGCTGACTGTGCTGATCTGGTGTGGAGAGATACTCGGCACCTTTTGGACTCACTGATGTCAACCAGCGCTGTGGGTGCAGCCTGTCTTAGCTGTATGCAACGTCGTGGCCCTGCATGTGCAGCACCCGTGATGCTGCGCGGGCGCTGCCCCCTCCCTGCGTCGCTTTCTGGCTTGTGGATTTCAATTCCTGCAAGGAAAAGAGCTCTGAGCAAAAGAGGAGAGCCCAAAGCCCATCACCGTATCAGGTGATCATGTACTAGCAATGTTTCTATTGGAGACACAGAAGCTTTGGCAGCGAAAATTTATCTGTCACTGCCAAACTCTTTTGCATCCTGGGCTCCTTTACACACCAGAGCTGTTAGAAGAGATGGCAGTAGCCTCACGGACATTGAGAAGAGAGAGGGGCTCTCGGATCTGGGGTACAATGAAGTAATCCATTGCAGGGGCTGGTTGGAGGGGAGAAAAGAGACTCCATCTGTGCCTGGGGTGCTGCTGCGGCTGCCGAGTCTCTGCTGCCCCTGCGCTCCAGGTATGGGGATGAGCTTCAGCAGTGAAAAAAGTCGAGCTCCTATGCAGGCAAAGCCAAAAGACCTATTTTCCTCTATCTAAACCACTACGTGATGGTAGTGATGCCACTAGTGATGCCACATTATGGTTATCCCAGCACGCCTTTGAGCCCAGTTTGGATCAAACAATTAGATCTGAAAGAGAGGTCTGTGATATGTCAGGCAGAAGGGGAGGGGGTACCTGGAGATGGTTCCACATCAGGGGTTGTCCAGCCTGCAGAACAGAAGGCTCCGAGGAGACCTTATAGCAGCCTTCCAGTACCTAAAGGGGGCCTACAGGAGAGATGGAGAGGGACTTTTTATCTGGGAGTGTAATGATAGGACACGGGGTGATGGCTTCAAACTGAAAGAAGGTAGATTTAGATTGGATATCAGGAAGAAGATCTTTACTGTGAGGGTGGTGAGACACTGGAACAGGTTGCCCGGGGAAGTTGTGGATGCCCCATCCCTGGAAGTGTTCAAGGCCAGGCTGGATGGGGCTTTGAGCAGCCTGGTCTAGTAGGAGGTGTCCCTGCCCATGGCAGGGGGGTTGGAACTAGATGATCTTTAAGGTCCCTTCCAACCCAAACCATTCTATGATCCTATGATTCTATGATCTTCACACACGTTTCTTCACGTTTGTATCCGTGCTACCTGGCAGCACATGGCACTTAAATCTCTTCCTGTTCTTTTCGATGATTTACTCTGTGACTTTGGGAAAATTACTTAATATCTGAGTGCCTGAATTTGCCCATCCATAACTTGGATGCATTAATTAAACAGCTTCCTAGAGGGACGTTGTAAGGTTTAATGAATTCATGCTTGCAAAGTAATTTAAGATTTCAGATGAAAACTACTAGAGAAGTTCAAAACGCATTATAATTAAAACAGAGAGGATACAAAATAATAATAATCAAAAAGATCTAAAGCTGCTGATCACTGTAGAGGAGGAATATTTATATTTGAATTTACTAATAAAAACACCAATCACTGTGTTACAAAGTAAGGGTTTTTAGCTACATAGCATTAGATAAAATTATGCTATTTCTTATTCCACTTAGTATTTTCATTGTCTTTACACAGAAAGAAAAATCTATTAAACTGATTTACTCTGGATTTGTATCAAAAAGAGATCAGCATTGTGCCCAAAATACGTCAGAAGAGCGTAAAGCACTGGCACACTTGTTCGTATGGCTATCTTTACTCGCAGCAGAAATCTATAGGATGACTTCCCTGATTGAATGCAGAAGCTTTTGTGGAAGTGGGGCCTTGGTGTGCAGGAGCAAGGGAATGAAAAATCATTCTCTCGCCACAAGCAATGCAGTCCACAGAGTACCAAATCCTTGGAAAGGAAACAGAAATTGTATAGCACATGCCAAAGCCTTTTCAGGTATTGTAGATCTCATTATGTAACACGGAAAACAGGGATTAGGGTGACCTTATGCACCTCCGTGAAAACGAAGGTGTTCTTTGCCCATGCTGTCATGGTTTAACCCCGTCTGCTCACTTCCTCCTACCCCCACCCCGGTGGAATGGAGGAGAGAATTGGAAGAGCAAAAGAGAGCAAACTCGTGGGTTGAGATAAAGACAATTTAATAAGTAAAGCAAAAGCCGTGCAGGCAAGCAAAGCAAAACAAGGTATTCACTCATTACTTCCCATCAGCAGGCAGGTGTTCAGCCATCTCTGGGAAAGCAGGGCTCCATCACATGTAACAGTTACTTGGGAAGACAAATGCCATAACTCTGAACACCCCCCCTTCCTTCTTCTTCCCACATTTTTTTGTTGCTCAACATGACGTCATATGGTATGGAATATCCCTTTGGTCAGTTGGGGTCAGCTGTGTCTCCTCCCAACTTTCTGTGCACCCCCAGCCCACTTGCTGGTGGGGTGGGGTGAGAAGCAGAAAAGGCCGTGGCTGTGTGTAAGCACTGCTCAGCGATAACTAAAGCATCCCTGTATTATCAACACTGTTTTCAGCACAAATCCAAAACATAGCCCCATACTATGAAGAAAATTATCTCAATCCCAGCCAAATCAGCACACACACCAAGAGAAAAGCTGGGGGGAAGAAGGCAATGACTCTTGTGAGGTATTTCAGAGAAAGCTGTTGGAGATGCAGTAGAGCAAAACCACAGAGGTCCAGGCAACAACAGAATGTGTATTCAAGACACATCCAAAACCCCAAAATCTAAAATATTTTACATCTTGATCCAAAAAATTTTGGAGCCCAAAACCAATTGAAGATTTATGTCTGTTTGTTCAATTGCATTTTTGTAAACCCTGTAAACCACAGTCCTCGCTGTGCAGCCTACGAGGCCTGTGGCCCCCCTCCATAATAAGGGAGGCAGCTGATCCCTCGGCAGGGAGGGTACCTGCCAGTAGTTCACTGCAAGCTGTCAGCCTTGGGAGGAGGTGTAGGAGCTGAGCCACCTTACAGGTGGGGACAAGTCCTCAGACAATTGAAATGATCATTGGTTTCTGTGCTTCAGGTACAGCTGATACCAAATGAAGGGCCGTGCAATCTTTTAAATAAAAATGGCTTTCCTGTTGTGGGGCAAGTTATTCATGCCCTGTCTTCAGAGGTCAATGCTGAACTGGGGGAGAAGGGATAAGAGAGGATTTTGACTATTTGGAAATGTAAGGGCTTAAGCTGGACTTTGAATATCAGTTTCGTAGGTGTATCTATGAAACTTGGCTCTCACGTGGGTAAAAAAAAAATAAACATCTTTAATGTACTCTAGGAACCGATTTTATCTTCATAGAGCTATACTTGATCCCTCCTGAGGTGAAATGGGCATTTGTCTTGGTGTGGGTGTATCTCAGAAGCAGCCTGTTCTGGGCATGGCAAGCCTGAAGGGCCCCTGGGTGACTGTCAGGATCCTGGCTGACACCAGCCTCTGAGTTTTGAGAGCTTTCTGGCCTCAGCTTCCCATTTTGCAACTGAGGAGCTGAAGCAGTGCTGCTGTTGGGACAACAAACTTACAGAGCCTGGCTCCTGTAAGCTGATTCCTGCTTCATCCTCAGACTATGACCTCCCAGAAAAGCAGATTACACAAAGTGTCCAGTTTAGGGAGGACCGTATATGCTGTGTAGCTCTTAACATCCTTGGACATCGTGTCTCAATGAAGTATACATTTTAGGGACTTAACAGGGAATAAGAAAGGGATAATCCGTCCCTATTGAAAAGACAAAAGGGGAAATGTGGGAAGTATTCCAGCCCTCTGCCACAAAAATACCTTAATGTATTAGTCATCTGAGTGATTGCAACATGTTCTGACAGTTCTGATGCCAAATCTGTGACTGAAATACCAAGGAAAGCCAGGTGTCGCTAGTCTTTCTAGCAGTGAGTGACACCCCAGATATATTCTTTGAAAAAGCCTGTTTTGTCTTAGGCAGCTTGGGGTCAAAATGTTTAGAAGCCCAAACTCTGAGTCCACCCGCACTCTGGGGAGCAGCTGTGGGTCTGACAGCGGTTGTCTTTCTACAGTGGTATAGAAAGCCTCAGCCTTGGTGCTGTGAAAGTAAATGTGCGTGTGCTTTCACTCAGAGCAACTTCCCAAAATAAGAAGTTTCCTTAGTGCTGCGGGCAGATGTGACCCAGCTGTGGAGCTGGGACTGAGCTACATGAAGTAGTTCATGTATTCAAAGAACTGGTATGGTCTGGGGAAAGGGAAAAATAATTTCTCCGTTAAATCTCTCCCCACGTAGTGTATTTCAGATATTTAGCACTCAGATTTTATCTCTTTGTGTGGTATGGACGGATACTGAAAAAATATAGAGGTGTGCAGCAGCAGGATATCACCCTTCACTTAAATTTCTCGAAGTAGATTGCAAAGGTGAGAAAATGCTCCTTTCCCCTGTTCTCACAAACATAAGGGGTATAAAGCCAGGACAGAGGTCCGCAGGTGGCTGAAGAGACTGATAGAAGAGGTGGGAATAGGATCCCCCTGTTCCCTGTTTCCAGGGGTGTCCCAAGCTCAGAAAAGCAGGTGAAGGCTGACAGATGAGCTGGAAACAGCACCGTAATCGTGGGCTCTTGGCTTGCTCCCCTGCTAAGTGTCGGAGTCCTGTTCTCTGCCAAGGAAAGGAACTCCGCAAAGGGCACCAAAGCACATTACGTTATAAGGAGAAGTGATCATAAACACCTCTGTAGAGGAAGACATATTTCTTGCTTAGAGCCATCTGAATTATCAGGGGGTTTATTGCTCACTACATTGGATTTTTACTTCTTTTTAGCATTTCAGGTTGTCAATAAAGCACTTAAGTATATACAAATACACTGACTGTGGCAAACTGTATCTTTTAAACCAAAAAAAGACCATGAAACATCCTGGGTTTGCCTTCCTCCCTAGTCGGGGCCACTAAGCTTCATCCAGTTACTTGCATACTGATTTCAGTAATTTCTGCTTGGTTACTACAAGCTTGATCACAATTTGTGGATGTCAAAGATGTAGGAGTCACCCTTTCCTCTGGTAGTTTATTCCACCAGTTTGCATCTCTTACTGGAGGGGCTAGGGATGAGCCTGGTAAGAAGAAGAACTGAAAATAAGGTTTATTTATACCTAAGAAACTGTGCAGTTTTATATTTGGCCATTCAGTCTATAGGTTCGCTAGCTGCTTGTTCATCCCAGGGAAATCATTTCTATATACTCCGTCATGTCACTTCTTGATGTTTGTCCTTTATCTTGACTTCCTTGTTCTAAGCAAGCTGAGCTTCTTCATTTTCACCCTGTAACACATTTTCTCTGGCCGATGGAAAACATTTCTGGACCCTTGCTGCCTCTCTTTCAATTTTCAAGCACCTTTTAAAAAACTTAGATAACACATTTGCCTTCAGTGTTCCAGCATTGGTCTTGCAAGTCTCACATACTCCGATAAAATTGTTCACCTGCTGACTCCTCTGTTCAGATACCCCTCTCTTCTTTTACAGGGTCAAGAACCACGGAAATGAAAGTGAAAACTCCTTTTTTCTAGTTCCAAATATAGCTAATTGTTTGGAATTTCGTGGTGTGGATTTCTTGAAATAGAAAATGAAAATGTACTAAATAGGTAAAGGAAACAAGGCAAGAGCCTGGAAATAACCAACTGTTCTAGAATAGCTCTGAGAATAGCTCATTTCCCATATCTCTAAACCTATTCTTAGGCTAGTCATTTGCTGGATGAAGTCTTAGCGCCCTTCTCTCAACAATGTCTGAGTTAAGGAGGTCTAAGCGAAGTTTGGATAAAACACAGTCTGTCCCAGTTGCAGCTCTGTGCTTTCTGTGTCTGCATCTCTGTTGGGATTTCTATGCACGTGGATGTTACTGCACAGCTGCCGGTTGTTCCAGTTATCCAGTCTTTCATCTTCTCACGGATCTGTGAAGAATGTGGGTGGAGCCTTTATTTCACTTGGAGGAGATGTTGAGCCGTAAATGTGTCTGTATTGCTAATTTTACGATGACTTCATATAAACCTAAACACTATTATTTTGCCACATTGACAGTGATCCACCTATATTACTCTTCTAAGTGTGAGCAGCAAAGGACTCCATTTTAGGACTAGAAACAACTGCTACAAGCAGATCTTTGAAGACGTATTTTCAAAAAGTTGGATTTCCTCTGTCTGAAAATGAGACTGGCCAAACTGATATTGATCATCCAAATTTCCAGTAGAAATTTTAGAGAACCGTTGAGACTCTGGCAACTTCTTTGAGGCACTCAAAGAGGAGCAGACCTCTTCTGAATATTGAGCCAAAAAATGCAAGACCCAAAGAAACAGAAGATTTCATAACTTAATTAAAAGTAGGGTAAAACTAAGATGATTTGTGAAAAAAAAATCAAAACAAGGCAAAATTCTGGAGTCCAAAATTGAATGCATGTCCAATTATAAATTTTTACATTTATAACAGGCCAGTGGATTTTTTATAATAGGCTGGTGGACTGTGCCTGGTCCCACTGCAGTCAATGGAAAAGACTCCAGGGAAAAGCAGGACTGGAATCTCTTTAATTACTCATTTTATAAATATATATATGTATAATTTTTTGTAAATGGTTGTCAATGCTGGGCAAAACATAGTTGCAATAAAAGTCAAACTGATCACAGAGTTCTAGCTGTTTTCTCTTGTCCCCCAATTTTACTGATTCTTTGTGGTCTCCCTAGCTCTTATTCTCTAGAGCAGGAGAATGAGGGCTATGAGCCAAACGAGCTATTATTTATTACAATCTGTAGTGGGAGTGATGGCAGCTGTTGATGGTAGTTTTTCATTAACAGTTAAGTAAAGCCAATAAATGTTGTAATGCACTGCACAATGGCAGATGGTGAGCTACAGAAAGAGTTTCTATCTCAACCAGTGCTCCATGTTCATCTCCACTTTGAAATACTATCTAAATAGAAAGGAGTTTTAAAAAGGACCACCTGTTCACCTACCTTATTCCCGCATAACTTTTATGTGTCTGGAAATGTAGTCCAAATATAAACTGCTAGGATAAAACAGGCTGCTTGCAACCAAAAGGAGGAGAAAGAATCCCATTCCACTGGCAAATTGGCTCCTGCCTAGAATGCAGTTTCTAGTCTATCTTTTATTCATGGTCTTTGCAGAACTGAGTGGATGTCTAAGCCCGGAATAAACCACCGGCCCATGCTGAACCTCAAACTTTTACAGCTTTCTTTTCCAGAATCAGTAGTGTAGGTTAAGATAGAAAGGCTCTTTCCACGCTGTTCTTTATGTCTGACTTGGCATTTCGCGTGAAAAGTTGCTCATGTTGCTGGCGAGTTGTCTTTCTGCTCAGATTTTATCATAGGCAAAAACGTGGCCTCACGCAGAGAAGCCTAAAACTGACTGACTGAAATGGAATAATCTGAAGGAGAAAAGCAATATTTGGTTCTTGAATTTCAGTGATATTAACCTCTAGGAAAACTTTTCTTTTTCTACCAGCATCCGTTTCTACAAGGTCTATGATTACTGACGGAAAGTTCTTGCTGGTACCAACAACAGCACTACTTTGGATACTGTCATGACAACTATAGTACAGGATCTGGAGAGATGTTGTAAGTGGTTTCCCAGGCATTTTGTAGTGTCTTGCATATCTAATGATGGTAATGCACTTCTAGCATTGGCATTTTTATATTGAAGAGAAAAGAATATAAATAATGGATCGGACCAGGGTACTAAACCTTTAAGTTGTTCCTGAGTCTGCTACTGGTCCCTGCTGTATTCTGAGTCAGGAGCTAGTGAAAACAGCAGTGGACATATAGGCCCTCTATGCCAGTAAATAGGTTATTTGATGCCTGAAGCATCAGTGCAGTTCCTGTACATTATTGCTGTTATATAGTGAGAATGATGCAGCACCGTATTTCCAAGTGAATGCCCAAACTTCATGAGTCATAGCTATGCTCTGAAGGGAGGGACAGAAACTCATTTTTGGTTTATCTGTACTGCAGTGGCTTGAAAGTTAAAGCAAAACAGTCAAAAATATAAAAGTCAAAGTCTGGTACATCAATATTCTGATGCCGATATGAAAAAGTAACCTAGTGCTGAAAGGTAAGTTAGATTACTGTAGTTTAATCCATGTACTCCAAGAGAGCTGCTACTCCAAGGGTGGCTGGCGACCGCAGGTGTATTTCCCATGTCCCAGCTGCTTCATCGCTATCGTCTGGTGGGAGATATATCATTTATAGAAAAATCACTATAAACAGCAACCCAACCAAGAGGTATTGCATAGACTTTCTGCAATACAGCGCACATCTCTCAGGCAGATCACTAGTGCAAAAGGTGCAGTTAGATGTCGGATGCTGTAATTGGCATTCTGCCTTCAGGACTAAACCAAAAATGTTCTGCTCTCCCTCAGTCTCTTGCTGCAGGAGAAATGGAGAGCAGCTGCTTGTAATGAAGGCAGCGTACAAGCTGGAAATACACGGGCCACTACATTGTATGCCACTTCTCTTTCATCCAGCCAGTGGGAAGGAGTATTTGTGAGCTTTGCTCACTTGCACTTCTTTGCAAACACTAATTTCCAACCTTAAGCCATTAAACATGAATTGTGGCACTTTGTGTACCTATGAAACGGTGGTTTTCCATGGCTGTTAGGAAAAAAAGTCAGTAGCAAAATGGTCAACGATGACATTTTTAAGACTAAATAAGGAAAACATACCAGCATTTTTCTCATTAGGTGGACCTGTGGAAGCTCTTGTGGATACATCTTGGACGTGCACAATCTACAGAGGACACATTGATCCAGTTGTGACTCTCTTTCAGATACAGATATTAAATGTGAGAGAAAAACATGCAGAGAAAAAACCTTATTTTTGGACAACACTGTGGTCTGTTACAAAGTGGAGGGACATCAATGTCGTGGAAATTTTATTATTGCTCCCAGTTGACGAAATCCTCTTTATCACCAGCAACCTTGATATACTTCTTTTCACGAAAAGAAACTGTACTTATTTATTGTTTTCAATGAGGAAAGTCAATGAGAAACCATAAGAGAGTTTTCCATGGGGGAGACTGCAATGCATATTTTTCCTCCCAAGTGGCTGCAGAAACACTGAGAGCAGAATTGTGTCTGCCTTTGCACGTAATTACGAAAAAAATGCCTGCAATCCCAAATCAAAAGGGGCCTCACAGAGATGCTTAAGACACCTCTTTGGGAGCTACCTATGCTGCATGCGCAAGTGGTTATGAGCATCTGCATTCAGACATGAGGAGATCTGTAACTGCAGCCCAGGACACGATAGAGGTGGCTCTGAGCCTCAGCACTCGGACCCAGACCGGAGGTCAGCCCCAGGCTGCAGGACGTCCCTGACTTCGATTCAGGTCTAGACTTCTCGCTCTTTTTAAATTTTTGAAACACTGGAAGTTCTTTTATTTTCCAGCAGAATTACATATTCACCCCATACCTAAAAAATTTGTTATGATTGATATCGGTGGAATGGATCTTAAGGAAGGATTACCCTCCTCTGAGGCGGCATTGCTTCCTTCTCCTGCGGATCTCGCAGTCTCCTGCAACTGGGAACTTCCCTGATAAACCTCAGAATTAGCACCAGACACCCTCAGCGGGTTTAGCAGCTCTCCCCAGCCTCTGCCAAGTGCCCAGCCCCATGCCAGAGGAACAGCACACATCTGAGAAGCTGGTAGATGCCGCAGCCTCTGCCAGCACAGCCGTCCGCTCGCAGTCTGCTGGCGTGGAAGGAGGTGTGCTGGCCTGAGCCCGTGGCAGAGCTATCGGCTCTATAAAGCGCCCCGGCACAATTCCTCTTTGGTGGGTTTTGATTTGGCTTGGAGTGATGGGGGGAAGGGGGAAGGGGCTGTCTTGGTTTTTGTTTCCTCAGCTGGGGACTTCCAGCATGTCATTTTCTTCTGCGCATCTTAAGTCTCCAATCAGAGGCAATTATGATAGCACATTATGTAAATATTAAATACAATTGCAGAGCTTTAATTAAAGCCAACTTTATTTCTTTTTCCCCTCACTCCCTCACTCCTCTCGATTTAGTCGGGAACACAATAAACTTAATCAGCTGCCCCAAATTATGCATGCATTAGCCCGTGAGATTCAGCAAGGCCAGGCTTCTCAAGGACAAAGAAATATACTGAGCTCCAGCATCTCACTTTGTTTTCTCCAGCCATCTTTTGTGGTGTGTCATGGGAAAAATTCTAATGAGTCTCTGCGTGCTGCTGGAGAAATTCCTGTCAGTCGCAAGCCAGTTGCTCTCTCTACTCTTTATTTTCCAGATACGAATTTTCTGTTACCCTGTCCTCTTGCGAAGAAGGAAACTTGCATCAGGATAAACTGGACTGGTACTGGCTGATCATAATCTGTAATAGTTTTGCTTTTCTGGAGTTGATTTTCCTCCCTTCTCACACAAATTCAAGGTTTTTGGCACTGCAGCACACTGATGAACACATGTTAGTTTGTGTCTATAAAATAGTTTCTCTACATCTACTTTCGTTGTGCATGGATTTGATTGTGCTTGTCACATAGTGTTTTCTTAAAATCTGCTATAGAGCTGAGGATGTGATACGAAGCGTTCTGCTTCTAGGAAAGTTTCTGGCACAGTAGAGACACAGAAGAATTTGCTAACCCTCCCTCCCTGTAAATCTTCCAGCTGGCAAAACTGCTCAAATTAACAATACTTCAGGAGGGAGATCTACACGGTCCTTCTGATTTATCTTTAGGAGGGAAGGCTGCAGGCTGGCCCATCCTTTTTTTTTTTTTTTTTTTTTTTTCCTTATCTCTCTGCTGTGGGTTTAGAGACAAAACGACTTTCATCTCCAGGTCTGGGTTCTTTCTGCTGCGACCCGTGCGGCTCTGCTTCGTGCTCCCTGTCCGTGCCAAACGCCAGCGTGTTTCAGATCCACCTGGGTCCGCAGCGCTGGGCAAATGAATCGTTTCCTGATACTGAGATTGCAAATCGGCTGCGTGTATGCATGCATGCTCGCATGCACAGGGAGGAAGAGGAGGAGGAGGAGGAATAAGGAGAGGACAGCTGGGGAACACTGCCAGAGCCGCCTGGAAGCGCAAGCGGGTGCTTTAGGGTCTGTGCATACATCCCTGAGCTCGGCCACCATTTCGAGCATCTGCTGGGTGGTGGTGGCAGCGGGGAGCCACTTCGACCAAATGGTTGTGGGTGTTCTTGTTTGCTCATTGACAGAATAATAACTTGCTGCTCTTTGCATTAGGGGAAAAAATGCAGCCTGCTGGAAATATTTGTGCTTATTTATGTCAGCGCGGCAGTCTTGGTTGAAGAAGTAAAAACAAAAATAGCAGTTTCTCCTGGTCTCTGTCTGGCTTGCTCACCAGCATGCCACACATAGTTTAACAATAGACAGGCTCAGTGTGTGCCCGGTGTGGGAAAGCACCGAGAGGAAATGAGGGCATAATCTGAAGCATGACATCATCCCACCTACTGAATCAGCATCCATGCTTAATTTCTGCAGATCAAAGACAGGTATTTACATATCTAAATTGAAGCCCTTTGCCGTGATAGGACTGAAATCTATACCATTTAACACCTTTCCCCAGACATCATCCACCATTTTTTAGAAAATAAGTACCTTGTGTTTGGTTTGACCTTTGGATACTGCTATGAGGAAGCTGTTCCTACAGCACAGCCCGCTGCCCGCGGATGAGGATGGTGGGAATGTGCCTCCTCTCAGGTGCAGGGAACCATCCAAGAGCAGGACCCTTGCAAGGGACCAGGTCAAGCAGGGAGTTGGGCTCCGGAGCAGCTCAAGGGAGACCAGAAAAAAAGTCTTTCTTTGCCGTCTATGCAAACCAGCTTGTGTCCGCCAAGGTGAATTCAGCCGGGCTCCCCAGGCAAAGCTGACAATTTGTTATCCTACTTCTATTGTATCCTACTCAGGTTTTATTTTCACTGCCAGGAAGGTGTTAATTTTAGTGTAGCCCACTTTATTTTCCCAAGGTCAGTGAGGTGTCAGGTGTGTCCCACTAGCTTGGGACACAATGCTTACTTTATTTACCTACCTAAGAAAAAAATCTACAGGTGCCTAGGCCCTATAGGGATTTAAAGTGATGTACCTGCAGCTTACTAATTATTTCTTGCCAACACTACTGTTTTTTCTAGTGAAGTCATAATCTTAGGTTTTTTACTGCTTCAACAATACAAGAGCATACTGCAAATATAGTAATTACTGACAGCCAATGGATTTATTTTTTTGGCTGCAGCGTAGTGAATTAAGTCAAGTCCCTTAAGTTCCAGTTTTCTAAGCCCATAAAATCTCTGTTCATTTGGATATGTGTCCCTTTCCTTTGCTATAATACAGCAAGGTATATTACACTTCTCAGCAGAAAATGCTGGCAAATGAGAACAAGCAGGGAAGTGAATTTTCAATCAGAAGGAGAGCTGAACTAGTAAAATTAGTGAGACTAAGATGATTTTAAACACACGGTGAGTAGGAAATTTTGTATGAATTTACCTGATAAATGACTTTCTTCCTCTTAAGCCTAAAACAAATAAGAATACATCAGCTACTAAGTCTTTTCACAATCTCATCTCCAGGTTTCAAAGATATGCCATTCAACATTTACATTTAATGTTCTGTTTCAAGGAAAGATACCCTTTGGTCTGGCTGGCTCTCTTCTTTTTGTGGGGCAATCTTCAGACTTCAGCTGTAAAAAAAAGGAAGAAAGTCATGCTTACTAATAAAGTTGCAAACGTTCTGTCTTTTAGACCTTGGCAATGCCTGCTTGCCTGTTGTGTAATGTATTAAACTGTTATTTGTTTGGGGTTTTAATGCTCAGCTCTCACTAGCAAGACTAATGCAATGAAAACCCAAAGGATTTGACTTTGTTGTGATAAGCCAAAGTCTCCACTGAAGGAAATGAAATGCATTTCCTGAATCTCTGGACAAAAGTTACCACAATAGCTTTAGTGCAGTTTTGTTAAAGAGGCTTATTGAAATAATGCAATAGAGAATTGTCCAGTGTATTGCTGCACAGCTAGAGGGTAAAAGTCCACTGCATGCTGCTAAATAGCCAATCTGTTGAGTAGGTCTTCAATATCCCAGGTGAAGCTAATGGGAAGCAGCTGCCTCATAGGGAGAACGCAATAGCACTGTAGGTGTAAAGGGAGACCACTGGTCTGAGCACACAGGGCTACAAAGAAGGAAAAAAAAATGTTCTGTTATGTGCATATGAAAGAAAGAAAGAGAACAAGGTGCTGTGTGGCAGCTGAAGCCCACAAACCAGCCTAGAGGAAGGAAAAAGACGGTTTAGAAAAAATTCAAGGTAAATGCCAAGTCTGCCACATATGGTGTCATGCAGAGGTTCACTGAATAGTGAATGATGATGCCCTGGATGCAAGTCCAGTAAGGTGGATATACAGTTAATATTAGCTTTGCTATATGGTTTATGAAATGAGATAACAATCATAAAACACTGTAACTCACAGCAAAGCACTCCTGGGTGGAAGGAATAGGGTAGCAGAAGGAGTATGAGAGATGTGTAACAGCATTATTGCTGTGGTCACAAGGCATAGGCTACCTGCTGAGGGAAGGAAGGGAGGAAAGAGGAAGGAAAAGCGTTTGAGGCATTCAAGTTCTTGTTAGGCCAACATCAACCCATTATAAAACTACTGCAAGATGCCCATTTCTTCATCAAAGCACTTCCCCTTGCTGGAATGCACTGGTGAGAAAAGTTCGTGAAGTTAGTGGCATTGTCAGGGAGACAAGGAATTATCTTGCTTTTGCATTTTCATAAAAAAAGAAGGCAGGAGACATATCATTAGGAGCTTATCTGTTGTAAGTCCCAGAGTACTATTTCTGCTTTGGAAAAAAAAAAAATCGGAAAAAAAAAAATCAGAAAAAAAGGGCAGAGGAAGGAAAAGAAAAGAATTCTGCTTCCAAAAGGAGTGTGGGTTGGAGGTTACAGCAGATTCTGGCCTCTCTGACTTCAAGACAGTAGAAGAGATGATCTGGCTAGCAGCCAGGTGAGACGACTTGAACAAAAGGCACATTTCCATTGAACCCTTCATTGGCTATTGCCAAAACTTCATCAAAATCCAGCTGTCTCTGCAGAACATACTGATTTTGGAGAATCAACACATTTTAAGAGCTCCATTTTCTCCGTCTCCCACACCCTTGGTTGCAGTTAGGTTTTAAACCAAAAATCCCTCCCTGAATTATCTGATGCGACATCTCAGTTCTTCCCCTCTTGGGACTGCTAATACAAGTCCATCATCTTCACATTAAGTTGATAGAATTACAAATAGTATTCATCAGATATGGTGAAGCACAGCCTGAAGGGCCTTCCTTTTCAGTAAGCATGAGCTTGGCAGTCCGAATCCAGTCTGCCTTTAAGTTAAACACTTTCCCGTCCTTTTGGACTGTTTACGTATATGGAACAAGAAAAACACCAGTGACCTGATGCAGAGTTTCAACTTCTTACTACTTTTGTGCTTCTCTGTCTCTGAGATATAAATGCAAATCATAACGGTCTGTCTCCGCTTAAAGTTGGACCTAAGAGAAGAACCTCAGGACCGATAGCTTTCAGACTCAAAAGAGCATCCCTGGATGACAGCAGGTGGAGATCAAGATCTCTAGGGGGAAGTAACCAATTTGAGCACTCAAATATGTTTATACTTTATATTCTTCAAATATAAATGATCTTTGCAACGGTAGAGGTCTGAAATATACTCGAGCATGGAGATTAGCTGTCTTGACACTTTGATACCACTCCTATTGGGGAACTACAACTATAGGCCTGTAGGCCGCAAAGGGTCTCTTTCTATGTCCAGAGTTTCTTTGTTGACTAAGCTTTTTAGGTTTCTGGTTCACACGTACAGTATATGTTTGCTGAGTAACTTAGCCTGAACAGTTGGCTCATCAATATTTATGTTGGAGGCCTTTATAAATAACCCATCAGATTTCCACACACGTTTGCTAAACTTACAGTTATGACATCCACCACAAGCCCAAGAGCTTGCCTTTAGAAACGGTTGATGGAGGCAAGTTTCTACACTACTTGGAAGAAAAAAAAACAAACCCAACAACTTTTATTGGTGTTTACATCTGTAAAATCTGCCTTCAGAATTACTCCGTTGTGTCACTGCTGTGCTGCATTGTTTTCAATTGTCATTTGGCTGTTTGGGATAAATGAAAATGAACTAGTCAATGAAAAGGCTCCCTGGGTTTTAATGTTGTCAGTGAAAATGAGAAAATTATCTTCCGTTATCACAGAATATCCCAAACCAAATCATAAGTTGCTTATCATCATGGAGAATAAATAACATATTGAATTTATTTCAAGTTTTTACATAAGCTGATAGGAATCTCTTCTTATCCAAATGATTTGCAGGTGACTGTGATCTATTAATATCACTCTCTTTTTTTCTTAGTGGGACTTGCTAATACAAGACTGCAATGTTTCCTGCAATACTTTGGAAGAAGGGATGCAAAGGGCAGCATGAGTGTAAATCTGGAGTGGCTGATTTGAAGGCAGTGGCATCATGCTACCTGTAATGGAGCCTTGCTTCTTGCAGTCTTTTCAGTGATGCCGAGTTGAAAATTGCGTATGTGGTGTAACATCTTTGCTGACTTTCTGTCCCAGTGTTGAAACCCATGTGCTAATTCTTGATGACTGCAGCAGCACCTCCTGCTGTGTGCAAAGCTGATCAACCTTGCCTGCCCTTCCTGTTGACTTCTATTTACAGCCTGCTGAGGAACTCACTTACTGTGGAAATGGGGTGGAGGAAGAAGGAAAGAGCTCCCTAAGAGTGACCCTAACCAGGGTGACCCATCTCAGTTGACTCTCTCTGCTGATGGAGAGAAGGAGGTCTTTTTTCTGAATACTCCTCTGAAAACTTAACTTCAGGCACTCCTGAGGGAGGCTGTTGGAAGGACAGCATGCCTGGTGGAGTCACAATGACTTGACGAGCACTTGTCTCAACCCACTTCACCTTCACGTTGATTGTGTTGCAGATGATTGGTTTTTGCTAGCATGACAGCAAGAGGCGGTTTTAAAGAGGGGTTAGAACTCTGTAGATGTTTGTAGGGAACTCCTTACAGGCAACAAACTGAAGAGGGGAGAGGAAAGAGAAATGCCATCTCAGGATATCTGCTTCCTCCCGTTGTGTCCCTGTGGCTTGCAGAACGGAGGCACATCACATATGTGTCATGTGAAGCCAAGGCGGCCTTGTGATGAAGGAATTGAGCCTCCTGACAAGCAGGATCCTCAGGAAGGGGTGAACTTCACCGCAATTTGTCTCAATGAGATCTTTGATGAAGTGAGAGTAATGATAACTTTGACATTTTAAGGAACTCTTCTTGCCCCTGGCAGCATTTCCGCTGACAGCAAAGCCACTTCTCAAAGCAGGTATTGTAAACAACAAACGGTTAGCTTGTTCGGTGCCGTGTGCCTCACTGAGGACTTATCCCTTTGGAGGAAAGGACATACACAGGTGGTGTGCACCATGGTAAATAATACTTGGTATCGCAGGCAAAAAAACCTGAACTTTCAGCTGAAGTAGCTTTGATCACTGATGATTGCTATGATGTTAAATGTCACTTGCCCTAGATTGGGAGCAGGCAACCTTCCACAGCCTGACAGGCAAGCAAATAAAGTGTGCAAAGTCAGAGAAACACAAGTTTTGTAAACTACTGGACTTAGCTTTTGGCAGGCATTTTTATCATAAAAACCAAATACAGATATACCATACAGCATCAAATATATCTTACTTATTCTTTCACCAATTTAATAAATGTCCCAACATGCATTTTAGTACGTTATATTTGTTTTTCTTGGTAGCATAGCTATGTTTTTTTATTAAAAGTAGTTATAACAATAATTATGAAAATTTGCACCGAGGAAGGCCAATTCTGGCCTCCATGGCTGTATCCCTGCCAGCAAATAAACCGGACCAGGGCTCTTTCTCCACCCTGGCAGCCAGTGGCACAGCTCGCAATACAGGTAAGCTGTTTTCCTCCCAGAGAAAAGTGACTTCATCAATACTGACTGTCGTGAAAAGTCCCCAGCGCCAAAACATGCCCTGGCATTGCCTGGGACAGTTAGCACAGGCCGAAACTGTGGCAGTAAGCACACCAACAGTTAAACAGTGCAGATGCTCAGGTGCCAGCGATTGGATCCATGCCCTGGACCATTTCAGTTTGCTGCTGCGGTCGTAGCTGCTGTGACGTACAGTGCTGTTTATGTCCTGCGGTGATTTTCCAGAGAGATGGCTTCTGCTCTGCTGTGTACACGTAAAGACTTGCAAAATGCAACACCTTTTTGTGGTGGGCCTGTGATAAATAAAAAAGCCCACTGGAAAGTTATATTCCCTTGGCTAGCCGTGGAAAAATAGAGCCACTTCCTCTCTTGCCTTTGCCAACTGGTCCCCAGTCCCTGCAGAGGGCCAGGCACCATCCGTTCCCTCCTCAGCTGGTTGGCAGCTCTCTGCACAGAACAGTAACCATCAGTCCCTACCTTTCCTCCTCTGCCCCGCAGAGCCCACTTGCGTCCTGAGAGACACAGCAGCTCCCTGGTGCTTCAGTCGCTCCTTCCCCCTTGCAAGGCTTCCCCGGCTTTTGTGGGGTGGGTGCTGTGTGCTCTGCACAGCCCAGTCACCCCACCAGCTGGTCCCAGCATGGGCTGGTGGGCTGGACAGGCAGACACAGAAAAGGACGCCTGACATACCAAAGAACTGCAGGCAGCTTGGGAGGTATATTTTGGCCAGGCACTGTTTTAGCCTGTTTCGCATTTACTCTTTGAATGCCATATAATGGGGAGTGGGGTGTGGAAAGCCAAAAAGCAGCAAGCTCCTTGCCTGTGGAGGACTTTCTCTTGCTGTGTTTATCTAACCTGACCTGACCATTGCCTCCATTCAAAATACTTTTTTCCTGCTTTATAGAAACTGCCTAGTAAGGTCTAAGGAGCAGCTCAGGGATTTTCTGAGGGACTGATCAGGCACAATCCATGCCAGGCTCCAGCAGGCTTAGCTGTTCACTCCAGTTGTGCCCATTGCAGAGGGCGAGACCCCTTTGCAGGAGCATCTGGATAGGATTGGAGCAGAAGCTCTCCAAGTGCCTCCCGTCGCAAAGGCATCCAAGAGGCTGAAGGATGAGTTTAGCAACTTTTGAAAAACAAACGGATTTTATAGAAGCCACGGTCCAACTCCATGGCTTAGAGCCCCTGATGAGAATGTGATTTAGAGGGCTGTTTGAGCAGGTACGGAGTAGATTCTCTGCCAGTTCGAATCTGTATCTCTCTAATGGGTTGGGGAGAAAAAGGCACTTCTGCTTTTGATCAAGTTAATGAACTCTCATACTGTGCTGGCTGGAGCAGACGAGAGGATACAGATATAGACTTGGGTCTGTGTTTTCTGCGTGCTGTACAAATACTGCAGCACGTTGTATGAGAAACGTGCAACTCTGAGACCAATATACAGGATCTGTCATTTCATTTCTTTTCAAAGGACTATTAATAGTAAATCAAACATCAATTTAACAGAGATGGAGTGTGGGTTTCAGCTCTCCCTTTATAGCACAGCATATGCATGTCTTCAGTCAGCTTAATTACTGCAATGGTAGCATTGGAGCTTGAAAGAAAGCCTCCAATAGCATTTTGAAGGTGGAAAATCCTGTAGAACCTTGATTTTTGCTGAGCTATTTGGAGTTCACAGAAGACTTAAATTCAGTGGGAAAACAAAAACCTTTCTGTTGTCCACTGAGACTTGATTGTTTGATAGCAAAAGCATGCCTGGCAAAGAACCAGGGAAGTGAGAAATTCCAGTTAAAGAGATTAGGCCTGACTGTGGCTTTTTTTTCCCCTTTTCCAAGAAACAAAAGACCATGTCCTTGTCAGACGACATCAATGCATCTTGCTCAGGGCTGATTAGAAGGTTGGTGTGGGAAACCCTGGCTAAATTACCAAACAAAGTCTTATGACTGGGACTGCTAGACTTCTAACTTGCTGACACCTCTTCCTCCTGTACTGAACCACCGCTCCACACAGCCATTGGAAATACCACCAACACATGTGGTGCCTTCAAGCTGAGGGGATAAAAGCCTGGTGGGTGGAGAAATGGCAAAACAGGGGAGGAAGCAGAAGTTCTTTCAATGAGATGTTGGTTTTCAGCACTTTCATAGGCTGTTGAATGCCAAGAATGGTCACGGTTTTGAATCATTTTTCCTTTTTATACTAACTGAAGGTGTAATGTTGCAAGGTCTTAAGCTTCACTGAAGAATGACTTCTTCTTCCTTGGACCTTCAAGTCATGCTCGGCACTGTTTAACTACTTATAAAACTTGATGCTTTCTTTCAGGTAAAGGAGTCTAGAAATGATGGTGGTCTCTTTTTTAAGACATTTATTTTTGTTGTACTTGAATCTTAATCAGGGGTTTGTATTTAAGCTATTAAACCTTCAGCTTTTCCCTTCCTTTGAAAACAATAGTGCTTATGGTGAAAAGAGCATCCTCTTGGCTGCCTTTTAAGAGCTTTATTTTAGTGATAAACTCTTGAAATGGCAGTGTCACGAAGCAAGGAAATATGGACTAATATCGAGACAATGCTGTTATCTTGGAAAGCTTGCAAACCTAGATTTCTTCATCCACAAACTGTATTTACTCCACTAAGGAGAAAATATGTAAGGGAATAAAAAAATCAATGTGAGAGTGTGTGTGTAAAACTGCATGTAAGAGAAGCTTAGAAAATCCTTCTGGAAAAATTTTTCAAAAGAGTTTTTCTTCCTTTTTTCAATACAGGAAAGCATACAGCAACTTCTTGCAACTTTCACTTAGACTTTGACACTTTCACCTTTCTAGATTGAATTGAAGATGAGCTTTGTGAGCGGGTCCTTGTGTAGGTAACGGTAACACCACTTGGTTTATACACTGCAATTACAGATGTGAGAATCACAAGTTAAAACGTGTACCTCTGAACCCTGAAAGATGATGTCTGTCCTGCCTGCATCTTAGGCTAAGGAAGGGGATGTCTATTAGCGGGGCTGATCTTTTCTTTCTTGAGCAGCCACCAGTGGGGACAAAATCACAGATTCCCGCCTATGTCCTACTCTGCCTTCCCGGGTGAAGCTGTGCACACACAGCACTCATGATATGTACACAACCCTGCATTATTGACCAAGACATGGTATGTCCATTTAACACCGTAGCTAACAACTGGAAAGCTCTTGTGAAAGATCTTGTGATGCTAAGTATGTCCTGGCACCGGAGGAGGGCTAGAAGCTGTAGAAGGAAGACCAAGTACAATACCACTGGAGAGGGTGAGCAGTTGTTGGGAGGATATGGCCAAAGCTAAAGAAGGGCTTTGTTCAGTGGATGCACAGAAAAATAGAAGGGAAAATAATTTTGACTGGAATAAAATGTTGGTTGTCATTTTGGGGATATTTTGGTATATTTTCGCATTATACTTCACATTATTTTTATTTCTAACTTTGCATCAGCATCACTAGAGATGCCTGTTGAGGCTTGCGGAGGCATCAAAGGGAGACAATAATAGAAAACACTTGTCTCTAGCCATTTTGATAGAGAAAAGGAAAAGGACAGATGACTAAGGGTAAGAAGAAGAGGGTGTAAGAAGAAGAGGGTAGAAGAAGAAGAGAAACCATGTGCAGCAGGGAAGGGAACAGAATGGACTTTCAAAATGATGTGACCTGTGCTTAAAGACTAGGTCAGAGTGATGAGGAGACTAGAACAGGAGACAGCATGAGGATTATTGTTCTGGCCTGAGCCTGTTTACTACAACCTAAAGTTCAGTGAATTTGATCTTGTCAAAGGCTGTGTGTTATGTGTTTCCACTTAACATGTGGGCTTTAAAGAGATAATTAAAAATGGTTTCCTTGTCTCGTAGAGCTCGTCTGCTCCATTCTACGCATCCTTTCCCTGTTTGCGTGGCCACTTGGACAGCAAATCCACCTAAAGACTAACCTGGGGAGAAATGTTTTCAGCCAGATCCATTTCCCAATCTCTCAGTGGCTAAGCTGGCTTGTGACGGTTTAGAGGACACATCATTATGTGCGTAATATCGTGATTATACACTATGGTTATACACCGCACACCCAGCAAGGCAGGGAAACCTGGTGGTGAGGATGCGTCTGCCACTGGTGTGGTACATGCAGCAAAAGTGGTGGACAGACAGTTGGAGGTGGCACTGTCTCAAACTTCTGTGCCAAGATTTGCCACAGGAAGTTTTAAGGAACCCTGACAAATAGTGTACAGTATAAGATGCAACCAAAGAAACATTTAAAAATGTGAAAAGTAGAGTGACAAGTGGAAAAATGTTAGCAAGGACTCATATGCACAGGATTTTTGGGTAACTCCTTTATCCTTTGAGATTTACTCTAAAAGCTGTGTTTGTCCTCTCTGCACTGTGGAGAACGTTGCTTTTATTTGGTATTGTAAATGATATATTTTTACTGTCCAGATCAAGCAGAATACAGTCCTTTTGCCTAGAATAAGTGTGGTTTTCTCCTTGCTGGATGGATTGTTATTTTTGTTCCATTCGGCTAACGTTATATATACTTCACGGGGTTTTGTTCTCCTTTCAAATTTGTGGGACTGAGATTGGTTTGTTATTTGCATATAATATAAGCTGACAGGAGCCGTAATACAGGAGTATGATTACACGGAATAATTCATAATTTTTTTCTTCTAGGCAAACAGATGCAGTTGGAAAGTATGTCTGCAAGGATGGCTGTGTCTGTTCAGTCCACAGCAAGCCTGAACCATTAGGGAGTTTTAGGGTGTAGAGGGTTCAGGCAGCTGGTCTGGTCATTTTCAGACTCCAGATGTACAGCAGAAAAGTTCCTTTTCTTCCTGCTGAATATATTAAGAATAATACATTGTTAGAGTGGAGAGCCACATGCTAGAAATAGGAAAATATTACTTAGAGGAATGAACAAAGAAAGGGGATGCTGGCTTTAAACCCTGGCTTTGTGGTCTCCTTTTCTTTCTCACTCTGAAACCAAGGATAAAAATATCTGTATTCTCAGAAGGGATTGGAGGCATCAAATATTTTATAAAGCTTATTCAAAATGAGTCTAGGCAAAAACCCCTACAAATGCAAACCAAGAATCGGAAAAATAAATTTAATTTCTCAGATAGAAAAATGGCCAGATGCAGTGTGACCAAAACTAGATATTAAAACATGTTAAATGATGGTGGTCGTTTTAGGGGGAGTGGGGGAAGAAAGAGACTTAAATACTTATTTTTTCTGTTCTCAAAATTTTTCTACTTTCCATTTTGAAATGGTGCTTTGTTCTGAAGTTTACCTAATTTTAATTTTTCTAAGAGGTAAAATGAATGACTTAATTTTATTTTTTTTCGAACAGTCATCTGAAAAAAACAGTTATATTCACAGCTCTGTTTGAAACGGTGGAATGCAAATGTGTCCTTCCCTGTAGGGGCTGTGTGCTCAGGATCCTTCCACCTTTCCGCAGAGCTCTTCTTAAACCAGTGGAAAAACAGCCTGTTTAGGCACAGGGAAAGCCCTTCCAGTGGTGAGAATTAACATTATGAGCGCTGGGGGAATGCTGGAACTTGCTGGTTCCGTTTGGTACAAGGGCACTGTCTACAGAAATTAAGTATGGATTTCCCATATCTGTGGTGTGGGGGCGTTTATTCACAATGTAACTTGCAACTTCTCCAGTGGCTTGATAATTATCCTTGTCTACTCAGTGACTTCATCTCCTCATTGCTGCCAAATAAAAACCAACAAGGGTCTGAAGTTTTGCTTGTAAAATACAGGGATGATGAGTTTTCCATCTAGATTCCCTCCTGAACTGTCACTTCAGAATCTCATAGTTACTGATGAAAAGGAAATTTGTGGAGCACTTTTTAGATGTTCTTGTTGGATGTACTATACTTTTCTTTTAAATGTTGTGTCCACATATTTCTTTTAGCTAGGCTCGGACTTGTGTGAGGCACTTGAGGTTGAAGTACCTCTATGCATTTGGATGGACTCTGAAGTGGGTCTTTTTGGGTTTTTCAGAGGTTACAGCAATCCACAACATTCCTTCCCCCCCCCCTCCAAAAAGGGTGCTGATGCCGTGCCTCCTTTATAGCATTTGGGACTGGGGAAGAAGATGCAGTCATTTAGTGTTGCATATCACCTTGCATTTTCCCAGCTAGCAAATCCTGCTAAGCACTAAGAACACTTGGAAATGGTCCTCAGGCAGAAAGAGAGATGGGAGGGAGGGAGGGAGGGAGGGAGGGAGGGAAAGAGTGAGCAGAAGGAAGATTGGGCTCCTTGCACAGGGTCAAAGACACTCTGCTGACAAACAGTCCTTACCACTGCCGTGGATTGCCTTCCTCTCAGGGTCCAACACCCACACCTGGACTGTCGCTCTTCTTGGTTTCCCACTTTAGAGGTGTTTTCACAGGAAGAAAAGCTGTCTGAAGGGCACTGGGAAAGGAGAGCTAGCTGATGGCCCACTAAAAAGGAAGCCCTCATTACATGAGATGGCAATGGAGGCTTTATATCAAGAAGTCCTAGGTGTCCCCTGTGTTATGCCACTTATCCCAGTCACTGTTGCTTGTTCATATAATTAAGTTCTGCAGATCCAAGAAGATGACAGAAAGCAAGCTGCATATGGGGAAGCCTCAGCTAGGGAAATGGATTACATGAAGGTTCAGTGAACTACTTAGCAATGAAAGCTACGGCACTTCATTGGGAGCAAAATATGGGTGGAACAGGCAAGGGCTGGGCACGTTATCATTTCTGGCATTAGGTTAATTGCATTGCTGATGCTCTGCAAACTGCTGACGGAGCAGGAGTGGCTTCTTGCTGGACTCTGCCCTTGTTGATGCCAGAGGGAAAAGTCTGGTTCCTACCTCTTTAAAAGCCTTGCTGAGTGAAGGAGATCACTGGCAAATGATTGGGAAAATATTCAGGAGAGACTTCTAAACGCATAGAGGGGGAGATTCTTCATCAAATGAATGGTAGAGATAGTGCCGGGAGTTAAGCAGGATATTCAAAAGCGTGGGTGAAAGTGGGGCAAGGAAATCATTTCCATGCAGGGAAGTGATCTTTGGATGCACACGCACTGCTGTGGGGCTCAGCTGTAACACCACCTTCACCGAGCTGCACTAGAATTGTGTCGATTCCTATTTTGCCGGGTTTACCCTTGCATGAAGCGTGGGATGGCTGTCTGCAGTGGCTGCCAAACATAAGCTAAGGGAGGTGCATGCCAAAGCTACGAATTAGGTAGGGCATTTCTAAGGCTGCTAATGAGAATGTGGTACCTTGTTCCTTCATCAAGACTACTCTCTGAAAATCAGCCATCAGGTATTTGCAGGGTAGCCAAGCTCTACGGAGCAATGCATGAGCTAAAGAGAGTTTTTTTACTCCATCTTGTCAATCACACAGAGCATCAGAAGGCAGCTTTGCTTTTCCTGCTGCTTGGCCGCGGATGGGCATCATTTTATTTCAGCTAACACTGCCTCATTTTGCTACCATGCCAAGTAACTGAAATATGAATACCACTGGGCAGTGGATAGAATAGCAAAAGTTCCTACCATGGAAAGTGTGATGATCAGTTAAATCACACAGTTATGGAACCTGGGATTTGAACCCTTTAGTTCCCAAGTCCCGTTGGTCCCCATGAGTTAGACCAAAGGATAAATCCCACTGTTTTCAATAGCAGCCTGACCCAGACCCTCTCTGCAGCCAGTCTGCAGATGGTAATGAGACTCCACTGCAACAAGCTATGATGGGAAAAATTTTTGTGGGTAATCCATCTGCCAGGGCTGAAGAGCACCTGTGAAGAGCACGGGGAAAAAGGCACGCATTGCTTGCAGATGTCAGATGGAGCAAGAGGTACCACTCAGCTGTTTGTGACCACACGGAGGAAGCACAAGGCAGAGCTAAATGCTCAGAAGAGGGGTCCATCCACAGGAGTCTGAACCACCCACACCAAGGCAAAGGGGGAAGCGAGTGACTCAGGTTCCTGGGAAATTTGGAGGGATTTGGGCTTGGCCCAAAACCAAGTGCCAGGCTGCCTTGGACTTTGGACTGTTCAGATTCCAACCTGGATCTGGGCTAAGCAGCTCAAGCCCTTTTCGGACAAAGATATCTATTTTGCATGCCATATAAAATCATGTTCACCTGATTTAGCGTCTAAGAAAACAGTTCTCCTTCAAAGTATATTTTTATGGAGTTAGTTTTGTGGCCTGGTATATATGGAAATCATGTTATAAAATATACATATAGAAATGCCCTGTAGGGTATTAAAGTTTTGTTCTACAGGCGCTTTAAGGATGACAAGGATTAGATCCGTCTCCAGCTCTGCTGAACACAGAAGTGAAAACTGTTTACAGTCAGGAGAAGAGTAAAGTGGTTTGGCACAAGGGTCTTACAGATGTCACCTGAGACCAGATATAAAGTGTCAGGTAATACCCCATGAGTGAAAACAGTATATACTCCCTCTCTCCTTAAAAAGCAGAAGTAATTACCTGCTTTACAACACATACACTCAGAGAAAAATGCGTCCTTTGCAGGCAAGAAATGAACCAATCTGAGCTGTCAGACGATAATGTGATCCTTTTGCATTCCTTTTCAGTTTTAAATCATAGGTTGTGTTTAAAGCAAATTCCCATGTTCTCCTCTATCCGAAAGTAACTCTTTGAAAGGTAGAAATTAAGAAGGCTGGCGCTATTTATCCAACTAATTGTGTACTAATTTGGTAGAGAGTAACAGGCTTATAGTTTTATAAGGAGAAGAAAAAGTCTAGAAAAGAGGTGAGATGCACCCTGGATAATGTCCTGGTGAAATATATAGCCAGGCATTGAATACATTTGGGGTTTTTTCTTTTCTTTTTTTTTTCATTTGAACATGTGAGGATATTGAGTCATGGAAGAACTGTAGATACCATGACATCTTGCATGTAAGCAAAATCAAAACATTGTGCCCATGTGGTAAGTCCTGAATATCCTTTGTAACAGTACAAAATGAGTAGAAAGTACTATTGAGGTAGTGCTCTCGGTGTTTTTCACCAGCCTCAAAAGGAGACCCTGTAGAAGATGGCAAGCACTGCAGAATAAGGCTTGGGGATATTAAGTGGCTTGCCACACGGCAGTCAGTAATACATTAGGAACAGAATTTGCAATGATGAAACACTGTGTTTTAGCTACTGAAATTGTTTAACACTTTCCCATGTTGAGGAAGGTGGGGAGAACAGAGAGGGAGAGGGCTGGTTTCCAGCGCAGGGGGCTGCATGTGAAGTCTGGTGAGGCTGCAGAGGATCTGGCTTTCTAGCTAAGCTGAGATGCAGAGGCAATAAAACTACATTTATTAATTTGGCAGGGGCCAGAAAGGTCACGACAGACTCCAATGTTCACGTGGTCTCTGTAGGAATTTGAGATGGTTCAGATGCAGGGATCTTGCTTAGGCCCTGTGTAAAGGAGCACTTTAACTCAGAAAGCTGAATCCTGCTGCCCAAATTTTGATTAATTTGTGGGTTTAATCTGCTTTCATTGTTCACACCTTTCCTCTTGAAAACCATTGCCCATGTATACATGTTTAACCAGAGCACTTAATTGATTGTGATGATTTTCCTCTCCAATTTATTGACTTACCGTGAATTACAGAGTTAGAAAACAGCTGACTGTGAGGCTACAGCAGTAAATACTGCATTGCACAATAAAGTGAAAAGCAACTGGAATAAAAAATGCCACCCTGAGTCTTTGCTGAATGGTGCTTGAGAACAAGAGTTTGTTCCTGTACAGTGCAGCTGGTGTTTGACATGTCGTGTGGAAGGTCAGCGTGCACTTTCAGTGAATGTACAGGTGCTACATTTTCCTTTTCTTGACCGTGCCCGGGTTTCAAATCTGGTTTAATCCCTCCCTCAAGAGAGTACTACAGCAGCAATAATCACTTAATTTTTGCCCACCCACAAGTGACCACAGGGGAAGTATAGAAGAAAAACTTTCTGTTGTTTTCATTGGGGAACAGGAGAAGAGATTATGTCAGACAAGAAAAGAGAGGGAGAGAATAAGAGACACGCATATGTTTTTTCCATACTGGGGTTGGGTTATCCTCCAGGCAGCTATTTCAATAGCCAAGGCTATTTGGGTATGTATGGCTGATAGGGGAAAACAGAGACTTCGCAAACTTCACTGTACAGAAGAAAAAGGTTTTTCTCATATTTCTGAGGCCTGGTATTTGGCATTTCAAATGCATCTTGCATGTGGTTTGCACCAGCTGCAGTCAGAAATAGCAAAGTATCAGCCGAAAAATCTCTTGTAGCAAAAGTCAGAACCCAAACCTTCAGACATTCCCTTTGCTTCCCTTCGCTCTGATCTGCGAAGCCTCCAAAGGGCATTTTCTGAAAACATATGTGTTCCTCTGGAACCCTTTGTCAGAATGAAATCTTCCAGGTAGCTCTAAAAGTGAAGACAGCATTTATCGGTATACTGCATTGCTCATCTAATGGATTGCTATGTAAGTAAGTGGAAAACTATTCTAAAATACTGGCCATTTCCTATTTTACAGGTGAAGTGCCTTAGATACTACTTGCCGTGTTTCCTAACTGTTGGTTTCTTTTTCTTTTTTTTTTTTTCTTAGTAATACCTGCTGTAAAAAATTATTTGCAGATATTATTTTTTTTTCTGTCAGAGTCTCGCTCTGGCATCACTGATTTGGAAAGCAACTGCAGCCTAAAAAGCAATCATTTGCAATGACACTGGGACATACAGAGAATTTTAAAATGTGCCTTTAGTGGAGATTACCACATCAAAAGAAAAAAAAAAAAACAACAACAGAAAAAAAACCCCAAAACAAAACGCTGAAGAGCCACTTACCTTTTAAAGTTTCATAACAAATGTGTCCTTGACAAATGAGTGGAGGGTAACTACAAAAGAAAATGTTGCCTTAGCACAGGAAGAACTAAGCTGCTAGAAACAAGAGATGCAGCCACTGCACTGCAGGCACTTGCAAGGGAAATGGGGGGACAGTGTTCAGGACCAGCTGTTTCCACTGTCAAGTTGTCCTTGCAGTCTTTCATGGAGTTAGGACCTTAAAAGAAGTGGAAAGGCACCTGGGAAGATGTGCTAGCCCACTATCCATGCCTGGGGCAAAATCCTGATGGCTATTCCCTGCCAGAGCAGCCTTTTGGAGCTGCGCTAGTGGGATATGGGGTTGCCAGGACCAGAGAGCCACTACGAGGATTCATGTGTGAATATGAGCTTTCATGAAGACGTGCCTTGTCTGCAGATAATTTCCTAAAGAGATCATGTTTGGGAAGATCTATTTCATGCAATGACATGTTGAGTGATCCCCCCACAGGTGGTGGTGGGGGACAGGGAATGGGGAGGAGAAGAAAGGAAGAAGGACAAACTGTGTCCTGCTCCCCTCGCTGAGAGGAAAGCTGAGACAAGGCGTCTTCGGTCGTCCTTCTCCATGGGGTCAGGAGTGCGGCTGTCCCCCACACCTTTTTTACCAGGCAAACTAGCTAGATTATCCCTCTCCACCCCCATATAGTTTGCTTTGTTTTGAGACTTACCAGGGGACAGATGAGAGCCACAGACCACAAGAAGGCTACCAGAGATTTCTCAGGCCAGCCCCTTTGCTTTCCTTCTCTCAAGTGTGGAGTATTCCTATTTTATTTTAGAATAAGGTTCATGGAGTTGGCTCAAGACAGCAATCAGCTAGCAGAGCACAGCATGAAAACTATCCCAAAGGGCCTCTGAGGGCCAATGCTGCATCCAGGAAAGTGCCAAAAAGCCTTGGAACAATGGCCACGAGCAGCTGCAGTGAATTTCTGCCGCCTTGACGTTTCTCAGTAAATGAAGAGAAACTGAAAAAGGAGTAACTATTACTGTGACCTTGCTTATGGCTCAAATGTCATGGAATCCTAATTTTTATTTAAGAGGGGCCAATTTCCCTGAGATTTTAATTGGAAGAGACTGTGATGCAACGGAGCAGAAATTAACCCACAAAATGTATAATTCATCTAATTTCCAAAGGTTTTCATTGCTGATCCCTTAGGCCCTACGCACACCCTAGTCTGTGTTTGGGATAAGAAATACCTGATTTCTCTTGTCTCTCATCAAATTAGACTAGCACAGCCAGTACTTAGAGGATTGCCATTCCTTAGAAAACTCAGTGTGTGGTCCCTGTTTCAGCTCACCAAAAAATTCAAATTTTCTCAGACAAAAATACATAAGGTTATCTTAGTCCCAGGCTCACATCCCCCTATTTTCTTAGGGTAGAATTTTTCCACCCGTCTTGTTATGCAGCTGGAAATAGAAAAAGCTGTATTAAAAAATACATTCCCGTTGCCCGTCCATATATGCCCCCATTATTTATTACTCCTGGAATGAAGCAGCAACTTCCATCTTTCCTCTCAAGCTCGGTCATAGAAGTGCTTTCTCCGAGGGTGCCTTTCCAAGAATACCTTTCCAAGGCTGCCACCTTTTTCTGTGGACCTGTTATCAGCATGAAAAGGTGTGCTGCTGTGCGGGGTGTGAGTCTTTCCTTGCCTCTGCCTTGCCGTTATGTGAGTAAGACAGCAGGCCTGTCCAAGAGGGCAAGAGTGAGCTGAGAGTTCATTCAGTCCTCAGTATGGTCATTCATCTCATTATCCTTGTTTTCCTTTTTTTTAAAAAAAAAAATCATATTTTTGAAAAACAATATTTATGGAGTGGCTGTATCCGAGCCTGATGATGTATCATTTCTCCTCCACTCTCTTCTTGATCCAGAGCTGAACTTACTGTGCCAAGACCTCCCTCCTTACCATGGAGGCTAAGATGCCGGAGCAGGCTGTCTCTGCTCACATACTGCCATAGCCCTTTCTTGTACGTCCTTGGTGGCTCATGTAATCTGTCTGTGTCTGCTGTCCACCTATAAAATGGTAGTAATAATCCTTGGGTAGGATAAACTGCCCTGTACATTTAAGGCCATGTGGACAACAACTTTGCTTGTAACGCTCTGGCTGTAGCAGCAAAATAGCTGGAATCCCTAATACTGCAGGACATGAAAGGTAGCAGAGTGAATGAAAAATCCTTGGCTCTTGGAATTCAGCGCAGAGGTTTCTCCTGACGTCCTGGTAGTCCTAATGGTGGGAGAGAAATATTTCTGGGAGAACATCTCAGGCACTACCCCTTTTAGTAGGGGGTTTAATTTACCCTTTTTACTACCATTTCTGCTGCTGTGTGAGGCTGGAGTCCACAAGCATGGAGAGCACATCCGGGCTTTTCAAAAAAGAAAGATTTGATTCTGTGTACTGGGCTGCAGCCTGCTCTTATTTTCCCAAGCTTAGTTTGAAATATAGAGTCAAACTGCTAAAGCTGAAAAAGGAGTAAAGCTGAAAAAGAAATCAAACCTCTAATAAGCAGCCCAGCCGCCTACAGCAAAGTAACAACCTGGCTGAGCACCTTCCTGTTCCAGCCATCTCTCTCCAGCAGCGGAGCTCTCGCACGCCATCAGCACAACCTAATTGTTGTCTTCCTGGACTCTCTCGCTGTTTCTTCTCAGCTCTTCATTCATCTGTGTTGATCAGTCAATTAGATGTTCAGCGAAGCTACCCACCATTCATTTGACTTTATGCCGTTCTACGCAGTGCTCTTGCTTGTAAAAATTGCCTACCAGTCCAAGCTGATGTTTAAGACAGCCAGTAAACATGTCCTTGCTAGTGACTGATGAGGGGTGTTAGTCTGCACAGACTAATGAATGCACATATTGAGATAGATGCATTTTATCACATCAGGCTTTACACCACTTCCTCTGGGATAAATTTTATAGACGCAGTAAGATTTTTACAGCATCTGAAAAGACTCAGGTACTGAAAGGTAGATTTATACACCCTCTAGTTTTACAAATATGGTGTGCAATCAGTGGTCAGTGGAGTTCAAAATAACCTCTTTAAAGGATTTTGCCCTTTTAACTGCAGGAATATAAGTTAAGTCCTGAAGAGTGCAGCAATAAAATACACAACGTGGTAAGAATTGTAAAATGGAAAAAATTAGGTATTTTATAGTTGGTTGCTCATTCCTATAAACTTAATTCAGCTCTTCCTTCAAAAGAGGTCTGTAGATGTAATCAAAGCTTGTAGGTCATAGTTTTAATTCATTTCATATCTGTTGTATTATATGGTGTTATTTTTATAGTGATCACATAGAGTTGACTATTAGATTAAATCGTTAGTGCAATTTCATCCTGTGCAGTCATTCCTAGCTTTCTCAAACGTGTTCTTCTGTCGGTCTCTAAATAATGGAAATTTCTTGGGCCTGACCTATTTGCCATCTAGAAAGCACAGACTCTGGGATGGATTACCACTTAAGCCATGGCCACCTAAATTACATGGAAGTATAATTAATGATCAGCTTTAATGAACTCTGTACTGTCAGGGCAATGAAAAGTTAGTCTTTCTAGAATTAAACCAGCCAAATTCTGCTCTGCTTTTCCTGTACATCGAGCTGAAGTACATGGGAAGTGAATTTCTGAAACTGATAACAGAATTTAGTCCAAGACCTGAGTAATCATTGAGAAGCATAGCAGGCTATCAATGTTTGAAGGTCTGATTTACCTTTCTGCCTTTAATGGATTCATTTCTCATTTATACTGCTGTAACCAAGAGGAAAGTCTATTTCCAAGGCAGAAGGGAAGTTTGTTATGACAAATACCAAGTGAGGTTTTCAAAATTCTCTAAGCAATTAATTAACCCGTATCTTCAAAACAGAAATATTCCCGGCATTGTGTTTTCTAGGACTTCCTCCAATGTTATTTTAAAGGTCTCAAACAGAGGCCCATTGCCTGTTCCCATGAACAACTGTAGTGCCATTTAAAGATGATGCAGTCTGCAAGATCCCCCCAGCTGCTTCCTTTAAAATGTTGCTTCTCCCAACCTCATCGTGTTTGGAGGCACTCTGGAAAAGGGGCGATTCCCCAGCTCCCAGGTGGGAAGTGGTGGGCACAGGCTGTCCTGGGTGTTACACCCCCAGGCTGTCCGGCTGCAGCAGTGTGGCTACCCCACCATGCAGAAGGCTCTCCAGCTGGCCCTGCTGCCCCTGGGGGGCTTTGGAGGGGAAAACGGATTTGGGAAGTTCTAGCCAGAACAACAGAAGTCACTTGAAAATTCAAGTTGGACCCCTTGAAAGCCAGGAAAAAAAAGAACCCATTGATAAAGCTCTAGGAAGCAAATGGTGGGGCATGGGCTGGCCATGCAGGGGGAACACATGCCTGGGATGAGGCAGAGCTGAGTGACCCAGCACCTGGGAGCAGGCGTCGTGAACTGGTTTGCACAGAAACAAGGTGTCCCTTGTCCTCTGACTGGCAGCTTCTTGTGTTTCTGAGAGGCATCATCTCCCACTTGGTTTCCACATCCCACTTAACCTTTACTTTGGGAAAGAAATACAGCTGTTGGGTGCACACCCATAGAAGTTTCCTGCCTCCGGCACATGTGATGGACTGACAGCGTTAGTCCTTCTACTAATGTTTTGCCAGAGGACTGTAGCTAATGCATGTTTCGGGAACATGTCGTATAACCTCTAGAGTAGATGCTATTTGACTGATGCGTTTTCAGGCTTTTGCACTAAATTTACAATTCTGCTTTTATTTACACACCTCCTTTTTCTGCTCCTCTGATATTACTGTTGCAGCTTAAGAAGTCTGCCTTTCATCTGCCTATTGCTATTTTATCAGCATTTAGAGCAGGCAAATCCTCACTTGCTGTTTGAGTTAAAAGCGTTCTGAGGCATCCTCATGCCTGTGTCACCAGCCTTTGTGAGGAGGTTTGCCCTTCATTAATTATTGCTCTTGGATCTCCCCAGGTAGCAGAGTCTAGGGAAAGAAGAAGGAGATCCCTTGCAGGAGTTACCCACAGTTTGTATTTATGTGCCATTAAGAGACATGTCCATCCTGTTGAGTCTTAATGGCCGTAGCTATTCTTCCTATAGATCTCCACACCCAGACAGAGCACTTCAAACAATGTAAGTCTTTAGTCACGTTCAATTTATTTCTACAAACATATGTAGAATAAAAGATCCTCAGCTAAAACTATCTGAGAGCCTCAGACAGTCCAGCCACTTCTACACAGATGTGCTTTTCATCCCACTTCTGAAAACCCTCCTTCGTCAGAGATGAAATTCAGGTCCTGTAAGAGCCAATTAAGCACTTTGCCGCTGACTTCAGTAGGGGCCAGATCTCTACCCAGATGTTCCTCCTTTGCTTTAACATCTTCCTGCACTCCTGGGCTACTAGTACCACTTTGTTCCACTCGCTGTCACATACTTCATTCCTTTTTTTCTTCTCGATTGACAAACAACTATTTCTGGCAAGCGGCGGAAGTGTCAGAGGATGCTCGCTAACATCCTTGCCAGATGATGTTTCCATACAAGTGGGTCAGTGTCATGACTAGCGCCATCGTTCTGGGGGATACTGTGCCCTCATTCATGACAACAATCGGGCTCTCAAAATCCCTCACATAAAATAGCTGGCAAGAGCATCCTGTTATCTCTCTTTTTTGACTGTGTTAGCTGGTACAGGCTACTCTGCCTCATGTACTCTGTGCATTTGATACAGATATGTGAAGATTTCAATTTAGTTCTTCAATTGCTTTTTCTGCTGGGTCTGATCTAATTGCCGTCGGGATGCATAGCTGGGGCTTCAGTGGTAATGGGAAGACCTAGGAAATGCTTTTGAGATTTAAAATCTCCTTAGGACAGCTTCTTCCCCTTCCAGAAAAATTGCTAAGCTTCTAAAACTTGTAAAAATAATTGATCAATGTGGGAGAGAACTTAGACTGTAATACTAATGTGCTAAAATTCAATCACTGCGCACACCATGGCATCACTTCAATAGATACAGCTTAGCAAGCATTAGATTTACAACCATGTTTTTGCCAGCTTGGGCTGCAGAATTAAATTCTTCAGAAGTTCTCAGGACTTTCCTGGATTATTCTCAGCCAGATAGATCTCATCTGCCGCCCTTTCCAATCTTAATAGCCTCCCACATACAGTCCCCTTCTCTGGCTGGCTGTCTTTGCCTCCTTTGGCATTTGGATCTTAGCCCTTCTTTTCATTTTCCCTGAAAGTTTTGGCTTGACCACTGCGTGAAAGACAGAGAGAGAAAAAAACAATTTTCAGGGAATCGTCCTAAAAATCAATTGCTGGTCTTTCAGACAACTTAACCTAATAGTTAATTCAATCCCAAGTGTTGCAGGAGCGGTAGTGGTCTTTGAGGACTGGCAACTCCTGATTAACATCTTGCTGGACTGCTACTTCTCAAAAGATAAAGGATAGTAGGGTTGGCTATTACTCTGCATGTTTGATTCTTTGGTGTCTCCAAACCAGCAATCCAAACACTTTGTCTGCTGACTCTGGTTCAGTCTTTGTTCCTTGTTTTGGCAGGATTGGCAGTATATTATAGGGCAAGGTACAGAGTAAGTAGGACTTAGATTACTGCTGTCATTTCCAGATTGTTTCTCATTTCTGGGTTGGTATGGCAAGTTAATCTATTTATTTTGGTACAAAGAGCAATCATGGAGATATTGTGAGTTCCTAGTTGGATCGTTTCAGTGTTTCCCTGGGACCAGCTATAACTTTTTCAGGTAATTTGAGTGTGTAATGGGTGTAATTAAACACACAGCTCTTAGCAGCTAATTTCTATACCTATCAGATCTTTGGATTGTGCCAATTTAAGAGGCACAATATGTGCTGTATCTCGGCAGGAGTCAGCAAAAAATCTCTAAGGAACCCCCCCAGACAGATAGTGCATAAAAATCTCAGTCTGGTCATGGACTATTGACATGCTCAAAGGTACAATGCCGATGTGATGACCTCGAGTTGAGACCCAATGTGATGAAATCAGGAATGTGCAACTTAAAGGAAAGATAACAATTTCCAATATGTAAGCATGGAAGGATGCCTTAAAGAGTGATTAATGTGGCATCCCATTAGCTTTAAGTACTACAGAACATCTGGCATATTTCCCTCTTGACTGCAAATTTCTGGGCACTGGTGTTATGTCATCTTACAGTATTCGTTTTCTCCCTGTCTCTATAAATCATCTCATCAATTGTTGTTCATAAGAAAGTAATTATATAAATGCACTTGATTAAATTAGCTTTCATCTAGGGCATTGTTTTTTTATATATGGGCATTGCCCTTCCAAAAATAACTCAGAGGGACCGACACATTAGGTCTGTGCCATGTGACGGAGATTAGAGTCCCTTGGCACTGCTAAGCCAGTACATTTCAGCACACCTAGGGCCCAAATGTTGTACCTGGGGCCAACCCATTGGGCTCCTTTCACATAGGTACCTGGGCCGAATTTTGTCCATCTCACTGAAATTTTAACAAAATTCTGGAAGCTGGCATTACTCATTCAAGTTTAGCTGATTTGTATTACCCTTGGAGGTTTCATCTTCTCAAAAGTCAGTCAGAGAATGATAAAGACCAGACTGCACGGCACAGTGACCTTGGTCTCTCTCTTCTGTTACCACGTCTTGGGTGCTTTAACACTGAGCAGATTGGGTCCAAGTGTAAGAGGATAAAGACAGAGCGATTAGGGATTTGTCCCATGACTTCAGCACTGTTGGATCCTCTTGAATGCTTTAAAAGCCCACGTGAATGATGGACGTAACTATGCATGCCAACACACACTTTTGAAATGTTAATTTTTTCAATGTCTCGCAGCTGATTAAACAAAACAAAATAACCTTCCACCTCCAGGAAGGTAGCAGTATGAATTAGGCTCTTTATGGCTTTCCCCGGCTCCTGCCCTTCAAGCACTGAGCAGAACTGTGCCTGTTGGCAGCCACCACAGGGGCGAGGAGGGGCTCCCCATCCTCACAGCCCTTTTCTGACCATGCTCAGCATCCAGCCCTAGGTGTTGCGCTACGGCTGTTCACCCTGGAGCATTACAGAATAAACTTCTTGGAAATACTTGCCACTTAGAGTGTGGCCCGCTTTCTCTCCCCACCACTGTTTTGAAGAGTAAAAGAAGAAAATGCCTTTTATACTGGGCTGCTCGCACATAGCTCTTAACCATCCGCTCTCCTTTCTTCAGCATCGGCTGTTTTGCTGTGGCAGGCTGACCTGACTTCACTTGGGTGCTAGACAAATTTCAGCGTGTGAGAGTTTAGATTCAAGCAACTCGCCCGAGGGAATATGAGATGGGAGGAGGAGAGGAGATGAATTTATCAAACCTAGGATGCGTTAGCACCGGTTCCTCCCCGCTGCACACACTAAAGCAAGAGTGACAGAAGGCAGGAGCGTAGGGAAGGGAAAAGGGCTCCTTCTCTCCACAGGCACTTGAAGTAGCTAGTGCTCTGTTGTATTCACAGAGTGACAATGGTTGTGCCATTGCACTAAGCAGAAAACAGCCCACACTGTGTATTTTTGGGGGGATTCTTCTCGGAGTGCAAGAAACTGGCTCTCACCGTCTCATACCAAATGTGCTTCTAAATAGAAACTGCTCCTGGAGTGCGTGAGTTGCAGGTTGTTCTCTCACACGGGCACATGGTATGATTTCTCACTGAAAGTCCCATTTGCCCTCCTCAAGGTTTCAGGAAATCAGACACCAGGCAAAACTAGTCCAGAGAGGAACTACCCATCCCACGGAGCCACTCACTGGTCTTGGCAATGTAGCACAACACGAAAAGGTGGGAAATATATCACAGATAAACATAGACCATCGGGGGCCTCCTTTCCCTGCCCTGCCTGGGCTTACTCTGCATCTCAGCTTCTCATCCAAAAAGTGGGGAGAACGGTATTGTGCCACAGTCTCACAGCTGTGGTGTGAGGACGCATGCATTTCAACCCTGTCTTGTGCTCTTATGCATATACATTAATCTGCACCCAGGCAGGGTGACTCACAGTTTCTTTCTTTTCCTTGTCCTACAGCTGGAGTCAATGGAAATACGCTGATTTATGCTATCTGTGCATCATACACTTTAAATAACAGATGCGACCTTTGTTATACCTCAAATTCAAATAGGCCCTATAAAAATGCTTTTTTCCACCAAACAGCTTCTTGGCTCCAGAGGAAGAATTGTCCTCCAGGCCTTGAGAGAGATTTTTTTATTCTGTAAGTCATTTATACAAATCAAGATCTACTGGCAACGGTGTAATTAAGCCCTGGTGAGTTAGGGGAGATAAAGGTTGAGATTAATTACCTGTTTGGAATCCCCAATTAACCTTTTAACTCCTAGGTCATCCAGAGCAGGTCACCTACACCCAACCAAAATACAGAACAGGCATCCCGAAAAGTCACCAGAAATCCTACTAATAGGATACAAGATTAATAGTAGGGAGCCAATATCATAAGAGGTTTGGTTTGGATAAACGTGCACAAGGTTGGCTGCTTATCTGAAATGTATCTAAATGACTGTAGCCTAAAAAACCTTGTAAGAATGGGCTTTGGAAGGTGACTTGCACCAGCGTTTTGGTTTAGTTGGTCAAAAAGAAAAAAAGGAGAAACGCTTCTGCATTGGGAAAAGGTCCAAAAAGGAGATGGGGTGGAATTTTGTATGATCACCTCATATTTACCCTACATCCATGTATTTTTTGAAAATAACTACTTTAGAAGAGACAGTGTGCTGTAACAGAGCCAGTTAAGGCAGAGCTTTTCCCTTACTCTGCACCGCGTTTAGTGCACACAAACCTCTTCTATTAAAACATGTTTTTAAGGCTGCAAAGTCATGCACTTGTATTAGGAAATGCTCTGATTTAAATCATCCACACGGCTTCAGTTCATCCCATTCGGAGTCTCGATTTTGTGGCGGTCCATAACTCCCTGGGGCCGTACAGCCTGTGCTGCCCTCACCCTGCCTCAGCCCCTGGACGCGATGGATGGTGCTCACTTAGGAAGAAGCTGTGCCACGCGTCGCCACCTCGGTGTTGTTTGGTGTGCGGTCCCACGTTTTATTTACCACGCACCGCTGCAGGAAGAATCACTCATTTCTTCATGAGCCTTCCTCCTGTGGACTTTAAAATCAGGCAGTGAGTTGCTTCGCAGGCGTTTAGAAATATCCTCTGACAGTAACTCTTAAAAGAGAAGAGCAATTTAGCCCCCTTTCTACACATGAGGAATACGAGGCAAAAAAGCGATGAAGGTGAAAGCACATTTTCCATTGACTACAATTGCAGCTTTAAGTGTTCATCACTTCTGCCACTCAGACTGAAGGGGTTTTAGGCAGAAATCAGAAAGTGGAGAGTAAACAAACCCTAACCCTGTCAGAATAGGGGGAGTTGGGACACAAGGGAGGATGTCTACTCCATTTTTCTTTGTGAAAAATGCAGATTTGAAACAGCAACATTTATTTGCATAGTGTTTGCTGTGCTGTTGATTTTGAATGTGAAAAACACTTTGTTGCTAATTTTATTTTCTTAAAAGGCTATTTTTTATTTCAACCTGAAATCTTGCTTTAGATTTGTTAAAAAGCATTAAGTAAATGTTAAACTTAAGCAGAAAAAAAAGATATTCATTAGTCACTGTGGCTGTTGACAACCGTGTGTGAGAATTCTGGTCGAAGGGACTAGCTTAGCATCAGACCAAGGTCCTAGACTTGGTGGGGCTGCAATTTCTCTACAGCAGCCCTCAAGCTGCTTTCCGCCTGTGTTTCTCCCAGTCCCCTGCCTTACCGGGAACAGCTTTTCTAGCTTTCTTAGCCAATGAGGACATTCAGCCATGGCAATGAGCATGCTGCTGGCTCGATCAGGTTCCTGCTCGTCTGGATCAGGGTGGATGAATCCCCCTGAAACTCACTGTGGTCTCCTGCTGGCCTTCATCCTAGCTTTTGGTCCCTGGAAAACCTAGGCAGATGAGGAGTAGGTGCAGGTGTAGAGCAGCATCTCACCAAGATCTTGCAGTGGGTTGTGGCTGAGGCATGCCCCAGAAGCACACCCAGATCCCCTCATTCAGGTGAGCATCTGCTGTTCCTAATGTAAAAAGGGGAAAATTACCGGATCCTACAGGCCATACATTGTGTGAGTTCAGTGAGGAGGGGTGCCTGGTCCCCACTCCTCTGCCAATATGCTGACTATGGCATTTGCCGAAGCAGATGCTTTGCTTGCACAAAACTGGGCTTTTAAACTTTGAAATCGGTTCAGGAGAGTTGGGCAGAGCTTTGTTGCTCTCTACAGCAGAGGGCATGTTTGTTTGCAGGACTCTGCCTCAGTACCAGTATTTCACACAGTGAATGATGAGACTAGGAGATAAATATGGGAGAGAAAGGGAAAGTTGCCAAGATGAGGCATTTTCTTGAGAAGTTGAAGGCTGGGTTTATACATTTCAGAGAGCTCTGTCCCTTTGTTCCTAGACAAGAAAACTTCCAGCAGAAGGATGGTTACTCTTTCTTTGGCAAACCTTCCTCCTTTACAGAGCGGTCCCTCTGCAGAGGCCCCATCTCTGTTAAAATAGGTGAAGTATGTTGGCACTTACTGCGGGAGGTTAATATTTGAAAACAAACCCAGGCAGACTTTGTTCCCAGGAATTGGCGCTGTTGGCAACATGCACGCTCATTCAAGGCAGCTGCAAAACAAACCACCCCGTTTTCCTGGTAGCTGTTGTTACTACGAGAATGTAAAAGCCGCTCGTCCACCACAGACAGGCGCTGATACTGGAAGACTGGTGCTAAAAACCCACGTGTACTCACTGTGGCAGCATTAGCAACACTGCCTGCACCGGCTGTTCCTACATAACAGTTTAGGCTTATTCAGGATGAGCTCTGACTCATTACATGAACATAAAGCTCCACGGACAAAAATCGAAACAAATCAAATCAAAACGTCGCCCTTTTACTTGAAAGACGCTCCATGTTTTACTGCTTCATAGAGAGGAGTTTTCTAAGTTGGGAAGCTGAGCAGCGTTGTGAAGGTGCAGTGAGCTCCAGCCGCTTGCTGAGCGGCATCGCAGCGTAACTGCGAGGAAAACACAGCACATCCACCCCCGGTGTCACTTTGTTGTCCGATTGGCAACACTCCTGGGGTGAACTTGCCCTGGTGAGTTTAAACAGACTCCTGATTGTGAGTCAGGACAGGAGCGGACGCAGAGGGGCCCCCCGGCTGAGCGTGTTACTATCCTGAAAACCACCGTAGCATAACACGATACTGTCCTTCCATGCAACTGCCAAGTACTGCACCTTAAAGAGAAGAATCAGCAACATAAAGTATGTCTGTTTCCATACACAAGTGTATGAATATTGCCTTTCCTTGACGTATATACAGAAGCTATAATGCATGGCAATGCAGCATGGTATTATACACGATGATTTACACTTAGGAAATGCTGTAACTATGTTTTCTCTTTCCTGTATGATTTTGGTTCAGGTCATTTCATGGCAAGCAATTGAACAGATCTGCAAGCTGAGCAGGCAGGGGAAGCAGAAAAGCGAGCGTATATTAATAATGTTGGTAATGCCCCCATTAATGTCTGTCACTGCCAATCTCTAGCTCAGTGCAATCATCAAACATCTGATGGGATGAATGATAGCCCGGTGCCATGCAGCATGCAGCTAGAAGCCTTCCTTTGAAAAGCAATGAGGCAAACCCGGTACATCTGAAGGGAATTAATGGAAAATTGATGGCAGCCAGGCAATGTTGAAGCAGAAGCCGGAACAGCTGTTGCTGGTGTTCTCCCATCTGAATCTGTTCTGTCGTCCTGGATAAGCCACACAGGGGCTGCCGATGCATCCCGCACATGCAGAAAAACTGACCCTTTTGCCTTGGCTGACTTACTTGCGGTGGGTTCTTTGTCTTGAGCCATCACCTTGGTTTTTTGAAGCTTGCTTTGGTTAAGTTGGTAGTTGGTTTTAATATCAACCTTCTCCGCTATTATCCTCTCTTTTGTCTCCTCATTTCAACGTATAGTAAAAGCTATACATAATCCTTTGCCACAACAGAGTTTAATTTTGCCTCCTCCCCTCTCCATTTCCTCCATCCCTGCCCTCCCCTGGTTTCATGCCTCCAAAGCAATACTGAAGTGGGAAGGGGAGAGCAAGGCTTTGCCAAGCCATGCCGAACCTTTTTGCCCCTCACCCCATGGAAAGACGCTGCCTGGGGGAGGATACAGGTGTCTGATCCTAGCAGCAGAGCTACACTTAATGATCCATAGAAAAATGGAAAAAAAAATTAAGGGCAGATTAATATGTTTAATGAGTTACATGGGGACAATGTTGTATCAAGAGAGGAGAGGCAAGGGGGAGCTCCATCCATCCATCCATACGTTCCTTCGTGTTTTCTCTATCCAGGGAATTGTGTGGTTGTGCAGAAATGGCTTTCATGAGGTCAATGTGTTCACTGGGTGGCAAAGAATTGCCCTCCTCACCGCTTTCCTCAAAAGAGCAGGACTACTGCTTTCTCTCATGCTCAGGCTGTGCAAATCCAAAATTACTCCACAGAAGGTAGTTGAGCTCTATGGACATAGGGAAATAGGCTAAAGTAACCCAACACTTCATCCTGGAAATTGATTCAGGATCAAGGCTGACTACAGAAATCTAATTGCTAAAATGCAATGTATGTGATGATGTAGAACAGATATGAAAGTATCAGTGGTTTAATGTACAAAAGCCATTTTGGTAGCAGAACATAAATTTTTTGCATCCCACTGAAACCTCAGCTGATGTATAGGAGGCTTCATGACAGGGCTTAGGGGAAATTTTATAGAGAGTTGAAAGTGGATTTTAGTTCCCTGTAAAGCAATGCCCTGATTTTGGAGGTTAGCCTAATTGTCTAGGGCTCCATGTGTTTATGCAGCAACATAATGCCATACTTTATTTCTTAAAGTGATGCTAATAACACAAAAACTTTTCTATTAGATTTGTGATTATCGTTTGCGCCGTGATGCTCCTAGAGACCCCAAGGCTGGGTTGGGGTCTCACTGTCTCAGGCAATACGGAAATGCGTAGTAAATGACCATCCTTGCTCTCAAAATATATCTGAAATGATACTGTATTTTTAATTTATATTTCATGACAGTGTATTGATATATCACGTTTCATCTCAAAGACTCTGTAAGCACTTCTCATTACATGGTGTAGTCACAGTGCAGGTTAGAAGAGTGCCAGTGCTATGTATTTAAGATGCAATACAACAGTGAAGATATTTTAGCTCAAGACAGATGAGTAAATGTTTTACTTAGGGCGAGCGCTAAGGGAGGATGAGTGACCATACAATCCAAATAAAAGCAGAGCGTTTAATGTCTTGCTTGAAAGATTAATGGGTAATAAACTACACAGTTTCTGGCTCCATCCTGCAAATATGGAAATGATCCTGCTTGGGTATGAACATTAGCTGCTACAGTCATGCATCTGCTTGGCCAGCATTGCCGAGGAGCATCCCATTCATCCATTTCCCCCTGCATCTGCCCAACTCCATCACCTCCCTGCTAGCATTGCTGAAGTTAACTCTCAGCATTACCAGTCCAAATTCTTGCTCTGTGCTTTACGTAACTGTGCTTGCAAAAATTGGCCTAAAAGGCTTTGTAAACTGAACCTTTCAAGGTCTATTACGTAGCTCACTGGTAGCATTCTGTATTGTGGCAAAACAGCTCTCCTTGCAATAGAAGCTGTCAGGGGTTTGTTGTTCTTATTCCCCGTGTCTTGAAAATTGGTATGAAAAAGCCCCAAACAATCATTGCATGTGCCACACACAACTGGTATGAAAAAGCAGCACTGCTGACACTAATGGCACCATTTTCTCAGCTGAGAAGAAAGCATGGTCGCTGAGCTGACATGCATTTGAGCTGAGTGGATTGTTTTGTTAGTGGCTAAATTGCCCATGGAATCTGCAGTATTACTTACAATGGTCTTCAGGAGAAGATGGAGTTTGGCTTTCATGTTCTGTTTCTCTCAGTGTGGAGCAGGAAAAAAATATCTGGATTCAGTACTTGTTGGAATATTTCTGGCTGACAAATTAGTAAAGTTTAGGTTCACGCCTCTTCCGGAGCTGGTGTGAGGCATTCTACTTCAGGCCTTAAGTGCTTGATGCTTATGATAAATTTCCACAACCCCTTCTCCTTTCTGTCTCCTGCCCATCTTCTCTGCTGATCACAGCATTTTCTCTAGCAGAAATGACAATAATGTTAATCTCATCTGGATACATGTAAAATAGTTATAAAAGGTCCATGAATTTGCAAGTGCAAAGGACACGTATGGTGAGCAGCCATCACTGACCTGACATTTACTATGTCTGCATACAGATTAAATGTCAATGAAATTTCTATAGGGTCAGCAGAGGGAAGTAAGGATGCTTTAAAAGAAATGCTTCCCGTCTCCTCAACCTGCCACCTTAAGCAGGTACGTACATTGGATTTCTCTGAGCTTTCTTTATAGAATCAGAAAATTTGGTATCAACACAAGGACTCCATGGGTACGAGCACATGTTACGTTCCAGGCCAGCAACTGACCTTGTGCATGAAAACCCATGACATGGTCAGAGAACCTCCCTGTTTGGTTGACTCGCAGTCCTTGAATGGAAATAAGGAGTCTGAATTACAATAACTGTACAGCCTATGATGAGCAGTGCATTCTCAAATATCCATAGCATCGCACTCTCTGTTCAGTTGCCTTATTTTCTCTGGGAAAAAAACAGCATGTCAGATTTATCATGCTGCCTTTTAATGTAATGATATAATGTATTGCCCTTTAAGTGTTTAATTTCCTTATTAACCGTCAACATCGTGTAGTGCTTTATGTGACGTTGCAAAGGAAACAGCTGGTTTTCAAAGAGTTTAAAGAGTTAATGGTGGGGGTAGAATGAACTAGGTGAAAAAACTTGAAAGATCAGTAGTTGCACTTATTTTAAATGTAATTTTCTTGCTTTTGTGCCTTCCCTTGTACATTGGGAGTATTCTGTTGTGAGTGAAGTGTGGTTTTAAGTGACCTGGAATAGCTCTGATTGATTGCCTTCTGACAGAGTAAAGCATCAGGAAGGGATGGAAGTAATGGTCTCTGTGCAGAGCTACCAGAGCTACCAAAGCAGCAGGCTCCTATTTCCCAGTCATCCTGCATAAGGGTCAAGATCGTGGAGAAGGAGGTCCAATGACATGGCTGGGAGGGGAACAGGAGGAGAAGGGTGTGCTAAAGCTTGAGCTGACAGTGCAAGACAGATAATCCCACTTCTTTCCATCTCCAGTCTTTCCTTTTCTCTCTGTCCTGTCTCCTAATGATGATCGTTCCATTCCTTTTCTTGATGTCCCTGCAAGAACATTTTGATGCAATTCATGATTCCTGCCTGTTTGTTTGCCATGTGGATCAGCTCTTTGTTCAGGGCCTGTGCAAGTGTGTGACCTCAGGACTGCATTCATAACAATTGCATTTTGAAAACACGATTGTCTTCATGTGTCGTTCAGGCTCCAGCTGGCATCAGCTCTGTCTTCCAATAGGAGATCGGGTCACGCCATGCTCTCAGTGCACCTGGGTGAGAAATGGTTTACCTCTCCCACAACAAATCTTAAAAATCTGCATTTTTCTCCTGCTGTGTCTCAGACCAAAATGTATTGTTTCTGATTAGAGAAAGCCTCCTTCCTTGACATCACCCACCCAGTCTGAGGTATTCGTCTGGGATGGTGGGAGGCCAGGTTCATAGCCCCCATATGTTTCGTATAGGTTGTGCTGATTACAGCTAAAACCTACTTTTGGGCCTATCCTAAATGAGGTGCTACCGACTGCCCTGGCTGAGAGTGCCCTGACTTACTTTCCTGATGAAAATGTCAGAAACGGTGAATTTCTGCAGCTATGAACACTGGAGTCAGCGAGCTTGAGAAGTATAAAAAACATTTCATCAAAAAATTTCCTGAAAACAAAAAGCATCACATACTTTAAAGTGCTTGCATATTAAAAGACTCTAAATGCCGATATTGCGGATACTATTTTCCCTCAAAAAGTTCCATTTGAGCAGATGAGCTTGGCTCTGCTCTTACAGTGATGTAATTCAAGTAAAATGTCCTATTGTACCAGCAGCCACTGGAGTTAGAAGATCCCATTTTCTTCATCAGATCTAGGCCTGATGGGCTAAAATAATATCCATTCTACATGTGCCAAATGTTTTCCATGCAAAAGGTGGGCCCACATACTCTTCTAACCCAGCCTGCCCTCTGTATACTGCCAGTTCAGTCCTGATCTCATCCCACATGCCTGCATTTCCAGCTCTTTACAAAAACCTTGAGCTAAGCCTTTCCTCCTTTGAAGGAGTAATTAGCTCCCAATAGGGAGGAAGTCCATCCTGCAATACATTGTTGGTTTTTTTCTTATTTTTTTAGCAGGTACAGCTGTTTTGCAGTCTGATTGAAATGCTGTAAATGGCCCTTCACTCAAGCTGTCAGAGAACTTTCTCAGCAGGAGGTAAGGCAGCCAAGCTCTTGACTGTTTGCTTAATAAAAAACCTCTAAATCCTTTTGCCTGACTCTGCTTAATTGTTTTGGAGTCCTTGGCAATTGTCTTTGTTGCTATGTAATTTACAGTTAATGTTGACCCAGCAGCTTCCGAGTTAGCCTCATTGCCCAACACCAAGGAAACCCAGCAGTCTGGTGAGAGAAGCTCCAGGAACACTTCCACTGCAAGAGAAGCCCATTATGCTTTTCAGTCAAACTGGGTCTGTTGGAGACAGTTTGGACTCTTGTTTTGCTCTTTTCCTTTTAGACAACTGGCTTCAATTCAGTCCATAGAGGACATGAGTAAAAATCACCACCACCATCTGAGGGCTTCTCAGTGGCCTGTGAGGTTGTAGGATCTTGCCCTGCTGCCAATAAATAGATATCCTTGTTTTTAAAGCTGCTGCTGGAATTTCCACCTTTTGATGACAAATTCAGCAGAAAGGCCAACACTGAATTGATGGGGAGGCCAAACTGACTCCAGTGGGTCACAGTGGATGGATGCTGGTACCATGCCAGGATCCTTCTCATGCACTTTTGATGCTGGAGCTGTATCCTCAGTAAATGGAGGATTGCCGAATTCATCTCCCATGACACTTGAATTCATGTCAGTTATTTCATTGAGATGTTTAACGTGCAGTACAGAGATGAAGGCACTTTAGCCTTTCTCCATCAAGGGAAAAAAACGCAAGGAGAGGACCTTCATGATCAGAGCTGCAGATCACTCCGTGTGTGGGGAAAAGCCCTCCCCAAGAAACCAGTCAAGAGGGAACAAACTGTAACAGAAAGCAGGATGCCCTCCTGCCTGCTGCATAGACACCCCTGTTAGACTGACCTGTTCATGCTTCCTTCTCAATTCACTTTTTAATTAGTATTTAATAGTCATTGGCAGGTGTAAGAAAAAAATCCAGATGCTTTGGGTGTTTGTCAAGGACCCTGGAGATCTTTCTAGTCCTGTCCAAGTTACAGAAGGAGAAAATCATGCCTTACGCTGCATAAGCAATGTGTGTGCCTCCCAGGACAGGTATTTAAAAGGGTTTCCACTGGGTGCCCGGGTTCGCCATGGAGTTGTGGCAGTTCCAGAACTTTCTGTATATTGGCCTGTTTGTCTGCTCTTTGCCTGCTCCAAATGCAAGTAAGAGCAATTTAACTTGAATGTCTCTCTGCAATTACCGTAGCTCAGTTGATGCTGCAACTTGATAAGCTGCTGCACTTTGTCTTTATATCTTCACCTTCAAGAGTGGTAAAACTGCATCAAATACCTACATGACCGCCTTTAAGGAGTTTATGGCTTGATTATATTTTGCCTAGCGAAAATACCAGCAGGCTTCAAGGTAGAGTTTTATGCAGAGACGTGGGTGAGACATCAGGGCAAAATTTCCCTTTTGATGCATCATTAGCAGTGGCAGAGGCCAAGAATAGGCATTCAGGGATAAATAGGCTCTATGCAGGATGGAGCTGGCTTTTTGCGTCTCCCGGGTAATCAGGACTCCTATAAATTATTTTAAATCCTATGAATTATAGGAGAAGATTAAAAACTCAATTGTTATTGGTGTGTTGCCACAAGGAACGACTTGAGAAGGATAGGTGGAAGGATGCTTTTTCACTCTGCAAAGCAAAGTGTATTTCTAAAGTAATATATGCTGTTATGATCTAGTTGATGCTCTTGCCTCTAAAAGTTGGTAATGCAACCAATGAAATTGCAGACTTGACACTGTTTAGCACTTAGCTTACGCTGGGGCATCCAACTTACAGATTAGACCACTCCACACTATACTTTGTTAATTATCTTTCACTTCTCTCCCTCTGCATACCAAGCAAACAGCTGAGGAATTATAGGAGCAAGGTGCAAGTGTGCAGTTTTATTACCTATTATCGTTTGTTGTGTTACACTTCCTGAAATTATCTTTCCTTCCGTTATACATGAAAACCATTCACCAAATAGAATTGCAAACTGAAGCACTAAAGGGCTATAGCTGAGACATTTAGGCCCCAGCTTTTATTTTTAAAGGCTTCTACAAAACTTGAAGTAGCTAGTAATAACTTTATGGGCAGTCCCAGTGGCACAATGGTAAAAGCATCAGTAATCGGACTTCGTGACTCGCTGACACCAGCGGGATGATTCTCTAAACCCCCCGTGTACCATATCTCCGTGCATGAAGCCTGCGTGCACCAAACAATGGCACCTTGTGAGTGGAGCCCCAGACTGCAGACCACAGTGGGGTTTGAGTAAATATAATGCCTATGCTGTCATTTATGAAAGAAAACCGGAGGGAGGAGGAGGGAAAGAGGCTGCTCCGTAAGCAAACATACCATGGACATGCCTGGTGCCTTCGGATTCACAGACTGTGGAGACCACATTTTTGTCTACCCCATCTGCCCCTCAGGAGGACCCGATGCTCCTGGATATGCTCCTGCATAACGGCTGCGACTCTCTTTGGAGCAAGGGGCTAGAAACAGGGGTCTCAGGTTTTGTTCCTGTGTGATAGTCCCTGCTGGGCAAGCGCTTTGTGTTCACTGGGGGTATCTATAGGAAATCCTTGGGAAAGAAGAGAGAGTAGGGTTTCTTTTATCCCCAGAAGGAGCACAACAGGGGCAGCAGTGGTGGACTTCCCTTGTGGCGGCTTTTGTGATTCAGCCACCTGAAGGCATGAGAGAGCAGATCTGGCTCCACGTGCTCGCTCAGCAGCTCCATGAAAAGCCTGCTGGAGTTCAGCAGGAAAAGGCAACCTTCACCACGATTTTTCAAACCTTCCAAAGAAGTGTTTTCTTCTGCAGAGCTGTTCTAAGTTGCCCAGAGAGACCTATTTAAAGCACTTGATACCTGCTCCCTGACAAAAGTAATGCCGAATGGTGGTGGCAAGATTTGCATGCCAGACTCTATTCAGGAGAAGTTTGGCGCCTGGCTTAGTTTTGCTCACATCCCTGTCACACGCAATGGGTACCAAAAAAAGCCAACACCGACCCTGTTGAAAGAGGCTAACAACCCTGGGCCAGTCCTGCTCAAGGTGAAGTTGGTGGTGCAGCCACTGTAAACAGAACTGGAAGGGAAACTACTCTGGACACTGGTATGTGCCATTATTTTGCCACAGAAAGCAGCCTTCATGTCAAAAAAAATAATAAATAAATCAAGCCACATGAATGCAATGGGGAATCTGAGTGAAAAAGGGGAAGGAGTTCTGCTCTAGACATTGGAAACTGTAAAGCACATCACTTTTTGCAGGCTGGTGATGTCAGGAAAATGCTCTGTGACCTGGGGACTAAATAAAATGTCACTGGGCTTCCAAACCCAACGAAGCAAGCCAGTAAAAACTGAGTGTTTTCTGAAAACATCTCTTCATGTAATTGAATGCATTTTCTCCAAACTCTTTTAATGGCAAATCTGCATTGGCGTATAAACCAGCTAGCAAATTAATAAATCGAAAAAGCTTACCAGACTGTGTCTTGTATATAAAATTACCTTGTCTGATAGAATTAGATAAGTGAGGAATAAATCTTCTAAAAAACGAAGTGCTGAAACAGATTATTTTTAAAATTACTCCTTTTCCAATCTGATTTTAAAAATGACTCCTTCTATACTCTTCCTGTGTTAGAAAATGTGAGGGGTCAAGTCTGAATTGCTCTGTTCATTTTATTGGCATTAGCTAGCATGACTACTTGCAGCATGGATCTAAGTTGATATATTTATAATACAACATTTAAACATTACAATTTCAAATTATACCTATAATCATATTCAAAACTTCAGAATGCTTTCCAATGAAACATGAATGTGTTACATAAGTTAAATTCCTGAAGCTATACTACTAGGCGTCATAAATACCAGCGCAAAAAAAAAAAATATAAAAAATATCCCCCAAATGTGTTTAAAAAAATGTACTGTATTCTGGAAACCAAGTTTTAATTCTGGATAGGTGCCAATCCCAGAGCTGTCAGCCTGCCTGTGAGCACCGAATTTGCAGTGAGGTGTTTATAGGATGACATTGTTTTAACTGATACATACTGAAATACTGTCTTGATGTTATTAATGTGAGGGGAATGACTCGGACTTGGACCAAGCTCAGTCTTGCCTTTGAATGTACTTAATTCAGGACTGTCTTTGGGTACTTCTGACAATCTAGCACAACTGAGAAATGAAGTCTGGAGTAGCTAAGGGGGCTGTGGTCCAGAGCAGTACTCGCAGGACGTGGGCAGTGGGCACCAGCAGCGGTGATGGAGGGACAGTGACCTGTGGTCTCGCTGTCTGGCCAAAGCGAATCCCCACATCCCTCTCTTCTGCTAGAGGCAGGAGATACTGGTGGCATTTAATATTTTGTGTGTATAGAAACCTGTTTTCAAAAGAGCAGGGAATTCATTTGGCCTGTTTTCAAAACCTACTTGAATGTGGTCCCGCCGTTAGACCTGCTAAGCCGTGAGAGCCTTGTTACCTTGAGGAGACTGCCAGAAAGGCAAACTCCTGCAAAGGAATCAAGTGAGAAAATGCAGCCAGTGGAAAAATAGTTTCCAAGTAGCTGTGAAAGTGAAGCAAAGAAGGATGGGAAAAACAAATGGAAGTGTGTGTACAGCTCCTGTACTGCCAAGAGCATCTGCCTGCCTAAATTGACAGATAATGTTCTACCCCTATGCATAGCATCGTGCTCTCTTTAACTCAAAGCACATTTTGATTAACCCCACCCCAAAAGAGAATGCGTGGGTTTAAATTACAAGATGGGAATAGGTTCATGAACTCAGGCAGGTTTTACAAAGAGGCCACGAGGTTAACAAAACTCCATGGGGCTCAACCATCCCTTGTACAAACATTAGTTAATTGACAGTGACATGTTTCTCTCACTTCTTATCCCGCTCCCAGAAGGAGACCGTCAGGGCTTGGAGCAAGATGTCCTCCCCTGTCAGCTCTGCCGCTCGCGGCAGGGGGGGAAGTCACCACATCCACCGACTAATGCCAGGGGGTGGCTGGCCATGGAAAGGTGGTATTATAGGGGAAGGGAAACAGAAAGACGATGAAAAGCTCATGCCTGTGGGATTGTTAGGGCTACGTTTTCAGTGAGCAAAAAGCATTTCAGCCCACGATCAGCTAGAAAGGGGCGGTTTTGTAAAGGAGTAGAGCATAGGCATTGTTCTGGTGTCACCTGAACCTGAAGCGGCTCCCAAAACTGCTTTTGTCCCATGGACTCTGCTCATCAGCCCTCCTGAGGCTTGTCTCTCAGAGCCCCACTGCCCCGCTCTCCGCGCCTGCCCTGGTTTGTCTCGACCCGCTCACTGTCAGGGAAAGGCAGGAGGCTCTAAAGCAGCCCACATGCTCATTTAGAAACGCTCGGGCATTTGGTCTCAAAGATAACATCAGGCCTCATTAAGCCCACACTCCAAGCAAATGTTTTCCTTCAGCCCACTTGTCAGTTTTAGGATGACAGAGGCACATCTTTCAAGTTTCTCAGTAATCCCAGTGAGATAACATGTGCCCAAGCAGGGGTGGCAGGGGATTTGCAATCCAACACCAGCATGCTCGCTGCTCTTTGAAGAGTGAGCTGTTTTGCTGCCGTGTTCAAAAAACAAGAGACATGTCCCTGCAACTAGTGACAACCCCGTCAGGCTCCTGAGTCAGACGGCTTTCTCTTTTCCAGATGTTGCAGGGACAGCTCGGGCACACAGACACGCATCCGCAACTTCTGGATCCCTGCTTTCTCCCAGACCGACTGTGATGGAGCTGGAAAGCACCATGTTGTGCAGCTGGTTAATTTGGTTAAGCATTTAACAAACTTTGTCTTCGTGATTGCAGCTATTTCTTGCTGGTCAAATCCCACAGGCCTTTCACAGGCGATGCATTCACAGATTTCACTCAGTACTCAGTCTGCACTGGAAATATGGGATTTGACCCATTATTTACAGGCAAGCTTCTAAGTGTCTAGTAACTTACGACAAAGACAGGTGCCATTTGACCTTTACCGGCTCACTGATGTGAGCAAAAAGTATCAATCAGAAAAGCAAGAGAGTTTTCTTCTCTTGGGAATTTCCTTTTCTTTCCCCCCCAAAAGGTGTTTTTAAAGACCCTGGAAGTGAAATGCAGAAGCATATCTTCTTTGCAGAAGACCCCATGGGGCTATAATGTGGCTTTTGCAAAATGGCTAAGCTGCCCAGGGTGCTAACTGGAAGTACTTCAAAGAAAGCCTGACCTACAGAACTTCCCCCCAAACTGCCCTTTGAAAGTACTCTGCCTGGGTCACACACAGCGAGTCCAAAGCCTCTGCTTGCTCTTGGCTTACAAAAATCGAAAGTCAACAAATTCTTGATCTTCAGCCTACATTTTCCCTTTTTCCTTTTCCTGCTGTACTCCTAATTGAGGCCTCAAGCATCACAATAAATACTTCTAAATCAGGATTCATGGCCTGTAAAAGAGCTGTAGACTGTTATATGCTTCATTTAGGGAACATGTAGCTGAGCTATACATATTTATTCTTATTATTTTATTCCCAAGAGGGCTCTGGTTTAGTAAGATAACAGAGCACCTGCCTTACATTAGGCAGGCCAGTTTTTTATTCAAAACAAATTGGACTCTTGAGCTTAAGCACCCTGTTAATCAACGCATCAATAGCCATTTCCAGTTCCAAATCTTCCTATCCTGGTCTTGCCAGAAATTTTTCCAGTCGGTATTGTGCTTTGCTTTCCTCCAGGAACCAAATGCAGGGAATGTCGGGGACAGTCACATTGCAAAGGCAGCCTCCCTTGCTGGGGACCTCAGGCTTTCACTAACACAGTTAAAATCACAATGGCTTTTTCTGCAGACCTTCATCTTGTAAACTTCTAAATAGCAGAATATAATTCAGGATTTTCTATAGGTTGCTTTAGCATTATTGCTGCTCTTATTTCTCCGAGGCCTTAAGAGTGCTTTATTTTTCCCCAGATAAATTAATACGATAAAACAGCAATTGTGACTTGAACGCAAGAGTGCATTGTCCAGAAAAGACAGAAGGAAAAACGCGTATGCTAAGCTAGCAAGTAATGTGTGTCAATGGTGTCATAAACTGGAGAAATGTGAGAAATAAAGGCATGGATAAAATGAACTTGCTTTGGTAAAGTCATTTGGAGAAAGAACAGCAGAAGAGGCTTTGTAGGTTAATCTTCTGCATCCACATCAGATCTCTAAGCTCTGGGTTGGAATACAAATAGAAATCTCTGCACTATTAAAGTAAGAACTATTAACCATGTACAGCATCATTATAGAAGTGTTATCTTTCCAGCTACAGACTGCAGAGCTAATCGTTTGAAGTCCGGTTATTCCTGGAACGACAGCGAAAAACTTTCATCACCAAAAATGTAATCAGGAGAAAATTATGACATTTTATATGTAGTTTTGATAACTGGTAAGATATTACAGGCAAGCTTCTCTTAGAAAATAACTGTGGAGCAACTAGTCATGACATACTCATTAAATGGAAGAGAAATGAAAACATGTTGAGGTCTTTTTTTTCCAGTGCAAACTCTGAGAAATGTGTGGGAATGAGTTAGCAAAGCCAAGTGGCCTGGACAGCTCAGGGACTTCAACGTAAAAGCTTGTTGTTTCCTTAAACCAGGACTTCAAAACCTTTAATAATTTGCAGCCTCAGCAAAGGGAAAACACACACTTGGAAAGATGTCTGAAATTAACTGGACTAATGACTCCTTACAAGAGAGTGTTAGGAATTAGACGTGATTGTGCGCAGAGTAGAAAACCAGATGTAAGCTGTTCCTCTCCCACTTTGCAGTTCTTCTGTGGAAGAACTGGCCTGCTGGACAGGTCTGATTTAATATTTTCATGGATGACACTGGTTCAAAATGAATTGGTACAAAACAGAGCACGTACTGATGAAATTTGCAGGTGACCCAAAACTAAGGGCGCTGCAAGTATAACTGATGATCCGGATTTCACAGAGATGTAGATGCCTTTCAGAATAATAATAACAAAAGGGGCTGAAATTCACTTGTACAAAGTACTGGAGATTAATAACAAGAATTTTTATCCTGACACAGAGGTTCATCACTTGGGAATGATAACAGGAGAAGCCTGCATAATGAAGAAGTAAAAAAGTTACGTTTCGTCTCATGTGTCTCCGAGTAAGATATTTCCAATAGAGTGAGGAAAATATGAATTCCAGACTGTAAAATGCTGGTAGTGCCTTATCTGGAATATCTGCAGCATTGTGGAAGGTAGGATTGAAGGGCCACAAGTTCAAGCAGAAGCATGTGCAGAAAAGGGTTACTAGGATAAGCAGGGAAGTGAAAGTCCCGTCTTGCAGAAGGAGAACTAGAAGAACTTTGCTTGTTTTCTTTGCTAAATTAAGCCTGAGAGTGATATGATTGCTTTCCATAAGCAAGTAAACAGAAGGGAAAAGAGCTGGGAGCTGAACAATACTGGCACAAGAACAAATGTGTATAAATTATCCATGAATAAATTGAGGAGGAAAATCAGAAGATTTCTATTCATCCAAAGAGTGAGATTCTGCATCTGTCTTCTGGTAGGAATAATTAGAACAAAGAGTCTCAGCAACTTTCAAACACTGTGAGTGGGAATATAGTGCTGGTCATCCTATCAGCAGAATAACGTCGGTAGCCAAAAAGACCCTCTCTAGTTTGATATTCTAACTTCTGTTCACATACCAGAGAGCAGAAGTGCTTTTGGGATATTTTCAAAACATTATTACAGATAAGGAACCATATATGAAGCACTGCTAAGGGGAAAACTAAACTTAAGCCCATTTACCTGCATTGGGTACTACTCCCCTGCAAAGAAAATTACTGACTCACTTGGATGCATTTATTTCTTGTTCCATTTTGTTCACTGTGAGCAATCTTTGCCACAGACACATGAGGACAGCGGGCAGACCACCTTGCTCCATCACAACAGCATTGCAGTACCAGAGAGGCAGTATAAACCTAGTAGCCTGGTCTGCAATCACAGACCGTAGGCAGAGCTGTCACCATTTCAAATCCTGCACCGACAGGGCCCCTTAAGATAAGCCATTTAACGTTTCTTACCACCAGACATGAGAGTTGTCTGCAGGAACAAGAAGATTTTTTGTGCTGCTGCCCAGGCATTTGAGTCTGGGCACCCACCGGGCATTTTCACTGCACTGGGCATTTTTACCCTGGTCCTTACTGCAGACTTTCCAGGAGCTTGGCTCTCCCCCAGGGTTGTGGGTGCTAGGTACCCCTGGCAGCCTTGGCACCTCCATGAAGAAGCCAGCCTGAGTGAGGAGAAAGATAGAGGAGTCTCCTGGAGAGAGGGAGAATTACCTCTTCACAGGAGAGGATGCCTTGCTTGGGAAATGAACGTTTCTCCCAGGTAGAAACATGGGGATGACTGATACTTCTTTTCTTGACTAGAAATCCTTTTCTTTTTTTCTCTTTTAGTGAAACAAAACCAAGTTATTTACTTTTTAATAGTCACTGAATTGAAGAGAAAAAAAAATACCTTTTGATTCAAATTATAGGCTTCATTTAGGAAATCCTTGGGTATTTTCTACAATGCAGGAAACTGGAAAATAAAACACTGCCTTTCCAGGGGAACACCACTCATGAGTGCGTGAGTGGAGCAGCAAAGTAGAAGTAGGCAGAAAGAGTATTTGAACTGAATTCCCGGTCTGTAGTCTTGGACACACACCTCCAGTATCCCATCCGAGTACTCTGACCCCTGGGTACAGGCACAGGAGCGTGTTTCTCATTTATAAATAGTTACACTCTGCAAAACTGTTAAATACAAATTAGAAAAAAAGAAGAGCTTGAGTGATTTGGTAGCCTGATGGCTCAAGCAGTGGGAACAGCCGGACACAAGTCTTTGCTCCAATTGGTGCTTACCCACACACACAAATAAAATATTTTTACCAGGAGATGCTGAAAAGGCCTTTTTGTTAGACGTCTGTATGGCTCAGCTGCTAGGGCACTTTCCTGAAAAATAGGGATTGGGAAGCCTGGGTTCAACCCCTGTCTACCTCCTGGCGGAAAATGGGTTTGAACCATGATCTCCTCTACCCTCGCTGGGTCTGCTGACACCCAGGCAGCCAGAGGAAAGCCGCCCTTGCCTTACCAGTTTTGCAAATCCACCCTTGAGCCTGGCTTCAAAATCGGAGCAGCTCCTTCCAGCAGTGCCAAAGCAAGCCCGTTTGCATCTCAGCCTCTCCCTGATTCTCATCCAAACTATTGAACGCAAATTGAATTCGCAGATACTTTCAACCCTCCCATTTGCTGGTTTGAGGGATTTTATTTCGGTCAAATAAGGCTTTTACCACACGTTTGCCAAGCTCCAGCCTCAGGGTTATTTGGATGAAAAGTCCCTTCCCGGTTAGGCCTGCCCTTGTGCCAAGCTGGGATCCCCCCGCTCCGCTGCTCCGTCTTACGTGGGCTGCCTTTGCCTGCACAGAGCCTTTTGTTTGTTATCTGCCCGTGGATCCGGAGCTGATGTTCTTTTTCTTTCCATCTCAAAAGCGCGTTGTGCAAAGACAGCACAGTGCTAACAAATTAACAGGGGAAAATAGCATTATTTAAGCACAAACATCTCAAACTTTTGTCATGGTGCTCTATAAATACAACACAACAGCATACAGTGTCTGCTCAGATCAAATGTTTGCGATGAAAGGATGTCTGCAAATCTATTTAAAGGGGATTAAGATTTTAGCTGGCTAGATTCTGGGTCATTGGTTTAACGTCTATATTATTCAGTACTGTAGTATCTGTCTGCTAGACAGATTGCTTTAACATCTATCCTACGGCATACTGTGCTAATTATGCTTCCCATCCTCTCTGCAAGGCATTTTCAGATCCGAGCACGAAAAGTGCTGTCTGAGTGGCTGCTATGCCTGTGACACTTTGTTAGCTGCCTGGCTCTCCCCTCCCACACCCCCTCGCCTCCCCACCGACACGCACACATCCTCGTACTGTGCTCCTTTGTGAAGTCCTTGTAGGCACATCCCTCTAACAAGCCATGTTTTCGCTTGCCACGCTAAACTGTCAGAGGATATACTAGCAACCAGCAGCAGCAGTACTATAGATTGTTATTAAAACAGCATGAGCCCAAATATACCTAGAATTGGCCCAAGAATTCTATTTTTGTTTTAAGGGCCAATGAGAAAATCAAGGGGGAGAGGACAGTGTAGGAAAGGGAATCATTTTGTGTCAGAACATTTCAATCAACCCAGTATTTTTTGACCTGAAACTATATTTTCTTTTTGCTTGTTCAGATTATATATTTCCTTGATTTCTCCTTTCACCTGTGGGTTGATTTAAAGGAAAAATAAAAATAAAAATAAGAAGACAGGCAGTTTAGCGCAGAGAACACCAGAACAGATTTGTTGGGCTGGTGGAGGCTGCCTTCCTTGCTGCGGGTGCGGGAGGGGGGGAGCAAATCTGCGTTTTTCAGGCACAAACCGGATTTCCCACTTAGGCAACACCCCCCCCCCCATACACACTTGCGAAGGCTTTATTTTCCAGCAAATTTACTGCTCACTGAAAACACCTCAGCTCTTCCTTTTGCATTTCCATTTGCCAGCCCTTTTGTTGCGTTTCCCAGCCCTGTTGTATGAAGATTAGAGGCAGATGTGCCTACAACCAGCGTCCAGGAGCTTTGTCTGCCGCCGCAGAAGCGCCCCCCCTCTGCTCCTGCCCCCCGTGAGATTTCCCCAGCAGAAAGGAGTGCTCTGTTGTCCTCAAAGCACAGGAACAACAGACCTGTGATGACAGAAGTGTGATAAATAGAGAATAATGTGTCCTGCTAGACAGAATAATGAGATTACATATGAGCTGCCATATCATATCAATTAAACCATTGGCCCTTTTAGTCCGGCAAATCCATCCTGCCACAGTGATCAGTGCTTCGGGGAGAAGGGGAGAGAAAGGGAGGGCAGGACTGACATAACCTGCTTAAAATAACCCAGACGCTGCCGCTGCTGCTGGCCCAGGCAGGACGGGTCCAGCCCCAACCCAGGGCAGGGGTTGCCCACCAGGGCAGCCCGGCAGCGAGCGAGGCTTCCAGCTGCACCAGGGAGCTCAGCGTGGCCAGCTTTGGAGTCTCTACCCAAAAAGGAGAGTGGTGGAGGGAACAGATGGCCCCAAACAGCTGCTTTTGCAGGTTGCAAGGATCCTGGAGCCGTACGTGCCAGCAGCCCGGGCGGCGTGGTCTTGTCCTGCCTAGGTCTCCTGGCTCCAGCTGATGGGAGCGTTCATCCCTCCCGGGTGACAGCTGACAATGTCCTGAGCACTCACGAGGCCCGGTCTCGCCGTGACAACTTAAGTGCGTGCAAGATATGCTCACCTGGCCTGCTCTCCACCGTGACACAGCTCTTTCCCATGGAAGACACAGTGCCTGCCTTGAGCAAACCTGCGAGGGGAAGACCCAAGAGACCGAGTGAAGCACTCAGCAGAAAATGGCCTGACCCGCTCCCCCTGCTGCCCCACCGGAGCCCTGCTGACACCTTCTCAGGCAGCAGCCCCAGCTGCTAATGCGAGGAGAGGAGTACCCCACTGTACGGGATGATCAGATCTTGAGAGGTGTGTTCTTCTCACAGAGAGACTGTGGGTTTAATTAAATGTGTTTTGGCTATTCAATCAAGTAGTGAAGTCATGTACTGCCTTTCAGACACTGTTGTTGTCATGAGCTAGCCATGTACATGGTCTGTGAAAGGGTTTAAATATAGGCCATTGAAATTGTTTTTGTTTATAGGACAATATAAATCTCCGTGAAATCAGGACCGATTGTTCTCCATCTGACCTGTGTTGGATGAGCATGGCCGAACTGCACTGACTGTCCCCCAGGTACCTACCCTAGCAATGGGACGGGATGTCAAACCTTCCTGCCCTTTCTCCAGCTGCTTTCAGCCCATCTCTTCGTTAGGCTTAGCAGATTGTTTCAAAAGCATTAAAAAAAAAAAAGCAAAGCCTGTTTCCCTATCTGTTTCAGTCTTATGGCTGGATTAACTGATATCTAAGAAGACACAAGCTCCACATGATGCTTTCCCTGGGGTTCAAATGCTCTTAGTGTCTCTTTCCCATGCAAGTCCACTGATGACACTGGTGTAAGCTCCCACACCAAATCTCTCCACAAAACTCGCCTTCTTGTCCCACCTGCTGTGAATTTCCACCAGTTGAAGGGCCTGGGAAGAAGTGAGCAAAGGAAAAAAAAAATAGTGGTGCCAGGAGAACTGGTCAAAACCTCCAGCAGATTTGGTGGGCAGTCTCCAGACGGGTCATGTGAGACTGAAGACCAAACCCTTTGTCACATCTGGACTCCCTACACCATGGTGTGCTGTTCTCCATGCTTTAGCCGTGTGAAGCACATGCCAGTGACTGGGATCTCTGCTGTGATCATGGGTACGCTGGCCAACAATGTCCCCTTCCCAAGTGAGACGTGGGTCCTGGCCCCTGTGCTCATGCTTTAGAGCAGAAGTGAGTGTCCAGCAGTCAGAGGCGGAGAAGCAGAAAGCAGAGGGGAGTGAGGAGTACGCAGAAGATTAAGCAGCAGAAAAAGAGTTGGAGTATAAACTGATTGGAAGCGACCTGCAGCAAGGGGCAAGAGAAGAAAGATAAAGGGAATCAAAGCTAATTCCTAAAGGAAACGGAAGATGAAAAGATCAGCTCTTCCAAAGAGAGAAAAGCATTCTGGTCACGTATAGCGCTATTTCTCGGGTGGGTTGGCTGGTGCCAGGGACAAAGCTCTCACTCCCTGATGCAAGGTATAACTGAGCAAAGGTTACAGGTACACAGCAAAGATTCAGAAATGACATTGGTTTCTAAGCCAAGGTTTTTTACTACCTGAAATGGCAGTATTACTGTAAAAATTCAGTATTTTCTGTGTTGTTTTTTAAGCACAGTTCATACAGAGTTCTACAGACAACCACTGATTACAACAAAAACAGAGTTACAATGAATTATCTTTTACCTGATGAGGGATGGTGCAATGGTGGGAATTAAAAAAAGCAGTGATTTCTGCCCGGAGGGTGGCAATGCCTGCTGGTTTTGGCCGTCCCCATTTGTGGAAAGACACCCCATTAACATCGGAAGGTAAGAAAGGCTATTTGGATTAGATCGAAAGTTTGCCTGCTTCCCCTGCCTCTAACAGCAGCCCACAGCAATGCAGTGGGAAATGATGTCCAAGTGGGGCCAGCAAGCAGCCATCGTTCCCTGGCATACCTCTAAGGCAAATAAAGGTACTTCTGCTGAGGCAGCTCATAATATCATTGGTTTTGTACTGTCAGATAACCCAAAAAAAGCAGAGCCAGGGGCTGTGGAGTGGTGAGGACCTATCACTGTGTTTCAAGGTAGCCTGGGAGTGGGAATTGAGGAAGTCCCTGACTCTCCTCCACTTGGGCCAGGGGTTCAGCCCCTCCAAAGGGCACCTCGGAGCATCACATCTGCTGGTAACTTACTTCTGAGAAGTGCTGTTTGTGTGGAGAAAGATGTCTTTTCCAGCACATTTCGCACGGTGGGGAAAAACGTGTTTTAGGCTGGGGGTTTGCTGCTGCAGAAAAAGGCTGTATCTTAAAAGTGGTCTGTGTCTGGAGGAGAGGCAGAGCTGGTGGACGGTGGTGGTGGACATTGGATGTGAGCTCCTGGGCAGGTGCAGCATCAAGGACTGGGGGCCTCCTCAAGACTCAGATGAGCTGGCGAATGTTTTTCTTCCCCTTTGGCAACCAGAGGGACTCTGCAATATTTAAGTGCTCAGCAGGAGCGGAAATGAAGGGCTGAATCACACTCTGAGCCCCGTGCACGGGGAGCAGAGGCTTCAGAGAAGATGCCTTCAGTGCACCTTGCAACAGCCTCCCTCTGATGAACCTTCAAAAGGATTCGGCTCCCCTCAAGCTGGTAAATGCCTGCACAGTTTCAAAACAGACCACCTGTAAGGTAATGAAGGAAGCCAGCAGAAAAATACTGGCAAGAGAAAACAGATTCCTACAAAAAGCCATGCCCCTCCCCGCCCCCCACTCCCCCCCAAAAAAAATTGTTTAGGAGTGGGGAAGAAAAGGTCTTCAGCTGATTCAGTGTTGTGCATCAAGTCGAAAATGCCTATGACATTTTGGAAATGCCGACAGCTTGGGGAAATGAAACAACTTGCCATGATCTCAGAGCCCTACTTGTGCCAGCAGGGATCGAAGCAAAGGCCCCATAACATCGCGGGAATTGTTAATATCTCCGCTCTGCAAAGGAATGAGCGAGCTGGGCTACAGCGTGTGCCAAGGCACTGGCTGTCTGGGAGGACTGGGCTTGGAGGCACATGAAGGAGATCCCCCATATGGTGAATGCTCATATCCTGGCGGCATCCTATCTCGAAGGAAGGGGAACTGGAAGGACTGCTCTTGCACCACTGCCAGCCGTGGGTGCTCATACCTGGCTGCTCCGCACAGGGAAAAGAAAGAGCTGACATTAACAAGAGGCTGAGAAACATGTTTATTTTTGCTCCAAATCTCAGGCTTACTGCCTAGGGGACAAGATGTATGGTTGAATGTGTCTGCATCCGTACTCTGCTTTGCTTCACTCTGAGTCATACTGCGGGGGGGGGGGGGGGACGACTAACGATGGGCCCAGGCAACATTGTTCGGATGCAAATCTGAGTGGATTTACAGCTACTTGAAACATTTGAGGAGAGCAGAGTTTTTTTAGCTCAAGGCTTTGGTCCCAGGGAAAGACTCATGGCTCTTCGCTGTGAATCAGCATGCCTTGAGGTTAGCAGGTAATACAGGTTTTCGTGGAGAGACTTGTAGGAGCAGAGGCAGGGCAGAACAGCTCTGTGCTCAGCCTGGCAGCTGAGAAGCAGGGTCCCATGCCTGGGAGGGAGCCAGCCCAGACCTCATTTCACGGGGCCGGTAACTCTGTAGGCAGTGAGTTGTGGTGTTTGAAGAATCCTGCTTGCAGAGTAGGAGCATCCTGTGAGTCCTGGCTGGCCTGGGCATTCACCCAGAGTGATTGTGCTCAGCTAGGGTGGGAGAGTTGCAGCTTCAAGCTCCTTGCCCGCCTGGTGCAGGTCTGGGACCTGGGTCTGTTACGTTGCAGCGAGTCTGTCTTTCATTTCAACAAGGGCGAGTGTAGGGTGCTGCACCTGGGGAGGAATAACCCCATGCACCAGTACAAATTGGGGGCTGACCTGCTGGAGAGCAGCTCTGTAGAGAGAGACCTGGGAGTCCTGGTGGACAACAGGATGACCATGAGCCAGCAATGTGCCCTTGTGGCCAAGAAGGCCAATGGCATCCTTGGGGTGCATCAAGAAGAGTGTGGCCAGCAGGTCGAGGGAAGTTATCTTTATCCTCCCCCTCTACTCTGCCTTGGTGAGGCCGCACCTGGAGTACTATGTCCAATTCTGGGCTCCCTGGTTCAAGAAGGACAGGGAGCTGCTGGAGAGGGTGCAGTAAAGGACTACAAAGATAATTAGGGGACTCGAACACCTCTCTTATGAAGAAAGGCTGAGGAACTTGGGCCTTTTTAGTCTGGAAAAAAGACGACTGAGGGGGGATCTTATCAATACTTATAAATACTTAAAGGGTGGGTGTCAGGAGGATGGGGCCAGGCTCTCTTCAGCGGTGCCCAGTGACAGGACAAGAGGTAACGGGCACAAACTTGAGCATAGGAAGTTCCACCTAAACATGAGGAGGAACTTCTTTACTTTGAGGGTGGCAGAGCACTGGAACAGGCTGCCCAGAGAGGTGGTGGAGTCTCCTTCTCTGGAGACATTCAAAACCCGCCTGGACACGTTCCTGTGCAACCTGCTCTAGATGACCCTGCTCTGGCAGGGGGGTTGGACTAGATGATCTCCAGAAGTCCCTTCCAACCCCTATCATTCTGTGATTCTGTGATTTATCAGAGCAGGTCTACAGTGAAGATTGGCTTCAAAAGCAGGTTTTCTAAAGAAAAAAAAATCTTTCAGAAGACAGGCATTGAGCTGTCTTGCCCAGGAGAGGACAGGACACACTCACCACCCCAGCTGGCTCTGCAGCTCTTGTTTTTGTAATAAAGAATCCACCCAACCCAGCCTTGCCTTTGCTTTATCCTTTTGACAGATCTGTGCGCTCTGCGGGCCAAGGAGAGCTGGCGGAGGCTAGGGGTATTCCCACCCCACGGAACCAGGAGGCAGCGCTGGCAACACTGGGCTGTGCGCAGCCAGCATCCAAAGCCAGAGCCCTTGGGGAAAGGGGAAGCTGCAGTTGACAGCACTGGTTTATTTCAGGGGAAGTTTTCTCGGTACGGAGCTGGAGACGGGCAGTATTTTGAATGATGCATAATAATGGCATTGCAGCCATCCGCGCAAATTCCTTCCTCGCTGTAAGAAAGGAGTTGTGAAATCCTCCTTCTAAATTTAGGGGAAAATTTCTATGTCAGCTAGAGTTTCTTGGTGAGTGTGTTATAAATGATTGCCCAAGCTGTGAGCAGAATAAGCAGTGACATTACAAAAGTCAAGTGACTGCTGTGTGCTATCTGTCCCCACCTGACCTCCTTAAAATCTCTGAGAAATACAAGAAGTTGGGGAACGCATCCGGACCTTCAATGAGACGCTGCACAAATGAAACTGAACGGAGACACCACCTCATTCCCGAGGCCCTGCGATACCCTGCCAACTCCTCTCTTTTGGGATGCCTCCCAGTTAGAGACACAGCTGTGGCCCTGTTAGTTCTACAGGCTTGATGCCGCCTAACAGCACACATGTCCAGAGAAATGCCCTTAGCTCCCACTGCGGCTGCTGGGTGCTGAAGAGGATGCTCAGGATCTCCATGGCAGCGTCGAGGCTCAGCCAGCAGGACCCTCCACCTTGCTTTACTGGGGGAAAGAAGAGGGACAAAACCACTGGTACCTGCGTGACCCCAGCAAAGCTGCCCGGAGCTGGGAGATGTCCTTCACCAGGGCACCACCTTCAGTGATGGCTGCTGCGAAGGGACTGAGAATTAGTCTGTTGTACAAAGTTGTTTAAATATTTGTTATTTTATTTGCTCATGTGATTTGATGGAGCAGTCAAGACGGGATTGGTCATATCCATAAGGCAGTTTACATTTACAGCAGGACAGGATAATAGTATATTAAGACTTTTTTTTTTAATTTGATAATTCTGAAGTTCCTCTTTTTTCAATAATATTTTTTATAACACTGGATTTACAAGCAGTTTAGCGTAAAACTGTTAATTTCTAAGACCAAAATTTACCCAGCAGTCTTTTTTTATAGTATGTGGATTTATATTGGCCTGTTAAGTTTCCCTTTTGGAGCAGTTAGGATTTTAATATCATTAGCCTAATATTTAGTGAGAATATGTATTTTATGATCCTAATAAAAACTAATTACAGGGAGGCACTCACCTCATAAGTCACAATGTGTCGGTCCTTCGAGACATTAATGGGCTTGAGGAAAACTAGACATGATAAGACGCGGCACCACGTCAAACCACAGAATAGGTAAAAAACTGAACCTCACGCTCAAACGAGAGACGTTTTAATGACTAGCCTTTTGGTGTCGAAGCTTTTGCGTAAATTGGGAAGAGCATGCTATACAGGCCACATTTCTATATTCCTTTGCGTTTTGGGACTAATTTAAACTCATTCTGGGCAGAAATGAGATTTTCCGTTGTTTTACCTCTGCTCCTCACCTCTCCTACTCTCACACCGTGTCTCTGGTACCCTGCTCCCATCCCCTTCCCCCCCTAAACACCGGCTGCCCTCTCTGCTCCGGGGGGAGGAGGCTTAGTGGCTGGATGGTTTCCATACGAGGATCCAGCCTTGCCCCGTGCGCTGCTGCCATGGAGAAGGAAAGAGGCCACCACGCACGTTCATGTGGGGCTTTTCTCTAGATTTTTATTGTGTCTACATCATAAGACAAGGGAAACAGTAAGTGCCTTTCATCCCAGAAGTAGATGGCCTCAGAAATTACCCCAAAAGGCCCTGAATCAGTAAACAGCAATTATGTGAGATCTCTCTGAGGGAGAGGGTGATGTCACGGTAATTTCGAATAAATAAAAGCACTTGAAAATTATAAGAGCCCAAGCAATTTTACACTGTCATCCTTTCAGATTTGACTGTTCATATGTTGCGTTTCAGCTCATTAAGGCTGTTTCACAGGCAGATGACTGCAAAGATTTGTGTCTTTTGCCTCATCACTGCCCACCCCCACCCCCCGGGGCTGTTAGGTCCAATCCTCCCTGTGTGCCCCTGCCTTTCTCCCAGGCATCTTGCTTGGGCTTCACCCTCTGCCTGCTTGAACCCTGCCGTGGCATCCCCAATTCCCTGTCTTTGCCTTTTCTGGCAGGCTCGCCTCTCTTCAAGCAGGTAGCAGGCAGCTGCCCAGTGCAGCTGGTCTCTGCCCCATGGATGGTAGATGCCTTTTTGGGTTGCCACTTGGACCTCTTCTGCATATCTACACCTTCTCCACCCCAACCCATGCTTCTCACTCTGCCCACGGTGCTCCTGCACCCCACAGCACAACCCCTGGCTTTCCCCCACCTCATCCTATCCTGGCCCCCGCAGACGACTAACCCCGCTATTTGCCTAGGCAATCGCTCCCCACTTCCCTAAACTCCTTCCCATCTCCACCAAAACTGCCCATCTGTCTCCTCCTTATATCTGTCTTCTGCTAAAGGGGACGCATCAATGTGGGCCTCTTTGGTAATTCATTTCTCCACGACCATATTGCTAGCCTTTGACCACAGCAGCTAAATTTCTTGATTGCTCATAGATTATCTAGTTGGATGTGATTGCTGTGACCATCTGGTCTGATCTCCAGTATAATTTAAGCCACAGGTCTTTTCTGAATTATTTCCTGCTGTCTTTTCTATAAATAGACATTCAAAAATGCCAACTCTTAGCTCGCTCTTTCTGATGATGGAGCAGCCACCACAAGTGTTAGCTGTTGTTGCTCTGTTTGCTGCTTACTATTAAAAATACATGCTTTATTTCTAGACTGAACTTGTCAGCTTCAACTTCCAGCTGTTAGATTCAGTTACATCTTTATCTGAAGAGTCCTCTTTCCCATTTCTCTTCCTCAAATAGATGCTATGATTAAGTCATCTCTTAAACTTCGCTTTGTTAAAATTAACCGTCTGAGCTCCTGTGTATTTCTGCTGTTTTCCTGTCCCTGGCTTGCTCTGAAGTACCTCTAACTGATTCATATTATTCTTGCACTGAATGCGCCACGGAAGGGTACGGTAACATAACGGCATACTCTTAATTGGTACTCTGTATATTGAAAGACAATGTTTATTCTTCTGCACCACAGCAAGGGCTTGGAAAAGGTGTTCCCTCTCCTCAGGGAATATATGCTACCGTATTTAAGGGTGATCCAGCAGCCATAGAGCAAGAAAACATTTTATCTTTGCCTTTGCAAAGATGCGAATCACCCAGAGGACTTGAGATATGCATCAGTGATATATCCTGCTTTCCTTCTTGTTCCCCCACTACTACCTAAACCACAGATGAAAAGGTTTTCGATGCTATTCTCTGCAATCACTCAATACATCACCATTCCCAAATAATTTTTAAATAAACTATTATTGTGTGAATATGACCTGTGCTCTTTTCCACTAGGTGTAGGAGTTTACAGTTGGTAATATTTTGGCAGGTATTTTTCCCTCGCATCCAGCTTACAAGTGATCCAAATCAGTCTCCAGTTATCATGTTTCCAGGGGTTTTGCTGTCTCATAAATTTTGCAAGGGATTGTTCTGCATTTCCTTCCTGATCAGCGGCAATTATTTGGAATAGCAAATGCACAAAAACTAAGCTCCATGAAACATCTGAAAAAGCAGGCCTCTTTGTAAATGATTCCCCATTTACAATTGTATTTTCCAGTCTCCAGTCTAACTACTTTCTCATCTCTCTCATGTACTGTGAGGATTTTGTGCCTTTCTAGTTTCTTCTTCAAAATGTCAAGAGTTACCAACCCAAACATCTTTCAGAACACTGTTTTTTTAACCCTACTCTGTCTCAGTCAAGCTCAGAATTTAACTGCTTTTTAAAAAGTAAAAACACATTCTTATAATATCGTTTTGTCGAAACCTGTGTGAGTTTCTACTAATTGTATCTTTCTTCATCCTTTCTTCAGGAAATTAAATGCTCTATCACCTGTTTGATTATTCTGCAAAGGATCAGTTCAGTTTCATGGGGGCCAATACCACGGGATCATCTCATTTACTTTTTTTGATAATGCCATCTTATTGGCTTCCTGCCAGCGCCCCGGAACTTCCCCAGTGTTTCAAGATGCATTGAAAATTAACATTACTGATGCAGAGAGCTATTCATCAGCTCTTCTGAAGCTGTTGATTACAAGTTTTCCGGATTTTAAAAGCCTAAGGAGAGTAGCTGCTGTTTAGCATTATCCTTGGTTACAGTTGGAATAGCAGGTATTCTACACAGCTTAGAAAATCAGCGTGGTGTCTGCCTTTTGCCCTAATATAGATAAGATAGATCTATTGAATGCCTTTTTTGCATTCCTTCTAGTATTGGGCAAGGGCAGTAGTTAAGATTCCTTAAGATCTCTGCCTTGTTGTCATTGATACCCTCTTTCTGAAGAGGCCAACCTGCAGAAATGGTGGAATTTATTTGGCTATAAATCTGGCAGGTACATGCTCGCTCATGGGGGATGATGGTATGTATATCTCATTCCAATGAACAAACCGGTCAGCTTTGCTCGAAAGTTCAGATCGTTCCAATTTGGATCAAGAAACCTCCGCTGATTTTGATTCACCGATTCATTTTTTGAAAGGAATTTCTGGTGGCAAATAAAAAAAGATGAAGCAAGAATAAAATTTGTTTTTCCAAAGGGATTTTTTTCTGAAATGGTCCTTTTTGTTGAAAACTATGTTGTTGGCCTGCCACTGAACCTTCATTCATCTATATTGTATGTTCTGCACGTGCATGCAGTACAATGGTGGCAAGTATTAAATATTCATCTTTTCTCGAAAGGAAAGCTGTCTGAAAAGACTTTGCTTAAATCTTTGCTCTGCTTAACGTTTGCACTGGCTCAAAATGAAAAGTGAAGCTAAGACTAATATAGCATGTAGCACCACTGCCATTCTCAGATACTGAGAGTGTTAAACTCATAGAAGGTGAAAAAAATACAACTCTCTCTTTTAAGTGGTTTCTGAATCATTCTGAAGTATTGCAGCATATGTTCCCATTAGGAGCAGCATAAGTCGCAGAACAGTCTTTGCTTGTGGAAGGTTCACATCTGAATTGCTGGGCCATTTGGATTAAATTGCATTTAGCTGCTTAGCAGAGCCAATGAAGGTGCTAAGGGAGTTGCTAAAAATCTTTACTGCAGTAGCAGTTTGCTCCACTGCGTGTTTAAATCACTAGCATCAAAATTCTCGCACCACTCGGGGAAACATGCCTGGTTAAAAGCAGCTATGGATAATGGATTTAATGAATTACTACTCCAACTGAGAACAGCTATTTGGTTGCCTAATAGCCATCATGCATTTGTTAAACTAGACCTGTGTGCCACAAAGAGTTTCAGCTCTGTGATGAGTAGTAGGAATCAGCAATACAGAGATATTGCTAGGAAAAAAAAAAACAACTCCTGACTTTTTGATATGGGTGAAGAGTTTTTACTTAGCTTTTCAAAAATTATATTCACGGTAAGACATGCAATGGAACTGGAAATTTCACAAGCTGAGAGGCAGTGGCAAAAGGGCAGATTGTAATGGAAAACTTGTGCAGCCTGACTGCAGCTTTAATGGCAGCTCAAACACTTGTAAGTGTGGCATAAGTGTGTGCCTGCACACCTATACTCTATTAGCATGTTATTTTTTTCTATTTTCCTGTTGGAGCTCCACATTAGAAACCCCAGCTGCGACCAGCCTGCGTGCTATGTGCACACAGGCAAAATTGCAGAAAAAACTCTGCCATGATGCTAGTTGAACTAAATGGAAAGGAGAGGAGAGGAGAGGAGAGGAGAGGAGAGGAGAGGAGAGGAGAGGAGAGGAGAGGAGAGGAGAGGAGAGGAGAGGAGAGGAGAGGAGAGGAGAGGAGAGGAGAGAGGAGCCTTCCCGTTTGGCTCACCTCCCCAGGCAGAACCAGGAATTGTGCTACTCGGAGGATGCTCAGTGCTGAGTGGCAATGAATGACACAGATCATCACCAGACTGCTGCAGTTTCTTAGGAAAAGAGCTCTCTTAGTTTACAAAGAGAAAACCTGACTGAGCAGAACAGAAGTTTTTCCTTTTTTATTTTAGCAGTGTCCAACACAGTGAGTATCCCCTCTGTGGTTTTTGTGCCTTGTGAGAAGGAAAATGTTTACCACCATTGCTGACCATCACAACTCTAGCCAATGCAGTTTGCAGCAGCTGAAGTCACACACCTGCCGCTCCACGAAACAGTCTGAGTTTTACAGTGTCCGGAGTGCCTCTGTTGTTTATGGGAACGTGAAATCATGCACCTCGGTGGCTTTACGAGAAGTCTAGACTGAAGGAAGTTTCTCATCCTGCACTGACAGGCAGTGGCCTGAGATCAAAAAATAAATTCAAATTGAAGAGAAAGGTGTCTTTCAGAGAGCCAAGGCTTAGCCTAAGAGTCCTCCCAGGTGCTGGGGCTCCCTTCAGACCTTTTGTTGTGGAATTGTATTTGATAAGAGCAGACTCAGACACACGTGGCAACAGAGAAAATGGAGGCATTAAGCTTACAGACTTGGACCTGGAGCAGGGCACTTGACAGGCCAGAGCTCATCTCTGTCATAGCAGTGAAATTAGTGCGGATCTCCCAGAGCCAGGATCAGGCAGGAGCACTCCTGGGGGCACGCTTTTTGGGAGTGAGAGCTAGAGGTATAAGGTCACTGAGGTGCCAAATGACATAGAAGTGCATGATGAGAGAGATAAAGATGTATGGTGAGAGAGGATACGCCAGAATGAGCAGCAGCTTAGGGGCATGAGGATTTCTGTGAATTAAGTTTTTACCCGCTTGCAACGATGGTGAGGAATTTCCACAAACGCATCATCAGCCCCAAAGCCAAATGGTAATTTCTTGGTATGGAAGAGTTAGAGGCCTTCACTCAGTCTTGTGCTCCAACCATCAGGATCATCCTTCTCAGGCTACACTTGTTTATGGAATGAATGCTGCTCTCCAGGCATCCAGGTCCTCTTCCTGCAGTCTGGCAGTGCCTGATTGACTTTCCACCGAGTGTTTCTCAAGGCAGCATTTTCTCACGTGGATAACTAATGTGAAGAACTTGATCACCAACTTTGTACTGTTCTGTAGATACTCACATTTGAAAAAGTTGGACTTTGGGCCTCGTGTTCTCTCTAAGAGTAAAATACTGTTTAATCTGTCATCCAATTGTGGGGCTTAGTATCTGCAAACATCCTCAATATTTTAAAATCTGCAGTTTGCAATATTGCAAATATCCCAGATGTTGAAGAGCTGAGATGGTTATATTATCATTTAAAATGCTGAAGCACATAGGGCTGCACGGGCTCCTACAGCATGATTCAGAAGCCTCAATGCTCTGTATCCCAGACTTGCTGTAAATTAAATGTGAAGAGCTATGAACGTGAGTGGGTTAAGCCATCATGTAGCGCTGCTGTGGAGATAGCTGCTATTTATCATTGCCTCCCACTGTGAGGTTGGAATAGGCAGCGTGAATGTCACATATACTGTATTTATAATGCTGTTTTAAGGTCATCTCCATGTGCAGATGCTCTAGACAGAAGAACAGATAAGTACAGATGTGTCTGTTGTGAGGTACTAAATAGATTTGAGATGATTATTTTATAAAAGCCATATTTCAGCCAGAAACACTGCTGCAGTCACTCTGTCCCTGGCAACCTTCCAGTCACCAACAGCTGGCAATTAACACTTACACAAAGATGCCCAAACTTTGTCCAGCCAAAGGCTTCAGTGGCGACTTGCCAGGAGCGTTAGGGCTGCACCTATTTTGCATAAAATGGAGCAGATTGTGGCTGATTTAATCTTTCCTATGGAGCTATGGCCCACAAAGGCTTTTGCTTCTGGCATGCTTTGCTGCACCCTGATCAAGCCATTGCCCCATTGTGGAATTCAATGGGCCACATTTAGCCTTAAGGTTGTATTCTGGTTTTCCGTGAATTATGTTAACTACCGACAAAGCCCACAAAGCCTTTCAATCCAAGTGTGGAAACGCAGCGGTTAATCACATCTCTTTGTACATGAAGAGGGGAAGAGACTTTGCCAAGATATAATACAACTTCTGATGATATAATTTTAACAGTAACTACGAACAGACTGCTCGTCATTTGTGCTGAGCATTATGCAAGAGAGAAAGTTTCTGACCTGAAAATGTGCAGACTCATTATAAGGCAAGGAAAGAGAAATTAGACCCATACAACTCCTTCAGAAGAAGAAGCCTGAGGGGGAGAAGACGCCAGTCAGCGTGGAAGACAGATGGCAGTTTCAGGCCCCACCTGAAAGGGATGATCCTTTCTTGGACTGCCCCCGAGCTTGGTGACCAGGGCAGGGTTCACCCTCTCAGGCTGGTGAAGACGTTGAACCCACAGCTCCTGCTGACTGCATGGGTGGTGAACTGCTCTTCCCCTGCATGAAGTGAGGTGTGGGCGCTCTGCCCCAGCCATATTTTCACAGAAAAGACTGGCACTCCTCCTCCCTCCCCCAGCTGTCCTGTTGGAAGGGATGCTTAACTATCTAACACAAATGAGAATTACAGGCTGTGAATCCTGGTCTGACAGATTGACTTCCCCTCAGTCTGGAAATAGATGACTGAGCTCCTAAGAGGGGGTATGATTTAAGAAGCAACCTTTTCCCCAGCATGTCCCAGTGGCTAGCCTGGACACCGCCTGCACCCTCACTGTGCCGGCAGCTGGGGGATGCCTCGGTCCCTGCTGGCTCTGCATGGGGACCTAATTCCCAAGGGCTAAGGACCCCATACAGGTTAAGAGCCTGAGACTGGCAACCCCAGGCTCTCTTTGTGGGCTTACAAAATCTGGCACCATGCACAAGGGTATGCCCAGACTCGTTTCTATGACATTTAGGACAAGCTGGATGTCCAGGGACTCCCACCTGACTTCTGCTTGGTTTGGCTGGTAATGGCATCATCCAGCTGCGCTTCTGTACACAGACACTTCACCGATGTTTTCTTTTCCTTCTTCCTTTGCTGTGCTGAAATTTATACAGACACCATATTCAGTGCTGATAAGTGTAAATTAGTGCATAAGGGAGAGGACAAAAATTTAATTCTGTGTGCCTTTCAATTGACTCCAGACTATTTTTACTTTTCAGGATTGAGATCTTGAGGACAGAGGAGAGAGCGCTCCTGAAATGGCAGCTCAATATTTGGAGAGGTCAAGGAAGCAAATAGAGCATAAGGAACTAGAAGGAAAGGAAAGAGATAAGAAATCATAATCCATTATTATTCTCCTGAATAAATCCAGGGTGCACTTGCATTTTTTAAACTGTGTGCAGATCTGCCATCCCTATCAGCCTCTAAACCACAACAGAACAGGGAAGAGTGCAGTAAGGGAAGATGAGGTCATCTGGTATATGTAAGGGCTGTCTGAAGAGATGTTAAATACAAGAGGACTCGTAGCCTAGAAAAGGGACAACTGCAGGGGGAATGTTACAGAAGTCTGTACAAGCATCAGAAGCACGGAGAAGGGGAAGGGGCAATGTTCTTCCCTGAAATCTGCAATAGAAGAGCTGCGGTAGAATTGCCTAGTGGTAGCTCAGGTCACTCAAATGGGTCATCTGTGGAACTCATCACTTCATGGTGTTTTTGACAAAACTTTCATGTCAGGTAAAAAAAAAAAAAATAGACAAACTCATAGAAGGTGAGTCTATTGTGGGTCACCAAACACGAGGATACCACTTGTCACTCCTGAAGTCTTGAAGGTGCAGGTCACTGGAGACGAGGACAACAAATCAAGGCTCTGGCTCTGCACATCTGTCCTGTTCTTGGCATTCTTTCTCTGAGCATCCCTTGCCAGGAGTTGTGACACTAACTGCAACAGACACAGAGCTGAGCCCAATTTATAGCAAGTTCCCTATTCTCTTTTGCCTTTCCTGAAAAGGCGTCAAAAAGTAAGAAAAGTATCAGCCCAGACAGCTGCTTGCATCTCTTCCTGCATAATAGAAGAGATTGTTCTTCAGACATGTTCATCTTGGCTCGAATGTGTTGGCCTTTTGCATTGTTTTCTAAGGCAGATACTTTGTAAAACGCTTTTACATACAAGCATTTCACATGATTTTTCTTTCTCTCCCCCTTGTATTTCTTGCAACAGTGAAATATTTACATGCATCTTGCGAAGGATCCCACACAAGCTTGCCAAAACCAGAACCTCCCCCCAATGCCCACACCCTGAGAAGCAGGGATTTGGGATGGGGAGATCAACTGTGTGACACAGGGAGAAAAGTACTTGCCCAAGCTTAGGCACAGAACCTCTAGCGGAGCAGGGACCTCCAGGAATGCTAACAGAATGCTCTGTGCTGAGTGCCACCACTGCCTCTTCCCAACCACCATGTGCAACCCGCTCATCTTCTGCCCCTCTCTTTCGAGTAGACAGCCATTTATTTTACTGCCAAATGTGAGCACGGGTCAGCACATGTTACGATTAGCAGTACCTCAGACGGGTCCTTGCTGATACTCGTGATACTTGCATGATGGCTCCCTCCATGCCTTGGGGAGCCTGAACCTGCACCCTGGTGTGAGGAGCACTCCCCGGTGCCAGGATGTCCTGGCACCCTTGCCTGCATGCGGAGGAAACATCATACTTGAGCAGTACGAGGTTTTTAGGCATTTAAAGCCTCACCTCCAGCTCCCAGCAGGACACCCAAAGTACCTCTGCAGCAGGAGGAGCTATGGGCCTTTTGTGCTAATTTGACTTTCCCAGAGGAAGAAAAACTCACAGAGTCAGGTAGAAGGAGATTCTTATCTCTTGCGAATCAGTGTGTTGGTGGAAGGAAAAGGAATATTTTAATGAATTATTCAGTACCCCTCTCCCCTCTGGAATGGGCTAAGGAGTGGAGATAGGCTTCCTGCTGAACAGGTTGAAAAGAACGCTGTTTTTCAGAAGGACTGAGCCACCTTTCTGCTGAGCACAAGTAATTCAACGCCAGGACGTGCATTAAAAGGGTAGTGGCAAAAGGTGGGGGAGAAAACTTAGTTGTTAGTAGTGCATGTCTTAAAGAAAAATAGCAACCAGATGCTGATGATGCAGAGGGGGAAAAAACTGTGGATAGAAATCCCCACAGCTTCACACACAGTAATGATTTCATCAATAGCTGGATGAAAATGCATCGCCTTGTCCCAGTGGAGAGCAAAAAATCTTCCAAGGACTCCATTCTTCTAGGAAAACTGATTTTCCTGGTGTGTAATGGAGTCGTGCTTGCACCGAGACTGCTTGGGGACAAGATGAGGGCAGCCATGGCTGCGCTGTGGGGCAGGAAGGATGCCACGGAGGGACTCGGGAAGCTGAATTCCCAGAGCGGAGACAGACTGCACAGGCTCAACCTCTTGTACCGAACTGTCACAGTGATCTAATTACTGGAAGTGAAGTGTGTGACATCTGGAGGGGTGCCCGAGCTTCAAAGTGACTTAGGCAGCCAGTGAACCATACCCTGCACCAGCTCCCAACTGCTGCACGCACCTACCCATCCACCCCTCAGTGCCAGGGAGCAGGAGCTGGTTTATCAACTGAGCATCTCAACAGCTGCAAACACAACCCGGGGCTGGGTGTTGCTTTCGTCTGAAGACGTAGTGTATCACGTTTGTAATGAAAAACAACTTCTCCTGCAGGATTTTCCCATGTGCTCTGGCAGGGAGGTATTAATTGATGGAAGGCATGCGCTCTGGTGTGAGGAGGCCACTGACACCTTCCAGGAGCGAGACGTTATTAGGATTTCTTGAAGTTACAGGCGATAATTTCCACAGCTCTCAGAAAAGGTATTGCACTCATCATGAGGTAACCCTCTTCTGGGTCTCATTAGGACGGGTGAAGATGAATTAATCGCTTGTCTGGAAGCGCTGGTTGCCTAGGGATCAGCGATCATGACCTGATTGCATTCACTGTGGGCGGACAAAAGATGGTCGCCGTTTGGTTCTTCAAAAGGGCTATTTTCCCAAAGTTAAAGAAAATTACCAGTGAAATTAATTGGGAGGAAAGGTGTAAAGAGAGAAATGGGAGTCCTTTAAGAGAACTAATTAGCTGGCCAGAAAGCCACAGTTTCACACTCCAGAGATAGAAGAGCTCTGGCTAGCAGACCTTCTTGGCTCATCTGCAAAGAGAAAGCAATTAGAAATCACAAAGCAATATATCACACGCAGAAAACAGATAGCAAGAGGTACAAACAAGTAGCTATTCAAAGCATGAGGCAAGGGACAATAGGAAGAACTGGAAATATATTAGAAACAAATACAAGCGCAGACTAGATTTAGACCACTTGCTAGATAGGGATGGTAAAATTGTTAGTAATAATGTGGAAAAGGCAAAAAGGGCAATAAACAGTCTGCAGGGAAAAAAGCAGAGAATGGATACATATTACATGAAGCTGAGTCATACAACAGAGCTGTCAGGTGTTGTGTCAACATTTTTTGGCAGATATAGTATTAAAGCTTCAGACTGTGTGAAAAAAAGGAGCCACAGAATCTATTTGAAGGCTTAGCTACCAGGGATGTTTGATTACAAAATATTTTCTCCTTTTGTAGGCATTAAAATGATATTTATTCTGGCAGAGAACGGTAAAACATGAACCAATGGCTGTAAGCTGAGTCCAAGGCGTATATTTTTAAAAGCAAGAGTAATTAACCATTGAGAGAACTAGAGAAAATCAGTGCCCTTTTGGAAGGCATGTTTTGGCCCCAGCCACGTTTGCTACTTCAGTGCCTGGGCAATACTCACTGGTGATCGAGTGCAAACAAAGGTTGTTTTGGGGCGGGTGGGCAAAGGGAGCCTGCCAGGTTCCAGCAAAGTATCTCAGAGGGAATAGCTTTCTCCAGCAGCAGTGGCGGGAGGGTGGGTCATGGTGCTCGGGTGCGTGGGGTGACCCAAGGGTCTCCCTGTGCCCAGAGCCGAGCTCCCGAAACTACAAGGTCTGTGAGAGCAAAGAGAAAAACCAGCTTTCCCTGAGAAACACAGGAGCTCAAACTTGGAGGTAAGATGGAAAGGCATAAGCACTTAGTTTAAAAAGTGCATGTTTCTTTCACTAGCACCTAGTGTACTAGACACTGAGAAAGGAAATATTCATTTAATGAGAAAAAAAAGTCCTGGCTGTGATTTAGCTAATTGTAAAACACAGTGGGGAGCTGGCTGGGCACAGGTCAGTGCCAGAGCTCGCCTTGCATGCTCTGAACCTCAGCCTTCCCCATCAAAGGCTTGATGATACCAATACTTTTCTGGGTGTTCCTAGCTGCTTGTAGCCAGGTATTAAAGATTGGGGCTTGGTTGATACCCAGTCTGGTTCAGTACAACAAGCGTGCCTACTCCCACTGCTAAACCAACTCGGCATTAAAAACATTTCCTCCTTCTTGATGAGGAAACAGGGCACAGATGAGCTCCAATCTTTAAATATTTCTCATCATCTCCAACGAGCACAGGTATTGAATAGGCGCATTATATGCTTACCATGGTCCATTGTGAAATGTGTTTTTTTACACCCCAGGCGTCCAAGCAGGCCATGACTACTGATTGTAGTCCTGCTTGTGAGTTGGGTGGGGACAGCAATAGCTCCGCTCTGGGCAATGCTGTCACCAACCTGCACCACCTCCACAATCCATAGGCCATGACCTTAACAACAGCCGCATCAAACTTAGGAAAGAAGCACGCCATTGATTTGCATTTTAGGGGAAGAAGAGGAGAAAGCGTCTGATCTAAATGACATTGATGTTACTGGGAGCTTTTCTAGCCAATTAAGTTGGAAGCGGATAAGGCACAAGAACAAACAGAGAATGCGAAATAAGAAGTCTTCAGCTGAATGAAAGGGGAAACCTGATAAGGAAAGGCAGAGGGTGAAGCATATTAAGTACTCCGCAGTGTGAAAAAATAGGCTGCTAGTTAGCCAATGGGAGCATGAGAAATTTTTTGTTTTGTAATGGTATTTTTTCATTTTTTATTGAAGTGTATTTTTAAGTGAAAGACACACTATATAGCAATGTAGAAATATATATATAAAATAAAGCGCCTTTGTGTTTACATTTCTGAAAAAGGAATCCAGCCTTGCCAGGCTGTCTCACAAATGACCCAGGAGCAGGACCAACAACTGACGGTGTCTAGAGTGGGATCCAATCTGAATGGGGTCTTGGACACAGACATATGAAAGTAATGTGAAAATGTGCAGAATGGAATCATAACCTTTCCTCTCCTACTCTCTGCAATGCTTAGGGAAGGAAGATGAAAACCTGTCATCAGTTTTGCATGCTTACAAAGACAGGCTCAGGGTATTATTTGCTACAGCCTCTAGCTCTGATTTCTAAAGCAGAAAAGGTTTAGTGCCCTGACATTGGAAGTGTTGCACAGGTTACCGCACAGCAGTGGATCAGAACACTGCATAGCTTCAAAATGCAAAATGTCAGCACAGTTCGTAATATTTTCCTGTATTGATTTCAACTGAAGAGTGTTTTACAAATATATGTGGCCTGATTATTATTATTATCATCAAATTATTAAAGCCCCTGCTTTACAGATGGGTTACTGACTCCTAGGACAAGGAAGGCCACACATACAGAAACTAATAATCTGATGGTGACTTGCAATCCTTTGTTCTAATTGCTGGATCACGGTTCCTACCGATGGGCACAGTACGGTGGCTCGATGCAATCAATGGTCTTGTAAATAGGAAGATGTGCAATATCCTGCAAAATGGCCACACCTTCTCTGAAGAGATTTCTCTCGGGGGTGTCACTGAATTTAATTCACATAATCTGAAATCACCCTGAGCCCAGCTGAATTTGAGCCTCCAGATACCTTCACCTGCAGAGCTTCGGCACTTACTCTCATCAGTCGCTGCAGTAAGAGTTACGTCCACGGAATGATGTCAGCACTTGGTGTGTGATAAGATGCAGCAAGGAAGTAAAATGAGGTGCAGTTAGTGGCTGATAATAGGGCTCTTGACAATATAAAACTGTGGTGTGGCCAAATGAAATATGTTCTGTGAGAACAGGCTACTGCCCAGCACTTAATGTAAATGTTTCCGAAGTGCTGGTGGTAGATCTGCTCTATAAAGTATCCAAGGCCTGCGCAGGGAATGCTAATCCCTGCTGGCCTCCAGCAGAAAAAGAAGAAATTTAAAGACTAGGAACATTCTATGAGCGTGAGTGGAAAAAACAGTTTTTCACAAATATTTTTTCACAGATTGAGAGTAGTCTGCGCTGCCTCCATGGCTTTCCTCAAACCTTCAGACTTGACTGCTCGTTCTCAACACTGAATCTGTCATCTCAGGTGAATCCAACATCCACCTTATCAAGTTAAGCCCCATTCCAAAGGGCTCATCAGGGTGTGCTGATGAATTTCCTTGTTCAGGGCTGTAATGCCTGCAGTAATCTCCTTCTGTTTTGTCAGTGTAGCTACTACAATGTGTGCATCCTGACACACATTAATAATGGTTCATGTTTAAACAAGTCACACCAGAGCCCTAAAAAGAGTGTGTAGCTGCATATTCTTCATCAAGTTAAGCCCATATGGAACCAGAGATCATGGAGGCCATGAACTACATGAAAATAGACATGTTTGCTCTGGCAGGAGGGGGCTTTTCCCTGAGGACCAATGATCACACCTAAGAGTGAGAAGATTTTGTTTCTTCCAGCCCCTTCCAAATTAAATTAGTAAATCCGAAGTCAAGATAGACAAGATTGCTAATGCTATTAGACAGCTGCTTTCTCAGGAGTGGGATCACTATCAACGGAAAGAAGTCAAGGGAAGTTTTGCATTTAGAATGCAAGATTTTGTTTCATTAAAAAGAATGGAAAAATGCAAAATTATTCCAAATATTGCAATTATGCCACAAAACCTGTGTTTCTAAAAATGCATAGAATCTGCAATACTGTCAGTAACAGGAAGCTTCTTTCTCCAGCTAGGATAAACTGAGAGACATGGAGTGCTAGTCTCTTCTGTATCTGTTACACTGCCACAGCTTCACTGACTGCAGCAATTATCCCTGATTGACACCTAAGTGAATTAGAAACGTGCGCTGCACATCTTAACTGCACATGAATTATAGCATTGTGCTAAGCAACAAACTTGGAAAGCCCTTTTTTTCACCCAGTGGGCCTTTTTGGTGTTTCTTGAATGTCGTTAGACCATGAGCTGAATTTATAAAATCCCATACATGATATCACATCAGCTGTTGTAGCATGTAATTAGCTCTATTTCATATCTCAGACATTTCATCGTGTTTTGCAAGGAAGCGTCATCAAAGTGGATTTTGGCCATGTTTTTTAAGCTTTTTTTTTACTTTCTGAATGTGTGCAACCCCTGCAAATACCTGAAAATGGACACTGTGGGCAGTCAGCCACAACTCCACAGTTGTGAACACCATGTGTTGGGGATCTCATGAGTTCAGACGCCTACAGCTTTTTTCCTCTGGAACTGAGCACCCAGTCGTACACACCAGGCCAACGGCACTCCCCTAAGCCATGTGTCTCTGTGTCTATACAGAGAGGCCAGTGTCCTGGACAGGAACATGGCAACCCTAAGTGGCAGCCACCATGCGGCTGTAGTCTCCAGCACCAGCAGGTCTTGGCTGCAGAGCAGAGAGGCGGGCTGAAGTCTGAGGGAAGGAACCAGCTCTCCTACATTGCAGAGTTAACTCAACATGAGCTGGTATGATGGCCCTCTCTGGAGTCCATCCCCACCCACAGGAGTTGCCCTGTCGGGCTGGGAAAGGGCTGAGAGCTCAAGTCAGATAGCCAGTGGAGGTCCAGACAAGCTCCCACCTCAGGCAGTAGCCCCAGCATCCTGCCATGGGACACTGATCCCCTCTTCCAGCCTGGCTGATAATGCTTCCTGTCATCCCATGCTATCCCTTGGCTAAACATGAGGTTAACTCTCCAGAACAGACCTTGTGCTGTGCTGGGAAGCTCCTGCACCCAGGAAGCCTTGGCAGGGTGAGAGGGCCTCATTGCCGGCCTGTGACAAGCGAGCTTGAGCTTGAGGTGGCATCTGTCCTACCACAGGTGCAGCACCAGGTGGTGCCAAGCTCCTCTGCCATCCCCACCACCGCCCCGTCTGCCTGCACTGGTCCTTGCAGGGTGGCTGCAAAGGTGAGGAAAACACTGAGCAGATGCAGGTGTTATACTTCTCCTCCAAGCGCTTTTGGGTGGCCTTGCTAATTTGTGCTACCCTGCATCCCTCAGGTTCAATCTGCTGTCATCTCACGTGCTGAGGTCCTGCTCAGCAGCTTGACTCCTTGGCTAGGATCTACGCTTTGCCCCTGTATGGAGTATCTTCAGTATTTCCCTTCTTGGTGAAATAAAAGGTATTTGTTATCTTGCTGTTTTCCATCTGACCCATAATTTACAATAGACCATAGAGAGTTCGGCTGGGCCCTTAGGATGTCTGAAACCTTTACAGTAAAGAAAATAAACCAGACATATCAGACTGCCCAGTGAGGACACTTAAAATTAGCCACAATGATTTGAAGAAATGTATTTATACAACAAAAGAAAAATTAGTCTATGGGATTTTTTTTACCTTTTTTTTTTTGACAGTCACCAAAAACATTTTTTAATTATTGTGAATTTGGGGAAAAAAAACCATCTTATTTTTAAATAGATAATTAGAAAAAAAAAGTCGATGCATTTTCCATATGCTACCAGCTGAATTAATTTTCTCCTCCTCTTTTTCCTTTTTTCTTTTTCAATGATGAAATTGAAAAATCAGGTATTTGCTGAGCTGTGCTGAACAGGTTAACATATACATTGCTTTTTTTTTCTCACACGTGTACCTAGCAGAAAGGCATGGATTAAACAAAGTCCCTTTCCCTAATTTCATGTAATCCTCACTCATGCACAATCATCTCCATTGTTTCTATAGGATGTTAGTCTGGATTAGGAAAATAGGAGCCTGCACAGCAAGGCCAATGGTAGAAGGAAGCTTTTGAAACTGAAAATGTTGACAGTGTTCTGGACCATTTTCAGACCTTCTTTCACAACGTGTCTGTGGAGCCATCATCTCACAAAGGGGTTTTTGTGTTTTATACCTAGAGGTGCCACTCGAATCAGTGACGCTACCCAGGGAGAAGTTGAGATGTTTTCAAAATGAGGTAGACATGTATTTTAATATGACCTACATATAAAAGAGGAACTAAACGATAAAAGCGGCATGCTGAGAGGTCTTGTTCAAGTGGAGTTTTCTCTCTTTGGGGAGAAACATTTAAGGTATTTACTTCTTTAAGATCTTATGATAGGGAGTTCAATCTGGGGAAATGTGCCAACCAAGTTTGGTTTCTAAATCAAGTTTCAGTCCTTGTGACTTCAGCTCCGCGGATCCGTGTCTGAACAACAGGCCCCAACACACTGCACAGCCCAAATGGAAATATATTCAAAGCTGACAGTTCCTGCTAGTTTACAGCCACAGGCTTGTCAGATTGAACTTGAAATCTGACCCGAGCAAACTCAAAATTCATCCCAAATTCTCCTAACGCTGCCTGATGAATTTTGCCTGGCAGCAGGTTTTATTACAAGGGGATTTCTTAAAGTATGAGAAGTAGCTCCAAGCCATTTCAATAACAGTAATTATTTCAATGTTTCCTCGTTGCTAGACAGAACCCAGACTCTTGGAACTGTGCAAAAAATTAGTAATTTTGTGTCAAGTCAGCATGAAAATGCTTTGGATTTCTCACAGAAAGGAGCCTTGTGTGAAGTATGTTCAGGACTAAACGAAATGCTTTGTTCGGTCCAAAACAAAATGTTTTGTTTCATGCGGGGGAGTTTTTATTCTTGCAAAACGAATGTGGGTCAGTCCTATTTAGAAAATCTTGTTTCAAAAGATAACTTCCCTTACTTGCACAAACCTTATCATGGGAGGGGAAGGTGGGAGGTGTGTGTGAAACTTCAACAAATTTGACTTCATTTGTAAATAGTTTTTTTTCATCTGAAACTGTTTATTTTTTAGGTGAATAAACATTTCTACCAAACTGTTTCAGTTAGCTCTACCTGGAGTCAATATGAGGTGTAAGCATTCATCATTCTGCCAATTGCAATGAAGCCCCGTGACTGGTGGCCCTGTGGGGTTTACCTGGGCTATCGATGATATGGCAGACCTGCTGGAGGACTGCTAATTGCTTGACTAAAGCTGTTTTCCTGAGGTTTGGGTTGAAATGAATGAGCAGGTCTGAAAGGCTCATGGTGTAAGGAAAGAAGAACAAGTTCTCTTAGGGCTTCCGCATACCCATCTCATGGACTCATGGACTCATTCCTACAGAGGCTGATAGGGGAATCTAAGGAACGAAGGACGACCTCAGACTTTGCTATTTTTGTTTTGCTTACAATGGACTAGACCTTATTTCAGGCTAAAAATCTGGCCATGAGAAGCTCACTGTGTCAAGGTCAGAAGTAAACAACCACATGAGATTTCTCTGTTCAGTTTATAAAATACCCGTGGCATTTCTCGGATGTTATTTAAACAGCTAGCTACCTTGTTAGCAGATTTATTTAGCGAGGCACCTCCCACGTGGCAGAACTGCAGAAGAAAATACAAATCTGCCCTCCTTTCAAGTTGAAGGGGCTTTTGAAACAAATTTAGCTCTTGCAGCTGCACTTCGGCAGGGAATGAGGAGAGGGTGTCGTGGCCCACACCTCTCCTTGGGGCAGGATGGCTGGAGGCCGCTGAGCGGGAGCGAGCTCACGGCTGGGCTGGTCAGCAAGTTCCCACCAAAGCCACACAATGTACAAATGTCCCCACTCTCAGACATATCGCTGAGGACCTTTAGTTTCACCCCATTGCTTCCAGATGAGCTAAGCTAGGCAGCTGGTGCAAAGCAACACACGGTCGGCTTTATTTTCTGATTTTGTTGACCTGCATCTTAACAAATTTAGTTAGATATAAAAATGATACTGGTGCTCAGAAGAATCAGATAAAACTAACTCTTTCGAAAGTTCATAGTAAACAACATTTCTACCTTTTTTCCCCAAATGATTCATTAAGCACAGTTTCTGTAGCTTTTTAGGCAACCTGGAAGTCTCTGAGGTTGACAAGAGAAAGGGCTGAAAACCAATTCTAGCAGAATCTATTCTTGTCTTTCTCTAATGGCTTATAGATCTTGCTATTTCCATAAATGCTCTTTGAAGGGAAACTATGTGGGATTTTAATGGCTTTTTGAGTTCGTGTGGGTGTCACTTGCTTTGATGTATGCCAGATACAAAATAACAGTATGACTGAAGGCAACGATCAATGGGGTTTAAGATGAATGGCAAGCACCATGTTGAGGAACACACCTATCCTGGGGTTATTGCACCCTGAACACAGCAGTAGCATTGAGCTACCGCTCTTTTGTGTCTAAGGAAAAGTCTCTCTATTGCATTTTAGTGGGCATACTGAAGATGCATTATGCTTTTATAAGATATTTTTGCCCATTGGCGACATGTTGCTTGTTACCTCAAGCTTGAAAGAAGTGCTTGGGGACAGTGATTGTACTCAAATCTAACTTACAGCCAGATTTTCACAAGCCTTTTGACAGGAAAAAGTCACCTGGAGTTATCTGTCTAAGGGACAGAAAAAATCTAGCAAAGTGTTTTACTGTTGCAATATTCAAGATAAACCTGAGTTGTAACACATGTGGGAGAAGCTCGAAGGCAAAATCATATCGGGAATGATTCCTGAAGAATATTCTGTGAGGAAATAATTAGGTTAAGGTTTCTCTTTCAGTCTGCTTTCTAGTGCTGAGGGATTTCAGCTCTTATTTGTAGCCTGTCCTTTTGGAGTGTGTCACCAGCGAGTGTAGCCTCCCCCCAGCCCAGCCGTACCCACCACCCCACTGAGCACCACATACTCGCTTCTTCCAGCCTAGATCTGTCCATGTGTGTCCCTGCACAAAACACGTCTGTTATTTAAGCCTAGGCTTATTATTTCATTTTTGAAATTATTAGGCCTATTATTTCATTTTTCACAGTTGTGAGACAGAACTTGGTGCAAAAAAACCAGTGCGAAACCAGTCAGTGCCTATGGTCTGCAGAGAGCTGGATGTTTCAGCTCCCTGACACCAAAGGTGAAACTTTGGGAAAAATACTATCTTGCTGGAGTTACTATTTTTGTTGAAACATATCCTTCCCTATTAGGTTTCCATGTATCAGGAACATCCAGACTCTGGTTGACAGCCCCAGTACTTTCAAAGTATCCTGCAGCGGTTTTGTCTTTATCAAGGGGTTAGATGTAACTAGATCAAGGGGTATATATCCCTGATAGGACAAACAAGAACAAATGGGAGTGAGTGGGAGAGTACAGTTTTCAGCTGAATGTGCATAGCCAGGCTAGGCTTTAAAGGTGGGTGCAAGTAGCCACGGAGAAAGCAATTATTGTAGTCACAAACAGCAAATTTTCAAGTCCATCGTTGTGATTACCTGCTAAATATAATTCCTTTACAAATGTAACAAATGGAGAAACCTATACAGCCTTCTGATATGCAGAAGTGTAAAATGCCAGCTCACATCAAACCGCTGAGCCAAATGGAGGTTATGCTACCCATGTTGGAAAGGAAATGTGCCTTATTGCTCTTGGATAAGAATCAAGAAATTATTTTTTTTTACCTGAGGCTTCTGGCTGTAAGGGGTATACCGGGAAGAGCGATATCTGTAATTGGTTTGGGGCTACCTACAGAGACATTCTTGAAGTTCATTTTGACTAGCAAATTATTTGAGTATTTAATCTTCACAGATCCTTGCTAAAAAGAGAACACTGATCTTCTTGTGTAGAGGAGAAAAAGTATTTTGACCCATTTTGTGCAGGTGGCTCAGCTGTTACTGTGTCCATTGGAGGATGGAAAAATGCTGCTAACTGGGAGAATTAACTAAATTTGGGCTGTGATTTATGACTTCTGACAATAGTTCTAAACAAAGCTGACATGGCATATGACCAAGCTGAACTGATTGATCCATTAGTAACCCAGAACTCTCGACCCAGGGAAAAACGTTGATTACATGAAGAAGAGCCTAAAAGGTAGCCCAGTGATTACATCAGCACTGACATCCTTTCCAGCAGATCCTGAGAAGAGGTGAACTTTGTCATCTTAACTTGATAGCTTTTTCTGCGGGTAGCGCCCAATGCATCCTCCTCCTGTTTACCTATTATAATAGATGCCACTGGATTCCTGCTGTATCATTTATTCTCATGAGGCTCTGTACTGCCTGCTTGAATTTCAGTCACTGAAATGATCACTGGTCCTTGCTCTCTGCCAGAGCTGACAATTGAATGCTGCAAGGAAAAATCAGCTCCATATTTCATTTCCATTTCTTTTAATCTCCCTTGCATGCGTTCCATTTACAGTTTAATCATGACAGGGTGCCACGGGCTTGAGCAGAAGAGAGGAGCAAAGAGCTGCCTAGTTGTGAGCAGGTGATGGGCAGAAGACCCTCCCAGGAAAGGAATGTCCTGCTTTTTGTCTGCGTTTTCTGACAGCTGTGTTGATTCTGAGCATGGAGTACATAGGTCACTTTTTCCACGCATACAGCAGCGTGTGTCTAAAGGCTCTGCAGGTGCTGGGCTTTGGGCGAGCTGCCCCAGTGGCTCGGCTCGCTGGAGCACCGGAGGAAAGCTGCAGGGTGAGGCCAGACACGACAAGGCCTGTTCTCGTGTGGTATGACACAAATGCATCACACAGGCCCAAACCTGTGTGGCTTTGACATCCGACTTCAGCTGGGAGACAGCGGAAGTCCTGTGAAGAGGCAGGAGAAAAAAAGGAATAAGAGTTGTTAAGGAGAAGAGCATTGAAGTGCCATTAGGAGTGTCCCCCCCTTACAGAAGGAAAATTTCCAGGAGGCAGTGCTGGCACTGCGATGGGCTGGGGCAGAGTTTGGAAAGAGGGAGACTAGTCACTGCCTTGCGGAGAGATGCCCGCAGACAGCACTTGTCTCTGAAGGGTGCCTTTTACACAGGCGGCCCGGGACCGCAGAGTTGCTGAGCTGGAGCTGGCAAGTCAACATCGTACCAAATAACTGCAGGTTACTCTCATGCCTGGATCCTCACAGCTGCAGGGAATAAGGGAACTGGAGCCTCTGTCCTCCTTCCTCAGCATCTGCAATACCCACTGGGGGATGACACCTGAGCTGGGACAGGGCTGAGCAAAGCCAAACAGCTCCTGGGGAGAGCACATCACGTTTCCCATTGGTATGTATACTTTGGAGAAGTACATTGGCTTGGACAACATTGTTACTGAGGGAGAGTCTTTATTTGGTCCCTACTTATACCTTCCTTGTCCATAAGCAGCAGTTTGACCTCCTGTTTGGAAAGCTTCCACCTTTTAATTTTCATGAAGTCCCACCCATAATGGGGAACTTGCAAGGATACTCTTGGGACGAATGGTGCAGACGGCCAGAAGGACCCGTACCCAAGATGGGAGGCATTGGTCAAGCGCTACTGCCTGTTGTTATCCCTGCCTCCAGCTGTCTCTGCGGCAGGACCTGGCTGCAGCAGCAAGACCTGCACACGTGCTCTTCCACCACAAACATGTCTCCATTTTGTCCCGGAGACAAAACGTCCATCGGATCATAACAGCATGTTGTCACTGTCAGTCACTGCAGCAAAGTTTAACTGATAGGCTGAGAGGGAAAAGGGTCTATCTTCTGTGCTTGCAGGTGGGCTTAGCACAGGCCACGGACGGGTCCATATTAGCTGCTGCAGAAATACTTCACGTTGCAATGGCTCTGAAGAAACTCTTGACAAAAGATCCTGCAGATTAACTGCTCCTCTGCAGGTGTTTGCTGCTGTGGACCCACATGCAGCATTAATCCCAGGTGCCAGCTGCCGTATGAAAGCGCAGATTTGTGAGACAGCTCCTTGGTGGATGGAGTCAATATGAATTACTGACATGCTCCACAAACTGATGTGGAGCTTATTAGAAGCTCTAGAATAGACACCAAAGTGATTCCTTAATACAGAATTTTCCCAGCCCTTAGTTTAGGCAGGCCATGGTGGTTCTGCTGTCACCTCCTCTTCTTCCCTGCTCCACTCCCCCCTCCTGGAGGCAACCTGCAGCCCCCACAGCCTGGCATCGGGGCGAGGCGGACGGAGGAGATAGGGCATCATCTATGTGGTGACACTGCACCTTTTGCTCCCTTACTCTTATCCCCACATCCCACGGCGGTGTTTGTGCCTCTCAGCACTTCTTCTTTAATGAGAGGCAGCACTCGGAGCCCAAGCTCGAGCGATAGGAAATTGTGACAAACAGAGAAGAATCCCATTTATTGTGTTTCCCCCTTCAGTACAAGTGAGGTGTGGAGGAGACATAGCAGTACCACTGTCTGAGGCGAGTGGTTTCCCCAGACACATCCATCCGGGATCTCCTTCGCCTCTGTACTCCCTATCCGAAGGAGAAGAGCATGCTTTCCGGGTGCTCTGAGGTGATAGGGAAGCAGACAATCACACAGGACGGTACTGCAGCTAGTGATTTTATATTAAATGAGATGTGTCGTTTCAGGCGCTGGAAGTGATCCATGCTCATGTGCTCTTCTCGTAATGCAGATTATTATGGTCGTAGATGTTCTTTTTATTACTGTGGGGATTAGGAGCCCTGATCATGGCCCGGCCTTGCATTGTGCTATTTGCGGTACAGAAACGAAATCAAGACAGTCCCTGACACAAAGGGTTATACGAAACTGGAGCAGGAGCACTTGGTTCATACGTTTCAGGGATGGTCCCATTGCTTGTGTGTGGGGCTGCTGAGGAGTGGTGGGTCAGCCGGCAAGACCTGGAACGGGGACTGTTCAGAGGGACAGAGAATGGGGCTTTGCTGCAGGAGATGGGCTTGCTCCTGCCCGCGGGTAAAAACTCAGCAGCGGTTCATTCTTTCCTTCCTCTCTCGTTGCCAAAGGCAGACACCAAGCTCCCCTGGGGAGCTGTAAACGAGTATAATTTGATACAGGGCCCTAAGTGAGCAGCAGCACACTTGGCTTAAATCTATCCCCATTACAGCCAGAGGCAGGCATCTGGGATCGGTGGACGGATGAGCTGATCTTGTGTGGAAATCGCATTGTGCCCCAGCCACAGTGCTCCACTTCGCTGTAATAAAAAGTAATTTGATCAAATATTTTTGCACATTATTCTTCTGTTAGAGTAATTATTTGGTGTGTGCCAGCCGCAGGAATCCTCGCACCTCTCCCTCTGCAGCAGCTGGGACTGACTTCTCATACTTCTGGATACAGGAGAGGCTCCTGCACCAGTAACTGCTGTGTTTATGCCATGGGTAATAGAGGGGAGAAACACTCTCTTCTTTTTCAAGGTGCACATGAGTTAATTTGTGTCCAAAAACTTAAAATAGAGCGTATGCAAATAAAAGAAACCTGAAAATGGTTCTTCCACCTGTTCTGGTTCACTCTGGGGTACAGAATTCCCTCTGCTCGTTTTATGTTTAAACTCTGGAATAAACTAAACACAAGCAAACTAACAAGCAAGGTGCAGCAACCTCACCACGCTTTTCCCCAATGGTTTCATGAAGGGAATACAAAACTATGCCTCACTTAAAATCACCATGAACACTTGTAATATTGCAGATGGAACGTTTGGTTTTTTTTTTTTTTAAATTAATAATACACTAAAATACATCCATTTTGTGAAGGTGCAGAGTTTGGGCTTGCTGCTGTAGAATGCTTCTTAAATTAAGGTTTAGGGTTTTGCCCGCAGCCTTTCCTCCACCCACCCAAAGGGAGCGCACTCCCGAAAAAGGGTGGCCTATGGTGCAGAGTGATTGTTCCTAATTGCATGTCGATAGGCAAGGAGTACAAAACGTACCGCGTCCCTGCCCCTGCAGCTGGTCTCTACGAAACAAAAAGCTTGAGTTACTTATTATTTCTTGGAGAAGTTTGCTCTTTTTCCCAGAGAGAAAATAATTTATTGTCTAACTGGTCTGAGCACTAAATTCGAGTAACGAGGATCCAGCCAGAGGTTCCTATTAAAGGGTTAGTATCCATCATAATTGGCTGATGGGGTGTTTTGAAACTCCATTAATCACCGTGCTGGCAGCAAGCAAATTAGAAACTCTGTGTTCTGCCGCTGACTTCCCATTTCACCAAGTGAGTTAAACACAAAGCATGTGTTACTGGCATCAGCGATTTCAAAAGTGGGTGTTTCTCTGGATGTAAATGGTACTTAATAATGTTCCACCTTTGACTGAAACTACGGCACGCCCTGCCATGAGGTTCTCATCATCTAATTACACTTACTCAATCTGAACTCAGCGGTATCGTGCAACTCGGGCTGGGTCTACCTGCCAGATTAACTCTTCGGCTTGTGTCGGCAGAAAAGCCATACCCCAGGAAAGTGGAGCCGCCTGGCAGGGTGCTGGGACGGGACGGGCTGAGCCAGCCTCACCACCTGCCCCACGGCTGCTGCCCTCTTGGCTGTACCCTTCTGTTTTCCCACCCATTACAGTTATTGTGAAGAAAGGGGGGGGGTCAGTCAGTTGCAGGAACACCGTGTTTCACGCAGACATGACGGGAGCAGTGCCTCGGGGCCAATACACACATGATGCCAGTTGCTGCAGTGGCAGCTCTTGAGCATCGTTTTTTTGATTTATCCACAGAAGCAAAAGCAAAATGAGGTAAAAAGCTCTTGCCAGCTCTAGCAGGACATTTTGGATAGGTAAGAGACCAGCCTGTGCTCCAGGCCTGCTCCAGCCACAGTACTGTGCTCAGGCCCTCAGCAGCTCTCTATACAAATAAATAACACTCCCCAGGGACCATTTTTGGACTCTGAGGCCAAGTGAGGTGCCACAGTTTGTTGCTCGCATTGTCAAATTTTCTCAGTCCCCAAAACAGGGTGGATCATCCCTGGTCTGTGCTTTTGCTGGCCGTTGCCTGGCTGGGAGCTAGCTGGCATGGGCTAAACTCATGCTATTCAGCATGCTCAAAATGTGATGGTCTGGACAGTCAGGGGCCAGAGCCAGCGCTCGTGCCCTGGTTTGTTTTCTGACGTAGATGCAGCCAGCAGTGCCTGATGTGGCTGGGTTCCTCACCAGCCTCAGTACTCACACGGCTGCGGTGGTTCTTCCCCAGGGATGGGTGCGCACAGGAGGTGGGGGCAGAGGCAGCGTTCGCTCCCTGTGGTGCAGGATGAGGCTCCAGTACTCAGTTTCGCATCGTTTTGCTTTCGTAACCGTAACCTAAAAACTCTCCAGGGTGAAGGTATGGAGAGGTACAGACATGGCTCTTCTCAGCTCCACCCCCAAATATTCAAGAGGTGCCTTGGGCGCATTGCTTGGAGCTGCATTCCTGCCCTCTCCTGCGGAGGAGGGAAAAAATGCTCCCAATCCACCTACTCCCACACACGCTGCTAACGGTCCTTTGAGAAAGTTCTGCTCTTGCTCTCAAGGCTTTATTTTCCAGCAGTTTGGGATGCCGGAGAGGAGAGAGAAGCCAGAAAGAGAACAGTGTGTGCTTCATGAGCGTGGATGAGATTTTAACTGATAAGGCTCTCCGCTCTGATCTTCATCTTGTATTTCAGCAGTTGTTTTCGAAGCTAATGAAAACCACAGTGCACGCAGCCAGCAGGCAGGTTCTCCAGAGATTTCCTTCCCTCTTAATGGTTCTTGGTGAGTAAATGCCTTGTCACTGAAAGCCCCCATGTCCTGGCACACAGGAGGGGAGCGTCCTGCCTGCCACGTGCAGCGGCGCTGCTGGCCCCATAGGAAATAAGGCAGCATACAACAAGCTTAGCCCCATTGCCTCTCTGTTCCTATCCTCTGAGGAGGGAAAAGTCTTGACAGAAAGGTGTGAGGCTGCAGAGCTGTCCCTCTTGGATCATTTTAGTTTTAGCCACATAATCACCAAAATAATGCTTCATAATTACATTTTGCATCTTTCATCTCTGTATTTCAGCTGAAGTTATGAATGTTTAATTACACAAGTCTCATAAATACCTTTTGGGGCTGGTTGGCATTCAGATGATACCGGTTTTTCATATCATGTTTGCAGGGACATATAATCGCAGGGAAAATCAGGGCTGCAGAGCGGTACAGGAGTAGCCCCAGCTAAGCCAAGGCAGCCTGGTCTGTGCACAGCCTCATGTGTCCTGCAGAGCCTGAAGGGGTGTAACTGCGTGCCCAACCCTGGGGTAGCCTGCATCTCTCAGTGTCATCCCTCAAAGTAGGGGCCAAACTCTGCTTTCCTCATGGTACACCCCAGCTGCCACCCTGGCATGCACCGAGTGCTGTTTGGTGCTGGTGGCATTCCCAAACATGTAGGGAGAGGAGTGTCAGTGTCAATGCCATGCAAGGGATCGGCCAAGCCCACTGTGCCTCTGGGGCTCAGTGGAGTGCGTTGGCCAAGTATACCACTGACGGTGCCTCTCCTGCCCATCTGAAACAGTAAAACATCCATAAGCCTTTCTTCTTTCCCATCACACACTTGTTTCCAGCAATTTTCAAGCCCTTGTGACAAAGGATTGTCATTGCTGTCACTTTTGTGTCTCTCCTGTTTTTCACCTCTCAGTTGAAAAACAGTTGTTGCTATCCTCATTTCCACTGCCCGGGAAGGTACCATAACTTGTCCCAGGAAAACTCCTTTGCTTGGCATGCGTCGCATGCACACTGGAGCCGAGCGGGGCGTCAGGCAGCAGGTCTGTATTAGGATGGCTAAGTAAGACAGACAGGCCTAATTTGTATCCTCTGGAGAGAGAAAGATCCAGTGTTGCTTTTGGGGTTTCTTTTTCCTGCAAACTCACATGCGTTACGAGAAAAGAGAGTTCATATTTGCTGGCATTTTTAATATGAAAGAACTAATGAGCTCACTTTGCCATCTGCTCTGTAGCGCGCAGCGAGGGACGAGCGAGTCAGCTTACTCATTATACTGATCACCGGGGTGTAAAGGGCTCGGAGGAGATGGCAGTCCTGCCTTGCGGTCCTGGGCACAAGCACAACCTTATCGGTGTGCGCTGCAGAAGTGCCCAGGGCTCTATTTAAATCGGGAATGTGTACTGCATCCATTTCAGCAAAGGCCCAGCTGCAGCAGGTGGGCACTCGACCAAAGAAGGCGCTTTTATTGCCATATGATGAAAGTTAAGCTCCAGTGCCTCTTGAGCCCTTAGCCATGGGCTGGCAACCATGACGCTGGAAGAAACCTGCTGCAAAGAAACTGGGAACCTGCAGTAGTAGAGACACATTTTACTTACACGGGTAAACATGTAATGCAGTGAGTGCAGAGCAATGAAACAGAGTTAATGGCATGCAGAAATGACGAGCAACAGTAACATAGAAGTCATTAACTGTGTGATCATGTAGGTAACGAGCAAGAGAGACAAAGCATTCATTTTCAAAACTGAAGATTTATGGTAAGGGTTGCTCATAGGTGGGCAGCATATTAGGAAAGAAATCCTATCTGGCAAAACTCAGAGACTAAGTTTCAGGGGAGATCTCAGGGCATTTGCAGGTGGAAGTTTCAGCACCGATGGATGCTCATTGCTACAACCCCAATGTGAGCCACAGCCCTCCCCAGAATCTTCTTTCTTCCTACCTCATCGCTAATACAAAATCTTTTTAATCTATCTGGGAAGTTCCACTGGTTTTAATTCCAAATAATCTACAACTATAAAGGTAATCAATATTATTATTGATATTAAATCATTTTGAACTGTACAAAGTTATATTATCCTGTATCAGGTGACAAGTTTATCTACTGGCCGTTTGTGATAAGGCAATCTTGCTAAACACTGCCCACGGAAAACCCAGGGCTTACTTCTTAACCTTCTCACCTCCGATATTTTTTGGCCACCTTATTTCCTATATCTTAACTAAAGCTAAGGTGGGAAAATATTGTCTATGTCTATTATTCCAGTGTTGCTAAACCACAGTTAACATAAAACTTCTAAAGCCATCTTTCATTGTATTTAGTAAACAAGTATCTTAACAGGTTTAATCTGTCTTGTGTATTTAATATACTATAGCCTGCTGCAACAGTGAAGATTAAATCACGCTTGTACGCAGCAACAGAAAAAATTTCGTTGCTCAAGCCGAAACCACTGGTAGGAGAGAAGTCAGAGCTGGACTCCTGGCAGCAACGCCATTTTACGGACTAACTGAGAGGTGCTGGCCGTGCTCTGAAAAAGCAATCTGAGGAAGCCGTGCCCCACTGCCAGCTGCCTCTTAAACAACAGGAGGCCTCGCAGGCTGCTGGCTGATCGCCTGGGGGGACATGCCTGGCGGTGCCTTGCTCTGGGAGGCAGGCCCTTATGTCCAGGGGCCCATGGGCTCCCAAGGGCCTCCGGCAATGCCCAAACCAACATTTTCTGCCACTGTACTGGCAGTTTTGAGATCTGCTACTACACCCAGTGCTTTGCTCTTTCCAAATCTGCCTCCGAATGTGCAATTTTTACACAAACACACAGTAACAATCAAGCCCAGGAAATACAGCGGGAAGCATTTGTGCTGACATCCTGCTCTTACCAACACAGGAAAATGGCATTTCTGAGATTTGTCCTTATAGTACTGGGATTATGCTGAGCAATGGCCGGGCTCTCTAGTCATGACAGCGATGCTTGTTTCCTTCTCTTTCAATATGAACGTGCACGTTTTAAGAAGGAAGGTGGACCCCCTGCAGCATGCTTTGTACTTAGTGTCTTTTCAGGTATTCCTGCACTAAGGCGTCCATGTCACGCCTCTGTTAGCTGGTAGTGCAGGGCAATGAGGGGAACTGCTGGCCTGAACCATCAGTGCTGAGCATCCCGTGGCCGCATTAGACATGCCAATGCCTTTATGTTAGATTAGGCAGGGACCCGTATACAGTAGCAGTGGGAGTGCATCTTACTGCTCAGTTTCATCTGAGACCCCTCTGCAGTGTAAACCAAAGAGCAGGCAGCAGCCATGATCAGGTTGGCTTCAAAAGCACGGACCTGACCTCATTTAAAACATTTAGGATGCACCTGTAGGTTTAGGCTAAAGCTAACCTGGAAACCAGGTCTGGATCTAAACCCAGACTTGGGCCTATCTCCAATTTTAACGTTTAGAGGCCAAGAGGAAGAAGGCAGCACCAGAAATTGTCTGACTAGAGTTTTTAGAGTATTAATGAAATTTACTTGTCTGCAGGAAAGGTACTGAAAAATTATTCTCAGGACCTTTCCGTCATTTTAGCAAAAAAATTATTTAGCTCTGTTCTTACTTGTGGACTGTCATGGATGGAATTATTTGACACCATTATGATTTAGCGCAATTCAAAATTTATTAGTGATTTGAGGCAGATCAAGAGGTTGAATTTTAGCAGCACTTCATTATTAACTAATTTAAGGATTTACAAGATAATTTAACAAAACAATCGAACAGTGACTTAATTACAGATTAAAAAATGACAAGATTCATACTAACTTACTAGAAGGTATCCCAAATCAATACATCTAGAAGGCATCCCAAATCAATACATATGCATATGAGCACAAACATACAAACACACACCACTCAAGGGGTCGTGCACACACACACACATGCGAGTCTTTAACTGCTAGGACCAGTGGGCGACTCCAGTGAGCTCTCACGGGTGCCCCTTTCAACTCCTTACACACGCACAGACAAATGGACAGCAAGTATGTGAATCCAGTAAAGTATAAGAACACCCACACTTGTAAGAGCTAATGTGTATATTAGAGACACATGGATAGAGAGGTGGGTGAAAGAGAAGCTAGCCTATAGTTGAAATTTCCCTCTTCTTGAGTTTGGAGTAAATAAATACTCGCGATGCATTGGCATTCCTCAGCGGGCAATAACCGAGACTCGAGAGGGTTGACTCACCCTGGACTTTTAATCCTTAAATTATCTGCCTGAGCAGCATCCCACCTCAGGGGAGATGCTCGTCACAGCCGACTGCAATCCAGGAGAGCTCAAACGGTCTTGCTAGAATCACTATGTATAGGGTTCAAGATAACTGACTTTCATCAGGTACTTTTCCACTCCAGCCCAACTCAGACAATGGGATATTCTGGTGTTTTCCACCAGCTGCAAAAGCCCAGAACTTGCTAGATCTTGAAGTTCTGGTATCATCTCTCTCTTTGGGCCACGATCCATATATTGTCAGGAGTGATCAATTGATCGATTACCATTATTGTTGCCACGTGATAGGAGTCACAGGAGCCAGGTGCACTAAGGGGTTGGCATAACATTCTGGTTGTCACCCTTCACTTTCTTTCTTTCTTTTATGTTGCACCATTATGTGTCCCACGTGTTAATGGGTTGACGTAATGTTCCGGTCCACTGTATTGTCAGGTGGCCCAGGTCAGGGGTGGAAACCAGGCCAAGAACCAAGTGGCCTAAAGCTGGGGGGGAAGGGATTGCACCACCACATGGACCTATTACATAGGCTTGCTCCCTTCAGTATGAATAGCTGGGTCCTGAGTTTAGTTCAGCCACTTCATGAAGCTACCCCAGGCCTGTGTTTAGTGGGCAGAGAGGTTAAGTCAGAGCTCCTTTTATGACTGTCATATGCACTCTTACAGCTTCTTTGCTTTCCACCAGAATGTGGGGTAATCTGACAGATTTTATGGATCCCCTGTATTTCTGTTATTGCCCTTTTAATGGATTCCAGCTATTAATTTGAAATTGAATCTGCCTCATCTTAACTCTACTCCTATACATTTAAAGTATACTTCAAAGTTCATTAATGAGCTTCAGTAGCCTTAATAAACCCAGGCTGTGCCATAATTACAAATGTCTAAATCACTCACTCTGAGTAGTTCACATCTTTGCATTCAAGTGCAGATACTCAGAGGCATACTGCTGCTTACAGATGCAACCGCACGCATTCATGCTCATTTCTAGGGCTGCTCTCAGAGTACTTATGGACAGAGTGAACTCTGAGCCATGGAGTTGTTTTAGTGGAAACACAGATGAAATCATCTTTCACCTCTAGGTCACCAGTGTGATTCCATCAGAAAACAGCACTGCTGACTGAAAGTTTTTGGTCGGACACTGAGAGCTTAAGAAACCCCATGATCTCAGCACAGCTGTTAATAGAAAGCAAACCTAGCACTAACTCATGTCACTTTTGGCAGCCACAGCAGAAAGGCCAAACTCCCAAATCAGCATGGGGGCTGCACGGCTCTTTAAGCCCAGAGGTGGCTCCACGGTGGGCAGTGCATTATCCTGGCAGGGTGGAGATTGGAAAAACTTGCGTGGCAACCCTTTGGACTATCCCTGTCCCTGGGTTAAGAGGAGGTCACTTTTCATCTCATTCCACAGGCTCACTACTTATAGAAAAGGAAAAATATAGGGAATAGTGGCCACTTGCAACATTTATTGCATGTATTAGAACAAGCCGAATTCTGAAATAAGGGGCCGAATTCTGAAATAAGGGTTTGAACCTCCTGGGGCTGGATCTGAAACTTATTCGTTTCATTCAATCTGTGTTCAGGTAGAAATTCCCAGTGAGCTGACTAGAAACTGCACCTCCGCAAGAGCTAAGGACTTACAAAAGTCTTCAGAGTTTGGACCCTTCACAGCAAAATTTGCCTTCTCATTTCGCTGTTAAGATGCCTGACGTACTTTCTCTTATTCATTCTGCTGACATGGAAAAAATAGTCCTCTTCTTTGGACTGATCCATCCACACTCTTTTGCTTGAAAATCAGGGCAAAAATTAAATGCCCATCCCTCTGCTTACCAGCGTTGTGCAGGAGAAGAGAGATCGACTGCTGCTGCTGCTCACAGAAATGTAAAGATGTGAAGCTACCAATTTGTAATGATGATGCAGGCACAAGGAGCATGAATTTGCAATTCTGGCCTCTCCAAGGCCTTGTCTGCACAAGGCGAAGGTGCCAGCAGTTTTCTTCAGCTGGCTGAATGGAAAGGTGAAAACAAATGTGACAACCTGTCCCTGCCGAGAGAGGGAAGGTAAGGGTTAGAGAGATACATTATACAATAGGGAGTTTATTCTCATACCACATTCAGATCAGGGCACCTAGTTATCACAAAGTTGGCAAAACAAAGGGCACTGTAACAGGGAAGAAAGATGCCTGCAAAGAAGTCAGTGAGAAGGACTGGGAGAGCTAAATCTACAGAGTTAGGGTGGGAGCCAAGGTCTATAAGAACTCCCAACAGGAATTTTTTGAGCACCAGAATGAGGAAGGACTGATTTCTTACAGATGTGCAGCTCAAGGTGGGCAATACCCTCGGGTAGCTAACATGCAAGCCACTGAATAGCTATGTTTCCATAACATCCGAAAGAAATTTCTCAGCACTTGTAAGGGCCCTTTCTAAAGTGCAGTCACTGATAGCTAATAGGGAGTGAGCTCACGCTGCAGCTTTGACTCAGGACTCTTGTCTTTTTCTCCGAAGTCAGTTTCCATGAAACCTGTGAAAACTTAATATTTTAATCTGTTAAATATGTTTGAAACTGGCCAATCAGTTCAAAAGTCTGTAGGGACACACACACAGGCACAGATACACACACAGACACACACACAGACACACACAAAACAAGGCACAGCTTACGCCTTGTTTCTGAAGAAAATGAGGTTAAAAAAACTTCAGGATGTGAAAATGAAAATTCTGATTCATGAAGCAACCAAGGTCATTGGTTTCCCTATTGGGACATATATTTGAGACATCTTGGCCATGCCCTTAGCCATGACAGCCTTTCGGTTGCTTCATTCCGTGGTCCAGCACAGCCGTCACTCAGGCAGCAGTTCCCATCATGTGCCTAATAATGTGCAGCTGAGTTTGTTTAGGCTTCATACCTTAAAGGAAGGTCTTTTATGTCTTAAGAGAGGGAGAGACTTTGTGTGTGTGAAGCTAGGAGAGTGAAGAGGTTGCTTAATGGCTAACCTGTTTGATCAATGTGAGTTGTACCGTGAGCACACTGTTTGGGGAACTCTTGTGGAGGGAATGCTGCAAACAACTTCTAAAAGATTGGGCTTTAATGTGGGTTAAGCCCTCTGTAAGAGGGAGGGGTTGGTATTCATGGGTGAGCCCGTAATGAATGTGCCTGTCTGATGCTGGCCTTGTTGAAGGCCAATTCAGAAGATGAATAACTTTTGTTAAAGTGAATGGCAATGTAATTGCTTCCTGAGGAAAAGTGTTTGTGTGGGTGGTGGGAAGGGTGGAGGTGATGATCTCAAATAGGGCAAGTAAACGGTAGCTCTGCTCTGTTGTCCAATCCAACAGACTCCAGATGAAGTTAAGAAAGGGAGTGATTGGGCTGGCTCCCTTTCTGAAGCTTCCCAACAGTTAGACACAACATATTAAAGTCAGTAGGTAATCTTCAAATGTGGTGGTTAGTCTCCAGTGTTGAGGCCCCCTGCAGCTGCAGAAAGGTTGGGAGGTGGCAGGGTGAAGTAAAGAACCGCATGAACATCCAAGAGCAGCTGATTTAGTTGGGCTCATGCAGCTTTGCCTGTTCATCAACCCAACAGGTACTCAGTGTTCATTGACTCATCTGAGAGAAGTGTTAGCAATATGTGGCAGGCAAAGCAGTAACCCCATGCTGCAGTTGGATGCTTTTTTGTCTGTGCAGTCCCCCAGTGACCCCAGACAGCCAGAACAAGTCCCTAGTATGTTTTCTTTATTGGGTTTTGGTGTTGACTCAGACTAGAGGAGTATAGTAAGTAGCCTCATAGTCATAGTAGCGTAGTCATAGTAGCAGCTTCACACTTGAATGTGTCTTCCTTTCTTATTAGCACATGTATAAATGGGGAACACGAACTATAGAATTATTCTTAGCTGCTTCTCTCAGCAAACTGTTTCTTCCAACCCAATATTACTTCCTCCTGCACCTCCTTTTCTCCATTCTTTGTTGTCTCTACACCATCTAGCTAATTTTAAAACCATATTCAAGCCCTGCTAAGATAAAGGAAACGTGTTCAAGTGGCCATCCATGGGAAGGGAAGGGAACTATACTTCATGGAAGAGTTACCTTATGCAATACTGGGCTTGGGTGGTTGGTTTGGTTTTTTGAGCTTTCCCCATGGGTGACTATGAAGGGCAAATGGAAGATAAACTTTCCCTGTGGTGAGATGTTGCCCTACTCCACCATCCTGAGTGGATTTTGTTCATCTCTTTTGCTGTCGGTCACTTCTGGGCTTGGGTGCTCCTTGCTGCCTGTGAGGAAATCCATCAAATACTGTAAGACGGATGTTGGTGATGCACAGACTGCCTCTTAAAAACCTGGAGAGGGGGAAACTCACACAGGACAAGAAAAAACAGGTAGTAACTGGGTCTTTACACGGGTCTTTTCTCGCCTACAGTTGAAGAAATTGGATCTGAATGAGTGATGTTTGTCTAACAATTCAGGAGAAGCTGAAAGTGAATCTAGCGCCCCTGTATGCTCTTCTGGTGGCTCTCCTATAAATCACTTGATCAGCCTCTATAAAAGCATTATGCTTGCCTCTGCCATCTGTAGACATCATGCCTTAGGGCTGTGCTGCTGGAATAGCATGCACCTTCCTCATGTAAGCACAGCCCTGGCCTTAACTCCCACAGACACACATGGATATATATTGTGCTTTCAGACAGGGAAACACGTTCCTGGCTACAGGCACCCAGGGGTACCAAATTGCTGATGGGGCGACTCATACCACAAGATACTCGACCAGAAAACCCACCTGGGCCCAGCACACATGATAAAGTGTTCAAGATTCCTGCCTGGCACAGCAGTATTTCTTTTGGACAGTTTTCTTCACTGCCAGTTTGGGAAAAATGCTAAGTAAATAGGCCTCAAGCAGAGTCCGGTTCATGCAAGGGCTGGCAGTTCTGATAACCGTGCTCGCTCTCGCAACTCATATGCAGAAAGCCTGTCTCTACATGTTGTATAGTCATTTCCACTGCAGCCATAGGAGAATAAAGTCTCTGCCGTGTTAGCCTGCTGGTGTTTGATCGGCACCTTGCACTGGGATGTGTGATTGCAAGGGTGATGCTGCGTGATAGGAATAAGAAAGTGAGAAGACAATTTGAGGAAGCCCCATAGGACATAGAAGGTAGTGGTGTTGCTCCAGCTCCTGGGAACGCACTGGAATGGAAAACTCCTCTCTGGTGCTGGGAGGAGTGTACAGCAGGCTGGGCAGGGCAGGGAAGGCATGGCCACACCACGCACTGCTGCTCCAGAGCTGCAAGCAGCAGAGCCATCCATGGTTATGCTTCACGCATGCCACTGAGGTCTGTGGAGCAAGAAGCTCTTATGTGGCTGCATTGCTTCCAGCACAGTGGCGCTTTGTACTCACGCTGCAGGCATGCTCTGGAAAAGGTAATATCAGGAAGGCTCAATCAGCTCTGGTGTGTTCAGTAGCCTCAACTCATCACAATGAAAGCAAAAGATGGTGGTGTGTTCACCTGTTCATCCTCTTGTCTCCAGTGATAACAGCTCTTTCAAAATATGCATGAAGCTCCAGGCTACTGGCTAAATCCATCCTTTCTCTCCTTCATTCCTATCTAGGTTTTAACTATGGCCGTGTCTGAGATTCTTCTAGGTAAATATCCTGTGACAATGACTCCCTGACAGCTTGTTAACCAGTGAAAGCCTGCAGTAGCCCACAGTATAGTGATGTTTGGAAAGGGGTGGAAGTGTGGCTGGTAAAAAACGTCCATAGGTAGTCCCCCCCAAGACGTTTCGGGAGGCTCAGAAGAAGAAAGAGGAGGGTCTGCTTCATACGGTGCCTTGGTAAAATGCAGGACACTGACACAGGTTGTAAACCTTTACCATTTAGTACATGAATCCAAAAAACAATTAGAGAAACACCAGGGGAAGGGATGATGGGGAGAACCCCAATACAAAGAAATGGCTTTGGGTTCTGGAAACCCCAGAGCCCCAAGCTGAGTTTGAGAGAATATGCACAGAAAGTATCTCTGCTTGTTCTCTTCCTATCTAGATATCTGCAAATGCTGTGTAAGATACTGGCTGGATGGACATTTGGCTATCCTTATGTTATGTTTTTATGTAAATACAGCTGCCTTTGAATGTTAAAAGCCACAAAAAGAAGGTGACAGCCTAAATCCAGTGGGTTGTTTCTATTTTACCAAGGTATTGAGAATTTGAGCCAGAGGAGGGAGAAAAGCTGAGCTTTCCTTTGCCCTGCATATGTAATTGCTGGGTATAGTAACCTAATGAAAAGAACCAGTGCAGGAGTTTAGAAGGATTAGCAGCCTTAAATGCCACTTACAGTGAACCACAAAGTGCTGAAAACTCTGCACAATCTTACCAGCATGTCTCTGGCTGTCCTGGAGGAAATCTCCTGGCCTGTCTGAGAGCAAATCCTGGAAATTCCTGTGTGCTTAACAAACAGGTCTGCTCACAATGTGCCAGCCTGCTTGTTCAGAGGGTGTTGGAGATAGGGAGTGGTAGATACTGAAGTCATTGGCATGAAATAACGTACCTGGCATTCGTGGGGGGCTGATGTTGCAGCCATTCCCCTTTCCCCAAGTATCCAGGCAAGAGGTGAGCCATGGTCCAGCCCAGACATGCCGTGCAAGTGGTCTGGCAGCATATGTTGGTGGACTTTTGTGACCCTGACAAGCTGACGGAAGCACTCGACTCTTTAACCAAACTAGCAGTAGTTTGGTACAGACTCCAAAACAGGTAAAGGCCTGAGCCGTAGCTGGGCCAAGAACTCCTCCAGTTTTAATCTGTTCTCTGAAAACCCGCAAAGTAGTAGAGTGACACAGTGAGCATCGATGTATATGAGCTTGGAACACCGATCATGCGATTAACACATGAATTGCAGGTGGCTTTTCCAAGACCCATTTATCAAGGAACAAAGGCGGCTGTGGGTACAAGGAGTCTCATGCATACCTTTCCCATCGCATGTAATTTGACTAAGAGCCAACCACTTTATTCCATAAGTATGACAGCTTAAGTGAGCCTTCTTTGAGCTCTCTCTGCTAGGCAACGTGGCTGCATGGCGGTGATTTCCCCTTGACCTGGGACACCTCTCAAGGTTATTCCTCGAGGCAGAGAGACCTTTTACTAATGGCAGATCTTTGGTAAGTGACTGAGAGCATGTTGAATTAATACTAATGAAACATTACTAATCCCTGTCGATATTAAATATTAATTATTATAAACTCTGAATAGATAATTCCATTAGACATAAACTGTTGTCCAAGTCTGAGACTAAGATTGGACTTGGCCGCACCTCAGCTCCACCAGGAGTTTGGAAAGCGAAGGAGTCCACTCTGAACCTCATGACTCAATTGGAGGGGTCTTCCTTAGCCTTTTGCATCTCTGCTCTCTGTGCTCATCATTCTAACTTGATTCTAACTCAATTTTCTTTTGTATGTTTCTTCTGTGCAGTAAATTAATAAGGGGAACCTTGCCATCAAACTTATTGAACCTTGGTAAACAACTGTTGAACTTCACTAAATTCCATCAAATGTATTGAACTCTGTTGAATTATTATTTTCACCTCAATAAGACACACTGCTGCTTCTCTCTTTTGAGTGAGGTGCATTCTGTTCTTTCGTGACACAGGCATGTGGCAGGGCTGCCAGACTCGCACCCAGGGCCCAGGGAAAGCCACCATCATATGGCTGAAGCAGTCTTGGACTCTTCCTCTCATGTGTAGAGAGACTGGGACATGCATGGTCTATGCTGCATACTAAGCTTCAAATTGGCCTTAGTTTAATGAAAGTTTGAGACATGAGAGGAAGGGTCAAATCCAGAAAAGTATGTTTAGAAATGTAACTACACTGTCTTTTTCAAAGTTGTAATCTGCTAATTTCAAAGTGGAACCATGCCTGAAGATACCCAGCTTTCTGAATTGAGGGCTAGTGTTAGGGCTGGGCATAGTGTTAGGCTGATACATCCCTCCCTATCTATTGCACTCTCTGCTGCCTTCGAGGGGTGGGTAGGGAAATTGGCGGAAGTCCTTCAGAGAGAAAGAAGAGTTTAGAATGAAGGCACAGAGCAATAAATTGCTTTATTTGTACCGTGTTTGTAATCTCTAGGTAATCCCATCACTGCTTGCACAAAAGCAGCAGGCTGACATGTCATATTACCACCGTAGAGGTGTGGCAGCTGCAGCATCAGCTGTCAAGGCAGAATTATTTTGTGGTTTCTCTGAGACCACAGGCTCACCAGTACTCCCTCTGATTGTTTCTGAGGCCTGAATAAGTAGTCCTAACACATCTTCAGGTGAAGTGAGGAGGTGGAGGAAAGGGGGCAATATGATGAGAAGAGCAGCTCTGAAACCTGCCCCCTGCCTCAATGACTCAAAGAGAAGACCAGTTATCCAAGCTGAGTGGGGGCACGTCCTCAGGAGCCTGGGGGGAGAGGTCACAGCAGCTCGCAGCTGGAGCCTGAGTCATCTCAGAAGCAATTCCTTCATCTGTTAGTTGCATTATCTGTAAATGAGGTATCTCGTACAAGGCTTGTACAACACGCCAGGGTTTGTGGTAATCAGCTATGGGGCACATCTCATGCTGCATTTAAAGACTAATTTTAACAGTGATGTGTCTCATTCAAGCAGATGGCATATTTTGTGTTCAGTAGGACATGTTTGATGCCATGCAGCCATAATATATTTATCAGAAGGGAGCATATTGTTTGTGGAGCTTTTCTTCTGCGCTATAGCACTGTTCCTGACACTTAGTGCCTAAACCCATTTTGTACGCATCAAAATTCTTAGTGCTAAATTTCTCTGCAGCCCATAGAGGATCCAGAACATGAAGTACCAGGCTGTGGAGGCCAGTAAAATGGAGATGCACGAGAAGAGGTCCAGTAGTGAGGTTCCTTCAGGGCTTTTACTTGGACATCGCAATTGGAGGAAGAGGGTTTCAGTGCTTTGCTTGTGGTCTCCAGACTAGGTATTCCAAAGTCTAGCCCCATCTCATGGGGTTGCTTGAAGACCAGCTTATTAATCTTTGGGAGAAGCTTTATAAAAGCGTTAAGGTCTTTTGACTAAAGGCCCTCTAGGTATAAGGTATTATTATGATGCTATGTAGTCATAGAGATTTAATTGAAGGTATTTAACTGCAGTGGCTGTAAAACAATTGAAATTATACTTGACCTCCTCTGTGGAGCAATGCTTTTAGACAGATTAATAAGGTAGCTAATGCTTAAATTCTTTGTGCCTTTCCTGATGTTTTCTCCAATACACTTAATGGAGTTTTCACAATGCAGCCAGATTGGCAGGTATAAGGAATTCTAGTAATTATGCCCCCTAAACTCCTTGTACTTCTTTCCAACTGATTATCTCTAGGATCGAAATAAGCATGAGAAAAACTGTCTGAAAAACTGTCTCTGGAATAACACACAATCTGGCCTGAAAAAAAAAAATAATCAATGAATAAGTGGTTTACCAAGTAAATCAGGGCCAAGGCAGAGCTCCAATAGACTCTTACTTACAAAGCCCTGCATGTGCGTCTTTACAGGTTACTTATTCAGTCACAGGTGTAGAAATTCATGTGGTCTCACAATTTAAGAATTAATAACGGGCCAACCAAAGAGGCTTGTTAATTTAGTCTAGATGCTAATCTGAACTTCAGTTGAACCTACTTGCTCAAGTAATCTACCCAGCAATCTCCAGGAGAAGAGACTTTTTCTCTTGTAGAGCCAGCCGAACAAAAATGTAAGCTAACCTCTAACTGAGATGGTTACACAGAAGTCTTCCCTGTGGGCAATTTGTGTGGGCATGTGTAGAGGAGCAAGCAGGCACCTAAACAGTGTCTCTTTATTAGGGAAGTTCCTTGTCCGGTCCTCTGTGTTGTGGGATGGGCAGCTGGAAGGGCCTGGTCACAAGCACGTCCCACAGCAAATGGGGGTGCTGAGGTGCCTCCTTTCTCCTGGTCAATGTGCTCCTGCTTGCGCGCTTCAGCTCCTCTTGGATTAGACGGTAACTGAGCGGGGATTTATGCTTAGACCACCCGTCTCCCTGAGGTACCTTTTAATGGATCTGACTTATTTCCCCAACATGATCCAGAGACACCTCCCTGTCCAAGGACAAATTACACTAGGTGGAAGTGCTAGGGTGACCGAGGTCAGGAGCTAGTCCTTATGCCCAAAACCTTCTTTCCCTGCCAGTCGCAGTGCTCCTCCTTGAGCAGCACATAAAGCTAGGCAGCGTTTCTGGGGCTTGCCCAGTGTCATGCAGGAGATGTGGCCAAAGTGTGTGTCGTATCAGACTCCCAGCCCAGCGTGTGTCCCATGGGAGCACTATTCCTTTGCTGTACAAATAATAAACAGAGCTCTTGCAGTGTAGTCCTGCATAGAGACGGAACTCCCATTGGTGGCAATAAGATTCACAAGGCAGGGTCAGAACCACCTATTTGACTTTGAGAATTGGTCACAGACGATATGACAGGTGTCACCCCTCCCTGAAGTTAAGGGTGGTGGAGTAATTTGCTGATGCATTCTTGGAATAGTTTTGATGAATTTTGCAAAGATCTGTTTAAATAAAATATTAGATACACTTTTCCTTAAGGTTTGCAGAGGGGTCGTGATTATTTTTACTCTCAGATGCAAGTCTAAGAATAATCCCTTACTCCATCATCCTTGGCAGGAAGGGAAGCAATATACTGGCTTCAGAGGCTAGAGAGTTACCTGTTTATTTTGAAATAAATGTTTGTCTGTGCTATTCCTGTCAGAGCATCAGCTTTCCTGTTCCACCCTTACCATTTAATGTAGGAGGGTCATGCACTTTTGTCCTAGTTAACTCATGTCCTGCAACCATGTAAGTTTGTGACATTTTATTTCATATTTTTTCAGGTCAGACCAGCCTCGTGTGAGTGTTTCAGTAAATATGCAGTTGACCAAAAGCCACTCATCTTCATGTACAGCAGGCGTGTGGGACGATGGGAGTTGTTCAGTTGTTTGCCCAGTACCTCTTGTGAAGTCATTATTGCTTTTCTCCCGCCGTCCACACTCACGGCCAAACATTGCCTTGTTCCTGACTTGCAAAATGAAAGGAAACAGAGGCCAGTATGGGCAGGGGAATGAGTCTTTCCTCATTCCTCTGGCGCGGAGCCACAGCACAGGCTTTCTGCTGTATCACGGTTATGCACAAGGAAGACGGGAACTAGCTCTATTCCTGGCTCTGTCACAGGCTCTGGGGACCTATTTCCCGGCTGTCTGGAAACTCACGGGTTCACTGTCACCTTTCTGTAGTGGAGGCAGCAATGGTTACATCCCCAGGTGCCACTTCACTGCACGCTCTGGGAGCGATATTCCCATGAAACACAGGCACCAAGCTCCCCTTTCTGGCACCACACACTCCCAGAGAGGGGCTTGCAGGCTGCACCGCTGTGTTTGCGGTCTTTTGCACAGTGCAGCTTCCAAGTTTGCTGGTATTTTTTTGCATCCTCCGCTGGAGAGGATTTTGATCACCTGATAAATTTTTGTACAGAGCCTGTACTAATACGTGTACTGCTTGAGCAGATGGCAAATGGTTAGGGAAGGAGAAACTACTTGGTTAGATTCAATTTGATGACTCGTAAATTTTGCTCCCCTTACGATGGTTAACAGGAATGGTCTAAATGTTTCTTTCTTCCTTTACCTTTTCCTGCCTGAGGCTCTTTCTCCCTCTGCTCTAGCAACTCACTGCTGAACTCAATGCCGCTTTCTAGGCACGAAGCAGTCGGTGAGCATTTCTCCAGCATGACAGTGTTTCTGCCTTGCTCCTACCCTGCTTCTGTGTCTTCTTGCTGGCACCTCAACACGTGGGTGACACTCACGCGCTCCCATCTGCTGAGAGAGCGGTGGTAAGCCGCTCTGTGGGGCTCTGCACAAGCAAGGGGCTGTGCCCAACGTCACTTCACACCACACAAGACCCAGGAGAGAAACACGTCCTTCTTCTGGTAAAGGAGCAAGAGTTCAGAAGAGTTCCCTGCTTCATCTTGGGATAAAATGAAAAGCTCTCCAGGTATCTTCCCTTCCTGGAATGAGGCAGGAGCCTGCTGGCTGGAGAATTAGCTGGGGACGCAGGAGACACATCCACAAATCATCTGCCTATGTGATTCAGTCACGAGCTGGAGCTTGGCTTTCCCACATCTAAGGCGAGTGCCCTAAACACTGAATCTCTTCTGCAGTGGCAGAATTTTGTTTTGACCTTCTTGCATCCTTGTTTAATATGGTCCCATAGGTGGTGTCTTGTTTTGATGACTCCTATTAAACAAACCTTTCTGATTTTCCTGATGGGTGCTTCGTGCTCTCTCTCAGCTTTGCACCAAATACGTTTGCCCAGCTGGATAGTTTCATCCCATTAGCAGCACGTATGTTGGTTACCTAGGGCATCAGTATTTGGTAGGTTCTTCACAGCACTTTGCTCTTGACCAGAGTGCCACATTGAGAAGCTTTTATCATCCGATCCTCCCCTCTGCTGGTAATGGCCAAGCAGCTTGCCCTGTGCAGCCGTCTTTGCTTTCAACATGACATTGCACCACCCAAAGCACAAGACATTCAGGTAAAGTTCAGGCATTTGAGCTTTGTGTCACCAACCTTTGCAAAAGGCTTTTGCGTGCTTGCCCCTGCACGGCATCCTCTTCCTCACTGCAGTTTAGCACAATGGAGTCGACTCTTCTCTGGGCCATGAGCAACAGGGACCAGTGGCCCTGCGGTGGCCCACGGTCTGTCATCTGCCACATCTTTTGTCACCTTTGCTCTTCAGCCCTCTTGAGTAAAAAGCAGCAAGAAGTAGCCTCGTTCTCAAAAGTTGTAGTATATAAAGCAGCAAGAAGCACCAAACCTGCTGATGTTTAACTAGTTGGGGAGCACAGTTTTCTTTTCTTTTTTTTTAATAAAAACAGCTTTAACAAATCCCTACTCCAGCTGTGAATGAATTTCAAGTGTTTGCAGTGGGTCAATGGCTTTTCTAGAAACAATTACCCGTATCAGTTTGTGTCTGTGCTAGCTTTAACAGAATTGCCTGAAATAGCCTTCCCATCATCTAAATTTAGACTTTAAAATAGAGCTAAAGAATGCTTGGTGGCCTAATGACTGGCTAGCCAGCCCTCCTACAGGATCCTGTCTCTGAAAAGTAAATTGCATATGAGCACTAATACCGCATCTCAAAAACTCATTCAACTGCAAGCTTAGTAGTCGGCTTTAATCTGGCTTAAACTGGTTTTGGCTATTTTGTTTCCCTGGTCTGTTTGTCTCTGAGGCCTTTTTTATGCTGTAAAATTTAACAAGACATTTTGTTGTGAAGTGATTTTTAGTTTTGGCTTAGGTAATAACAGCTATACATCCTGAGAGATGATAGTATTATGTAAAAATGAGCACATAAATTATTTGGCAAGGAAAAAAAGATATTTAACCATGTTTCTGTCCTTCCTTCCCAACTTAAATTCTAATACGTCCTCTATATAAATTCCTTTACAGCAATAAAATACCAGCAACAGAAAAGAGAGGCATATGTTAATATATATGGTAAGATTTATTTCTTTCCCTGATGATTGTGGGAATACACTGAAGCGTATAGTAGAAATCAGGGTGTATATTGGAAGCAACGTGACACTCGCCCCTGCAGAAACTCAACAGCTAAAACCAAAATGAAAGGGAATAGACCTACCAGCTGCTTAGATTCAGTAGTTTCATTCCTTACACGCTCTTCGGTAATTTTCCAAAGAAGTGTGGGCTTGGATTTCTGTGAAATTTATCTTGCTAAGATTATGCAGGAGGTTGGAAAGGAAGGAAGGATGAAAATCAGAGTTCTCTCCTTCCACACACACACACCACACAGCAACATGAGATATCAGTGGCAGAAGGTCATGCAGATAATTGCAATAATATTATCTGCTGTGTCTCGGGAACTTGGCTCCTCTCAGAGGGAGGGTGAGAAACTAGACCTTGTCAAAATTCCATTCAAGGAAAACTCCAACATTGCTAAGTCTGGAACTGGGGCAGTAAACTCCAGAATTTCCCAGAGAAAATAAATTCTGGAATTTAAGTTTTTCCAAAGTGAAATGCATCTCCCCGGCTGAATTTTGCATGTTGTTGTTTTTTTTTTTTTTCAGGTGGGGGGGGGGATGTTCCCCTTAAAAACTCAACCTGAACAACAACTTGTGCCCAGTTCCTGCATGCCTGGGAACCTGAAACTCTGAAATCCCTGGCCTGAGCTGGCTCTACAAGTTTCCAAGCTCCCTAAAGTGCAGCTGTGAGTGTGAAATTCCTGAGCGAGACATTTCTGTCTGTGGTGGGGTTGCCATGAAACCAGGTACTCTGGAAGCACAGCTTCTCCGTCTGCCTGCCCCACGAACTAGCAGGAAATCTAACTGAGTGCCATTTTGTCAACAGAACTTCCTCAAAACTGACAACTACGACCAAACCTTTTTAATTTTGATTAGTCAGATTGGAAAATTCCTGACCAGATGTAGTTTAGATCTTTCTGTGACTTCTGCTCAGTCCATCGAGTTCGATTCAGATGGCCAGGATTTAGATGTCTTTTGGGTTCTTGATGTCCTTCTTAGTGGGTTTTGCCTCTTCCCTGTAATAAGTCCTACTTCACACATTCCACCTCCATGCTAGAAGTGTGGATTTACAGCATGGACCACTTCTTTTTGGCAGGCTTTGGCTGCCAATGTCTAGGCGACAATGGTGGAGCTCAAAGCAACAGTGTTAGGTTACCTGCATTCACAGGCCACTGAGCTAAAACGACTTCTTAATTTGTCTCTGAGTATTTGCAGCCTGCTGAACGTAGCGTCAGGCAGTCTGGGCTTCATTGTTCCTGCCGGGTCACGTTGGAAAGTTCAGTCTGAAATCTGTAGCCCAAGTGTGAAGACATCATGGACCCAGGGGTAAAAGTTTATGCCTTGCTCGAGAGTCTCTCTGAAGACTGTTCCCAGTTAGTAATAGTTAGTGACGTTGAGGCAGACAGACATGGTGTTAGCAGCCCCAATCATCTATAGAAACTTGTGTGCTTTAGCCAAGAAAAAAAGTCAGCCTTGGTGGATTAGCAACTATGGCATAGCTTACAACAAAGTATGTTTGTTTTGAATCTCTGTTTCATTAAATGTGAGCACTTCCTAGTCTAGGCATATCCTGTGGAACTAGAGATTTGGAGGTTTGCCTATTAGAGACCTATTCCCCAGAAAAATGAATGCTGGTTTTCAGTGGTAAAAAACATTTATCATCAAAACATGAGGCTGGAAATGCAGAGAAGTTCCTTGCTGGGATATAGATTCTCCTATTTGACATTCCCTGAGAAACTGAGACTTGGGATATGTATGAGAGAGGCAAAACATGGTTATTTCAGTGGATGGTTGGAAGGGCTCAAAACCCATTAGTGTCTTTGTTTAGGTGACTTTTAAATGCCAGTAGCACTGGCAATTCCTGCTTTTACCAAGAAGTCAGCTGTTCCTTCTCCATTCACTCTCAGGATCCATACCAAGTGCTGCTCAACATTACAGTGCTCCAGAGCACTGTGCCTTAATGTGTTCTTCTTAAAATGCCAGTAAACTGAAAAATAGTATTTGTCTTAATTACTTTTTTTTTCCCCTAAATTAACCAGCAAGGTATGACCATAATAGAAAAATGATACAGCACTTCTTGGACTAGGGTCCAGATGCTTTCTGGGATGGTAAATCAATTGAAACACATCAATGCTGAAATTACAATGGGAAACATTTCTAAATTCTTTGTCCGATACTGAAGCATATTTCCGTAAATTAGCCTCATTGGCAGTCATTTTGCCAATTCAGTTTTAAAAGTCAGAATCAAAATGTTACACTAGACGGTGATATTTGTAAGGCAGGATCCCTGAAAGCAGGTTTTTTAGATGTGTTCAACAAATAGGTAGACAACGGTTTCTAGATCCATGTAAAAATAGAGGGGGCTTGTAAAAAAGCATTCCTGTTTAAACGATGACATGAAATGCAGTGAGTTACATTAGTTGTCCCAGCCAGCTTTCATTAATGATCTACATTTAACTTCTGTCTGTATGAAATATGGCTACATATTTGTGGCATCTCCATAAGCCACTTAAAAATTTGGTTAAAATCCCATGACATTCAGAAAGACATAAGCCAGGTCCTGAAATGGCAGAAGGAGAGAATTAAAAACCCAAACATAACAGCGTTTCAACTCTGCCAGCCCAAAGGCAGTGGCCTGAGTACAACAAACAGCCTCCAGCCCCCCGGCACCCCCATGGGCAAGCCCCAGGAGCAAGGATGCAAGGACAAGGGTGGTGCTAGGCCACGCAGCACCATCTTGGAGAGCAGCGTATGGGCAGCTGGGGACACAGCGGTAGCCCCCTGTCCTTTGACAGATGATGGGGTGCTCACGTGCTGCCTCTCCGCAGAAGGTGTGAGCGGTTCAGGTCTCCCTGGGGCCGCTCTGCCTGCCTCTGCCCTGCCAAGGCAACATCCCCAGGAGCGCTCACGCTCTCCTCCTGGTCACCACAGTTTTGCACGCTCAGCCCTCACCCTCTTCCTTCAACAAAAGGCTGTATTTACCCCTACTGCTCCCATCTGGCCTTCAGCAATTAATCTCCGTGCCTCTAACTGCAGCACATTGTGTGATAATTCATTATGTTAATCCCATGTGTCAGCGAGCCACTTAAAGGCTTCCTGGGATGCAGATCCCCGCTTCATTTTTGGAATAAAACCTGGGTTTTCTAGTGATGTGTCTAAAGAAACAACCATGTTCTCCGGCTTTCAGATATACAAGGCTAAAGTTTGGTTGCTCCTGTGCCTATAGCGCTGCGTTCTTACGTAGTTTCAAATGTTGGAATAATAGAATTAAGCGGACCTAACTGCACATTTGAATCTGCAGTCTCCCCTTCCTCTTTTAAATGCAAATCCCTAGGGCAGGGGCAGTAAGGAATTAAACATATTTACGCTGTTATAAGGCACTCTGTGAGTAGCAGAGCTAACGAAGGCCGCTTCTGTCCTGTGTCCACCCAGCTGCTGATTCTGATGAATCTTTCAGGAACACCTTTGAGACCATTACTGCCTGCGGTGGTGTTTCAGATCATCCAGCAGGCTCAGATGTCGCTGGGGGGCGGGATGGATGACGGACAGAGGGAAGGGGAGGCGGTGAAAATCAATGGCACACCCTGTTCCCGTGAAAGCAAGCGGGAACCCCTCTCACCAGACGCAGCAAATTCAGTCACCTTGCACTATCAGACGTGGATTCTGCTCCTCTTCCCCCCTCTTTTCCCACTTAATGGGGTTGTAGTGAGGATAGGGGGCAGTCGATAAGATGGTCTGTTCTGGTTATGGGGGTCAGAGAGATTTAGGACAGATAAACCAGTATGGTCTGAAAAAGGGCTGTGTTTTCCTGGCACTGCTGGGAAGAGCTTGTCACTGCTGCTCTTGGCAGGAGTCCCACGCAGGCAACGCCTCTGTCTCCTGCCGAGTCACAGCAGATGAAAAGAGCATGGGGGTGTTGACCCACCTTGTGAGTGAGCACACACTTTGGATTTCAAGAAGGAGGGGAGGGAGAGGGTCCTGAATGCGTATAGAGAACCGTTTGTGCTGGGTCCCTGCAGCCAGTGCCTCCAGGTTGGAGATGCACGGCCTGCGAGGGAAGCAGCTTGAGCTGCCGCTGACTCTGGTGTCCTACGGCCACCGAGGACTGCTGCAGATCTTGGGGCATTTTTCCCAAGCATTCGGGCCCTCAGAAGCTCTTGAATTAGGCTTCAACAGCTCTCAGTTGCCTGAGTATCACTGAGGATCTGGAGTGAAACACACACAGGGCCTCTCCCAGAGCTGAAAGAGGCTGTCCCGAAGCCTGCAGCAAGTCATGGATGTCCTTCAGCTGGGTCACGGTGCCTTTAGGTCACAACTAACCGTTGTCTTCTTTAAATTCTCCGGGTAGCTGAATCCCACCCCCCTCAGGCCTGTGACTGAATGAAAAAAAATGGAGGAAAATGCTGAAGCTAATCCAGGTTATTTTATTTCTTTTTTTTTTTTTAGGTTTTTCTCTCACTGCTTTCAAAATTTCAGCTTGGCTACAATTAATTTTAAAGCAAATTGGGAACGTTGGAATGCTGAAATGATGGTTCAATTTTTCCCCTTTTCTTTCCAACTAGCTTAGTTGGGCCGCCTTCTTCTTGAACGGACAAATGTTTTCAAGTGCCCCCAACTTGCTCTTTTTCTTCTTTTTAACTGAATGAAGTATTTCCCTGTGGCATAGCATTATCTGAATCCAGCTAAGCAACACAACAGCATGTTTCACTTGCTTCAGCTAGCCATTGGCATAAAGACAGAGTTAAGGATCTCTGTGCAACCGTCTCTGTGTTTTTGTTTTTAAATTAAGGTTTTCTCCTTAGGGCTATTGCAGCATTGATATTCCACAGACGGGGAAGAATTGCATGCAGGACTATGAAAACCTGAGAAATTGCAGGAGGAGCCGTGAGCTAAATAATATGCTACAGATATGCTCTGTAATATCATAAGGGTAGCATGCTTCCGACTCAGAAAGGAACAGGTTTTCCAAAAACACTAAGCTTGGGCCCAAAAGCTGAACTCCAGACAAAATTAAAATAACAAGGCTCCGAGCCTTCCTGCAATCAGCCAGCAACTTCAACTCTTGCTGCTTTTAGCTTAATGTCAATCTTCCTAGCAAGTGTTTACATATTACTCTGCTAATCAGGCAAACACAGAGCCTGCAAATGAAAGAGCGGCATCCCTGCTATCAGTGTCTAGCACAATAAAGCCGGTCTGTCCACTTCAAATGGCTCTAGGTCTGCTTTCCCAGCCTTCCTCCTTGCCTCCTCCCCGCTGCTTCTCAATCTTGATGCAAAAGCAATAACGGCCTATTCCTTCAGGCATGCTTCCTTAGCATATCATCCCTCCCAACCAAAACACTGCTTCCCTGGCTTTGTTTTTAAACCAGCAATAACCCAGGGAACAGAAGGGCTTGTTAATCCTGGGGAGAGGCTCCATGCCCAGCAGGGACACAGAGCGAGCTCAGTGGCTCCCTGGCCAGCCTTGCCTGGAGGCATCAGAAAGAGAGTCCACCAACACAAGCAGGGGTCCTTCTGTGCCCTGGGGTCAGGCCGAAACATTGCTTGAATGAAAGCCTTACTGGTGAGCTAAAAAGAGAGTTTCCTTACCTTTCTTGCAAGAAACAGAAGTCACCAAGACATTTCAGTACATGTTGTAAAAGGGCTGGTACAAGCCCACCGTGGGTTTCTTGGTGCGCAGCATTTGTAAACAATGATGACGATTCATCATCTGATTTATGAAGACAGCCAAGATCAGATGGTTTTGGCATTCCGAGTGCTATCTAGACTTTTCTGACTTTCATGCGTGAGAGATTGAAGGCTTGGATCAAAACTTCAAGAGGTCAGCAAAAAGCCATAAGCCTACGCACATCAATAGATGAGAATGAAGTCATAACTTGTAATGATGCTGAGTGTTGCAAGATCTTCCAATCAACAGCTAAAAGAGTGCACTGGAAGGAATGTTATGGGGATGAATCCTGAGAACGGAACACAGACAGAAACCTGATTTCCAGGAGCATGAAAATGTTTGTCTGCCTAGGACTCGGTCCTGAATGACCTTTCTTGTTCACTTTTTCTCTCATATCATGATTTTATTGGTTTTATGGGGCAGATTTCAGAGGAGTCTGACACTGCCTCATTGGGAAAGCAGGAAGATTTATGCTGAGCTTATTGCAGGCAGCAGTTATGATTTCATTATAGAACACTAAGATTGTAATTTCGTGTGCTTACACAGAATGTTTAATGCACACATTAAGTTAGATGCGTTTTATTTCAGTTTGTATAGCAGCCTAAATGGCATAACAGTATGATATGCTTGTTTATTTGGCATTAAAGCTTGGATTCAGTGCTTAAGCATCTTGCTGAATTGGGGGGCCATGCTGTGATTTAATGGTTCAATAAGAGGCTTGTTAGTGATCAAAACTCCTGGATCTGTAAACTCAGAAGATTTTCAAACTGGTGGGAAATAATACTGCACCAGCATGGTAACCTTGCTGACCTTTCCAACCCAAAAGACAGTAACTTTAACGAGGCCTGTAGATATTATCACAGTTTTCACATGTCGGGTCAGTCTACAGACTGATAATGTGAAGGTTATAGGGTGAATTGTACAATTTTGAGGGTGGAGTTTACTGTCACGAACATAAACTGCTTCAGAAAACTTAGATTTCTCCTACTAGTTTTGTAAACATTTATTTTATTTCCCTTTATATTACTTGAAGATGTATTCCTCCCCATTTAAAATTTATTTACTGCAAAAAGTAGATACTGAAACTGGGTTATTTCATTCCAAAGCTTACTAAGATATCTGAGCTGATGTGGGTTTGGAAATGGTAGGACTGCATTGCTCTACTTATTAATAAAACAGCTACTATTTGAGCTTAGGAAATATAGCAACCAGAAAAGATTCAGATTTTGATAGCTTATGTTTTCGTAACCCATTAGTGTAAAATGTGATGTGGTTTATTTCATAATGTTGAGTTTGTTTCTACAAAAGATCCTTGCATTAGGAAGACTTCAGCTTTAAGAAAACGAGTTCATTTAGTATTTTGGGAAAAAGCATATAACAGGCAAAGTACTGTGCACTGGCTGTGTGTTCAAGGACCAAGGTTGCTGAAATCCCCCAGCTGAAGGCTCAGCTCTCTTCCCTTCCCCCTAGCTATGCAGTCGTAAAGGACAGTACTGACTGCAATAAATTAAAATTAAAAAAGGTTGGACAAGGGATCCCTCTACCCTTTCTCCTTCAGACTGGCTGCCCTGAAGGATCAGTAGAATATTCAGCATCTGAGGACCACAGAAATTTAACTATTTAATGGAAATGTCTATTTCAGTTTGATGAACCCAGCAGAATCAAACTGATTTAGCAGAAAAAAAAAAAAAAAAAAAGAGTTTTGGCAATAGCCAAGGTTTCTTTTTCCCCTGTGTCATCTCTATTGAGAACAATTGTTGACAACTGGTTAATACCTCAGGACGTAATGGAGGTGCCTCTTCTAGCTTCAAGGCCCACGGTTTAGCTAAGGCTTAACTATTCTGTCAGCTGCTTCAGAAAGGCGTGTTTCCTTTTTTTAATAACAAGGTTGACGTTATTTAAATATCTCGCATGTGTATTTTTCTCTTGCTTACCTTTAGGCCGATTTCACCATCACAGAAAATCTTGCTGTGACTAATGCTCAACAGCCACCTGCAAGATGCAGAGAGTTACCCACTTACCGGGGACTTTGCGATTTGGCTTAAAATCTAGGCACCGGGTATTTTAGGCTGTAAGACACTTCCAGACCTGTAAACTTTACCTGACAGCTCTCTGTAGACTACTCACTCTTCTTGGCCCAGCTATGCCCACCTCGCAGGACAGCTTTGTGTCTGCCCAGGGCTGTCGTCAACACAGTTGCTTCTGCTTTCCTGTGACCCATGATACTCCCATCCAGCCCTATATTTTGGTGTTATTTTTTGGTGTCCTGAAACTTGAAGGAATGGATGCGTGTCACCCTCAACAGCAGTAGGGTTGCTGGGAAAATACTCAGGATCCCCAGAGCATTCTTCCCTATTCGACTCTGTTTGCATGGGGAGGGAGGAGAGGTGCAACTGGTTCTGCAGGACATTCCTACTGCACTGTCAGGAGATGCCTGACGGCTTTTCCCCTCTGGACAAGATCAGGATGGAGTGATTTAGATGACATTACTGATTTGATAATGAGTTTTCTTACTTCGCCACCACCACCTTCCCCCTTTTGCATGAAGAGTGGCCTTCAGCCTGGCTGACACCACCTAGCAGTCTCATTCCTGCGGCAAAAACCTTGCAGCGTGGCTTGTCACCTTATTAGAGTACAGGCTGGTTATAACCATTGCTTCACTTGCCCCTCATCCTTCAGCCATCCAGCTCAGGAAACAAAGTGGAGGCTGCGCATTTGCAGATGGTAGATGGTACCTAAGGGCGTGCACGTCATGCAATTTCAGGAGGATGTCAGGATGTCATCTGTGCCCAGAGCTCAGCTTCCCCAGCTGCTCCTGAGCCTGGACCGTGACAGCAATGTGGGTTTTATCCTGCAATTCAGACTATGACTTATGGCTTCTCAGTGGTTTCAGCTCCCTAAGCTCCTGTTATGTTATGCAGCATATATGGTTCTTACCTTAATGTAATGAAGTTACTGGGTAACTATTTGTTTTTGCGATTAGCTTTTACACCCGCTCACAAGCTTTTAATTACTGAATTCCCCACATAGTTCTTTAATTCAATTTGTTTTGACCTTTCGGTTAGCAGGGAAATAAAAGAAAGGTGAAATCTGTGTTATGCCACTGTATTCTGGCATTGAAAGCTGGAGAAGAAAACTTGGCGGCAGCGAGCCACATGGACACACAGGCTGAGCTGGGAGAGTGTGGCAGGACAAGACCTTTGGTCCCCATGAAGAAAATTGAGTATTTTATCTTCTTAGAGGAGAAGGCTTTGACACCCCTGCTGCCCACCCAGTGAAATACATCTTTTAGCCTTAGAGACCCTTTCTTTGCACTTTTTTCCCTGGGAAGCAGAGAATTGACACTGAAGTTTTTGCAATGCTGCCTGCCCCACTGCCACCACCAGCAGCTCTAACTGTGGACACGTGCCCCATAAGCTGGGACCCGTGCAAACCTGCCGTACCAGTCAGAGCTGTGGGGTAAGGGACCACAGAAAAAACAGGCCCCTGAGACACGGAGAACAAGAAGAGGTTGCTGATGCTATACAATAACCATCCCCAGCATTTGGGGAGCTAATAGTTGGCTTCCCCTGGATGACAGCCGATGTGCTGGTCCAGCGATGTCTGTGCCGGTGGATGTTTGGGATTCCACAAGGAATATTTGATCCTTGTCCAGCCAACCCGGATGGCTATGCATCTGCTTGGAGTATTTGCACTGCAAGGTGCCAGATTAATGATTAGAGAGATTAAAATCTACAGGTGCAGCCAGGGTTGTGCCAGTGAAATCTCCACTTGACTCTGCCAGAGGACCTGAATATGAGTCCAGAGGGCCATATCTAAGCATCGAGCTGCTGGTTGGCCTGTAGGTTGTTCAGCACTTGTCTTTTCTGCTGAGATTACCAACAGGACAGCACTCAGCACAGGTTGGATTGCTGACCTCGGGATCTGTCCTAAACTGGACTGGTTATGCCAATGTAACTTTCATAGATTCTTGATGCGGGGTGCCAGAAAGAGAACAGGGAGAACACCAGCAGCAGCGTAAGGAGAGTTTGTCTTTTTGTGCAGGACCTTCAGGTGAAAACAAAAACAGCCAAACAGCCTCATTAGTCTCGAGTTTATTACATGAAAATTTTTCGAGCTTTGGCAAAGGGTGCATGAACAGACAGAGGACTGGCCAAGGGTAATTGCCCCCTAAGGGTAAGCTGGAAGACACAGCTTGACCATTGACACGACCTTTGGTGACAACGACGGGGAACTGGATGTACAATCAGTCATGACTACTCAGCAAGGTGAGGATACTTTGCTGGCTGGTTCTGCTGGGATCTTGTTTGCTTGGCACTGGTGATTCACCAGAAAGCAATTGCCATGAGTCTGATAATGAGGCCAGCGGGCGCTGATAGGAGCAGAGGAGCTATTATCATGATTCCTAAGGAGCTTTTCTGAAATTAGTCATTTAAACAGGAATGGGCAGCATTCATGTGGGCATGCTTCATTTCATGTCAATAGCGATTGACACGAATTCCTCCCTTGTCATACAAGAACCCCCTATTATTAACAAGCTTTTGTATGTTATTTCTTTCCTAAGAAATTCAAACCCAGTAAGTTGCTTTAAATGGATTTGGGTCTGGTGATGTCAGATCCATTTTAAATAAATGGGTCTAGACCATAAAGTTTCAGTAAAAAAACTGGCTTTAAACAGGAATCATTCTGTTTTCCAGATTGTACTCTCAAGGTCTAAACTAATTTCAGTTCTTCCTTATTATTCTTATGAATTCCAAATATCTGAAATAGTTTCAGTACATACTATAACCATTCTTTTTTTATACAGGCATAAAATATATGAATAATGAATTGAAAGGATTGGAAAGAAAGATTCTTAAAATTAATATTAACTCTGGTTTCTCAAATATTGTCCTAAGTCCTCCCCTAAGGAACAGAGAAAATATTCCAACTCCACATGACAGAAAAGCTTTAATGCAGAGAACTCTCCACAGGACTGTTTTCATTTTGTAGTGTATTTTAAACATATGGACAGGGCAGACTGTTAATTATTTCTTCTCCTTTTGGCTCAGTTCCACGGACAACTCAGCAAAAGCAAAGCTCCACAGACTATTCAGTGGACAACAAATGGCTCTGCATTTGCTGAGTGCTGAATAAAAATGATGAAAGGGTGTTGTGACTAGCTCTCGAGGCACTTGTTGGCCCACAAAAAAACATCCTTGCCCCTCCTTCCCCCAGCTGCTGCATCGTGCTCCTTCCATGTCGGTTCAGAGGGGAAACGTTTTGAGAAGAGACAGTTTAATAATCCTGCACATGATGCAAAGACCTTGCAACTAGCGGGACCATGTCCTTAAACGCTGCTGGATGCAACTAGAGTGCAATGTGGTGTGACCAGAAGGGCATCCGCGGCTTCCGAGGGACATACATAGCAAGATCTAGTTGCAAGAGTTTGCATGGCTGCGTGCAGGGCCCTTTGCTCTTGAGCAGGAGCATCAGCAGAGGGCCTGTGCCCCCACCTGTGCCACCTCCGGCTGCTCCATGGTCCTTCAGCACCGACCGGCCCAGTGGCAGCAGCAGTGGCGGTGGCCCTGCGGTCGGCAGGCGCGAAGGGGGAGGCTGCAGAAGGAACACTCGCACCCCTCTACTGCCTGAATCTGGCTACTCTGCACCACGTCTGCAGTGGATGGACAGTAATATCAAATAATAATAATAATAATAATAATATCTGTAGTGGAAGGAGTGGTAACATCAAAAATCCCCAAAGGTGAACTCCTCTGGCATAGCCCCAGGGATGCCCTTCCCCATGGGTCTCTTGCCTCCCACAAAGGAGCAGAGTTGGTGCTGGTCTTTCCCAGCTTGTCCTCACCACAGTGTCTCTGTGGCAATCACTGCTACGCCCTCTGTTTCTAATCTGCCAGCAGGGCATGGTGGGTGCTGCAGCAGACTGGTGCTTATCTTTGTGTCTGGGGACAAACTAATGCATTTACTCTTAGCACTGGGTCCTAAAATTCAATGAATACTTAATTACTACAGTGTTTGTTCTGTTAGCAACACTTTTATTCCGTTGCAAATATTTTTCAAGTGTAGTGGGGATAAGGTCTCTGTCTGATATCGTTTGTAGTCGGAACATGTAGCTGTAAACCAGAGAAAAAGAATGAACGGAAATAAAGCATTAGAGTGATGGTTTTAAGATGACATAAAGGAACACTTGGGGTTTTTTGTGCTTGTGACTGGGATGAGAACGCATCAAGGAGGAGAGGAGAGCCGCAGATTATGGAGCTATTACTCATTATTAATTATATATTTTGCACCATTACAACCGCTCTGAGATCTAAACGTACCTTGCAACCAATAACAAATTAAGCTGCATGATGGCCCTTTGATGTTAATCATGGAAGACCGAGGATTATGTACCCCTGGCCAGGATAGACTTTGTTTTGCTTTCAAAGAAGTGTGGGGAAGGTTAACATCATGTTTAACTTTACTGTCCAAATTAGATGCATTACCGGGATGGTGATAAGCATGAGTCCCAGCGCATAGATCTGCCTCGCAGATACCCTCACTTCTCTCTCCTGTGTTTCAAGACAGAAAGAAGTGATAGCCACGTCAGCTTCAAATCTTTCAGGGTAGTCGGGGCTCAAAAAATATTCTCTGTGGGTTTTCTGGCCAAGAAACTAAATGCAACCTTAAATAAAACAGATGGAGGCCCTTCCCTGTCCTCCTTTCAACTGCTCTACCAATTTTTTTCTAGGCTGAACCCCTGCTGATGTGCCTGTACCCTCTGCTGCCACCTGCCACTCTGACAGCAGGTTTCCAAGGATCTCCCAGTGCCCAGAGAGGCAGGACCGTGTCCTGTAGCCATGGGCACCCCAAGCCCCTTCTGCCACCCCCCAGACTGCATTGGCCATGGCAAGCTGGCACCATCACCCACCATCAGCAAAGGGCCAAGCCCCAGGACAGTCCCAAGCCTGCAGAGAGGGAAAGAGCAACTTTGCTGGAGCGGTGCCAGTCACAGCCCTGGGGCCCTCTCTTGGTGCAGCTTACTGTCTGCTGACAAAACGGCAAGAGAAAGACAGTGAAAAAAATTATTTAAAGTGCAAAGGCCCCAGTCCTGCAGCTGCGTTGAGGAGTCTCCTGCACCCCACCTCAGCAGCAGTCCAGTCACCTCCATGTGGTGATGGACATGTACCTCACACATACCTGCAAATGCCCAGTATTTCCATGCCTAACTAACCGGAAAGTTTCTACAACAGCAGCTTTCAGAAAGGTTCACATTCTGCTTTGCCTCTGAGTCAGACACAACTCCTGAACACAGGAGAGGGTGGATCTAGTTCAGTCCCTGGGGATGTGCTCAGCCTGTTCCCCACCACCAGGCAAAAGGAGCGGGCTGGTTTCAGCTGCACTGAATCACCCACTTTCCCTTTAGGAACAAATCCCTCACTTTGCCCAGGGATCTTGGTATTTCCCAACTGGGATTGCTGAGATGCTAATGGGTGTCAGTCTTCCCTCCCCTTCCTTTTCCTGCAGGATTTCAGTGCGAAGCAGCAAATGAGGGGGGTCTAGGACTAGGTTCCCCTTCCCCTCCCTGCCAGGGCTGGCTGCAAGGTGGGATGTGGCCTCCCTGTGCCAGGTAGGTCACAGTTTGGATCCGCGCCGTAGGGCACCTCTGGAGGACCGGAGGGGGACACAGACAGGGAAGCACTTGCAGCATCATGCCCTCAAATCATTACCGCCAGACAGGCTGGTGATTTGCGGTCAGGTTCTTCACTGCGCTTCAGCGTCTCACCCCTCGTGAGATTTCACAAGAAAATGAAAATCCAAAGCCGGAGCGTTGGCAAGCGAAGCTGGCAGTGCCGAGCTGCTGCCCAGCACTCTGCAGCACCGTCCCTTCCCCCAGCCGCCGCCAGCTGATGTGCCAATCTCATTTTGATGTAGCCTGCATTCTGATCTTGCTTTTATTTTCCCCCAGTTCTTTACCCTGAGGCAAAATCCAGCTCTCACGCCCGCATGGCGCTGTGCTCTCCCCACTCCCGGAGCTCCCATGGATGGGGTGCAGCAGTCAGCCCTGGGACGGCTGTCACCATCCCTGCCCAGGGACGAAGAGAAAAGTGGCTTCCAGATATGCAGAGCAAGAGATTTGGATCAGCAACAAAAATGTATAAATGCAAGTCTGCACGCATATTAGTTCAGAATACTGATTAGATCCAGAAATAAAGGGATAGAGTAGCCAAATGTTTTGAGAAGCCAGCATTTTGTATCATTTATTATTCCTCAGCTAGCTTGAGTTGGAATAGGAACTGACCGAATGCTTGAGTATCACGTTGTGACATACTGGTATTGTTTGTGTCAGAGGTTTTGGCTCAGGATCTACAAACGATTTGGCAAGTAACCCAGCTGGCTAAATCTGACCTTTTGCTAAAACAGGGGCCAGGGAGTACCACTGAAGGGCTCGCAGTATGTGTGAGGGAAGCTGGTCCTGTTTCTCTACAATGCTCTGGCTGCACAGTCCTGAAATTTTGTTTAATGGTATTTCTACGGTTGTTAGGCCTGGCCAGTGTAAAAGCACCGGTGAAAATAGAGAGACCTCCTCAAAAGGCTTCTGTAAGTTTAAGATGGGCAGACTTAAACAGGAGACTTTAGTCCAGTGAAGGGAATACCCAGGTAGAGGAGCCCCCATTCAAGGTACACCCCACAAACTCATGGGAGGGAGGAGTCACCAGAGAGCCAGTGTGCCAGATCCAGACTGGTGGGAAGGGGTTCCAAGGAAGAGAGAGAAGTCGGAGAGTCGGAGATATAGGAGAGCAGTAACGGCATGCACACAAAAGTACCCAGAGCCAACTACAAGGAAAGGATACGACTTTGAACTCCAAATGCTTACTTGCCAGCATAATGTTGAGTCAGGAAAAGAGGTTGAGGTCCATGGAAGAAGTTCTCCAGGGAAAGATTTCTCTGCTAAAACAGCAGCACGTGTAAAAGCAATGCCTGAAAAGGCCTGGTTTTGATGAAAGCTTGCTGGCTCTGGTTGACCTCTCCCAAGGCTTTGCCTTTCCTCTCCTTCTTTGCACAGCCCCCTGCGCACACTCCATAGCTTCCTGGGTCTTTCTGAGAGTTATCTTGTATCTGCCTCTCCGCCAGCTTCTGCAGAGCCCACCCAGAGCAAGGCTGACATGTCAGTTACTATTATCACCCACTGGAAGCAAAGGGTGTGGGGGACTTTGCTATTTTTATCCTGAGCTTCTCGCTCTGCAAACAGCTTTCTCACCTCTCATAAAAGTGTCATCGGATGGGCACCAGTATCACTGTGACATCGGGCCGTCTCAGTCCCAAACTCTTAGGATGTCCTGGTGAGAAAAAAGGGTGATTGCTCTGAGCCTGTTTTGTGGTCTTATGGTGTAAGTCACCGGAGACAAAACTACTCTTAGTAGGTTTTTTCCTTATACAAAAGGAAAGATGTTGGTGAACAGCAAGAGCAAACTGTTCACAGATTAAAGAAAAGGAAGGTGATGCCATCTATATAATGCACTCTGGCATGTAATTATTTATGTGAACTTAACCTGAGTAGTTTCTGTCCTCTGTAAGACTCAATCTCCAGTTAAGTGGAAGAAAATCCATCCAAGTCCACCCAACTAAATAAGTGGGTTTGTGTGTTATGATGTATGTGCACTGCAGTATGCCTTTAGAGGCCAGTGTCCCAGTCAGTACTTCACTAGACACTCATGTAACTAAACCATCACCTGTACTTCAGAAAGTTTCAGACATAAAGTCCCAGCCTTGCAAACTTCAAGATGGTAATTTTCCAGTCAAGGCTGAGAGGAGGGCAGTGGGGCCTGTCTGAAGTCTGTCCTGAACTCAGTTGTTATACTGTGAGAGTTAAATGATAACACTAGCATCCCATCCCACTGCCTCTGACCTCTCCACATCAGATGAATAGCTGTTGGATAAAGCAAACTGAAGGAGACACCCAGGTAAGAGGGGAAGACGGCAGGGAAAGGAAGCGGCAGAGCCCCTGGCTGTGTGTGAAGGCAAGGCTCGAGATTAATTCTGCAATCTGTACCTCAGTCATTGTAACTGCACGTGCATTTCATTTACTGTATTTAGAATAGTTTGACAGTTTACTCTGATCTAGTTGGCTGTAACACTATAGTACCGGTGCATAAGACAGGTCAGAAGAATGCAGTGAAAAGGAAAAGAAAGGCTTCTCCTGGCATCCTTGACAAATTCTGGGCTTAGCGGAGAAGGCAGAGTGCCACAGAAGAGATTCTAGCGTCATTATCTAGCTAATGTCTTCCAGCTCCACATGGAAGTTATTTCACTGATCTTTAGGTTATGCCATTGTGGTACCAATATTTATCATCACAGATTATGAATTCCACTCTGCATAGAAGATTTGCTTTTGACAATACACATTAGGTAAAAGGGTGTAAAGTCAATCTTAGGGAGAGATTTTTATCAGTATACGATACAGAATACACTTAATGATACACTTGGGGACTGGGTGTTTAAAATGGCGTGTGCAGGCATCTTGCATTACAAAACTCTGGAAGAGGGATTGAGGCTAGTGGTATGTATAGATATATCTTCTTTAGATTCCTTTTCCAGGCAGCTGGACCGGCCTAGAACAGGACTTTCAAACTCTGCAATCATATCTACATCTTTCCTTCCTACAGAAGGCTGACAGATTAAGAGATGCGATACAGACTCTTCTGTCATAATAGAAAAGGGTTTATATGGGTTTTGCAATGAAGATATAAAGCTTTAAGAGGGTTGTACAATTTTATGCTAATCCTTGGCAAGCAGATCAATATCAAGGTAAAAAGCATAATGTTTTTGCAAAAGGAGGGATCAGCAGGGGTGTGCTCAGATGAGAGGCAAGGCCACAATCAAGTTGCCAGGTGATGCTTGTAGTACAAAATCAAATAAGGAAAGATTTCTTTTTGTAGTTACAGTAAGCTTGTTTTTGTTCTTCAGGAACCATAAATGTTAAAGCTGGAGCAGTCACATTTGATCATCTGACCTATCTGGATTGTTTAGCAGATCAGGTCTCTGAGTAGCTTATTGCTCAGTGTTGCTGCATGGAAATTTATATTCCCTGGAGAACACTCATATACACTTATGGACATCATTAAAAAACTAAATAACATTTAATCATGTATCTCATGCAGAATTCATCAGCAACAGTGGATCTTTCAATGAGTAGGTTTTCCACTGCTGTAAATCAGTGCACAGCAGTAGAATAAAATATAATAAGATGAGAATGAATATCTAATTTGGAAGGAGCACAAGCAATCAAAAATGATGGTTTCTCGACTAAAAACAATTGGATTTTGCAGACATGCTCAGAATGTGTTATATATGTGTGTCCTTGAAAAATATATTGATGGGATTACTGACTAGTCACAGCTTGTAAATTAAGAGTATTTCTGATGTATTTCACAGGGAAAAGGAGGGAGCAGAAAGGGGGCCTACAGATAGGACCTGGTGTGGTGGAGGCACTCCATGTGTTGTGTGATTGCTTGATGAACACAGCAATGAGAAGAACAGGGGCATAGTTTAATTTTGCCCTTGACACAACAGATTAATTATGTAGACACAGCAGATTATTTTTCTGTAGCCCTGGGCTACTCCCCTCCCTCCCTCCAAGAAGTCCTGCTGGGCCTGTCTGCAGTCACCAACCTGTATGTGAGAAATTGCCAAGAGAAGTATGGGGAGTGGGGGGCATGGAGCAGCCTGTGGGGTTGGGCTGGGAGGAGGAGGAGGAGGAGGAGGAGGAGGAATGGGGCGAGTGGGTGGGCTGGGTGTGGGAAGGCGGCAGCAGGATCTCGGAGCTGGGCCTCGGGCAGGAGGGAAGGGGAGCTGTGTCCATCTCTGCCCCCGGGGTACGGCAGGGCTCGATGTCTGCCCCGCATTCCCACACCAACCCTGCTCGCCTCACAAGTCAAAAGCCGCCTCTTAAAATCTCCCCACACTGCCACAGCCCTGCAAACCCTGCAAGGTCGCTGAACGCGAAGCAGGTAATACAGCTGTCTCCATCACTGTCAGGGCTGAGACAAGTCTGAAGCGCTGTTTTTCTCAAGTTGGCCCTGCAGAGCCACGCCAGCCAAAGGGGAGCAGGCTGGGTGCTGCTCCTTTTGTTCCCGAGCAAGCACTTCCAAGATCCCGCCAGATACACATCTGCAAACACAATTACACATCCATCACCGGCAACTTAATTTGAAGAGAGCAGCACAGGTGTGTGAGAGAAGCACCTGTAGGCTGCACAATATTTTATTTTTTTTTACTAGCTTCAGCAAATACAATTCTCCATTTTCCATGGGAGCAGCTGAGTTGAGTACTAAAATGTCTTCTCCCCCATACAAGCACTTTCAGGAGAGTTCGATAATTTGAATTTAGGGCCAAATAAGTCTGGGTTTATGTGAGCATGCCCTCTTTTTCAGCATACAATTTTTGTTCAAACAAGGGGGGGGGGGGAAAGAATTTGGACTTTTTCCAGATGTCAAATACATTTTGTCTCATCAGAAAGCTTCACACACATACTCACACATACATTCTTACACCAGCTATGCACAAGGCAGACCTTCTGTGGCCATGCTGCCCAACCAACCTCCACTTCCTCAGCCAGTCCCACGTGTTGCAGACACCTCTGGTTTACCGCAATGTACAGCATACATGCCATCGGCTCAGTCTGTCCCAGACTCCACAGCAATATTATATATTCATATGGGATAAGTGCTAGAGGTCTGAGATATCTAACAGACTCTGCACGTGTATTTTGTACCCTCCTTTCCATCCAGGACTCCCTACCTGCAGATACAGGGGCCATTAGAGAATAGCCGAGCTAAATTACAAGCACGACTGACACGCTACACATCCTGTTCGATGCAGCCCCAGTTTAGCTGGGGGCAAGCGCGGTGGCCATGCAATCCCACAGCCTCCACCGGCTCGCTCACCCCGCAGCCCACACCGAGCATGGGGGCACCGCAGGGAATTCTGGGCAAATCCACAGCTCATGTTGTCAGTTATTGCCGAGCACCCTCATTTCCTGAGATCTGCAAACTGGAGAGGGTAACTGCTAATAAACAGAGTGCTTACTTAATTTTCTCCACCCTTTGAGTTGAAAAGAAAAGGCAAGAGCAAAACAAACAGTGCTAAGTGTATTATGATGGGGTTAGCTAATTGAGCTCTTTGGCAATTTCAGAGGTACGCAACTGCACAGCCTTGGTGGCGGCATGTAATCGCATATTTGCACAATGGTGTAAGGCAGCAGAAAGCTACCCAGGTCAGAATTTAGTTACAGGTCTCATTCTGTCAGTGAGAAACTTGTTTGGTAATCCCTCGTAACTCCAGAATTTTAAATAACACCTTCCAAACTCATTCTTCTTTCCTGGGAGGCCTGTTTCTGACACCACCAGCGTGCTTTGCAGTGAAGCTTTGCCCCCAAAAGTCCTTGGACTGTTGCTGCATTCACAAGCAAAAAACCTGGGATGCCTACTAAATTAGGCCCTGGGTTGGTGACTGCCCCAGCAGAGATGACCCCTAAGGCTCCATAAGGACCACAGCACGCATCTTGCCCCACAGAATCATTGGCATGAGTGGGGCTTCCAAATCCAACAACTCACCAACCAACCTTACAAGAAAACCCAAGTCCCCTGATAAAAGAAAAATGTGCTTTGCGTGTTCCTTGTTCTAGAAACTCAGAAAGCAGCTGAATGAAGTTCTTGTAAAGTCATCCCCCAGACCTCCCCTGCTGGCTGCAAATTTCCACCCTCAGCTTTTAGAAGGAGGTTCCCCCCAACAGGGATGGGTGAGCAAAACCGCGATGCTTATGAGGAAGTGCACATTGCCATTTTAAATATAAGGACTAATGTGGAGAAATCTATCGATTAGATTCACAGCAGAAACAAAGTTTGTACAGGCAAGGGATGCCAAAGTCTGGTACTTGACAATGAAAAGCTCTTACTGTAGGGGGATCCAGCGTCCCCCCTTGTGAAGCTGTGTTAAAATCTGAGCCATCTCTTGATCTTCTCTTTGAAAAGTGCCGCTATTTGCATCGCTGACTGAAGAATGTGGATCTGAACAACACTGAACACCGGGAGTCCAAACATCGGGGTTAACATCAAGATTTCTGCTAGTCTGAAGTCTTAATGTGTCACTGTTCCCATGGTCCTTCAGCAGCCTGAGAATTGCCATGGCCTTGTTGATCTTTCGCTGTTGACTCTGTTTTGGGAAAACAACAGTAATAGCTGCATTTCAGAACCACTTTTCTCCTAAGCATTCAATCTGCCTTTGCCCTTCACATAGGGTGTAGAGGGCACAAGTTGTTTTATTATTATTACCTCCAATTTAGCTCTTCTAGGTGTGTCTGCTGCCTTTTGTAAAAGGGAGTGTTATGTCTTGCAGCTGAGCAGCTATCTAGATTTTAGGATTTTTTTCTGGTTGCTCATCCCCATGGCATCTCAGCCTGAGCACGAGGCTCAGCCAGAGAGAATGAACTCCCCACTGTTCATTTCTCCCCCACAATGCCCCGGTGTATCTGAAGCTAGTGAGAAAATGGTAAATGCAGGACCAATATGTAGGGAACGGACAAAACTGGAACCGAGGAGTGGAAGCTAATATAGAAGATAAAGGAAAACAGGCTCAGAAAAAGCCACACTCACTTTTGAGACAGTGAGGGACTGGGTTTTTTAGTCTGTCCCCAGCCTCTGAAAGATAAATGGCTTTTCATCAGCGTGGGCAGGATCGCCCATGAGGAGAGCCTGTCCTGGCCGCCCTCTGGGGAGGCTGCTGCTCTCCTGGCCCGGTCAGGAGAGACAACATCCCAGCACGTCTTGTGACTCTCAGCCTGTTGTCATACATCTGGGTGCTGAGAGACTTGCTTGGCAAGTTCGACAGCTCATGCGGCTTCCCATAAGATACTAGATAATTGCTGCTGGATTGTTGTGTGATGAGTAGGGTAGATAACAGGACTATTAAGCAGTGTTTCATCACCGCCCTCAAACCAGTATACCAGAAACTTCCTCTAAAAATATTGTTTTGTCCCAAATCTAATAAGTGTTATTTATTCTAAACTCCATCTTCTGTTACAGGGTTAGAAAAATGAAAAAAAAATGGTCAGTGTTAGATTTGATAGCTCAGGTGTAAATTATCATTTAGTAGAATCTGATCATTACCTGAAAAAAAAGGTTGTATTTGTATCTTCAGTCTGGTCAGACACAGTAATGATTTTTCCAAGCCTTCGAGCCAATTTCCTTAATGTTTTCTCCATAATGCATTAAGGCTCCCATTCAGCAAGAAACATAAACACATGCATAATCCCAGTGTAACAATCGGCAGCTTCTTGTATTAGCCGTAAGATTAATACCTTGCTGAAAGAGGGCCTGAGAGACGTAGGAGCAGTGATGCTCAGTAGGCTCATCTTGGCAAGGGGAAGCAGCGGCAGGTCCCTCCTCGCAGCGTGCTGCTTTGGATTGCAGGTGAAATCCCACCTGCCAAGGTCAGTGGGCAGCTTTAGGGTTTGTCCCATGGTCCGGAGAGTCTGCTACCCCTCTGCAGCTCTGGTGCATCCCTGCCATCATCCCCATAGTGCTGAGGATAACAGGAGCTGGAAATCACCATTTCAAAGCCAGTTTTCAGCTACAATATCCAGCACCCTTCCAAAGGGTGCTTTTGGAAAAGCACAGGGCTTTTGGAAGGTCAAACCATACCCTGCCTCAGAGGAAACAAGAGGGAGACACAGGGAGGTCAGCCAGCGGCAGCCAAGGGATCAGCACCAGGATGATCAGGACCCGGGACCAGCTGCTCAGGGCCAGCAGCTCCATGTTTCCCACCACTCGCCATGGTGCAGCACCCAGGGCAGGACTTACCATGAGTGATCATGAGGATGCAGCCCTGCCATGCCGCAAATAGGCGTCGTACGGGGTGGGGGTCGTGTTAGGCGATGCAGAAAAGGCTGCGCTGCTGCGTGGTACCCGCGTTGCCATGGCAGTAGCACCTGGGTGCAATACCTGGGCACAAGGAGCGTTTTGGCAGCATACTCTATCTGTTGTCTCACAAATTGCTGGCAAGATGACAAAGGGATTACTATGGGCTTAGATAAAATACATAGGCCACCAACATCATCGTCTTTGATTAGATCATACACTGCCAAAAACATCCTCACAGCACAGCTAGCCAAAAGACTGGGAAGCCATAGTTTCACTTGTGGAAAACCTTCAGAAACACCTGGGACATGGTCCATCTTTGAGTTTTGCCAGCAGTGTGGAAAGTCTGCAGAGAAAATTGCTGCAGCTCTGTTAGCTGATGCCCTGTGGCATTTTGCTAAGGGGAAAGTACTTTTGTTGATATGATTGGTTTCATTTTGGGACATGCAAGAGGGCTTTTTTGCTACATGTCCCTAGGTTAGACTGTGCAAAAAAAGCCAGCGTCCACCTTTCAAAGGCAAAAATAATTCCATGAGATGTTTTAATCTCAGTATAGGTCTGCTGGATTATTATCACTTACAATTAGTTCTCTCCATGCTGCGACATTCCCTGATGGCAACCTCTTTTTCATCTGTAAAAATACTGAAGAGTTATAAGCAGCAGGAGGGCTTGCCAAGACCTCTGTGTCAAGGTTGCTAGTGTAGACAAGCAGTGTGTGTCCCACCTGGGAGATTTTCTGTGTTTAAGCCAGACCCATTCTATCCGCATGATATTCTCTCCAGGGGTACGGCTATAGCAGTAGTATGGTGTTCTGTTTCAGCACGAGCTTTAACTCTTTATTTTTTGACCATAATATATATTTTGAACCCTAATGCATTTTTCACCGTGAGTTGGTGAAATAATTAACTAACAGAGAAGAAGTGCTTTGAGTTCAGTCCTGTATGTAATTTTCATTTTTAGTGGCTTGCCCTGCTTCTCTTCATACGCATCTAACCACCCTCTGAGTCTGGGCCAGTTTTTTGCTTCCTGTGTCCTAACACCCAGCACATCAGTCGTACTGAGCATTTTGCACCAGTTGAGCCTAACAGCAAACATATGCACCATGCTGAACCGCCTGAATTTCAATGTTTTGATAAATAAGCTGACATATGAACGCCAGCACTTGCCAAATACCCCACTAGCCTGGGGGGGAGCTTGCTGGGCTGCAAAAGGGGAGAGCAGAGTCCAAGCGCTGCTTCAATTCCTGTGCAGTTCTTCACCTCTCATTACTGACTTACGCCACACACCTCAGCAAGAGGAGAGCTTGAGAAGAACCACGCTCTTTGCTTTAGCAATGGTCTTGGTGGTAGTAAGGCCAACTGCTTCCCCAGAGGCACAGGAGCTGACAGGACCGCATGCTGACTTGCAGATATGCACAAGCATGTGATGGGGTCACTCTTAAGGCTTTGCAATAGAAAACAGGTTTTTATGAATTTGGGGGTGAGCTCTGATTTTTATTATCTGGCAGAGAGGAATGCATGTCTTATGAAATGCTGGAAAGCGGTGGGGGACTTTGCCGTCCGCTATTTCTTCCCATCCTTTTACTGGTTTGGGTGACCAGAGTACATCCTGCCTCATGCTTAGCTGCCGTGAACTATTTGTTCAGTTGCCTAAGATAGAAATTAATCTAAACTAACATCAGCTACCTTTTCCTGTTTGTTTAAATAGCAGCCCCCCTCCTCCTAATGCAGAATATGTTTTCCTCCCTCTCTGCTGTTCCTTGGAGGCAGTGGTCACGTTCTACCTACACAGTGGTTCTGCTGCTACCACAATCATCCTGGACCTGCTGAGATACCCTTACGCATTTCTAATGGCATGTGCATGCTCCCTTTTAATCTCACTTATGCAGAAAAGCACATTTTCCAATGGCAGAGTGAATTCTCCAAGCCATTTAATGTCAAGGCAGGTCAGTCAGACTAATATTAGCTCTAATTGCCACTCGACCTGTTCTTATATTCCTCAGCTGCATCCCCTTTCTTGCCTGAGACAGTATCAATAATAAAAATGTTTTCTATCTCATCACATCGGTTCAATGAGTAGGATAAGGGGGCGCATTCAGCAGCAGCAGTAATATATGGGTTTGGAGTGCAGAGTTTGACCCAGGTATTGTTCACCAAGTCTGTGATTCAACATTCATTAATACCAGCTCTGTATATACCAGTACAAGTTTAATCCAGATCACTTGGCAGTACAAGTTTAATCCAGATCAGAAACAAGCCCTCAACTGCATTTCTATCAGGTTAGTAACTGTGTACTTCTGTGCCAGCTTGCGCTACAATCATGACCTGGCAGCCCTGGTGTTGCATTTGGCCGCTTGTTTCGGTTGCCTTTGTGTGACTGGGGAACATTGTCCCAGTTGCATTGAGAGGATGTTTGGAGGTGGCACCCCAAGGGACCAGCCTTTCAATTTCAAACACACCTCCCGTGTGTTTCCAATGGGGTGCTGCAAGGTGTTCAGAGGAAGCTCAGCATTATGGCCAGCAAAGCGAAATATTTCCAAATCACACTAAGTAGCAGGACTAATCCACACCCAGTTGCATCCTTACACCTGTAAGAGCTGATTCACATAGATCCTGTTGTTTAATTAAATTTCCTGATCGCTTGCCTGTTGATGAATAGGGACAGCTTAAGTATTAAGGAAAGAGTTATCCAGCAGACCCTGCTACTGCTTTGGTGCAGAGATTGGACATCCAGCAAGATAACTTCGGAGCTGATTTATGCTACCCAGAAGAGTCTCTGTTCATGCTGTCTGCAGGGGATGAGCACAAATGGACAGTGTGGAGGACTTTCTAGTATGGGTGTGTGTCTCCAGGGTTGGGACCCTTGAGAAGATGCAGATGCCCACCCTTTGCATCTCTTTGTCCTCCTCCGTTCTGTGCCAGGACCTTGTGGATCACCATGGATGGCAACTGCTAGTTTGTTCTGCTGACCTGGCAGGCTGCACAACACCTGGGTTGCCACAACTCTTGCCTGGCCAAAGCATGCGAAGCCAGCAAGTGTGCTCCTGTTACAGAGAGCAGTGAGGTAAATGGAGATGGTGCATGAGTGAGTCCAGGCACTAACAAGACCGGAAACTGAGGCACATTGGTAGCAGGCAAGGAGAAGCCTGACCACAGTTCATGCCTGATGAGCGTGCAAATAGAAGAAGAAGTGCCCGGGTCCAAACCTGTTTACAGAGCAGCGCAGCAATAGCCAGAGACCATGCACTTGGCGTGTAGGTGGCAATAAAGGACTATGGGAGGTCCAGTCAAAGGCCTAAAGACAGAAAGCCTTGCAGATCTGCTGGGAAAATGTGTGTCTGAATCAGTAAAGTCTCTTTAAATTGATAAATGAATTAATGTCCTGTAGCTGACATGTTTTTGACACAGCATCAGGTGCCCAAAATTTAATTTCTGGACTCATTGAACCATGGCCCAGGGGCAATCCAAAATAACTAATTTGTCCTCTTTGCATGTAAGTAAACTTCTGTTTTACAAGGAGAAATCAGACACTCCACTCTCCCAAAAGTCCAAAACATAAGCAAAATGCAGTAATATGTTAACTGACAAACAGATAATTAATCTAAATGCTAAGAGTAGGGGATTAAATATAAATATGGAAATTTAGAGAAGGCTAGGAGATAAAAAGTTGCTACAGCTGATTAGTAGGAAGAAGCAAGTATCTTCTCACCATCCTTTTTATTTTGGGTGTTTTTCAGAAATAACTCATCAGATTATGCATCTAAATGTCAGAAGAAGGCTTCACATCATTCCTCCCACCTCATAAAAAGGAAGAAAATGGACAAGAAAGGGAGATACTGGTAGGATTTGCAAGTTCATCCCTGAGCTGCCGCAGTATAGTTTTGCCATTGTGCTGATTACTGGAGGCTGAATCACCAGTAAATGGCCCTTGCCAAGAACTGCAAATGTTCCAGCTACCACGAGAAAAAAAGTATGCAACAAAAGCTCATGTCCAGCTCTTTGGGTAACAGCATGCCTTGAGTGGAGGAAAGGGGGCTGAAGAAGTGATTTTCCTTCCATGGGTTTTCCACTGAGTACTATTAAATACAAATGCACCTCCTCTTTCTCACGGACACCCAGAGTCAAAAATCACTGGAAGCTGGGGAAGTATTCCAAGAAAATATCACTGTATGCAAGCCCCGTTCCTGCACTCTCCCTAGGCACCTGCCACTGACTTCTGTCCGAGGCAATGTGTCAGGCTACAGTGACCCCTGATCTGACCCAGTGTGGCTGCTCTTCTCTTCTTGAACCAAGGATATCCAATTAATTGCAATTTGAGGCATTTTTCATTACCCTTATCCTATTAGGGAGTCTGAGTCTCATTTATTGTCTCTCGAACAATCGAGACACTCAGTACTTCAGCCTCGCAGGTAGCTCAAAGCCTGGCAGGAATCAAGAACATTTGCGCTAGCCGGCAATATGTGGGGTTTTCCAACTCAGCCCAGAATAAATCAGCCTTTCACATTGACATTTGCCCATCCATTTCTGGATATTCTTTGCTGGATTGATTATCTTCAAAAATTTAGGATATCTTTACTTTGCTATGAACCTTTCATCGATCGTCGCCCTTCCATTTCACTCCATTCCTCGCACACTTGCACAAAAGATGGAGTCAGGCTGCTGGGGCGAGGATGCCATCTTCCCAGCTGCGGAAGGTTTTAGGAGCAGAAAATCAACAGGCACATCTGGCATGAACATGTCAGAAACTTCTGTGGCATTTAATTAAACAGATGGGCTAGAAGTGTGCCCTTAAAAAAAAAATCCCCAAAACCCAAAAAGCAAACTAAGTTCATCTAAACAAACTTTGCAAACTGGTATTGAATAATAAAACCAAGCCACCCTCCAGAAAAACAAGATTCGAAAATCTAAGCGATTATTCCATTCAGAAAATGAGGACATTGAAATGATGAAATCAGTCAACTTTCAAGCTAATAGACAGAGGTAAGAAAGAATTCAAAAATAAAAAACAGAAAGAAAGGGAGAAGAGGGTCAGCTTGACAGCATCCAGTTAGGCCAGCCTGTCTTATTGGCCATCTGAAAAAATTTAGCAGGGCAACTAGAGGTAAAAGGCTGGTATTTGCCATTTTGGGATGTGGGAGTTGGCAGTCGTATTCTCCATACTTCAAATGGACTTTTGTTGGCAAGATATATATATATATCTACTTTTCCTCAGAGCTTCCTCCAAGGTAGGTCTCCTCCAGCTACCTTTTCCCTTCACTATTAATGCTTTAATCAGCACTTGCCCTGCCTATTTTAGTACATTTAAGCTAGAAAGTGTAGCTTTCTATGTAATCCTGTCTATTTTTTCAGACAATTGTAAAAGATATGTCTCAGCCAAGTCAACAAAAAACGGCATCCTGCGCATGAGCAAGAACATTAGGGTTTAAAACCTGGAAAAGGGACATTTGAAAACTGACTCACTCTCTTTAAAATGACATAGGTGAATTGCTGCCTGGTATCTTTCAAGATCACCCTTCAGGATGGGATGTGACAGCTGGGATTTTTACTGGGACCAATTTTATTTTTGGAGAAGTTGTAAGATAGAAAACTGGCCTAAAAAATAACTTTAACTACAGAGCGGCTCCTGCTACTCTATAACCTTTAGGCAATTTATCTCATAGCAAGCAATAAAGCAACAGCTGGAAACAAATAGCAAAGCAGGTCAATGAATCAAGATATAGACACTTTCTTTTGCAAATTGTGTCCTCCTTTTTTCTTTGATATCCGTCTGTCCAAGAGTTAATTCTGAAATCCCTGGATTTTTTTTTTTTTAGAAAAGCACAACTACCTAAGAAATGCTCATTTCAGGAGACACCTTGGTCACCAGCTCAACTACACTATAATGTCCCCTGGAAATGTCTTTCATGTTTCTGTGCAAAGCTTGAAGTAACTTAAATATAGATATATATATATATATAAGTATTATTTATATTATATGTGTGTGTATATATATATTCAAAAGAGTTTATATTTCAGCACCCTTTTGTCTGCTTACAAAACTTCATCACTGACAAATTTGGCAGCATGGTTCTGCAAAGGTTGTGCCTGTTCAGAGAGGACAGGGGCTAAGAGAATTAAAAAATGCAGAATGTCCTCAGGGGCTCACTCCCGGCCATAATTCATGCAGTTTGCTGCAAGTAGAGATGTAAGTAACATTTCCCATCTTGGCTCCACCCCAAAGAGTAATGACTTTCAGTTTTCATTCTGTCCCGATCTAGGTTTCGGACACTGGAAAAGCTGAGAGGAAGGTTTCATTTAACTAGTTCCCAGCTCATGGGATGACTTTCGAAAACAGTCTCTTCACAAAAAAATACGTTTTTTTTTTCTAAGCTGGCTAGCCCAAACTTGGGTACAACACTAAGCTTGAGTCATGTCACATCCTTTTTTAGAGCATGCATTTTCTGTCTTCATTTAACAACTTACAGAATTAATAAATATTCCGAGGAAGAGTAAATCATGCTGCCGCTGGCCTCTGCATTTACATGTACACATGTATATACACATGCACATATACGTGCACTATGTGTATATATATGTGTGTGTGTGTGTGTATGTACATACACAAAAACCCACTATGGTAAGTAGTAAGTGTGTCAGTATACATGAGAGTATATAAAAACCTAGCTCTTACATTGGAAACATAAAACATAACAAAGCCATGTTTGCATAGTAATTTATATCAAAGGGTGCAATTAAAAATAATATTTGCTTCCCATCTGTTATAAGAGACTTCTGTTAGTAAAAAAAGATTAAAAAAATAGCATTTCACTGCCCACACCTGAATCTTCATATATTTGTTAGCCATATAGTAATATTGGCAAAACAAAACAAAACAAATTAAAAGGCTTATCTTCTGAAGAAGACACAAAGGTGAACACAGTTCTGCAGTCAAGCAAAATTGCCAGCGCAGGCTTCCCCGTCGTTCCCAAAATAACTGAGGTGTCAGTAAAATTCCAGTGCACGCAAGGTCGTAATGATTTCTCCCTCCACAAATTACGCCGCGGTTTTAAAAGAGGGAAAATAATCTGTGCCCTCCTCTTGACTGTGCCTGCAGTAGTAAGAGGGCGCCGCGGGTGAACACAGATCATCACAGGCGGTAAGCAGGTTTTCCCTGGCTCGTTCGAAGAGCCAGAGTTCATACCACAGAAAGTCAAACCGAGGATTATGTGAAGACCTAAGGAAAATAACCAGCTAGCCCATCTAAAATTGATGCTGCAGCCCGGATAATTGTAGTGCTATAACAAATAGGCTGCTTTGTTTTCTCATCCAGCCTTTGTGTCCGCTGCAAGCTTTGTTGAGCTTTCCGCTATTACAAGCTCACAAGATTTGCTATCCCACTGGCCCCCATTTGCTTTCTTCCTTTGTATGCAGCAAACTGCCTGTAAAATATTAATACACTGACTGTAGAAAATGTGCAAAATCCAAATAGGTGCAGGTGAGACTGCCTTGATAATTACATGTCATAGTAAAGACCCAGTATAATTTAATTTAATGTGATAAGCAAGTAAGTCCCAATTTTCCTGACAATTTCTTAACCGGTGTTTCAGTTTTTCTTTTCTTCTTTTATTATTCTTTTACCTAGAAAGTTATTTCTATCAGACCCACAGTGGGTGGATAAGATCAGTAAAATATACATACCATTCACAAAACTGCCAGGCTTTACTTTTATTGCAAAATGTAGTAGTGATGTGTAATAAAAAGCATTCTCCCTTTGTGGAGGAGGAGAACAGCTAGCAACGTTCCAGGCGGCCTCTTTTTTCTGTACTCCTCCTGCATTTTAAGAAGAGATCACATCCATTCTCGCTTGCTTTTCAGTTTTGATTGAAGCCAACAGTCACAGGCAAGAATTTAAACCCACATAAATCTGACTCTGCATTACGAGGTTTGTGTACATGCTTGGCCTCTCACTAAGGTACGGAGCTGCCCCTGAATACAAAGTTGGTTTTCTAAGTAGGCACTGTCAACAGAGCTGCTGTGCACGTATTAATTATGTTTTATTTACTTGATCCTCTTTATTTTGATTGTTTGGGGTTGGGTTTTTCTAAAGATATAAAATATGCTAGCCATATAGCAGCGTTACGTAAACATTCCCAAAATGATCTTGCCTTGTGGAAGCTCCTAATTCTGCAGTGCTGGCCCCATTACCTTAGCACTAATTTTCACCGGTCTTTTCCATTTTAACTAAACCATCAGTGGCTCTATCTTCTCCTGGAACCAGCCTCTCTGAGGTCTCTCCACACCAGGCGGTACCCAGAGGCACAGGTTTCCATACCCAATAACCTGCCCCAAGGTATGAATCTCCTTCATGTGCTAACGAGGACTCGTCCTTATCTGCCCCTGTGGCACGGGAGCGTGTCGGGGTGATGCAGTGATGTTTGATTTTGAGCGCATCCCATCTGGCTGCGTTTGGGTTGCGCTCACTGAGCCCAGGGCCCCTCCCCACACACCCCAAAACCCCCCAAAAACTGCACCTCCGGAGGCTCTCTGCAACCGTTCTTGCCCAAATATCTCTTATTTGGCAGAGCTCTTAAAGGCGTGTCCAGGAAACATTATCTTTAAGCCAAAAAGCATCGATGAAATAAGGAAATTAAGGAGACAAGAGTGTGAAACGAATGGCCTGTCAGTACAACCACTCTTGGCCCCTGCCCTTTCCTGGCCCCGGCGCAGGCGAGGCTGCCCCTTTTATTTGCATAGACGGTGAAAAGTGCTTCTGCACCAGGGGTCAGCACAAAGCCTATAGATCATTTAAGACCTTGGGCTGGCCTTCTGGGCAAGGGTGAATTTTGCTCAGCCAACATCTTTATTATCTTGAAGTAATCTCCAGCCTCTTGGGTTCAGTGCCACGTGGAAAAATACCTCTGCTGGGAGACAAAAAAAACCCTCCCTGTTCATTGGAAAGGTCTAGACTGGATGGAATTTTCTCTTTCCCTAAAATTATCCAGATGATACATGTTGCATTGTAATCTTGATCTGTCTATTAAGGTTATACTTCTGCTCCCACCAGAGTCTGTGGCTAACACTCCCTCGATTATAGGGAAAGCCAGCCCTCAATCCAGAGGGATTTAGACCTCCGTGGAAAGAAAAGCAATTATATAAGTTCGTATCTATGGTAATAAAAGAGAACAGATCAGATAAAAATGAATTAAAGGAATGTGAAAGCTTCAGGTCTGTAGGCAGTTTATGGAAAACGAATATGTTGTGTCTTTAACACACTCTGTCTTAGAAGTAGACTAGGAAATCAAAGTTTGATCCAACAGTAAATCAGTTGGTTAGCACAAAATCTGATGCATTTAAAAATCCGGCTTCACAAAAATGTCATTCATTGATGCAGTATAGAGAGACTGCCTGGTCTGTCAAACACCTTCAAGTAGGTCATCTTTTAGGGATTAGTCTAAGTTGCTATCTGTTGACATTTCACATGTGACATCATAAGCTTCTTAAAATGAATGAATGTTTTTTTTAAGGCAAATCATAGCTGAAATCTTGCAAGGCAGAAAGATTTGCAAATCTGGCTAGTGATTTTGGCTGCCTTGTATTTGGAGTATCCACTTTAACAGAATCTCAAGAGCCTGTTTGTCAGGAAGCGAGTGCTTATTTTTTTTCTGAAAATTGCACCTTCTCTCTCAAACTGGAACTCAAAACATGAAACGCTGTAGGAATGAATAGACTACTCTGAAAATCCCTGGCCATCGTCTTCCAATTAATGATGTATTGCTCTATTATTTGTCAGAAGACGATCAGTTAGGAAGATGGATGCGAGTTTGATCCTCTAACTTTCAGTATCAGTTCTGCTACCGATTTCTTGTGTGCCCTTGAGCAAGTCACCTGTGTTGGGCTTCTCAGAGGTGCTCATTGCTGGCCTCATCCCTTGGGCATTACAGCCCGCTTTGAAATGATCCGTGAAGCTTTCTGTGCCTCAGCGCTACTGCCTGCGCAACTGAGGCTCCTGTTGCAGGGGAGCCCTGTGAGCACAATGGCTGTGACTGCGGCACCATCCATGCCTAAAATAGACCAGTGAGACCTATGCAGCCGAACTACAGGGCATTATAACACAGAGGTGTTTCTTTCCCAGATTGGATTTCGATAACTGGACAAAATTACGCTCAAGGAACGTCCTTGAGTGGGGCTTCCTAATGGAGCGGCAGAAAAGCATCGAGGGGCTGCAGCTTCTTTTGGTGGCTCCTATCGTGTTGGCCCCCACGGTGGCTGTGGGCCCTGGTGTTGAGGACAGTGAGAGAAGCAGAACTACGCTGGGAACTGAGCTTGCTCCCTGCTATTAGTAAGAGGAAAACAGGACAAACTGTGGGTTTATCATGAATGAGACTAGTAACTCATATGAATGCATTAAATTAAAATGAGAGACATTATATGAGAATGTTTTTTTTTCCTGAAGTGAAGCAGCATCATTTTATTGTGTGTTCTAACTACTTAAAGCCATTGTGTTGGCCATCTTGAATACACTTAAGGAAAATATTCTTACGGAATTATTTTCTTTTAAACATTAACTGGAGAAGAAAGATAGTATGAATAACGGTACACTAAGTATATTATTTATAAATGTCATTTATTTATACATCCTTTGTATATTTGTGTATTCATTGAAACCTTAATTTCTCAAGAAACTTATCTCTGTATCTTATTTACTTGTCTGGAGTGGCTTCCCCTTTTGTACCAGTAAACTAAACATATAATTGTTTAGAAACTCTACGGACTTGCCAAAATATGAACTCATGCGCATGGAAGGGGGCAGAAGTTCAGATTTCAATCTGGCCATGTAGGGCGGCACGTGCTGTCCTAAGCTGCTCTAGTGAAGTTGTTCCTCTTAGTTGCTCTCCAGAGGCTCTTTTATTGGGAGAGAAAAAAGATCTGACTGCCAAGAAGGAGGATGGTGCTGTCTGCAGAGATGTATCGAGGCTCTAATAGGGAAAGCAGAATATTTCTTTTTTCTTCTTTCTCCCCCTGTGAGGGACTCTGGAAGAGAATATAATCCAAGAAATGGTAACTCTCTGCAAGGCTGTATTTTCCACTCAGGGCCATGCTCTGGCCTTTCAGCTCACTGTGCGGGGCCACTGACTGCCCCTTTCTGGTTTCTCTCTTTGCCACTGTAAAGGAGTCCCCAGTTCCTGGGTCACAGAATCATAAAATCACAGAATCACAGAATGGATCAGGTTGGAAGGGACCTTAAAGATCATCTAGTTCCAACCCCCCTGCCATGGGCAGGGACACCTCCCACTAGACCAGGCTGCTCAAAGCCCCATCCAGCCTGGCCTTGAACACTTCCAGGGATGGGGCATCCACAGCTTCCCTGGGCAACCTGTGCCAGTGCCTCACTACCCTGGGAGAAAGGGTCACAGTCTTCTCCTTTTCTTCTGTGCTCCTGCAGTGTCTTATCCACAAGCGCCTATAACCAGAATTGCACACACTGACACATAAGTATTTTCTTGCACCTTAGACATAACTCACGAGCAATATACCATCATACAGCTCCACAGTGGAAGAGGACAGAAAACCCCACTTCTTTTTCCTTGGGCACACATTCAAAGGGCTAGTCACCAACAGAATAAACTATAGATCCAAGGAGAAATAATTTTTTCACAAAAGCAAGAAAAATGTTTGTTATCAGCTGTATGGAGCAGAAAAAGAGGATCAGCTCCTTTAGGTTGCAATTACTCACAAACTGCGTGAGATACAAATAACTAGAGAGCACTGTATAGCTCTCCCGAGCCATTCTGTGCTTGCGAGGACCAGAATTTAGGCAGCCTGAGAGCACCCAGTGGTGGAGACCGCATTTTTTCCCTTGCTCTAACAGCTTCTAGGGTTATTCTCTCAGGGTGCCGAATGGTACCCGTGCTGGGAGCTACCAGATCTGCCATGTAACACAGCACCTGTGCCCGGTGCACTTAACCCTGTGGTGTATAGTGGCAAATAAAAAGGTGGCTGCGCATTTCCTGCCAGGTACACTTTGCGCCTTCCCAGCTGGCACTCCTGGTTAGCAGCAGCTACGCTGACAACTCGTGCAGCATCGTCACGGGCTTTCTGTTTTGATCAAGTCGCTCAGGGTAAAATGGCAGCGCGCGCGCTGATGACCCAGAGTCAGCCAGAGCAGGTGGTGAGGCAGAAACGCCGTGACTCCTGTGAGCCGGGGTCTCGAGAAGCTGTTCAGCAGCAGATGTTTTGTGCAGCTTCAAGGGCACTTCACGATAAAGAGCATTACACCATCTTAGAGCCTGGCGGCACAGCTTCTTTGCCACAGACAGCTCAGCACTCAGGCAGCATTTCTCAGCGCTTCAGAAGGCAACAGACTAAAGAGAAGCACTCCTGTGAGCATGCACAAGATGCAAAGGAGCCATGCGATGTGAGTGGCACACAAGAAAAGGTCAAGCTAGCCTTCACTCACTCCGTCATCTGGATGAGGTGGAATAGGTCATTGCAAGGAACGCACGCTGTGAGAAGACTGCTGCTGCTCCCTTCTGCAGAGGTTTCCTCTTCCCCAGGACACGGCCATGTGTTACCGTTCATATGGCAAATTGCTCTTCGGATTGAGTTTTCTTCCCCTTCTTGGATAACATATCCCATCCCTTCTTCATTCGTGATGGGGCACAGTACATCTGGCAAGGCTCAGTGCACAGAGGGGTGGGAGGAGGTGGGTGCTCAGGTGCCTGCCTCGGGGCCAGCAGCCTTGAGAAGGCAGCAGGCAAAACCCCACGGCATGAAAGCACTGGCTGGGAGGAGGACAGGATGGCAGAGGATGCAGGGTTGTTCTTGGCATGTTCTACAGAATGTGTGTCTTTTTGACACATTTTGGGAGATAGCGCAGCAGACATGCATATGCCACCTAGCACACTTCTAGGAGCATGGCAGGAATCCAGCGGAGCTACAGATTACAGCTAAAATGGAATAGGATGTCATCGTTCTTTTCAAAGATGTGTATCAGGCACTCAGGAGGCCCTCTGGGCAAAATTTGTGACTAAAAAAAATTTCAGCAGACGATTTTGTAATTTTTCTTGTAATAATGGTGACCCGTATTTTAACTTGATCAGCAGATAAGTATGACCTCCTTGTGTTCTATGAGGGACTCCTACATCCAAACTCAGAAAGAGTCCTGGAGAACACACACCAGCACTTTTAGGGAAAAGGTGGAGGTATAATGCAGTTACAGGGAAATTTAGGCTGTGCTTTCTTGGCCAGTATCAGTTTGATTGATTTTATATGGAAGAGCTGAACATTTTTTTGTGGGCAAGAGGAGTAAAAAAGGTAGTTGCAATTCTCTGCAGATGTATTGGGAGGGTGGAGGAGAGTCTCTAAATTCCAGCCACAATCCAGCCGTTGATCAGAGCTACCCCTTTGCCACAAACTGCTCCAGCCTCTCACCTGCCAATGTCTTCCGGAAGGAGAAAACTGTATGGGCATCTCTGTCTTCCTCCTCAAGGCGTGGCATGAATTCAAAGCTCATCTGGAATCTAAAAGAGAATCTCTCTGAGGATCCCAACAGCCATTCCGGTTTGACACCTCTTTGATGTGCAGAAGTACTCCGTCAGCACACTTCCTCTTGTGTATCCATGACTTCCAGACACATCAAGGTCTATGGTCCTTCTAGGAGCATCCTGGCAAGAGGGCAATGCACGTGTTATCTGTCTGCTGTTAGTATTATTCCCCATCTTCCAATTCTGCGTTGTTATTGATTATGTGCTGGCTGGCTGACTCTAATAGATAGCTTGTTCACTGCCTTTAATTGATTGCAAGTTTATCATTCTTTGCCCAGTACCCTGAGCAGATTGCTATTAATTGCCATTTACTTATTTCACATTACTATTTATTGTTATCTTCCTTCTTATCACCTTTTCTCTTTCTCTCTCCCGTCCTTTTGGCCCACCCTTTGCCCTCTACTCCCCAATCTCTCTGTCTGCCGGTGTCTCTCCTTTCCCTCCTGTTACCTCCCTGCTCTCCCACATCATGAACCTGTTTTTTGCCATGGTCTTGGTGAAACTTGTGCCTGCCACAGTCTCCCTTCCCACTACCACCGGTCTTTGTCCTCTCCATCCTCTGTTCTGGGAGGGCCTCTCCTCACCCCCTGCCCCTCCTGCCCTCAGCAGCTCCCAGGAGGAGGAATGGAAGGACTGGCACCGAGCACAGCCCAGGGGACCACAAGGACCTGATCCCCACATCTGAGTGATGCGCAGTCCTGAGCCCTTCCTCGGGGGCTGCTCAGGAGGTGTGCAGGTCACAGTCCTCCAGATGAAGGAGACGCGAATAAGAAAAGGCGAGAGCTAAAAGCAGACTTTCCTACCGTACAAGGAATAAGACAGCCAGCGTCTGTCCTTTGGGGCAGCAGTGTTTTCAAAAACCCCTTTGCTGATCTGCACTGCGGCTACCAGTGTAGGGGCATGAGCCCCTGTGAATGTTTTTTGTAGGGAAAAATACAAATAAGCAGTGACCCTCTTGCTGGTGTGTGTGAACAGGATCTTCCGTGTGGTGATGGTGCACACGTGTGACCTCAGTGGGTGACAGCCAGTGGGACTGCGGGCAGCAGCATGCTGGTCAACACCCATTGCACCCGCTGAGAGCCGCAAGCCTTCAGTATGTCCTGCCACACTTGACACGAGTCCAGCCGGAGCACGGCCTGAGAACAGGCACATCTGCCTTCAGCTCATCAGCCTGTGGAAAGAGGAACCTCCGCACAGCAGGGCACAGATATCGAGAGACACAGCCTGAGAGAGGGATGCTGGGGACAGCGTGTTCAAATGCAACCCAGAACCTTATGCATTTCATGGATCCGCACCAGGGAGGTTTGTGTGCCTCCTTGACTGCCTTCTCCCTCCCAGGCATGCATGGTAGCTGAGTGCGTCCCCTTCCCAGGTGGCAGCCAGCACTGCAGAAACGTGCTGCGTGGATGCTATTTCAGAGGCAGGAGGAAAAGGTGCAGGCAACTGCCTGAGATACCCTCAGTCCTCCCCTCTGGCTCCCACCCAGGCCCAGTCACATTACAGACCTCAAAGGGACACTCAGAACCCTCAAACAAAATAATTTTTTAAAAGTTTGTTTTAATAACTCCAAGCCTTGTCTCCTGTATGTCTTAGAAGGAGCTCTATTGCTCTCCAATCTGAACTTTCAAAAATAGTCTGTGTTTTGAAATCATCATAGTGTAGATCATCCTTTACTGGAGGGTTGATAGCAAGGTGTGAAAAAAAGAGCAGACAAGGATCTGGAATCAAAGGCAGGGAAGCACTCTGAGACATGTCGATAAGAAGTGCTATATGGATGCCACATTAAAAGGACTGGCAGATTTCTATCTAAGCTGTTCCTCCTCCTGGATGCATTCATCTCTCAGCGCGGCGCTTCTTCATCCATACCATTCCTGTGACTGCAATGGCGCCTTTCCAGAAGACTGTGTTCTGAGCAGAGGTACACAGATCTAGCCACCTTCCCTGTTCATGTGCCCTTATCTGAAGCCAGCAATGTCAGGTCTTTGGTCCCTGACCTGTGCAGTGCAGTGATGGTGCAGATGGTATGTGGAGTTCCTCTAGCCCAAGCTCACGCACATTTTACTCCTCTTGACCTATGATCAAAATAGACCAGATCAAGATTCACTTCTCTTGCAGAAGCTTAAAGATGTCAGTTCCAGGTGAGGCAACAAATTCAGTAGCCTCAAGCAAATACCTGTGGGTGACCAACGAGACAGCCAAGGGCTTTTCTCTGGCTGTGGGCGCTGCACGTGCTAACATGCAGCTGCAAGACAATGCTTCGGTCATATTTTTACATGAAAAAATTGAAGCTGCTCCTCCCCACCTAGCACATGCCAGAAAAACAGTTCATTTGCTGGATAAATTATGCCTAATGAAGAAATGGGATGGGGAGGCTGTTGAAACGAAGGATGTGCAAGAGGGAAAACTGTGAGAGACCCCAGGGCTGAAGCAGCAGGGGAAGAGCAAAGCCTCCCTGCGCTAACCCTGACATCTCCCCGGTGCACGGGGGCTCCTGGCACAGGAGGGGACAGTGGGGTGCCCAAAGGGCTGCTCAGGCCCTTTGGTTCGAGTGGAGGCGCCCATGAGAGTGAGTGCTGCCGAATGGACCCAGCAGGCACCAGTGCATCCCTGATGAATGTGGCCACCATCCCTCCGTGAGCAGCAGGCAAAGGGTAAAAAGGAAATCGAAAACTCATCTTTGAAGAGCAGCTCAGGGGACACCACGGCACAAATTTCACCTTCAGACTCTCAGTCCTGACAGATTAGACTTGATCAAAACATGATTCATCATTCCTATTATTTAACATTAGGGGGGAGATGCAAAATTCTCCAGAGAACAAAGACGTATGGCCGAGTTCAGGTGTGATACAAAGGTGCTTTAAATTACCCTTCCTTTATCTTAGTTTTTATCTTCCTTTAACTGAAAAAGATCATTACTTTTTTTTTTTTTTTTTTAAATCAAACTGGTAGCATTTAGGCTTTGAACAGGAGAGAAGACACATCCACCATAAACAAAAGATGGTTTGTGAATGTTTATATTTGACAGCTGTCTCCCAACAGGTAATCAGATGAAATAAACCTTGTGCCAGCTACTCGCTATAAGAGAGCTAACAATTACATACAGCAAGATGTGACACAGTTGGTTTTGATGGTTTCCCCTGTGGTTTTTACTTCCCCTTTTGGTGAAAGTGATGCAACTGTGATTTCTCTCATTTCCACCCTCTTCAGAATTTGTGAAAGTATCCTGTCTGTGTTTCTTTTTATATCGGCATCTTCATTTTGCTGTCAATTCAGAAGCAAATCCAGTTGTTCAAACGGATTAAGGCCAAAATGAAACATAACAGGAAAACAGCATTTCTCTCAACCAGTGTTTTATGCATAAAATAACGAAGTCATAGAATCACAGAACAGTCGAGGCTGGAAGGAACCTCTGGGAACCTTCTAGTCCTCCCCTGCTTCTCGAAGCAGCTGACATATGGGGACCAAAAAAAGGAGTGTGCTCTGCCTGTCACTTCAGTGAAATACATGCAACAATTTCTGTAAAATACTGACACTTTCTTAGTGCATCTAATGAACAGTCCATGCTTAGATATTTTGGAATACAGATGGTACTCAGAATTCATAAAGCCGGCCAAAAGCACTCCCCTAGTCTTCATCCCACAAATTAGCAACAAAGATATAAAATCAAATGAATACTTGTATACTCACATCCCAAATTACAAGTTTTTGACATAATAGCATGCCAGTGCAAAAGTACTGAGCAATTTTCCTTTAAGCAAAATGCAGTGCATTGCTTTTGTGCTTGCAAGCCCTTGACCGTGTGAAGACTTCTGTCTTTTCATAGTTTTCTGAACCGCTAATTTATTGTACGCACGGGAGATGCACACTCTCCATCAACGTCTAGATACAAGGAGCAAGCAGAGTGATGTTTTTGAAAGAACATGCAGAGGCAGCTGCATCTAGTGTTTCTCTACGGGGACACTTGGCAGCAGCACACTGACGTTGGGCACCACCTCGTTCAGCGTGTGGTCTGTCTGCATCCTGTTCTGAGTCACTGACCCTCTTCCATGCTCTCTCTAGGCAACCCAGGCCCTCAACTTGGGTTTATATGCAAGGAAACATGCAACACCCTGGTTGTAGCCACCTGAACTCTGTTGGATCTAGTCTAGTCCTGTACTACACCACGCTGTAGGAGCTGAGGCCACCAAACACACAAGTGCTGGTGCTTACGGACGGCTCTGCCTGGGCGAGCAAGGGGAAGCTGTCCCAGCTCATTCACTTTAGGGGATGGGCGGTCTGCAGCAAGGCTCCCCTTCTGTACAGGGTCTTTCTCATTTAATCCAGCAGCTGCAGACTTACCTGCAGACTCTTTCTTCAGGTTAAGATTCACTGAGATCTTTGGTTCACGTTCACCTCACAATTCACTGGCAGAGTTTCTTACCCTCTGTTTCTTGCCAGCTCTCTGCCAGTCATCAACATTCCCACAGCAGAGCCAGGACAATGCGCTTCAGCCTCTGGTTTATGAAGAGAAGGCTCCAGGCAGACCTTCAGTATCTAGCAGCCTTTCAGTACCTAAAGGGGGCCTACAGGAAAGATGGGGAGGGACTCTTTATCAGGGAGTGTAATGATAGGACAAGAGGTAACGGTTTTAAACTGGAAGAGGGGAGATTCAGGTTAGATATTAGGAAGAAATTCTTTACTGTGAGGGTGGTGAGGCACTGGAACAGGTTGCCCAGAGAAGCTGTGGATGCCCCATCCCTGGAAGTGTTCAAGGCCAGGCTGGATGGGGCTTTGAGCAGCCTGGTCTAGTGGGAGGTGTCCCTGCCCATGGCAGGGGGGTTGGAACCAGATGATCTTTAAGGTCCCTTCCAACTCTAACCATTCTGGGATTCCGTGATTCTATGACTCCCCTGGGGAATGACACCTGCAGCAATGATGCTCTAGATGCCTTCCCCATGCCTGCTGTACCTGGTCCCATGCTACTCATGAACCAGGTCTGAGCTTCTGTGATTTCCAGCTGTGCAGTGGAAAGCACACCCTCACCAATTTTGGTTTGCTCAAGACATCCCATGGTGTATGGCAGCAGCGGAGGGACTGATCCATGAGCAGCTCGGGCATTCACATGGCAAACAGGGCAGCAGAGGCAGTGAGGAAGAAACTTTTTGAGTCATGCCAAGGTAAGCGGCTAAGCCAACCCCACCCATCCATGCTGGTCCCCAGTGATTTCACTGCCATGTCAATGGACACATGAACAGAGAGCTGGGATGCTGCCTTCAAACACTGGTGGGTTTGATATGTCTTGTCTGTTCAGTTTAGTTCAGAACTCAGATTCAGTTTCAGCCTGTTCCTGGGGGCTTTGGGCAATCTTCATCTTAATGCAGAAGATTTTAAATTTAAATATTTTAAATCAGAGCTTTTTGTTGTTCTTAATCAGCTTTAAAATGACAACTAAGTTCAACCAGCACAACTCAGTAGGTGGAAAGGTCCTAGGAAATTGAACGGGGATCAGGAAAGCTGGTCAGGTGTTTAGGCTGACCGACTGACAGCCTCATAGGTCCTGAGTTTTGCAAGAAATTAAACTCAGTATCTACTCTATTCATTAATCCAAACACTTAAACAAATGATAAAATTAAATATTGTTATAATCTGATTAATATAATTAATTTAGAATTAATTACAACCGTCATACCAAAGTCAGATGAACTTCAATATTATACAGAAATTTAATCAAATTACTTAAAAAATAATCAGTCTTTATGCATTTTAAAAAGAATCTAAAAGAGGGATGTCCTCTGTTTAGAAAGTACAGCTGAAGAATTTTACCAAAACCTGTCAAGTTGTGATTGAAAATGTTAACCTTCTTGGTGCTGAAATAAAACCACCATCTGATGATGATCAGGGTGATCATCACCATCAGGGATGATTATTAAAGCTTTCTTCTTAGAATTATATTGCTGAATGGTTGAGTACTTAAACAGACAGCCTGCTCTGGTGCTTTTGAAAATCATATTGGCAACCTTGAAAATCTAGTTGTTACTTTTCCCTCCTCCACCCTCAGAGATATTTATCAATTTGATAAGAAGTTTGAAAACTTTATTTACCAAGAATTGTAGATAATTGATTCTTTTCAGACTTTTAAACATACAATACACTCTAAAAAAATTTTATAAAATAGTATTTGAATAGCAAAGACTTCTCTAGATTGACTCTACACGTGCTCATATGCATGCATCTGATATGCCTGCTTTCGCGCATAAGATTAAGGAACATAAAAAGACCACGGCATTTCACAGCATAGAAGAATAGAGAAAAAAAAGAATAAATTTCTGAAGGTAGCTGGAGACTGAAAATCAGCTCTTTAAGGCTTCTGAATTTATACAAAGTAAAACACAGGACTACAGCCAATAAGCCAGATGGTGATCTGCTGGATGTCACATCTCTTGAACAGACTTTTGCTCCGTTCAAGATGACTAGTCACATGCTGGTAGGGGGTACTTTTTAGTGCGGTGACTTTTCTCTGCCCAAGGTGGATGGTCACAGAGATTTTAGAACATTAATTTTCCTTATCCTTTTTTGGGCTGGTTCTTTTTGCTTTCCAGAGCATTTATCCAAAGTCTTTGGACAAATCTGGTATGAGGCCTATCTCGATGTTATGCAAGTTACCAAAAACTTTCAGGTCAACTCCCTAACTAACATCAACTTTTAAGAATTCTACTTTAAAAAGGAATTTGAATACAGTCAGTGTTTTGCTTCCCACGGTGCCTCCCTACCCCAAATATATACAAAATCCATAGACAGAAGACCGGTTTTGAGGAAACTGGCATGGTCTTATCCAGCTGAAAGGTCTTGAGATAACATTGTGTCACCAATTTAGAGAAAGTTCAGCATAAAAATAGAAGTCACTACTTAGAAAGGAACCTTGATAAACATTAATCACCAAGTATTTGCCCATCAGTGATATTTTTCATGGTTATTCTAAAAGGTAAGTTTTGCTATGGTGAGTTTTTTCTCAGAAACAGCTGATATACAATATTTTCCTAGCACAAGAATGGGCTCCAAGTCAAGCTGTTTGTCAACCGGAAATTTCATCTTGCAAAGGAAAAGCTATTTTAAAGCCATTCAGGAGTGACATTCATGTAAAGCACTGAACTGTATATATCAGATTTGCATTCCTTAAACTGCTCTTCCCGTGCAGTTTAAGTTTGGGCTTCACAGCTCCCTGTTGTTGATAGCAGAGAATGGCAGAACTATATAGCAAATGCTGTAGAAGTTTCTTCCACTGTGGTATTTCCACTGTGAGCTGCATTCATGAGAATGTTACCATCTCCCAATACCACTGGCAGTAGAAACTGTCATTTATATGAATCCACGTAGACATTTACATCATTCTCTCCTAGGATACCGCCTTTGCCTGCCACAGCAAGCCACCTTTTGTCCAAAGTCAGAGCAAACAGAAGAAAATAAACATCGTGCTGGTGAAGGTGCTTAACAAGACATAAAACATTACACCTGTGACAGCTCTTAGAAGGGCACAGAAGCATAAATGCCAACTAATTCTTTGTATGTCCTGAAAAACAGAGCTAATTCATGCTGCTGGCAGTACTACTGTGCCACGGGTACTCTTATAGTGAAACCGTTCCCGTGACTGACTCTCTACAGGGCAGATTTCGTCATTTATCCACAATAAGAAAAGAGTAAACAGAACTAAATACCTGCTCACAAACTGCCAATGCTGAGAAGGACCAACTCTGCAGGCTGCAGGGGTAGATTATCAGAGGGCCACCAAGAGCTACAGCTCAGAGACAGTTTCAAAGCTGTGATACATGGATTTGAGTGGAAACTTTCCCCTACAATTGCTTAGAAACTATTCTTATTTCTTGGGTCTCTGTCCTGACACAGTTTTATTGTCATCTCTGTCTCTGCCCATGCCTCTTTGGTCTACATGCTTTATTTTGCATCTCTTGCCGGCACTAATTCTTGTCCTACTGTCCCTTACTTTTAATTCTTTATTCTTTACAAGTTTCTTCTTCCTCTCATCTTTTGTAGCTTCAATCAGTTGCCCATTCTCCTGCATACCAGAAGGCTTGGGGATGGGGTATTTGATACTCCAGGAGCCTGGTGCCGCGGGAGGCTCTGACAAGGGCTGTTACCACAGTCACAACAGAGGGAAGCCTGGGCTGATGGACAACTGCTGGAGCTGGTGGTCATATCTACGTGAGCTTCCACACCTGGCTGAGCTACAATTCCCATAACAATACAGAGGGAACGTGAGCATTGTGTAAGGACCCACCTTTACCCACAGATGCCGTGGCACCAGGAGTGGCAGTCATAAGGCATGAGTGGACTTTGGGTTGCTCAGTTGTATTCCCTTACATTAATACCATGGCAAAGACTGGGGAGTAAAAAGCGTATTTACACATTTTTCGCTACATAGCCACATACATATGCATTACAGACAAATGTTAAAATTCTTATGTATCCATGATTTCACACTCACTTTACACTGTATTTGTATCACTACAAAAGAGGCTTTAAAAAATTCACCAGGTTTTCAGCAAAGGTAAATCAGTTTAGCTCCACGACAGTGCATTCCCTTGAGTTTTGTGTGAATGTAATTCAGATCTGAATCACTAAAGATGCACTGACTTGTGCCAGCTAAAAATCTGAATTAAAGAAACTCATAAAACAACTAATGTATTTACCTCCTTGTATCAGAACAAGCTTGGGTGAAAGCAAGCCAATGAGTCTATCTGTATATATATTACTTTGCATGGGACTGCCAAAAATTTTTTGTTTAGGAGATGTGACTGACATATGAAATTCTCCATGGGAATCAAACACAGAACTGTTAAAATTGCCTCTCTGCTGCTAATGACTTCTTCCAGTTCTCATCCGTATGACTAAGGTTTTGCTTATCCGACAGCTAGAGTCAGCGTACTATTACATATTGGTAAAGTAATTATTTTTATTGAACTTAGTAACAAAATAACAGGCTGATTTCTTCCTGTCTGTAGGACAGGTCAATTTGTATTGAGTTTGCGTTGCTTTTCTTTAACGCTCTTTAAGAAAATGCATTCCTTTTGTAGGGAGCCATAAAGCAGATTTAAGCTGATACCCACTGCCACTATGTAGAAGGCAAATTGCCAGCACTGCTGACAGACATGAGTATATAAGCCGAGTAACCCTTAAAACTCTCTCTGAGTCCTGCAATCTATTCGTGCTGGCACGTCGACATTGTAGACTTTGCTACCAGCTCCTCTCCCAGACATCTTTCAGCACTCATTCCTCAGGCGTAGCCTGAACTTCTAGGATCTCATCTCTGCTTGGTGCCTAAATCGGAGCTTTTTTCTTTGACTGTAACGCAACTTTTACTGAGTAAGTCACAACAGAGTGGTGAAGTCCTGCCGTCGAACAGTTGATCTGAGAAAGGTGCAAGTGGAGCCTCCACTGCTGAAATTCAAACACACTCTTGTTGGCCTCCCTCTGTAACAAAACTCTTCACCTGCGAGTAGCGCAGCCCCAGGAACAGATTGTGAGTGAGGAGGTCCTCACGCACAGTCCTTTTTGGGAGACTCTGACGACAGAGAGGCAGGTGGCATGCTGAGGCTGCTGCTCATGCTGCTGAGTATGGAAAACGCACTTGCACTTCCCCTCCACCCTCTCCACCGTCCCTAAGGCATGGGAGCCATTTGGACCAGCACTTGTCTTGGTCCCTGGCTGTATCTTAGATACCTGATGGGTATTCAGCCCAGGGTGGCGTCCATGGGCTCTGCCCAGGGACAGCTAAGAATAGCTGCGTTTACTAACACCTCTCACAAATGACAGCCAGGAGCAGCATGACAGGTACCTACGGGAGGTGTGGTGGGTGAGCGGGTAGGGAGGAGAAGGAGGAGTCAGGAGCCTGCCTCCTCTTTCTGCTTCATCGTTTCACTCGGCATCTGCTTCCTCCTCTGTAAAATGGGAGTTTCTAAGTTCACTCCCAGTTTTGATAGCTGGATGAAAAGAGGTGATGCACATTATGTTTAATTTTCATACCTTAATTTTCATAAGCAGCTATTAGGCTTGCTCATGACTTTGAAAAGCTCTGTCAAAGAGAAAGTCAGACTGAGATCATGATCTGACTCCCTCCCCAGCTCTGGAAAGACTCAGTTAGTCAGTGGATACCGAACCTTCTCATGCGGCAGGTTTATACCCCACTCTTTGAGGTATGGCAGTTTCAAAAACATAGGCAAACTCACCGGTTGGGTATGTCAGAGGAGAGGAGTATTCCCACAAGGGAACTCGTCTGCCTGACTTGGATATTCAAATTTCGTCAGACAGGATCTCCCTCTGCAGTAGGTGAATTTCCGTCTGCCCTGCCTAAGGAGCCGCGCAGGCATTTGTTCAGGAACACGGCATCATTAGGCACTTAAGTGCAGGAACAAAGTGGGTGCCAAAGCAGGGTAGATTGGGGCACAGCCATGAAAATGCCAAGCGATGGAGGGTCCGTCACAGTGCGATGCGAGTCTCCGGTACACACGGCTGTGTCTTCTCCCCCTTCTCATTGCTCACACATGTGCGTGCTGTGCTTATCCTAAAAGAAAACATAGCATGATAAAAAGGATGGACTTGTCAAACTCAGCTTTAGCTCTCTCCTCTCTCTGCCGGAGACAGGCACCGCCTGAACAGCAGAAACAATGACCGAAGTCCCTCGCTCTGGGGCTGGTGCAGGAGTTTCCACACACGGGACTCAGGGTCTGGCACATGATGAGACATGAGGCACGTGGTATGGAAAGGATTTCCTATCGTTGCTCCAAAATCAAGGAAGAGAAGCATTTCCAGGGGCTGATTCAAGAGAGCGAGGTGAGGATCTGCTCTAAGTGAACCTGCTCTGGCAGGGGGGTTGGACTAGATGATCTCCAGAGGTCCCTTCCAACCGCTACCATTCTGTGATTTTGTGATTCTGTGATCCTGCCCTGAAGTGCCCTCCATAAGAGCCTTCCTTTTTTAACAGCAGAGAAGCCACAGTGAGCGTGGCTTTCCCGTGGTAAAGGCAGCCTCTGTGAGCATCTTGCTATCAGCTGGAGAAATCCTTGAAGATGCTAATTAAGGCCTGACTTCACCTAAATATCTGTAGTCAGGAAAGATGTGTAAGCATATGCATAAATTCACATGAGCTGAGTTATATTTTTAGTAAAGAGGAACTCAGCAAATATATAATCCCCGCCTAGAATGGGCAAGGCAAGGCAAAGAAAGGCAAAGAAGAGAAAGGAAATAAAAGAAAAGGAAAGGAAGAGGAAAGGAAGAAGAAAACAGAAATGGAAAAATGGAAAAGGTAGAGTGGGAAGGGGGACTTTCTTCTAAAAAACCTTTTAATTTTATTCTACTCTTGTCCCTTCTCTGTGTATCTATTACACGTTCAATGCTGCTTTTGTTTTATCACTGTGCATTAAGTGTGCCAAATCCCTTTGCAAAAAGTCTTGAACCACAAATGAGCCTCGATTTTGTTTTTGCTACAGTCAATAGCAAATCCATTTACATCAGTGGCTAAGGATCATGGCTTTGCTTGAAAAGCATTAAATCGGTAGCAAGAAGGTCATTTTAGCATGTTAGGCTGGGTTCTTAACTACTTAATTCAGTTTGGGTCTGGTGTAATTTTATTTTTCCAGCACTGGTGTGAAACCTGGAATAACCCTTTTAAATCTCCTGCACAGTTAATCCAACAGGCTGCTGTACAGATATCACAGCAAGGCTGGGCAGCTGCAGTCTCTTTAATATGTTCCTTAAAGAAAATAATTATATTTAAAAGGAATAATAATTTCTGAAGACTTTTTTTTTCCTCTGCTCAGTCTAATGGAGCCCTTTGAGCTCAAGACTTTATTTGTATATGACAGTATTAAATTATTATTTTCTTTAAATCTGTTTCAATTTCTTACCCTTGCTGAAAGGCTGAGGGCTGTAACACTGGTGTATCTGCTTTCCAGGGACAAATGCAAATAACTAGGACTTTGGAAGATCTTGTAAATATTTCTGGAAGCACATTTCATATCCCTGCATAAGTTTTCTCCTTCTTGAGGTGTGTGTGCTGTAGCTTGTTCTGAGATAGAAACACCAAAACTGGCCATTGAGCAAAACTATGGATTGCAGGAATTTTTACCAATGACACTCCTCTCTGACCTGCAGTAATGCTCCTATTGTGTTTAACAAGTAACAGAACAGTCTATAATCCTTAACAAAAGAGTTATCATATATATACACAGTCTTCAGAACCATTGCAAGCAATCTCTGATTCACTGAAAACAACCACCGCTGCTTGCCTTAAGGTTCTCTTAGCATTTTCCCTGTGAGTAAGCCATCAGATCATTAGGAGCGAACTTTAGACCACCCCTGATGTAACTTAACACATCACTTATTGGCCTAAAAGCCTGACATAGGGGGAAAAAATATATAAAAAAGAAGTATAGGCTATATGTATTTATTTCCATTTAGAGAGATTTGTAAGTGTTTAGAAGCTCCTTTGCACTTCCAGACATCAAAAAGCCTGGTTTTAAGGAATGAAATTAGTTGTATTACCACAGACAGAATTTAAACAGTTCCTCCTTAAAACATTTTACATTTGTTAAAAAGATGTATGGCTAGAAAGAATGCTACTGCGTACATGAAGGAATGCTGTCTTAATACATACTTTTTAAAAATTAATCACGTAATGCTCTGTACTCTGAATTGAAACAATAGGAAACAGCCCAAAGATTCAGGAAGAACTTGATACGAGAAGTACAGCCTGATTTATGCAGAGCTAACCTTTGTGCCAGGAGGCCCTGAAGGTCTCGGTGAGTGCTCCAACTCCTACAGCCAGAAAAACGAATTGTTGTTTTGCTGGATGCTAGGTATCCCCTTTCAGAAAAGTCAAGATATGCTTGCAGGTGCAGTGAACAGCCTCAGTGCTTACTTTCAAGCTAGAAAAAGCGTGCTACAGTGAGAGAGGGGGTTATCTGTTTAGCTAGTTAAAAAGAAGAAGATAAAGTGGTATCTTTAGAAACCAGCAGGCAAGATATGAGTATCTTAAAAGGGAGAAAATATGAAGTACCAAAGGGCTATTGAACGAAACAGAGAAGCGTGACAAGAGCTAGTGCCTGGAAGTTGCATTTGGACACATTGAATACAACACCTTTTAGCGGCAAGGATGATTAACGGCTGGAACAAACCCCGTGAGGTTCTTTATCCTCTGTCCCTTGCCATCTTCAGTTCAAGTCTTTACAAAAGATTGGACTTCACCAAATGTAAGTCACTGAATTAATCCAAAGACCAGCTGAATTAAATTCTACTGTTTGTATTAAGCAAGCCAGACCAGATCTGCTGCTGATTCTGCCTCATCATCTACTGGAATACAGATGAATCTTCCCATTGCTCCCTCTGCACTGGGGCACTTGTGTCACGGCTCATGCCTGCAGCAGGGCATTTTATATTACATCTCCTTAGTGGATGATGTTTTCTTAGCCCACCGTCAATCAAAAATTACAGTAAGAGGGAGCCATAATCTTACCACGCTGCCTTCTCACATGATGGTAATTCCAATGGTCAGATTAGGGTCAATAACCACAAGAAAATTCAGCATAGGCTGGGGATTTCAAAACACCCTACTCAAGCTAAAGTGCCTACGTCTTGGGAAGATTACCCTGCCCTAGCTTTAACCACTCTGCTGGCGGAGAGGCCCACCAGACTGACCCCTCAATTCCGCAGCGTGCTTGGTAGGGTTTGCTGGGCTCCCTGCTGCCACGACATCCTTGCTTGCGACACCCAAAGTGGTTGCTGCAGCCCACGTAAATACATTGCCCAGAGCGTCCGATCTCCCCCATGCTCTGGGGCCAGGGCTGAGCCAGCAGAGCCCCCCGGCAGGGAAAACCTGCAGCCCGGCAGCACACCCCAGCTTCGGAGCATCGCCTCCGGATGCTGGTGATTTGTCACATTAAGCGGTTCACAGTTGTCTGCCACAACCACGTCGGGCAAAGTTTTTGCGGAGCCTCGCTGTTGCATTCTCATATTTGGATAGGTGCTTCTGGGAGGCAAAGGAGACATTTTTCATGCCTCGTGGTCTAAACCTGTAAGTGAAGATTCAAAGGTGCCTTTGATGGCTGGGAATTTACAGCATTTTGGAAAACAGGTCATTAATCTAGGTGCCTATTTCTGTGCATGTGTTTCTAAGTTTAGTCAGAAAGAGTGAATGCGGTGATCTTCCCGTATTGAAACATAGAAGTAACGTGATTCGGGAGATCCTTCACCCAGAGAGCTGCACTCCTCCATAATCTCTGTCTACAATGATCTTTTAATTCTTGGCTTCTCATTTGATTGGCCTGCAGTGCTGGATCTGGATAACCTTCCTTGGGATATATGCCCTGGAAACTGTACTTTGTCTACGTCAGATCTACTCCCAAACTGTTTATGGTTGGTTTTTTTGGTTTTTGTTTGGTAACATTGAAATGCACTTTTACAATGTGAAAACAATGTAAGGACAAATTTTGCACTTAGAAAAACTGCATACGGGAAAGCTTGTCTGGGAGGTGTTGACCCTGAAGGCGCTTACAAGGTAGGGTATGCCGCCTTTAGGATTTTGCCTAAACAGATCCCACAGTGCCTTGCTGGGTAACATTAAGTAAAGACGCTCTTACACATTTCTTAAATTACCTGTGACGCTGTGTGTTGTGCACAACAGGGTCATTAACACCAAGCTCTAGCTGCCCGCTGTGCCAGCCTGCCCACACTGCCAGCAGACGGTCTGCTTTTTCCATTCCCTGTTGCTGTACAAAATGGCACTCATGGGAGAAGGGGCCAATGATACAAAATGCTTTGTATACATACAGGATTATTGTACCAGGGTCTAGTAGTCACACTTGCTTTCCAGCAAGCTTTAATATCTATCACGTGGTGATGCATCTTACCCCTCTCGTTTTGAGCTGTGCTAACTGCTGCACACGTGTACAAGAAGATGGTCCCTGCCTCCAAGTAATATGCAAATCCCAGCATGTATAGAAAGACAGTAAGGAGGAAAGGAATAGAACGGCCAGATGGAAAGGGGAAAGATGAGGAAAGCATGGTAAAAACGTGAGGCTTGTGGTTAGCTTAACAAGCAGAGGTCACAGCACACAAAGTGCCTTATCCACAGGCTAGCAGTTCACAAGCTTCATGACTGGAGTGAATTAAGAAGGATCCGAAGGAAGTACCTTTGTGATTTTAGCTGTGTCTCTTCCCACAATGAAGGAGTGGCATGGGATGAAAGGTGAGGGTGTTTGAGGAAAAAATGCACAACCTGGTATTAGAGGTTGCTCTTGCAGAGAAAAGTCAGGGCTCAGTTATTTCGAAGTGTAATTATTGAGTATTCCTACGCTGGCAGACGCGGTGTTGAGCGCAGACATCCCAGCTAGCTGTCTAGGAGGGGAGGCAGAAGAGAATTTCACATGGACAAGTTTAGCCAGCTAAAAAGGATGCGCTTTTAAATGTAGCCCAAGTATCTCTATTTCATGTTCTGCAATGTAAATATACTCCCTAATATGCCCCCCCCTCCCCCGCAGCTATTCCCTTCTTTACCCAGTTGGGCAGGACTGCACTGTGGTATCCATAAACTGAAAAACAGGTCCTTCATTGAGTTTGATGCATTCGGACTAACGCAGGTGGAGGGACTCCTCGCCTTTGTATAAATGAGATGACCAACACAGCTGTATCATGCACGATACAAAAACGGCATCACTGGCTAAAGCAACGGTGGGCTTGGAAGTGACGCCTATGCCACAATCAAAAGACTGAAGCATTGAAGAAGCTGAGGGATGGAAGCATTACTCTCACGGAGGGATTCACCTGACTTCTCCACAGCCATCTAAAAGTTAGGGTTTAATCCTGTCACAAGAGAGGTGTCAGTTGCTTTCTGGAAATGCCCGCTTCTCTCCACTACCTATAGAGGGAGTCTACACTCACCCTCTCGGTCTGACTTTTAGACAATTCAGGTTAAATAAAATAAATGCCTCTGCAGGTTTCTGTAGAGGAGATCCTCGATGCTTTCTGTTGCTTTTCATTCATACATACAAATGCCACTCCTGTTCCATACTTGTTCTGGACAAAGACCTCAAGAACGCAGAAGCATTACTAAGGAAAACTTGCCGAGGAAAGGACCGGACTTTTTTTGATGAGCAGGCACTTTTATTTCACAGGTTTACACCAATGTTTTCACTTATAAGCTTCCTGAAGTATTTGGTTTTGAGGCTAAAGCTCTCCACATACAGGACTTATGCATGTCATATGATTTAAAAGAAAAGCGATTGTTGGAGCAAATAATTTAATATCCATTGCGTTCTTAGCTCAGTGGTAAGGCATTTTTAAGTGAAAATCCTTCCGGTACTTTCAGATTGGTTCTAAAAAAGTGAAATAAAAACAAAAAGCCAACGGCATGCTGACCCAGTGTGCTTCCTAATCAAAACTTTTCTAACACAAACTGCTCAGATGCGGCCAAACAACTCCTGCTCATACATGAAATGTATGTACGAGTTATAATCATCATGTGTGAAAGCAGATTAAAATGAATGCTCTTTTAATTTTCTATACAATGTATGCTTTGAATGGCGTTATTTTTTTAGTCAAGTAATTACAGGGTGGAGAGAATATGTGGCCAATGGCAGCAGGTTAATTACAAGACCAAACACCCACTATATCTTGCTCAAAGAGCCTTGAAGTGATTACACATTGTTGTAACTAATAGCCTAGTTTGGACCATTGATTGGAGAGCTACCCTCAATGCAGAACTTCTGTCTAAGCATCTTTACCATTTTTACAAACAATGCTGTATACCACGGAGAGATTAGCTAAATTGGAGACAGGGGATGTCAGTTTATTTACACTGTCCACTTGACAGTTTTACATAGACTCTATTTCTTCCTTTCCCTTCTTATGGTTGGACAATTTCTCATCTTCTTTAACAGCACAGCAGCTTGAGAGAAAATAGTTTAAAGTAGTGATCTGTGATTAAAAACTATCAGAAAGCTTTTGTGGTACCTGCAGCAGCTCTGAACTTTGTTTTAACTGATTGCATTTTAAATTACATGGGATAAGGCCAGGAGAGATCACCTGATAATCTAATGTATATACCAGGCATTAAATTACTCCTCAATACTTCTACGTTGAGAACGGCACTCCCTGGATAAAAAGCGTTTTCCAGAAAAGCATTCAGTACTCATCTGAGGATGAATCCAGCAGGATTCCGGTATTAGGCTGACACGGACTGCAAACCTCTAACCGGGACGTGTCCCTCTTCCCATGTGCTTCTGATTTCCTGGAGCTGCTCACCTGAAGACAGACAAACATACACCTTGCTGAAGCCAACACAATGCTCGCACGCTGCAAGACAGTGAAACGCTCATCCACCTTGTTGAATGTGGATCGAAGAGCACACACAGAGTAAAGATCGGACGGAGGCTGTGCGTGCTCTGAACCTACAATCACGGGTATGCCTGAGCACCCCGTCCGGGCAGAGAACCCTGCCTTGAAGCCAGCTGCGCAAGAAGAGCTTCCAGGCTCTTTCTCCACTGCTAAATGGTCCACTGGACCATTTCAGCATCCAGATCTGCTCCTTTGTGCCCAACCATCTGTAAGTTAAATTGTTAGCATGGTCTGGCTATGAACCACGTATCTCACAGACAACTCCTGGACACAGACTAGGAGTCAGCATGGGCCAGTGACCACTCCAGCAGGCAATCTGCATGCAGCCACCCTGTTTTAGACCTAAAACAATATAAAAACGTGTAAATGGCCAGGCCAGGTCAGCTGGCTGTAGGGCTAGAGAAAGGCCTTTACAGTGTCTATTTTATTAGTACAAATATAACTCCAGGGGTCTTGACTCAAGAAGCGTTTACCAGTAAATCATTTGGAAAGATCTTCTATACATAATAAAAACTAAGCATTTTCCGTAAGGGAATTTGCTTGACAGTTTTTGTAATTCATCCATATATAAACCAAAAGCAAGACACATTTATTAAGATAGCTGTCATTTATAGTTTTGTGCTTCCCTCTCCCTAAAAATAGAGCGAGGATAATTGAACTGAAAACCAAAAGATTTCCAAAACCCAATTACATAACTTGCCACACTTGCCCTGTTTTCCCCTCTACTCCCCGCCCCCCCGCCCCTTACTTCTACTTTAAAGAGGTCAAGGTTATTAAATATAAGCTCCTACATTCATACAGCAAGAAAAGTAGGATGTAAACATACAGCAAAGATTGTTCACGCAGCATGAATTTGCCCACGTAGCCTGTATGTACTATGTTTATTTACCAATTAGGCTATGAAATTGATACTTTGATGTACACAGTGCGTGCAGTTCATGGGGGTGAGATAATGGTGCAATGAAAAACTTCTTTTCCCTCCCTGACTCATGTGTGTTTATAGCGTCCAAAGCTGCAACCCTCATTCCGGCTAATTTATCTACCTCAGTGGGTGTGTCATCTATGTAAGGACGGCAGTTTGATGACCCAGGTCTGCAATGTTAAAGTTGCTCTAACATAAGCTTTTGCATTGCATTATGCAAAATTACAGCTCTGATACTTCTGCTCTAGAAACGCACGCACACCTGGGGAAGCCACGAGAAGGGTTACTTCAATAAATTTCAGTCTCATCTATGAATTTATAACTTCCAATAGCGTGCTGATTTATACAGCGTGGCACCATACATCAGATTCGTGCTGCCTCAGAAAATTAATGCCGCATTCTGGCAACCATATGGGCAGCTGGCGAGCAGCCAGGAGACCAGCAGAGCACGACCCTACCTTCATGCAAACCTTCCCTAGGCAAGAGAACTGTTTGCATCAACTGACACTGTCCGAGGAGCAAAAATAAAGGGATCCTGTACGTTGTTGTTGCTGTATGTTGATGTATGCCAATATGATTAATGAGAGAAGCCGCACAGACATGACCCCCTTGCGGCAGGTAACCACACGGGCACCGCACTTCTCGATGTCTCGGGGAATGGAGAGGATTGCAGAGGCCTTCCTTGTATATCTGCGCTTCTTCTTTATGGATCTCTCCTCTTGTTGTTGCTCTCACCTGTGACAAAATTCAGCTTGCAAGCTCTACAGGGAAGGGCATTTATCTTATTTGTTCTGTAAAATGCATATTATACTTTAAGCGCTGAACAAACAATCACATAATGGCTTATGGTAGCTTAGTTATCTTAAGCACCTTAAAAAAGAAAAGAACACTGTTTAGTAAGGAAAGAAGTAAAAAACATTTTTCATTATCACCTGCAAGTAAAGCAGTTTTTGTTCCCCATTCTTTTGCTTCTCCCACCCTATTATTTCTCATCAAGTACGTGATCATTTATAGAGTTAAACCTAACTCTACCACCAGCTTCAGTGGGACTACCTACAGGACTGCTGGGCTGAAATGGAAACTCCTCAAACAGGATTCTGTCTTCTCACTATCTAAATGATAAAAATCTCAGACTGAATACAGAGGAAAATTTAATTTATTGGTTTTGAGTAACTTTATGCAATACCTTAAATGGAAGATGCCTTGATGATAGCTCAAACACACAATCCTGTTTATAATGTATTTTATGTGTATAATGCTTTCCATTCATAAATACATCTGAATTTTTTTTACAACTGTTCACAGGAATCATGTCACTTGCTAGGCTTTACAGCAGCTGTTTTACTTCTCATTGCAATAGCCCTATGAAAAAAATAGGGATTGAAAGTGAAGCAGCACACATTTTCCACTGTAAACTAGCCAGCACACTGTAATTTCATGCTTTAGCTCTCCGCACACTTGTTTTTCCAAGGAAATCAGGGCTTATGCTTTATCTCCCACAGTACTATCTCCACAAGCATACCGTCCTGCTGGTTCACTCAGACAGCTAAATTCTTGTCTACATTATGATTTTTCTTAAACCCTGATGCTGTCCTAAAGCTGCTGCCGTTTGACTGTTGATGGCAACAACTGGTTCTGCAGGTACAAGCTGGCCTGGTTTCTTTCAATACTGCTTCAGCACTGCCCAGCTCAGCACAGGGCTAATCAGCAGCATGGTCCCTGCTAGTTATCTGACCGGCAGTAGCATTTCCATTGCTCCTGCCACTACATTGTAGAAATACACTGTAGTGACTTGGAACTTCTGAGAAACGCCATCTAAACATTTTAGCCTGCTCCAATTCTGCTCAGTTTGAGGGATTTGTTTGTATCCAGGCTGGAGTCTAGCTACAGTTTAGAAATGCTGACTAGCTGCAGTTAAAATAGAAATAAATAAATTCACAGCTGATTATACACACCATGTGAGTCCAGCACAGTGATAATTTTATTCCTGGTGCTCCTCAGCATTTGAAAACCCAGGCATGCAAGCAATGCTAAATAAACTACTTTCAGTAGCCAGTTTTCCAAGAGCAACTGCCTCTTTTCCTCAGGAAAAACAATTTTATCTATGTAGCTTGTAACAGCAAAACGGTGATTTATGCACACCCTGTACCTAAAAGTCTCCTTCCTAATCCTGAAGTAGTACAGCCACTCTTTCTCATCATGTGTCTTGAACAATCCCATTTCACCAATAACCAGAGCCAAGGACCCAAGTCAGCACACCACTCCCCAGATGTCATCTGTGACAGAGCACGCAGCTATCTGCCTGGGTTGTGGATATCTGCATTACAGATGGTTTCTTGATCTTTGCAGGCGCTGCCAGAACATCCGAAGTTATCTGGTAGCACACTCCTTCTGGATATGGGAAAAAAATCCAGCATCATTTTTTTTCCCTTTTATGTAAGAAGACTTAGGTTAGTTTGTTTTTTCCTTCTTCTCTCTACACCTTACTTCTAAAAGGAATATAGTATAGTTTTAGGATGGTGATATTACAAGAACTTGAGGTTTTGTGTCCATCCCCCCGCCCCCCCCCCCAAGTTCTCCAAGAGCTCTGAGAAGGGCTTTCAATGCCTCACGGAGTTTGGGACCCGATAAACAGGATCTCTTCCGTCCTTGGAACTGCTAATATGGCACAGTTAAAGATGTAGGGCAAAAGTATAACTGACCTTCACCTGTAAAACCAGAACTGCTGGTACTTATACAGGAGCTCTACTGCTGAATAAAAACAATAATTTAATTGCTTAATGTAGACAAGGCCTCTGAGGAATCTCCTTCTTCAAATAACCCAACCAATCAAAACTTCATCAGCAAAACCCACTCCTCCAAACTCCTGCAGCAAAGAGGAACTTGAAACACTGTGCCAGGTACGCTAAAAAGAAAGAGTACTTCCCCCCTTTTTAACCACCTGAAGAAACCAAAAAATATACACAGTCGGACAGCCGAGTTCAAATACGACTGTACAAGGACTAAGTTTCAAAGGATGCCCAACGCAAAGCAAACACGACCGCTGAAGTATCAGGACGCATTACTTACTTCAGCGGGTTAAAAAACAAAGCCAAACCCCCAGACCCGCAATGGATTCCAAATACTATACAATGAGCCATGCCTCTTACAGCCAACTGACACGTTTTGTGAGCAACCACAAATTATACATCTAAAAACCATTAAAACATATCTGATGCTTAAGCTTCATCTCAAGCCATGGAAATTCCTGTCAATACAGCCTTTTTAGACAATTCCTTTCACGCCGCGCTCCGAAAGCACTCCGCAAACGCTATTAAAGCCGGCAGCGCCCGGGGGAGCGGCGGCGGGTCGTTCTCCTCGCTTTGCCGGGAGAAGCCGAGGCGCAGCCGAGCTGGGCGAGGGGCTGGGGGCCGCGGGGCGACACCGCTCCGCTTCGCCGCGGCCTTGACCTGGGGACACCCCCCCGCAACACCTCCCCCGAGCCCTGACCTCTGCCCGCGGGCAGGGAGGGTTTCGACAGGGCGGGCTGAGAAGCGGCGACATTCCCGCCCGCCCGGGCGGGCGCGGAGAGGCCACGACGGGTCCGCACCACCCTCCGCCCGCAGGGTCTTTGTTCCGGCGGCGGCGGCAGCAGCGGCCGCCCAGGCCCTTTGTTGCCGCCAGCGCCCGACCGCCGGCCCCGCGCGGCGGCCAGAGCTCCCGCTGCCGGCCAGGGGCCTCCTGCCGGTAACACCCCCCCCCTCCGCTCCTCCCCAACCGCCCCGGTTCCCCAGGCGGAGGCTGCCGCCGCACCTGGCCGCGCCCCGGCCGCCTCCCCGCGCCGGGGGGAGGCGGAGGGGGCGCCCTCCTGAGGCGCGCGCGGCCGCCGGCAGGAGGTGACGGCCGGCGGGAGCGCGCGCAGGCGCGCCCACAGAGAAGGGCGGGCGGGCGGCCGAGCGGGGGCGCGCACGGGACGGTGTGTGAGGGAGCGAGCGAGGGGAGGGAGGGCGATAGCGGGGCGGAGAAAGGCGGCAGCGGCGGCTTCGCTCGGCTCAGGGCAGGCGAGCGGGGACAGACGCCGCCGAGCCGGGAGACACAGCGGCCGCCACCGCCGACGACGACTTGGGGCATCCTCCCTCCTCCTCCCTGCCCTTCCCCCGTTCTCTTTCTTTCCTTCCCCGTTGTCCTCCGGGGCCGATCGCGATCGGCGGCGCGATCCCGGGGCGTTTCCGCGGCGCCGGTGCCGGCAGCGGCCGAGGGGAGAGCCGGCCCCTCCCCTCCCCAGCCGGGACTGAGGGACCCCCCACTCCGTCCCCGCCTCCGCCCCTCGCCGGGGCTCGGCGGAGAGGGCCCGGCCCCGGCCCCGGCTCCGGCTCGGCTCCCCGGCGGCGGGCTCGGCGAGGATGTCGGGCGGCGGCGGCGGCAGCCGGGAGGAGGAGCGGCGCAAACTCGCCGACATCATCAACCACTGGAACGCGAACCGGCTGGACCTGTTCGAGATCAGCGACCCCACGGAGGTGAGCGACCCCGCCGCGGCACCCCCCTGCTCTCTCCCTCCCGGCCGGCCCGCCGCGGCCCGGCCCGGCCCGCCACCCCCTCCGGGAGGTGAGACACCGCGCCCGGGCCAGGCCGCGCCCGCCTCCGCCCCGCCGCCAGCTCGGCCCCCCGTTCACCCGTTCCCCCCCTCTCCCGGCCGGGGGGCTCGGGCACAGGCCTCCCCCCGCGCTCCGCTAACGCGGGGCCCGCTCTGGCCGGGGAGGAGGCTCCGCTCTTCGGCGGGGAGGGCCGGGCAGCGAGCGGCGGGCCCCTTGCCGTGCCTGGAGCGGCTCGGGTGAGGGCAGGTTGCAGCGGCCGGGGAGAGAAAGGGAGCGCAGGGCCGGAGCGCGCCCTCCCTCCCCTCCCGCGGGCACATGCCGGCCCGAGCCTGCGGGACCGGCGGCTGGGAGGTAGGGAACCCTCTGGGCGCTGGAGGTGGCGAAAGGGGGCGGGCGAGGGCGGTCATGCAGGAGCTACCCCCCCCCCCCCCCCCCCCCGACCCCGAACCGGGCCACCTCTGTGGGCTTGATTTTATTGTCTGTCTGTGACTTAAACAGAGCCGAAAGGCGGCTGGTGGAAGACAACTGAGAAGCCTGCTGGTGGGCTTTTGTTTTATTTATTTTAAATTTTTTTTTTTGTTGCTGCTCCTTGTTCGTTTCGTTTAAATATTCATCTTTGTGCGGAAGGCAGCCTCGTACAAAGCAACCTGCTCCGCTCGGGCGGCTTCTCCGGGCGGCTGGTGGCGGTGCCCGGGGTGGCTTTTCCCGGGGCGTGACGGAGGGAGCGCTTTGTGGCCGGCCGTGTCCCCAAGGCTGCCAGCCTTCGGTGTAGAGCAAACACATGGCGCAGGTTCGCAGTCCCGAGTTCACATGTTGTACCGGAAAAACACAGCGGGTAATTTCTTCCTAGTGAAATGGGTGTTTCTCGATGGCTGAGAGAGGCTGGGATTTACTCTCTCTTTTTTTTTTTTTTTTTAAATAATAATAATTAAAAAAAAAAAAGTAATAGTCCAACCACACCCTACCGCTGCCCCTTGTCATGTTCCCTTTGGCTGGTTAGTCTGGTTTGAAAGCGGCGGGGGGGGGTGAGGGCTGGGGAGGCAGGTTACAGCCCTGTTTGTGTGTGACAGCCAGAGCTCCCTGCTCAGAGGGTGGAGGCCGGATCGTGTGCGTGTTCCCGGGAAAAGGAGGAAATTCACACTTGCTCTCGGCCTGGCCGCGGTCCTGGTTGTTTATTAACAGAAGCCTCTGAGAAATCACGTTGGCTTCGTCTTGCAGCTTGCTACCGTTTCTGCACCCAGGTGCTGGCTGCTAGCATAAGCCACGAAAAAGTCTTGAAAGCAATTCTAAGATTATTCAGTGTGTGGTAGCTGGAAAAGAGCTATCACAGTTCTGCTGTTGCAGACTGTTTCTTGAAGGCCAAGATGAGGTGTTTCTGTGATTATTTCCCACATCCTGCAATCTTTATCATAATTAGAGCTCCTTGCTTGGATTGCTTAGGTTTTAACCGTGTGACTGTTGGCTGACAGTGGCTTGTTCAAAAAACTGGGCTGATGCTAGTGTGAGGGAGCCTTCATGATTGTGTTTGAGAACATAGCACAGTCTTTCTGGAATTGCAGGTTGACTGCTAACTGTCTGTGCCTCATTTTTTGTCTGATTAATGCATTTGTCAATTCCCAATATGTTTTAACTCCAACCTGTTTTCTTTGTGTTGATGACAGATTGTGCTTCTGTAGTTTTCTTAATAAGTAGTTTAACAAATCTTATCCCTTTTTAGGTCAGCCTTACATGTTTATCATAATTAACTAGACTTTGCACAAAAGCTACCAGTTCCATTGTAGTTATTATGGAAAGAAATAACAATTTTACTTGCATTAGCTCCACACTTCTGCAATTTAAGCCTCTGAACCTATATAGGAGCATACTTACTGCTGTCAACGATGACATTTATTTCAGTTCAAGTAGCAATAGTAAAAATTAAGTGCATGCATATCTCTCTAAACACCTCAGCTTTTTAGACTACTAGTTTTAAAAAGGTTTGATAAGACTGCAGGTAAGTCTGCAACAAAGTGGCAGTAGGTAATGATTTTATAGCTAAGGTATATTTTCCTTACAGATAATTACAAATGTTCACATTTTTCTCACCATTACCCTGAGCTGACCTAAATTTGGCAGTATTTTCAACCCAGATGATGGTGCAATTCACATGTGTACTATTTATCAGCTTGAATGAAAGCCCTTTTACTAGACTGCTTGAGAGCTGACAATTCTCTGTTGTTTTCCCAGCTTTTCCTGGCTCAGCTTGACCACGAGGTGCGTCTTGCTTATTGTAGGGGCTGCAGCGAGTGTGGCATCTGTGAAGATGCCGTAACCTGGATATGACTTTTGGTTGGGTGTGCCGGAGCTGGGTCAGACTGGATCATTTAAACTGTTCAGACATGGTCGGGAGTCTGGGTTAACTTTGCAGCTCACAGCTGCCCATACTGCAAATTGTCCTCCAGGAGCTTCTGGTTGTATAAATCATGGTTAGAATATCAAGACTTGATGCTTTATAGTAATTCTTCAGGCATTTCTTCAGGGTAAATAATCTGGTTTAAGTGACTTAAGTTTCCTATACGGAGAGAGTAGGATTTTCCAGAGGAGCTAATCACTTCCTTAATAGTAGGGTTTCAGGGAGATATATATATTCAGAAAAGAAAAGGAAGAGTGAAATCTAGTGTAAATTGACTACAGTTCTGACAGTATAGCTTAGGCAGTGACAGTGAAAGGTATTTGCATGTGACCTGCTGATGTACCTTGGTGTTTGAAAGGTCTAATTTTTTGCTGAGACACAATTGCTCTAAGTCCATTGGGTCCTCATCACTTTAATGGAGAGTGTAAAATATGACTTGGTTTTGAATGTTTAGAGTAGGATTTTCAAAGTAGTTTAAATGTGAGGTTTTTTTCAGAAGAGTGCTTCATGAAACGAATCCGTTTGAATTCCTGTTAATATTTCATAGTGTAGACTATGAAGTGTAGACTAGAGAAGCAAGGGATTAGAGGTCCACTTGTCTACTTGCCTCTTTTGAGAGTTAGACACAAATTATTTCTTAAAAGTATATTGCCTGTAAGATATTGAAAAGCAAGAGCCTTGGGTAGGGCATATTGTAGAGTTCCATTTCTGACTTTTTCCTAACTTTTTGTGTGATATGAGCAGTTAATGAAGTAATTCAGTGCTGCTTTTTCCCAGCAAAACAGGGATGAAGGGATCTTTCTGTTCCATCCTCAAAGTTGGATGTTCCTCTGTCTGTACCCCGTGTGAAGAAGATTGAAGATTTCTTGGGAGTGAGGGTTTCATATCTTCACTTAAGCATTCACTGAAGTCACTTGTGGATTCGTGCTTGAGTTAATACCTAACAAAGTTGAAGTTGTTTACCTATTTTAACACTTGTTGCTATTCTGAGAAATCTGTTAATAGTCTGCATTATTTTCATGTTGAAGATTTTTTTTTTTAATTCAGAAAGTAGAGAGAAGCTCTGTGGCTTGAGGAGCTTATAAATGAACAAACCCAAAACTCTGATTTTAAAGTTTTAGTTAAACTCTAGTGATGTCAAGAGCAATGCTAGATACAAACCTTTCCTAAAAAACCCTGTAATGCTGGTACTAATTTAAGCTTTGCTGTTATCTACTTCCAGTGATGCGGCAGCTACTCACTTTTGCAAATCTAAAGAAGATACAGAAGGTTTTGTGGAAATGTAGGGTGAATCATAATTTTGTTTACGGATAAATCAATAATGAAATTAAAAATTAAACAGTATGTTAACCCTTTTCTTAAATCTGTTTCCCATTTCCATTCAACTTTCTCCCTGCCTTTGTATTACCAAGTTTTTGGATGATTTTAATTATTTGGCTTACTTTTTCTTCCCCCCCCACCTTGTCCAAGGATAGAAATGCAGTAAAAAGACTTCAGACATTTTGTAGTAGGAGATAAACTGATGTTTTGATCTTGATTTAAGTCTTGGTATATAGTACCCAAGTCTTGGGTATTATAGTACCCAAGTTCTCAAAAAGGAACAAATTTGAATTAATGATTTGGGAACAAGGGCATAGAGTTGTTCAGAAGCTTGTAGATAAGAAATGATTTGCATTTATACACTTTTACCTCCCTCCCTCCCCCAGTGAAAGTGCCCACTGGAATTAAGTGATTGATTATATAAAATAAGTGCATATGAATGTTTTAGGGCAGAGCAATGAATGCAAAGGCACTGTAGACTAGTGCGTTTATCACTGTCAGATAGAGTAAATATAAATCCTCCTGAAAGCATTTAAGATTTATTGGTTTAAGATGTTATATGTGAACTAGGTGTTATAATTGTCGTTGATTGTGGTGACAAAAAAAGGTTTCATCTTCAATGTACACTTTGATAACTGTATATGAGAGGAAGAGAAGCATTGTGGTTTTTCTGATCGTGGTTTGTGAGTTAGAAATGTGAATTGCCTTTAGTTTTTTTGAGAAAGACACCTTTTAGAACAGGTGGGGTTTTTTGGTAGCTGCCCAAGGGCTTGGGGATTGTTGTCAGAAACATTGATCTGATGGAGAAAGCTGTTCTAAACTGATCTAATATATCTATGTGTTAACAAATGTAACAAGGTCTAATAAAAAAATTCGGACAAATAGCATTCTTCGTGTTAAGAATAATTACTAGTAGAGTATTTAACTTTTAACTGGCCCTAGTTTAAAAAAATAAATAAAATGAGGAATTTGGAAGGTCTTTATGGCTATTTGATGATTCCGCCCTCCCCTGAAAATCACTTGTGTAGGTTTTGCAGCAAGGCATTAGGAATAACTCTTCAGAATGAGAGTGTGTTTTTTTTTTTTTTTTTTGTTGTTGTTGTTGCGTATTCTTATATTGACTTCCCCCCTGCTCTGGTGTTATATGTTTGGCATAGTCAGTATGTTTTAAGTTCATTTTACTGTTTTTAATGCAAATAAACAATCTATTTACAGAAAACGTTACACAGTATGACAGGATCTTTTAAAGTTGATGCAATTTTTATCTTTGGGTTCAGCTCTGATTCTGGTTCATTAAGGGTCATAGGGAAAACTGATACATGACATAAATTTGTTGCCTTTTCAAAGTAGGTATGCAAGCTCATTATTTAAATCTAGTTAAAGCAATAAGAATTAGACATCTTTTAGGTTGTAGAGCCCCTGTAGATTCCTATCGGCATGGTTGCTCACTGGTAGGCTTTTAAAAATCTGTCTCTGAGACTTTAAAAGGACTCATGTTTTAAGATTGAGATTACCAGTAACTATATCTATTGCATTATGGGGGAAGATAGTAGTGGAAATTAAAGTCTGGAGGTAGGGATATGTTGTGCTTTCTCCACACATTGGATTTTCCAGCTTTCAGTAGTTTTAACTAGTGCAGCTCTGCAAACCATGTAAATATCAAGAAGCTGATGAATATATCTGAAAATGCTGTCTTTTTAAGTATACCAAACCTACGATATGGAAAATAAATTCTCTTTGCAACAAATGTTATAAGCCAATATTTAGACAGTCTGGAAAGATGACTTGTAATCTTTATGGACTGGTGCCTGCACTTTTTAGTGAGCAGAATATTTTCCTATAGTTACTACCACTAAACAGGCACAGTTCAAGAGGACATAAAAACACTGAGTCTTAGTTCTAGTTCTGCATTGAAATGGCTGGAGAAAAGAAGTCATAGACACAGGTCTGCTCATTTGCATCAAAAGGAGTATTTGGAGACCAGTTTTCCTTTAACTGAGTAAAAGTGAATAGTCTGTCTTTACAAATGAAATATAATTGCTACTATCTAGAGAGTGATAAGAAGTTTGAATTAAGATTTTGACCGCAATCTACGGACAACGTAATGGCATGATAATATTTTTAGGAAGAAGCTTTATGCTGTGCTTTTAATAGTCCTTATGTAAGTTATTTCTTTAGTTGGTGGCTAATTAGGTTCATACAATTCAGTCATACTGGCTTTAAGAATTCCCTCCTGATGTGTGAATCTGTTCCCTGCCTAACATGCCATTGACAAGCATTATTTTTCAGTTGAAAAAAATCCCCTAGTCCTCTGGACATGTTAGGGATTTGCTTTGTTTTCCCAAGTGTTTTTTCTGCAAAACTATTTCTCTTTCAAAAAGGTTAAAACAAAGTGAGTGGAACGCACTTCATGATTTTTTTGAGGAAAACCTTGCTTTATAATCAATAAAATTTTGCTTTTGTCCGTAAGAAATATTCATCTAAATGGAGTAAGAAAAACTAAAACTTAGCTGGAAGGAATTGAAATGAACTGGTGTTTGTGATAAGGATGTTGATCATAAGAAACCACTCTGAATTGATCTTTGTGTCAGTATGTCGTGGCTTGGCTTTTGTTTGAAAAGTTGCTTTGTTACAAATGGAGGGAAATAGATTGTGTCTATGCAAAATCCAGAGTGTTGCATAAAGAATAACTTCTGGTTTTGACCAGTGGTTCTGATGAAGGTGGAATTGAAATTCACAGTGTTAAGTAATAAACTGACTATTTTGATAAACTTAAGTAAATTCAAATTTAGCAGATATTCCAGGTAAGTGTGGAGTATTTGCTCTGTCTTTCAAAATGAACCTCATGTTAATGGAAGCCTCTTCTGAAGTATATTTGAGTTAAGCAGTGCTTAGGTAATTCTTGAGTTTTTTGCGATTTTTGGCTAGTAAAAATATTTATGTTTAAAATGTTTTGAGTAATGCTTATTCCAGTGAATAGAGATATACAGGTTTTTGCTTTAAGCTTCTGAAAAGGCTGGAGCCTGTTAATTTCTGCTGTTAAGGTTGTTAGGTTGATTTTGGAGATCTTTTCTCCTCACAACATTAATTTTTACCTTAAAAAATCAGCTGCTAGCAGTTAAATGCAATAAGGTTTTAGGAGGATTTTTTTTTTTAAACTGGATATAAAACTCTAACGTGAATTATTTCAGTAACCGTTAAGCAATGTATTTACATTAATTGTGTGTTAAGTAGTTGAGATGAAGAGGGCAACATGTTGTGTTAGGTCTATCTCACAGCAGAGTTAAGAATCGTCATATTAACAACTAGTGTGGGGTTTCTGCTGTCTAGTCTTGTACATCAAGGTCAGAAATGATAAATAATGTTGAACGCACAAACCTCAACTTTTTGAGGTTTGTGTAAAAATAGAGTACAATAATTTCTCTTTCTTGATGGAATCAAAATCATTAAAAGTGAAAATGCTCAAGGACTGCTGCTTTTCCTAATTTGTTAGTTTTTGTTTGCTCTCTTTTCTCTCCTCTTGTTCATTTCCTTATCTCCTTTAGTGCTTCTCTCTTCTTTTCAAGGAAGGAAATGTAACCTTTACTAATTTTCATTGAGATGCTCCTTTCTTTTTTATTATTTGCTAAGCAATCAAGAATGTGGAAATTGAAGATAAAATTTACGGTAATGTCACTAACTTGTAGCATTTTCATTCAATTTAGTGGCCTCTGTAAAGCAAATGTTCATATCTTTTCTTTCCCAAGGTGTTGCGTAGTGTTTTCTGTAGTCAAGGTATGTATCAGAGACAGCTTTTTCTTTGTCTTGGTTTATGTTTATGACTAAGGGGCTTAGAAATATTCTTTAGCTAACTTCTTTTTTATTATTTTTTTATTTCAGTGAATGTTGTCAGGTTAAACCAAACTACATATTAGATAGTACTTCTGGATGTGCACATGACTTAGCTCATAATTCTAGTTAAACACTCTGCAGTGTTTAAACCCCTCCCACCCTTAGTCTTTAATTGTGGGTAGAAATTACTTGTCCAGAAGATTGATAATCCAAGACAAAAACTGGAGGCAACAGAGATGACTTTCTATTGATGATAAGTCGTTCAGGTCTAGCAGTAACATTTAAGCTATCTTCATGGACTGTATTGGGCCTCGTGAGCATCTGCTTAATGAACAAATGTATACAGTTGTAACATAACTTTTTGCAGTGGGAGGATAAGTTTTCTATGCGATTGGTTGCCCTTAATCATCAAAGTGCAGTTCTGTCTTTCATTGCAGTCTAGTTGGTTCTCTAGTAAGACTAAAAATCTGCTTTGACATAAGTCTGATGTTCGTTGCTTCCTTTTTTTCAGTACTCGCCTGTTTTGCTGATACCTTCTTATTCTAGGTGACTTATACTTTTCCCCTGTTGAGTCTGTGTAACTTGGTAAAACCATTTTGCGAAATACTTCAGGATTCTGATCATCACTTCTGTTACAGGCTTTAGCCTCAACGTTACCAACTGGTTACTATTGTCATGTGTTATATTTCATTACACTTTCTAGAGCTGCTGTCTTTCCTTGTGTGCTCACCTCTAAGTTAGATCCTTTGCTCATCTCTTCACATCATCTTCTAGCCCAGATATTCTTACCAGGGAACCATTTCTGTGATACCACCTCCATTCTTGTAACTTTATGAAGAAGCCATCTGTCTGATACTGCTTTCTTTATTTCTCTCCATATTGAGCGGGACAGGGCTCTTCATTGCCCTGGTCTGTCTTGGACAATTTTGGTGTTGATTACTAGTTACTTCTGGAAATGTCTTTAGAGTTTGAATCCTGAAAAAACTGTAAAAAAGTCCTGGGGCTAGGGCTGTCATCTAAAAGATCAGTATATGGTCTTAGTTGTAAGGGCAAATGGCAAATAGGAAATGTAAATAATACTCTAATACACATATTTCTAATCTGTCTTTGAATTTCATCATCTAAGCAGAAGAGACTGTTAATAGAGTTTGTGATTGCACTGATGAAATTGTGTGTGCTCTTCCATAAGTTTGTCCATGTCACCTGTTCCAGTCAAGAGCAGAAATTACACATTGTCAACTTTGCAAGTTTTAAGCTTTTTTTTTCAAATGGTGCTTGGTATATCTTAAGAATAATTATCAACGAATTTCTAATTTTACTCGTGTTTCAAGAGTATAAGACACACTAGACTTTAAAAAATAGTTAAGAGTTACTATAGCAATTCTTTTCGAGGACACTAGAAAACCTGCTGGTTTGTGATGTAATTGGAAATTGAGTATCTGTTTGACTATATGATTCCTAATGCCAGGTTAACTCTTGGGTAAATATTCTAGAATAGGTTTTGTGTAACACAGCACTAGTTGCTATCGAGTGGTGGCAGACCAGAACAAAAGTGATGTATGTTAATGGCTCCAGCATGGGGGTTTTTGTTTTATTTGTTCGTTGTTTTTGTTTCTACTTTGATAATGTTGTACTCTGTTGTAACTAGAGTTAAGGAATATGAAAGCTCTTGCAATAACTTACTACCTAGTACTAGATTACATTTTATTGGTGAAGTGTTTTAAGACTTGAACTTGATGAATTATGTCCCGGGGCATGGCTGAATTTCTGGTCTACTCTGTAGTGAAAGCACCTTTATAGTAGGGGGGAAAAAGTGAAAGAATGAGTTGTCTGGCAACGATATTTATTTGACCAACAAAGTATGTCGCCCATAGCAGTATCTATGAACTAAAACTTTGGTGCCTAGATTTTTCAAGCACCTCATGAGCTGCTTAGTAGAGCTTTCTCTTTGTTAGATGAGTTGTCTTGTCAGTCCACGCTTGAGTATTTTCTTACAGGCAGATACACAATTTAATCACGGTGTCATGCTTTTACACGTATATTGTATTGCTCACAAAACCCAGTGGAAGATCAGAATTGCCCTTCTTAACGAAGATTAGTGGCCGCTGCATAGTCTACGGTTGGGCAAAAGAGTTCAAAGGACAAAGAAACCCTCCCCCAGTGACTACAACAAGAAAAGGTCTCCTTCCCTCTGCCCTCCCAGAAGGTGCTCTACTTTGAGCAATACATCAGCTTGAAATTTAAAAAGGGCCCTTTAACCCTTTTGTTGTTGTTCTCAGTTTTGGTAAAAACAATTATTCCATGTTCTTAATTTAAAAATATCAGGACAATGCTGTCTGTGATGCAGTGTCCTTCTGGACAGAAAGATGTTTTTATGGAAACAAATGAAATTCGTACCAGGTTGTGTTTTAGAAAGCTTTGCGTTGATAAAATGGTCTTCTAAAATATCATTTCTTTTATGTTGAGAAATCTGGAGAAACCTGGCTTGTATTCACCTTTCATATATAGTTCGATAATATTTACTGCTTTCGGATCATATCCAAGCATTGCATACTTCTTGTAGAATGCTGGGTATTTTATTAGGAAACATGTAAGTTTTTTCCATTTAAAGTGATAGCTTTACTGAACGTGAATACTACTTATTTTCAATGTAGACACAATGGAAGTTTTAGAAGAGTTCTTTAGCACATACTATATTTATTCTGGCTATTGAAAGACTGGGATAGATTGTTTTCATATCTGGAAAAGGAAAATAATTTGAAAATTGTGATGGAAAGACAATGTTTACTAATGAAAACATTGCTCAATCCTGCTAATTGGTTTTGGTGGATTGCCTGTTATGTCTAGTGTTTGCTGCATCGCGAGGAAACTCAAAAGTGGAATTACTTCAGATTACTGCGTTTTGCGATCTAATTCTTTAGCTTTGCTGAAGCCTTTGGAAAAAAAAAAAAGGCCAAACAACTGTTTCCTTCTTCAAAAATTGGTGAAATGCTCTAACAAAACCCTTCTTTGTTTTGTGTAAGAGATGTATTAGAGTACTTTTCAATAAAGTCTCCAGAAATACTGAAATTGTATCTAGTATTACAAGAGTGTTTTAGTTGTTGCCATAGCGCAACAAGGACTATTGCAATAAATTCATCTGTTACGCCTCTAACAAACTGTTTTCAGGCAGATAAGGATTGATATGTAGACTACAAAAAAAAAAAGAGAATAATGAAGTAATTTTATGCACTGACTATTGGCATATTCATTGAAGCCATCTGCAAACATCTAAAGACCTAACCATCCCAAAGTGATGAAATTATTACAGTCCCAGGAAGTGCTCAAGACATGAGCTGGGTTTGGAGTGTGTCTCAGGTGTTCTAGCCATTTAATAGGGGAAAAAAAAAGTGGAAGAAGAGAGGTACTGTCTCTATCCTAGAGCCTTTGTCAGGATTTAGAGTAAAAAAATAAATATCTAGTTTTCTGTTACCTTTTGATTTCTGTTTGTATGTAGCTTTGTCTAAAGTTGGCCTGTAAGGTGGGATCTGTGATGACCTTGCAGTGTTTGAATTTTACAGTATTCAAAATCCTAGTAGAATTTTCTGAAGTAGTAGTCAAGAAAATCTCTTAACAATCTGATACTGACTCCATATGTTGAGTATTAGTAGTTCTGAAGGAGTTACTAGTACTTGTTGGAAATAAATTGTTTGCAGTCTACTACAAGCTCCAGAATAGTTTTATTTCACGCTTTGCTTTCTCAGCTGCATTAAGATTAAGAATGAACTCATAAAATCAGTGCATCAAATTAATGAGAGATTTGCCAAATTTGATAACTTTGCCCTCTCAGAGTAATGTTCATTCATCTTGAGTGCTATGTGTCAAGTGGCAGCACAAAACTTGAATAGCATTGTACCAATGTGAGACAGTCATGTACTGAAGCAAAGTATTTTACAGCACTCTGATGGTGGTAGTCTGAAGTTTGTAAAAACCTGCTGAAATTCAGCACTTACCTTAAGCCTCTGTCTTATCTTCAGTGTTCCACGTTTGTCTCCAGGTCTTTGAGCATCCTTGTGAGCATGGATGCTCATAAATATCCATGTATATCATTATAACTGCAGTGATCTAGCTCTCTCGGTTAACCTGCCTATGTAGAATCCCCTTCTCTTCCACACTTCCCACACACACTCTGCCCCAAAAATCTCAAATCCACAAGCCTAAACTGGACACCTTGGTCTTCTACTTAGGGCAAAAAAAATGCCAATTACAACAGTCTTCAGATGTGTTCATCCTGCTACATAGGCTTTAGAAAGACCTCGGGAGCATGACTTTATGATTATCTAGCTTTGTGAGTAGTTTCCCGTGAGGTTACTGATCAGCCAGTCCTCTGGCATGTGCCTTGTGGACTTTGGAGTTTGGAGTGGCTGGACCGTTGCAGTCGGGCCTCTTTATAACCAGCTGGTCGCCGTGCTGATGGTAGCTGTGGCAGTGGGGTTTTCTTCTAAGGGAGTGGGGAGAAAAGGTGTTTATTTCTTGCTTGCTGCACTATTATAACCATAGATAACGTTTTGCTTATTTTGGAGAGGATTCCTTCTTTTACTACTCTTTCAGCTTGAGTGTCATCTATTCTGGGTACCTGCTAGGTAGAGACAGAATGAGTTTTATGGATTAACCTTGCACTGAATTCCTCAGCTGCTGAGAAGGGAATCTTGCACCAAGGGGAAAAATTCCTTCCTAACCACCTCAAAGGTAGTTAGGATGGTACTCACAGAAGGTAGAGCTAAATTTAGCCAAATCCTGAGGATAAAAAGTGTGTTTCTTTCTGGTGCAAAATGTCTAAGGCAATTGGCTCTGATCCTTGATAGACTTGCTTTTTTCCTAGTTCCAACTCCTTCCTTCAAAGGTAATACCATGTCCTACCATACTATCAGTAGTAGTAGAAGTCTGTGAGCAGAGTGAGATACCAGCATGTTTCTGATACCTTTATACCCTTAATTTCTGAAGTAAAATGTCAAAGAGCACTGTTCTTTGGCATGGCTGATAGATGCCTAAGTAATCTGAAGCCTTTTCCAGCTCAGCAGCTGTAAAAGAGGATGAATAGTTTCACGTTTATGTACATAGTCTGTTCTGCAGCAGCTTCTTCCCCCACCTCTCAGCATTGTGAGGCACTGAAAGCAAGCTGGTAATGTTGGCCATCTGATTGCCATCATGGGGGTTGTCTTCCACAATGCAGAATTGTCCATCTTTAATTCTCTTCCAGCTCTGTGGTGTTGACAGCGAAAGGCAGGGGTGGGTTTTCCTGCTGCTGGTGTTCAGCAGTTGCTTTGAGCTGATCCTTACCGCTTTTACAGCATCCAAAAATCCTCAATAGTAGCAGTGAACTTTGTATGTTGATATTTATTGTGGCTTTCAAAAACTTAGGCTGGCCCTTTCTCTGCGGTGTCCTCCACCTCCAATGTGCATCTGACTTAAATGTCATTAAATGTTGACATTTTAATTGGTGCTTCATTTATTTCAAAAACTTGCTTCCATATTTTACGTATGTGAAAACTATGTCAAATGAAAAAAAAGTTTGACAAGTTTAGGTTTTGCTAAAGCTTAATGAGTTTGTTGGGAAAAGCTGATTACCCCACCTGGAGTACTGTGTCCAGCTCTGGAGCCCCCAACATAAGAGGGACACAGACCTGTTGGAGCAAGCCCAGAGGAGGGCCATGAAGATGATCGGAGGGCTGGAGAACCTCTGCTATGAGGACAGGCTGAGAGAGCTGGGGTTGTTCAGCCTGGAGAAGAGCAGGCTCCAGGGAAACCTTACAGCAGCCTTCCAGTACCTGAAGGGGGCCTAGAGGAGAGATGGGGAGTGACTCTTTATGTAGCAATAGGACAAGAGGTAACGTATTTAAACTGAAAGAGGGTAGAATTAGGTTAGATATTAGGAAGAAAATCTTTACTGTGAGTGTGGTGAGACACTGAAACAGGTTGCCCAGAGAAGCTGTGGATGCCCCATCCCTGGAAGTGTTCAAGGCCAGGCTGGATGGGGCTTTGAGCAGCCTGGTCTAGTGGGAGGTGTCCCTGCCCATGGCAGGAGGTTTGGAACTAGACGATCTGCAAGTTCCCTTCTGTTTCTAACCATTCCTTTATTCTATGATTCTATACAAAAGTGGACTTTTTTTACTGAGCTTTCCTGTTTATGTATGCCAGTACAAAATAACACGGTAGCCTGACTTTTTCCTTACATTGACTATCAATCTAAACCAGTTTTGTAGGTAGAACATATATGATACATTTTTTATGTAACGGGATCACACTTAGGATGTCACACACCACCACCCCAGCACCTCTGGTTTAAATCTTAAGCTGACTTGTATGATGTAGCAAAGAATGCCCATTTTCTCTATTTAGTACCTGCATATAGTGACAAGTAGGTTATGTATCTACCTAGAAAACTTGAGTAACTTTAATTTTTTGGTTTTATTCTTTTTGTTTCAAAAATACTTAAATATCAAATCTACATGAGACTGCTTCATTTCAGTAGATAGGTAACTTAAGTTTTGAACCTGATGAATAATTTCATTTTCCACATGTGTAACTTTCTGGTATTCGAGCTGCTAGGAAGCTTGTAAAATGTTAAGACAAGTTTATATGCTTTATTGACATTCTTAAAGTGAATACTGAATACAGAAGAAATTAAAAATCCCCAAATACTTTGCAATAATAATTAAAAAACATCTTCTTGAATGAATTACTCAAAGTACTTAATCCTAAAGAAAGCTTGCTTCTTTGTGGATAATAATAAAAAATACACAGCACAGATAATATGGTGCTAACTAAGAGTATATGAAATGTGCATGTATTTTTTTGTTTGGTTGGTTTGAGGTGGGTTTTTTTGTCATGGTGTTGTTTTTTTTTTTTAATTTCTGTACAAATAGACTATTTTTGTACAAATAAGCCTGGAAAATGTTACTGTCCTCACTAGTAGAGAAACAAAACAGTAGCCAGTGCACATGTCACACTGGGAGAGATCACTGGTTGTTAATTAAATAAGAGGAAAAGAGGCTAGGGACTACTTATATTTTTAAATTCTTTTCTACTTCCGTATATTGCAGTCTTTGCTTCTTGACAGGTTTCTTTTTTTGGGGCATCTTTTCATATCCTTGTGACATACTCCCTCACTAATGAGAGGATAGACCTGTCTTTTGGCATAACTTTTCAGCTACATTAATCCTGATTTGCTGCAAAGATTCTTTGGGTAATATCACCAGTTAAAGCCTAATTTTTACATTGTGAAAAAGTTTCACAATGAGTCAGAATATACTTGAAATCTTGCATGGTAGTATCACTTAGGCCTTTATTAACTGTGTTTTAGTATCTGAGTAAGCCAAACCAAGTTACTAAATGCTTTTGTAATCTGAGCCTGTTTAAACTCGAAATACTCCCGTTCACGGTTAATCATCTGCATTAATGTTTGTATTGTAACTTGTCCTTGGTCCATGTGCCACTGAAATGACAGCCTCTTGATAAGAGTAAAATTAAGGTTGTTTGATGGAATTCTGTTTAGAGCAAGAAAATGCTTCAAAGTTAAGCAACCAGTTAATTTTTCTGGTAGTTTTTTTGCAATGTAGTGGTGACAAATGAAAGGTGGGAATTTTTTAGATGGAGCTAACTAAACATATGAGCCATGTCACTGGCTGCAAAACTACCTACTGGGCAGAAGTGCGAGACTTGCTGAGAATAAGAACTCTTTGCCAGTACACTGGCTAACACTTTCTTCTGGTGACTCCCAATTAACACAGCTGCAAAGACCAGTTTTGTTAACTAGTGCTGCATGATAAAAACAGTAATTTGTAGTCTTCTAGAAGAAATCCTTAAAATAGAGCTGGTAGTACTTTTTAAAACATAGCTCCTTTGGTAATTAAATGTGCCATTTGAAGTGTGAAACGAGCACATTCATGGGTGGATTCCCCAATGCAAAGTTACTTCCCTGACTGAGGAAGTGCTTTTCAGTTTGTTACTCTACATTTAAAAAAAAAAAATCGTGTATATCTTTTTTGTATATCTGATACATATTATAGAGAACTTAAATGCTGTGAATTGCAAACCAAAATTTACAAAATATATTTAAAGGTTTAGATTGTATTTTCAGACTGAAATAATTTCAAGCATTTTTTTCCTAAAGCTGAAGTTATTCCAGAGGGTTGGAATTTTTTAGTAGCAAAAAATTTTAGTAAAAAAAAAATTTGCCTTGTTTTACTGAAAAATGTAGCTGATCTGGGCTTGATTATTGTCAAAATCTGCTCGAGATCACTTTCATTGCTAAGTCATGTAAACTTACTGATGAAGAAGAGTGGGTAGCCTGTGGCACAGGGAGGATTTGTGTGTCTAAGCTCAGTAGTTCTTGATCACAGCTTAAAAATGAATGGAATCTGGAATTACCATTTCTGACTCTGATGTTGCAAATTAGCACATCTCACTTTATTAGTATGGCTCTGTCCAAACCGAACAGCTTGCAGACCTACATCCTTATAGAGGAAACTATACTTGCTCCTTTTTGTTGTTCACCAGAACCTCTGAAAAAACTGTCTTTAGGGGAAAGGTGTTCTGTTTATTTGTTTACTTTTAGCAATTTGAGACATTATATAGCTTAAAATTTTAGGCTGAAGACCTTGTAGAGGTGACGTCGTTGGAAATAACATCTTGAGAGGGAAGAGTTTATAGTTGGTCAAGACTTCTGTATAGTTTGGTCATGTATCTCAATTTGTAAAGACATAAATGTGTTTTTTACTGTATAGCAGTTTGATTTTAGGACAAAAGACTAAAAATGTGAATTCCTTTCTTCTACAGTTAGTCTAATTAGTTTCGTTATTCCTAATTTCTGCTGTATATAATTTTAATAAAAAAAATAATTTGCTGGACTGTAACTTTTGGGGGCTGAAATGCATGCTGTCTCTTGGATATGGATTTGAAAGGTATGAATCAAAAAGACAGGCAAAACCAACTGTTCTTCTCTGCTTGACATCAAAACCCTCAGAGCTAGTTTTCAGAGTTCTTCAGTGCTCAGGTAGCTCACTTAGCATTAAGAAAAAGCTTATTGTTGCATTTAATAATTTGAAAAGAAGCTGATACAGATTGCTTTGATGGTTGTCCGTATGCCTTCTGTATTGAGAATTTCAAAACTTCTGACAATGAGGACCACATTTTTTTTTTAGTGCTGAAATGGAGAGACTTGTCCATGTGATTTTTGTGGACACATATCAGATGTTTACTGATTACCTGACAACAACTACTAAATATCAAGTTGCTCTTAAAAGATGACAAGGTGATCCACATGTTAAAAGTAGTGTCAGTGACATGATTTACCCTTCTCTCTGTGAGGGAGCATTCCTCTCAGCTGCTCTGGGTATCCAGATTAGAGTTTGGAAATGACTCATTACTAGCAAATATAAGTGATGTAGGTTTTAGAGTGAATTGTTGCTAGCCTAGTACTCTCAGCAGGGGTGAATATTTACTTGAAAATTTTTGATCATGAAATTGTTGGAAATTATTAGGAAAGTCTTCATTTTTAGTGTAGTTGGTTTCTAGAACCAGCGTTGTGACAAATTCACATGATGCAGATCCTAGACCTGTATCGTATAAACAGTATCTTCATTGTCATACAGATATAATTATACAGTGCCATGTTGAAAATAAGACCATGATATTTTTCTGTTGTTACATGCAACTTCTTGGCTACATACTGGTGTGCCAGCTAAATTAAGTTCAGAAAATAAGATCTCAAACTGAAATTAAGGAGGTATTTGAAGTTGAATTGGGTGTCTAGTATTTTGAGATTGATAAGGTGAACCAGAAGTGCATTTTTCTCCTTTAAACAAGACTGTTATCTTTGTTCCATTTATTTTTTTATTTTTTTATTTTAAATGTGCAGAAGGATGGCTGATCCTCTAACTTTTCTGGGTTTGGGCTTTTTGTTTCGTTTTGGTTTTTAGTTCGTGAGAACACTGAAACAGTGTTCTCTTAGTGTCTGAAATTGAGATACTGTTTGGGACTCTCTCTCTCCTCCTGCCCCCTATGTATACTTGCATGAAGTGAACGACCAAGAAGCTTGAAACTAGACTGTTAATATAATTAGACCAGTGTTCCTTCATTCTTCTCTTGATCTCTCTCTTGTCTTGGTCTACCCAACTTTCCTTTCGTTCCTGCTTTCTGGGTTTGTTTTCTTCTGATGTTCTGTTGCTTTGTGGTGGTCTCCTCAAAATCAAGTTGTACTGCTGTGGTTAGGATGTGATTATTATTATTAATAATAATAATATTTCCACCCACTCCCGCCCTCCTGAACCGCACATACCCTGTAGCAACTAGAGGATAGCAACAAATTGGTATTGATGGTGGTGAATCACTTTCCCTGTTGCACTCAGGTGCTTGTCTGGAACTTCAGAACTGAACTGTGTTCAAAAGTAACATAGACAACCTAAGGAAATCTCACCAGTTTGAGGATAAAGGGAGGGTGAAGAATATTTGATCTATTATTTTTTTAAAAAACACCTCTTCTGAGTTCTTGCCTTAAACTGTGTTTGACGTGCTTTTTCTGATCTTTCTTTGCTTTTTGGTTTTATAATCTTTCTTGAAGAATGAACAGGAATTACGTGTTAAAAGAATCACCTGGAAAATTCCTGATGACCTATTTATGTTATAAAAGATCACTTGTATTCTTAAAGTAAAAATGAGTTAGAGGCTAGTGTTTTGCACTGGTGAGTAGAGTAAGCAAGCTTATTTTAGAGCCACTATACAGTGCTTCACCTGATAACATTTGAAAAAATGTTTTCAGGCTTACAGTTCACTTTATGCATATTAAAAGTGAAATCATTATGCAGGTCATAGAATCATAGAATACCAAGTTGGAAGGGACCTCAAGGATCATCTGTTCCAACCTGTCTTGGCAAGAGCGTGGTCTACACAAGATGGCTCAGCACCCTGTTCAACTGAATCTTAAAAGTGTCTAATGTTGGGGAATCTACCATTTCCCTGGGGAGGCTATTCCAATGGCTGATTGTTCTCATTGTGAAAAATTTTCCTCTTGTATTCAGTTGGAATCTCCCCAGGAGTAACTTGTACTATTACCCTTGGTTTTAAGACTGGACTGGATAAAGCTGCAAACAGCCTGATCTCACCTCAAAGATGACCTTTCTTTCAGCAGGAAGAGGAAACTCCTGAGGTTCCTTCCTCCCTGAATTATCCTGAGATCCTAGATGGATCAATGATGTGTGTGCACATTCTAGTTTATTTCCATCTGGGATGTATTGCATTGCATTAGTTGGAGAAATAGCTCTTGATACGTGTAGTTGAACCACTTATGTACATTTTAGTGTCTCTAGTCTTTACCAGTTGGACTGGTACCTGAAGAGAAATTTGCAAATGTTATGCTGCTACTTAAACTAGTTTATTTAACTTTTTTCATCCCTTCTTTTGTCATGGCCCTTGTTGTGACATACATGTTGGGACATCTCAGTATTGGAGCTCTCCTGCTGGTCTCATCCTCTGTTATTTCATGTTTGGAGGTAAACTTGTGTAAACTAGGGATATCTGACTGCCTGGCTAGTGTAATAATTAGTGTTTTCTGCAGGAGAACAGTCCTGGAAAATCAATTAGCCTGTCCTCCATAGATGCTTAAATAATATCATAGGATTCTTGGTTTGGAAGAGACTTCAGGAGGTTTCTAGTCCAACCTCCTGCTCAAAGCAGGGTCAGCCCTGAGCTTCCTCAGGGCTTTACTCAGTAAGGTCTTGAAAACCCTGAAGCACCAGGTTCTACACAACCTCTCTGGGCACCCTCCTCCACTGCTTGACTGTCCTAATGGTGAAAAGGCTTTTCCTTATATCCAGTTTAAAGGCCTCTATTGTTTCAACTTATGTCTGTTGTTGCTTGTCCTCCCACCATGCACTATTGTGAAGATCCTTGCTGCATATTCTTGATTGCCTCCTTGTAGATATTGTGGGCTGCTTTGTAGGTCTCCCCAGAGCCGCCTCCTCCAGGAGGAAAAAACTCAGTTCCTTCAGTCTCTTCTCCTAAGATGCTCTCCAGCCGCTTGATCGTCTTGTGGCCCTCTGCCAAACTTCACTTTATCTCTGTTCTTCTTCTATTGATAGCCCAGAATTGGACTGGTGGGTAGAGAAGGATAATCATTTTACTTGATCTAAAGCCTATATTCCTCCTATTAATACAGCTTAGGATGATGATGACCACCTTTGCTGCCAGGGTATGCTTCTGAATCGTCTTCAGCTTGCTGTCCGCCAAGATCCCTAGGTCCTTTTTAGCAGAGCTCCTCCTCAGCCAGTGATTCTTGAGCCCATGTTGTTGCAGGACATTCCTTTCAGGGGCAGGACTTTGCGTTTGTCCTTGTTGAATTCCAGGGAATTAAAAAACTGCTCAAAATCCCAAACAAAACCACAAAACAACAAAAAAGCCAAACCCCACCTTGTAGAACTTCCTTTGGCAAAACATTTAGGCATGTGCTTGAGTGCTTTGAATACTGAAATGCTTAGATCCTTTTTGAAGTTGAGCACAGTATTCTTCTACCCCTGTCCTAACCAACTTTTATGATTGAAAGTACTTTAACATTTCGGGATCACTTTATGTATCCTTTGACTTAAACATACATCGAAGGAACATACTTTGTTTATATGATAGATTGTGGTGGGAGATTGGAGGTCCTGATACTGCAGCACAAGAAGTGATATAAGTTCTCTAAATTCCACTCTATTTTTTCCCATTTTCTGCTCCTGCTTTTCTTCCTTCTCCGGATCACATGCCTGTATCAGTTACTGAAATAGATACTTGCAGTGAATAAGTTATGCTGGATTGTTCTTGCTGATACGTGTTTATTGTGAATATAATTGCTTTCACTCCTGATTGTTACTGGCTTTATAATACTGTATTTTGTGCAGTACAGTGTGTTGACTAGTTAAATTCTCCATGAAGAATCTCATGTTTTTTGTGCTTTGAATTCTGATGTTGTGATATGGGTCACTGTGTGATGCCTAACAAAAAGTCTTAAAAACCAGCACGCATTGCTTGAGGCAAGTGGTAGCTGCTGAATGTATCTTGCATTTGTGATGTTTAGAAACAAAAAGTTGTATCTACAAAACATTAATTTTAACCACAGAGGAGTCTTTTTTCATGGTATCAGAACTTCAAAACATCTGGTATAGTTGGTTAGATATGGCGATTATGCCAATTGTATGGAAATACAACTGTGCTGATAGTGTAACATTTTTGGTGGAAGAAATGCTGAAGTACTAGTTGAAAGTAGACTATCATCTCGTCTGGCCACAGATGTTCAATATTACTATTTATCACTTCAAAGGAGCATTTTTACCATTAAAATTTAAATTACTACTTTGAAGCTTGGGTAGTATTAATCTGTTACTTCTGTAAACGTTCCAAGGCCAGTATTAACATAGCAGGAATTTAAAACTGAAATAAGCCAAGCAAGCAAAACCCCCAAACCTCAACATTAAATTTTATATGTTGATATTAAATTTAAACAAAGCTTTAAATCGCCTTTCCTGCATGTTTTGTTGAAATGTATTTTGATGCAAACTTGCTACTCTGTCTTAAGTAGCTAAGTTACGACTTCAGCTGATAAACCCACGGGTCCAGATGCTTGTTCTTGGCTTTCCACATAAAATACATAGTTAGAAAGGTTTATTGTGCACTCTGTGAAGTCAGTAGGTTAGAACTGGTTTGTTCCAGAAGTTCAGAGATCACAGTCTGGAGTTCCTCAAGAAAAATATCCTTCCAGAAGTCTTCTTTCATAAATGGAAGCTATTCAGCTGAAGACAGCCACAGCCATGTGCGGTGGAGAGAAACTGCCTACGTTATGACAATATGAAGCCTTAACACTGAATGAACAAACTCTTGAAGGAGCTACTGAGTTGTAATCTGTAAGATCTGTAACCATCTGCTCTCTCAGTTCTAGGAATGAAGCTGCTGCCTAGAATAAGCCATGTACAAACACAGAGATGTACTGTTTATTTTTAAGTGCATGATTCCAGACCAGGGGCGGATAGGAAGGGTGAGGAAGAAAGCAGTATATGTGAAGGATGCTTATGTGATGATTAAGCATTCAGCTTTTCAGTCATCTTTATGTTGTTCCTATCTCCTCCCAACTCCACACGCCCAGTCTTGTAACTGGTGATCTGACCAACCTGCCCTCTGAAACTTCCTCGCTCTTCTGTAAGCAGCTGGTGGCAACCCTTTGTGAAAGAAGGTGCAAGCCACTACAAAATGGTGGGGAAGTATTCGTTTAGTTGACGATCTGTGGGAGTAATTTGTTATGATGCTTAATTGAGAAGTGAGCAAGTGACTCTGGCTACTTTAAATTTTGAGCACTTAATCAACCGAATCAGTCGCGTACTTATCTTTCAGCTGGTCATCGTGATGAAAAATGAAGGCAGATTCTTATCTTACCTGGTATTGCAACAAAATGATAGTTCCAGATGCTTTATATCATTTTGAAGAAGTAATGAAATACTCGTGTTTATGGGTCGGAAAAGAGCTGCCATGCTGCTGTTTGAAAATAGAAGTTTTTCATAAAACCTGAATAGTCTTGTACAGAACACTTAATCTAATTAGAGACTCACCCTCTCAAGTATTTTGAGGTTAAGATCAACAATTATAAAACAGTAACTCAAACTTTTTTTTTTAACTCGGGCATGTATCTCAGCTCCATTGTTTGAAAAATTAATGGTGATTTCTGACTGAGTTCCTTTTGACAAAAAGTTGCTAAAATTGGTCTTTATGCTTGTACCGCATGATACCTCTTTCTAGATTATTTATGCTATTATGAAGAGAACTGCAAAGGAAATGAGGAGCTTCCTATGTAATCAAGTGGTCAACTGCTGTTTCCTCTATTGGGAATAGCACTGGCGATTACTCACAGTCACTGCGTTTGCATTGTTGTCCTGAGCGTGGAATAAGAGACCCCGAAGCAGTAGGAGGGAAAGAAAAAATACAGTGCCCATGGCTGAAATATTGCAGTTATAGAAAGAGAGTAGCTTTTTACTCCCATAGTTATGAGGTGCTTTCGAGTGCTTCTTTGTTTTAATGACTGTGTGGTGGCACAGTTAAATGTTACTTTTAACAGGTTTAATTGAGCTTCTTTAAACACATTTAACCCACCCTGTCTCTGGACTGACTTTCTTAATTATGACCGCTTTGTCAAATTTCATTTTCTTTTAATAATTTTGCTTACTTTTCGCTTCTGGCCTGTTTTGTTGAAATGATGCTACTGTGATCTCTGGAGAACACTGGAGACTCTCAGGACTGTAAAACCCTGTCAGTGTTTGCAGGTGGTCTCTTGGCACCACTGAGCAATTCCTCTACCATTTGTGTCATTCCTGCTTTAACTGAATCCTTGTCAGTATTGGCTTTTTATGCCCAGGATGTGAAAAATATTTCAGAGGCTGATGTTAGCAGCCGCTTATTGTAGCTGTAATGTACTCTGTACTCAGTGGCTCCTGACGTTTTGGGGAAAACATTATTTCTAGTAGAAAATCAGATCAACTTGTTATTTGGTACCTTTAGTTATTATTTAGTTACTTCTAATTAAAACAGTAGAAAGCTGTATGTATTTTTATACAGTGCTGCTCTTAGACATTAGGTGCTATGTCCTCTAGTATTGTAAACAAAAACATGACTTCTGTTCTTAGTAAATGACTAATTGAAGTACAGCCTGATTTTATTTTAATAGCCTTTCTTAGGCCTTTTACACTGAGTTTCAAATACTGTATTACTTTCATAATGTTTTGTTTGTTGAGCCTTAGACAAGTGAAATAGATGTTTTGACAGGGTTGATGAAATACCTGAATTCCCGTAGATAACCAAGTTATCACTGCTAGGTGCTGTTAAAGCTAGTCTCTGTCATGCTCCTGGTTGGTTGGGGTTCTGGGTCTGCAGAGATGTTCCTTAGTTCTGTAAACTGTTGTTCTTGGTTTTATTTTGAGTGCCAATACCTACACAAGGGAAAAGTGTGAGGGGGAGATTTCATATTTATAACTGAAGCTAGTAAAATGGCTCTCTAGCTGCAAAAGAGCACTCCCCTCGCCCCTTCTCCAATTGAGCATTTTTTTTAATCCCTCCTTTATACTGGCATCATGACTCCATGGTGAAGTTCTTAAGAAAGCTGGGGGACTAGGGTTAATTTTCCTTGGGCTTTTGTCTCTGAACTAGCTCATTAGAGTTCACCTAAATGCTTGTGTTGAAGCAATCTGAAATGACATGTAGCTGGAGGGGGGGTAGGTAGGGAGAGGGCAAGCCCCTTCAAAGGTAACCGCTAGTTGCCATTGAATTAGCTTAATGTCATACTCTCCCTCACTGCCACAAACAAACAGGACACATGGAGTAATTTTTCTCTTGACGTAATCTTCCAGTAATTGGCGATTAGGGAAATTAATGGAATTTATTTCTAGGTCTATGTGAAGAGTACGTTCCATGTTCTGTTCTAATAATAATAAATGATGTGGAGGATACATAAAAGAGGGTGGCATTCAGGTATAGAGATCTTGTTAAATGAACCTGTTTACAGAGCAAGACCTTTCAGCCAATGTACTTGCTTCCAGTCTGGCAAAATAGACGCTATTGTAGGTGGGAGCAAGGGTGGAACCCCCTAGGAGAAAAGGAAACTGGTGCGTAATTGGAAGAGAAAATGCTGCTTCATGAGAAGGGTGCCAGCTCAAGTACAACGCATCAAAGTGATTTGTTATGTTGATATCTTGGTATCTTCTCTTTAAAATCTAAAAGTAAATAGAGTAGTGAGGGAGTAAAATCAGAACCAAAGCAATATTTTGCTTGTGCAAGTACCTTAGTAAGAAATCTGTTTGTGTGTTTAGGACTACTTTGAACTAGCTTTTGTGTTAGAATGGAGGAACTTGGAGTATGAGAGTAGTCAAAGCTTCACAAAACAGTAAATGCAAAATCACTGTTGGTCTGAGGATACTGTAGATGGTGTTACTGCAGAGAAAGCCCTTTTTTTAACTTGTCAGCAGTTGTTTTTAAATGCAACTAACTGAAGCTGAATGTCATTCACCAAGCGCAGTGCTTGATGAAATTGTTGCCAAAGATTATACAACAGGATTAAGTAGGATTTGCAGAGAGAAGGCTATCAACAGATAAATTTTACCAAAGTATTACAACTACTGTAAAGATTTTTTTTCCAAGCTCTCTGTGCCCTTGGTAGTCTTGTTAACCAACATTAAAATAACTAATGAATATAGTAAGCTGTTTCATAGATTTTAAGAAATGACCTTATTCCTTTAAATAAACAAATGAGCATGTCATTCAAAAAGATAATTCCTGTAAGAGTTTTTGAGTGACAGAATTTTAAAAAAGTGCACTTTTTGGGACTGTGTCTCCTGTTTTGAAGGTGCAACATGGACCCAGTATTTCTTTTCAATGGTCAAAAAAAGCTACAGTTAATGCTTCTAATCATGTCTAAAAGTGTGTGGCGTTTTCATGTGTAAATTTGGCTACCTGTTTGGTTGTATCCGTAGTGAATAAACATCCTTTTTCCAGATGTATGGTAGGAGTAAGTAGAAGGATGCCTTAGGTGTTTGTGTGTGTGTGTGCTCAAGATGAAGCTGCATATGAGCGCTGTGGTTGTGCATCTTTGGCTCCGACACAGCTGATATCACTAAATTTCATTCAACTGCAGATTTTACGTTTGGGGCTGGTTGTTTGGGGTTTTTTTCGTTGTTTTTTTTTTTTTTTTCCCCCCAGAACTAATACTGTAGATGTTGGTGATTATATAGTCTGAAGTATGGTTGTTCTGTTCTTAAAAAGGAAAGGGGAAGGTAAGTATTTCAGGTAGAGAGGAAAAATAATAATAGTTCAAAAAGAGGTCCTTCCCCTTATTTTCATGATATTTGTTACAACAAAATTGTGTTTTGGGCTACGTTTTGAAATGTTATTATTCCTTCAAACCTGCTTGACTAACCTAATTTACTTGGAAAACAACTTTTTGAGATTCAGTCAAATGTTGGATTTGAATCAATGTGATCTGGAATGTATGAATTTAATGATTGTAGACTGAATTCCAAGACAGTGCAACAATAATTGTGCAACTGGAACAAATTTAAATGTCGCACATTAGTGTCTCTTGAGGTAGTAAAACGAGTAATAAGGTTAATGAAGCTGGCAACAGTCCGGTGCAATTCCTGTGCTATCACATTGCTTTTTGGCAAGGTCTTGACCTGCTATAAAACCTTTAGCAATGTCAATTTGGCAGTGAGCTCTCAACAGTGCTGTAAACAAGAGAACACAGATTGAGAGTTTTTTCTGTGTTCGGGACCCCTTTCTTCCCAAATTTACGTGCACAATAATCTCTTGTTGGCCTATCTATTTCACATTTTGCCAGATAGCATCCTCTTACTTTTTTTTTTTTTTTTGGCTGTATAATTCATCATACCCATAGCTACTCTAAGGTCTCCCAGAAAAGAAGTAAATGCTTTGCTCCTTTTAAAATGTTTTTAAAGTGGGTCTGCCCCATCTCAGAGGATAGAGGAAGAAATTTGGGAATTGGGTCTAGTCAAGAATAGATTTTGTGTTAAGGTAAGGGTTTAAGCACATTTTGGTGTTGTATGGGTTTTTGATTTTTCTTTTTTTTCCTGTTGTTTGGTTTTGAGGTGTGTTTTGTGGGTTTGTTTTTTTTAGTGTGTTTTTTTTGTTGTTGTTGTTGGTTTTGGTTTTTTGGGTTTGTTTTTTTTTGTTGGGGTTTTTTTGGTGTTTTTTTTTTTTTTTTGATAAATTCTTCAATTTTTTTCAAGTAGATTCCCTGCTGCAGTTTGTCTGCTCCAGGAGAATCAGGTGCTTGTTTCCTATTAGGCTTGTTCGCATTCCTACTTTAAACTCCTGACTAATTAGCCTGGTTGCCAGAGCGCTTGCATGCAGAGTATCGGGTAGCACCCGCGTTTTTCTAGTTCAGTCAGTGTAGCTGGGTGCCTTGACCCTGTGTGGTGCGGATTCCAGCTCATCCCACAGGAAAGAGAAGCAAATGTAACGCAATCAAGTTTATCATCGCAAACTAGAAGTTGGGCCAGTTTTTCCTGGCTGTGTCAGCAGAAAAATAAATACGATATGACCCCTTGTTGTATTCTGTAAAAATTACCCTATTTGATTGTTTCTTTTGATACCATGTTGCATCATACTAAAGCCTGATACTAATACAGTAAAAATGCAGTGCTGGTTGCAAGAAATTAATTCAGAAAACTGTTTATTTAAAGGATTGTTGTTGTCACACTTCTTGTCATGCTGTGAGAGTTTATTTCCTATACTTCCAATATACAGGGTATACTGAGAGCAAATAAAAATGAATACTATGTCAGGTGGATCCCAGACGGTCAAAGTGAAGGTGGTTTCTGAGCTGCTCTGTGTTGCTGGCTCTGGTCAGCCTTTTGGTGGGGACCAACTTGTCAAATTTGATTTTTTAATTAATCCGTTGGTTGTTTGAACCTTCAGCCTATGTCAGGAATGTGAAGTTGCTGCAGTAAGTGGTCGGATAGAGACAAGACATCAGATCTAATTCCCACTACGAAGAGAGAGTCTGTAGCGTGTGCTTCTTGAGGTGAAAATTCTCTTTCCAGTTCTTACCAGTTTCACTGATTAATTCAAAAGCTATCTGTACTGTTGTTTTTTTTAATGGATTTAACATTATTTTTAGTGATAAGTTTCTCTACCAACGTTTAATTATACAGGAAACAGCTTGTTCTTTTTAAATTTTAGAGAATTTACCATGTAACTCCAGTATCCAAGAACTCCTGCAGTATGCCTGTTCTGGAAATGCCCTTAAGACTATGGTATTTTAAACTTCAGTTTGTGGATTTAAAAATTTGTGTATTTTTCTAAATGTCATGCATTTATCGAATGAACCTTTAAAATATTTGAGAGATTTGCCATTTCTGTAGCAGGCCACACTTTCCGCTTAGCTTATCAGGACTCTCAGTCTCTGCTAGGACACAGTTCCACCCTATCAGTGTCAGCATCCTCAAGAGAACTTTCTTTTTGGTGACGATGCCACTGGGTAGATGAGCTAGAATTACTTTTCCCTTGAAAAACATCCATTCGGATCTTCACTTTTTACATACAACATTCAAATGTTCCTTTGAAAAGCCCATCTGCCTCTAGCTTTAAAATTCCCCTTTGAAAGCAGGATTGTCATTGTACAAAGAAATGCTTTGTTGCTGTGCTGTTACACTCTTAACTGTTCGTTCAGAAATGTATAAACATCGCATGAGAAAAGAGAAATACAATTAAGTGTTGCCTGGATGCTGTCGGATGAACCAGACACTCTGATGCTACCACGCTGCTGAGCAGGTGTGAAAGCAAGAGCAGTCAGAGATGAGGTTGGATAGGCGAGCTGCTGGCTGCTACGTTTCTGTTCCCTTCTTTGGTCTGGTGCTTCTCTGACCTGTGCAAAGACTTCACACCGTACCAAGCCAGTGTGGCCTGAAACAAACAAAAAAACCCAACGAAGTACCTGCTGGCCTATAGTGCTGAGAAGTCTCTGTGCAGGGTCTGGTATGTGCTGATGCGAGTTTAAAAGTGGGAATAAAGTGTCTAGCTTGGCAGAGGTTGCTGTTTCATGGTTCCTGCAAGTTAATACAAGGTGCCAGCAGAAGGACGGTTTAATCCAACGGCTGGCACTGACAGTTTCTTCCATGTTGAACGGAGGCAGTGGGGAAACTCCAAACTTCTGAGGTAGTTAACCTGATTCATGTTGCTGTACAGCTGCAGGATGCTGGTGTCTGACGTTTAGGGAGGAGGTGGGAATAAACGTCTTGGTATGAGGAAGGGCTTTCTGCAGCAGATGGAGTCTCTGTTAGTTTAAAGCGACTGTGTGTCTACACTCTTTAAGGTTAAAGTGAGTAAGGGCTATCATTTTTGTGGTCTGATTAATGCCCCTTAAATACAGAAGCTGCAGCTCTGCTGGTCGTTGGCAGGTATGCCAGTGAAAAATCAGACTTCCAGTGCTTGAACTTTCATTACAATTTTCCTGCTGTGTTTTGATTTGAGGTGGATGTAATAATGTGTTCTTCTTCCTCCAAATCAGACTATTTAAAAGGAACAATCTTTAACACAGGAAGTAAGAATTTAGATTAAACAAATCTTTTTTAAAGAAGCTCTGGTGGATTGTCTGTACTTCTAATTTTTCTTCTCTAAGTTTTCTGGAGTTTTTTTATAAACTTTCGGTTCTTAGTTCTGCAACAGTGACAGATTGTAGGTAAATAGAAACGTAAGTGATGTATTCGTGAGGGCTCTTGCTACTTATTAGTTTTGCTATTGCTTCTAAATATGTCATGACTAATTCAAAGTAAGCTTTGTTTTGGTTTTGACAGGCTTTTTACCTGGTTTCAAATATGATTGTACTCTGCCTGTATCTCTGTTTTGTTATTAGAGACTTTCAGGGCATTTTGATAGACAAAACATGTGTCAATGACTTTTTTATTTTTTTCCCCTCTCCTGTCATGTCACCTCCTTAAAACAACTTTCCAATTTATTTCATTTATTTATTTATTTATTTTAGGGCATCTTTTCAAAGTATCTATTGGCAGTAACTACCAGGTCCTCAGTGTTGTGGTATTGGGAGAGAGGTATTGGGATGCCACTGGATGGCAGTGGCATCACCAACATAAAGGGGGCTTTTAAAAGGGGGACTGATTTAATCAGGGGCTATGATATAATCTCCTGTACCTTTATTTGTTGCATTTTGAGTTTAAGCAATCTAGTTTAATGAATGCTTAAATAATTACAGAACTGTTGGTAGTGGTTGTTGCTTAAAATATTTTTGTTTTTCAGTTAACTGTTGTAGATTTTATTTTGTAAGAACAATTATGTTTTCTGTGTTAATCGTGAAAGATTAAATGTTGCTGTCTACCACAGCTTAACAAAAAATATCCTGCAGGTGGCAGACAGTTGCTGTGTGTTGCAAGCGCTGTTAAGATTTGCTGGTCGTTTACTATAGATTTGAAAATTAGAGTTAGAAGGCTAAGCCTGTAATGCTTTTGGGGAGCACCATTGGCAGATTTTTGTTTATTTTTAATGGTAGCTGCTTCTGGAATAATAAATCTTGCTTGAAGACACTTCCTGTTTCCTGTATAACAATGCCTTTTGTAGAAGATTATGAAAACTTAAGTGTTTTTGGAATGAAGCATGGTTGATGGCCGCATACTGAGTCTGGTGGCTTTGCCAAAATATAGTTCTGAAAACAACTTTTCGTTTTGTTTTGAAGTAGGTAGGAAATACTGTGGTAGATGGGTCTGTTCTGAAGTTTAATTTTTTGAACTGTAAGGTGTAACTTAAGATTACAGTAATGTTTTTTTTCATCCCAAGAGTCGTTACATTAATCATTCTTGCTATGTGGGCAAATAGGTAATGGGAAGTAGAGACAATGCATGTGAAGTAAACAGTAGAATACTTACATCGGTGATGATTCAAGGTTCACATGGGCATTCAAGTTGCATTTAAAAAAGTAATTCCTTTTTAGCATATGTGTTAATTATATTTATAGACATGAATTTTGGCCTTAGTTTAAGATTTTATTTGTGTAACATTTGTCATATACTGCAGTGGGTTTTGTGTTGACTTCGTTGCATTACATTGATATTATAAAAATGCAGTGTCTCTTATTTTTTGACCCTGAGGGTTTGTTTCATATTGTAGTGGGGCTAGTTCCTAAGATGTGGTTTTCTTCAGGAAAATAAAGAGGGGAGGTCATTTAGTTATGCTCATTGTGTTGTGGATTATTGATAATTCTCCCTAATAGAAAACTCAGCTGTTGGTCCTGCTTCTGTGAACATTACAGTGTATGTAAATTGTTGTGGCAGAGTGAGTCATTCTGTAGTGGAAAGCCTTTGTTGATCCAGGTGTCAAAAGTTTGGAAGAGGAAATAAAGCTGATGAAAATTATTTTTATAGGAGCTGTTTTTTCATCTGTATTGTTCTTCCTCTGTTCTCTTGGAACCATTTAGGGTATTCTTTCATTAATCTTGAAGCTGTGCTTGTTGAAGGTATCTGAAAAACTGTAGCTTAGCAAGAACACTGCCTTTCTCTACTACATGGAAAACAGTTTGTAACAGTTAACAGGATTGATTTATTATTATTTTTTTAAGACTATTTGGAATTCCTTTTTAATAGTTGGCTGCAGTGTCTGCATATGAACATATTAGCTATCCTTTAGTTTCAAGTTGAGAAATCACTCCTGGGAATGTATGCTAGAAACTTGACCCTCATGTAATTTCAGTGTTTACTCCCCTAGTGATTTAATATGGTTGGGTTTTTAAATCTTGTAGGAATTCTTTTTTTAATATTCATATACTCATTAGAATTGCTCGGATTTGTTGCATACTTATGGCTTTTGGAGAGGCAAAGGAAGCAATTCCATTTTAGTCTGTAGACTGACACGGGGTCAGATACAAAGGCATTACGTGAATGTCTCAGAATATCTTGCAGTGATAATAGTGTTGTTATGCTGACCTGTTAGATCAATGTTGTGACCTGAATTCGTTTGAAAGAAACTTGTATTTGCTTTAATTCCAATTGTTGCATTGTGAATTGGTTTTTTTTTTGTGATTTATATTCTATTAGCAAAACTCCTGAGCGACAAGTACATGCACCTGAATAATAATCACAGCTTGCTTAGGAGTTAGTGTTCTGTAGGTTTTTTGCTCATGGAATTTGAATGGGGAAGGAAGAAAGACATGACATTCTTAATGCTGTTTTTTGGTATTTTCTAGATGCAGTCATGCAGAATGCTGCTTGCAAGGCAAACAGTGTTATCAATGCAGCTGAAAGAGATCAAAGATAGACTCTTGGAGGGGTTACAGATGAGGATTTCTGAAGGGAAACTTGTATATTCTCTGCTGCTCAAGAGATTGAATAGTTTACAAAATGGATAGTGCTTAATTATTGAATGCTTAATTATTGAAGTCCGTATTGCTTTGTGATTGATATTGGTGGGATAGTAGTTTAAAAGCCTACAAGTATTCTTTGCTTGGCCTGTGGGAATAGTGATCCTGATCTTCTCATTCATCGCTGGGCCCTACTTACTGGGATAATAGTCCCTCGTTACCTCCTCTGACACTTTAAAGGAGGGGTTTCCTTTCTCATACGTGAGCATGGCTGTGGATTACTGCTCCTGGATATTACTGCTTTGTTTGTAGCAGCCTCTCTGTTTGATTCTTCAGGAAGTCCAGGTTTCCCTGCTGCAAATCCCGTTGTGTCACGTTGCAGACTTCTTCCATACCTCACCTACAGCACATTCTTTTTATCTCTTTCTGCTTGTTTTTCATATTCCTTCTTGACTATGTTCTCCTTGTGTAAAAAGAATGGGATGATTGGAAGAAAAAAGAGCTATTTTTCTGTGGGGATTTTCAAATAAACAAAGTATTAAATACCTCGGTCTTCCATAACTGTTAACACTTTTTATGAGTGTATGTAACCAGCCTCTGTAATCGGGGGTGGAAGCTTGAGATGCTTTTCTCTGCCTCACTTACTTGTTTGCATTTCTGTATAACATAACTTCAAATGAATGATTATCTGGATGATTGCTGATTACTGCTTTAAAGCAGAAATATCTATTTGATAGTAAGTGACTGGGAGCTAGATTTGAAGATCAAACAACCTGTTTTGAGAAACAGGAATCACTTTGCTGAAGCTTCCCTGAAAACTTTGATGATGACTGATTTGAAAACTTATATGTCACATCTTCAGTTTTAAATGTGACTTAAGTGATCTGTGAGACTCTGTTATGTATTAAAGTTTGTTTGCTTCCTGTTTTTGTAGTGCTCTTTTTCAGTTGTTGATGGTCTGAGGTCATCAAGGAGGATGTCAGAGGAGAGGGTGATAGCACTGAGCACACAGATGTTTTCTAAGAATGTTTCATCAAAGCTTTCCACAAGATTTTGTAGAATTCTGAAGTCTTTTGCTATTGTAAAAGCTGTTGTTTCAAGTGTGCGGTTCTGATACTTCAGTGTGTCTGTATTTTCTTTTTCTAAAGACATGCTTTTGAAACATCTAACCTGTTGGTTTTGAAGCAGTTACTGACAGTTGTTGACTTTATGCAAAATGTCGTAACTAAGTAGTTGAAGCGCATTTATAATTTCTTTTTCATGCCTAATGAGGTGATACAACTTCCTTTTGTTTGTAAAACCGAGAAACAATGGTTAACTGGCAGATTTTTATTATGTAAGTTGGAACCTTCTTTTGAGTTGGACATACTTTTGGAAACCACTGTAAATTCTTCTGTTAGTGATAAAAAAGAATAGTTAGGCTTTGTACTTAAAGAAAATGTTATTTATGATTTGAAAGGCTTAAAAAGAGCTGACTTTTGCTAGGTGCTTTAAAAAAATATATTTTGCAGTCTAGATGATCAGAATTAAAATTTCGTGAAAATTGACTGTACTTGTGTAGCGGAAGTCTGTTCTGTATCCTTATGTTCCTTCCTAAGGAGCCATGGACTTGCACAGTAGATACATAAAATACCTAATGTGATTAGATGAGAAAGCTAAAATTGCTTATGATGCATATAAACTCCCGAGAGGAATTTAAAAGAGCTTTCATACGCTTATGTAATTAGGCACTTTTGAAATGCAGAAAACATTTTGACTTCTTTTTGGTAATTTATAAATGGCAGTTCTTATCTTTAGAGGAAGATGGTTTTAAGAGAGTTGTAAATGTTTTGGGGAGATTTCTCCACTCAGAAGTGTATGTTAGGGAACATGAACAGATAATATTTGCATATCTATTTGACTGAAGGCAAGTGACTTTTATTCTTTAGCCTCTTCTCTTGACACAAGTCCATGGTATAAACTGCAGTGAACCTACCTGACAGACTTGACAAAGAAATTCAGAAGTGAGCGAGTTTGAGGATGAAACGTTCCTCTCAAAAATAAAGGCAGAGTTAGAGTGGAGAGTGGAAATTTCTGTGAAGACTACCTTGTTGTCTTGATGTGGGTGGTGGCTTCAGTCTCTGTGTGTGGCTTCTTACTGATCTGCTAAGGACATGGCCAGAAAGTTAAATGTGTCTTGAACTGGATGGAAAAAAAAAATATATATAGACACACACACATCTCATGTATAATAATGATGAAGACTGGGGGTGGGGGAGCGTTGTGGGGTTTTGGGTTTGGGTTGTTTTTTTTTCCTTTTTCTCCTACTTTCCTAAGTTTTTGAAATGTAAAACTACTGACTTCTGTGTCACTGAACACTTTTATTTAAATATTGTAATTCTCTAGCAATGCCCAAAGGAACAGTTTGGAACTTACTCCAAAAAACCATTAAATTAACTAGAGTTTTACACTGGGAAGCGGCAGAGCATTGGGATGCAGTTGTGCAGTCTATCTTTTTTTTTCTTTTTTCTTTTTTTCAAATGGAAAACTTTGGAAAATTAAGGAGGGGGTGGGGGCATGGGCTATGGGGACACAGCATGAGAAGCTGCCATAGAGGAGGACAGTGGGAAATGGACAGATAGTGGTTACTGCATTCGGTTGTTTTCGCATCCAGATTGTCAAAGAGATGAAACAAAACTCAAGTGACAATTCTTCAGAGGAATACATTACTTTATTTTGTAAAAGGAAAACAAAGCTGGCTTTATACGAACGTCGTATCTTGAGTATTCACAGTGGAGTTCTGTCACATTTATGCTTTGTTAGTGTCTGGAAGTAGAAATAAGTTTTATCAATAAAACTTTAAATAATAATAATAATCCCCTGGAAGTTTAGAGAGCTTCTTGAACAGCTTTCTAGATCTTTTCTGAATGGATCTGCGTTGCACTTTGCTCTTGAATCTCTGCTAGTACTGCTATGTTGTTGTAGAGAACGCATAAAATCTATAGGATTAAAAGTATGGCCAATGGACAGTGGAGTGTGTTCTCAGTAAAGTAATCTCATCTCCTTAACAAAAATAAAGAAATCAACTGGAACTCTATCTGTGTGTAGAATCTCATGTAATATTTAACTCCTGAAGAGAGATTTGCAGTGTGCTCATCATCTCTCTCAATTCTTACTTCAGCAGAATAGCTTCGCCTTGAGATGGTGATAGGGGAAACCTTGTGTAAATGTAAAAAAAGATACAAATGCGATATGATTATGGTTTGTGACGCTTCTACAGAAAGCTCATGTGTTGTCTTTTGCAACCACCAAACAAGTGGATCACAACCCTGAGTTGGTTATAAAAATAGTCATGGCTGTTTGAAGCAGCATGGTTAAGGAGTATTTACAGAAGAGGCAACCCTTTAAATTGGTCCAGAAGAGCGTGTGGGATGTGGCTCACAATGCTGATAATCATTTTTCTTTCAGGAACTGCAAAATTTTCCAACTCGATTGGAAATACAACATAGCTGCACTAGGGAAGCTTGTTAAAGCTAAAAGAGGCAAGTAGTAGCAAAGTACTTACCACCTGCCGAGAATTAAAGATGCCATGCTGGAGGTACAGACCAAAAGCATGCCAGCTATCAAGGGAAGTGTGAAAGGGAGCTGGCACGGCTGAACATCAGGCAAAGATAGTTATTAGAAAGCTGAAGTAGTATCCCAATTAGGAAAATTGTAAGGCAAGTAGAATATAAAAGTATAAGATAGAACAAAAGAATTCGATTAGTAAATTTTGAAAAGTCTTTAATAATAACGATCTTTCAGCACATTAGTAGTAGCAAACCTACCACAAGCCATAGGGCCATGAGATGATCACTTTATAAAAGAAACTTTCAGAAGGTAAGGCGATAGCAGAAAAACCTTTGCTTTGCACCTGTGCTCATTGTTGAAAATCTTGGAAAGGTTGCCCTGCCGAGAACCTTTTCTGGGTAACTCCTCAGAGGAACTCTCTCTCAAATCAACATTTGTTAAGAATTTAGAGAACAAATGGACAATATGAAAGCAAGTTGCTAGAACCAGACAATGTTAATCCAATCACTCTATAGAAAGTGAGCAATGAAGTAATTGTACTAACCGGTATGTAATGACTCCTTTAGCTAGACACCTTTAGGTTGTTGGATATAAATGCAGTGTGAGGCCAATATTAAGAGGATGTTTACTCAGGATGTTGTCTGTGCTGATTAGAAACTACAGTAACGTACAGAGTTCATGGACACGTGGTAATTGTAATAGATGGTGGAAAAGTCAACAGAGATTTGTGAAAAGAAGTTGTGCCTTAAACCTTTTGGAGCTCAAGTTATTTGGAGCTCTTGCTGGAATTAGCAAGAATACATGTAAAGATTTGCTGTGGTAGGTGGGATTTCCAGAAGTCATTCAGTAGCCTTCTGCATGAGAAGGGTAAGTCCTTGTATGGATAATTAGTTAATAATTAAAGATAGATAACGGGAGACAAGAAATGAAGTGGATAGGATGTTTTTCAGGGGTGAATAGGAGCTGTTACAAAAATATTCAGGGTAGAAGAATTGAGACCCACCTTTGAATAATGCAGTGAAATCCAGAGTGGATGAGGAGGTGGCAGTTAAGCTGAAGTGAGGCATGTGGAACCTGTAACTCCTTGCAGGAAGGAACACTAGTGTGGGATTACAATAGACAGTTCTGTGGGAGCACCAGTTTGGGCTCAGAAGGATTAACTCTATAAATTGTTAGGATAACAACAGAGAATAAAACAAAATCAGCCATTGTCTAGGTCCATGGTACGTTTTCATGTGACTGCTGTATTGGCACAGGCTTGGGAGCATCCTGAGAAGAACAGTGCTTGCTTCTGTGTATTTCTAGCTGACTGAAACGTTTGTCTTAGTGTAGGTTATAACACTTGGCGTGTTTTTTTTTTCTGTATGATAGAGTACCTTCAATAAATATCTCATGTTTTTTGCTGTTCAAAGAAATGTCGTGATGTGTTTTGTGTGATCAGATGTAGCACTGGAAAGGGCTGTGCTTAGCATGAAATCTGCCACTACGCTCGACACCTAAGGGTATATCTATTTCAAAGCCTCTGAAAAGTGAAGATGGGTGCAATGATTATTAAACTTCAGAGTAAACTTGGCAATGTCAACTAGGGCACTTGAATCTTCTTGATTCCCCATGAGTGCTGGGATTTATGCAAGGGGCAAGAGTCAGCCAGGTGGAGACCGCTGGGGAACTAAAATTTGAGTTTGACGTCAGTGATCAGAGCAGTAACGGAGTAGTATAAGCAGCCAGTACCCTCCTGCAGTTTGGTAGGCTGGAGTGGAGGACAGGACTCCAATGGTTAAGGAAAATATTTGAGGATGTGAATTTACAATAGTTTGAACACACCAATATTGCAGCTATTGTGTAGCCACCTGGTTAACAGTTGCAGTCCCTTTCTTCCCTCCCTTTCACATTGTGTTGGTACGGGAGCTTTTCTTCCCTCCCAGAGTGTTTAGGGAGCTGTACCAAAGACTAACCTTTCTGAAAATATAAAATATATTAATTAGTAATTAATTTCTTTTTACAGAACATCCTTTTTTTTCAAGTTTGTGGTGTCCTAGTTAGTACATTCTGCTGTCATCAAAATTTCGAAAACCAGTGTGATATTTCAATAGCTTCTAGTTTATAATATATTTGTAACTAATAAATAATGAAAGAACTATGAACCGTATAACTGTTAGCCAACACTAAGATGTGTATTTTTATTTCTTTACAGGATCTGGAGTTTCATGGAGTAATGAGATTCTACTTTCAAGATAAAGCAGCTGGAAATTTCGCAACAAAATGTATCCGTGTCTCTAGTACTGCCACAACTCAAGATGTGATAGAAACTCTTGCAGAGAAGTTTCGACCAGACATGCGAATGTTATCATCCCCTAAATACTCACTTTATGAGGTGCATGTCAGCGGAGGTTAGTATTTATTCACAAAGTCCTGCATCCATACCACCTTCCTATCCACCCCCAGCCAAAATATCTTTAGGTTTGCCTCCAGCTTCTGAACCACATAAGACTTCATGTTTTTGTTCCTAAGTAATTGTTACGTGGGAGAGTGGTATTTGAAAATGTCAGTAGATGTATCAGGCCTGCAGTTTATGTAAGTTTTGATTATGATCTTTTAAATGCTGTACTTGACCTCCTGTTAATTTGTTGACATTTGTGAGAGAGTTGCTATTTTTTGGACTGATAGGTAAAGACTAAATGTATAATGGGAGAATATGAGTGTTTAAGTGGAGCACTTAGAGAGTACATCCTTGGTTCTGTGATGTTGTGGGCCTTTGATAGGTAGCCTTATAATGCATGTTCCTTTACTGCTAAATTGGGGGACATTCAACATATTATTGTTTGAAGCCACTGTGTTTCATAAACAGATCCTTTCATGTTACCTGTGAAGAATCAAGATATCTAAATAGCCTTTTGATGCTGCTAGCATTTATGTCTCCCCAGTAGAAAGCTTCAGGTTGGAAGGTGGTAGTGTGTGTGCTGGTGGTGGACACAGGAATGGGAGAAACTCGCTTTTTGTCGTGCTTTTTCTTTTTTTGTACTTCAGAAGCCTACACAAGTGGATTAGCTACCTTAAATTCTGCTTTTGAAAGACTGAAAATAATTTTATTGCAGATAGAGAATGGAAATTTCTTGGGATATGTGTCACTTTTCATGGCCTATGAATGATGGCTTGATGTAAATTATATGGGATTAAGGAAAAGTGTATGTGCCATCACTAATTTAAGCAATGAATAGGATGTGGTTTTTCTACTTTAGTGTTCTTTAAAAATCTGTTAGCACTGTACCTGGAGTCAAAATGAAATTGTTTCCTTTGCAGAGCAAGTTCCTGCCTTTTAAAACATGGCAATAGGAGTGTTTCTCATTAAATAAAATATAACTGCAAAGACATCATTGTCTTGCTATGCATAAGTACTGTCTCCTCCTTCTAGATAGATGACCAAATGGCAAAACTTGTTTAATTTTTTTAACCACTCAGATTTTTTTCATATATTTAAAATAGATATAATACACTGAATACACTAAATGAAATTTTTGCTAGCATGTGCATAGTGGATTTTTTTTATTTTATTTCATAATCTGGTTTATTTTTCTGCAGTCTTGGGCCATAATGAGACTGGTTAAATTTAAAATAACAAAATGAGTATTTGGAAGTCTCATGAAGTTATAAAGTTTGAAACAGTAAAAGTGTAGATGTAACTTCTCCTCCTGAGTGATAATCTTGTGTTCCTAGACTTCAGTTCTGGGAAAGGATGTACGCAAGACTATTTTATGTGGACTGTTATCTGATGTAGATAGAGGGAATGCATTTAGACTTGTTGCTGGAAAGGGGACATATATTTCTACCTCCCAAGGCTTTCTGTCCCTATACTTAACAGGGAAATATGAACTTACGTATACTGTTCAGCAAACCTTTTGTTTTCTTAAGAGCATAACTTGTTTCTAAATATCTTTACTCTTGAGGTGCCAAGTAACTGTTACTGCTTTTCATTTTTTTGAAGAAGAAAGAAGATTAGATGTAGATGAGAAGCCTCTTGTTGTACAATTAAACTGGAACAAAGATGATCGAGAGGGAAGATTTGTTCTCAAAAATGAAAATGATACACTTCCTCCAAAGGTGCGTCTTTAAGAAGGAGTATGCTAGTGGTAACAGCAGTTTTGAAATGTGTGGGACTTCATATAGCAAAACATAATTTCTTCTTTTCTAATTCCTGAAAACAACTGCTGATAATGACCTTTGATATCTGCAGCAAGACTTTTTAAATACTTAAAATGTATCCTTGCAACACAGCTTTTTTGTGATCTTTCAGATGGCTTGTGATGCTTTGATCTGTGAAGCTGTCTAGTACTGCAGCATGTAATGCCCAGAGAACTTAGAGCTTGCTTTGTTCTAATATGATGAATTAAACATTTCCTCAAATAGTATGATGCCAAACACCTAGGAGGTGATCCCACCTCTTGCAGAGCCTCTAAAAGGGGATGCCAGAGGGAGTTAAATAACTAAAAATTGTTATCTCCCTAGGTAACATTCAGTTTCTTAACAGAACTGATGGGAGCCTATTTCCTTTTGGGGAGGTGGTGGTGTTTTGTTTTGTTTTGTTTTGTTTTTCTTTTAAATGCATAATTTTTCCTTCGAAATGCTCACATGTGAACATCAGCTGTACAAAAGCTTTTTTTTATATTAGTCATTTAAACATTAAATTAGATCAGACTTTGGCTTCTGAAGTCATATAATTATGTGTATGATATCTATCTGATGCTTATAGCTATGGAAAACATGCTGTTCAGTGTGAGCTATCTTCAGACAAGAGCACTATATTTCTTTTCCTCTTTGAATTAGAGCTTGTTAATTTTAAAGGTGCTTTGTCTATAGGTACATGAGCTACTCTTACACTACACTTTTGACTACAGGATACATCCATTTTAGAGGTGGGGAGGGAAAATTAATGTTTTGCACTACGTCTACCAGACTTGCTGTTCCTATTCATTGAATGAAGCAATCTTCAATCTTCCTTCTCTGTGTTCTTCACTTCCTGATAGAAGCAGAGAGACCTGTATCTTCTTTTTCTCGTCTTCTGTTATTTTCTCTACAGAAGGCAAATGTGCCTAGGATTACAGGTATCTTGTGTATGCAAGGAGCAGGAACTGGAGAAGAGAACGCTGGAAGGACAACTCTGAAAAATACACCACAGGGGAAATGTCCTCTATAATATTTTTCCTTGTGCAGTTTATTCTTATCAGATGCTGCAACACAGTTGTCTTGAAAAGAGATTAAGTGCGGTGTTGTTTTGTGAAGTATTTTTACTGGGAGGCAGAAATTTGTTTTGCAGCCTTCGGTTAATCTTTGAGGCCAAGTAAATAGAAGGCATTATTCAAGTAAAATTCTGCAGTTTCTTCATTTTCTGGAGTATGAGGTGCTCGTTCAGTTCATACCTGCTTTGGAATAAGAAATTATTTTTGCCCTCCGTGTTATTCCAGAGAGTATTAGTCCCACCCTTGTGTAATGCAGTATTATTGCTTAAAATATTGTTTTTGTGTTAGTGATACTATGTCTTAATCAGATTTGTCTGGAAAGTTAAAACCAATACTAAGTTTTCATTGGACTAAAACTGATGGAAGTTGTTTTAAACTTATTTCTTTCAGAAGGCTCAGAGTAATGGCCCTGAAAAACAAGAAAAAGAGGGAGTAATTCAGAATTTCAAACGAACTCTCTCAAAAAAAGAAAAAAAAGAAAAAAAGAGGCGTGAAAAAGAGGCATTGCGACAAGCATCAGATAAAGATGATAGACTTCTTCATGGGGATGATATGTAAGTGTTTTAAAGTTCAACCAGTTCATATAACCTACATCTTACTTTAAAGCATCCCCCCTCTCTAACAAATAAGTTGTTGTTTCTTTCAAAAGTAAGTAGTTGACATGGGTGCAATATCATCATGAACGAGTATGTGATGGCAATTTCTGTGTTGTTTTTTGGGGGGGGAGTTTGCCACATTTTGCCACAAGGTTTGGTTTTTAAACCATGAAATAAGCTTTTTTTTCCACCTCCTTGTACAGAAATTGACACATGCTTGGTGACATGGAGTTTCTGCACTATGTTTATTCTTGAGCATTTACTCTAGAGTGGGTTTATTTCTCTTCCCTATGTTTGATTATTCTGTCTTTTGCCAGAAAAAATAGTATGTGTAGGTGTTTGCATTTGACTTACCTGACTATCAGTTTGTTTTTCTCTGAGATGTATTTTGGTAGCCAGTCTCCTCCCATATCTGCTGCGTCTTCGTCATTGAGACAGGGCAGGACATACATTAATCCTTGTACAGAAAACTGGAGCACAGGAATCAGGCATGAATAACTGAATGTAGAACTCGAAAGCTGAGAAAGGTCTACATTAAATTAAACTTAGTCTCTGTACCAGATTCTGTAGGTTTCATGTGTAATACCTCAGAAAAAAAATCATAAATGGTGGATTTTTAACATACCCAGAAAGAAAATTAATGATGAAAATGTAATAATTGAGAACAGATTCTCAGAGATTAAATAAATTGACTGGTTAACATAGAATAGAGCTTGATTTTATGTTGTGTTGTGTTATGTTTGAGTTCATGATTGTTTTTCAAATGTGTACCCACTCTTCATGGTTATGTTTGCAACGCTCTTCAAACGTCAGCGTGATCTTTCCAGTATTCTCTGCTTGATCTTAATTTTTTTTAAATTAAAATAGAATTGTATTTAGGTGCATTAGCCAAAGCATGAGCTGCAACTCTGCTTCCACATGATTTGCAACACTGTAAATCAGAATAAAGTTGGGGGTGTAATGTAAAGTTTCCTAAATGCCTGCCTTCCCCTCCACCCCCCTGCCCCGAAGAGACCATCAATACTTAAATTGGTCGTTACCTGTTTCAGGTGAGCATGAATATATGAACAGCGTTAATCCTAGCAAAAGTGAAGTTCATGTAGAAACCATTTTACAGTAACTTAATTGATCTCCTACATGTATGGACTCTAGTTGCCTTTTATCCTTTATGAAGTGATGAGGATATATGTATTTTAAGCTATTAATGTCAATTTTTTCTCTTTATTTAAACTAACTTGGCAGTGAGAATTCTCGCCTTGCAGCTGAGGTTTACAAAGATATGCCTGAGACCAGCTTCACTCGCACAATATCCAATCCCGAGGTGGTTATGAAACGGCGGCGACAGCAAAAACTAGAGAAGAGAATGCAGGAATTTCGTAGTTCTGATGGCAGACCAGACTCAGGTACTTGGATTTCTTCTGGTTAAGTTGTAAACAGTAAACTGCTCACTGAGAGAGTATTTTTATGGCCAGCAACTCTTATAAATTTGACTTAACCTCTGCTTTCTCCAGCATTTTCTGTTCTTCATGGCTAATTTATCTATGATGTAACTGAATGAAGGATTTGTAGAGGTCAGATTCCACAGGAGCGCGTTCTGTGACAAGTGAGAGTCAAAGCTTTCAGTGATGCGCAAATTGATGGGAGAGAAAATGCTCATTGATCTTGCTAATGGTCCTAAACTGGGGAAGAAGGAAGGACAGAATTAGACCTATTAAGCTGAGAAACTGAGGAAGTCGTCTGAAATACGCGTTATTCATTTTACTAAGAACAAGCTGAATGACTTGAATGTAAAAGTGCAATCAGTAGCACAAATACAAAATGGCAAGGAGTGATTGTTCAGGTCTGCACAAAGGGTTCTGGTAGATCTTGTGAATATCAGCAATCAAGTATTTCAGATTCTTGGGGGTGGGGATAAAGATCATAGTGGTTGTATAAACATCAGTGTTAAATGAACAAATGAAGCAATGTTAGTACTAATAAAACCTTAAATGATGTGTTCCGTCCACAGAAGAGTAGTGAAGGAGTAGTTCAGAGGTGTAGAAAACATCACCTGAGGGAAATCCTAAATCGGCTTTTTAAAGAGAGGGACGCAAACTTGCCACCAAGTTGGAAATGGTCAGTTTTTCATCCAGTCGTTGTCACCGTTTCATTTTAACTTCAGTTAATATTAAGAATGGTGACATAGTGAGGAAAATACTTGCTTAGAGAAATTAGGAAAGCATCACTGGAGGTTTCTGCCAGTGGCGGAGACAAATTTATTTCAGGGATGTTATGTAACTTTTCTTGTATTAGTGGATTGACTAAATGATTTCTGAAGGAGTTCGTTCTTACATTCTGTTAGAAATACAATGAATGGCTGAATGGCTGTCTTTTTATTCTCTGGTAGCGTTGTTAATTAAATTTTGTTTCCAAGGTGGGACACTGAGAATTTATGCAGACAGTTTAAAACCAAATATACCGTACAAGACAATCCTGCTGTCCACTACGGATACTGCAGACTTTGCAGTTATTGAAGCACTGGAAAAATATGGCCTGGAGAAGGAAAATCCCAAGGATTATTGTATTGCTCGTGTAAGTGAAGTTACTAAGTCACAATCTTCTCATGCTTCGTACTTTATTTTGTTCCTTGTAGTAACTTTAAAACTAAATGGAAAGACTCTGATAGTTCTGTGACTTGACGTTTTAACAACTAACAGCCTTGGGAATTCTGAAGTTGTTTGTCAGATTTCTTGTTTTTAAGACCTAAATCTTCCAATCTTACTAAGTTACTACTTGCTACATAGATAAACATTAATGATGGAAGTAACGTATTCCCGTATTTGGCACTGTGGTTTTATACCACTAAGTGGGCTTATGGTTCTCAGAGGTACAAACTAATAGTTAATGCTGTGGATACCTAAATATGCCTTTCAGTGGTAGGTTACCCTATTACACATCAGAAAAGTTTAGACATTTAAGTGAAACTTACGCTTGCTTTCAGAATGTAATTATTTTAGGAGTTCTAAATGAATTATATAGAATTGCTGTTTCTTAGAGGTATGGCTTTATCAAAAAGTCCCATGGGCAGTACAGAATAAAAGTTACAAGTGTGTGTTGGTATCAGCTTTCGAAAGAGAATAGTGAGATTTGAGAACATATAATCCTTTTATTGCATTTCTGGCTATTATTTGTCTATAAACTTAGATTTATTGCTCCTTAAAACAATGAAAGAAAGGGAAAAATGTTTGTGTCTCATCATATTGTGCTCTCTTCCCCTGCCCTTTTTCTGGTGCTTAAAGTGCCACCGGAAAACAGTAAGAAAGTTTACATTATTTGCTATTCCCTGTACTTTCTAGCTGCTCTAAAAGCTGTAGATAGAGCTTTGGTCTTAAAATTGCTTTCTGATTTGTTTTTTAGGATATATTTGAGTAAACTTAGTGTCTACTTTTGCTGTGCTTACAGCCTCTAGTGGTATAATTATCTGGGAATTGACATGTTGCTCTAATTTTATTCTAATTAGTAATAAGGAAACTGTATGGTGGTAGTGCTTTTGTAGTTTTGTAACAGTGAACTAATCTCAGTTTTTATTGTTTCAGCAGTTTTGTCTTAGTTCTAAATGTGGTTCTGGTCATTTTATCTTTGTTTTCAGTAACCTGAAGTTGGGGTCACAACTGTGAAAGTTAATTTTACTTAACTTCAGTAAAATTTTACATAGGTTTTTATTATGGAGGGGGATAATGTAAATAATAGCAGTTATTAAATGGCACGGCATATTAAAAATTGATTCTCAGTTTTAGCTGAGAAGTATTTTCTACATGTAGTTTTAATTATGACAATTATCTTCATAATGTGGGTTCTATAAATTAAATTAATGATTCCCAGTCATTGATCTTACTAAACAGGCTACTGACTTGACATGCTCATTTTTCTGCTTGTTTGAGAGAATTGCGGGCTACAGCAGAGGCATTGTGACTGAATTTGGAAGATAGTTTTGCATCAGTTTGTTTAGTTCAGAGTTAGAGGGTATTGTGATTTATTATGAAATATTTGTATTTTAGGGAATTTATTGAATTGATTGCATACTTACCAGGAAAACTATTGCAAGTCACGGTTGTGGTGGTGGTGGTGGTGTTCCCTCTCACCTTCCCTGTTCTCTGATCATGTGTGGAGATGTTTAACGTAGAAAATAGTCTGAAGAATGTTGCTTTGATCTTGGGAAAGATTAATGAAGTCTTTGCTGTGAAGCAAATTGATTTAAATTAGTTTTCTGGAAAGCACTTCTGGAAAATATTTTGCCTTTTCTGAGCAACACATATTCTTGATATAGTAAGTTTCTATACTGACATAAATTGTATGTTTATGTTTACATTTGAAATGTGCGAGTAGGCTAATAGCAGATCTAATTGGCTAATTAGCATTGGCTAATAGCAGATCTTTTTGAAACCTTTAATTTTAGAAGACCTTACTGTTTTGCTCACCATAAGTCGTTGTAGTTGGCTAAAATCTACTTGGCCTTTCTCAGTGCCTCTGCTGATACAGTGCTTGGGTTTTAAATATGATAATCCTTCCTTTATTAAAAAAGTTGAGTATTTTTAAACTAACTGTAAAATGTAGTTTTTTGCGAAATATTTTATGAAGTTGCTTTCCTTGCTTGAAACATTAAAATATCCTAGCTTTAGCTTGGTGCATCTTTCATCTCTGCTTGCTTTTTTGGAAAGTTACAAATACAGTGCCAAATAGGAGTACCAATGACCATGACACCTTTACACTGAAGTCTTATAGGTATTCTGTACCTCTAGAGGGGCTTTTGCCCCTGTTCTTCCACAGTGTTCTGTGGAACACAAATGTATCTTGCACATGTTCCTATTCTTTACTTTTTGTTGGGTTTAAAACAGTGTACAGTGGAATATATAACTTGAGTTTTCTATTGGTTAGGATTTTCAAATATTTTGTCTCTTTGGCTGGTAGGTGAAGTGTCTTCAAAGAAGACTTAAGCAGTTGACATTTACTTTATTATTAGATGGATTTTAAGTTACATGACAAGACCTTTATAAGGCTGCATAAGTATGTGTAATAAAGTTCACTCACTTCTGAAGTTTCTGTTGAAACACGAATGTTGTATGAATTTTTCTTAACACTTAGCATTGACAACTTTTATTGTAAATGGCAGTTTCCTGTTAGCTGCTTGCTTTCATACCCTGGTTTGTGGTGCATCAGGCTGTACCTTTGTGCCCACTTTTAAAGTGCTTTTCTATGTAGTCAAGTAAATACAAGTTTGTTCCAATATACGTTTTGTTTGTTTCAGTTTGCTTGGTTTGAGTTTCCCCGAATAACATGGGGTTCACTGCACTTCTCTCAAGATGTCAAATTAATTAGACAGTCTTCCCAGCTACCTGTGCATATTCACTTAGGGCATAAGACTTGAGGCATGCAGCAAACCAGTTAACTCTTTAAAAGTAGAATCTTGATTAGACTTTTTTTTTTTAGCATGCTGTTATTTTTCACTTGAGGATAAGGCATAAATAACTTTTTATAATGTCAAGCAAAAACATGTAGTTCATGGTGATTAGGTTTTGGGGTTTTTTTTGGTTTTTTTTGTTTGTTTGTTTGTTTTTTAAAGAAGCAGACATTACAGACATGAGGCTTAAAATACTTTTTAGCAAGTTCCAGTGTTTTTGGTTGTTTTTTTTCAGTGGCATGTGTAGAGCCTGTGTTCCCAACTTGTAAGGAAAATCGAGGATTAATTAATTTGAATAAGCAGATATATTAAAACCATACAGTAGATATGAGTTTTCTAATTAAAAAACATTAACATGACAGAAAAGCTTATTGAAGAGCTGTTATAGCGTGGTTTTTTTTGTGTGTGAGAAACTTTTGTTAAGGATAGATCTGACAGCTTTATCTGTGGCCCCTCTCCCGGGGGTGTAAGTATTTGAGTATTATCTTCTTGTTTATCCCAGCACATGCCTTGGAATTTAAGTCCTAAGTTGCTATGGACTTCACTTCAATTTCTTAGCTTGTATTTCCTGCATGTTTCACTGCATTTTAAATTAATAAAAATAGATTGGAATGACTTTATGATAATTCGTATATGCTCATGACTGCAATTGTGAGGAAGCAGAGTATATTCTTCCTCATTATCTGTAATGAGTTTGTTTTAGTTTGTAGGTTGCCAGCTGACAACCTGCTTCTGAGACTTGTGACCTTAAGCTGGTTTTACCCTTCTCCATTTCCTCTGCTGTTGCAGAAATCAGGGAACTGTCTGCGCCTGATCTCAGCAGTCTGTATGGATTCAAATTCATGAAAGGATATTTAACTGCATCTTCTATTTTTCAAAATGAAAGCAGCCAGTCTGGCCCAAACCACGTCAACCCATGAACCAAACCCCAATCATAACACAAACTTATTCCCGTCTTTTTCCGTTATTCTAAAATGTGAGAATTTCAGCTTTGTGGCTGACATTGAGGCAGCATTTGCCTAAAACAGAGATGTTTTCTAAAACGTCTTCATCACAATTAAAAGTCTCTTGGCCTGCATAAGCTCAGGTGTGGTGTTTTGTCTTTACGCAGATTAGGTCACACACTTTTTTTAAGTGAGGTATGTCTGAGTTATCGGCTCACGCTTCCTGAGGAGGAGCAGCAACTGTCTGGGAGGACAAGGCATTCAGTGCATTTCTAACCCCTCTTTTCTGACTTGTCTAGTTTACCTTTGCTGCTGTTCAGCCCAATGACAAGTACAGATGCTTATCCAAGTTCCAAGGCAGAAGTAATAACAGGGTCAAGTAGTAGCCCCTATGTATTTATATCTCATCTGTCCTCTAACTTCACTGCGTTTGGGTTTTCTTTGGTTTGCTTCCCAGTCCAGTGTTGGTCAGCCCCTGGTATGCATGTAGTTCTTGTAACTAGTTACCTTCTGTCTCCAGGGCTTTCAAATTTAAAAATTGTTGCTTGTTGAATAAGGCTTGAAACACAGTGTTACTTTAATTAGCTAATCAAAATTAGGTATGGGTATAATTGATTGTAAAAGCCAAGATGTGAAATAGGAAAGAGTGGTTTGGCAGGATAAGATTAGAGTGTAGATGTGTTTCTGTTCCCCTTCGGTTCATACATTTTAATGTTTTCCTTGTTTTATAATATCTTGTCTATTTGAAAATCTCATTAAAGATAATTTAATTAGTCCTATGTTTAGCCAGGTTTTGCATAGAAAATGTTTTAGGGAAAGACCAATGACTCGATTACGTACTTCTGATCTTAAATGTACTTCTTTCCTGCTTGGAAGATGATGAAAGGACGTTTGAGGTGGATCTGTGAGAACTTAGTTAATGCTGAAATAGGCATGGAGAGGAGGCGACAAATAAGAGTGGAAAGCCTCTTGAGGGCTGCAGCGTGGTAGGGTGCAGTAGCCAACAGCTGCGTTACTTCAGAAGGTGTTACCTGGGTCATAGTTCAGAGATGGGAATAATCTTGAGTAGTTTGTTTAAAATAGAGTTGTCTGTGAATTTAAATAACATTGTTAGGATCACAAAAGAGGGAGCAAAATGTATATTTATTTTCTCTTTTTAATTTAATTCCATTTTGAAAGATCTGTCTTTAACTTAGAGGGTACTCATGCCCTGTAATACTGCCTGTCATTGCTTTTTATGCTTGATTGCTGTGGGGAGCGGTAATGCAAATGTGCGTGAAATCACAGGTTGTGTCTCCTCTAGACTCAGAACTCATGAATCAAGGTTTCCCCCTTTCTCTCTACCTTGTAAGGATACAGCTGGGTAAAAGGTACAAGCAGTCTGTGTTTCTGTTCCCAAAGTATACTTGGTTTTGGTACTTCCTTAAAGCTATACAGCATGAAGCAATTGTGTGAAATGCTCCAGTCGTGCCCTTAGTCTCCGGGTAGACCAGGTAAAGGTTAGGTAAGACGAGGACAGGAGGCTTCACGACATTCTCTTTGCCAGCTCGTCTTGCCATTTCTAAAGATACTTACATGTTGCATTAGTGGAATAGCATTAGCAAAATGAAAGGCTGATTCCAGTGTGTGAGATAATAAAAGGAAATATCAGGTTTATTTTTTACTATCACCTCCACAGATTTTATTTTTTTCTTCCCCTTGACTGTTGAGAAATTGGAATAATTTTGTTTACTGGAGGATTGTCTTGTCTCCCTTAAGTGTAACTTGCTTTCCTTTGCTTTTTAAATATATCTGGTGTTTTGGGAAGCGTGATTTAACTGTAACAAGAGGCAAGAGAAGAGAGTTAGAAAAAGTCTTGGAAAGCAAAATGCATGTCAAGTTAGTGAATTCTTTTGCTTTATCTCTTGTTATAAACAAACAAACAAAAAAGAAATCAGAAGATAAACCTCTGAATCATATGTTCTAATTGTACACTAACAGCTCAGAAAACTGATAATCGTTCTTTTCTAGGTCATGCTGCCTCCTGGTGCTCAGCACTCTGATGATAAAGGTGCTAAAGAAACTATTCTTGATGATGATGAGTGTCCACTGCAGATATTCAGGGAGTGGCCTAGTGATAAAGGTATGTCTAAAAAGCTTTAAGAGATTTTTGTCCTTTGGGTGCTGTAAGCCATGGTGTGGACCCCCTGTAAAGTAAGAAATTGGAATATATATTTTAAGTGTTTGGTTTTCAGGCACTTTTAATACCAGATGCTTTTAGAGTTATTTACTGTTTCATTCAGCACTGTTTATAGTAATGCATCTTTCAACAGTAGAAGTGTTTTACATTCTATCCTGAAGTTTCTAAATTATCCACTATGGAAAAGTATGCTATTAATCTTTTCAATAATTTTAACTTAAAAATAACTATGTAAAGCAGTATCAGGAACTTAGTAAGCTGAAAGTAATCCTATGGAATGCTCACAAATTAATAGATGTTGGATGCATGCTTGTTCACGGATAGTGAGACTCAAAGAATGTATAATATTGTGTTCTAGGAATACTAGTCTTTCAGTTAAAAAGGCGGCCTCCTGATTATGTCCCAAAGAAATCCAAGAAAATAACTGATGGAAAGCCATTAAAGGGGAAGGAAAGAGTTGACGGGTCTGGCTATGGCTCTTGCCTTCCTCCTGAGAAACTACCATACCTGGTAGAACTAAGCCCAGGTAAGAATTCTGGTTATCTAATAATCTGAATTACATTATTACATAATCATTTAGATTTTCCAAAAATAAGACTTTCATTGGAAGCACAAGAAACTCTGTTGGCAGTGTAAGTGAATGCCACATCGGTTGTTCTTCTGATGTCGGATTCTTAACTGGGGCTATCTAGGGATAGAGCTGCATATTGCTACAATATCGAAATTTTAGTAGCAAATGTTTGGAGTTAAAAAAAAAACAGGGGAGAAATGACTGATGAAGACTTTGTCTCTCTTACCATGGTTTCAAGTACGAATTTTTAAGTGGTTCAAAATGAAAAAAATCCTTCAATCTTTAATTTCCTTTGGATTTTGAGGTTTAAAACTTGGTAAGTTGTCAAATAGTTGAAGCCATTGCCTTGTAATTTGGGGGAATGACCAGAAAAGCACTGCCTAAATCTGGTTTGTTTTACATTCAGAAGTGTGCTGTAGCATACCTGGTAAGATATATTTGGCAGCACCATACATGAAAACTACATTTTTAGAAGGACAAGAACATGAATTTTTAAATCGAACTTACTTGCTAAACATTTTTCATCTTATATGGAAACTTCAAATAACTAGCAAGGCTGGGTTTTGTTTTGGCATCATTGCAACTCTCCGGGCTGCATTGTAATTTACAATTAATTTTATGATCTAGGAACAGCCAGGGGAGCTTTGTTGTTGATAGCACAACAACTGATAAAACACGTGTAACTTCTACTCTTAATTTCTGTTGTTTTCACATTTAAAGATTTAGATCTGTACTTTCATTTTTGGTGATTTAGTTACTTGCAGCTCAAAAAAAAAAAAGCCAGGTGAAATTAGCAGTACACAGAGTATATTAAGCGTATTTTATATGGTGTTCTATATGCTGCAGTTTGATTTGCATATTAATATTTTGGGTTCTTTCGATAGTACTTTTGATTTCTTGTGCTCTAAACTCCAACTCTTCGTGGAGCCTCCTTGCTTTAGTATTAAAGCGTTGTGCTTGGGCAGTGGAGCAAGACATCCATTAACTGAGAGAGGAAAAACAATCTGAAATGCCACAGGTGGCAACGCAGTTTACTAAGCCTTTGCACATTGCCTGTGGGCCTGACCTATTGTTCATGTTTTTCTTCTAACAGCTTGTTGTCGCTTTTCTAAACAATAAGGATTGTTTCATTCAGTAGCTTTGTAGTACTGATGTCTTTATATTCTATGCGGTTTCTAAAATTGAAAGAATTTAATACACTTCATCCTTACAAACTGAATAAATGTTGTCTGGCTGCAGTTTCACCCTTTCCTGTCTTTTCTTTTCCTGCCTCTTCCGCATGTTCTGCATGGTATCTGTTCTGCTGGTGCTGCCTTCACCTGGGTCCTCTGCATGTGTTTCTAACCCCAGGGAGAAGGAATCACTTTGCCTACTACAATTATCACGCTTACGAAGGTAACGCTATATTTAATACTGTTCTCTCATTAGTCACTAAAAACATTGCTAGCTGTAAATCTTTTGTTTCTTTTTGATAAATGAAAGGCTCATCTTGCTTATCTTCCTTTTTTTTCCAAGGGACTACTTCTGTGAAGTAGTTAATGTCTTGTCAGCTGCCATTTAATTATTCTATCTGTGAACAAACATCAAACAGATCGTGAACATGCTATTATCTGAAGAGTTTAACCTTCCAGCTAAGGTTAACAACTAAATTTCATAGTGTTGTGGTAGGAAAAAAAAACCAAAACACAAAAACGTTCCTTGATCAATCTACTTGCAGAGTTCATTGTTAAAAAGTGAATTGGGTAAATGGCATGGACTTAATTTTGTCTTTCAATGTTTGACTGCATTGATACAGTGGATGAAATCCATGATGATTTTTATGTGAAATAGTGTTTCACTGGTAAAGTGACCTCACTTTCAGCTCTTCGGTATTTGTGCTGGCCTGGTTTGTGTTGTTTCTAACATTAACAGTGTACGTCAAAGAGATTTATCCACATTGTTCAGTTTTATCTGTAGCATTTGACATTGATAACCAAATCTGCAAATTATTATGGATCTTTGATTCTCTTTAGAGTTCAGAGTAATATGCAGGTATGTCCTGATTTGGCCAAATAGACAAGAATACAAAGCCACTTTCTCCTTCATTGTGAAATGTCTACCAAAATACTTTTTCCTTTTCTTAGTTTTCTAGCATCTGCTCCTCATTTTATTTTCTAGACTGCTGTAAAAGTACTATATGTCTGTTGATGTTGCTCACCCTTTCATGGCTGTGGAGTACAATACTGGGATTTAAAGAACTCTGTCCAAACTTATGCCTGCAGTGCTCAACTCTTTGATGAATTCAGACTTCCATTTCATTAACATCATTATTCCAGCAAGCAGAGAAGTTCCATAGAGTGTGCTGAACTAATAAGCATAGACAAGCTCTGCAGAAACACCTGAGTAGAAAGGTTGAAATTTAGTTGCATTTCGCTGGAAAACAAATATTACAATTTCTTAGATCTTTATCTCAGAGTGCGAAAAAGAGCTCTTATTAGTCTAGAGTCCAGTCTGTCTCTTTGGAACAATGCATTTCAGGATACTTGTATTTATTATAGAAGTAACTCCTGTAGAAGTGTCCTTCTGTCAAAACATTTGCTGTTTATATTCTTGCAGAAGAACCTGGCAGACTTCAGTTTCATGCCTTGTGCAATTGCACAGATTCAGTAAGTTTGCACTTCTCCACAGCTGCTGACGTTGCTGGTTGTATGACTGTTTTATAGACTGAAGATCAGATTCTGCACAGTACGGTAGAGGATGCACTTCAGTAGCTTGTGGCTGTAAATGTGGCAGTCAGTAATTGTCTCTGTCTTCGAAGTCATGTAAATGAACCAATAAACAGAGATGAATCTGACAGTAAAAGAAATTGACTGGGTAGACTGAAGTGAGACAAAGCAGCACTTTGAGTATCTGATACTGCCTATGTTATCTGTGAATATCGCTGCTGATGAGTTCAGGGATGTTATTGACTCCAGTTGTTCAATCATAATATTTAAAGACTGAGAGAAATGACAAAAAGCCTTTTTTTTTTTTTAGCATGTGAGCCTCTGAGACTTATCCTGCAAGCCCGAAATAAAAATGATAAAGGATTAAAAAAAAAAAAGGCAAAACCTTTTCTCCCTGCCAAATCATGAAAAAGCAACACGGAGCTGTAGAGTTTATAGCAATGGGAGATGCTGGGAACATGCAGGTATGTTCCTGGCATAAAGAAGGCGCAAAGAAGAATTACAGGAGGGTGGAGAAGCTTGAAAGCCTTGGCCAGCACAGTTTCCCTACCCAGCCTTCTTTCTGAGAACAGAACTGCAGTATGGTGTGTAGTAACACATACACGTTAGTCTGAAGGAGCTTTGTTGTCTGCCACATTCCTCACTGAATCTTCCTGTAACCAGAACGTTTACTGTTGGCTCCTTCTGCTGGAAGAGCACATCTTGTCTGAAATTTAGTAGCAGAATTATGTCCTGAATTCGACATGATATTTCAAATCTGCCCAGCCAATCTCTTAAACTTCTTACTCTCTAAATTCTTAGCACTCCAGAAGTTGTGCAGGAAATCTGTTGCTTTAATATAACTTAATTTTTAAGTCGATAGGTGCAGTCCCTTGTGTGGATGTTTCTGTTCAACTTTGGGCTTACTTGTTTTCTATGATCTTATCTTCATCATTTGGTTTAGTCTGTTTTTAAGTCGATACTATTTCCCAGCATTGTTTCAAGCACTGGATTAGCAAAATCAATTGAAACTATCATCTCCAAAGTGGTTTAGGCTTCACATTTTAGTGGCAAATGAATTTAAAATGTAAATCCATGGAGGGAGGCCTGTCTTGTCTTTTTCTGTTGATCAAAAATGTACATTTGTATTATGAATCACTGAGTTGATGTGCTTACAGTGACTGTTCACTTCTGTTCACTGCACAGTTTTTTTTAACACTGCTATTTGAAGTATGAATGTAACTGTATAAACCCAGTCATGAAATCTATTTGTATTGCATCCTTAGCATGGAAAGTGATAGAAAGCCACAGTTTTCACACGTTTTACATATACAATTTCACTAGTGACTATAGGTGAATAGTAATATACTGTGCATCTTTTTACTCTACATTGTGTGTTTTATAGCAGTTTTTATGCTACATTTACACGCTTTAGTGTTTTTGAAAAAATCTTTTTTTCTAAATCAGTTTCCTGCCTGGTCTTTGGTGATAGGGTCTGCTTTCCCACTGAGGGTTACTTCTTGAAATACAAGTTTTCAGTCTGCAATAGGCAGTATACATAGATGTATATGTATCTTTGTATGTGTACTTCTATCATGGGGGAAATTAGCTTGTGAAACTTACTTCAAATGCAGATTGTACCAAGTTTAGTTGAACCCTCGTATGATGTCACTGGGAAAAGCTTTGTCAGGTTTAAGTTTAATATGCAGTAGTGGCTAACTTGGTCTCTTGAATCATAGTTCTTGCTTGCTTCTTCAGTTTATGTCTTGGAGGCACATCTGGGAGACACGTTCCAATTCGATTTTCTAAGCTTAAAAAAAAAAAAACCCAGACTAGATGTTTTCTGTACCTATTTAGCCCTGTTAATGTTATTCAGTCATGGGTGCCATAGACAGAATACAAGCCATCTTTCTTCCATGCCACGTGTTTACTCATGCATGTGTATAAAATGAAGAGGTTTGTATAGAAGTCATACATTTTCCTTAGGCCTCTTGCTGCTTCTTCTGTATTGTTTATTAACGCCCACCTTCCAGAGAACTTTGACCTTTCAGATTTCTGAATTAAAAGAAAATTGTTGTTGTGCCATATAAAACCCCCAGATAGATTATTGCTTCATCCCTTACCCCCAAATCCTGGACCTTGAGTTGTATGACTTGGATCGTGTGTATCATATTTCTGGGCCATCATAAATCTTTACAGTTTCGTCCTTAGAGGCTAAGAACAGCCGCCTTGGACTGTCGTGGTTTGGGGAGCAGGGACTTTGCCATAGGTTTGGTAGAATCTGTATCCTGCTGCATTGAGTTGAGGTATGCATTCCAAACAACATTTAGGCGAACTTCCAGCTCTTGAAAAACAGGAAATACAAGAGTTTTACGTTGTAGTATAATGCAACCTTCCTTCCCTCCTGCATCTCTCCCCTAGAGCAAAAAGGCTTTTCATCCTTTTTAGAATTTCTAGTAATTCCCTTCAAGTTTAGGATACCTTTTACTGTAGAAGGTTTTTTTTTTTTGTTACATTGGATGCTTCAGAGAAACAAAACAGTCTTAATTTGTCTCAGCAGAAGCATTGTGATGCTAAAATATATTTCTCATGTGAAAGCACATTTTACATGACATGCATCTATACCGAGGATATACAGTGATGTGAGGTAAAAGTTTATTAGCAGGAACTTGTTTATTGATTGATTATTCACAGTTGCTGAACTCGGGAATGAGATCCAGAAGTTATCTTAAATAAACACTTGAAAAACATAATATTTTATCATGTATTTTACACAATATTTCAGAAATGTGTAAGAATGTTTTAAAGTGTTCTTTGCTTTTTTTTTTCTTTTTAAGATTTTAAAAAAGAAAAAGTATGAGGCGGTGGGGGGAGTATATTTAGTATAGGGGTAAAATCACTGGACTGTAAAGCCTATTCTCTAATCTGTGTATCAAGATCTTAGGAGAAAGTGCCATAAGAAATTAAGAACAAAAGCCCTAGATAACTAGCCCTGTCTTCTATGTCGCTGACTGGTATTTTTGCATGTTGAATAAGGGTCCTCGCCTCCAAACTGAATCTTGTATCCTTTGGGTGCCAGTTTTACGAAACTGGGATGTGGGTATGAGAAGGAAATGTTTTACTTTTGGATTCATAAATAAATAAATGGAGGAGCTACTCTAGTTTTTGATGTGTATGTTGTGGAGAGACAGAATAACGATGCAGAGAATTGGAGGTAAGGAGCCAAATGTATTCAGTAGCATACTACATGTCTGAATTTGGTGATATTGAAGATGCAGCCATATAATTTCCGATCAGCATTGTTAAGTATTAAAAATTGCACACAATTTAAATTGCTGAAGATACAGTATTAGCATTACCTTTTTTTAGTGTTCAGTGATATTAGATGTATGTCTGTATAGACCCAAATATTGGGATTTAATAAAAGACTTATCCCTGTACCTGAAAAATGTTTAAAAGATTGAGTGCTTTTATGTTTAATACTACTTTTGTGATGGATGATGTACTACTATTATGACAGTGATTCTAAATATGTTCAATAACTGGGTATTACTATAGAATCAACGCTTAACTTTGGTATTTATAGTACTACTCTATGGACTGTCTCTGCCTGATGTCTTTATGTCCTAATACCATCACGACACCCTCAGGAGCAGCTTACTAGTAGGAGGACACATTATACTTTCCCTATGTCAAAATCATGTGAAACTCTGTTGTCGTTCTTCATTGATAACCCAGCTTCTTCCACTCTCCATTCACTTTGTGTTTTCTGGGGGTTTTTTTTTTGTACTGTTGCCTTCCTTTCTTTGTATCTTCTGCTTTTAGTCAGTGTATTGTTCTTAACTGTTAAGCTTTTTCTGTGCTGTTGGCTTTTAATTCCTTTAAATACTGTTCATTGAAGGATTGATAGAGGACTATATAGACTAAGTTATATGTTATGGTTAAAGGGCTTTTATTCTGATTTAAATGGACAGACCCTGGTAGTAATGCTGGGAGTTTACAATTAGATTTATGGAGGTTCTGTTTATATTGACTTTCATTTAAAATTTGAAGATGACTAGTAAACTACTGAAGATGGTATCACTATATGTGCCATGGCTTTAATAATATTCTCTAATGGTTTTGGGGGATGACTTGAAATCATTGTTCATGTCCACAGGTAAGACGTTCTTTGTCTTGCAGCCTCCACTTTTTGGATCTTCCCTTTGGAGGGGAAATTGGAGAGAAGTCAGAAGTGACAATATTAATTTAATATCTGATAGTATTTAAAGTTGTAGTGTTTTCTGGGAAGCGGGGAGGATTTATATGTATGCCAAAACCCATCTGTGTTAGCCTGTGAAGGCAGCAGCTAAATCCTGTGCTACATCCAGTGTTTCTTGTGGTATTTTATTCTATTTGGACAATATGTTCTTTTGGGCAGAGGAGGAAGACTAACTTTATCTTTGACCTCATTTTCTGCAAGATGAAAATACAGGTCAATGGGACTATAAAGATAAGTCCAGAAATGCTACAGTCCTGTATATCAGGACTGAAGCTGTCATAGGTAAACATTTTGTAAGATTCTCTTTTAATATCACCCTGTTTCAGTATCTGATGAATAGGAAACACTTTGGCATGTTGGCCACCCAACAGTAGATATTGCTGATAACCTGTACTTTTAGTAAGATCAATAAACACTATTATTATAGAGATCTGCAGATACCTAATTTTCTAAATCTTCTAAACCCATATTGGTATACCCGTATAAAATCTTAGAAATTAAGAACAATTGTATTGCTTAAACTATTAAGGAAATAGAGGAAATTTTCCAAAGTATGTTTGTAATAGTAGTTCTTGATTAATTTGTTCCTTGCACTTGTGGAAAACAGCCACTCTGAGTGGGCTCTGTCTACTTTCAGTGTTTTCACACTACGATGAACAAATCTTGAAATAATGTCTCTCGGTTATTTTTTTAGTGAACTTTGCTAGTCTGAACTAAATTGCAATAACGTAGAAATACTGTGTGAGTACTTGAAATTTAATAACTTGCAACTTAATGTTTATCACTTGCTATACAGATGGTTCTGACTCCAGAGATAAGCCAAAGCTCTATCGTCTACAATTAAGTGTCACTGAAGTTGGAACTGAAAAATTTGATGACAATTCTATTCAGGTATGGAGGGAAAAAAAAAAAAAGCAGATGACAAAACTGATCCAATATCTGGTCAGTTATGTATAGTTGTGTAAACTAGTAAAATACTCTGTGAATACCCTTCAGAGTTAGAAGGGTAAAATATTGCTGCAATTTCATGTTAATGGTGATAACTCTCTGATTTATTTTATTTCCTCTGCCTTGCTTTAAGAAGTAAGGATTTCATTATTTAAAATGGGTATCAGTGTTACCATAACAACTTAATGGCTTTCAAGTCCTAGTCTCAACCCCTTTGAGTGAGACAGGATTTCTTAAATGTATAAAACAAACATAGTTGTATGAAGTTCATGCCAGGGAGTCTCTTATAGCACCCTGGATCCACGTCAGTGCAGGTAGTTGACTTGTAAATACTTGCATTGTGAGATTTCACATCAAAACAACAAGTGGAAGAAAACAGTTCTGAACAGCATGTGACCAAAAAAGTGAAAAACTTTTCATTAAGGGATTTCTGCCGCACATTTTAGTTGAATGTCTGGTTTATTATCTCTGTTGCAATGAAAATTGAAGTGAAACTCTACTCATTTTAGTACCACTCATCTGTGTTAAATTCATAAGCAAGCAAAGTTAAGTTACTAGTCTGTGAGTAGGGTAAGCTGCAGCTCAATCTTTTTGTTTTAATTTCTGCTGTGGTATAATTTAGCTTATTCCATGTTAATTAATTTTATTCCTAGTTATTTGGTCCAGGAATTCAGCCTCATCATTGTGACCTCACTAATATGGATGGAGTTGTTACTGTAACCCCGAGAAGCATTGATGCCGAAACCTATGTGGAAGGTCAGCGTATTTCAGAAACCACTATGCTGCAAAGTGGAATGAAGGTTCAGTTTGGGTCATCTCATGTATTTAAGTTTGTGGATCCCACTCAGGACCATATTATTCCTAAAAGACCTGTTGATGCAAGTCTTATGGTCAAAGGTCCAAGACACAAAACTGGGTGAGTAAAATTTATTTTCTTGCCACTGAGATGAAGGGGGAAGCCTTGGAAAAAGTAGAGAATGAGAGCATTATAAATGGCCTGTGACTAGAGTATGACTTTAAATGAGTTCTGAATAGCTACTTTTAAGTCTTAAATATGTAATAGCTATTTTAATACTTGAGCTCCACCTTGTGATTTTTTTAAGGATTAGCAAGTGTATTTTTCATGATGAAGTATTCGGCCAAGTTTTCCTGGTGCTCACTGCTGTGTTAAAAACAGTGGAATGCCTTATTTTAATGTATTTTCAAAGTTCATCCAACCTTCAGGAAAAGTAATGAATTGGCTGGATGTTTTCAGAGAGCCTGTTTTTTGTTTTTTTTTTCTAAGATAAGTTCTAAAATTCCACTAGAAGGATTTGGAAATTAAGTAGGGTGATCAGGAAATGACACTGTCAAGGTGTGGTGCTAAATGTCTCAATATAGCAACCACTTTTTAAAGTGCGATTAATTATTTTCTAGTTTCTGTGTTGCAAGGAGTAATGGTCCAGATGTCATTCCTGTTGTTTCTGTGTATATTCATGTTTTTGAAAGGTGCATGATAAAAATACTGATTATAATTTAGTGACTTGTAGGGGCTCAGGTATTGTGTTCAGTGGCTATAGAAATATCCAGGAGAAACAGTCTTAAAATCAGACTGCATAGCATGGAAAAAAAATAACATTATTCCATTCTCTCTAGGTCCCAGTGAGGTTACTATTGTAGTATACCGTGGTTTAGGAAAGAAACAAATTGGCTTGGAGGGGAATAAGAGGAAGATGCCTAGGGAAGGAGGCTCTTCTGGCTAATCTTTTGAGTTAATATAGATGTATACTTCAACCATTATTATTTTTTTTTCTCCACTTTATTTTAATGTGGAAGTACACTGTGTGCTTGTTGTAGGACCTGTCTGCAGGAAGACCTCCACCCATTTAGCTGTCATGTGGTACTTCTGCTTAAATCTTGTGTTCATTCTACCTCTAGCCTGCAGATCAATAAACAAATGCTCTCGCAGGTTTACATAGTCAATTGCAAAGCGCTGTACTACTGCAGAGCTTTAACTGGAGAGCAAAATCTCTGGCAAAGGGCTATTGCAGCTTGAAGAATCAAATATTTTTTTTAAATCTTTAGAATAAGCAGATAATAAAATGCATTACTATGATTTATGAATGATTTACATGATTAAGATTGTTGTACATCTAGTACTACAGAGCTGAGCAAAAAAATTGTAGCAAGTCTACTACAGTGAATACAATACCTTGAACATATTTTTATGTGGTTTTATATTTGTATTATTTATGTTTATGCATATTTATATTTTCTCACTTGACTGGGAAAAAATGTAACTAAGAATCTGTTTTTCCAAAGGAAGTTATCTGTATAAATATTTGTAGTGGTTTTATGTAAAGAATTGATACAATGTTTTACAAAGTGAGTATTAACTGGAGTCATGGTATACCCCTTGGAATTTTAATTTACTAATTTTAGCTACTCTGTTCCTTGTTTGTTAAATGTTTAACAATATAATTTCTAAAAAGTACTTGAAATGTTATCTTGCTTTTAGTGCTGTTCAGGAAACCACATTTGATCTGGAGGGAGATGTTCACAGTGGAACAGCATTACCAGCAAGCAAGGTATTATATTATGCGTAAATTAGCAATAAATAGTAAAATATCACGTGCAAGTTAGGCCAAAATTATAACATCAGTAGTATTTGGTAAAGTGTGACCAGTTCATTGTTCTCCCCAGTCACTTCCTGTTGTGGGTGGGCTTGGGTATTATGTGCATTTTTAAAAAATTTATTTTTTTTTCCCACAAAACTGTTCTGTTTAAATTTGTATTAACATTTGGCATGCGTTCTGTGCCGAGACTATTAACTTCGTTTTAGAAAGGGAAACTCCTTGAACCTGGAATAGTTTCTCCCCAAACTGACCTATCGAAGGCAGATTACATGCAGGTAGAGATTCATATTAGAAATGATACAACGTTATCTCATGTAGGTAGCATATGACTATTGTCAAATGTGAAAGGGTGTTCAACTTTAATTTAACTAGGCTTTTAAAATTTAATGGATGTGACTTCTGACTTCAATAGAGCTCATGTACACACATTGACTAAACAAACTGTCTTTGCAGTCATAGTTATAAACATTTTATGAGGTGATAATCTTTTCTTGCTTTCTTTCTGCACTGTCTTTCTGTTAATAAATTCTGCGCCAGAGCTGCATTTTCCAAGAGCAAACAAATAGAGTGAAATGACACAGTGGTTAATGCCTTTCTTGGTTCTACGATCACATGCCTCAGATGAAATGAGAGAATGAATAATTTCAGCAGTATGAAATATAGTAGTCCTCCTAGAAATGCATCTCCTTCTATGTTTTATTACTGCTATTTTCATATTGAAATACTTGTAAAGAAATTTAGTGATAATGGTGTGGCAGTGTAGGTATTAATAATACTCTGATAGTTTTTTAATATATTTGTTAGTCTTTTTTTTTTTTTTCCACAGACTACTTATTCAGTTTTTCTCCTGTCTTTGTAGCTTTGTTTGTGACTGCATTCTTTTATCTTGGATGCATTCTTTACCTCTGATAGGAATTTATTTAGTGACACTTCGGAAGGAAAAAAAAAAAACTTTTAAAACTATGAAAGTGACTCAAAATTGCTCAGAATTGGAGTTTCTGACATTATTATATACCATACCTCACTCTTTTCAGACTCATTAGAAAAATACTTCTAGGGCACCTAGGGAAGCTTGGGAAAACTTAGTATTTTTTTTTCGAGTTGTACTGTTTGAGAATGTACATCACATCTTGTTAAATCACTGGTGAATCACTTGTTTTCTAACAGTCGCGCTTATGAATTTGCTCTTCTGTTTGGAAAAGGGTAACAATAACTTCCATGAAAGTTCTCTGAGACCTGGTGATGAAAACTGATTCGTGGATTGGCACGTCAGTACTGAAAAAAAATATGTTGTTCAAACTCTTGTTTTGAGATGCACTTTTTTGTATGTTTTCCTATGTCAAATCAAATTATTTAGTCATAGAAATTTCTTAGGAAATATGGAAACACTTCATATTTTACTGATGTTATGGTTTCAACTCTTCATAGTGAAAAATAATTGCTACATATTTTGCTGCTTAAAGCATAACGTTTTCCCTTTCCTGATAGGGTTTGATGTAATTGAAAATCATAAATTAAAAGCTTCGTATTAAGGCGCTTGTGACACTGAAAGAAAACAAATGAAATTGTACATAAAAAAATTGCATAGTTTGCTACTTCTTGTCTTGGAAAATTATGTACTGTGTAGAAGACTTTCGTTAAGAACAGGATAAATTCTGTATCAATAATGTAAGCACTTGTAGCGATATGACAAGGGGTAACCATTTTAAACTGAAAGAGGGGAAATTTAGATTTAGATATCAGGAAGAAATTCTTTCCTGTGAGCGTGGTGAGACACTGGCACAGGTTTCCCAGAGAAGCTGTGGATGCCCCATCCCTGGAAGTGTTCCAGGCCAGGCTGGATGGGGCTTTGGGCAACCTGGTCTAGTGGGAGGTGTCCCTGCCCATGGCAGGGGAGTTGGAACTACATGATCTTTAAGGTCCCTTCCAACCCGAACCATTCTATGGTTCTATTACAGAAGCAGGGTAGAGGACCATAGCCAGTTTTAAATCTCTTAATATGTTTAACTTTGTCTCTTAGCTAAAGTTTTCATTAACAATTTGTTCCTACTTTGTATTGATAATTATGCAACTTTTAAATAAAGACATTTGAAATTTTCATTATATATTCTTGCAATGCATTAAGAAATAGCTGCTCCTAGCTGGTCATTATCATCTTTTGAATTGCAAGTGTGCGTGTGCTCTTCAATATTTCATTGCGGTGAAAGCACCTGCTGAGTTGCTGGATTCTATGCTGTACTCTTCTCTTCTGTTTTCCCATCTCTTTTCAAGCCTCAAATTGACACTTCATTTTAATAGTGACAAGCACAAACACTGGCTAATCCAATGTTTGCATGCTAAGCACCTGTCCCGCTGTTTTGAATTAGAGCACCAGCAGGCTTGATGGTGACAGGACATCATCAGCATCCAGCACAGCTGAACGAGGAATGGTGAAGCCAATGATTAGAATAGAACAGCAGCAAGATTACCGCAGACAGGAAAACAGGTAGGAAATGTGTAATCCATTACTTCTCATAACGGAAAAAAACTGGATACGTTTTTCTGATAGATCAAGCAGTGTGTTAAAATATCTTGAACTACCTGATTTTGCCAATGGAAAATGAGATGCCCTTTGAGATCTCACTCCAAATAGAACCCAGGATTAACAACCAAAGCAAAAAATTTCAGAATGTTAAAAAAAATTCTTTGCTTCACTTTTCTGTTATTTGTAGTTCCCTTTTTGTAAAGTCAAGCTGATAGTCATGTCCTCCCACTGTTGTTGATTTGTGGTTAGGCATGTCATATGAAATGTCTTTAATAACAAAAGTACAATTATCTGAAACTTTCGTTTGTCTGGGGCAAAATGATGTGATTTCTTTGGAGAGGGAAATAATCAGGTCATTCCTGTTTCTACAGTAGTGTTCTTGGCAAGTCTTGTGACCTTGGATCTGAAACTACTCAGTAACTGTATAAACAATCTGGGTAAAAGGATTGAATGCATCGTCACCAAGTTTGTGGGTAATACCAAACTTGGAGGGCAGCAAATAAGCCACAAAAGAGCCACTGTTTAGAGAGACCTGTGCAACAAGAATTGCGTGAACTTTAACAAAAGTAAATGTGAAGCCCTGGACATGAGACAGAAAATGCCAAGAGCAGTGTAGGCTGAAGTCTGACCATTTGGATTGTAGCTCTGCTGAAAAGAACCTCGGGTCCTGGTGTATAGCAAGCTAAAGTTGAGTCAGCAGTGTGTATTGCAGCAGTGAAGGCAAACTATGTCCTGGGCTGCATCAGCAAGAACACAGCCAGCAGATCACTGGCTTTTTTTAGGCCACAACTGGAATACTGTGTCTGGTTTTGGTGCCCCCAGAGATGGAAAGAGAGAGATACTGAAAAACTGGCAACAGTCCTGTGAAGGGACATCTCCACCAAGATGATTAGAGGATTAAAGAACTTGATGTATGAAGAAAGGCTGAAGAGATTTGTGTTTTTCAGTCTAGAAAGCAGGTGACTCAGGGTGGATCTAATCACAATGTTCCAATACCTAAAAGGGTAGTTACAGAGAAGATGGAGGTGCTGTCATCACAAGGTTGACAGGTGAAGAGGCAATGAGCAGAAATTGCTTCTGGGGAGAATTATCTGGCTGTAGGGAACAGAGGGGAGGAATCTTCACTGTGAGACCAAGTGAACTTTGCGATAGGTTGCCCAGAGAACTGGTGTGATCTTTCTTGCTGGAAATTTTCAAGATTCTGCTTGACAAGGGTCTGGATAATCGTGGATAATGCCTTGCTTTCAACGGAAGATTGGAGCACGTGATCTCCAGAGGTCTCTTCCAACTCAGCCTTCAGTGCAATTAGTTGCAACTGGAGTCCAATGTCTTAGTTCTGATAAAAAGAATGTATTTATGAAAAGAATGACTGGGTACCTACAGTTGGAATTACATAGTCTTGATAAGAGAAGGCTCAGGGTGGATCCTATCAATGGATGGAAATACCTGATGGGAGGACCTTCTTTACAGTGAGAGTGATTGAGCACTGGAACGGATTGCCTGGAGAGGGTGTGGAATCTCCATCCTTGAAGGTATTCAGAACCTGACTGGACAAAGTCGTGAGCAACTTGACTCTAGTTGACCCTGTTTTGAGCAGGGAGGTTGGACCAGATGATCTCCAGAGGCCCCTTCACACCTCAGTGATTCCGTGGTTCTGTGAAAATAATTTTTTTTAAGTGTTTAAAAAAAAAAAAAATTGTATTGCTGTCTACACAAATCAGCTTTTAAATTTAGATGAACTGCTATGATAAATGGATGAAAGGTAAGGTAAATGTGCTGCAGGGTTAAAAAGTGCAGTGATTCCGGTTGCAAAGCTTCTAGTATGAAGCTTCTTATACCTTTAGGTGGATTTATTGTTCACTAGACAGAAAACAGAGTTAAAGAAAAAAAAGGGCAGAAAATTGTTCTTCCAGCTGAATTGAATTCCTGATGTTCTAGTGTTTTGTATCAGGGACATCTTTTAAATGCTTTCAGTGAAGTTACAGTAGAATACAGCTCTGTTCTACTATACACCCTCTTGTTAGAGTGCCTGGGCATCTTGAGTCTCTTTTTCAGAACTGTTTTTATTAAGGTTGCTGAATTACTAGTGTGTTTACTGTAATTTTTCTCTCTGATAAAAGATGTACAAAACTTCTTTGTGAACTTTTTATAGTCTGTCAGAAGGTGTTGAGGCGCTCCTAGTGTTAATATTTACTGAGTTCTAGCTGTGCATTTGTATGTTTATGAAGATTATGAAATATCCATATTTCTGCCTTTCAGCAAGAGCACTTCTTATAAAGAGGATTATTTTGTGCTATAGTTGTATATTTCAAAAATACAGAGGCATCTGTGAGCTGCATCTTGGCTTTATTATTTTTTTTAAAAACCTTTTAAAATTTCTTCTGAAAAGAATATGCATACTAGTCTTATTGTTACTATACACAGGGTTTCTTTCATCTTGGTACCTGTGTACAGAAAATAGTTTTAGAGAGGCATCCAAACTACACTTAGATTTGTGATAGCTACAACTGCAGAGATCTTTTTTTTTTTTTTTTGTCATCAGCGTTGACATTGCTGTTTTATTTCCGTGTACATCTTACATGCGTATAGTATGTGTTGTGTAATTGCATGGAGAGTTATTTATCTAAATACAGCATTTCTATCCCGTGCTCTTTCTCAGATGTATTCACTGTACTGAGATTAACAAAATAGCAAAGCTGGGCTGTCAAATGAGGAAATGCCAGGCAATGAGTTGCTCAGATAAACTGAATTCTTCTCTGTTGTGGATGTATTTTGTGTAGGCAACCCCTAATCAATATTTTATGGCCTTGCTAGACATACCCTAACTTGACTTTCAGAGTTGTTTAGTTCAGAGAATTTCATCAGAGAGGATTTTTCTATAAAAGCAATAGCACAAAGACCGTATATACTTCAAATGTATCCAGTAACAAAGTAGGTTGGCTAGCTGCTGTCATACCGGAAGCACCGAGAGTTATTTTAACTTAAATTTACAATTTGAGAAGCTCAATTAGAGAGTATTTCTTTTTGTGTGTGCTTAGGGAAGGCAGAAAATGGTTAGTTGAAGGAAACTCATATTAAGGTAGCTAAAATAATTGACAGTGCATCTGTTCCTAGAGAACTAATTTACAGGTAAAACTAAATTAACATTTCTTTAAAGAAGTCTTTTCTCTTCCTGCTTCATACTTACTTCTCTCTTAAAGCCAATTTTCAAACTTCTGTAAACAATCTTACCCTAATCTGTATCAGTTCTCATCTCCTGTGCTGCTTTCTCTCCCATTGGAGGGAAGACTGAGAATCCTCTTCCTTCCTTTGTGCTGAAAGGGATCACTACCTTATTGTTCTAAAGAAAAGGAAATAAATCATAAGCTGAAATCTGTCAAGTGGTTTACCAGCCAGTTTGTTGAAACATTTCTTTATCTTATTGCCATTCCTATAATAACAGATCAAAAATTTCTCTGGAGTTGTCGCTATAGTTCTATTTTGATAAGGCAGTGTGAATATTAGTTACTCTTCTACGGAAGTAATTAAGTTCTCAGTAAAGACAATGCACTTCTGACAGTGTGGATGTAGTGAGAAATTAGTTCATCTTAAATTTATAGCAATAGAAACAGAGGAAATGCTACAATTTACACAACAACTGAGTGCTCTTCATAAAGAGAGCGCGTTGTCATCTTTGAAATGTAACTGAACTGGCAGAAATTGGTATACATATTGCCCTGCTGTGCCTGCTGTTCCTTAACTTCCAGCTTCCCAGAACTTCATTTTGCTAAGCTCTTTTTATAATAAAGCATTATCTAGATGACATAACTGATTTTTCTCTTGGTTTAAGTTTTTGCAAGTTTAAAAAAAAAAAAAAACCACAGAAAAAACCCAATGAAACACCAAAACCCAAAGATACCCTTGATTTTTTGATTGAATATGCTGAAATTTAACTTTAGATCATTTGACATCAGCCTTCAAAGCTATCTTGTGGATTTTTATTACAGCAGATAGCTGAATAAAGGCTTTCTCTGTCTCTGCTCTGTGGCATAACTAAAATTTCTCAGGAGAATGAGGCTTATATAATCGTATTACATTCCTTTCTTTATCAAAGTTGCTGGGAAAAGTAGAAAGCTACTTAGTGTGTTACATGCGGTTAAAAATGGCTATTGCATGCAGAAGACGTTAAGCTTTTACATATTTCCTAAAAATAGGTGCCTAACTACAGAGAACAACTCAGTTAATGCTTTTGCTTAAGGGAGGAGTGAGATACGTGCTTAACCTTTTGTAGACACCAGAACACTAAAATTCTCTGTTCTTTTTTTTTTTTCCTCTTTGAATTCTCTGATAGGTACTAGTAAAAAAGAGCACTGCAGTTGGTTTAAGTGAGGATATGGTTCTGGAGATCATGTTTCTTAACTGGGACTGCTGTTTCTTAATACAGCACAGCAACAGCTAGGTGAGGGGGGGTGTCTAGATTTTACCTCCTTTTCCTCCTTACCAGAGGAAAGGACAAATAAGTTGACCAAGTTCTCAGTTTTGAGGGCATTAAGGCTGGCAAAGTACATTTATTGTAACCGAGCTGATGTTTCAGTTGAAGCTTCCTTCACTTTTTCATGTGTCCATGAATAATTTGTTACTTGAATCCTGTCAATAGCAGATGGCAAACTGATCCTATCAGTCTGCCATACAGCCCAGAAGAGGATGTTCATTAATATCACAGACTCCACAGTTCAAGTCTGTACTTCGATCTGTCGTGTTGCAGGCAAATATAGCTTGAATGAATCCAGAGGATAGGTAAGAAAAGGATCGTTTTGGGGAAGGATGTCTTGTCAGCATTTGGAACCAGTATATTTGGAGAAATCTATCATTTTACAGTGGAATTAATATCACCCGTGTGTATTGTTTGTTTTAATTTTTGTCTGTCTTCTTTAGATCTCAGGATACCCATGGACCAGAACTGATACTACCTGCCAGTATTGAATTCAGGGAAAGCTGTAAGTAAATTGCGAAGTTATAACACTAACCTGTTGACATGTTTTTCTATAGTACAGTATTTCAGTCAGCTCTAAAACTTAAGGGTAACTTAAGTAAACATTGAAAAGAATAATTTCTAAACAGATTATAGTTAATCCAGTAATATAATTTATTTTGTTGGAGAGGGTGAACAGACACTTCAGGTATTGAGGCAGGTTCATGCATACCTTAATTCTAATTGTATTTCAACTCTTTATCTTCAGATACTCAAATTTAACTGTGTCAAAAAATGTTAATCCCATCTCCTCAACGGTACATTGAATTCATCCTCTTTCTTCTATACAGGTCTCCATGCCTTGGATAATAGACTACATCTCGGTTAAAATCCATTTTATATAAAATCTGACTAAATTCTAAATGAAAATTTAAACTTAATTTTTTGTTATCTTGGTCCACAGGTTTTTTAAGGGCTCAAGTCTGGTAGAAGAATATCATACCAGAGATTGTCCAGAATTCATATATTTGAAACTATATAGATTTGTGAGCAAGCAAAGATTTTTATTAGTATAAAATTCCCTATAAGGGAGACTTGCAGGAATAGAATGGACAAGAGAAAACTTGTGTTTTCCTGTTCCCTTGAAGATGCAAATCTTCATCAAAGAGATAGGAAGTAATACAGAAATGTTTCCTGATGATCAGATTTTCTAGCTCTATATAGAAGTGTGTTGTTATTGTGCCTAACTAACTGTAGTACATAACAAACAATGTAGAGTTCAAATTCCTCTAAGTTGCTTCCCTCTCCCCATTGCCTCCTGCAAGAAGAAAACTTCTACATCCCAACTTACAGAATTGTTTTATTTCATTTTCGTTCTGTCTTTGGCTTTATGACATGTTTTTTTTCCTCGTTCTCTGCAGCTGAAGATGCCTTCTTATCTGCCATTATAAATTACACAAATAGCTCAACAGTTCATTTTAAGCTGTCACCTACATATGTGTTGTATATGACATGTCGGTATGTATTGTCAAGCCAGTACAGACCTGACATCACTCCTACTGAGCGTACTCACAAAGTCATTGCAATAGTCAACAAGATGGTGAACATGATGGAAGGAGTTATACAGGTGAGTTTCTCTGCAAAAACATATCAAGGGAATTAAATGCATCTAATAACCTTCTTAGTCTTTTTCTTAGTGTTCAATGAACTATTGTTAAGGGTCAGACTAATACATGCGTTGAGTGCCCATCTGAAGATTTGCTTTTGTGCCAGTGAATAATGTGAGTGGTAAGAAACTCTTTCTTGAGTAATGTGGGAGGTTAGGGAGGGGCTGTTGCTCTGAAGATATGTTCTCTGACAAGAAGTCGTTCCTCTGTTCTCTAGAAAAACAAGTTGGATGTGCTTATTAAAGACTATCGTATAGATAGCAGTTGCTTGCAGGGATTGATGTTTGAAGTGAACATATTTAAAAGAAACATGGCTTTTGAATTTTGATCCTGTTACTTTTACAACTTCTGTAACTACAAAAATGGTAATAAAACTGGACTTTCTGAACCAATATGACACAATTGCTTTATAAAGAAAAATGTAAATTCTCAAATGTTCCAGCATCTTATATGTATTGCTATTATGTGTGCAAAACTTCTACAGAAGCACAGGGGGACTTCTGTTTTGTGTAGGAATGCAGGATAAGATCCAGTGGGTTGTCTGTGAAATTAGACAATACCTTGCATTGTGTAACTGCTGATAAAATTTAATGAGCATTTCCTGAAAAAGGAGTGCTAGTTGTAGGTATCCTCACTAATGAATTATTGTAACTTCTTTGTCTGTAGAATTTTCTCAGAGGAAAAATTGAAATATATTTCTGTGTTTGCTAAAACATACACGTCCGTTGCAAAAAGTACTGCCATAGTAGCCTCTATATAGCAAGGACGCTGCTGCGCTAGGCACTGTACAAGCATAACAAACGCATCAGTCCTGCTTTAGAGAATTTACGATGCAAGTCTTACACAACGGGTTGATTAAGGGAGAAGAGGAAAGTAAACAACAAGAGAGTGGCATGAAAATCACAGTACATCAAAACTGTTCAGCTTTTTGTTTGGGTTTTGGAAAGATTTAATGGAGTTTTCAGTAGGGAGAATGTTATAATTGTACAGCTCTGTAAACAGTAACTACAGGCTCCCACCTTTCACAAGAAAGAATGGGACAAAATGCCGGTGTTGAAGACGCTTTACAGTAAGAAAAGAAGGACTAGCCTTTCACGTACGTTTTGAAGCTGATGAGAGGCTGAAAATTGGTTTGAATCTGAATTGGTGAACTAGTACATTACTTTGACTCTTGATGCCGTGGTAAATGGATATTTGATAAAATTGAAATGGCATCAAAAGTTAAACATTCAGGTTCTGCTATAAAAAAAGAAAAGATCTGGCTGTGTAAGACTGAATTCACTAAGGTCAGAGAGGAAAGACCGTGGCAGTAGTGAAGAACATGAAATGTAAAGAGCCTGAATGTAGTTGTGAAAATGGAAAGTAAACAATGAAAGGGACGGCTTCAAATATAATTTGGAAATTACAGGGCCGAATCAAAGTTTCTATAACTTTGAATCAGTTTATATAACTAATGTAAACTGGTAACAATGACCCCCAAAAGACTTGAGTGACAGGGATGGGTACAGTGGGAATGCAAAGATAAAGTTCTTCGTTCTTTGTGTTGAACTAAAATGGATAACCATGTAGCTGCTAGAAGATAGATGTGGGCTCAAACATCAGTTAGATTTGGAAACAAGTCAAAGCTGTAAAATAGATTATCCTGTGAAAACATTCATTTCCAACACTGAGAAAGTCTTCCCAAATCAAGTCCAGCCTTGTGGTTGTTGCAAGCAGGTGTATTTTATATAATCCTGCTAATTATCATTTTGTAATACTGTTAACAGTATTACAAAACTGTTAACAAAAAGTGTTTGTTTGGGATGTCCTTTGTGAAAGGCCTTTTCTACAGCATTTCAACTCTATAGTCACAACCTAATCTCCAACCTAAAATTTAAGGAAGACAGCAACAAGGAAGTCGTGGCTGCATTTGTGCTTTGTGAAAGATGTTATCTAGTTGCAAGAAATAAACTGAAGAGAGTTGAAGGTTGAAGAATATTGGTAGGAGGTTTTTCCAGATGTCATGCTGAAGAAGCTGGAGGAAAGGGGGAAAATTACAAAGGTGACGAAAGAGTAGAACTTCAGTGAATTTCAAAGTTAATGGGCTGGAGACAAAGAAATGCATTGATTCTAAAGCTTGACCAGGAAAACGTCATTAGCTTGGACCTGTCTTAGTGGAGTGTAAACAGAACTGGCTAAGCTAAGTCAAATTACTTCATCCAAGCTGTAGAATGAGTGGTTATATTGATGGCTGTCACACTACTATGTAGTAAGTTGGTGGATCACAATAGCTTTTTTTGTATGTCTCAACTGGAAAGCACTCCTGCACTGAAAGGGATCTGAGGGTGTGAAAGACAAAGAGGGCAGATAGGAGGCAAGGGGAGAGAGGCACCCAGAGCAGAAGCAAAAGGAAGGTGCACAAACTCCTGTGCTGTACTGTGGGAGTGAAATAAATTGTTTAGATCCTAATTTTGCCTGCCTAGATCGTAGCGACACTTGACAGCTTTCTGAAGTTACTCAAGTAGTACTTGCTAACAAATTGTGTAACTTTCTGTAGTCTTTGCTTTAGTGTATGCAGAAATTATAGAAGACTTAATATGAGATAGAGATAAAATTGGAGAGATCTATGAGAAGGCTTGGTGCTTCCAATAAAAATCTAGGAATAGAAACTTAGTTCATATAAAAAGCCAGGGGTTTTTTTGTCCTGATTTATTTTTTTCCAAATCATTCTGTAGCATTTCTGATCCTCTGCAAATTTTATCATTTGTGTGTGGAAGGAGTTATCTCCTTTTGTTCTGTGCCAACACATTTTCAGGCAGTTCAGAGTGCCTTGGTTGAAAAGGGAGAAGAAACACAGAAGCAGTGGCAATTAGTTTCTTTTTGAGCTCTAACTAAAGTTACGATAGTAACAGCAAAGGACACCTCAAATTTTTACATCAAAGCTCGGTGTGTTGCAGGTGGGGGAGAGTGGTCTGAATAGAAAGCCAAAATGAATTAGGTTAATAGCTCAGTTTTAAATAATCAGACAGACTTATCTGGTGGGGTTTTTTTGTTTCCTTAACTCAGTGTAGCTTTTAAGCAGCATTTAAGCAGCTTAGTGCAGTATTTCATCTGACTGTCTTTTGTTGTTTAAAACAGTCTTTTTGTTCTTTAATTGAAAAGCCATGTATTAAATCTGTCCTAGGTGTTTTATGCTTTTTGTTTGGTTGTTGGTTTTGTTTTGTGTTTTGTTTTGGTTTTTTTTCTTACTCTTTTTTTTTTATCCTGGCCCCTCTTTGTGTGTGTTTGTACATTGTCTTCATTGCAGCACTGTGGGCAAATAGCTCCCTGGATCTGTTACTTGGATGATAATTACCCTGTTGCCTGCAAAAAGTTCTGCAGGGTTTCTGTGGTGCACTGAGCATGGAATAACCAACTAGTCTGGGATGTCAACTAGTATAGAGCATTCCTTGAATTAGTTGTGACATGGGCACTTCAGTTCTTTGCTGTTGTGCTACTAGTCCTATTAAAATAATTCAATTTTAAAAGGGGCTCAGTTGCATCGTAGCTACTAATTAATGCATCTGTGTATAACTGTGAACATAAGTGTTGTACCTTCATATTTAGTGTTTGATTTCTAAAGCTATCATGATTGTTCACAAGTTTCTTTCTTCTATTCTGTTTGATTTCCTTCGTCCGTTTTTCTCCAGGAGGTAGACCAGGTTGATCAGGTAGGATATATTGCTGGGAACTGATCCTAGCTATGTTGGCTTAGCTCAGTTTCTCATGCTGCTTCCATATCAAAATACGATAAACAGCTGGACTTGAACAGTTCATAACACTCATTCAGCAACTGGAACATGCAGTACTAAAATCCTTTTTTGACTTGCAACTTTTACGGCATTCCATAATTTCTGCTTAACGCACTTCAATGTGGATATGAAATGACCAAAGTTCTTTTTCTTCCCTTTATTTTCTTTTTTTGTTGTTTGTGGTTCCTATTCTTTGGATTTCATCTGAGGTTGCCTGGCCTGGCATTTGTGGTCGGGAGATGGTGAGATAGATCAGTACTTGATACTGAATCACCTGGTATCAAAGCCAGTGAGCGCAGTATCAGGGTGGCAGTGGGCAGTAGTGAATATGCGCTTAAAAGTGCACAGATTACCAGATACTGCATTCCGCTAAGCTCAGCACCGTGTAACTGGATGCTTATGCCGTGGCTTTATTGATATTGCTATTGGCAATTTAACAGAATTTTGTATGTTCAGTGAACATGTTAAAATTGAACTTTACAGCAATTGCAATATTACATACAAACATTTTGCAAATATCTGGTATCTGAGATATGTTTGGTGAAATGGGAGAAGGTACTGGTCTATCTTTTGGAGCCTTTTTAAGCTGCCGTGCTTTATCAGAAGACTATTTCCCTGTATTATTTCTTGCTTCTTTCTACTTACAGAAACAGAAGAATATTGCTGGGGCACTTGCCTTTTGGATGGCAAACGCATCTGAATTACTGAATTTCATAAAGCAAGACCGAGATCTTAGCCGAATTACTGTGGATGCACAAGATGTTTTGGCACACTTAGTTCAAATGGCATTCAAGTAAGGCTATGAAACTTTTCTTTCACTTGAAATAGTCTGGTTTTCTGTGGTTTTTAGAATAACTTCACATTTTTGCCAAAATTTTGGTTTAGCAATAATGTCTTCTGTGTATTGTTAAACATCTGAGAGGAGGATTTATAAGAGAGGCTAGACTTATTTATTTAGACATATATTCTGTTCTATGAATATGTGTCACTGGGCTATGCAAGGAGTTTCATCTGTTAGCTGTTCTTGTGATAGTCAAGGCTGCCAATTAAAATTTTAGGGAAATGTTATTTAAATTGGATTTGTGTTGATTGCTTTTTTTTTTAATTTAAAGTTTTTATGGAGATGTGCTGAAAGGTTATTTTTGCTGTTAATATATAAATACATGGGCTTAAATATTTATGGGGCTCTAAAGTAATGAACCTTGTCCTCTTTAAGGGCTTCTAATGATATTAATAATCTACTCCTTTCATAATTCACGTAAGCAGCAATTTGCACAGTGGGTTTTTTGCACAATTTTTTCTTAAAAACATAAAGGTAGGTTTTGCCTTGGGGTAAAATCAACCTATGCTAGTCAGCTCAGGCACTTACAATACTGATTGAAAGAAAAATTGAATGAAGTACCTAATGGGAAGGGAAGTCCTCTGAGGAAAGGATCCTCGAACAAAGATAACAAAATTGAGTGAGTTAATCAACAAGAAAGGCTTAATTTTTGTACATGTTTAGATATTTTTTTTCCCCAAGCCAGCATTGAACAAGTTTTTCTCAGCAAATTTGTGTCTCTGAAACTAATGTTTAGAGAAGTCCCAGTGTACCTTGAGTGACTTATACCCAGACTTCCTCTATTTGTAAGATGTCTATTTTAAATATGGGCTTTTCATACTTCTGTAATAGCACAGAATATAATCATTCTTCTTTTTATACCATGACAGGATTGGGAGACCTAACCCATTGTTAACTGTTTAGCTTTAAGGGGGGTTGAATTGCTCTAAAGAGCAATATGTAGTATGTGAATGTGGAATGTGAAACCTTATCATTGCTTTCTGAACATTTGAAAGGTATCAGAGAAGCACCAAAGCACTTTGTAGTACTCCCACAGATTTTTATTTTTTTTTCTCTTGGTGAATTATGGGAAAATAGGTTATACCAAGTAGCTTTTTTGACAGTCTTTCATTTGTTTATAGTACCTCTAAATTATTAACTGTTAATGAAGCTGTATGCCTTTTTGCCACAGGTCAGTGTTTTGGATTGGTGTCTTGAAACAACTCTTTACTACTTCAATTTACTAGATAGTCATTGAAGACAGAATATTTCTGGGGCTAGGAAGGAATGGCACTGTATATTTCCCTGTAAACAATGAGCAGGCTGGATGCGAAAGGGTATTTCTGAATTTCAGCTGTGTGTGAATTCTCCCCTAAGTACACTGTAACATGGAAGATTTCAAACGGATGTGTTAAACTTTTGGAGAACAGAACTGTGGAATATATATTTAGAAGGCAAATAAAAAGCACAACAGAAGCATGAAAAGAAAAACACCTGCTGTGAAAATGTATGGTAACAACTGGCATACCCAGAATTCGTTGAAATTGCCTTGGCTTTTTTTTCCTAGCAATTGAGGATATTTCATTATGAATGTTGCCAGTGAAACAGAAAGAGGAGTTGTAGAAAGCCGTGAAATGTTTTCCTTTTACAATTTCATTCCCTTTTAGTTTCAGTTCTTAACAGAAAATGTATAAATGAATTATCAAAACAGTGTTAAAGAAAATGTTTAATTATTAGAAGAGAAAGAATACTAAAACAGAAGAGAAATACAAGAATCAAAAAATTGTTTACACAGAACACTAGGGCCATTTCAGGATCTTGGGCATTGGCTCAGAATAGGAAATTTTTTTTTTTTAATACTATTCTTGATAGATTTTGAAACAGAAAAAAGTGTATTTCTGTGTGGAAAAGTAGTTTTTGCGATCTTACAGAAGCACAGTTTGGCCTGATGGCATCTCTTTATGTAGCATATGACCTTTGCTTATAATCGTGATAACGATACTGCATTTAAGTGACTGTGTTTGTTCCCTGACAACCTAATTCTTCTTCCAACGTTTCTAGGAAAGGTGTGGGAGGACTGGTCTCTCTGGCCTTTTAAAAAGTATTATTTGGTTCCCTATAGTCACATACATAACACTGCAATTCCAGGAATCTTGTAATTGGATAAATCTCTTTTCTTTAGAAGCATTCATAATGAACACATAAAGGATTTTAAAATTTCGTTGTTTTTCCCCTCCCTTCCAGGTACCTGGTTCATTGTCTGCAATCAGAGCTTAATAACTACATGCCAGCGTTCCTTGATGATCCAGAGGAAAATAATCCTCAGAGGCCTAAAATAGGTTAGACTACTTGACGTTTTCTTGTGTCTTCTAAACCATGCAGTTAATTAATAATAAATAGAATTTTTCCTAACAGTGATATGATATTTACAAACTGCCCTAACCCCTGAGAATTGTTTGGATCAATTTTGTATGGATGATAAGAAAGGACAGTAGTGACATTCAAACGATCTGTATTTGGTTTTAAAATCATGGAATAATTTAGTTTCGAGGGGAACCTCTGGGTGTCACCTATTCCAGTGTCTTGCTCAAGGCAGGTGCAACTGGATCGGGTTGTTCAGACCATTGCCCGGTTGAGTACTGAATCTCCACTGAGGGATGGAGATGCCGTAACATCTCTGAGTAAACTGTTCCAACGTTTGACCACCCTCATGGTGAAAATACTTTTCCTATATCTAATTGGAAGTACCCATATTGCAATTCTTGTGTTGGTTGGTTTGTTGTTCTCTGCTATGACTGTGCACCTTTGAGAGGGATCTTGTTCTGAACCCCTCCCATTAGGTAGATGAAGACAGCAGTAAGCTGTGCCCTTAGTCGTCTCTTTCCCTGGGATGAATGAAATCCACTTCTCTGTCCCTCTCTGTCTTTTTCTCCAGCCCCCTAATCATCTTGGTTGCTCTCTGCTGAATTTGCTCCATTAAATTGGCATCTTCCTTGTGCTGGGGAGTCTAAGACTGCTCCAGATGCAGTTGTACAAACGCTGAATGCATAGGAGGGATTTCTTTGTTCCCTTCTGCTAGCTTCACTGCTGTTAACTTAATAGCTTAGTATGCAACTGACTGCCTTTCAAGCAAGGACGCGCTGCTTAATCACACTCAACTTGATGTTTACTAGAATCTCTACATCATTTTCAGCAGGGTTGCTTTCTATCCAGATGCACAGACTTATTCCTTCTCAGATGCAGGACTTGGCAGTTGCCTTTGAACTTCATGAAGTCCCTGTCAGTCCATTTCTCCAGCCTACTGAAGCCCTTCTGAAAAATAGCACTGCCCTTCAGTGTGTCAATATTTTCCCTCATCCTGGGGGGAAACTGCCATGGCTTTTGTTGGTATCATCTCTGAATTTGCTGAGAATGCACTCCATACGATCTCTCGGGTCATTAATAAAATCATTAAACAGTATCGGTCCCAGCCTCAGTCCATGAGGGAAGCCACTAATAGCCTACTGCCAACTGGACTTCCTATCCACAAATGCACCAAGTCCAGCGGTCCAGCCAAATATCTACCTACACTATCATCTGCTTATCCAGTCCTTATCTCAGCAATTTCACTATAAGGATGCTACGGGAGAATCTGCCAAAGTACCTCCCAGATACTAAGGTTAAGCTGACTGGCCTTGTAGATTCCTGCCAAGGATCCCTGCCATGATACTTTAAATATGGTGGTGCTTTGCAGCAACGTCAGTCTTCCTGGGCTGTTCCTGTCCATGAGAGCATTCTGCTCATGTGTGCTGTCCCACTATGTCTGTAATCCCGGCTTGGTAACTGTGCTCAGACTTCTAACGCCTCTTGCTGTTTTCCATGCTGAACGCATTCAGGCACAGGCCCCTGAGATAGGAACCCCCTGTTGCGCTTTTCATGGGGAAAGTGCGAGAGCCTCCTACGTTATGTAGCCTGGTGACTAAAGAAGAAAATGGAAAACGTAAAAAATATTCAAGTTTGAAGGAATTAACCGGGGATAAGAGGTTAGGAAGAGTTAAGAAGATAGTGACATTCTGAATAATTGAAGTAAAGATGATCTGCAGAGCTATTACATACAGTCATTCTGTTCAACTACGAAGAGTATCCATACAAAATTCATACATACTTTCTGGTCTTTTAAACTTGCTGCAATTGCTTTGTTCCTGTGTTGAACAATGAAGGAAGGTTTTAGTGCCCTGTACTGAAGCGAGAGAACTTTCTGGAACGTGAACTCTGAAAAAGTAGCAAACTGAAATTGGAATAAAGGCAGATGACGTTCATTATTTTAGTTATTTTTGAACTGCTTTATATATTTCTGTCTTATAACATACAGATAATTTTTTTTCAGTCACAATTCCGTGTTTCAATTCTAAAGAAATTGATTTGGTGGTCTCTTCAATAGAGATTTCAGATGAAAGTATTGCCTTAAAAGAAGGCTTAGAGATAAATGTTCTGCTTGCATTAATACATTCCACTAGGAAGCATATAAGGATGTTTGCTCATGGTGAAGCTAGCAGGGAGACCTTGCTTCTTACATAATACTGCATTGAACTAATGGGCAACAGGAAATTTGAGTAATATTTAAAAAAACTAATGTGTAAACAGGAGATGCATTCTGCAGTTTAAGTACATCATGCAATGCAAATAGTTTTTGCTGAAATTTTTTAATGCAGTTTGTTATTTAACTGCAAGAAGCTATGGAGTAATTGCAATATGCATTTGAAACAGAAGAATATAAAGTTTTTAACTTATTATTAAAAATAACATAAAACCTAGTTTACTCAAGTGAGGACATGATTTAAGTGTCAGATATAACCAATGATATATTTGCATACTAAATATTTCCCTAAAAGAATTTATTTTTGTTTCAAGAGTTAAAAAATGTATTTCAGTTGTCAGTTTAATGTTGCTCCATCTTGAAAACCATGAAGCAGTAAATTTATTTCTGAAAGTTTGTATAACTTAAATACATCTAAGTTCCAGCTAGCATTCACCAGCCTGGGTTAGGTGTCTCTGCATTATTATTTATGGCCTGAAGCAGTTGTACATTGCAGTAGGTGAATGTGATTTACTTTTTGTTTTATCTCTGTAGATGATGTGCTGCATACGTTGACTGGAGCTATGTCCCTCTTGCGACGATGTAGAGTGAATGCTGCTCTGACTATACAGCTCTTCTCCCAGCTGTTTCATTTTATCAACATGTGGCTTTTTAACAGATTAGTTACAGCCCCCGATTCAGGGTTATGTTCACATTACTGGGGAGCTATCGTTCGTCAACAGTTGGGCCATATTGAAGCCTGGGCAGAAAAACAGGGTTTAGAATTGGCTGCCGATTGCCACTTGAGCAGGATAGTGCAGGTGAGTGTGTATTTCTGATTAACACTTCTCACATAATTGTATATTCAAAAAGAATATCTGTGTATTCTCTATTCCTAGAGAGTAGGATGTGGACACGTACAGTTTGCGTGAATCAATCCTGGAACACTGAAGTAGCATGCACAGACACAAAATAATGTTTTCAGCATCATTAATATTTAAGCTACAAGTGAAATTAATAATCAGTGATTTTTAGCCAACATGCTGTTCAATTTCTGTTTATAAGACTGAGCTATAACTATGCTGAAAAGAGACAAGAAGAGTAGCTGAAAAATTGATATGCCTTATTTATGATAGGTTTAGTATTAATTCATCTTGTAGGTACAGGAGTTATATTTAGTGGTTGTTTCGGAGATACTTATGTTGCTTATGTAACAAGTCTGGCTTCTTGCTTTGTCTTTTCCTATCTCTCGTCTAAAGAAAACTCAGAAACAAGGCTTAAGGTTTTATTTCTGGCTTGGATTTGTCTCCTATGACTTTTTTTTTTTTTTCCCTCTCCTAGGCAACCACATTGCTTACCATGGACAAATATTCCCATGCAGATGTTCCAAATATTAACAGTACTTGCTTTAAGCTGAATTCCCTGCAGCTCCAAGCTTTGTTGCAGAATTATCACTGTGCTCCAGATGAACCTCTCATCCCAACAGTAAGTCTCTCCTATCACTTGCTGTGCTGTTTAACGTACCTGAGGAATATAGACTTCAAGTAAAAACACTGGCTGAAAATAGCCATCTTACTGTTGATTGGTTTCACGTTGTTCCGAGAAGAGTCAGAATGGACAATCTGCTCTCCATACAGTAAGTGTCAGTGGTGTCAGCCTGCTTCTGGCCACCAACTTTGTTGGGTGTACTTCACTGCAACTTGAGCAGGATATTGCTGAAAATCTCTCTTACAGCAAGTTGGAATGTAAGGTAACACCGTGTGTTGCGCGTACTCAGAGAGGGGTCACTGCACCTTACACTATTTGCGGATAAAACTCAGTGAGGCGGCAGAGAAGTGCTCAGAGCACTCCCAAAAACTAGTTCTATGTATAACCACAAGGAACAAAAATTGAAATTTCAACTATAGAAATCAAATGAAAGAAGCAGGAACACTGAGCATTTTTTACATGTGGGCTGTAAAAATCCATGAATCTTGAATCCCATCATATAAGCAGTGGACGGATTGTCCTCTGATGGACAAATGTATACATGGAACATCTATGTAGAAAGATATATATATATATATGTTGTTTACAGAACTGGTTTTTATCTTGATATTGAAAACATAAATGGCTATTCTAAGCGGTAGCCATGGGAACACTTTTGGCAGAAGTCAAAAGCGGTTTTGTGTTCCTTGCAGAATTGTAATCATATGTGGATGAAAACTCTTAAGGTAAACCCTGATTATAGGATAGTTGACTGATCTCAAAAATCTTAAAAGGTGAAGATAATCTAATATTTATATAACTGGATGCATTATCTACGAAGTCTATTTTTAATAACTTTGTATACCTCTCTTTATTAAATCAAAGGTACTAATACAGTGGTTCTAAGGGTGTTACTGGGGACTTGTAGCTTGGATATATTTTTACATATTGGCTACCAAACCAAAAGGTTTTTCCTGAAGAAGATAGCTTATATTTCCTTTTACACATAGGTAGAATTACATTGCTTATTATTATTGTTCTTTAGGGACCTTTAAAGAAATATAGTGCTTGATTTGACAGGTCCTTGTGTCAGGGGGAGGACTGCAGTAAGGCTAGTCTCGTTGAAACATAGGGATGAGTCAAACCTGAGGTGATTTCTCACTACTGTCTGAGTAATGTGGGCTAAATGGAAGAATGTAGAAACACAATGTGGTGTTTGGACGTTTACTTTCTGCGAAGTTGTATCTAGTAACAGATATCCTACTGAAATCTTAAAGATCTCTCTAAAATACAGAAGGAAGACTATTGTGTGCTACATGCAACCGCAGTAGCTACATTGTGAAAAGTACACTGTTTTCATAGAGCTTTTCATGATATTAAGCATTAACAGTTGTGCACCAAATGTAAAACTTTAAAGTTCCCTGATGCATCTTGAGTGATCCTGCTCTTGTGTTGTGTGCTTCTACAGTGTTGTTTAAAAAATAGATACCTCTCTTAAGGGTTCCTTCACTTTATACGGGTCTCCCAGGAAATGTAGAATTATATTAATTCTATAAAACTTCCAAACCTAGGGAACTGTATATGGCATTGGTCCTTTGTGGGTCTGTGTGTCCTGATGGAGCTGAAAATCCTGGTTTACACAAGCTGTCTGTTTCCTTTCTATATATTTAGTCTTATAGAAATACATATGTATACTCAACAAAGTGTCAAAATTTAAACCTACCTGTGATTCCACCTCTGTACATGCATGTTCTATGCTATATAATTTTAATATATAATGGAAAATATAAAATTTAATGGAAATTATATATTATTTATATTATAACTATCATTTATAATTACTATATATGATTATTCCTATTATAATTATTATATATAATTATATAATGGAAAATATAAAGTTTAATGGAAAATTAAAAGTAACAATGCCTTTCTGCCTTCTGTCCAGGAATTGATAGAGAATGTAGTAACAGTTGCAGAAAATACGGCTGATGAACTTGCTCGCAGCGATGGCCGAGAAGTCCAACTGGAAGAGGATCCTGACTTACAGCTACCTTTTCTTTTACCAGAAGATGGCTATTCCTGCGATGTTGTCAGAAATGTTCCAAGTGGTCTACAAGAATTTTTAGATCCACTCTGTCAGAGAGGTTAGTTCTTCTGTTGTTTTACAATGGTCTTCTATTTTTGATGTAGTGACCACAGAATGCTACATACATAGAGAGAGAGAGAAAGTAAGTTGTTTACATTTAACTAAAATATGTTTCAATCTTTTTATACTGTGTTCTTCAAGTGTTTACTTTTGCAACCCATAAAAAGTATGCAGGATTCTTTAATCTTTACCCTTTCTCCCTGTCCCTTTTGTTCACTTTCAAGGTTCTAAATAAGCAGTGCTGAGTTACTAGTGCCTATTGAAACTTTGTTTTGCATTTGCTCCAGAGCATTTTTTGGATTTTGGTGCTAGAGCAGCAAAAATTTACATAAATGTGAAGTTTATAATACTTCAACAATTTCACAGTCAACTTTTAAAGCTAATATAAATTAAATAGTTAAGTCACTTTTTTTATTTACCAGCTCCTTACATATAACATTAAAAAAACATGAGCTTAAAGTAGTTCTTTTAATGTTCATCAGTGTGGGAATGTATGGTTTGGGCATTTGTAGTCCAAACAAAATTTCAGATGATGAGTAAAGAGCTCTTGTGCTTGGATGAAAGTGACCTAAACTTGAGAAAGTAAAGCAGGGGGAGTCTGTCAGAGAATTTACAGTGAATGAACAACTTATGATCCTTATCTTGTGCTATTCAATTTTATGAGAAGCATTTTTGTTATGTAATTTCTTAATAACTTTCTACTTAAAAACCATTTGTTTAAAAATTTCCACAGGAATACCATGTTAGGTAGGACAGCAAAGGAGGCTATCAGCAAAGCAGACTTACTCTGTCCTACAGTGAAGTTTTGCAGTCGTTGGTTCCTACTTAGTTTATAGAAAAGCCGTATTCTTTCATTTAAAAAAAACCCCAAATAGTAGGAAACTGACTGTTCTGAAAGTACAGTCAGTTACAGAGGATGTAGTCATGAGACTAAAGACGACTAATAGAATAAAACCTTTAATTAGTAATTAATTTGCTGTACAAATGTCTGTATTGTTATTACAAGCAGGGCCTTTTTAATGCATACATTCAAAATTTTACCTTTTACTTGTCCCTTAAATTATGCTGAGGGACTGGTTTTCAGTAAATCAGTGTAATTTGCAGTAACTCAGTGTAGACTGGATTGCTGAGAGATAGTCTTTGTGAGGAGGAGAATCTCATCTGTTTGGATAGAGTGACTGGTAATTTGACTGTGGTGTGGATTCTCACTGTTCATGATTTAGGAGACAATGTTGGATACCTCTCAGCTGCTGTGGCTCCTTTTTTCAAAACTGTAGGAATTGCTCAATTTACAAAAAACAAATCAAAGAAAACCCCCACTTGGTGATGGCGTATTCAGAGTGCTGGTGGTTTGTATTCTGGAAGATGACTTGGTGTTTCTTATCTCTCTTGAATCTGGTTGGTACAATCAACATTTTTCAGCCCAAGAGATTTCTATGAGGTTGTAGTGTTTTTAAATATGTATGTTCCACAGGAGCAGCAGCTATACTGCTGTAGGATTTTGTAGATGCCATAAAATTTCACTGAAGCACATAATGGCATCTAACATGCAAGATTCAACATAGTAATGAATATAAAAAGATAAATACAGCTATTTGGTAGTTCCTTGTGTCAGGCTGTTCGATTTTAATTAATTTGTTGAGAAAACACAATGAGTATGTTGATGTTACTTTCTCTTCTAGGTTTTTGTAGGCTAATACCTCATCCACGGTCACCAGGCACATGGACGATATACTTTGAAGGTGCAGACTATGAAAGTCACCTGTCACATGAGAATGCTGAGCTAGTAAGTATTGATTCCGTGAATAATTGTCAAAACTGATACCTTGGCAAGCCGTTGTGTTTTATGTGATGAGTTTTAATCCTTATTAGGAAGAACAGACTTCATCAGTAAACATAGTTCGTCAGTGATTTGGTGAATTTAAGGAACTATTTGCAGTTTTTTGTAAGTCAGTGCTTTTCTAGGCTGTGGCATGATATAATTCTCATGTAAGCAAATTTTGTCTGTTGTGTTCCCGCACCCTGGGGGTAAACAGTGAAGAAATTCCTTTTAAACACATGCAAAAATATATATGGACAAGCATCTGTAAATAACTTGAAATGTGAATAGAGCTGCAGGCTGCTTTTATTTATAAACTGGCAGTTACCAACTAAATGTTTTGTATTAAGTTGTGATCTGGTACTTTTTTTTTCTGCTAGGTTTTCAGGAAAAATTATTTAGTTTTCCTTTTCATTATACTTATCAAAGAGGGGTTTCACTTTAGTGTGAGGTAGCTTTTTTTTTCTGTTGTGTTTTTTTGGTTTTGTGGGGGTTTTTTGGTCGGGGTTTTTTTTTTATTTTTTGAGTATGTGATAGCCAAGAATATCACAGCTACAGAACAACTTGGTTTTGGAAAGATACGGCTTTATGTGAAATAATTTTTAGAGCAACTAAAGAGAAATAGCTTCATATTTATAATTAGCATTTCAGTGAAATCAGGAAGACCAACATGAAACTAGAATTATGTTTCTAAGGCCTTCTATGAAAAATACCTGCCCCTCGCTACTCAGAGGGACTTGAAAGCTTCATTTACTCTGTTCAGAACTTGGCGTTTGTTAGATGACATTATGCAGCCTCGCTGCACTGGCCCAAATAACATGTTTACAGAAGGGAGCATCTCCTAAATCTGTGTAACTGATACAGCAGAGCCTAGTCTTGAACTGATAAGCCAGGCTCTGCAGGCTTAGTATCTTGGTTAAATGGGCATTTGACTGAGTTAACTATAGCAGCAACATTCTTGAGGCACCATGCTCTTCCTCCTCCCTTTGTTGCTCTAAAGAAGTGCATTTTTTAGAGCTAGTGGAAAGAAAAACCATCTGAAGTTACACTAGGTACTTGCTGTTTCTCATACTAAGAACAAGCTAAAGTAGAATTCTGGCCAGTCTTCCTTAAAAAGGCTTGATAAGGGAATGCAGGATGAGTGGGTGTTACTGTTTCATTCATCCATGGAAATTAATACCATGTAAGACTGTTCAAATAACCTGATCTAATCATTCTTCTCTCCGGTGCATGTATGTTAACGGTAAGCTTCAGAGTTCTACGAGTCTTTAGTCTGGTGTCTGAGCAATGCTCTGAATGCTGGTTCACAAATCACCTCTCAGTGCAACATGTCTGCATAATCTAAGTGCTAGTTAGATGTTCCAGTTTATATCCATGAGGTCTTTTTTCGTTTGGTTGGATTGGGTTTGGGTTTTTTTCCTTACCCCAAGCCAAAACTACTCTCACAATTCTGCTTCTGTTGGTAGTCTGGGGAATTGCCCAGGCTAGGAAGTCTCCTCAAATTATCACTGAAGAATTTCTTTTATTCTTAGACCAAGAGGGAAATTCAGTATAGACTAATGGCAAAGTTATGTTCCTTGTGGCTTACCTTTTCCAGTCTGTATGTTTCTTGTTGAATTACTTTAATAATGTTTCTATTTAAATTAATGGAAAAAATCCTAAATGAAGTAGGAACAGATTCTGTTTTTCTGCCACCCTTGGCACAGGAGTGCTAGAATACTCCTAGCTTGAAAACTACTAATAAACTACTAACTTTCTAATACTTGAACTTAATCAAAAAGTGTTTAATTTTTTTTAATTAATTTCCGTTGTTTATATTTTCACTTCGTCCTGGATCTTGCGGAACTTGCAGTTTTTAATATGAATACGAGCTCTAGGGTGCTTTAACTTACATGCTTCAGCCAATGAAGGCTGTGATGGTAACTTCTTGACTAGAGGGGTCTGGCAATGTTGCAAAGATACAAAAAAATTAGTGAACGTGTTTAGGGGCTTGGGTTGTTTTCGACTTACAGAGTTTTCAGAAGTGAAAGTTTTTGGAACTTTCTTTCAAGGCTTTAACTATGCCTTTGAAATGAGTTGGCCTCTTAGTATCTTTGCAGAATTATCTTTTAGATGCAGCACTAAAAACTGAGCTCTGTGTAGATCACCCTCACCTTTCTAATAGGGGCCTACTGAGTCCAAACTTCAGTTTTCATTAGAAGTTACTATGGTTTTATAGACCTGTTAACATTTCAAATTGTGAATCATTAATAATCTCTTTACTGAATTAGAGAAGGAGAAACAATGGGTAGACTTCAAAGCTTCAGCAGTGTTCAAATGTAGTACTTAATAATGTGAATCCATATTAATGAAATGTTAGAGATTCTACCTTTAAAAAGGAGTGCCAGATATATTATTTAGAGTGCGAGATCTTCTGCTGCACTAACAACTTTGTTTTGATGGTAGATGAATTATTTTACGCAGTAATTTTCCTGGCCTGGCAGTGAATATGAACTCTTGACTTTTTTCTTCTTCCCTTCCCTGCTTGATAGGCTCAGCCTTTGAGGAAAGAACCTGAAATTATCACTGTGACACTAAAAAAACAAAACGGAATGGGACTGAGCATTGTTGCTGCCAAGGTATGGAAGTCAGTTTGTGTAAGTGTGACTGAAAAAAGCTTTTTTTTTTTTTTTTTTTTTTTTCTGTCAGCCTACTGTGGAAAATGTTAATGGAAAAATCTATTTCTTTTAAGTTTGTTGTGCACATTATGTTGATCATACTTTTATTCTGGCTGGGGAATGTTTTGGTAAAATACACAGATGTGACCAATACAAGAGGAAACCTATTGTCAGTGTAGCTATGACATTTAAGTTTAAGCCTCTACTACAGGTTTATTCATGCTTCAGAGCCAAAAATTGGCAGTGTTGATAAATGGAAATAAAAACCAGCTTATTTAGCTGAAAAGTAGCAGAAGTATCTAGGAAAGAAAAGCAGTAAATATAAAGAATAAAATGTGTGCTTTGGTTTTTTTTTTAATTTAATTTGTTGAATGAATAAAATAATTCACATATATATGTTAAAGTTTGTATACTTTCTGCTGTGAAGACACCACCTTATCTTTTGCACAGTGTACATATGCATGTATGACTTCAGTTTTGCCTCATTATAGTAGAGAGCTACAGTGTATTAAGTAGCTTGCTGAAGGAGGGTATACCTCTTGCCCTGACTTGCCAAAATTGTGGGTGTATACTGCTCTTAGTAGCACTAGAGAGTAATGTATAGAATGCACATACAACTCCAGCCACCAGATGGAGGACTCCACTAGTTGGTTGGTTTTGCTTTATTAACTGGGTCATATAGCAGACGTAATCTTTGAGTTTTAAGCTTGTTATAAATTATGCAATGGTGATATCCAAAAGTCCGTCTTGTAAATATGTGGTGTACAACAGGTAGAATAAATCTTTCCTAATGTCTCTCCACTGTGTAGTACATGAAACTTCATAATGCTGTAGTCATCCTTGGCAACTAGTGCATAGGCTGAAAACATGATTGTTTTACTGCTTTTAAGTTATCTCACATAGTTAATTGCTTCTAAACAGCACTATTTTTTTTATACAGCTTTGATTGTTTCATAGTCTGTTTTTGAGTCGGTAATCTTGCACAATATCACTTTTAAGATTTATTTCTGACATCTGTAGAGGAATATCAGGTGTCAGGTGTATGTTGCTAACAATCAGCAGTTATTGAGGAAACTATTCAGGATCTGAAAAATGTAATGCACTATTCTGCTCTTATTTTGGTGAAGTGGGTTAATAATTTGAAAAGCAAATGCTGTTATCTTGAGATATGCCAGATTAAATGTGTGTCAGATTCTGACTGCCATCTGCATTTCTGTTGAATGTTTCAAAATATGCAATGGAAATTATTTTTTTCCCACTTTAAACTGTGAAATATGATTTTTTTCATGTAGAGAGAAGCAGGATATAATAGGGGGGGAAGTTTCCCTTTTCACTGGAGCTGGCTGGCTTCTATATGCTGTTTTAACAGCTGGCACTTCACTTCCATTAGCAGTATGTAATAGTGCTACTGGACAGTGTGTAAACTTGATTTGAAGGTTTTTTACAAATTGTTTAACCAGTTTCACGATTTCTTTAACATGATCAGTGATGGAAGCAGCAGTCTTCATCTCAGCAGAGTTGCAGAGACACTTGTTCGTTCAGGCACTGATTATATTTCATCTCGCTGCTGTGTGCCTGCTGCAATATTGGAACTCTGATTTTAAAAAGCGTTATGGCTTAAATCTTGATCTGAAATAAGCAAGAAGCAGACTTTTATTTCAGCTTCAGTGTAGAATAAAATCTTTTGCTTAATTCAAAGTCAGCAGAATGTTCATTGGATAGAAATAATCATCTCGCATTAAGTGTTGAAACAAGTTGCTGTAGTAGTTAAATAGGATTATTTTCAAGGGGTTGGTTGAAGGAGTTCAAAGTTGCTGATTTTAAGTAAATAATAGCATGTTTTTCCTGTAATAGGCTTCATAAAAACAACAGAGTAAGGAAGAATACACAGGCATTAATTTTCTCAATCTAGCCAGAGCAGAACAGATCAGAGAATTGAGTGTGACCGAGAAGCTAGCAAGAGTGGGTGGATTTTTTTTTTCTATTCCTATCTTGTTGGCTTTTACTAATAATTTTTCTGACAGGTCTCCATTCATGTGTCTTTTACCAGCATAAAAAATAAAATTCTCCTTTTTTTCCTTTGGCTGAGAAAAATGGAGGAAGAAGTCCAGTAGACTATTCGTTAAAATTTTCTAAACGTTAACTGGATAGAATATCTGAAATGAGAGGAACAGGCAAGTGTGAGAATAAATTTAGGTTTTTCTAACTTTTATAATAGTAAAAGCTTGGCTATCAAATGCTGATATGAAAGTACCTTATAGTTGATGAAAGCTCACATTCAGTTTCAGAAATACACAGTTACTGCTGCTGTGCACAGGATCCCAGTTTGCTGACCCGCTTACATTCATTGAACTATTGGTTTCTAGAGTGCTTCAAAAGTGCTGTGATAAAAGAAAATGCAGGGACTGGTCAACAAGGGGCCCTGCTCCAACCAGTGAAAGACGACCCTGAAACTCTTCAGCTTTGTTTAGGAAGACAGTTGTCTTTTTCCTGTGATGTGACAAAGTAGTTGCTCTCAGTAAGGTGCCTTGAGAATCCCTTTGCACATCAGCGCTGACCTGCCTTTCTTGTTAAGTCTTAATGGACTCCTCGTACTTGTCACTGGCTTCGGATGAAGTTGGTTAAAATATAGGTTGGTGATACTCTAGGGGAGGAAGAAATGGGCCAATTCGTAAGGAAATTACGTAAAGAAAGATAATTCCTACTGACTACTTTTATTCCTTCTACCCGTTGCAAAAAATCTGCGCTTTCCTAGTAATCTGTGCTCATCTCTGAGGAAACATCTGACAGATTTATCATTTGACAATTTGTTGAGGTTTTTATTAGTTTGCAGGGTTTTGTAGATAAACAAAGTCTGTGCCAATTAAGAGTTTTTAATGGGAAAATTAGATACCATACCTTACATACCCCTTCCACACCAAATGTTCTTAATTACCAAGTGATTGTCACACCTGTGCTGCGATTGGAAAAGATGATTAGAGTTGAAGCTAAGGTTGTACAAGCAGAGGAGTGATGCAGCTTGCATTGAAATGCTGTGCACCTGCTTATTCTTATGATAGATGGATTCAGTTTGTGATACTAGGTGATTGCAAGCATATTGACATTAATGTACAAACAAAACAAAACCAAAGGAGGTGAGCCAAGGAGTACATGCAAGTGTTAGGTCCCTGGGGAACCCTGTATTTGATCCTCTTTCCACCTAATGACAGGTAAAATGTTTAAGTGCATTACTTCTAGTTCACTAAAATACGAGTAGCTGTGAAATAAACATTTTACAGGGCTGCCAGGAGTGCTGGAGAAGGCAGAAACGCTGCGCATCACCTAGTTGGCCTTGCGTTGCTGTAAGGGTGTTTTCTGAGGCAGGACAGCCCCTTTGAGCAACCGTGTAGTAAGCATGTACGCTATATGCAAACATAACAGAAAAAACAAGTTTAGTTATGAAACTACTGTTAGCTGCCAGAGCACTGTAAACAGTGTTGTGCTTGTTTGGGTTTTGTTTGGTTCTGTTTTTAAACTGGGAAGATGCCTAACAGCATTTCTTAAACTGAATACACAGATTTTTATTTTTATTTTTATGTAAAGTTAAATTGTATAGCTTCATATGTGATCCAAAAAGGTAACTTGTTGTTCTACCCGTTTGTAGGTGTTGCATGTTTTCTTACAGCAATACTCCTGTAGCTTCATTAGCAGTAGCTTTTGTAATAGGTGTATGGAAATGTAGTTGGTAGGAGTGGTCGGGCATCGGGAACAGTATTGCTTTTTGAGGTTGTGTGCAGAATTTGGTTGCTCTAACCCTGAAAGATGTTTTGATGTTAAAAGCTGCCTGACTCCCAACCACATTGCGGTTAAGTTTTTATGAAATCCAGATGATTTGGAAGCAGCGTGTGCATGCAGTTTACTTTAAAAATATATCGCTTTTTGGGGGCTTTCGCATGTGACTTCTTAGCCATCTGTGGGCCAGCACATTACTTCCTGTTTAATTTGGAGGGGTTTTGTCTTTTGTACAAAAGGGCTCCCTTTTTGTTTTTCCTAGCAGTTTTCAAAGTTTAATAAAGCCTCTAAAGCAAATGGAAGTCAGAACAGCATAACTGATTACGTAAGAGTCTGAATACTGTATTGGTTATAGCTGGTGTTGATAAACGCTACGCTGTGTCATCGCATCCAGCTCCCAGTTATCTTGATGGGTATCTTGGAAAATCCAGCAGACTAGAGCGGTGGTTGCTGTTGAGGGCTGGAAGAGAAGTGGAGAATTGTTTTTTTTCTTTCAAGGATCTGTAGTCCCGGAGATCAAAATGTGGTTTTCTGTTGTTGGAAGAACAGAATCCATGGTAAGTCTGTTCAGGTTTCTGTTGGGACTGTTTTTCTCTGAAGTTTTAAATACTATCCCTGTACTTTCTCCTGCTCTCTTGCTTGTTTAAACCTGCCGGTAGTTATTTGTTCGTGTAGCAACGATGTAATACAGCATGCAGTTAAATATAGTCAGATGTTAGTAGCTAACTTGCTAAAATCTAGAAAGAAAAAACTAATTTTTTAGCTTGTTCTTCATATGCACTTCTCAAATTTGCGGAAGTGACTGTTAATATTTAAAGTTTTAGGTGTGATAACTACTATTTTACTGTGGCGGAGCATGAATAGCATGACCTGTGATCTGTTTACTTGTCATAGTGGTTGGCTTTAATCCAGGTTGCTCTAAAAGTCTGTTTTCCCTTTATAAAGTCTTAGTAGAATAATTAAAATTGACATCCCAAACAGTATGTATAAGATTTTTAATACTCTGTAGACCCCTTCTGAAAAGACCAGAACACGCAAATATGCCGCAGTTAGGATATCTTATGTTCAACACATTCACAGCGTAGAGGCATTTAAATTCTGTTTAGATTGCTGCTGCACAGAAGAAAGGATTCCCGTGTTCTGCAAGAACGATCGAGCAGGTTGTGTTGATTAATCTTTGCGTGATGGTTATATTCATTACTATGCTGCTGTTTAGTTCTTTAAAGTATGGCACACTTCTGCTTCTTTCTCAGTCATCTTTTATTAGCATAACAGCAAAAGTTACCTTAAAATATATACAAGCATCTTAAAGTACATATGTATATGCCCCTACTTGCGTATAAATCAAAGTATATTTTCTAGGGTTTTTTTTAACAAATAGATTAAATATTTTAATAGTGCTTGCTAAAATAGGATGAGATGGTGATAAGGTGTTTCTTTTTTAATAGAAGAATTTCAAACACTGTGTGTGACAGTTCATCAATAAATATTCTGGGGAAGGGGCTTACTTCTCTAAAAACAAGTAGGTGGCATCTTAACCATAAATAATTGGTATTATTTGGTGACCTTGTTGTTCTTAAGATTTAATTAAATCATTCTCAGTTGCTGTATTTTCTAAACTGTTGCTTGTCATTTTATATTTAAAAGTCAATTCTAGGTGTTAAATTTAAGGAGGGTTTGAGACTACCAGCAATATCAATTTCAATACGAAAATTTTCTGAAAGTTAGTTCTACAAATATCTTTCAGGTGATATGTGTAGAAGGAACAGGCTTAAACTTTAATTTTAAAATCTTAATATTCTTTTCCCCCAAAAAAATTGAAAATTAGGTCTATAGATAATAGTACTGGTAAAATAATATACAAATTTCGTACAAAATCTCTCTACTCTGCGTTTGCAAATATAGACAGTTGATGGGATTTTTTTTTTAAACCACTTCTTAGCTTTTTACTTGCGTTCCAGGTCTTAAGATTATTTTTTTTAACATTTCAGATACCTCAGTATCTGAAGTTGTCTTGTGTCTATGCTTTCTAAGTATTTAAGGAAAATTTTTGCCCTTTCCTCCAAGTATGAATTAATTGAAATGTTTGAGTAAGAAAATTGAGATATTGTTTAGTTTCAGGTTTTTTTGGTTTTGGTTTTTTTTTAATGTTTGATACTAATTCACATCAGCGGTGTAAACTACTGATCTTGCCTTAACAGGCTTCTTAGGAGGAACTTAAAATAAAAATACAGTACTTAATTGTCATTTCCAGCACAGATTTCTCCGTCTCTGGAATAAGATAGTGTGTAAGTTGCCAGTTTAGTCTTCACCATAAACAGATAAGCAGCTATGTGTTAGCAATTTGCCTGTTTCTTGTTGATTCATAACTTCCAGTGGGGTTTTTGGTTAAATTTTGGTACTTTGTACATGCTCTATAAAGTTTTCCTATTGCTTTCATATGCTGTGTAAAAACTAAAGCTTACGCCAGCACAGCATGATTTTTTTCTTCTCACTCGCTGCGAGACCGCAACTCTGCTCAAGTAGAATGTTTTTGTCTTTTATATTTGCTTGTATTTAAATTGATACTACAAATGGGTCACCCAGATGTTTGTATTTAATACCTTCCGGAACAAACCGGGTTTTAAATTTCATGTGCCAGTTCCTCCTTGGACTCATATCTTCTGTATGCAGGCACTTGCTAGCAAGTCCCCAAAAGTTATACTGCACAGATGTTTTAGCTAGAATTCCTCCACCAGACTTCGCTCAATTCAGGCATTCAAATAACTTCAAAAATTCTGTTTAGATAACATGTTAATACAGCATTTTACTTTTAATTTTTTTACTCCTATTAATGAAAAAGATTTTCAGAAGTTAACTAATTCCATGTAGACTTATCCCTGTATGAATAATACTCTCAATTGGAGTAGAAATTTAGTCGCTTACTATTAAGTGACAGTGTACGCATATATACTGAGTTAAGTTGTATCCATCTGAAACTGCAGAGCAGCATTGTGGGGAAGATTGGGCTGTGGGGGGTTTTTTGGTTGTAATTTGTCCTTAGCTATAGAGCCAAGAGACATTTCTTCGAAAAAGCGCAGAGATACAGGGTGGGTTTTCTTTCCAAAATAGATCGCCCAGTGTGTCTTGCCTGTAAAGTCCTATCCACAGATGTAATTAAGCTGAGGCATTAATTCAGAGTTGCCTTAACAGGGAAGAGCATCACAGACTCTGCAATATGATTTGTAGATTGGCGCGTAACTCTGAATAGCCCTTAGTGTGTCACTGCTCATGGAGTATTTATAGCAAACGTACATTAAAAAGTTAACCCTTGTTTGGGGAAATAGAGCTCAACCAATATATTTTCCTTGAGCTCAACAAAGATTTTTCCATTGAAAGAAAAGTGAAATTGAATCAGACTCATGTATTTAATTTCTTTTCTTAAAAATTAGGAGTGCTTTTATGCATTTGTAGACTATCATACGAATTTTAAGTTGCAGCATTTATAATAATGAAAGAGGCTTCCTTTTCAGAAAGGTTAAGGAAGGCTAATGAATAAAACTTGCTTAGTCTTTTATGAATGTTGCGTGTGAAGCGTTTTCCCTTCACTTATGACTTTTCCCGTTTCATGAGAGCACAGTTAGGGAGGAACTGTTGCATACTTGATTGCAGTCTCAGAATGAGACTTTAGGCCAATTGCTTTAGCTATTTTGTGTAGTTGCTTTGGTTTTCCTCAAAGATTTCTTTTTAGAAGCACTCAATTTCCAGCGTGTGAGAGAAATCACGTTAGAAATTGATAGGCTTCTGTCTAGCACAGAAGTCAGCGTGCCTGCTTTCCATGTTTATCTAATTGCCTTATTAAGGTTACCAAATACCATAATTTGTTTTTTATTTAAAAAAATTTAAAAAAGACTACCTATGCAAAAGCCTGCAGTATTGCATATTTTATTAATGCTGTTTCAGGAATTCCATTACAGAACATCTTGGATTATTTGGTCTTTTATCTCCTGGGAGAAGCACACTTCAGGAAGATAAGAGGGTGTATTCGCTTGCTTGCTTTGTGTGCAAGTCAATCTTCATGGCAGACATTCTTTTATAAAAAAGTAACAGATAACTCTTACTCTATTGAAGAGAACAACAAAACTCTTCACTCCTTTCTCTTTACTCCTTTTGAGGCTATTTATAAATAGAGCTTCTGGATACACTGGATGTAAAGTTTCTAGGTCGTTGGATGCTTCAGAGTCCCGTGATATCATGCTGCTTGTAGTCTAGCTTTTTTTTCTCTGAATAGTAAGGCCCTTATTTTTCATCTGTTTCCCACCCAGTGCAACTTAAAGCTACAATGAAATTATTCATAGATGTTAAATGCTTGATGTTTCTTTGCCTGTGAATAGTGTTGACTGTCACCACTGCCTGTTTTGTTTAATTGGAAATGTTTTGCCCACTTTTGACTGTAGTTCATCCAACTCCAAAAATATTTGGGTTTTTGCCCCCACCGTGGAGGAGAATTAGAGAGGAGAAAGCAAAGCAGAAGTTTACATATGTGGAGCATGGGTCAGTTTTAAAATTCTTTTTAAGTCAGGGTACGACATGACTCAGAGCAGCTGTAGCCACAACTAAGAGACCAGTTTTACATACAGTAGGCTGGTTCACCTCATTTATATTTGGAAATTATATGGGGCATGCTATGAAGTATTTTGTCTAACGATGACAGATTTCCAAAGTCTTTACATTGGTCTTAAGGCAGTAGAGGCCTTCCCCTCCTCTGACAAAGTGGGTTTTTTTCTGCCAGAGAAGTTTGCCCTGACTGGAGGTGAGACCAGTAGCTACAAAGTTGGTCTTTCTGATTCCTCTGGGCTGACAGCAAATAGTTCAATGAGTATGTTCGGTACATAAAGTAGATAAATATGTACTTATCCAGATACAACCTACAAAATGCATGCAGCTTTAGGCAATGTGAGTGTTTGGGTGATCAGAACCCTTTGCTTTTGCCTCCTAGAGAGTACTTTTGTAAACTGGCTGCATAGTTTAGCAAACTGGTATGCTTTAAAACGCTTACAAGCTTGGGTTACTTAAATGCTTCTAGACTAATTGCTTGCCAGGGAGGTCAGACTAAGACTTGATTCTGTTGCATAAACTTGCCTTTAAGGATGTTTATAAAAACTTACAGAGATCATCTACGTAAACTTAAGAGTCTGGAATCATAGAATTAGCTGTGATAAAAATCAGTAAAATCTACTCTGGGTGTAGGCAGATAAAAGATTTCAGGCCTGATAGCTGGTATCAGGCTTGATAGCTACGTTTCAGTCCTGTTTTGTTTAAAGACATTTTAGTTGCAGGCATTCATGCTGCTTTTAAAATCTTTCATTTGTATAAAATACAACAGAGGCTTAGCACAAAAGACTGACTTGGAGAAAGAGTGTCATCTTTGAAATGTTATAAGAGATACCAGGTCCTACTGTTTCAGCAAGGTATATTTGTGTACGTATATACACGCACATATATGTGATATCTACATCATTAAAATGAAATCTTGTTTAATGTTTGCATAACTATGCAAAATCCAAGAAAGTCTTGAAAATTGTTTCTTTAAAAAAAAATCTCCAATGATTTATGTGACCCATTGGAGTGTTTTGACATGTAGTGTTGGTATCTGAAGCCACTATAATTGGAATATTACTTTGAAAAGGTTGGTAACTATGACACTTTGTGGATTCAGTCAAACTATAATTGGAGACTGAAGACACATTCACTTCAGGATTACTTTTTTATATTACCATTTATGTGAACCTTGAAACCATTTAAATGTATTTAACACAGGAATCTTCAGATCAGTATTGAAAGGTCATTAGGAACACTTTCTTGCATTTTGTGTAAATAAAAGGAGTTCTTAATGCATGTAACATATTTAAAAAAACTTGTTATTGAAGTGTATTATTTTCTTTAATCAAACATGATTCTGCCAGTCTTTATCAGAAGCTATTCATCGCTCCAGTTTTATTGGAGTGATAAACAAGGTATATGAAGCTAAACAGGTATGAGCAAATGATGGTTTCGAACAAGTAATAACAAGACCTTACTGTTAATTGTCTGGAGCATTACCGGTTTGGTTAGGTGCCGTACTTGCAGATATGTTTTGCAGATGCATAGTTTTTCTTTAATTACTTAATACTACAATTTTGCTGTCACTCCTAACAACTGGAAAAGTGTTTTTGTAATAGTTTCCGTAGTTTTAATTCTAATGATAGCTATTGAAATAACTAGGTCATCCTACAGATCTACTGAAACTGCAAGAATATTACTAATCTCGCAGAAAGTACTAGTTTGAGGTCCACCTTAAGCTAGTTGTGGGGCTTGATGTTTGAGGATGGGGGTAGCTTAACTGTTCCTCGTCAACAGATGGACCTTCATTCCCACTCTGATACCTTCACGTTGGAGTACTGGTGGGGCTGTGTGGTGTCTGAGCACCTCCAGCCCATCATACCACTGGTGGCAGGTTCCTGCGTGGCGTGTCATGTGTGGCTCCTCTGGGAACCTGGCTGCATGTTGATGCTCACTAGAAGGAGCTGCCTGTTTTTTCCACCATGGCATTACAGCTGCTTGTCCTGGCAAATACCAACCGGGAAGGAGGAGCGGGCGGGATTTCTTCTGCCTACTTTTAATGCTTCTGTGGTGACTGAGTCACCAGCTGATGGGCTAGCTGTGATGCTGCCATTAGAACATTCTATCTGATGTTCCTGTTATTCAAACTGCTGCTTTATATACTGTTGTGCTATATGGTGTGTTCTGATTTTATGGCTGAGGTAATGGATACAAGCCAAAGTTTCCTGTGTTTGTTACTGACGAGGGAATCTTATAACTCATCTTGGTGACATAGCAACGCTAGTAGTAAAATCTGTTCTCCTTAAATACTTCAGTTCTGTCACTTTTATTAATTCATTACTGCTGTAGTCTTGTACATCCTCAATTTTACATTCCTCTGATCTAGGAGTAGGTGTTTCTTTTTTTCAGATCACTGTAGTTTAATCTTGTTCGCTTCCTTATTGCTCTGATTACTCCATAGAAGTAGCTGTAATTTTTTTTTAATGCTACCGCTTCTGTTTCTATAGTTCTCATAGTAATTTTTTAAGCAAATGAAGTAATTTGGGCACAATCCTCTTAGAGCAAGGAGGGGCGTGCAAAGTAATGCTAATTCTGAAAACAAGTATGGACTACTGTACGCTGGTGTGCTGCTTGATAGATGGCCCAGGTGATAAGTGGATGCTATGGAAAATGACTTGTTTTCATTAGGCTGTCTCAAAAGCCGAGGTTAGATTGCATTATCCAACTCAGTCCTTTGGCTTCTTGAACATCATAGAGGTTTTTGTAGTCAAGCAGAGAATCGTACCAGGCTTAAAAGGGGCAAATACCCATTTTAACAACAGGTATGAAATCTTTGCATACCTTTGTCTGCCATAATCATAGTCAGCTGAGCATATTTTTGTATTTTTTTTCCTTTTGATGCATTAAATGTGTGATTGACTTTGCTCTGTTGTATCGACTTTGTTTTCCTTCCATCCTCCTGTTCCCAGCGAATTTTCAGATTTTGTTTTTGAGCTTGCAGGCTATGTGACTTGAAGAGTGGAAATCCTGTAAACAAACCTAATATTTGAGGGGTTTGTTATTTTCTTCACCTTCCAGGTTATAAATAACATAGCAATGTTATTTATATTATATATGTAATGAAAAAAATTTAAAAAGTTGTTGTCTCTCAGGTGAGATTTTAATGTTGACCCTTTTCTGTTGGCTTCAGTCTGTCTGAATTCATGAATCTCTGAAATAGATAGCTTTTTTTTTTGAAAGAGCTGGAAGCCCTTGCTGAAGTTCTGTCTGGTTAACTGCTCTGCTCTGCAGTTTTTAGTCATATTTTCAGATGAAGTTCTGTTGATACTGTAAGCGTATAACTCATCATACAAATGTGTAATAAACAAGCCCTCTCTGTGTTTTATTTCCTTACTTTTATTTATATCCCCAGGCTTTAATGTTTGACTCCACCTTGTAAGATTTTTCTGAATATGTTTTTGTCCTGGGGTAAGAACTATTTGAAACTAGGCCACTATGACAAAAATAAAGCTAGTCCTCTTTTCTAAAAGCTTACCTATCTTACATGTGTCCCACTTTAAATATTGTTACACAGTGTATGTGGGCCACACAGATGCAATAAAACCAGATCGAAGGGAAACAGAGCTCCTGCTGAGTTTTAATTGCTGGATTTATTGATAGTGTTTCATACCTCAATTTTTTGCTTATCCTCTTGACTTGTAGCTCCTTTTATTCTTGCTCTTAATGAGGAGGACTCATTGTTTAATTACTTTTTACACGGTAGTCTGGTCATTAAACAAACCTTTTCCCCTACATTGTTTTCTTCATTTAGATTTAGGATAAAGACCTGAGTTATCATTCTAAGCAGACTTCTGTATGCAGAAGTGTGCTGTGTGTGCCTTTACCTCCCAAGTAGGATTAGAAGATCTATTAAAACTCCATGTAAATGCGAAAGTTCCCCATTGTCATAGAATTCCTGCAGCAACCTGTAAGTCACGGCAAATTTAGGATTAATTATTCTCATACTCTGACTAAACTCAAGTGCATGCCAAACTTGCAAGTGTAATATGTTAACATCTTTCAACTTGTACTGTTTTAAAGCATTAAATGACTTCTTAAGATAAGTGTAAGATGATAAGAAAAACTTCGTACAGGTATTGCATCTCATGCAAATGCGTGGTGTCATTCTGGGTAGTAGACCTAACCATTTTCCTCAGTTTCCCACATGCGTTGGCTACGCACATCAGTCTTAAAGATGACAAAGCCCAAGCATGGGGTGGGCCTTGGCAAAGTTGGGAAGTGTCTTTTGGGTACACTTGCCATGCAGGTTATCAAAAACAAAATGAAGATGTTTTTCTGCTGTGTAGTTTGCTTCTCTGTGTGTGAGTCTGCATGTATGTGGCTTTTTTTGGTTTTGCAATTGTTTTGGGACTCAGTTTCCACTAGAATACTGTTGCTCGGCAGATGCTGCTCAGAGCTGCTTGACAAGTCAATAGGATGCCTACAGTAGGACTTAGGAATTTGAAACAGTTTAAATTGTTGGGTTAAAAATCACTTTATTCACCAAACAGTGAAGTCTGAGGCTGTAGCAGAAAAACACTGTTACGCTGTTTTAACCCACTTGGGAATTACTTGGACAGTGTTTAAACTGAAATATTCTCCGTTAGGTCAAACTCGGCATTTCTTTGTGTTGCTTATTAAAAAGAAGACTTCCCTAGTGGAAGTTCATAGGTGTGCTCTAAACACGGGTGAAGGTTCTTACATTTAAAAGATAAACAGTTCCTGGCTCTTACTTTCCTTCTCAAAGAGGGCTTTTGGGTTTCTACCAGTGAAAAGCCCAGTTCAAGGTCTGATGTGAAAAGCCTACCTGAAATTTCCCGTAGATACTCACAGCCCCTGACGATTACACATTTGTTAGCATGGGTACACAGTTGCTGTAACCTGATAAAAATTGGCACAACAGCTTAACAAGAATAGCGTCACCCCCCCTTATTGATCCAGGCCCCTCTCAGCAACCCCCTTTCCTGTATGGCAGGTCTTGATGTGCTGTAAGCAATTTAAGGAAGCTGATTTGATTAAAAACAAAGCTTTTATTTGGGAGGAAGGGGGCTGCGGAGGGAGGTCAGCTTAACCTTCAGCCAGGTCTGTCGTGGGACCTGCCATGGCACAGTGGTGCCGCTGCAGGTCCCAGCGCAAGACAGAGTGGGAGCAGGCAGGTGGATTTTTTTTTCTGACGCTCTGCACTGCTAGTGTCATTTACTACTAATTTAGAATAACATTTTCTTAAAAAAATACTGAAACGTGTAAATAGTGCTCCACTGCTGGCCTCTAAATTTAGTTCTCTCTGCTTTATGTAGTTTTTATGATCGGGGTTGTTCTTCTGTACTGATTATTTAGCTGTATTGTAAGAGCACAGCATGGAGGTATTCCTCATTTTGAAGCTTAGGTCTAATGTACTTGAGGTATCAGAACTTTTAAATGTAATATAATTCCCATTCTTCTGTTCTTCTAATTCTGATCAGCTAGTATCTTCCTTATAAAACTTTTTCCCTGTGGTTCTCTGCTTTGGCTATGCATTGTAAGAATAGATAACACTCAGGGTAAACGAAGGAGATCTTCAGAGTGGAGTGTTAGGTTTTTGCAGTTCAGTTCGGGATTATTGTCACCCAGGTAACCTGAAGCCTGTGTTGGTGGCTTTTGATGTAATGATTGGGCCTGTTCTGTAGAAGTGGTTCTTCCAGTTGAAAGGTGTGAGTAAAACGTGTGGCTGCTACTTTGGAAGCAATAAAGAAGCAGCATTATGTTTGTGGCGTTTTTCAGTTACACTCCTTGAAAATTTTTCTTAAATTATTACTTAAGGGAAAGGATTTCCCAAATTTTTCCTTAAAAAGGGTACTATAATTTCACTTTCTGCTAGGATTGTGGAAAAACATTGCTTCAAGTGTGAAAGAAAAACATACAGATTGGTAGCAGTAGAGAGTTTATTAGAGGAGGCTTTTTTTTTTCTTTGAGTTTCTGCATTGACTCTCTACATTATTTTTTGAAAAATACTTGTAAAGGTTTTGGGGGTTTTGTAAATGGCTGTATATATACTTGAGAAAATGTGCTGTAGGTTAATCCTGGGGGAATAAACCATCTTTTTATGCTTACTACATTCTTGCTTTCCACAATCACTTATCTTCTCTACAGTTGTGTTCTTCTGTTCGGACTAACAACTTTACCAATACACGTGCTTTTGTTATTCATAACTGGAGAAAATAAAGAGAACTGACATATTACTGTTATTGATGCACACGTGTCATTGCTCTGTTTTGTTTGTGGGGGAATTGTTTTAGTTGACCTTCACATTCCTTTGAAAGAAAGCAGGTTAATAAGCAGTTTACAAAGAAACCTCTTTTATTGTAATGTCAGTAAATGATAGGTGAAAAAAACATGTGGTGTGTATGAGAATTTCACTCAATTTGGAGCTTAGTATGCATGTCTAACCACATATTAACATCCTTTTTGTGCCCTTAATTGTACGTTTCCTTCTAATGCCGTCTCCTGGAAGGTGGAACTGAAGCAAAATTAGGTCCATTTCAATAGAAATTAAGAATTTAGATTCAAATTACGCTAAAGTTTAGGGTAAAAGTTGAAGGGAGGTGATGAGTTAACTTTGAGGATGCTTACTGAGAGGTCTTCCCAGGCATAAGTGAGAGCACAGACATGTTGTGAGAAACATACTAAATGGCATGTGAAGGAGGCAGGGAAGAAACTCATTTGTCCTAATAATATCTGAGTAGATGTGGTGGCTGATAAAGATTTTTGACGTAATCTGAATGGAGATTTATTTTTAAATCATTTTTTATGCTTTCGAAATTCATTTTGTATTTAGTGAAATGACTTGGAGCTAACACATCTGCTCGTAACTTCTCTTAGAAGAACAGGAAAGGGATTGACAAACTGTATAGGCTTCGTAAAAGCATTAAAAAAAGAAGAAACAGAGTAAAATGTCAGCTCCTGCAAATCGTAATGGAAAATTAACTGTAAGGCTTAGTGTTTAAGAACATTTATATTCAGAGCAAAAATCCATCTGATCTGGTATCCTCCAGCTGTGGGATATTTAGCCAAAAAAACATAACAAAACAAGTGTAAGATGGTTCCTCCTAGTTTCTAACTTTCTGTAATTTCAGAATGTATTATATCTGTATCACTTTTTCTGAAAGCCCTTGCAGGGCAGTACCATGAATCTGTGGTCTTCTTTGCGCATGTTTACACTTTGGCATCTACAGCAGTCTTGTTCCTGTCAGTTTCCCAATTAAATTATGAAATACTATGGAAAATATTCTCTTTTGTTGTTTTGGGGGTTTTTTTTTGGTGTGTTGTTGTTGGGGAGCGTGGTGGTGGTGGTTGGTGGTTTTTTTCGTCTTTTTGTTTTGTTTTGTTTTTTTTAACTTTTTAAAATATGCTAGCTGATAGCATGAATAAGAAAGCTTTGTCTTTTGGCTGATTAGAGAGATGATAAATAATCCAGCCTGTGCCACTCATAATCCCATAGACCTTCACTTCATTGATTGTTGCTGAACTGAGGATTCCATGTCTGTTTAGTTGGTTCTCTCAAGGAAGCTATTCCGTGTTTCTGATCATCTTTGTTATCCTCCAAGACTCAAAATAATAATAATTATAAACAGTTTTCTAAATGGGAAACTTTTAAATGTTTGGTGACCATGGTGGTTTCTGTTCTGCTTGTTCTTTTCTGTTAGTTCTGTTGGCTTCCAAATATTTGAGCTGATATGTGAAGACAGCTCTGAAAACAATGACTAAAAAGACCTTTCTCAATGAGTTAGTCAGTTTAAATGGATACTAGTGCAATTGCAAATGTTTCTCTTGTCACTGTTTGCAAACCAGTGCATGTATCATGGGCTTAAACAGAAGGTTTCAACTTCATTTGATGCGCACTAACAATCACAATCAAACATAAGAAAGGTGATATAGATGGATATAGTGTGTCAAACATAATCTACGAGTGCCAAAGTCCCCACACTGCTTGATTAATGTGTGCACTGTTTAAAGTGTCGATGCTTTTCCAAAGGCTTGTTGTTTTTTACCTAATCTTAGCATTAGGCAGATCTTTGGACCCAAGGGGGATGAGATTCTTGCTAGCATCCTTTGAAGTTAGGAGTTAATGAAAGCACCATCAGTCCCAAGTGGCTTCAGAGTATATAAACTCAATCATCTTAATTTTCCGTTCCCAACAAGGGGAGGTCATAACTGGTTCTGCCAACAGTGCCCTGATGGGCACTGGTCCCTTAGAAGGTTGGAGCACTACTTCACATTTGGATAGTTACATTATTGTTTGCCCTTCTTCTGGAACACTTATGTGCATGCTGAACAGCATATTCATTTAGGGCTTCTATGATAACTTCTTTCCTTGTGAAAACAAATAACTTCCTATCCATTTTTGAAGTAGCTATTAATATACAAGGACAAGTTCCTTCTTACGCCATGTCACCTTGAAATCTTGAAAAGCGCCTGGTAAGAGATCTTGCCATGTGTGTTCTGGAAGTCTAGATATTCTGTCAACCACATCATCCTTCCCCATGTGCTACTTGGTTGCTAGGGAAGGGGGGGAAGAAATTTGTGAAGCGTTATATTTCATTATATTTATCTAGCTGTCTTCTGACTAGTATTTCTCATATCTTTAACCAATTTTTCTGATATAAAGTTAAAAATATTCTGCAGTTACCTTGATGTTTCTTTAGATCCCTTTTACAAAACAAACAAGAAGTAACTGATTTTGCCCCTTATATTCTTTCCAGAAAAAGAAAGTGTCCTTACTTCATTTATTTATTGTATAGTTTTTCCTTTTTTTCTTTAAGTACAGCCTAAGCAATTATTATGAAAAATTTGGACATATAGAATGTTAATCTGGAGTCGCAGGACTCAAAGTAATTCCTTTTCTGTGGCTTTTGAGTAAACATTTGGGATTAGCTCAAGATTTAAGGAATAAAAATTAGGTCCTTCACCTGCTTAGAAAACCATCTGTAACACTAGCTTTTGTATAATCTTCACCTTGATTTTTATTTTATTTTATTAGAACGGGGGGAGCAATGAATCCTTCTGCTGCCAAAAGGAGTTGGAAAAGGTGGGGTGGGAAAAAGGAGGAGGAAGTTGCATATTCAAATATCAAAAGCAACTTGGGGAGTATTTTAGAAAACGATGTTCCATTTAAAAACTGCTCTGTTGAAAACTTAGCATTCTTCTTCAAAGTGACTTGTAGAGTAAAATGGCTATAGTAGACAATGAAGTCACAAGTGATTGTCTTACCTTATAAGTGCCAATTTAAAGGTTTGTGATACTAACATTTTGACTGATCTGTGTGGTGTCTTGTAAACTGGAGCATGTGGATGATGCAACAGCATGGCTTGAATAGATGCTTATGTTCTCTGGTCTTGAATCTGTCGGTTGTCTCGCAATAAGTTCACTGTTAACAGTCCTTTTAAAACTTAGCTGAATACTTTGAGGCAGATGTTTTACGAACAGAATTGCATGAGTTTACAGTAGACTTAAATACTGGCTCTGTCAACTCTAAATACTTATTAATTATAATGTCTACTTGTTTATTGTCAAACTAGAGGCACCGTTTTTTGCTTTATGCTAGCTCCTTTACAGTCCTAATGAATGTAAAAAGCATTTCTATTTTATTTTCTTATAATCCGCAATTTACCTTGTTTCATTTGGGTATTAGCAAGGGAAATAGTGCAGTCTTTTGCAACATAATACATAGAGGTATAAAAAAAATAATAACGTGCATGTAAAAGTGCAAATAAGTATTTTGTATTAGAAGGGGATTAGAACAAACTTCTAAAGTATAAGTTTTAGTTGATGTATTTTCTTTCTTACTCAAGCTTGCATTAAGACCAAATATTTTTTGCTTCTAATGTTGCTTGCAGGTTCAATAAGCCTAATATTAAAATTTTCTTTTGACTTCAAATGAATGTAACACTTTTCTGTATAATAATTTTTTTCCAGTTTGTGAATGTGTAAAAGTAATCAGAACTTACAGGTTTACCTAGCCATGTAAAATTCTGATTAACGCTTGTGGAATGCTTAAGAGATCAAATATAAATGTAATAAATTAATGCCTCTTTCTCTGTAGGGTGCTGGTCAAGACAAACTTGGAATATATGTCAAGTCTGTTGTGAAAGGAGGTGCTGCAGATGTGGTTAGTAATATTCTTAAACATCAGAAGTTCAAAGGTAGAAAGATGCTTCGGAAATGTTTTTAAATCCTTTGTTTACTAGTATGTGTGAGTAATTGTTTTAATTTAGATCATCTTAGCATTGGTGTATGAATTTTCTTCTCTCTTGAATGTGCAATTAGGATGGTCGTCTGGCTGCAGGGGATCAGTTGCTCAGTGTGGATGGTCGAAGTTTGGTGGGCTTGTCCCAGGAAAGGTACGGAATGCTTTCCTTGAGGGTCTTTACATGAAGAAAATGCTAGAGTAATAATTTACTGAAAAGGGCTGAACCTTCTTCTTTTACGTGTTAGGCTTTGACTTGGCTTTTTATAACGGCCTATGAATAACCTTAGTAACACGTTCAACTGTTCGTGTAGTACTTTCTGTATATGATACGGATTATGCATATAGACGAGATTGTATTACACGTTTGGGCTTTAGTTTTGAGCAAACTTTATTTAGCTCTGATTTTAAATATTTTGGCTTCTTGCCTTTAAGTGCAGGAACTGGAAGCAGTACTTGCTTGTAGGTTTAATGTTTAAATTGTCTGTTTAACAAGCATATTTCCTAGTCATCTTCTAATTTTTTTTCAAAGTGACTTTAAGTATTAATCAGAAGAAGAGTGTTTTGTCAAGCAAAAGATTACTAAAACAAATGTGAAAAATTATGACATACGACCTGATAATAAGAAGAACTAAGTACTACAGTGCCTAATTTTATTTTGTTTTATTTGCTTTGGCTTTTATTGCAGGGCAGCAGAACTTATGACTAGGACAGGTTCTGTAGTAACGCTAGAAGTAGCAAAACAAGGAGCAATTTACCATGGCCTGGCAACCCTGCTTAATCAGCCATCCCCAATGATGCAAAGAGGTAAAAATGCTAATATTATTTATGTCGATAGCAGCTTTATAAGTGTTAGAATGCAGAAAACATTATAATGCACAGTAGCTTTCCAAATATTATCAAAATACTAAATCAGAGAAGAAACATAATCACACAGAAAAGAAGCATTTCTTTCCTTATCAGAAGTTAATCTGCTTTTAAATAGTGTTTGAAATTATGCTAGTCTAATCATTAATAAATACTTCGCATATGTACCTTTTAAAAAAATTAAATGATGCATTTAGACACAGTTCTGGTATGAAGTAATTTTTATTTTAACAGATGGAGTATAGTGAATACAAAGGGCATTAAACTTCAATGGCTTTTTATCCCTTTCATAAAAGCTTCTCTCCTCCTCTTGGAATATGACTTCCTTGTAACCAGAGAGTGTAGTGTAATTACTGAGAGAGAAATAAATAGAAACAGAAGTCTCTGGAACATGTTTTGCCATCGATTTTAATTTTTTATTATTATTATTTTAAAACTAAATGTATCTTCTTAAGTTTCTGTGTCTGATCATAAGAAGTTCTTTGATGTTTCTCCAATGTTACGTTTTATCATCCTACTTCAGTGAACTAACAAAAGACATACTTAAATCTTATGTAAAATAACATCGTAAAGGAAATAATTTTGTAAAGGAAGACCTTTTCTACACATAGGGTAGTACTACAGTATAGAAAAGAATGGGTTAAAAGAATAAATCCTTATTATCACAGTTTACACCACCATCCCAGATGCCATATGCCTCTGAGAGTCAGCAAGAGACTTCAGTAAAGCACATTTGGCTTTTCCAAATATTGTGGTACTTTTTCAAAAGCTCTTTTGAATCATACAAATCAAAGGAATCCTGTATAGTAGATAGAAGAGTGGGATTGTGTATCTGAAGAAGCAAAGATTTTAAAATCTAGCGCTTGCTTTACTGGGAAACTGCAAGGTAGCTCTGGTTTGAAAAAGAACCCGCGAGACAGTAGTTAATATAAGTGAAAGGGGGAAAATACATATCCAACTGTTACAGTTTTTGACCGCCGTGGCTCAGGTAAACCCCGACCAAAGAGTGAAGGATTTGAGCTGTATAACAACTCCACTCAAAATGGATCACCTGAGAGCCCTCAGCTGCCGTGGACCGAGTACAGTGAACCAAAGAAGCTGCCAGGGGATGACAGATTAATGAAGAACAGAGCCGATCATCGCTCCAGCCCCAATGTAGCAAGTAAGTAAGATTATCCTTCTTTTAAGGGTAGATGCCTCCTCCACTAGTTTTAGAGGCTGTTTGAATTCAAAAGGGAATGATTGTTTTTAAAAATGGTTTAAGTTTAGAATGCCAACGTAGTAGTTATGTTTGGAGCAAGCCTCTTGTTAGAACTATTTGAAGGAAAAATCATAGTTATTTTATGAATGTTTTTATTTTATTAAGTTATGTAAATTATTATTAACAGTCATGTAAATGCTTCCTTTAACTTTCCAACAGATCAGCCTCCAAGCCCCGGGGGAAAGAACGCTTATGCATCTGGAACTACCACCAAAATAACCTCAGTCTCTACTGGAAATCTTTGTACAGAGGTCAGAAGTGGCAAGCAAAATGCTGGCTATTAAACTTTCCTTAGCTATCAATAGCGTCAGTGTGCTTGAGTCAAACCAGTGTCTGACTTAACTATTTGAATGTAACGCTGGTGTGAGTGACTTGGTGGGGGTTTTTGCTTATTAAAGCTCATGAAAGATTGAGACAGCTTTGAGTGATTTTATTAAATCTTGTTCATGAAGTTATCCTTGTGATTTCTTAGGTTTGTATAATATTGCATACTTGTTTTCAGACCATAAAAACATGAGTCATAACCACAGTTATATTTGATACTAGGCAGCCCCTTTATCTCTTGTTCCATGCTCTTATGAGCCAAAAGAAAAAATTTGGAAAATGCACGTTTAGAGTGATACTCCGTACAGACCTGTGTGACTAAAAAATTCCACCCTATGTTCTTTCTACATTTTTCAGGAACAGACTCCTCCCCCACGACCTGAAGCTTATCCCATCCCAACACAGACCTATACTAGAGAATATTTCACATTCCCAGCTTCAAAGTCCCAGGATCGAATGGGTCCACCTCAGAGTCAGTGGCCAAATTATGAAGAAAAACCACAGGTCCAGGCAGAAAGCAATCATTCGATCAATTCTACAATGCAGGTGAGAAGTAATTTCTTTCAATAGAAGGAAAAAAAAAAAAAAACCCAAAACAAAAACCCCAAACAACCAGAAAGAAACTGCTTGCTTTCCACTCCCAGACTGTGGGAGACATTTTTGCAAAACAGTCAACTCTATAATCTCTGAGCTGTTGACGACAAACTATACCATGGGGAGAGGGAACAACTGTACTTTTGCCAAGATTGGCTTGGGTTCAGAAACACTACTCTTTTTTTTTTTTTTTTTTTTTTTCTTTCGTTCCTGCCTACCTCCATAGAATTTATATTATCGTGTTCTGCAGATCTCTTGTCTGGGATGTTTTAATCCCCCATTAGAGGTAATGGGGTGTAGATGGTAGTAGGGTTTGTCTTAAAAAAGATTTTGTGATTTTTCTGAAAAGCAAACTAAATCTTTCACCCTTCCAAGAAGGTTTACATGGAAAAGTCTCTGCCTGTGGGTTGCACTGTTCAAGTGACAAAGTGAAGTATTAAAAATGAAATAAAACAGTACTTTGAGGCCTATCCAAGGTCTTCACTGAAACACATTCCCTGCTCTTGCTTAAAAAAAATAATAATAAATTCAAGTTGAATCTGTTACCAAAGTGCAGATATTTCTTGTCCTGAAATGAATTTACATCCACTGTACCGTTATAAATTAGAAAATAATGTTGTTCTGCTCTTTGTAAATGAGGACTTCACTCAAATCCATGCAGGAAATTAAATCTAGATCTACCAAATCCAGTCATTGGATCATCTTTTTCTCTAATCCACCAGAGACTTAAAAATATAGAGAGAAAACTTTTTTTTATATTTATTGATTTGTGATAAAAGCGGAGAGTTACACCAGCCTCAGTATGTTTTACTTTTGGAAATGCAGTGTCATGTAAATTATCTTGAAATCATGTCACAGAAGCAAAGTAAGGATTGATTAGTCACACATGTATTGGCAAGTGAGTTCTGTAAAAAGTCAATTGGATAAAAGCTTAGTGCTTTTTTTTCATTATTATAGATATTAAATCCTAATTATTTCAGCTGTTAAGAAAACAGATGTTATTCCCAAAGTAGGATGGTAATTTTGAAGGGGAATGCTGCAAATTAAATGACTCTGGCAAAGTTATGGAAATACTTTGCTGAATTTCTGTGCTTAACCCCTTCACGTTTCGTGATTTCATCTCGCCTAATCTTAACTGCATAGTTTACATCTAGGCTTTCTCTGTCAGTGGTGGGACAGGGGGAGGCTGGTACCTCCGGAGAACGGTTCCTATCCATTTGTCTTAATGGGATGAATTGCTGCCTGGACTTGCATCTCTCCCCTGCTTAAGACAAGCTTAAGTGAGTAGCTTAGATGAGGTGGTTAAAACTGGTGAGATGAACCCCATCTGTTGAAGTTGTTGACAGATACTGAATCTGAGCTGTCGTCTTACGGCTGAATGCAGTGCAGGAAAGCATTTTCATCAAGCAAAGGGCTAGAAACTTTAGCTCCTTACAAGCGTTGAAAGTGTACACAATTTTTCCCCACCATACAGTAGTTCTTTTATGTTGAAAATTACGGGAAAATAGACTTTTAAAAAAAAATAATAAATATATCCTTTTAATCCTTACAGCGAGAACTGGGCTTGTAAAAAAAAAAAAAAAGCTGTCATAAGCTACTGACTGACATGAAATGCCTGTTTTCTGTTATGAAGGCATTAGCAAAGTGTTTGGCTAGGTGCATCTTTACAGCAAATCTAACACAAATAGCTGTGTGTTCAGCTCTGCTGGACTAATAGAGCAGAAAAAATACACTTGTTCATCTCAAAGAAGGCATTCTTTGGAGGTCATGGATAAGGTCACTGATGGAGGAAAAAGAAAAGGAGTTTGCTTTGTTAGTCTTCTCTCAGTTGTTGATAATTGGTACGTTATGTGTTCAGGGCTTAGTAGTTCCTAACATTCAGAGTATGAATATTTGCTTCAAGAAAATCATTAATAGATTTGATAAGCCTAACTTATGGTCCAGGATTCCTTTTCAGGAGGTTGTATAGTGCAATAAGACCCCGAGCTTGTATAAAAAAAAAAAAAACAGACTTGGTTTTCGATGCGCTAAAAAAGTGGCAAAAGCGCAGACCAATACACCCCTGCCCCAAAAGCAGGTAGAATGAGACCTCTCTGCCCACATTCCATACCCGTGAATGGTGCTGTAGTAATGGGAGCTTCCCGCGGGTCATCTCGCCTGTTAATGGAGGAGGGTGGGCAGAGGCTGCTTCCTCTCTCCCTCAGCAGCTTTTCTGTTTGCCTTCCCAATAGGAAAAATATTCAATTGAGCCAGCTGAAGCCTGAATGGCAGAGCTGGTATGCCCGAGCTGCTGTTCTGAGCTGCCAGGACTCTCGTGCTCACATGTGGGGGAGGGCGGGTGTCAGGGATAGTCCTGAGAAATCGCATGAGATGGGGGAGGTTTTTCAGCTGAAACTCCATTTTGTGTTCATCCTTCCTCCCAGTCCAGCTTTCCAGGCACTTCAGAGGTTGCAAAGTCTTCCATCGCTAGAATGAGTGAAAAAGACAGAGAAGAATATCTTATTGTTAGTTTTGGGAAACTTACTGGGCATGGAAATGCTGAAATTCACTAAAAGTAATTACCTTCAGTAATAAGAATGCCATTTGCGAGCCTTTTTCAAATATGTTGTAATATAGATGGACTATGAAATACATGCCTTGTTTAATTTTTTCCAGCGTGTCGCTCGTTCCCAGGAAGAACTCCGAGATAAAGTTTTCCAGCCAGAGAGGAATCGTTTGGAAGTTGTTATACGGAAGGACGTAGAGTACATTGATCGGAAGTCAGACAGTGATCAGTGGATGAATTCATCTGTGGATTCTAGTACATCTAGCCAAGAACACCTGAACCATTCATCCAAACCGGTCTCGCCTGGTTCTTGTTTAACTAAAAGTGGACCTGGCCGTTGGAAAACTCCAGCTACTAGCCAGACGACTCCAGTGGCCATTTCCCAGCCCATCAGAACAGATCTTCCCCCTCCACCGCCACCTCCTCCAGTGCATTATGCAGCCGAATTTGATGAACTACAAATGGATTTGCCTCTGCCTCCGCCTCCTCCTCCAAATCAGATAGGAGCCCAAGCATCCTCCCAGGTAGCTGCTGCTGAGCGTAAAAAAAGAGAAGAGCATCAGAGGTGGTATGAAAAGGAAAAGGCACGTTTGGAAGAAGAACGAGAAAGGAAACGTCGCGAGCAGGAGAGAAAACTGGGCCAAATGCGTTCTCAGCCACTAATTCCTGCTCAGCCCGTGGTTCCTCCTGTTTCCCTTCAACAAGTGAAATCAGAAAAACCTTCAACTTTGCAGAGGTCTCAAGAAACAGTTATTCGAGAGTTGCAGCCCCAACAGCAGCCTCGGACTATTGAACGGAGAGATCTGCAGTACATTACTATCAGCAAGGAAGAACTGTCCTCTAGTGACAGCCTCTCTCCAGATCCCTGGAAACGGGATGCAAAGGAGAAACTGGAGAAGCAGCAACAGATGCACATTGTGGACATGCTGAGCAAAGAGATTCAGGAACTTCAGAACAAGCCTGATCGTACAGCGGAAGAAAATGACCGTCTCCGCAAACTCATGCTTGAGTGGCAGTTCCAAAAGCGACTTCAAGAATCAAAGCAAAAGGATGAAGATGATGATGAAGAGGAGGATGATGATGTGGATACTATGCTCATCATGCAGCGACTGGAGGCAGAAAGAAGAGCGAGGGTAAAAGGGGATAATCCTTTCTAGACAAAAAGTATTATAAATATCTATCTTGGTGGGTTCTCTGGCTTTGTCTGAGTATTTAGATACTCTTATAGGGTAAACGAGGATGAAGCTTTCTTAAATACCTTGAATTTTAAAATTGCTAACTTACAGTGGCATCGCCCATGAAGTGTTGTGTTATGAAGGTATCGCAGCTACCTACTATAGAATCTAAGGTGGCAGTCAAATTTACTTTTCTGGTTGTGGGGAAAGAAATTCCCTTTGGATAAAGGGATTTTGCCGTGTACCTGGAGTAGGATTAGAAGGTTAAATATAACAGGAATTTGCTTACAGGAAGGTAAGCGAAAAAGTTTGAAATTATGAAAGTTTCTAGAAGAATCAGCAACAAAAGTAGTGTGATTTTATTTTTTATTTTTTTTCCCCCCCTTTCCCTCCCCCCCCAAATACATTTACCTCTATGAGTTCTTATTTGTAGTCTCGGACCTGAACACAGACACTGAATGCATACTGTTTCCAGGGAACAGTGACCTGAACTGAGATTCCACCTTGCCGGTCTGCTCCGAGTGACGGCCAGGGTATAAGGCAGCTGCTACCTCTGCCTTTACCACCACCTCAGTGGTGACCCCAGCATTGCTGGGGGGAAAAATTAGGTTGAGCCATGTGGGTTTGGGTGTTGTAACAACTGATACACCCGGTCTAGGGCTCCAGCTCATACGTACCTGGATTTTGCATGGTGTTCAGTTTAATCAGTATCTGACACGGTTTGCGAACCTTAGCTTCAGTACTGTGAAAGCTCGTAATATATGTAATAAGATAATACAATTGAATAGTATGATGAAGTTTTTATCACTCTGCTGGTGGCTGTTGTCTCTCACAAACTGTTAAATATCTCATTACTGAGACACAATTTCTATAGGAAAATTTATTTTTCTTTTCTGAATAATAGCACAAATACTGAAGTTACATACCAACAGCTATGCTTTGACAGGCTTAAAAACTAGCTCTGTAGTATGCTGAGTGTATTCTGTTTATCTTGAAAGTTTGACTTAATTCTGTGGTAAGCAATTTTTAATTCTTGAGAAGTGTTTGGACATGCTTGTTTTGACGTTCAGAAATAGCTATCAGCTTGAGTAGTATTTGAGCTCAGGCTTGTTTTGTCAGCTTGGTTTCCTAAACTTACTCTTCTTGTGTTTGCTGCAGTCTGCATTGCTTTCCTTTTTTTCTTGTGGCTAACTTTATTACTGTGTAAAACAATAGATACCTCAGACTTGGAAAGTGAAGAAAGGAAAAGCTAAATATATCTTTGGCAAACAGGTTGCGTTTAAAGCCCAGCATCTCTAACATGTAATTTGTAGCACGCAGGCAGTTACCTATGGGTATAAAAAAATCCATGTAAAACTAGCGTTTTAACAAATAGTGTTTTTAAAATTTTACTGTAGCAAGGCTAAAAACACCATGTGTCATTAACAGAAAGCCAGTTGCATCGCATAACATTGTATCAGTCTTCTCTGTAAGTGCTGGATTTGAAATACTACTTGCGCATAAAGTACATCCAGCATTTTGGAACACTTGGAAACTAAAAAACAGCAGTTGTCTTGAACTGAACTAACGTTTGCATTTTGGTTACGTTTCACTGTCTATACTGCTAGAGATGGCCTAAGTAGCATCTCTGGAGAAATACTGCCGTTTTGAATGAGTCAAACCAATACTGATAAAAACTCTGGATTATTTGATTGTTTTCGTTTTTGTATTTCAGGATTATGTCAGTTCAGTTCCTCGTTCTAAAACAGCTGACTTAACAAATAAAAGAAAATGCTTTTGAAATAGCACAAGTCTAACCTATCTTTATTTTCACTGTGCATCTTTCTTTTTTTCCCCTTTCTTACTACCTGCAGCAGACTGCTGTGCCAGCAATCTCTGTTCTAGATTTGGTATGTTTGTTTCTTTCTCTTTCCTGTTTCAATTCCTGATATTGTTAATAACCACCCTCTGTGCTGTGGATGATGATGATTTGGCCTCTTCGGGTGTTAAAAAATCATTGTGATATAATAAGTAGTAAGTTAACTGTAAGCATGCATTTGAATGTTTCCAGATGTGGTGACTCCTTTCCTCGTGTTTCCTTTCTTTTAGATGTTGTGCTCTGCTTGCAGGCTTGGTTTGTTTGTTGCAGCCGTGGTCTAACGTAAAACTGTGTATTGATGTTTTGTGCAATCGTGTTTATAAAATCTTACTAATAACTTTGAATGAACAGGCTGTGAGGTAAGATTTCCTCGCTTCCCTTCCCCACTCCTACAGGTTTTAGAAGAGCTCTAGTAACACCATTCCTTTCCAATTTGAAGTGAAATTGTCCTGAGAGCCTAGTAATACAGCATACAGTTTTAAGCACGTGCTGAAACCCTGTTGTTTACAGGTGTTACAACTTTCTCATTAAAGAAAAACTGGCTGGTAAACTCGGAAATTACTTCTGAACTAATATTTCCAAGTAGGTCACATAAACATGCAATTATTAAGTTACTATATAATTTCAATTTCAATTGGTTAATACCATTCTCTTGTATCTAAAACATGACAGGCTTTCAAACTGGAGCAGTAATTGCTATGACTCCAGCTAATTCTGTATTTTATTGCTCTCATTGGAAATGGGTACATGGAAAAAGAGTTCTGTAGTCTCCCAGAGAAAAAAATATATCCCCTTCAAAGTGTATTTCTATGTAACTAATATACCAATTTGAAAGAAAGGTAATGCTTGCAAGTTCTGTTAGTGTAGTAATTTGTGCTGCTGGAAAAAAATGTAAACATGCATGTTCAAAATATGGATTTGGATCTTCAGCGCTGCTTTATTTAAAAAAAAAAAATCCATCTTTTAAAATGCCTACTTCAGATAAGTTAGTAGGTCTGTCTAAGGTGTTGAGTGTTTTTTGTATCTGTGTGGTACATGAGTGTTAAGCAGTTGACAGCAGCGAAACAAGTGAAGCGTGTCAGCTTTCTGAATTAATGGACAGGCCAGGAGTCATGGATTTTTCAGACTTAGTATCTATCAATATTTTTTCTTATTACTTGGTCCCCAGAGCTGCGACTGGATAGATAAAGTACTTTGCCAAGCAGGCTGTAAACTTCAGGATCTTTCTGCGACAGGAGGTTGTGAAGGCAGACTGTATCATCAGCTTTGAAAATGGATTAGACAAATTCATAGACATCACGCCTGTGAACAGCCACTCAAAGGCTTACAGGAGGCTGTAGCAGCTGACATCTCTAGTACCGTGCTGAATGCTGGGGAGATACTACAAGAAATGGCCAGGCTTACGTGCAACTCTTCCTGCCGTGGTCAGAGACAGACTACTAGATGGATCTATGGCCAGAATCAGTTGGGGATTTATTATGTTCATAAATTTGGCTTTCAGTAAAGCAAGCAAGCTAATTCTGAAATAGATAATGCTGAACACTATACCCAGCGAATACTTCTTTTTCCTAATTTCATCATTTTCATACTGTTCACATGACTTTCTGGGCATATTTGCATTTATCCTATGCCACTTCATGTACCCAAGTAATTACTTCTTTGTTTCTAGAAAAAAAAATACACTTTCAAATGCTTAGTGCTTTTTATGTATGTCTAACATGAACATTGGTGATAGCTGTTCTGCTAATTACAAGGAATTGAAAAGTGATGAATAGTTAGTGCATGAATTGTCAACTTGGCTAGTGTTTGTCTTTTTAAATTCCCCGGGCCACTGATCTGACCCAGCTTTAGCTGTCATAAATAAATAGGTATAAATTTAAAGTTCTTCTGGAACGTCTTTTAAAGCGTTCTAGGCAGTGCTTGGGGAAATGAATTTTGCCTGGAATCTGAGACTTTCTGGGTGCCTGCCAGTCCTAGGAATGTCTTAACATTTCTGATACAGATCAGCCCATCGGCTCCTTTGCCAGGCGCAATGCCTCAGAAGAAAGGTGGCCTTTTTCCCCCTCCTAGGTAGGAATAGCGCTGCAAGCGCATGTTGGCGATAGGGGGACAGAGATGTGCGGCTAAGCGAACTGTCTAGAGCTGGGACAAAGCAGGGGGAAAGAACTGGTGCTTTGTGCTTAGCTGCTTCTCGTGGTTACTGCTGGGAGAATGCTCTCCTCCGTCACTCTGGCTGTACAGATCAGCTGTTTCTGCCTGTTGCAATATAAACACGTGCTGCTTTGGAGAAACCCTGGAAGTACAGTAGATCATGTCGCAACACGACTTTTAAATTAGAGAAAAACTAATTGGGATAGAGAGGTATTGAATCTAAATATTCAAGCTGGGAATCTGACAGCCCTCTTACTAGAAATGGGATGTGAAGCTAATCTTCCTTAGCGTCTTGAAAATGTGGGATGAAGTTTGAATTGGGTAGTGTTCTCTGCACAAATGCCTGCAAGCGTTCTGGCATGCCTCGCCTCGCTATCCCACTGCGCCCTGCCCTGGTCTGGGAATGCTCCAAAGGAGAAACTAGTTACTAATCATAAAGAAATGAAATGTCACTCTCTCGATAGTTATTCTATTTCTGCTTGTGCTTTACATATAATTTTTACTAGGTATTTATGTTTAGAATAGCCTCTGACCTGGATACTTGTTGTCTTCGCAATTATTATGGTTCAGATGCTGACAACAGTTCCCAGGTGGGCACCCTGCCCAGTTTTCCCTCCTTGCTTTAGTTAAGCTCACAAGAAAATAAAACAAATCAGTCCTAATCATTAACAAATCATCCTAATCAAACAAATCATTCCCTTTAATTTATTTGAAAATATTTTCTTGTTTAAGTGCGTTTGAATAGGAATATTTGCTACTAAGGAGAAAGGCATCCATACCGTAACCTGGGATCAGTAACTGCCACGTGCAGAGTTTTTCTCTAAATGCAGTTGGGACACAGTCAAGGAGTTTTCCTGTATTTTTTTCACTGTGCAGTTTTTGTCCTTCCCCCCCCCACACCCCACACCCCCCTGTTTTTTTTTTTTCTTGGAAGGAAATTACTTCTCTTCTACAACTCTTTTGAATAACTAGCTGTCTTTCCTTTTGACAGCAATATTATCTCCTTTGCTAAAATAATGTCTTTATAAGAACTAAGACAAGAAAAGGTCTTCATCCAAGCAGGGAGTTGGTTAAGTACTTTATTCCGTGCTCTACCATATATACTGAATTTCATCCCTACCTTTATGTCGTCTTCAGTTAGGAATTACAAAAATTTTAGCCCTAAATAAGGGGAATTTACTTGGAGGTAGCATCCTGTAGTATACATTTGCAAAATTACTGCCTAAATTAAATTAATTAATTTTTGTTCTTTACCTTTCATGCTCAAAAATGGTGGTTTTTAACACTTCAAATGAGAGGTGTTTTCACTGCAGGTAGTCTCTATAGCTGCTTGAAGATGTAGAAGGCAAATCTTTTCAAAATTGCCTGTTGTACAAGATCATAAGATACCCATAACACAAATAGTACATGAACAGTGGGGGGAAATCATTACCAGAAAATTAGCCCCCCCAAAAAAAGTTTGGTTTTAGAATTGACTAGAAAATTGATTAAAAAACCTAATCCGCTTTAAAGCGTGTTTTCTGTTAATTAACTTGGGGGGAGAGAGACCTACATGAAGGTTGTCCTCACAAGGTCTATTAAAACTAAATTTCTCTTACTAGATCGTTATTGCTTTGTGTGTTAAGGGCCTTTCTCTGCAAGTGAAACTGGATTGTAAAAACAAATCTAGGGGCAGAGAAGTTTCCGTGTTACATGCAGCAAGATCCAGTGACTTACTGATTTTTACCAATCAGTGTAAAGATTTGGGGGGCAGGCGGGGAGGGGAAACACTTTAAAACACATGCTGCAGTAAGAAATAACACAGCATGTAGTCCAGTTAATTTCTACTTGTGAATATTATTGTGCCAGTGAATATTCCTGTCCATCAAGGGCGTACATACTGTTAGCTTCAGAGAATTGTGCAAACTGTGGATTGTTCCTCAGTTTTCTTATCTGTGCAGTGTTTACCATAAGCATATATAAAACAGGTATTGTCTGTTGGACATCAGTTGTTCATGTGAGTTGTTTAATCCCAGTAGTCAAAGATTTCTTTGCCTCACTCTGTTTTTTCCAAAACACATCTGTTGCAGATACAGTGGGAGATTTTATTTATCTCCCGAGACTCTTTGCAGACTTGCTCAATGAGCCTGTTACTTTAAATGGATTGACCCTTTGACTAATGAGTCATGATTTTTCCGGTGCTTAAATACTAATCCAAAATGAAAAACCAATTGGCTGCTGGAGCTGTGAACTATTGGTTCCAAGCATTTAATTTCACTTTACTGTACCTACGAGACTATGGTTGCTGAAGCTGTCTGGAATGTGAGTCACCTCAGTCTTCTGCTAGGCATTCATATATGGCTGCTAAAAACGTCTCCCTGTGTGTTTTGTGCTTTTATGTATGTGGTTCTGTGCATCTTTTTTTTTTTTTCCCCCCCTCTTTTTTTTTCCTAAAGGGATTTTAGGGAAAACAATGTAACAAAGCATACTCTTAGCAGCTAGAAATTATATTGATTTATCTGTAGTATAGCATTTTCTATTGAATGAGTTATTTTTAGATGCAAATACTCGGGTTATATATCTTTTTTTTGATCCATCTTACCCATATGAGTGATGAAAAAATTAAAGATGCGTCTCTGTTAGTTACAGGATGAAGAACGCAGACGGCAGCAACAGTTGGAAGAAATGCGCAAACGAGAAGCAGAAGACAGGGCCCGGCAGGAAGAAGAGCGCCGACAGCAAGAGGAGGAGCGGACCAGAAGAGAGGCTGAAGAAAAGGTTGTGGTCTTCTGAGTGCTGCAGGGGTTCTTGCAGACCTCCCCGCTTTAGCCTGGCCAGTGACAGCTCGGTGTTGGGTCAGCAGGGGTTCAACACGCTAGCCCTACCGATAAGGGTCATGGCCCAAGGCTTCAGTTTATCCAATATAAAACAAAAAGTAATTAAACAAATAGTCCATTTGTGGTGGCTGGAGTTGACTGGTATTGCAGAAATAGTATTGTAGGTTTAACTGCTAAAGGTGAACCTTAGCAGTGGCAAGCGCTTGCGTTCAGAGCCTTTTCTGAAAGTTATGGCAGAAATTAGTTGCCTCCTGGTTTCCTTCAGCCCCCAACATGACTTGCCTACTTTCTTTATTAGAATGGCTGAGTTACTGGCGTTGGCTTTTGCTGTATCTCAGAGACGGCACTTAAGTATTTTTGCAGTAACTGTTTTATGCCAATACAGAGAGAGAGAGAAAAATACGAAATAGGGTGGAGTAGAGATGAGTACTTCATGTTGTCTTTTACGTTTGGACTATGGGAGGAAAGGAATTGTCTTCTAGAAAGGAAGTAAATGCAATCAAACAGATTCTAAAAATTCAGGCTCCTATGTTCCTTCAGAACATTATAGGTGAATTTGAGAAGCTTTGTTGTTCCAAACTGGAGGACAGAGCACGTCATTTGACTCTTGCCATGTTTAAGACCCTCTTCTTCCTAGGGAAAGAACAGTTACTTCTGTCCAGATTTTGAAGAATTGCCTGTTATTAACACTGACTTCAGAATGAAGAAAGAGGGCTAGCTTTCAATGTTGAGAGAAATTTCATCTCAGAAGATTGAGCAAATATATATTTTAAAAAAACCCTTTAGATATATTCACTTTGTTAATTTGTTTTGTTAAATTGTTTTCAAGCTTTGTTAGACTGTTTTCCGTAAGCAGTATGGGTCGATGAGCAGAAGACAGCTAAGCTGGGGGTGGTGATAGGTGAGAAGTGAGGAAGGTGTATCTGGACTGAGGGAAGTATTTAAAAATATACTGTAGAAAGTTTAAAAACAAACAAAAAGCAACCAAAAAAATCAGTCAAGGCTTTCTGAACTTCTCACAATGATGCAGACAAACAACATTTGGATCACGCACTTGAAAGGGTTTTCACTGACAGATCTTGACTGAGACAATCGTGCATCTGCCGACCAGAACTCAGTGCCATCTCACCACTACAGTGGTTTTAGAGAGTAGTACAAGGCGGAGAGTTTCATGTCTTTGCTCTAGATGAACAAGATCAGATTTATTTATTTAATTTTTTTTTAGGATAACTGACTCATGGTGTTGAGCAGATAAGATGGATTTTGTTAAAGATATGGATTAAAAACAGAAAGGATAGTTGTTCAAAATGTCATATATTCCCAACAGAAGTTATACCGTACTTAGACAAAAGGGGTTTTTGTAACATAGAGTTTCCAAATACACGTTTTCATTCATTATCAAACAAACTATTGAATAGACCCTTGTATTAATTTACAATGTGGCTTAGACAAGAGCTGAACAGATTAAATGCTATTTAGTTTAAAAACAGTAAAAATCTTTTAAACTGGAAAAACACACAGAAGATATTTCATGACCTTTTAAATGGTCAGTAGCCTCATATAAATATCATTAGCATATCTTTTTTTAATTTGTTTTTTAGAAAAGTTTTTTAAAAACAGTTATTTGATGTCTGTTTTAGAAAAGTTCTTTTTAATTTGATTTCTATGTGAAGGTAGTTTTCCTGGTATTTATACTAGAAGCTTTGTTAGGAGTCATTTATTCCAAGGTTCTGTTGATTAATTTACATTGTATAAGCATGCAGCAAAATTACAAAGTGCCTTTTTTTTAAGATGGTAGTTATTTTAGTTATTTCCTTCTCCCACAGATTCTTTACAGCTTTAGTAAATCTACCCCTTATTAACTGTGGTTACATTTTGAGTAATAAATGCTGGAATAGCCCTTAGTTCACACAGGCAGCTGCCTTAGTTACCAGAGCCAGTGGTAAATCTGGAAATAACAGCAACGCTGTGTTACAGGACGACTGCCATTTTTTGTCTTAGTAGTAAATATTCTTTGTATGAGTCCATATAGATGCCCTGCTCATTGCCACAAAAGGAGACAAAAAAGGATGTTTGTAGCTTGGTGCTGGAAAACTTAAGTCTGTCTTAGATTTAAACGTCTGTCTTTCTGACCACTGTGTTTCTGTTTCCTCTGGCCTTGCAGAGGCGTCAGGAAGAGGAGTATTACAGTCGATTAGAGGCCGAAAGGCGCAGGCAGCACGATGAAGCAGAACGAAGATTACTGGAACCTGACGAGCCTGGTCTGTACAGACCTCCGCTTCCACGGGAATATGAACTCCCATCCCCAACCCCTTCATCTAACGCTCCTCCTCCCCCACCTCAGCGAAACACCTCTTACCTCAAAACACAGGTCCTCTCCCCTGACACGATTTATACTGCCAAGTTTGTTGCATACAATGATGATGATGAGGAGGAGGAGGATTCCAATCTAGCAGGTCAGGATAAGTACTCCAGCACAAGAAAATCTTATGGTGACTTTCCTCCTGCCACCCCTAAGCCACAGCAGCCCTCCCGCCAGCCTCGCCCAGTTTCAGATGGCCTCTTTCTTTCCAACTCATTCCAGTCATCTCCAGTCAATGCCAACAGTACTGCTGCCAAAAAAAGCCAGCCCCCACCCCCTCCAAACAAACCGGGTTCCATCCATGCCAGCAGCTCTAAAGGTAGACACCATGAAATCAGTCATCTCTACAGAACTCTCCTCCTGTTCTCAACTCTGGTGCTGTAGATTGAATCACTTACTTTGTGATTTACTTTTTTCCCCACTTAATCGCTATTTTTCACTATGGTGATCTAACTCAAATTCTGATATTAATATGAATCCTCCAATTTTTAATTGTTTTGATTTCTCAAATTTCCTTGTTCCTTACCCAAACTCTTCAAAAGCAAAAATTCCGTCTTTCACACACTGAATCAGAAATGATTTTAACTGTTACACAGCCAATTCGAAGTACTGTTGGTTTTGGCTTTCACTCTGTATCTTTCAGTGATTTGTTTTGTATGACTGACCACTGGTTACTCAGGGCATCTGGAAATGCACCTTTCTTGAGCATAGGACACCTTTGCTAATGGGTTCATGGACAGAGCTTATCTTCTGCTTTCATTATTGGTACCAGGGTTCTCTCTTTTAATAGTGTGTGCAAATGGCTTTAAAAATTACCTTTGTAGACATAGTTCTTAAATATACAAGCAGCAAGAGACATACAGGACATGCAGTTAGTTTCATGTATTAGGCACCATTCTTTTACTTCTGGTTTGTACGGTGCAGTTTTCTTGCAAAGAGAGACAAAAGTCTAAATTTCATCTCAGTGCTTTTTGCCTTACTCCTTCCCTTCTACACCCTTGTATTTCTTTGTCTCCTCCTCATCTTGTTTCTTATAACTCCAAGTGGGCAGCCATAATGGAGTTTAATTTCAAGTAGAGCTCTAGCTGCTAGTAACGTCAGTACCATATTTTATCTGCAGAGTACTCGTTTAGCTACACTCATGAATTCAAAGCTAATTCAGTCCAAAGTTCCATGCTAAATTCTTTTAAAACTGCTGCCGTATAGGAGGAGTCTTACGTAGTTTACTCTTTAAGTATGTGTCTGTGTAAATCTCACTCTAATAAATTTGCGGTCCATTAATATAAGATTTTTTTTCTTTGAATAGCAGCATCTGCCAGTGCTTCTCCTACGTTTGTTTTCTTCTCCTGTATTTTTCTGAAGGCAGTGGTGGCCAGGACATTCTCCTAGTTTGTTCTTTTCACTTGTGCTTGAAGTCAACAAATATCTGACAAGCAACTCCAGCTGATCAGATCGTCCTTCTAAAATGCAAAGGGTAGCAAGTCACCTGAGATAGCAAGGGACTGTGTTTATGCTGGCTTCTAGCCAAATGGCTAACTTGTTTACTGGATTCAAGTCTCCGTGACAGATCTGGATGCCTACAATATGGTCTATCCCGTATCACCCTTTTGTCCACCTAATGAATTATGAAAATCACTTACTTTCTTGAATCAGAGGTGTGGTGTGCTCTGTTCACAGGGGGCCTATGAGGCTCAGAGTAGGTTCCACCTATCAGAAGCACTTCTAATCCAGCTGCAGTAGTGTATGAATCTGATTTAGGATATGTTTAAGGCCATACAGGTACATGATACTTTGAGCTTCCTGTCTGCGTCCTTTTCAATTCAGGCTCAAGTCATCATTTTCCACAAGGCATCCTTTCCTTTGCAGGGTGACTCAGCTTCTGCTACATTTGGACTGCTTCCAGGGCCGAAGAGAAGCTCTGCACAGCATTGCGTAGTTCTAATGTTGCTGAAGGGACAGTAGTTTAGCTCAGTTATAATTACTGTCCAACTGATACAGTTGGTGCTTAGCAGTTTCACTGTTTGGGGTCAGTACAGCACCCAAGTCGCATAAAAAGTATCCACTCTGATACTTGTTTAAAGGAAAAAAAACCCAAAACTGTTTGTTTATCCTGTTGTTGCCTGCGAGATCTCATGATGTAGTAGTCCCTATGGATCCTGCAAGCCCATCTGTCACTCCTGTCTGGCTCTGTTACAGGTTCTAAATCTTAAAGGAAGGTGAGGGAAGGCTTTAGCTTTTCAGTGTGTCGTCGTTAGACTGGAGTGTAAGTAGACACACTGTACACTACCTCCTATGTGCTACCATTACAATGCAAATAATTCCATTATGCCTGTGTACCATGATGTGAGCCCACTGATAAACCTGCAACCAGTGAACCCAAATCACAGTTTTGACTCGAGCTTTTGAGCACCTTGTATCACATAGTTAAATGAGTTAAAATAAGATTAAAGACAGACAGGAAATGTATGGAAAAGATTCTCTTTAAACACTGTGACTGTCTATGTTGTCAGCTTGCTTTTAGGAATATTCTGAAACGTCAGGCTTCTGACATGAAACTTTTGTAGTGTATATCTCTGTTGATTTTTTTCTTCTTTCAAAGGACTTTCTTTTTCTAGAAATTCTTATTTGAAACTGACTACAATAGAGTGTAAAATGTGCCTTTCATCACAACACGTAGGCTTCCAAAGGCCCCTGCTTCCCTTCGTTATTTGGCGCTTTGCAGGCTGTACATGTAATGAATTAAGTAACTGTAGAACCATCTCTCAGTGGTTGTCACCACCACTCTTCCTGCCTCCCATCATCCACAACCCAGAATGCCATTTCATATGTAATCGCATTTCCCAATCCTGCTTTCTGTTAATTTTAATGGAAAATTAATCTCAGGAAAGTGAAATGTTCAGTGATATTTTTCACGTATGCGCGTTTGTTTTTCCTGGAAAACAATCAGAAGGACAATCTACAAAGATTTGGTTAGGGTTTTGGTAACAATTAAGGAATATTGTAGTATGATGCTTCGCCTTTAATAACCTAATTCATAAACCATACAACTAATTCTGAATACTCTTATTTCATAATTTTCAAAATAGCCATGAGAACAGGTTAACTTCACCTGATTGCTCAAGCTTCTATGAAGACTGCCTGCGTAACGTACAAAGCCGTTTGCACAAAATGCAGAATTCACCGTGCAGTTTACCATCTCCCATCTCGCTGACTCTGTTACATTACTGTCCTTTACAGCTCTCTTCTGTTCTCAATGTTAACTCTAGTAAACCACGCTTCTGCAAATTTTGCTCTCCTACCTTCTTCCACTGGGTTCTCTTAAGACCATTGGGTCTGTCAACTAACCAAGAAAAAAAGCCAACACCCAAATCAAAGCTGCTGTCCTAAAGCAGGTGGAAGTGCGAGCCACGGCATGTGGACGCAGACTTCCCAGAGCAGGGGAGGTGGTACTTGTATGTGCCTGTAAGACGCGTGTCGGAAAGGAAAAACAAATCTTCATGTGCCTAGCAAACCAAGTATGATTTGGTCTGCTGCAAATTTTTGGAGGAAAAAATTTAGCCTGCAACACGTGAGCGAAATTTGCTTGTGTGTTCCAGCCTCATGTGTCTGTTATTGAATATTTATGAGAAATTACATATACCAGTGGAAGAAGCAAACATTTCCTTCTATAGCAAAGAAGGTTCACAAGACATAACGTGTACAATATCGAGACCCGAACTGTCTGAAGACAAATCTGAGTATTGTGCTGACACTTACTTTTACTCTTTTCCTGACAGTTAATAAGATAATATGGTCTTAAATATAGATTAAATTATTGAACTTTTTGATTGGAAAGAAAAGGTTTTGTCTTGTGGCCTTTAGAAAGAATTAATATAATGTATGAAACCTGTGTGTTACATCAACTTAAACTAAAGGTGCAGTGCTGCAAGATACTTGCTTGAAATTTTAAGGGGGGGAGCATTTTCTGAGTGATACTGTTTACTTAATGAGACTAAACAGACAAAAATTCTGACTCTGCTGAATTGCAAAGATGGTATATACTAATCTTAGCTTACTTTTAGCCTCCTAAAGAGAGCAGCTGCAGCTAACTTACTCCCTGTGGAGCTCGTTACAGGATAACGGAGTGTGTTGCTCTTTTCTGTCAGTCTCCTTGAACAACTTCTAATGTCTGTCTTACAGTAAGCCATAATAAGATAAAGACCATGATTTGATATGTGCTGGGTAATCTAAACAAAACGTGTTCTGACTCAAAATTAGGAATAAAAAAAAATTACAGCTGTTTTGACAGGAGGTGGAATTTGGTAGTACTGGTTTTAAATAGTCTACAGGTCAGATGACCCTCTAAATTTATTTCTGATTCTAGTTTGAGATTACCTCTTGAAAGAAGCACTGCACCTTTTTGAAGAAATACAATAGAAAACTTTTGTGTTGTAACTGCTATCCTTCAACTTACTTCTTCTTTTGCATAAGGAATAAATTCGTACACTGGATCTGGAGGAGCAGCTGTTGGAGCCCATGAAGTTTATCGGGATCCAAGAGACAAAAGATCTAAAAGGTGACGTGCAGGAGCCCATTAACTTTTATACACCTGACTCGGCTAACTTCTGCAGTATTTTCCGTTGGTGTTGTAATTCTGTGGGCTATTCAAGAGTTCTGCCGTTGGTTCTGGAGTATCTTGGATTACTATAAAATACAACTAAGTTCTCCACAAGTCTTTAGGGGATCTGAAGTACTAATTCACAGCAGGAAATTTCAGTGCTACAACTGAATACTCAGTAAATCATTGCAAATTAACAACTTTGACTGTTTTAGGTGTACTTATAAATCTGAACAATACCTCTCAAGTGGGATTCTTACCAAATTTGTAATAAGCGTAAATAATACAGGCTGTATCTTACATGTGAGTGGCAAGCTTTACTGTGTAGTGTACTGGAGATGTGGCTGGGCTTGGCTAGGGTTCTGTAGAAGCTGTTAGGCCAGTTCCTACGTTTCAAAATGTAGTTAATGTTTCAGTGGAACATGCAGAGCAGAGACCTCCTGGAGCTAAAAGTCATCTTCCGATCAAGATATTGAAGAATATATTAAAGCTTCATTATATAAGGGTTAATCACATATGTAAGATATTGTTACAGCTACAGCTAAGAATGGTTTGAGATCTTCACTGCCATGGTCAGAAACACATAACACACAAATTGGTTTGCTACAAGGGTAAGAGATAAGTGCAAGAGCTTAGCCAACAGTGGCTCTTGGAAGCTTTGCCAGCATAGAATGAAATACAGAGGTGTTGCAGCCGCTACAGCATACCTCAGTACCGGTAGTTTTATTTACAAGACACAAAAGCTTTGTATTCCAGTGCTTTTTCCTAGACACGGAAAGGCCTGCTGATTTAGCCACAACAGCAATGCTGTGCTAACACAGACAGAACCTTAGTTTACACCTGCACTTCACTTTAAAAACTTGCAAGCAGTTTCATTCATGTTAACGTGCCAGAGATGGCTCATGAGCCACTAATTTGACAAAGTGATAGCACAGTGTCAGAATTAAAGGTGTATTTGGGAACAAAACCTTGCAGAACGCTAAACGGAGAATCTTCTGTAGTCAAAAAAGCTTTCAGCCAGTACATGTCACTGAGAATTATTATATTTAAGGATATTGTAGATAAGATTTATAACAAAGACTTTTTTTTTCCCCTTTCCAGTCAAGATACAGATTTACCTGGAGCACCAGAAAACCTGACGTTCAGGGAACGCCAGCGACTTTTTTCACAGGGTCAGGATGTATCCAATAAAGTAAAAGCTTCTAGGAAATTAATGGAACTGGAAAATGAGTTGAACACAAAATAAGATTAAAGCACCTTATCAGATGTAACTGAAGATCTCTAAATTGAGGGATTGAGATGGGGGGCACACTACTAATGAACAGAAAATGAATGTTTTCTGAAAGGAGTGACTTTGATTCCTCTAAGACTGTTAATTAAGATTTAGAGATGTTGCAATAGCAAGAAAACTGATTACTTTGCCAGGAGCTTGTGGTTTATACAATGAAAGCACTGTAAAATTTTAAAGATATGAATCACGTGAAGGTAACTTTTTTTTTTTTCCTGTTTTGGGGGTTAAGTTCTTGTGCACCAGACCAAGTAGCACTTGTCAAAGATAAGTTCTGTTTCCTGGTGTTTTACAGACACACTTTTGTTTTAGCTGCTGAGCAGAGAGAGTGAGAATAGCTTGAACTGCCTGAACTAAACTGTGCACTAGAAATTAGTATTTTAGGTTGTTTGATAAGAAGCCAATATCTGGGCCACCTTAAGTAAGACTTTATACACAAGTTTGACATACTGTATTGTGTTCATAGAATGATCAGCATATCAATACAGATCTTACCATTACTTAGTACTGGAATAACACGCATTCTGTAGGTAGAACTTTGGAATAAAAATATTTCTAGTTCTACGTATCTGTTGGGTCTAAAATGGTTGTCTACGAATGTATCTGTAGTTATGGAAAAGTCTGTACGTTGATGCATCCCTACTACATGTGCTTCAGACTTTCAAAAATGTGACAATAAAACCTTTGGATAATTGCTTTACTAAAAATTACATAAGCAATAGATAGTAGGCCACACTAGTGGCCCTTCATCAGCTAGGACCAAAATGTTTGTAACGTGTTAAAGGCGAGGAGTAATGAATGATTCCAGTTCCAAGGTGAGCAGAACAGATACCTTTGTTTTCTGAGAAAGGTAGATTAGAAGTTAGTAGGTAAGGAAAAGTATTGATAAGTCTGCTATTATCAGTTCAGCAATATCTTTTTTTTTTTTTCTTCTTTTTTTCTGTGGAGAAGCGAACTGGCACATTGGTGTGAAGCATCAGATACAATACGGCTGGCTGGGAGTGGGCATGTTAGTAAGGTCATGAACAGACCTGGTGTGCTGGCACCCAACCACCTCTGCTCCTGCTGAGGAGGCAGTGCTGGCGAGCCCTTCTTTCGTCTAGCGGGCTTTACTGGCATCCTGTTACTGTTGTACCGAAACCCTTTTTGGCAGTTCAAGCTATTTTTTCGCACTGTAATAGCCTTATTTAATTTTAAGTCGTTAATCTTTTTCCTCCCACTATCTCTTCAGCTGTGCATATGTGGCTGATGATGTTGGGAATAAGGACCTCATCAGAGTTTTTCTCATTGTGTGATGTTAAGACAATATATATTGTGATTCCAAGCAAATTTTCTATTTGACAAAGCCCTTTACTGGCTTTAGATGATTTTTTTTTTCCTGTATCATATTGTTCTCTTATAAATATATATTTAGGGAATTGTGCACACTTCCAAATACAAAGGGGTAGACTTTCACTGCCTTAGGAAAGAAATCACTTTTAATAAGAGTTGTATGATAAATAAATGCAAGTTAATGAAAATTGGAGTGTAAATATTTTTTACGTATTTCAGGTTTCTTATTTGAAAGTGTGCTTTTACCGTTTCACCTGTTAAATATGAAGTAGAAGATTAAACTGGTTCAAAGTGTTAATGAAGGATCTGCATGCTTGCTATGTCTGTTAATCAGGAAAAGCAAGCCTCTCCCAATTTATCTTGAGAACACTAGCAGCCTTACAGTGACAAATTTTTCTTAAGGAAAAAACTTATGCTGTGGCTGAATTACTGTTGCTGCTAGAATCTGAAAAAGGCTTAGCAAAAAAAAAATACCTATAACCTTCAGTCGAGTGGATTTGGCCGCTATTGGGCATTCGGGTCAAGTGTGAATATGTGTAAAAGTGCTTTTCATATTTGTCTGTGCATTATTATGAAAAACATCAAAACTGCTGTAGTTTCCCATTTCTACTGTATTTCACTTGCAACCTATTTTTAATAAAGTTTGTATTGTATTTAACTTTGCATTAAATGTTTTTTGTACTGTCTGTTATGTGATTCCGCATTCATAACAGTGCTATCATAAACCAAAGGGGCTCTTGTTAATATGTTTTGCCTTACCCGTCCTTTTGAAATATATTTACAAGCAAAGTCAGTGTATCTCATAATCAATAGATGAAAACCTCAAATTAATTTTACATGGAGAATCAACAAAGGAGACTGATTCTCATTGATCAGAGTCGAGAATTTTTTGGCCTAATGTTGTTCAATATCTGCAGCACTGACTTGAAAGAAGTGGAAGTTTTTACAGCTTACCCAGCAACTTATGAAATGGGAAGTATTGGTGGCGTCAATTACGCAGGCTTGTCATACTGTATTTATATCCTCCTCCGGTGCAAACTTGTATTTCTAACAGCAAAGAGGAACCTGGAATGCAGCTCCTTTTGGAAAAGTAAACAGTATTATAACCAGAGTTTCCGTTCTCATTGCTGAGGTTAAAAAGTCATTTGATCTCTATTTTGAACACAAAGACAGGATAACTTTTTGACAAATCTTTGGAAAAAATCAGTTTGGCTGACCTGGAAGTTTGGGGCAGTGGACTCAAATTCAGTGTGCAGTTTTGAATGAAGGTTGAGCTAAAGGACTTGGGAATGGTGGTGCTCCTCTTTTATCGTTGGATTGATATGGTTAGATGACCGGACTCTCGATGGGAAACTACAGTTTAAGCTCTGCCTGGGGAGGGTGAAGGAGGGAACCAGGCCCCAGTGAAGTGCTGTAGATGCCTTCTGCTGGAGCTGAACGTTCACTGGAGCTGGGATTGAGAGCCACCTGTGTCTCTTCCCAGGTGAGTACCTTAGTCTCTTGAGTTGTGGGGTCTACGCTATGGAATTTTCAAAATCACTAATAAGGACATTCTGGATTTCAGTATGAGTGATGTATATGATGTATGATGTATAAAGGCAGGGAAGAAGCTAAAGGAACCACGGAAAGCCAGAAGTGCTGTGTAGTATGTTGCAAGGAAATGACTGCCAGGACCTCCAGGCATGGCTGAGGGGAGGCTTTTATCCATGTTTTGAGTATGTAGTTTTTCACTGTGAGAACAGCCTGAAGAAAGAGAACTTTTAATTTTGAATATAGAATGTGTAGTCTAGAAGAAAAAGGAAACAATCCGTTGCCCTTCTGTATGGTAGTCCCCCAGTCTAATCATGAGCAAAGAACCAGTACAAGCAAAAAGTGATTTATTTGATGAGACTACAGTTGTTGCAGCTGTGAACTGTGTCATAGAAACATTTATTTCCAGACTAAAATAGAACAGGGGTTGCAGTTTGTCATATGCAACAGTTGTAATGCATTTCCAGTGGGAAAACAAGTTTTGAGCTATGCCTTGCACAGTTCAGGTCCTATCATTCACTTACACTGCTTTTCAGCTGCTTTTATGTACTGTTTGTACTTGTAATTGAGTAAGAGGTAGGGAAATTAAGAAATCGTCAAAGTCTATAGTATATATCCTGTTTACCGAAATAATAAACTATATATGTGATCATACAGATTGCCGTTTGTAGGTGACTACACAAGCAGCAGAATAAACAAGACCGTTCTTTACCTCCTAATTCAATTAGGTAACATGAGAAATCGTAACAAAAATAACGATGATAAAAAGTTAGCTTCAACAAGGATAGTCTTAAAACATACGTAGTAACTCATGCATTTAATAATAAGAATGGGGAAAAAATTGGCTCTTTCTCCAGTGTTGCCAAATGATACTGCCATCTCAAATGGTCAGTCGGTGGCTGGGTGGCCCAGAAGGCAAAGCCTCACAGATTAAACATTTGGAGTCAGCTGACTTCTGTCCCAGCTGTAATGGCAGATAAACTCCCTAAGGAGACCAAAGTGCCACACACCTGCTCGGAGGACCTCCCTTTATTCTTAGTGACAAGTTCAGAACTGACCTACAGTTACTAAAGCAAATGTCTTGCTAAAAATGTGGAAATGTTTACAGCTTCAATGAATAGTGGCTTGGGAGGTTCCAATGAGAGGCCACGTGCAATACAGCCGTCTCAGGTTACTGTCTGCAGCGTGGCGAATGCGCCTTCATATGGCCAACAGAAAATGCAAAGTACAGCAGTGAATCTCTCCGTGTTTGGCACAAGAGGGATAGCAAACTTTTCTCTTGTTTTTTTTCCCCAAGTGCTTTTCTTACCCATTTTGTTTCCTGTTACTGCATTTGGGAATGCTGTAATGGATGATTCATATCAGAACGCTGAAGCTGGGACCTCATTAGTCTTGTTGGTTCCACTACTGGGGTCATGTGAAATGCATCAGAATTTTTAAAGACGATGCTTACTTAGTAGCATCTTATGATTTATAATCCACCACGGTTTTTCACTGATGCTAAAATTAATAGAGGAAAATGTGGATTTAGGCAATTTCATTAAATTTCTGGCCCTCAGAAGGATCTGTTCCCTAGAAAGATCAGTAATAAGGCAGGGCTCTGCATTTGCAGGGAGAAGACAGGATCAAGTTAGTAGTAGTCTTGGGGAAAAAATGAGATTCTTTAAACCAGAGAATCAGTGTAGAAAGGTGTGCTGGAATACAGCCTTGCAGCATTTCTAGAAGATAGTTGGATTTTATATTTGTTTCTTGCCCTGATTGAACTGATAGACTGTTTTGTTGCCTGCCCATCAAGGAACTTCTCCTGATCTTTGGAAGCGGAAGGAAGATCCCAAAAGAGAATTGCTGCTGTTATGGTGAGTCATGGATCATACTGTGACTTTTTTTTTTTTTTGGATACAGATGGGACTGAGTTTTCAGCACTATCCAACTTTCAGGTGCGCATAGAGAAATGAATAAATAAAAGTAGTCCAGGGATGCTCAGTTTTAGGTTACTAGTTCAAAGTCAGGGTGATAGTACATTAAGTCTTCTCTGTTACAGCCTACAGAAACCAGATTCTTAATCTCATTCATAGTAAAACTCACAGTAGGGGCTTGGGCTAAGGGAAGTCCTATATGGCCCATATGGCATAGAATAGTTTCGGTTGGAAGAGATCTAGTCCAACCCCCCTGCAATGAGCAGGGACATCTTCAACTAGATCAGGTTGCTCAGAGCCCCATCCAACCTGACCTTGAATGTTTCCAGGGATGAGGCATCTCCCACCTCTCTGGGCAACCTGTGCCAGTGTTTCACCACCCTCGTTGTAAAACATTTCTTCCTTATACCTAGTCTGAATCCACCCTCTTTTAGTTTAAAGCCATTACCCCTTGTCCTGTTACAACAGGCTCTGCAAAAACGTTTGTCCACATCTTTCCTTTAGGCCCCCTTTAAGCACTGAAAGGCCACAATAAGGTCTCCCTGGAGCCTTCTCTTCTCCAGGCTGAACAACCCCAGCTCTCTCAGCCTGTCCTCACAGGAGAGGTGCTCCAGCCCTCTGATTGTTTTTGTGGCCCTCCTCTGGACCTGCTCCAACAGGTCCATGTCTTTCCTGCACTGAGGGCTCCAGAGCTGGACACATGACCCCAGGTGGGGTCACACCAGAGTGGATTAGAACAACCATTACGCTTCAGAGATTGTCCTTCCGAGATGAAGATGAGTTATGTTGGAAAATAACATTGTTCTGACTTGATCGCTGCTGCAGGATAATCATTACATAAACATCGCAGCTCAGTGTCAAGAATTGAGTCAAACACCCCCAAGGTACTAAAATATTCTCCCTAAAATAGCTGCTGCTGATAAAATCCTGTCTGCTTTACTTAGTGCCAACATCTCTTGACATCCTCAGTATTGCAGTACTTTGGAACTCTTTGTTTGACCTAAATCCATTTGTCAGTTTTCATTTTTCCACCAATGCAGAACTAGTTGCAAGGACGAACTGCTCAAGGGCTTCCACTCCGTTTGGGGTTTTTTTGTTGATTTTTTTTTTAAACCGAGGCTTGAGTTTACGGGAGGAAGTTGCAGTATCAGGGAAGACAGTTGGTCTGTGAGAGAGGGGCTCTATCTGGGTTCCTCTGTGAAGGATTGCTATCCCTTTTATGCCAAGAGATGGGGAGATTCACTCCAGCATGCCTTTGGATTTTTCTACTGCCCGTATGAGAGCACATTCTCCATGTTCAGTAGACAGTAACTTGAGACTGCTGTTTTGCAGAACCGGATTCCTCTGTAATTATGATGTTGGCTTCAGTTTCTCAAAAAAAAAAAAAAAAACCAAACAAAAAAAACCAACTGTAGTGCAAAAATAGTGTTATTTTCCACTTCCAAAAAAATGACATGTTTGTATCTGGCATACTTTCACATTTAGTAGCCAAATAGTCTTCATACTGCCTTAAAGATAAGGTTAATCTTGCAGTGCAATAGAGTAGAGCACCAAGTAGTATTACTAATGTACGTAACGTACTGGCCTCGGAAACCTTAGTATGAGACCCCCTTCCATAACGTGGGGGGTTCTTGGGCAGCCTCTTAGGACTCGCACACCAGTTGGCCTTGCAGGCTTTGCCCATCTCCTAAGACTAGCCCTAGACACTGACTTTGTGTTCGCAGAGTTACTGAATGGTTGCAGTTGGAAGGGGCCTCTGCGTGTCATCTAGCCCAGGGTCAAAGCAAGGTCAACTACAGCCAGTTGCCCAGGGCTGTGTCTAGTTGGGTTTTGAGTTATCTCCAAGGATGGAGACTCCACAGCTGCTCTGGGCAACTTGTGCCAACGTTTGACTACCCTCGCACTAAAAAAGAATAAATAAATTTCCAGGTTTAGAAGGAGCTTCATGTGTCTCAATTTGTGCCTATTGCCTCTTGTCCTGTCACCTGGGCACCATGGTGGAGTCTGGTTCTGCCTTCTTTATACATATTGCTCTGATCTTCCCGCCGCTCTGTATAACAGATGTTCCTATCCCTTAATCCTCTTTGTGGCCTTTGCAAGCCTTAGACCAACTGCTTGGGGCAGAAATCCTGTAGCTGACACAGGACCGCTGTCCTGCCCCTCACCCGTCGTTGCGGTCGCTGAACCTGAAGGCGGGGCCTGTGCCCCTGGCCCCGGTGCTCTGAGGAGACATCTTTCCCGTAGCCTCACCCCAGCCGTGTGGGAGCTCCAGGCCTCCCCTCGCTCCCTGCGCTCCCCAGCCTAATCCTTGGCCTCGGCCTCTGAGGTGACCGATCTCAGCACGACCGTTAACGGCTCCTCGCCGGGGCCCCGCCCCGTCCCCCCTCCCTGCCAGCGGATTGGTGGGCGTCCCTGCCACTCAGACGCGCGCCCGCTGCCGCCGGCGGGTCCGTTACCAGCTCCGCGGGTGGTGGGGGGGTCCGCGCCAGGCCCCGCTCTGCCCCGCCGCGACAGTGGGGAGGACCATGCGGCCGCCGAGCGGCATCGACCCGGGCTCCGTGTGGGCGCAGCGCCTCCGGCAGCTGGAGCGGCGGTTGCGAGTGAGCCCCGCGCCGCCGCGGCGGGGAGGGAGGGGAGGGGAGGTGAGGGGCCGGCGGCGGGGAGGGAGCCGGACTGGCCCGGCCGCCCTGGCGACGGGCAGCGCCTCTGCCCGGAGGTACGGCCCGTCCCGCCCGCCCCTCTTCTGCCCCTTGCTGTCAAAAGTATATTTCTAGGCTTAAAATTAAGGGGAGAATCCTAAATACAGCACCCTGTCCGTACCTAAAGGGGGCCTACAGGAGAGATGAGGAGGGACCCTTTATCAGGGAGTGTAATGATAGGACAAGGGGTAACGGTTTTAAACTGGAAGAGGGTAGTTCTAGATTAGATATTAGGAAGAAATTCTTTACTGTGAGGGTGGTGAGACACTGGAACAGGTTGTCCTGTTCCAGTTGTGGATGGAGTTCCAGGAGGAGTTGTGGGTGCCCCGTCCCTGGAAGTGTTCAAGGCCAGGCTGGATGGGGCTTTGAGCAGCCTGGTCTAGTGGGAGGTGTCCCTGCCCATGGCAAGGGGGGTTTGAACGAGGTGATCTTTAATGTCCCTTCCAACCCGAACTGTGTGACTTGGCAGGCAGATCCGATGTCCGGGAGAGGCTGCTTTTGCCAGGGACTGGTTTAGAAATGGGGTGTCTGAGCTCTGATGGGTCTCCCCAGCCCCGCCACAGGGCAGGATGGGCGACCGGCTGTTTGGGAAGGCAGCATCCCTGCAGAGGAATGGTCTTTCTGCGACGCCATTGACGATCTCTAACAGTGCAGCCTTGGAAATGGAAATTCACGTGGTTATTTATAAATAAATAAACTAGCACTTCTCTAACAACCTGGAAAATATCAGGATATGGTTTTATAAAGCAAAAGCAGTTAAAATTTTGAACATATGCATTTCCACATAAGCAGGCAAAGTGACAGAAACTATAGGTAATCATGGAATATTAAGAGTTTATCCTAATTTTTATGTGCTTGTAGACAAATACTGTGCTGAGGAGATTGGAGGTAGGTAGCCCTTTGATTTTGGAAGGCAGAGAAACAGAGGAATGCAATAAAATTATTATAATGAAATAACGTTCATCAGACCCATTTAATTTTTACTTTGCTGATTTTGGGTGGGTTTTTTCCTTAGACCAAAGAAGAAAGAATAGTTGTCCTGGAAACTGAAAATGCTGCTCTTCATCTAAAGCTTGCAGAGGTAACTATTGTTTGTTTTTCCAAAAAGAATTCTTAGGAAAATAGAGAAAAAGACACTGAAATCTGCCTTCTTATTTTCAAGTTTTGCACTCTTTACCTGTTGGGGAAACCTATTGAAGGGATTAAGGCTCAATGTTTCTTTTTTTTGTTTGTTTTATCAGCAATAGCGATAGACTGATTAAGTAACTAGAAACTGACGTACATTTAAATAATTGCTATTGTTTTAAATCTGCAAAAGTGAACTGAGGGAACAACTCTGTGAGCATTAAATATGGAATATTGCTTTCTGCTTGCAGGGAAAATGTTTGCCTAGAAGGTAAGGGGAGATTTTGAAGGAATACTTTTTAGGCACAATCAGGATGATCCTTTAATAAGCACTATTCATAGAGCGCAGGAAAGACATTTCATTTTGAGTGAACATACCAAAGGTGCACTGTGGCATGTCTTCATAGCACTAGTGTTGAACTTGTCTAGAAAAAGCAAGGTACTGTTGCAGAGGCCAGTCACAGAGCATATAGCAACAACTGGATGCCATCATTTCCTTATATCCTTCTACAGAAGGATATGTTGTTCCTAGACCATTATCGAAACAAGAAGCAGCCTGTGATACTGTTTGGGGTCTTCAAAGGTAAGGTTTCAGAAAATCACAGGATTGTGAATGTTGATCTACACCACTAGACTAGAGCTGGCTGTGAGTATTAGTTGTGATAGAGACTGTTGGCCAAGAGTTTTTAATGAGGGCTGAAACATTAAATGGTTGGGTGACCTCAGGAAAGCCATTTGCCCTCCCTGTGGGTTTGTTAACACCTGTTGATAAAAGTGGGTTTAACATTTTTAAAAGCCTGACTAGAAGCAGATGGTACATCTGAAATGAGTTTTGCTAGGTATAAAGAAGAATACTGTAACTCATTCCGAGAAAATGTTTCTATTGTTTTTGTTCTGCTTTATAATAATTACCAAAAGTTTTAAGTATTTGAGCTGTTTTGGTGGTGGTTTTTTTTTTTGACTCTCACAAACACATGAAAGAAATTATTTTAGTCAGTAAAGTGCATCAGATGTAGGAAGTAATTATCTGAGTATTAGATAACAAAGCCTTGTTTTCCAAATACAGCACTGCTTCATTTTATTGCAAAATGTGCTGGAAGATACAAGCACCTACAGCTGCCTGAGGAGCGTGGCAGTGTTACCACCATCAGTCAGAAACAACGTCAAATGATTTGTGGAAATACTTTGCAATTAACCTTGCACTGATGTTTCTATTCAGATGGTTATTTAATTACACTTAAAAGACTTTTGCTTCTCCTTGGTTAATTTGCCCCAGCAATCTGAAAAGGTGAGCTAAACTAACATGAAATAGTTTTACCTTAATTGAAGAGTCTCTATTAAAAAGAATACTAATTTTCATTAGATTAATTCAAGGTTGTATAATGTTGCACCACATCTCCCAATATTTCACCAGCTATGCTGGTGAAAAAAGCTACTGCCCTCAGCTATCAGTCACTGACCCTTCAGATCTGCTGGCGGAGCTGCTTGAATGATTGAGCTTTAACAGGTTGTCACAGTGACCAGGGTTAACAGAGGTCTCGTTCTTAACTTGTAAAAGCTAATTGGATTCATTTTGGCTGGAGTGAGCGAGCGAGCTTTGGAGACAAACTTATGAAGATAGCCATGAATTAGGATTTGCAATGTAAATATTTGTCTCTAGGTTTCATCAGTCTAATAAAAATGTTATCTCTTGTTATATACCTTCCCTTGCTTATATCCTTAAGACAATTGTGAATATCAGCACTGCCACTGTTTTTTTTGCAGCCCAGTGTATTATTATCCTAGCAGCATATTGTAAGGGTTGTTCTTGAACATAGGAAGTCAGATTCTTTTTCTGTAGACTTGCTTTTGCCTACTTGGAAATGTGCTTGTCTACCTGCACGCCCCTTTGTTTGTAGTCCTTGAGGTCCTGATCCTGCTGTCTTCCACACATAAAGCCAAGTCTGCCAGAATGGATCCAATTGCAGAACTGAGATTTCACTTTGGAGAAGACTATTAAGTATCTCAGTTTCACTTCTGTTTATAATAAAGCTGACTATAAAAAGTTTTATAGTCAGTTTTTGCTTCTCATGCATGAGCACAAATTTGCAAGTTCTGGCATACAAAAAATTCTGATGAATGCTAGAACTATTATAACGGAGAAAACCTCAAAACCAAGGCAGCATTTGCAATACAGATAAACTTGATAGTGGAAGCAATGAGAGGTTGACTGCAATGAAAGTCGAATTGACAATTCCACTTTTGCTGTCCATGTTGAGAAAAATGGGGGAGTCGGGGGGAACCTGTACAGATGGTGGAAAACGTACTAGATGTTAAAAGTAGGTTTTAATCAGTTTAAGCTTATTTAACGATAAGGCTTGAGTACTGCAATTGCTTGTATATATGCTTAACTTTTCACATGTGATTAGCGATACTAATTCTGGTGATCTACTTGTATGCATTTTTGTCAAGGATGTTTGTAAATATTGCATCTGAGAAACATGAGTCTTGAAAATCCTCACAGTAAAAGAACACATAGCATCAGTCTCAATTTCTGGGAACTTAAAGCCTATAACAAAAACATGAGAGTTCTTTTAAAATGATCTCTTCCTGCTATTTCTTTTCCATGTAAGAACTTTTTATATTAGCGTTAAGGTGTTGTAGCTGTGCAGGACCTCAGGTTACATTTGTAAATAGAAGATGCATGCTTTGTGAAGGTGAAAAAGCCTTCACAAAGGCTTCACGTGAAAAGGTTGGTTTACATCAAGTGAAATACTTTTCTTGGGAAATATAATCTTTTTTTATTCTGACAGCTCCAGGACATTGTGGTGTTGTTCTCGCAATATCATTTGTAGTTAAACTGCAATTAAATGTTTCCTTTTTACCTATCATTACCAGATGATTGGAATTAAATCAAACCCTTTATGTGAGTAGATTTAGCTCTTTCGTGTTTTTGTACTCTTCTGTGCTTTGTTAGTTTAAATACCAGGGAACTGCAGCCACATAATTTATGGCCTGAATAAGGTAGGAACTAAGCCTGTGCTAGAGACAAGTGCATTTCAAAAATAAGGAAAGAGGCTATTAGTACCGGTTAAGGAATGATAGATGTCAACAGGTTGCAAGGGAAAGTAGGTGGAGAAGTTGTAGCTCATTGTACGCACCAAGACTGTCCGTAAATGATTAAAAAGCAGTTTTTAATATAATACAGATTCTGTTATATTGCAGAATGTCACATGTATTCTACAAGGATGTCTCTTTTGTGTTCTTGCCTGTAAATATTTAAAGTTGCACTATTTCTATTTTCCTTTTGATTTCAACATCTCTAAAAAAATTGGCCATAAAAATTGCTTTTGCATAATAGGTAATTTTAGATTATTAGAAAGCATTCTTCTCCACATCCTTTAAAAATTGCTTTGATTGCTTTGATCTCTGAAGACCTAGCTTAGTGCTTTATACGGTTTTGCACTATTGCAGATCTGAATGTAATGGAGTCGGTGTTGGCAGGAAGGTAGAGCAGTGAACATTAAGTTGGGGGCTGTGTATTACCAGCTCCTTCAGGACTTAAGCAGTTAACACGTGTATGTGTGTCCTCGTTCTGTTTCATGTCCTTTCAGAGAGCTTTCTACATTAAATGTAGCTGTAGGAGGACACTTAACCAGCCCTTTTCCCTAACTGAAGGCAAATTTTAACCATTTAGATCCACCTGAAGCGTAAGTAAGGGGTGTTAGGTACTGCAAAAGCATTGTAGTAATCTGATGCTGAGGTTTACCACCCTAAGGAAGTAGAATATTGTGATGTTAGTCAGTTACCTCGAGATGATCCTTCACGTGACTCAGAAGGAGATAAAAGCAAAGAAATTATGTATTTACAACATCACGTGTAATCAGATAGTTGAGTTACAAATGTTTACAGGGATGAAGGGGACAGGATGCAACAGAAAACATCAGCTCTTTAAAGTGATTTTTTTTAGGTGAGTTTTTTTTTTTTTTTAAACAGTATCAAGGGTTTGCTAGAAGAAGCACTAATGAAGTATTGCAGCTCTACTCTGCTCATGGCCAGCAGCAGAAGTTGCAGAGGAGTTCTGTTGTAACCCAGCTCCGTGGATCAATAAAGGTAAAGACCTTTAGTGATAATGCAGGCATAATTCATGCCCTAAACATTTATATGTTATCAAATATAGTAAAACCCAGAAAATGGTCACATATGAACTTGATCAATGGCTTTATTAGATTCACAGCAGTGCTTACAGGGAAGTGTAGCAATGCCCGAGTTAGCTTAAAAGTTATAGTGGTTTTGCTGCAATAGGCTGCAAAGTCACCAGAGAAACTGGTAAAAGTGGCTGCTTCTGAGCTCCAGGATATTATGTATAGGCTGCTATCAATACCTGAGTTAAATATTTTTGTAATCAAAACCTTGCAATCCCTGATTTGACTATCACACAGGCATCCTCTAAAAAAAAAAAGTACTTATTCCTTAAATTACTCCATAGAATCATAGAATAATTTGGGTTGTAAGGGACCTTTAAAGGTCCTCAAGTCCAATCACCCGATCAGGTTGCTCAGAGCCCCGTCCAACCTGACCTTGAATGTTTCCAGGGATGGGGCATCTACCACCTCTCTGGGCAACATGTGCCAGTGTTTCACCACTCTCATTGTAAAAAATTTTTTCCTTATACCTAGTCTGAATCCACCCTCTTTTAGTTTAAAACCATTACCCCTTGTCCTGTTGCGACAGGCATGCTAAAAAGTTTGTCCTTTTAGGGACACTTAACAAATGTCAGCTTTGCTCAGGGCAGCACTGAATGCCTGCATAAAATGACTGAAAAGTATCTCAGGAAAGAAATCTGATTCTTAACAGGCAGAAGGATGTAGCTTAATTTGTAGCATAGTTGGACTAGATGATGGTTGTAGGTCCCTTCCAACGGAACTATTCTGTTCTAATTACAGTGATTCTGCTTGGTAAATTTTGCAGTGGTGTCTTACATTTTAGGTTAACTAGAATGGCAGAACAGTTTGTGATGCAATACCAGTGGATTAAGATGGTTTACTATCAGAGATCAATGAAAGTTAGGAGAGAGCAAAGCTCTCCAAATAGGAGTCTAGATTGATGGTAATCCTATACCTGTAACAAAAAAAAATAAATAAACACTTCTTCCCAGTTATATTCTGTGGGTTTTGAGAGTGAGAAGTGCAGTGATTTTTCTCTCTTTAGTTTACTGTTTTATCATTGAAACCAGTCAATTAATTCAAGGTCAGTACCACAGTTGGAAAAATAAAATGTCACATAATATGTGTCACTTTGTGCCAGGCTCACTAATGAAACATCACAGTGCTCCTACGAGATAAGGTATTGTTAAATCCATTTTACAGATTGCTTTACGTGTTTGTTCCAAGACTTAGATGTCAAGAAGTCTACTAATCCTAAAATCAGGTCAATTTGGTTTTACTTTATTTGGACTTTTAAGTGAATATAAGGTGCTCTTGTAAATGTTTAAGTCTTATCATATATGTTATGCTGAGTCACATCCATAATACAAATAATTTTCTGAATTATTATGGTTTCTTATCTTTTAAAAATACATCTTTTCTCTTAGGAAGGCATAGAACTGGCTTATTTAAGAAATTACTTAGAGTGAAGCTTAGCAAATACCTCCCGATCAAAGTGTGGAGAGTGAATGCAGTAAGGGATATGTATCACAATTTTTCATTGCTAATTCTGGATATGTCTTATAAGTGGACAGAACACGCACACGCTTATTTTTGTTTGATGAAATAAGAAAGATAGTTTCTTATACCTGAAGCTGTGTTATGGTTGAAGTATGTACCATAAGATGGTAAGGATCCACAAAGTCTTGCTGAAGTCTTTAGGAAATGACAGTGCTAAATATCTTGCAGGATTCTTCTCTAAACATGATGAAAGATGTGCTCCCAAAGACTTCCTTTCACCAAACAGAGTGATCTTCCTGACTATGATATCTCACCGTAATTATTTGTATTGTGGTTATATTGATGCTTCCTTAACTGCTGTTTTGTGTCTTTATAATGGATTTTTTCTTCTTGCTGAGAAGAGACTTAAGCAAGACCTGAAGAGCCTCCGTTCATTTGCTCTTGAGCTTTCAAAAGACTTTCAGCGTCAAAGCAAGACTTATCTTTACCAAGTTTTGACAGCAGTCCAAGAGATACAGCTGCAAAATGAAGCACTGCAAAGTAAGGCTTCACTGTACGCACATTTTAAACATGTAACATCAACAATGTCATCATTAAGTGTTAGTAACATTGAAAGATTGCATTTGATTTTTGAGAAATGTGTCACAAATTGTAGCATTTGTTTTTTGTTTGATGTTAGATCATCAGGGAGTTCTGAAGCATTAGAAGGAGTGCAAATAACTGCAGAGGTTGACTGATCATTTGGATTTAGCTTTTGTGCTGAATGCAGCTGCTACTAGGCTGCTGAGTTTTCTCAGCTGTAACATTTTTAATCTGAAGTTCTCAGGCTTGTTACCTTGACTATTTTAGAACAGTTGAATAAAGAATGTGTTGCTTTAGCTGAAATTTTTCTGCTTTTGACTGTACCAGAAAAGGACTTGGGTGATTTCAGAGATTTCTGAAAATACTGCCTGTAATTAGGACAGAATGGATTTTGAATATTTCTGTGCGTTTACAGACAAAATTTTACTTCCAGATCAAAATCAGTTCCACTCGCTAGACTGTAGATAATAATACCATATGGACTACTGTTTGGGAATTCAGGTCCTTGTTCATGTGTACAAAGCAGGCCCTGCAGTGCAGGGGCGCTCTCTGCCCTCATCGTTGAGTTCTAAGTGCATTGGTCCTACACCTGGATCTCTGCGTCTGCTTCCAATGTCCTTGATTCTGATGAAGCTCCTACCAGGCCTGGCACATATGGAGCTTAAATTGTTTGAAGCTTAGCAGCCTGATGAACTAACAACAAATACGCAAATTTATAATCAGTCCCTGGGTGATGCTCTGATATCCATGTGTTGCCATGTAAAAAGGAACTTTTTTCTCCTGCATTACTTTTTGATTGAAATATTTAATTTTGGGACTGATTTGATTCTGATGGGACTACTCATGTCAATAGCAACAAACTGCATTCTCAGTGATAGGTGTTTGCAGAACTTGTCCCTGTATGTTATGTACTAAGTTATCATTAGGATTTATTTGATTACTGTATTACCCATGTAGAGAAAATGCTTAATCAAGTTGTCTTTAAAATAGAAGAAAACAAAGTGGAAAATTAACCCTAGATAACTTGAATGTTCCTCTTATCGAAGCAGGGGTATGTATGTATGAACAGATAGGTTAGATTCAGCACTTGAGCTGTTGTGGTGTAAATATTCCTTATGAGGCCTTGAAAATTCCCATTGTCAGTTCTCAATTTGTACTTTGTGGTGCATTGTTCTATGAAATCATAACCAGGAGAAACTTCCTTGCCTATAACAAAATAGTGTATTGGTACTTACATGGATGAGTTATGTTTTTAATTTGGCCACTTTTCAGTTCTCTGTCAAATGTTTTAGATGGAAATTCTATTGTTAAGGTTAAATATGACAGTCAGAATTGCCATCCTTAAATTACATATAATCTTTTGTAAACAGAAAGCCCAAAGTATGTATTCTGGAGACAATATATGTTATCAATTTAATCCTAAAATAGAGATTGAAAATGTGGGAGAGAATTATAGAAGAAACATTGAAGTAGGTTAATTTCAAGGCTGTATTTGACGTGCAGCAAACTAAAATTCTCCTGTAATAACTGAGTAGTCCCTTGCTTAGAAATAATTGCTTAGAAATGCAATTGCCATCTTTCCCACTGAAATTTAAATAGCAGTAATTCATAAAAGGCAGAAGTGCCCATTATTCTTTTGTTATAGGCCTGTTTCCATGATAAACAAAGCTGCTATCATTTTCAGAAAAAAATACTACCCACCTGACTGCATATGATACTACTGAGGCAGATGCAGTAATTCAGCAGATTTCTGGAAGGGTAGGAATTTCTAAAACTTTGAGATTACTTTAGATTGATTTACCATGCAGGTATTATCAGAAAGAGGAAACAACAGTATCTGTGCATGCAGAACATTTTCAGGGAGGGGACACCACTGTTCTCACTGCTTGGCAAAGTGGCGAGTACTAAGGAGCAAAATCTGTCCAAGTGAATATGTGACAGAGGAGTTGCTGCAGACTACTGACATATTTTGTGAAAGCTGCTGCAGCCCAGTGACTGAGGTATCCTTTGTGGTTCCAGGACACTTTCTCCCTGGGGTGGAGAAGAGGAAAAATTGGGTAAAGAGGTGATTTCCCACTTTTTCCATATGCTAGCACTTAAGTGCCGTGCTCCTCTTGGAGAAAGCTGAGCTCTGCGCTGTACTGACGACTTGTACTTGTGGAATGTGGATTACCATAATCTTTTACCGTCAACTCGACAGCAGAGTCTCACCAGGTCAGCTGCCTTTGGAAAGCCTTTCCTTCTTAGTGTAGAGTAGAGAAGGAGGAAAGGGACCTTGATGACAATAATATTGTAGCAGCCCGAAGCATAATGTTGTAGCTCAGGATATAAAACACAGCTGAATTCAAAAGAAGTTTTGGAATGAAGTCTATTTCATCATAACTGCTTATCCTAGAAGACATGGTCAGATTGACCTCCTTTTTAAAATGGAATCTAGTGTGGAAAGAAACATTACAAACCCCAGGAAACTATGGGGACAGCTACACATCCATACCTGTGGTAGGCTGTGGCTGTGCTAGGTTATGCTGCTCCTGTTGTTCATGTCCCCATCATAGACCTTTCTGTTATGCTGGTGTAACTGTTGGTGTGACCACACACAAAACAGATTGGGGAGCTGATCAGGACAGAAATTACTCTGCAAGAAGGACTGCTTTTAGACCTCCACCTGACTGTGGAAGCAGTTGTGCAAGCACAGCAGAAGGTCTGGTGCAGCACTGAATGGAAGGGAATGAAAAGCTCCTTAACCAGGACTGTCAATTAAAGAAACATTACAATCCTGAACACGTTTTCAAGCAATCACTCTTCTACAGCTGTTACTCTGTTTATTGATGAAGATCCTAACTGTGCTCAGTGACATTTAAACAGAAAAATCAGCATTCCCAGCTCCTAGAAAGTTTCTGTATGGGTTGATGAGTTGAGCATGAGGGAAAGGGATGTCTGTAACAGCTGCAGGCATGTACTAACTACTTCTGTGGAATAATGAAGAGTATGTTATTAGTATTTTAAAAAACAGAAGAAGTTTTTCTGTGCTGCAGAAGATGGACATTAAAACTGATGGTTCACTTTTACAAATATCAAAATACAGTTGGCTAAATGCAACAACTTGACTCATTTCCTAGAGACTGCAGTCCTTCGCCTGTGTGCTCAAAAGCCCCGGTGTCAAATTAGGATGCCCCAAGGTTGATTTCTGTTTTCACAGTCATCTTCACCATAGGTGGGCTAGTTAGAAAAGAAAAAAATTGAGTAATTAGGGCCTAAGTTAACTGAAACTAGATCTGTAATGTCCAGTAGGCTTCATGGAGTCTTCATGAAGAGACCACTTAAATATTGAAACAAATTAGTAATTTATTTTTTTCTTTCAAGACTGGAAGAATGGAAGAGTACCCTTAGCACGTATTGCTTTACTGCTTATTCCAGAGACTTCAAGAACTGAAGCAAATTTATAAATGAAGATACTTATTATGGAGATTACTTAAATAATAAATGGGTTCCAACCTCATATTTTGAAAAATACTGTATGACTGGGGGTCAGTGACTGTAAGAGTCGTTTTTGACAATTTATTGTAACATACTTGCATGTGATTCTCCAAACCAAGACATACTAGTGTTATTCCACATACAGGATACAAGAAAGGGATTTTTCCAGTGAAACTCCTAGACTTTGATTCCTCAACTATTAACAGTGTTTCCCCTGCATGCATGCACTTGTGGAGGAACGTTATGAGCTGGAGGTGAACAGCATGGGTATTACAAAAATAAGATCTCAGAAATCTCTAGTGTAGACAAATGTCCCTTGAAGTTACCTGATTTTTAGTCTATAGCAGAGAGCGTACATCATATATATTACATACTGAGACTTTAAGTCTGTTCCTTTCTTTGTAAGGTAACACATGCTGAGGCTGGTGGCCATCCTGCTAATTTGGCTCTCAGACCATGGTTTTGACCGCTTGATACGCTACATCTTCAAACTGCTCACTAATTGCTGGGGAGATTGATATCCCACTGAGGTTTCTAAAAGCTTCCTTTTTACACGTTTACAGACACATTGTGTGCTGTTTGGGCTGCATGTTTGTTTTAGGCCTGCTCATTGTTAATGTAATTGGGCTGAAATAAAATAATTTGTAAAGTTAGAAGGCTTTTATAATGACCCATATTGTTCTCTTCAGTTTTGTGGAGGAGACTCCCTGAGGTTCAAAAGATCAATCTTTTTTATTAAATCCTACCCATGATTCGAGTGCAGCTATCTTAAAGGGGAGCCTTAGAGCTGTTTTCAGGATTAGTAGCACAAGGATAAATGATAGATTCATGGCAGCTAACATTAAAAGAAGTTAACCTAACAATCTACAAATATGGCATTAGCGTTGCAAATGACAGCCCCATCCAGCAGCAGGTTGCTTCAGGTTTAGGTTTCAGGCTTCACTGACAGATAACGTTAACTAAACTGACACTTTTGAACTGCCTTAAATACCTTGTCTTTTTGATCGTTTTTCAAGATTTCTTATGTATACCTGTGGTAATTATCTGTAACTTCACATAGCCATTTCATAGCAAGAAGTACGATGGGATTTTTCAGAGTGTCTAGTAAATTAGGAACTAACCCTCCTAATTTGTTTGGCAGAATTTAAAAAGGTTTGTGCTTATATGTCATGAGGCGCTACCAGAAAATTCATGTTGTAAAGTCACAGAATTTAGTTCTTTGAAACAGTTTTCTTTTTCCAGTGTTTCAGATAAAAGCTTTTGATCTTGAGCAGTCTCTACAAGAGGTGACAGAGAGATATGAGAAAGAAAAGCAAAAGAGGAGAGCTCTACATAACAGTTTAGTCGTAAGTATCTTTAATGACAGAACACTTTCTTATTTTGTTGTAATTATGTCCATAATTTCCTCACCAGTAAAACTAGTGAATATGCTTTTCATGGATATATCACTTCCTCCAGCTGTCTATATACTATTCATTTTTTGCTGAGGCACATCGGTCTTAGAATAAGCCCCAGCCCATTATTTTTTACACAAGTGTCTTCCAAATGCAGTCCTGGAGCATATTGCACTATGGAGTATCATCCATTTTGAATAGTGAAAAAATCTTGAGTTTCTTTAGCCTCTTCTCTAAATTTGCAGCTTCTGAAATTGTTTTAGAATTGTTAAAATGATTAACTTGAACTTACAAAGTGGTACTCTTTTATTTTTCCAAATATATTTTGCTGTATCCTGCTCAGCCATTAGTGATGGTTCATTCAGGATTAGGTTTTTCCTTTTTGTACTTTATTCTTCCAGCCCACCTCCCCAGGTGACTAGTTTTGGGTTGCCTGAATCAGGACGTGATTTTTAGAAACACAAGCTGCCTTCAAACAAAATTCTTTTAACTTTTTCTACCTGGGACAATGAAGCTCTTTTTGGTACAAAGTACTTCCCTGGCAAACTCTGCCTTGTGCTGCAGTTTGCTGAAAAGATGTTCCCCAAGGCAGAGGGGAGTTAATGCCAGTGGTCACTGGTCATCACAGGCAAGCTGTTTTCACTAATACAAAATGAGAAGAACTGATCACCAGTAAAAAGGAAGGAAAAATACCAGATTAGATAAACTGAAGTCTGAAACAGCCTGCAGAGGAAAATCAGTTACTGGCCTTTTAGTCCTGTATGAACACACAGTGGAGAGGAAAAGGTACAAAATGTTTTCTATTCCACATCTTCCTCAGGGCTGGCGAAAGAGAAATGGAGTGGGTAATCTTGTCTGTTGAGTTAATACAGGTGTCTGAAGAAGCTCAAGTGAAGAGGAAGGAGACTGAAGAGGGGGAAATGTCTCAGATTGAAAGCCTTTATTTTTTTCATATAGACTGGAGAGGGCTGTACCATTCCAGAGCTCTGAAGAGCTCATGCTTCCTCAAGTACTTTCTCCTCACTTCTTAAGGAAAATGGTATCGATACTATTTTTCTCTCCACAGAATCTAAGGCTGTGATGTTGTAAACACCTGCTCTCTTAAACACTTTCATGTCTGCTTCACAATTTCCAGTGTATTTGTCCTCTCCAGTAATTTGTTAAATGCATCTTAATATTCTAAACCTAGGAACTGAGAGGAAATATCAGAGTCCACTGCAGAATCCGACCATTACTACCTTTTGACACTGCTGCTGGACATTCGATATCACAAGATAGGTAATTTATTTTCGCTGTGTTAGATCTTAGCTGACTCATAATTAATATACAGAGAAAACAATAGTTATATGTGTGTTTGAAAAGAACTGTGTTCTTGATTTTTCTGGTTTTATGTGTGTAGGATGATGATGATGGTATCATAAAAACTAATTACTGTTTCCTTTTGTTTTGCCTGCTAAATTGGCTTTAGCCAATCTCATCCCCTTGTTTAAAAGTATGTCCACCCAAATAGAAAGCTGTAGCTCTTCTGCCAAGCCAGGATTATCACTGCCTTGGCAGAAGTAACACAGCTGCAATCAGTTTAGAGTATATTCACTATCCTATACAAATTCTGTGATACAGTAATGTAATAACTGTCAGAAGTCGTGGGTAGAGAAACGCACTCAGCATTACAGTTGTTTTGTAATCCTATAGAACAGATTTGCTGTCAGCACAAACACTGGTGTAATTCTATTTCAGTATAATTTGGCTCTGCATCCCTAATTTATAATACACTTACTGTAACTGAAGTGTCAAAACATTCCAAGGTCCAAAAGGAAAAGAAGGATTAGATGCAAGTATGTGCTATAACAAGCTGAATTCTCCATAGATGACGGACATGAAAGAAGTTAGGGACTGAAATATACAGAAAGAAAGAAAGAAAGAAAGAAAGAAAGAAGGGGAAAACTAGGTGGGTGGCTAGAAAACAGTAACATTATCACTTATCCTATCACTAAATAACTGATTTGGGGCTTTATTTTACTTTTGCTGGATGGTAATTCTAAAACAGTACATTCAGCGTTTTAAAGTTTATTAATTGTTTTTATTAAAACAACATCAAAAATAGCAGACGAGATTTCAAGGAGCCTGAAGGGGGAATTGCATTAACCTGTGCTTGATTTACCTGGGAAGGAACCCACTCCCTGTTTTTGTAACTGTATGAAACAGGGCAATCAGGTCCTGAATTGCAGTGTAAAACAGGATAGGCTGGGCCAGACAAACAATTGTTAAGACTAACTTTTCTTAATATATCAAAAAGTAATTTAAATAAAACTTAGTTGTAAAACTAAGGAGTGGTTCTCAAAACACACGCATGAATGGATTTATATACCTCAGCAATCCCAGTCAGTTTTTGGACTAGTAATGGACGTGAGATCAGGGACAAAATCATAAAAATATGGTGTTTTTCACTTTAATGTTCCAAAGCGAAAGCCTCTTGTTACAAACTCACATTACAATCTCAGGATAATAGGATGGTTTGCATGTGAATTAGTCTTAATTGGGTTTGTTCTAAATTTCTTTTTTTTAAGTGGATTATTTTGCTTGATTGCATCTTAATTTGTTTTTTATTCACAATTAACTGTGGTGTTAGTATGTACATGGGGTACAATAATGATGGCAATTCTGAAAGGTACTCTTCAGACAATGTGTAGTTCACAGACATTTTGAGCATTGACTTTCCTGAGCTAAATGGATCATTTCTGGTTTGAAAAATACTGTTTTTTCCCTGTTGACTTTTTTTTTCTTACAGGCAAAGAAGCTTTTCAGAAAAAGTGGCATATGCAGTTGATGATGTGAGTATTTGATGGTGAAATTCAAAAGCACATTCATAGATACTGGGAGGGAGAAACAGGAGGGACATGTGGTTTACACAAAAATATCAATTAGGTACTTTCTTGTCAATCAGTGCCCAGCTTTGATAACCCATGGGTGCAACAGCAGGTAATTTGTGCTGTTTTCATCCTGATTCTTTGTAGTGGTAATAGCTTGGAGCTTCTGCTGGTCCAGTCATCCATGAACCGGAGGCTGTGTTTGCAGTAGTGAAACCACTGCAGACTTCCTGCAGTCAGTCCTTTTGAGCCACTGGTATTTACTGTAACTATTTCTAAAATTATGTCAGGCTTTTTTCATTTTATTATTGCAACACAACAAATGCATTCAGAGAGAAATATGATATCTCATGAACCACAGAAGGCTACGTGGTACTGCAGTGAAGCATGTTAAAGTGTCCTGGCTTAGATCCATCAGAGTAAGGACAATGAGCATTGAGGCTGCAAATCCAGATGACATTCCAGCATTAATTGAGGCCATTACCAAGATAGAAAATTTAAAAATGCACAGTAGTGTGAGCTAAGGTGGAAGTATTAACTTGGGTCTTAATTTTCTTAGCCGCTATAGTTCTTAGTTGGCTGCTCGCTGTTACTTACATGGTGATTAGCGAAATTCTATTCTATAGTGTAGTGCTTAAAATATTGCTGAAGTGACCTACAATATGTTATGCATTGAAATCTCCCCAAATTATAGCTTCATTAGGCAGATCTCGCTTGCATAAAGTGGATACTTTGAGAGATAGATATATATATATGCAATTAGGAAACTAATGGAGCACATGAAGAGGCAGCTAAGAAAGAGTAAATATGTCAGGAGATAAAAAACTGATCTGTAATGGTAGACGTAGTATTCTGTATGCCATGACCCATTTATTGTACTGTAAAATGCCATGGCTATTTCTGACATGTTCAATTTTATTGCATGAAGATTAAATTAGATAATATTTAGGTTTTGAACTATTTCATAGAGATATCTGATATACTGCAGCATCTATATGTTTACAGGCAAAGCAATGTCTGCTTGCTTATGCTAATTTGAGGTTTAGTTTACATGAAGCAGTGACCTAGTAACCATCAGTATGCTAACCTGTTCTCATGTTTAAAAGTCCTTATGAAATATTCCAGGAAAATAAACGTATGCATGGACTTGATTGTAAAACGAAACTTGCAAGATAGTAACTTCCTTTTTTTGGAAAACACAACATTAACTTCAAATGTTTTATTGGTTTGCCTTGACATTTATTTGGTTAAAATGCTGTCTAGTTTTGATCAAACACCTTAAGTCTTTGTGTTAGTTTCTTAATATGAATTTTTTAATGAGAAAAAAAAAAGTATATTTGTTTAAAGTATTCAAGTTCATGAAGGAGGATAAAAGTACAACTGACTTGCTACAAAAAGCAGTCAATTTAGACTAATCTAACAAAAGTAAAGGAAAACAATGTATATTGCCTGCTTATTTTGCTTTTAACGACTGAAAGTGTTATGCTTGTGGCTAGGATAAATATGCAATTTTCAGATAAAATTACGGACTTGATTTGTTACTGAGCTTTTAGGCTCAACACAGTCAACGCTCCTATTTCTGGAAACAAGTTAACCATTTTCCAGACAAGTATTTATGATCTAAAGGAAATTTTAGGTCAAGGTGAAAGAAGACTGTCTATAATAGTGCTGCTGAGTCTATTCGTTTTGCTTTCCAGATTTTTTCCTGAAAATACTTCATATGTGTAGCATAACCAGGCAGTTTTCTGCTATGATCATTTTAGAACTAATGTTCATTAGAAAGTAGAGCTGCATTTGAGAACCACAGTCACAACACAGTCCAGCATACATATTGGAAACTATGGTTGGATCATCTGGAAGAGCTTCAGCTTGACATTGTTCCTGGATTGTGCTAGTAAAATGCTTATCTGTCACATCTCTGCTCTTTGCAGTATATAGTAGCTTTGCTTCCATTCTGCCAGGAGCAGAAGACAGCAGTGTTAAGATTTCCTTCAAACTGCCTGTAGATAGACAGAACTGACACTGGGACAGAATGGCTGTGTATCTTTTTGTGAGATTGAGAATACATTAATTCTGTTTAGTGTCGTCTTTGAGTATTTTTTCTTTTCTTTATTTAGATATTTGTATCATTATTCAAAAGACACGTGATCTTTTCTATAACTCTGCTTATCTTGTCTAGAGAATCATTATTCTGATTCTAAGTCTGAAAAAGGCTTAGGATTTTACTGGATGTGCAGAAGAGTATTTCATTTCAGTTTTTGAGCTACTTTAAGATTTCTTTTTGCTTTCCCATGTATGCCCGGCTTCTTAGCATAACAGTGACAACTGCCTGAGCCTTTCTCCTGAAGCTTATTGTGCAGTAATGGCAGAGAGTGAGTACACACTGAACATCAGGTTGAACTATTCCACATAGATTAGGACACTGAGTGGCACCGCCAGTATTGTCACTACCTGAGAAAAGGAGTAAATGAAGTACTGAATGCTCAGACTCTTCTGGGTGGTGACAGGACAAGCTGAGGAATAGGCTCAAATTGAAATACAGGAAATTCAGCTTAAAGATGAGAAGAAGCATGAGGGCAGTAAAACAATGAAACAGGTTGCCCACAGAGGGCGTGGAGTCTCTGTCTTTGGAGATACTCAAAACCTGACGGGACATGATTCTGGGCAACTTGCTGTAGCTGACCCTGCTCTGAGCAGAGGGTTGTCCTTGAATGATCTCTCTAACTCCCCTCCATCCTCAACCATTCTGTCATTCTGGTCTAGGATCCCACCTGCTGCTTTTCTGTAGTTTCATCCATCTCTGGCAGGATGTGCCGTGAGTATAGGTACTAGTGAATATAGGTGTCACGTTTGAATGAGTAGCTATGTTTTCGCCTGGATTCACGACACCAATTGTAGACACTTAAATGAGGTGCCTATCATCACTCCAGACTCCCCCTGTGGTCGCTGAAGAAAAGCAGCCACCTCCAGAGGGAAAATCATTCACCTAGATCTGAATTAAACTTTAAATATGTTTGTCTCCACGACTACGTAGGCACCTGAGGCACCTGCTGTAGCGTAACACCTGAAGTGATGTTTGAATCCAACTTCCTTTGGCACAGAGAAAAGAAACTGGCTGCCTCTATGTCCTTAATTCCTTTCAGATAATTTTGAGAAGGTTGTCACTTGTGAGTAGTTGAGAAAAAGGGGATAGCAAAGAGGCTGTTGTGCATATCAGGGAAGGTGCAAGATTCTGCTGTTTCTTCAAGATAGGACTGGGAAAACATGAATTAACTCATCCAAGACATCCAAGACCCTCCTTTTCATGGGAGATAATTTTGTAATAGGTCAGATGGATGTAGCTATAGCAGTTGGAGACATTATAGTTCCCCAGTTGCTTATCACCATCCCCAGAGAGGGGAAATCTCCTCAGAGATTTCTTTCCCTGGTGCTTACTCAGTGTGGGGGATCCTTTAAGCTGTCCATGTCAGCCTCAGTGCTGTGTCAGCCAGTAGCACTGAAGTTGACAGTGAAACACGAGGAGCGGTAGCAGTGTCCCTTACATGGGCTGTGCTGTGGAGCAGTAGTCTTTGGAAAGGGGGCATAGCCTTCAGCAGATGTGCTGTAACAAACAATAAGAAATGATAATTCCCACAGCTGGATTCTGTGATCGTGTCTATATCCACTATTATATATGACTCATTTAAAATTACTTCTCTGCCTTACTGAATTTCACTTACTGAACAGCTCCCCAGTCTTGGGAAGTCAGGCTTGGGTGTCAGGACAGATTGTGAATATTTATGAAGTATCCTTTTATCATTTCCATGATTTGTATTGCCCTGAAAGAACTCAGACTGGGAGTATTCTGTGACTCTGGGGTGAAAAAAAGGTTCTTCAGTGTTCATGTGAGACAGCTGTATGGATTTAATGAGCACTATTGACAGGGAAACCTGATGAGATTCTGGAGGCCACCAGCCGTGATGGATGTGTTAGGCCGTACCGATCTGAGAAAGGAAGGTCGTTCCCAATGTTCATATGAAACTTCTGCCTATTAACAATTCTTTATGTTATGCAAATAGAGTTTTTTATGTCCAATTTCTCACAAAGGGAAAGCTGGTCAAATTTGATATCAGAATCAGAAACGTGTTCCATAACTCTGTGTCCTTTTCCTTTTTTTTCCTTTTTTTTCTTTTTTTTTCTCCTTCCTTCCCTCCTTTCCTCACAGTCTGTTGGTTACCGATCCTGTTAGAATTTCTGTGTCAGGCTATTTTGGAGCAAAGTGGTGTACTCACATCTATAGAGCTGCTAGGTTTGCCAGTACTGGTACGGGTAACATAGCTCATTCTGTAGAGTGAGTGTTGTCATCATTAAGTGGATAATGATACGTTGGCCTTCTCCAAAGAGGAAGAAATACTTATAAACTCAACACAAGAAATTTGATTTTTATTAGCCATTTGCATGCTGGACATGCTGTTATGCAGTCATTATTTGCTCAGCTCTTTACAGCTTCATTCTGTGGCAATACTCATTTGAAGGCCGTTAGTTCAGCACTCCGAGCTACTTGTCTGAAGCACAGTAGGAATTTCCGCACTCCCATCAAATGCAGTAATGTAACCGCACGTTAGTAAACTAGGAAACCTCCTTGAATTAGATGGAGTATTTTGTGTGATAGTGAGCTTCCACCCAAATTGTTGTAAACCCCCACATTTTTTTTCTTTACTTTTCTCTGCAATTAAGCAACATATGCCACAAGGAGTGGAAGGGCACAGATGTTGCTATATAAGACATGCCAGACACTCTGGTAATAGTTTAAGGAGCTGCTTACATATCTGTCAGACTTACAAAACTACTGTATAATCCATCTCAAAAATGTATTTCACTAAAAACTCATGGAATTCTAGCAATTGTGCTAGTGCAGCTCTTTCTTACAGTTGTGGACTAGCACGTAATTCTGTGAAATGTGTGTCTTCTGATCAGTTCTAGGCACAGATATATAATCTGAAAAGGCACTGTGAAACTGTCCCTATAATAAATAAGGGGCTCTTTTTTGCCATTTTTTCTGCCTGTGGCAGCAGTTAGGGAGGTTGGGTTTATTTGCTTGTGGCTTTCCAGGCACATAAGAAGTTCAGGTAAGGGCTTCGATCTTTCTTTTTTTGCACTTAAGTATGCATAGTTTGTGTTGGTTGTTCTTTAATAATCTGAATGTGTTTTGAAATTCTTTCTTGTGGTCTTGCTAGTTCACTGCAGTATACAGGCTCTAAAGCCTCATGTCTTGGTGACTGCTGGAGAAGGGCCTTGGACTTCATGACCCTTAATTACTACTGTCACCTGGAATGTTAGAAATGATAACTATTTCCTTTTGTGTGTGTGCGTGTGTGTGTCTAAGATATTAACTCTAAGTATTTTGTTTTTCTCTTAGGAAACTGTCCTTGTAAAGTGTAGCCGTCCTGGTCATGCATCAATAAACAAGACTTTTCAGTTTGAGAGGTGAGTAGTCCTGTGTAGCAGTCTGCATTGCTGGAAGATTTGTATAGTGAAGGCTAATTTTTTAGTAGGCATTGGTTAGAAGGTAATGTTCATATTTTTTTATTTATGTTGTATTCACATTCTTCCCAGGACAGAATAATGCACTTCAGGATATAGATGACACATTTAATCTTCCCTCGTAGTGAAGACTACTGATATGCCTAAGCTTGAAACCTGTGTAGAGATTTATTTTACCCTTTTCGCAGTCTGAGTAGCTCTGGTGATCCTTGCAACATGTTGCGAGATAGCAAAATGTTATCCACATTTTTAAGGTAAGGACTTGAGGTGGATTGTGTGACTTCAACATTAGACATACAGCATGACTGAGCCAGAAACTGGACTGAGGACTTGTAAGACTTGATGTTTAGCCATGCTTCTTTTAACTTACAGTTAAAATGGCCTCAGCATGGACAGCAGGGTGGAGTAGTGGCATGTAAATAAGCACTCCCCAAGGGAAAGGCTGTAGTGTAACCACTTTCCTTATTAGATGGTCAAGAATCCACATAAGCAAGAGAGATTTTGAATGCACCAGCTGTGTTAAGGGTTTTAATTGGTGCTTGTGCCTTATGAGACGCCAACAGAACACAGAAAACTGCACGGAGTCAGGCTGAAAGGTGCCTGATGTTCTTTCAGAATGGAGCTGACCTGAACCTCTGAAAACAGAAACGAAGAGTTAAATTAATACAAATGAGATCTCTGTAAATGAAGAGATACAAAATTTTGCCTCATGCCTTTTTTCTAATCCAAACTTTGCATCTATACGTTGCAATGACTCATACAGTATGCTCTGTATCCTGAACCATGCTTCAAAATCCTCTCGAAACAACACATGAGGACGATTTCACGCTTCCTTGCTTGAAGGCAAAACTTGGTTTAAAGTCACATGTATCCAACATGAACTATCTGTCCTGGTTTAAACTTAAGGTCTGAGCCTGTTCAGCCTGAACTGCTGTAGGTTTGCTAAACATTGCCAGTCATTCACCCTTTCCTTGAGGCATCCTTCTCGGATGCTGCCTTTTTCTGCTCGCGAAGACTGGGGACTGCTGTTGTGTAGGCCATCAAACAACTAAAAATTCCTGAGATAATGCAAATCTTGGGAATGCTTTGCTGACTCCATAGGTTGTAGGACTCCCTTGATACAAGGCATATGCGATCTCTCAAGGTTCATGGCCCCCTTGCATGTCTGCTGACCTACTCAAAGTAGTTCTTTTCAGCCTCCAACTATACCTAATGCAGCCGTACCAGCTGAAGTACATGCAGAATAATGCTGGAATTCAACTCTGTAGAGCAAAACCGTTAATGGTATTGACACGGGACTCCAGAGATGCTGTGACTCTGGACATGTGGTGTAGATCCTGATAATCAGGAAAAGGGTTAAAAAAATGTAAATCCCCCAAAGAATGCAGTTCTTGGGGAATGTTTTTTCAGTGTCCCAGCACAGCTCTTTTTTATAAACAGAAGAGCATATGGTTCTTATGAACTCAAAAATGTTTATTTTTTTTAGCAAAGTTTTATGGAACTAATAAATGTCAAAATATTTGATTTCAGCTCAGGAAGAAAATTCCAGCTTTCAGCATGTTATGCTTTTATAATTTTATTGGTGAATCAGTTAGCAAAATAAAAAAGAAGCTCAGAATTTTCAAGGTGAAATTAACATTAATCGCTACACAGGGACAAATCTGTCATCATTCTGGTAAAAATACATGGGCTTACAAAAAGAGATTCTCTGGATTTGCTGCATCTTTCATGGTCTCTAATTAAGCGGGTGTCCATGCTTCAGCCAGTGCTGTGATTACAGTGTAGCATAAACTAGTTCAAGCCAACTTTAAACTATTTCATTTGGGTACTGGTAGCATTTCATAGAATCATAGAATACCAGGTTGTAAGGGACCTCAAGGATCATCTGGTCCAAGATTTGAACCACAGCAGCTAAATAGTGGCAGTAAAACTCCTTTAGGAAGTTGAGTAAATATTTGGAGTAGTTACTGTAACATGGAGCCCTGTGCCTTTCCTCTGAACGGCCACCAGAACCTGAACTTGACATAGTTAGCTATGGCTGTACTACTTAGTGCAAACAGTCTACTAAGACTGGTTGATTCTAGCCCTGATTGTGGCAGGTTGCAATCTGTTTGCTTTATTAGATAGCAAAACCCATCAACAGCAAGTGAAGACAGTATGAATGTTCTCATCACTAAAATACCTTTTTAAGGTGGCTCTTTTTTTTTTTTATGTAGTAGCTCTGAGATGTTTTGATGTATTAAGAAAAAAATACCATCTCAGCACATACTGAGTTAGAGACCTAGTTGGTTAAGATGGAGGACCTGGTGCTAATGAATATTTCATCGATTGCAGATGATAAATGAAGTAGAGGAAAGTGTTTGGAAGTGTTTTTGCTCACTTATATTGACCTTGCAGATTTGATGCGCAGAGTTTACTGAAGCATATGTGGGTATGCATGCAAAGCAAGGATGGAGTATTGCTATTCAGTGTCTGTCCTCCCAGTACAAACTGTGCCACATCTCTGCATATTTGTTGGTTTCTCAGTGTAGTATGACAGCACATCAATGGAATGGCAAGACAAGCAGTATTTGTCCATCAAGCCAGACAAGAGCTCCTTTCCTGATTAAAGAGAGTACATTTTCATGCAACTTACAATTAGACTGTGGAACACATTGCCACAGGATGTTACTCCAGGCCAAGAATTCAGCAAGATGCAAAAAGAAACTGAATACTAATTCTAATAATATTTTTTTTGAAACGGAGATTCAACTGATATTTCAGTTTTTGAGGCCAGTTTACAGCTTTTAAGGATTAGGGTGCGACACAGCGACACAGAGATTAATTATTGCGTTTCCAGCCGCCATAGTGTTTCTTACTCCTTCCTCTGGCTATTGTCAGGAATAGAACACTAAACTAAGTGGGTTGACTCTAATTCTGTATCTGTTTATCAGAGATCCGTCTGTACAGTCTTATTTATGGACAACATGAATACAAATATCTACATTTGTGCAGGCTACAGACGGTAGTGCCCAGATCGTGGTCAGATATACAAAGAGGCTTGAGTAAACGCTAAAAAGCACACTATGTCTTAATTCAGTTAAACTTGTAGGATCATATACAAGCTGTAGAATACTGCTAAGTAACGTGTGTTAGTACGCTATATACACAGGGAAGTAACTATGCTTTGTAATGTTTGCTGCTACCAAAATTCCTGTTTCTAATTAATTGTTTTGCTATAAGCTATAAAGAGCACACATCACTCATTGGAAAACAGAGCTAAACAAACAAAACCGATGTCACAACAGAAAGATATCAGAAAAGGAAGCTTTTTCCCAAAGATAAACATTCATACCTCAAATGCTTCAGTGTGTCTGATGACATTCATGTTTTAGATTCTGTTCATCTTCTATAAACAGTACGTGCTACAGGCTGTAATCTTGGGGAGGATACATTTTTGGTGTGCTAGAGAAGAAATGAATGAGTTAGGATGTCCATATTTTATGATCAGAATTTCCTCCCTTTGATTTCCTATTTTTGGGTCTTGATTTTATGTGGTACAAACTCGATAGTTGAAAGGGTTGGAAGAAAAAGTTCTTTGAAGAGCCCTGTGTTAGCTTTTTTTTTCCTGGAATTTGAAAAAATACATGCAGTCATTTTAGACATCATTGTGTTGGCCCAAGGATTGTACTGTCGTTGCTCTTTTCTAAGAGGAAGAATAACTCATTCTATTTAATTGTCTTTCATTCTGTTTAAAATTTAGTCTGAAATCTACATCACAATGTGAAAGAAAGTCTTCCCTCCAGTGAGAAACGTTTATTTCATAGTAGATAGTTCAGCAGGGGTGGGAGTGGAAATACCTTAGGCTGATGCTACCCACAAAGACAGCGCATCCTTAAACATGACCCCCAGGGGCCTTCTGAATTCTGTTCTGCCACTGACTCTTCTGAGACAATTCCTGAGGCAAGTTTACATCCTCTGTAGCTCTTTTTTTCCCCAGACCTTATCCACGTCTAAAGGGGAGTACAACGTGACCACTCCCTCCCTTAGTGTGACACAAAGGAGAAGCGGGCAGCAGGGATATTTCACAGTCTGGTAGGTGGGAGAAGGTGACAGGAATCCAGTACAGACTGAAAAAAGACTCTGTCTGCCAGAGGGGCAGGCAGAAGATTAGGATGAGGTCAGAGAGCCACAAGTGTACACGTGTGGGTCGCTCCCTCCAGCACAGACAACAGCCACTCCAAAAAAGTGTGCGAGAGATTTGGAGTTCTTATTTTCAGTCCCCCGACATAGCAATGTCAGCAGGTCACAAGTTTAAAGTCACTGGCCTATATTTTCCCTAGTTTGTATTCTTGTATTGTGACAACATAGTTATATTTTTTTTCTTCAGTTAATCATTGCACTTTGCTCCTTAGAGTTTACAGTGCTTCGGAGTCTCAAGACGCAGTATTTGCAGATGTGGCCCCTTTGCTAACATCTCTTCTAGATGGGTAAGTTAAAAGGTGGAGGTAAGAAAGCTAAAGGGCAATAATCGACTGAAATCCATCAATTAAAATTACTTAATAGTGGCGGTCTTGTCAAGTTTTGCGGCTTTGCAGTTGCATTTCCCTGTTTTCTTTCTACTCAACACCAAGTGAACGTTGTTTCCCCTTATAAACAGTGAAAACACTCTTTAAAAATAATAGCAGAGCAGAAAACCGTGAGGAGTGGAGGGGGAAAATCAGGTTTTTTTCTGTGGTCTCTTTCTGGCAAGCTTAAGCATTGTTTCTAATGGGGGACACTATTTTTTTTGTAGGTTATGTTTTATAGCTGTTTTTCAGTTATAGACACAGTATGATACATCTTTTCCATCAATGTATTCATATATGAAAAGCCTGCCAGGATCATCTGTTTTTGTGTACAGCACAGACCATAGGAGGTGATATAATCAGTTCCTGGTTGAACCAGAACTGAGCACCCTCAGTCACAGTTCTAACGTTCCTTCAGGCACTGGGGTTAAAACAGAGTTCTGGTTTGAATACAAAACTGATCAGTAACAACCACTAACAAATATGTGTAATTATTTCTAGCCACTGAAGTTCATGAAGTGTGATTCTTCATTTATTCTAGAGCCAACTTAAGCAACTGTTGTGAAGAAGCCTTAAAGCGCATATTGTTACAATCCTTGAAGCTTGAACTGAGATTCATACGAAACTTCCTTGCTGCTCCTTTCTCACCCCTGCTCTAATTCCACTTAATTTTAGATGGTGGTTATGGAGCTGTCATGGATCTTTCCCTCCCTGTAGAGGGAAAGCCAATCCCTTTCTGTGCACAGTGGCATAGTTGAACAGTGGCAATCCTTGTTCCTGGCAGGCTGCACACTGAAGTTTTCTTAAAAGCAGCCTAGAAGAGGTAATCAGGATATTGTGGGTACTGGGAAATCCCAGCCATCCCTTTACACATGCCACAGAGGGGCGCACTAGGGCTGTCTGGGCTAAGGGAAATTCTGTATGGCCCATATGACATTCATAGAATCAGAACAGTTTGGGTTGGAAGGGACTTTTAAAGGTCATCTAGTCCAACCCCCCTGCAATGAGCAGGGACATCTTCAACTAGATCAAGTTGCTCAGAGCCCCATCCAACCTGACCTTGAATGTTTCCAGGGATGAGGCATCTCCCACCTCTCTGGGCAACCTGTGCCAGTGTTTCACCACCCTCGTTGTAAAACATTTCTTCCTTATATCTAGTCTGAATCCACCCTCTTTTAGTTTAAAATCATTACCCCTTGTCCTATTGCAGCTAGCCCTGCCAAAAAGTTTGTCTCTATCTTTCTTATAAGCCCCCTTTAAGTAAAGTAGTGGAAGGCTGCAATAAGGTCTCCCTGGAGCCTTCTCTTCTCCAGGCTGAACAACCCCAACCCTCTCAGCCTGTTTTCACAGGAGAGGTGCTCCAGCCTTCTGATTGTTTTTGTGGCCCTCCTCTGGACCTGCTCCAACAGGTCCATGTCTTTCCTGCACTGAGGGCTCAGGAAAGTACTCAGTACTGCTGAACACAGTACTGCAAGTGGGGTCTTACCAGAGCGGAGTAGAGGGGCAGAATCACCTCCCTTGACCTGCTGGCCATGTTTCTTTTGATGTAGCCCAGGATATGGTTGGCTTTCTGGGTTGCAAGTGCACATTGTCCAGCTTTTCATCCACCAGTATCCCCAAGTCCTTTTTGGCAGGGCTGCTCTCAATCCCTCCATCCCCCAGCCTGTACTGATAATCAGGGGTTGTACCAAACCACGTGCAGAGCCCTGCACTTGGCCTTGTTGAACCTTGTGAGGTTCAGACAGGCCCACTTCTTGAGCCTGTCCAGGTCCCTCTGGATGGCATCCCATTCCTCAGGCATGTCAACCTCACCACTAAGCATGGTGTCATCTGCAAGCTTGCTGAGGGTGCACTCGATCCCACTGTCTGTGTCTTTGGTCTTTGATGAAGGTATGAAACAATACTTTTCGCAGTATGGGCCCCTGAGGGACACCACTTGTCACCGATCTCTGTCTGGACATTGAGCTGTTGACCACTACTCTCTGAATGTGACCACCCAGCCAATTCCTCATCCACCAAACAGTCCACCTATCAAGTCCATATCTCTCCAATTTAGAAGGATGTTGTGGGGGACCATGTCAAAGGCCTTACAGAAGTCCAGATAGACAACATCCATAGCTCTTCCCTTGTCCACTGATGTAGTTACTCCATCATAAAAGGCCACTAGGTTGGTCAGGCAGGACTTGCCCCTAGTTAAGCCATGCTGGCTGTCTTGAATCACCTTCATGTGCCTTCACATAGCTTCTAGGAGGATCTGTTCCATGATCTTTCCAGGAACAAAGATCTTTCCAGGAACAAAGGTGAGGCTGACAGGTAGTTCCCAGGGTCCTCCTTTCTATGCTTTTTACAAATGGGTGCAATGTTTCCCTTTTTCCAGTCACCTGACTGCCATTACTCTTCAAATGTCATGGAGAGTGGCTTGGCAACTACCTCAGCTTGTTCCCTTGGGACTCTGGGATACATCTCGTCAGGTTCCATAGACTTATGTATGTTCAGTTTCCTCAGGTGGTCATGAACCTGATCTTCTCTTACAGTGGGAGGGACTTTTCTCCCCCAGTCCCTGCCTTGCGATCCATTCACTCAAGAGGTGTGGGGAGAGAGGTTGCCAGTGAAGACTGGGGCAAAAAAAGTTGTTGAGTACCTCAGCCTTCTCCTCATCTGTTATTATCAGTTTGCCAGTCACGTTCATTGCAGTGGGTATGCTTTCTTTGACCTTCCTTTTCTGTCTGACATACCTGTAGAAGCCCTTATTATTCTTTGTGTTCTTTGACAAGTTCAGCTCCAGCTGCACCTTGGCCTTTCTGAAGGCTGTTATTCTAGTTTACCAAGGACAAGTAATCACAGTTTCCATAGCTGAGTAACCTAGGGACCACTAGATTGGACCAGTTTGAAGAAGTCCTTGTAACCCCTGTTTTCTCTCCCTGCTTTTCCTTTTGCAATGAATGTAAGTTTGCTTTGGCTCAGTATGTTGTCTGTGTATCTTCAGACATATCTGATCTGTACCTTGATCTGCCGTACTTCCAACTTCCTAATTTCCACACTGAGAGAATCCTGTCCTAAAAGCTAGGATTTTTATATTCAGTTAGGAAATGTTCTGTTATTGAAAACAAAAGAGTTGTCTTGTTCTTCTAGAAGTGCATTTAAACAGAAGCAGATTTTCAGGGAAGGCGAGGCTGTGCATACGAGCCATGTTTCTCAGCAGCCTTCCCATTGTAAATGGGAAACAGACATGCTTAGGCTGAACCTTGAACCTTTTTGCTGCTCCTGATTGTTTTAGTCTGGGCTCCAAAGTGGTCTGTAACAACTTTTAGCTTAAGTAGAAAGGAGTGTTCCACTCCTTTTCTTTCTTTATTTTTTTCTTTATTTTTCTTTCTTAATGAATTGTTTCATTTTTCAGTAAAAATATACAGGAAGAAAAGATTGTCCCATATGCAAAACAGACAAAGTACAGCAGGCTTCAAAGTTTACAGTTAGCCATACAGGGCCAGCAAGGGAGTGAGATAATATTTCTTTTCTTTACAGCATTGAAGAATCAAACTTGTTTATTTATTTTAAAGAAGAATACATTTCTTCTCCTTTGATTTCCTTTAACAGTGTTCTCTCCTAGTGATAACTTTGTTATACTGAACACCCGCACTCTTTTCAGGAGAGAAATACTATGAAAATATTGGTATTCTAGCTTGACAATAAGAACTTTTTGAAACAAGAATATAACTAATGAAGCAGAGTGGAGAAGGAGAAATATTAGGGCGCGCAGGTGAATTGTAGTCTGAAATTTTCATATTGCTCTATTGGACAGCCTTATGTTGGAACCAGAACACCAAAAAGTAAACTAGGTAAATATAGTCTCCTGCTTGTTGTCTTGTTGACTCATAGAATCGCCTAGGTTGGAAGGGACCTTTTCAGATCGTCTAGTCCAACCATCAACATAACTCTTGACAAAAACCACCCCTAACCATATCTCTAAGCACTACGTCTACCCGTCTTTTAAATACCTCCAGGGATGGTGACTCAACCGCTTCCCTGGGCAGCCTGTTCCAATGCTTAATAACCCTTTCAGTGTAAAAATTTTTCCGAATATCCAGTCTAAACCTCCCCTGGCGCGACTTGAGGCCATTACCTCCTTTCAGGTAGTTGTAGAGAGCAATAAGGTCTCCCCTCAGCCTCCTTCTCTTCAGACTAAACAACCCAGTTCCCTCAGCCACTCCTCATAAAACTTGTTCTCCAGACCCCTCACCAGCTTTGTAGCCCTTCTCTGGACCTGCTCTAGCACCTCAATGTCTTTTTTGTGGTGAGGGGCCCAAAACTGGACACAGTGCTCAATCACCCAACAGTTCATTCTCTCCTGTGCCTACTTAGATGTAATACTGCTTCAGGTATTTTGAACTCGTTTGGGCTTACTGAGATACTGTTTTGGCTTTGGCAGAGAAATTGTCACTGGTTGATACCTGATTTGCATCTCTATCTTCAGTGCTACAAGCACCTGTCTACTTAGCTTCTAATCATATCATCTGTATCTTGTCAGAACTATTTTGTCCACAATGCTTGCTTTCTAACAAGTAGCAACTAAGTAAAATTTGAATAGCTGGACTATATGAAAGTTTGAGAGACTTCTAAAAAGACTTCCATTCTGTTTTTCCTAAGGGAAGTTACTGCTTGCAAACCACTGGCTACCTTTTTGGTTCCAAAGATCTCTCTGATGTTGAAGCGGGGCTAGAAGTCTCAATAAGCTATGGGCTGCTGAGGTGGTGTGCATTAGGGGTGGAATTGTGAAAATTGTTCATTGTTAGCCTAGCTGAAAGCTACCTAAATTAGTTGGAGCTTTTCCACTGACATAAATGCAAATAGAGTTATGTCAGCAGTGAATACTTAGAGAAATCCCTTGTTTCAGATTCACAGCCCTGATTTCTAGCACATTTCATTTTGCTGTAGTGCTCTTTATTTTCAGTAACGGTTATCTCATCTCCTTTACTTCATCAAATCTGTGACTAGACTTCTGCATTGTATTCTGCATCCTGAAACATGGAGGGAACTTAACCATAGGTTCACTGACTGCACCTTTGACTTTGCATCCCCAGAACGGGTACCCAGGTATTTGCTGTGTTGCTTATCAATCATCCCACATTTCTAACAAGAGTAAGCTTTCTAAATAATCCTCCAAAAATAACTGTTTCTAGGCATGTTTAATATGCAAAAAAATGCTGCAAATATATTTCGTTGCAATGGCTGTGTAAGTATTTAATGACTTGAAGCCGTAAATTTAAAACAATTAGATGAGGGGTGTTCATTGAAATTTGCTGGCACGTGCTTGAAACAACATTTTTGATAGGAGGAAAAGCATCGGATAACCAAAAGCAGCTGTTCAGGTCTGCCCACGGAGGAGGTATAGCTTAGGCAGTGAAATTTTACTCCTTGGCAGACCAGGAGCAAGCCCATTCTTGCAGCTTTCTGGTGGAGCAGAAATTTCAGCACACTGCAAAGCACTCACCATGGATGGAGATTCTGCTAATGTTGTGTCTCTGAACAAACAAGATACTCCAGGAAAGGAGCAGTCCTGTCAGCATAACTGCATGTCTTCCAAGAGTTTTTGCTGGCACAGTTCTGTGGCCAACACCAAGGTGCTGGCAGGTGCTGCGGAGCAGATGCAGCTGAGGAGGGACTAACCCTCAGCTGCACAGTACGGTGTTGGTCCTCAATAGAGAGTAGTACTGTGGCTGGACACTTTTGTATCTGCCCACTTGTTTTGCTTAAGATGTTGACTTTGATCTGACTGTGTTAGAAATACACTTTAGATGCATACATCTAAATTCAGATCCCTGCGGCACAGACATCCACAACAGAGCTCCCAGCTGTGGACTTTTTTTTTTTAATCATTATTTTCAGTGCAGAGTTTTCAGAGTTCTGTTCATTAAATGTATTTTACACATCTACTTCAGAAGATGATGAATTGTGTTTCATAGGTGCCTGTACCTCTGCAGTGACATTGTATGTTTGTACCCTCTACAAGTCTGTACCAGAGCTGTTCCTACCACCTTTATTCCAGAGTGGTTGTTGTGTGCATGCTTATACTGAACTAATGCATTTGATTTAAAATTTATGCCTCTTATCATTAGGGCGGTCTTACCTTTTCCAGTGACTATGATTGATGAGTCTTCCTGAAAAAGATTACGAGAGCCAAAGAATTTACTGTTCCCAGCTGTTAAGATATTAGTGCTGTGGTTTGCAGCATAGCACTGTGAGACAAATCAAACCCAGCAATGGTTTACTTTAAAATGCTGTACTGTAAACTGCAGGGGTTCAGGAGCTGATCAACTAGCAGCTCAGTAGTGCATGAACTGGAAGTTGGGCAGACCAGGAGGTCAAACCTCATCAGTCATTCCAAGCTAAGCATCCCTTAAACTCTGCTGAAAAGCATCCCTTCAATTCGGCTTAAAAAATAAAATCTGTTTAGGTGAAATTATGAGCAACACTTTAAATAGCTGTCAGATTTTGAGATCTCCAGAAAGAAATCTGCAGGGGCGGTGTATTTATTTTTTGTTTCAGTTTGTGTTTGGGGTTTGACTTGCCATCTAACAAATACATTTGGTAATGGTAAAATAAATGAAGGCTCTTTTAATTTTCAGGTACAATGTGTGTATCATGGCTTATGGACAAACTGGAAGTGGGAAGACATACACAATGTTGGGACCACAGCTAGAGGAGAACTTCGCATTCTCCTTGGAAGATGAATTGGAACTTGGAATTATTCCTCGAGCTGCCCAAGAAGTATTCAGGTAACAACTAAGAAAAAGCTGGTGTCAATGGCAGTCACCTTAAACTTTATAGAAAGGATGAAATAATGTTTGTAATGTATTTATCATTACGGATTTCAGCTTCACAATGATTATTATTTATAGCTTCTCTAACTGCCATTCAATATTTGATCTCTCTCCTGCTTAGTCTGATTTTCTAAGAAAATAAGATTATGCAGTTTTGCTGTGTGTTATCTGTCTGTCTGTCTTTTGGACTCCTAATTAACTTCTGAATACGTTTCAGCCATAGTTGTGGGAGTCTAAAAGATAATTAAGTTCTTGTAAGTTTTGTGAAAATTGTCCATTGGAATAGATGAAGAGGATCCAGATTAGAACTCAGTCCCCAAGAATAATGATAAGAGAATTTTTAACCACAATCTGTTCTTGCTTTGAGAATTTTTTGGTTGAACCTAATGCGTGATTTGAACTGACATGCTGCTATGTTGTAACAGAAGAGTCATTAGAGGTTTTTCCAGCTAAGGCTATTTCTTTCAGAGAACGGTATAAGAAAAATCAAAGATCCAATTTTGTACAAGTATAACTGTCTAACTGTAAATACTCTCCTGAATAGACAAGCCCTTAATTTATGATTTTTCTGCGGCTGTGGACAGATAACCTCATACAAATCTAACTGGGCAGTTTGCCATCTCTGCCTGTTTGTTGCTTGCAGTCTGCCAGAGTTTATCATACCTTGAGCTTGAATGCAATAACGTCCAGCAGAGAAATGGTTCAAAAAAATCTTGAGGAGGGAGGGAGGCTAGTGGAGAAAAACAATTTAAGCTGGCACAGCTGTTTGGAAAATGAAGTTTTATTTACTTCACATATAATTTAACTGTATATTCTGATTCTTCAGCTTAACGTTAGCATGTGTATGAGGCAAATTCACGGCTGCCGATATTTAATAAGCACTTTTATCAGATTGTAATTAGATTATAATTAAAGAATAGATGTTTATTTACAGATTGTTCACTTGGGGTTTGACTTCAACATTTTTTGGCTTTTTTCTTCTCTTTTTTCTCTATTTTTATTCTCTAGGCTTATTTCTGAAAAGCCACCAGGAAGTTACTGGGTTGAGGTTTCTGTTGTAGAAGTGTATAATAATGAAATTTTTGATCTTCTGGCTAAAGACAGTTGTGGAAAAGTATTTGGCGTCAAACGCGATGTTGTCACAACCAGAGAAGGAAAGAACGACGTGCCATTGCTTACGCATGAGTAAGTACATGATTTGATTCTTATCATCCAACCATGATCTGGTGTCAATGCAATGTATAGCTGTCACAAAATTGCATTATAGGCACCAATTATCACTTCTAAACAATGAATTCTTAGCATATGCAAAAGAACGGTTCTCACTGTTTCCATTAGCTCAGTCTGTTAGACTGCAGTTGGCTGCAAATGACAAAATACTTTCAGAAATAACAGTACGATTAGTTTGGGTTATACTCCTTTGTTAAGCGCCTTCCACTCAGAATGCCTGAAGACAGCTGTGTGTTTCATTGTGGCTGGATCTAGGGCATCTTGTCAGCTGTAGAAAAGAAGGGGAACCCAGTCAACAAAGGACCTGCCCTTCAGTCTTACCAAATTATAAAATTTACGGATTAGAATAGAAATGTATGTACTTATTGTAGATCTTTAAGCATCTGTAAAGTGTTAGCTTTCCCTACATGCATTGGAGTTAAAAAAAAATGTACTTTAGAAAGAATAAGATTTAAAGTTATCTTTTAATAGAAATACCCATCTCACACTGCTTAGTGTTCTGTTTTCATAACCAGAGGTACTAAAGTGGGGATTCATATGCTGGCATTTGAGCCTGTAGTTCTTGAAAATCCAGGTTCTTCAAACTGAAAGCTAAGAAGTAGCTAAGCTTCTACTCATTTAGTTTTAAGATGTATACCTTCCTAGCATTGGTGTATGGCAAGTTTGATTCTTATTTACTTATCTTGGCAGTGTAGGGAGAGCTAAGGTATTTAAGGCTACACCTATACTTACTTTAATGCCTTCTCGTACTTGCTAAGCATTACAAAGGCTTGTTCTAGTACACATGGGAATGATTCTTGGTGTTATTTATGTGTAGTACACAAAGCAAATGTATAACTTTCTTGTTTTATATAAAACACTAACCTTGGCTAATTAGATGGTAAAAATCACATGTGCATAATAATTCATCCATTAACAAGGGTGAATGTTTCAGATGCTTTATTTTAGTAATGGCTGTATTGTTTATGCTAGTATTAAATCAATATTAGCAAGAAAAATTATGACAAGCAGTACTATTGGCACCAGCAAGGTGATGCTACTCAGTGGAATTAAGCTACCAGACATCTCCCTGCGAGCGCCCAGCACGTGAACAGATTCCAGAACGGAACATTTCTGCTCGTGCACTACAGAGAGGTCTAGAAACAGAAAAAATGTTCTGCTCCTTGAGCAAATAATGTTTGTGAAAAACATCTTGCCCTATTGAAATGTTTAGCACAGCATTATAGTGTTTTATGTTTCTGGGGAGAACGTGATGTTTTTCTTCACTTCTCTATAATAATGCTTTTCATGGTCTAGTCTCTACTTTTCCAGGAGGAATTAGAAGTCAGATATGAAAAGCACCCCCCCCAACTCCCTGTTAAAATAAAATGCACCCTCGGTGGGAAATAATTGAAGGCAGTATTTTTGTCTTGTGGGACTTAATCACACAAGCAGGCTAGTAGTTGTTTGTTTATGTGGGTTTATGCTATTGCCAGAAAGCCTTGATAAAAATACAAGAATGTAGTGGAGGGTTGCGCAAACATATTTATATTCTGCCTAGTTACATACTTTTATTGACTTGTATTTCCTAGACATTGAACTGCTCATAGAAAAGTGAGACCCCAGAGAAATTTTAAAGTGGTTTTCTTCACTGTGGGGCTATATAACTCTCCTTTCTTTCTATGAAATAATAATCACTGCAATATTCTAGGAAGGATTAACATCTCTATCTGGGGTATGCCTGCTCTTCAGTCTTGAGGTTAAATATGATTTCCAGAGAAATTCTGCATCTTTGATTGCAGTCTGCATGTTCCATAAGAGTATGGAATGAATTAAAAATGACTGGAGCTTGAAGCAATGAATCCTTTTGCCCTCTCTGTCTGTATTATGCTGACTGGTGGGTTTCTCTCAGTCTCTGTTCTTGGATTTCCCCAACTGTGACTGCACTCCCACTTCTAGCATCTGGTTAAGGCTCTGCTGTCAAGGGAATGAAAAACTCCTTCAGAACAGGTTGTGAGCAGACCTTAACCTGTGCGTGCCGAATCTTTCTTGAAGGAGCTAATCTTTTTCCTTTGACTAGAGAAGAAAGAAACCGTATGACATAGAAAATGAAGACAGTGTGGGTATGATGGGAGTTTAATTTTTCCTGCTTCATCAGAACCTCTAAGTAACTTTTAATTATAGTATTTCACTAACCAAGACGCTGGCCGAAAAATGGCTACTCACCCTCCCAAGGGAGCTTTGCATAGTTAGTAAGTGACCCATCTCTTTTCCTAGGCTTTGGGGAAGGGAGGGGTGAGATGTAGCTCGACTTGTGCCATAGAGACAAGAACTAGAAGCTGCAATAAGGTTTTATTTGTCCTTCTAGTTAATAAAATGGCTGCTCTGTTTATTTCTGTAAATTTTAATTTATAGTAAAGTAACCTGGTGCCTTGAACTAAACAGCTCTTAAAAAACATTTATCTCAATCAATTGAGAAATACCCAATTCTAATGCAAATATAAATAAGAATATGGACTTGTGTCTCAGTTACAATGCAAGCAGCAAAAGAAGTCCAAGTCATAAACAGGTTATATTAATAATTACACAGAAAGGTTAATAAGAAAAAGCAAACCCAAACAAAGTAAGGGAACCATTGAATGAGGCCACCCAGCTGCCCGAAATCTAAAGTAAACAGCTGGTGCTTTGAATAAAAACACATACTCATTTGTGATAATATTTCGTCTAGAATATATTGGCCTGCTGGGTCTCATTGGCTTCTCCATATGTCCATTAAAGTACAGTAGTCTCTTTCCTGCTAACATGTACATCTTACTGACTCACAAAAACCTCAGTCTCTTTCTTCTTTTATGGCTTGGTTGACTTTGGAGAATATTCAGCATCAAATTTTTAACTTAACCACAACAGGGCTTCTCTTTGTAGAATCTGGTCCTGGAACGTGCGGTACATACAGTATGATAAAGTCGTAGAGATTATACTAAAAAATTATTACTGTCAGTCCTGCCGAGAAGCTACTGTGCCAAGCTTGCAGCACTGGGCTGGGGATGCTTTTTACCTCCAAAGTCAACTGCGGTTTCCCAGTAGGTGACCAGCACTGACAGCATACCCTGAGGCCTATCTTCTTCTGCAAACACTAGTTGGAGGACAGCAGATTGCAGCACTGACCCCTTGCCAGTGCACAGCAGCAGCTTCCAGAAGCCGATTGCCTGTTGCTACATCCTAGTGAAGGCTGCTTACCTCTCAGGCTCTATCCAGTCCTGGCTGACCAGCTACTGGAAGATGCAGTTCAAAACTTAGGAAGGCGGGATCTGCCTCCGTGGATCTGAGGCAATAGTCACATCACCCCAGTGTGAAGCTCTGCCTTCTCTGACAGTAGGAACTAGAGCTGCTGCTTCCTTGCCGGTGCCTTGCACAGAGGCAGAGATACTACAGGGGGGGCCAGCATGTGCGGCTCAGGATTGTTAGGCAAAGTCCATAGTGATCATTTATCTCCTGCAGCCCTGGTTACACAGGGAACTGCTTTTAGGTGGCAGCTTCCCTTAAGTGTCTATAAGCATGGCGTCGCTAAGTGTTTTTCTGTTCTTCACATGCCGTTACTTTATTTTCAGAGGAAATTGTTTTAGTTGGGTATAGCTCTCTTGTTTCTAAACTCTTCAAGTATGGCTCTTCTTAGGACGAAATAAGTTTGTGCCCAGTGTGACTTTTACTGAAATCAGCCAAATCTAAGTCATGAAGGCCTTGCCTTTTATCACATGCTTGCTTTTGCTGACTGCGGCAATGTGGAACCAAGCTTGCAGCCTGTCAGGAGAGTTATCAATGGTTGTGCTATTACAAGGCATTCTGTAACAAGGCTGTGATATGCAGTCATAATAATTTATACCCCCATCTAGAAACTAATGTTTAGGTGACGTAACTTGAGTGGTTATTGAAGAAGGCAATGCAGTGAAAGGAAAGGGTAGGCAATCTTACCTTATCTGTTTTAAGCACTGCAAACCTGGGGGAAATCACAGTGTTTATTTCATTTTCTGTGTTAGGTTTTTGCCCTTCAATTGGTCACATTTGCAGTATTGCTTTTAGCTGGAAAACAGACAGTATAAGATAAAATGGTCTATAGAAACTTATGCCTGTCTATTCTGACGCTGCGCTAGAGTCCCTGCTTATTGAACAGTGGAACTGAACTTTTTTCCAAGGATTCTGAATTTAATTCCAAATGCGAAATATGATTTCCAAAGGCCCACAGAAATATCTTTTTTTTGCCCTAATTCTGTACAGCTCCTAAAAGAACAGGAGCTACCTTAACATAAACTGGACAACTCCGTTTCTGTAAGACCAGAGATTCCAGGAATGTCTACATCTGTGTCTTGTCTTCCCAAGTGTGGACATGTAGAAATTATAGTCACTTCCAGAGCGGAGCTACAGTACCTATAGACCTGCAAGGCTGGCAGACCCCTTCTTCAGCACTTTCAGTACTACATCACAGCTTTTGTCTTCAATTTTCATCTTGGACTATATCGCACCTGAAAAAGTCTTTATACAGTTGTTTATGCAGTTCAAAACTGAGATTACTGTAAGGAGTTAGAAGAGTGGGAAAGTGGAAATGCTCAAATTCATGTCTAAGTTGTCAGCTTTCTCATGTGATTTTTACTGTGAGTCTGTTAAATTGTTTGTTTCTTTACTTTCTAGGACTGTTGAAAATGCATCTGAATTTTTGCATCTAGTCAACAGAGGCCTACAGCTGAGAGTCAGGCACCCAACACTGGTGCACGCTCATTCCTCTCGTTCTCATCTGGTAGTTACATTGACCATAACCACAATTATCTCTGAAGATAACTGTGGTAAGTAGGATGTTACTAGAATATATCTAGAGCCAGTTGTTTTTTGAAAAACAGTCTGTGGACTGAGAGATTTTCATATTGTTTTTTTCCCCTTTTTCTAATGTTTAATACATTCCCTCAGCTCCTTTTCCATTGTTTAACTTCTACGCACCTTCTTAAATAAAAGACCAGTTTGATGTTTGAATGCTACTGAAACTTTCACTTTCATAAAACCTTTTCTTTTCTTTCCATGTCTTGACTTACAGAGTTCTTGAAGTTTCATAGCATAAAACAACTATTGAAATAAATGTTATCAATAAATCATAAGATAAGATAACAAGAAGACAGATACTCAAATACAGTAGTTAAATCACTTTGTATGACATACCATATAATTATTCATGCTAAGTTTGTGGTAAAGCTAACTATGCATTTTAGGGATCATCATATGCTTTTGGGTGAGAAAGAATTATTTTTTTTTCCTGCTGCCTTGCAAAAATGTCCATTAAATTCAGAGTCTCTTGAATTGTTAATAATAGGCCACTCTAGAAACAGACAACATAGTTGTCTTATTTACTATGGCAAAACCTGTATTTCTACTTTTCATTACTACACCAAGGCTTACCAGTTTATTGCTTTAGGAATAACTTTGGCTTTTGGGGGTTAACTTTGTTTTCTTTTGCTCATGTTGTAATTAGGCTCACTGCTTCCAGTGCTGTGGTCCATCTCCTTCATACTCTGCAACAACAATATGGTTTTAGAAAGTGGAAAATATTTAACATTTTTTCCCTTAGATTGCTATCAGAAATTAAACCAACGATATTAGCAAAACAGAACAAACAGTGCCCTCACTTACCTACGGGCCTTGCCAAAAGACACAGTTACTTCACAAGTTTCAGCTCCAGTGTCCCAGATGTTAGCTCTAGCCAGCTCCAGATTCTTGTCAATCAGACAGATGTTACTTTTCAAAACACTATGTTTGCACCGTTAGCATACCAGCCATCTTGTCCAGTCCAGTCTTCCCTTTGCCATTTCAAATTGCAGTCATGTTGTCTGGCAGCAGAGCTCCATAGAAATGTCTAATTTACGTTGAATGCAAACTCAGGCTTTCAGCTCATAGTGCATGGATGAAGATGAGCAATCCTGAGGGGCAGAGCAGCACTGTAAATGAGACCTCAATATAGCAGTGTGACAGCGCATTCTGGCTTGTTTAAAAGGAGAAATTCCTGATGTAAAAGCTAGGTGCTATTGTTAAGTATCTCAACACCGGAGATCTAAGTCACTAAATAAAAAGTTGTAAAGTCTGTGTTGAGTCCTGCATCTAAAGCCAGGGTTGACAAGTCAGCACTTTTTCAGGTTTGATTAAAGTCTTCTAGCATTTTGCTTCAGTAATATCTGTTGTTTGAGGAGAGCAGTTTCTTAACTTCCTTGTCTGAAATGGAAGAATAGCGAGAACACTTATTTTTACACTGTGTGGCCTGATGCCATTTATTCAGTGTAAACCAACACAGCTGCTCTGTCTACACTGTGAACAGCTCAGGTTTTGGCCTAGCTGAAGAGATAGAGCTCTGCAATCCTGTTCAGTCTGTTCCTTACTCAAGTTTTGCAGCTGGGAACTTTTTACTGTTGCAACTAGACTCTCTCAGTCCCCAGGAGAGCCTGTTGTCTCTATTACCTGTAGCAGAACCTTTTATTCTTCTGTGTCTTTGAGAGAGAGAGATGGATGAAAAACAAAACACTGAAGAAAAAAGCATAAGTGCTTTTTTTTTGCTCTTTTTGCATATACTCCTGCTAAGCTAATGTCAAAGTAGCTTTCCCAAAGAATCTGTTTTCCTCTTCCTTCCCAGCAGAGAACAAAAGCCAGATGCTGCTGTTGAGGGAGAGGAACGATATGAAGCAGACTAGTGCAGCTGCAGAACTACTACTAGTAGTAAGTAGATAACCAACCTGAAAAACTGGGAGTAATGCTTTTGAGGCTAATAGCTCATGATGTGGAGATGCAGCAGTGGCATATGAGGGCTGAAGGAAATCTAGAGGGAACAGCAGCAAAGGACAAAATAGAAGAGGCAGGATGAACTTTTTTCTTGCCAGAGCACCAGCAGGTTATGTTTCAAATACATAGAAACAGACTTCAGAGCTTACAGCTCCCAAACATCCAAAATCTCACTTTGGTTGCAGTCAATCTAAAACATGAAAAAATGCCCCTTTAAAATCCTTACCGGACTCCTGTTTCTTGTTTTCCACAAAGAAGCGTGATCAATGGGGATATTAGATACAACACAACCTACAACAAGTCTTGTTACCAACCGGTACGATTGGTTTGATGAACAAAACCTTAAATGAGATAGAAAAAGTCATTTGGCCTGCCCATGCCATTGATTCTGAGTTGTACATTGCTTCTGTTAGAATAGTCTAAAACAGCAGATATTGTACTTCCCCTATTGATACCCCATTTTTTTCCCCCCTTCTCAATTTCCAGTGTCAGTGAGAAACTCCCCTTGTTTTTTTCCATTAATCAGGTACTTCATGGGAAGACGAACAAACCAGTCAGAGACTAAATAAGGAGGTTTCCTGCACCTTTCCACAAAAAATGAGAGACAATAAATCCACCTCTTCTTCCAGAGCCTCTTCACCAGCACAACTTGAAGCCACTGAGAAACTGAAGCAAGTCAAAACTAGACTGCAGCTGGTGGATCTGGCTGGTAGCGAATGCGTCGGTAAGTGAACGTGTCTGTTTATGGGCATGGATCCTCCCAGATCTAGGTTACAACAGCTGCCTTTACCTCTTTATGTAGGAAAACGTGCTACCCTGCTTTCACACAGCGGGTGGTTTAAACCCACAGATCCTGACATAAAAAAAATTGTGGGCCTGATTGTTCCAGTTTTACACTGGTACAGTTTAACTGAAAATCTGACTGCATAAGCCTAAAATAAGCCCAGGGCGGTTACCCATATCATAGGTATATTATTTGTTCAGACTGGTTCTATTAGGCCTGTTTTTCTACTCTGAAAATTAGCATGTCTTTGTACAGGAATGTGTAAAGTGCATAAATTATTTAAATAGTACAAATATCTGTAATAATTGATATTACCATGTGTGAGTTTTTCTGCCTTATTATGGAAAAAGTCTTGGAGGAAGTTAGTGTTGAAAAGATAATATTGTTTTCATTGTTTCCTCAAAGCGCTTTCCTCCTCCCCCTCCTCTATGCACACAATAATTTCAAAAACTTGATTATTTCCTAAAGGACGAGCTTTCTTACCAAGAAAAGCCATGCAGCCAAATGTACCATTCCAGAAATAATGTTTTGAAAACTGAACCAGTATTATGAAAGAGTCTTTTACTTTGCTGCCAAGAATTCTTGCTGTTACTCACTGTTAAACTTTTGTTCTACAAAGAAACCTAATATAATACATTATTTTTTTCATTTGCTCTTAACGCTGGAAACTGGTAGACGTGTAATTGAGCAACAGTGTGTGTGTTTGTTCTCTCAGTTCAACCAGGACACCCATTTACTTGGTCTGGGGCTCAGTGGGCCAGATCCTCCAGTGAAGCCCAGAACTGCGCTCACTTACATCAGTGTTAGATGGGGCGCCGCAGACTAACTGCGGACTAACCTCTGCCATCAGCTGCGCTGCTGGAGATTCGAAGGTGTTGGACTTGCTCAGATAAAAGTGAGGGCAGCTGTTAACTCGTGATTGTTTTAAAATGTGGACAAATCTAAGTGAGCAGCAGTAGCAGGCATCTCACACACTTTAAATGTACATCAGCACCCTGCCTTGTTTGCTCCATAGCCATCCTGGATCACTTACAGCATTTACTAAGTGGTCCCTTTTTAGCAAACTAGGTTTCAGTTTGAAAACTCAGCTGAGTGCTTTGTGGAAGTTCATCTGACCAAATGCAGATAATCAGCAGTTTGGCTGTACTCTCCTCACCTATTTGCAGTTTTCTGCTTTAGGGTGATATCCATTGTCTGAGGAGTCCACTGTCACCAACTACAAAAGAAGCCTGTAGACACAGACTCCAGTGAAGGTAGTCTGAGATAAATCCTGTCTCAGATTATTGACACCCTGTGGCAGGGTCTTCCGAACTGTCTTGCTCTGTGCCTCTCTGCAAAGAGACTCTACCAATCCAGGTGTTTTTTTCTGTCATTGTGCCTTTTTACACTTGCCTCCTGAACACCTCTCCTGTTCTCCCAGTTGGCAAAATGCTGGCCTAAAGGGGAAACAAGATCCTGTATGGTCTCTCCAGAGGTGGGACAGAAGGCAGTTGTAGAAACGGTTAGCCCCATCTGACCATCCCACTACCATTAGCTCTGCCTAGCATCATGGATCACGTGCTCTGGATAATGAGAAGGGATGGCAGATGCATCTGTAGCTCATCCACTATCCTGAAGAAAGGCTGAATTTGAATAATGTGATGCTAAATGCTTATAGGAAGTTTCTCTTCCCCAAACGGCAGAAGTAAGGACAGGAGGAATCATACTTAACTGCACACTTACCCACACTGCTCATAGAGTTGCAGTCTCGCAGCACCTCTTGAAATTGGTGCAACTTTTATTTGTAAACCAAGCCTTCCCAGTGTTGCTGGAGGGCAGCATAGCTACATCCCACCACGCTGGTTAAATGTTAGAAGGGCATTGTTTTCCTCTATTGATTTTCTTACAGCAAATCACACCACAAACAACAGCACGTTACAGACTTTGGTGAACACAAACCCCTCACATTTCTGTCTGCTCTACAGGTTTTTTTCTGCAGCTTATGACATCAGCGTCACTCCTGTTCTTCCTAAGGGATACAGACAGGGCAGTTGGCTATTACAAAAACTGGTGGAACACAACAGGCTTCTCTCTGGAGACACTGTGGACTGGTGTTTTCAAAAGCAGTGTTGTCTGATCTTACGGTGTTCCTGCTTTCTCAGTTCCGTAATACACGTGGAGCCAAGATGCATTGTACAGCTGAAGAAATACTTCAGACCATCTGCAGGCACTGAACCTTCTTTAACCTTCCTTCAAAGAGCAGAAGCACTGAACAATGTGTTGGCAGTTTGGAGTAAACAATCACTGCATCTTGCTTTGGCATGGGTGCACTGGAAGTCATGGTTCAGAATTTGTGTTCAAAAATGCTGCGTCAAAAGTAGATGATACAACAACAGAATTTTTCACCATTACAGTTGAAGCAGCTTTGCTTAGTCTTACCATTGCCTTTTTCTACACCGTACTAGGTATGTCTGGAGTGACAGGTGCAGTGCTGAGGGAGACGTCATTTATTAACCGCAGCTTGTCTGCCCTAGCAGACGTTCTTGGAGCAATAGCAGAACAGCGATCTCATGTACCATATCGGAACAGCAAACTTACACGTTTGCTTCAGGACTCCATAGGTGAGGGATTATTCCGACTTGTGTTTAACAATATAGATTTCTTTTCCCAGTCTTTCCTCTCCTTTGTTGTGTAGAACTAGAGGGTGATCTTGTACTCCTCCATTGTATGTGGGCCTCTATTAAAGGCTCTGGCTTTGGAGCAGCGCGAGTACACTGTGAGGGTTCTGAACTCCTCCTGAATTTGGCTAAACCTTGTTGTTTCCAAGGTTCAGTTTAGGAATACACTTGGAATAATCACATCATCTCTAATAGGATTGTGTATGGGGTAATAATTGCATTTGACTGGTGTTTCACATCAGGTACAGTTTACAAGTTAAGCTTCAATCTTTATTACTACAGGGTGTAGTCACATGTTTGCACATTCCTTAACATTATGCCCTGTAGCAGTAAGACAAAGGAGGGAGGCTTTGGAACATATGCGCGTACTGTGCTACAACTTCTTTTTGTGTTTGGGTCACTTCCTCTTCTCTAGCTCCTCGTCTACGCAGAAATACTTTTAAAAGCAAGTGTAACTCCTGCAGCAACATCAGATTTGTGTCCATCCATATAGTATATTAGTCTGTTTTTCTTCATCCAGAAGCATCATCCCTCTAGTCTGCAGTTCAAGGCATTGACAGGGACTGAGGTAACAGTTCTTCAGAGCTTCTGTGAAAGACTATTAATTTTTGCTTAACCTTTGAATTTCACCTAGCACTGGAGTGCCCCTGTGAAAAGGGAAAGCCGAAGAAAGAAGTGAGTTTAGGAGCCATGTTGTATGGGCACTGAGCCTGGTTTTAACCACGCCTGCTGTGTGACTTGGGTGACAGTGTTAGGGTGAAATGGTGAAAGTGGCAGTTTCCTTGTTTGTGTAATCATTCTCTATGAACTTCTAAGTCTGTTTTGCTTTATTATCATGCAAATAAGCCATTTTGCCATTACCCTGAATTTGCAAACATTTGACAAAGCTTAATGAAGTGCCCAGGCCCATAACATACATGCAGACTAACTGATGAAGCTCTAAGGGGAAAAAAAATCTACATTACAAGTTGTGAAGTATTTATTCTACTGGGTCAACTATCATATTGTTAGTTGCAGACTCCCCTTGAAGAAGCTGTCTGTTTTTAAACAGCCCTCTTCATGTACTATCTTCTGCTTCATAAAAGCTATGGTAACCTACGCTCATTGATGTGTAGAGAAATACATTACCAGTGTATAACTTACTGAAAATAATGAGGTAAATAAGTATGTTTTGCCTTTTTTGTGGTTTTAGGAGGTGATGCTAAACTGCTGGTGATGCTGTGCATATCTCCTGACCAGAAGTACTTAACGGAATCAATGCAGTCTCTGGGCTTTGGAACTCGTGCTCGGCAAGTTCAGAGAGGACAAGTCAAGAAAAAAAATTTCCCAGTGCCGAGTAAAGCAAAATAAAACCCAAGACTCCTGTGGATTAGAGTATTATTAATGAGTTCCTCAGACTGAAATGTATATTGTTGTCCTAAAGCCATTCTTTTAGATATCAACTGCCAGATAAAATAAACAATCCTCAACGTGGCATTACTGAGCCATAAACCTGCTGATAATGTTCTTGCTCCAAAGATAATAGCAAGTATTGACAACAGCTACCAACCATGGTGGAATGACATAGAAATAAATCAGGCTTTTTTAGGAAAGCTACTTCAAGACCTGGTTTTGGTGTGTTTCCTATGGGCAAGTAGAACCAAGTCAACAGAACCCTGATTCAGGATGGCTCACTTCTGAAAGGCCAAGGGTGCATTCTGTTTTCTCAGTGGAAGGCAGGAGTCTAAGTATCATTCCAGTGCTTCAAAGCAGCAAGTGAAATACTTCCTCCCAGTTTGGATTAATACGGGACGTGTCATCGTGGCTTCCTCTGCTGTCTAGCATGGATGGGGTCATTCCTAATGCACTACCGACAGGTAGAAGTGTAAAGGAACCCGTCAGCTGTATTGAATGGAGTTCGGTTCTCTGGTTTTAGGTAGGAAATAATGGTACTACTGAGATGGAGAAAAAGGAGTAAGACCGTATCTGTTATCCCTCTGGAACGCAGCTCAGGAAGCAAATGAGGGATTATAGAACTTTCTGAAAACACATAAATGTTTGGAGTGAATCCCAGCTCTGCTGAGTTCACTAAGACTACAACTTTGCCTCTTCTGGGTTTGGTGGTGGTTTTTTTTTTTGCTCCATGAATGCTAACGGCCCTGAACTTCAGATCCTAGCGGCACATGGGACCTAACTTGTACAACTGTTTTAGTAGTAGTCTGGCCTGTGGTTTCACTTGCATTTCTGAAGCAAGTTAACCACATCACAACCTTGAAGGTGCACGTGAGAAAAGGTTAACTATGCACTTCTCTATCATGTGAACAAAACACCAAACACTCAGCTTGTGATATGATACTTGTCATCTTCAAGAGGCTTTCGCCCTCTTACACCAATGCTGAGATAACATCATGCAGGGCTTGTGAATGAAGTTACACCGGGAGAAGTTTCAAGGAAATTTAAGCAACGTCAGAGATGACAAGCAGTTCTCAGATGGGTAGCTGAGTTCAAATAACATCTGATGTGTTTTATGCACTGCGTTATTGCTCAGCAGAGGCCTCAGGATCCACTCTGAATTTTTACCTCCAGCAATCACTCTGCCTCTGGACTGGGAGAGAGGTCATTGGTAGGTCACTGCCAGAAGGCTTAAATTGCAGTGGCCTGCCCAAAAGGCTGGAGTTTATAGTACTCCAAGTCACTTAACCTTCACAAGCATAAATATTTATCCACAGATTATATAGCGTACTATTATTGGAATTTCACCCTTGAATATATAACAGCTGCTGTGTTGCGTGCAGTGCTCTGGTGCTTAGAACACGAGCATCGCGACCAGAGAGCTGTAATAATACTTGTTTTCCTAAATAATGTCACAAGGGTAAAAATGCCTTAACTTTACCTGATTCCAGCAGTAACAGATGGGTAGGAAAAGAATCTGGACATGGGACCTTACGAAGCTGAATGGTCACTAAAGCAGTCTCGGGGAAGAAAGTGTCAGAGCGAGGAACATTAGCCTGGTAAATGAAACGCAGGAGCAGACAGCTTGAAGCTCACCTTAGTCTCCTGACAGCTAGGCTACTGAAGCAGCCTGCATTAGAGCTCCAAAACACATTATGTGACAAGGGAGGGCTTGCTGAGTCCACCAGCATCTTTAAGCAAGTTCCTCAAATGTTTTTAAGGATTTGGCATTTCCTAAGCGTTACGTAGAAATGTAACTTGTCATGAACCGTGCTTTCTTTCCTGGAGCTACTCGTAGAAACTTGGCATTTATTTACAATCTGTGTGGTAGGGGAAAAGCAGCAATGCTTACTGTTAAAGCTGAGAAATAAACATCTCAACGTCTCAATTATCAGCAAATACCAAAAGTTTAAGTTCCTACATTAACGTTAACTCTGCCAAATTGTGCATATGCAGCATTCCCTATTTCTGTTTTCCTTGTCAGCGCAGTCTATCACTTGCTGTTTGACCTACACTGAAGTGTACAGGATATAAAGGGCAGCAAAGTTAAGACTTTGCTCCAAGAACTTTCATTTTTGGAATTTCCTGGGTTATAAAGATGCGATTGCACAATCCCAGTGTCAAGACGTGATGCACTGAAGGAAAGAAGGGTAAAAGTTGTAAGGGTGAAATGGATTTACTCTGGCATCTAGGCTGAATCGTCCTTTGCCTGAAGCTTCACTTGGACCTGCTAAAGGAGAGGCAGGGATCTTCAGACATGTAACTTATGTCCTGAGGAGCAAGGAAAACCGCATGTGCAAGGCCCTATACTTTTTTTTTTTTTTTAAAAGTTTTCAGATCTTTTGAGCTTTGAAATGACAGCTATGTTAGAAAAGCAGGTGTGACAGATATTCACAGAGCTGACTTTAAGCTTTCCTTTTTTGACCAAAACCTGTCCTGATAAACCAGTCCTCATCATGTTGACACTGTAAAGCTGAAGCACACGTACCAACACTGGGAGAAAGAAAGTGATAACTGAAAGGATTATAAAGAATTGAGACGAGGTCATAAGCACCAGGGAAAAGGTGGTTGGTTTTAGAGTGCTCATGTAGTGTATTTGCTAATAGAGCTTTGCTCTCTGGAAGGGCAGCAGTGCAGGCAAATGAGAGTAAAAACTATGTAAGTTAGGAGAAAATCCTTTCGGTGAAGCCCATGAGTGTATGATCCAGAGCTCAGCTGGTCTCTTGATACACTGAAGCAAGAGCACTCCCAACCCTCCTCTACCTCCTGCCGGCTCAGCTGGGTCATCTGGTCACTGTTTTGGAGGGAGAGCCAGTATAGGGGGTCCTCTCTCCCGTCCATGACCAGCATGCCTTGGTGGTAGTCAACATGCTAACCTTTCACAGCCGGGCTCTCCTCCTCCTCCTCCCCCGGGCCCATGCTTTCCCCTGTGACAGTTCAGCCAGTGCTCAGCTACACTGCACCTTCCACCCTCCCTGGCCAGCCATACGAAATAGGCATTTCTCCACAGAACAATGCAAAGCGCCACAAACACATTGGACTGGCCTTCAGATGCCCCTCCCAAATTTATTCTGCCACCTTCTTTGCTCTGCAGATGAGCTGAGCAAACCATTTTAGCAACAGTAGCTATGAGCCTCCACCTCCTCCTCAAAAAGCCTGCCCATTATTGAAACCACAGCCAGCACGAGAGAATATGGTCTCGTCAACCCACAGCCAGCACGAGAGAATATGGTCTCGTGAACATTTTGGTATCCAGCGTCCTGGTTTAGTGTGAAGTTGGCTAAGTCATCGACAGTGTGAAGCCTGACCAGCACAGCAGCGACCTGGGAGGCCCAGGGTCTGGTATTCATGCCAATGTACCCCAAGCACCTCACGTGAAGGTGAAAGCTGCTTCCACACTGCAAGCACCCCTCACACCCTGGCATCCTCTAACCCATGGGCCAAGCACCCTCCCAGAAAGCAGAACATTTAGATCCAGTTCAAGGACAAAGGATTTGAGCTCCTGTCACTCCCCACACAAGTGAATGCTCTGGCTTGTAGGACATCCAGCAGATCTGGAAGTGGGACTCTACCAGACCAACCCCCAAGTCCTAATAGCAAGTGGAGCTTGCTAGAGCAAAATACACGTACATGTAGACCTACACAAAGTTAGCAGAAGTCTAGACATATATAGAATCAGACAATAGCCTTCAAGATACAAATCCCAAATTTGGTACAGCTCGGTGCCCATGTTTCTCTGTGGATTTATCATTACAGATGGAATTTATCAACTCTGGTTGTTGGTGCCCCTGGCAGCCAAGGCAAAGGGATTAACAGGATAGATCCACTTTCAGCAAGTACCTCTGCTTCCCTGGTCCAGCGAAGGAGTCCAGGCAAAGGCTTTAGAGCCCCAACTCTCAGTTTGCCACGGCCAGGGAAACCAATTGCTCAAGGGCCTGGTTTTGAAGGTCAGACAACTGCTGTGGAGGTTTTTCACTCATTTTTTCAACTTGATCCCTACTGCACCTACCCTGCTCTAACGTTACACTCTGCAGCACTGGTCCAACACGCTGCCTTTCAGCCTCCGCAAATCTGTCCCCCGTTCACTTGCGGCGCCTGGCTTTGCCTACGGGGGGAAGGCAGCGTGCAGGGGCGCAGAGCAGAGCATACGGCACAGGAGCTGCTCCCCACCAGTTCCCCATGAGGGTGTTTTCATCAGCGCCCGTAGTGAACGCGTCTTTGTGCAGGGCAGCTACATGCTCCCTGAGCTGCCGCACGCCGAGCACGTGTCTGCCACGCTGTAAATTCCCCCTGCAGGCCCTAGCACTCTGCACCCTCTGCAGACAAGCCATTAATCTTCCTCACCACCCAGGAGGACTCTTATCAGTAGGGCCCAAGGAAGCGACGTGATCCACAATTGCTTAACAGTGCTGCATCTCACCACGGGGTTAAAAAAAAAAAGCAGTAATTAACCAGCCAGTGCCTTTGGCCCACTCTTAAACAAAACCTTGACCTATGCTGACATTTGAAAATTATATATTTAATTTCCATATGTGGCTTCATGCCTTGGCAGCAGCCACACCACAAAGAGAGGCTGCTCTTGGTTTTAGCCGGGCTAGGGAAACCATAATTAGCATTGGAAAGTTCACAAAAATGTTTAATTTGTTATTAAATTGCCAATCCCATTTTATGAAGCACTTTTCCAAACCTCTGCAGAATGAAAGCACGGGCAGAACGAAGCGTTTATTGGGAAGGGCTTTCAGCTCCTGCTGTGGACAAGCAGTCACAAGCTGGTGGGTTTGCGAGCCCCTTCCAACCAGAGGAAGAGGGAGCAGGCGGGCCTGGCGTGCTGGAATGCCAAAGGTACCTCAGCCTTTCACAAAACCAACTTGGCGTTTGAGCACCGACATTAACCATAGCCCCAGCCTGACAAAAATGCAAGCCACATACCATACAAAGGAGGGCACGGGGGGATCTAATTGAAGGGCATGAGTGAGGGAAAACATTGTCTTCAATTCTTTTTTCTTACCTCCGTTTTTATCATACCAGGTTTTGTTTTGCAATACATTTGCCCCTTTTAATTTTGTTTATATCAAGGGAGATTAAAAAGAAAAAAAGAAAAAGATAAAATCTGAGCCTCCCTGAAGTCATGCAAGTATCTCCAGAGAGGCTGGGGGAGTGGACAGCCACATTCAGTTTCGTTTATTTGAATTAATCTTTAATAAGTGGCAAGGTGCCCGTGGTACTGACTAAGGTTGGCAACACGTCCAAACAATAACCATCCAAAAGTTGCGTTGAACTATTCTTTGGTGACATTTAGAAGCGAGGGTTTCACAGCAGGGCCCTGGGGGCAGGGAGAGCCAACGCAGCGGAGGGACGGGGCACTGCAGTGCTCAAAAGGTTTCGGCCGGCGCCTGGCCACAGGCTGGTGCTGGGGACCGAGGCCCATGGCTGCAAAGGGTTGCAGGTTTGAGACAACCTATGGCTTCCCCAACGGCGCTGGCTTGCTGCAGGAACTGCGCGGGGCCGCACAGAGAGCACCGAAGACACCAGGGAATGCATCTTTGTGCTCTACTGCACACCCCTCTCTGAGCTCTTGGGCTGTGAGAGATGACCTTAACTGCTCCCTTACTTCATGACAACATCCCCCCCCAAAAAAAAAAAAGAGATGATCACTCTTCCCCATACCCAAGAGTTTGAGACTGACCAGAAAAAGCATTTGGAAGAGGAGTCCCAAACTCAGTATTTCAATGACATGACGCAATGCTCTAAATTCACCTCGTTTGTTCAGTACACGATATATCTCTAATGACTTGGAGATAAACCTCAGAGAACCTGCTGAAATGCTTAAATGGTCAAGTGACCAGACACATTCAGATGTCAGTACTAGCAGTTCAAACACCAGGGCCTAAATTCAGCAACAAAAGAAGGGGACTGCAGTGCTCCAGCTATCAGGACCAAGTATTTAGCATCAGCTTTGGCCGACAGAAACAACGTGGAGGGAAAAATCCATAGTTATCAAACAAATCCATAGTTATCAAACTCCAGGGACGCGAGATTTGCACATCCTACCCACAGACCTGCAGGCTTAAAGTTGCACCTCTGCTCAACTCCCTGGGGAACCACAGTTAAGCCAAGTTATCCCCCCCATGTTCTTCCAGCTCCCTGCATGCTTGCAAGTATCTCCTCCAACACGTGTCCCCTCTTGCCCTTTTTCTGTGAAATGAAATTACTGTCCTCGCTGGGATGAGTCACTGCCCAGCAGTTCACTTAAAGGCAAGCACCGGGAGTGGTTTTCCCTCTCATTTTCCTCTGGACTTTACTAATCAGTTCCTTCCCTCTTCTAAACAAAAATAAAAACAAAACAAGAAAAAAAAAAAAGCCAACGCCACTAATATAAAAAGCTTTGGAAGCCACACCAGAAGCTTTGAAGATCCAAGAGACAGAAGACGATACTTCCTCCCTCACTTCAGACGTTTGGGTTTTTAGCAGCATGAGCCTCCTCCGCCTCTTTCCGAGGACACACACACGGACTCTGCCCACTGCATGCTCTGAGCTGGCATTTGGATAAACACAAGCTCCAGGTCGAATTCACAACCAGCATTTTGCAGAGCAGACGATGCACTAGTAAGCAGTCCTTCTTTATGCTTTAGCTACAGGCCTCGCATACTTCAAGCCCTACGTGCTTTGGCCAGGCAGCACCGATGTTCCCGACACAACGTGCATTACCCAGGGTAGGTGGTTCAGCGCAGGCAGATAAAAAGGAGCAGGATGAGCAGCCCGTGCGGCTCTGGCTGGGTCTGCTGCCCAGGCTGAATCCACAGAGAATCACAGAATGGTAGGGGTTGGAAAGGACCTCTGGAGATCATCTAGTCCAACCCCCCTGCCAGAGCAGGGTCACCCAGAGCAGGTTGCACAGGACAGACAGTGCTTCACCCGCCAATGCTCTTAGTGTTTCACAATGCAACTTGAGCTTAGGCAGCCAGATCTGACAAGTTATTTCATGGTGTCCGACTTGTGGGCAGCACTTCCCAACAGAGATGGGACAAAGTTCTCAAGAGGCAATTCAATATTGCAGCATCCAAATAGGGACACCTCACGGAGATGGCACAGGGCTCAATCCAGAGGGACTACAAACTGGGTGTTGGGAAGGTACCAGGCAGTGCAAAATCTACTGCCCAGGCTGTCTCCAGGGGCTGTAAAGGGCATCGTGTCTCTGGACATTCCTCATTGATGCTGTCTTATGGAGAGATACGTGTCCCATATGCTGCCCTCCCAGTCTCCATCCAGAAAAAAGGCTTTATAATGCCTTTTTGTGGAAAGCTGGTGTAGATTCACTGTCAACATGTACCAGCCGGAAGTTACAGCAGTAACTTTTGCTGCTGTTCACCACCTAATGCCATGAGAGCAGAGAAACACCTTTTGGTAGCAAGCCCCTTAGATCAGCCAAGACGCTGCTGTGATGTACCTGTTGCACTCTTCACCTCTCCTCTTACCTTGGCTCAGGAAGACTCTGAAACTGCCCACAGGAGCTACCAGACCAGCAGCTGTGATGGGGGGGAACATGCAACGGGCAATGCAAAGGGAGGAAAAAGAGGTCCATAGCCTCACTTCTGCATCCTTACCAGAATCTGGTTTACCTGCAAAATTTGGCGTAGCATTTGCAACAGCAAGAGGCCGGATGAGACTGTGATGCCTGAACACAAGACGCTGTTCCTGCACATTCACCAGCATCATCTCCACGTGAACAAGGAGAGAAGACTTACAATGCACACACTGGCGTAGACACCACATGACTGTGGACAACTCACAACAGCCACTTTCAGGACACGGGATGCAAACAATAGGCCTACAGTTTCTCAGCATGAGCAGGTCTGTGTTAACCCTTTCCACCTCAGCCCCATAAATCCTGGCACATCAAAACATCACAACCTGTGCAATCCCAGCGGCAAGTCACAAGCTCAGCTCTAAGGTATACAGAGAAAAGGCACACGAATTGATGAATAATGAAGATGTAAAAACATGCAGTTGCATGGGGCAGAGGAAGAGAAGCAAGCCACCTGCACAGTCACTGCAGTCCTGGGAGGGCTCCTGCTGGTGAGGGTACAGCTGCTACTGAAATCCTAGTAAAAAAACTTTTCTGGTCAAGCTACATAGCAGGGAAATGCAGCGCCTGGGGAAGATGGACACACAGCTATTACCTCCTGCTTCTCATGTCACCAGGACTGCATCCAGTCCAGTTATGGAGCTTGCATGAACTTAGAAGTAGCTATAGGCTACTACAGCTAAGGCCTTCTAATTCAGGCCAACAGAGCAGCCACCTTCTCCACGCTCACACTTCTAGGAAGCATCAACTTCCTCTTGTCTGAGATAAGCACCTACACCCACAGGTTTGCTCCTCCTGTGTCTCTCCTGAAGTGAGCCATGCACTACCATGGGATGGTGAGGTAGTGCCTCTACAGAACAGACCAAGCCAAGCCCGAGGAAGGGAAGGTGCCACTGAGGACACCTCTGCCCATTTGCAGGCAAGCCTGACGCTTCACAAGGCAGCGCCAAACTGCCTTCAGCCAGGATGCCTTTTAGGAGACCCCAACAAACACTCAGGATACCAACACAGCTTATGGTGACCGCTGAAATGCCAGCTTCCCGGGCAGGACAAGGCGCTCATGCAGGTCCACAGAGACCTGTTATCTGGGGGTACACAGCTGGTTCCAGTACACAATTAAATTACACCCACCACTGACACAGCCGGTGACTACAGTCCAGCACCCACACATAAAAGCTGCTCCACAACAGCCAAGAGCATCTTGCAACACCAGTGCTTGTGACTCCTACAGTGAACAACATTTAAGCACGACTGAGAGGTAAGTAAGCCCTACCCCACCACCCCAGCAGGGCTCTCCTTACTTCTCTCCTAGGCAGCTTATCCACAGAACCACGAGACTGGAGCCTGCTGGTAACTCTTCTCCCATGGAGTCTGCAGAAACCACGTCCTTTGTCTAGCTCTTCTCCTCAGAAGCGAGCTGATTTCCTGTGCTTTGAGTGCCTCCTTTATAGCAACCTCCACCTGGACCTGCTACCAGCTGCAGCAAGGTAAACACCTGAGCTGCTGGCAACACTTTCTGGCCCCTGCTCACAGGCAGAGGAGAACAGCTTAGGGACACCAGAAACCACCTGGTGCTCCTCCATGCCTAGGATGTCACGGCTGAAACAGAATGTGAGAATTGCTGTCACTGTGCCTTGCGGGGCTCTGCGTTTTATCCAGGCATCCTCTACGTGGGGAGAAATTGTACATGAAGCGAAATTGTGGGCACCTGCCTGGAGTTGGAGAGGCAGCTCTGAGCCTGCAGGATGGCATCAACGAAGCAGGGCCAGAGTGGTGGCAGCAGCAGTCGGGGGCAGCAGCTTTGGGGAGTCCTTAAAGCTTGTTAGCCTTAAAAGTGCTAGGTTGTCCAAAAGCTCAGCCGATGCTCTGGCAATGTCCTTGGGAAAGGCAGCCTTCAAGAGCTCCAACCCTCCTCTGTTTATTCTGAAAACAGGCTAAAATCAGCATCGTGGCTGTAGAGCTCTCCCTTAGCATGCTAGCCCTCTATTTTTCAGCAGTTAATTCTGCTTTGGATTTCAAAGTGGTTTGTGTTGAAGCAGATTGGCAAGCAATGGTTTGTACCCTCTCTATTATTTGCAGTGAATGTTAATCAAAATTGTACCCAGCTGCTCCCACAGCAAACCCTGCTGCTCATCCCCTGCTGCAGGACGTGGCTAGCTGAATGCCAGCATGGCAGCCCGGCTGGGCTGGGACTGGCCAGGGGCACGGCCCCCATGTCCGCACCCCCAGCCTCAAGGCATTTCCTAAGTGTGAGTTTGGATCTAGACGTTCAAAAACACAGCTGCACTTGGGGGTCTCTTTATTGCCCTTCTGGCATGGGCCGTTTGAGCAGTCCTATTGCCAAATTTTCCCTTCAGCCAGGTATGCTGGGAAGGATTCCTTGCTTTTCTTATTACAAGTTGTGAGCCTTATGCAAAAGTGTGACTTGGGGACCTAGAGTTTAAAAAGACCCATAGTGTACTGCAACACTTGTGAGAAATGCAGTCAAAGCTGGCAATATTAATATTGTCCATCTGGCCTTGGGTGTCTCATCTGCCTTGATGTACCCACTCTGGTGACCAGCATGTCCTTCTTGGCCATCCCAAGAAGGGGAGCTCCCAAAAATGCATCTCATAACCCATTAGCACTTTAATAGAGGAGCCCTCTGTTCATGTCTGACTAGAAAGACCACGGGGAGAAAGTTTGCGTTAGCCACACAAAGGTCATATGGGCAGAAAGCCCTCCCTGAGCCCAGCAGCAGCTACGTGTGCCAGAGGAGAGGACAGGGGCATTGCCGGTGTCACTGGTCCTGCAAACGCAGAGAGCTCAGGATCCACCTCAGCAGACCCTACAGACAAAACCCAGGCTGGCATCCCGTGCTTCCTCCATACACGCAGCAAGCCTCTTAACCCTAAATATAGGAGCACAGCCCACAAGCCAGGCAAGAAAGATTTCAATAGCACCGCCAGGAATAACAACAAACTGCAGCACAGACCTTATTTCCAGCAGTGGGTAAGCGGGGGTGCCTCAGAAGAGGGCTAAAAGCCTCCTTGCTCTCATCCCCCAAGTCACGCCTGGAGGAGAGAAAAGTACCTGGCTTCCTACAGCGCATGTTTTTGCTCAGGGATCTCCATCCCGATAGCCAGAGCTCTTTGGAATGCACTCGGGTGTGAGACGGTGTGGAGCCGGGGGCAGGGGGGGGTAACCCCGAAGCCTGCAGCCAGCAGAAGAGCAGGGAGGGGCTGCCTCAATCCAACCCTTCCAGTCTGGAACCCCTTCGTTAGAGACCGAGCCACGTTCAAAGCTTCATTTTCTAAAAGGGTGGAGAGCATGGTTGTGGGAATCAGGCACAACTCGGGCTGTTTGTCAGCTGGTCGTAGCAAAGAGGCCGAGTATTTTCTATGGTAATGCAAACTAATTTTTCCTACACCGAATGCTCTACTGTTGCTGAAGTATTCAGTGGTATTTTCCACGTGGTGGCCTGAGACTTCAGGCTTCTAGCATGTGCCATATCCAATTATCTAATCGTGTATTGAGAACAGCAGTGATTGGAGAAAGAAAAATAAAGATTGGTATAAATGTATTTATGAGATCTAAAATAAAAATGTGAGGCTAATATTTCCAGGAATAAAAATAAAGCAGAATTTTAAAATACCACAGCTATGTTCTTCAGGAGCTCATATTCAGCTGCCCCTGCAGTCTACCAGAAAGAATAAATACGATTTTTGTTCATTATATCTCTGTGGTAGAACAACGGACTTCCAATGCGAGGGTTGCTATCTGGATCTTACTCTAACAACTACAATCCCCTCCTGACAGACCCAAGTTCACGGTCTAGGATGGATGCAGCAGTAGCTGGTGTGAAAATACAGTATGGCCATGGGCTGAAGCATGCCCCTAAAAAATGAGCTGCAGGGACACAATATGTGCCAGCAAAGGAGGAGCGGGAACTATTTTGAGGTGGGTTTACTTTATAAAACGTTGTTTGGATGTGAGAAGTGAAATCATCCATGGGGAAACAAAGTTCTTCCCGCTCATTTCTGCATCATTCCATCGCCTCCTCCGGCCCGTCCCTGCTGACCGATGGCACCTTGCGTGTACCAGATTCGCCCCTTTCCTCTGCTCCCCTCCATGAGGAAGCCCAGCGCTGGTGCAGCGATCGGGGCTGTTGCAGAGCGTGCTGAGCTGGCAAGGTGCTGGCACCCCATACCCTTGCACCGGGCGGTACATCTCGCCCAGCCACGGACCCAGCTGCCCCGGCTGAAGGAACACAGCAAAAGGGCCCAAACAGCAGCCCACCACTAGCATTTAGCTGCCCAAGGGGCTCACGGAGGTGGGGTCACAGATGGAGTGATGCACTTCACTCAGAGAGAGAAGCAATGAGTCATTAATATAAAACAGGGATTTAACAACGTTTGATAGTAAATGTGATGGTGTTTTAAAAAGATTCGATGACAGGGTATACTGGATTATTTACTACAGAGAGGCCAGGGTGAGACAAGCTGTCAGGGAGACCCTCCCGTTGAGTCGAGGTTCAGAAAGGACCCCCTTGCTTTCTAAACTTCTTCTCAGAGAGAAGTCTAGGTGTGGCTGGATCCAATCCTACTTCCAGACTTGGTCAACAGTTTATGTCTGAAGGGCTATATATGCAAAATCAATCCTTTATATCACTTAGCTAATATTTCAAAGTTTAGCATGCTATTAGTCACTTACTGAGAACCTGTCGCGGCAAGGAATCTCTGAATCTCAAGCACTAACCTTCAGAGGTTACTACCTTGAGAAGTAACCTACTGAAGGGGAGACCCTGGCACGCAGCCTGCTGCCGTGCAGGAGAGCTCAAAGGGCTCTTGGGCTGCTCGCTATAGTCATATTTGCATATCGACCACAGTACGAGCGTTGTGGTCAGGTGGGCACATTGCTCAAGTTAGCCCTTGGCTATCATGTTGTTATCTGTCTCCTCAAAACCACGCTTAGCCCCAGATGCCACCATCATGACTAGATGCACCCGTTGTGACCACCACGGGTGGTTATCGCTTGGGCAGGTTACAGGACATAAAGGTGAAGTTGGCGCCTCGCGGGGAGCGCACCATCACAGGTGGAGCTGGGCTGTGACAAGTGGCAACAGGCAAGTGGTTGCAACAGTGTGCAAATGTCATTAAAAATTCAGTATGGAATTAAAAATTCTGGATGTCTGATTTCCTGGATGGGGCTAAGGGACACACTCAGTGATGCTGCTCTGACACCTGCAGAGGTTCTGCAGAAGGAGGCAGCTTGGCAGTGAAAGAAAAACCCCTTCACTGAGCGGTACCCACGGCTTGTCTACACCCATCCTGTTTCCAGCGATGCCCCATGCACAGTGCCGAAGGAAATGCCCGGCACAGAGCAGGCACACAGCCGCACTGCCTCAACTACAGCCTCTCATGTTACAACTGTGGGCTGGTTTGAGCAACCAGGACTAACTTCTCTTCTAACACCTGGGAAAATTGCACTTTTAGAAGACGCTAGTGTCTGAATTTGTGAAAATATTTACTTTATAGGCAGCTATGGTATGAGGATTTCAAGGTCTCAGTGTTTTCGAGCTCACCAGGTGCAGGATGAGAAGGGGCAAGACCCAGGCACTTGACCCAAGCTGGCCAACAGGATTATTTCATATCAGAAACATAACATTCAATATCAACTAGAAAGTTTGCGGTGTAGTGCCTTCTCTTTCCCTTGATAGTGGCAGTCCAGAGAACTCCTTGCCCCGGTGCCAGACCCCTGAGCCCTTCCCTTCCTCCCGAAGCCACAGCGCTCGCAGTGTCCAACATTTGCTGTCCCCTGCTGGGAGTGCACAGCTTCCTGCTGATAGAGTGGGCTGAGTATAATCCTGTACATGTTATATTGGTATTGGGATCAATATTGGTTCTTCAGCGTCATTGCTGTTAATTATCTGGTCCTATTCTATTAAATCTGTTTATATTTCAACCCTCAGGTTTCCTTGTTTTTCCCGATTCCCTTTCCTGGGTGGGGAGGAGGTCATTGGGTGATAGAATTGTCTAAGCGACAATGAATTGTTGTGGGTTCCTCAGACGGTAACAAACTGTTTGTGATTCTGGGACTCCCCATACCGGGGGTATATGGCATTGAATGGGCTCGTCTTCCATAAAACGACTTGTTGGAGCTGGTTTTTTTTTGGACTAACATCAACACTTAACACCTAGAGCATCCCCTGCCAAGGACTCCCACAGGCTAAGAACCAACAGCTTTGTCCCCGGTGCAGTCTGGGCACCTCACTCTCTGTGCCGGAACCAGAGGTGCTGCCCCGCTGACCTGGGAACTCTCCATACACTTTCTGCCGGGACCCGGTGAGCACACGATGGCCACCAGCCGCCTCGGGGCCCACTCGCTCGACTACCCACCTCCCAGCAGCTCTGGCCTGCCTGGGCCCGCGTCGCAGCCGGCCGTGTGTCCCTGCCCCCGGCAGTTTGGTCCCTCCCTGGCCACGTGCTGGCAGAAGCTGCCCGAGGTGTCTCCCCGGCCCCCAGCACCACTTAGCCACCCCCCTGGCAGCTCTGCGTGAGGCGGCTCGGCCCAGCCGGCACCGGCGGCGGGAGGTGGCAGCCTGGGGCGGCGGCTGGAGCACCCTCGGCCCGGCCCTGGCCCGCAGCCGCGGCTCCAGCCCGCCCGTAGCCCCGGCCGGAGGAGCCCCGGCCATAGCGCAGCGGCCGCCGCGCTCCTCGGGCGCCGCCTGGCGCCCCGGCCCGGTACTGCCGCCAGCCGGTCCGGGCCAGGCCCCGGCCCCGCGACGGGGAGCGCGGTGCCGTCCCGGGCCTTTCGCTGCGGCCCCCCGAGCGGCCTTACGCGTGGCCTAAAGGCTCGGGGCCCCGTTGTTAACACAGGGGAAAGGGGCGGTGCCAGGTGCCGGGAAGGCCGCGGGGGTGGGCCGCGGGGCAGGCCCGGGGCCCGGCTCCCCCTCGGCCGTTCCCAGCCGCACCCCGGCTGTTCTGGGAGCGCCTTTTTGTGCCCCAGCTGGACCCGCTGCCACCGGCGGGCTGGGAACAGCCCCGAGGGGACACGTTTGTTCCCTGCCTCCTCCCGCCCCTGCTGGTGGGGCCTGCATGAGAGACGGGGAGGCACCGAGGGGAAGGCACCCAGAGAAGGGGCAGGGTCCATAGTGGGGGCTCTGAGGTAGAGATGCGGGCAGCTACAGGGGCAGAGGAGGCAGGGGTAGGGACGAGGAGAAGCCTGGACAGCCTGACCAGGAGATACCATAACCACCCATTGCTAAGGGCTGCCGCAGGGAGCTTGCCCACCAGCGTGAGTCTCCATGAGCAGTTCTTGCTCAAAAGCATTAAGGCTTTTAAAACGGTGTCTCAGACCTTGCTGCCAGGAACTCCACCAAGGAACTATTCTCACTTCACCCCTCGGTGTTTTAAAACACCCCTTCTCCCCCGCCAGCTTTAGCACGCACCGTCAGACCTTCCCTCCATCCAGCTCCCGCACTTAGCACACCTCAGCACAGACCAGCTGCGGTGCTATTTCCCCCATCCCACGCTGCATCGCTTTGATGAACCCACACAGGATTCCGGTACCCCGAGAACCGGTACCATGAGAAGCCCCCTCTTCAGAGACAGACTCATCCTACGTATTCTGATCAGCAGCAGTGCACCCTGGCAGGCAAAGTGCTATTACTTGCCAAGAAAAGAAACAAAGAGAAGTGACAAAGCCCTTCAGTTAGAAGATTTAACATTTGACTATTATTTAATTTTACCTCCATAGAAAGCTCCATCTGTAACCAGACCACTTCCTTCTAGCATCCCCAAACCAAAGCTGGATGAGTCCCTGAAGTCCTCGAAAATTTATGTACGGGAAACAGAGCACGTACTGGACAGGAACATGAAGTACAAGATGGGAAGTCATAAGAACAGGGGCAACACTACAATATCAAAGTACATAAAAAAGTTTTACTTTTTTTTTTTTTGAATGCTAGCTTTAGCAGTCCATAACATAAAGAAAAAAAAAATATATATATATAGGAGACAACCCTAATCAGCAAGCTTCTTCAAGAAGTGTGAATCGTTATACTATAGCACCCCTTAATAGATTTATGTCCCAAGAAAAGCAGAACTTTCCTTTACTCATGCCAGAGACCAGGCCAGCAGGTTAGGTGACTTATGGCAGAAGAGCTCTTCAGCAGCGCTCTGCATCACGTTGTCTGCTGTGCCCATCCTCAGATGCGGCCCCCGGGAGGATGCTGACAGGATCTCTCTACACCCTTGGGAGTTCACACGCTCGGTTTTCTTGACTAACTACCATGAGCGGCTTAACTTGTCTCTTCAGTTAGATTCAGCTCCCATTAGTGTTCCCGCTGACTCCAACCTGCTCGACTGGGTCCTCAGGGCCTGACAGAGGGCCCTGTGGCCACGTGCCGAGAATGGCTGCAGCACCTCTGGGTTTGCCATCACAAGCCAAGCTCACATGCATTACAGTCTGGCAGCAAATTCATTTCTGCAACCTACCTGTCTCAAATGGAAGATTTCACTGACATGGACGCCTTGGAAGAAAAAAAAAAAAATTATAAGATACACAATTACCATTTTCTAGTCATACTTTATTGCAGGTGTACATATAATTATTTATATTTTAAACAAGAAATTCCTTTCATGGAAAGGAGAAACTTTTACCATTAAAATAGAGTGATTACACCATGAGTATTTTACAAATATGTACAAATATTGGCAGCTGGTTTCTAACATCAGCTGATAAATGCTTACACATTACCCTCTACCAAACTAATCTAAACCAAAAATAATAAAGAGACTTTCTAAATCCAAAGATGAACAAAAAATAAATCTACTACTAGCAGGAACAGGGTGGGTTTTTTTTTCCATATGAATACAAAAACTTGCATAATAGATATTCACAGTGCTTGTAAGATATTAATTCATTCTCAGTCTACACACACAAGTGTCTGGTCTCCCCTTCATATGTAACTTAAGAGTACTGGAGGGAGCTGTGTAGACCACTGAGAAAGATGGTCAGACCTGGAGAGTTTGCCTTCCCCACCAGCCATGAATAAATACAAGAAACCCCACGTACATACAAGGCAGCGGATGCTCACGCGAGAGCCAATCACACTGTTTTTCAGGCACTGGTGTATTTTGTAACCAGCGACAGCAGGATTGCAGCATTTCGTCGAATCCACTGAATGCTTGGTAACCGCAAAAAGAAAATCCCAAGCTGCTCGGTGGCAATAAACACTTCAGTAAGGTGGTTAGGCTGAAGCAGGCAAGAATGTGATTGTCTTTGAAACATGGGTGCACATACGTGAGCACATGGTGTACACATGTTTTATGACACCTTTCAAAACAACTCCACCTGCTGAATTTTCACCTTTTTTCCTGTTAGCAACCATCACCAGAATCAGGAATAACTGTACTTCTGCATGTGTGGGAGAGAAACAGTTTAGCAGGGCTGTCGCTCCAGACCCCCCCAACCTTTTCCATGGACAGACGGGCATTGCTGCAGCAAGAGCCATCCCTCCAGCTCCACAGCAGCTGCAAGAACAAGGCTGCTCCCTGCAGCACAGCCATGGGCCTCCTGGATCCTGGCCGTGCCAGTCTTCTACGGCTTATGGCCAAACAGGCTCCAGACAACAGGGAGCAACCGACAGCACGAGGCTTGACTGGACTGTCCATGAGCAGCCAGATGTCCTTTACCCATTTAGATGAGTTTCTTTTGGATGCAGTAAACATACCTCAAAGTATTCTGTAAACTGGCTTTGCTTGGAAGAAGGGAAAAGAGACTATGGTGAACACACAGCTCCTAATTAATTTTTCATTACAAAAAGAAAGAAAAGTGTGATCAAAGAGGGCATGGTCAATTAAGTCGTGGCTACAGTGAGCTTGTGCCCATCATTCATTCCTCAAACACAGAGCTGGGGTTTGATGCTGGATTCATCTGAGGATGTACTGCCACTGATGCCACTTCAGTAAATGCAGATGCACCTGGATTCTCTGTCTCTACACCACACTTGCACAGACGTAGTGAGACGACAGACTTCATGGATTTGCTATTTTAACAGTTCACGGGAACGCAATTTACCAGACAACTGCTAAGCCTGCGAGCCCACCAACAAAGCAGCAGCTCAAACCCTCCTAGTCGTGGTCTGGCTTCCTCCCGTTCTTGAATTCATCTATCTTAAGCTTTTGAGTGATTGACACTGCACAACACACGCTTCCTCAACCAGCAGAATAGTATCAGTCTGCTTCTAGAGTTTGCCAAAAAATTATTAGCTTCCACCTGCAAGGCTGTCAAGAGCCGGGCACAGGTTACACATGCCTGCAAGTACAAACTTCCCAAATGCTGGGAATCGATGAGGGGAGGAAGTACTGGGGGAAGACTGGGAAGGAAATCAAACAAACTTACATTTATTTGGATGTAATAAGGTGGCAGAATATTTTCCACACCAAATACTTGACTCAAAGAGCATAATTATCATTATTTTCCTAGTAAAAGCCAGCACAGCCAGCTCCACCACTGAATATCACCAAACAAGTACCCTTGGTTTGGCACCCAAACACTCTACGCTTCCACCAGCCCCAGCCCTGCAGCACCACACACTCACATTTGCATGACCTATCCGTGACTAAGTTGGACACAGTCACTCTGTCTGTCCTTCCAAAGTGACTTTCTCCAGTCCATACTTGTCTCCTAAGCAGAGGAAAAATTTCTAAGGAACAGATTTATGAAAAACAAAGAAGAGAACAACATAAGAGTATGATTCAAAGCAAGGGGTGATCATGCCTGGACAAATTCTCCAGTCACACTCCTGTCTTCAAGAGCCAGTCAATTAACGCTCTTGTCTTCTGTACTCTCAGCAGCAGTCATTTGTCATTTGTTCTGTCCCCTCCCCCATCTCCCCAAGGGTATAAGCATTTATTTACCAATCTGCACCATGGCAGTAGTAGACAGCTGAGAGACAGTTCCATTTGTTGCATTAAAGAAGAAAAAAAAAAAAGAACGCACTTTGTATTTGGCTGGATGCTTACAACAAAACAAAACAACAACAACAACAAGAACAAAAAGAGAGAAATAAACTCCTGGCAGAGCAGGTCTCGCTCCCAGTAAAGCAAATAGGCAACTTGTATTCATTACAACAGGAACAGGCTAGACACTTCCATACACAGCCCTCCAAATGTGCTCAGTATATCCTGGCCTGACAGCTGTTGGCAGTGTTGCAGCAGCACAAATTCAAGACAACCAAACTATCTGTACACTAGCATTAACATAAATGGATTGCAAGAGAAAGGCAGGAAGATAAACTGACATAGACTTTAAATTTCTTTCTGATAAATCCATTTAGACACAGTGTTTGCTTTACTAGCTCAGCGTCAGTTTTGGTCCACTGTTTTTGGTTTTTATGTTGGTTGTGTCACTGCTAATGGTGCAGGCCACTTCCATTTTCTGCTCAGACACTTCAAACGCCAACGTTAAGTGCTACACTCCAGTTGATTTGCCCTGTAGCCAGGTCTGCAAAAGTGATGCCACTTACTGATTATGGAGCTGAATAACAAAGCTGCTCACAACCTCCTGCAAGAACCAGAGTGACATCACACGTGTTAATGAGGTATATATTTCCATGATGAGCTGTTTCCTGGTATGGAAGAGCTCCAATCTCATTACACCACAAACTCCTCCGGGAGCTGGTCCTCTCCCAGAAGATCCAAGGAGAGGCAGTTCATGGATCGCTTCCCGTAAAGGGCAGACTTGGTTTTGCAGTCCGCTGTGGAATAAACGCAGCCATAGATGGACAGCTTATCCTCCAGGCTGCAGCCAAACGTGTAGCTGTGGGACGTGTCTGAAGACAGCGTGGCACTTAGTGGCGGGTGCCGGTGCTTGTAAAGGCGGATGTCATCTAAACTCTGGCTGTGCTGGTCCGTGCAGCTCCTGCTTTTGGGTGATCTGACCTGCCAGTTCAGTAAGACACACACGAATAAGAACAATGAGCTCAGATACAGCCTAAGGATGCTGGCTATGCATGCTACACATTTTCCAAAATTGTTCTTCCACTCCTTCAAAACAGCCCCGCCAGCCTTCTGAAGGATGTTGGCTTAATGAAGAAGCTGTGAACCATTAAGAAATCACAAGTGCATTAAGCTGCCCTGCCATATTGAGCCAGATCCTGATCTCTCTGCGCTGTGTTCTCAGCATCCAGTACCATGGACGAAACACCTGACAGGTATTGACACCTGAATGACCTGACACTTCTTGGCAGATCCGTGCAGTCATCCTCAAATGGACAAAGTGCATGTAACAAAAAATTAACTGCTTGAACGCACTGAGTTAGTGAAAGTCTCATGAGCTGAAGGGAGGGTTCAGAAGGCAACCATGCAAACTAATGGGTTATGGTGTCCAAAATTCACTAAGTGCAACACAGAGCTTCATCTACATAGCACTGTTCAGCAATAAAGAAAACAGGAGCAGCAAACCAGCAGTAATTCCCAGAGGCAGTATCTTGCTACACGAGCTGTAGTGACTCGGCCTCTTTGGAAGAGTTACAGACTATGAGACATTTCCAAATTCCCCACCTGATTTTTCTTGCTCTGTCTCTTCATAATCAGCTTTTAAATGACAATATTAAGGCTGATTTCAGTAACATCACTTTTAAAGCAAAATACTTCTGCTGGCAACATGGTAAACTTCCTCCCAGTATCACTTCTCTCACCTCCACAGGATGGGAATTAAAAAACTGCCCTGAGGAAATCCTGCACTGTCTCAGCTGTGCTCCCAGACAGGGCATATGCTGAAATCCAGTCCTGCAGCGTTTAGTTGCATGGCCTTGCAAGGAAGGTTTCGGGGTTAGGTTTTTTTTTTTTTTTTTAAAGATGCACCAAATAGTTGATGCATAGAAGTGGCAGCCAGGTCTTTGCAATTGCTTAGACAGTCCTGTGTTGATCAGAAACGTTCTTATGAAAGAGATGCCTCCTGATCAACTAATAGCATAAGCATGTGTTGGTAAAAACATTAATGTTAAAAACATTACTTTAAGCAAGATACCCACTCCCTGCCTTGCACTCTTAAGTCATTTCACTCAAATATAGGAATAAGTTCATTATGATTTGTACCACACAGTCTTCAGTTTTGGAAAAAATAACACAGATTTTATTTAAATCTCCTGTAGCACTTTACAGACTATTTTGCTGATAAATAAAAACTTCTTATCACTTTTGAGTGGGTCCAGGAAGAAGCATGAATACAGAAAAAAAAAAGTCCTAAGTGATTAAAGTCCTTGTGCAGTAAAGTTCAAGAAGTAAAGGGGAAAATGATGAACAGATTTTAAAAATTCTTTCAGCAGATAAGGCTAATTTGGATTTAGATGGAGAAGAAATGGTGCAGGCTTGGTGGATTTTTGTTGTTGGGGTTTTTTTTTGGGTGTTTGCCTTTTTTTTTTTTTTTAAAAAAGAAAACCACACAACATTTCTACCCCAGTGGGTACAGCTATACTTTGAAAAGAAATATTGTTTGGCCTTAAAAAGACATTTTAATAAGCTTTTTCCAAGCACAACTTCTGATATGACATATTTTACCTTATATAGTTGCCTTTTGTCAAGGGTCTGAAGAAGAGAAAATGTTGACAACAAAGACTTCAGCACACACACATAGTATAATTGCACAAACGATAGTAATTAGAGCTTGAGCATCTGGTTTTGCTCTGATGTGAGCTCCTTCTGGCTTCAGGAGCAGGAAGATGATCAAGTTTGCAACCCAGATCCAAACTGCATGGATGGTCTTGGCTCTATATTGCACTGAAAATTTGCAAGTGGTTTATTTTCCATTTCCCGTCTGGAAGCCTAAGGCAGACGATAGCTGCCTTGCAAGATTTCCATGCAGACTGCTCCAAACCTCTCTATACTACTCTGGACCCAAACGCTGCTCTTGTCCTATTCCTGATAGCAGTAGCTGGCCAACAGCTGGTTTTGGTTACACCATTTAAAATCAGCCAAATGCAAACCAATTGAGTTCACCTGATTTACAGCTGTCTCCATTACACTAGACCCTGGGTTCAATGCCCACACACAGTCCCTCCTACCGAGCGCCCCGCTTTACCTGGTGAAGGGATTCCACACTCTGACCTCTCATTTTTATTAGAGTGACTTGCACCACAGACAGCGATTCCTGATTTATAGCTGCAAAGGAGAAGGAGGAAGTGAAAAGCATTGTAGGTTTGAGGTTTTGTGGTCTGGGGAAAAGGGAAGTTGTTCTCACAGGCCACATTCAAGCAGTGGTATCCTATAAATATAAGTATACGTTAGTAAGCACCCTCAGTATTCTGGGAGCTTTGCTCATGAGTACTCCTTTTTGTCCTTAAGGATCAGTGTTTAAAAACTCTCAAGAAAACAGCTTCTCACCAACTTGTCCCATATTCACCTGTCTTGCTTTGCTATAAAGGCTGTATTGTCGTAAGGCCAGACAGCTCCTGTATGACCCCATTGTCTAGCATTCCCTGTATCACAAGCCACAGAGCTTTGCCTATTAATTCCTGCGACTAGCCCATTAATCTGTGGTTGCACCCCTTGGCTGTTTTGCAATATACAAGATTTCAAAGCAAATTCCTTCACTACAAAAGGTTACCTCAGTTATCTTTTTGTTGTTAACTCAGTATAAGCTTGGCAAATTTGGAGAAGGGAGACCTCAAGGAGCACAGAGGAGAGCAGCACTGTACAATATAGGGTGCTGGCCTTTAACCTCTAGATGAGCTGACTTCAGATCCTGTTGCAGTAGGACAGTAAGTAGCACTGACAGCTGTTTGGAAGAAGATACAGCTGTCTTAGATCTCTCAGATTACGCCTGGCTTGCCAAACATGTCTTCCTGTTGCTAGAGCCTGAAGAAAAGCACTGAGCAGTAGCAGAAAGCCATCTCACCTTGGCAGCTAGCAGCATCTAGAGGAAGAGATTCAACAGATTCTCCCACAGTGGCCTCCTCTAACTGGTCTCCCTCTAAAGGCTCATCTACAGGCACCTCCTCTGGCTCATCTACTGCCAGCTCAAGCTCTAGGAGGAAGAGAGCGGCAGGAAAAGGGTTAGCATTACACTTCTGCTCCAAGCTGCTTCACATTCTCTTAATCCCCATTCTCCTGCAGAAGGCAAGAGCGGGCTTAGAAGTTGCTCCCCATGTCCAAATGCTTTACCATCGTCCTGAGAGTCGTCTTCAGCCCGCCCTTTGCTGCCACTGTCAATGCCAGAGCTACCGTAGCTGATGGTTGAGCTGCAGGATTTCTCTTTCCTGTGCACCCGGTCAATGCTGAAGGGCTCATCCACTGACATTTCCACTGACACCCGGTGCCTGGAGTCAGCCTCGATGCCGGATGTGTGAGAGCTGCCGTGACTCCCTGTGGACTGGCGCGAGAGACGGTTATCCCTCCGGCTGCCCCCGCTGCTCCCACTGCCACGCGAGTTCTTATCGCATGGGTCCAGGTCCATGTCTAGTGTGTCGCTGATATAGGACTCCCGGTAGCGCTTCTTCTCTGAAGAAGAAAGACAAGGGAAACCAGGGAGAACTTAAAGCAAGACCAAAGGAAGGGCAGCAAAAATAACCAGTAAGTCCTGGGACTGGCACAACCTGACAATTAAGAAACAACTGCTGCAGCTACCGAACAAATACAGGGACAGTTTTGTCTTTTGTTTGCCCAACAGATACTGGGATGTCCAGCTGGTTGTAAAAGAATTAGTCAGTCATACTTGCAGTAAACCCAGCAGCTCCTGAATTAGAGGCAGTTATGATACAGAAAATAGTAACTTCCAGAATGAAGGAAAGGTTAAAAAAAAAAAAAGTGTGGTGGGGAGGGAATTACTTCGCTAACTTAAGTGCTCAGTCTTTAAGAGTACACTGATTGATTCTTGAAAGTCACCAACGTGTGGAGATAGCCAAGAACAGGATCCCAATGGCTGGCACTTATTAATGATTTAATAATTATTTCTCCCATGGCTTGTATCTGTTACCTAAAGAGAGGTGTGCTAAGGGTGGCCAAAAAAACCCATGAGACAGTAGTAGACACAAAACAGCCTATGGCCTTTTGCCCTTGCTTAGTGAGCCTTTCTGCAGGTGACTGGCATGTGCCACTGGTTGCACCCACACACCTTAAGGCCACTTCTATAAACCCACTGAAGGGAAAGACAGAAATACCCGAGCTAGACGAGACCAAGGGCCTCGCCACAACCAGCAATCACCACTTCAGAGATGGATGTAAGCTCCTTAGAGTTAATTGAGATGGGCAATAACCAGAAATAAGTTTCCTCCTGACTTCTCCCTGGAAGGAGTCAGCCTGTGTCCTCAGACAAGAGGACCAGCTATTGCTGGCTGACTTCTGCTGACCTTGAAGGTAATGGTACAAAGCTTACAAACCCCAGAGAAGAGAAAGCGTGAATGAAGAATGCAGGGAACAGCAGTCAGGAAAGAGGTAGGGGAAAAAAAGCATTCATGAGAAGGCTAGAGGAAAGGGGACAGCAATCCTCTGGAAGAAGACTTACGTAATGCATTAAAACAGTTACCAGAGAGAAGCAGGCTAAGAAATTGTAGGAGACCCAGCCTGCAAAGCTGGAAGATGGAAGGAAGCAGGCTGAGAGGTGATGAAGTGACTGAAGTTTGCCTGGAAGGATACCAGAGACTGTCAAGAGTTCAAATTACTGTTCCTACAGAGAGGGGACGCCATCAGAAAAGGCAAATTCTGGGAGTCTTGATCTGCTCTCAGGCTGTTTCTGGCACCTGCGACTCCTAGCTCTTAACTGCTGGACACTATAGACTAAGTTGTGTGCAGTGTTTAGTAAAGAGCACTAAAAAATTAAGGCATAGGCTCAAAACTTGTACTGCTGCTTGAATACAAGATCTTATCCCAGTGGAAAGCTTTTTATTCAAAATTATTTCCACTCAGAAGCACGTGTCAAATGTGCAGAAATCGGGAGCGCAGAGAGCGAGGATCTCCTCTTACTTCAAGGGAGATATTCCCCCTCTATTGCTCTCGCGCACACTTTCTGATCAGTCTAGCAATGCAGGAGCCATAAACACTTCCCAGTAATGGACTTGAAATGCATCTAACACCTCTGTGTCTCTCACCAGCTTCCTGATAAGGCAGAAACACCATTAATTAGATAAGAGAGCAGACACCATGAAGCAATAGCAGAGCCTAGCATGCCGTACTCTTCCCCTTACCGAAGTCATCTGCTCTTCCGTCACTCACCTTCAGCCTCCTCCAGTTTTTGGATTTGCTTCAACACTGGCTGGATATTCAGAAAGAGCCGGTGGCTGTTGCTGAGGAGCTGCAGCAAGTGCCGCGACCTGAAGGGGCAGCCCGTGTAGTAAACCAGTTTCCGTGCAGAGGGCAAACCATCCGGCTGGATCTCAAATTTTTTGCCCTGCATAAAGAGGGGAGATGCCAGTCAAATGAGCAAGAGCATGTTTTCAGCCACACAGCTACCAGAAATAGCTGCAGTCTTGTGCATATGAGTGACAAGACATGACATGGCAGTGCGAGCAGGCCAACAGCTTTGCTGGGTCCCAGGTTGACAGCCCGCTGCCAGATGGCCTCCGTTCCATCAAACTCACCAGAAACGCCAGCTTCCCGATGTGCGACCAGGGAAAGTCGTAGAGGAGCTGGCGAACGTGATTCACCTCCTGCAACACATCAAACTCGGAGTGACACAGGGACTGGCAGGTACAGGGTGGAGTCAGCGATGTGCAAAGAATTTGCAAACAACCAAGAATTTGAGATATGCGGAGCCTGGTGCTCGCAGGGGAGGCAGAGGAGCTGCGGTGGCGGGGGAGGACAGGGGAGCTGGACAAAGTTAATGCTATACCAGAAGGCTTTCACAGCAGTCTGTTACCTGATAGATGTGCATTCCTCTCAGGGTCAGGCCCAGGATAACCGTGGGGCGATCCTCCTTCTTATCCTAAAAGAACAGAAGAGCCTGGAGTCAAAGGTTAATCTACAAAGACCACGCTCTTGTTCTGGCACCTACTGCAGGAGAGGTAGCAGGACTGCTCATCAGGCAGATGCCATCAGCTCATTTAGTTTTTATTGTGTTTGTAAAGTGCACCTTGCCTTATTGACCCCTGAAATATCTACACCTAAAACCCCCTCGTGCTGGGCATCTCAAGCATTTCACCAGCAAACACCCTAGCTGCTCTGGATGAGGAATCCTGTAGCTTCAGTGATTTGAGGGCAGGGACAATTACTGGTCTCAGAGGTACCTTGTAACCTCTCATACTGCCACGCGCTGTCTCTGCTGTCCCCATGAACGTGCACCACTCTCCCTCTCCAGGTGACAGCTCGAAACAGAAGGGACACCTGTCCCCTTCTCCTTGCCACAGCACTGCTGTTCCCATCCAGGGACTTGCTGGACCTTAAGTGTCCCTTGGCCAGGAGGGAGCTAATCAATACCCAGAGTTACAGGGACTTCCCTTCTAAACTTTTGATCTCAGTGTTGAGACCAGGTGTGTTTAAATGCTTGCAGCTGGGTTGGAATACCGCCTTGTTTTTCCTCATGCTGTATCTTGGTATGACATACTCAGTCTCTAATGAGATTCCTTTGCTTGAAGGATATCATAAACTAGTTCTTTCAGTCTGTCCTGGCATGGCAGAATTCCGGAGGGGTACACATACTTTTCTTGCTAGGAGGAAGAAAATTTGGGGGTAAAAACTTATAGGCTCATAGAGTTCAAAGTTTACATCAAAACTTTCTCTCCTCATCTGGCTTGTCAAGATGCAAGCCTTATGCCATCACATTACCTCACCCTTTGCCCCGGTACCATCCAGGTCTCCAGTTTAAAGCCACTAAGAAATGACTTCTGCCTCCTAAGGGCAAAAAGCTTTGTAAATCAGTATTGGTCTGGAGGAGAGATACAGGGCTCAGTGCTGTGTTTTCTTTCAGAGTTCCCAACCTCAGTAGCAGCCATGAGGAGGGCGTAAGACAAAAGTGACTGGTTTCGAAATTTCAGGGCAGGCAGCGCACCAACACCTTCACCTGGCACCCCTGTTAGCTTGATCAGGAGCTTTGTGACCCAGGTGTCACCTAGGAGGAGGATATCTCATCACAAGATGGGATAACTGTGTCACACAGCAGGAAGAAGAGCACATTGTGGATCAAACAACACATGAAGGAGTTAGCAATGCATAAAATACAAGTTCAAGTCAGACAGGAATTTGGATATTAAGAGCAACCAATTTCACAGCCCTGGTGCTTCCGGTTATAAATTGCATCGTGTCCTGCCAGGTGGATTTCTTACGGCATTCAAGTGTAACGAACCCTCTTATGACTGCATCATTAACAGCATTAGAATCAAAACAGAGAGGACAAAGGAGAGGTAGGGGGAGTATCTACGGTTTACAACAAACTGAAACTAAGCCTGGACTACAGACCAAATTGGAACTTATTTCTTCCAGAAAATGCATAGTTCTCCAGTAACTAGAGCTGCTAGATCTGGTCAAAGGACACAGATACCTCCCAGACATAATTCCCACTGAGCGCAAACAACTAAGAAGTTTAATTATGAGTCTGACAAAGTGGAGTATCTCCACTTGGAAAAAAGATCCAAGCCTGATTGCACGAGCAGCTTTCACTCACTCAAGTGAAGCACAAAACTTCTCTTTAGTCCTATTTCTAGACCTAAAGTCTCTTAGCATGTTAAAAAGAAGCGCATTCTGTTAAACAGGCTTGAGTAAGTAGTCTAAGACTCAGGGAAAAGCAACAATCCAAAAAGCTGACATACAGCTGAAAAAACACAAACCACTCTGACAGGGTTGAAGCAGGAGGTGGGTAAGAACATCAGGATGACTCACTGTCACCTTCAGTTATTACATGCCATTTGTGTGAAAGCTGGCCAACCTCTTGTCACCATTTCAAGGGACTGCAACAACAACAAAAAAAAGAGGCTTCTCACTGATTTCCCTGGTGTGAGTCTACTGACAGGCAGGGACAGAAATTAAGTTTTGCCATTCCTGCAGCCAGTCTCTCTTGGCTGAGGAACAAAACTGGATTCCAGTTATACCTGTATATTGGCAACAGATTTGTTTGTGGGGACAGGCCTCATTGGCTGAACGTTTTAGATTTGTTTGGCCTCTCTGAATCAGAGGCAACCATCCCTCAAATAAACAAAGTAAAAAATGCAACGGTGCACCCAATTAATGATGGGAGAGAAGTTAAAAGTAAGAAGCTCTTTGTTTAACCTTCTGCAGCCTGTAGAAGTGGACGGGCACATCTTCCAGCAGGCAGGACTCTTTAATGAACTTCAGCACCGCTTCCTTAGCGCTCAGCCCTTGCTGTTCTCGGTGCATCTCTGGGGCATGTTTCAAGATGTAGTCGCTCCCCCTCTTTGCAATTATCTAAACCACAAGGAAAACAAACAGGTCAGCAACTCTTCATGGGATCCCCATGGGAGGCAGCTATGATCAACAGCAAAGCAGAGACTGGAGGTGGAGGAGTTCTATACGGTCCCTCAAGATGTTAGTCTATGTTCACCTCTGCCTCCCCAGAGGATAAGCACTCAAAGCAGCCCAGATGATACCAATGTCTCCAAAGAGATCCTAGATGTCAAAATCATAACAGACCAAGACTACAGACTGTCAGATCTTTTCATTTTTAAGTATGGAATTACTTTTCATAACTCTTGGCATCCATAAATGCTTATGGGCAGATAACAAGTAGTGCTGTGCATGCCAACACAATCAACAGCAACATCTCCAAACACTGCAGAAGTGCTAGGTGGTCCTTTTAAGACCAGAAACTACACATTAGGCTTATTTAGCATTTCCATCCTCAAAGGGGTTGATAACACTATCTCAAGGTATTTTTTATCTGTCAGGAGTGGTTGGCAAGCACGTGGCTTTGCTAAGCAGGAGAAAAACCCACACTGGGCCTTTTGCTCTTGCCCTGTGAGTGCCCAGTTCCCATGCTTGCCCATATGCCCTCTCTGTACAAGGCTACAGGGCAGCCTGGCCAGCTCCTGTGCCAGACTGGCCCCTTCCAGGCTGTGAGTGGCAGTGACAGATAAGAGGGATGTTGGCTGAATTTACTTCACAAAATCCCCCACCGCTGGGGGCATTTAAAACTAGATCCTACCAGGTATCCGAGAACGTCTTGCCAGGAACAACCTGCCCTGGCTCAAGACAACCAGACCCCATCACCACCCAGTTCCCACTTCCATTTTTTTAGTAAGCCCCTCATTTACTCTGTTGGTAACACCTCTGCCCTCCTTGACATGCCTTGCCAGATTAGCTGCCCTCCCATGGGGAAGGCTGGGCTCGGTGGAGGACAACATCGATGCCATCAGCTGCGCAATGTCAGCAGAAAGAGACACGCCAGCTTCACAGTTCAAAGCTAGGCTGATCGCCCCGGGGCAGCACCGCCTCTCCTCGCTAGCACGAGGCTTGGGGCAGCCCTTGGCCAAATGATCTCAAGCATATGTTGGAGGAAGAGATCGTGTTGGAGGAGGAGATCGCTCAGTATCCCCCCACGGGAGCCCGGGGGCAGGGAGAGAAGCGTCCCCATGCCTGCCAGATTTTGCTCTTTGTAATGATGTAATAAATCACCCACATACTTGCTTGGGGTTGTGGCTTAGCACAGGTGAGCCATGCTTTGCCTTGGCCTTTGCAATGTTTGCGAGATGAGCAATAGTCTGTGATAAGAATTTTAACTGCCCCAGAAATGGCGTGCATGAGACTCACCTTTGCCAGCCCTTTATTAGCTACCTCCTGCCAGGCACCCTATAGCAAGGAACAGCATGGGATAAAGGCCTGTTGTCCAGGAGAAAGGTGCACTTCTGCACAGCAAGGTGGGCAGGCTGGGACTTGTGTGTAAAGGAGGCTCTACCAGCCTTGCCTCCCTGATGCGAGCCCTGTCAGTGCTCTGAACCTTCTTCCCAAAGCAGGTGACAGTGCTTCAGTGCTCCCTCCTTCAGGGAAGACGTGACTCGCCTGGGGACAAGCAGACAACTACCAGAGGCATCTGGGCTTTTTGACAGCTACCCCAAGGCGTGGTCTGGGCTAAAATCCGCTGTCACAGAGGAGAAGGGGGCTCCAGAACTATCTTAGGTTGCAGAGGAGGGTCTGTCCAGGTCACAGGGGATATCCCACTCCAGAAGACATTACAGTGCCATGTCTGTAACAAAGCTAGCTTCCCTTTCTATTTTTATGGATGCTAAAGTGTTTATCAACAGTTTTCTTGACATTTTACCTCTTGGCTTTCTAAGCTGTTTGTAAGTCTTGAAGGGCACAAACCCAAGTGCACATGCTTGTAAACAAACATGCAAACCTATTTCCAGGCCTGTCGCTTTTCTCTTACCACAGTTGAGCCAGAGATTAATGCCAAAGCAAGCACCAGAGGCACTGCACAGCAGTACTACCCCTTAGGCTTTGGGTCTATCCATCCCAGAGGTAAGCATTACAGAGAGAGGAACAAAAGGGCATCAGACTCGGCTTCACAGCCCTGAGGTTTTCTGTAGAGCTTAGGTTGTGCAGATCATGCAGATGTACGACTGCAAACACAAAACCCTTTAAGCCACAGAAGAATTAAATGAAGACAGACGCACTGTTGGAGTTATTAATCTGACACCAACACATTCCCTCACCAAGGACGGGTACACACCACCCACCTCACCGATGAGTGAGCCCAGGAGGAACAGGCACCTACATCCAGTGGAAAGAGAGCAGATACCTCCTGAGGGAAATTCAGGATGATGCTCTACCACTCTGCCTGATCATTGCAGTGGGAGTTGGGGAAGTTGCGTGACTACAGCTGGGTACCAGCTTGACATAGCTCCTGCTGCACAGACAATCTGTTGACAGAAAGATCCCCCAAAACTTACCCATTGCGGGAAATAAGCCTGAGGTTCAAAATATTTGCCAGCATGGACCTTCTCCCTGTAGTTGCCCAAGTCTGCCTGTAAGCTGTAGGCAGCCAGCAAGAAGTAGATTTCTTCTTTGTGGTTGCACCGAGACATAAGTACTTGCTCTTTGAGATGGCAGTAGTAGAGCTGCCGGGCCACCTTATCGCTGCAAGACACAAAGGCAAATTTACTTGAAGAAAAGAAAGTTCAGGCTCAGATAAGGTCCCTCAAACACATCTTCCTTCTGAGAGGAGGGATTAAACTTTGACATCCCTGGTGTGTGCCAGTGCCACCTTGATACAGTTACGTGTGTGTAGGGAACAGCAAGCCAAGATCAAGATCTTCTCCCACTAAGTGTTGTACAAACATGGGAAATGGCAGCTTCTATCTTGAGAAGCATGAGATCTAAGAAGTTAGGGCAGAAGGTAGATGAAAGAAAAAAAAAAAAATCACATCACACCTGTTTTGGAGACTGACTACATCAAGCACTTCTGTTTCTCTGGAAAGCCTGTAGCAGTCAGGAGAGTCAACTCCCTTGACTCCCAGTCCTGTTTCTTGCACACCTGTCCTCCCTTCCCCTCTAAACCTGGCACTGCTTTTTCATTTCACCTTGCCTTAGGCTCAAGGTACTTTTCAACAGTTAATTCCTTGCAAGGTAGATCAAAAGACAGAGGAGCCTTGGGCTTGTTTTTGTCTTCTTCCTCAAGCTGTTAAACAGGGAAAGTCTGATAAGGCATAACTATCACGTAGCATTGATAACCCACACACCCCGCACTGTAAGAGCTCACAGGGAGCAGGCTGCTGATGGGTACGTATAGATGAGGTGCTGGACACCACAGCCCACTCGTAAAAATGTGTGCATATAGTTTGAAGGGGCCATGTAACTACCTCTGCATGGCTCCACAAACCTCTCCGATTAAATTACTAGTGCAAGGGAAAGTTGCTTGTAATGCTAAAGGATATATACATCAGCATGGTACAATGATATGCAATCTCCGTTTGTACCTAAAAGCAAAACTAAATAAAAGACACGTAACAGCCAAACAGACGCCAGAAGAAAGACTCCCCTGTATCCAAAATGAAAAGACTGTGGAGTGAGAAAAACAAAAAACCACCAAGCTTTGTTCAAGATGAGAACAAATGCCAAAATTTTAGCAAAGATTTTAATCCACCCAAATGATCCCAGCCTTGGCTTGCCCCAGGGTCACAGCCACGCCAGAAGTGCTGATGCAAATTAACTCTGTCAGTTGTTCATTTTTAACTACCTCATCCTTTGTTCTGTACCATGGATGAGGGTGGTGGTGTTTTGAGTGTAGCCCATATTCCATGTGAATGGACTACAAATGTTACAACTGTCTAACTTAGGAAGTAATTCCTTTTGGCCGTTTACAAAATTCTATTTCCAGGAGCAGACTGCACAAAGCACTACTCAGATACAAAAACCAGATCCAAAATCATTAGCACATGCTCTGGAGTATAAGTAGCTATTTTTCGTATATTCATCTGATGCTTTCAATACAACAAAAGATGCAAGCAAAAGTGTATTGAACATATTTTGTTACTGTCGTCATTCAACCTGCTCTCTAAACACAGATGGAAAAGCAGTCACAATTTTCCTAGGGATAAGGAGTGTGATTCAGGGGGAGAACACTCATGGCTGGATGAGGAAGTCCATGAAGGTCTTTAAAAAAAAAAATCAAGTGGATTTTTTAAGCTTATTTCTGTGAGCTCACAGAGATGAGCTCAGCAAAGAAACATTATTTTTCTTGCCTTTTAAGAACACAGTGAATAATTCAAAGCACAGTAACTACCACAGAAGGGAACCTACCTTATTACTCTTCCATTTTCTACGTAGTATTGTACTCTAAAGAACGCAACAAAAGGAGGGCTGAATTTCTCTGTTCCCTAGAGCAGAAACAGAAGACAAGTTAAATAACATTCAGCATCCAAAATTCCTGCTAACCCATGTGGTAACATTCTCTTCTCCCAGGCTCACTCCCCATACTGCTCTTCATTTTCTACTCTTAGCTTCTGGCAATTTTCAGGGGGGACGACCTGACTGCCTTGGAGGTTCACAACAATGAGGCACCATAAAACATTTAGACAACCTGAACGGCCAAACATCCTAGGGAGGGTAGAATATTTTGGATGAGGGGGGGGATGAGCAGGTATAAAAGAGTCCCAGCATAGCCTGGGGATGCTCAGCCTGGCCCAGAGTTACCTCGCTCAGCACCTGGCAGCACCACAGAGGCATCAGCGCTGAACGCAGCAAGTTTAACACAGCCTCCCTCCAAGCGCCAGGCAAGGCAGCAGGGCAGCGTGCCACGCCAGCACTCCTAGGAGTAACCAGACATCTCTGCGCCGCACCACATCACTCGTCAGAGACACACGTGCTGCTGCCTTCAGCATTTACTGCCCGAGGCTGAAGCGCACCAGCCTGATATTAACTCCTCGCCTTTTGTTTGGCAGGGCTAATGTTTAGTTATTCACACTTTCCTGCAGCCACAGACCAAAAGGAGACATTGATGTCTGCTTCACACTGAAGATGTCTGTTAGAAGAAAGCCAGCAAGAGTTCTGTTGTTGTTTTAACTACAGCCTACCTTTCAGACTTACAGGCTTGTTTAAACAGGAGAAAAAAAGAAAAAAAAAAAAAAAAGAAGGGGGGTTGGGAAAGGAACATCTTATCTTACTAGCTTATTCTCTAGTCTTTCCTACTTTGCCACTCTCTTTAATGTTCATACAGGTAACCTTGCTCACACAGGCAGTTCCAATGCTTTGCTGGTCAGACCCATCTCCCTGGGACAAGGTACGTGGCATGCCCTGCACATCTGATACAGACAGCAACTTCTTGATCATCATGCAAATATTTACATCTTATTTCTGGAACTTGTTCATAGTCACCCTATTTTATCAGCTGGACTGGGCTTTCCACCTGAAACCTCTTCATCGGAATGAAATCCTTGTCTGCTAACCCAGTCCAATTGCCCAACTCCTCTCTGACTTTAGTACTGCCAATGGGAACTCATTCAGCCAAAAGGTGATTCACCTCACACCAGAGGTTTGACACTTAACCTGACTTAAAAAGTGTTGCAAGAATCCAGCCTCAAAGCGACCACAAATTGTACCCCATCCCGAGGTGACCAGAAACATCTGCCTCGGGAAACCCTCACTTTTGGACACACAGCCCTCCGCATGACTGGCAGCTCTCTTTGAAGTAACCCTCACTTGTGTGGGAGACGCAGTATGTGATAAGAGAGATCCCCAAACCTCACGAGTCATCTGCAAACTTCTCTAAGCAGCAGCAATGGCAAGCGTGCCTACTCCGCAAAACAAAACCCTTAAGGAAGGTGGAAAAAGTCATAATGAGTTAATTAAGATATCTGAATGTAATTGCATACTCCACTTTGTTCTAGACCGTGGCTCCTCTAAAATGACACACACAAACAGGCATTATCGTGCCTGAATGACCAGCACTAAACAATTACATAGGCTTGTCTTTATTTCACACAGCTTTTCCCTCCCTTGACAGGGCTGGCTAGCCTTAAAGAACTAAGGCTCTTCTCAAACAAAATATCCTTCCTTTTGCTCCACTGCCCTTTTGCACGTACTGTGGGAGAGTCACAGCTCCAGCCCTCTCCTTCACATCAGGTTCAAGTCACAAAAGGTGATTTTAGGCTGTTCTGCTTAAGGATAACAATGAGGTCTCCAGACTCTTCACGGGCTTGACTAAGTTCAAAAGGAAGACTGACCAACTGACCTTCTCCACTCCTGCAGCAGCTAAGCAGCAACCATGTGGCTACTATTGCTCAGGTAAAGTTGTGTAAGGGAACATTTTAGTTCTTTTAATTAATTGTACAGCTGTGCACAAGTCACTGCATCTTGCTACTGAACAGCATTCCGCAGGCCATCTTCAAGAAACGCTTTATGGATCTTAGTTTAAGAGCTTTCTTTCACTGTGTAGTCCAATACCAAAGCAGCAGCCTCTGAAATTAAACATCTGTCTTACTTTGGTGGTGTCTTTCTTCCATTCCTTTGAAAAGTATTTGCTAAGCTTCTGCTCCAGGTCTATAAAAACATATTCATTATCTGAAAGACAAGAGGAAAAAGCTTTTAATGTTAAAGAATTATAAATTCTTATTTATTAAATACTTAGATGACTGTACAACTTGTTTCCCAGCAACACACTTTAAAACAAAGCTGACCAGGGAATAGATGGGGCAGGGAAAAGAGAGGGCACTGAGTCTCTTCAGTACCTGTGCTACTCCAGACACTATGGAAGGAAAGTCAGCTACATCTTGATACAAGAGATGCTGAGCTAAAGTTTCCCAAACACCTTAGCCAGAAATGCAGAATTTTTGCTTTATAAGCAAGACGCCACTCACAGAAGGGAAACATCATCTTACCAAACTAATTGTACTGTCAGTTTAGGAGATTTAGTTTTTTATTATTAAACAAGCAAGCCCTACCCAAACTCCCGCTCTGCCATCATGTAGCAACCATGGTTCAACGTGGCATAAGCAAGTGGAAAGAGTTAGATATTTGACAAGTTTCATCCTCTACAGATGAATGGGATCCTCTGAAATGGTGAGAAGGTGGAGGACCAAACCCAAAAGAAGGTCTGGCGTCTCCTGCTCACACCCAACTTCTTTCATAGAGCAAAAAGATGAATGAAGGGAAGGGAAACCTGGCCTGCCTCAAAGGACCAGGACTTGCACTCCACCCAGGTGAGGGTGAACAAGAGAGCCTGAACAGCACATCATCTTGAAAGAGCTTTGTGCTGCTTTCAAAGCCAATGTTTTGTAACGCTGCTTACCAATTATCAAATCCAAACAGCTCAGCCAGTGAAAGATTCCCCCCCCCCCCACCCCCCCCCCGAGTCTTCTAAAATCTCTTAAAAAAAAGACCTGATGGGTGTTTCAGGCTTCAGCAGCAATGCCAGCTGAGCGCATTCACCCGACCAGTCCCTCTACTCTTTGGTCTTACCAGGAAAGTGTTTGACAGGTGACAGAAGTGCCAAGTTGAAGAGCTTGTTCCTTAGACATGAAAGGAGCAGGGGAGGAGAAAAAAAAAAAAAAAGAAAAAGGAAAAAGAGGAAAAAAAATCCTTCACAATTTGCCCCTGAAGACCTGCCCAGACTTCCAAGCTTTGGCTTTTGCTTTCTGATGTCAAAGACAAAAAAAAAGGAAGGGGAGAACAGAAGTGAAATTTTTCTAATGGAGATTTACAACCAAATGAGAGCCTGCACTCGTGTCTGTACAGCAGATGAAGGACTAGCAGAGGCCAGCGTTAGAGCAGGTATTCAAGAGAGCTCTGAGCCACCTCGAAGCCATCCTCCCAGAGCATTCCAGTTCCTTACAGAGGCAGATACAGCAAATACCTCCTTTGCAAGCTTTTACAAAACAAGCAAAACAACCCCCTATCGCCACCTCCTTCAGCTCCCACCTCAAGTGAGAGAAACCACAGCTGGTGCTAGCCAGAATTGGTCCACACACCACACCAAGAGGAAGCCTTGTGTAAAATACCTGTAACACTGGACACAAATAAAGAGGACATTCCCTAAAAAGTCCTGTTTTCATCTCTGTGGTCTTTCCTGCATTGTAATGATTGCAGTTGTAATTTTAATATAATTACACTTCTGTTTAACATGTTGCTTGACATGTCACATACATATGCAACAGTATTTAACAGCACCGTTGGAACTGCTGGACAGAAATCCTGAAAATTTTAGCGGTGGGAATTTAAGTGCTGTAGCACACAAGATGATAGAGAAGTTGTTTTGCTATTTTGACAAGGAGAGGAAGAGGTTTTAACGTCACAGCGACTGCATCTTGTACCTGCCTCTTCACTTACGCCTGTAAGATAGGGTGGCTGGGAGGCTATGCGGGCCCCAACCCTTGTTTCTCTTAAGTCCATTAAGATCAGATAACGCTGCCTTGAAAAGGTTGATAGAAGTCCTAGTCAGGGAGAGAGATGGGTCCATCTCTTGGCCTTGTCTCTGCCCCTTGTCAGCTGCCAAGCTGATAAGCGTCTCTCTGTAAAGCTTTTCTTAAAAAGAAGTAAATAAAAGCTCATTTAGGAGGAAACTGCACAGCAAGCAACAGGCGTGAGATAACACGAGCATGGCACACAGTCCTCCCCGGGCTTTGGCAGTCCCAGGGCAGCGTGCTCGCTCCACTACAGGCTCCTGTGGCAGGACTGGGGCTGCTGCTGATGGCACAGCAGTGTTGGGTAAAGCCTGTACCAGTTCTGACACTACCATGGTGTTTAGCTGCCATCTGGTAAAGAGGGTAGGAAACCTACAGGGCTGTAAGAAGCTGTGAGGTCAGTTTTCCCTTCTTGTTCAGGAATAATCCTGTGCCCAGAGGCATTTAGGGAAATCCAAGAATTATTCCTCAGACACGGGAAAGATGTCAACAGCAATCGCAGAGATATACCCTGAGCCATCCCATTACACACAGATACTGGGACAGAAAGGGAAAATGGATGACAGAGCAGTTTGTTACCTGCAGCCTCTATTTATCTCTGTCACGTTAGTTAAGTTAGAGGGATGACTCTGGGAGGGCGCAGATGCCAACCCTGAGGACTCCAGGTCATTATCATGCCTACTGAGAGGTGCACATAAACCACAAGAATAAGCCAGGCTGAAGGAGGAGGACACCCCGATGTATCAGCTCTCCCTGGGGGTCCCACTCCTCCCCAGCCCAGCCCAGCATCCTCCCTCTCCTCCCCCCTGTGCAAGAATGCAGCACTGCATTCCTGCCTTAATGAAGTTAATATCACTGGAATGTCAACCTGCAGTGTAAGGCTCCATCTACAAAAACAAAAGAGGTATTTCCCTCCCCAGCCCTACGTGGGTTGTGGGATTATTTTTTTTTTTCCTTACACTGGATTAGTGGTAAAACTTAAAGAGATCTTTTGCCAGATGCTAAAACTGTCTCTGCTTTGAAAACAAGCATCTCTAGCAGAGATGAAGGCACCAAATTGCAGCACCTCAGAGCACTGCTGTAAAGGACAGTATAGAAATGCACAGATGGTCGCCTTTCCAGGGTGGAACATGTCCGATTTGTGGATCCAAACAGGTCTGGATACTCAGCAGGTACAAACTGTCATTGCTTCACTGGGCTCAGCTGAAGGACAACAACTGAAAGGTACTAAGAAGCTGGCTTAGAAGCACGCACACAAACACCTACCCATCCACCTGCAGCTACTGACACTGTGTTCATGAAATCTCATCTCAGTGCTGCCACTGAGCGTAAAAATATATCATGTTCGCTTCTCTTAAAAGGTTCCCTGTGTAAGTGTGTACAGATACCCGACCTGGCACAACACACCAGTGCACTGCACTACAATCCCAAGAAACACATCTGGACAGCCAGCTAGTTTGCAGTACACAATTCACACATTTCTCCCAGTTTCAGCTTTTAAGAGCCCTCAAACGAAATGGAAAGTTTATGCTGTAAAAATCTCACTTCAAATTAAGCAGTCACCAGAAATGCAAACATTCCAGCGCTCCTATTCTGCCAAATTACCTTAGCACATTTACATATTTAAGCAAATATAGGACGCACATTGTTGCAAAAAAAATAATGGGCTAGGCCTCCAGTCAGAATAAAAGTGACACAGTTCCAGTGAGTGATACAGATTTACAATAGGCATTATTTACACTGCAGGGAAAACAGGAATAGAAAATTGTGGCTGTAATACAGGGCCAAATCAGTTCTGAGTCATTGTTACACTAAAAACCATTATTTTGCATTAACCAGTGCCTCCCCATTTTGTTTTTTTATGAAAGGTAAGTTCCCTGCAGAAAAGGTAAGTCATGGTGAATTCCAAAAACCTATTCTCCTCCTGTGCCCATTTTGGGCTAGGAGCACTGAGAAATTCCACAGAAATAAGTCCTGTCCTACCAAGAGGCCCGGTTGGCAGCCAGGAACATCCCATTAACTCCTTTGGTTGAATCAAGTATATTTTAATATTATAACTATTTAGACAGTCCAGAAGATTAGGATTCAAATAAAATAAGAATTAGTGCAAAACCAAACTTGGACATAGCAAGCATTTTCTGCCTTAAAGAGATGGGAAAAAATTATCCTTGGCTATAGCGCTTAAATTCTCCCAGATGCTTCAAGAAGCCTCATGGCAACACCACTATTTCCCTTGAGTGAGAACAGGAAAAAGACCAGGAGCCAAACACAGGGATGCTGGGATTAGGGGAGAGCTAAAGCTTGGAGGAAAAAAAAAAAACCAAACCAAAAACCACCAGTGCTCAAAAATACCTCACAACACATACTGTAGACCTCACATAACCTGTTTAGCTTCTCTGAATACCAGCACGGGGGGTTTTCATTGTTTACTGAAGAAGAGCCAGCTACACACTCCTTTTGCATGTGGAACTCCGCAGGCTTCCAAGTGCTGGCGGCCCGGGAATATCATTATCCACATGGCATCTGCTCCCACCACCTCTTCATAACTTCTTGATGCTTCTGGTGTTACCTTTCAAGCCAACAGAAAGAAGCCTCGTCCACTGTTCAGTACTTGGTTGATTAGTTTAACAGGGGGTCTAACTTGGTTCAGGATAACCTTGTGTTTTTAGCTTTAGCTGATAAGTACACATAGCCCAAGTGAAGAAGAGAAAACCACAAGAGAGGCTGGGAGTAAAGCAAGGGAGGTCCTGGCTGAGGTTACTTTACTTGGAATGGACAGAAGTTATATGGATGGAAGAATGAAAGTAGGCAATATCAGGAAGTCCAAGGTCATGTGGCCGTTAGGAACTGTTGAGGTCTGAAGACTGAGATAAAGGCTCAGTCATTCCTGACATCAGATAGGTACTGCAGGAATTTTATGTTGGCACCTTACAGTTAGCAACAAGGCATGCCCAGGCAAAGATCTTCAGACTTTTGGCAGTGTCACAGGGGATTCTTCTGTGCAAGAGGAGCTGCAGAACCATTTCTAGCAGTGCTCATTCAGGACCAAACAAACCCCTTGCCATTGTCAATTAGGAGAGCACTTGGCTGGATGTTGTACTGATGCTGAAGGAGAAATAACTGACAGCAGGTACAGGCAAAAAGTTGCCTTCCTAGGAAGAGACCATGCAAGTACTTCCAAGGAGTTTTACATACTTTTTGAACACCTGAACCCTTGCAATTCCCTCTAGGTGGCACATTTCTGCACATGTTTTTCTTACATTGCATTTAACTCATTTGAGATATCAAAGTCAGTACAATAGAGCTGTATGTTAAGTTAGAATACAGAAGAAATTCATAAGGGAGATGCAACTATCCAAGCAGATTTAAGGGAAGAGAGGCAGAAGCCAGGGTAGTGGGGAAGGACTGGGGAGTAGAAATCATCAGAAGGTATTTTGGAGAACTTCTCTTGCCATCTGTCTTCTTAAGAGATCCTTTGTTATAATGGATACCCACATAATATAAAGATAACATGGTAGCATAGTCCATCCATGAACTTCAGTACTGGAGGATACACAGATGCAGAAGAGATAAACAGAGACAGAATGGTCTTGGCAGAGTTAACCACTAAGCTCCTTGCTAGGTGTGCACTGGGAGGCATGGGTCTTGCAAGCTGAACAGCCACAGCTACAATAACTGAAGGACTATCCTCGAGGCAGGGGGGCTGAAGCTTTAGAAAGCCAGCCTGGCAAACTGATAAGACGACACAGAGAGACCGCAGCAGGGTGTAGAAGCTGCAGGCTTGCTCCTTCCCAGTCAAAGGCTTCCATCTGCTTGGGTCAAGCAAGGTTTGCTCCTAGAAAGGAGAAGGCCAAGATTCAGGATCACAGGGATCTGGGTTTTAACAACAAAGGTGGCCTGGCTGTTCTTTGTCTGCTGACAATCAGTTTTGTTTTAGAAGACTCGAGTTGTATTGCTGCATACACTTTCTGATAACAAGAGGGAAATCTCCTGCAGGGCACTAGATAAGGCTAACCCTGCAGAAGGAGCTGCAATGTAAGACCCATCTGCTGAAGCCTATGGAGCAGCTCGAACCTGGCAGGGTTGCAGGGTCTTTCACTGAGCAAACTATAAGGAAAAAAATACACTTCAGTAGCACACATGGTGTAACCTGCTTGATGATCTGTGACAAAAGTAGAAGACTAACATGTCCCAAGCTTTGTGCTGGTGTGGCTTCCCATTAATATACACTCCTGAACTTTTCAAGGGATCAGATTCTTCTTATAGATGCAAGCCTTTTTCCCCCAATACAGTTGGATGAAAGGGTTTTCGCCTTGAGAATAAAAAAAGCTCAAAAGGGGTGAAAAATTCTGTTCTATCACCGTTACTGTTAAGTTAAATCCTGAAGCTTGCCCTCAGCGTCTGTAACAGTCAGAAGTGAAGGCAACAAATGCTAGAAGAGACAGTCCAAGACCTAGAGCTGAGACCTCACAGCATTCGTGACTTGCAGTTTGCACAGTGCTCTGTGGTGCTGCTTTCACTTCTGCCACACTTAGGGGTTAAACTTCTGTTTATGATTAAGAAGCCCAACCTCTCCCCCTCACACACATACTTACTACGAGACCAACTGAGCATTAGTCTATCTGTACAACGTCTGCAGGTCAAATGGGCTCCTAATCCAGATAATCCACCCAGTGTGATTGGTTACAGTTCTGCAGAAATCCCTTAATTTTCATTCTCCTGCCACTGCTGACAGTCAGCGTTTTGTTGACAAATTAGCAGCAAGGTAATGGATGCAGGTGGATTAGAATACCTTGTTCTGCATACGGAAACATCATTGGCAAAAATAAATACACATTAACAAACAGGGAAATATACCCTTATTAAAACAGGCCGTTGTTTCTTAAAAAATGATATCTTAGAGCTGCATCACAGAAAGGTGAAAGCATGACGCAGAAGAGGAATACTTTGGTGTGAAACACAGAAGCTTACTCTGGTTTTCAGGCATCTAACCCATCCTTGCCTCACAGACCAGCCTCACACCTTCCCCTCGCAGCCTCCGCAGGACGTACACCGACCTGCTGCCCGGCCAAGGCAGTTGACTTAAGTGCCCGCAAGTCACCCCTGGGCATTGCAGAACTTACCCAGGCCTACCCACAACCTGACTGGACTGCTTCCCTTTCCTGAGATGACAGCTTGCCATGAAACCAAAAATCTCTGAAAAGGAGGCAATGCCTTAAAGGCTACTTCCAAATGGCAGAGATGGAGAGTGCTACATTTGCAACAGAAGCAAGACCTCACTTACCACCAGCAGCAAGGGAGATGATCACCAGTCTGTTGGCCAAAACAGGGGGGTGGAGGTGGGAAATCAAGTTGGGGAACAGAAAACCAGAAGACTTCCTTTGCTAGAGCTCTACAGTAATAAACCTGGAGCTATTTTAAAAACAAAATAAAATTAAGAAAACTCTAAAACTCATCGCACAAGACTCCAGTCAGCAGCTTACTGGACTTTCACAGACTAAAGGTAGGGACAGGAGGAAGCAATAACAGACGGACCAGGTTTGCTCCCTCTCTTGAAGGCTGGCTGCCGCCTTCCTGGTGGCTGTGGCCATTCAGGCTGAGAAACTCCCTGCTGACACTTCTCTGTTGTCCGGCCCCAACAGTTTCTTAAACGGAGGCACAAACAAAAATAAATCTCTTCCTCACCCCGAATCCTGACACTTGGCTGGGTGGCGGAGGGAGACGGCTGTCAGGAGGAGCCGGGGTAAGCATGAGGAGCCTTCAATTAAGCAGCTTTACAAACTGAGCTGCAGCAAGCATGAGTAAGGAATAGTCAGGAAAACAAAACCAAAAAAAAGAGAGAGATTACTTCAGGCTACCGGGCTCCTGTAACTCTTCCTTGACATTTTTCTAAGAGCTTTGCGAAGAATGAGCTTCTCTGAAAAGGAAGAGTGCTTTTGTGAAGCGAAAAGAAAATTGTTTATGTTTAAAGCTATGGGCAATATACTTTAAGATCTAGTCAGCACAGCTTTATTATGCTCTTTGGGTTGGGGCAGTTATACTGCATTTCCAACAGGCTGAAAGGCATCTGCCACAATAGGGTATTTTGGGGCCAGAGTCCCTGCGCTTGACAGGGGGAAGGAAAGTGCTTCATGCAAAAGGTGAGAGGGAAGGAAAACGCAGGGGACAGAAAACATGAAAGAAGAAAGATATGAAGGGGGAAAAAAGTGAAAGAAACATGAGGAGAATGGGAGAAGAGCACCTAATTCAAAGAAAATGGGAATGAAATTGCACTGTCTTACAGAGGAGGACAGGAGCTCAAATTTCACCCAAGACATCCTGCAAGTGGAATGGGCAAATACTGGTGTTATAAAAAGGAGGCAGAGGTGGAGACTCACAGGAGACCAGTCAATTTGTGAAGAAGGTTAACAGCATTCAGGTCTTCCTCACATAAAAAAAAAAAAAATACCTGCACTGGTTTAAACACACAGATGTATTTGCTCGTTACCGGTTTAGTTATGTTGATGGAATCTCTTGGAGACTACAAACCTTACGCAGATAAACTTAGCTTACTCCAGTTTTAGTTTGAGTGCTGCGCTCAAAGAAACCAAAAGTTCTTAGAGAATGAGAGCAGAAAGGAAATGAGACAAGTAAACTTAAACTATTTTATCCCACATATTCATAAGGAGGCAAAAGAAACCTTATTCAGAAGGACTCATAAAAGACTATTCTCATTTCAATGAAGCAGTATCTAGAGTTGCAGTAGTAAATAATAACACACTTGAGAAAAATTCTTGGAGGGAAGAAAAGACCTTCCCACGCTTTTGGAAATGCAGCAAGGCAGGATAAGGAGGAGGACAACAGATCCATTTCTAATTACTAAGAGTTGGGGGGGGTGCCAATGCACGCACCATCCTAGAAATGTAATATCTCGTATCAGTTTGCTTCTTTAAGGCATCATCTTACACTGTTCTCTGGTCAATACTAAGCCATATGACCAAGCAGACTGGACTTCAACCCATGGACTAATAAGTTTTGTATTTCACACGCGATATTTCAAAACCCAATGTCCCACACACGCATTCAGTCCCCTCAAACCTTTTGAGTTTCCTCCCCTTGGTCCCACATTCTTTGCATGTGACTTCAGAAGATAAGTTAACACTTTCAGCCCCTGTGTCCTTTTAAAATTCACCTCCTGTTCAGCTAGTGACAGTTTTGAATTCAGTGACAAATATGTTGGCTAGCAACTTGGCTACAGGAAAGAAAACCCCACAAAGAGGTGGAACAAAGGAGGAGAACAAAAGCCCCCCCTTCTCCCAATTTGTCTGCCCACATACCAGAGATCAAAAGAGCTCTGAGAAGCCTGTACATAATCTACATACTTTGTGACCTTATTACAATCAAATTCCCCCCAGGCACGGCCGCTGTGTATATATGCACACACTGTAAATACACAAGCAGGTCTGTGGACATTTGCCAAGTCATTTGCTCCGTGCATTGAGTTTGCTTACTTTTAACAATGCTGAGGCCAAAGAAGTGAGGCTCTTTAATCTTCACTAAATCACAAACTTGCTGAAAGAGCTCCTGTCCAGTGGCTTTGACCTGAAAGAAACAACCAATTCAACATTACAGATGGCTCACACCTGGATGGAGCAATTTGCCTTCTTTACATTGGCCAATACATTTTTGGGTACCACACCAAAAAACCCCCCCACATAACAAGCTTTGTTTTCAGTTGTATTATTGCTATTATCACAGAACAATAATCAACATGTCATTCTTCCTCCCTCACAGTGCAAAGTGGCTCAGCTCAGTAAGACATGAATTAAAGGTTTCCTATCTATTGGCATTTTTGTGTAAGAATTTGGAGCACTGCTGAAACGCTAGTTTTGTGCGGTACCTACCATGCTATTTATAGGTGCTCTTACAGAAAGTGTGTTTGTAATCACAGAAGTGAAAAATACTACTGTCTTGCAGACTTTTTTTTTTGAGAGAGAGGTTAAGAGAAAAAACAAAGAAGAAAACTTTCATTCAGGAGAACTAAGAACAGAAGAACACAAACAAACCCAAGATTGTATGGTTTGAACGGAAATAGCTCATGGGTTAGAGATGAGGTTGCTCTGGGCGCCACACAGAAAAGCTGTCCCCTGCTGACTTCTCGTCACACAGCAATTAACATCATCATCTTCTGAAGCTGTCGCCAATGGCCCATAAGCTCTTGCCCCTTTCCATGCCACACCGAGACCTTCCAGTACCCTTGCCTCCCATAACACTGTGCATGCACTGAGGAAGCACTGGGAAAGCAGACATGGATGTGTACTATGATTGGAAAATTCCCCCGCTAAATCTCCTCCCACCTATAGCCTCATTTCCCCCTGCCCCACTGCAACACTCCAGGAGCACAGACAGACAGACAACCACAGCCACAAACAAAACCCCCAAACCCCCCCACCCTCAGAGGTGTGGGGGCAGGAGCTCTAAGCAAGAGCAGATGGGGAGAGCAGAACAACAGCAACACAGACAACCTCAGCTCAGCCCAGGGTGCAGCCAGCTCAAAAATGGGCCAGAACCTCTGGATTTTATTACACCGCTGCTGGACGATGCAGATTAGCAGGAGCAGCCTTCCCGAGGGGGGACAGTGCAGCGCTACCTTCTCAGCAGCAAAGAGGAAGGGGCAGAAGTCAACTACTGAGCTCTCCTACAAACTAATCACCGCCATCAAACTAATCGCCACCATAATTCTTCAAACCCTTTTAGTGCAGGCATGCCACACTCCTCAAACAGGCCGTGTTCCCCTCCCTGCCCAGGATGTACCATGTCACTAGACAAGGACAATGGGAAACTGGAGGTCATTTAAGTACTCATTTTCTTCTACTTGACAAGGCATCACTAGCAGACCACTCACTACTGATTTATCGAGAGCTTTGAAACCTGTGCTACACCAATACCCACATGTGTGTGCATATACACGCTTTGGGAGGGAAGGAGGTAGTTCACAGGTCTGATAAGACCTAAAACCACATCTCGGTTTTATTATGCGTCCCCATGTGAGACTGCACCCTGACAGTCTCAAACCTAAATGCAGTATTTGCTCAGCCACCAAGAACATGCAGCTGGAAGGGGAAGTTGGGCACAGATCTGCCCCCTTTCTCAAGCAAGCAAGCTCTGAGCATGTTCTTCTATCTGGGAAGGACTCACTAAGGAAGAGGTGACCTACCCCTAGCCAGAATGATTATGTGCATACAAGAGTCACTGGCAGCACAGGACTCTATGTAAAAGCTATATGATTGGATGAATTTTCTAAGTGACATGCTTTCACACCTAAGGGAAGAAAAACCTGCTTACGATACTTAGTCCTAGAGAACTGAGCACTTCAATGTTTTGTGACACTCAGCTCTAAAGCAGTGATTTAATCAGATTTCTTGCACAGCAGGTATGTGAGCTACCACCTTGTCCATTCTTCTTTCAGCACTTCCCTTCTCTATCAAGTTTTACTCCCAGCCTTCAAGGCTATGCAATACTGATTACACTTGCAATCACTGTTCCCTCCTCCTGCCTTGCCCTCTGCTCAAAGCAACCAACATTGCCTTTTGCATTTTTCATCCGTGCGCTTCTCTTTGGCCTTTCCTCCCTTTGCGTACGGTTCCCATGCCAAGCTCCATCCCAGACACACCGTGAATCATTCCTTGACCTGATGCTCAGCTTTGCCCCATGTCAGACTCAGGGCTTCTTCACACATGAAATTTAGTCCAAAGTGAAGTTGAGTGCAAGTTTACAGAAGGTAACTGCTACTCCAGGGTCATTCTGTGTCCAAATATGCACACATATTGGTTACCTATCTCTATTTTTCTTGGTTGATATGCTTTAAAACATCAGCTCTCCTGCTCACAGAACAATTTCACACTTCAGACCTATGCTTGCCATTCACCAACACACAGGGCCTCACCAGACTTCCTCCCCTCCAAAAATTCCATCTCACACTCTCACCTTTTCTGCAGCAGTAGGCAAGGAGCAACATCTGCTGTGGCTGCTTCTGATCCACCCAAACACAGGTAGGGCAGCTGCCTGCCCTGCTGCCCTCATTGGCAGCCGGACCTTCACTAGCATAGGTCTCTCCTTTATTCAGCTGCTACCACCCCAGAAAATTTTCAGAAACCTAGTCATAAGAACTAGTTGATATTGATCAAAACTATTAGGGAGATAAGCAACAATGCTGGCAGATAAACAAAACTGAACAAACTGGATACCACTCCAAGATCTTTGGTGCAACAGATACAGTTTTTAGTTGCACCATTCTCACTCACAGCCTGCTTAACCTCCCCAGTGCTCACGCTCCATCTCCCCACTGGGGCTGCCTGCAGCAAGGCAGACTGCTTTGCTCTGTGCTCCAATGTCCGTTCTCCCCAGCGGAGACCTCCCACTTTGCCTCGCTGTCCTCGGGGCTGCTGGTGAGCTGCAGCACCCACTACTTCTCCTCACTGCTCTGCTTCTTCTCATGTTCACAGTTGGTCCTGGGAAGACAGTTTTCCTCCTCACAATCCCCTCAACTTTGTCTATACATCCAGAAAGGTGGATATCAACATTAAGAGATACCCGATTATGGGGGAAGAGACTTTAAAATGGCTCCTGCTCCTCTCTTCAATAGTACTGTCTGCGAAGGGCATTAAGACAAATCCATTTTAAAGAGTGGGCTTCAATCTACATGTGACCACATAAAAGACATATAGGTAAACTCTTATCTGGAAGGGTGGAATTTGTATGGGAAGGGGGAGAAAGGAATTACCTGCATAAACACGGTGCTTATCACGGGAAGGATCTGTAATTTATTCTGCTGGAAGGATAACCACTCCTACCTACCTCACTGAGCTGCAAGCTTGTTTAGTATTTGCATTCCACACTGAAGAGGTTAAAAGGCTTTGGAAATCTTAAGAAGGTGCCATTACTATTCTAATAAATGCACAAAGTATCTGTGGTTGTGCTAATTAAATTTGGGTTCTACCAACATCACTAGAAAATTGCCTTGATGTTCCTTTAAAAAAACAAAAATATCTCTTCAGCTGTGAAATCTTAATTTTTGTTGTTGTTTTGAAAGGGGTGTTGTGGTAAAGACAGAAGCCAAATGAAAAGCTGGTTTTGGTGACTTGCCCAGCTGTAACAGGTCATGTTTCACTCTCTATGCAATTAGGACACAACTGCGCGTTGAGGTCTCATGTTTTGTCCCAGGCAGCTATTCTCTTTCACGTGCAGGCATCTTCACGTACATATTTTCCCAACTTCCCAGCCACCAAAGCAAGGGGCAGAAGTGAGGAGGGAAAATGTCTTTAAAAGGGCTACTGAGGGGTGCTGTGGCAGGGATCCCTCTGCAGGACAAGGTGACGATGCGCAAGGTGCCCTGACTCTTTGGAGGTGCAGCAGGCAGAAATGGGAAGGGGACACAGCACCTTCCCTCTGTCCCTGCCAGCGCTCAATGCAAAAGACCATTTCTTATTCTTATTAAATACCATGGTGGTATTTAAAAGACATGTCGATGTGGCACTTAGGAACATGGTTTAGTGGTGGACTTGGCAGTGTTAGGCTTACGGTTGGACTCAATGATCTTAAGGGTCTCTTCCAACCTAAATGATTCTATGATTTTATGATAAACTGCAGGTATGGAGGATTTACCGTATGGTCTAAGCACTGCTTATACTTAATGCAGTGGAGAGTGACCCAGCGGTGGAGGAACAGCCGTATGCCCAGCTCGGGCACAGGCGCAGCGAGGAGCGGTGACAGCACCAGCCCTGCCAGCACGCCGCCCTCCTGCACACCGCTCCGCACCTTCGCTGCAGCAGGGCGGGCTCTGCTATCGCAGATCTTGAGCATCCCTCATAAAAGCTTTAAGAAGGTGAGATTTAGACTCAGTTGCAACAGACCATTACCCCAGTCCGTGCACCTGTCACCAAGAACTCAATTAAATCATCGTTTTGTGGCTTGCACTTAAGCCAGGATATTGCAAAAGCCTTCTGGGGTGGTAGATGGGCTGGGTTTGAACCGGTAGCCTAGAGGCAGAGTGCCCCACGTTTTGCTGTTAAAGCCTTGTTTCTTTGTGGCTGTTTCAGTTAACGATGCCGCACTTAAGTGCGGCAGGTAGGAAAATTCCTACATGGATTTTGAAGATTAGCCTGCATAGTTTCAAAAGCCACCGTTTCAAATCAAGTGCTTAAAATAACAGTTCACCTCAACTGTCTTCTCCCCCTCCCCATCCTGGGCGGGGTTGGGGGGAAACCCACCCAAAACAAAGCCAAACCTCCCCAGCCCACACATGAGAGCACACGCTCCCAAGAGAGCACTTCTGTTTGAGTCCAGCTTGTCACCTCAACCTCAAGTGCCTCGCTCAGCTCAGTTCCTCGCAAGTTCAAGGAGCGGCCAGTGTTGCACAAAGCAGCACCGCGCCATGGTGGACACCGTGCCACACGGGGCTGCCAGCTGACCTGGCCCTGCTGTCACTCGTGCACACACACTCAGGCATTTGAAGTGGCGATCAAAGGAACAAAGCGACTTACCTCTGGGTTGTTTTGTGTACAAGTACTCAAAGGAGGGGAAAAAAAACCCTCCATGGTTGTTTACTCTGCCTTAGAGGCTTTGAAGAGATCTGCAGACTATCAAATCCAGAAATAGCTAAAACGCCAGAGCAAAAGGTCATGTGTTGGGCATGCTTGCTAAGTCATCAACCCATTTCAGGTTCAATTTTTTAAAAAATTGCTACATATTATCAGTAGCAAAAAAACCATGAAAACACTCAGAGAGAATAAAAAAGAAATAACAACAGAAAAAGAGCAGAGGGGACCCCCTATTGAAAAATACAAACATAACTTTTAAGGAACTCTGCAAATGAGTCGAAGCAGCCCAATTAGAAAATGGAACACCAATTACCCTAAGCTGGCTAATAGCCTTTCGGTCAGCAGACCGGCACCAGGCTTTTGGGAGAACAATGGGAGCTAACAAAACTGAAGGGCAGCAACAGCCAGCCACGACGGCAGACCTCCCGGCCCCCCTTCCCAGCCACTCACCCCGACAGCCAGGCTGAGCTGCTCCCGGGTGGGCAGGAAGACACAGACGTTTCGGCTCTCCAGCTGCATCCTGCCGGCCAGCAGTGCCCGGCTCATGGTGGGCAGCTCCACGGGGACCAGGGGTCTCCTCTCTGGGCGGACGTCAGGCTCCCTTCATCCCACGCACCTGCCGAGAAGGTGAGAGAGAGCATCAGTGCCACGCCCCTGCCAGCACTGGGAGCAGCCTGTGGCACATGTTTGATGGGATGCTTTCCTTGTCACTGTTTAAAAAAAAAAAAAAAAACACAAACGCTGTCATCTGTTTTACAGTGCCACGGTCAATGTTTCCACTGGCATGGCAGCACAAAGTGGGCAGAGTCAACCTTTAAAGAGCCTGTGAGTCCCAGGAGAATGCCATAAAGTAGTCGCGTCTCCATGGAATAATAAACTAGACTCAAGGTTTCGAGACGCACGTAAGTGATAAGGCAGGTGACACCATGGGCTGCTTCCCGAAAACACCCACGAGGAAGGGGAGAGCACACTGTCCTTCAACCAGGGGCCTCACTCCTGCCCAAAGTGGAGGTTTCAATGAGCCGTCAGCAGGCACGTGTCAGCGCAGTGGACTTCTTCCGAGCTGTCTTCCCCCCTCTCTTTGCTCTGAGCCCCTGGGAAACTGCTGAACCCAAATCCTCTGCCCCTCAACTCCAAGGAAGAGGCAGAAACACATAAACTCACAAGGCTGAGCTGCTGTTTGGTACTTTTTGCGTGACAAGCACTGCCAGTCTCCTCCCGAGGGCTGAGCCCAAGCTGCACGAGCATCTTAGAGCTGAAGTTATGGTAACAACAGAAATAAGAGACAGAAATTCAATTTATGCACAAAAACACAGTAGCCAACATCATCTTCATGTCATCGCTACGCTAGACACAGTTTGCTCAGCAAATTGTGACATTTTATTTACAGCCCTCTGCTCTGACACTCTCCAGGGCAAGGAAGCATCCCATGGCACTTGATGAATCCGGGAGGATGGGGAGAGGCTCCTCAATGGTAGGTTAGGGATGAACACCACCAGAGATCTGAACTGGTGCGATACCAACTGGTTACAGGGTCCGCTCCACCCTCGCACAAGATTTGATGCAAGCCAGCAAACCCTGGCTGCCCATAGTCACCCCCGCACGACTCCCTTTGGCCAGCAACACCCAAACACCCATCACTGGGACAGCAACAGGGGTGCTGCTGGCTGAAACCTGCCCACAAAGACCCGCACCCCGGGGACGGGCACGTTCCCCAGCAAGGGCAGCCAAATACACAGCCTGCCCACGGGGACAGGCTGCGAAGGGACGCACGGGCTTTGCCTTCACCCTCCAAAATGGATTCAAGCAAGCAAACAAGCAGCAAGAAAGCAGGTCATGTTACGCAAACACACAACATATATACATATATGTACTTGTGCATGTGTGCATTACATGTAAGTTTTACAAGCATTTTGTATTTACAATCATGTTTGTCCTGCTTCAGGGGAAAAATATGACAGAATTAAACTCTTGCGTGGGAGATGGGAAAAGCAAACCATCACAGTAAAACAAAGTACAGGACAGAAAAAAGAACTTGGATTTACCCCTCTCCCTTCAATTCCACACTCCAACGTTATAGTTGGGGTTTTTTTTAAATCAAATACGAGAAAAAGATCTCTAAGTGTCCTTTTGCAAGTACAAAAGCTGATCCACGCACCTCCTTCCCTGAGCCAGCATATAAAATGCTTCTTATTCTTAATAAAGCATTTTTTGATACAAGTTCTTTATGTAGAGCATCTCTTATGATACACAAGTACAAAAAATTGCATTTATTGTATTAATGAAGGGAGGTGGTTATTAAAGGCTAGTATTATTACTACTTTTTTTTTTTCAAAATCAGAATTTCATTAAACAAGAACTAGGAGTTTTAAAAAGAAGATTGCTCTAAATTATAAGCAAGCAGGAAAGACACGTTTCACTTCCTGGGACAGGTGAAAGTTTCTATTAAATGAAATATTACGAGAAAAAAAATCTGATTTATCCTCTCTTATTGATATAATTATACTGATGAGCTCTCTTAGGCTCCAGGCTACACACTACTAACACCTGTATATAAATTACAGATGCCTACGGAATGACTTGAGGGCAACAGGTCACCATTATTATTGCCAGCTGATGTCATATGCGCCATAAACTTTATCAACAGCGTAAAGACCTTGGAGTATGAGCTCATGCTTTACAACACAAGGAGGTTTGTCTAAATTGTCAAACCGCTGCCCAGCGCACATTCCCACTCGCAAGGGGAGATCACGTTCAGTGAAGATGTTCACGTGGCTCATAACACAAGTGAAAATAGGACAAAGAAGCGACCACAAAAACACATCCACACAATTTTCTGTAGATAACTGAAGAAATTGAATCCCACTTCCCCATAGCCTCTATAAAACAAAGCTTCTGGAAAGCTTTTCCTCTGGTCTCACACCTGCTTTGTCCATTTGAATTTTTAAGAGAACAACTGTGAACCCCAAGAGCAAGAAAGTAAGGAAGGACAGGGAGAAGGTGTTTTTCATTTTACATTTTAAAACAAATGAGCTTGTCGATCCCACCACAGCAGGTAAGAGGTTAAAGAAGCAATGTCCTTAATCTGAAGGGGGAGGTCAAACAAGCCCAGCTCAGCCTTCTCTTCTTTAGAGGTATGTTAGGATGTGATAAAACATAATGAATCATTAACTCGCTAGCATTGCATGTTTACACCTTTTTAAGAAAAAAAAAAAAGGAAAAAAAAAAGTTGTGAGCCAAGTAACTGCCCAATGAAAACAAGCGGCCAGAAGGAATGCTCTTACTCAAACGTACACAATTTCAGACTGCCCATATGCCATTCTTTTGTTTACCACAGATTCCAACCTCTTAACCTCAATTAAACCCTAAAAGCTCCAGCAAACGCACTGCAGATGAATTAATAAAGGCTGAAGTCAATCATCAGGCTCTGGGACACCCTACAGGTTGTTTGGTTTGGGGTTTTGTTTTGTTTTTTCATATTTTTTTTTTTAACTACATCACTTCATGTTTTATCTCCCAGAGAAGTGCATTTTGAGATGTAATTGCTCGGTCAAAGGCCTGGCGGTCTATCAATGAAACAGTCAAAGGCACTATTTATTTGTATTCTTCTGGTATCAGTCAGGAGGCTTATTAGTGCCCAGAGTGATGGCACAGCTTATGTAGCACTGTTTATTTTACCTAAACACACACGCAGTGGAGCTTTGGAAAACACGCCTGTCATTAATTTCAAGACTCCTCTGATTAAACAGCTCACACATGGCCAAAGAAACTCGTTAAGAAAAACCCCCTAATCTTCTCCTCCTGTTTCTGTTGCCTCTTGAGCTGCCTCCCAGCACCGGAGCAGAACCTCAGCATTTGCTCAGTAAAAGCCGGAATGGCCAAGGTTTGCTCCAGCAAGAGGGATAAGAGCCGCAGACCCTTCGGAGGGAGGAGGAGGATGCAGAGGAATTCCAGAGACTGCTGGCTTCAGATATCAGCACGACAACTAGCTAAACCACCTCACACAGACCATATACACAATGGCACAAGGATGACTTACCACCAGTGAATTTGGGGCCATGCCACGGCCAGCCTGTCTGGAAGCAGGTCTCATCCAAACAGCGTGTGGGTTTGAGTAGCCTTACAAGCACTGCTGTATTTTGCACATCGGTCTATGGAACCGCTGTGAATTGGGTCCTAAGGCTGATTTCAGCCTCTAGGTACTGCCACAACCACATCTCAAGGGGATGAAGCAAATAGATGAATGAACAATCACCCACCAACTCAAAGCAGCAAAGCAGAACAAAGTCCTCCTCTATTGGGGGGGGGAGAAAAAAACCAAAAACCAAAAATCCCAACCCATAGGTAATTCTGCGCTTCTCTCAAAAACACCTGGAAACTTGCTTTGTAAGCTTTATTACAGTGAAAGATCTTGGAAAAGCTGGTTTTGGTACAGCTGACAGAAAATGAGCATTGAGAATCTTCCTGATGGAACCTCATCAGAGTGGCCCTATGGAGTCCCATTAAAAACTGTCCAGAAATGTTAAGACTCTTATTAATGTCTTAGGCTCCTACAACTAGACTCTTAGGCTGCAGTTTCACAATCAGCTTAAGCAGCTTTAATCAAGGCAGCCCTGCAGCAAGACAGACAGACAACTGCCTGGAAACAAGCCTGCCTTCGGCAGCAACCCACACTTGGGCTGCCTCGTACTGGTGAGAGACGGCCTTAAAACTGAGAACCCCCCTCACCTGCCAGGTATTTTGTCCCCTCAGAGGCATACTGTAGAGCACCAGTACTGTCTGCAAAACAGAGTAATAAGGAGCCTGAGCAAGTAAAAGATGCAATGATGGCATATATTAGCCTTTCCCAGCAACTTTTAAGACCCCACCCACCTCCTTTGACTACCCCTTGAGATAATGAAAATTTCTCTGGAAAGATGCATCAGTGAGGGGGGGAAAGTTGCTTGTCAGGGTCAAAAACAAAACTGAAGGTAGACTGTTTTATGTCGTGGCTGCAGCAGGTGTGAAAAATGCCACCTGCAACCAACAGCCAGGACAACTAGGTCATGTCCTGCAGTAACTTTCCAGGAGTACAATGACTTGTCAAATGTACCTGCCTCAGCATCACTCCGGGACTGGCACGGCACATCCAAGGGCAAGGATGCCATAAGGAGGCAAGGTACTGAATTTGGTGTCCACATGATGCTTTTGAGGGAGAATACACACCTGCCTTCAAGCACTGAACACCACTTAGTAGGAAGGCCTATGCCAAGCCATTGAATGAGGAACACTAAGATACCTCCCAGTCGCTTGGGTGCCCTGAAGGACTGGATCCCAGAATGCATGCAGCTTGGCCACAGGACAGGTGCCACACCAGCAGCAAAGACAACTGGCTTTCAGTCCACAGATGTGGGAGATGCAACTGCAGCAGGCCTTCTACATCTGCTATCAACACTTGTTAGATCTGAATGCGGTCCACTCACAGGCATGGGATGTGAACTTGGCTCCCACTTATCGTTTTGGATTTTCAAAAGGTACAATGGGAGATGCCTCTAGAAACTCCAGGGCTGTGGAGCCCTAGCACCTAGCCCTTGGTCATCACCCTGCACACTTTTTGGGACAGACAGGGAAATCACCAAGCACTGGTCTTAAATGCCAACCAACATCCTTCTTCTTTCCTTCCTGTACTAGCTGCACTCCCTGGTGACACCAAGCTTTAACAATAAAGAAGAAAATGCTTTTTTGTTAGTCTTCATTGCTGGATTAGACACAGCTCCTAGGTAGGCATGACTGCCCACACTCCACCTTCGTGCTGTGAAATTCTGCCTCAAGTCAAGGAGCATGAGTGAGTGTGGCCAGTGTGCTCAGGAAGAAGGGCTCTCTGAAAATTCCCAGAGACACCCATTCCGAACCTGGGACCACGCTGCTATGCTACTCTGTAGGCTACCCTAGTCTTTATGCTCAAAGACAGGGGACAACTCTCCGACCCAGGGATGATGCAGCATTCTCTGGTAGCCAAGTGAAAGCAACACACATTTCTGGGCACACATCAGACCTCACTGCTGCAAACCAGTTCTCAAGGAGAGGAAAAAGGCTTAGCTGAGGACAGAGCACCAAAGGAGGTGCTCCTACAGCGCGTGGGAGTGCAGAGGCAGGACCACGCAAAGAGGCAGGACCACGCAAAGAGGCTGTCACGTTTCCATCTGTCTCTCCCATGGGATGAAAAAAGCTCCTCAGCAGTTTGCTCCCTATGAGGACAGCCCAGAATGAATCATCTGGGCTTAATCTTTCCCTGAAACCAAAACTGAATTCAGGAGCCTTTTGAGAGAAACAGGCAATGAGTATTAAAGGCTGCAGGCAAAAAGGGACGAATTACGATCTCACTGGGACCAGGTTTTTCCACCACTTCCAAGTGATGGAAAGTGCTTTTGAGTTTTTGTACACAAAAACATGCAGCCTTTTAAAATATGTTATTTTATCAGAAGCATATGCAAAACTTAGCAACGTACATGCTTTAAACAATACCCAAACAGCTATTCTTTTCCAGCATGCCATTTTCCTGGGGGGACAAACATTCTCCTGACAACATGGGAAGAGCAATGGATCAACTCGTCCTGCCTTTTCTTTGATAGGTAAAATTAGTAGCATGTATCTTACCATGTCCGACTACCAACATGAAGTTTCTTGTTACAATGAATTTGTTTACTTATGCATAATCTATTAATGGCCTTGTTTATTGATTACCAATCGCTTATAGGGCTTCCTCATATTCATAAATCAAGCACATTAATTAAAATTTATGAGTAAGTAGCAACTGAAGGTATTGACTGGCCTAGGTAAATACAGAACCAGCAAAATATGGCACAAGGTGTGAGCCAGCCTCAGTGTCCATCACACCGCACATAAAGCGGCTGCAAAGGAAGCCTGCTCACAAGTGCAAAGCTCCATTTTCTCAGATGGATTACCAAGACAGCATCACACGAGATCTTGCAAAGATTAATGGAACTGAACTGCTTCGCATCTCTTTCGAGATGGACCCTTACAGGAAGCTTATTCACGAGCATACATATGCAGAGCCAGCAGCACAGTAAAAGAAGCCACCAGTCTGGCATCTCAACGCGAAGGACAGCAATAGCAGATACTTCGGTTTGGTGCTCCAGCGCTCGCCCTGCGCGCTTCTGCCAAGCGGTGCAATCTTTACTAAAGACTGTTCATCGTTTCTACCTGTGGGAAACAGGAGGGGCAAAGTACAGAGGGGGAGAGCTGCAGAAAGGTCTTTAAAATAAGGGAAAGCGAGGCTTTCTTCCTGGCCAGTCAGGAAGCTTAGGAAGTGCAAGGAGAGAAGCAGCAAGACCTGGTCTCTCTAATAGCAACTCAAGAGAGAAGCATCGTTCTATACCATGCAAATTGCAAATGCACGAAGTCTCATGATCCAAAAGCCCATAAATTAATTCTCCAACTGGAAACATATTCCTTTTTTTTACGTCTACCAAGGCTAGAAACAGGACTTCTCCCAAGCAGATCTATTATACACTTGCCTTAAGCACAACAGCTGAGTGACACTCTTCTACAAGACTGTCTTTGCAGAAATTGTTCCACTGTGACGGTATTTTTATATTTGAGCTGGGCTGGACTGAATTGGAACAGATCACTAAGCCTTCTGAAATATTTTACAGAGCTGTCAAAAAAAGCGTGAACAAACTCTTCCTTCATTTTCTATTCTCACCAAGATCTTGTAAGTTCTAGAATTAAGCAGACTATGAAATCTTTACTTAAAAAAAACCAACACAACAACCACAAAACACACAAACAAAAAAAAGCAAAGCATCATTATAACTTCACAGGCAATACCTGGAGTTGCAGGACAAGTAAGAACAGACATGCTTTCACCAGTATATCACGTAAAGAACTCTTCTGAGCAGGAATAGCTTTCCTATCAGTAATGCCCATGTGAAAAAAACAAACAAACAAAAAAAACCAACAACAAAACAAAAAAACACCAACATTGGCTTACTTCTTCAGAGGAAGGAGAAAGTCCACTGCTGATGTCCTGGCATTTGAATCACCGTCTAAATATTCAGACCAACTAGCCAGCTTCTGCATCAGTTTGCCGCTAACTTTTTACCCCTAAAGTGTACAGATAGTCTTGAACATATTCAAAGCAGAGAGGAATATTGATTTATGTAAAGTGGACGGACTTCCAGAAAGAATAGATAAAACTCCACCTGGAACACAGCTTGCCTCTATTACAAGTGTGAAAACACCAATTTGCCAATACCTTGATAAAATTAACACAAACAGCAGGGTCTCCACAATTCGATGCAGTTCAGAGACCGCACATGGTACTGCCAGACACCAACTTCAGCAAAGCGATGGGGAAAATGGGAAAACATGGCCCAAAAAAGAACAAAAGAAAACCCCAAACCCACAGCTTTAGAGTGTGCTGCATTTTTGAGGTCATGCCAGATTTTGCAAAAAGAAGAAATAGGGGGGGGGCAGGAAGAGAGAAAGCAAGCATAAGAAATGGTTTAACAAGAAGCAAATTATTTCCTCCTGCTATTCGCTGAGGAGCAGCTCCTCCTCATCAGAGGACTTCTTTTGGGCTGAGACCACCATTTGTCCATGCTCTGTTACTAACCACACACTACAAATTAAGATACCACTGCTAAAAACCACCAAGATAATCAAGGAGAGCGGAGTAGCACAAGATTTTCTGCAAGGAAAGAAGTGTAACCCTGGAGCACAGTAAGCACGTGAGTCATTTACATTGTCTTGCACTGGACGAACAGTAGGACCACGACTTAACTACAAAAGCTAACTGATACAAAGTTAACCACTGCATTCGCGTACTTTTTACCTGCGGTGTTGGGAACAGAAAAGACTGCTGTAGCTTTAAAGCACTATCAGCTTTGGGTTTTTTGGAGAAAAAAAAAAAAAAAAAAACAAACCAAACCAAAAAAAACCCAAACCACCAAACAAACACAACCAAAACCAAAACGACCTGGCCCTTATCCTCTATCAAAAAAGACTTAAATCGGAAAAACACGTGTAAATACAAAATTTTTTTGTTTGTTTTCGGATTTTTTGTTTCAGGAAAAAAAGCTGACAGGTGACAGAACTTTATTTGTCACTGGTGTTTATACCAGTTTATCACATTCATATAAAAATCTAGTTAACAACAAAAATCCCTAAGGAAAAACACCTATCCAAAGAGCACAGACAGCATCTTTTTGGTAAACCACTGAAAAGAATCACTACAATTCATGTTCTTCAATATCATTTTGTAGACTTATTTTTGCTTATGCTTGTCTTACCCCTTTTTGTCATCTGTGTGTTGTCCCCCTACCACCCCTTTCAGCTGATATCTGCAAGAAAACATTTTTTTTTTCCCTTCTGAATTCCATTTTCTTCTGATTTGTCATTCCTCATCTGAATCCAAAACAATGGCTACTACACAGACTCTCAACATCACCAGTGCTGAAAACAGGACACTTTGATTAAGAACGCACAACAATTAAATGGGAGGAATAAACAACAGAGCGAGGCTAAGGCATTCTGTTGTCATTACAAGTTTTCCAGGAACAAAATTAAAAATAAATAAATAAAGATAAAAGCTAAACAAATGAATGGGAAACCAATGTTCAAAAAGTTGTTTCAGGTTTTTTTCTTTTTTCTTTTTCTTTTTTTTAAAACATTACTCCAGAGATCATGAGTGCTAGAAATCCATCCTCATTATTTGCCCTGGGAAAGTGTCCTATGCTTTTGAGGTATTTATTGTGAGGGCCTGGGCATCACGGCAGTTCTCTGAAGAAGGGACAAGGTTCAGACAGCACGTCACAGTTTGCTGGTGTGGTGGAAAAAAACAGATGTGCATTTTAAATGCCTCTTGGGAGTTAACCTGAGAGCTTGTCACTGCCGAGCAGCAGGAGAAACATCTCTTGGTGGAGAGGATGACGATTTCTCAGCGCAGGCAGCAGAGGAAACCCAGAGCCTTTCCCTGTAAATCGGTACTGAGAAAGAATTCAAGAGGTGGAGAAACAACGAAGTATGGAGACTTTCTCCTTTCTGACACCCATCCCTTCTCCCATGCACATATACCTGCTGGGACACTCATCTCCTTCCCTGTCCTGTCCGGTGCCAGTAGATGAAAGGCTGTCACCGCCGTCAGACCACCCAGACCAGCCCCGCAGGATGTCTCCATCCGGCCCCTCACACCCGAGGCTGCCTCCATGGAGGTGGTGGCAGGCACTGGAGAAGGTCCAGGTGCTCAACTACCTGTCCCACACAGCTCACCCTGCCCGAAGGTGCTACAGAGAGCAGGGACCTGTGCCCTGCTTGTCCGAAAGCCATCCTGCACTGCCCGGCCACAGCCATATCCCTCTCCCTCAGCACCTGCAAGACAGGTGGCAGCCAATCAAGTGGGAAGCGTCCCAGACGAGCCCTTTGAGACATGGCCAGCTGCCCTGGGCCGTGACGGACTCCCTCTGGTCGCATGGTTGGTGGTGTTGCTGAGCCAGGGAACGCGCCTTAGCATCACCTCATCTTCTAGCACCAGCGAGACCCACCGGTGGCAGAGGACAAGGGACAACGGTGAGGGACGAGGGAGTTGCCGCAACTCCAAAACTCTTCCCGTGCCCCGTTCCCCCCCGTTCCCAGCCGGTACCTGCCCACCCTGGCCGCCCCCGGCAGCCACAGCCCCGCGCCCGCAGAAACCCTCACGGCCTCAGCCCTGCGCCCACCGCCCCTTCGACGGCAAAACTCGGAATAAAACTCGGAATCGAACTCGAAATTCGGACCTCTCGTTACCGACGGAGCTGTGACCCCGCTTCGGCAGCCGCTGCCGCACGGTCGGAGCCACGGGGGGCACAGGCAGGAAGAAACCCCCGCAGCTCCGCGGGCACCTTTCCCCACCGCCCTCACCTCCACAGCTCACAGGGCTGGTTCCCTCGCCCCGACCGGGCGCTCGGCAGGTCCCTCCGTTCCGCGCCCCGCCGACAGCCCCGTCGCCCCCGCGGGGACCGCTCCCCACAGCCGGCCGGCACCGGCGGGAGCAGGTGCCACTACCGCCCCGCTCTTGAGACCCGGCACCCGCCCTTTGTCCCCCCCGGCAGCTCACCCACAGAGCCCCGGGGGGACGCGGGAGCTCCCCGCGCCGGTGACCCAGCGGAGCAGCCCAAGCGCTGCCCGAGCACTTACCGCGGGGTGGCCCCGGTGCCGGCCTCTCCGGGGCGGCATCCAGCACCGGCCACGACGAGGAGCGGCGTCCCGGGCGGGGCAGGCAGCGGGCGCACGCCGGTGCCCCAGAGGAGGAGCGGCGACGGGGGGCGGGCCCGGGCGGGGCAGGACCCTCCTCCCGCCGCCAGGCCCGCCCCGCCCTTGCCCGGGCCCGCACGCCGTCAGCCGCTGGCTTCCCCCGCCCCTCCGCACATCGGATTGGCGGAGCCGGGCAGCGAGTGGGCGGGGCGGGGCGGTGGCGCGGCCTCTGGTTAGCCAGGGCGGCCGTCAATCCGCCGGGCGGCCCTGGCAGAGGATGCGTGGGTCCGTTGATACTTGCGGGGCGTCCCGGCCGGTAACGGCCGCTGAGGGGAGCGAGGGGGCGGTGTGTGGTAGGGATGAGCCCGCCGGTGATGAGTGGGTGGCAGAGCTTTTGTCTCCGTTCGGGGGTGGTTTTATTCCGGGCAGGAAACTTTGTGCTCCGCACTGACAGCAATAAAGCCTACGCAGGTGAAATGTTAATTATGAGCGATGGCAGCGAGGCACGAGAGTTCGGTCTGGGTCGCTCTGCAGCCGTGAGCAGGCTGGCGGGGCGGGAAATGGTAAAAAGCGTAAAAAGAAGAACCCAAAGAGTCACGGTTGGGTTTGGAAACACCCCATGGGGGCTGGGATCTGCGTGTGCAGGAGGCAGCATGCTTGGGAAGGAGGTGTTAGGTGTTGGGTGCATGTTATAAACCTTCTTGCCTCCCTCTTTTATATAATAATTAGCTTTTTAATGTAATAAATTTCTGAAAGAAGCCCGGCATCGTCTCAACTTCCGCAGTGTTGCTTCCTTTCCCTCACAAGTAGGCCGCCGCTTCATTTTCCCACATCTCCCGTTGGTTTTGAGGGTGCAGCCCACGCGGGGACTGGGATGGCAGCAAGCTGTAGGGGAAGGCATTCCTACGGTGTTGTGCTACTCTGGAGGTGAAGAGTTGAAATTAGCCCAGGAGGGAGCACAAGAACAAGCCTAACTCGCTGGTGTGAGCTGACCTCCTGGTAGGGTGAGAGACGCAGGGCATCAGGTCAGCTGTCCTTGCTGCCAGGTTTTTCTCCTGTGTTTTATGTTGGACGTAAAACTGGATAAAATCTCAGTCTTGCCAGCGTGGATGACAACCTCTGCCTCTTCCCAGCTGGATTGTAATAGTGAGGCTGCTCTGTGAGCACGTGGGGCATTGCCAGCCCTTTCTCTTCCCACAATGGTCTTCTGGGAGAAAATATTGGCATCTTACTCATTCCCTGAGCAAATGTGTTGGCACCTCATTTCAGGAATGGTACCAGGGCTGTGGGTCCTGGGTGGACAGAGGTGACACCCCCACAATGGCCAAGGTTAAGTCCTTCATGGCTTGTCCTTTCATTAAGCCTAGGCTGATTTATACAATTACCCTCTCAGCATGCCAGCTGTTTCTAATGCTGTTCTGAGGTGCCTAACGTGTTGTTTCATGGTCAGCTGAGCTGGCATGACAGCTCCCCTTGGCCCATAGAAAGATGCCTCACTGCCCTCCTTTTTATTCCTTCCCGTCTTAAGTCTTCTGTCTCTTTCACTCCTTTTGCTCATGGCTGTAGCAGCTTCCTTATGCCACTGCTGGAGCACTTCAGACTGCTGCTGGAGCACTTCAGACTGATAAACTGTTCAAACTTACAGAAAATTCCAGCTTTTTGTGCTGGAAGAGTAGTCTGTCATGGTGAATTAGATTGTCTCATGGAGTGGTCCTGCCGGTCTTGGAGTCAGCATCTTTTAATATCACCTACATCTCTTCTCTTGGATTGCAGGATTCAGTGCAAGGTCAGTGAATCTGGTGCCCAAGTACAGGCTCTATTATTGAACTTTTTCTTATTTAACCTGCCCCATACCACACATGAAGCTTGCAGCAGAGCCACCAAAGCATTCCAACCACGGTAGGACTTTCTGTCATGCCCTGACAGCTAGTGGAGAACTTGAAATGTTAGCAAACAGCTCTGAGCAGTTGCTGCATGCTTCTGGTTTTTGATAATTTGAAAAAGAAAATGTTGCAGTTGCTTACAAACTCATAGCTTGGCTTTCTGTGACAGGGTCCTTTAGCTATCACAGGAGCAAAGGACTGCATGAGCAAGTCTAGCTATCACAGAAGGAAAAGCTGGTGAGACAGGAGTGTGCTTCATGGCACACCATGTTAACCTGCCGTCCTGGTCCTCCCCACCAGAGTCCATAGTGCCTTCACTTTAGGGCTGTATTTCTTCCCACAGAACCTGAGTAGGAGGGTGAGAAAAGCATGGGTCGTGTGTGGCCAAGGCTCCCAGTTTAGCCACGGTTAGCATGGAATATAGTACAGTATGTCAGGAATGGTTACCTTAATTAGAAGTATAGTAATTATCCTGCATAGCTAGTCTCCTGGGATTGGCAGACCTTGTGTATCACCCTAGAGAAAACAAGCTGCATTTTGAGAAACATCAGAACTGCAGGAAAATGGAGATAGCATTAGCCTGTTTGTTTTTGAAGGAGACTTCAAAGTGTTGGAGACTGAAGATATCTGCGTTCCAAGGAAATACAGCTGCACGTTTTCAAAGCATCAACTCCAGCTCTCCTTCTTGCAGTGCAGATAAGCAATTTCATCCAGCTTGCTCTGTAAAGTGGAAGCTGGAGAGGGGGATTTGTGGAAGGGTTCTTATAAACCAGTGCCTTGATTCAGAAAATTCAGAAAATAGAACGCCTTTTATAAGCCTATGTCACATGCAGAGTTGTGCCGAAGTCAGAGGGACCCCATGCAAAAAAGTTTGCATAAGCAGATGACTTTGCTCATGGTCTTGTCTGCATTGCATGTAGACAAAAAGATTTCCCCCTGCAGAAGGGAAAGCTAGGGTTTGCCTTCACAGTCTTGGAAAAGTATCCCTTTCCTTTTCTTAAAATAATTTTAGCAATGCATACAGCAGATAATTTTGTTGCTACTACGTGTTATCTAGTTCACAAGCAGCTTCTAAAGCTTGGAGAGAAATGGGTTGTTTGTAGAGTCTAGAAACAAAAGGAGTTTTCACTAATGATCTCGGGGAGCTGAAGCTGGCTTCAAGCTGTTCAAGTCATGAGAGGATGACTCAGAAGTCAGAAATTTGAGGCATTCTTATGTCTAGCGTTTAATCAACAGGCAAAGCTTGGGAGGTAAGCAGAGGAAATCAATGGCAAATCAAAGAAGAATAGGTCAGCTATTCATTAGAGAAAGGATGGATCTCGGGGATATTAACAGAAAGGAGGGCATGAAATGAATCCTAAAGAAAGTTTGAACTAGCAGTGGCTGCAGTGAGCTGACGGCCAGGGAGGCTTAAAAAAAATTACTTGACTGTCGTGCATGAAAAGTTATTTGCAGAACTCGGCGTTCTCTGTTTAAATCAGTCAGATTTAACCAGCTACACATGTTATGGAGCCCCTCCAATCATAATGCAGCTCTTGCAGGAGTAATAATTATTTGTGTAAATTTGTCATTATGTATACAGTCATCATAGCTATTACACATGAAATGATAATAATCTGCTTTCTGTTAGCATACATGCTGAAGCAAAATCTTGTTTTGTGAGGTTTTCAGTGCACGTTAGAGCTTGATTTTGCTGGCTCTTGCCTTATTCCTAGAAAATCAATAGCTTCAGTGGGATTATTCATCATACTAGGACTTTCATGATTAGCATGTTGGAAAATCAGCTTTAATTTTGAGCTCTGGGACAGGGAATTATTTTTTTTTTACCTGTAAAATATCAAATTTATCTATAATAGCATGCAAACGATAAAAAATACTTACAAAGTTGCAGGGTGGCTTATATGCTAATAACAGTATTGGTTACATTATTAGCAATAATTAGTCATTATTATACCAAAAGCCGCGTACAAGGTATAAATATAATCAGTGAGGTTTGAGACACCAGTTTACATTAAATAAAAATAAAATGCTGGTTGGGATGATCATCGACCACATTATGCTGCAAGTGAGGCCAAGGTACAGCGCTGGAGCCATAAACTGCTTGCGGGCAATTGAGGTATGGCTCCTGTGCCAGGGATGTGCCATGTGACTGCGGGGACATAGGAGGCATTGCATTATACCCTACTGTGTCTGCGGCCTTAGAGGCACTCTGTATTCTGTCTTTCATCCCAGAGGATCCTGATGTGCTTCCTCAGTAAGTGTTTTCATTTGCCATTGAAGCAGGGACACCTTCAGGTAGTAAGGGAACAGCTGCTTAACATTGCTCCATCAACAGCCTTTGGAAACCATGTGGGGGATCTGGGTAGGGAGAATGGATTCATAAATCAAATTTGGCCCTAGAGCACAGAGGCTGTAACTCTGACCCTTGGCAGAGTCTCTGTGGGACTGCATTTACTAAAATGGTCATAAGCTTCATTTTACTTCTAAAGCGAAACAGAGAAATGGAGTCTTTCAGTAACATTAAATCATTTAGCGTCATTATAGGCTCATGATTTTATTCTAACTCTGACCAAATTCCCAGGGTGCTTGGTTGCACGATTTCCTAACCCAAGCTCTAATCAAGCCCAAACCTGTATTCATTACACAGCCTCCTGAGCTCACAGCTAATGGTGGCGTGCCTGCTGGCCATGAGGAGTTTAAATCGCGTTCTCTCTGATAGGACCCATTCGACACACATTTGCCTGTATAGGCGCTCTGTAGCTAAATACACACCAAGTGTGTAAGCTGCTGGTATGAGTTCCTTTCTGGGGTCTCAGTAATGCCACTTGCGTGCACTTCATCAAATAAACCGTAATAGATCTATAACAGCTCTTCCCCGATGGGGTTTGTCAGTGTTTAATACTGTAATGACACAGGAGTTGTCTACTTATTTAACCACACGCTGCGGTTTGAACTGTGAAGTTTTGGTTGCTTTCAGATGGCTTTGAAACTGTGCCAGAGCTGTTAAATCCCTGCCCTGCGTTTCTCAGTGCTCATCATGTCTGTGCTAGGCTTCGATCACCACGCTAAAATTATTACGTCCTCTGCATGGCAAATACATATGCACATTGTCTTAATAAAAAAATCTGTCTGTTCCCTGCAAGTTTTCCTCTCTCAGCCCCTAAGGACAGCAACAATCCTGCCCAAGCCATACATCCCAAAGGAGTAATGTCCTCTGCTGTCTCTGAAGATGTGTTTCACAAGGGCTTTGCTTTTGCTTTTATTTTCTCTCAAGTATGTACGTATTTTTTGCTCTGATTAGAATTACTTTCTGTAATATTCTTTTCCTATTTTTTTTCTTTTTCTCTCTAGTTTACTTAAATATTTTTAATCCAAAAGGAAAAATAACATCAGTAGATGATGGGGAAGGGCAGGGCTTGGTTACAGAAACTAATTGACTTTTGAAATGTTTGGAACAGTATTCCCTGGTTAAACTTTCTTTGATATGAAATGCAAATTTTATTTTCCATCTGAATTTCTGTGGTTTACCCTTTTCAAATTTTGATCTGCATTTCTGTGTTTTTCCCTAGATCAAATAATGGAAGTGTCAAGCGAATCAAAAGAGGCAGTAGAACCAGGTAAGATTCTTCCACAAAATCACTGAGTCTTTTTTCGTGCCAAAAGCGTGCCCCATTTTTAAAAAATGTTGTTTGTGCTCCCTTCTGATTCACCCCTTGGCAAATTGGGATGCGGAAGAAATGTGATGGTGGCGGCTGGGGTTCCTGCCTGCAGCCTTCTGCCTGGGGAGCGCCTTGCGCCTTCACACAAAAGAGAGCTGGTGTTTCTGGTGGGGGAATGGGGAGGGGGCCTGGAGTGCACAGGGAGGGAAACGTGCCTGAGAGCAGCTCCACAAGCTCCAAAATCCTACGTGCGGGAAACAATTGGTTGAACAGAGGCCACCGCTTGCAAATGCCCCGGCTCTTTCTCTACCTCCTGCTACCAGGCAGCATTGCAGATTTCCCCACCTCGGGAAATCTCGCACCTAGATGAGAAAACTCTGGAAAAAGTGGGGAGAAACCCAACAATGAGGATACAATACTTCAAGTTTAAGGGAAGAGAATAAATAGCCTTATGTGCTGTGTCATCCTACTTCTTAAGTGAGAAATAGAGGATGAAAGGGGGGAAAAAAAAGGCCGCATTTAGTCTGAACAATTCCATGAAGTAATGGCACTAAGATGATTTGAATTACCCACAGGATGAATTTAGCCTGACGTGTAAAATCTATTTCTACCATTATCACTGCTAACCTAAGCCTATTCACAGATAATTACAGTCAAGTGCTTACCCTGCTCTTGCTCATCTGTTTTTCCCTCCTGCCCATTTAGTAAATGCATGAGTTATGTATTAACACTGGTATGCTGTGTCAAAGCAGCAAGAGCTTTGAAATTAGGCAGCAGGAATGGAATATAATACGGCAGCAAAGAACCAGTGAAATCTGTAAACAAAGGGTTGTAAAAATGGTAATTGGAAGTCAGGTATGTTCTAGTAAATGAAGATCTTAGAGTGAAATAATTTGAATTTACAACAATGTCAGTGCAAATGGAGGTCAAATGTAGTAACTTTGGCTAAAGCCTGTTTCTAATTTTTGCATTGCTTGGGGCAAAACAGTTCCAAACATGAAGAAAAGGCATTGCCTGTACCTGACTTAAAAAGCTATTGAAATTCACAATAAATTATCTTCTGCTGTACTGCGTGCATCTCCTGCATAGATAAATTCCATAAATACTCTTCTTCTCTCCAGCATGTTTTAGATAAAATTCCTAAGGTGTGTAGGTCCCGTCTGCTTCCTTCCTTGTCACATTACCCGGGCACCGAGCAAGGGGTTCGGGTGAATCCCCAGCTCCTGTGCAAAGCTGAGAGAGATCAATGTGAAGAGTGCTATGATACCTGCTCATACAGAAGGTGACATTGGGAACAGTGCCTGAAATACGAGGTTTTTTCCACCCAGAGAGCAAGTTTTGAAGTAAACGAATAAAATGGGCAACAAGGCTTCCCCTCATTGCTGGCAAATGCTTTCTGAGCTGTTGGGTGCGTGCCCTGGGGTGGAGTTAGGCTTCGCTCTCCCCACTGAAAATGGGGGTCAGGGCTAAAGATGCTCCACAAGCTGCACACAGCCCCCCTCTTACTGACAGGTAGGGCTGTGCCCCTACCCATCAAGAGTAGCACTGCTCCGGTCAGAGCTATTCGTGGTTTTGCCTTGGCTCTGGATGGGATGGTGGGTCTTTTAGTGCCCGAACAAAACAATTTACTCAGAATTAAGTGTTGCAACCTGTCATTCTCCAGGAAGAAAAAATGTCTTGTTCCTGAAAAAAAAATCAAAGCTAATTTGAAAGCTTATATCAAGAAATATAATCACATTTCACCAAACGACAATAGTTTTAGAGGCTGCCTCGAGGTGTTAAAATGTCTGCTGTAACTCTCCTTGTTAAAGTATTTCTGAATTGAAAGCTATTTCATCACATTATAAACATTTTATCAAGTTATAAAAAAAACCAAAGTACCTTATAAGTATAAAGTCTTGAGCACTGAAAACCCCTTGTAAATAAAGAATGTGGCTGTGAAATACAATCCTTAGTAGGATTGGTTTCTGTCCATTAGAAAGGACATTACTTCAAGACAGGCAAAGACAAAGTAAAAGCTGGAGATGAAGGGTGGGAAGCGGAGAAAAGCCTGAAGTAATAAAAAATGTACACACAGGGGTTACTAATCTGCAATGACTGCAAGCACGTCTCATTGCCTTCAGTTCTGAATAAATCATGCTATCTATACCAAGGTTATCTCCTTTTGTCATCATACATCAAGTAAAGATGAGAAACACAAGTCAGCTTGGTTCACTTAAAGTTGCTTCCAAAATGTATTTAAAAACTTTAAAAGGTAAGAAGTGTTCTCTAATTCTTTGTATATAACAATTAAGTCTCATAAAAACTGTTTCTGCTATTGATTATTTTTAATCTTCTAGTTCAAAGTTGAGGGTTGAATTTTGGTTGTTTTTTTTTTTCTGCAGGGAGATGTCCACAACCTCTTGGAAATGGTCCCATAAAGACCTGAGTCCTACTGTTTAAAAATAGCTGGTTCTGTTCCTTCCATTAAAATGACAGAGGAAATACTCGTCTCATAGCAGTGAAAGCAATTTTTAGTTATCCGCTGCCATCTCCAGCGCTAAAGCTGAGCTCTAGCAGAGGGGAGCTCTAGCAGAGGGAAGCTCTGCTAGCATGGAAGAGAGTTCCTTGATGGGTGGTTGTCTCATTCTCAGGGCGTTTGTCTCATTCTCAGGGGACGGAGTGGGCTTTGGACAATGCCCCAGACATAGCGCTTGGTCAGGTGGATACGAGCAAGTAAAGCTGCTGGAAGAGGTTGTTTCAGCAAAGGTCAAAGGATGTTCAACCTGGCATCTTGGTCTGCATCTCTGCTTTTTCAGGCCACTGAGAAGTAAGGCACATAGCACATGATAATGGCCGGCCCATAATTTCTTCAAGTTGTTTGGGTTGCTTTTAGATGACAAATACTTTTTTCCATTGGTTTTTGTGTTGAGTTATAAGAAATGTAGAAATAGGTATTAATTTCCAATTACCACGCATATGCCAGTTGTGTGCATCTGTGCTCATTAGGCTTTTGATTTACTGTATTGTGACTCTACAGGGGTAAAAATGAGTAGGGTAAGTACTTATAAGTAAATAGAGGTACCTTTGTCACTCCCTCAATAATATGTCAGGTGTAGAAAGCCACTCCAGAGTCCCTGCACTAATAGGTATAAAGTACTTTCAGACACCTACAGCATTTTTACCATCATCTGGATAGTTAGCTCTTCCCAGTGCAAGCTCACCTCTTTGAAACAGAAAATAGTATTTCCAAAATACTATACAAATGAGGTCTTGATCACCTCATTTTATTCAAGCATAAATACTTATGTGCATGCATCCGGACATGTCCTACATCTCCAAGGAGAAGGGGAGCATCACTGACACGGACATACTGGGGATGCCCATGGTGAAGGTTGCTCTTCTGTGTTGCCTGTACATGACCTGAAAGCAGGGATGTCATGACCTGCTGAGGAGCCAAACAGATACCATGGCTCACTGCTGACCGTCTCACTGCCATGGGGTCTAAGCATTGCTCCTGGGTGGCAAGGGGGCAAATTCCTGCTATCTGTGTTTAAGACACCTAATTTATGTTATGGCTTCAAGTTACAGATAAGCTGGTCCAGCCAAAAGGAATGCTCTGCTCCTCTTCCTCTCTCTGCTGTACGCTTTTGCTGCTTCTCTGTCAGGGACAGGGGCAGGGAGAAGAGGGAGAAAAGGAGGGGAAAGGGAAAAAAAACCCCTCATGTGTTGAGATAAAGACAGTTTAATAGAACAATAATAATAACAATAATAATAATAATAAGGTAAAAGAATATACAAGACATAAGTCACTCTCACTGCCTGGTGAATTGATTGCCCAGCCCAACCTGAGCAGTGATCATGGATTCCTGCCCCCCAGCCAGCCCCCATTTAGGTACCGATCATGAGGTCTATGGTATGGAATATTCCATTGGCCATTCCCTTGTTCTGTCTGTGCTCCTTCTGAATTCTATGGTAAGCTAAAAAAAGTCCTTGACTAATATAAACATCACTTAGCAACAACTAAACCAATATGCATTATTGACATTCCTTTCATACCGAATCTGAAAACAGAGCAACCACTAGAATGGAATTAACTCTGTCTCAGCTGAAACCAGGACAGGGCTGTAGATAGCACTCACAGATGGTTGCAAGGACTAAGGTTAGATCTCACTGTTGAGCCTGAATACATTGATTTACAGAATTCCCCCTGCATGGGGCACAAGTCTTCATGAGGACAGGTAGATCCCTTACTGAAATTGTCAGTAACTGGTTGTTGATGTTAATTTACCAAAGGTAAATACTGCACCATCACTGTAGGCACTCAAGCAAAGTGCAACCTCTTCTTTTTTGGGACATAAGCTAAATGGCATCATCCATCCTGTATTGACCTACCCTTAATCTTACATGAGGATAAACTGATGAATGAAACCAAATATGATGAGATAGTGAACAAAAAACAATGTCAAGATTTATTTGCGTTTAGTCAGTAGCCCAGGAATGAGAGCTGTGGTGGTTGCGGTGATGAGCCGGAGGAATGCTGCTGGTATTGAGAGCTCTTTGCTGTGTCACACATTCCTGTATTTTGCAGTCACATTAGGATCTGGAGGATTTAGCCTCAGGAAAGATCAGAGTTTATTTCAGGTGGTAAGCTCTGTTTTCTGGTCTTTTGGTCAGCGGTGGGAAACATTCATAGCGCTTGAAGAAAAGATCGGCGGGCTAGATAAGAATTTGTTATCTTCCAGATGGCAGGTTATGAAAGCAGCAAAGAGGGCTGCGTCTGTCAGGTGTAGGCTAGGAATGACGAAGAAATTTAACTCCGTTCCAAAAATGTTAACCATATTGTTCACGCTCAGCAGTAAGGGGGCCTGTGGCTGCTGTGAGATTAACCTTGTGACCCCGACAAGAGTTTAGACCAGCCTGTCAAAAGCATTATGCTTGAAGGCAGTAATTGTTGTTTATTAGAGGAACAGTTACTTTGCCTGGTTTCTGCTGCCCACCTATGGACTGCATTTTGGCTGCAGCACCACCTTTAGGAAATGGTGTGTAGTTTAATCATTAACAACAGCGGATTCCTAAAGGCTGTGCACAGCCTCTTCAGGGGGGTGTCATTCACCCTTAAAAAGTAGCCCGATGTAAAAATTTACTTAACTGGTATAACAATGATTTTCCATAGGGCTGTTGTGGGGATGGTAATAGTCTGTAAATTATTTCAGAGTATGTAAATATTTTTATTAAAGGAATTTGGGAAAGTTTGAGCTTATATTTTCAAGCAGATTTAAGAGCTAAGTTCTCAGAATGACTGTGCTTCTATTTATGGCCAGCAATTTCGGATTGGGCTGTTGATCCATCCTGTGAAAGACACTGGTCTGAAGAGTTGTAGCATTGAAATTGTTGCAGCCTCGGTGGTCTGGAGAAGTGCTATTAGGGGGCAGTAACCGTTCATACAGCTGTAAAACATGAGCGAGCTTTTGGGCCCAGAAGCTCTTGAATAGATTTGCAGAGAGTCATCAGCTGCTCCCGAGTGCTCAGCTTCCACAGCTCCCTGGAGCTGCTCTGCCAAGTATCCCAACAAAAGTTACAATTGTAATCGTTTCCCGGAGTTGTGGGTTTTTCACATTCTCTGTTGACAACTTCTCTGTAAGATAAAGTGCGAAGCAATTTCGTATCTCATTCAGTTGGCTGATTCACTACAGTATCGCTCCGTAGCAGCTCAAATCTGCTCTCATGACCCTATCACAGCATGTATTTGTAATATTTATGCACTGAACCCTTGTGAACGAGAAAAAAACGAATATAGGCAATAGGATATATGCATTGTGGTCATAAAAAACAAATAACAAAATAGATGACAAGCATTTTTTTAAACAAGAAACACTCCTTTAATAATATTATTTCATACGGAAACCCCCACAAAAAACCTTGCAGCCACAGCAGACTGCTTACACAGTTTCCTGCAAATATCTGGATCGCTATTGCATCCACTTGTCTAACTTTTAGTCTTTCTGTCCCCACATGCTGTGTGGATGCTGGTAGTGACATTTGGGAACATCGTGATCGAACACACCTCATGCTTCTTTTTTTTTGTAATGTAAAGGAGAAAGACAACAGATGTTTTTTCTACTTCTCAGGAGCACTGTGGCTGTTCATACTAGTAAAGCAGTCTGGAAGTACAAACTCCTACTGTTGCTGGCTACTTATGCCCTAGGAGAAGCTAGACCAGTAGTATTCTTCTAAGTTCTCCATGCCGGCCACTTCGAGGTGCTTGATTTATCCCTGTGTTTATTTCGATGGGGCTGCTGTCACCTGCTTTTTGCAATCAATGGATGCTGCCAGCGGGATCATAATAGGGCACGTTGAGCTGCAATCTCCCTTGGGACTGGCGAGGATCTCTCTCCTAGCCTTTCAGGACAAAAAGCTGCAGCAAAGCCATTCATCCCAGGGCACAGGCATTACACCGCAGGGGGAGGTGCGGAGTTTTTAATGCATGAAGTCACTGCCATTCACAGTGAACTAATGAAAACACTGTCTTTAGCTATGTTTAAAATCCCTTGGATGCCTGTGTGTGTGCGCGCGCGCTGAGGGACAGATGAATGATACTGTGAGGTCTTTGATACCTTTTTCAATGAGGCTAATTGTCTCTGCATAATTTTTGGACAAGGCCGCAATAATGATGTTTGGTTGCTGTGGGGGATTAGCATGTTTAGCAATAGGAGAAGGAGAAAAAGAGAGAGATGGCATCCAGTACCTAGGTGATGGGCCGGGCTCGGTGACATGCATCTGAATGAGACATGCCTATTTAACCCTAGAATCATTTTTCTAGCTAATCATGGAATGTGCATGACATTTGTTATTACTGACATTATAATGCATCCATTCACCCTACTAGGACTGCTAAGCTGTTCCCACTGAAAGTAATGGGAGCTTTGTGTAACCTGAAGGGAAGCAGGATTGGGTCTCACCAGAGCAGGTCAGGAAGTTTCTCTACTCAACTTTGGTTTTAGGCAGCTGGATAACTGAAGCAGAAACTCTCCAGCTGCAGTTTTGGTAGGGACACATGGGCAGACTTAAGGTTATATGCTTTATATTCATCTCTATTTCCACATTATAAGGTTGTTTTAAGAGTATCTTTGAATTTCTTGGCTTTCAAGCATGTATTTCTTGTTTTATTTCATTTTGCTTTGTCTTTATTACAGAGAACACTGTAATTCAGTTTTCGTTCCCATCAGAAGCACTGTGTGATCATGAAAAACCTTCCCACATGGCGGGTGAGGTAGGAGGCTGGGGGAGGAACCTTGGCCCTGGCCCTCCTGGAATCAAGAGGCATTATTCCATCTGCATCCTTCGGCTTCTTGTCCCGATGAGTTTTGTCACCGACAGTGATGTATGACCAAAACACTATCCTTTTTGCGTACCGATTTTGCACAGGGTAAAAATATCTTCGCTGCACATTACTTGCCTGCCTCTCAGAAGGGCTACAGGAAACATCTGAGATCATTTCACAAGGACCCAGTGCCAAAAGATGGAAAGAATCATGCCCCAAACCATTAGACACTTAACTCACCAATGCCTATATGCATCTTCCAGCACCCTATGTACTGCCCCATGTGTATCTTTGAAAAACTAGGCCATGTCTGTATTAAAGCACTCTGCAGTCTGCAAATAGGTATGGAACTGGGATGCCTTTGGTGCCCAGGCAGGAGTTTTCTCAGTCCTAGTTGGAGTTACATATTGGTTTGCTGTTGCACAACCAAAGTGCACTGTAAAGATTGTTTTGAACACAGTGCATTTTCCACTTGCCTTTTTTTCAGTATCCTTTGAAATACACCCCCCCAATTTCTTGTTGAGAACAGAAACTAGGCTCATAGAACAGGCACATTTCCGTAGTTTCCCAATCAATCTGGCGTGTGAGTGGTCTGATGCTGAGATTTTCGTTTGACTCAAGGTGTCATTAAGGAATTGATTAGTCCCTGGAATGCCCTGATGTGTTCTATTTCTGCACTTAATGTAACCAAATATAGACAGCCATGTAATAAATGGATTTTAAATGTAACAATAACATTGCTCTTTCTTTTTGAAGCTGGTGGCAAACCTCCAATTCCCCTCTCAGTATTCATTACCTGTAGAACCCAGCAAAGCTTCAGGGACAAGAATAATGTATTTTTAATATTTACACAGCATTTGGTCTACATCAAGTCATGGCTCCCTGGAGCCTAAGCCGCTAATCAATATGAAGCCATATCTCTTGACAATACAGTGCTGTAGAATTAGTTGAATTATTGGAGATGGTGGGTAAGAATCCAGCTGGGTCCATATCCAGGATATGGGTCTGAGAGGACAATTCTTACTGTGTGGCACTCTCTTCAGTCCCATACTAAACCATCAAGAAAAAAACACATTCCCAAAAAAGCCTCCTGACTGTATTTCAGCGGTCCAGGTGGGGACGTGTCCTGGTTTGAGTGACATGGGACTAATTTATCTTCTGGTGCCTGGGAAAACTGCTCTTTTAGAAGACTCTAGTGTCTGAATTTCTGAAAATATTTACTTTATAGCCAGCCAGGTATGTGATTTTCAAGCTCTTGCTGTTTGCCAGTTAGCCAGGTGCAGGGATGAGGAAAAGCGAGACCCACACATTTGACCCAGGTTGGCCAACAGGATTATTTCCTACCATGAATGTCACATTCAACATAAATTAGAAAGTTTGCTGAGGAGTTTCTTTCTGAGGAGAACTCCTTGCCCCGGTGCCGGAGCCCTGAGCCCTTCCTTTCCTCCCAAAGCTGTAGAGCTCGCAGTGTCCGACGTTTGCTGCCCACAGCTGGGAGTGCACAGCTTCCTGCTGATAGAGTGGGCTGAGTATAATCCTGTATATTTTATATTGATATCGGGATCTATATCGGTTCTTTAGTGTCGTTAGTGTTAATTATGTAGTCCTATTCTATTAAATCTCTTTATATTTCAACCCTCGGGTTTCCTTGTTTTTTCCCTGATTCCCCTTCCTGGGTGGGGAGGGGTCATCGGGTGATAGAATAGTTGGCTAAACAACAATAAATTGGTTTCTCAAACCATAACAGGGTGCAAGGGTGAGCGAGTTAGGCTGACATACTGGTAGCCAGGCTTCTCCCTGGGCTATGGCCACAGTCGTAGTAACGTCAGGGTGGGAGAGCAGGTGAAATACAGCAGCGAGGGCGCAGGCCTGAGCGAGGCAGCCTTAGCGCGAGTCAGGCAGCCCGCCCTTTGAAGTCAGGGAAGAGTTTCCAAGTGCCATTTGTGCCCCGGGCTTAGTTTGCATACATGGCATTACATCACCCAACAAAGCGTCCTTCAGCCCCAGCCCGCACAATGGCAGGGGCTGGCTGCGCTCAATGGGGGGCTAACAGTTGCCCTGGGAACGCCGCATTCCAGCATCAGCTGCTAATGTGCAAAGCATGCTGCTGGGGGCTGGCCCGAGCGAGCATGGGAACATTCTTGCATACTTTATGAGACAGAAACAAACCGACTTTCAACAGAACAACAGCCAGGCGTAATCCTCCCCCCGTCACTCCCCCAACCCCTCGCCCCACCGCCTTTGCCCACCCCTCTGAAACCAAAACGCTAAGGACCTTTGTGTGAGGGCTGGGAGGTTTGTACTCCAGGGTATTTTGCCAATAAAATGAATCCAAGGTATGTTCTGATCCAAGAATGAATTTTCCACGTCTTGGGAGATGAATGGCCTTAGTGTTGAATGTCTTAAGTGCAATTTCATACAGTTTTTTAGTCCGGTGCATCTTGGCTGAGCCCTCCCGTGGAAGGTTAACACCTGGGACAAGCGGAGCACCGGCTGACCTGACATCATGAAACAATCGTCTGTCTTTCTCAAGCCTTCTTTCTCTCTTTTTCTGCACTGGCAGCTTACCGCTCGGAATAATAGCACCACCACATTACTCTGTTGCCCCCAGAGCCCCTATTCACGCTGAAGCAGCCTGCTTATTTACCATAAGGTAGTAGTTCTGGTTACCACCACAAGTATTCTGTGTGAAAAAAGCACCACCAAGGAAGGCAAAATGGCACGGTTTAGTAAGCATGAGTGCATCAGTACGTGTGTGCATAAGGTTCTCACCTCGGCCCCTCTTATGGCCAGAGCTGGCTTCAGCATGGCAAAACTGGTTCATCTTTGATTAAGAAGATCTTGCTGATTAAGAAGAAGCTAAACGGTAACTTGATCAAGTAAGTAATCCAAGGTACTGCCTACAAGTCTCTGTAGCACGCTGATGTAGCAGTAGGGTCAGTGGTGTGGAGATCCTGTTGGCGGGATGCATTAGCGAGTCCAGTATTAGTACTGTTTGTGGTCCTCTAATCACACAAGGTGTCCACATGCAGCAGAGTTCTTGGTGCAACCTGCTCTAGTTGAACCTGCTCCGGCACAGGGGTTGGACTAGATGACCTCCAGAGGTCCCTTCCAACCCCTACCATTCTGTGATTCTGTGAGTTATTTGTGTTTCTTCTACACACAGAAAAACATGCAGCATCACCTGTGTAAGGCAAGCTGCAGTTGCACTTGGCAGCTCTCATCCTTTCGCAGGTGCTTTTGGCAAGGAGTAGAGTACTGAAGTACTCCAGACACTCACCGCATTTGTTTCATAAAGCATCTTTTGGAGAAATTGATGGGCAGGGTTTGTGTAGATGGTTTGCAATTGTTGACCATTGGGGCTGCAGGTCCTGCCTGCCAGTGACAGTGGTTCTCAGATGCTGCAACTCAGTGCTCCTTGATGCGACTACTGGAAATGAATTTGCTGATAGGCCTTTGCCTGCTGGTAATCTAGTAAATAGTGTTTGTTCCAAAACCAGGACTGTAAGAGATAGCTACTGCTGCAGCAGCACATGGCAAACTCTTTAAAGGAACATCACTTTCAAATCTCTCTGTCTCATCTGTGCTGTGCTGGTGCTAATAGCTGCATGCTGTACATGAGGCTCTTTCAACTAAAGATTTGAGAGAAGGTTTGCTTTTGTCTCCCCGGCGTGTTTACTTTCTAAACATGATGTTATGCATTGTCAGTTCAGCTATTTCCCCCCCTGCAGTCTTCTTCCTGGAGATTCTTTATATCTTGCTTTCACACAGCATCTGAGGAGAGAAATTACTGTGCCATATGCCTGTGAAACTGTTACAGTTAGTAAGCGGGCTGGATAGTAGATACAGCACTTTCTGATACTTTAAACTTTTTTTTTTTAATTCCTGTGTCATGAGGATGCAGCATTTTTGATCTACTGAGAGCCCTAGAGCTGGATTTACAACATCATCAAACTATGGGCTGGATTCTTCTCGGAACAGCCTGGGACACATCTGTCGTAAGTCCCTTTCATCTCTAGTTCAGTGCTTTCAAACCATGTTGGTCATGACTGAATACTGCTATTGCTCCTCGCCTTCTGACACGTCTCGTCATCCAGTTGCCCCTCAAGTTGAGCGGTTGCACACGTCTTTGCAGGCTGCCTTCCCCATGAAGGAAGGATTCCTGAGCTGTGAGAGATCAAGCCTGGCCATTTGCAGCGGTACGCAGATGTCCTACAACAAGTTTGGAAGCAGTCCAGCAATGTTTCCACTGTACTGAACTTCAGTTAACAGTTTCAGATGTCTCTGCATCATGTTCCCCGTCAAGTCTGATTCTGTTCCCACGAGTGAAAACAGACCCAAACTCTGTCTTGTGGCGTTCACAGCACTCCCCAAGGGAACAGGCCAAGTAGCATGCAAGGTGACCCTGTCGTCCAGGACCCTCTGCCCCCAAGCACCTGCAGCCTCAAGGATTTATTCTGTTCAAAGTGCAGGCAGAGAGCAAAGACTCCATCTGCCAGCCCCTCTCTCTGCCTCCTTAAGATATCTCCACACCACCACCTAAGCCACAATCAGGAAAAACATGGTGTCTTTCAAAGAATCAGCACATGTTTGCATTAAGCAAAAAGAATGCCTGGAGACATCTGACTGAGTATTACCATCAGGCAAAATCTGCTCCTAAGGCAAACAAGAGGGAAACATACTGAGGAACACATTTACTTCCCCAAATGCTTTTCTGGTGAGCACCCTTTCCCAGTGACTGTGAAAGCACACTGGGATTTTCAGCTGAAGGTCCTTCAGTTCACCATGGATTTTTTGACTGTCGATTGCTGCAAGAACAGTTACTACTATTCAGAGCTGACGGAACTCTGCAGCCCACCCCAGGGCTGGAGCTGAATGCTGCGACGGCTGATGCGTTTGTGAGGTCCAGCTTTGGCTGCAGTGCTGCAGGGAACAGTGACAGACAGCTCAGAGAAAGCCCACCAAAATTTAGAACCAAAATTTAGAAGCTGCTTTGCTTAGCCGTGTGAACGCACTGCTCCAGTTCCAGCATTTCTCTGCATGGAGGGATTGGGCTGGGCCATCACTGAGCTGTTTGCTTTATGGGAAAGTTATTACTAAGGGACTCCACAGTGGGCTGAAGGGCTTAGTAAAGGAGGCAATCCCACCAGTTCTGGGAGAAACACCACTCCACTCCATCAGTAAGGGTAAACGCACCATTGCTGTGAATGTTGCACAAGCACATCCTCTCTTGGCAAATGAAAGTCCATCTTTATCACGCTCTCTGGAATTTCGTAGTATTTAAATCTCCAGTTCATGTAGCAGGGTCTCTGATATTCCTGCGCTGCTGCTAAGTAAATCCAAAACATATTTTGTTTGGCTTTCCCATGCCTCAGTAGTCCCCGAAAGGTGTTTTTATTATTTTAAGTATTAGGCATGTACATGGGAAAGAATTTTGTTAGTTCAGCTCGACCACTCCCTAAGAGTTTTCTTGGCTCTCTCAGCGTCTCCTTACCCTCAGGCTGCTCGTATCTTTCAGCACATCTCACTACTGGACTCAGCAGCTCTCCTCTTTCTTCCCTGCCTCTCTGTGCAGATCCCAGCAGGGCTGGGCACCCACCATGTGAATTTTTTCCCCCTGGTTTCTGTATACTGGGTGGTAGGTGAGCCACAATGCAAGGGGCAGGCAGATGAATTCGAATGGGAAATAAAGAGCATGTCTGAACCTTCAAGCACCTTCAGGGTAAACCTATCAAATACGTTTGAAGCAGAAGGGCCAAAATGTTGTTCAGTAGTTTCTTAAGCTCTGCATGGGTCTAATATACTGAAATTGGTTCTGAATAATGCAAGAAGAGATGCTGTAGGCAAACAGAATATTGCAAACCAATTCCTTCCTATTCGTATTACTTGAACGATACGCCTCAGTTCAGCAGAAAGCATCATGCTGAGATTTCTCCGAGGCTCCATTAGCTTGTCAGTCACCAAGCAGGAAGCCACAAGCTCCCCTCAGTCTCGCTGTTCTTTGTGGGAGATGGCCGGGTTCACAACATGGGCTCAAAGATCAGGCAACCCTCTTTTGTTGAGCATGTCCAGGTGCTCTTTGCTCAGCAGGCTCCTGCTGTGATTTTATCTTTTGTTAGCTGGAAGCCTGGGCCCTCACAAGGCTGAGCTGATCAGGTCAGGCAAAACAAAGAATAAACGTGGGTGAAGTGAAGAAGAGCAAGAAAGGGTAGAAGAGCTGGTGGGTCTGTTGAAACCCCGGTCCTCTGGTGTCACCAGGGCAGCGTCTGCAAGGTTGTTTGCAAAGGGTGAAAAGGGAGAAAGAAAGAAAATGCCAAGTGATGTGGTGTTACTGGCAAAACCACCTTCAGCTCGGAGAATTTTTACTTACTTTAGTTTATTGCCAATTAACACCAGCGTGTAATCACTGATTTGGATATTGAGAAAAAGAAATCATGAACAATTAAACAAATACTTGGGTAATCAGCTTTCTTTGCTCTTCTCCAGGCACAAACAACTTTCTTTACTCTTCTCCAGGCACAACTTCAGTTAAATACCTCCACCCTTCCTAGTCTCACCTCCCTGTGTTTTTGCTGTGCGTTATGCTAAGTAACCCCAGAGGTTTGGGCCATGTATGTAATGGTTTTGGTCTGCTGCTCTTCCATGCTTCTTACTGGGATTCCTTTGGTCATCTGAGATTCTTTCTGGTTTTCCTTGCTTCTTTGTGCTTCTTACTGGTTTATCTGATGGTCACAGTACCTCAGGGTTGTCGCTGCCCCAGCGTTGGTCATCCACAGTTCCACAGGGATGTCCCTGCCCAGTGTGGGTCGCTCATGGGCCACAGGGTGTCCTCTTTTGACATGGAGCTCCTCCTTCCAAGAGTGCATCTCCAGCTCCACATGCCCACAGCTGTCTTTTCCCCCATCTGTCTCCCGAAGAGTGTCCCCTGCGTGTCTTATTCTTGCAATGGCTGCTGGTCTTCCTGAAATATGTCTGAGCCAGGGTGCTGTGGCATCCTCTGCCTGGCTGCAGCTCTGGTGCATGATGGCCACCCACACTGGTTTCAGAGGTGGCTGGACACAACTGTGGCTGGCACTTGGCAGCTCATGGCTTCTCTCCACATAAGTCCCCACCATAGCCCCCACTGCTGAAATCCAGCCCTGCATGCCCCACGCGTGGTGAAACATATCTCAAGTGAGACTGAGAGATAAGAAAACTATTTTTTTCAGGGAGTGGGCAGACAGTTGAAAAGGGATGCAGCATGCAAGGAGTGAAGGTACAGCTGAAATTTATCTCTCCTTGTACAGATAAACCTTTACTCCTCCTCGTGTAATACAGGAGTATTCAGTGAAATGGAAAAGCAGCACTTTGAAAAGGTGACCCCAAAACTCCTGTTGTAAAGTAAAAGGCTTATCTGGTATTAGGGAATAATAAAGAGCAAGAAGGAAACCTCTTCCTCCCAGTGATGGTCCATCTTCTCCTGCCAATTTTTATTTTCCATGCATTTACTATGCTGATGTGAACACCAGGAATCCTGATGCAAATGATCCTACTTCCATATCCCATTTATGTTTGCCTCCTGTTAGGGATGAAAAGGCAAAGAACACCTTGGCCCTGCTGCAGGAATCCCAGGCATCCCTGCCCCAGTCTCCACCTTCTTTTGTGGAGAGATCGCTAAGGGTGCTCATGGCCCTGAGGGGAAGGGCAGGGAGGATCCATCACAGGCTTGACTGGACTTCTAGTCCCTCACCTGAGTGAACAGGCATGACCTGTCCTCATAGAAAATGTCCTACATGAATGGTAGGAGAGGCCAAGGTCCCCAGTGGAGTTGTGATGTGCTGAGTTTGCTCAGGTATGACAGAGGTCATTGTGAGAAGTTATAGACCAGCAATACCTCCTGTGGTTGAGAAGTAAATGAAGGGTCAAGGCATATGTGAGCAGCTATAAGAACAAACAAAAAAGCAAATTAAAATGCTTTGAGTTCTGTCACACAGAGAGAAATAGGACTGCAGGTGTGAAAAGGAGGAGAGGGGAGAATGAGTTTTGTTGCTGTGGCTGAAGCCTGATTTTACAGTGCAGAATTGCTCTCTAAGACTGCAGGACCTTAGGGAAAGTAGGCACAGGATCAGTACCCTCCTGGAGTGGGAACGTTTAACCAGATTCCTCAAAATAGCTCTAGAAAGCAGTCCTGCTCTTACACATCTTCATCCATGCATGAAAGGTCTCCATAATCAAAGGCAGATTATTGACAATGAAATGGTTACAGCAATCCCATCCAATATGGTACAGCGTTGTTGCAATAAGACTTCCAGTAATCTCTGCCTCGCTCTCACTACTTCACCACTCCCATGTCAGCTTCTGATAAATAGTCCATGCTAGCCTAAAAGCCTTTCCTACATCACAGAAATGCTTTTCCTTTTTTTTTTTTTATGAATAATGTAAGAAGTTGTCTATGTATGCCATAAAAAAATGGAATAAGAGAGAGATGTTACCTAGGCTGTAAATCATCCTAGGGATCCTGATGTAATCACCTACCTTTCAGACTCCCCTTCCAGGGTTTGTGATATAATCAGAGGGCCTGGACTTGCTCAGTTCCTGCCTGGTACAACCTAGCTATGCCTGGTTGTGATTTGGTTGATAGAACACCAGTCTGCCACAGTGCAAACCATAGACCCAAGCTGCCATTGCATTCTGTGGTGGAAACGGAGAACACAAAGCCCCAGAGAGTCTGTCAGAGCCCTGGGATGGGCTTTCAATGAGCTTTGCTCTCTGCAGGCACCTCCAATGCAAAGATGAGAAATGCCCGAGGAGGCTGGGTGCTTAGATTGGGCTGGAAATTACATTGCAAACTGAGCCTTTAGCAAATGTACCCATGAAAGCCAAGGCTGCTCTTTCTTCATTCTCGGGTCAGGAAGGAGAGCATCAAACAAATTTGTCTTTGTAATTTCTCTTTTTTTATACCTCATAGATTTAGTCTCTTCCTCTTTATAGGATTCTTCTCTGCTTCTTCACTCAGGTAGCAAAATGTGTGATCAGGGATAAGATTTACCTAGCTTTTGCTCTCTAAAAGTTAAGCACTTAGTCTGTGCTATTTGTCTGCCTTACTTCTTAATCAATGAAGACAAAAGCCTCCTCCAGAGGGCAACTGATCCGATGCTAAAGTAGATGTCTAACATATCTGGGAAGAACTGTCCTTTTGAGATGCCTTTAACTCTATCACCGTTGACTGTAGATGAAGCTCGGATAACTTGATTAACACCCACATTTTAGATGGCTAAGGAACTGTTGATGCCTGAAGAAAGGCAGACGCTGCTTTTCATACTCTGAGGAAGCAACAAGGCCATCCATCAGCCTTTTTATACGTGCCACCTTCATGGGCTTTTGTGAGGATGGAAGGAATGTCCCAGCGGAGACGAAGGGCATTCCCAGAGCCTGGCCACTACTGCAGGCAGTGCTGAGCATCTCCAGGCTGAGTCCATGACTGGGTCTCAGTTATGAAACTGAAAGGGCTGGTACAACAGTATGGGTATCCCATTGCATGCCACACCAGAAGACTAAATGAATGTGAAAAATGAGGTGCAAGATGGTGACAGGCAGCTTGCAGCTGGCCCTGCTCCACACGCAGTTTGGCTGGGGATGCTGCTATTCTGCAGTCCAGGAAGAAAATATGTGAAGGATCAGATGTGTGGAGCAATTGTTACTGGCCTGAAGCTGAAGGGTCCTTAGGGATGTGGTAGCACTTTAAACCAAGTATTTCACCTTATGTAAAGCATTTCTTTCAGGCCTTATGCTTAGTATTTATCAAAACTTTATCAGTTTATGAAGTTCAAAAAGCCAGTGTGACTCAGTTCTTTTTTAAAGATTTTTGACTAAAGTTTAGATTTTGAAGAGGTGGAGGAAAATATTTATTTTTATAGTCACAGACCTCAAAGACAGCTAGGTGGGTTTTTCTTGCTGCTTCATTATGATTCATACTTTATCAGTGGAGCTGAAGAGAGTCCCAACTGTTCCTGGCTGTGCTGGAGAGAATATCTGTTGCGCAAAGCCCGGAGTGTGGTCTGCATGTTATTTATATATTCACATACTTAAGTAGAGTTGTAGGTAAGCTCTAATGAATTAAAAAAATACCTGTGGTTTGACCACTGGGAACACAGTGAATGTCCATACACAACGCTCCCCTCCCTACCCCTCTTTGCATTCAACATACAAGTCAGCCTCTGCTTGCCTCACGCCAAGAGATAAATATTAAGCTACGGATCCTGTTCAACGGAGGAGTTTCAAGGCTTTCTGTTCCCCTGTCTTTTGTTTGTTCTTCAAAGCCTAAGATGAAAGCCTCCAGCAGAAGTTGCCTGCTGTGCTCGGCCCCGGTACCGGTTTGGTGAGCTCAGGACTACGTGCGGTCGGGAGCAGAGCTGTTGGCACTGACATCCCACCCCCCCGCAGAAAATGTCTGTGTCCCAAACGAACCCAGTGCAAGAGCCTTTGGCATGGCTGTGGGATGACCCTTGTCTGAAACCCTGCCTCTCTCAGACTGTGGAAAAATCTCGCTGGTGGCAGCGGGGCCAGAAGGAGCCCAGTGAAGCCCAGTGAAGACCCGAGGGCCGCAGCTGTTCTTGCAAATTAAAGATGCCCAGGGCTGTCTTCTTGACAGAGCTGGAGCTGGAGCTGACTAGCACAGTCTGGAGACACCCAAACAGCTCATCTCCTTGCAGCCAGAACAGGGTGCTATCAGAAGCTGGGCTGGAAGGGTGCTCATGGGCCTCGGCCGGGCACCACCAAGGGCTCACCCTGCAGGCAGCCGCTGGGTGAGCTGAGCTGCAGCACCGAGCCCTGCACCAGTGTCGGTGTAGCCTGGCTGAACAGATGAAATTTAAAATAATAACAAAAAGACATGTAATATAAACACCCCAGCAACTTTCAGATTTTCTTTGGAGGTGATCAGATGATAGACTGGATGAGTAACTTGGGATACTGAAGCTTTGGTTGCCTTTGCCCAGAATTGGGCTCCTTTGTTACCTGTGATGCTTCAAAACAGCCTACACAGCCTGGTGAAGCACACCACTTTTGAGCCTCTGAGTATTTAAATGGTAAATCCTTGGCGCCTCACTGACTTTATGTATTTGTTAAGATGACGGTTATTTGGACGGGGGTTATCTGAGCTGCTTGTCATCTCGGAGGTGTGAAAGCCTGTCACTCCCGTTATTCACATTGTGATAGTTTTTCAGATACCAGGCAGTATAAAAATAACGAGGCTGGAGTCAGAACAGTTTCTGAGCAAGTTAGGTTCTGGGGCTGGTGCACAACCTGCTGTGAATCCAGTTCTGAGACGGTGTAGATGCTCAGTCAGGAGCAGGAGGAGGATGAGAGCAGAGTCTGAGTGTGCTTGTCACCAAAGGGGGTGCCAAACTTGGCTTTGAGCTTTAACTGTGCTGTTATATCTGGAGATGGGGATGGGCTGAGGCCCATGGCCAGGCAGGGCTGAGGGGAGCTGGAGACCAGCCCTGCTGCGGCATTGCTAGGGCAGGGACTGACGGCTCTGCGGGGCTGACATGGGGTCCTGGGCCATGGGCCATGGGCCGGGAGCCCCAGGGGGGATGAAATGAGGTCTGACTGGGACAGGCAGAGCTGGCAGTGCCCCAGCTCTACATCCCTGAAACCAGCACCCCCTCAGTCCTTCTTGCCAGAGATGGTGAAGATAACACTGAAAAGCCACTGCAATGATCACTGTGGGTGCTCCAGGTTACACCTTACAGCAGCCCCTCAGCATATACAGTTCCCCCACCTGTGTACGCTGTACAGGGGGTCTCTACCCCGCTGTAAATTCTGTCCTTGGTTACACACGGCCTCTTCCCAGGTGCAGCTGCAGGACCACAACTGAAATAAAAGTAACTTTAAAATATTGTATTTAAAGATGTTAGGGAAGTCACAGAATTTAGAAGCCAGGGATAGGCCTCCCTCTTTAATCTTTGGCTGACGAGGAGACTGTGCTATTAAATCCCTCTGGGAGTCTTACAGGTGTAAGACGTGGTCACCCACAGACTTCAGCTCAGCCTAAGCAGCTCAGAAAGAAGTGCAAAGGAAGCTCAGACCTGAATTTTCTCATAATTATAGTCTTCCCCCTTTTTTTTTTTCCCTTTTTCACAGCACAGGTGAAGATGCAAATATTTTTCTAGTGTCTTCACTGAAGGCTTTTCTCTTCAGCTCCTCTCCACAGCTCTCTGTGACTTGTGCCTGGCAGAGGGCTGACGCATTTCATGCTGAACGGTGCTCTCTGGGGCTGCAGGGGAAAAGGAGGAGAGAAAAAAGTAGCGTCTGCGGAATGAGGAGAGGTTGCTGACAGCTGGCGAAATCCACGTAAGCGAGGACTGGGCTTTGTAAACCCATAAGCCAGCAAGCTGCTCTGATGTGAGTGTGTGGCTCCGTGCATGTGCCTGTGCACGCTGTCAAGGACGAGGATGTACAGATGCAGGAGCTCGCCCTGTCTTTGGTGCCATCCTGGTTTCTCACACAGGCCTCCCCTGTCTCCACTCCCACAGATGCCTACCCAGGACAGGCACAATTGCTCCTTCTGCCTACGAAGGCTCACAGGAAGAAGCAGGGCAGCTGCTTCCCACCTTCCCCTGGTGCTCATCCCCAGGCTTGACCTGGGGGGGGTGGCTAACAGCACCATGCCAGGGGCAACCCCACACTCTGGAGGCACTGCACTGGGGTGACAGCAGTCCTGGTAAACCCACTTATGAGAGCAGTACTTTAAAGCTCTAGTACATGTGCAGTTTTGTGAGGAACTCTGTGGTTAAGACTGGGGAGAGAAAGCGCAGATTTGGTGGTGTAGCCATGCCTGCATAGGAGCTCTTGGCTATCACAGCTGTGTCTGTCAGGGAACACCACTCTCCACACCCTTGACAGATGTAGCTTTGCCAAGCAGAAGTCCGTGCTGCAGACCCAGCCTCTCTCTGTCCTTTATGTTTGAAATGTGTTTTGAGAACCACGGGTATTTTTCACAGAAGATAAGAAAGCAGAGGAGGAGGCTGAAACAATGGCCAGTTGTTTTCCTCTTAGGACAGTACTATTCAGTGGGTTTATCTTATTCGTATTTTTAATCACATCACCTCTCAAATGTATCTGCACTACCCACAATATCTCAGGAAAAAAGAGAAGAGGAGAACTCGGGAAAAGGAAGGTTTGGAGTCACTTAACCCATTCAACTATGGGCTCGGGCAGCCCAGCTCCTGCGCCAGCAACCCTGTTCTCCCCAAGAAACTTCCCAGCTGTGAATGAGCAGCAGGCAGACGAGCCGTGCTGCAGTGCTGGGCTGGGCGGAGAGCGAGCGCCCTGCAGCTGCACTCCAGCTTTGGCAAGGGACAGTGCACAACTGGTGCCTGCGAGGATGAGCGTTGGAACAAACGTACCTCTCACTGGCACCATGAACGTTGTTCCGTGTTTAAATAACTGGCAGACAGCAAAAGGAGATAGAAATCCCAATTACTGTGCGTTGCCTGTGTTGTGCTGCGTACCTGATATCCATTTCAACTATTGGAGGTGGAGGGAAGGAAGAAGAAGATAATAAGGAATAAAGAAGTGTAATAAAACTCCAAACAGGCACATTACTGAAAGAAAATAGGGGAAACATAGCAATCTTGGGTACAATACATTTTGTCTTTAAATACTTTGAGCAGCTTTCTCACAATGATGGATCCCTTGGAGACACTTAACCTAGAATAGCTAGTTGGGGAGCTAAAGTCCTCATTTGAAATCAGTTCTCGAAACCAGAGCTAAAGCCCTGTCTGCGTTAGCATTCAAACTTAACCTGGCTAGGCAATAACATATGTCTCCAGGGTAACTTTGTAGCCATATATTTCCAACAGTACTATAAACAACAGAAAGTTAGAACAGAGGAGCCCCTGATGGTGTTAGCATGCTGGCACAGATAGAATTACAGGCAATCCAAGGCTAACACTTGTCAGCCTTTCAGAGCAAAACATACATATATACTTTTAAAGACAAAAAAAAAGAAAAAAAGGAAACATTTAATAGACATAGTCCCTTGCTTCTCTGAGATGAATTCTGATACAGAATACATTCTCTAGCCTACACACGCACACCCGTAATGTTAAAGTCATGTCTGTGTCTGATTAGAAGTTGTGACCTTTCCTATTCCAGTAGCAAACAAATTGAAACAATGGAGAAGATTAGACAGGAGATCCAGCACACCGCTGTGCCAGGAGAAACAATCTCACATAGAGCCAATAGTTCCTTCTGTGAGATGTGGGCTGACCTCAGGAGCCCAAATTCATCACTCCCATCAGCACTAGCAATGGCACCTGATGAAGCTGTTCCTAGCTCCAGCTGTCTGCTCCCACTTTTCCCAGGGAGTATCCCGCCATCCAGGGCAGTGGCAGGACAGATGCTGTGCTAGCTCCTCAGCTGGCATTGCTCGGTCTACTTTAATAATGATTGACTGAATAATTTGTTAAATTAATGTTTTGAGAGGTGAATGGGGCAGTTCACCAGAGGACAGGCTACCTGTTCTGCCAGCTCTGCTTCTGTGGGAACATTGATCTCTGAGACTGGGACAGGCACCGGCAGCTTGTATTGTCACATCTGACAGAGACTCTCTGAATAAGAGTACTGGCATCAAGCCACTATGCACAACATCATTGGTCTTTACGTGTGATCACAGCAGTGGGACAGGGAAACAACTTCAGGTGGTTACATCTTGAACTATAGCAGTTCAGCAACTGACAACGACTGCAGATCAGAGCTGTAAGTTCCACTACAGGTGATGCATATTTTGTCATAGGCTTCCACTGAGATATGAGCCAAACTCAAGAGGTTTGACTTTTGAATGTTTCAAAAGACTTTCCTTCCCAAAATAACCTAAAAAAGGAAAATCATACATGCTGAGTAGATATTTTTTTTCAGGAATGACATAAAGCTTTCTATGAGAGAACTGTATCAGGTGTCAACAGGTGCTGGCTTGCACAAGGATTTTGGTTGATTCACAGTTCAAAGGCATAGAGTTCTCTTTTAAAACTACAGAATAAGTTTGTAAAATTTCTATTTGGGTCTCAGGAGGAGCTATCGCCACAATGTGGGATGTCATAAGATCATGGTACTGGTTACTTTTCCACCACTCCTCACACCTGCATAGGCATTGCTGTCTGAAGAACTGTTCTATCCCTGGCACTTGTGAGGAAATTCTCCCCATCAAATGTAATGGGTTCAGAGTTTAATAAACTACAGCAGCACATGCTCTGAGGCACAGAACACCAGTTGAAATGATGCTTGTATTCATGTCTCTAATTTGTGAGCCTGATAATCATGAACACTGTAGGAAGACTGGTTTATTCCATCCACAAGAATCTTTGTTCAATTTTTGTACAACCTGTCTGCGTGGCACATACATTTGCTGCTACTGTGTGAGCACATTACAAAATTGACACGGCTGGCTTGGTAAAACAAACACAGCAGCTCTTTTCTATATCTTAGTGTAGTTATATTTTACTAATATTTTTTATGGCTTAACAGAGACATCTCTGATTACGAAGTAGAGTTGGTGAGGAACGTTAAAACGTTACTTCCCACCCCCATGACACAGCCTGCTGAATGAAGCTGAATGCCTAAAATTAGGTGTGTTGAAAGAGAAATTCTGAAAATTTTGTGGGAGACAGAGAGCCTTGTTATTGGCTTTGGGAAATCAAAAGCAAATGCTCTGCATTTTTTTGCAATGGCAAAATCTATACGGTATGCCTTCCAGCGCCGTGTGGCTACAGCCCAAAGGGTGCCCATAGGGTGAAAGTAGCCTGGTGTGAAAGTAGCTCATGCAGACTTAAAAACAACAGATTTGTTTAAAGATTACAACTTTGCACGCAGAATGGTGTGGGGCTTTTTTCCCCAAGGAGAGCTGGAACTCAAAAGTTCGGAGCAATAATGCGCAAGGGCGGCTTGGTTCAAGTGTGTTTGATCTGTTTTTTGCCCTTCCTTAGGCAAGATGAGTTAATTCAATAACAAACTTCATTATCATTGCAAGTTGGCGGCCAAATGCGCTAGAGGTATACTTATTTGTTAAATAAATACAGGGAGTATGCTTCACTGATTCACCACACCCACACGAAGCTCTGAATAATTACAGGCTCGTTGCCAGACAAGCTAGAGTTGTTGGTTGTTTTTTTTGGTTGGTTTTTTTTTTTTTTTTGCAGACAGAGGTCTTATTCATAAGTCATAAATAACTGGCTTTGGTGGAGGAGATAAGTTCTCACAGAAATGCTAAATTATTGTTCTGAGTGGGCTTCTGCAACCAGAAGGGGGTTGTATTTAGTTATTGCTAATAGTCATTCACTGCTAAACCTCAAAAGGTAAGTTTTCTACCAGACACAAACCAGACTGAGGAAGCAGAGCATTATGTAGAGTAGAGATACTCTCTCCAACCATCACCACATGTTAAGAAAATATGGCGTCAGTCATTTTAAAATGCCTATTATGGTTGTCAAACTTATACACACTTCAGTGTGTCTAGCTCCTGTCTAAGAAACACTCAGAACTATGTGTTGGAGAGCACATTTTGCCATCTAGGAGTGTATCAGTCCAAAATGGTGGAGTTCTGGCTCAGGGTGTCTTCATGTTCTGGTGGCTCTCATTAGCCAGTGATCTGTCTTGCTTTCTTGCCCGATTTTGTGGGGCCCTGGAAGGGAAGTGTGATTACAATGCTTTGCTTCTGACTGCGTCCATTCCTTAGAAAAGTCAAAGTGGATGAGCACAAGTCATTGTTCTTTAGACCTAATCACTTCCTGGCATAGAGGGAGAATAGTATGGGGAGTCAAATCTCCACACCTTTTTAGCTGGCATCTTTCACCACATTTACACAAAAACTAAGAAAGGGAAGGATTAATTGCTCTAAATATCCTTTCCTGGTTAATGTCTTTAGTTGCATCTTAAGCTGTTCATACCAGCTGGTCAGCAGGAAGAGCCTCAACTACCAGCAGAGCACCAAACATCACATGGCTATGCTGCTATGGAAATTTAAACACAGCTAGTGGCCAACAAAATGGTTAAAGAGTATTGTATACATCTAGTGGACCCCTTCAGCTTGCTTACCTCCTAATTCTAACAAATATGCAGGAATGAGGCCTTGTGTCAAGAATGGGAGACGGAACGTGTTGTACATTGCTGGAGAGGACACATGGTAGGCATCCAATGCTGACCAGGTACCCTCTGCTGTGGGACTGCAGCAATATCTACCCTGTTCTGCCATCTTATGCTCCCTTTTTACCTTTCATTGATCTTGTTTAGAAGAGTTCAGCCAAACAATGAAAGTCTTGGCAATGTCATGTGGTCTATGCAGGTCTGCCCACATATCAGTAATGCTGGTGGGAATAACTAAGGCTAACAGGCCTTGACTATAAAAGCAGCTAATTAACAGAGTGGGGCAGAATATTTCTCTCAGACTATTGTCCCCATGATAAATCATAGAATCATAGAATGGTTTGCGTTGGAAGGGACCTTAAAGATCATCTAGTTCCATCCCCCCTGCCATGGGCAGGGACACCTCCCACTAGACCAGGCTGTTCAAAGCCCCATCCAGCCTGGCCTTGAACACTTCCAGGGATGGGGCATCCACAGTCTGCCTGGGCAACCTATTCCAGTGCCTCACCTCTTACTACCTCACAGTAAGGAATTTCTTCCTAATATCTAACCTGAATCTCCCCTCTTTCAGTTTAAAACTGTTACCCCTCATCCTATTGCTCCACTTCCTGATAGAAGAGTCCCTCCCCATCTTTCCTGTAGGCCCCTTTCAGGTACTGGAAGGCTGCTGTAAGGTCTCCCTGGAGCCTTCTCTTCTCCAGGCTGAACAACCCCAGCTCTCTCAGCCTGTCCTCATAGGAGAGGTGCTCCAGCCCTCTGATCATCTTTGTGGCCCTCCACTGGACCCATTCCAACGGGTTCATGTCCTTTTTGTGCTGAGGACTCCAGAGCTGGATGCAGTACTCCAGGTGGGGTCTCACCAGAGCAGAGTAGAAGGGTAGAATCACCTCCCTTGACCTGCTGGCCATACTTCTTTTGAGGGGTCATTTACTATCTCTTAATCTTTTTTGCTCTTCCATACCATTTTCGCTTGTTCTCCTGTTCATCTTTTTTCCCATTCTGATAAAAAAAGCACATAAAATACGTCACAACATTTCAGAATATTAATACATTTTCTGTGCAAATTGTCACTTTTTCCTACAACTCTGCTAAGGATGGATGCACCGTGCAGTGAGTCTGAGTCTCATAAACATTCACTTCTGCCTCTGTGTCTGGATTTTCTTGTTTAAAAGCTCTCCAGGCTTTTTGATTGGGATTTTTTTGTCCTGTAGTTTCTTTATTCTGAGTCTGCTCTCTCTGATGTTTCATTATGGTAAGTAAGAAAAGGCTGTCACTACTGTACAACATCTATTGTTTCACGCACCCTTTATCTCTAGCTGATTAATATTTCTAAAAGTTGGGGCAAGGAAGAATGGTTGCAACAATATGTGGGGAACAATGGCATCCTCTGTCTTACAGGGAGAGGCCAGATCACAGTCAAGAGACTTGGAGGTAAGCCACTCACTAGATTAGAGTTGCAAAGTCTACAGTAGGTTGAATAGGAGAGGTGGAGGGGAAGCTGTGAAGAAATCTTTTTCAAAACCTTTAATGCGTGGCATTTTTGTAGCTTTCCCTCTCCAGGAGCTGATATTGCTAATCCCTTTCTAAATGGTGTTTGAACACCGCTGTCCTCAGGGGTCCACCCGTCTCCCAGCTCCACCTCCTTATTCCCTACTCCTTTGTTTATGCATCCTGGTCTAAATCCTTATGGGATTGATAAGGAAAATAACTGCCTTGGCATTGCACACTGTGGCACCAGAATGCTTGCCGAAGTTGATTAACACTGGTCAAAGAATATTTTAGGTTGACTAATCACTTGCCAGGCTCTGGAATTTAGGGAGAGGAAGCTTGCATGAGAAAAAAATGTATTCCTTTTCACTCCCTTAAGTGAAACTGGTCCAGGAATCTTTTCAAAAGGAGACAGTGGAAAAGAGTGGAAAATACAGTGCTTGTCATAGCAATGTTGTTAACTATTCCCAGATTAGGGCAGGCCCTTCTTTTTGGAGGAGTGGTTGGGGAGGACTGATCATAACCCATGGTGGTATCCATCTGTTGGAGATTAGATATTTGCAGAGTGATATAATTATTCTGCTGCTGGAAGTGACCTTTTCCCAAGGGGACAGAGGTTCTTCATTGCACATGGGCTAACACAGCTTTGCCCAAGCTAGTGGAGCTGCCCCCAGCTGAAGATGTGGCTTAAAGGTTGCAGTCTCAAAATCTCCCCTGATTTTTTTCATGTTGCTTTTTATTTCCTAGTGGAAATTCAGTCCTCAGTAGGATCTAAACACTGTGTTGATATAAATCACCCTGAAATTTCAATGGGATGTGATCATCCTTCTTTTAATACATTTGAGAGATCATTAACCAAATAGGCATTGTTCACATTCAGCAGAGAATAATGACAAAAAAAATAAATGGATTACTAATTGTTTGCTTTATATCATCATTTTACTGCTGTTTACAAGTTTTGTTTACTAAGTGGAAACATCCTAAGTATGTTAATATCTAGAAGATAAAACAGCATTATGGAATCAGACAAGTCAGATAATAAATATATTTGTTTTGTGATAATCAGTGGAAGCATATTGTGTAGGTGAGAAGAGTGCTCTTTAAGACAGGATATGGGCATCTCCAGAGATTTACTGAGGGAGTGGCCAGATGCTGGACGACACTTAGCTGTAAAAGCAGTGAAAGGCATACATTCATTATAGTTTCCTTTTATTTTATAGCCTCACTCAACCAAGTGATAAGACGGCAAATAGCACAGTGTGCATTTATCTCACTGGCAAACAACATGGGGTAAAGTCAGTCAATAAAGCTAATTGTACCTGGACAATCCGGTTAAGAGCGTCATCAGCCAGTTCTCAGGACTACTCCTGCTTCAGTCAACAGGCGCAACCACTAGATGTATCGCACTCAGACTTTTCCAAAGTTTGGGATTAGATCTGGCCCTTCAAACCAAAACTGCAGGCCTCTCTCAAACAAAGCAGGTTGGCTTTCGCAGTTTGCAGATGCGTGCTCTGCAGGGATAGGCACCCTCGTTCGAGCTAATGACAATAACAACAGCGATGTCAATAATTACAGCACTAACACATTGAAATGTGAAATAACAGACCCCTAAGCAAACAGTTAATCTAGTCAGAGGGTTTATTTGCAACGGGGAGCCAGGTCCAGACCTTGCTAACCGCTTTTGAAATAGTCCGCACTGGAGGTAAGCTGCCATTTTTGTCTCATTAAGGCCTGTGTTGATCATGGATAAGAAGGCTGTTGAGGGTTGTAGTTATTGATAACGAGTGTTTCGGAAGAGATGTGGCATCTCTCTGCTTCAGGAGATGTCAGGTCTTCAGCCAGAAGTTGGATGAGGAAGAGAAGGAAGCATGTCTGCCTACTGAGGTCTTCCACAGTCTCCTTTGGGATGTCCTCTCTTCAGTCCTCTCTGAGGTGCTTCAGAATGCTGGATCTGCAGTCTGACTTATTTTGTCAGTCCTTATGTACCTGTACTTTATTACCGGTAAACTGCTGAAGCTGTTTCCTTCAGGCTTGGCTTTGACCTCGTAATCTGTTTAAAGAGTTGAAGAGGAGGGATGACACAGAGAAGTCACTAAGCACTAAACTGGAGATGCTATCAACAGCACCAGATAATGTCATGTCCTGCTCCGGGAGGTGGCAAAGCTGCATAGTTTCAGACTCAGGCTGGTCCAGGGGTTGGCTGCTGCCACCTTTCACTCACAGGCACATCCCATCCCCTTTCCCTTCTGAGGTCTACCCAAGCGCTCAGGACCGATCCAGGTGTGTGAGTGTGTAACCAGGGCTGCTGCCCTGGCTGTCACAGCTCTCGTGGCTTGGGGGGGACACAGGAGCCAAACAGGGTCTGCTGGCGTGCAGCCAGGCAGCTGGCGCTGCCACTGGTTTTGCCTCGGAGGCCAGAGGAAATTTTAAATAAATATTCTGTTTGGCAGGGCAAATGCTGAGGCTGGGATTTGATGGAAATATTAATCCCAGAGGGAAGTGTGCATCATGTGGGGCTCTCACAATGTGAGCAAATTTCTGAAGATATCTCTTAATGACATTATTTATGTTTATTTTTCAGTGCTGTGGTAGCTCCCAGGAGCTATGAACCAAGTGCCTCTTAACCTTGGGACTCTATAAACACAGGCTAAAAGGGCGATCCTGCTCCGGAGAGCTTTCTCTCTTTGGCAAGCTGACATGTGAGCTGATACTGTTCTGCTTAAATTGAGCTAGTAAAATATACAGTGAGTGCCTGTTTTTCCGGCTGGGTGCTTACCTGTCTCTCTCTCTCTGTGCTTCACATTATTTAGCACTAATTTTCCCTGCTACACGCAGCAAAAGTGATGAAAACAATTAAGACGAAACTTCTGCTTTGTTCAAAATTACATCCAAGTGGAATTTAATATTCCTTAGGGAAACAAAACACCACACAGTTTTGACGAAATCAGTTCCTTGTCTATATAAATTATGTCCAAACTATTTTTTATGGTGCCTGGAAGCACCATTGTCACTAATAAAGACAGCTCATGGAGAAAAGGCATTTCATTTCTCCCGGTTCTTTAAATGTGCAGAGCTGCTATAGCCTAGCTTGGCTTGTTAAAGTTAACCTGGAATTAGGGCTTCAGATGTGAGGCTCTAAATTAGTGGTTTGGCAGCTGTTCCACGAGTCTCTGAGCAGTGCTTGTGTCCCAGCTGATGCTTTTGAAAGCAGAGCTGGGGCCGAGTGTTAAAGACAGGAACTGTTTCAGCTCCCCGGCAAGTCAGACCCTCCTGGTGGTACCCTGAGAGGCTCCCAGCAGCAGGTCTGTGAGGACCACTGAAGTCCTGCCTTCCCTCCTGCCCATCAACCTCCATGCATCCCTGCCCTCCCCATGGCTGCCTCTCTGCCCCCTGGGTGGGTTAGCTTGGGAACCTGAACAGACTGAAAAATAACCCCACAAATAAAAGCACATAGTCTGCAGCTGGTTAAGATCCCTGAGCAGATGGCAACTGACAGCATGGCCTCAAAATGAAGGAACAGCAAAAGCAAGCCGGTGACAGAGAAAGGGATTACATCAGGGCAGATTTGTATCAGCTGCAGGTGCTATGGAAGAGAACCCTTAGAGACCCACAGCAGGGATGAGAAATATGGAGAAGAAAATACTGCACCCTGCATGAATTGGAAATGCGTACCCTAATTTAACTACCGGTGGAATGGGAATTCACTAGGTAGGGTCAATACTAACTCAGTAATACTTGTGGTGCATTCAGCTCTTCATGAATCTCGTGGGCTGGTGGGAAATACAAGAACACCATAAAACACCATGAGTGGTATAGAAAAGAGAACAATTATTTACCTACTAATTACAGTAGGCACTAAGAGGCACCCACTGAAATGATCAGGTAGCAAATTAAAAGCAAATGAGGGGAAATACTTTTTCTCACCATGCAGAACTAAACTGGTTGGATGGGAGTGATGGAACTCAGATGTCCAGAGTCGCAGAGAATTGCTCCATAAATCAAGCTATACTGGTCAAGTCTGGAGGACACCCACTGGCAAAAGATGAGAATTATGAAATGCCGCTCACGAGTAAGTGGTCACAATTTATTGCATGTGCAGAGGAAAACATATGCTCTAGGGCAAAAATTATAGGAAAAATCTTTATGGATCATAGCATACTTTAGCTTGGAGAAGGTCTCAAGGTCATCTGGTGCAACCCCTGCTCAAAGCAGGGCCAACTGTGATGCTAAGTTACTTTGTTACATGATTAAGCAATTTCAATGTCCATGTGGTATTCAGAAAGAAGCTGGTCTAAGTGTGCATGGGCTACTTTTGTTCTCACTTTTCCTTACTTTTGAGTGCTTGACTTGTTAACAACGTTCTTGCAGTGCGCTTAGAGGAGTATTTCCTGGTGCTAGCCTTGCAGAGGCTGTTGGGTAGTTTGATGTGTAAGAGTTGCAACTTGTTCTAGCAATTATAAACCCCACCTGCAATTATTTTTAGGCATAAAAGGGTAAGCTAGCTTTAAAAAGCATGTCTTAAGAGCTGTATCAATCTAGCAAACTTGCAACACTGCCATGAAGAAATGTGTTGAGGCATGTGAGGCTTGGGCAGATTTAGTCTGCTGACAGGCTGAATCTTGAGTGGCACCATCTTAGTGAACCAATTAAATAACGGGCGCTAGTTTCCTAAGGCTATGACCCAAGGGAATTCTGCATTGTTCAGCTGAATGTTGGAATTACTGAGTCAAAGACTTCCCTGAATTATACTAGTTAAACAGTGACCTCAGCTTTGTTACCCCAGATTTTTCATTCAATAAACACAGGGCCTTATACTGCCAATGTACAGTAGAAGGCATTAACTTTCCATCCAGTCTTGGAATAAAATATCTCCTGATTTCTCTGAAATAAAGTGGCTACAGTGTGTTTCAAGAATATGATGAGAAAAAAGTTTATTTTAATTGGGAGTAAAAAGGGAAAATGAGAGGAGAGGAAAGTCTTCATGAAGGAATGCTTCATGCAGGAAATTCATGAACAAGCAGGAAGGTAAAATAGGATGTAAACTTACAGCTCAGTCTCTGATCTAGGTTTGGATACACTGGGCAAGGGATGGGGGCGCATGTGAAAGGCTACACCCCACCTGCCAGTGGCATTGACCGGAATGATGGATGACACCTTCACAGATACATGGCGGGTAGCCCGTATTCAGCTGGCACTTCCGAAGCTCTTCTGCACTGCCTGTCTGTCTGCAAGGCAGTCTACTGCAGCAGGAGAGAAGGATAGCTTGGGGAAGGGTTGCCGTGAGCACAGGCTAGTAGTGCAGAACAAATAAATAGGATCAAACTAAAGGAACCAGGAGGCAGAAGAGAGATGGGTCAATGCAAATTGACTGTGGAAAAACAATGCTTGTACGTACAGTATATGAGCTGCGCAAAGCAGTGCAGTAATGAAGTGCAAACAGCAAAAGGAAACTTTACAGCTTCATACGGGCTTGGAAAACATCCAGAATATGAAGAACTTCAAGTCATCTGCTGATGGGAAAGAGCCACAAGCAAAGTAGACGGGTAACCAAAAGGGACAGCTGGACCTTGCCCAGCAGAGGGAAAGCAGCTGGAAGACAAAACACCAAAACAAGAAGTGGGTTCAGTGGGCGTCTTGGGGTTGTGAGGCCCGTCTTTCTGCAGTGGGACTTCACTGAAAGACATGCCCTCAGGAAGAGTTACATATCAGGAAAATCCTGCCACAGTGAGTCAGAAAATGCTTGAGTAGTACACAGAAAATAAGACTTGAAGAAAGTCCTCCAGAAGCTGGAGAACGGGGAATTTGGATGCAGCAGCATGATGCTTGTTTCTGAACATCTGGCCACAGGCTACAAGGATAAAATGTCAGGTAGGGAGTCATTAACCCACTCAGGTTTCACTGCCTAGAAAGCTTTTATATTCATGACCACCATCCAGCAGGTGAAACAGCAGCACCCTCTTATTGAAGCTGGTGTTGGCCTCTAGGCCTGTGCCCTGCATGATTCCTGCTTGTGCCACATATGGGAAAAATGTTCCTAACCAGTCTAAATTCTTCACCTGAGGCTTTTGGTTTTTACCTCTGTGCCTCTGCTGGGGAAAAAAAATCAGAACGTGTTTGTTATCATTTTGGGGTTCACTTATCACATTGTGTGTTATCACAATGGGGTTCATTAGCTTTGCCACCAGCAGGAAAAGGACTGCCCTTGTGCTGGTGTGCCCCAGAGGAGGGCTTCACAGGCTGCCCGGTAATTTCAGATCACCCGCTCTGGCTGATCTTCCTATTTCGTGCGAAGTAGTTTTTTTTTTTCGGATAGCCGCAGTCTTGGGAGAGGTGGCCAGGGGCTGGCTCCCTGTCCGCAGAGCCACAGTGCCATCTCCTGGCCTGGGCTTTCTTGTCTGCTTCTCCACCGTCGGTTTCATGAACCGCGTCGGTGCTTTTCCTACTCCCTCCCATCATTAAAAGTGATGGGCAAAAATCCCCCCAAACTAATGCATCCTGGTAAATATCTGATTACAGGACTTGTCTGAAAGTTGTGCTGCATGTCCATAATGATACCATCAATTACTTTTTTTCTCGAAATGCTATTATTTTGTTTTTGCTAGCACACCTCCTTGGAGGAAATGTATTTTGGTTTCTCTGATAGAGTTCACAGAAGTACTATGTGAACTTGGTTTGTTGATTAAGAGAAGATGGAATGTGTGACAAATTTCTCCAAGATCCACCCTTTTTGATTGCTGAATTTCATTCAGCTGTGGCAGTTCCCTGTAAACCCTGGGGTTTGGACATAGCTGTTTTTTTCTACCTTCCAGGTCCAATGAGATCCTAGTAAGACAGAAGGAAGTTCCCCACCCATAAGTTAGGCGTTTCATAACCCTAATGATCCAGAGCACTTCATAAATTATGTTAGTGTGCTGGAGCTGGAATTTTACTTTTTCGAAAAAATATCCTACTTTCAGCAATTCCCCGTTTCCATCATTATTTACGATGTAGATGTCAGTCCATCTGGGAAAGAGCTCCAGGGCACTACTCGATTCTCTGCTTAGACACATTCATTCCAGCCTTGCTTGTCGCTGGCATGGACCTTGTGTGGTTACAGGTCTGGTCTCCTGCAACTGCAGGCAGCCGTGACCATGTAATTTCTTTTCTTTGCCCATGTGTTCAGAGAGGTCTGGAAAATCAGTGGTTAAGGTAAATGCCCCTGAGAAAGCAATATTTCAAAGCTGAGTAAACTGATGACCTGGGGAATTTATTTTCCCAGAGTTGTGAGTTTTGATTTATTTGCTTCTATTGAACATACTGAACCCCACTGACTGATTTTTGTCAAATCGTTTCAACAGTCCAGGATAGTTGTTGAAGAAAACACACACGCCTCCCATCCCCTCTCAGCTGGTTTCAGAAATCCATGATTTGAAGCCTAATCCTTCCTCAGGACTTGCTCTGCATTGTTTAGGTTTTACCACACCAGATGATATGAAGAGCTTCATTATTTAGGCTCATGGATTTCTATGCTGTGAATTGCTGGAAACTGACACATCCTCTCCTCTCTTTCGATTAAAATGTATCCCAAGTGGAAGAGTACTGAGTACCGGTACTGGACACTGATTTCTCTCATCACTGGGTCTTTCTAGGAAGCACAAGCTCTGCAAGGAGGTTCTTTTGGGACTAGGGGAGTGATCGCTACCCGTATGCATGGTTGGATTTGATGATCCTAAAGATCTCTTCCAGCAAAAACGATCGTATGACTCTATGTGTGCAGCAATGCCTCCTGCAGGACGCTTTGAGCGCTGCCCTCAACTAAGCTGAGAATTCAAACACGGAATCTTTCATGTGTTTCTGGATAAAATCTTCTAGAAGTGAGGTGTTCCATATTGAATTAGCTTAGGCCAAAGCTCTGCTTGGAATATCTCAGATTTTGAACTAGGTTTGCAGATGCTTGAATTTCTGCAAGCCTCTTAAGGGGGCCTGAGCCAGCCTTTACATTTTTCTGACTGCAAGTTTTAGGAGCTAGTATCTTTCTAATATCACTTTTATACATACTGTAATGGCCTTGCCGTAGACCCCTTTTACTGAAACAAACAAAAACCCACAACAGTCCAGTTCCTACACGGAGTTCAAATTCTGAATGCTTCACAGAAATGTTGACGATGGCTGCTCCCTGCTCCTTCATCTGTTCACACAAAATCACTTTCTATGTCATTGCTGGTGTTTCTAGCAACTCTAACCAGAAGATGTGAAAAGTATTTGAACACAACGGCTATATCCATGTCTATAAAACATGTATATATATATGTACGCACACACACATGTGCACTTACCAGTGCACTTACCAGTCATCATGAGTGGACAAGTGGAATATGCTTTTGAGGACAGCTTTTCTGATGATCCAAGGCTTACTCTGTCAGCATTTTGAATCCATAAAACCCAGCCTCAGTGGAATTTCCACCCACTGCATTTTCCAACCCTGGGCTTGCTCCACATCTCAGAGCTTGACTAGTAAAAATGTTTTGATTAAAGGCCTAATTGCTAAAATAAACCCCAAATTCTTAGATGAGTAAAAGGCCAAGCCTTGATACAGTTTTCCCAAAATACAAGTAATACATCCTAGGTATTTTAGTGGCTGGGATTAATTATTATTATGTATTTTTCTGTGTGCAGGAACATGAGTGAGTTCTGGCCAATTTCACCTCTAAGCCAACCTTCTTCTCCCAGATTTGTAGCCAGAAGTATGTAGGGATCCTACATACTTCTGTATCCTTTATAGCTAGAATGCTGTGATTTTCCTCCTGGGTGAGGATTACAACTTTGTTGTAAAGTATATTTAGCAAAACAACATGTAACTGTATCTAAGCTCTGTCTCTGTGTGTGGTGAAGTGTGAGCGGGTGGGTGTGAAAGGGAAAGCTGCATCACTTTGGTTGTGTAAGTGTAGTTAGATAAATGTCAGTGATAGAAACTAGTCCTGCTTGGGTCAGAACACAGTCCTGCCTAACTAACTGGTGTATTCAGATTCCATAAAACTTGCAAATAGGAAACAAATTTGATATTATGACGGAAATTGGACATACCTCTTGCTGCTTCTGTTGGATAAATGGACCTAGTAATTGGTTAATGTGTTAGGCTGTCCCACACTGTGTTCTGCAAGGGGGAGGGCGTGCTTGGGCATCTGTTGTCATCTCCTTCCCATGGGTTGTGGGTGGTGGGATGGAGAACCTGGTCTTCTTGTAGCCAGAGTTTCCAAAAATTAGCATGTTGATGAGGAATTGTTGGTAAAGCCCCTGTTTAAAGACCAGACTTGGTGCTTTATTTGTTGGAGCATGTTATTCTTTGAGAACCTCCCCCTGGGTTCTGCTGGAGGTGGTTGTTGATAAGGGTGATTTAAAAAATGGATCGCTGATAATGAGCCGCTTGAAATACTGCATAATACTCTTAATGTACTTTCTGCCACTCGAGGCATCAGTGTGTACAGGTCAAACATGACAAGTGGTGATGAAGGGTATGCATTTTATTGGTGTTCATATATAATGACTCGTGTCGCTCAAGTGGTATTTCTGTGCTTGTGAGTCATTTAGACCTCTGGAGCAATTATTTCTAAAGCCTTGACACTTCTTAGTGGTATTGCTAAACCTAGGATGATCCTGAACAACAGATTGGAGAAAGAAAAATAATGGTTTAGGGAAAAAGGGAAGAAATAGATCCAGAGAAATTAAAAGGAAGAAGGGATAAGGTGGGCAGGCTTTGGTGGAGGTGGAGGGAAATGGAAGATGCAATATTTGTACTGGGATAAAAAACAACATGGAGCTAGAAAGCTGTTAGCAAATGGTTGATGTTGTTGATTTAATCCCGTGTGACACATTCATCCATGTATTTATATAGCAGTGTGATACAGTCTTTTACTAAAACAAAAAAAACCACAAAAGTTTAAATGCTGTGGTTTTGGTAATGAACTGCTCTATCATATGACTCATTTAGGCAAACACATTAAAATTCTTTCAATGCCAATTTTATAATGTCAGTTAACTGGCTGCACTGCAGATCTCTAAACTGTGACTGCTTGGCTGAGCTGACCACTCAAAACCTACAAAGCTCAGAGTGGTGATCTGCACTAATCTGAGTCATGGCTTGAAGTTGCCATCAGTCATCCACATCACCCAGGCTTCTTCAGGTCATTTGCCTTAGACTCAGGCACATCATATGGCTTGCTCATTTGTATGCAGCAGGGCAGTTTTATTAAGGCTTCTGTAGGAAAAGGGAGCTTAAATCATCCTGCGTTCACAGGTCTTCCTTCTTTGCTCAGAGGGAAATTCAGTGCTTCCTATCAAGATTTAGCTTCGGCTCTGAGTCAATTCCTCAAGCATTTCCTAGGGAAACGTTGCCATCTGAAGCATGGACAGGAGTGTCGGCTGAGACTCCACAAACAGGAGATGGCTGACAGCGTGTGATTTTCCCTGCTCAAAGGACACACTGGGTAGAAGTTTAGAAGTTATGTTTTTGGTCTAGTTAAGTCTTTGCCAGACTTATCTTGTAGGACAGCAGCAGAAGATGCTGGAAAGATGTAAAGTCAGAAGTTTGCCTCCCACACAGCCATCTACAATACTAATCTTTAATTTCTAAATACCTTCAGACAGAGCTGAGAACTTACTAATTCTTTGCCATAATGCTCAGTGCTGGGGTTAGACACTCATCCCAGTCTCATGGAAGTCAACACAATCTGCACAGGCTGAATGGAGGTCACAGCTGTTCGGTTGTGTATTAAGCCACTGATTTTATGCCATGTGCATACTGCATCACAGACGAAATGAAGACAGTAAGCAACTCTATCATACGGGCATGCCCATGGTGGGTAGGGAACACCAACAGAATGGAAAATAGATGTTCCAGTTTTCTCATTTGCAGACATTTCCAATCTGCCTTTTGGCACTCTCGGGGACTGAACTGGTTCAACGAGCGGGATTTCATCTCAGTTCAGAGAATCTAATAAAAGAAGCCATACCTGTCAAAGCCTTTTATTTCCAAAAGGCTGCTCTGAATCAATATGCTGGAGATAACAGCCTTGAACAAGACTACCTGGAGCAAGGGTTGTTTTGATAGCTATGAATTCAATAGTCAGGCTCATGAACTTCTCCCTCAGCAACACTTTGACTCAGAGCTGAAATATTCTTGGTGACTGGAATGATAGATCACAGAAATGGGGATGGAGGGAGTTACAAGGGATGGGAGGGAGCAGATGAAAGCCATGGGTCACAGCATGGAGTGCACAATGCCAGCAGGATTAAATTTCCCTAGACCTGTTGTAGCCACTTTCCTTGATCTTATGGGATCCTTTGGGGATCACAGAGCAGAGCACAGCTGTTATTTTTCATTGTGGCCAAGCAAACCCCAACAGCCTGTCCCTATCCAGAATGGGACACTGCATTGTTTTTGCAGCTGTTCTTCTCCTCCTTTCATGTGTGTTACAGACTGGGGAGAGCTACTGAGAACACCGCTGAGTAAAAGAATGAAAAAGTCATCAGAAGAGAAGTGTGATTATTTTCTCAGCATGGTAAGTGGAGGATGAAATTGACTTAAAATGGCATGTCTTGACTAGATCTTCCTTGTGAATTACTAGCCTTGTTACTCAGGAAACAGGACTAGTTCTAACTAAGAAAGGCTTCACTGTGAAGAGAACTACAGACGACATATGCATAAAAGGTTGTCAAGACCTCAGCAGCTGAGAAGACAGATAAAAGGTGGTGTCCCTGCCCATGGCAGAGGGCATGGAACCAGATGATCTTTAAGGTGCCTCTCAACCCAAATCATTCTATGATTCTATGAAAAGGCTGGATAACTTTTCTCTCCAAGGTTGCTGGTTCCAATCCAGATGTTGGCACAGCTGAATCTCCAAGTGTAGACCAGCATGTATTCCTGATGACATTTCATTTGCTTGAGCTAAGCCATATGGTTTCACTCCAGTCTCTGGATGACCTCCCAGACATGAAATAGAGGCTTTTCCTGTGGTAGCTGGGACAATCAGTGATTTTCAGCCATTGTACCGTTCCCACAAATCTGCATAGCAGCTGAGATGGAAGTTGGCAGTACCATTTCTAAGTGCTTTGGAAAGGGATGTGCTTATTTATTTGAAACCTTCTACAAGTCCTAAAGAAGAAAAAAGGGAGGAAAGCTACAGAGGGAGCTGGTGCTTATAGCAAAGAGATCATTCTGCTGTAACATGGATTTGGGTAGAGTTGGTTCTTCAGACTGACCACAGGCAAAGGAAGGATGTGCTTGCAGCTGATGGCCCTCTCTCCTGCTGAACTATCTCTTGTGAGTTAATTCTGAGAGTTCTTGCCAACATCCTTGTTTTCACTGTAACATTTGCTCAGACAAGAAGGAAAAATGTGACAAACAGCATAAAACCTGTTCAAATTATACAAGAGCATTTCATGCTAGCAGGAGATCAAGCTAACTTTTCCTTTCCCTAAAAACCTTCTGGAAGATATCCAGCAGCCTTTTATTCCAGCAATTACATATCTGCACTTTCAGGCATTCGTATTCTAATGGTTCTTTAGCTTTTTTTCTTTTTTTTTTGGCTAAACTAATGATATTGCTGGATATATATTTAATTGACCCTTCGGGGCATTAAGCTAACTGTCTGAACATTTAGGAAAAGCAGCCAAGTCTGACATTGTGTTATAAAATGAGGGAGCTTGCCAGAGCCTGGACATAGAAGCCTTGTGCGTGGGAGCTTGACCAAAGCACAGGCAGAAACCTGATAGCTGGAGAAATACCCTGTAGTTAACGGGCATGTAAGCCAAGGAGCCACTGCGAGATTAAGTATCAGGTACTATTACACTCTGCTGCACTAGGACATCTTTTTGGTTCAAAGACCTATTTATACTAGAGCCCTTTACCAGGCCTGAGCCGAGTGTATAAATGCAGACCCTTTCTACGTATAAGGAGGTCTTTATTTTCTTGTAGTGAAACAGAGGTTCAGCTGTGACCTTTGCTGGCCCTGGCTCCCACCTCTTCCCGGGGCTCTCCTCACGCAACTAAGTGACTGTTTGAAGTTGGGGAGACCAGCAACAAGGGGAATTTGTATTTGGTTCCACTGAGGCTTAATGAGACCTTTATTATCGCTTGTCACTGCCTGTAGTGATGCTGGAGCTCAGAGACTTTTTTAAACAGATCAAGGCACTTTTTAAACTCTTACCCCAAGGCAAATTGGCCACTTTGTCTGATCACAGCCCCTGTGCTGATATAAAGGTCCATCTGTGAGATTGCACAGACAGCTCTTGTAAAAGCCCTACTGACCTTGGTACGTGCTTCAAATGTTATGTACTTAGTATCAGTCAATAGCTTCTCAGCTGCTAAGTTTTCTTAGGGCTCTGTGTGTGTGTCTCTCTTAATCACCATAAGGCCAATATGCATTCTTTGGAACAGCTAAGTAGCTTTTAGCAAGATATCGGAAAGGTGAGGTGGTAATAATAACTGCAGAGTGGCCTGCCTTGTTAGCCAAAGTGCTATTGAAAGGATTTCGGCATTTTACACCATGCAACTGCTGTGTTTGGAATAGGAGGGCTTAGAAACCTTGAGGTGCTAAGTCTGCAGTAAAACTGTACAAATAAGTGATTTGCAGTTTACTGGCTGGGCTACAAAAAAAATATCCAAACCAGGAAAACAAACAGCTTAAATTCAGCGGACTTGAAAAAAAATTAAAAGCAGACAAACATTTTCGTACAACTTTCAAGATTATTTTTATCTTTATCAAGCAAGAAAGCACTTTAGATACATTCTGCAACAAAGCTGATTTGAAATAAAAAGCAAAATAACAGTTTTGAAAAGTCAGTTTACAATTATAGCAGCAAGGACTACTGGGCATTTGTAGTTGCATAATAGTAACAGCATGTGCTTGTATATCACTTCTCACCTTCCAGTGGGTGGATTGGTATTGGCTGGAATTTTGTTTAATAACACTAAAAAATATTCTGGTACATTGCTTTGGGAGAAACAGTTTTCATTTTCCATTTTAAATTCTTTTTCACCCAGATGTGTTTAAAAATCCATAGTACACTGAGATTGCATGTTTTCGCAGAGCTGGCCATGTCACTTGCTTTTGTATACTCCACCAACCACCGTATTCTATAACTTGTAATGCTTAAGTAAGGTTTTAAACCACACTTTCAAGCCATAGCATCTAGGAGCCAATATTTTGAAAATAATTAAGCCTCAGAGTCATTCAGAAGCTTTGACTTTTTTTTTCCAACATTTCTATTTACAGCAGGAAAAACAAAATTGTAAAATCATCTTCACACATCAACAACTGAAATAAAAGAATAAACACCCAAATTGCATGAAATACCAAAAACCACTCATGGAGGCACTGGGGATCAGCAAGTTAGTAGGAAATAGCTCTGAAACATATCTGCTGTGTATTTTGATATCTTTTCTTGATGCTTGAATTCCTTTTTTGCTAATAATTTCCCACATTTGTCAAACGCTTTGAGGTCTAGCTAAAAGCACATGAAGTAGAGCAATAATAACACCCTGTTATCATTACCAACAGTGTTACTGCAAGTGACACGTACTTTTGCTGTTTCAGAACCTAAACATCTTGTATGACCTGCCTTTGAGGATAAGTCCCTTCTTCCTCCTGGAAAGACTTTGCTGTGAGGACAGTTAAATACCAGCTGAAGCTTGTGCATTGCAGGCACATCACAAATTTTAACCTCCTGTGGGTGTTGGCCTCCAGCTACGCTTTGGTGTAAAGTGCATGAACTAATGCATATAAAAACAACGGGGCAGCTGCTTTCTCTTCTTGGCCTGATTTTTTTTTTTTTTAAATATCCCGTAGCATTTAAAAGTTGTAAATGAAAGTAAATGGCAGCCCAAGCTGCTGCTCGTTGTTGTGGATTTTTTCTCCTGAGAGGGCTCCCATTACGGTAGGACACCTGTCCAGCTGGAGAGTCCCGGTGCCCTTAACAGCCTGAAACATTTGGAGTTTGGACCTTTACAGATGGGCTAAATTAAAACTGGTTTGTGGAGCAAAAGCAGTTCCCGTGTTGTCCTGTGATCTCAGTGACCCTTGGCTGGGATCTCACATCGTCAGGAAGGGGCACCACCATCTCTGTCATTTGGTGGAATCATCTATTTGTTTTATACAAGAAGCCTAATTTCAAAAGCAAAACAGCACATAAAAAAGTGAGTAAATTAATACAAAACTTGCACACCTTTTTTTGATTTTTTTTTTAAATAAACCCTTTCTCCCATCTGTCTGTGGTCTAAGCGGTGTTGTGTATCTGTACCACAGGGTACAACAGCACAGCAGCTGTTGTCGTCAGGAAGCAATTACCCCTCTAGCTATGAGGGCAAGGTCCCTCCCAGCTCTCCTGGGGTGTTGAGTAGTGAAGGAGAAGAATGAATAGTTCCTTCTTTTTCCAAGCAGGCATCCAAATAGGCCTAATGAATGCTGGGTTATATGTAAAATATAATTAATTAAATAAATTTTTATATATAAATCATAGATATATAATTAGCCAAAATTTCAGCTGCTGTGCTTAGTGGACATAGGGTTACTTATGTGGGGCTATAGCAGGCTAGGTCTTCAAAGGTGCATAAGTGCCAGAAGATGTGGGATTTGTATGAGCTTGTAAGTAGATTTGGTTCCCAACTTCTGTTGCCTGCTTTTTTGACAATCTTGACAGGCATCCCTTGCTGCTTTCAACCATCTAAATATCTTTGGAAAACCTTCTCTCTGATGTCTGGGAAAGGCTGAGGGTACACGGAGGACCAGCAGTGTACTGTAGCCTCCACCTTTTTCTCCAACAGGGGAGCCAGCTCTGCAGGGTGGGCAGGCTGCTGTCATGGGGGGCCGCGTTTTGTGGACTCTCCTCACCACGCAGGCTGAGCACTCCCTCTAACTTACCTGGTATCAGCCCCTTCACGAGACAAATCTGGCATGAGAAATCAGAATTGATGAGAATACCAACTTACAAGTTTCATCCTCACAGCCTCCTGCTAAAGGACTGATGGGCTGGCCTTTCTCACGGGGTGTTGCTCCCCTGCTGGCAGGGTGTTTGCAGTTTTCCCTGGGGAATAGCTGGCTTTTCAGTGTGAGCGAGAACAACAGAATTAGGCCTTACGTCTTTCCTCAGTCCTATTTCAAGCTAAACTTCAGTGGAGTTAATAGCCCTCTGCCTAATGAGGGCAGTAAGGACTTCAGGGCTTTGTCTATAATTAGGTTTGCTGTAGATCAGGGGCTGTCAGAGCAGATCATTTTGTTTCCCCGCAGTGGCTGACAGAAGAGGATGGTCCAGGCTGCTGTAGCCTATATGGTATGGGGGAAGCTGCTTTGCCAGGGCTTGTGCTCTGTTCTCAAGAGGAGAGGTGGCAGAAAAAACCCCTTATTTCCCTCTGTATTTGCATGATTTTCCTGTCAATGTCGCTTTTATTTTTCCAAGTATAGGGGTGTCTCATTGAGTAGCAGACAGGGAATATTTGAAATTCTCTCAAGTTATCGGAAACCCAGCGGAGTTAGGCTGGGTAATGGGGGCAGGGAAAAGACATTTGCTTCCCAGTGAGGAATGACATGATGGTTCATCCTGACGATGGCTGAGTCCTCAGATGCAGTGGGACCTGCTGCTCCAGGGGAAGATATCTTCTCAAGACAGGGTGCTGCTGTTGAAGTGTAACACCTCCCTCCTGCTCCGGGGCTCTGCACCCAGGGTGGTCGTCTGTGCCAGCACATGGGTGCTGCAGTGGGGCAGGCACTGGTGGTCCTCTGCCATGGCAGGGGAGAGCTACCCTGCAGGGTGGCAGCGAGGAAAAGAGACTAACTCAGGGTCTTGCACTCCCAGCTGGCTTGACAGATATGGATCTGGGCTTTTCCCATGAAAAGGTATTGAGATCTCTGCAGCTTGGGGGTGGTGTTGGGTTGCCTTCTCATCAGGTTTGCCGGTCACAGTGGATAGCTGAGGATGGTAACATGTGAGAGTGACAAGTCCATTTCCCCTTTGCAGTGCAGCTCCTGGCAAGGGAATCTCTATAGTCCTGGCTGAAACAGGATTTTGTTTAACAATCAAAAAGCCTCAGCAGTAGGTTTATGGGTATTTTCAACAGTAACTAATGAGCACATAGGTGGCCAAGGTGAACTCTGATGCCCCAGCTAAAAATCTGAGTAAGAGCTGAAATAGCCATTAAGTTATTCTTTTATTTCTGTTCATAGTGACACAACAAATAGATCTGGAATTCCTCCAGTGTATTTACAATTCAGAATCATTCATTGGATTGACTTTGCAAATCTTTGCATGTTCACAATAGCACAGTTGCACATCACAATTCACGCTGTGATAGTTAATAGATATAAGACTCTGGTCTTACTGAGTATGAAATCCTGGCATTAGTAAAATCAAGCAGGAGTTTTGACATTAATTTAATTGAGACTAGGATTGAATCCTGATGCAGTGCTACTGTAACCTTCTTTACACTCCCGTATTCATGGCAGAGATGAAGTTCAAATTTGTATGTTGACTGGGTAATAGAAGCAGCCAGATCTGTTTGAAAGAGAAGTCAAACATCTGCGCCGCTTTGGTTGATTAGTGAATTTTAAGAACTCACACATAAATCAGTAAATTAGAAGATTAAGCCTTCTTCCCTGCTAACAGATCACTGCAGGCATTTTCACTGAACTGCACATTGCCGACTAGGTTTGGCAGGTGATGAATGATTTTGCGCTTCATGAATATTTTTCAATGGCTGATTGACAGCTGACAGGCAATTTTTCTTTAGACAACAATAAGTCAATTTTCCCCATCATTGTATTTATGGAGGCATTGCTCTCCTCATTTCTAAATGTGACACGGATTTTCACGGCCTGGACCCTCCCCAGAAGCACAGTCACACAACTACTTGTGAGACTTTGCAGGGCTGGGGCAACTTGCGCGGCAGCCTGGACTTGTGGCTACCAGGAATTAATGCAACACGAATAGTCAGCAACGAAAATGCAGGTAACTGTTGGCAGTTTTCACGTTTACGTAGACCAGTTCTGCTCTACCTCAAACCAGGACACGCTGTTATTGGGCTTTGCACCAGGAGATGGCAGAGTCGTGCCGTTCATGCAGACTTTGCCAGCAGTGGTTGCTGATCCCATGCCTTTCTAAGATGGGTTTTTAAAGCTCTCCTAGGGGCGACTGTATCTTATTTAGAAGATATCAAGCGTGCGACTGGCATTCGTGAAAAATATACTGTCTGTGCTCAGCAGTTTTTAAAGTATTTAGTATTTAAAGAACTATCCTTCTTGACTTGAGACCGACCTGAGTTAAATCCTCCAGATTCAAACAACCACAAGCTTTAGGAAAATGCAGATGAAGGACAGAAATTTCAGTTTAGGCTTTCTTTTCTCTGGACGCTTCTGTTCCACTCATTGTTCCTCAGACACCTAGAAAACTGTACAATAGGTGATGACAACCCAACTCCTCTAGCTGACCTTTTCTACCCCCTCCTCCCTCCCTGCGGGTTTTTTTTATTAAGTATACTCTGAAAGTGAGTTTGGTGGGTTTTTTTAAGAAAAAAAAATTATTGCTAATTTTCAGCAAAATTCACTCTGTCTCTCAAGCTCTGAAAGACAGAGAGATGGTGGTTCCATGCATGGCACAGAGAGAGAATCCTTATCTTGTTCTACCTACTAAGCCCCCCATCTCATTCAGCAGTCACAAAATCAAACAGGTAAAGAAAACATCACTGCCTGTTGCCATTAAGAGAAAAGCCTACTTTATTTGGCTCAAGGAAAAAAGAGCAAAGTAATTTGTGCTGGCCTCTTGGTAAATATAATAGCTTTCCACTGCTAAATTTTATAGCCCTACCCAAAATATTAGTTACGTAATGCAATGACTTTCCAACCACAGACTAAGTGTAGGGTTTGTGGTAGAGGATTTTTGGACTTGTTTTGGGCATTGGCTGAGGCCATGCAAGCCACCTGGAAAGCTGGATTTTTGCTATTCTGTTATGTATGTGTAAAGGGGATTGCCATAAAAATTGAATTGTATTTTGAAGTAAATCATTGTCGTGGTTTGGTCTGGACTAGTCATAGTAATAGCAGTGGCAGTGATTAATTGATGAAACAGGAAGGATGTGCCTGATCCATGACAGTCACTGGAACTGAGGTACTTTTTAGTCAGTATCAAATTGTTGCCTAAAGTCTGAGAGACCACAGTCTCTGTCACCTCTGTGGACAGTGTCCAGGCCAGCACTTGTACCTGTAAAACCCATCCATCTTTCAGTTCTAGCTCATTCCTGCCTGCCTGCAGTTGTGCAGTGTTTCAGCATGAGAAAACTGAGGTTCACCAGCTAACTCATCCCTCTGCCAGCCCACTCCTGCTGCCTTATGTGCTCCCACTGGCTGCCTGCGCTGTGCCAGACACCCCATGGGGGAAGCTCAGTGGCATCTGTGCTAGCCCGAAATATGCCTGGGCATTGCTTGGAGGGAGCCATAACCATGATGGAAACTAAGCTAACTCTTTCATGCTACAGAGGGCCAGGGCCAGTGCGTGGACCCGTGCTCGGGGAGTGCTGTGCAGCACGAGGTGGGGAAGTGCTGTGTGTCCTGGGCTTATGGCCTGGAAGGACACTGCGAGCCTGCAAGATCTGCTGGGTGATGTGTTGACGACTGGGGGAGATTTGGCTTGAGGCTGCTGTGCCCCCATCATGCTCATCCTGCTTGGAGGGGTGTAGCGTCAAACCAAGTCAGTCCCTCCCACGTGGAGAAGAGCCAGCAGGGCTTGTGTTAGATGCCAAACCCACCGCGTAGGCATGGCAGCTGGCCACAGGGCTTGCAGTAGATGATGAGCTCAGGCAGATGTCATCTGAAGGGCTCTGGTTCTTCTCAGACTTGGGTTTTCAGCTAACAAGCATGCTGTTCATGCAAGCAGTGGAACAGGGTGAATGGCAGAGCTGCATGGAGAGAGGAGCATCTTCAAACTTTTCCGCAGTTCCCTCCCCCTTCCCCTGGCTCTGCAGCTGGAGCGGCTTCCTCCCCTCTCCCTCCTCCTGGGTGCCAGAGGCCTTTAGCAGTGATGGCTGTCTCATACTTCGGCTGTAGAGGAGCTGCATGGACAGCATAACACTGTCAGGACAGGAACAATGAGTAGGCAGTGTTAAGTCTCCCCTTGTCAAGAGCCCTGGGTTGTTATTGCAGTACATGCTCTGACTCTGGCACGGTTCATCGGGCATAAGTTGGACTTTACTCCTGGGCAGCACACATGATTTACGGCTGTCAGCCTTATATTATCCTCCTGCCAGAGCCTCCATACCCAGAGCTGCTCCAAGCCACGCAGTGTTACGGCAGCAGTGATTGTGTCAGATTGAACGGAAGGCATGGCTGAACTGCTCTGCGATATGACAGAGACCAGGGAAAGAGGTTAGTATCAATGTCAAAAGCAAATGGGTTCCCTAGCTTGAAGGCTGTTTTGAAACAACCTGCCCAGCCAGGTTTCATCTGGTACCACCAGAGGCATCACCCCTCTGCCATCGTTCTCAAGGGAGCCAATTCACAGCATGGGGAAAAAAATTATTTTCAAGCAAATTCTCCCATCTCAAAGATCCTCTCTGAAAGCTCTCGTGTAAAATAGTGCTTTGGTACCATGGGACTCAGAGAAATCGGTCACAGTTATGACCACCTGGTTTCCAAGTTACTGTCTGAGATATTTTGAAAAACATATAATTCACTGCTTTTTGGACCCAGACCACTTTAGGAAGAGGACAAGGTTGTTGTCCATTGCTTGAGCTACTTATGCTGACACACAAAGAAGGGGTCAGTACTCCACACCAGGCCTGGAAATCAGTTCATTAACATTGTCTCTGACTTTTTTTCTCAGCTGCCATTTCTTTTGTTCTGGTGTAGTTCCCTTTTTGTCAGCTTGTTCCCTTCTCATTCAGAGGACCAGCTGGTCTCCCTACTTCTGAAAAGGGCCTTGCAGTGTTCTCCAGTAATTGCTTAGCACACCCTTGCATACAGCTGGGGGAAGGCGTTGCTCCGGTCATTGGTAAGGCACGTTTGTGTTTCTTACAAACTGGGGGAAGTTTCGGAGATCCCGCAACACGCAGAGGCAGCCCGCTTTTATTTGGTTGCCTGATCATTTTGTAAGCGCTTTCAGTCAGATGAATAGGAGGAGGAAGTCTTTGCATGTGGAGGTTTGAATGGGCAAAGGCAGCTAAGCAGGGAACCGCCACTCCTCATTCATTGAGTGCATTTAGGAGCTGCCACTTCTGCAGCCCAGGGAAGTTCATAGACTGGGGTTTATCGGTGCAGGCTTACCTGCACACTGTACGGGATCGGGTATATGGCTCGTGGCATGAGAAGGAGTGTTGAAGAAGTACCCTGTAGTACCCTGTATGCATCATAAAGTTATTTTTTCAAACAACTTCTGAGGTCTTTAACTTTGTTTTCTCCTCTTAAAGCTTTATATTTTCATTTGTTTCCCTGAGATTTGGAAGGCTCGGACTGCACTGTCTCGTGTAACTGTATGAAACTTGGAGTGAATGTTCTCTGGAAAATACTTCATGAGCTGGTTATGCTCTCTATGGAGAATATAGATATGGGTCAGAAAGGCCAGGTCAGCTTGGAGAATGTCAGCACTGAGCAGCAGTGCCCAGAGAAAAGCTGAGGGTTGTGAGTGCTACCCAGTGTCCCTTTGGTAAGGGACAAGCAGTGGTGGGGGTGCCAGTGGCATCAGGAGGAAAAGCATCCTGTCACAGGACTATAAACCCAGGTTCAAGTGCTTCCTAAGTCTTACAGGACTTAAACTTGCATTTTTCCACCTCACGGAAGAAAATCCTGGCAAACAGCTTTTGAGCAAATTGAGGTCCCCTTGCCCGCATTGTTGTTGGACATCTAAATACTTTAAAAAGACTAGACATAATTCCCTTCAAAACCACAAAGCTTTTTGCCAAGCCTTTTTCCTTTGAGTTTCTGGTGACTAACCTAAGCAGCTCCTTGGCGTGACAGCTGCTGTGAATTGAATTACGTGCCTGCATTGTCCATGAGCCTAAACCCAAAACTTGCCGCACGTTTTCCCTCATGCATCTCCCCCTAAGTATTTCTTTCCCCCAGCCATTTCCAGGCTATCTCCAGAGCTGCCACCAGCAGGGCATTCGTTCAGAGCCTACTCGAGCTTGGGGTCTAGGAGAGAGCTGGGGAAGAAAGAAGTGAGCGTGTTCAACAAGCGATTTCATCCCTGTTGGGTTCAGGTTTTGCTTTCCTTTTGGAAGCTCTCCAGGATGTTTGAAGTCCCCTGTATGCAGGGATGAAGCCCTGGTCTGGGGCTGCTTGCTGAGGGATTACACTGGACCCGCAGATCCCAGGGAGCTCAGAGAGCTGTGACTCCGAACGCCAATGGGCTGTGGGGGGACCGGGGCTGCGAGCCTGGGGTGGGGCGTGTCCCCAGGGAGCTATGTCGGTGTCCCCCAGAGGTGCTCCACCAAAGTGGGATTGTCTCCATGAAACCTCTGTGCTTCAGTGCCTTTGCTGGCATCCTGGTAAAGCAAAAAGATATCACTTTGGCCTACATCTGTAAGGCAGGTCTGGGAAGCTGCTAAAATCCTTCTGGCTGCACAAGGGAATTTTAGCACTAATTTGGCAATATATCATTTCTAGAGGCTCCTCTCTCATAAACACCTGTCCTCCATGTCCTCCTTGGCTATTTTCCTCCATTCTCCACTGCAGCCAAAACGTCACTTACTTTTGAAGGATTAGGAGCTGCCACTTCCAAGCACTGTCTGGAAAAAATTACTTCAATGGTGAAAGATCCTCTAACACAGACGCTGGAAACATCACCTCCCAGCAACCTCAGAAACAACTCAAAATAGCAGAGGTGCCCACGGTTCAGCCTAAAGGCAGAATGTAACCTGTAATGTCCCAGAGCATGGTCCAGGGCTGCCTCCCTAACAGCTGGAGTCTGGGAATGCAGGTCTGGGGGTACTGCAGGGTTTCCATGGCAGGTGGTGGTGAGCGAGACTATCTGCTTGTTGGGAAGAGAGAAGATACTGTGCCTGCCTCTATTTAAAGGTAATAACTTTTGAAGTTATTTAGAGAATGGTTGCTGCCTTTGAGCACTCTCTGTATGTGGTAAGGAAGCGGGTAGCAGCACAGATAAGCTTGTACCAAGTTTCCCAGTTTTTCACTTGGAAATTCTCTTTTTCACCAGATAAACATCCCTTCAAAAACAGATCTTTACGTTTCTTGAAATGGACCCACTACTTGAGTAGTTGTTTCACTGTACTGCTATAAGGATTTCCGTTTTGGAAACTATGCTGTTCATGAAAGCATTTGAATGTGTGGGATGAGATTTATCAGACCACCTTCGTGACACAGGAACACGGATCTGCAGTCCTGACTCAATTAACAGTTCTCTCCCATGTTTCACATTAAGCATGATGTGCTGAAGCCTCATCCCATCTGCATGATGACAGCAGAGAAATGCCCGTTGTGGCTAACCTCTGCAAGCTTCAAAAGGAGATACTGGGTCTACTTTCTGCCCAAGATAACTAAGCCATGAATCCCAAGATAAAAAAACCTGAAGTCAATAGGTGTAAAGGACCAACGGTATCGAGGAGACTTTCTTGACAGAGGGTGCAGGATAGTTACTCTTCCCAGAAGAGCAGATGGAGACATCAGGAAATGACAGAAGAGTGGAAAGAAGAAACAAGAAAGTTAGAGTGGGAAAGGTGATCTGAAGTCCCACGCAAGTAAAGAAGAGAAAACACATGCTTTAATGCTTTCTTGGATCAGGTCCACAAAAGCCTTGCAAACATGCAGCTAGTGTAGCATAGTCAAGATCTGTTCTGCTTTAATTTTGGTATATCATGTCTAAATTAGTGTGCTAGCTTGCGTCAAGTACATGCTTTGTAATTAAATTTTGAAACGACATTTTATTTTCAGAGAAAGATATTTTAAAAATGAATTGGTTATACTTCAGAAACTCAACTTTGTCGACAAAGATGGTTTCTGTTAATGAAAGACTAAAGTGGATGCATTAAGAATGAAAGGAATATAAACCATATGCTGTTATGTTTGATGCGCTAAAAATGGTTCTTCTCTCTACTGGATTCCCCGGGGCTGTTTTCAGACTGGAGGTAATATACATACTTCATCTTGTGGTTTAGCACTAGATAACCCAATTAGGTGCAAGTTGGAAGAATTGAATATTCTTGGTCCACTTGGAGACCAACATGGTCGACTTGGAGACTTCCACTTTCTGCTGAAAAGCTGAAGGGACTAGTTCTGAATGTCTTATTCTTCACAAGTCAAATCATAAAACTAGAATAGTTGGTTTTCAAGGTTGAAACTTGGTGTGTTTTTCTGCTTTTCTGTATTTTCACTGAAATTTAAGTAACATATCAAGCATAGAGCGCATCCTTTTTGAATAAAGAACATCTTATATTTTACACTGGAGGCTTTGGTATTCTTTTCAAGGCGGCTGCAAACCACTCTTTGGAAAGAGAATTTGTATCACTTTCAGCAGTTGCCTATTTACGAGAAGTTGAAGACATTCAACAAACTGCATGAGCATGTCTCTCATAAACAATTTTAATACCTTCATTTTAGGATCTTTGAATTTAACAACAAATGTTGGCCTTGGCTTCGAGAACTACCATCCTTTGAAAGCTAAATTGTCATATGCAAGGACTACATATGGTTACAATAAAAAGAAACATTCACAAAGATTATTGTAAGTAAAAGCATACCATTCAGAGGGATGTTATTCTTTTTCTGGTTGGGCTGCGGATATTTGTGAGAGTTTGGACAAGAGCTGTGTATTTGTGAATATGTTTATAAATCCCAAATAGCTCTTGTATTTTCGTAGGAAAAAATGTCTTTATACGGTTTGTATTCCAAGTGTGTTATACGTCCTTCAGCCCTAGAAAGGCTTTGAGCAATTGCACTGGGAAGATTGCTGTCTCCAGTATAATATCTTCTTGACTGACTCAGTTAAAATCAACATTGTGTTTCTTGTAAAGCTTGTAATAAATGCAATCCTGTTTCTGTTTGAGATAATGGGAGCATTGTCATCAACTTCAATGACAGTTTTTATGTACATTAATGGAACAAATGAATTCGTTTTGGCACAGATAACTACCATGTCCCCTTCCTCCCAGTGAAGTACCTTATTTAGCTTCTCAGCACCCAGGCCGTCCTGCTGGGGTCTGCAGGCTCAGTCTTGCATGTCTCTAAAGAATGGTAGGACATTAAATGGGGCAATGAATAAGCTCACCCATATGGGAAAGCACACCTATATGAAAAGTTGGTAATGTCTGTTGCCCAGAACTGGGATAAAGAAAGCTCTGTTTACCCGCAGCTGTATCACTGCCTTTGGATGAATCCCTTCTACTTTGACAAGCACTGCTCAGGAGACAAAAAAGTTTGCACTGTCCCAGGCAGTCACAAATACCTTTGCTTATCCAGAGCTATCATACTTTCATTTTCTAGCATGTCTGATGCGTCTGTAGAGAGATTATACTGTGTTGATCGCGACATCTTGAGTCTTGGATGCACTGAAATTTACTTTGAAATCCTTGCTGTTGTTTTTGTCTTCTAGCCTTCTGCAGCTGATGCACGTGATGATCTTTGGGATATGTGTTATTGTGTCGTATTTTTCACTCTTCTGATTTGTAGAAGATCACTCTGGCTGTATCTGCAACAGGGACTCAACAGGCCCATCACGTGGACATGACCACTGGTTTCTGATGACTCCCCCAAGCAACTGCAGGCTTCTTTAGGGGGGTGTCTGCGTTGATTTGAGTGGGAAAGTGGGGCACAAGGACTGCAGGAGAAGACCTCTTGTAGGTTAGTCTTTTGTCTGCATTTTAAAGTGAGGTGTATAATGATGACTTCTGTTCTCATTGGTCTTTGTTGAAGATTTGATCTCCCTTTTCTGACTCAGTGTGAACTGCATCTTAGCTAGGTGGTTTTTGGCTTCTCTGCTAATCTTTCCAACATATTCCTTAGTGCTGCAGTTTAGTGTTGCCAGCTGAGGTTTCAGGATTTTGGCTCTACCCAGGATTCCTTTGTGAATCAGGGTGTTATACCTCCTTGTATCATCACCTCATCAATGTCTTTAATCTTCTGAAATTAATTTAAAATGAAAGCACACTGTACAAGTGGAGTGTGCCTTTTGTATTCCTTATGAAACAAAACAAAAGCCCAGTAACATCAAATAAGTAGAGCTTGTGCTGCTGCTGCTGTGGTGTCCACACATCCACTTTCTAAGCTGATTTGGCCTATACGAAGAAGCGGAACGACTGCAAACAGCTGTGCATGCTGTACTTACTACACCTACCAAAGCATGTGTGAAATTCTACAAAAAGTCCATCCTTCCATCCTTCCTTGCTTTCTTGCTTTCTCTCTCTCTCGGCAATGGCGTGTATTTAAGGAACATTACCCCAGAACTTGTGAGAGCAAAGTATGCTCTTCATAGAAGTGAGTGGAAAAGATATGAGCTTAATTCTCGAGTTTCCAAATACAGAAGAGGAAACCTTTTTGTCAACTAGAGATAGTGTTGTACTCCACCAATTACATGATGCCAAGAGCTGAACAAGGGAATTACCTGCCCCCATCCATGCATGTGTACAACACAAAGGCATTTCTCTTCTGAAGCCTGCAGTAAACCCAGCAGAGGTTGCATTTAGAGAGAAATGGGCCTTTGCATTTTCCCCCTCGCAACCACCTTCACAATGATGTTTTCTTACAAGACACAGTTCTGCTGAACAGGCAAATACATTAAATAATATCCAATATGTTTCAAAATATCATATCCAATATGTTTCAAAATATATTATTTTTATTGAGAGCGCTGCTCTGTTTCACTCGTGAACGTCAAAGAAAACATCTGTATATCCAAAGACATTTTCAAAGTGGTTAACCTATCTAAGCAAAATCAGAAGGAAACAAATTGTCATAAGAAAGTGCCTTTGTTCAGCTGAGTAATTGAGTCAGATGGTATATGCTTGGCACTGCTGTTCCTAGCTTCCAAGATACACAGTGCAACAGTCATCCCTCCAACTGCCAGCACCTTATAGATTGAGAAGTACTTGAGTTTTCACTCATTTTCTAGTTGTTCTGAATGTGGAATAGCAACTAGAAACAAAGGGAGCATTTAGTGATTTGGCATGCCTCCAAACTGCACTAGCAAGTGACCATACCTTTCCAATGTAAACTAGTCTTCAGGTGCCAGCAGTCAAGGTGGTGTTTATACATGATTTTCTGAATAATGAAGCTACTATTATTGACATTTATTATCACCCAGCACCAACGCAAGGTAGTTGTATAATTGAGGAAAAGTATCAAGCAGCCTAACCCTTGAAATTATCTATTTCAGAGCAGCCGATCCTAATCTAATTAAATAATAAATGAGATATCTCAAACAGTAAATCTGATTAAATTTTTTATTAAAGGGGATAATGCCTGTTCCCTTTTGGCAGCATCCCTTTCTCCTTTGGCAGCATCAGGCTCTGGGGTTAAATAAACATCTGAATCACATGGTGATGATTTAACTTTGATGTACTGATGCATAGATGACAATATAGTTCCTATTATAGAATTAGCATCTTTTAATGGAAGCTGCAGAATTACTTTTGCTTTCTTGGCTGAATTTTTCTGCTCTATAAGTTAACTGCTTTCCTTGCTTCAGTAATTGTGTTGATTTGTGTTTGGGTGGTTTTAGCTGCATGGGCTTTTAACAGGAGATAAAAGATGATAAATGGTGGGTTTGAACTGAACAAATGAAACAACTCCTGGCACTGACTTTCGCCTGTACTCTGGTATACAGACTAACCAGCAGACTAACCTCTGTTACAGGAGGAGGTCACATATTTGTTTATAATTTCTAGCAGAAAATTCTAGTAGTGTTCCTAGGATGTCGTATTTGGGAGTGCTTAAAGAAAACAGGCTAATGTGTGGGAAGTAGAAAAACAGTCATTCTACTTTTTCCAGATATAAGGAATTTTTATTTAAGACTTTTACTCACGGTATAGCAAAAGCTGTTTTATCTCCCACTATAGACCTAAACCAGAAACAAAATTTGGCCTTTAACTTGCTACCATTTGAAAGGCCACAATCTATAGTTACAGGTACATTTTGGGTGCCCCTGCCCTCTTCACAAGGAACTCCCATCAGTGGTGTCTTCCATGGCCCCTGCTGTAGCCCTGTTTGGGGCTCAGAGATGGTGTGATGCTTGACAATTGTATTATCCGCAATACAGCCCAGTCCTCCCACTACAACTGCGGCAGTACCACTGTTCTACCACCCCCAGATCATCAACGATGCTCTGGACAAGTGGAGCAAGTTGTTTGCTTAGTTGGTCATAGACGAAACTCTAAATATTCCTCTGACATATGCTTGTTTGAAGTACAGATTCTAAATTGTTTTTCCTTTGCATGAGTATGATTAGCTTAGGAAACAAGTGTTGGTCTAAAAGTGTATATATGAAAACACCGCTGTGCAGAAGTGACGAGGTGAAGAATATTTTTTTTTAAAAAACAGAACTTAAAAAAAAGTTCTCAAGGGTCTTCTCAAGCCCAATGACTTTTCATTCTCATGAGCTTTGAATAGAAAAAAATGCACTCTCCAAATCATTCCCTCAGCCGTTCCCTTTTTTTTCCCCCTCAGCTAAAAACATAGCTCATGATTTGAAATTTATTAATATGTATGTGTAAACATGGACTTGGAATTATAAACATTTATGTATTAACGGTTTGACTATATCACCTTTTATTGCCGGCGCCCTTTGAGGTTGGTCTTTGAAATTCAAAGGATCTGACAAATGTGGGCACTGTGGGTTCATTTTAGGAAAAACTGTCTCTGACATATGTGCGCTTGTACACTTTTTATTTTAACACAACGTAGGAAGATGAAAGCAAGAGTAACGGTAAATAAAACACCTTTTCTTCTTCAGCTGTAGACTCTTTTCTTCTTCAGCTGTAGACTATGCAGTTTCATAACAGTTGTTTCTAAATATTGCAGAAACTCTGTGGTGGCATGTTAAAAATCTCACTGAGAGGCAGACTCCTCACGTAACAAACAAAAAGCACCGGGTGCTGAAGCAGGGGAATTTGGTTCCTGTGCAGCATCCTTTTTTGTCCAATCAGAGGAAAATTCAGATAAGGAATCTCTGCAGAAAAGCATTAGGGGAGCAAAGTCATACTGCAGACCTTGACTTTCAGGGTCCAAAGCAACACATTCTCAATGTCCTTACTCAAGGGGCTATGTAAAAAGTCTTAATACTTTGAGCAAGTAATGCTACTCACCAACAGTTTTAAAATGAAAATCCCTTTCTGAAAACAAATGTATGTGTAAAAGGAAGCAGAATAGGCCTTGGAGGGAGTCATCTCTGAGGCTGACTAGTAAGTACAGCCACAAAGAGACTTTCTTCCTCCTTTCACAAACCAAAAATATTTTTACCTTTTTTTTTTGGATGGCAGCCTGCAAAGATTTTCTATAGGAAAATAGTTGATTTTTCTTTTCTTTACTCTAAATTTAACTTATGCTCAGACCTACATCTGGCCTATCTTGCTTATGTACAGACGCCCATATCTCTTCCCTCAGTACTTCCTTCACAGACCTCTTTCTTGCTCTGCTTACCCATCTCATAAGTAATATAGGAGGGTTTGGGACTTCTATTTGTTTGAGATATGATAAGTAATTGTTAAAAAATGCTTTTAGGTGACTTGACAGTGTTAAAACCTAGCAACATTTCATAAGCATTAAAAACAAACTTTTGGACAAATAGCGTAATTGTCCTCAATATAGTCCATGAATGAGCTACAAAAACAGCTTCTTGCCATGCACATCACAGGAATACGTCTTCATTTTCCTGCAAAATTTTCATCAAGTATGCATCATTTGCGATGCAGGCCATCACCACTGGGATATTCTAGAGAAACAGGGAATGCATGTTTCCCTTATGGTACTCTCCTCCTTCCCTTTCAGTGCAGGGAATATCCATCTTGAAGTTTCACTAGCCAGAGCTGTGGCCATCTGTCTGAAAGGGCGCATGCCTTTCTTCTTGCTGTTTCTGTCCTCGCTCTTCCCACTCCTCTTTCCATATTTACTTACAAACACTTCCCTGACTTCTTTTTAGCTCTTCATATGGCTAGCACTTAAAGCCTGTCTCTGTTAATCCTCAGTATCTTTCTTTTTCAGTTTCCCCCTCCATTTCTTCTCTTCCTGGGACATTTTTCTCCATATCTCATGGCAATGGCATATCTGTCCCACTCTGTGAACTTGTGCTACTGATCAGTCCATGAGAGTGCGGAGGGGTGAAATTGGTTGGGAGGTCAGAGTTTGCTGATGCTGTTACCCCTGGTAGAATAGAAAGCCAAAGGAATTACGGTGCATGATACAAACCTTAGAATATGAGTCAAATGAATCAGGCTCTAAATATAGATCGAGAAGTCAGTGACTGAATGGACACTAGAGACACCCTTTCGTATAGCATGGCACCATGCTTACACAAAAACCTCTCAGTGCATTACTGATCCTGAAGCATTAGTAGAAAGTTTTCTTATTAGTATCTGTTTTAGAACTGTATAGTAATCGACCTTTTTGTCTGACCTGACTGAACAAAAAAAAGAAGAAAAACAGTGTGTAACTACCTGAAACAAAACATGTTTAGTTCTCTTAGGGAATTGAAAAGGAAGCAAAAGGAAATTACCCTGGTAGTTCATTCCTAAATAATTCATTTTGTATAGTGTTTAGGCTTGGAGGTTAAAGGGTCGAAAGGAAAATACTTTTCCTATTCTATATAAAACATTACATCGTTTTGCACTTTTGAAATGAGTAGGTCAAGATAAATTGTTCAGATTTTCCCCAGTCATTCTCAGGCCTTTTTTTTTCTCTTTTGCTTACATTATGTATGGATATACCTAAAGCAATATTTGTCAGAAAACACCATTATCTGCAAAAAAACTCCTCACCTAGCTCTTTCAGTAGAACATGACAGTGTCATATCCTTCCAACTTGCTCTGCTGTTAGAGCCTGACTCATGAACAATGCCATATCCTTCAGTGTGACTGTGTGCTTGAGAGGGGGCTGCAGATTTAAATCAGGCAATTCAATGTTTCCAATTATAGGAAATGTATTTGGAAGGATGCCAAAATGCTAAATAGCTTGATAAAAAAGAAAGGTTCTTTGTTTCAATTATTTGTTATTGCACTACATGCTTCCCTTGCCACCACTTTATTAGAGACGAGAACTCTGCAGGAGATCCCGTTCTTTATTAATTTATTTTAAAGTTCTTAACTGTATTTGCAACAGCAACACCAAAGCTTGAATTCAAGGGCAAACTCTGGATGAGGAAAGACAGTCCAGTGGGTTATGCCATTAGCTTGGGGCTGGAGAGGAATGGCTGTAATTCCCGCTCCTTACAAAACCTCCTTGTGCGATCAAATCACTTGGACCCAGATGATTAGAGGTGTTTCATTTTACTCCTGTGGAAAATAATGCAAGTCAGGAACCTCTAGTGATCTGATGCTTCATCTCACTCTGTGACAATTTCTGCTTTCAGAAGGGTTTGTGAGGATAGCTATCTGAAAATTTTCTCAGCGATTATTTAAGAAATCCTGAAAGAAAAGTAACACATGAACTTCAGGCTTCACGAGCACACTTTGTTTCACTTTGTAGTATCTCCTGGGAATGGGTTTATCTTTGCACCCTGCTGGATATCAGACCTTTGGCCAGGTGTCAAGCAAACACTCTCCTCATGCAGGCAGAGGGAATGGGCCATATTCTTTTCTGTAGCTCCTATGCCCTTCCTGATATGTGAATCGATAAGAATGGTAACTGGAAGCTGAAATCAGGATTTTTAGTCCATTCAATAAAATTCTAATTAAAAGAGAGGCCTTATGAGCTAATGCAGCAGAGGACTTTGCTACTCCCCTAAGGATTATGGAGTTTAAAGGGTCACAGCTTCTTGTGGCAACTAGTTGATGACATTAGGAGCTTAATGCTTGTTTGGATTTTGACAACAAAATGTAGGTGAGATAAGGAAAAGAACCCACAGCAAAATTTACAAACCAATTAGTCAGCATTATAACAAGTCACTTCACAAATGGAGACACAAATAGAAATGTTTATATTGTGGATTTATCTAGCCCTTCGAGCTATCTTGTTTCTGGTTTAAAATACTTGGGTTTACTCACTGAGATATTGTGCTTGCAACAGCATTGGGTTAAATACAATAGAACAACATGTTAAATTGTTTGTTTGTATAATGACTAGTGGGACGGGTCCTCACTTGGTGCAATTTGACAGGGATTATATGAGCTCGAGCTGTCGCTACATAATTAGTTGTCAACTAATTTGTTCTAAAGCAGGGTTACATGAAGAAAATTTTCACTCGTGATAGTTACCGACATGTGTATTTTACTGCTCGTGTTATCCCACTGCTGGCATTTATGTTTTTCCTTGGAGCACATGCTAATGAACTTTAGAAACCACAGCACCCTCATTACTCTGTGGCTCTGGGTGTTTACGTTGCTGCCTAGGACATCTGTGACACAGCCGTCTGTCTAACCTGCGCTGCTTTACTAAGTAACACATCAAATTCTTCCAGGGAAAAGCATAGCCTATATCGACCATATAACAGTATTGCAAAGAACAGTGAGATGAAAGCTGATGGAGGTGGGTTAAGCAAGCCCAGCCATACCTGCACCGTGCCAACCTGTTGGACTATCCTGGAGGTTACAGGATTAGTTCAGACTTGGGATTTCTCCCTTGTCCTGCTCCAGAACTTACTCAGAAACTTCTCTGGACTGCTGTCCTTTATCCAAGTTTGGCCCTGGTGGAAGGCTGGGAGCTATCTCTGCATCATAGTGTAGGGTTAGCCCTTTTCAGAGATGCCAGCCAGGTAACTGGAGAGCTTGCGGCTGCTGAGGGTGCTCGTTACCTTTGAGGCCCAGGTTCATCCAAGTAAGACGCTCATGCCGAGGAGCCGAGACTGAGTTTCTCCAGGCAACTGGTGGTCTAGGTGCATTCCGTTTGCGTACCTGGGGTTGAATCTAATACAGAATTCCTTGGGGAGCGAGAAAAACAGAGAATTGTCTTTCAAAGGCCAGTTGCTACAAATACGGCAATATTGTTACAAATCCAGAAGCATTGGACCTAAATTTCAATTAAATATTCATCATTATAAAATATTACGCTGCTCACTTGTATTAACATGCAACAATTGCATTTCATTATTTTTACTAACCATCCAGTAGTTACAAAGACTCATTTATGACCACTTAACAGCCAGACTCTTAATATTTGTAGTGCAATTAGCCTGAAACAGTCTTGAATAATGGCCTGTTTACAACTGAAGTAATAAACCAAGAGCACCAGGGGACAGAAAGGCTAATTAAAGGGGACAATTGGAGAAACAATCCAGTGTTGGATGGCTGGAAACAAGCTGTTATAGTTCCTGTATGGGATAGATTTATGCTAAAGGTGATTAAACCTTAAAAGTATTTGGTTTCTTTTTGCGTGTCTGTTTGGACTCACTGGACCTGATTCTCATTTACAGCCAGACTTCTTTACACTTCCAGTGGCAGTATAAAAAGTCTTTAGGAGGATATTTACTGCCAAAGTGGTCTAAAAAGGGCCTAGCATAAAAGGGCAGTAAAAATCAGACTGGACAAAGAAGTTAATAGGAACAGTTTTCCTACCCCTAAGTGCTCAATATTTTATAAATGCAGTGGGATCTTAGGGAATTAATATCATTACTGTATAATGAACACAGACTGACTGTATGCAGATATTTTGTGTAATTGCTGCTAACATCCAAATGCTCCCAAGGACTGCCTGAGTTTTCAGTCGTGCTGGAGTGCTTGGCCACCGCTCATAAACTGAATTGGGTAGCAGTGATTAGGGTGCTCTTGTCATGCTTCCAAAATCTGCTTTTTATTGGGAAAAATATTCACTGATTGTCTGCTGCACGCATGCATTAAGAATACAGTTTGGTAGTTTCTCTTAATGAGACTGAGGTAAAAATCAAGACACCTGAAGCATAAGACAACTTAAGATTTTGTCACCAAGTTTGGTGTTTCATGTTTTCAAGCTTTCCTCTGCAAGTTGGAAAGCCAAACTTATTTTTCTGATGAATTTTTAAACAAAACCTGATCTCCTCTTCTGATCATGCGACTCTAAGAGTTGTAGCTTTCTTTCCTCAATATACTGAGGTTTGCAGCAGAGATGCAAGGGTTGATAATGCTGGAAGTTTGAGGCTAGCAGTGTAGCTTTACTCATCAGCTATGCGAGTCCATTGTCCTTTTAGCTGAAATCAGTAGGAGTTTTGCTACTGTTGGCTTCAGTGGGGAAAAATTGGACCTGAGTAATGCTATCATGTTCATTCCTAAGGAAGTAACAGAATAGAAAATAGCGTCTGGATTGTAATAACTTGATAATCAATGTTATATTCCTTGGTTGTCTTATACATGATGAATTTGTCCTGTATTTGACATATATAATGTTGCTTTAAAAGGTTTTAAGGGTGGTATAAGGGACTATATTTTTTCCTCAGATTAGTGATTATGTGTATGCATAGGGACGCAGGAGGACTCTGGAGATGCTGGTCTTCTGTGAAACAAGACTCGACTCTTGGCTGCTTGGATGTAGCTGGCTTCTGTGCAAGGCCTGAGCTCCCACCTCCTGCTCAGTTCAAACTCACACATGCCAGTGCACGTTGCAGGATGCCATGGCCCCTGGCTCCTAACCCTGGGCTAGCAGCATTTTAAGTGACCTGTGTGCCATCTTTGCCATGCATACTGTAGGGAGCAGATTTAGCCAGTGTGAAAAAGTTCCTGCAGGGTTAATCACAATTGATAAAGGCATAAACATAATCTGTCCATGTGGGCTTGTACTTTGGATCATGTCTAACACTTTCCTTACAACACGGTCCTTAATGTAAGGCATCTCTTTTTTTTTTCTCGTTTTTATTAGTTACATGTGATGTAGAAGATGGGCTGCACCAGCTCCACCCTTGTGCAGGTCAGCCTCGCACCGGGCTTAAAATCACATGTATCCATAGAATCATTTAGGTTGGAAAAGACCTTTAAGATCATCAAGGACACACAGCCAACAAGTCCAACTGTTAACCTAGCACTGTCAAGTCCACCACTAAACCATGTCCCCAGGCACCACATCTACAAGTCTTTTAAATACCACCCGGGATGGCGACTCAACCACTTCCCTGGGCAGTCTGTTCCAATGCTTGGCAACCCTTTCCGTGAAGAAATTTTTCCTAATATCCAATCTAAACCTCCCCTGGTGCAACTTGAGGCCGTTTCCTCTTGTCCTGTCACCTCTTAACTTGGGAGAAGAGACTGACCCCCACCTCGCTGTACAACCTCCTTTCAGGTAGTTGTAGAGAGTGATAAGGTCTCCCCTCAGCCTCCTTTTCTCCAGGCTGAACAACCCCAGTTCCCTCAGTCGCTCCTCATAAGACTTGTGCTCTAGACCCTTCACCAGCTTCGTTGCCCTTCTCTTGACTTGCTCCAGCACCTCAATGTCCTTCCTGTAGTGAGGGGCCCAAAACTGAATGCAGTAAATTCTGAAACTGAACACAGTATTCTTGCCAGCTCATTTCTGATGTAACTCCATTAAAGTGGGAACAGATAACGCACGGGGAAAATCTAACTGTAGAGCTTTCCAAGATTTCTTTCCATCCCTTTCAACTCAATAACCAGCTGGGGGAATAATGTGGCAAATGTTGCTTAGTCTGCTTTTCAGAAGGACATATCGGCAGCATCATTCAGGATGTTTTGAGAGGTTGGAGATATGCTGTCTGAAGAAAAGGTTTTTGAAAGTTAGGAAGCATCTAGTTGCCAAAAGACTGCAGTTCAGGTTAGCTGGGAGGCCCGTAGGGGAATGTGGATGAGTCTGCAGATGTGTGAAGGACACTAGGCCTTCAGCAAATGTTATTCAGCATACTGATTAGGGACTAGACACTGATAGTATAAAGTTGAGATGTATGGCAAAAAAGAAGAAAAAGAAAAAAACCAGATGTGCATTCTGAAGTAGCCTGATCAGCCAGGCTACTTGGAGCCTTGGCTGAACTAATGGGAGAGTATTATACAGGAAAGTCAGGTCAGAAGATTTACAGGTAATGATCTGACTGAAATTGGCTATAAATTCTCAATAATTTTTTTTCCATAATAAGTCAATGCTCTTTTAAGTAAGTTATATACAGGGAAAAGGTTTCTTAAAGGGCAGGAGAAGTCATATTATTTATCCATAATTTAACAGTAAGAACCATGTAACTTCTAAAAGTAAGTTTAAATGATGGAAAGTTAAACTGAGCAAGGGAAGCTAGGAAGTAGCCTGTCTTCTGAGGAAAGTGGAGTGCAGAATTTATACATTGCTTGGGATGGATCTCATTCCCAAAGTCTGTCTTGCCCAGGGCCCTAGGATCTGGGAATCGTCTTACAATATTTATTAGTCTCACGGTTCAGATTCCAGGCTTGTCAGCAGCGCAAGCACAGAAGAATTGTGGGTTTGAGTCAAACTCACTCACTGGTAAGAGCAGCTTGTTAAAAATGATTCCCATCATACATGCCTCTGTTTGCTTTCAATATCAAGGTGATAAAGAGGTTGGTTAAATAGGGCAGGATGTTATGGTAAATGCCTCTCTTTAGAGGCTGGTAAATTGCCTTTACGTAAGCAGCACTAAATGCCTTTTTTTTCTTAAATGAAACCCTGTAGAAGCTGTGCCTGAGGAAGGCTCATGAAAAACCACCAGAGGCACAACACTTTAAAACTCATTTAGGAATGGAGCAATCCATGAGAAGAGGTGTGAAATACTCACAGTACCAGGCTTAGATGGATAGTTGGCAGAACTTCACAGGCGATGGTGTCTTCTGGGCACTCGATCCTATAAATTAGGAGAGAATTTTATTGCAGGCTAGATTTATGAATGTAGTATTTATGTCAGAGAGGGAGAGGAGAGAAGAAAGATTTTTAAAACTTTGTTTAAAATATTTCTTGTAAAAAGTCTCATTAATTTTTGTCTTTTTAAGCCAGCTGGATAAATCGATAGAGAGCAAATTTAAGTATTTTAAGATTTTGGAAAGGACACTCGCATCTTCTTTTCTTTCTTCTTTTTGTGGTTGCATTCATTTCCCTGTTTCTGGAAGCCCCTGGGCTTGGGATGTTTAGAGACTCTTCTCTAAATATAGAGAAACATAAATGCCTGGGCTCATTTAGATGGACACAATTCTGTGCATGCCAGGCTTTGCTGGATGTTCACGTGTGGGAACAGTATTAAATCACAGTGTTTATAAAGAGGTATCAGATGTTCAGGAAATAGGTAATAGACCCCAGATATTTTCACCTTGAAATCACTGCTCAGAATCCAAATTTTGAGTGGCAAGAGAAAAGTGTTGGCATTTGTAACCCGCAATCTCCTGAAATACTGCAATGTTCATATCATGAGTCTCTTTCCCTCGTGTCCCCCAAGGCTGGACTTCAACCACAGCATCTCTGGATCTTGAAACATAAGCCTTTGACAACTGATATATGCTGGTTTGCTTCCTCCACCCCCTTAAAGAAAATAAGAGACCCAGTTGCTAAACCGTGTGGCTATATGGTGTAGCTGCTCAGGAAGGATGAGGAGCAGCACTGTCTTCAGGCTCTGAGCCCACAGAAGAGCTGTTCAGCTGTTTTGGTCCTTTGGTGATGTTTGCTGAGGGGGTTTGAGTCTCAGGAGATTGTTATCCCTGTCGGTGTTTCTCTGCATGACAAGGACTCTGCTACAAGGAGTGGGAGTGAAGGAAGGAGGGTGGTGGCCCACACTCTCTGGAGGGAATTGTCCCCAAGCCTTGCTTCAGTGGAGACAGAGGCAGGTCCCTTATGACCCAGAGCTGATGGTTACTGGTTCTGTGCACAGGAAACCTTGTATGTGCTCCGTGGTGGTCATTACCTCTCCTTTGTACACCCTCCATGAACCATCAGCTGGGAAGTAGCCTCAGACCCATCATGGTTTTACGTTTCATTCCCTCCAGGCATCTAAGGCCAGCGCTGCTTTTTTTATATCCAGAAGAGGTAGTCTTTGCTTTATTTTCGAGGCTTCTAGGGAGACACAGAAGCCATATGCAGATGTGTGGGCTCTTCCTGGCCCCTGGAGTATGAATATTTACAGGTTGCAAGCTAACCATGTTGACAATTGCCAACAAGCAGTAGTTGAAGTTTCTTTAGGCTTCTTTAGGAAGTGTCTTAAAGGGTTGCCCATCAGCTCCCTTTCATATGCCAAAGGGCTGAAATTAAGGCTCTAGCATCTTCAAAGTCTATTGATTTTTCAAGATAAAATCCTTCCTGCAGGAGAGGGTGGGATGCGGAGGTCTGGATGGCCTCTCCTCACCCAGCGTTCAACCAACAGCAGTGCTGTTGCCTACTTGATGTCTCTCACTGCAGCAGAGCAGGAGTGCCATGTTATGCTTTCTCTGCTAGCAGCAGGAGCTGCCAGCACTGTTCACCAGGGAAAATCTCGCCCGTGAGGAGCAGTGTCTATGCAATTATGCAGTACGTCAACATGTATGCCCGTAAAGACATTTATGATTCATGTCAGTCCAGTGGATAGCAAGGTAGGTATAATTAGGCCAATAAGAAAAGATCCAGCTGGGGTGTGGAGGATTGTCTAATGCTACCAGTTCCAAGGGGTTGCAATGATGTACTAATCCAGGTCCAGACACGCTTTAATCGACTCCGTCTTTATTACATGGCAAACAAACTCTCACGCTACAGCAGAGAAAAAACATGAAAATAGGAAAGTCCTGTATCCTGCAGCTCCTGAGGGTAGAGATCTCTCTGTCCCATCTGGGGAGTGAGCAAAACTGCAGGTAAGGATCAAGGAGATGCATTCATGGATGCTCTCCTGTGTTCCTGTCACAATGCACATGGAGCCAACGGGAACTACACTCTCAGTGCCGAACCGACTGGCCAATGAGACCCAGTGGTTGAAGAAAAGGTCTCGGTTAAGAGTGAGAAGGAGCCACTGCTGAGGTTGAGTGCTGTGCTGGAGGCTTTCCATGTCTCTTCATCCTCCCTTCCCTCCTCCAAAGCTCATGTCTGTGGGAGACGTACAACAGCTCTGCTGTCACGTCAGACTGTGGTTTGTGATGATGTTCCCTGGTCACCCATTTTGGTTCTCACTCTGACCCTTTCCAGTGGTGGTTCACCAGGCCTGTGTGTTTGGCTATGAAAGGGACAACTCCCAGAGACGAGCTTTGCCATCACAGTCAGGATGATTGCAGCCAGGGCAAGGCACTTGTCAAGGCAGACGATACCTCAGCCACAGCTTTCAATGCCGATATAGACAAGGTCTTGGGGGACAAGTGGAATCTAAGGAATGGCAGAGATTATCAGCAGTGGTGAATCAGCTCTTGCCAACCTCTTCCTACTAATGTCACTCATTAAGTTGAAGTATCCGTGGCTGAATTAAGTGGTGGAGTTGAAGACTAGGACCATGGAGCCTCTCTGGAGACTGAGCATAGCCCTGCCCAAGTGCTCCTTAGGGTCTGTGAAAGGGCCACCCACTGACGACAAACTGTAAGAAGATTTAGTGGGTAGGGAAGGTGATATGATAGAAGCGTATTTGTTGGTGAGATGCTTGCACTGGTGGGCAGGGAGGGAGATGTTAGTTGTAGTGGCTGCAAATGTGGAGGAAGGGGAAGGGAAAAAAACAGTCTGCTAGTTCCCGCTGTGGGTAGGTTGTTGCTGTATTTTTTCCCAATGATCATGAACTTCTCATATTTACTAATAATCTTCTTGCTGTGCCGTTCCCTCGTATTCGGGGAACCATCACTGTCAGTGGTCCCAGGCAAAGAAGTTCCTCATCAAATATTTTGAATGGGGAAGCAAGAGAGACAAGTTCAATAACATTGGTTAGTTTTAGGAAGGATCTCTTATCGCTTTGCACTTATCCCTGGCAATTACCGACAACACCTGGTAAGTCAGTATGCTCTTGTGAATACTGCCCTTGAAAGTGAGAGTATGATACAGATCATTCATAATGACTTTCTCAGTCATTCCACCTTCCTCTATAGGAAGAGATGGGGAGAAGCGGCAGCCTTACTGCAGCGCTTCTGTGTTTTAATCTGCTTTTCACACAGCCTGATGTGGCAAAATGGTAGGGCTGTCCTATAGCCCATTGTCAACCTTTATGCTGAGCCCTCTTCAGGTTAAAAAGCACAAAAATAACCAATCCCTCTTGGAAATTCTGGCTGCACTAAGAGCTTACAATCTGAACAAACAAACTGGAGATAAGGTGGGAGAACAGGGACATAACACTAAAGAAATGCCATTTATTATGATAAATGACTTAGCAGTGATTTAAGGTATTGAAGTATTATCATAGAAATAAACACTTGATGAAAGCAGAAGGAGAAGTGCCTGAGGTAATAAAGATTTATGGATTCCTGGTTGAACCACAAGGATTGAGACCGGGATGGGAGTGAAAAAAAACAAGCTTGTTGAAGTGAAGATCATTTTTGAAAGAAACTAAAGAGGAACTAACCCCTGCCTAAGTGAAGGGAAACAGCAGCTGCTGGGGGTGGGAAGGCTCTTCTGCTTACAACCATTATTTTTCTAATCAGAACAAATTACTCCTCGGAAAAAGCCAACTGTTGCCCCATTTGATCTGTTGGTATCAGAATGGTGGTGATGGTGGTGGTGAGAGTGGTGACAAAAACCCCCAAAACTGAGAAACAGAACTGTAGTGTCAAGACGTCAGTGAAGGAGTGTTGGGAGCACCTGCACCCAGATGTGAGGGACTCACTGTTCATGAGAGAAAACTGTAGCTCAGACTGGTGTCACTCAAGTACTTTATTTTTTTTCATACTGGTAGTGAGCCATAGATAGAGAAGAAAAAGAACAAAGAGGAAAAATATTAAGCACACAGAGGAAAATAGACAAGGATATGCCATCACAGTAATCAAAGTAGATACTCTTATACGGAAGAGCAAGGTCACAAGAGACAAAATAAAGTCCAGTAATACAAACAAATCAAGTACAAAAATGAGGACTTTTATGGCTAACTGCCTAACTGACACGGTGAATTGCAAATATGCAAAACAAAATCAGTCTTTAAACATAACTGAAAACACTTTTAAAGCTCTTACCTATCTGCATTAGATAAAGCATGCTGCATACATATTCAGGATAAATTGATTTACTGAATAAGCTGTGTATATAATACCAGGTAATTCCTTTAGGGTGAAATTTTTCACTTTACTGTGTGACTACACAAATTTCAGGCAATATCCAAATTCTCCGTCATCCCTGAAATAAGATTAAAGAGGATGTCAACCATTCACAGACATGACCCTCATCCGTGCAGTATTATTTGAATGCATACACATGGAGACTACTGAGGTAAGTAAACACAGTAACTATGTTAAGCACATTTGCTTGAGAGGAAGGTAATAAACTGTCATAGATGTATTTTTTAGTAAGGAAGATCTGGATGGAAATGGCTAATATATAGTGCCCACCTGTAGAGAGCTTAGTAAAGGGAGCCTGTGATCATGGCTGGTTCCTCCAGGCATGACCTAAATGATGACATTAGTATTACATATAGGCAGATATATAACAGTTCATTGTCAGCACTAACTGTAAGGGTTGCACAAGCCTGGCTGCAGCTCCAGAAATCGCATGGAGAACCAGACTCTGCGGTGCCCTCTAGCTAAGACGGTGCTTAACTTCATATTGGAAAGTTGAGCTGCTTGTGGAACAGGAGTAAGATTGGGTGGATCATTATTTTTCTCTTTGTTTACTGCTCTGTTCCCAAAATATTATCTACCGTTTACCACAAAAAGGTCTTCATCATTTATCATAGAGATGTGGTTTCAGGGTCCTTCTCCCCAGTCACAAGCATACAGCATCTTTATGATAGTTATAGGAACAGCTTACCTGTTACCACTGATATTAGTTAGACTATAGCTTTGACTCACTGACACAATAAATAATAGGCAGAACCAGGTCGAAACAGGTCGTAATCAAGGATATGGGCAGGTGAATATAAGTTATTAGTGACAGAAGAACCCACTGCATTATTTCAGAGTCTGGGCATTTTGCTCAGGCCATGGCTGACCCAAACAAAGCAGGTAATACTTTGCTCCTAATACTGGTCTCCTGACCCACCAGATGCACTTTTCTTGTGAGGAAGACCCTAGAAGTCCGACACTCTCCCTCAAACACTTTCAGTGGGGGTACTACTATGCCTGTAGTGTTTCCTTCTTGACAGTGCAACATTTAGTATGCTACAGTCTCATGGCTATTGTGTTGGACTCGTGCTGTGAACTTTGATTTCATAGTCCATTGTAAAATCTTATGGTTTTGGCAGATGTCATATTGGTGGCAGTACTAGACATTTTCACTATTATGTACCAACTTTTTTAGTGGAGACTGTTCTGACTGGGTCAAGTTTATTCTTTGCTTAATCCCACAGCCCCAAGCTTTCACAGAGAGTAAATGCCTTGGTGCTTTCTCCTTCCTGACATTCAGACCTAGGCATGACTGAACAGTAGAAATGCATCCTGACAGATGAGCCTAGGACAAGATACTTCAGCTCAGCTTTTTTCTTTCTCTTCCAGAGGCAGTCTGTAATGGATAACAACTGAAAGAGGACGTGGTAGGACTAGAGGACTTGAATTACTTCCTGGATCCATTAATCCTATGCCTTACCTTCCCATGGTGCTACAGCCGCTAACCACAGTGTTTCACTGGGAGTTCGAACGATGCCTAGACTGTGGTAGGGGAGAGGAGAACAGGACATGGGGTGTCAGATAAGCCTGTCTCTGGATGTCCTTCACAGCTCCAGTCACCACCGTGGTGTCCCTGACAGGTTCGTGGGGCAAACTTGGGACTCTGTGTTGAGCCGTCCTACCTGGGGTGGTGTGAGCACCAGTCCCAGTGCACAGCCCATGCACAAGGGAAGGTTCAAGTCAATTACCTGTTAGGGTAAATAAAATAACTAGATAATTCCTGACACAGGGTGGGAAGGGTCCAGGAATATTTTTGTTACCTTCTTTGGCCCAGTCTGGGAGAAACTCTGTTTCAGCACTCCTGAAGCGATCAGACAGGTTTTCTGCAGCTGTTTCTGCATAGTGAACATACTGATTTCCTTAAACAAACCCAGAAATGCTTCAGCCTTTAGGCCAATCTTTTTCAAACTCAGATGCCTACAGTTATTCTCCTCAGTCTGAACTGAGATACTTAAAAGAAGTCAGTTATTTCAGTCATATATGTGCTAATCAGAAGTGGAGACAAGCCCAGAATTGGAAGAATCCTCCAAGGAAGTGCAGTGGAAACAAGTCTGGACAATTGATTAATGCGGAAAAGCTGACATATAAAAATGAGAACCAGACTTTCATAACACCCACTGCTCAAGTTTTTATTTTTCAAGCTCCATAAACAGCAGAAGTTTCATCTAAAGGGAAATTTGAGTTGAAGTATGTACTAAATATCGGCTACATTTGTCTTCAACATGGTCATATATTCTATTCATGGTATGTTCAGACATACATGATTTTTTTCATTACACTATTAGTTTATGACAGGTACATATTTTCTACATTGTGCCAGGATGTAACTTCATCACTTATGAATTCTTTAGCATTATTAAAACAATATAAAAAAACAGATGAGATCCCACCATAGTGGGGAAGAATCAGCAAGAGCTGACTAGAGTATGAGGACAGAACTGAGCTCACAAACCTTATACTTCGTGTTTTACGTGATTCACAAGGTAGTCAAACGTGATTATATTCCCTTTTATAGGTGAAAAGCTGAGGTTGCCTTTTGAAATAGGGCAATAATTGGCTTCCTGACAAATGTCCTTCCTGAGGTTTTCCCATTGTACCATGACCCTGACGTAAACAGAGACCCATATGTTGTTAACAAGATGGGGTCTGGCTCACTGTCTGAAGCCATATTGACTGCGGGGGTAAATATGCTCATTTTCTTCACCTGTAGAATCAGGATCAAAATACTTGAAAGGCAAAGGATGCTATGAAGACCTGTTCATGTCTTCATCCCAGTTACAACATGTAAAATACTGTCATAAATGCAGAGGGTTAATTATGATTCTTATGACGAAAATTGGTTTGCCAAGAACCAGCATTGGAGCTGGTAGTTGTTCACTTTCACCTATGGCTGTGAAAAATAGCTTGGAAAGAGCAGGAAAACTCCCTGAGAGTTGGTTGAGGTTTGTCTTTTAACCTGTGCATTCAAAAGGTCAGCTAAAAAATGAAACTTTTTTTCATGGATGTGCTGCAATGACCTGCTAATGATAATCAGGTGATTGGGGTTTTTAAAATCTGAATCAAAATGTCGCCATGAGCTTTGGGTAGGCATCCTCTAGACTGCTTGGCAGCAGCAAAAGAAAGGACCTGTCTCTGGTCCCATCCCCTGCTGCTCCCAGTTGGGCTCCCTGCTTGGACCCTGGATGTGGCCCATCTCCTCACCATGCCTGGGGCTGGCCAGGGGTCCTGTTACAAGCCCCAGCTCTGCCTCCATGCTCTTTCCTCAGGGAATGGTCCCCATGGGTGAGGCCATGACCCGTACCAGGTCACTCCCATTCCTGGCTTGGCTGCTCTGCACTAACAGCTGCTGCTGCCTGACAGACATGAGAAAAAATGAGTAGCACAATGGCAGTTTATTGGCTCCACCGGTCACCAGTATGGTAGGTGTATTGTCTGCCTTGGTCTCCATCCCTGGCAGAGTAGATAATCCTTCAAGGAAAGTCATCTTCTCTTGGGTGTGCTGGGATCCTCCCAAAGAGTGGAGTGGATTAGAAGGGTGGATACTCAGAAACCCTAAAAATCAGGCCCTGGTTTTGGTGGCTACATGTGGATGATGCACTTGTAATACAACCTTTCTGGTCACTTTGAAAAAGGGCTGATCTGCCTTATTCAGCACCCAGATGGATTATTAGTTTTGATGTAATGTAGAAACACCCTGCTGGGAAAGTCCAGCCAAAAATAAAGTCATGCATGTGTGGCCTTCCTTTTGATTCCCAGCCTTCATTGTTGGGCTGACCTAATCATGCCCACTGGCTTCTTAAATTATCTTTGTGGATCTAAAAGACGCTGTACTTGTTTTGAGAGCATTTTTAATTGAGCTAAATTCTGATTACCTGATGTAAAATTCTCTCTGGTAGAAAGAGTGTATATATTCATTGGTATGTACATATCTGAAAGTATGCAAAATGAACCCACGAATTTGTCAACTACAAGAAGAATCATGTTGCTTATACTGTTGATTACATATAATTAGGATTTAAAAGATATGCAGATGGAAGGCAAACGAGCTAGGAACTCAGCTTGGATTGAAATTACTCACTGCTCTCAGTTGTTTTCATGACAAGCATCAATTGTCAAGAACTGCTTTATTTTGTTATTTAAATACTCACTCAGACCTGAGAATTATTTTAATTAGATTAGATTATGGCAACACATCTCCCTCAATGTGGTCTTGTCCATGCAGAACTAATTAGTGCATCATTTCACCACAGTGAGTGAGACTAAGAGAAGGGTGTGGATGTGTGAAGAGAGGGGGAAAAGGGAAAGCAGATGTGGTTCAGAGATTTTTTCCATCTGATTTTCTAAATAATTTCCCACCACTCTAATTCTACTCCCGCTGGCGTCAATTGGAGCTCTGCCATAGACTGCAGTGGGAGTAGGGCTAGGCCAGTGCATAACCCTTTTAAAACCACATCCTCATTTGTTACAGAAATGAAAACTCGGTGAATCATTTTTGCTCACTGTGATAATTTTTGAAATTGAAAAGTGTCAGAGATGGGGGGACAGCATCGATTTTGAAGTGGTCAACAGAAATCCCGGCATAGGTATCTTTTGGGATTGCTCCTTCAGATCCTGGGGTTTGTTTCTCCGTGCAAAGAATTGTGGGGCTCATGCCACATCACCAGGGCCTTCTCTCAGGGAGCTGAGACACCACAGGTCCTGCATTCTGTGACATGGGGAGGCTAGAAGACCTCAGAGAACCAGAAGAAAGTGGGAGTATGTGCTGGTGATTGGCTAGATAGAGCCTGTAACTCATCCTTTGTGCCAGAACCGTCTACTGAGCCATGCCAGGCCATCCTCGGGAACAGGAGAGTTTTCTTTCCTTTTTTTCTTTTTTTTTTTTTCTTCTTCTTTTCATTCCTTTTGCTTTGGTTTTGTTCTGTGTGAGGGGAATGTGGCACTGCAGGAGGAGGAAGGAGGATAAGTCAAGCAGGTAAGAAAGCCAGGTAGCCCTCCTTGCTTTCTTTGATGCAGAGGTATTTGGCCAGGGAGAACAGGGCTTTTCAGAACCCTCCTTAATGAACTTTTGTACCCAAAGGCTATATGACTTCCTTCCCAAGTCTACGGTGTTGAACAATAAGTGCCACTGTGGCTTCTGTGATAGTGCGGCTCCCCAAGGACATACTCAGGGCAGACCTTGTATTAAGGCTTGACTCAGAAATGCATTTTCCTTTGGCTTGTTAGGTACAAGTGCAGGCAAATGTGAAGATCAAATTACTAACTTTCCTGACTGCTCCTTGGTTAAAGAGGTGGTTTTGTATGTGTATATATATTTACTGTAAACATATACGTATATTTCTTGTTGCCACTGGCAAATCTTTTTGGATTGTTACCCTGAATTTCTGCATTTTATGTAACACTATTTTCATTTATGAAAGTTCTGACTGTTTTGAGGGTTTAACTGTGCTATAATTTGCTCAGTGAGATACCGTTTCTTGCACTGATAAGGACTTTTATTTGCGAGTAATTCCTAAGGAGAATTTCTTTAAATAAATTAATGAATAGAAAAGAGTTACATTCACAGGAAAGAGAGAAAATGCCTTATATCACAAATACGATAGAGAAATTCCATAATTAAGGGAAAAAAATCAACCTCAAACCATGTTGTCTGTGAGCAAAATACCTAAACAGAAGGCTTACTAGCACATGTTTTTGAAAACCTCAAGCATACTGTATAGAAGGCAGGCATAATCCATCCTGAAAAAAACCCCAACTTTAAAGTTTCACCCAAGGCCCACTGAAATCAGTGAAATTATTATCTTGGGCTTTAGCCCAGGCTCTCACTATGGCAGCAGACACTTTTGAACAAATATAAAGGGTATCCTGTAGTGGAGGTGTTAGTCTGGGACTCACGGTTTTGCACTGTCAGCCCTGATCCCCGCTCTCAAGGAAATCATCTAGCCCCACCACAACCTAGTTCTCTTAACTGTAGCACTGTGCCACTAAAAGCATAATTTCTTAACATTAGCTAATAATCACTCTGAGATCCTCAAGCAGAAGATGCTGTAGAAGTACAGAGTATAATTTATCTCAAGGCATTAAAGAATTTATAGAGTAAAAAGGTGGAAGGATTTGAAGTATTTTGTTCAAAACTGAGTTTTCCCACAGTTGCTTCCGTGGAAACAGGACTTCAGAAGTACTAGAAGAAATATTAAACTCAATGCCCTGTGGACCTCTCACAGTGTTGGTTATTGAAAAGAAGAACCAGAGAAGCCAGAGCATTGCCCAAAGATAGATCTGCACAGAGACTTGAAAACTAATTGATTACAATAGTTCATCCTCTTTATTGGGGTGCTTCTTATGACAAGAATATGTGGTAATTATAGGACACTATTTGAGTTAGGCAATGTTGTGTTTGCTCCTGCAGCTCTTTTATCTGAACATCCTGTTTTTGAAGAAGAAAACTCACTTTAAGTGATTGATTTATGATTGCTCTGTCCATTTTGACGTACATGGGAACTTGACATATGGAAAGACATTTCAGCCTGAAAATTTCCTCCAGCATGTCTAGGTGATATGCTAATTTGCATGTCAAGTTAATACATGATGTCTCAATAATAAATGGCCTCGGGAGTTTGAAAGACAGTGTGTAATTCTACTAGATCCTAGCTTTGGAGCCCATATGGTAATTGGTGGGTTCTTTCTCTCACATTTTAAAGACATGGATGAAGCTTCTGTGAAGCAGAATCAAGTCTGGAGAAGTTTCATAACAATATTCTTGAAATAACATCACAATATGTTATGAAACAGACAATGTTTGCTGATATCTACTACTGCTTTCTGTAGTGAATCACAGATATCAGACAGAAATTACCTTGCATGTTGTCAGGTCCTTTTCCACCCTGGCATGTCTCCTGTTGTCGGGTCTTAACGATGTTTCTCTAGGTCCAGTCTAGTGCCTGGATAAAGACATTGGAGTCCCTAATGCTGAAAGTTAGAATATCACTGTGAATATATATAAAAATAAGTTTTTCACGGTGTTACTTTGCACTCCTTCATTAAATATGAACATCTTAAATCTTCTCCACGGGTACATATAAGACTTCTTAGGAGGTTTGTTTCTGCCCTGCTGTAATTTCTACCTCAAATGATGGCACTTGCTTTGTGGATATGCACGCACTGGAAATTACAGTAGAAACTACAGGACTGACTAGTACAGATTTTTTTTCTCTCCCATAGAGTTGTAAGTCCCTGGACCTGGCCATATGATGCTTCTGGAAAGGCACTGGACAGGAAGGGTAAGATTTCGGCTCTGGCAGCTAGAGAGGGCAGTCCCCCCTGTTTCACTGACAGTCATGGTCTGTCAAGAGTGTAATGGAGATGTGGCACAGAAGCAAATTAGGCCATCACAATCTGTTTTGTATCGATCCACTTTCAAGCCCTGACAACAAGAGCATGCCAGAGATGGGCAGGGCTGCGTTCATGATGTTCTCAGCTTTGGGAGCTCTCTGATGCTGCTGTGTTTATAGATAATCTGCAAACAAGATCTGCAGTGTTTCGATGGGGTGTTTTATTCCCTGTTCATGTCATACTCTGGAGGTGTCCCAAATCCGTGAGACATGATGGTAGATGTGGAAAACCACTGTTTCTCCCCCCTTTCTGTGTGGTTACCTTTGTATTTCTGGGAGCACAGCAGAAAGCCTCATACAGATGCTCAGATACTTAAGTCATTAAAAAAGTATTTTGAATACATCCTCAACTTCTTCCCTTTTTTTCTAGGCGAGGAACAACAGATTTAAGAGGAGTCATAAAAATACTTTTTTTTAAAAAAGAGTACAAATGGAAAAAAATGAAAGGTAAAAGCTATTGGAAGAAAGAAGTAACAGTGCATAATCACACTCTGTCCTTCCCATGGGGCTGTTTAATTAATTACCGTTTACTCTTACCAGTTCATTTCTACTCAAAGATTTTCTTTTGTTAGCTCTAGGCGGGATACGCACCTGAGCGGAAATTTGTGTGAAAGAGACTAAACCTGTAAACATTACTTCCATCCTAACTGGGAGCACATGCATTATTATAAAACAACTTTAATTATACGCAACTTAAAAAAGATACCATCACTCCAACAGCAACTGCTGTGTACCGAACAAGATGAAACTCAATCCCTTGCAACCAAAACAAACAGGCCATCACAAGGCACTAAGGTTTTGAAACGCGGTGCTTTTACTTAGGAAGGAACCGCCAGAAAATCTGATACCAAAAAAGCATTTTCTGGGTCACTTACCAAACCCAAAGCTTTTTAAAGGGTCTGGGGACTAATAAATCCCTAGCTTATTATAAGAATAATATTAATCTATTCAAAAGCTGCAGGTGTTTCATGCTTTTCCCTCAGCTCACAAGGCAGAGAGTCTTATCTCAAAGCTTTAATAACTAAAATCCTGGAACCACAAGGAAGTTTGGGGTCAGTTGCTGCTATTTATTACCCCTTTTGTGAAAGTACTGACTTGCCCTAGTGACAGACCAGGTCCCATGCAGCTCCAAGTGTTGTGTGGGCAGGAGGAGGAGGCTCTCTCCACCCCATGGGTTTACAATGTAAGATGCAACAGGAGGCAATGGACAAGATCATCAAAACTGGGAGACAAAAGGAGGAATAAGACGAACGAGCCATGGTGTGATCATGTGGGTAACCAATTAGGCGGGTGAGTGTACAGTAAATGCATGCATGCACTACAAATGCAATGAGCATGGATCAAAATCAGGAGTCAGTATCTGTACCTGGAAATGAGTGGAAAGAACCGCAGCACGGCTTCAGTTTGCCCCGGATAACTTGTTTCAGCAAAGATGCCACCAGTGTGTGTTTGCGCTTCTGAGCGTGATGACTTCCACAAAGAGGTGAAGTGAGCAGGAAGCCAGCTGGATCCATACTCTGTCGTCTTTCTTACAGCCCTAATGCTGCTAATGCTGTATGCCCGTAGGGGCAGAGTCCCCGTGAGGTGCCTAGGGTTGCTGTTGGTGTGAATGGGGGCAAATCCTGATTCTGCTCATTTACTGGAGGTCAAAATTTGGCCTTGAAGTTGAGACTAGACATTAGGATAAGGGAATCCCAAGGCACAGTTTTCAGTGGCTTTCGTAGTGTTACACCCAACTTGCCTTTAGTCCTTAAAGCTTGCTAGTCTGCTGAAAAAACTCCACCATCTGCATTGCAACACATTTTTGATTTAGGTAACTGAATGTCAAGATTTAAAAAGCACCAGGGAAATATGTGATGCCTGCAAGCTTTAGGAAGATTTGGGTTTTTTGCACTGCCCTGTTCAGTTGGCTATGTGCCTGGCAGGGAACTGCGAGTTGAGAACTGGCATTGGGAATAGTTTGCGGTAACAGAGGATGATAAATACATGCTGAATAGTGGCAAGTAAGCCAGTTTCGTTCCTAAAATGAAAGCCTTTGAGGCAGATTGGAAGGGAACTTGTCAACCCTGTGTGGTGCCTTGAATAATGGGTCCAAATCTAATATTTTTTCTACAAAAAAATTGAGTGTCCTGTGAGACTAAAATATGATAATGACTAAAATATGATGATGTTGGCATGTGGTTGTTGTGTTAATGCTCAAAGCAAGATGCGCAGATTTTTTTACCTTGAAAATTACAAGTCTGGGTGGCAGGATTTGTCCAGGAGCAGCGAGGGCCAGGACTTGTCAGCCAGGGCTTGTCCCACTGCCCCAGCAGCCGCAGGGCAGCCAGCGGTCCTGAGCATCAGCATATTTGGGATGGTGATGGGGCAGGGCTGAGGTGCAGGTGGGGAGTCAGTCTGTTGGTCAGGGTGAGCGAGGTACACGGCCAGACATAAGCATATTTGCAGCATAGCTCAGGAAGCACCAAGGGCGAAGTGAGCTAAAATCGACTGTAAAGCAAGTGGAGAAAAGCCCTGACAAGCCTCCTCACATCTCTTCCCTTACACAGCTTTTCTCCGAGCAGCTTCACCAGAGGTCCCAGAGTTGACTGTCCCAGGGCCAGGCAGGAGCACAGGAGGGCAGAAGAGTGTGCTCAGGGCTGTGATGAGATTTTTAGGAAGAGAATGAGCACATATTAGTTCTGCTGAAAAAAAAAATCAGCGTGAACAACATCCCTCATTTTAAAACCTCATTTTAACCTCCAAACCCAATCATTTATGCCTATGTTTATTTACTGTCACATTATGTTTTATGGGCCAGGTCTATTTTAAAAGCAGCTCCTGCAAAACGTTGTACCAGGAATTAATTTAGCTCTTGATGTCTATCTCACTTAATTTCCTTCATTTTTTGCTTGAACAATTAGATAAATTTGCTGCCGCAAAATTGGTGCCTCTCAGGGTGCTGCAACTTCCATTGATTGGTGGGCATATAGTCCCTGATATGGTCAATACTCCTGAGGTTGAACTCTTCCTCCCTCTCACGTGAGCTTGCAACAAGCCCTTATGTGAGCTAAGCAGCGCAGATTTGGTCTTTCTGGTGCCCAGGGATGGCAGGCTGCAGCACAAGACTAGCTCTTCTTGGAAGAAGGCAGGCTGCTGGGAAATTCGACCTCGCTGGACTGGGAAGAGGCCATGGCAGAGCAGTGTGATGGAGTGTGGAAATCCCATTGGGTAGGGCATGCACACCTGCAGGCTCCTTGAACCTGTCCTTTGCCTCTTTTTCTTCTCTTTCCCTGCCTCTTCTTTGGCTTGGTTCTAGAAAGTAAACCACCTCCCATTTTTTATTAGAGGAAGGTGGTGGTTGTGCACACTTTGTAATGGCTGTACAGCCCAGGAGAAGAGAAGCAATCAGCCGAGGGAGGGGTGTGATGCTGTGAGACATGTTCATTCTCTGAAGCAGTTCCACCACAGATTAATTTTCCTTTTGTATCAAATAACCTGCATTTCGATTTCATGCTTTTGTGTGCAAATGCAAGTACGTGCATGTTGTGGGACACACAGGGTCACATTAATCACTGGATCCAATCCATTTCGCAGTGGCGTTATCCTAAGAATGAGCTTCGCACTCAGTATGTAGCAGGAAACTAGCTATATGTCTGCGTTTCAACAGCTGGAACAAGCAAGCCCACATATCGATCCCTCTAGATTGCACTGATTTTAGTCTCTATGCTGAGAGACTGTATACTTAATTGTGGGTCTATTGATTTGGTGACAACTCTTCAGATTACTTGTCCGAATATAAATGAAGCCATTCTAAGATACGTTTGCTTTTTTTCTTTTTCTTTGATCCAATTTTTATCTCTGTAACAGCCACGTCTGCTGATCACACTCCAGTTGCAGTCACTTTAATGGGCTGATGGGAAAGGAACCCTAAATGTACTATTTATCAAGTTGAAATTTTCCCTTTAATAAGTTTTTCCCATTACACTGCAAATCTTACACAGCTCACTGGATTTACCCTTCTTCAATTAGCAATCAAACCTCTCCATATGCATGAGTGTTGCAAATCAATACCCACTGAGCCAATTGCCCTTTATAGTGACAAAAATAAAATAACTGTGGCAGGGGAAGAAGTAGCTGTAGGAGTTCATTTTAAAAGCTTCATATGCAAGTGGAAGAGGCACATGATTGAAGACTAACTAGCAGCCTGTCTGTTAGTAAAACTCAGGTAAGCCCACTCTGATGGGTTTTTGTGCTGGACCAGCCCACTGCATGCAGCAGAAGGGCACATGGGAGCACACTGAAGGGGGCTGGCACCATCTGCGCAAATAAGATTTATTGCAGCCCTCAATTCTTCCTGTGACCCTGCTGCAACTGTCGCTACACCTCTTCTATGGACAAAACTCAGCAAGGCCTTCCTTTCCAAAACATGGCTCTTTTCAAGCTCAGGTGTGCTGAACAAATGCCTGAGTCAAGATTTCATGAGAAAGATGCTTTCATTTTCAAAACCACATATTTATTTCAGGGTCTCATTTTCCAGATGATAGACATAAAACTGCCAGTGTTTTTGTCTCCAAGTTCTTTAGAGTCAAGATCTGTATTCCCCAGTCCCATTTGTTTAACTAGGAAGTACCTTACCTCTTCCAGACCACTCATCAGAGACCAGCAATCCATTTCTCTGAAAGGTTTGAATCTTGCCCTGATTAGTGCCTTGGGCTTGCTTACATTAAATATTTCAATGTGTTTGATTAGCTGCCTCTGTTATGAGTGATGGCAAAGCAAAGTGATCACCTACCTGCCTTTCAGAGCGAGGTTATGATGGATAACCCCTGGAATTAATGAAACCACTATGCCTGATCACAGCTGGTCAAGCAGGCTGGTATATTCAACTCTCCTTTTGCTTTTATCACGCAGAATGAAATAAATCATATAAGGTTTCCAAATTTCTTGGCTGGGTCTGTTGAATATTTAACTCTGGCCAGTGAACTCCCTAACTTTCTCTGGATTCAGAGCTATTAAAAAGAAGTAAACACAAGGGTGTTCAAAGGCTTTCTCTTCCCTCTGTGGCTCTTCCCATGTTGTTCTTAACGGGAGATGAAAAGGAGAGGGCAAAGATTGCTCTGTCCCAACATGCAATCCAGCTAATGAAATAATTATCTTACAATGTGGCTTAGTATGGAGTAATTGTAAAAGAAAGCTGCTTGGCAGCGTGTCATCTTGGGGCGAGCTGCTTCCATGATGTTTCCACTCCTTCACCCAGGGAAAAGCTCGGCAGGAGGGATGGGATTATGAAATGCTGCATGTTTTGGAAGTCCCGTCACTGGGCTTTGCACAGGGTGGTGCTAGTGTGTGCTTTTCAAGCCTCTAGTTTCTTTCACAAATTTGCCAAGACTTGAGGAATAGCCAGTGCTCCATCTTCTTCAGCAGGTAAAGATCCATTAAAATGCTTAGCCTGCCTCACACAAAAGATCTCCAAATCCAGTATGTTTTTTGGCAGTCTCTGAATGGATGCCTATGACAGAGATTAAGCTATTTCCTTGTAAACTTTAAAAATGAATTGTTCCAGAGCAAGCAGAGAATTGTTGCCAAGGCTGCGCAGGGAAGCCTAGCACATCATATATGTCCTCTTGGGACTGACAGCTTGAGAACCAACAGTCTCCAGGCACAATAGCACCGAATTGGAAAGAACAGATGAGGAGGCAGCCCAAATGTCACCTGAGTATTCATCAGACCCATGTGCTTGTCCCCTCCTTGGTGTAATTAATGGTCACCTCTGGGTGAGATTTCCTGAGTTTGAGGTAACAGGAGAGAATTGGAGGAGAGCGTCCTGGTCTTACCACAAGCTTCGTGAAGGCACATGAAGGGTCAACAGAGCAGGAACGAGTGTGCTATTAGATTATGAATTCTGAAAGGCTTATAAATTGCAGCACCACAAGCCAGGCAAAGTGTTTATTAGACATGCAAATCCCTTGGACAGTGCTATAAAACCATAGGATACTTGGCAAATGCTGTAACTCTCGTCCCTAAGAAGCTTGCAGCTGCAAGTTGTGAGAAAAATGTTTTGCAACTCCAGGGAAAGAATTGTGCCTCAGAAGTGGAAGACTATAATAGCAGAGGGAAGAAATATTAACGTAGCCTGATCTATCAGGAACTCAGGCTCCGAGATTTACCCATGTATTTGAAAAACAGGAGTGGCGTTGAAGCAAAAACTGACAGGTCTGCAGAAAACTTGGCCCTGATCAGTCTGTCTGTTCAGCTCTGCCTCAATGCATGGCTTTGTAAGATGCGAACAAAAACCTAAAAATCAGGATGGTAAGTTGCATGGTGGAGATACATCGTCCAGGGCTTGTCTGCACAGAAACTATTCCAGCTTAATTGTTCAGACAGTTTTTTCCAGCACAACTCCAGATATGATCACTCTTAACCCAGTGCCGTTAAGCAGATGAAAGTGCCATAGTTATCAAAATGGACTCAAATCATTTTTCATGCTGGACTTGTCTGATTTTCATGAGGCTTGTCTGCTTGCCTGCTTGTCCTGTCTATCCAAAGATTTGTCAGACCTCTGTGCCACAATAACATTTGAGTTGACTGTCCAGTTCCAAAGGAAGTCTCCAAGATACCTCATTCCTACAGATTTTATGAAAAATAGAGGCTTGGTGAAACAGTGCCCCAGCAAAGACTTGGTTTGTCCCCACAGGGCTTTGTCAAGAGCGTCGGTCTCGTATCCCCCCCCCCCCAGGTCTTTGTGGAGGAGGCTTTGTCAGGGGTACCCTGTTTGCAGCTGCAGTGGGACCAGAGTGCTGCTCCTTGCCCAGTCCCAGCCCTTGGCCAGCCCCACCGTGCTGCGCCCGTGGCTGGAGCCCTGAGCACTGGGGGACAGCTGGGGGGGACATGGCTGAGGGGCTGCTCAGGTGCCTGCTGAAGGCTACCGGGTGTGGGTCATTGACAACCCAACCAACAGCTTATTTTCAGCACAAGCAGTTCTAGTGATGTCACCATCACGAAGTACTGTCTATCCAAAGACCTCCGTTAAAAAAAAAAAAAAAAAGTTATGTATCCCTAATACCCAAAAATCCAGCTTGTAAGATTTAATTGACCTGCATGGGGTGGGGGAAAAGGGAGCAGGTCTTTGACCTCCAGCCCCGTGACACAAGGCAGAACCAGGCTGCTTTGTGCTGTGAAGAAATCATCAGACTGGTGGGTGCAGTTCCCTGTTAGGAGAGTGCATCTCTCTGCAGCACTTGATATGGTTTACTCTGAAACCAAAATAGAGCATTAGATGGGTCATCAATCTTACTCAGTGTGACTTTTCCTGTCCCTCAGCTCTCTGTATACCTGCTCAGCAGTTTTCAAATCTTCTGGAGATAACTGCAGGGAGCAGTGTACTAAGCTTAGTGGAGAAATAATTTGATATATTATGAAGAATCCCACACTTTTGCGAGGCACGCTGGTTGGAAAAAGAGGCATCTGCTGTACTTCTTTCCCCAGTGTGAAAATTTTAGAGGGCATGTATTATGTATCAGAGCTTGAAAGTGTACTTTTTAAAAGAATGAACCTATTTTTTAACACCCCTCTCTCTCTCTCTTTTTTTTTTTTTTTTTTTTTTTTTAAGTTGCAAAAGCTTTTTTTAAAAAGGCCTGGAGCCATTCTGAGATGTTGATTGGTACAAATAAAAACGTCACAGTTTCCCTCTGCACGTATGTTTTTCTACAAAGAAAAAAGATCCATCACTAATGAGTACTGAAAGATGAACCTGAAATGAATCAGCACATCTCTACTGAAGATCCAGATGGGCCGGAAGATCTGTTTAACGTACCCAGCAATGAAAGTGCCCATTGTCTCTACACTCCAATATTGACATAATATTATTTCCTTTACTCTTTCAGGTCCTGGAAATGACGACATGAAAGTCAATATTTAACACTGAGTTTCTATAGGAGTTCCCTGTCTTGACCAGGCTCCACTGCCTTCTCTTTCTCTGGACTTGATAAGGGCTGCTCAGATGCTGTTGACCTTATTGGACAGCCCCCAAGGAAATGCTAGCTCCCATGTCAGTGTGATTATCCCTTCAGTCACTGTTCAGCACAGTAAAAGAGCTATACCACTTATTTAGACTTCTAAATATGAACTTAGTTTTACACGCTCATTAATTTCACCCATGCTGTCACCATATCCTTCCAGTCCAACCAGCACACCAGCTGATGGTCTGGCTCATGAGCGAACCAAGGGAGCTGAGCTGGCCGGTGGGTTCAGAGCCGCGGGCACAGCCTCGGGGCTGCATCTGCTGACAGTGGCCAGGACATTTAGTAGGACTGCTGGATTTTTATAACAAGGGCATGTAAAAGCCCTGGATCGTTGTTCAGGCAGGGAAGCATGGTGTTCAGGATCAGAGCTGCAGGAAAACAAATGAGGCAACTGAGCTAGAGATCTGCCCTGTGCAATTCCTCTGGCAGTAAGGGATCGGCGCAAGGCATCTCATCGTGAAGAGAAGCTCATGCTTGATTTTTCTTCTCTTTCCAAATGGATGCTGAGAAATTTATGCTGTGGTCAACCATAATCCCATACCCTGGCCAAAACTGGGACCTCAGTCATTGCTAATGCCAAAGAGCTGTACAAGATGGGGACTTGCAGCCTAGCAATGACGTTGTGAACACATAGTTCAATGATTACATGGGTTCAATATCAGTTAAAGTACTAAGATCTGATGGCAAATCCAGTCCTTTTAAAAAAAAAAAAAGACCCTTCAGAGAAAAGCTGGAGTAAGAAATTGTGCTTTGAATTTAACTAAAACACTAAATAAACAGAAAAATCCTAACCCTAACAAAATTGAACCACCAGGCATATAAGGGAGTGAATTGTGACTATCCAGTGCTGAAAAGAATAATTACAGAAAATAATTTGTGATCAAATGGACTATTCAATTTTTTTAAAATATTAGACCGATTTGTAAAATTGAATACTTCTCATTTCAGTTTGTTCTTAGTATTCACAAAAAGGAGCAAAAGCTACATTGATCATTTGTGTGATCGTACTTTTGGCTAATTACCTATTGTTCCTGGTGTAGTAGGACTTTGAAACCCCAGACATGAATCAGTATCCATTTTACGAGCGACTGTTTCAGTAAGGCGAATCAGTCCTTGCCCAGAGTGCTTTTGGAAGTCTAAGCTTCTGAGAGCTGACATTACACAGGGACTGGACAGAGAGCTGGTGTTGTAGGACTGGAACCAGGAGTTAAGATAAGGAAACAATAAAAGAACAATTTCTATTGAAAGCAGGGCTCTAGAAACAGGCATAACTGGAGGAGCTACGGTGAGTTACATGTTAACCCACATGCACATATTAACCCACAGACTGGCTGTCACAAGTCCTGAGGATGTTGAAAATTCAAGGAAACATCTGAGATTGGGCTTATGTGACCAACTCGAACCAAAAGGTAATGCAAGAAGTTGTCCCCTGAAGAGGTTAATCCTGTGGGAGGTGTGTGAGGGTGCGAAGCAGATTTGTGTCTGGCTTATGTTGTCTGCACACGTTCAATTTGCTAATATAGTAAATAGGCCTTTGGTTCTTTCTGTGTGTGCCTGCCTAAACTGAGCTGAGAAGTGACTGATGCTTTCCTGTGGATGCTTGGGATTTGGCACACCTTCCAGATCTGGCACTGCTTCTCCAGACACCTTGCACACCTCTTCTCCAGCCCTTCATTCCTCTGAGTGCACCAGGTAGCTGGTAGAATAATTTTTACTCTCAGAAAGAATTAGCCTGTCTATGCAATGTATGAATCTAAGTTGACAGAAATTTTCTGCTATCTAGTCGGCATGGCTGCCACGTGTGTCCTGAGAAATGAGGTGACCATCTATCCGCTTTTCCTTCTCAGAGGTTGTCAGTGACCTCTGATCAAGAGCCTGAGAAATCTCTACCTAGGACAGGCCATCATAGTAGTACCTGCCATACCACTGCCCCAGGACTAACAGACTCTGCCAACATTACTACTTTTATATTGGTTGAGGAAAGCCCTCTTGGATCCATAGATGGTACCCACACCTCCTTCCTGTCAGAGGCCCAACAGCCAACTTGGAGTCAGATAATTGTTTCGTGTAGCAAACATCAGGAGAAAAAATATGTAGCCTATATTGGTGATCCAATGGGAAATAGCATATACAGTAGACCACATGTGGATGTCAGTGTTTGGATGTTGTGGGAACATGCGTGACATGTTTTGGACATGATGGATCATTGTCCAAGAAAACATTATCAAGCAAGTCTGGTTAATCATGAAAAAAAAATGCATCTCTACACTCAACTAGTGCATAGGTTGTGTGTCAGCCAACCAGCTCTGTTGTTTCAAGGTGTTTAATATAGCAATGGTGACTGAAGTGGCATTCAGCCCTACCACTATTTTCCTTCCCACCTCCCCACCCCCCAAGTCTTACTTGAAGTGGGTGTGAACCCAAGCAGGAAGGAAAAAGAGTAAAAAGGGTAGTAGGAAGGAGTGGGGATGTCTCAAAGCAATCCAAAGACCAAAGATTAGGCAGTTGGGAGACCAAAGGATGACATGATACAAGGATGAAGAGGGAGCTCAAAGAAGAGGCTACAGAAGATAAAAGATGTAGCTGGAAGAAATATAAGGACACACTGAGGACACTCGTTGGAGAGGTCACACAGAGACCCAAATGAGTGACAAAGGGAATCCAAGGGCAACTCACATAAGGCCGGGCTAGAGAGAATGAAAGATCCGGCCTTAGGAGGTGAAGGATGCGAGTACAGTCCACACAGGGATCGAAGAGGATAAAAGGCATGGCTGGGGGGCAGGAGGAAGACGGAGTGGTTGAAGGAGCTCACAAAATGGTGACCAGTCATGAGATAAGAAAGACTGATAACCGAGATTTGTATTTTGCTGTAATCATTACTGAAGGAAAATAACTGATAAGTGGGTATCAACGCCTTCTTTCGTCTACTACACTTTATGTCTTTTACAAATTTTTAGTTGTGGTGGGAAAACATTTGAGTTGGGCAACAATTTTTGTATTGAAACTTTGGACAGTTTAGGTCATTATTTTAATCACATATCTTAGAGTGTATGTTGATGGCTCCCTTAAGTGTATTCATTATTCACTCAATACATTTCCACAGATCAATTATCTGTAGTGAATATTTATACTCCAGTGCCATCAATGCCAAGATGTTATTGTGAACCTCGTTAGTAAGTGATTTGCATAAATCTTCAGCAGAAGAAATCAGACGATTACAGGAACTTTACTTTTCAGTAAAAACCTGCAGTTCTGCCAGCTGTGGAGAAAATTTTTTAAAAAGACCTGTGAAATGTCAGAAACAAAAAGAAATTAGATTCCATATGCATTGCTTGAAATATTTTGAGATTTGGAAGACGTTATTCAATGTTTAAGCCAATATTTAGTATTTTAAAAAATACAGATTTGAAAATCTGCTTTTGCACATATTTACGCAGTACATTTTGCACTTTGTATTCAGCAAATATTAGTAGTCATAAAATTTACGAGCACGAATCTTTATCTGAAAGGTAACCAAGGATGGCAAAAATGATTTGAGCAAAGGTCAGAATAGCGTTCTTGTCTGTTTGATCAAAATTCTTTAAAATGCTTGCTTAAAAGATGTTTGAACTAAAAATGTCATTAATGTCATTCAATTACAGGAAAGGGGACGGCACCTGCTTTTCATTGTTCACTCAGAACTGAGGAACTCATCTTGATATTAAAATATTCACAGTCAGATAGGGAAACTGGGGGACAGGGTGGAGGATGTACCAGAGAGTAGTAGAAGTTCTGTAGAAATGAGATACCTAAAAATAAAACCGAATTTGAATCCTGTGGTTCAGGCTCCACTGACATTTACAAATTCAGTCAAGTGTCGATTTTAAAAAAGGAGCGGATGAGTAAAATAATCCAGAGAAAGGGGAATCCATCAAACAGATCCAGCCCAGCCATGTGAACCTGGCTTTGCTGCTCTCCCGCTCCAGCTGGCTTGCTGTCTGCACGCACAGGCTGACTAATCCGCTGCCTGAGCAGGCTGTGGCTGCGGCTGCTGCTGCGGCTGCTGCTGCTGCTGCTGCTGCTGATGATGATGATGATGATGTTGCTGCTGCTGCTCATGAAGCTGTTTCTTGAAATATTGGCTGACCTAATTACACGGCACGGATCTTTACCTTAAATGTATATGGTGACCGTGTACATGAAATGCCTACTGGATATTTCATAAACCAGTACCTAAATCTGACGTAATCTCATTTCGCATCTCACCCCATCTTCCTTCACAGAGTACAATTAAAGTAGAAGTGTATTTATGCAACAAACATTACAGCACAGATTTAGAAAGCAGACAGTGCTAAACCGATTGCTTTTCACTAGTAGTCACTGAGGAAGGGGGTGGAACAGTCAGTCACAGTGTCATTATCCAGATTTAATAACTTCTCCAACACAGGGCAGAAAGTCGCTAGACAGATAAAACTGTCTGTGCAGTAATACTACAGAGCAGATACATGTTTTGACTGCTGTGTTCGTTATGATTCTATGATTCTATGTGGCCTGATAGGTTTTAGATCAGAATAATTAATTATTGTGAAGGTGTCAGACATTGCATGGATTCTCATGATCTGGAGCCTATTTAGCATCTTCTCTATTACAATGAAAAAGCAACATATTTTACAGATGAAATCACTGGAGACAAACTAATTACCCACCACCCATAGATTAACAGGTTGCGTGGTGAAATTATGATCAGTACCAGAAACAGATTTGCAAATGGGGCCTACCTACTCTTTCTGTACAGAAAGTTGGTTTCCAGGCTATAGAGAGGTGCTGCATGCTGCTGTTATGGACAGTTTCTGCAGCTCTTGTTCTCCACTCTCTTTATTGCAGGCACCTTGGATGTTCCCACGAGAGCTGTGGTCACAGCTTCACCGCTTCAAATGCATTGCGGACATGGTTAAATCAAGGCTTAGACTTTCCCCTACATATTTCTCATCCTGGGGCTTGTGTTGGAACAGTTGCAGCGGAATTGGTTTTAAATGCTGCTGAAAAAGTAGTGAACTTTCTTTAAAACCTCAACATCTTTATTTAGAGCACTTGAATTTAAAGACACTTAAACAGGTCGCATCAGTATTTTAACAATGAAAGTTCAGATTTCAATTTTAAAATGGTATTTTTCAACTAAACTTGAGCAAGTGTTATTAAGAGATAGAAGAAAAGAAATGAAATATTATGAAGTGGTTCAATAGTCTGAAAATGAACTAAGTTTAATGAAAGAGAATTTCATGGATTGACCCAAACACTTTTTTCTTCTTTTGAAAATCCTCTCAAAGCTTTATATTGCATTACTGTCAGACATTCCTCCCACAGAGTTGGGGTTTTTTTGTTCAGCTCTCAATTAAAAGACCAAAGACTTTATTTATCCAGGAGAGTCTACTTCTGACGTTCCCTAGGCTTTCCACCCTCCCTGACCTTATGTACTTTGTTAAATCTGAAAAGAGCACAAGCTCACAGTGGTAAAGTGATACAGCTGGAGGCTATAGTTAGTTATTGGTGTGACAGACATTGTGATGGGCAACCAATATATGTGGGGATCTATGCGCAGAAGGAACGCAAGCGAAGTCTCTTGAGTATCATGTACTCCTGGGTTTTGTCCTATATGACAGGCGACAAGACCAGTGCAGGGCCACCTTACACCCCCAAAATGTGGAAGGATGAGAAAGCAGTGAAATTTGCGTATTGTGGAAAAGAACTTGAGGGTAAGGGAGCTTCCATAAGTAAAGAAGAAGCAAACAAAATGCAGGAGCTCCACAGAAACTGTTTTTGGAGGGATGAGTTTGTCTCACAGGTCTAGGTTAGCATGTGCACAGCTGATCCCACCCGACTGCCAAGCCAACGGTGGGTCCCCACGGAAAAGTCATTAGTGCCGGTTATCTGCAGCTCCGGTGCCTGCTGTGTCTGCGCACAAGGTGGGATTAGGTATTTCCTTCTGAGCTTCACAGGTAATTAATTCTCTGCTGGGGCCCTGGGGAGGAATAAATTTTGCACTGCGGTTTGATTGCAGGGAACAGAAAAGGCCTAATTTCAGTTCACTCCCTGTGGTGGGAAACGGGGTCTCTTCCCTCAGATGACTATTGGCTCACACCCGCAAAGCTGCCAAAGGGCGAGAGAAACTGCAGGCTAGGATGTAAATACTAAATGTTGCTGAACCTCTTAACCAAGTACAAAATACACCAAATCAGAAGGGTTGTTCCTAGCTACTGATTTAGCCTGTTTTACAATCTTGTAAGCCAGACGAAGTCCTCATGACCTTCTTACAGATTAAAGTCCTGGGAAAAAGGGGGCAGTTGGAAGGCTCAGATTATATTTTTCCCACAGTTACAATAGATTAATTCACTCCTAGGAGACAGTTCACAGCTATTCCATGGTGAATATGTTTGATATGAAAGAACAGAGTATTTATCTCACGTTTATAACATAAGACTTAAAGGCACTGTTCCAGTGGTTCCAAGTTTGTATCATTCATAAAAATGCTCAATATACTGTGCCTAGCAATAACCTGGACATACGTGAATACATTCAAAAACCTACCCCTCCAAATGTTATGCCAAAGAGAATTCAAATGTGATACTTAGTGGTGAAAAGCATCGGAACTACCTCAACTGGTCTTCAAAGACAGATATATAGTCTTTAAAAAATAAAAAATAAGGAAAATCACAGAATCACAGAATGGTAGGGGTCGGAAGGGACCTCTGGAGATCATCTAGTCCAACTCCCCTGCCAGAGCAGGGTCATCTAGAGCAGGCTGCACAGGAATGAGTCCAGATGGGTTTTGAATGTCTCCAGAGATGGAGACTCCACCGCCTCTCTGGGCAGCCTGTTCCAGTTCTCTGCCACCCTCAAAGTAAAAAAGTTCCTCCTCATGTTTAGGTGGAACTTCCTATGCTCAAGTTTGTGCCCATTCACTCTTGTCCTGTTGCCAGGCACCACTGAAAAGAGCCTGGCCCCATCCTCCTGACACCCACCCTTTAAGTATTTATAAGTGTTGATAAGATCCCCCCTCAGTCGTCTTTTTTCCAGACTGAAGAGACTCATATCCCTCAGCCTTTCATCATAAGAGAGGTGTTCCAGTCCCCTAATCATCTTTGTAGCCCTTTGCTGCACCCTCTCCAGCAGCTCCCTGTCCTTCTTGAACCAGGGAGCCCAGAACTGGACACAGTACTCCAGATGACGCCTCACTAAGGCAGAGTAGAGGGGGAGGATGACCTCCCTCGACCTGCTGGCCACACTCTTCTTGATGCACCCCAGGATGCCATTGGCCTTCTTGGCCACCAGGGCACATTGCTGGCTCATGGTCATCCTGTTGTCCACCAGGACTCCCAGGTCTCTCTCTACAGAGCTGCTCTCCAGCAGCTCAGCCCCCAACCTGTACTGGTACGTGGGGCTATTCCTCCCCAAGTGCAGCACCCTACACTTGCCCTTGTTGAATTTCATAAGGTTTCTCTCCGCTCAACTCTCCAGCCTGTCCAGGTCTCTCTGTATGGCGGCACAGCCTTCTGGTGTGTCAGCTTTGTGTCATCAGCAAACTTGCTGAGGGTGAACTCTGTCCCCTCATCCAGGTCATTGATGAATGTATTGAAGAGGACTGGGCCCAGTACTGACCCCTGGGGAATACCACAAGTCACTGACCTCCACCTAGACTCTGTGCCCCTAATCACAACCCTCTGAGCTCTGTCTTTCAACCAGTTTTCTGGTTTGCTACTGCTAGCATAGATGTTGTTAATGATACAACAACTACATCATTCCTGGGTGGCAGAGTAGTGCATACATTTATGAGGTTTATTCTTACTCATATCAAAGGGGCTGGGTTTTAACTAGTTTTTTCTTCCCCTCTCTGAATGAGCTTCCCAGCTCAGTGAAGCACTTGGGCACATAGCTTAAATCCCTAAGTTGAACTTGATTTCAGTGGAGTTTGGAGACATGCTGAAATGATCTGTTTAAGTCGCGACTCTGGAGAAGTGACTTTATAGGGACCAGAAGAAATACTGAGGTGACACAGCATCAGGACACAATCACTGTCAATAGCCATATAACACTGTGTAGCTGTATTTGTGTCAGGCAACACAATGAAAAGCTAAATGAGTTGTCAAATGTGTATTAGCTTCTCCTACTTTTACATACTGTAGAGGTGTGTTGATGAAGAGCAGTATATTTTGCTGTAACTATAAAGACTGCTAGCTATCGCGCCCTCACTGCCTGCTCAGTGGCTGAGGAGCTGCTGAGCTCCTTACAGCTGACTTCTAGCCTTGCTCCAGGCAATTAATCAAAAATAATTTGGGAAAGTTCAGCAAGCCACTCTGCACCACTTAGAAGTGAACTTGGTTAGAGAAAACCACCACAAATGAAGAGATGTTAGTGAGGATTTTGTGCTTGGGGTTTTCTTGCTTTTTTGTGTGTGTGTTTTCTGCTGAGGACATTTTTTCCCAGTGTGCACTTTTCATCACATTATCCAGAGTATTTAAAATGAACAGGCAATGGACTTCCCACTTTTCCCTCAGGAGGTTATTCCACAGTCTAATAGATCTGACCCTTCCATTTTTTTCCAGCCAACATTCAGCCAACGTTTTCCTTTTGCTACTTCAACCCAGTGCTGCTAGCTATGCCCCACACTGAATCATCTCTTGGCTGTTTTATGCTCTGAAAAGAACTAGCGTTTTATTATCCTCTTTCTTTCTCATTTAGCCATGCTAAACATATTTAACTCCTATCATCACTCTTCATGAGTTGCCTTCAATCCTTTCAGGTGTTTTAATTTCACTTCACTGACTTCTCTCCCGAACCGTGTTCCTTAAGTGATTCCCTGTTCCTAAACTTCCTCTTACCTTAAGTGCTGCTGACATCCATAACAGAGTATATGAGCTGTGGCATAGCCCGTGATCACTACTTAAAGACAACTGGTGTCCTCAGTCCACTGCCTGTTTCTGTATTATTGAGTGTTGTGATAAAGAAGAAAGGCACTGTGATACATAAGGCCTAATGCACAATTGCTTAGACAGGATCCTGAATTGCTACTCCTAGCATAGACTGTTATTAACATCTCCCACATTACAAAGGCATTTTTACCTCTCTTTTCCTTTCCATGCCATGCACTTAAGTCACAAAGAAACCCATTCTTTTCCTTTCCCTTGACATAAACATTTAAATGTCTGAGTTATCTGCCTTTCCTCTCGTAAACTGTTGAGAAAACGCTAGATAGCTTTTCTTTTGTACAACTGCAAGCAGTGCTGCATCTGAAAACTGTTGACACTTTTCTAATAAGAAGAGTTGTGTTGCCCAAGCCTGAAGATCCACCTTAGCAAGTAGCCGGTCTCTGAAGGTGGCCTAAACTGTCCTAATCTCCGCTCTCCTGAAGCGCTGCTCTGTGGATGGCTGCCCACCACGGACTCTGCATTCCTCTGGGTCTGGGAATAATCCCAAAGATTAACAAACTCTTCTGCCTTACTTTATGCTTTGTAATTGCATTTGTCAGGCTTTAGGACAAAAAATGCTTATTTGCATCTTCAGTGCACCTGCAGTCCATTGAAGGGGGCCATATCTGGAGAGAGAGAAGTGCTGATCCCGAGCCAAACTGCCTGCGCTGCCTAAAAACATCCAGGGTAAATCCACTGACAAATTAGCTTGGCATCCAGAGATCTCAGAGGCTTTCGGATTTAGACTGCAGCTGAGCAGAGGTGTTGAAGTCCAACACGTTGGCCATAGACTGTCCCTGTTCCCTCCTGAATTTGGTGCAAAGCTCCACAAACACTTGTGCAGGGATGGTACAGGGAGTGGCGCAGAGTAAGAAATCCCCAGCCAGAGAAAGCCTCTAGAGGGGTGGCAGGTGCCATCTAAGCCTGATTAAACATCCCTGCTGATGAAGTGTAGACACTGAAAAGTGGCAGAAAAGATGGAGTTTCATGAGTCTTCAGTACAGTGCTCTCACTCCTCCTCCTCCTCCTTGTTTGTGTTATGGCAGTGCTTAGGAGATGCTTGACATTTTTCATGGGCAGAAAAAGAGATTGTTTAGCCAGCGATCAAAACCCTGAGTCTGAAGCTGCCGCGGAGCTCTGCAGCCTGGCTGCCACCCAGGCGGAGCCGGAGCTGGCAGCGGTGGCGTACCGGCATGCCCTGCACCTCTGCACGGGCAGGGGAGGCTCGGAAGGCACCTGCCAGGATCAATGAAGCTGATTTAAAGGCAACATAATAGCGGTGGTGTTTTGGTGCAACAGGATCACGAGTGCAAAGGAAGAAGTGAGGCAGCGTTATTTAATGATAATAAATTTTTAATATAAGAGGCTGACATTTAAATGAGCCCAAAATCTAAGCCCTGGACGTGGTCTCTGGAGGTACAGTGAAGAGACAGGAAGGGGGAAGCTTGAGCTGCTGTTAACTATTCTTTTCTCTGTCCAAGCAGGAGATACTACCCATGTCTAGAACTTTGCAGAGACTCAGTGCATTCAAGGCAGTACATTTCTACATTTCTAGTGTCTGTCCAGCGGAGAATTCAGTGTCCTGTGTCCCTCCCAGCCCAGTAAAGTGGTTTCTCTTTCCACCAGGAGTACCACTTTGCAGGGCCTAGCTAGCTTCGTGGCTGTGGGTGCTCTTGTAGCTGGGACCTGTCCCTTTCACCAGGGCTCTGCAGCAGGAATGACTCTGCACCGGCATCATCCTGCTGCAGTTTGCCTCCAGGCTGCCATATCAGACACTCTTCCAACGTCCTAATCATGCTTTTTCTTGAACCTCCTGCAAGCAGGCGCCCCAGAGGGCTGAAATGGTCCAGTGGGTCAATACAATAGCAGGGAAAATACAGGGTCTCACGGGTGTCGGGATGCCCTGAGGTGCGGTACTGCAATTACCAGCTGATCAAACAGCTGTATATCGCTGAGGACGAGAAGTAGGGGAGGCAGCAGGCATCTTGTCACCGGCATCTTGTCACCAGCATCTTGTCACAGCTTCTGTCTGACCCTCCCACGACAGAGCCAGAATTAGTTTGTCTGGGGAGCCATAAGGGTGTGAGGGTCCCTGCCTTTGACTGGACATTCAGCCTGCCCTTTGCGATTTGCCCTGAAACCCTTTTTTTGGCTTTTCCCTTTGTGTAAGCGTCAGAGGGGCAGGCTGAGCCCCCTAGGTGAAAAGGGAGGCAGGAGGAGCAGCCTCCAGGGACGGGGGTCTCCTCCAGGAGAGGGGGTCGGAGGGCGTCTGTCAAAACACGACAGGCTGCGGGGAGTCTCTGGGACAAAGGCGGCGGCGTCAGGGGTCACCCTTCAGTGCTATAAAACGTGATGTGCCGGGAGACGCGGGGGGACATGTCACGCATTGTGTTTGTGTCCTTGCCAGCTGGTGTCCGCTGGAAGGAACAGCTTGTTTAAATTAGCCACGGTCTTCATTGACGGCGCTTGCAATAGCAGGGCACTGCGACAGACCTCCGCCCATCTCAAAACGCTTGGCAGACAGGGCGCGGGGCCGCTTCGGCTGGGGAGGGACATCCCCGGGTGGACAGGATGGGGAGGTGGGGGGTGGACGGGACGGCAGGCAGGGATGGGGTCCCTGGTGCTAACACCGAGGCTCACCCACCCCTCACCGCATGGGTTGGCAACCACTCGCCCTCCGGCCTGCCAGCAATAAGGGAAAGGGTGAACAGGTTTAGGGGAGAGAGGGGACAAAACGCCTGTGAGAGCAGGAAAAACTGTTTGATTGTAAAAGTGATGTGAGGGCAAAGCGATTCTGCTGGAGGAGCGATTGTGCTCTGTCTTCAGAGGGAGGTGTTGAGCGGAAGTGGCTGAGGCGGAGTGGTGTCTTTCGAGCATTTGAACCTAAGATAAAAAGATAGGGTTTCCTCAGTGCCTTCAGTATGCCCTTGTTCAGCACTTCCCTCTATTTACTGTAGGAAATACCTCCAATATCTCAAATAGTGGGGTTATCTGACTGCAAACACTTGTTTAGTCATTTAAGTAACTTGCACCAAGAGAGAAAATAGGAAGTTTAAGTAATGCTGGTCCCTCAGTCCCCAAGGGGCTGGATTAGGTTTGCTGTCAGATTCAGTCCTGTGCACTTTTGCATCACTTACCCCTTTGCTCCTGATCCCAAGCACCACCAGGATTCACTGAAATCCCTGCGCCGCTCCCTTCCTTTCTGTGCTGTCAAGTTTTAATAAGTCAACTACTTTTAGGAGAAACCTAACCAACATTGCTTTCGAGTGGCTTCTGCCTTCAGCCTTGTTGCACAGCCCTTGAAATACTGCCTTTTTGTTACAAACCTCTTTAACTACCAGGGCAAAAAGGCATCGGAAGCGCGGTAGCACCCAAGAGGCTCAAAAAGGCACGTCTTCAGTGAAGTGTTTTAGGAAGCGCAGATGGCTTTAACCTGTAGCTGGCTGCTGAACACACAGACTTGGAGTGTGAAATCCCCGCAAGCCAGAGGCATCAGTCAGCGGAGGGGACACAAGCGGCAACTGTGGCCAGCGCGGCTGTCCCAGGCAAAGAGCTCACCGCGGAGCCCTGGTGCCTGGTGCAGCCACAGCCAAAGACTTTGGTGTTGAGCCCTGGTGACGGATACGCGCGGCGTTGACAGATGCGATTGTGGCAGGAATGTCTCCACTTGTTGTGCCTCAGACTCGGATTGAAAATGCTTCTCTTTTCTCTTCAAACATGGGTCTAAAACAACCAAGCAGATTCTGGGAGATGGCTACCTTTTTCTGAGAAATGGCAGCCCAGCATGATGCTAATTGTGGCGTTAGAGGTATCCTGATGACTCTAATAGCAACATTGTTTGATTCACACTTTTTAATAAGTGAGAAAGGATCCTGCTCAGGGTTATCTGCAGCAAGACAAGTCGTAGTGTCTATTTATTACAAATGCGTACAAAATGTCAATAACACACCATATCCACTAGAAAAAAGAGGAGAATCTCTCTGGTTGAGAGCAAAGTATTTATCAAAAAATTAATGATTGAACAGTGCTGTTAAATTTCTGCCTTTTATTTCATAAACAAAATGCACAGAGCAGTAACAGTTTACAGTTCAGGAAGGACACAGCTATCCCCTGTGTTGACAACCACTTATGCTCTATTTAACACGTGGAATTTAAGTGGTGCAGAAAGTACACTTGGCTGGGAATTGTTGTCTGAAAGCCTTTGCAAAGGAAAATGCATCTACTGCCAAAAATTAGTTTTCAGTCGGAAATTTCTTAGTATTCTGCAGAGTCATAGATTTTCCTCCTGTTCTGTAATTAGACATCAAAGGAAAGACTGTCGTATAAATTAAAAGATACCAATTGATATCCTTTGAAACAAGCAGCACGCTGTACATAAATAATTAGTCATATTTCTGTTTATTTTAATCTCATTAATCTGCTGTTGAAAGCCATTGTTAAGCATGCGCTCTGACATTGGAAAGACTCCTGTTAACTTTCACAGGCTCTGGGATAGGCTCCAGTGCTTAACAGGTTGTATGGATGAAATAACACCCGTCATCTGTCTTACTCGCATTTGTCCACAGCTAGATTGGACAGGTTATGTTTGTTTTGCTTTATATGTGGTGACTGTGTAAAAACGAATGGCCTTTACCGTGCAGGAGGTCAGAGTAAAAACTTCATTATACCTCGCAGATTCGTGGTCTGTGCATTACAGACGAGTGTAGGGTACGCACACGGAGTGGGGGAGCCCAGGAGACCCTCGTCAGGGAAGAGATGCCAGTTAGGGATGGAGGCACACGGCGCGCAATCAGTTCTCTCCTGTTTTCTTCCCCAGCTTTGCAATAGGAAATCCTGAATCAGGGAAGCGAAATGACCGGCTGGGTAACTTATATCGCCTGAGGCACGCTTGCTTGTGTAAGAGAGAGTTTGCACAAAGCGACTGTCACTTCGGCTTGAGGAGCAACAGACTGTTTCAGAAAGGAGAGACAGACACAGCTCTCGGAGTGGCATGTTCAGGGATGAATCCATGTACGTGCTGGCAAAGGCCGTCTCAGTGCCTACCTTGCCGCCTTTCCCAGTCCCTAGGAAGAAATAAACTCGTCAGTGCTAAAGGCAGAGGTGGCAATTCAGGACCTTTATGGCCTAACCGTTGCTATTTCAGGGTTCGTTTACCTTTGTTGGTACAGGAAGATCAACAGCAAAGATGGCTGAGAACAAAAAAAGAAAACCCATAAAAGAAGGGACTGTGCGTAAGTAGCAATCAGGGGTGTGGTAACTGGATGCAGATAAAGTAAAAAATGAGAGGCAATGTGTAAGTCTTAGGTATTGCTATGCAGGCTATTTTCCTTTTAGAAAGATTGTCTAACAAAGATACTGCTTAAAGTATAATAACCTACTTTGCTATGACTGAATACATCCGTTAAAAGAATCCCAGCTGCATTACTGAAACCCTTCAGACACTATTTTTTGCTGTTATTAGGATATTGCATTGAACTGATGTCAATTGTTCACACAGTTCAGCGCTGTGTTTGATGTTTGTAGTAAAAAAAAGAAAACTATAGAATAGTCTGTTCGTTACTGACACTCCTACTCAGAAGATGATAACAGAGGTTTTTTCCTGATACTTTGCCTTTCTTTCACCTTGTCACCTAACCAAGATCAACAGAACAAAGCCAAAATTAAAGGTAGTAAAAGGAAAGCTTCTGTTCTGCTTGATTTTTATCTAGCAAGAGAATCTTAAACTCTCTTGAATAAAGTAAACCAGTACAAATATCAACGTGTTTGCTCAGTCACTCACAATCACAGAAAGCGGCTCCTAAACATCCTTTGATATTTTTTGATGTTTCTTTGTATTACAGCAGCAGTGGGAGACCAGACCCCTATTTTGGTTTAGGCCTGAATTAAAATCAACAAAAAACCAGGGCGAAGTCTACTTCTACTAAAAATGCTTCTAATACAAACCTCATCCAGGAGGCAACAGATGAATGCAGCAGCAAGCTGCAGGGTATTGAAACAGCTTATTTGCAGAAGTCACATCCCCTTTTCAGGTGGCATCCATATTCCTCACAGTCATACTGACTGACCAACAACAGTGTCAACAGTGGATTCTCAAGAGTGTTTGCTCATTTAGTGATTTCTCCATTTACCAGCACTTTAAAAACAAAAGGATTTCAAAATCTCACTCATTGTCCTGTCTCTTTGACACATTCTTCTATTCCAGACAGATTTGCAAAAAAACTAATATGCCGAGTTCCCCATATATGTGCACCCACAGGGCAATGCAAACTGGTAACACCAGAATCAGGTTCTCCTGGAGAGTTTTTGATTGTAAAAATCATTAGCTAATTCTGTGAATGTGTTTTTAAATGAAATATTACTCTAGCCAGTTTCTTACCAATCTCACAGTCAAAATCTTTGAAAGAGGAATGCTGCATGGAATACACAGTAATTGTCAATTATTTCAACGTGCCTTGTTCATCAAAGTCCTGAGATGAAATCTGCCATCACAGGAGTCTCCATTTGTGAGGCTGTTAATTACGTTATTCCTGTGCTGAGGATGGGAACCAGGATTCCACCTCTCAGCATTCATTTGCTGTGATTTACCTGAGTCGGTGCGCAGCTCCTTAACACTCCCCTGCAAGGATATGCATCAACCACTCTTATCGTGCATGTGGTCAACTCTCTGTTTGGGAGCCACAGGAGAGCCCCCTTTCATTTGATTCTTACTTCCCTTCCCAAGTGAGCACCTTCCAAAACGTAGGCTGGAGTACTCCAGTCAGCCTTTGGGCTTTGCTCTGAGATGGTTATTCTGCACTGAGCTATACTGAGCACATGCTCAAATAACCCATATCTCTCTGCAAAACAGGCCACTTTTTGATGCTGCCCTGCCCTTGGCTGTATTTAACCAGTGTCTGCAGTATCAGCCGGACTTTTGCCACAGAGCCTGGATTAGAAGGTTGTGACTTTCGTAGGCATGAAAACTAGGTGAAGTTGCTGTTTTTGAAAAGCCAAGAACTTTCTTGTGCTTTATGGCCTGAGACGCTTGGGTAGGTGTAAAGGGAGATAGCTTTAAACAATGTCTTTGGCCTTGTTTTTTGTAGGAGAACTTCTTTTACACCCTGCTGTCTCTCCATGCCTCTGCAACAACATATGGAACCTCAGGCACCCAATGCTGATTTCTTCCATACAAGACCCAGAAGAAGGCTGCCAAGAGCAAGGGATAAGTTGATTGCAACCTGGCTTCAATCTGTGATGAGAGTATAATGAATCCTTAACAGTAGGGCAAAGCAGACCTTGAAGATGCTGCTGGACCATGGTCACCCGCCCTGCACATTGCACTCAGAGGAGCCCAGAGATGGAAAGTACTGCAGTTGTTCTTCCATTTCTTTGCCTCTTTGTTCATGTCAGGTTCTCAGACAGGCTGGCATTTGTTCCCCTTTGGTGACTTAAGTCCTGCAGACCAAGGATATGCTCTCTTCTGTGATGGGAAACTTATACTGAGCGCGCCTTTAGGTACTGTAATAATAAAGGCAGTTTTACTCCTTCCTATGTAGCAATGCGAATAAGGAGGGGGAAAATGCAGTGGTTGCTTACTGAAGGAGGCCAGGTGATGATTAGCAGTGACACTCACCCCATGAGCCCACGTGAGAGACCGAGGGACTGATGCTTCTCTCCCATCTGGCTGAGCTTTTCTATGTACATATATCTTATGTTATTTTTAGTATGACATGAAAAAAAGAGGTTGAAATACATCAAAAATTATACAGTTACACTTTGAGATTTCAACTGAGCTCATGCCTTCAATTGCCTATTCAACCAGAGCCTGAGTCTACCAGCTGCTTTCCAACCTGTAGTTCAGGTTCCCATTTGGTGCCAGGGCGGCCCTGCAAGAGCCGAGACTTGTTGTAAATGATGGTCTTTATATTTCGTTCTGCATTCGCACAAAAAGAAGTCAAAAGACACAGCACAGAAGCACAAAAATCGAGACAGTCTTTTGTACTTTCAGAGGGAGTGGAAGGTGAAACGCTTTACAACAAGAGGTGACTCACTGGGATTTTCAGAACTGGTCCGTGTGGATGGGTGCAAACAGGTCCAAGTTCCTTTGCTCTGACTATGTCTGGTTCAGAAACGATGGAGCTGTGCTAATGCTGTGCCCGAGTTGACTTGCCTTGCTGAGAAGCTAATACAGTTGTACGGCTTTCAAACCAAAGCTGGCTCGCGGCCAACCAGCCTGGAGCAGAGGCAGAGTGAGCTCATGTCTGCCTGCATCCACCCGTGGAGATGGGGCTGTAAAGGCTGTGTTTAACGTAACTGCAAGGATACTGTTTATAGGTATTCCAGGCCTTAACGAGCATCACACTTACAAACCAGGGCTTTGGGTTTGCCTTGACCAGAAAAAACAAGCGATGTGTAGGATGTTCCAGGGAACTGAAGGCAATCGAGGAACATAGGACACTTGAATTTCTGAAGCACTTTGAAAACCTGGGGTTAAATTCTTTCTAAGTATGGCTTATTGGATGACAGTGCTACCTAGCAGCAGATACAATCTTGTTGAACTTTTAAATGTTCTGAATTTTTCCAAAATTAACTCTAAATGGGTTTCAGAATTATTGTATTTTCTTCCAGTGTCTTCTGCTTTTATTTTTTCTCTGTCTCATGCCAAAGCTGAGGGTTCTAACTGGAGTTTCAAACATTTGAAAATCTGTCACTTAAGTCTTTGTAAAATCAATCTGGTCAGACAGAGCCTATTTATATACACCCAGACATCAGTTCCAGCTTCCTATATTTCTAACATCGCAAAAAAGAAACACAAAGGAATAATTACTTTCCATATTCTGTTAGCTTTAATAAAGCAGCCAAAGAACAAATCGGCATCTGTTGCCTAGCATTTTTTCCATTATTTAGCCATACTCTCTTTTGAAATCATGAAGTTCCTCTCAAAATACTGAAGTGTGATTAGGTCGTGAAATCTGAATCCAATTAAAGAAGATCTTGTGCTTGAAGCATGCATCACTATCATGAGGCCACCAATCTGATTTCCAAAAAGTGAATGTTTAAAAAATGGTATCAATTTACCGTCTAATTTTCCTCAAATTAGATAGAGTACATTAGCTTTGTAAATACATAGACACTTCTTAAAAACTCTCCTAAGTGTGAAAATGAATTTGATTTCAAAAGAGAAAAAGAGTAAGGTTATAATTTCATAATTAATTCTCCTCTAAAAATCCCAAAGTATTAATATAGCGATAGCATTGCCTCAGTCTGGACACAGGTACCTAAAAAATTGTCCTCTTATAGGGTAAGGAGCATCACACTACTCCTGTGGAGAGTGGCACCAAGATGAAAAGATGGCTTAGGTGTGTGATACTCTTGCCTGCATGAGAGTTCTGAAATTCAGACCAAACTGAAAAGTGGGGAGTCCTAGTTTTGAAGGATTTCTGAGATGTTTTGGCCCAGATGAGGAGTCAATGAGTTTTTATGACAAAGACTCCCCCAGACCTCCCTTGTTTCAAGGTAGGTTTTCACCCTTGCTGTCAGATCTTCTTATCCTAGTTACTCCAAATTTCTGGCTATGCAATCTGGTTCAATGGTGGCTTCTAATGGTCACAAGGTAAAAGACATTAATGAGCATATAGATGGTCCTAATGTGTCAGACCTGTGGTCCATTATTTTTGTCTGGGATGCTGGCCAATGTTTGTATCAACATGTAATGAATCTCTCTGAAATGCTACAGTATGGTCATAGAAGACATCTCGGCAGTGACAATTGTCCTGTGCTCTGAAAAGCAACGTCCTTAACCCCATGATACATTCTGTTCCATCTAATGCCGACAAACTTCATCCTTATGAATATCGGTATTCTTTTCTGAACTCTGCTAAAGGTTTGAACACACCATGAGGCCTCGAAGTAGTGAGTGTCTGTAGTAAGCATCTTCTAGGGAGCCCAGTCTATTTTCATACTATTTTTTTAAGTCCTTTCAGTCTTGATTTACATATTAAGAGCAAGCGCATGCAGCAATGGTTCTGAATCATTCAATTTTTATTACCCCTATTACGGCCACTATAGCTGTCTTAAAAATAAAGACTTTCACACTTCTCATACTCACAACTCTCAATTTTCTCCCCAGGCTCTCTTAATTTTCCCCCCAAACAAAGCTCCCAAAAGCTTTTTTGAGGTGCTGAACAGAACAGGATGTTCACAGCTTATATTCTCACAACACTAGCCTGTTTTCAGCATTGTATTATGGCAGCATAGTATTTTATTTATTAACCAGATTGCAGTTGAGGACTGATCAGAGACACTGTTCCTATGAGTACTGGAACAGGTTTCTGACCTCTCCATCCTCCCACGGTAATTAGATTTTAGCAGAGCTAGTTGTAATTTTACCATGCAGCTGGTCTTAAAATGAATACTTTATCCATCTATATGAAAAGAATGTAGCTCGTAACCCATCCACACGGCATCAGGAACATCCTTTACACCAAAGGGTTCCAATTACTTTCTGAAGTCAAAGTCATGTCTTTCAAAGGCTGGACGTGCCTGTGTTTCTCAGACTTGTCTGAACAATGGTTAGCAAATTCAGGGTATTCCATTGTATATACACATATGTCAATGCCTCCTTCAGGCAGCTGTGATGAGTGTTATAGATCATAACAAGCACCTTACATTTGAGATCAGGCATAAAGTTTCACAGCAATAATAGCAGGCCTCCATTGTCTTTTTCTGGGTTAAGCCAGGATTTGGTCCTGGGTGTTGGAACAGGGCAAGAGGACGGCAGATCAGCAACCTTTAAGGAGGTCGGCTGTTAACTAGAGAGGGCAGTTGGAGCTGCCTAAAAAGGGATGGCTCACTTGCAAAGCGTTCCTGAGCATACACTGGAGAACTTCTTCCAGGAGCTCCATCATTTCTTAAAAGCCTTGTCAGTGGGAGGGACAGCCTCCATTCATTATGACTAAAAAAGTAATGCTTTTGTGGGTTGCTATAGTAGCTGAGCTCCTGACAGGCACCATGAGCAACTAAGAGCTAAGGGCTAACAATGTACTTAAGGCCAGCCTTTGAAGATTAAGATCAGGCAGCGGTTGCCTTGCAGGGAAGACAAACAGTGGAGAGTACCTCTGGAAGTGTGCCGCTCCCACTAGCACATCTGCTCTGCATCCAGACAGCTCCTGGGATGCTACCAGGGAGCCACTTCTGAGGTCTGCTGCTCCAGGAGCCAGCAGAAGCACAGGCAGATGGCACATCGCTTTGCTCAGGTCTGCTCAAGTGCGCTGCTTGGGCATCGAGGCCTCCCTCCCTCATCACGCTGGTGGTCGCTGGTGGAAAGACCCTCATGGAGGTACGGAGATCTCTCTCCCCTCAGGTATAGCCTTCTTCCTCTTAATGTATATTATTTTACATGTTATGTTAAAATGACCATTCCATAAACCACCGAAGAACCACATAAAGTCGATTGAGAAAAGAATTCTGAAATCTGAAACTCATAACCAGACCCATCAAGATGAATAAAAAAGCCCAGGACACCCGATATAAACCCATAGGAGTTTTATTGCCCAGGCATCTCCCTGCTTGTACTGACCCCCCTTGCACTTACTGTGCAGACCTCTGGCCAGTCTGACCATGAGTCAGCCAGACCTTTGCAGCCCTGAGTTGGCCTGAGTATCTCTTGGTCAATCTGGCAGAAACCATATTCTCCAGCAGCACGGAAAATATTAGAGAGAACCAAGAAAAGAAGATCCACAGCCCTGTTTTAAACAATGCCATAAGTTGGTGTAATTAAAAATTTATAGACTGCCTCTGGAAATTTCGCCCTAGTAATGCCTGTCTTAACTGTAAAGGAGACGTGACTGTGCTGTCATAGTTGTTAGCACTGTAATTGGGAAACAGTGGAGTCTGATTTTGTCATGGGATAGTGTCATACAGGACCCGGAAAAAAAGCCATTTAAATGGTGAAGACATTTCTAGGAGAACATCTATATGTGTCAGGCCTTTTTTTCTCATCTCCAATCATATTTCACCCATCGGTTCAACAGGATGACCAAAAATAATGTGTATTTGGGATGGTGATTTTAAAAGGGGCATGGTTACAGGAGACTGACAGGTCACTTAGGATGTACTCAAGGGTTTTATGAGTAACTTTATTTCCTTCTGTACCACTGAAGGAAAGGTTGTAATTGCACTTAAGAACAGCAAAGAGCTACATGGTAAGTGACATGTTGCTTTTGCTTTTTTTTTTCCTACATGAATAGATCAACTCTAATTTTATAACCGCCACCTGTCCAGACAAATATGAATATTACATGGTAATTATTAGAGAAATGCTGTTAGGATTGAATGGGCAGAAATGACAAAATAGAATAGAATAGGCAACAGCTGTTTTCTCTGGCTGTTTCTCAGGCTGTTTTTTGTGATGCTTTCTCATCACAAAAAGTGAATTTTGTGCCTGGTTTCTTATTGAAAAAAGCATGCGGTGTGTCTGGGAGCTGCAACATTGCTACTAGTACAATTAAGTGCCTGAGCTTCCAAAGTTGTTTTCAGTAGGAAAGCTGGAATTTAAAAAAGCTGAAATGAAGGATACGCCACAGCAACCATCAAAGAGCTACAGAACGTAAGGCTGCCTCAGTCCCAAGCTCCTATATGTGGGTTTAAGAAGTGGGGGACAAAAGCGACAACGGATGAGGAGTGGGCAGGTGGTATTGAACAGTATGGGCAGACCCACAACATGGTTCAGCAGACACTCAAAGGGAATGAGGAGTCTGAACCAGGATATAGGGGTGGTATCGTAAAATCATGTAAAAAGCAGTTCTGGGCCAGATCAGATGTCCGTATCGCCTGTGTAGCCAACAGGAACCATGAACACAGGTAAGACGATAACAAGCATCTGTGGTTTGTGCCCTACTGTCCCCCAGCCTCCAGCTATTCTCACCTCGGGGACTTCCCAGGTTTGATTTGCGGCACCCTCACGAGCTGTTCATTCCACAAACTCCCGGAGCCAGGGAACCTGGTCTACTGCAGAGGCATATTCCCCTTTAGTTCTTCCTTAATAATTATTTGTCTGTCTTAAGTTATCATCACAGGTATTGTTTAAAGTTAGGTTTAATTGATAACGTCGTATTCTGCTCTGGTTTTGTGTATGTACCATAATGTCTATAGCTAACACTAATAAGATATGGATATGCATATATACTTACAGTTATAAATATATGTTATGGAGTAACTAATTTTAAAATGCCATTAAATAAAGTTCCTTGAACAGCTTATTACCAAGTTTGAAAAAAATAAAAAAAAAAAACAGAAGAAAAATCCCAAATAATATTCAAGTCAAAACTCACACTAAACAGAGCCAAAGATGTCAAAATTTGAAATCTTATCCTAAACACATGCTTCTCTGAGAGTATATAGCTGGGGAGACTCAGAGAATGCCAACTGAAAATATTGCTATTTGTATAATGCAATATTGAATATATTTACATTACAGATGATTACTATTGTTACAGAATGCAAGTAATCATGTTAAGTTCAATAACATCCACTAGCACAGTTCTGTATAAGGGAGGATTTTAATTTCCTTAGGAGGGTGAATCCATTGATTTTCAAGGTTTGCCTACCACTATTAAGAAATCAAAGTTTTATAAGACTCTCAGGATATCCTTTTTCTTACATTGATTTGCTCTTTTCTGCAAGCCAGGAAGATGTGAAGCATTTTTAAACCCCTTTCTTTCCATATTCCCATTAGTGAATAAAAAATTAACTTTGTGGATTAAATTTACAGACATGAGGCAGAGAAACACAGCACATCTCATTTTGGAAGATGCATACTTCAGTTCAAAGTGTCTCCTTCCTGAGTGGACTCAACAAGTTCACAAAGTAACGGAGCATTTGTGTTCAAAGGCTCTTCTTTTAGGAATACCATGTCTCTAAGGGTACTTGATGACATTTGGAAGAAATGTAATTTCAATGAGCAAAATTTCGTCAAAGCGATCTGGCAGAAAGAGATTGCAATGGGTTTGCACATGAAATGGCCAGAAAATATCACCAAGAGGCAAAACCAGAATATTATCCATGGGTTCATGTGTACTAATGCATCAGAAAAATCTCCCTGTTACAGTACAAAATACCTATGAATTTAATGCAGTGCCCCTTTCCAGAAGCTATGCTTAGGAAAATGAAAGCATTTAGAATATATACTAAAAAATTTATATCCTTTCTGGACAAAAAGATCCCATTTTTCTATGTGCAGGATGTAGTAGGATGCTGATATGAACAACAGCAAGTTAAAATTTTGTAGCACCTCTGGTCGCTGATTAAATTCCCATCCTAAAGGTGTTGGGTCAGCAGTAAATGGGGCCATTTTCAACCCTGGGAGAACCAATGTCAACCCCACATTAAAAAAGAAGAGCAGGCAAAGAAACAGTTGCAGAGATCAGCTGAAGGAGGCTTACTAGAACTAAAGAAAGAATGGCTCGTTTATAATGCATAAAGCCCCTTGGCCTTCATTAAAGGATAGGTATGCTGTCTTGGATACCGTCTTATCTCACCCCAGCATCTGAAGTTCTCGGTTTTTGGAAAAGGTCCAGATGAAGGCTGTGATGATGATGTGTAAGAGTAAAAGGGAATGTGATAATGGCTTTGAGGTGGTAACTTGCTCAGCCTATGGGCTGTGTAAAGGGAATCCACTTGGGATATACAAGCACCCGTGAGAGAAGTGAGCACTAAAATGTCCTGAAAGTTAGATCAGGTGCCGCCACCGCAAGGCCCACAGTGCGTGTGTGTGTGCAGTCAGCGGTGAAGGTGACCGAGGATGGAAGAATCTGCTCTGGTAGGAAAACAATGCCAGGGAAAGAGATGGTCCTCAGGTGGAGCCTTCGCTCAGGGGTGTGCAACAGGACTGCATGTTAAAAAGCAAATTGTTGGCTGTTACATGTGCCGCTGCAGAAACACTTCAAGGTGAAAAACCCTGGGGAACATCTGTCTAGCCAGTCGGCTTTGCTGCTTGACTGGTCATTGCAAGGAAGAGGGTAGGGAAAAGACAGAAAGAAAATGTGGAAGTTCACTGTTCTGAGACAAATCTGCAAATCCTGTTTCAGGAAAAGTCAAAGGAGGTCAAAACCGAATCTGTCTAAGACCCAGGGTAGAATGCCATGAATCAGGGCCTGACTCAAAGCCAGCTGAAGCCTGTGGGTTATGGTCTGGATGTGCTGTTGTAAGCAACAAACAGCATGTTACCATGGCCGTTAGGGTGGCAGACACTTTGAATATCAGACTGGAAGAGATTGGAAGAGATATCTTAGCTCATCACTTCCCATCCCCTTTCTATCATAGTCAGCCATGAAATGTAATCCCATTTATAAGTGCATCAAAGGAGTTTTTATGCTGCTTTGCTAACTTCATCGCTACGTATAATATGAAATTAGCTGAGCTATGCTGAGAGGAAATGGAGAGGGAGTTGAGCTGAATTAGAGAAAAAGACACTAGATGTAACTGTCAAACAGTTACAAACAAAGCCTGTAGTTGAGGTGGAAGGTGTTCAATTGATTACTGAGAATAATTTTTTGGTTTCCAATTGACTTTGCGTGGACATTGCATTGAATGCATAGGATTTTCTGTGAATTTACATACATCAGTGCATACATGACAAAAGCGCATCAGGCAGGAGAGGAGTTAAATTCTTATACTGACAAGCTGAAACTAATGTGACTAGAAATATAATCATCTACAAATGCAGAGGATGTTGTAAAAGAAGTCGTTAAGCGTCTAAAAAAGCCAAACATTAAAATCAATTGCTAAACCGCAGGCCTGGAGAGTAGTGAATTTCAAATTGAAATTTGTGGGGTAGTTGCAGCAGTAATAGACTGATGAGCCTTCAGTGGGAGGTGTGCTATTTTCAGTAGCTGTTATAAAACCACCTAGATGAAAATTAGATGATTACAGAAGCGGCACTGATTTATGCCAAAGGAAAACCTTGCTTCCAACTACGAGGAATCATTAAAGTGTCAACAAATTAGTGGGTAAAGAAGCGCTGGCAGATATAATTATTCAGATTTTTCTTAAAGTCCCTCAAAGAGGCTATTAAAGAAAACCAGGCACCTAGAAGGTGAAAGGTAATGTGCTGCTGTGCAGTGGAAATAGGCTGGGAGACAGCAGATACAAAGGATAAAGAGCCAGCTTTCATCTAGAAATGAGGTTAATAGTGAAGTGTTTGCCATGTATCTGCTGGGACCGAGGCTGTTTATTAATAATCTGACGGCAGGGCAAAATAACAAAATTTGCAGATGATGCTAAGTGATTTAGATCAGTCGGGGATTAAGACATGCAGACATGACAAATAAGCCATCGGGCAATGTATTATGAGTTTGGTTCTTGTTCTGGTTTTCCTTTTCTTTTGTTGCTATAAGCAAAGACAAAGTCATAAACATTAAGAGAAAAAACGAAATTCCTTGCATCACCAGACTGTATTCTAAATGAAGTGATAATAGTTTCAGAGCAAGATTTGCAAGTTGTTACAGATGGTCCAGAAGAAACCTCTCCTTAATACCAATAAAAGCAAAAGGGTTTTGATGGCATTAAGAAAGGGGCAGCAAGAATGGGGCAGAATGCTATAAGGCTGTCATATCTCAGTCTTCATCATCCCCTCACTTTTAATAATGTTTACAGTTGTAGTTGGCCAGTCCTCATCAAAATGTAGCCAGGGAAGAAAATTGGTTCCTCCTAAAGAACAACAGATATGATCTCCAACGAGGAAATCTTTCCAGATACCAAGAAAGATCAATGAAGACATTAATAAGAGGCAACAGAAGCTGAGAGGCTCATGAGAAATAAAGGAATGCTCATCGGTTTTTAATGGAGCTTTGATATAAGAAAGAGAAGAATCTGGTAAAGACTAACAGTTCTGAAATAGAAAAATAGCTACTCGTGCACAGTATGTAATGAACTTGCAGAATTTGCTGCAGAAAATATTGTTAAGGCAAATAGTTCAGGAAGAATGTCAAACTGAAAAATAAGTGTACCATCAGTACTCAGAATAGATGGATGAAAATTTGGAAAGAATTGCATTTTTACAACAGTGCTGACTCTGAGACATGAGCTAGCCACCATATAGGGTTAGGAAAATTATTTCCACTGTAAAGCTTTTTCATAGCCTTGTACAATACATAGTTACAGCTGCAGCGGGGAGCACATTTTGTCATAGACCTTTATTGCACTTTTTAATCTGCCATTAAAAGAATCAGAGGCCTGTGGTACCATCGAGCCTTGGAGATCCATATTTTTATTTAATTTTTTCTGAAACAATGCAAGGCAGCAATTGACCCTCATCAGTGTTCAAAAGCTCTGCAATAAATATACCGTCTGAATGGCAGTCAAGCTGTCATCTGCTTCCTTGGCAGAGGTAATTCTGGAAAGACCGAATGGTACTTAATATTGGAACATAATTTCTACTCTGTTATTAGCATCAGTAACTTAGAATTAAATGAGAATGAAAAGCAATATAGAGAAGCTCCAAAGAAAAATAGAACAATATATGTGTTCTGAAGACGCAAAATGAATATAAAGGTCAACGGGATGACGATGAGACTTTTGGAAATTAAGAAACACCTTGTATTAATGGTGTCATTATTTCCATTGACAATCCAGTAAGCTCTTCTTTCTGCCTTCCTTCCCCTTCTTTGTTCTTCTTCCACCACTGCCTGATGTTTTATGTGCACAATCAGATGCCAATCATGTTTTTGTGGATCTCACATAGAAAATAAATGCAATTGTTGTCATCCCCAAATGTATTTATCTGTTATTATCTCTGTTTGAACATATCGTTGGCTTACAGGAACTGAATTGAACCTCACATTTTCTTAACACAATAGACCTACCTTAAGGATATAACTTTATCAGCACAATAGATTTTTCAATTCTTGGAGAAGTAAGATGGGGGTCAGCAGAACTGCTGCCTTGGACTTCCAGAGGGCAGACTTTTACCTGTTTAGAAGACTGGTTGACAGAGTCCCCTGGGAGGCGGTCCTGAAGGGCAAAGGAGGAAGGCTGGACAGTCTGCCAGAAGAAATCTTAAAGGTACAGGAGCAGGCCGTCTCCATGTGTCAAGAGACGAGCCAGTGGGAAAAATCAACCTGGCTGAACAGAGAGATTTGGCTGGAACTCAGGGGGAAAAAATAGAGTTTATGACCTTTGGAAGAAGGGGCAGGCAACTCAGGAGGACTACAAGGAGGTCATGAAGTTATGCAAGGAGAAAATTAGAAGAGCCAAAGACCCACTACAACTTAATCTGGTTACTGATGTAAAAGACAATAAAAAATATTTCTATAAATACATCAGTAACAAAAGCAGGGCTAAGGAGAACTTACATTCTCTATTGTATGCAGGGGGAAACATAGTGAGAGAGGATGAGGAAAAGGCTGAGGTACTTAATGACTTCTTTGCCTCAGTAAGACCAGTTGTTCTCTGGGTACCCAACCGCCTGAGCTGGAAGACAGGGGTGGGGAGGAGAATGGATCCCCCATAATCCAAGGGGAAATGGTTAGCAACCTGCTAACCACTTAGACATGCACACATCTATGGGGCTGCATGGGATCCACCCGAGGGTACTGAGCAAGCTGGCAGATGTGCCCACCAAGCAGCTTTCCATCATGTGTCAGCAGTCCTGGCTAAACCGGGGAAGTCTCAGTTGACTGGAGGTTAGCAAATGTGACTCCGTCTACAAGAAAGGCCAGAAGGAGGATCTGGGAAACTACAGGCCTGTCAGTCTGACCTTGGTGCCAGGGAACGTTATGGAGCAGATCATCTTGAGTGCCATCATGTGGCACGTACAGGACAACCAGGTGATCAGGTCCAGTCAGCATGGTTTTACGAAGGGCAGGTCCTGCTTGACTAACCTGATCTCCTTCTATAACAAGGTGACCAGGTTAGTGGACGAGGGAAAGGCTGTGGATGTTGTCTACCAAGACTTTAGTAAAGCCTTTAACAGTGTTTCCCACAGCATTCTCCTGGAGAAACTCATGGCTTTGACAGGTGTACTTTTCGCTGGGTAAAAAACTGGCTGGCCAGGCACAAAGAGTGGTGGTGAATGGAGTTAAATCCAGTTGGCGGCTGGTCACATCTGGTGTTCCCCAGGGCTCAGTGCTGGGGCTAGTTCTGTTTAATATCTTTATCAATGACCTGGATGAGAGGAACGAGTGCACCCTCAGTAAGTTTGCAGATGACTGGGGTTGTTGGAACTGGGGTTGTTCAGCCTGGAGAAAAAGAGGCTGAGGGGAGACCTTATCACTCTCTACAACTACCTGAAAGGAGGTTGTAGTGAGGTGGGGGTCAGTCTCTTCTCCCAAGTAAGAGGTGATAGGACAAGAGCAAATGCTGTCAAGTTGCACCAGGGGAGGTTTAGATTGGATATTAAGAAAAACTTCTTCACAGAAAGGGTTGTCAAGCATTGGAACAGGCTGCCCAGGGAAGTGGTTGAGTCACCATCCCTGGAGGTATTTAAAAGACGTGTACGTGTGGTGCCTGGGGACATGGTTTAGTGGAGGACTTGGCAGTGCTAGGTTGACAGTTGGACTTCATGATCTTGATGTTCTTTCCCAACCTAAGCGCTTCTCTGATTCTCTGATTCTATGTATGGAGAAATTTAAAATTAAAGTGTCACTCATTATTTCTGTACAGACCGTATTGCATTTTACAATCTAACCCAAGTATCTTTGGAGAGATTTTGAGAGGAATGAGAACATACTGTACTGGTCCTGGTATTTCTTGTGGCGGGCTTCTGTTTGGAGACCCTTTCTCTGCCCTCTCGGTGGAGAGGCTGGTGCATCCCGGCAGGCGAGGCTGCTCTGCATGGCATCACCCCAGTCACCAGTCTCCATCCCAGCTGGGTACACCTCCTGGACAAAATTCATGCCTGGTGTGAGATGGGGGCAGCCCTAGGACCCCACAGGACTTTGCCCCCTCTCCCTGCTCTCCCTGCCATACCAGGGATGGAGCTCTGCTGAGCTGGGCTCCTTTTCCTTTCCTTCCCCTTCCCCGCCACCCCAGTTTCACAGCCTCTGGGCTGAACAGTGCTCGTTATCACAGAAAGACTATCAGAGACTGCCAGGCAGCCCCAGAGAGCAAAAAATCAATGCATCCCTCCCTGCTAATTAAAGGCTGCCCGGCGGGCTCTGACACTGCTGACCCAGGCTGGTTATCACCCTGGCTTCCCCCCGACGCCAGTCAAGGCCATGCCCCCCTTGCAGAGACAGGCACCTGGGATGATCCATGTGCAAGGCTAATCACAGCATGGGATAGAAAATTATTAGCTGATTCAGCCCTGTTCGAAGTGGAAAACATACTCATCAGCCTGCCGCCCCTTACCAGGATGACAGGCGTCTACTCCCTTGGCAGAAAGGCTTTGTGCGTTTAAAGCAACTGACACCAAATTATTTACAAATAGCCACCTATTTGTCCGTGATTTCTCCTCCCTGTTGGTCCAGGCAAGCCCACCCTCCCCCAAATGTAGCAGGAGGCATCCTGCACTGCATCTGCTGCTTTTGAAGGTTACGCACTGCCTCTGCAGAAGAAGAATCAGATGCTCCTTGTTTCACCCCAGTGTCATCTGCTGTCATTTTTGGGGGTGGAAGCAGAGATGGGCACTGTAATTTCCATTTTGCAGGCAGAGACCTGGCAGCAAGGTGACTTTCCCAAGGCTGTATGGCCTGCAAAAGCCAAGGCTGCAAACCAGATGCCTGACGCCTCAGGTCAGGCCCAGCTGTTGCACATCTGGAGAGCTACCTGGGTTCAAGTAGGAAAGAGGGGTAAGGAATGGACCCTGGGCTCATGCTGCTGAGCTCTGGAGCTGTGTTGCCCTCTCCATCCTTCGGCGTCGGGAGCAGGGGAAGAAGCAGCCCTTGTATGCCAGTTATAGCAGGGCTAGAGTTTGCCTAGCTCACTGGAACTGAGGGATTTCCAGCTGGGACTGTATGAAAATTTATTAGTTTATGTTTTTTATCATGTTTTTTAATTAATTCATTGCAGTATCAGTACCATTTTAAGGTATTTATGAGCTGGAGTGGACATTTATAAACAGAAATGGGGGGATTTATAAACTGACGTGCATACTACTCTGCTCTGAACATACAGAAGGCACAGGGGGAAGACATAGAGTTTGCACTAAGATAAACAGCTCTGACTAAATAACCTGGCAAATAAGGGAATGTTTCCTAGTGCCTAGGTGCAGGCGGTCACTCCTGGCCGTGTCCCTTTCCTTCCTAGGGCCGGTCAGGGCACATCTCACCCCTCCCTCTTCTTTCCCTTGTCCCCAGCACACCTTCCCACCTGTGCCTGGGGTGCAAGGGGATGGCAGCATGCTCCAATCTGTCCCCAGATCTGTCCCCAGGTCCAGCAGCCCAGGACCCCATGGCACACCCCAGCAAGCCCCTTACCCTTCATCGAGTTAAAGTAGTTGCAATTCAGGAGAACCCCAAATAGGTGCAATGCATTCCTTTTCCATTAGTTAAGGTGGTTTCCCTGCTTTCTGAAGTCTAAACGGAGAGCCGACTATGGGATTCCTGAGGCAAACATGGTTTTGAGAGGCTGTGCTGGGTGCGTGCTTGAGCCACGTCCTTTCTCTCTCCCTGCCGCTGAGTTTTCCACTGGAGACCTCACCTTACGCAGCCTTTTGCACAAAGATCGCTCTGAAGCTGCTTAGCTGGCGCAGTCTGCCAGGAGTCGTCCCAGGGCTTGGGGAGGCTGTGTCAGAGGACGTGTCCCCAGCGGCCGCAGCAGGGGAAGGGAGAGCATGTTAGATGTTTCCCTTCACAAGCCCTGGCTCTCCCGGGCTGCCTTCCAGAACCCAGGCTCCAGAGAGAAGTGAGCCTTGCGCTCGGGAGCAAGGCGAGAATACCGCTCTGAGCGCCCTCCTGACGCAGTTTTGATTTATCCGCTGAGCAATCGTCAGACTCCCTTCAGCTGAAGCCAGCTTTGTGGAGCTTTATAAGCGGGCTTTTAAAAATAAAAGGCTTTTCTTTAAGTGGCTATTACCGATCTTTTAAAAGTCTATAGACTTTGCAGCTAAAAAATGGCACAGGATAGTATCATCATCCAGTAATACTTGCCTGCAGATTCACTGCTTTTTTCCAATCTGCTCATTCCTCATTACACCTATTTAGATGCAAAACAGCCAGACAGTTTCAGATGTCACCGACAGAGCCATCACCAAGGAATCTGGATGTGATGATGAGGAGGATCCATCTCCCAGACTTCAGAAGGGTTTCAATGTTTTAATGACCATTAAAGGAGGTAGGGTCATATTCTGAACTGTGATAAATTAGGACAGTTCTGCATATTTCTAAGCAGTCACGACAATTTATACCATTACCTGGTTTTATACTAGCTGAAGGTGTAAAGTGGGGCTGTAATTCAATAAAAACAACATGACTTTTGCTGTTGAGGTCAATGAAATCCCACCTCGAAGACTTTAAAGCAGCCAAGTAGCAGAGAATTTCTTTCAATGCTCCATTTTCTTCTTCCTCAAGATATTTTGCTTCTTTGATGTCATATGTGAAGTGTTAGAAGAAACCTGCAGGGAGCAGAAAAATTGAAGTTTGGAGTTTGGTGTATTTTGACCTCATCATGATGACAGAAAAGTCGCTATAGGGAAAATCAGTAGAATTCTGCAACCTAAACGAAAACTAAATCACTTTTCTGAGTTAAAAGTACCAGGCACATAAGTCTGGCTCTTCTGGCAACACTTCCAAGGAAAAGACTCGCGACTGGACTACCATTACAGTAAATCAAGAGTTCTTTCTTAAAATACCAGACATTACCATTTCCTTTGTGTTAGAAACTGGCTAGCACTGAGGCTCTGGAGAGAATTTAGCTGAACCTAGCTGATCAATACACAAAGCTTATGCAACCACGTTTTCTTCTGGGTGGGGGAAATTCTTCGATCCATCATTGTTCAACTTCATTCTTCAGTGAATTAACATCTCAAATGACTATTCAGGTCACATAGGTTCAAGTCACTAAGGCAGAAGCAGCTTTGCCTCTTGAGGACTATCAGGCAACAGGGAAGGTAAATAAAGGGTTTTGTTTAATGTTTAAAAGAGCATACTAATGGACAATTAGCCAAGGACTTTGGGAGTAGTTTTTAAATCCACAAAAAAGCAAAACTTCAAACACTTAGCAAACTCTGCCATCCAAGCGCTGTGTTTTGGGTTAACACCACAGTACACATCTTCAGAAAGGCAGAGCTGATGGTGGCGGTAACCCATGATTTGTAACAGCTTCTGACGGGAAGTGGTGAAAAAAAGGTTGCAGGTGTCTTGAAAAGAGAGCAGATAATCTTAAGCAAAGTAAAGTTTGCAGGGCGAGGAAACATCTAGACCAAAGTATTTGCCTCAAACTTCGGACTTCGACTGACACGTATCTTTAGACCATCATAGCTGTCACGTCACTGTAATATAGATGACGTGGGAAGAAACACTGGGTCATCTGGTGCAATGAAATCAATACAGTCGTGCAATGCTTTGGGTGCTCTTAAGCTCTTCAAAGTGAGTAGACCATATTTTAAAGAACATGGCTTGTAGTTGTTTCATTTCTTATTTACAGTGAGTTGAATTCCATGTTTTCAAAGGAATAAAGGTTTTAAAAATGTTTCTTCTGCAATTATTTCAGTAGAGATACCAGCTGTGAATTTTGCTGGAAGTTGTAACTGACCTTATGAAGAGGTTACAGCTGCTGTTGCACCTGTACTTCAGGGGCTGTATCACATGTGACAGTAACATAACAGCCAGTTATGTTATGGCCAGTCGTGCAGACATTCCTCACAGCCCCCAAATTGGGATGAAACGTTTATAGGTAGGACAGATTGATTGATATGTGACAGATATGTGGCTTGGGACAGCGGTAGTGATTACAGTCTCAGTGATCCTGTCCCCCAAATCTCTTCCTCATCCTTCTCCAGGGCTGTGTCCCTCCCAGTCACTAAATGCCAGGAGTGGTTTGCTCCCTGGGACTTGATCATCTCAGCTGATACATCCTTATCAGGTCCAGGGGTGGGTTTGGGCTGCGCCAACCAACACTTGTTCCCAGGCACGGCTCTGGATCAGCGTGGGGACAGGGATGGTGACAGCCCTGCAGCTGGGTTGCAGCCCCCGTGCTGAGAGGGTTTGGTGACACAGACCCAGGCCGCTCTCTGCTCACCTTCTCAGGGCAGGGGACAGCAGTAGCTGTGCCCTGGGTGAAACCTTCAATCCAGTTCAGACAAAAACCTGAGAGGAGTCTGTTAGCAGCAGGAGGAGGGTGCAGATAAGGTAAGGCTGTGGGCCGTGACAGCACAATAAGTGCCAGGAATGTGTGTCACCAGTGACCTCTGATTTTCTCCATTTCATCTTCCCTTGGTGAGGTGAGTGATGGGCTCGTGTTTCTGTCATGAACTTCTCAGCTGCCAAAGCACTTACAGGACGCAATGCATCCTCTCTTGTCTAACACTTAATTTTTTATAATCCACTCCAACTGCTACTTAATCAGAACAAAACTGTGAATAGTAACATAGGGAGGAGCAGAGCAGAGCAGAGTTTGGAAACAGGTTTTTCTCCTAATGAGCTGCGGCTGTGCCTCAGACACTCTCAACATGCCATTTTTCGTTCTCTCTTGTTTTTGATATGAGGGTAGCCAGATGCAAATAGATGCCTCACATCTATAGAGCTTCTAACCCTCTCTCATGGCCCATAAGAGCCTTTTCTAGGCTGAAAACTCTTTTTTATTCCAAGGGTGACTTGAAGCTCCTAAAGGAGACCAGAAAGAACACCCTTGTGCTCACTGCTGTGCCCTGGAGACAGAGGCAGTATCCTGTGAAAAGAGTAGTCAGCCTAATTTAAAGCCAGTAGGTGAGCAACAGCAGAGAAGCAAAACCAACAAGTCATTTCTGGTGAATTTAGTTAACAAGATCAGCAAGCCAGCTGAAGAGATTATTGTTACAGTTTATGTAGACTTTTCAGCAAAGTTAATTCAGTGTCTGATGCTCAAAGAACAGCGAAAGACAGTTTGAAGTAAGGTCCTTTTCAAAGAACTACTGTTTAAAGTATTACAAATAGTTAAGTAGTAAGGAAGTTCCGTGCCCTTGTAGCTTTTGAAAACTCTCATTTCTCACCTGGAATGTTATGGGAAATAAAAGCCGTTCGGCCTATAAGGAATGCTATGAAAAAAACTGAGGTGACAAACTGCAGTTACAAACTGGATGTGAGGGTTTCCAGCACACGTAACACCTTGGGCAAGGGCTTAGCTGGCCTATAGTCATGCAACTCACTTAACAGCTTTATCACTCTTTAACGCCTGATAATTTGCCTGTTTATGTAGCTGTGTACTTTACACATTCAAAGAGTACTTGAGAGTTAAGGAAGTTTGCCAGTTTGGAGGGGTTTCAATAACACCACTATCTTCCTTCATTTACATTTCCTCCCTTTATTCCCCAGCTGATCTGAGTGTCTGCTTTCTATCTTGCAGGGGTACTTTCTCAAAACACGTCACTAACTTCAGTTATTTTTGCCTCACAGTACAGCCTGTGAGCCAGTATTACCCCCACTGCATACACGCAGGATGAGAGACAAACACACCAAAATCATCTGCCCAGAATCATCTTGGAAACCTGCCTCACACCCAGCAGCGAACTTGAAGCCCCAGACACAGGAGTGAGCCAGAGAGGGTTAATATTTGTAAAGCATTTTAAGAGCCTCAAACCATAGGCTCTGAGAAAGAGGAAGGATCCCAGCTAAACCACTTCACCTGGGAGACATCAGAGCAGTTCTTTGCTCTCCCTAATTTCTGAAGTGACACCTGGCGGATCGGTGAGATCCACTGCAGCCATTACCTGTTGGGTAGGAGAAGGCTGGGCAGATCAGTGCCTACTGCCCATCCCTTAACTGCTGCAATACCAGATGCTGTGAAATGACCTGAGGGCGACTGTGATCCTTGCAAGCTCCCCAGCTGCTCTGCCACAGTTTGCCCTCTGTCTCCAGGATTAGCTCTCCCCGACCAAGGCTGCGGTTTATACCAGTAACAGTCTTGCAAGTCCGCAGCTTGTCTGAGTCCTGACCCCTCCCACGCTTAGAAGAGAGAAGAAAAACTGTTTTTAGGACTGTCAGTCTTGAATCTTTCATAACAAAAACTCCCTAACCCCCCCGCCACCCCCCGCTAAATCTTGAGACTAAGGCTTTTTTTACTGAATCATTTTAAAATCAATCACAACTGAATACTACCCAACTTAGAAACCTCTATACCCGTAACTCACAAAAGACAGGTTAATATTTCAGTACTCTGCATCAAGAAGTACCATAAAGTAGTGTATAAAACAGGCAAACCCTCATTTTTTCCAAAGATATAGCTGCTGACTAGCACGGCAAGAAGCAGACTCAATCCTCTGATGTTTGGAGCTGTGTCAAAAAGAGGTGATCAACGGAATCACAATTTCAGATGACAAATCTCCCTTATGCTGTTGGATTTTGCAGAAGTTTTTGTTCTTTTCCCCCCCTTATTGAAGAAGCACTTCTACCCAGTGACAGCTAGAAATGAAGCTGTGGTCTGAAGCAGTGGAGTTATGCCACCTGGGTGAGGTGAATAGTGTGTGTGTAGGCAGTGACTGGTTATCTGCTTCCTGACTGCAAGCTTGTGTCTCTACCAGGTCAGGACAGGGCTGGGTAAACCCGTCCTGTAGGCTGGGTTTTGCTCGTTGTCAGTAGTAGGCAGGACTCGTACAGTTAGGGAGGAGGCTTGTAGGGAAGGATGTTACTCGTTATGAGCCTTTGCCTTTTGTTTAATATGTTCGTTTAGTCCTGAGGGATACGGCCTGTTGCTGAAAAATCTAATACATGAGATTTGACTTTAAAAATACAGCCCGGTGTTCTGTAAATTCCAGCGGAGTGTATTTGGATACATTTCATTCACTGTTCCCTATGAGAATTCTCTTTCATATTTTCCACAAGCAAAAACGTGAAGGATGGTTTACTGCATTGCTCTAATGTACCTCTCTGGGAAAGCTTGAATGAATTTGATCATCACAAACCAGGAAACATTTCTCATAACTCAGACAGACTTCACTGCAAGAAAAATTTTATGAAAAAACCCCAAAAAAGCCCACAACGCAGACTTTAAACCTGCAGCTGGCCTGATGGAAGGAGGTTAATGAGACATGGCTTGGACGCTCTTTTTCATGTGCACTGGGCATCAGTTGGTGGTGTTTAATTGTTTCTTCTGCTACCACAATATTTATTTTCTGCATAATTATCCCACATTTTTTGTGTTTTAGATCTATTTACTTTCACAGTCGGCTGGCAGGATGCTAGAGAATAGTATACCTGTTCTTTCTTGTTCAAAGGTGTATTGATTTCTAAAGAATGTCTTTGATAGTTTCTGCCCAGAGCTTGATGTAGATGGTGCATGAAGAATCAACTACTGACTGCTGGACCGATATTTATTTTTAGAGTCTACCACATAAACATGTCCATGATTCACAATTAGGGATGTTCAAAAAGCAAGATTTTCGTCCTGGAAAATAGGGTGAGTCAGATATTGGTGTGAGAAAACTGATTAAAACACAGTCAGAATAATAAAACAAAAGGGCAAACCACGTCAGTTTGATACTTAGTCTTTTGCTAGATTAAATCACTATTAGTCAGTTATTACCAGTGCAAATACATGGTTTTCTCCCCATATTTACATGCTAGATTTTATTCTTACCTTAAGGAACGCTTAAGCTCCAAACTGAAACTGGAGCCTCAGGTTACATGATATTGCCGTATATATGGCAACAAGAATACGGTCTAGCTCTTGTACTGGAGTAGGTCAATACCTGCATTCTCATTGCATGCTGTCAGCAAAGAACGAAGTTTACAATACAGGCAGGAATCAAACCTGCACCTGTTGATCTTGGTCCACATTGACCTTCCAGGCAGACTTCTCCCTTACCAGCTTCTTGGCATGCAGAATTTGAAGGCAGGGAGAGGAATTTCCCCAAGGAGATCGCTGTCTGTTGCTCAGATAAGCCAGTCCTACCAGAGCCTTGCTGTGATGACAAGGGGAGTTTTTATTCCTTGCATCTTCATATCACACAGTGTTGTAAATTCAGAGGTTGAGGGATGCTGTTGGGGCCTTGCTTGTGCTACGGATATGCATCAAACCCACACAAAGAATAACCATGAGCGTATGTGGAGGGACTCTGCTTCCCAAGTGCATGGACATTGTCTGTTCCGCACTATGGGTTACAGAAGAAAGTAACCCCTGTGGCCTTTTGTGACTGGTATTGAACAATTTAAATAGCAACACTTAGAGAAGAAAGAGTCAAACAGCTCCTTGTCACTTGAGTTTCATTTTCAGAAATGAAGATACTGTGGTAAAGTGCTGGCATGAAGCACTGATATTGCTCATTCCTTGAGTACCTTCCAGGGCAGTAACCGTAATGAGGGAGAATTAAGCCTACACATGGTTCAGAGTAACCCAGTTCCATCTTATGCCTCTAATGAGGATTCTTCACAAGATAATTTTTTAACAAACTGCTAAAATCAGTACTTGCATATTGCACTTTTTAATCCTGAAAGCTTCAGTGTATTTAGAAGACAAATGAGTCATTTATCTTTACATTTCCTATTGAGATCGCACAAGAAGGGCATTAGTGTTTAGCACTAACCCTTCCAGATGTCAGAATGATGCCAGTCTTGCATAGTGTCGTTGCTGACAGAGAAAGGTGTCTTCATCTGCATTAGCAGCCCTTGCCTGGTGAAAATAAGACACCTGTAGCACTGAAAGAACAACCCAAGTGGCCAGGTGATTTTGCATAGTTGTTGTGTGCCTTCTCTTTGCTCGGTACTGGGTAGCCTCCCTGCTTTAAGAAACACTGAAAATAGATCCCCACTGTTCTTTCCGGTTCACATAGAGCCCGGGGACTGCTCTAACGATTTGACACTATGAACAGTTGAATTACATTACTCAGGAATGTTCCCTGGCACTGTTGGGCTACTAGCATAGGCATAGCCCAAGTCTCCCTTTGAGGGCAGACCTTGAAAGATGGCGTAGCTGTAAGTGGGAAGCTCTGAGCAGGACGGAGTGCTGCGGTACCTGTGGGTGGAGGGGGTGCCCTCTGCCACTCCTGGGCTGATCTCTCGGGTACTATAAGTGTTTGCTGGTTGTTTCCACTGCAAAAAAGGGATGGCTAAGCCTGTCAACACACACACACATAGTGTCTTGTCTTGTGGTGTCTGTTCCCTTTCCATTTTCACCCTTTGCAAATGAGAGCCCTTCTTGAAGTTAATAGGTCTGTCCAGAAAGACTCATAGGGATGGCTGAAATGTGCCTGAGAATCCTTTTTTCTGGTTCCTGATAATGGCAAAATTCCCACTGATGTGAATGAACTTCTACCACTGTAGATTTACTGTACATTCTTAATCCCAGCTGCCCCGAGGCAAGAACATCCTCAAATATTTGCATGTTCTCCATTTCCTAACAAACAATCCTTTTTCTGATTTCAAAGCAAAAATCTTTAAGGAATGACTTTTTGAACCAACTCGTCTGAAGAGAACGTTTTTTCCAGGCTTTCATGCAGATCCAAGTTCTGAAAGCACTACGCTAGTCTTTTATTAATATTCAGGCTCACTTTTATCAATCTCCTCTGCAGCACAAAAGCTCATCTGCAAACTATTAGTGTCCCACCTTTGGATCTCAGATCAGCACATCTGTTGCTTATAAGTGGGGTTTGATACCAGTGAGAGATGACTCCATCATCCACCAGATTTATCATTTCAAGGGGGAGAAAATCTGCCCAGCTGAATATGCTGCCAGAAAGCATGCATGTCCCCTAAGTAAATAGACCTCTGTTTGAATTTCCTATCGGTCTGGAGACAAACGAAATAAAAATCATGTGCTTTAATTGCTACCAATAAATCTCCAGGCACTGCTGTTGTCAAGGTGGGCAAGTATTATAAATTTGGTATTATAAATTCAATGCTTCCGAGAGGGTTATACTGGAAACAAAGCACTTTTTCTTTCATATTTGCAGTCGTTATTTGGATCTCTCCTGCAATTCGATTCAATATTAAAGCATATTACAATTTTTTTTAGAGTTCATTTCGTACTTTAGACTACAGAGGCGATATTTCTGGGTAATGTATTTAGGCATATTCTTCTGCGTTATGTTGGATTATACCAATTCTTTGTTGTACAATTGGTTTTGTAGAATACTTGGCGTTCATAGGTCAGAATCTGCCCATCAGGGAATATTTTTAGAAGTGAGTGAATCTGCATTGATGGTACTTGCGACAACTTTTGTTCCCTTTCTACTTACAAGAATAGGTTATGTTTGTTACAACAGCAGATGGTCACCAAAAAAACACAGTGCCAAGTAATTCTTCAGGTGACTAGTGCCAAGACTTTATTCAAGAAAGCAAGTAGAAGCCCCAGTCCTGGTGGTCTTGATAACAGATGGACAAAGACTTATCTGCTCACAAAAAAACATGACCACATCCTCCCAGACCTTCCAAGACTTTTAGAAGTGTTGCAAGCACTTGTGTAGAGGCACTTGCCAAAAGTTGACTGGCTGAAGTCTTGTTTATAAAACTGCTTGTTATTTTGTGGCCAAATGTCAGTTTGCTCCATGGAGAGTTCAACTTGGCACATTAACTGAGCCTGACTAGAGATGTCCAGCATCACAGCAAGGCTTTCCAGTCCTGGCTCGCAGTGCTACCAGCGTTTCAAAGCTTCTGCTCAGCCCTCAGCACTGGCAGCCCTCACTCGCTCCCGGCTGCAGGAAACACTGCAAATGATAGCCTTAAAAAATTTGGCAGCAAAGTTTACTCAGCTTCAATAACCCAGCAACACCGGATGGTGGACAACAGTGAAAATCACTGAAGAGCTTGCTTGCAAATTATTGACTGAACTTGTTCTGCATGAAAAGGTGCTCAAATAATGTTTTATGGATTTCCACACACAAGGAATAGAGGCTGTTTTCAGGCAATTTGTTACGGGAAGAAGCTACAATTGTTAAAGCAGTTATTGCAAATACAGCATTAGCGGTACAATAAAGCTTCCTTGTTTCTTTCAGAACTGGTGAAGTCAAGACAAATGGAGACAAAAATAGAAAAGAGCTAATTTGGGGGTATGGTGAAGATGTTTGGCTTTCTTATAGTCAAAAGCTCCCTCCACTTTGGGGAGGAATACTCTGAAGTACAGGAATATGCAATATGTAGCTTGTACATGTACCCATTAATCTCAAACCCCTCAATTTCTTCTCTACTTCAGTGATTAGAAGATAGGTAAAATAAATATTCATATTCAGACATCAGTGGCGTCTCTTCCAGGGACTGACTGACTAGGGACCAAAGAAAGTCTGTGGCAACACATTTCTCTTATCTGCTTGCCCTGATGTGTATGGGTGTGCACTTTAGAGTTCTTTATTGCGGCTAGTATACTAACCATCTTAAGAAAAATATAATTTGCCCTTGCAAACATTGCCTTGTTTATAAACAAAGGTAGAGAGGGAAAAATAAATTGTGATAATTACAAGTATAATTTTTGAGGATGCTGTAGCGTAAGCACCCTATAGAGAGCTGTCACACTCTTGTGCAAGCTGAGTTAGCACAATGTCTTCTTTCATTCATAAAAAGAAGTAAACTTAGGTACCCCAGTTATTGCTGTTCAGTAATTGATTAGTTTGCAATATAAAATAAGTGCAGCTCCTGGGATGCTTTGTTCTGACTGCTCCCATCATGCTTCCACTTTATTTCTATTTTCACTATATTATGTTCCTTTTACTTCCATTACAGATGAATGAAAGCTCAGTTATCAGCACAGGAGTTACCTCTGGCCAAGGAAACGTACTCAGAATAGAAGTATTGTGCCACCAGCTGTGTTAAATTGCTGCCTCTGAGCTATTGCGGGACAATTCAAGCCTGCTTGTAAAATAGATAGCAGGAAGGCATGTGTGTTGCCAAGGAAACCCTTGGCTGTGAGTGTATTGTATAAATAACACCGGGGTGGGGAAGATGTGGCTAACAGAAGAGTGAGGAAAAATGAAGAAGTGCCTGGCATGTCTCTGTGCCTGGGGGAGGCTTGGAAGCAGAAGCAGTGAAACAGATTTACCACTTCAAGTAGTTGACCTTTCTTCAGCTGAGAAAAGCAAGAAAAGTAGGTCCATCTTTCAGAAGCAACTGGGAAAGCAAAGAGAGGCTGGAGGGTAGAAATATGACCATGATGGGCAAGTTCTTGGGTGGAGAAGCAAGAGTGACCCCTGCACCTTCCCATACTAGAGGAAGAGAAGTTGGTGTAAACCACTGCTGGATTTGCTCAGAGCTATGCAAGAGAAGTAGCAGATGAGGTCTGTGATGAGGGTTGTAGTGGCAAGTAGGGAAGTAAGGGAAATAAGGAAAATGGGAGCCAGCATAGTAATACATCTAAGCTTTGGGACAGATTCAAACCCAAGAGCAATATACTTATGTTCTCCGAAGTTTACCTATGTATAACTTCTCTCAGGTTTGTGGACAAGATGCCACTAGAATTCAAAGCAAAGCAGTGGGCAATGAATTCAACTCACTGCAGCAAGTCATACATATGCAGTGAGAACATGAGTGTGTGCTGAAAGATTGTCTCTTCCTCTAGACCTTACGGATAGTGTCTATAATTCATCAGTGGCTTCAACGGTCATTAGTGAATTGGTCGCATTAGCTTTCATCCATTTTATGTGCTTTACTGCTTTGTAGCTGGAACCTGAGCACTGCAGTGCTGTGAGAAGTATAGCTGGGCAAGTGGGGTCTAGCAGAGAAAGCAAAAGGCTTACAGCTCAGGAGAAGGGCTGATTTCCTCTCTGCCAGTGATGGGAACAGATTAGTTCACCTCCTCATACCTTACTTGCCTCATTCAGTAAAATGGGATAATGTTGTTTTTCCCTGTAAAGCAGTTTGAACTATGGGTCGGAAGAGTACTCTGTAAGAGCTGACAGTATTATTAACTTCAAGCATCTATGTAAAGAGCAAATCAGTGCACACGCATGATTACTTCAGGGCAGACAAGCAGGAAAAGTACCCACTGGGCTATGGCACCTGGCATGCTTCAGTGCACGCCTTCACACTGCCCAGAAAGATCTCACTGACTTGGGCTCCTTCTTTCTGACTGCAGATGGTTACAGCAAAACCAGATCAGATGGGAGGCAGCAAGCACTGGGCACTTGGGGTCATTGCTGTTCGCCTTAGGCAACTGGCTTTGGCCACAGAGGGACCTTGGCATCGCAACTAACTGAAGTATCTGCTCAGGTCTGCCAGCTACCACTTGCTTTTAGTGAAAACCCACTGCCCTTCCATTTTGATAATCTGCCAGATCCCCTGACATCTGGCTATCATGGCTGATGGACACCCATCAGTCTTGGACTGATAATCACAGCCAGCGAAATACAGAGTTGCCCTGTATGCAGGTTCCAGGTTGTGTCAGGTTGGGTATGTACCACTCAGCTGCCGCGGGATGCAGATCCATCACTCCTGAACTTGCTGACGCTGTCAGGTATGAAAGGGAGAGATAGGAGCTGCTGCAGACATAAAGGCACGCTTGGCTGGGCTCTTCTGAAGTGTCCTCTCTCCACCTAGCAGAAAGGATCAGGAAAGTGAAGAAACCAGTCCAGCCTGCAACCTCAGTCCTTAACAAGAATGTAGCCATGAACTGTGATCACAGTTCAAGCCCCAAGGTATTTGTACTCATTGTAATTCATATTATTTTATATTAATTTATAGATTTTTTTTTTTAAACTCATCTGATGCTTCCCATTCTTTTCTCCTGTACTTTTTTATATCATAAGAGTTCACAGTCATAATCGCCCATTTAACACCCTTGTGTGAAGGTTTATTATTCCCCTTGGAAGCATTACAGAGTTAGACTTTAGCTTAGGAAAGCCTCCTCTGACTGCACAAGGGCTACTGAGATCCACCCTGGGCACCTTGCAGGATTAGACCCGTGGTGCTCACCTGTGTGGATAAACACAAATATTGCGAAACTAAGGCCAGGCATTTGGAAACATCTGCCAAATGGTTCAAACTAAGATACGAAACATCTGTGTTCATGAAAGTGGTTCAAAATACAGTCTCCCATTCAGGAACTTCATCAGGTCTCCTCCAAGTCCACAGCAAAGAGATGAGCCCTTAAGGTATATTGCTTTTGGAAGCTGCCATGCACTATCCAGTGCCATCGTGTTTAGTGCTTATACAATAGCATTTCCTTGAACTGGAAGTCTCAGTTGCTGGATTTACGACACAATTTCATTAACTGGGCAAGCTTCAAAACATATTTTAAAGCAACTCGGGGAGAAAAATAATCTCGCATTCTTGATTTATTAAATGAATGAATTATGAACTAACTTAGTATCTTTCCGCATTAAGTTGGTTTAAATTTTCAATTAAGCTGAAAATCATTCGTCCAATTTTACCTTAATGAATGAACACCTCAAGTCAGCATCTGCTTTTGAAGAAAGGTTTCAGGGTGAGTTACTTTTACCAAAAGAAATGGTGGCTTTTTTCCACTTTCAGACATGCCATTGCTCTCAGAGGTGTAAGATGAGAGAATACAGGATGACATAGATACTGTAATTAATATGTCATTGCCAGGAGGTCTTGGAAGATTCCTTCCCTTTCCAGACTATCTATTCCTATTTTCACAGAATACTTATGGCTAGGTGACACTGTAATATTCCATCCATGTCTCTGGAATGTTAATAAATACATACTTTGTTCCATTTTGTTTCAGTTCCCAATGCTGTCAGACTCTGTAAAGTAGTAACTTAGAAATCCCATATTCTTTAATGTTAGACTGAGCTGTTCCCTTAATTCAGTTCCATTTTCCTGTCTCTGTACAGGTAATAAATATCAGTTTTACAGGAAGACTCTTTTTACCTAGTAATTTATAGACATATGGGATTTTAAGCTTTGGTGAGTTTAGGATTCCTCAGGTGAAAAAAATAGCAGAATAATTCTCAATGGAGAAGCCAGCAAGCCTGATATATTTGCTGGGCACTGAAAAATCAAGGATTTTTTTTTCTTTTTTAATACGATGAAAAGAAACAGTTTTGTCTTGCAGTTTATGTGGATTCCTGCTTCACAAGAACCTTAATATTTCAGACAAATCACCACCCTTCATTTTCCTATAAAACACATTCCAATTTTTAGTACAAATTTTGTTTCCAATATTCAACTCCAAACGATAGGAAAGCTAGACATTTCACATGGTTTCTACCCTAAATGAGGGATTCGTATTTACTTCCTCTAACATCATCAAGCCTGTCGAAAGCTCAGCTTTCAGACCCTGTTATGAATTTTATCCTTGCTCTAGTGATTGCTCTGAGTGGTAAAGTGCAACCTGATTTATGATACAGGGCTGTCAGTCAGGAAAGTGGGATGCTGAATGAAACCCCGGTCAGGATCTACCTCGTTTTGTTGTTGATTTGAATGGGAGCAGGCCTTTACCCCTGCTTTCAACCCTAAGTTTCATCTGAATTCGTGGAAAGGGTTGTGATGAATTAACATGGGCTGAGGCTGAACACCTTGCACTCAAGAGGCTTGTAGCCAAAACTGCCACTCAATCCTAGAATACTTTGGCTGCAGAAATGGAGATGGCGCTGTGTGCTTAAGTGCCTGGTGCTGTGGCATTTTCCACTCCTGCTGTGCAAATCTTCTTGTATATATGGCATATCTATATTGTCAGACTGGTGAAGAGCAATCGGAAGGCTTTGGCCCTGCTCCCCCCTCCCATCGCGTTTAGCATCAATTGTGGTACACACAAAGAAAGACCCAGGTGAAGAGTGCAATAGGAATATCTATACATGAAGTGGGCAACTGTTTCATATTGGCTTTCTTTTGTGTTTAGTTGTTTTCAGAGGCTACGTGCTCTGACAGGGACCAAATATCAAATAAAATGCTGCTAGCGGGATTTAAGGACTGACATCAGTTACTCATGACACGTTCTCATTTTCTCATGACATTCCGAGGGATGAAAAACACCTTCCTGAAGTTAAAAAATTTCAAATAATCCTTGTGGAAAGGCAAGGGGGAAAGCAGAATGATTAGATATGCAAACAAAACCCCAACAAATTCTTAAGGACTCCCATTGTCAAAAAGCATTACAAAACATGAAGAGATCGGCACTGTGGTGTGCCGACTACCAGCGCTCTCCTCCACCAAAGAGGCATAGCCAAATTCTTCTTTTCTTTGTGCAGTCAATCTTTGTATCATTTCTGAAAAGCATTCTCAAGTGCATCTCTGAAAAATCATTTCAGGCAGCTGCCCCGGCTTTCCCTTGCCTCTTAGGGGTTGTGTTGGCACATTAGCCTCCTTGCCTTCAGAAGAAGTGAAAGGCCAAAAGTCCAGAGAACAAACTGCAGATCAGGCAGACTAATTGGTCTCAAAATCGAAACATATGGCTTCTTTCAGGATCTTGACTTTTTAAATACTTGTTTAAAGTAAACATTTGCAATTCCTCATGAAAGGCACTTTCCTCCCTGAATCCTCTTGACCCTCAGTGACCTTTCTTACCAATTGCACATTGCTTTACCCTTGGGGATGATTAAATCTCGAGAGGCTTTTTTTTTTTTCTTTTCTTCTTTTATCCTCTACATTTGTCTTTGAGGACTAACCTAAGAATTTAAAGCTAACCTGGGTCCTAAGGACAGAAACACGCCAGATGCCCACCTGGGCATCCCACACGGGTATCTGAGGCTGGGGCCGGAGGGGAAAGAAGCTGCTGTTCACACGTGTCATCACAGCACTGTATTCAAAAAAATGGACCAGGAGAAATAATCACCAAACACTGACTCACAAAAGCTACATTTTCAAGCTGATCTTTGAACTGAAAGGCAGCTGGAATGCCTTGTGCCCCATGCTGGAGGGGGAGCAAAGGAGGGAAAGGTGGCCTGGGGCAAAGTCATCGCTGAGACAAGGCATTTTAAAACTATGGCCTGTGGCTGTTGTCTCTTCTGACAGAAAAAGGCTGACAAAAGTGATTGAATCCAGGCTGTAATCGGTGCGAAGGCAGGCAAACCCTCCCAGTTTGTCTCCAGGGTGTCAGTACAGGAAAACTGATTGAAGTGTCTCTGAAGTCATTTTATTCATGTAATTGTTAGGCAATGTCAGAGCTTGTACGAGGGTTGGGCATTACATAGCCCGGCACAGAGGGCCCGATGCTTGCTAACAGGACCAGGGGAAGTCGTTTTCCAGCTCCGGGCAATGCTTGTTTCAGCCTTTCTTTTCACTCTTGTTTGCCGAGAAGTGTGGAAGAAGATTAGTTCTTGCAAAGCACTTCATTTTCAAAAGCTCTGCTGCCTAATGCCTCTGTCTGTCGAATTAGATGTCAGCCTGCTCCTCCCATCCTCAATGCACAAACAGAAATGTGGCAGGCAGCACCTGCTGTCTGGAGCAGCACAGGAGCATCCCCACGTCCCTGTACAGAGAAGAGCGAGAGTCATGGAGGCAATGAGACACAGCACCGCCACGCACAAATAGCCACGTGGAGAAGCAGGCTCGTAAATTGGCCGGACACGGTGCCACCGTTGCTGGGGAGACCTGCATTTGCAGCCAGCTCACACAGCTCTGGGTGACACTGTGCGCAGCGTCATGCCTGACACCCTGGGGAATTCCCAGCCCTGTCCCTCCCCATATACTGTACGGAGGAAGATGGGCTGTCTATACTGCACTTGCCATTGCAACACACACACTCACCTGAGCTGGCTTCAATCTGCCTGCTGAGCAGTTTTATGCAGACAGAATAAGTATCTTGTCTAAATGAAGGGTATTTAGCTGGTTTTCTTCCTCTGCTGAGAGCTGTAGCTGACTATTATAGCTCCCCATGGTCTTCCAGAGACCTTTCTCTATTGGAGCAGGAAGTCCTGGCCTGAGAACCCAGCAAGCTGGCAAGGAGTTGCAAAGGTAGGCAAGAAGGTAGTCTGTGCCTAGGAATGGGCACAGACTATATGGGGGAGGCATCTGCTTCCACCAGCAATTCCTCAGCCCAAAGCTCCAGTAAAGGATTCAAAAGGAAAAGAGACATCGCTGTCATAGGGTGAGGGCTTCTTCCTAAATATTAGGAAGAATTACTTTACTGAGAGAGTGGTCAGGCACTGGAACAGCCTCCCCAGGGAGGTGGTTGAGTCACCATCCCTAGAGGTATTTAAGAAGGCACTGCAGGGCATGCTCTAATGATAGAGATTGTAGGGTTTTTTTGTGTGTGTATGGTTGGACTCAATGATCTCAAAGGTCCTTTCCAACTGTGAAGATTCTATGATTGATTCTCTCCTTCACAAGGGCCTGAGCTGTGCAGGAATTCCTCATTACACGTAGTTTGAACTGGGACCTTGAGTCCAAGTTTTTCATGTCCATAGGGAGTATCCTCACTTCTGCATTGCTGGATACCCTGCCCATCTGCTTAGCCTGCTTCCAGCTTGTGTAACTCGAGATTCAGTTAAGGTACTTGGCATGGCCTGTTGCATCTCTGCTAAGTGCTTTAATCACTATGCTATGAACTCACAGTTTTCTGATCTCATTAATGTCTATTTATTCTTGAAGAGCGGACTTAACTTCAAAGAAAGACCTCACTTCTGAATTCCCACAGACTAAATGTTATGTCTCCCACCAAATCTGTCTGCTGGCCCCTTTCTGAGCAAGTTAAAATAGGGCTTTAGTGTTGGGTCTCCTAGATTGCAGGAGAGTGCCCTAAGCTAGGGAGGGAAAACAGTGAACCCCTCCCCAGCTGCTTTGTTATCAGGAGCCCTTTGAGAAGATGAACTAAAGTACATCCTTCAAGCAATAGACAGGGGAAAGTAGAGTCAGAGCATCCCTCCAGGCCTTAGGCATTTGTTTAGGCTCTGCACAGCTTGGCGGTGTCAGAACATAACTTGTCCATGTCCATGGACAAACTCTGTCTGTTTAGGGGCATTCAGGTGCCAATTGGTCATAGAGCATCTGAGCAGATGTCTAAAGCCAGATCCAATGGAGATGTTGATTTAAAGCATCACAGTGACTTTTTTGTAGACCTGCTCTTTCACAGCGGTAAGCAGGTGCTTTTTCTCATAGAAGCACATGCTCATTTCTGTTCTCACTTGTTTTGAAGTAATTCCGTTTGTGTGTCCTGGTTGAGCAAGGAGAAGTTTGCATTAAAAGTCATATCTATAGATGAGAGGATAATCAACACTGGGAGAGTTAAATACATGTGTTACTTTAAATGGATTTAGTCTTCAGAAAAATACTATTTGGATGCTCATTTGTTTAATCCAGAAACAATTAGGAGATACTTCAGTAAGTAATGCCTTATCATAGATTTAGAGCTAGAGATTGTACCCATACTTACCAGACTCCTGCAGGATGTGCTTTGGTGCCATGTTTCTCCTTCATCTGTAAAATGGAGAGTTCTTTCTCAGCTGTGCCTTAGGTACAACTGTATCAGAGGCCTAGATGTGATGTAATCAATCTGATATCAGACAGGATTTTAGCTGATCTTAAACACAAGAAGCAGTGAAAGACAGGCTGAAAAAGACTCTTGAAGTAAGAGCATGACCAAACACGAGGGCTTGCTGTGGCTTAACTAAATGTCTTTATAAGCTTATTTGTCGGTTTGTTTCATATTCGAGGTCTCAAATTTGGGGCATATGGCCATACAAACCAGCGAGTGTATGTCAAATGTGTTCAACTTCATGTGCCAGCAGGCTGCACAGCCATTTTATGGGGAACATTTCTTCACAGAGATGAACGTACACACGCCTATGCTTATCAGCTGTCTTTGTTGATGAAGTTATCCCCTCAAATACTTTTTTTTCCTTCAAGATTCCACTACATTAGCTGAAACTCAACAATTACATTTAGAACAATGCATTTTGAAGGTTAGACCTGTTATAATGCTGAAAATTAGAAAGGTTAGCATTTAAAACTTTCCATGGCATGCAAAAGTTTACAGCTGGCATACTATACTGCTGAAAGTTAATCACTGGAAAGGAGGAGATAAATCTCAGCATTATCTGCATAAGTAATAAAATGAGACACAAATGGAGAACTGCAAGTCTCAAAAGGGAGACCCAGTGTATTAATATTAAACAGGTTGTGCATTGAGCAAGGAAAAAAACGTTCATCTATGGATTTTATCTTGCATTAACATAGCTCCTGGAACTAAACGGGGAAAGTTCTCTCCTGCTTGCTGATAATGATTTCCCGCCCCCTGCCCGGGTTCTCATTTTCAGTAGGTGAGACGGAGATAGGCATAACCTTGTCTCTGGCTGTGGGTCTGCCTTAGTCCTTTATCTATATCGTGGTCTGACTGGAGTGTACTATAACTCCCTGCAGCCTGCACGCCTGGGTTTTCTGCTCAGACATTTGGGAAAATCGTGCATGCACAAGCCTTTTGCAGCAAAATACCCTGGGTGAGCCTGGGGCATCCTCCCATAGCCTTGCAGGGGATTCAGGGAGAAAGCTGCTGAAGAGCTACACGGCAGGAAGAGCATCCTGGAGCTCTACAGGGCAGTACAAGAGAGAGTTATTATCCTGACGGTTCTTATAGAAAAGACTACAGTTTCAGTCTGAATAGAGATTGCATTTCTCATTCAAATATTGAGGCTGCCACTGTATCTGTAGGATGAAGAAGAGAAACTACCTTGGAAGTAGCACACTAAAGATGGGCAGAGGTTTCTTCATCTAAGTTATCTCTTTTGGTGCAGATAAGAAATTCTTTCCTCCTGACTCCCACCCCAAACCTCATCATGAACCTTCAGCAAAAAAACTCTTCCAGTCTCCCAAGAGGTGAGGCAACTCCCTGCACTCCACCCTCCTTTCTCTTCCAAAAGCTGAGGACTGAAATACCACAGAAAGGGCTGCTCTTTATACCATCATTGCAACAATCACAGGGGGTTTGCAGATGTAATGAGTACAAGTACCCTTGGGAACGAGCACGCAGATGTCCACTTGTTTGCAGAATGACTAGACCTGATAATTTGATCACAAATTTGACATTGCTTTCCCAGCAGTTCCTTTCATTGCATGGCTGTGTGGGCATTTCACTTCCACGTGCAAGACACTGAGTACCAACAAGCATCCACTTGTTAACACCCATGGGAGGACGTTTGATGTTTGACCAGGAGTCAAACTGATGGCACTTCATAGCCCCCTGGAATCCTGTCACAAGAATCCTGCATGCTTCAAAGGCCTCTGGGCACCCGAACTGGCTTTGGAAATCCCAGCCTCACCCCACTTGCTAGAAGTGACATTAATATATTCATACACATATTCTTAAATCATATGGTTCAGGCCATATTGAATGAGGAGGAGAACACTCACCTCTGGGGCTGTCCCTGTGCTTCCAAGCTGCCTTGTGGTTGTATCCCTGACCTTTAAGAGAATTCTTTTTAATCGCAGAGGACCACGCTGGGAGGGGACTGTCCCAATCGATGTCAGACGCATACATACAACTTCCCTGACATAATCTGGCAATAGAATATAAACAAAAGACACATGGAAAAGGCATGAGGCACACCCTGACCAAGTTTCTCTGCACACTCGCCACCCAGCATAAGCAAAGGCTGCATAGCTAGGCTATTTCCATTAGCTGAAGTAAACACCACTTTAGTGAAAGTAGGCGGGAGACATACCTCCTATTGAAATATCCGAGTCCTTTCTGAAATGGAGGTCTTTCAAATGTTTACTGCCTTTTTCCTAAGACCGCGTTACTGCTTGTACCGTGCAGCAGCAGTGCCACGCAGCATCCTTCTGTTTTCTCATGGATGAGATTTTGAAAGGTTTGGCTCAGATTCTCTTGCTGGGAGAACCTCATGGAGAAGAAAGAAAGCAAAGTTATGTCATAACCTAAGACCATTTTATTTTAGTGGTAAAAAAACTTCTCCTAGTTCAATTTGAAAATTGATCTGTTTATTGTTTTCCCTTCATCTCAGGTTTTTCATCTCTCTTAAAAGAACTGGAGTGTGAAATGTATTTTGGCTATTCTGATAATCAGGGAATCAACATATGAAGAAGACTGCTACTCCTTCTCCAAAGAGTGTGTCACCCGTAGCTCAAGGGCTGGTTCCTGGACTGATGGAGAGATGTTGAGGAGCTGCCACCTCACCATTCATTGCCTTTTGAAATTCCAGCCCCTGCTGTTATCTGGGCTAGTGACTGCAGCCCATAAACCTCTGTACAGAATGGGATAAATGGGATTAGCAGGAATACTCAGCACCTCTCACTTTTTTTCTTTTTTTTTTAAATTAAGGTGGGAAGAGCATGCCATGCTAAGCTGATGCAAAGCCAATGATTTTGCTGCCTTCTTCATTAGCAGCACTAACTGGGGCTCTTCTTTTAACTTACTGTAAACCACATTCTGCCTCACCAGAAATTATGAGTTTTTCTCTGCTTTTCTCACCTGGTAGTCTGTGAATGGAGCACATCTGTAGAAGCTTTCCCAGCAGTCAGGGGCAATGGTTCCTGTAGCTGAGCTGATGGCTCTGAAGGGTGCAGCGTGACAGGGCTGGTAGAAATTAAGTGAGCTGCAGGTAATTCACAATGAGAATTTCTCCATATGGAAAATCAACTGTGTCTTGGGTATAAAATCTATGTTAAAATCTGCATGCCTGAAAATTAGGGTTAAATAAACAATACCCGTTTTACAGACTGACTTTTAGGTGGTTGTTAAGTGCTTGGGCCTCTGAGCATGTTGCTGACAAGGAAAGCAGTGCAGAGAGCCTGGCTTTTCTGCACCAGCTCTAAGTGCAGATGTGCTTAGCTCTGCACTCTGCAGGGCACTGGCTCAAGCCTTTGCCCAGGCCAGGGTGGGCTCCATTGCAGCAAGGACAGGGAGCTGAGGGGAAGGAACTGTGAGGAACAGGACCTTCAGGTGTTTCCCTGCCTCTGAGCTGTGCTCTGCTCCCAGCAAGAGGAGAGGCTGCTGCAGGTTTCTGAGCTTTGCTCCTGGATGCTTTCTCCAGCTGACAGGCTCTGTTGTCATTTTAACTCACAGGTCTGCTCCCGTGATACTCACATGCTTTCCACTTTGTTGACATATAGGAAACATCCATTTCTGGGTGACTGAATATACCAAGCTCTGCTTTGATACTCTGGCCATCTGCAGCCCACGTTGTCCTTTGCTATGCACAAATGGAGTAGCTGCCTCCTGCCACGGGCTGGGCTGACCCTGGCTTCCCTCTGCTTGTCTGTGCTACGCTCTCAGTCCATAACAACAGCCCCAAGCTTAAAGGAACACGAAAGGTATGTTTACAAAGGGTCTTTTCTGGGAGGTGGAAGCCTCCCTAAACCTGAAGCTGCAGAGATGCAGATAGGATGCTGCTGAGGGCACCCTAAATCGTTCACATCCCTGTTGAATGACAGGTTATTAAACCTGGGCCCGGAGCAATATTCATGCAACTGTGCAGCATCCGTCTAGTTTGTCGTGTGGACACAATGAATCTTCTCCTGCCAGCCAGACACTGTGACCATGCCTCAGGGCATTTCCTTTCTAAACCAGGCAGGATAATGCCTCCTCAAAAACTGGGATGTTGCACAGCAAACTTTGCAAGGGTCTCAGATGCAGTTGTGATTGGGGGCCACATAGGTAACAGCAATGATATTTCAGGTAGGTAGATTGACTGATAGGATGGTTGACTTTGTGAGCTTCTAGCTTACTTTTACTATTCTCTAAATGAGAAGAATTAAAGAGCATTGCTGCTGAAAGCTTGCAAAAACATTCATGTCTTAAATAAAGATCTATCTTTTTACAGCTAAGGGAAAGCAGTTGAAACTCTAGAATGACTGATTTCACTAGGACAAGCACAACTGTGCTTGTGCTAGCAATGTGTGCAACTGGCAGCAAAATTCAGCAGTGTGAAGGGATCAGTGGGAGAAGATGTGAATATAAAGCAGATAAAATCTAGACCACTAAGGCTGTGTACTGCAAATTCACGCACATGAAATATGTGATGCAATGAACAGCTAACTGAAAATTTCAGCCATAATTTGATAAGCTTTGAATGATTCTAAATAAAGTGGAACAGAAGAACAGAGCCAACAATTTGCAATCATATTTCAGATGAGTTTCCCTTAATATATATATACATTAAAAAGCATGAGTTGTATTACGTCGAAAGAGAAGAATGGAGTCTTGATTTTACACTGTTTGCAGTGATGTGAAGAATAATTTTGGCCGAGGGTGTTAACCACTTGTTGTTTTAAATTTCCCTCTGACCTCTCTGTTCATCGTTGCAACCTCAGCACTGTAACATGGCCTGTTTTGTTTTTTTGCAGGTTTACATAGCACAAGAAGGCAGAACACTGAAGAGTGACCTCTGCAAGTAGCTTTGCAAATTGATGTTCCACATCTCTGCCTGCAATTAGACACCAGTAACCACAAATTAACCTTTCGGGGCAGTTTCACGCTTTGCAAAACTCAGATGGTTGCAAAAGCGATGTGTCCAAGCAATAAATGTGGTTCTGGCATTCACGGGCAGTTGCGGCTCTTGAGTCAGGGAGCTGCTTTCAAAAATTTGGTCATAGATGAGAAAAGAATGGCTTTCTTAGCTGATGCAACAAATGTTAACTTAGTTGAATGTAGTAGGTATAGTTCAAAGCTGAATTAAATAGAGCAGGAAAGGGGCACACGGCTTGGGGCCCTATGGCTACATTTTTCTGTCCTTAAGCAGGTTGTCCAGATCTAAATTACCTATTTGGAACTGCCCCTGTCCCATGCTGTCTCCCCAGAATGTGTCCATGCATTTTCTGGGAGAGGGTGGTCACCACGAGACCAAGCCTAACTGGGAAGCTGATAAGCACACGTGACACTGCCTGAGCCAGTACCCTGCTCCTTTTTGGCTCAGTGGTGTAAATGCAGACACTGGTGACATGGCATGATGCGATAGCAAGTCACAGCTGCATCACGTGACTCCAGCAATACAAGGCATTAGGATGGTACTGTTAGGAAACTTGAGCCTGTCCTATAAAACTGTGTGTTCTAGAGTGGCACAGGGTATTCAGGAGAAGTATGTTAACGCCCTCCCTCCTTTTCATGCCCCTGACTTGTTTTGAAAGGGAGGAAGAGGAAGAAAAAGCACTACATCGTATCATAACTGAAATACTGACCTTGCATAAGTTTACACAAAATCTTAACTTAGTATACTAGGGTGTAGTCTGACTTGACCTCAAACGTCATCTTAGAAACACTTTAGCAGCTATGTAAGAGTTTATCATTGATGCAGGAAAGTCTCCTTCCTTGTGTGTTTTAAAAGATAATCATGCTATTGATCCAGGCTGTTTTTTTATAAGACTTTCACAGTCGGTTATTTTCAAAGAAAGCTGAGGGACTGACGAAATCTTAGAAATAATCCCCTTCAGCCTTTAAACAAAAGGCCAATATTGACACAAGGACATGTATGTATAAACCAGGTAAGTAATGATAAGGGGTAACCCAGGTGGGACAGCTTTGTGTGGATGTAGCAGGGAGAAACGCTGCACTGCACTAAATAGCTCTGCTTCCGTAGGGGATGATGTGGTGGTGGTGGCTGCAATAGCCAGGGACAGGACTTTGAATCCAGGGTAGAATTCCCTGCTCCTGTGAGATTGCTCTGCAAGTAGCTTCAAATTGCACACGCGAATTTTTAGTGGCATTAGGCCTTAGGCAGCTCAGTCTTTGCTCCTCTGTGTCTTCTCTGTACAAAGAGGGAAATAAATAAGAAAGAGAGCTCTTTCTTTAAAATCTTTAGTGTTATCATAGGAAAGATAAATTATCCAGTATATGTATTCAGTCTCACAGTGGTCTGGTACGTTGATTTGCGATATAGAGAACTAATATCACAACTGTTTAAATGAAGGGTAAAAGAAGGTAACTCCAATTTCTGCTCACTAAACATTTGTAATAGAAGGGAAAAAAAAAGGGAAAGTAAGTAAATATAAAACATGTAAATTCCAAGACAGGTGAACGAAAGAAGTGTCACCACAGAACATAGCTGCTGTGCTCCATCCCAGCAAGCTCTCTGGGTGCAGATTATAGACTTTGCAAGGTCTGAGGCTGTTACTGAAGCCAGCCTGAATATATCAGGAACGTTTCTCATTTTTATAATCTCTTAATAACAGGCTACAGTCTCATAGGGTATGCCAGGGACATTAACTTCTGCTATAAGTTGCAGGAATTGCGTGGTTGTTTTCTTGTACCCTAAATACTCCCAAGGAGGAAGAGGAGAGCCATCCGTGGTCAGTGAGGGCAGAAGTATTTGCATCTATGTGGGTCAGATTAGAAAGCATTATTAAAAACAAGCATAAAATCTGGCATTTTAATTGTAGGTGTTCCTAAGAGTAAAAGCCTTTCAAAAACCACAGACAACTCGATCAATGAGACAGGATGTAGCAGAAAAACAGTACTGCTGTAAAATGTACCACACACTCCCTCCAAGTCACCAACCTGGCTAAAAAGCAATGTAGTCTAGACCCATTTTAAGTACAGTCAAAAAAATCATCTGCCCAAAGACAATTATAGCCATTAGGCAAGAAAACTATGTTCAAGCCAGAGAGGAGACTTTATATGGATCCCGACAGTGCCTCAAATCTGCAGTCAGGATCAAGGGGTAGTACAAATGCGAAGAAAGAGTAGAGAAGTGAGTTTACTTTGTGCATTACAACAGCACTTGGTCTGGCCCCTACTTGCATTTAGCAAGTTCTCTCCTCTCCATAAATGATGATGGCACTTTTTTTTGATGGGAAAATGTCAGTGTATCAAACCAGAATTTCTGTTGGAACACACACATTTTAGCTAAATTTCTTCAGGACATCAGTTATAGAAAAGCATTTCCAGTTCAAATGGAGAAGGGAGGAGAAATACTCCAGAAGACCCGAGCGCCGTAGAGTGACACTGCTCACCTTGGCCGGGAGCACAGTGGTTCAGTAGATTAACTTAACCAAAACCAACAATTACCGCTCTTTGCCCTGGGCTTGAGTACCCTTTGGAGCAGAATGTGGCTGGCCAGGAGGAGCCAGGAGGAGAGGCAACACACAGGCACCAGGGTGAAAGTTTACATGTTTCATCAAGCAAATCTCATCCCTTAATTTATTTCTGGAAGGAAAAAGACAAAATACATTGAAAAAGGGGCAGCCCATGCTGTGGGTAGGTTCCAGGCTGCAGGGAAGGGAAAAGACCCAGCACTAGCGTGTCTGCTTTAAGCCTTTCTCAGATATCACTTCTTCTTCACAGGTAGTATTTCACTAGCAAATGAAAGCAGCCTGTGTAGCCTTCTCCAAAACGTTTGGCTCCAGGTGTAACCTTAGGCAGTTGAGTTTCCGGAGGAGGACTGCAGCCAGGGGATGCAAAATAAGTCAGGTTATTTGTTTGCAGTAGAAAAGCTTCTGGTTGATCTGGGACAGGAATTTCAGAAAGAGGAGGCTTAGGCACAAGGCTCTTGTGACCCTCAGGATGGCCTAGCACAGATCTCTTGCTATACAAGGTTAAAAAAAAAAAAAGAAAAAAGAAAAAAAGAGAGGAGTGATTTTAATAGTATATTAATCGACTGAAATAGTTTATTCTAAATTCAGGATCCCTATCTAGCATAACAATCATAATGATCTCTTAATAGGCTCGGTCAAAACCCATATTCTGCCTTTCTGGTCTTAACCTATTTCCTTTCAACTGCCTAATGGCTTCCTCTCAAAAGGTGTGACAACATTTTCCCTTCCTACTTCAGAAACTGCTTTTTTTTATTAGTTAATAATTTACTAGGAGCCTCAGGTAGTTCTCCTTTGTCAAAAATGCATGGGCAATCCCAGCTGCACAGTCAGCTCTGGCATGGTTACACCTCCACATCATCATTAAATTACCTTATAGCTGTTCAACACAAGGTAAAGAGCCTGGCTGCTGCATCCCTGCTTCATCAGCACTCTGCATGATTTGTTATTAAAATGCCCTTCTCCATTTGGAAGAATCCTAAGGGGCCTGAAACGCTTTTTTTTTTTTGCACCAGGACATGGAGAGCAGGTCTAAAATTGCTTGGAGCCTCTCTGCTTTTGCAGCTCCTGCTCAGATGATCCACACTGTCTGTAGGAAAAGTAGACCTTGGTGTACGTAACACTGAAGCACGTGGGAATACAAGTGGACGTGCCCTTGCCAGGCCACATGGATGAGAGGTGCGACTGTAGTGTTGTATCATATACCTAGGTAGAGGGAGGGCTGGTGTCCAGCTAAGGCAACCTGCTGAGTGAGGTCCTGAGTGTGGGGAGTAAAGGAGGACTATATGGAGAGCGGGTTTCCAGTCACACTTGCCTGGCAGTGACAGCGTACCCCAAGGTGCCTAAATCCCACTAGGGACCCACAAAATTCCTCTCCCGTATAAAAATGTGTGTTGGTGATGGGCCAAGGAGGGGAAATATGAATGTACCTTTCACGAGGAATCTGTTGGACAGCTGAGAAGAAATAAGTAAGGAGAGGTATGGACTGGTAAAAGAAATGAGTGAAGAAATAGGTAAAGATTGGAGACGTCAAGACTATTCTTATGTGGGAGCTGAGGATTTGCTGTCGCCGTTTAAGCATTATTTCTTTTGAAGGACAAGTCCTCTGCTCCCTTGAAATTGGTCTACTGATATGTACTGATACTGGTTTAATTATTTATTTGCATGTCTTTTCCTGAGGCAGCTCAAGCATTTCCTTTTCAAGCTGAAATTTCATTTAATGATAAAATTATCGGCTTGAGTGAGTTTTACTGAAACATAATCAGAAAGGATGTTCTTCATGGAGTACTTTTGGTAGGAAGCCTGATTATTAATATCATATACTATACATCACTGAAAGGCCAGTGACTGGAGATTGTGTACGAAAAATCTTATTTATTTGATTGATGTATTCCAATAGTAGAGGCAAACATAATAGATGACGTCAAATTCACATGAAACTTTACTGACAAAAAGATTCTGGTATGACATATACAGTTTGAATGCTCTAAACATTCTATTTTTCTTCATAATTTCAGCAAACACTTCCTCTCCTGTGTCCGCTACGCAGGGAGAACAAACAGTGTAAATAAACAGAATTTAGTTTCTGTCTATAAACTTGCCTTATATACACAAATAGTTTGAAAGCTATGAATATTTTATACAAATTTTGTGTGGGTCATTGAATAGTAAGTATTAAAATGAAGAACTAATAAATATATATGTGTGTGTGCGCACATATAACTCACTATTCCAAGCTAAAAAATGAGCACTGGCTGTGGCCCAAGATGGGCAGTGTATCTAGAAGAGAGTTTCTATGTTTAATAAAAGCTTTTCTCTGTCAAGTTGATTTAAAAACTGCAGCTGCCATTTGAAGCTGCTGTATTTCTTGGAAACTCATTATAATCCCAATAGAGTGTTTTATATTTGAACAACTGCAGTGCATTCTAAAATTTTTTGCTCACATGATTTTCTATGAACATTACACAGAATACAACAGATTTTCGATAGAATTTGGAACCATAAAAAGGGGCAGAAGTCTCAAAGAACTTTGCAGGTTGTAGATGGAACATTTTTTAATTTCCTTAGTAAACTTCATTTCTCTGCAATACTTCCATGAAAGCCAGATTTTTTAATGTCTCGGTAGAGCTTTAGATGAGTTAAACCAGGTGTTTTTGTAGCTATTACTTTTGCAGGTCATTATGAAAGAAAAAAAAGGTGTGATTGTTTTTTGATTTTGACAAGTTCTAGTATATAAGATTTTCTAAATTAAAAGGTATCTTTCCTCTTCTACTCTTTTCTTTCTCACTTTCTTACCATATATTTTTTTTACCAGGTTTAATATCTTGGTTTCTTCATGAAATTTTCCTGTTACTTCTTCTCCTCATTCTTGTTGGTTATGCCTTTTCCCTTCATTTACACCCCCCCATAGACACACTCTACTCACACTTTTTCCACGACACAAATGCAATGCAGTGAGAGGAAAAGAAAATGAAGCGAACCACTTTCTGTCAAATCCCTCCCTGGCCCCACTCAGGCCCAGACATCTGATACAAGGTTAAGCTTTCACTAAATAAGAGGCTCTTTAAAGATAGAATTACAGTTTGTATAAACTATGTTTGGCCATACGCAAGATCCAATAGATGCTGTTGCGATAGCTGGTAGAAATTAGAAGCTGTAATGCTGCACGTGAACTAGTAACGTACCTAGAACTGTTCTGACAGATGCAGCCTTAAGTTGTATTTTTTAACGTACTGAAATAAGCTATACAAAATTAACATTTCTATGCTCTGACTGATTCATGATGAGCATGTGTGGGCTTTCATATCTCTAGGAGAAGGATCAAGTGACCCTAATTGTATCCAGCTTGTCCATTTAAGTGCTTGATTTTTTCTGAGAGAGTTGTTTGTATAAATACATCTCCATGAAGTGAAGCTGATCCTGTTCTGGTTAAGTTTCTTTTAAACATGGTGTAAATTCCAATTTCAGTTATTCTTGTCTTTTGTAGAACTGTACTTTAAAACATTTCACATTAAAACTAATAGAGAAGAGGAGGAGGCAATGCATGAAAAAGTAGGAAATGAGGTCCTGAAACCTTATTTGTATGCATCAGATTAATTACTCCAGCATGTAGAACTGTTTCTTTCTCTTTGAGCTAAATATTTTCTTTCCCAATTCACTGTCAAAGCAAACAGAATATGTATGTTTTTGATCTTATTGTTGATTAAGAAAACCCTCCTAAAACCCTGAACCAGACCTCAGAAGCATCATTGTGCAGCGACAAAAGCTTTTTATTGCTAATTGTAAAAGCAGGGCAGTCTCCAGCAGAGAGTTGCTGGGTTGCTGACTGATGCCTTGACAGATAACAGTCAATCAGTGCGAAACTCCAAGATTCCCGGTGGAAAAACAAAAGATGCTTAATTTACGAACAACAACCAGGCATCCACTTAGCGATACCATTATGCACTGGAAAAGACTCCGCGCCACGCAGACATACAATGAGCTTGCTACAAAGTAGGGAAAGAGTTGGGTTTGTCTGTGAGTGGGCAAATAACGAAGGAATGGCCATGACACTCATTAAAAGCCCTGAACCTTTCTTTCCCAGCTTGGGTGGGGATGTCTAGTGTTTGCACAGCAGGTCTCGGCGACAGCGTAGAGGTGAACTGTGTCCACTTGCAGATTCAGGCTTATTTTAAGGGATTTTCTAGCCCTCTGTTTGTCAAAATGGGACTGTTGGGGATTTCAGTCCTCTGTCCCTCTGGAATGGGAGGGTGGCAGCAAGTAAAGCTACCAGAGGAATTCATAGGTGGGGCACAAGCCATCGGGACACTGGGGACACAGAACAGAGGTCCAACGATTAATGGGGTTTCTGAAGCTTTCCAGTAGCTTATTACAGACAGGCTGCAGCTGAGACTCTTTTTCCTTCGAATTTAAATCTCACAGCAAATGCACTGCAGGAGTATGAAATACAGAATTGTGTCACCAGCAAAGGGCAAGCTTTCCTGAAGCAGCGAGGCGGATCTAAGTTTGTTATGTTTGCTTACCCCATTAATAACCCCTTTTCACCCTTCATCAAATCCTTGTTGTTGTTCTTGTTGTTATTATTACACGGATGCTCACTGGGATGGCATGAATGTGCTACCACAGGCAAGACCCCGCAGAGGCAGAGGCAGGCAAAGAGGCAGAGGGGGTCTCTGCCCCACAGCACCTACCACGTGTGACAGAAGGGCTCAGGCGGATGACAGGGGAATGTATGAAAAAAGCTGAGGATGCCAAAAATTCGGCAAACAGCTGAGGGAGGCTGGGATCTAGAGGTCTTTCAGAGCAGGAGCTGGCTCGTTCATAGTGCGCGAGAAACGCTGGGTAGGGCAGAGCTATCAGAGCAGCCCTGAAAATACAGGGTCTCTGTACACAGCAGTTTAGCTGTTGTCATTTGTTTTATTAGGCCTTTCGCTTTTAATGTCGCTCCAGCATCTCCAAACTCTGTTGTCTCAGTGAGTGCCGAGGTTGGGTGTGGAGACGTTTGCCTTGTGGAGTTGTTCGTAGCTACAGAGCACGGGAAGAGGAAGAGATGGATAAAGCACATATAAAGCCTGGTTGTTACGGGGAGGACTTGCTCCCGCACCTGCTGACTGCGCGATTAAAGCCACACATAGTCTGCCAGTGCTGCATGGAGCACTACGATGGAGGCTGGCATATCCAACAGACTGCAATGAAACCAGAGATAGGTTTGTCCAGACACGGTGTGCGGGGAAAAGAACCTGGGAGACCCTCGGCATGAAATCACACCAGCTAGGAAATCTCTGGAGGAGAAGAACAGGGCCTTGACCAACAGGCAGCCAAAAGGCCATATGAGGAATAATAATGTGATGGTAAATTACTGCCTGGGCTGAGGTTTGGTTATCCCAGGCAGCTGGTGCGATGGCAAAGCTGACTGACAAACTGCTCCTCCCCAACAGTCCCATGCAAGCACATGCAGCTTCTTTACTGCGATTTAGATGCTCTTGCAGGATACTTGAGAGAAATGGCGGATTTCGAACAGTCCTTAGAGCGGAGCTGAGACACAAGCAGTGACCTTTTGACCATGTTTGGTGGTTTTTAACACTGTGCTGGAATGTACACTGAACAAAGAGAGCAGTTTCTATGAAAACAGGTGCATTTGAACTGGGCAACCAAATACAGACTGCTGAACAAAATGGAAATGCTACTGAGATTCCTGCCAGACCCCCTGGGTGGGGAGCTTTCAGTTAAGACCAGAGGAAGCTATCTCTTGCATAAGATACAGTTAAGTCCTGTGGCACCCTATAGCTGAATGACCTGCCATCAAAAGCTACCCTTCTCCTCTGGCATGCAGGAAAATTGTCCTTTCCCATTCATATGTACACTAAGAGCTCATGGAGCTTGCAGGAACTTGCTCTGAAGTTTGTTGTTTTTGTTTTTGTTTTTTTAACTCTCAAACAACATCTGAATCACATTCCAGAGCTGAAACAAACACAGCAGTGCAACTGTCAAAACTATTCAGCAATTTCCCTTACGAGTTACGAAAATGCACCTCTTACTAAAGGAAAAAGAATGCGTGTTACCTTTATTCAGCCCACCCAATGGAGTATCCTGCTGGGAAAATCCCTGTCTCCGGGGCCATAAGCTTTTCCCCTTTAAACTTCTTTCCTTCAAAGTTTGCTTTTTTGTTTTTACTGTAAATTGTGTAGAAAAGTCACAGGGCTTCAAAAACTGAGTATGTGTGCATGCCTGAGTCAGTATAGTTTATTTACTTACACATTTAGTATGTGCAAATGAAATGAGATGCAGTATTTCATGTTTATAGTCTCTTTTTCACATGGATGTTTGTGATAGGAGTTGTGGGTTCATTACATGAAATTGTGGGTTTAGGTAAATCTACAGAGGTTTGATGGCTTGGTTCTTTCTTATCCTGCATCTGGTAATACGGGCTACTGCAGACAGAGCGAAAACAGGTCAGAAATATGAAGGAATTAGAATAGTCACAGTTGTGGAGAGGCCCCTGTGAAACAGGCACTTTTTATGTTGATAGAGCGTATCTAGGACTAGCAGGCATCCAGGCTACCAAAAACATACTCTCTGTTTCCACTGAACAGTTTTATGCAAGTGGAGAATTAAGCTTTGGTCATACCTGGGATTTTGGTTCTGGACAACTTTGTCAGAGCTGGAGAATTTGTTTTGTTTTGTTTTGCTTTGTTTAAACATGTTTAATCTGAATTAAAGACTGTTTGGTCATTAAACTGTTATTCAGAAATAAAGTCTCTTTTACCTCTTTTTTTTTTTTCCTATGGAAAGTATGAAAGTTTTCATTCCTTTGCCTTTGGAACAGTGTAAAGTCATATGAAAAATAGCCATTTAAAAAATCAGCTGAGCTTTTCAAAGCCTGTGAAAACCAACTATGTGCATATTCCCTTTGATTTGATTTAAATGACTACATAAGGTGCAGAGGAATGGTAATCTGACCTCTTTGATTCTTAAACAGAACAGTAAACTAATTCTTAAACAGATTATTGAACAGAACAGTAACTAAAGCCCCAAAGAAAGAGGGACACAGCATCATGTGCTAATGTCTAACAAGGTAGATGCTGCAGCTTTCCAGACATTATTAGATATTACTGAGTTTTTGCAAGTCTGTTCAAGTTCAGGTGTCCTCCAGAGTAAAAAATAATTCATCATCTCTGCAGAAGAAGAAGAAGAAAGAAAAGCACAGGTCTAAGGTGTTTTTAATATAACAATTTTTGATCGATATATTCCTGTTTTATTTCTTTATTCTTAGATTAATCCAGGGGTTGGATATAATTTACAACAGTGTCACATCTCTATGCTGTGTATGTGCTAGGGCTTGCCCTTACTTGTACCATCTGTATGTTTATGTGCCGTGCCTACCCTGAAACTTATTACCAGCATTGCCAGTACTGTCTAAAATAACTCCTTTATAAAAAACCAAAATGTATTAATCCCCCTCCATTTCTTCTAATGATTCCTTAGATATCTCAATGACAGCTCTATACAACCAAAACCAGCTACCCACACCCTCAGAAATCAAACGTGTCCAATCTGATGTTACTTATTCAAAAGCCAGGTATCGCTGAAGTGAGTCATTTTGGCTCCTTACAGTCAGCACTTCCCGAAAACGATTCAGCCCACCTATCTGGGAGACCTTGTTTGGAATGAGGTAATTTCCTTGCTGGCAGCGATGCTGCTCGCTCTCTCTCTACTGGCAATACCAGGTGAATAGGAGACTCGTTTAGCCCAGATTCCTAAATCTTAGATGCCTTAAGGTGGACGTAATGAATTCCATCCTAAATCCATTGATATTTGCCTTTAAGGCATTGGAAGAGACTTTTTCGCCTATCTCACTAGGAAATTTTAAAATTGCTTTGTGATCTAAAGATCGCTCTCCCCTTAAAACAGAAATACAGTATAGTATAGGAAACAGAATAAAAGTTAATAGACTCAAAAGCTCAAAAGGATTACAGGAGGATTTCATCTGACCTCCTGCACATTACAAGCCACAGACTACAGATGAGATGACGGATATTTGTGGTTTGTGGGTTTGTTTGGTTTTTTTTTTCAAAATGACAACATGGAAACTTACTTTTATAACAAAAAAGGACTTTTAATGCAATAATGGAATAATTTCCATTGCAGACAAATTTCTAGCAAGATACAACTTCAGTTTATAATCTTCTTCCTAACGTTTAACTAGAAAATGCATTATATTCTTCTGGAGATTTGGTTTCATCTGGCTTGAACTCACAAATGTTCATTGAAATGCTAGAGATGAGTTTAAAATGCAGAGACTATTGGCTCTGAGTCTATTTAAAAATCAGGTTTGTTTCGGGGAGGAGTTAATTATCTGTTTGCTTCTTTAAACATAGTTTTATAACTTCTCAGGTGAATATTCAAAGCAAACCGCAATCATTATCCAGAGTTCTTTATTAAAGGAAGAACAGAATGTCTACTAATTCAGGAAGCCAAGTAAACCATAGATAGGAGGCTCTATCTCAAAGAAAGACCTTTAGCTTTACAGGAACAAGATGCTTTTCCTACGGGTGTTTGAGTAAATGAGAGCAATTAAAACTGATGTAGCATTGTGCAGCCACGAAGGCCCAAATATACAATGACCGGGTTATGTATTACAAGAGGTACCTTATATTTGTTGTATTCATGCTGTGGATTTCTCTTAGCAATACGTGTCTAGTGAAGACAGTAATTACCCTAGCTGCCCTCCTTATAGTCTTGTATAAGTCTGTATATCTAAAGTATACACAGTATATACTTACAGTCTTTATAGTCTGGATACAGACTTGGCCGCCTTATACCTGGAAAGCTGATATGAACTGAATCCATAGGGAAATACAAAGAGCGTCCCTTTGTTGCAAACCACATTATCACATTGAGTTTTGTTACAAAAACGCAATTTTATTACAGGCAATTTGCACTCAAATTGGTCTTGGAATATGCAAGAAACAGTGCTCTCCATCAGAGAATCAGGCAGTGTAACTTCAGATTTAGAGACAGGCAGCTCAGGAAGCAAAGTCTGCTGTGATGAAGGAAGCCGCGGGTTGTGTCTCTGCTTCCCAGCGCGTGTTAGGACAGACAGACACCAAAAGGCGTGGAGCCCCAGCTTCCACAGGGCACGCTCTTACCTCAGCAGGCTGGGATAGCCATCTCGGAAAAGTTAGGGAAAGTAGGAGAAATTAGCTCTGTAATTATAGTACCTAGTTATACGTGATGGTATAGAGAAAAGTTTGAAGGAAAATGGCTGTATTTTGTTTCTATTCATCCTCATGGCTGCCTGTGGAGCTTTCAGCACCTACCAACCGCATAGGCCTTGGTCTTCCCCTAATTTGTAAAGGCGAAAATCATGAATACTTCTGCCAAGGAGCTGAGCTGATGTTGTGAGTGAGGACACTGAGGGGTGGTGTGTTGAGTGGGGTCGTTCACCCCTGCATAACATGGGCCCAAAGTGAGACCCAACATGCTCAGTGTCTGCTTTGCATGAAGTGCCTGGTTGCACCTGAAAAAAAGACAGTGGAGCGTCTGTTCGTTGCCTTTTTGGTTCTGTTTTCTAGCCCAGGTTGCATCTTTCTCTGCAGTAGCTTCCCTTGCTATTTAGGGCAGTTAATGCCCAGTGTCCCCAAATTACATACCCCAGAGACATACGAATGAATGCGAGCCATACGAATGAATGCGAGCCATGAGAGCACCTTTCTGCAGGCGGGTTGTGGAGAGGTGGCCAAACATTTTCCTGTTGAAAGTTCTCTGCACGCTCTGAGGTTAATCTTTACAACTTGACAAATCGTCTGAGAAAAAGAGGAATTCCTCTGGAGGAAGGTTCCTGGCTGCAGACACGGGACACAGCAGCCCGGGAAGTAATGGAGGCTGGGCAGGGGGGATGGGATGCAGGAGCAGCCCCGCGGGAAGGTGACCCCCAGGCAGCTGGCACCGCAGGCTGGGCTTGGGAGGGCGCCTTTGAATGTGGATGATGCAAACACCTTTGGGATAGTTGGCTTCTAACCCCGGCGCGTTTCCACGGCACACACGCCTCCCTGACAACCACACTGAGGTTACTTCATGTGGGAGGCTGCTGCGATTATATACTAACCACGGTGCTAGAAAATTATTAACATTCCTATAAAAAGAGAGCTTTAAAGTGGCCCTTTTTATCACTCTCCCTGCCTCTCTTGCAGCCTGTTTCGGTCCTCTGTACTTATTTAACACCATCTGCAGAGAACTTTTCCCCTTGATTTGCACTAACTTATCATCAGACTGTGAAATTGTGGGGTTTTTTTCAACTCAGCTCTCCTGGAATTCTTCCTGTTTCTAGCTTCATAGATTCCTTGTTCTGAAGTCCTCTTCATCTTGGGCACCTAGGAGACAATATGTGTTTTTTCAGCCTTTTTTGATTTGTGAACTCCTAAAAATTTGAAATGAAAGTTCATACTGTGGTACATCGTAGTTAAGCCTGCTGGCATTAGGCTTACTATTCATAGTTACCTTTCTCTGACCTCCTAGAAGCAGCCTGCACTCTATAAATACTCGTAATAAAGCTGTGGTTGTAGGCATACAAGTATTACATCAATTCCAGTGCCTCAGTGACAACAAAGGAGACCCAGGATGCAAACATAATCAAAACCACAGAATCTAAATGTAGCGTGAAGAGCTAGAAAATCCATTCTACAGTCATAATCGTTTTATTAGAGACACTTTGTGTGTGTGCAACATATGCCTACTTTTTGGGGGAGCAGAAGAAAAAGGTAGAATTTTCTAATAGATAGTTATGAGTACACTTCGCATGATTCAGAATCAGGTGCAAATCAGGTAAGCACACGTGAAGCTTCCCTGAACATCTTGGCTTAACAAAATACATCATGGAAGTATTTTCAAGAAATTCAGCCCACTCCAAAGTCAGATTTGGTACAACCATGCCCAAATTCATTAGCTTCAGTAGGTGTGATTAAAACAAAACAGGGAAATGTTCACAGTACTAATTTTAATCAGCAGCATCTCGTTCTCAGTACCCCTCCAGTACTGAGACCTACTTTCTTTGGAAAATATAGTCAGAGTCAGTGACAAGGTACAGTGTAGTCCAAAACCCTTTCTGCTTTGCTTCCAAAGTGACGTCTGTGACGTATCACATCCACCCACCCACTGAACTGCCTCTTCCCAAATATCTGTGTATACATCTAATGCTATGAAGATGTATGGCAAATTTCCGTTCCAAGAAATAACTTCATAAACCTCAGCCCTTACAGAATACAGAGAGTTCTGTGCCAAGGTGAAATTCTCAGCAATCAGAGGCCATAGTGTACCTTGTTCTTCCACTGATGCCACAGTGAAATAGCAATATTGGGGAGACAAGAGATATTGATTTGGTTACGCACAGAAGGATGGCAAGAAACGCAGCTAGTGAGCACACACTATATAATCAGGAAAATCTCCTTCCCTTTGCAAATAATTTCTGTTCACGTAGCCCTTTGCCATAAATTTCATCTGAGATAAGGAATCTGTTTAATTCCAATGATCTCAGCATAGGTTAAAAAATGGTTTCTGCATTACATGTTTATGATACAACCAATTTTCATCCTGACTACAACTGTCTGTGCTCTTGCCCTTTTGCATGTCCAAGTGCATCAAGGGAGGGTCAAGTCAGATGACCCTCCTAATGAAAAGCATGAAAATTAACTTCTGTTTTTCTTCTTTGGGTTTTATTCGTTAGGGAATTTTAAGTAGAAAATTAGAAAAAAAAAATGCATTAAAAAACATACTACTGGCATTTTCTGCCGAATTCTGCGTACCCAGGCAGTGGTCAAACTCAAAGACTGTTTTCATAATTGAACTTCTTGGCTTTCATTAGTGAATGAGCTAATAATCTTAGAAGATTTAAGATTTTATTTGTGGTTTAGCATTGCAGTGGTCCAGACAAATCTTGAACTCTTACGTTTTAAACAGGAAAGCTCTTGTTGATGCTACAACTTGCGTAGGTGCAAGTTTCCTTTCTGGATTCCTGCTGATGAATAGTTCCTCTTGTCTCAAGAGTCAACGTATCTATCATTTTGTAGAAGAGTTTGGTAGAGGCTTAAGTGTAATAACACATTGAGTGTATTACAACCGTTAGCTTTTTAGACTCACTTTTGGGACACTAGGAATGAAGAGAAAATATTGCACGTATAGGTAGGAGTGAAGGTTTGCAGTAATGCCTATTTCCCAGAGCAACTTCTTAGCCTGATCTTGGATGCTGAAGACTAGGCACCCTGAGCGATTTGACAGAGCTTTTGAGCACGTCCAGCTGCTCAAGTCTCCTGCTGAGACTGAGATTGTTCTTTTGGGGCTTGTAAGTCTGCAGTTTGGGTTCAGCATTGCCTGGTCAGCCCTGCCTGGTCAATTTGGTCTCTGGGCTTTCTCCTCTCTTGGTTTGTAGCTTTACAGGATCACCAGACTGCTGATACTCTTTCAATTTGTCTTTTGAAAACCAGAATAAACATGAAATGCCATTACTGTGCACAGCCCTAACCATCTCCCCGCTCTGCCAGTAACACAGATGTGACACGGCAGCAGGATTCTCCCCAGACAAACGTGCCATAAACTCAGTTACTGCCACGGCCTGCAGCCCAATCAAGAATGAAAGCAAGGTATGAAATCATCCTTATTTTCCATCTGTCATGCCAATCATCCCACATGCTGACATGTCGAGAACAGCATGAGGGGGTTAAATGAATCTGTAGGGTAGCTCCAGTGACTTCCCAAGAATTATGTAAAGGGGGAGTTTGATGCGCTGCATCCCTAGTTACGAATGCTGAGCCAGGAAAAGAAAGGATAAACACCAGAATGCTTGAAAAAAATCAGTATTAGCTAACTATAGTCTCCAGGCTTCATCATAATGGTAACACAGGGAACTAATAGACTTGATGGTGGCTGGACTTTTGCTCATTTCAGCTGTTATTCTGCTGATGTTCTGCATTGCAGGATAATTAGACAAACTTCTCCGGTTTTAAACCTGGGAAGTACAAACATCAAAAACCAGCCCTTAGCTGAGCATTTTCCTGTTGATCGCTCTTCACCTGTAGCTGAAGTACCACAGTAGCTGTCTGGACCTGACCGGACAGTGTAATAGCTAATGGTGGAATCCTAGGTCTCCTTCACATCCATTTCAGATACAGGAGGCTCTGCCTAAATGCTGTATTGGTGTCATTGCATGTTTGCATTCCTCACAGGCAAGTTTCAGACATAGGACTCCTTGTTTTTCAGATTAACATATGTTCTTTCCTTTACATGATCATTCAAGCTGCTTGCCTCAGGGCAGCTTCCTGGGGCGCGTGTTCATCAAGGAGGCCTGAGTTGGGCGTTTGGGAGCAATAGGTCCTACAGGTCTCTGCAGGAGCTAAAGGGTTTGCTGTGGTGCGGAGGGCAGATGGGCTGCTGTAGTTAAAAGCTGAGCTACTGTCTTCCACTGAGCACAGCTGGGGGGATCCCCTCAGCCTCAGGATGGTTGAGGAGGGCTCAACGGGGGCTTGAAAATGAAAGCTGCTGCCGTTGCTTCAGAGTAGCAATTGGATGGCCCTTCCCTGGCATGCGGTTGCCTTGTTCCCTGTCAGAGACAGCGGTCACAGATGCCTTGTTTTGCTGCATGCTTCCTTTGAGCAATCTTTGCCTAACGGGATTTTGCACTTGGGAGTCTGGAAGGACTCTGGGCTAGCGCACTCCCTGACCTTGTAGCTCAGGAGCGATCGGCCTGTAGCTTTGGGTGCAGGTGGACTGTGACTATTCCAAGTGCAGCATCTAAATCCCAGCACTGCCACATGAGCAGCGGTGGGGCTGGGTTAGAATCCTAGCAGCTATAAAGAAGCTACCAAAGGCTGCTGGGGCTGGAACCGCCAGAGCCCTCCGGTGCCATGTTCAGCCTGCCTCGTCCTGTGGGCAGCGACTCGCTTCCCAAAGTGCCGCCGCTATCTCCTGCCTTTCAGCTGCTCCTGGAGAACCTCTCGCCTTCTGCTCTCACCTCTTCAGAGCTTTGGACCAGGATGGGTAAGCAAACACAAAACAGTGGCCAGCACAGCCTTAAAATGTCCACTGGACTCAAGTTCACCAGCATGAGAATCATCCATGGCCGATTTTGAGACTTAACATGTGATAACTGCCTTTCTTTTGACCAGTGCCCAGCCTGACAAGAAGTCACTTCAAATGAAGGTCTGGTCTGAAGGGTAGTGTCTGCAACAAAACATCAGTTCTCTGACTCTGTCTTATGGTTTGGGTATTGGATGTGGACTTGAAAATCTAAGTTTGTGTCAAGGCCAAGAAGGCTGGTAATTATCCAGTTCCAAAATCATTAGAGCAATAAAAGGATTAATGAAGTTTTTTAAATTATAATTCGGATCTATTTTGCAAATTGCTCTTAAAGCTTCCTTAATTCCCTTTCTATTATCTCTTTTTTTCCTTTCTTTTTTTTTCCTTTGTGGTTTAGGAACAATTTGCTCTTGCACCGAAGTGTAAATGTCTGCCTTTGACAGAAGGAAACCGCTGATCTGGTGCACGGATTTCAGCAGTGGATGATTTTGATTCACTAGAGCTTGGAGCCATGATGCCAGATGTTAGCTCCTGCAATAGAGACACTGCATAAAGCTGTTCTGAAACACCCCTCAGATCTATACACTTGCTAATCAAGTAACAGTGAAAGTGCTAAACTTCTCACTCTTGCAGTGTATTGGGTTTGGTGCTAGACTTCTAATTGAATTACCAGCTGACATTTTTTTGCATTCTCTTAGGCCTTTGTAGTAGAAGATGCTGCAAGATAAACAGATTTTGTGGATTCCTTCTGGAAAGGAAAAGACAGCGAATAATTCTATTTCGTATTGCTATGACTATGAGTAAAGCTGGGCATCCCTTATTCTCACTACGAGGCTTCATTCGAAGCTGAAAGCTGTTTTTATGGTGTTTAGTATATACATATAAAATAATAAATAGTGCATCAGAGTATTAATTGATATTTGTTGAATTTAAATGTTTTGAGATCTGTTTGCTTAGGAGGCAGGTATTCCTGGGTGCCGTCAGCAGAGCCAGCCCCTAGTCTCCAATGGACAGAGCCCAGACAGATGTCACACTCGTCCCCAGTTGTTATCAAAAACCTCAGTGTACATGCCAACAAAAGGTACTAATTTTTAACAGTGCCTTGAACTACAGTCATATTTTTGGTGACAGTATAGCTGCACTATCAGCCACTTGATCCTCCTGCCCTGCTTTGCACTGTCCTGCTTCTTCCCTCCTGAGCTCCAGTCCCAGTGCAGTTTCTGCTCCAGCAGGGGAAAGCAGTGCTTCCAAAGGGCAGTGGTAGGGAGAAGGTCCCATGTCCTGGAGTAAGGAGGGGGGGCACCACCCATTCTGCCCTCCCCAGAGAGTCACAGCTCAGTGTCATCACTGCACATGGTGATAGTGCAACACTTAACAGCAGGTTCTCTGCGTTGCTGGAGTTCTCCAGCACCACACATTTCCCCTGGATCAAATGTGAGCACATAATCATATGTCTGTCAAATTAGCCAAGGCATAGGATGATGACATTTGTGCCAACTTTATGCTTTTATGTTGGCTTTATGGTGGCTGAGAGGACAGACATTATCTGACCTGGCAGAAAGTATGAGCAGTAGAGGCAGTGATACCTCATCTGGCATAAAACCTGTCAGTACAAAATTAAGTCATCATTTTTCATTTGAATTGGCAGCGTGAGTTCATTCTGGATCAGCACTTTCATCATGTGTCTGGCAACATTTCTGACAGAGTATTAACAGCCCTAAAGCGGGATTTACTGAGTTGTGGGACCACAAACTTATTGTTTGAACTTACTCCAACAAAAAGGCAGGGAGCTACCGGGTGGCAGTTTTTACCAGGTTTCAGAATGCTCATACCCAGAGAAGTTTTCTAGTTAGGAACAATTTCCTCTGCCACAAAAAAAACCACCCTCAAAATTCCTATCTAACCATAAAGCCCAACCCAATACAGAAAATCCACGGATTAAAGTTTCATATGTAACTTTTGACACACTCCGCCAAATGAAACCTTTTGTGTAAACGAGAAAAAGAATCCTTTTGTGGTGTAGAAAGTCAACAAGGCATAAATCACCATTTTGTTTGTTCTGTTGCTAGACATGCTGAACAAGAAACCACCACCAGACCCGTGAAATTCTCCCATTAATCCTACCAGAGTGATTAGGACCAATACTCATGTGACCATGAAAAAACTCTTAAATGTATTTCACTGACTGAATTGTAATATTTTCCTAGTTGCAGTAGGACGGTGTTATGCATTAGCTTGAATACTTGAATTAAATGACTTTACCTAACTTTTACTTTTCTCTACCTCATATTCCAAAAATGATTTGGAAATAGAGTGGTTTAAAAACAGAATGTAGTTTCCAAAGAATAGAAGGCACTGGCTAAAAGTTTAGTCTTTCAATACTTCTGTTTGCTAATGAATCCTTGGAGTAAACAAGCACTCTTTTACCCACAGTTTCTGCAAAGCACTTGCCTTTTGTTTCAGACCCAGTACACTGGGCTGAATGAGGGACTGCCTACATCTCCTAGGCCAGGAATGTATTCAGATTGGGCACTGAAACAGGAGGATAATACCTGCTCTTTGGTAAACTCAGGGCGAACTTCATCTCAGCTTCCAGACTGCTGTGCTCAGAGGAAAGAATTAGGACTGCTTGTCTGAACACACACACACAAAAAAATCACTTCATCAGTTTAGCTACAGATTCAAAGCTTCACATAGGTGCCCTCAAATGCATTCAAAACACATTATGTATACATGAATATACATTTTAAATTGAGTGTCTTGTGAAAAAATTGCATCAATTTAAGTGAGTCAGTTAAACGCTACCCTGTCCTCAATACAAATACTGTTTTTAAATTCACTCATTTAGAAGCAGGTGCTGAAGCAGGTTTCCTGAGGTAGAGGCTGAAAGGACTGAGCTATGGCAACCCCCTGAAAAATAAAAAAAGAACCCCTCTGCACAGCGATCATGAAAACACAGACCTGTTTCACCAAAGAAAGCTCCTCTGCATTCATGTCGCAACTTTAGAGTTCAGAATAATTTTCTTTTGACATCAAAGTCAGACACGCACAATTTTCAGAAGTACATTAAATAGTATTTATTGAGTTTGCAATTTCAGGGGCAAAGCTATAATCTCCGTCCCAGCTATTCACACACTGTGGCACCGAGCCCTCACGTTCTTTCCCCCATTCAAAAAATGAACAGTAACATGGGCGATCATAAACAGGGGGTTTGAAAAAAAATCCCTTATACTCTCAATTTTGAAAACAGGAAACAAGCTGCTCCTTCTCATGCACAAATACATCCGCCTTCTTGATTAAACATAGCGTGTTTTTACAGAAGAACAGACTTGTCCTCCTGATGTTTGGGAGAAGGTATGGGATGGCTGATCTGAAAGGAAGTAAAACTATGGAGAGCACCGAGAGCTCTTCCATATGAGCGCAGTGACAGCTGGATGGTTAACGCAGACTTCAGCCTGCAAAGAATTCCTCACAAGAGGGAAGGATGCTACCAAACAGCCAGTTGGGAAGAGCCCCTCTTCTTGGGAAGCCTTCGTGTCTGGGACTGATTCTGTGGGTACGTATGGTCAACAAACCATCAAGAGCTTGCCTGTAAAATCTTACGGCCGAGGTTGTTTTCATTTTCACCATGGTGATCCTTCTGCATAGTAAAAAAAGGCATCACACAATATACACAGATCCATATTTACAGAATAAATGGCAAAAGAGGAAATTACATACAGTGACATTTATGTCCAGGCATTAACAAACAAGATCCCTTGTCTTGATTCAGGGGTTATTCACAGTTCGTTTAAGCAAGTCCTTTTCTCTGCACGTGGGTTCTCTTGTTTTGCAAGTGAGAGCCAGCAGGATGTCTCGCTGTAAGAAACGGATGCTTGCTCTCCCTTAAACCATGGTCATGACTTTCAGAGAGGCAGGTTGGAATCTCCTAATCTTCTTCTTTAGCGCCTTTGAAGCTTTGATGCGACAGATTTTGGGTACTGGGGGAAGTGGCTTGGAAGAGGCCTGGACAGTCCCCGACTGTCTGACCGAACCTTCAGGCCAAATCAGTTCACTTTCATCCCCCTCATCGTAGTCAAAGGCAAGGCTGCTACTGTTACTGCTGCCATCCGAATCGCTTTCGCTGGACTCACTGTCCCCGAAACGGTTAGTGGTGAAATCGCTGACCTCCCCTTCGCTGGTCTCTGCGATGGTGGAGTGAAAGAGGGAAGCACACTCTGCGGAGTACTCGGAGTGGTCTGACTCGCTTTTGGCATAGCCTCCGTGGCGCTGGCTCTTGGAGCGAGCCCTCATGCTGACAGTGCGCAGGACACCAGCTCTCCTTGCTGGCTGCTTTGGCACTCCCAGGCCAAAGCTACTAGAGAGGCTGGCCAGGTGGGCCTTGGCAGAGATCTCCACTGTGGACTGCCACTTGCGCTGCTTCTTCTTGTTGGCTGTGTCTATGCAAGCTGCTTCGAGGGAATGCAGCGCGTTGGCAGAGGCTCTGTAGAGCTCTGGCCTGGATGATACGTCGGGGAGCCTGACCTGCACAGGGAACAGGCTAGACTCCGAGCACGACCTGCCAGTCACATCACCCGAATACGAAGGTCTCCGCACAAGGCTCTTTGCTCCGTGCGGTCTTTGGGACTGATTCCACTCAGCCGGCAGCCTGGCAGCCCCGTGGGACCCTCTGGCCTTCTCCATGCAAAAGGCTTGCTTCCCAGGCCGTAGCACCTTTTCGCTGTTCCTCCTCTTTATCTTCACTGCCTTTGTTTTGGAGCTGGCAAACTTGACCCGGACTTGGTGGGATTCTGCAGGGACAAACTGAGCATGAACGAACTCACTCCGTGCCAGTCGCTCATGACCCCCGGCGTTAGGCAATTTGGCATTGCCACACTTTTTGAGGGGCAGCTTTCTGGGAGGGATGGCTTTAGCGTTCCAGGTGTCCAGGCTGGAGTCCTCCTGGCACAGCTGCGAGCAGGATGAACCTCGCTCCACGCTGCTCTCTGTGGTTTCTGACAGAGGAGAGCCCCTTGCTGCCGCCTTGGCAGGATAACAACTATTCACAGCTGATGGCTCTGTGTCAGGCCGGGTGGATGGCTGTTCTTCATTCACACTGTGCATGGTCTCCTGCTGCTTGGCACATTCCCCCTCCGGCACCTCTCTCTGCAGCTTCCCTTCAGCTTTGTTACTTTCCAGAGAACTCGCTTGTTTTTCCAGCTGGCTATTGCTGCTGTTAATTTTCACTCCACCGGCGGTGGGGGTTATAATGAGTCTCTGGTGCATTGTGGCTGGCTGGCTCTTTGTTGAAACCCACTCACTGGCATCAGCCCGATTGTTCCCTTTGCATCTCGTCAGCTGCAGTAATTTATTGATGTAACCCCCTGGCTTGGCCTCAGTGGTTGGCCTAGTCCTAATCAAGCTGGGACCTGTCGCACTAGGCACGGGTTTGTTGGGAGAAGTTTGGAGGTCTGCTTCTGGGCATGCCCCCACCAGGGAGAAAAGAGGACTTTGTAAAGCCACTGCATGAAGGGGGCTTGGGTAAGGATACACATCAATACCGTTCTTGGAGATCAAGTCGTTCTGGAATTTGGGGTCCATGTTGAGCAAGTGCATGTCTCCGGCACGGGACAGAGGCAACATGGATTTGGGATCTGTCTCTTTCTGAAATCTAGTGTCTGCTGGAATGAGTCTTTCCAAGTCACCTACACAGTGGATGAAAATAAATAACCTAATTAAATCACAGACAATTACATTCAAATTGGCTTATGCTAAAAGTGCTATCTCAGAGGGATGTGCTAGCTTTTCCTAAAATCTGTAGCATGAACGAAGACGACAGTTTCAGTCCTTCAAGATCACTGAATTACTTCAAGGCTTTTATTCACCTGAGCATAACGGAGATCAGAATGCCTTTTAATGCCAATAATAAAACTCGTAGCTTTGCAGGAAATTTAAACTGTCCTACTTGGATGAAAATAAATCCGTGCATATATAAAAATGCCCTAGAATCTCACAGACTAACAGGAACCCAACCAACTAAGCAAAAATAAGGGATTATTTTTATTTCTTAGCAGAGATAAAAAGTGAATCCAACAACCAGAAAGCCTCAAGCTGAATGTCATGTAAATTATCCAATACAACAGATACAATTTTTGAACACTTTTATCCCCAGGACAGGATAAAGACTTCCTCTGGATACATGACTATAACTCAGAAATTCCTGATATTTCCAGTATGCAGAGTCAATAGAATTTTTTTTTTTTTTAAAGTGGTTAAATTTGAATTCCAGCTTTTCCTCCAACCCTTTTATATCATGTGTCTTGGAAAAACCTATATTACTCAACCAGCTGCTTTAAGACGACTTACGCAGACACTAGATTATAGTGTTTCTTAACCTCTTAAATGCTGGAAGCTGCAGTTGTTTATTCTTTTGCATTTTGCTTTAGTAAGGCATTAGTAAACGGAAGCACTCAACGCACACAGGAGAGCCATTAAAACTCACATGTCCCATAGGCCAGAGTGACGTGATTCTAATTTTCCTTAACCCCAAATCCAATGAAAACTCCTCACTGGATCTCTCATTTCATTTGATAAGAACATTACCAGTCTCATGTCTTTCTCCAGTAAGTAACTTCTTAGAGTATTTAATTCCAGAAATAAATATTCAGAGGTTTTATTAAAAGGCAGAAAATCAGGAATGCCATGATTCTATGTGTGGGTTTTTTAAGTCAACCTGAGGGATGTAGAATAACGGACTAAAGAACCTTTCCTTCGAAAAGAAAATATCTAAGGGTAACTACTCAGGTAGGTGGGAGGCTCAGTCCCTAAGATGGCATTTATGGACACCACTTCAGATCTCTTAAACTTTGCAGTACTGTCAAGGCTGCTGTAAATTATACTTGACTGCTGCACCTTCCTCTCTGGAGCATCTCCTGTGTGCTGGGAGGACAGGATGTGTTCTTGTGTGAAGCAAGCCTGTTCCATCCAGACAAGTCATCCAATAGAGCGCTATGGTGCTGTGTTACCTCTGGTACCAAGAGTACTGGAACCATCTGCAGTTAGCTTGTATTTCTCTGTACAACAGTGAAGACTTCGGTGCCAACAAATCCTCAGCTAACTGATTTCCTGGCTGCTTCATAGCACCAGGAAACCCAACCATCAAATCCAAACATATATTTCACTTACAGTGACTATTTCTGTCCTGTGACAGGAAGCTTTTGAAAGACTTCAAAATTCGGCGTTGTCTGCAGGGCCCTAACTAAGTCACTTACAGACCTGCTACAGCAAAGGTTAGGATGATGATTTCTCAAATAACATATTTTCATAATGAAAATTATTCAGGAAATTGTTGGCAGTGTGTAGTAGTGCTGTCTATCGCAGACAAACCAGGAAGGTGTCAAAAGAATGTTGTGCTTGCAGTGTCTCAGCAAGCTATCTGCTTGCCACTGAAAGAAAAGACCATCGGTTTGTACCTGCAGTTACGTGTGGGGACAAGCTAAGGAGAGGAAAAGAGAAATCTCTTCCCCTCTCCAAATAATGCTTTCCTGAAGTAACACCTTGCCTCACTTGCTGCAATGTGGTCAACTTTGCGAGAACCGTGTCTTCAAGCCTACACCACTACTACCCCACTACTTAACATTTCTCACACTGAAGGAAGTAAGGCGTTGTAGCCAAGAAGGTGGTGGTGGTGGAAAAAGGAAGGAGGGCTGAAGGAGGTTTGTAGCCTCACTCCCGCACCCCTCTTTAACATCAGCTATCCCTTTTTCTGCTCTGTCCCTTTCTGTCTCCATATCCAAAAAGACATAAAGACCCTGGGGTCTTGGCGAAATGTTGCAAGGCAGGAAACTTTCTGATAGAACAAGAAGGCTGTAAGCTGAACATGGAAGCCACGGATCATTAAGCTCAGCTCCACCCTCAGCCTCTAAGAAGCCTTGAGAAGACTTTGCTTTTATGCTATAATTTGTCACCATTGCTTCAGGTGTGCCTGCACAGACAGGTACAGAACACATGCTTTGCTTCTGCTCCAAGCAAGGCAGAAATGAGCTAGCTGAGGTCAAGAAGCTGTGGGAACGAATCCAGAGTGACACGGTACTGAAATTATGTTCCCTATGGCTTCCTTGTTTCTATACTGGAACTGTCACACATCTGACTGTCACCATATGAACTGCACTAACACAAGGTTGCTCCGAGGCCATGGAAGGACTCAAAATAAGAAGTGATATGATATCACTTCACAGATGGGTAAACAAGAGATTTGGAATATTAATGGACTTGTCCATTTTATCTAAAGATATGATGCAAATTCCTGGTTGATCCGCTATTAGGCTCATGACTGGTTCCTAGATAGTCAATTAACCTTTAGTGTCTGTTATCCCTAACTGTACATAATAAATTATGAAAAAGAGTATCATCTGAGTCCATATTAATTTGAATAAATAGGACAAGGTATATGTAAGTATTATCATACTCATTTTACAACAGATAGATTGATAAAACAGGTACTATGTCTGAAAGTGTGTCTCCTTAGATTTCTGTAAATTTTTTCTCAGTAAAATGCATGACCTCTAATTCTGAATTCACCTAATATTTTTCATACATCCCTGCACCTTCACACAAGGTATTTAAAAAAGTACTGCAATTTTTCTGATTTCACTAGCAGGTAAATTAAAAAAGTATCTCAACATTCCTTACAATTTTCTCTCATGCACTTGAATTTTTTTCCATTTCTAAATGCATACATCCTTGTACTTGTTATTGTTTAAAAGCTTCTGAGTAAGGAGACAAGTGCAAGCTGGACAGTAAATGGTTTGGCTCTGTGGTTTCAATTAATTCTCACTTTGTGTATAGAAAATGAGTGCTATATATTAATTATACACCAGTATATTAGGTCCTAAAAGTAATAACCAGGATTCTGCCCTCTCTTAAATGATTATCCAGTTCTGCAGTTGATTACCTGTGGAAACTGGCCTCGGTCGGGACCTGGCAGGAGTCCCAGAAATGTCTGTGCTAGCTGTAATCCGACATCCATCGCTGACATAGGTTCCCTGCTGTTGGAAGCTGGCGGTGTGCACAGTAGTTTCATCTGCAGACTTGGGTCGGTAATCAAACACACTGAGCCTTGCTTTAGGGTGTTGAGAGCCAGGCAAGAGACTGGTGTGGGAGGAGGAAATGGACTCACTGTACACAGAGGTACAAGAATTGGAGAGTGAGCAAGAACCGCCGTCGCTCAGGTCATAGAAGCCTGCAGAGTTAAAATAAAGAGGAAGGTATTTCTTATTTACTATAACTAAACATGCTCTGTAGAAGATAGATGCAGAGAATAAAACAAATCTTCATTTGCTATATGCCCCAGGCCTAAATTTATGACCATGTATTTGGGTAACTTTAGCAGAGGTATACTCTAATTCAACCACCTTTTATTGGGCTTCTGCATGTTTACTTAGGCCCTGAGCCAGCTTGGCATGCACACACATGCTTAATTCTGAGGGTGGGATGGCGTGAAGTGCAGCACCATCACACCCAGTTCTTCACTGGAGAACGTCTTTGTGGACTATTATGCAACTGGTGTAAAACAGTGCCATCTTATGCTGTTGTAACTTGTGCTAGGTGCATACAAGCACAGCTTGGATGGGAAAGTAGAGTAAAACTAGCCTGTGATCAGAGCTGCCAAGTCTATGATAGCTGGGATGTCTAAGGGCAGAGAACTGAGGCTATCTTCCCTTTCCAGGTCTTGCGATCACTGCCAATTAATTTTGGAAGTATTAAAAAAGGCTCTGTATAAATTCAAGATCGGACTTTTTATTATTCCTCTCTATACAAAGCAAACAAAAGGAGGCTGTTTCCTTTTGAACAGTGTGCATGTGCCTAAGTGCACAACTCCTGAGCTTAAACACTCACAGAACCTTGCACTTTTTATAGGCACTTCTAAGTACCAGGCTGCAAATCTGCATGCTGTAAATAAAAAAAAACTCTTTCCCTGTCTCACTGGAGACTTAAGACTTTTCAAAATTGTGTTTAAATAGAAGTATTCCCATTGTCTCAGACTAGATAACAGAAACTGGTTTTAACAGACATCCTAGCTATGAAAGTCTGTAGTACAGTGCTCTGTGAATCAGATCAGAAACCTGAAACTCAATCTCTCTGTCTATGAGATCTTCAGTCAGCAAACTGTTGAGGTTGTTTTTCTCAGCGTCTTTATTAGTAGAGGTATTTCATTTTTATATAAACGATCAAACATTCATTTGGCCAGAGCACTGCAGTGGTAGCAATCTTCAAAGCTTTAGTGAGGTTCAGGACCCTTCTCAGATTCAAGCAGAGCATTGACATAGATGCTGGTCTCCTTCGCTTCTAATAACTATTCTAGCCACTTTGTCAATGGTCATTCTGCACTGGAGAAGGCAATTAACAAATAAATCCGTCTCTTCTTCCTTCCATTTGTGGCTAAAATATCCAATTTAAAATAAAAAAACTTCCAGGAAAAAATACTGCTTGAGTAAATAAGCATTTTCCAATTGAATCAATTTTGCAGGAAAATTCCCACCAGCTCTGTGCCAGATGACACCTCTCCACCTCAGCCTGTTTCTGACCAAATAATACGGAGAGTTTTGCTTAGCAGTTCTTCAGTTCTCCTAGCACCTGGGAATAAACAATCAAGTGCACATTACCTGAGCTGGGCCGGCTGTCACTATCCAAGTATTCACTGGAGGTCTTACTGACGTCCAATTTCAGCTCACTTATTCGCTGGTCTAGCTGATCCAGGTGGCTTTTCAAGCCGACATCCTGTCTCCTCAAACGAGACTAATTCACAAGTTGAGGGAAGGAGGAGGAAATGAAGAATAATCACAGTTAGAATCACAGCGGCAATGCATGAATTCAGGCCATCTGTGCTGGACAGATTCTGCTCTCCTGAAATGTTTTGCTTTGTTAGGGACTGTTGCAATTGGCTCTCTGTAACAAGGCTGATATAATAGACAAGTACAAAACATTCTGTTTCTCAGTATTTAGTGTCTTCTGCCCAGCCGAATGTGTTCTCAAAACTTTTCATACTGAATATACTCATTTTAACCTTTGGGTTTTTTGTTACACCTATGGCAGGAACTATATCTCTAAAGAGGATGGCAGTCTTAACTAATATATTAACTGCTGTATGTAAACGTATCCCATTGCCACACAAAGTAAAGGCAGCACACTCATTTCTGCAAACCCCTTGGATTTGATGACACCTCTTTAGAGTTGAAAGGGTACACTGCACAAATTGTGACATCTATTTAGCTGAAAGTTTTCCTTGCATGTCTTGTGGCTAGATATTTCCACACATTTTATGGAAGGAGAAGGTGGCATTTGCATTCTGCTGTGAAAATGACTGTATTAAAAATAAATGGTGTCTCAAGCTTGTGAATAATCCTTGAGAGGCCAGCAACACGGTCCTGTGCCTACTGCAATCACTGCCCAAGCTGATCTGAGGTAACAGCTCCCATAGTTGCTCCCCAAGCATTTATGCCATCAGCTTAGCGAGGCAGATGGCCAGGCGTTAGGTAACAGCCAAAGAACCACAGTTGGTTTCTGTCACAAACTTCTCACATGACACTTAGCAAATTATCTAGGCGCAGTCACTATTTAGGCAGCTTCTAATTATATCGCACCTGACCATGCATCCAACAGTACTTTACAGAAAGGTGGTCTCTTGAAGTTGGTTGTAAAGTTGTGCTCACAGCCCCTGAGGGGCCAGGTTTTCTTTCAGTTATGGCAAGAAAAACATGACTTTATATCTACGTTTCAGGTTTAAAAATACAAGTGGCAGTTCTAGCAGCATTTCCACCTCCAAATATGAAAGAAATATAATCTAGGTCCCTCGAACTAATTAAAGTATCTGCAAAATTAAATGACATGCAGAAAATCAAAATCAGTATGTACACATTTTTTACTCCAATTTCCTTGTGTTTGGATCATTCAGCTTTTAATATTTGCATTTTTAGGTTATAAACACTAAAAGCCAGGAAACCTAAGATTCTAAGGTAATCGCTAAATGATTAGAAACTGGGATTCAAGGAAAAGAGAAAAAAGACAGATGTCCTGAGTCCCACAAGACAACTGTTACATCTGGTGATGCTGCTGAGAAGAAATAAAAGGTATTTCTAGCACACTTTTATAGAGAACTGGGGGAACATATAAGACACAAGAAATAAAGACCCTTTTTGTTACTGTCACACATCTAGAAAGGTTTAAGCTCAAGAGGCTTATTACTGCTTCCTAGGAAAACTCATGGCTATTTTCCCTCTTCCCCTTACACATAAACAAAAAGGAAGGGAAGAACTGGATAATAAAGGAGATTTTCTATCCCATCTGAATGATGAATGTATGACCACTTCAGTACTTCCTTATTTTCCTTTACGGTAAAAAAGCAAAAACATGCCATGCCTCCTTCAATCCCACCTACTCAGGAAATCACAAAGTTTTGTTTTCACGGCTGGAATTAATTGCTTAATGATTAATGTTTTGCCAGCCAATCCCTCAGCCTGTGGTTTCTGATTAATGACAGAGAGGCCACAAGGCTCTCAGGTATTCAAAGATTATTTATTATACCTCCAGGTTCTGTCTGTGCTTTCACAGCATTTTAAACAACACACATGATTTACATCATCATTTTTAACCCTTTTATGGTGTCTCACACCATTGGGTTTTCGTGTTTCTGGCAGACTGCGTAGCTTTGATCTGCCAGTTAACTCCTTCTGCACTCCAAGAGGAGAGGCATTCCTTAAACCATTTGGATAAGGACGACTTTTCTGGTGTGTTTGCTTGAGGTTGTTATTGCTCTAATAACCGCGCTAAGCAGCACCCAGAACAATAAACCCTAAACACACTCCTTCTCAATTCACAACATGAATTTTAGATGAGACAAAACCTTGTAGGTGAAACCATCTGTTTGCTTTGGGCAATGCAGCTGTGAAGACTTCTGTACACTGCACAACGCAGGACCAGACTTTCCAAATCAACTTGTACTATCGATGGCCTACAGTTTTGGGGAGCCAAATCTGGGATATCGTCACACCACTCATTTTTCAGAAGAACACTCTCTGAAAAGCAGGTGCCTTTAAGTCAACGTACACTTGCATCCCAAATCAAGGCACGAAAAACCACTGGTCATACTTGACTATTCTTCTCAACTATTAATCTCTACAATTAAAAGCGGGTTTTACATTTATTGGTTGTAGATTAGGACCTGATCATTTTATTAATTCAACTGTAGTTTGGAATGGATAAGAGATAGCATTAATCTTATCTAGTTTTGCACATTTGAAATCTATTCACCTTTGGGTCTTTTTGTAACTGATAGTGCAAAGCAGCCAGTTTCAGAGGAAAATTAATTTCACCTATCCCAGACCCTTATTCTAGAACGAGGTGAATTCCTTCTGGAAGCACCTCTTTCTCTTAGTTGATAAAACCTTAAAGTTAGTTTAATATTAAAAAAATAATAATAAAACCCCTGGTTAAAAGATGTTTTCTTCTATCTAAAACTATCTAAAGCTGAAAAAAATCTGTGCAAAATGCAGGGTACCAAGTGTGGGTTGTTTGTTTTTTTTTTCTCTTCAGTATAATGTGTACCTTCTCACATTTTTCTAATATCATAAGCCACCTGAAAGCTTGCAAGACAAAATCATTGGATTCAAATCAAATCAACCAATTTTTATAAATATGTTCTCTGAGGAAATAGCTGAGAAAACACTGGATCTTCCTTGCACTGGATGCTGCAAAGTAGATGCTCATCTACTTTGACAGAAAAAGTGTCATAGATTTCTTTCTTTGTATCAGCCAGAATTTGCAGCTCTTCTTTTTCTTTTAAGTCATCATGATACAGTTTGGACAAGAGACTAATTTAGCACCCTTCGGATGACTGACAGCAGATGGCATCACTTAACTCTGCTTCGCTTCTGGTACAGAGAGTTGATCCTATCTGCAGCGTAGTAACTTGCAGCTGCCATAAGAGCCCCTGGCCGCCAAGAAGAGCCTGGCCAGGACAAAAAGTGACATGATTGCTAGGGGTAGCAGAAAGCCTGCAGCCTATGCCAGGCTGTTGGAAAGGCCGACTGCTGGCTGTCACTGGTACCTGTTGCTGGGGAAGAGACTGGGATGCTGGAGTGGCACCCACACGTGGTCCTTACGGCATTTGATGGCTCTGCTCTACCCACTCCTGCTAGTGGCCCTTGACTCCTTAAGGGTACTGCCTCTGCTCTTCTGTTTCTCACTTTACCATTATAGGAGAAGCCTGCTTGACTCTATCTGCCTCGTTTCCAGTGCTGAGATGCCTTGAGCGAGCTCCGGCTGATACAACTTCCCCATTTTACATTGCAAGGACCAAAATTTTTACGAATTAAACCACGCTGAAGCCCAGGGCTACAGCCCTACTTGAAGTTGGATCAAGATACGCTGCAAGGCAACGCTACATTTACATTGTTAATGAGTTTCTCAATCTGAAAGCTTATAGAGCAGCGATCACATACTGTAACGTCCATGGGCCAAGAACAACAACAATGAAGACGTAACACTCCCTGAGCAATGCTGTGCTTTGCATTTTCTGTTGTTTTTAGTTTTAACTTAATTTCCTGTGATCGTGAACAGAATTTGTGAGGGGGTTGAGTGCAATACGCTGCTCATAAGCCACCGAGAAAACAGTTTTCAGCCTGTGGTCACCAAATTCCTAGGATCTGTGGACTACTTCTAACAGGACTGTGAAAAGCCAATTTTTGAGATATGCACCTCTACTCAAATCCATGTCTGCAATTTGCAGGGGAAAGAAACAATAAAGGCACCAGGTACGCCAGTCTGAAAAGCTTCCAACAGCCATGGGTCAACTGGAAGAGTTTTGTATCACTACTTTAAGCATTCGCACAAGTGCATTTTTGCTGAAGAACCTGCCCCTGGATTTATGTAGTCATCCCTCTCAAGCTTTATGAACACGTCCCTCCCCAGCATCCCCAGAAGACATGTTTCCCATAATTGCACTGGCACCTACTGGCGAAATCAGTCCCTCTCCAGTGGTGTGCTGAGTTACTACCATTCTCCAGACTCCTGCATTTCTAAGGGCAGAAATTTAAGGCCCAGTTTCTTCCATTTTAATGGCTAGTTTCTCCCATGTCCTTGGAAAGCCTCGTAAGGTGACAATAAAGTCCTGATAAGCTAGTCTTCTACTTTCATAGTTTATTTGAAAAATATATAAACAAATGAGTAATAAAAGCACAACAGCTGACATGAAAAAAAGAACAGTCACTATGGTCAGAGTTCATTGGGTGTTTCTGTGTTAACCCAGTGGCCCCAGACAGGCAATAAATGACTTCAATTCTCTCATTTAGTTTTTAAAAAAAAAAAAAAAAAAAAGAAATAAAATACAGCCCATAGTTAAAATTATCAATGACAGGTAATCAAGTGGTTGTCAGTCCACTTGACCTCCATTTTTTACTTTAATCAAGATATGCCTGCTGCTGTGTTTCCACACGTGGTGGCGAGGTTTCCCTGAAGGTTAAAGCCAATTTTATCCCGAGATGCTGCCTGATAAAGCTGCCCATGGGGAGTGAATAACCATGCTGTTTTCACACCTGATTGATAACTGATGGCCAAGCAGGGCCAGTACAGGCAGGGAAAGGCCTCTGAATTAAGTCTCAGTTTACTGAAGTGTGTAATTGCTCGTACTAGAGATTAAAGCCCTTTACCCTTTGATTGTTGTCGCACCTATGAAACTCGTTCCAGTTGCAACTCAGAATTTTTTTTTTCCTTTCACAAAAAGAAAAAAAAAGAACAAAAAACATGCAAGCGGCAAGCATAACACTTCAAATACAGCGCCTGGCATTCGGTTGTTCTTCTCTTTGGATCACACAATCTGTGGCAAGAACAAAGCACTCCCGGCCCACGAACCCCCTCCTGGGGGTCTGACTCCCACCAGCACACGACTGTGTGGACACACGCTCCCAAACCCCACAGCGCTCGGTGTGTTTGTGCCTATCTCACTCCGTGCGTCTTTTGATCTCCCGTTCAAAGGGCTGCTGCAATTAAGGGCCGGGTGCTCACAGGCGCGATACACGCATTGCCCAAGTCCATCACCTCCCGCTCCGCGGCCCCGATGAATGAGCGGCACCGGGTAACAACTTCTCCCCGGAGCTCCTGCGGGCTCTGAGCCCTCCATCAGCCCGACGCCCGCCGGGCCGCAGCGCACGCCCTCAGGTGAGCCCCGCCTGAGGAGAAGAAGCGACCGTTATAACGGCTGCCACGGGGACTGGTGCGGCCGCCCCAGCCGACACCCCCTGGTCCCCGCCGCCCGCACCTGCCCGCCGGGGGGAACGGCCGCTGGCGGAGCGGGAGGAGCGGCGGGGGCCACGGCTGCAGCGCCCTTGCCCGCCCTCGGCCCCCGGGTATACGGCAGCCTGGTGCGGGGCTGCCCGGCGGCGTTTCCCCTCCGCCCGCCCTCAGCACCGCAGGACCCCCGCAGGCGGGAAGCGGGACCCGGAACAGCGGGGCGCCCCGTCCCGTCCCTTACCAGCTGCTCCTTCAGGGCGGTGAGGGTGGCCTCCAGCCGGTGCTCCTTGCTGTGGGCGGACAGGGGCTGCTCTCCTCCGCCCGCCGCCGGCCGCTGCGGCATGGCCAGGGCGGCCCGCACCAGCTCCCGCTGCTTCTCCCGCAGCACCTGGAGCTCCTGGAGGCCGGCCAGGGCCGCCTGCAGCCTCTCGCCCACCCGGCCGCGATCCCAGCCGCCCGCCCGCGGGGCGCCCAGCAGCATCGTCAAGGCTGGGCCGCGACACCGGCCATGGCAGTGGGGCGGCGGGGAGGCGGCGAGGCTGCTCCCGCTCCGGGCCGTGCCTGCGGCGAGGGACGGCCCGCCCCGCTCCGCTGCTGGCACCGGAGCGAGTGAAGCGGGGCCGCGGCGGCTCCTGCGGTTTTGGAGGAGAGGTGGGGACGGGGGAGGGAGAAAGGGAGGGAGGGAAAGGAAGAGGGCTGCGGCTCCGGGCAGCGCCGGGGCCACCTCTCGGGGTGGAGAGGAACCAGTGCCCGTGCGCTCCCTCCGCCCCGTGCGGGGGCGGCTCCCGCCTGCCCCTGTCCCGGGGGCTGCCCTCGTCTCGTCCCCCGCCCCGGTGGCGGGGAAGGACGGGGTGCCTGTGCCCGCCCTCCCCCGGCAGAGACGGCGGCTGGCGGGGCAGCGGCGGGGCGGGAGCGCCCGTCCCGACCGGGAGCGAGCTGCGGGGATGCTGCAGTGACAGGAGCCGAGCCCAGCCCGTGGTCGTGCTGCAGCCGCCTGCAAAGGAGAATGGTACGGAGATGGCGGTGTGGGGAGCGCTCGCAGGTATAACATCTCCCTCACAAAGCTCTGGTACTTGTAACTCCATCCCTTCTCCTCTTTGCTGGTGTTCCCTGCCAGGCACGGCCCTGGCATTCCTCATCTCGCTGTCCAGAAACAAACCCAACGGATCTAATCGCAGAAGTTTGTTTTCTTGTACTGAATTGTTGATTGTCACTTTGGAAGCAAGGCAGAGGCCTTTTTTTTGTGAGGTCAAGGTGTGGCTCGGCCCCCCAGAAAGTCATTTGAAGGGCTCCGGATTTACTTTAAATGGGACCTGAAGACACAGTTGGTCATGGAAATCCAAGACTACAGTGCTGGTCCTACCAAGAAATGCTTATGTTCAAAGCTCCCAAGACAGGCAGCTGCAGCATTTTAGGAGGTAGTTGGCTTGCAGGCAGCAAAGCCAGTACGTTGGGTCTGTTGTGATGTGGAAGGGAGAAGCCACCGTGATACCATACCAAGAGTCTGGTGAACACAGTGGAGACCGTGCTACAGGAGACTAATTTTCTGATGCGTATACTGAAATAGGAAGCGTTTGGATCCCACAGATCCTGAGATTGATGTGTGCCACACTTAAGAAATTGAAATCATTTCAGGAAGGGTATATGATTCTCCATGAAGCAGTGAGCACACACACAACCCATCTGTCTGTGGTTATCTTCTGTTCACCCTGTGGTGTATCTTTAAAAGCTAGCATACTTTAATTTGAATGCCACTTGATGCTGGGATACATGAGTTGGGTGAGAAGGAACCAGTTGCTCTGTCATCTGTTCTTCGAGAAGCCTTCTTTCAACACCATGTGTGGGTGGCCGTTTCTGTCGCTGAGACTGCAGCCAGCCTAGCTTTTCCTGTAGCAGTCCCTAGCTGTAGGAATGTCAAAAGCAGTAGAGAAATGTCAAATACAGCTCCTGCTGTGTGTGTGTGTGTGCAAATTATTCATGTGTGTTTTCACCAAGCCCTGTGCAACACGTTATTTGGTAGTCCCAGTAGGACCAAGACTTGCTTTCACCATGTCACTTTCAACAGTTTTCACGTAGCTTGAAGATTTGAGAACAATATTTACCCTGCAAAGTTGAATAATGTCATACGAGGTCCAGAGAGGTTCTATTCTGACAAGTCATGCAAAAATATTCACAAATGTCTCCAGCTGCAGATGGAACTGCAGGAACAGGAATGACTGACAGTCACAGCACTACAGCGCTTAGTTAAAGTGTGTATGAAGTACGACATATATGACATCATCTAAGGCATATTTTGGTTTGTTTGTATGGTTTTTTTCTTTAATGAATATGCCTCTGCTTTTCTTCCTTCCCCATTCATCTCGCTGAACTTCCCTGTGCAAACCAATGCCTCAGTGCCAGGATGGCTGAAATCTTCGTCTCCAAGGTGGAAAGAAAAACTGAGTTCAAAACTGAGATGCTCTTGAAGGTGCTGACAAAAGACAGCATGAAACGCTGTCACCTCTTGGATGGAGGGTGGCAAACAGCCAACAGTGTGTGGCATGTGGCAAGAGTCTTGCAAAATGCCATTGCAGGTATGAGGAGCTGAGGTCTTTTTGTAAATTGCTTGGCTTGGCAGTTGTTAAAAGAGACATACAGCACAGTTCCTTATTTTATTCAAACCATGTTCTAACACGACCAAATAGAAGAGTCACTGACACAAACACCAGTTAGTATATACTTGCTTGGAGAATAAGATAATATAAAGTCATATATCTTTTTTTTTTTCCTCCTTCCTGTACAAGGAACTGTTATCCCTTGCTCTTTGTTCTTCCTCTTCTTTCATCTTGTTATCTTTTTGTACATTAAATCCCAAATGGGCTATATCACAGCAGTATCTTTATTCTAATCAGCTTCCTGATTATCCCCTCTGTTGTGCTGATTACTTTCTTCCCCGGAACCCTTGTGACGTCACTTAATCTTTTCAGATAACTCAACAAATAGCTTGTGTTATGTGATTTCTGGAGGAGAGAGTAAAAGGTGTGAATCGCCACCAAATTTAAAACTATGAGATTATGTGGGGGAGTGGTAGCAGTAAAGGTGAAAGCTTCATAGTAGGGACTTACAAAACTTCTCCTGTTCTTAATGACTGATAGAGAAGAATGTTCGACATTGATGCTCTGTAAAGTTTCACTAGACTTTAAGAACGACTTAAAAAAAAGGCAGGAGTCTTTAGGTGACACCCCATTTTGCTGCCTAGCTTTAGCACACTGAATCTAAATGCTGAAATGGAGCTTGCACTTTTCAGGAGTCAAAAGGTTTGGCTTTTCACTTATGTTACTTTAACTCTATTAATTTCAAAGACATTATTCTTGATTTGTGTAAGAGCCGGAATAAGATTTCTGTTTTCCACCTATGGATCCTGAAGTAAATTAAATTTTATGAGAAAGTTGTAGTAAAGGAATGATATGGTTGCAAAATCAGATACCAAAACAGTAAGAAAGAAAACAATTTGTCCTACATAACCTTATTTTGGGTCCTGATTTGTATGAGCGATCGCACAGTGTTGGTTCCACAGGTCTATTCCTCAATAAGCATATAGAATGAAAGATGGGTGATTAGTGGGCAACTACTCAACATTCTCTGTCCTCATGCTCCAGCCCGTGCCTTATTTACAGCATATCACTTAAGCTGTGCACTGCCAATAGAATTTCATTTTGCTTTTTAAAAATATACTTAGCATTCTAGCTTTTAAGTGCCTTACAGGATGAATGAATAATGTCTTTACAACATCCCAAAAGGTATAAAGCTGTTTTTGTTTTCTAGGAGGGGACCTGAGGCACTGAGTTTCATTTCAGAGTTGCTGGCTCATTTTAGGTGCCCATTGGAGATGCCTTTGGCCTGATTTTTCAGTGTACTTAGTATTATACAGTTAATATATATCTATTTTATTGTTCCAATCAGACTTCCCTTTGACTTCAGTTGCAGTACTGAGCACTCAGCACTTTGGTAAATTGAATACTGGGCATTTTAATTTGAATCCCTAGAAAAATGAGGAACACAATTAGTGCTCCTCATATGGAGCCAGCTTGGGTGTGCCTGCACCTGTGGTAGAGGCATGCCCTCAGAGCCCAGAAAGGAGGCAGGTGTTATTTACCCAGTTTGGCAGATGGAGATGTACAAAGAGGTTAACCCTTTCACACAGGACCTAACAGGAAATCTGTGGTAGGACTTGAAAGTGAAGCCAAAGCATTCATGTGACCACAGAAATGACTTTACTCCCTGTTTTGTGGATGCGTATTAGCCACTTTGTGTGGGACTAATGTTAAGGGTAGGACAATTTGTATTGACCTCCAGATGTGCTTAAAAGAAAAGTAGTTGAATATTTGCTTTGGATGAAGTCCAGAGTACACAAAATGCTTTGGTATACCAGACAACTTCAAAAGCTAAATTGCAGTTTGCGGGAGCGTTTGCTTATGTTTTGTTGTGAAAAATAATTCTGAGGGTTTTTTGGAAACATTACCTCGTGGAGCAATATAAAGTCTCCCAACATAGGCTTCAGCCTGTGTGTATTTTAGTTGTGTCTTTAGCCTGTACTGGCATTGGCATGGGTAGCAATAGTTGAGGAAGAATGTGTTTAGGACTGTCTTTTGGCAGAAACTCAGTGTGTGCACAGGCATCCTCGCTTTGCCAGCCAGCCTCTCTGTCCTCTGTGTTGTCCTGTTGTTCCTGGGAGCTCCACAAACCTCTTGCCATCAATCCCGCTGAGGGTCTCCTGCAGAGATACTGCCTAAGGGAATCTTCTGAGCTGTTGACATCTGCCAGATGTTTAGAAGGTTAGTTGGAGGATGCAGAGCAGTCACATGTGGATTGAACCAAGCCTAACACAAGCCGTTATCCTACTCAAGATAAGGCAAAGTGCAATTCTTGTACCTGTCACTCTTGTTCGTCATATGCTGAAGAAGACGTGTACTGAGCATATCCTTTCATGTAAAAGAACTGAGGCACTGCTTAGCGGTACAGGGTTCTGCTGCATCGTAGAAAGTAGCCTTCTGCCATTTTTTGGAAATGTTAAGTTCAACCATTAAGAATATCCTGAAAGTGGAATAAACCCTTATGTTGCCCACACTGGGTAGTGTTAGTTCAGCGCTAGCACTGTTTGCTAGAGTATGCATAGTATTCTATGTCCCTCTGTGAGGTGACTGTAAGTAAATTGCCATCATCCAGGCATTTCGTCTAATTAGCAGAGCAGCTGCCTTTGAAAACATTCTTCTTAAGGGCTGATGTCTCAAGGATTACTTTATTTAATTAGAAAGAAACAAATCACTGGTAGGAAGGTCTCTTTCTAGAGTTCAGAGAATTTGATTTGAATTGAAAAAAATGACTTTTTGAACTATAGCTTACATGGTAATGAATAGGAAAAAGGAAGTGGGAATGCAGCTGACAGATACAGCTTCTGCTACAAAATCAGATTTGAGTTGATGGAGGTCTTTAGAAAGAGGAATCTTCTAAAAACATGAGTAAAATCCTGCCTTCAGCTACTAGGGATTAGGAGATGTCCATCTGTTTTTGTGATTATTTCTGTTTATTTTTTGCAGGGTGGCAGACCGATTCTCTTGTGGCACTCCCAGCACAATGGTGGGGGTTCCAGGGAAGGGAGGAGGGAGGAGGCTTTGCTGAGGGCTGTTAAAAACTTAGCATGAAATTGCTCATTCTTGTCTCTTTCCAGTTTATGACCTCCAACTGAAATCTTTGTAACAAAAAGCCCATATTTTGGACCATGTAAAAATGTGTGTATATCCATAAATCTGTGGATAGATAGGCAAACTGGGGGAGGGGAGGGGCACATGAGCAACTGTTGCACGGGTGGGGACTCAAGAAGCACAGAACATGCAGGAGAATGGAGAAGGTGGTGGGGACCAGAAATCCAGGTAGACAGGAGGAGTGGCACATGACAGCCAGGATGAGTCTGGGGACAGAAGCCTGAGAGTTAAGCCAGAAAACAGAGTTAAGGGCATCAGTGTTCAGAAAGAATGGGATGTGAGAACCTAAGAGAGAATGGAAAAAAAAATGATACAATTTGGTGTGGCTGGAATGGCTTCTTGCCAAGGATCTTGAAAGCACTGTTCTCCTAAATTAACAGGGAAGAAGGTCGAAGTACAAAGAAATCATTTCAACTGCAAGAGGTCTGAGTTTACAATAGAGCATAACCAGAGGTGTCTGGGGGGGGCATGTGGTGAGTACGGTTGGCCTGGGGCCAGCACTCAGATAATGGCTGCACCGCCACATCTTCATGGATACAAAGTTGGTATAAGACTCTTTGGAAACAAAGGAAACTTTTAATTTGGCTTCTCTAAGAATGAGATGACAAATGTGGATGCTGGGTGCTTCTGCCATGGGATGGACAGACCTAAAGGGAGGAGCTGGGCCAGGAGGCTGTCCCACAGCGATAGGAGTAGGGAAGGTTTTAAAGAGGAGCCACCAGTAACTTGCTGCTGAGAGGGGCAGCGGTCCTTCCCCATCACTTCAAAACCTCATCTTTGTTGTGATGGAAGGAGCCAGGCTAGCTGCTTGGGCTTGGGCACAGACAAAGAGGAAATGGAAGCACGGTCATTCTGATGCCTCTATGGGTTAGGCCTGTTTTGTCCGTGCCGGTACTAGCCCTCCTCTGATGTGGCTTGTAACCTTGCACTGGATTGCGCTGATTGCCCTTTTTCAGCTCAGCTCCTGCAAAAATGTTTGCCTGAAATCAGGCACACAAAGCCAGGACACAGTCTGCCTCATGCTGTTACATCAGAATCCAAGGAGAATAGTGATTATTTCTCCATGTCAAGTCATACCTTCTTTTACACCTATTGGTCTCGCTCATTGACATCCTGGTGAAAATTCAGAACTGACCACTAGTGAATCCTGATATTAGTCCCTAATTCTCCCTTGCAGCCTCCCTCCTTTCCATATTTCCTCCCACCAATTACAGCTTGTATTTTTTTCCCAGCAGAACCTCACTTTCTTCTTGTCCTCCTGATTTCTGTTAGCTCTGCAGAAATATTTTTCTGCCCTCATTATCATTCATAATGCTTAGCAAGTTCACATCACCTGGAGATTTCATTACAATATTGCTTAAAGCCCTCTTCCTGATTGTTAATGTTAATTCCAGACACTCCTCCCAGTTCAGTCCTTGCTCTTCATTATTGCTTTCCCTTTACTTCATTACCCTTCAACAGCTTTTCAATATAAGTGATCACGTTTGCATGTCCGAGCTGCCACCTTTTCTGTTGGTATGCCAGATTACTCCTAGTGATTTGTAATCCTTCATTCCAGGGTCTGCTCTTATTCTTACATGCGCAGTTTTTTTTTTACTTCTGGGCTTTTCTGATAATATTGGAAATATTTTTGGATTGCACAGCTGTCTTCTACAAATATTTGGAATCAGTCTCTGCTATTTTGTTGATTTAATAATTTACCATTTTATTTTTCCTCTAGCCTAAGGGATTCCAATTTTCTTTTTTCACTTGTCCAACATTAATAAGAAATGTATCCATTATGTAATCTCTGTAATCTTAAATGTATCTCTGTTACACCAGTCAGAGAAATGTTGTTCCATTGCTTTATGTTTCATATTGTGTGCTTCACATCAAATTCTTAAGTAGCATTTGCACATGGATTTGTCTTTGCATCATCTGTGTGTGTGTGTGCATGTGAGCGTGTGTGACTCTCTATGATCTTTCTGTTTTCAAAGTTCCATACTTCTCTGAAAAACAAAGCAAAAACTGTTGTGTGTAAGCTTTAAGCCTGCTTCTTTGAAAAAAGAATGTATTTCCAATAGGAAAAGCGACATGCCAGTGTGCAGTTCCAGAGTATAAAGTATTCCGCCTGCTCTACTGCAAGATTCCACTGATCAACTCTGAGGTTTTATAGAGGAAAGTGCACTACCTTTTTTTCTGGACATATGTAGCTTAAAGTTTAGTTTGTGCAAAACAGCCTCAAGTACTTTTTCCAACGAAAATAAAACACAATGCCAGAAAAAGAGGGAGAAAAAAGGGTCCTTTCATGGCGATATATTGGCAAGCTTAATTAAGGATGGCAAAAGTTTTCAGGACGTAAGGTTTGAAAGCCCCTATTCAGCAAGATATGCAAACACTCACCTAACTGTAAATAGGTGAGTGGTCCCACTGAAGTCAAAAGCACTACTTCTATGCTTAAAGTTAGGCACGTGCTTTAGTATCTTGCTAAATTAAAGCCTAAAGACCCACTAATTTTAATATTGCCAAATACGTCTGCAAATTCTGGGTTGGGTCATTCAGAACAAAACGTCTTTTGTTAAAAATAGTTAGCTTAAGGATATCCAGGAGGAACATGGAAAGAAAGAAGAATTCCTTTTACAGTTTCACAGCATGCTGATTTAGCTGGTGTTCAAATTTATTTGCATTAGAGATCTGTGCGGGTAGTGGGGGTTAGACTGCAATGCGGAGGATGGCATGGTAATGTACTTTTATTGACTAACAGGCATTGAATGCATTCAGATAATGCACCCTTAGCTTACTGGATGCTCACAGGCTGGCTCCTTTTGAATTCTTTCATTAAAAAGCATAAAAAACAAACCAACAACCTGACTTGTGAGGACTGTGATTTTATTGGGCATGCTTTTGAATGCATTCTCTTTTCTAGGGAAGGTAAAATGGAACAGATCCAGTTTGCTCAACTGACCTCAATGGCTAGTGGGAATATTTCTGTGAGTTTTGTGAGCTAATAAGATTTATATGAGGGTGTATAAGACTCACACTGAGCACTGTGGCGACTGGGAAATGTTTTCACTTAAAGGACTTCTTGTAGAAAGTGCAGATGTGTGTATCCCCACAGAAGCATGTCAATGTCAGTAACATCTGAGATGGGAGAAGAAGCCTTATCAAATTCCTTGCTTCACTCTGATAATGTTAAATCCTTTCCTTTTGCTAGGACGGAAGTGTATGAAAACCCATATACTGAATCCTGTGTTTCAACCATTGCTTTGCTCAGTTTATAAGAAGGAGCAGACATACGCAAAACATGCCTTGGGGAGCGTGCTTTCCTGCTGAGTCTACCCTGAAAGAATTAATCACAGAGCTTCAATTGTGTCTCCGTTTCCCAAAGCTGGGGCCTGTCTGGGCCCCATAGCTAGGTCAGTGATAAAACCATAGCAGAGATTGCTTCAGCATTATAAATTGGCAAAATTTACTGGTGTACATCACACCACTGCAGTATTGCTAAATGCATCAGTGGAGCAATGTTAAGGCAAACTTTTCTCATAAACAAAGCCTTTGCTTCATTTTTTTCCTGACTAAAAAGAGCAGTGGCAAACTAAAATAGCGATGTTTCTTTCTTTTTCACTTCTTTCTTTCCTGTAAAGGTTAACTAAACTATCAACTGCATAAAATTGAATTACTTTACAGAAAATGGTTCTTTGCTCTTAGGCATATTGCAGAAGAAGAGCTGTGCTGGCAGGAAGATGGTGTTTATTCTCTGAGACTATATTTCCAGCATGTTATGCAACATCATCAGGTTTGCTAAACTCCATCTGCTTATCGGTACCAACAGTTATTGATTTGCATGCTTTGCCATTTGCATGAGGGTCTGCTGAATTCATCATCGTCTTTGCAGCAGGGTGGTGATCAGGGGCAGTTATAAGTCATTAGCGAGCTGTGGAAAAACAAATGGAAAACTTACAAGCATGCTGAGACACTGACTGTGTGCTCAGCAAAGGGATGGGCTAAAGCACATATTGCACATTCCAGGATGGGGAAGATGAATGGGAGATGCATAGCTGATCTCTAATTCCTCTGCTACTCAGCCTGTGGAGTTTGTGCTTTGTTTAACGTGTCTGTTCACAATTTTTTGTGTGTGAATAGGCTGTGAACAAACACACGTATATTATCTATGCCTCGACTTTGCCGTGTCATCCTCTCTACAACTTATTCCTCTTCACCAGATTTGTGTTTATTGTCAGGTGCTTATGAAGATTCCTTGGTTACGTTCTTAATTGGATTTTTTATTAGACTAGTTTGATTGCAAAGTACGTTGCCATGCAAACACCTGGGAAAGATAGGGGACAGGAAATTGTAACGAGAGCTTATTATAAAATACTGGCTTCTTAAAATCACTCAAAGTATTATAAATTAATATTAGAAACCCATACCCAAGTAATCCTTAATCATGATTTGATTGCAGAAAGACATATAACACAGTTAATTGGACATGAGATGATCTGGTGTTGTGTGAAATACGTACGATTATGTTCTATACATACTACCGTACATAACGTTTCATCCCTCACCACAGGAGAATCACATGGTCTCATTCTCTTTCCACATGTTGTTCTGATGTAAGAATGTGAGAATACAAAGCGTATCTTACTTGTCTTGCTGTCCTTTTGGCTGCAGTGATATCAGGTACTCTTCCCACCTGTGCCAGGCTATAAAAGAAGCATCTTGAGTCTCAACTCCTGCTGAATGTTTTTATACTCAGCTTCAGAGGTGTTATGGAGGGCTTGCTTGAATGGACAGGAGTGGAGGAGCTCACAGAATTGACAGAGGCCTAGGTCAGACAGCAGAGAAGTTCTCCCAAAGGATGCACTTCTGTAATTCCTGGAGAATCACGAGTAACACTAGAGTATATTTCAATTATGTCAGTGCTAGAAAATTTTGCATGGTTATGGCTGAGTACTCCCTACATATAAATTACCTGTCTATTAAAGCTATTGAGCCAGGTCCACTTTGATCATACTTGAATCCAGCTTGAAAAATGGCCAGGGACTTAAGCTTGGTCTGAGCTTGACCTGTTGCTTGTTAAACAGCCTGCTGTGATTGATAATAGGTTTTCTGGACAACAGACATGCTGCCATTGGGAGTGGGTGCAGCACAACTGCAGACATTGCTAGAGCTCTTGTTCCACTGACTGAGATAATTGTGCTTTGGTGTTATGGGCACATGTGTTCTCTGACATACCAATGCCAAAGAGTTGGCGAAAGTATTTCAGAGGACCATTTACCCCTGATGTGGGAGGCTTTTGCAATTGTTGTGTTTATATAACACTGTAGAACATGATGCACTGGTACACAGATGCTGCCAAATGTATTGGTGTGAGAGCCAGCAAAGTATAGCACTGCCACAAGGTGAGCATGACTTTTAGGTCAGCGAGGGGCAGGCATTTCTAGATGTCAATCAAAACTTTGCCTGACTGCCTCCCCCACCACATTAATTTAACCTGGAGCTTGAAGAAGGGGTTTGAAGATGCAGCATCTATTTGAAAGTGTTTCCACAACTAGATACTTCAGAATGATTATAGAAAAAAATCAATTAACACCATCAGGAATCCTGAATGACATGGAGAGAAACAGAGGAAAACAGAAGTCACTTAAGGGATTAACTGAACCTCCAAGAATTATTCAGGTTTGGATTTGGTGGCTTGTCTTTCTCCTATCTGCACGTGTTTGTTTCATCTCTCAGATCTGACATTCTTCACTCTCGGGAGAGACTGCTGCTGTTTCTGTTCCCACTGACCATGGGAGAACCGGAGATTTGGAGCAAGCTGCTACATCAGTGCAGTGTGTGTCCAGAATACTCCTTCAGGTCCTAGCAGGACTCTGTGAGTGTCTGCGTTGGTGTCCCTGAGTTCTTTTGTGCCTCAACACTGCTCTAGCACAGCCATGCAAGTGCACAATTACAAAATTGTGGTGCTAGGTCATGACCTCAAGCCATGGCTTGGGCGTCCCCTGAGAGCATTGTGCAAGCCTGCCTGAGAGACACCATTGCTCTGTCACATCCATGCCTTCTGCAGCAGCTTGAGGAAAGTAAGATCAAGTCGCACAGACTCTTTTCTTCCCTTTACTGAGCTGAAATTGTCCATCAGGTCGTTTCCATTCCTGCTTCAGAGATTCCTCTTCCCTGCAGCACTGATAAATTTCCTCTCCTGTATAGATACAGTTCCTCAAAAGCTCTTTCTCGACAGAGTAGATAGGTGGCAGAAATCCTTACCCAGAATTTGCCTTGCAAAAGTTAGTGCCCAGACCCACGTTAGCAGCAAGGTAGATCTTTTTTGCCCTATTCTTCTGACCTTAAGTGAGACCTTAGTGCTTTTTAAAACCTTGCTAGGTATGTCAGAAGCCCCAAGACAGCCCTCTCCAAACATCAGCACGGATCAAGTTTTCTCTCTTCTAAAACAGAGGCAGCTGCTATCCTCGTTGCTACCATGAAGAACATCTGCCATCTGTTATCAAGAGTCTGAAACCTTAGCTAGCAGCTACCCTGCTGAATGTTTTTAATACCTGTAAAATAACACTGATGCACCAGCTGCAGTACAGATTAAGGACAAACACAGAAACACTTGCAAAAAACAAAGCATCTCTGCATGTGTGGGCACCCAAAGAAATATTTCATCTTCACAGAACAGGATGTTTTAAATTAGATGCTCAAATCTCCTTCCCTGCAAGCAAATTCTTGTGTAAACCCTGTAAAGCTCTTCCTAGAGCAAATTTGGAAGGGTAGATTTCCTTTGTGTACATTTTCTGTTTTGCTAATCAGCGTATTCCATTGCAGATCCATCCTGGCTGGGAGACAGTAATCCACCCCTCCCAGGACATTAAATTAAGGTAGCAACAGGAAGTCTTTGTCTTTATAGCCCTCTGGAAGCAGTGTTGAAATGAATGGTGTTGTTTCTTCTCTCCACCACATAAGCTGGAATACAGAGGAGATGGCAGGCATTACTTTACTATATCCTAGGATAGAGATTTAGGATGAGGTTCAGGTTGTCCCCTGGATGACTGTGGGAAAATGAGGAAAGAAGATGAGACCCAAGAGAGTATGATGGAGGAGATGTTCACTTCCCTTTCTAAAATTGCTGAAGAGAATGAAGGTGGGACAAAAAGATACACTTTGCTCCTTGCAGGTTGAGAAGACAACTGTCTCAGATAAACCCTCAGAGCCTTCATGGACACCAGCTGAATCATTCAGCAGGTTTTCTGGAGAACAGTTGTGGTGCAACTTCGGCCATCCTTTTTCCAGCGTGCAGAGCAGTAGCTTGCCCCTTGTCATGGTGAAGCTGATGGTGACAGTGAGAAGTTGAAAGGTATTGGTTTCCCGCTGGAAAATGGGCTGCCTCAGTTTGAAATGCTTTGCCCCTACCCCCAAGAACACTCCCCACCTGATGCTGATATTGAGTCAATATTTACACACCAAGCTGGACTTGGAACACTTCAGTATGTTTTGCAGCACTCCGGGATCCTTGGTGTTTGTGTTCAGGCTTGTCACTTCATCTGTCTTAGGGCCCCCTAAAACAGCACAGCCATGTGATGTGACCCTCAGGAACCTGTGCTCTGGGTACCCATCTCTGGAGGAGGGATGCTTCCTTAAGTAGCTTCTTTCTGGGCTAAGTTCTCCAGTGAAGGCTTTTATTTTTGGTGTGTGAGCCCTCAGCCTGACAGTGCCATGCTTCTCCCTTGATTCAAAGTGAATTTTACATACATGGCTGTCCGGGCTTATAGCCACAACCCCTGTTCTGTTGGCTTTCCACTTGTGTGTGTATGCAGTGTGGTTTCTGAGAGGGTATAATGCCTCTGTTATCAGAAAGCAGAACCTTTAATAACCTCTGGGGTTTTATAATCCTTTCTTTCATTTCCTTTTAAATTAATCCAACCCTGTCTTGCTGTGACATATGAGGTGCTCTGCTTAAGAAGACATAAATGTGATTAGATTACAAAGTACTTCAAAGATGCCCCACCTTCAGCTGTTTGTGAGCTGCTTAGAATTAGTGTAACTATGAGGCAATGGACAAAAGTCTTACCCCAGCCCATTTCCCTTTGACTGAAATTCCAGGATGCACCCAAAAGTCCACGGCTGTTGTGGAGTGTCAGCAGAAAATCTGGAGACTTTAAAATTTGTCCTGTTTTGACAGCTCTGCTCCCTGCATTTTATGCATAAAGTGTCACAATGCCCTAGACTGGAATGTTGAGAATATAATAAATGCTGTAAGTGCAGTAAGACTCTGATCCTGCTGCCATGAGAAATCAATATGTCGGGGTTTTTCTCCCCAGGATTTCAGCATCAGCAGAATCCACCCGACAGACGTGGGAGCACCTCACCTTGCCACTGCTATCTCTTCCCCCACGATCAAAGTTACCATCACCGCCCCCTTCCCCTGGGGGAGTTGCAGCAAAGTGATGAAATGCTTCACTGGGAACAACTCAGTCAGGAGAAAACTACAAACAAACCAACCAACCAAACAACCAAAAAGACTAAAGGAAGCAGAACCCGTAAGAGGCAATGCAGGAATAGAGTGGTTAGTCAGTTGGCTTCAGATCCAATCCACCAAACTTCTCATTTGCTGGATTATTTGCTCTAAGCTCAGACACCGTGCTCAGCATTGTCCTTCGGCCCTCCCAGAGGCACCCCACAGCTGTGTTTTTTTATGGTATCTCCGTGTGATTGAAAACTATGGACCTTAGAAATTGTTCCTTCGTGAAATGAAAGGACAGGACCGAGTTTTTAATGTGTGGCGCCTGACCTGCTTTCCAGCGTGTGCGGTTGTGTCAGCACAGTCAGTAGCCACAGAGGAACGTGGAGGTGGAGGCCAAGGTCAACATACTGGAGAGGGCACATGGGTAAGGTGCAGTCTTAGAAGATGTATCTCTTGTTTTGAAACTGGGGTTTATTGTCTGCCGATGGGAAGATGCTAGTTCATGCCTTGATCTTCTTTTGTATGGTCCAGAGTGACATCTAATGGCACAGTACCAGACTGCACCATGTCTGAGGGAAGCCAAGTAGACAAAAAGCTATAGTTGCCAAATATTTATCAAGTGCCAAGGGCAAAATAAATTGTCAGGGGTGAAAAAATGAATAGACTCTATTAAGCTAAACTGTAACGCTGTTTATAGCTATACTTCGAGACATATGTGATATCTGAATAAAGGTGGGAAGTTAAGTAGTCTAAAGTTAGGAAGTGGTGGAGTTAAGCTGCGTGTAAAAACGTAAAATATTTCACATAATATATTAGGTTAATGAAATATGAGTGAGTTTAAACGATATGAAATGAGGAAGTCAGGTCAATATTCCAGAAAGGAGTCAATCTCAAATATTCTGTTTTCAGTTTGATGTGATGTAAATCTTTCATAAATAACTGCTTTTATAAAAATTGACGGGATCCTACAAAATACTTTGTTCTGATAGGAACAGCATATTCTAGTAAAAGATGTTCCATCAAATATTTTCAATGAGTGCTGTGTTGTGGCATCATTGTTTTGAACTGGGAAAATTGTAGGTCAGAGATCTGTCCAATCTTACCAACATGGAAATACATTTATATATGCTGTGTGAATTCCCATTTAGGCACCAGTAAGGGTAATTTTGCATCATTAATTAATGTTGCAAGAAAAATACTTTGTGTGTTGTGTTCAAGTGTAGGAGGCTGACATTTAAAATAAGTAATCCCAAATAAGGGATAACAATAGCAAGAAAAGTTTTGGAATTACTCGGGCTAACTTTTTAGGGAAATAACAGTTTCCCTGTTTACCGTAAATGGATTGAGCTTTATTTGCAGTAATGGGTATTGAATTATATTCCATTTAGAACAGTTTCAGAATTGCCAAATTAAAAGGAATAATCTAACTGTATTTTATAGATATATCTGGATGCGTATATTTGTGTATATTGGTGTATAAAACACAGTTCGTAGGTTGTGCATAGTACACTTACAGATTGTCAGTGCCTTAACAAACGTTAGAGCACACACAGTTTTAAGGTAAGCTTTTCATCTCTAGTACTTAAGACATGTGAATAGCCATTCACATGGGTTCTGTCCGTAAGAAGGCTGAGCAGCATATGGTGAACCCAAGGAGAACATGGCTTTGGTGCATTTTGCATCTGTTTAGTCATGATCTGCTGGTAGCGTGCTCCTCCTGTGATCCTTTAGACTTGCAAAATCATGATAAAGATAATTTGTCAAGGAAAAAGGAATGAGTTTTTCTCTTTTTAAAAGAAACTTCTGAAAGGCAAATATATTATTTTCAAAGGATTATTTTCTTTATGGGTTTTTTACATTAGGAAGTTGAGTTTCTAGCTACCTTTTTGCCTAGAAGTCTTTATAGAGTGATTGAAATATTGCCATGCTTGTGATAGTGGAGAAGCAATACAAAAAAAATCCTCATTGCACAACACTAAATTCAGTTGAGGAACTCATTGCTACAGGATGCTGCAGAGACTAAAGCTCACATAGCTAGACAAAAGAAGATTAGGAAAAATCATGAAGGATTGGTCCACTGGTGGCTGTTAAATGTAGTTGGAGTGCATCCATCACCTCAGGAACTCACAGCTGCTGATTGCTGAAGAATGGGTGTATAAACAGGCGAAAGGATTACTCTCTGACTGTGCCATTTCATATATTATTTCCCTTAGCATCCAGTATTAGTTACTGTCAGAAATGCATTTCAGCTAGCTGCACTTTTGCTCTCTCCCCTATGACTGTACTAATGGCTGATTTTTTTGTTACATGAAACACTCCAGTGACAGCCTTTTTTTTTTTTTTTTTTTTGGCTCCCACCAGAAACAACAAGCTGAACATGAGCTAATTTTTTTTTTGTTGAAGTATCAAGTATATTAATTCAGACTGGAAAAGCGTTTGCTTATCTTAATCAAAGTATAAGTGGGCTGCTGTAGTTTTAATGGTAAATTAGTTACTCTTCTGCCCATGTCACCTTAACCCAATATCCGATGTCTGAGACAATTACCAAGCTGTAATGGTTTTGGTAGCCTCAAGCTTCCTTCCCCTGTATATTGATTGCACTCAGAAGGGGCTTTCAGCTGAACATCTCTAGCCTTCGGGCAAGATGCCTTTCTCTCACAAAGCATTTGGTATCCAGCAGCTGGAGGTGACATTTTCAAACACTGGACCTTTCTTTATCTCTGAGGAAGGTGTTTAATTATATATCGTTTCACATCCAGGAAGTAGCCTGGGAATGCACGGACTACTCTGTAGGCCCTCTTTGTAGAATGACAAAGAACATTATCTTTTCATTGTGTTGGCTTCTTCAAGACCTCTTTCCGTCTCAGAGGAAAAACAGTACATTATTTGGGGATAAAAGTCACCAGAAACAAGACATACTTTTTTGAAGCTGGGGTAATTAAGCATTGGAACGTTTTAAAACCAAAGGGAGGTGACTTATTACAGGGTTGGAAATAATTGGGAGAAATCCTGAATAGGCTGTGACCTGCTGGAGGTCAATCTGATTGTGATAATAGTAGGGGAAAAAAAAAGTAAAAAAATGTGAGATGGGCTTCTGAGCTGCCTGTGACCTCTCAGGAGCAAGACCATACAGTTATAATCGATATGTCTATGAAAATGTCTCATCAGTGCTCTGTGCAACCAAAAAAAATATGAGTTGAATGCTAAGATTTGTGGAAGACAGTAGGTGGCGCAAAGACGTCAGACAACCTCCCGGGTTTTCGTTCAGGTTAGGGACCAGGCCTCATAGGTGTGTATCACTTTTATTGCTCAAAATCCAACAAGGATTATGTGTGGGAGGAAAGGAAAGAAATGCAACCTATATGGGTACCACACATAGCACCTTTAAAGTGAATTGTCTGCAAATGCTGTCTGCTAAAATGTTTTGATTACAGTGTTTTACAAACATTACACCCTCACCTACACCTTTGTAGCTTTTCCCAGTGTGATTATTTTTAGCTGTTTTGTCCTTCAAGTTTGGACTTTTCCCACTCTGCCTTGAGATGTAACAAAGCCTTCAGAGCTTTCCAGAATAATCAATAAATTAGCATGCAGTGCTCCCATTCCCCACAGGCTATAGGACAGGCATGTTTAACTTCTTTGTTTATGATCTCCCCCATATCCTTATTCCAGGCTCTGCACCTTGTGTGCCCTAGTTATTAGCCTGTTTGAGGTGGGCTAGTCTTTTTCCATCTCTTCCCATTAAAAGTTTCATTCTGGAGCTGAGAAGTTTTCCCTAACAAAAATGAGGTGTGAATGTTTTGGTGAAGCAGGCGAATCCTTATGAAAAGTGATGGTGACCCAGTGTTTGCTGACAAAACATCCCCTGGCGGCTTTCAGAGCAGTGTGGTGTTCCCCTGCTTTTGTGGGACACGGGAGTCAGCACTCCAGCCCCAGCTCCGGCTCTATGATCATGGAGTTGTGGGTAAGAAGAAGTCACACAGGGTCTACTCATGGCTCAAGGACGTCAAGCTGGTGAGATGCCAGTTATTATTTACCCTGGCATCTCTATAGCCTTCCACACAGCTGCTTCCATCCTCACAGCCTTACACGTCTGTCAGTCTGAAAGAGTCACCAGACTCCCCAAATGGCCTCCCACCACTGCGTGGCTGCGAGAGGAGAACAACCCAAGTGAAGAGTAATAGAAATTTTCAGCTGTAGGTCAAAACTCTCCCCCCAAATTTATCTTAGCACTTTCTTCTTTATGCTCTGCAATCACTTAGCATCCTCTATTCGGAGGGGTTGGCGACTGCTCCTTATGCTGCTGCTCTGAGATAGGATGCTCTCAGCAAAGCAGAGGGCAGTAGCAGTTGTACCATGTGAAGGGCTTTTCCAGGGTGCCGGAGGAGAGGACGGATGTGGTGGTGGGAAATCAGGGACAAAGTTCTACCTGTATGTAAGGCCAGGTTCGTGGGATGAGGAGGAGAAAAAAAGTTTGGGAAGTTGCCTACTTTAGAAAGCCAAGAATAGGCAGTGCCTCAGGGATAGATAGAACTGCTTCCAGAAAAGGCGCCTGCGGAGACGGTGGAGTGCTCAAATTTGAGCCAAGGTAGGGAGCAGTCATGGGTACAGCTGGAAAAAGCTGGAAAGACAGGTTTCCTACAGAGGAAGGTGGGATCTTGGCAGTAAATAGTAGTTATGGAAGGATGACTAGGCATGCTGGGGATGTTGCTTGCAAACTGAACAGTGGGTGCCTTTTCAGGTAGTGCCACCTTAAAAGGAGAGGACCAAGGAGACGGCAGGCATTGCAAAGCGTATTGGTGTGTCTGTGCATCAGGAACTAGCTGGGAGTTAGAAATCAGGCTTCAAGGATCTTGAACATGCTGGGCTGCAGACAGGCAAGGGAAGGAGAGGGACCTGGAGGAGCAGGTGCCTGCCCAGTACATTGGCAGAGGAGCTGGGTAACTGCTGGAAACAATCAGAGATTGTTTGATGAAACAGATTTTATTTGAAAACCAACAACTTTTCCAATGGAAACATTTTCAAATAATATGTGGCTTCAGCAAACTGCTGGTTAAATGCAGGTAGTTTATTTCTATCCCACCTGGAGGCAAACTCAAGCTTCTGGAATTTTTGGCTGTTGGACAGCCCTGCTATCCAGATGTTTCCAGAGCTTCTAGGCTCCTTCCATATCCACAATATGCCATTGCTTGATTCCAGCCTCCTTTACACTGGCTAATGGAGCTCTGTGGAAAGACTCTATAACTAGTGCTAACCCAAGCTGGTGCATCCACCTGACAGTGTGATGCTGTGCAGAGACAACAGACTGTGGCCAAAATCATTAGTACAGGATCACATCTGAGGTGATAAATCCACCCTTTGGTTCTCCTGCCTACACAGCTGGTCAGGGAGTCACTGCACCCCGCTCCGTTAAGTGAGATAGATGTCTTGCTCAGCGTTTGCCGACAGCTGTTTGCGCACCTACATTCGAACAGTATAAGGATAGGCGTTGTGCCATTGCCAGCACTCCTGATACAGGGGTCAAAATCATATGAATTTCTTGCAAGCCCTCAGAACTATCCACAGTTTATTAGCATTATCTTTATAAACATGCAAGACAAGTTTTGTACTTAATTGCTGAGAAACAAATAACCTGATTGCCCCTTTATATCACTGCTTGCACAGATTTATACAGACATAGGATTAAAAAAAAAAAACAACGGCCAACAAGAAGTTCATTGACATGCTGGACAAGGTTAAACTGCCTGATAATCTGTCCACAGAGAAGCTGATGTTCTCCTACCACGGAATTTTGTACCCTGATGTGATAAGCAGCCAGAAATTTTTAAAGCTCTTAAATCCTTTGAAGTCAGACATGATGATGTGTTATTAGCAGAGTATCCTAAATCTGGTGAATATGCCATTTTTCTCAGCTTCATAATTACAAAATGATCGGGAAGTATTTGAAATGAAATGGAATGGAAATGAATGGAATGAAAAATGAAATAAAATGAAAGAAAAAATAAATCTTTACCTGCTGCTAAGTGCCTGCTAGTAAGAAGTATGTGCAATGAACTTTTGTGTGTGTGTTTTTGGATAATGTATTTTCTTTAATTCATAATTAAGGTAATGCAAAAGAAAAAATAAGCAAACACTGCCCAAAGCAGTGTTAGACTGGCCTCCATATCTTCATGGTGTATGTGGTACTTGGTGGCTTTTTCCTCCTTCCACTTAGTATGGGCCAAGTTCCTCCATCTCTTCCACTGAAGGGGGAGACCTTTGGGGTTGGAAGGAGTGTGAGCGGCGTGGCCATGAAGAGCTCAGTTCTTCTTTTCCACTACACCCATCATGTGCCAGGGCCATGTCGGGAAGAGTTGTCTCCGACAGCCGAACCTGTTCATCTTTCCTTTGTACCAGATCCCTGGGCAGGGAGCGCTGGAACATTGATGGACTGGTCAGATAACATTGCTGTGGGCTGTGAGTGTAAGATACCGAGATGGCACCACTATCCTCGAGACAGTTATTTCCCCATGGTTTGTGCCAGACATCCTCACTGGGATTTTACTATTAGTCAGAGGTGAATAAGTTGACCTGCCCAATGTAGACTCAAATAAAGACTATAGATACCTCTTTATAAAATTTCTTTCAACAAAGGATTTTACTCTCAGTTGTATTTTTTTTTCATTGGAATTGCATGGTTTTGCTTTAAATAGAGCTTGCACTTAGTTTTTCTGAAACACTTAGAAGGAGATGTGAATAATTTGGCTGTTTGCAACCAATAGTTTGCTGTATGTTATACTTAAAAACTGGGAAGCAGACAGAATTATATGTACTTTAATTACAAGTACCTACATCCTCAGAGAATCAGCTAGTGCTGCCTCTTAAGCACTGGTACAGAACTGCTGAATAAGGGGGGAGAGTAACTAAAGTCCAGCACAGTGAAGTTCAGAAATAGGTCTTGAAAACTGCACTTCGGTGAAACAAAATTAGGAGTAAGTGACTGCTGCTGGCAGTTCAGTTCAAAGCAAGTTATTGGTCTTAATATGGGAAACTGGGTAAAATTCCACATTCTGTAGAGCTGGTCAGACCAGATACTTATTTGTTCCTTTTAGTGTTCAAAAGAAATCTGTATTTTGGATACTGGTGGAACTAGATTAATTGTGGAAATGCTTTCTGCAGGAGATGGGTAGGGAACAGTGAGTGTCCATACAAATAAATAGACTTGATAGGAACAAGGGGGAATAAAGTGTACCTCCAGTGGTGGAAGGTCTGTGAGGAAACTGAGGGCAGGGCTACATTCATAGAATCATAGAATCTTCATGGTTGGAAAGGACCTTTGAGATCATCGAGTCCAACCACACACACAAAAAAAAACCCCCTACAATCTCTGCCACTAGAGCATGCCCTGAAGTGCCACATCTAGACGTTTCTTAAACACCTCTAGGGATGGTGACTCAACCACCTCCCTGGGCAGGCTGTTCCAGTGCCTGACCACTCTGTCAGTCAAGTAATTCTTCCTAATATCTAACCTAAACCTCCCCTGCCGCAACTTCCGACCATTTCCTCTGGTCCTGTCATTATTCACCTGGGAGAAGAGGCCAACACCCACCTCTCTACAACCTCCTTTCAGGTAGTTGTAGAGGGCAATGAGGTCTCCCCTCAGCCTCCTCTTCTCCAAGCTAAACATGCCCAGCTCCCTCAGCCTCTCCTCATATGACTTTGTCTCCAGACCCCTCCCCAGCCTGGTAGCTCTCCTCTGGACACGCTCCAGCACTTCAACGTCCTTCTTGTACAGTGGGGCCCAGAACAGAAGACAGACAAGGAGATGGTTTTCATTGAGTTGCAGGGTTATCCTGCCTATGTACCCATACATGTGGACCCATATGCTACTGAATTTAGCACTGTGGCCTTAAAGGCTTCATCTCCATTGGTGCAGGGTTGTTTGCCCTGTACTTGATCGCACCCTGTGATCTGCTCTGAAGACATATGCTTGAAGAATTTCCTGGCATTTCTCTCCTCAGTGACTGCTGCTGCTGGTTTTCCTGTGGGAAAGCAAAGTCTGTCCATGTATACAAGTAATTTTAGATATGACTCAACAAAGAGTCCTATGCAATTTTGAAATCCAGAGGATAAGATTCTTTTATAAATTAACCTGGGAGATATCATTTGAGCTTAGGGGCAGTTGTTTAACACAAATGACAAAACAAAGTGGTGAACCAGAATTTTTATTGCTCAATGTTTGAATAAAATTAATTAATAACAATTGTCACTTGGCACATAATGGGTCTTTTTCAGTACTGATTATGAATGGGAGGCCATAATTCTCCCCATTAAAAGCAGTTGTTAGGACAAGTGCACACAAGTGTAGAAGGCAGCAATTTAGCTTCAAAATGGTTATCTGACTGGAGTGAAAACCATTTTTCACCCCTTGAAGTACTTGTAGAAATGTAGTCTTCTTGAGATTTCATGTAGCAAAGGGAAGTTTTCAAATATTACTGCTTACTTAATGCAACTTTAAAATGAATATTAAACATTAACTTGCACAGATTGTTAGGTAACAGCCCAAACATTAATGATCTTCTTTCTCATTAAGAAAACAAAATCAAGATGTCGGGTGTTAACAAAGGTCAAAATATGGATTATCCAGTGTGACATAAAACTGGAAGAATATTGAGTTACAAAAATAACCACAGAGAAAGTGAGGTTGCCAACCAGATACACCTTTCTATTTTTCTTTCTCTCCAGAAAAAAAAGGAAAAGAAAAGAAAAAAAAGCTTTTTTAGTATAATGCTGTGATTACAAATTTGTACACCTAAAGGGGTTAAGAAAGGAACAGGCAAATCCAATAGTAAAAGTAATACAAAATAACTCTCGGTTTGCATAAGTGGGGAAGATTATATGGTCCATGAAACAGGACATTCACGTTTCTCTGATTTTTTTACAGAAGTTTTTCAGCATATTTCTTTGGGCTTTTCAAAAATTTTTCTTCTGGGATTCTACATCTAATAACTTCAGTTGTCAGCAAAAGGAGTAGGGCTGTTCTTTGGGTCTCATGCTATGCTTCTTGGCATGATAACTAACTGTTTTCCAAAATGAGCGATAAATAAGGTAACTAACAACAGTTGTTTTAGCGTTTTTCCCATTACCATCTGGAGAGGAAATGTTGGGTGTGTGCTGATTATAAAGAATATCTGTATTCTAAACAGCACAATGCACATTTGAACATCAAAATAACAGCCCCCAGATACTTGGCTGGTGTCCATATGTGAAGTTTAAAAAAAAAAATCTATCTTTGTATTCCAGGCTTAAATACAATGAGAGGTCTGAGACATAAAGGATGGGAGTTGGGGGTTGATGCAATTCTAACAGTCAGTCTTAGAGCTCTGAAAGGCATTTTCTGTTTGACAGCTTATACCATAATTCCCATGTGACACCATGGGGCATATGAACATGTCACCGTGGAAATCTATCTTATAGCGTTCATTTTTTGTTTGATTATTTTTGAAAATTATTCTTCTTGTGTTTGAAGATCCTGCTCTTCAGGCATCTCAAAATGTTGCATCTGAACATGACTCGCCCAGAGGGCGAAAGACCAGAAACAGTTCTCCACTGGAGACAGCAGCAACAGATAAAGAAATGTAATGTTAGCCAGAGCACTGTGTCATAGTATAGCAAGAAATTCAGAAGAATGAGATGGGAGACACCAAAGTAGAAATAATGCAAAAACTGGTAACTAATGTGTGACATAATCTTCGAAGACAATCTACATTTGACATAACAACCATCTTATCTTTGAAAATGTCTGCAGACTCATGGTCTCCTCTATTACACAGAGCCACCACTGTTAATGCAAAATTTAGCCTCCCTGTGTGTTTGATACAGTGTGGAAAGTTCACTGATGGGAAGTTCATTAATTCCAAAGACGGGCAAGTGCTCTCATCGGGTACTTACATGTAGCTGTGCTGCACAGTAGGAAGAAACTTCTCAGCAGACATGAGCGTTATAGAGTAAATGTTCAATCTGTAAACTTCAGCATAATTGAATCCATTGCAAAAACTCTGTCTATTCTGGTGTTATCCACATTTGTTTTACCCTCTTTTCTTTTTTTCCCGGAATCATCCATCTTTCAAACTGTTTGCAACAGCTATTTTTGAGAGAGTTTGGAAATATACACCCCAGCTAGCAACAGCCAAGGTCATTCTTTCTATTGCTTTTTTCATACTTCTTTCATAACTACTTCTTTCTCCATTATTTTCATAACCCATTTGTAGAGAAAAAATGCCAGATATTTTTCTTTTCCCTTTAGAGACTCTTCAAAAAGTTCACAACAAGATGATGCAGTTATTCAGTGGTGGTTTGTTTAAAGCCATTTCTTACCTGTTTCGCAGAATCATTGCATTTTCCAGATATTGTAGGACATAGTGGCAATAGCTGCAAAGAAAAATGAAGAGGTGACAGGTGAAAAAATGAAATACGATGAAGAAAAGACAAAGCATTCATATCTTGAACTGGGAGATCCAGGGAAGTCCCACATTATTACAAGCACTCAGACTTTCTTTGAACTTCCCCATCCACTACACCACCAAGAGTGAAAGCTACTTTTGCACTCCTTGAGCACAAATGACAGCAACTCTGCCCCTTTGCTAACCCTGAGATGAACTGATGGTGGTGGCTGAAGGTTCTTCAGGTGGAGACATACTCTTGAGTGGTGTCCTGGTTTGAGGTAAAACAGAACCAATTTTCTGTTTGGTAACTTTACTTTTCAGTTAAGCCGTTTCTAACTAAATGAACTCTCTGAAATTAACAGCATATTGTTCAGACACTGTTTGCTCCCAGAGAGATAAAACCTGATTGTTTCTAATTTATGCCAAGGAATGGTATGCAGAGAGGCTCCTGCTTATACTGACTGCTATAACAACCAAGATCAGCTAACTTTGTTATTTGGAGGGTCAGAAGCGGACAGGACAGGTGACCCAAAACTGACCAACAGGGTATTCCATCCCGTCTGTCTCATGCTTACTATAGAAGCTGAGGGATCAAAGGGTGAGCCCTCTATTCTTCAATGGCCAGTGTCCAAGGAGGACTCTGTTCGTCTGCCTTTGATCCGATCCATGCATTCTTGAATCCCGATCCAGAATCCAGTTCCCGCCCATCGCTGAGTCGAGTCTGGGACTTTCCCAGTTCCAGCTGGTGATGTGATCACCATCCTGGGAGCTCAATACTGGTTTTGTATATATTGTATACATTTCATTATTTTGCTTTTATGTTATTATTTCATTAAAGTAGTTTAGTTTTTCTAAACTCATAAGCCCTTTCTCTCTCTCCCTCCTTTCCTTGGAGAGAAAAGTGGGGGAGAACATCTGTCATTCATTTCAGCGGTCAGTCCAGCCCAAACCACGACAAGTGGTTAATGGCTATTCTGTTCCACAAGTGCGCCAAGGGACGTTGGTACTTCAGGGAGGTAATTCATGTGACTTGTTTTAGTTATCTGTTTCAGGATGAGAAGAACAATGCCCTGGCAGTGATTACATTACACCCCAACGGAGTCCATGGGGAACAAACTCACATATAGAGCTGTGGCCATGCTATAGCTCTTCACAAGGACACCAGCTGAAATGAATCCCGGTGCCTACTTCTTAAAACTGGAATAAATAGCAACTTTATTGTACAAAGAAAGCCTTGAGTTTAATGAGTCCAACTCAGTATGGAGGGAAAATGTGCAATTGTGGGGCAGCTCTGGCCTATCAGAGGTCTCATAGCTTGAAGGAACTACAGTCATTTATTCATAGATTGTCAGGTACGGCGGTATTAACTAATGGATGTATCCCATAGATCGACATAGCCATTTTTGTCAATAACAAAATCTTTGTTATGAAGTTGTTTCACTGCTTCTGTTCCATATCTTCCTTCCTGCAGTCACCATCCTGGGTGTTTGCAGTATCTGTGTTTTCCCAGACTGCTCATGAAAACTCACCATCTCTGTCTCCATTGCTAGTGTGAGCTATTGTCTTCCTTTCCTCAGGTCTTGAGTTCAGTTTCACAGATGCAGTTATTCTCTGCACACTCTTAACTCTGAGACCAACCCAGGCTGCTACAGAGAGGTTCTCTTTTCCACTTCCAACTTATATGGTACCAGAAAATTAGAAAAAGTCAAGGCAGCCATTCATTTAATTATTGGAAGAAAGAGGAGACCAAAGTTCCCCTGGATGTCCAGTGTGTGTTTTCTTGTTTTGTTCCTGAAGAGGTTGCGGTAAAATGGGATAAGCTTTGAAAATTCCTGAATGGCTGCTTTAGTAAAAAAAAAAAAAAAAAGATGGTGGACAAGCAACTATTTAGAAAGGACTTTGCACCTTGCCAAAACTCTGTCATTCACTAGACATTCATGAAAAGTGTGCTGGCACTCTGTGATTTCCAGTGAAGCAAACAAACACTCTGTGCTCAGCACTCCTGAACTGCAATCTGGTTAATATATTGGAGCTTCTGATTGCACAGTTATGAAAGCAGGGATATCAAATAAGAACATTCAAACTACTTGAAAATATTTTGGGAAGTCTATCTGAATTTCCCATAACTTTCTTAAAGACATTTCCAGCATCAGGCTGCTCCAAAGACCAAGAAAAAATATGTTCAATGCCAGCAACTTCCAGTGTATCACCTATTACTTTTCATAACAGGATTCTGGGGGTCAAAAAAATAGTTGAATTTTCTGAGTTCTTAGTAACAGGGAAAGGTGTTTGAATCACTGTTGAAAATAGTAACTTCTGGTCTTGGAAAAAAATACCCAAAAAAGCCACAGAAAATGAGAATATTCTCTCTTCTGCAAAAACAAATTACCAAACATCGAACTGTCAATGCATACTACTAAAATGTCTTCTTGAACATGTGATGTAAACTGTGAAGGTGTTAATACAATCAAAATTTTGGGGATGGTATTTACTTAATAAATGTGGAATTTTGAAAAGACTGGTAGTAGTCTTGTTACTATGGTGTTCTACATATATAGATGAAGAATATTTGTTAGAAGAAGGTCTTGTATTGGATCACCATATAGAGTGGGATAAACTTTTGGCCTGAGGGCATAAATGGTAAAAAAATAAGAAAGTGAATAAGCTAAAATCCCCTATTTACTTGATGCTGAAACGGTTATGTTTTTCATAAATATTTTGTCCTCATTTTTCCTCAAGATCAGCTTTAGGGCAATAACGGGCTCAAACAAAATCATTCAACTGATTTGCGTTTCAGAATGTGGTGCAGTCAGAGAAAGGATTCTAAGCCTAATTATATCATCAGAGTCTCATAAAATTATTTAATTCCCATAAAAATACATTAATTAGAACTTTATCTTTGAGAGCAGGCAGTATTCTCAGTCCTATTCCATGTCTTTTCTTTTTAAAATCAAAGTGCCTGAAACTTCCTCCAACTTCATAGTCTTTAGTACGGAGGACAGGAGGTAGATCTGCCCTCTCAGAATACAAGATTCATGTCATGTGCCATCCATTTTCTTTTAGGTATCAGCAGTACAGCTAATGGAAACTTTTCTGATGAAACAAAGCTTGATCAGCAAATACTCTGAAATACTCCAGAGCAGTCTTACAATGATAGTATTTCCTCTGTATGTTTGCATATAAGTTCACCAATACCATGTCACTGGTTTTGTTCCAAATTGTTCCTGTGTTACAAATTGTGTCTCATAAACGAAACATATGTACATTTGGTGGTGCACATTCTATACCTCCTATGAACATCAAGTAATTCTGCAGTGACTGATGCCAGTAAGACTACGTAAGCAATAAGATAGTGTTCATCATATGATATTTCAAGTATACTTTCCATGTATCATGTGGTCAAGATCTGATCTGGGAAATCTCTGTCCTTGATGATATTCAAAAGCCATCTGGAAACAGTCCTGGGCAACCTGCTCTTGGTTACTGCTTTGAGCAGTGGAATTGGATTAAATGATCTCCAGGGGCCTTCTGCAACCTCAGTGACACTGTGTTTCCATGATACAGAGTGGGCAAAGCTGACTTAAGAAAATCTCCTCTATTGAATGTGCTTAAATATATGCAATAAAAAAAAGGCTGGGTCACTGCTCCCATATTGCTCCTACCCGGCTATTTCAGCAGCTGAACTATTGAAAAAAGGTCTCCCTTTTGATGTTAAGAACCAAGTATGTGAAAGTATGAGATTTTACTTCTGAGTGGATTGCAACTCTGCCCGACATTAGCAGGAGGCAGGAGTCAGCTCTTCTGCTCCTGGCTGCTTCCACGCTCTGTAGTGATCTGGGCTTTTATGCAACACCCTGTGTTCAATGGCAAATGACGAGGTCAAATTTCTGCTCCTTACCCCTGTGATGTACTTCAGCTCAGCTACCTATGCAAGTAAGGCAACAGCGAGCTGGCGGTAGCTGTGGTTTTCATTCTGGTAATTTTGTATCATTTATATAAAAAGTAATGATAACCTTTCCTGTAGAGGAAAATTTTTATGTTATTTTACTCTTTTGAGCATGCAGAAGAAAATACAACTGGATAGAACTCATGTGATTTGTACTATGCCCATTAAAGCTCTAAATAGGGTACGGCTTGAAAATTTTTATGTTATCTTACTCTTTTGAGCATGCAGAAGAAAATACAACTGGGTAAAACTCATATGAATTATACCATGCCTATTAAAGCTCTAACTAAGGTACAGCTTGAGTCATGACTTCAGTAATTAAGTCCTAATCATAATGGCCATAAAAAGGACTGAAGAAACTATTTTCCCAACCATTTTTCCCATACTTAAAAGCGGCAAGATCATTTTCACTCAAATTCTCCTAAAAATATGGCCTTCAGCAACAAGTCAAATTCTTAGCCTGAAAGTCTTTGGGATGATTGACAGAATTGACATGGTTCATTCTTCATAAAATAATATGAAACTGTACTCACAGACCCTACAAGTACATACATCTAGAGTAGGCTAAACCCCTCTATTTTTAAGTATAATTGTCAGCTAAGCAAACAGAACAGTGAAATAAAAGACTGAAAACTGATCCTTTCACCAGCTGTAACCTGAGAATGAGCTTAACCATGTACTTTAAACAAACATTGCATGACAGAACATATATTGAAGCTTAAGCCGTATTTTAGATCAGATATTTTATTTATCCATTGCAGGATAAATATTGATTCTGGCTAGACTCCCGTCACATGAGGCCCAGTTAAAACGAAATCCTTAAAGAATATAAGACCCTAATGTCCCATCCCAGAATGGACCAAAGCTGCATTTAGCTGTGTGTCTTATCTACAGGTGTGGCCAACAAAATAACCAGCATATAATGATAATTTCTCAAAATAATTTCCCAGTCTCCAAAAATCTGTGACCTAAGGACATTTTGAATCTGGAAGTACTTGTATTTAACAGCCCTCTGAGAATTTCTCTTCCATGACGTTGTTGCTGCCCTCTGACAGCTTCTTAGCTTTCAGAACCACAGGGTCCTGCAGTAGGGTTTTGCTTGAACTGCTTAGATATTTTAGGATGAATCAAGAGCTATGGCTCCTCTTGCTTCTAGCATGGCAGTTCTTCACTTATGTAACACATGGAATGATAAAATTTCAGTCCAAATTGTTAGCTTGCTATTTAAAACAGTTATGTATGGACCATTGTTTATAGAACGTAAACGTTTTATTTTACCTTTGGGATCAAAGCAGTGCTGATACACTTACCCCATCCTTTTATATCAAACTTGCCAGCACCTTTCTATGCCAAGCAGGAACATTTTATTGCCTAGATGGCAATGAAATGTTGACTAGTTCATAGAAAGGTTTGGGTTGGAAGGGGTCAAACAGAATCATCAACCTGGGATCATCTAGTCCAACCCATACGTTGTTCCAGCTGATTTTACTTTTTAGGGAAAGGCAGGCGTCTGAAAAAGCACACTGTGCACTTTTTGAAGAGCCCATTGGTCTGCTCCCTTTTATCACACGGAGCCCATCGATCTGACCCTCAGTGACACTGCAATGAGCATCCAGTCTATCAGCCATCAAATCTCTTTTCAGAGCCCTGTCAACATGCTGATATTCCTGCTGCGTTCCCTGCTGTGTTCTGGACCCCTCTCTATCTTGGTCTGCATACCCAGACCAAAGCTCTGCTGTTGCCAAAGTCAACTGAAAGCCTACCGTAACAGATAGTCTTGCATGCTGTTTGCTAAATTTGGTTATTCTAAATCTTCCCCCCTCCAGAGTATTTGGAAAAAAAACCCCACATTCTCCCAGGATGGGCCAACCATGTTATCATATTCACTTATAGTCAAAGTGTGAAGCTTAATTGCTCTTAATTATCTCAAGTCCAATGAACATATGCCAGAGGCCATGTTGACAATGATGGAATCAGAATAAACACCTGAAGCTGTAGGTCGTGTGTTAGCTGTCCTTTGAGTCATCATGAAAAACAAATAGATTCCTGTATATTTCCTCTGGAGTCTATTTATTTCTCAGTGAGGTCAATGCGACAATTTTAAATGACCCAGCTGCAGCTAGTTCAGGATCTTTTTCCGCAAAGGGCTAGGGAGGGAGAAGTTAAGAAATATGCACTAAGACAATTAACCCATAAATAGGTAACCTGTACCTGCCTCTGCTGCCCATCATTACACATCAACAGGGACTTTTGGAAAGCAAAAGGGAAGTGAAAGGAATGGAAAAGTCTAACACAGCTTTAGCTGATGTGTTGGGAAAATCAATGATTGCTGCTGACAGACTGGAACATAAAGATCTGATCTTTACCCACGGGGGAACTGTCTACCCCACCACTCTTTGCACTTCTGAAATATTCAAAGCTATAAAGTCCTCTGAAGCCAGAAGAGATGAATTCATCCTAGCAAGCTTTCCTAAATTGCTGTGTTTCTCTTGCCGCACAAAGGAGGTTGCCATAATAATGCTGATAATCTGAACAGGTGTAACAATAGCAGTAACTATAACAATAGTAGTTGCTACTGCTAATGTAATTATGGTGTTGCGTTTAGAACTATGAAATATTTATTTCAGGTTTTATTTAAAAAATTAATTTAATTTAAAAAAAATTTATTTAATTTAAAATTAATGAGAAAAGAAAGTGGCATTTCCATTTGCAAATTAAAAAAACCAAAACCAACACAGGCTTTGGCATAAAACTATCTGATTTGTTTTCATGTGCAATACTGTATGTTGTAGACTTTTCTCTCCTCTTCCTATAAACTATATGAAGTATTTCCATCCAACCAAAATACAAATCTTAGTAGTTTTTTTCTTAGGATACATTAGACTCCACAGGAACTCAGAGTGAAAAGGGACATGTACATGGATATCTGGCATATCCAGAGTTATCAGAATTAAGTGCATGAACATTTTTGAAGGACATATGGTTTCCAGAATGTAAAATACTATTCTTCATTAGTCTAATTGCTTAATATAGCCTATCCCACAGCCAAGCTTTCTAGTACATGTGTGTGTGAAATTAATGTAACAAAAATCAGTGCAAGAAGACCTCAGGGAGAGGAAGATGATACCTATTTTACAAAAAAATCAAAGTAAGCTTATTCTGTCTATTTGCTTTCATTCTCCCATACCTATATACTTTCAAGCAGCAAGGTGCTTGCATTTGAATGGTGTAGCCAAGGTCACTAATGGTGTGTGACACAAAGAATAAGATAATTTCTTATCATATATCTTGGGTTGGTCTTGATTGGTGGTGACAGACAAACTAGTTTTTGGAGAGGTCTTTTTTACCCCATAGAGGATGATGACTAGTTCAGTGTGATGTTTTGCATCCCAAATTTTGCTTTCTTCAGCCTCTATAAATGTTAGACAAGTCTGCTGCATGCCGTAACCTTGTTGCCATCCTCCTGTAGTCACAGTGCAAGATCTGCTGCTGATAAGTTGTGGTGCTGTGATCTTATCAGATCATCAGCCTCCTGGGCTTAACATAAGCAAAATATTCCTCAGTTGCATTGCTGTGAACAGTCTTCTTCCTTATCCATGCAGGTCATCCTCTTAACTATTCTTCTGTTTCTCCTGGTGCCTTCAGACACACATCCCTGCATTCATACCAGTCTTAACATTGCTGTTAAGAAAGTCCTTACATGAGTACTTTAAAGTTGGAATGATTTACACCTGCTCATATAAATACTGGGTCTGACAAAAAAGAAGGTTCAAGCTTATGATAATTCCACTGACCAGGAGTTACGCTGAGGTAAGTTTGAGCCAAGGTGAATTTTGGCAGACAAGGAAGAGGATCAAGTACAGAACCTAATTTGAGGCAAACCCAAGGTATTTCCTTGTAGCTTTTATTAATATTCTTAAGCAATCCAATTAAATAACTCTTTTTACCCAGTGATGTACTTACTGGTCAATGCCCTTCTTAAAACCGTCTTGTTGATTAGTAGTAAGACAAAGAACTAGAGCAACTTGTTTGGAACAATGATCAACATTTTTATCTCTTCATATTTTATGGTTTGATACAAACCCAGTAAAACAGTCTTTCCTTTTATCATACCAGAACAGAGGAGGCCTCAACTACATTTTTATATGCTTCAAAAATATTTTAAATGCCATAGAACAGGCATATTTCTGGGTACTGTTCAATGTCTGTGTAAGTGTGAATTTCTAATCTTGAAAATACTTTCTTTTATTTCCCTAAAGAGATGTATATCTGGTTCCTCCAATGTGCTATTACATGCAAGATTTTTCTTAGGTCTTCAAAGCAATCCTGCTCTTTTTTTTGACCGTTTGGTCAAATATTAAGTGACTTAATAGCAGCAGCTGCAAAAAACCCTATAAAAATGAAGCAAATCATAAGAATTATGTGCCAGAATAGTTTTCTTATCTTAAAATTGGATATCCTGAGAAATATGAGGTAGACATTGAAGCTTATATGTCATTTCTCAACTGAACACATGGCATGAGATGTGTCCTTACAAAGTAAGGACTATGAACAATTGCAGGGATTCCCTAACCAATAAGAATCCATATAGCCCTGTGAGGAGAAAAAGATTCAGAAGGACTGTGTGAGACACTTTCCGAAATTCAGTCCAATTTTATTCTGTAGAGGTTACAAAGGAGACATTTCATTCAAAGATAAAAAAAAATACTATGTAACGTAAAGTGAAATGCTTGAGAGAGTCCCATAAAGAACTTCTGTTGCACCTCCAACAAGCCCATTCATTTTGCTATTGCCCTGCTGCTTTCTTATGTCCAACATTTACTTGTTAAAATTAAATGCTTATATTTATTTGCTTTCCAAAGCCAGTGTTTTTTCATAAGGAGACGCAGCATCTGTATGACTAGTTCAGGTTTCTAGGCACTGTCTGGCTAATATGCTTTATTACGGATACAGAAGGACAAGCCCCAGAGGCAACTGGACAGCTTAATCCCCATGTCTAAAGGGACTTTGCTGTAGGAGCTGCTCACAAGGAAGTTAGATATGGATTGTGCCAGGTGGCCACGGCAGCCAGTAGCATCCTGGCTTGGAACAGAAATAGTGTGGAAAATCACATAAAGAGGAAACATGAACTCATATTTTGAAATAGATCAGAGGACAATTGCTATTAAGAGCTTTTAGGCTAGGGTTACTGAAAACAGACAGTATTTGGTCCCAGTAAAAAGCTTAACAATTTCTCCTCTCCCAGATGAAATCTTTGCTAAGGGTTTTGAAACCCTTTGCATCAGCAATGGGTTTCAGAATGCTAATGTTATGTTAATTGTGCTTTCTACTTTCTTTCTTCTCTGAATTTTATTGAAGCAGGTAAAGAAATTACCCCCAAGAAAACTTATATATGTCTGTATGGCTCCTCAAAATTTACCTGAGTCCATTTGCAAGAGCAAAGATAAAGGGGGTGCTTTTTTAATGATTTATAGAAGTACTGACTTCAGTGGATTTTCAAGCTAGCTTAGATTTATTTTTACTAGTCTCCTACTGGGACCATTTACTTGTGTTGAAAGAGGCTGGACTCTGACTGCAAGTCATCCTCCAAAGAATACTAGCATTTTACCCGAATGTGACCCTTCTTGGTTATTTTATTGTTTTATCTGGTCTATTTTAACAAAACCACTGTTCACCATAAATATCTGAAAAACTTCATGGCAAGCAAAACACACTTGGATTCTATATAATTAATTTACATGTGCACAAATAATTACATTTCAAAAACTTTCCTCAACGTTAAGGACAGTGAAATAATTTGAGTTGTGCTTATAATGTGAAATCAGTACTTTAAGATTAATATACATTGTCTAAGAAATATTTGCTGTGGTAGTTAAAATGAACATTGCTATTTTTCCATTACAGCCCTTTCCTAGTACCTGTATACATATTTTAATGTATGCCTTTCAGATACTGTTATTGCTCCAAAATCCAAAAGATTTAGTGACATTTCATTATTGTTTTTCTCTATTTCCATCTTATGAATCCTGGGATATTTTATTAAAAGACTTCACAGCTGGAAGAAGTATTGTATTCTTTCCTAATGGATACATTTACTTATGGTTACTGGTGTTATACTCTCACTGTCTTGACCACCAACCTAGAACTGGCTCTAACACAAACACTATCTTGCCTTCAAAATGGCCTTCTCATAAATTGTTCAATTGCCTCAGCTGACTGGGAATGGGGCATTTGGTGATGTTCTCTTCTGTAAAGATGAAGTTTCAGCCATTCTGAAGACACTATTCTCAGCCTTCCGTTGTTAGGTGAGCTATTCCCAGCTTCATTAGCAGAATTTTCCTTCTGTAAATATTAGCTGGATGGTCACAGTGTACAATGGTGAAAAATTCAACAGATTTCCTAGCTTTAAGGGTTATTTCACAACTGCCTTACAACTGGATTGGCACACAGCTTTTTGGACACCTTTGCTCTTTTAAAACTACATATCTGACTCACCAAGGTCAGCTAACCTGAGATGGGGAGACCCAGACTGTTGATGATGTGGTCATGAGTTCTTTCATCCTCTGTGCCTAAGAGGATATTAGGTATTATAGGACAGCATGACAGAGCTTGTCCAGCCATCAAGACCGTTAAGTCCTTCTTCCTAAGAGACATTTGCTTTTTTTTTTCCCCCAGAAAAAAACCTATGGGAGCTTTTTGAGGAGCCATTGGCTTTGTGGAAAGAAAATACTTGGTTGTTTCTGAGTGTCTGTAAGCCTTTTCCTTCAGATGATCAATGCCATCTTATACTGAAGTAACTCTAGAGTTATAGCTTTCATGGCAGGAATAACTAAGCAGCTGGTCAACAGTTCTAGAAATGCAATTGCCGTCCAGCTGGTGTATTAAGGTGAACAAAAAATGAGGCCAGTTAACTTTATTTCACCCATGTAACAACCCAGGAGTTAGTCTGTGGCTATTCCCTCATCCCAGCCCCAAGACTGGGGCCATCTATTGGGTAAGTGAAGCAGAAAGCTGGCCACAGATTGACTACCCCCAGTGGATCTCTGCAGACTAGCAGAACTGCTCAGGTTTGGAAAGGAATCAAATCCACTAATAATTTTAAAAAGCAAGGAAAACCACCTCACTTACTATATAGAGGGATATAAGTAATGCTTCTTGAGAAAACAAATACACTGAATACTAAAACCTGTTCGTTACATCTTACAGTATCAATAAGGGTTCTTTGTAGGTGGTGTTAGTGACTGGATGAATCTTTTTGAGGAAAAGCATCATTTGGAAATGGAGACGATGTACAAGGAACGCTTAGCAGCAACCACACCAGGTTAAAATATGACACGTATTGCAAAACCTGAGAGATAAAACAGACCTATTAAAGCAATCATTTCCTGAACTCTGACCAGGAATGCAATTGCATGATACACAGGAAAAAAGTCGATGTTGCAGATAAGTGTTATAATATTCAGACTGCAGCTGCCCTTATAGTGACTGCAGTGTATATCAGATGTTACTGCTAAACTAAGAACTTTGGCATACTGAGAAGTCGTTCATTTACTGAACAGTATTATAATTAATCACATACAGGGGAGTCTAACAGCCCTGCTTCACAATATGCCTTCTTAAAGGAATATTCTGTTTTCCCTTTTACTGGTGAATTCTCTCAGTCTTTCTAGACTGCTTAAGGGTATTTGATATCTAGAGACCTTTCTAAAGACTATCAATTTGGGTCACTTCTTAGCAAAAAAATTTCTGTCGTAGTTAAGCTCTCACCCAATTATGATTCAAATCAATGGAATTTTTTCATTGACTTAATTGGAAATTGAGTTACATCTGTATTAAACACTGATAAGAAAGAAGCTCTTAACACATCAGTAGCTCAATCTATTTAAAGTATAATTATCTTTTTGTAGGCAGAATATCAGCCTCTATCTCCATAGCTTTGGGTAATTTTGATGCATATCTACTGGCAAAGTTTGCTCTGTAAATTCTCTGCCAGGCCTTGTACTATTTTGCAAGTATGCATCAGCAAAAATCTGAATCTTATTAACACATAACATACCAGCTTGAGCGTCCTGATTTCTTTTTTTAGCCTAATGAAACTGATTGTCATAAACCAAACAGATCATGCCTGTGTGTGTCATTCCTAGACCCTGCTTTTGTTATTTGTTTAGTCACAACACAATAAAGCTACAGTTTACAGCTGCTTTTGACTTTTCTTCATGGATTTCTAACATGTCCCAGACCTACCTTGCTGTAAGGTCCAGTCCTGGTCAGAGAAACCTGGACCCCTAGCCATAATTTTGCTGGTTACATCACTGACTGGTGTCATTTAGTTACCTACAGGTAGCAGCTTTTTTGATAATATTGGGAATATTTGTAATCACTAGTGGTTGCTTTATGCGTTAATCCACTGCTGTAAGGAACAGACCTTGCACAGATAAGTTAAGTGAAAAAACAGTTAAAATATGATCTTCAGACAAGAAATTAAATTATCTTCTCTCTGCAAAAATACACAGTTTTGACTTTATGCTTAAGACCTGAGCTGCATGCTTCCAGGTCCACCGATACCCACTGATGTCTCATATGCTCTACTGAAAAAGTTGTGATCGTTTTGGTAATCCTGATTTGTGCGTTCAAATTCATATACTGAAAATTAAAATTGCAATTATTTTTTTATGTGCAAAGAATGTGACAGGACTAATTTTTTTAATGCATCTGGATAACCTGTTTCAAGATACCTCTTTAGTGAGCTTTATTTAGCATAATTTACATTTGCATTTTCTATTTGGCTTCATTCGTTTTTATGACATAGTTTCTTCTGTACTAAAGGCTCCAGAGCTTTGGCTATTTGAAGGACGTAAACCATAATGGGACTAATGACAGGTTTGCCGGAAATAGGGCATTTAGTGCATTGGCAAGAATTATAAAGTCCTCCATAGCATCAGTGAGTGTTTTTTGACATTATTCTTTGCTCCCTCCTTCCTGTTTCTTCCCCTTCCTCTTTCAATGTCATGTTGTATAGATACACAATGAGGCAACAGGTGACTTCTTGAGGTCACTGTCCTGACTCCTCCATCTGCACATTTATTTGGTAACAAAGTTCTAGTCAGAGACTTCCAACTTTTTAAATTAATTTCACCAATACTGTTGGGAAAGATCAGATAAAACAAACAAACAAACAAGGAAATAAATCTCTTTTGCTGATGGTTTGAGCGGTCTGTTAACGTACAGCTGAGATCTTCAGATTGGTATAAGAATATGATTTCTCCAGCATTGGTGTGTCATGAAATTCTCTGTATTTAGTGACATGTTGTTTCTTATTACCTAGTGGAGTATTAACAGGAGGGAGAGGGCAGTTAACCTTTGCATCTGTACTTTGGGAACTAGCCAATACATTAATAGAGATGATGAAAGCTGTGGAAAATTGCTTTTATTTCCTACCTTGTTCCAGAGAGGGGATTAAGAGAGTGGAAACTCTCCAGAGACAGCAAAGCTGAGGCTGAAAAAAAATTGAGAGAGGAAAGTTTAGATGAGACATGTGGGAAATTTTGGGGAGTGGGAAGACAGAGCTGGGTATACTTCTGTAGACTAGGGATAGTGATCTAATCTGATGTTGTGACCAGCTTTTTCCTGGTCAGGGATGATGACCGTCATGAAGAAGATTCTACAGTTCAGGAGGAAAAGAAAAGATAAAAGAGGTTCCTAGAAAATTTTACAACAAATTAGACCCCAGCTCAAACAGTTTTTTAGAGTAGTCAAGAAAATGAGCCCAGATTATGTACCGAGTATTAATTATTTTTCGTCTCTGTTTCAGTATTTCCTGTATTTTCAAGTAAATAACAATAATATCATGCAGGCTGGTAAATAATTTGTTTTGTGGCAGTTGTGTCCCACCTGTCATGTACTCCTGACATAATAAGTCCTGTGCAATCATGAAAGGCTCTTCCCCTGCGTTCCTTAATGTGCTTATATCCCCAGGTGGCAGCCTCTGCCAGTCTTCAAAAGGTGCTCCAGCACTGATCATCTTGATGGGTCATCTTCACACCTGGACTCTGGGGTTGAAGCTCACGTGGGACAGCTCTAAAAGGGGCCTGGACAGGATATCCCTTTATCTGAGTCTTTAACTTGGGTTCCTGCTTGCCTTTGTCTCCCTGTGCTCTTCTGGGCTTGTGTAGACAGGCCTTTGATGAGCTGATGGCTACTGTGATGGGCCTGGGACTGTCTGGGCATCGTATTATTTGGGCTCCCCATCCATTGTTTCTCTTTGCTCCTTTGTGGGTGCACAGACAAGCTTTTAGCACATAACCTAAGACATCCTACCATCCTGGTTGCCATTTGGAGGCTTTAACTCCCCTTGGATCAGGCACATGCTACATTATTCAAAGGGGAAAAAGCCATATACGGCATTTCCATCATATGGCTAATTTTACTTTAAACCCTACTTTTCATGGACTTATACATAGGATTCAAAGGAATGTCCCTCCCCCCAAGTTTTTTTTTTTGCAGATGGATGATCAGGGGCATTTAGGGTACCTTCATAAATGGATCAATCTTTATGGATCCATCTTAAATCTTATGAGGTCATTTTGGCAGACTAATTTATGGAAGCCTTCTCCAGAGTTTTACCGAGATTAATGCAGATCATAGGAATAGTTACAGTAACCCACCTCTTCTAATTTACTATCTGAGAGCACAAGTTTTGAGGGGATTATTTTGTTGTTTCATTTAACAGGGAATGGATCAGCATAAGCAGATCAGTCCACTAGGCAACTGTCAGCTGTCAGTGTCCTGTAGCTATCACAGAAAAGGTCACCATCCTCTTTCTGCAAAGCTCCACAGTCAGGAAAGACCAGGTTTGATGAGTATGGGAAGTCAGAAACCTTTAGAGGCACTGTGGTGGCTTGAACAACAAATACCATTAATCTGGAGATTACCAAACCTTTTAATCGGTTTTAAATCTCCATGTTTTTGAAGCTGCTTCTTAGAAACTTTAAGTCAACTGATGTTTTCCATCAGCCTCCAGGTTCAATATTTGGCAGGATCAGAGGGCCTTATTGTGCAACACGTACGGTACAAGGTATACTCCTCCCATCTCCCGTCTCAGGTGTCATGACAGGTGGCTGTATCAAAGGCTCACATTACTAAATCTTGACCCTGCTTTTTTTCTTTTTGCCAAGAAATTTAGCTCCCCTCAAAATCCCTCCCCATGACTTATGTCTTCTAATTGGTTTTTCTCTGCTAATACTGTTTTTTTTCATTCCTAAGGATAAAACATGCCTCCAAGGAATAATTGGCCTGACTGCCCTCTCTGGCAAAAATACACTAGAAATCCTCTGGATTTTCTCTATCAAAGTTTCTTTGGATTATTCTGTGATGAGTGAAGTGTGGGAGTGCAATGACCTGCCTTTCTATCATGGAAATCCTATTCCAACACTATGCTATTGCATGAGATACTTTAATAATTTACATACCATTTCCCCCCCTTTTGCTTCCTTTAGGAGTTCAAAGTCTCCCAACCCTTTGTATTGTCAGCAGGTAAAAATGCCAGTTAAACACATTTTCTAAGTTTCTGTCCATGGTGGCTTAATGCCAAGGAAAGATAAAGGAAAACAATTAGGGCAAGCGGCTTTTTCATTTTGCTAGGGTGGCTGGTTACACTTTGAGAATTATCAAAGCTGCTGCTTCATGGTATAGCAATTTTTAGCTAACATCAGTTAGTTAGTTGGCACCGGCTGCGCTTTGGCACCAGATCTCACTCAACAAATGGATCAAGGAGGAGTCATATGACATCCACTTGGTTCAGATGATGCCTGCACAGAGGTAGTCTTTCTATATTGACATAGTTTTACAGAAAAAAGGACATGAAGGGAAAAGCAAAAGATTTCCATGGACTGAACAAAATCGATGTCAAAATGTCAGGCTAAGTCATTCTGCAAGCACTGCAGCATGCCTCAGGGACCAGGCCTGAATCCCTCAAGGTGAGCAAATGCCAAAAGCATACGGGTCACTGGTCCTCCTGCTCCAAGGGCCCAACAGGCAGCATTCAAAAGATGGAGATAGGAAAGAATGGTATTTAGATGCTTGGCATGAATTTTTTGGGGGAACTATTTTCTTGTTCTTTATGACCCATCCTCTTTTCAGATACTTGAATATTAAACCTGGGCCTAACTGCAGTTTTTCTGCTGAGGTGAGTGGAGTCAGAAGCTCATCACCTGAAGTGCATTATAAATGCTAATCATTGTAGCCGAGGCTATATTATTACCAACTCAGTGATGACTGATCAGTTGCTAAACAATGACTGAGCTCATTAAGGAAAGAAAATGTATAAATGGGACATTTCTGTGTAACCACCAGAAAGCCAGAACTCTGTGCTGCAGTTTGAACAATGGCCAAAGAACGTGTGTGTCCACGTGCCCTCCTGGGCACCAGCCAGAGGGAGCAGTCAGCCACCATCATGGGATGGTCCACAGTTCAGTTGCTAGCACAGTAAACATTTTTCCTCCCAGTCCTAACATGTTTGATCCCATTTCAGTGAGAATGATGAGCGATATGCCAAAAAAAAAAAAAAAAAATCCCAGCAGAGCGAGTACTGGAAAGAGCAGATGTGCCGTGAGGAATGTGATCGTGCTGCTTAAACCCCAGCCTGCAAGTTACGTCTTTCTATTTTGATATGTTTTGTTTATAAACTCTGTGCTGTAATTCCTTACAGATTTTTGGCATGATAGTTGGGAGTTAAGCTCTTTAACCTAGAATGCAATCGCATTTTCTTGTTTTTCTTGTTTGTTTACATCAACTTCTGTTGATTTCACAAGGTTCAAATGACCCAAGGTCTTTGACTGGAGTTGCGTATTTCTTTACAGTTTCAGGAGAAGTAGTAAATTATTGCTCGCGGGGTCAAAAAGCCAGACCACAACCCCCTATTAAAAGGTAATCTGTGACACTCTTTTTCCGCATAGCATTTCACACTGTGACAGAGCCTGTGTGCGAGAGAGAAAGAAGAATGGAGAAGTCCAGGAAAAAATTTGCTGATATCATAGATAAGGCAATGGCTGCTGCTAATACAATGGATCGTGATGAACTGCTTTTTTCTTACAAGGGGATTCTCTACCCTGCTACTTTTTGCAGTCCTGAAGTATTCAGAGCCATGGAGTCCCTTGAAGCCAGAAGTGATGATATCATTTTGGCAGGATACCCTAAATCTGGTGAATATAGTTTTCTTTCTTCATAAATAAAGTTATGTAATCACAAATAAGTAGGTTTGTACTAAATATATATAATATAAATATGTGTATCATACGAAACATCTATTATATGAAATATATATTATACAAAATATATTAGTGTATAGATTTATATATTAATATAATATAATAAAAATATACAATATAGTATATATTAATATATAAATCAATACACTAATATCCTATAATAATATAATATATACTAAGTAGATAATTATATATTATATGATATATAATATTACATAAGATAAAGTTTTTGCTTTTTTGTCATGTTTTCTTTTCAAAGAAATGCTATGCACCAGAACGCAGTTATTAAGACTGCAGTGACAAAGATGTAGGTACCCAGGGTCCAGAAGTCAGGAAACAATAAACTAAAGATGGGAGTTCTCTACAGAGTCTTTTTTATGTTATGAATAAAAATATTAATAAATGTGTGTAGGAAATGTCACTTTAGAGAATTTCTGCCTATGGCAAAGAAAGTGAGCACATACAGCACAATTTTCAGATCTACTTCTCCTGTGTTGAAGTTCTGTGATCCATCTTTCCTCCCAAGATAATCCTGTGCAGCACGTCAGAAGACATGTATAATATACTAGGTTTTGACATACAGGTTTACCACCCCAATCCCTCTTATAGTTGTCACAATAAAAATTTATTACATTAATGCATGTTTTCCTATTTGAATCTTAGTGGTTCTTCTCCTTTATTAGGTAATTTAAAATATACAAGTTAATTTACGATGTACTAAGACATTCCAGTGGGACAAATATATCCTTATAAAGAGCAAAGGTAGGACCCTGAATGGCTATTGTTCAGATAGTCAGCAGTGATTGTATCACATGAAAGGAGACCAAGCAACTCACCTGGTAGTACTACCTACCTCTTGGCTTTCCTGTCAAATCCATTTCTGTTTATTCCAAAGGTGAAACAAAAAATTCTGTATTTTTCCCCTTTCAGGCACAAACTGGGTAGGTCAAATCTTAAATGATCTGTTAGTCATATTTGAAAAGAAAACACAGAATAAAGAAAGCAGCGTGAATGATGAAGAACTAGAAGAATTCCCCTACCTTGAAATTGGAGATACTGGGAAATATGAGGTGGGCACAGAATACATATGAAAGTTGTCAAAGTGTTGTGTTTCAAATACTGAATATATGGTGTGTGAAATATTCCACTGTTTGATAAGAACTCTCCCATTTCTCTCTATGTGGCATCTGGTCAGGATGAATTTCATCTGCATTGCCAAATACTGAGGGATAAATGGACGCTTCAGACAGCTTCAGAGGAGCACATACTCATTAGATACACCGGAACTGCAAAAATTCAACGTTAGCATGTTTTGTATTTGAGAACACTTTCATGAAATGCCAACTACTGAAAGAGCGGCTTTTCTCTCTTCTACTAGGTTTTCTTCCTTACCCCTTCTCTCTCCTTGAGATCCTCAGCTTTCACATAACTCCAGTTGGGATCTGCATCTTACCTTTAGATTTGATCCCTTGTCTAACAGAACGTATTAAATTCACTATCAGTGAAGAGAATTAGCAATGGATAATCTTGTTCCAAATGCTCATTCGCAGGGGCTTTTGAAGATTAGAGCTACTCAGAGCAGTCCACTAAAATCCCAGGATAACACTCACAAGGAATAAGTCCTTCTATCAGCCAATACCTGTTGATAAGTTTAGCAAGGCAGTATTTTATCATAGGCTGATGAAAAGAATACTTGTACTAACTTAACTGTTCTTTCCTCCTTTCAATTCTTAAAGCGAATGAACAAATTACCTTCTCGAAGAGTTATATTTACTCATCTTCTTCCTGAAAATCTTCCAAGGTCTATCTTTAAAAATAAAGCCAAGGTGAGTGCTGATTTTAACGGCTTGAAAGGAAACACTCCAACAGATTTTTTTAAAAGCCAATTTAGTACTTTTCTGCCAATTTTCAGAATGAGCCTTAAACTTAAGTGTTTAGCCTGGCCATTTCTACATGCCTGTTTAAGTGCTGCCATTCATCTCACTTAATCTCAGTACATCCCTATTGATACCTTCGTGTCAGTCTCCACAAGTGAGATGAAGGGGACACAAATACTCCAGCAGTAAAATGTATTTTGACACAATTTCCTATGGGAAGCATTTTATGGTGTAGTTACAAGTGAGGGCTCCAATGTGTCAGGTTTCAGAGAGAATTTGTATTTTTGTTATTTTCCCCCAGTACCTAAATGACGATTGATGCTTGTATTGAGCAAAACTTACTTAGATTCTGCATAATTATAATAATATAATAATTTTGCATAATTATAATATCTGTAAAATATATTTTAATAATTATAGGCACTCATCTTCACAAGGTACTGAAGCAAAGTGAAATCCTTCACCTTCTGAATTCTGCAAGTAGTATACAAGATATTAGAAATTCCACAGACTGCAATCATAAAGTAGATTATTGTTTTCTTCGTACTATAGTCTATTATGTCTTTCTCTACTAATAAAGTATTTTTTTTTCTAGATATTGTTGCTGATTCGCAATCCAAAGGATGTAGCTACATCTTTTTACCATTTTACCAACAGCATGTCTCCTCTTCCCTCCTATGAGACCTGGGATGATTTCTTCATAGCTTTCATGACGAAGAAAAGTACAGTATATTCTTTTGTCTGTGTCAATTATTCAATGCTTTGACTCTGTCTAAAAACCTTGCACTTTGTAAATCAGCTTCACTAGGATTTTTTGGTTTACAGTACAAAAGCAGAGATTAAAGACAGAAAGTTAAAAAATTTAACTAAAATTTACAGTACTTGTCTTACTGCCTGAGGATAAATCCTTATCAAAACCGCACTTCCGCAAACTTCTTTAACTTGCACAAACTGATATTTTGATCTTTTCTCTGGAAGAAGCAGTTCCTCATTGCGATCTTGGATCCCCTTCATCTCCTCTCTCCAATACCCATTATCTTGTGCCCATGCAGACGTCTGAACACCTACATGCCAAATTGGACCAGAGGAGTGATTTGGACTAAGTCTAGTGCATTAAAAAAGAAAGAAAATAATCCCACTGGTTTAAAATTTCATAAATTCTTCAATTTTGCATATCACACAGCCAGCAGAAGGTTTTAAACTGGATTAAGGGAGTCTGCAAGATGGTTTGAATACTCTTTGCTGGACTCATATCTGTCTTGAAATACTAACAAGTTTTTCTGTACTGATTTACAAATTGTATCATATGCCTGCGACTTCTGTCAGAAGAGCCTGGAGCAGAACCCCATAATTCCCATAGAAGGGTGTAAACTCTGGCATAGGTAGGATTAGTAATGCCCATGGCTGAGGGATCAATTTAAGGAGTAAAAATTGGTTTATTTCATAAGGTTCTTGTCTAATCTTCATTTGTGCTTCATCTTAGTATTCCTTTTGTTTCATTTAGTGCCCTGGGGATGCTATTTTGAATACCTTTCCAAATGGAACAAATATGCTGATGATGAAAATGTTATGACAATAACTTATGAAGAGCTAAAAGAGGTGAGGTTACCAATAGTTACAAAAATTTTATACTTCAAAGAGCATTTGTTTCTTAACCTTTTAACCATTATATTCATGTAGTGTATTCAAACTGTGTGATACTGTATGAGATAAAATCTTGTTTTAAGGGAAGGAAAGGTGAAATTCAAACTTAAAAGATTTTTTAAAATTTTGTTTGTGAAAATAATTTTCTTGTTTGCTCTTTAGCTGTGATATAAGCCCAAATCACTGTAAATCAAAACACCCCACAATTTCTGGAGGGAAGCTTTCATATATTCAACAGCGTAGATTTTGCTCGACTGTAAATGTCGTACAATCTTTTGTGATCTATAGGAAGAAAGCTCTTATCTCCTCTGAAATAATTATGGAGAAAAGAAACACCATGTACCACTCCAGTTCCACTGAATGCTATGGATATTCTATATATGCAGCCAGCAGAGATGTAGGGAAGTGCAGACACCTCAGAAAGCAGTGTAATTTGCTTGAATATCATGTGGTATGTTGCATTCCTCTTTTCAGAATCCAGTCCTGGGTGTCAAAAAGATAGCTGCTTTCTTTGGGATTTCCTTGACTGAGAAAGAGCTTCAGAGCGTGGTAGAGAGGAGCAGCTTCCAGTCAATGAAGAAGAACTCTCAGAAGACCCACGGGGCATTTGGCAATATTCTCTTTCGCAAAGGTAGGAAGCTCCAAGAGGTCCAGAGGTAGAAATTTCACACACTCAAGAACTTGGGCCCATCCTGTGCTTCTTTTTTGCACATATATTAGCATTACAGATTAGCATCAAGCATGTTATCACTGTTACGGTTGAGAAGACTAGTCAAGGAATGCTGTTGGGGAAGAGACCCAGCAAGGCTCTGGCAGCAGGCTGCAGGCAGCACAGGAGAAGCAACCGCACACAGGAAATTTTAGAGGCCCACAGATGACTGGCAGGAAGGAGGAATTGTAATCTATCTGAACTCCTGTCCACCTCTGTGCCAATACCAACAATTCTTCAGCCATTAGAGGCCTACCTGAGCAGGCAAAACTGGGCCAAACTCAGCCTGGGTGGGATGATCACACTTTTTAGGAGAGTATAGGATCTCCTGAAACGGCCACTGCCAATCCCCTGTTCACAATCACAGTTTAGAAGGAAGCCAAGCATGCAAGCATCAGGTAGATAGAAAAGGGGGAAAGAAAGGGAACTACTTTTGCAGTGTAGTGGAGACACACATGAGAGGGCCAACCTGGCTGTCAGAATCTATTTCTGCATTTTATGTTAGAGAAGTCAATGCATAGGAACTCAAGCTGCCAAGGGAGCAGAAACTCAGCTCTGCCTTCTGACAGATGATTCTGGCCTTCATAGTCTTCCACCTTATCAGTCATAACTGACTGTAGTGAAGAGCTGCAGGGAAACAGGACTTCAGGCTGCTTTTTTGGACACAGCCACCTGAAGAGCCGTACGTTCTTTTGCATTATAGCAGTTTCACAGAGCTGTAGCTACAACACTGACTTCATGAAATTATGTTGAGGCAAAAATGAGTGAAGTTTTATCTTGAAAAATGGACCAACTCCATTTAGTGTACAACGGAACAAGAATGACAGATCTATAGAATAAAACAATAATAAAATTTCTTGTTTTTCAAGAGTTTCTTTGCTTCTTTGAAGGTGGTGTAAGTGACTGGAAGAATCTTTTCAGTGAAGATCATAATGAGAAAATGGACAAAGCATTTGAAGAACACGTAGGAGGAACTAAATTGGGAACAAAGTTAAAGTATGAATTGTACTGTAAAGTCTGAAGAGTAATGAAATGTGGTTACAGCAAGAGCTTTCCAATGCATTCTCAGATCACCTGAATGCTTTATGCTAGAAAACTAGATCAAATGATCCAAGTTTCTTAGAATTACTGTAATAATCACATTGCAGTGGCCTTTACAGTAACAAAGATGAATAGCAGACTTCTGTTTTAAAGGTGGTGTCTTTGGCTTGCTGTGTTTACACTTATTTGCTCAATAAAATGGCAACTAAACATATTCAGATAAACTTAACAGCCCTGTTTCAGTAGCTGTCACTTGGAAGGAAATGCCTCTTTTCTATTTCTAGCCAAACACAGTCTTTCTATGCTACTTATAAATATTTACTATGTAGATTTATTTTTTTTTTGCAAACATGTTTCAAATAGGCAACATCTTCAAAGAAAAGACCACTAGCAAAAATATGGATCTGACACAACCTTAATTAACAACAAAGGATATCTTCCCCATGACTTCAGCACAAACTGGATCAAAGCTAGAGGGAGGAGAATGAAGGGGGATGGTGATCAGCGTACTTAGGGACTTTAATCTCTCTGAATGCAGAATTTCAAGATGGATTTCAGATTATGATCTGGTGTTAACAAGCAAGACCCACTCAGAGGCACTGCTTTTATAGAATCATAGAACAGCCCAGGTTGGAAGGGACCTTGAAAGATCATCTGGTCCAACCTTCTTCTAAAGCTGATTAATTCTGCCAGGACATTTAGAAATGCAGAGCTTTGCAAAGAAATAGGAATGCTAGAAATAATACTTTAAAAATGTGAAAAAATGAATGGATTCAAAAGCAAAGCATCTGAAAGTCCTGACACAAACCATCTTTGAACAACTAGAAATTACCTGTAAGAATCCAGAAAGGTACCAGATGATTGGAGAAGGACATACATAATAGCTATGTTTAAAAATGTGTGAAAGAAGTATCCAAATAGAGCAGTCACCTTAACTTGATTCCTGGAAATTTACTAGCCAAAATGACCAAACAACCAACCATGAAACATTGTGAGGATAATAAGGTGGTAAGGATAAACCATGTCAAAGCCATTTGAGTTCCTTCTTTAAAAGATAACTCACCTCTTGAATAAGGCATAGACAGATGATACAATAGATGACAGCATCAGAGAGGTTCTGGAATTGTATGACAAAAGAGGCACAATCTGTATCAACAAATTTATGGCTTCATATGTGGGGATGGCAACTTACAAATGTGGTTACAGAAATTAAATTAAAGTGCTGAAAGTAGATTTGCATTCCTAGAAATTCATACAACATCGACAAAAGGCATCCAGAAGCAGGGTCATCAGCAGCAATGCTTGCAGGAATATCCACTTGTTTACATGTCTGTTATGAAGTTGGTTGCAATAGTGTGCTCATGGTCAGACTGCATATACCGGATGACAGCAAAATTGGGAGAAAAATTAAAGCAATATCCTTTAATGGTGAGTCCTGGTCATAGTCAACATTGTTCTTAACACTAGTGGACAGACTAAAATCGGTATCATCAATGATTGACTTTTAAGCCTGGGGATCAGAACAGAGGGCTGAAAGTACTGGGGGAAATGCAGAAACAATTCAAAACATCATAACAAATTGAGAAGAAGGTCGGAAAACACGAAGTTCAGTACAAGTAAGTATAAAATGCTATTTTTAGAAAAGAGGTACGAAAGGCACAAGTACTTAATGGGGGCAAACCAGTCAAGCAGCAACTGGCATGAAAAGACCTGAGGAATCATGCTCAGCAAGGCCTAACATGGTGAAAGTGCTGGGAAAAAAAGTCAAATCTTATTCTACAGAATAGTCTACAGAAACAGGAAGATCATACATAAGACACAGATAACAATTGTTACAGCCTGTGGTTGCAGGTCATCTAAACTAGAGAACGCCACTTAGGGACGTTGCAGAGAAATTTAAGGAAGCATATGACAAGGAGAAGACAAGCATACTTGATATCTTAGCAGTACATGGGGAGGAGTAGAAAATCACATTAAGTCCTTTCTAGATCTATACTTGTAGGCATCTTGGAATACAGCAGACCAGCTTTCCATGTTCTTACTGATCCCTTGTCTGTGTTAATGTTTCTTGCATTAATTAAATTGTCACCAAACACTCCAGTTTATGAAACAGGCAAGACTTTTCCAAGTCTGACTTCCTCATGTGATATTTTTTCCCCAATTAGATCCACACCACATTTTAGAGTTACATTCTGCATTCCCACTCACTCAATCCTATTGCAATTTCATGGCAGCTTTTGGGTTTTCAGACACTGATATTGCACGAGAGAATTTGCTTGCAGTGGGGCTTTCTAGGCACACTGGGCTTTAAGAAGTAAATGTGAGTAGCACATATATTTTATTTAAGAAGGAGAAATCATTGATCTTAAAAATATTTACTCTTGGAGCATTTTTGGATGAGTTATTATGTAGGTAGTTGTTTTTGAGTCTGGAAATAATCTCTGCAAAGACTGGGTGCTACACTGCTCACAAGGGAAACACAAGCTCTATGGGTAATTCGCGAGATGATAATACCGTATCACCACTACTTTATTGAACTAATCAGATTGAAACTAGTTGTAGAAGACCTAAAGTAAACAGTAGACATGGCCTTGCTGATCTGATGGAAAACCAGACCTGTTTCTGAAGTTAACCCTCTCCTGTGTCATTCCAGGGCTATTTGTTTAGTTCCTTTCTGCCCTTAAAATCTCACCCTGAAGGACAGAACTATTCAGACCAGTGACACCTCACATGCTTTTGCTCCATTAGAGACACTCTGTGGGCCCTTACATTCAGTGGGATAAGGAGTCGGGAGAGGGGAGGACCGAAAAGGCAAGCTGCTATGTCAGAAAATGAATGTAGGCAAAAAGACTTGATGAATGAGTAACAATTTGAGGGGGTGAAAAGTAAGAAGAGGTGAAGGCAGTGAGTGTGAGAATGAATTCATAAAACCTTGGGAATCTCTTTTCAAGCTAAGATATAGTTGACTGACACAATAGCACTGGTTTTCAAACTTTCTCACTGCTAGATCTTGAAATTATATATTTCCGCTGAAGAGGATGCTTACATATATTTCTGTCCATTTGCTTTAAAGAGGATGAATAAACGAGAAAAATTATGCTAAGCATCTCCCACCTCATGTCCTTTCCCCGATCCTTTTTCCAAAACAAGGCTAAGGTGAATCTTGTCTTTGCGTTGCACTGCAAACACTCCTGCTAACAGCATTTCCATCCAAGGCTGATTTTCATGTAGATGAATTGAACAACCCTGAGTTTTCCTTGGGCACCATGTGAGCTGCACCACAGTTGTACAGCCTCCCTGTGGGGTCACCTGCTTATCCTGAGGCACTGGGCTGCTGGGCAGACAGTGCTGGGACTGGGACTCCCAGCACCCTCAGGACACTTGATTCCCCTGAGCCTCTCCAGAGAGACAGGGCTGATCTCTGCAGCTCCTGAGCAGCCTGCCAGGCAGCTGAGACAGCATCGAGGGGCCCGCTCATGAGTAGAGATCAGGGTCCAAGGGTTAAAGCACCAGGAGGCACCCATGTCCCCAGTGGCTCAGGTGACAGGTTGTTAGATTTCACATAGAGGTGTTATAGTGATGTGGCTCCCTCAGGATTCAGGCAGCTGGATCTGGAGGCAGGAGGAAAAATGCTAATTTCTTGTTGTATTCTTTAGTATTGGCAAATGGGAGGAGATTTTCCTTTGCAACTCAAAGTAAACACTTGGACAGAAAACTGAAAACAATAACAAAGCTGGCAGAAGTGATAATAAATGAACAGTGTCTCCAGTTTTTGTGAGTAAAATAGCACTGATAGAGAGAACAGCTCCAAGAAAACGGTCTGCTTTGATAGTTCTGCAGTTTGGGAGACCAGAAAAATAATTTTAAATGATTCTTTACAGGTAACTGTAAGCAATCTTCCAAGTCTTACAGTTGTGCTCTTGATTTGACACCTTCTCGTGCTTAATTAAGCTTGTGTATAGGTTTACTAAGTGTCTAATGTCCATTTATGAAGAAAGAGACAAGGATGGGATGCACATTTGATATATGGATAGTGAACAAGACCCATACTATATTCAAGGGAAAGAGAGAAAGAAAGAAAGAGAGAAAGAAAGAGAGAAAGAAAGAAAGAAAGAAAGAAAGAAAGAAAGAAAGAAAGAAAGAAAGAAAGAAAGAGAGAGAGAAAGAGAGAGAGAAAGAAAGAAAGAGAGAGAGAAAGAGAGAGAGAAAGAGAGAGAGAGAGAAAGAGAGAAAGAGAGAAAGAGAGAAAGAAAGAAAGAAAGAGAGAAAGAAAGAGAGAAAGAAAGAGAGAGAGAGAAAGAGAGAGAGAAAGAAAGAAAGAGAGAAAGAGAGAAAGAAAGAGAGAAAGAGAGAAAGCGAGAAAGAAAGAGAGAAAGCGAGAAAGAGAGAAAGCGAGAAAGAAAGAGAGAAAGCGAGAAAGAGAAAGCGAGAAAGAAAGAGAGAAAGAGAGAAAGAGAGAAAGAAAGAGAGAAAGAAAGAAAGAGAGAGAAAGAGAGACAGAAAGAAAGAAAGAAAGAAAGAAAGAAAGAAAGAAAGAAAGAAAGAAAGAAAGAAAGAAAGAAAAGAAAACTCCCTCCATAGGGTAATTCAGCCTTCCTGTATTGCATGTTTCTTTTGGGATGATCTGTAGAGATACTTATTTTTCCACCTCATTACTCCTTATCTTCTGAAAAGGCATCAGCCAGAATACCAATAACTTCGCCATCAAGAACAATTTCACCCAAAGATTATATTATGGACACGCGTAGAGAGAAATAGATCTGAAGTCATACAGGTAGAATTTGATTCACGTTAATGCAGAAATCTAGGTATTAGAGCTTTACATGAAAGTAACCCTCCTGTAGGATTTGGCAAAGTAAAGGTCTGAAATGTGAGTATTTAATCATGACAAGTATGGCTTAGGTGATACTTGTCCTTAGCCCTGGAGGTATCGCCTGAAGTGATGATGTTACAGTGACTGACTGCAGCACAGAGCCACCACCTGGAAGGAAGTTGCACCCTCGGATGTGTATCCATTAGTGGAGTCAACAGCAAACCAGGTTGAGATCCACTATCCACACGTCCACTACATGCTGGTTGTCCAGTTTGTAAATTGCACTGCATTGCTCACCAGTTAAAAATATTTCAGGTAATATCCTTTATAGGTCTTTCTTTAGTTTCGTTTAACATTTTGAATGCTATTAGTTGTTACCCCAATAGCAATGCTTGGTAAAGAGCAGACTCCTGTTCCTAGTATCAGCTGCAGCAAAGACTCCATGTCACTATTGTCAGTCTCCAGTCCTGTAATTTCATAAGGAGTTAACAGAGTACAGAGTTAATCAGTGACTTGTACCTTCATTCCTGAGCAAAAGCCCTATCTGATTTGCTAACATGTTGCATAAAGTTTTTCTGCATTGTGGAAAGACAGCCTGTATCTGTTTGTTTGAAGAGTTCCACAGGGATACAACCATGAGTAGAAATAGGGAGAGAGTCATTGAAATACTGGAAAATTCTTTTGCACAGGGTGAAAAAATTCCCCCAGAAAGCATGCTGTTTTCCTACAGAGGTATTTTATACCCTGCTACAGTTAGCAGCCCAGAAACTTTGGAAGCTCTGAAATCCTTTGAAACCAGGAGCGACGATGTGATTCTAGCAGGCTATCCTAAAACAGGTGAGTGTTGTTTTCTTGATAAGTAGACAAGTACATAATGCTGCAATCCAGAAGTTTGTGCCATCATTCAACATAGCAATAATACCTGAGAAATCTTATGGTGACATCAGACTTCACAGCATCATGAAATCAAGTTGTAATGCATCTCTGGAGGTCAACTAATATGACCTCCTGCTCAAAGCAAGGGAAAGACCTAACCTTCAGAATTGGGTTTGGTTGCTCAAAGCTTTGTCCAGAAGAGCTTTAAAACTTTGAGGGTGGAGACTCACAATCCACTGAAAATCTGTTGCAGTGTTTTCCCACTATAGTGTTCTTTTGGGGGTTGTTTTTTTTGTTTTGTTTTCGTTTGTTTGTTTATTTGTTTTTTACTTCTATGTAGTCAGACATCCCCTTGTTGTGATTTGAAATATGTCCCTTTTGTCATTTCCTGGCCAGTTTTCAGAAGAGTTGGCTCTGTCTTCATAAGAACCTCCAGCAGTGGAAGACTGCAGTGACATTCCCCCATGCCCTATGTTTTTTCCCTCCAGCCTGGGTAAACCAGGTCTTTCTGTGCATTCATTTACTCCAGCTCTCAGTGATTTCAGTGATGTTCAGCAGGACTCTCTCCAGATTCCCCAGATCTCTTGTGCTTCAGTACAGGAACTGCACATAATATTCAAGTGGTGAAATCACCAGTATTGGGTAAAACAGGATAATCACATTCCTTGATTTTCTGACTACATTCTTGCTAATACAGGAAAGTATGTTTTCACCCTACTTGCTGCAAAGACAATACAGGGAATATATCCTGCTAATGAAGGTGGAAGGACTGTTGTTTCCATAGACTTACTGCACTGCAGAATGCAGGTGATTCCCATATGTCTAAACGGAGGGAAAAACATGAATGCTACCAGGACTCGGATTATTTCATCTCTCTTTCACTATGGGCATTTTGAATTCCTTCATTTTTTTCCTATTCACTTCAGAGAAATATCTTAACAGGTCCTTTGCAGAGAAAGAAGAATTGTTGATCCTTATCATATCCACTTTGTGTGCATGGGCAGAAATGGTTTAAAGGTGTGAGGGTCCACCTACATATCCCAGAAGATGTCAGTTGAAAACTGAGACTTGGCTTTCCACGCCCAGTCCCTCACACACCAGTTGCGCCAGGTTGCAGAGGCCAAGACAGCTGAACATGATACAAAGACGGTGACAAAGCTTGACAGTCTGGTGGTTTGGTTGATGACCCCTTCTGTTATGGAAGCCTAGCTGGGGGCTGGGAATGAGGCCAAACTGTGTTGATCATGAACAGACCGCAAAATGAAGCTGGTCAGAAGGAGGGAACAGGGTGTTCCCAAAGACAACACTGTGGAAAGAGAGGAAAAACAGCCAAGGCACAACTCAGTTGGCCCTGTACTGAGAGCACCACTGCTCTTGAGGAATTTCCACAAGGAGTAGTCTGAGGTGACCAAAAAGTGCCAGAGCTGGAAAGAGCAATAGAGATCTGCTTCTGTTTCCACTGAGGGATGGGATGTCTTTCTGAAGCGAGCAGCACAGCACTCCACAATGTCTGGTTGACAGCTCTGTCCCTGTTCGCTTTTGGCATGCCCTTGTTGATAATTGCCTAGTGGCTATGGTTCAGCCCCACCCCACCCACCCCCAGTAGCTAAGCCAAGCCCCACACAGATGCTTGCTTACTCCACACCAGTGGGATGGGGGAGAGAAACAGAAGGGTAAAAGTGAGAAAACTCGTGAGTAAAGAGACAAAAATAATTTAATAGGTAAAGCAAAAACCATGCATGCAAGGAAAGCAAAACAAGGAATTCATTCACTACTTCCATTGGTAGGCAGGTGATCAGCAATCTCCGGGAAAGCAGGGCTCCGTCATGCGGGACAGTTACTTGGGAAGACGAACTCCATAACTTTAAATGTCCCCCGCTTCCTTCCTTTTCTCCCAGCTGAGAACGACTTCATATGGTGTAGGATATCTCTTTGGTCAGTTAGAGTCTGCTGTCCTGGCTGTGCCCCCTCTCAAGGTCTTGTGCACCCCCAGCCTACTCACTAGTGGGGCGGTGCTAGAAGCAGAAAAGGCCTTGAAGCTGTTTAAGCACCTTTAGCAATAATTAAAACATCCCTGTTTTATCAGCACTGTTTTCAGCACAAATCCAAAACACAGCCCCAAAACCAGCTACTATGAAGAAAGTTAACTGTCTCCCAGCCAAAACCAGCACGCCCACCTGTTGACAGGATAAGGTACAATATAGTGCTACTGGTGTCTTCATCCTTTCAGGAACCAACTGGCTTGACCAAATGGTGAAGGAGTTGGAATCAGCAGATGCCAAATATACAGAAGAAGAAATGAAAGAGAGAACAAATGCTGAAAAGAAGCTAGAGACATTTCCACGCCTAGAATTTGGAGATCCTGGGATATATGAGGTTGGCAGGGACTGAAAATACTGGCAATGCTCTTCCTACAGGTAGTAATAGCTGAAAGACTGGCTGATCTTAGAGGCAATAGAGACCCTAGAGCCTTAACAACTGCTGTGGTCTGCACAAGTAGCATGTGCTATTGCCCCTGCTGTCCCAACGCAAGGGTCTTAGTGCACAGACAGTGCCACAGAGGGCTCCAGCCTGGACCTCATGGGTGTGATCAGTAACGCCTTCCTTCTGTGTGTCCTGTCCTCAGGCCTGTCTCATGTGAAATGGGGCTCCATGTCAGAACTTGGTAGAAGCTTATGCTACCAGTGAATCCCTGTGGATTTTCCAAGGGATAAGATCCTTCTTCTCTGGTCTCACCTTTTCATATTACTCACAATTCCTCAAAAGGCACATGTCACTGAATAATCTTCTTCTGTCCTGTTGCATTTCTTCCCACTTTCTTTAAACAGGATGAAGAAAATGCCTTCCAGAAGAATTATACTAACCCATCTGCCACCTCATCTCCTGCCCCCATCTGTTCTCCAAAGCAAGGCTAAGGTGAGTCTTCTCTTTGAATCACACTGCAAAAACATTTCCACCTCAAATTAGCTTTCCTCTGTTTGTGTGAGATGTGTTTTCTGCACTTTCACCTGGGCTGGTCAATGCACAGGCACATTTCCAAGGTTGAAGAGGTGGAGTGCTGTGTGCTGAGGCTGTGAGCAAACATCCTGTCCCAGCAGCAGCTTTGCTGAATCAAGAAGTTACTGTCAGCGGGCTTGTTGCTGGGAGTCACTGTCCCTTCAGGTCTCCTCCTTACAGGTCTGTGTCAGAAAACTGAGCAGGACAAGCAGTTATTCTGTTAACTTGCCTCCAAGACCAGGGTACCTGTGGAAAGCCCACTACAGTCTGGGGCTAAGATAGTCTTCAATGGGAATTGCTGCAGAGAGCAGCAAGGGTATACCCACAGCTTGCTTGTGGATCTCCTGTTTGGTAGTCCATGAGCTCATTTCTCTGGATTGGACCTACCTCAGAGCTATGTCCCAAAAGCATCACTGAAAAGCTTCTTGTTTTCACCCTGGGGTTCACATTCACAGCATTTGGCCTGACAAAACTCTGATTTCTTGATCAAGAAAAGGAATTAGACCAGCATTGTATGTTCTGGTGGGTGTTAGTGAATATGTGATACGTTGAGAACATGGCATTTTGGTCAGTCAAAAAATCAGAACCAAATTATGTGTTTTCTTGCTCCAGATCCTTGTGCTGGTTCGGAACCCCAAAGACACGGCTGTCTCCTATTACCACTTCTACAACAACATGCCAGTGCTGCCGTCCTTCACCTCCTGGGATGAGTACTTTGCAGCCTTCATGAATGGGAAATGTACTTTGCCCTGCATCCTCTGGCATTCCTCCCTACATGAGGGGCATACGTGTGACCCTGTGCATTGGAATCCTACCCCAACATACCTTACCAAGGCACTCCCAGGACAGACAGATAGACCATGTTATGGCTGAAATGGGGAGCACCAGAGAATCAGATTTTCTTTAGTCTCTAACTCAGAACAGAGAGATCATGAGAAAGCTTTAGCCTGACTTTTCCATTCCCACAACAGAGCTTGTGGTTTGGTGCTACCTAATAGCCAGAGCTGGGGGATACTGCACTGACCTCAGCCAAAAGAACAGACATGTTGAGCCAGTCACCACTTCACCATCCTGGCATCACGCTTAGAGGGCTGTCTGGGCTGACTCCTCTGATTTGGTGAAGGCCTGTTTCGGGGAATAGCCTAAACAGCTGTGTCTCTTCTTTGTATGCAGTGACCTGGGGATCCTACTTTGACCACTTAGTGGAATGGAACAAATACATTGACCATGAGAGGATCATGGTGATAAGCTACGAGGAACTCAAAGAGGTGTGACATCTCACCCACCTCTTCCTTGATGTGCAGCCCTCCTGATATGTATGGCTGTGGGGAAGAAGAAACTCTTGGGCCAGGCCTGTCTGCCCCTTTTGAAGGGTGTGGCTTTCTGAGATACTTTTTTATGTCTGGGGGAGGCCCATGCGGTTAGGAAGAGGATAGCCTTGCCTATTAGTGGAAGGAGTCATATCTGGCACAGACACAGTTGCTTTTTGGAGTGAAGAAAATGCTTTGAAGCTGAGGCGACCATGTGTGGTTTCCCTCTCTGTCAGAGGTCTTAGGATTCCTTGGTGACACTATGGGAGACAGCTTCCTCTGCTGGGCATCCCGCCAGGTGCTGGCTTCATGCCACAGCCACAGTGTCAAGTCTTTTGGTCTCACCTCTGTGCTATGTTCCTTTGGCCAGGACCAGATACTGGGAATGAAAAGGATTGCTGCCTTCTTTGGATTCTCCCTGTGTGAGGAAGATTTTCACAGAATTGCCAAGGCAACAAGTTTCCAAGCTATGAAAGAGAAATCCAACGAAACCCATGGAAAGTTTGGGGATATCCTATTCCGGAAGGGTAAGTCTCTGCAAATGGAGAATCTGCCGTCTAAAGTCTCCTTCTGAGTGGACCTTCTCACTTAGCTGTGATCTTACTGGGCTCTCCGGGAAGAACAGGTGAGGATGAGGTTCACGTAACATCCTGTACAACAAGCCTCTGCTGTTGGCAGGATTTGGGGACTGTTTGTGAGAAACATACCAGAGTGCCTCAACTATCCTGGCTTAAGGTCCTCAGCCACGTTGCCCTATTTCCCTGTGGTAGCCCCGGTTGGTTAGGCAAGTGAGGTGTGAAGGTTATGCCAACAATTATGCACCAAATCTGCTTGGGCTTGATGGTTGCTCTTTAGAGAGGGGTCATGGTGTGGTCTTTGCCTGGCAGTCAGGTGATGAGGCCAATCCTGGATCGTGGATCCAGGCTGCATGTGTCACTTCATGAAAGTCCCCTTTGGGAGGAAGTGTGCTAATGGGACATGAGTCTCTTGAACCTGAAGGGAATGCATTGTTCACTGCCCTTCTGGCATCGCAGGCATCTTCTTGTTACGTCCTCAGTGAGAGCTGAGGAATACTCTTAATATGCTTCCTCCCAATGGGCATGTCAGTGGTGGCCTCAGAGATGGTCCTTCACAGACGTGAGGTCAGGACTGGAGGTCTGGCAGCACAGCTGCTCCCCATGGCATCAAGAGTCTTTGGTTTCTGACTACCGTAGTCATGGGCTTGCTTTAATGCCTTTCCTTCACCACTCCTTGGTGGAAGTAGGATTTAACTGCTTTCCTCTCTACCACCTACCCCACTTCCCCAAATAACTTCCTGCTTCAGATGGAGGCATTCACAAATGAGATTTCCCTTGTGACAAAACCAGGTTCCCCTCTCTTCCATGTAAAGTCTTCATGAAACCACATTGGAAACCCTCTCTGAGGAGGGAAGGTATACAAGCAGCCTACCAGCAACGCACCTTCAGTCTTTGGTACTTGTTGTACACAGGGATTGTTGGGAACTGGAGAGACCTCTTCTCTAAAGCTCAGAATGAAGAAATGGACCGAAAATTTGAAGACTGCCTAGGAGGAACAAAGCTGGCAGCAAAGATGAAATACGATGTGTACTGCAAGGCCTGAAAATAAGCAGATGAGCAGCATGAAAGCAAGTCATGCTTCAAAGATGATTCTCCAGAGGTGGACCATCCTCATATTTTATGCCGATGAGAAAAGAGAGAAACCCGTAAGAGAGGTGCCTGGCACCTCCAAGAATTCGTGTGGTAATTCTTAGGCATGTGCTGGGCCTAGGGTGTGTGTTTCACTTGAAGCAACCAAATAAAATGTGTGAATGACTCGAGTGAATGCCTGGCATCCTTCCAGGAGGGAGACGGTGCACAGGCATCATAGCACCAGCCTGGTGGTGTCCCTGTGACTGCTTCGTGGCCTGAGATGGTGAACAAGGTCCCTGAGGTGCTCAGTGGTGAGGCACAGTGATCAACACAGGGCCTCTCCTCCTGGGGCACAGTGGGCTTGACATGTATTTGTGGTGTGAGTCTGAAACCCCAAATGCCTGTGTACAGGCATAGCATGATAGTCTGGGTTTTGACCCACCATGGCTACCATGGTGTTGACATTTGTACAGGGAGGCCAGAAAGGCCTTTGGCACTTTGTCAAACTCCTTACTTTGGTTCAGGGTGGGACTTCTGGAGCTCTTGCTGCCATAAACTATTGGCATCTCTGTGGACAGTTAGGTAAGTGGCAAGTGAGAAGACCCATGACTTTTGAATGGAAGGATCTGGGGAAAGAAGCCCCTTGATGACCCTGTTGCTAAACTATTAAAGCTGCGCTTGTTTGACAATAAATACATTTGTGCTACATAGGTATCATTTCCACACCCTCTTTGCTGGTATAAATGTCCTTGCTACATCTGTGCAGAATATGTTGCACAACCTCTTGTCACAACCACTCTTTTGGAGAACCACAAAAGATAAGGAAATGTCAACTCCACCTGGCAAAGGGAACTCAGTTCCTTGGAAGAGGGATTCCTCTTCCGTATTCCCAGGCAGATAAATCTGCAGGACTCTCACACCAAACTAAGATTAACAACTGAGCAACCAGCAACCAAAAATGTATCAACAAAACTGTGAAATTGTCAAGGCCCTGTCAAAGCCCTGACTGTCCCTGCCAGCCCCCCTGGAACTCCCCCCACCCTGCCCACGGCTCAGGAACCCGTTTCAGCCCCACAGGGCCATCAGACTCTGCCCCAGCCATGCCGCAGCAGAGCTGGTCTCCAGCTCCCCACAGCCCTGTCCTCCCTGGCCATGGGCCCCTCTGAGCCGGGCCCACCCATGGGCCCATGTCCCATCCCATCCTCACTCATCACTGTCCCCAGGGAGGTGCCCCCTAGGGCTGCCCTGCTTCCCCCCAGATGCCCTGCTCCTGGCTGGGGGTGGGAATGGCCCTGGCTGCCAGGCCCTGCCCCATGTCTCCCTGACAGGGACAATGAGGAGTGTTACAGACTTATCTCTGATGGGCCACTCACAGCCTGCTTCTCCGTTAGATTTTCTAAGCTTCTGTGCAAGAGCTGCCCATGTGAAATTGCTCTGCACGAAGAGGTGTGTTTATTTGAACCTGATGATTCTGGGTTTGTAGGTTTTCATTTCCAGAACAGCAGGACTTCATCTAACTCTGGGCTTCCACGGATGAAAAGAGACAGGCCACCATGCCCCATAATTTGGGGATTAGCAACATTTTATTCTATTCCTTGATCCATGCCTTTTACTATTTCCTATATGGTGATATCAAAAGCTATCTCAACAACGGAAAGCCGTGTGCATCTCAGTGTCTGCAAGGAGCTGAACAAGGGAAGAAGCCTGACCAGAAATGTGGAAACAGCCACTGAAATATTCATAAAGCCTTTACTAAGATGAAAAGATGGCATCTCAAGATCTGTTGGTTTTTTCTCCTGCAAAGGCATTTTGTAGCCTAAGGGCTCTTAGCAGCCCAGAAACTTCAGAAACTCTGAAATCCTTTGAAACCAGGACTGACGATGTGATTCTCACCATTTTTCCTAAAATGGGTGAATCTTGCTGGCTTGGTGAAGAGTCCACTGCTGTAGTCCAGATGTGTGTGACCGCATACATCACAGCAATAACGCCCACGACGAGTTAATGATGACTTCAGCCTGCTGTGGAGGCACAGGAGCAGGGATTGTTCCATGGAGGAGGGCAGGAGGACTGCTGTTTCCATAGATCTCCTCCACTGCAGGACGTATGTCATTCCTGTGTGCTGGGTGGAGGTATAGGCACACCTACCACCCAGCCTCTTGGACCTTTTTCCTCTCCTTTCCCATGCTTTTTAATCCCACCATTTGGTATTACTGGATACCTTCATGTTTTCTCCTAATCACTTAGAGAAATATATTAACAGGTAATTTGAAGAAAAAAAGAGGAGGTGATATTTTATCTGCATTACCTTCACTTCTTGCTCAACCTGAATTATTTTTTTCTCAAACAGGAAAGGCATAAAATTGTGAGGTCTCATGTAAATATCACAAGTATTTTAGATAACATTTGGCATTTGAGTTGTAACATTTCAAAGTTCCAAACTTAAAAGAATCTGCTAGAAAATACTTTATGTGACTCATTTTAAACGTGATGTGGCCAAGATTCACCCCATTTAATTAGATGGTGTGGTGGTGAATGATGAGTAAGCTGACAGAAATGCAGCCTAACTTGCAACTTGCCAGGGGGAAAGGGCTTCTGGTTTCTAAAGCAACATTTCACACAGAAATTATAGCAATATGACTTGGAGAGATGAACTCAGACTCTCCTGCTGCTTAAAAGGCTGAAACTGGATTTGGTCACTAGGAGGTAATGTAATGGTTGCACACAACCACCTCTGAAAAGCAGTAAATACCTTGGATGAGACCAAAATTCCTTTAGTCTGTGAAGATTGCTACTTTTGACTGATTCGTTCAATTTTTTAAAATTTTCTTTTCAGAAAACGATGAATTATATTTCCTTTTGAGTAAGTCATCATTCCGGGCTGTTTTGCATTTGTTTCTACAGATACAGTCATAAGTCTTTTCTGATTTGTGATATCTTATGGTTTCCCAACAGATGTAACTCAACCCCACTTAAGAGATTTCCTTCTCCAGACCTCTCAGTCTACGTATGCTATGGGTGTACAGGCTGGAAACCTTGGCTATAATAAAATTCCCCCTTTCTACGACACACAGCTCTCAATATTTTTTCTTGCTTGGGTTTTTAGTTTTATCTATAGTCTGTGCAACCATGTATTTCTAGTAAAATGTTTGTTTTATATTAGTTTCCAATCCCATTAAGCAGAATGAAAAAAATTCTCTCCCAGAAGAATGATATAAACCTCATGTCCTGCAATAGTCGTGCTTTTTCAAAGCAAGGCTAAGATGAATCTTCTTTTTGATTTAACCTGAAACTACTGTTATTAATAGCATTTCATACAGATTAGTTTTCCATTTCCTGTGTAAAATGTCTTTTCTGAGATTGTATGTAGGCTTTAGAGGGGTAATTATACCTGTGCTGTTAAAGTGCTGTTTACAGAGACTGGACACACGTTTTCTCGCAGCTGCAGCTATAATGGCTCCATAGGTTATCAGTGCCTTCAGCCCATCCTTGTCAAAGACAGCTGCTCCCTCAGATTTCCTGGGGACGCTGCTCCCTGGCCTCTTTCATCCCTAGTAATCCAGACTAGGATCCTTTAAAACTAACTCTGAAAGGACCTTGAGTTGTCCAAGTTTAGATACGAGCCTACCTGGACCTTTTCTTTACAGTGGATACATCATAATCACTGTAAACTTCTAAAGCCTACATTTAAGTTTAGCTAAACGGACAATCAATGTTTAAAATACAAAATCTCAGTTTCTTCTGAGTGACAATGTAATAATATAACAGACCTTTTAAGCAAATCTTTCTCCCCACAATTTTTTGTCTCAGTCCAGCAACACTTCATGGCATTTTGGGTTGCAGCAGGCTCCACACAGGCTGAATATTCCTGAGAAATTTGAGCTAGTGGCTGCCCCAAAGGCTAGGCTTACCTCCCTCTTCTGATTGTAGTCGTCTGCTCCTTCTTTTGCATGAGCTCTTGTGTTTGTCTGACACCCCCAGCTTTTTGAAGCAGCATGAAACACTCACTTTTGGTGGCAGCAAGCTGTCAGATTGTCCCAGTTTGTCTTGCACAACCTCATCCCCGCTGCCTCTGGGTCTATAAGAAAGAATTTTTCTGTTGCTTCAGAGGCTTGGCTCTGTCATTTTCTGCTTCTTTCAGGCATCTCTTAATATCTGCCCTCGCCAAAGGCTTCCTGCCTGCTGGGTCACGCACCCACACTCCAGACGGCTTTCCCAGCTCAGGGCTCTCCCTCACCCCGAGTAGAGCGGGCACAGCAAGGCAAACAGGCAACCCCATGCCCGGCCACTGAAAGGGGACAGGGTAGACACGACCCTCTGTGCACGCGCTGACGGACAGCATCCCTCTCCCTCATACCTGGAGAGGGGCAGCAGCGCTGACTGGTTGTAGATACGCTAGAAGTTATAGCCTTTTAGGCTGTGGGGGAAACCGGACATGTTTCTGTAAAGGGAGCTTTAGACCTAAAACCCAGTGGCAATCATTTAAGGTTTATTGCATTCCCTCTTGTTTTTGTTTTTGTTTTGGTTTGGTTTTTTAGCAAAAAATCTCTTTAATTATGTGAAAAATAATGCATTTGTATCCTTGCTATCAAGAAGCAGCTTGCTAGCAAAGGGGTACATTCATTATTTTTTCAAATAGTATTGGCAATTTTAGAAAATGTTAAAAATATCTATTTTCTGAGTATTTAACAGCTTTTTTTCCTGGCCACTCAGTTGCATACTTAAGTTTTTTCAGATAAGATCCAGAACATCAAAGATGCAGTCACCTTCTACTTCTACTTCTACTTCTGCTTCTGCTTCTGCTTCTGCTTCTAGTCCTGGGATGAGTACTTCACAGCTTTATGAATGGGAAAGGCGCTTTTAGTTATCTAGAAAGATATTCTGATTAATAGTGGGTACAGGTAAAAATAGTTGTAGCTAAAGTAAGCTCAGGTTTTTGGCAATGAACATGAAATTAGAATTTGACCTTGTGTTTGGCCTATACTCCATTTTCTGACACTGCCTTTCCACCAGAAAAGTAGTTACGCAAACACTTTGGCCCTGAATTCTCCCAGGTTTTGAAATAATTCTCATGTATTATTTTTAAGGCTCCAAAGAGACAGATGTGATGTGGTTCTGCAGTGAACCTCTCCTAGCAAATGACTGAACCAGTGTCTAATGACAGGAGCTGGTTTTGTGCAAATCTTGGTGCATTTTTCTGCCTCTCTCACGCTAAAGCAGTCCACGTTGGCTGCTGCAGGTGGAACTTGATGAAGGGAGTTGCAGGGGGAGGCCACTTTTCAGTGGTTCCTGTGCCCTTTGCTACCTCTCACCAACTTTCTGGTGACTGGTATGAAGCAGATCTGGGCTGCCTGAGCAACATTTGTTTATCAGGGAATTGCTCTGCCTGGTCTCCAAGGGAAAAGGGAAGGCTGGACTGAAACATCAGGACAGGTTGGACGTAGCCCTCAGACTTCTTGTTGGACAGTATTTTCTAGTACTTATTTATTGCGGACATGTAATCATTTACAACCTGTGCAAAGCACAATACCAAAACAATCAGACTGGTGTAATTGACTGAAGACTTGCTTATATTAATAAAAACAACAACAACAACAGCAAAACACATTAAAAACATGCTAGTTACGTATGATTCAGTAAAAGCATATTAAAGCCCTGGTATCAAAAGAAAACTTTTCACCAGCTAAGACTGGTTTATATGGTATGGACAGTTTCATTCATTTTCCTTGCTTGCAATATGGAGAAAATATTGATTACCTATTTCTGAAGCTTCGTTGTTACTATTTGTAAATATGCCAAAGATAAGACATGTTGAGTACTACATCCTGCATAAAATGGAGCAGTAAAATTGTTGAGTGGCATTTTTTTGAGGAGAAAAAGGAATAACATGACAATGAGAAAGACTGTTATAGTGAAAAAACTCATACTATGTTAAAAAATACTAAGATTGAAGGTTCTGACAGAACATGTAGTTATAGACATAAATGATGTTAATTATACCACAGACAGACATGCTAAAACATTTGAAGAATTCATTTAGAAGGTTCTTCCAGAACTGAAATCTAATAAAGCACCTCTGAGTATCCCCCTGCTCTATAGAAGATCTTTGTTCCATCTTAGTCGTCCATAGTCAGTTTACTGTAAAGAAAACTAAATACACTGAAGGACTTGGGAACAATTCAGAATTCAATCTGTTATTCACCCCAGCTACTGCCTGGATATTATGCTTCAGTGCTCCTCTGTTCCTTAATCCTTGCTTCATAATGCAGGTCCCACAGTTGAATATAAACCTAAAGTCATGAAATGCAGGTAGTGGTGAACAAGAAGAAACTTTTCTTCTTTACGTATTGGGTCTTTACTTTCACTATTGCTGAATACTTTTTTCTCTTCAACAGTGGCTTGGGAATTGTCTTGACATTGCAGTTGAAAGAAACAGGCATTTCAGTGATGAATATCTAAAGTCAATAAGCTATGAGGAATCAACGGGGGTGGGGTTAATGTTATTTGAAGTAAATCATATTTCAGTTTTTAGTCAGCGTATTACTGAAATCACATACAACAGGTCACAATGACCCATTAAGATCAGCTCAATGATGCTTCAAAGTAGAAATGGCCAGGAAATTGCTGTTCCTGCAAGTGAAATTAAAAGAACGTGTATTTATGCAGTACAGTTGCTGGCTTTTATTGAAACCTGAAATACCAATACACATTTTTGGAAAAAACTGAAAGATTTTACAGAAAAATTTCCATTTAGTCACGAAGCCTTTTTCTTCTTGGAAAACATTTTGTCAAGAGCTCTTACCATATACATTGAAATGTATTTTGAAACACTAAAAATTGCATTTGGATATGACATAATTCTAGTGAAATCCTTTTACAAAGGAGGAATTTTGCCAACTTTGAACAAAAATGAGCTAAAGAAGCTAGGCTTCACAAACAAAAGCACTTTTGTATTAACAAGCCATGTGTCCAGTGCTCTCCGTAATAATCTTCATCACCCAAAGTATGCACATCTACACATAGGTGTAAATGCCGAGTCTTTCAGCAGAATTAGGACAATCCTTAGAGGTTTGCTTTTGTTCCTAAATTGTCTGGACAATGTTGGTTGGCCATGCATGAATAAAGTCAGTGGCCTCATTTTCAAAATTACAAAGCATTTCTTTTCCATGGGTATCAGTAGATGGTGATAGCATGGAATAGCTCTTAAAATCACACTAGCTAACATCATCATAAAGACATATAAAGATACATAAAAATACTTTGGAGGGAAATTTTGCCCAATATGGCAATTTTTTTTTTAAAATGTCCAATACGTTGTCATGGAATTTAAACTGCCTAAGACTGAACTAAAGAGTTAACTGTAAAATATGTATCCCATAGATGGAATTGAAAACTGCATTGCAGTAACATGAAATGTTATATATTCGGCAAATGTGTTTAACTACTGCTCACCTGTGTCCTCTCCTATTGGTCTTCCTTCAGATGAAAAATGTCTTCAAAGTGTCTTCTTCAAACTATCTGAAACAGATAGGCATGCAGAGGGTGCTACCCCGCCACCAGACAGCCTGCTTCCTTAGCTCAATATGTCCCCATCCACTGGGGTCAGTTCCCCGGGAAGCACGCTTTTGGCTCATCACCCTCTATCTTCCCAGCACACTCACAAATACAGACTCATAAGCTGCGTCAGTGAACCTACCAGAGTTTCCTGGAAGTTAGTGGTTGTGAAGTGTGTCCTACGTGCATCATTTTGTATGGGCAAAACAGCCTTGCACGAGAAGGAACCTCTGCCCGCTTGTTCCCTACCTGTTCTGCCTCTTAGATTTCCTCAGTGGAGCTGGGACCCAAAGGCTTTTCACAGCAAGCCCACTCAGGGAAAACTGTGAAGCCTACAGAAACGCTGCTGTAACTCTGCCAAAGGTATAGCCAAAATATAATTCTGTACAAATTCTGTATCAGAATCAGATGCTGGGAATGAGAAGGGTAGCTGAATTCCCTGGGTCTCCTTGACTGATGGAGATTGAAGCAGCTGCAAAGATGACCAGTTGCAAAGGTATGAAAGAGAAATCCTCAGAAACGCAAAAAAATTTGGGAGTATTTTTTTTTCAGAAAATGTGAGCTGACAATCCTTTGTAAGCAACTGTAAAAAAAAATCTGTTCTAGTTCTTACTACTAAGAATGTCTATCACAATTGTGCCTAGATAACTCATGTTATATAGAAAAATGTGTGGATGCATTTACAGACCAATACAAACTTGCACTGAGGTTACCTAAGTTCAGCTACCTAAAAGTTAGATATCTAGGTTAGCCTGGTGGTGTAGGTGTCTTCCTAATGGAGAGAGGAAAGTGCTTCCAGTAGAAAGTTCATTACTCTATTGTTAGACCTCTGTCTTCATGCATTACCTTCTAGAAGTACTCATTCTTCCCTGAGACTCTTTTACCCTCTGAAGAAGTCTTATCCAAAAATAAAACAATCAATTTATCACTTATTTAAGAATAAACTGTTGGAGGGTTATGTTGTGGGAAAATGGTCCATATTTTAAAAAAAATATTTGTGAATCATAGCTTGTCAGCTGAGCAACACTAATCAATTCTGCATGCTTCTCATGATAGTAGTCCTAGGTTTTCCTCACCAAGGCTATGCAAATGGGTGACCTGCTGTATTTGAGCTCAGTAGAATGAAATGAAATCTTACCATTTTGTCTACTGGTAAATATGACACAAACTTTCTGTGAAGAAAAAGAAAATCACTTGGATTTTTATGTCCTGGTGGGAAATTCCATTAACTCCACGAATGTTATTTTTGCTTTTGGGTGAAGCTGTCTGTGACTTATTGGACATGAAGAAGTATTTAATATCTTGATTTGAGTTTAAGCAAGAATTAAAGTACACAAATGCAACATTTTTCATCCTGTAAACCACAGCTCAGGTGCTGCCTAACCCCAGAGGTGAAACGAGACTCCATTTTTGTCTTAAAGCTCTCTAGGCACCCAAACTCTGCTTCAAGATGTGTCCAAGAACTCTTCTGTCTTAACAGGCTCTGAGCCCCGGGGCTTCTTGAAACTATGTACAGCTCATTTGAACTTCACAGTTAGATCTCATCTTTCCCTCATACTCAGCACTTTTGGAATATGAGGGCTCTTTATAAGCCTCCATCTGGGCCTCTGCAGATGGAAACAGCTGAAAATGCTAATCATTTTTGCAAACCTTCTGCAAAGCTAGAGCATGTAGTGTTGATTCTCCAGAACAGCATCCAGTACAATAAAATACTTGCTAATACTGGTCTGCCTACACAAGCCCAAAAGAAAGACCTTGGTTTCACTAATATTTTATTTTTAGCCTGTCACTTTTAAAATGCTTTTTTACCTCAGAATTACTTGCAGGCTGAATGGCTCACAACAGCTCTTCTGGTAATTGCAACCTGGCTCAAAATTCTTGGCATTGGTCTGAGGAGAAAAGTGCCAACCTGGGAAGTAGGATCTTCTGGTGGCCTGAGGGGAAACATTGGCAGGAGGCTTAGGCACTGTTGGGAAGGCATTTGAAAGCTAATGGCATATAAAATAGTGTATATATGTTGGTTAATATAGCACAGCGTAATTATGTGTGTTCTCTGCAGAAAGATTCAGGAAAGAAAGAGAAATTCCCATTTCTAGCAGCTCTTCTTCCCTGACCCTAGGTTTACAGACTTCCTGAAGAAACTTAATTAAGGGCCACGTATATCTTTATGACATTATGAATGCCAGCTTACGTTTTACACAGACATGTGTCTGAGCAAAATTTTTCAGCTGCTTCTTGTCTGGCATGCCAAGAGGTGCTGGGCAGTTCCACACAGAGTTCCAGTTTCATCCCATTTAAAGGTTTTCTGACTAATATGCTCTTGAGGCAGCATCCTAAGCCCTTTTTGTAGTTACTGGAAAGCAATAAATCACTCTGAGCGGCAAAGGATGTGTCTGATTTTAGATAGGTTGAATCAACTTCTAGTCTCCACTGCTGCTACAGCAACTGTGTTCCTACTTGAGATGCTACAGATGTGGATGAAGACGAGGACAAATTGTGTCAAACTGTGCCCAGTACCAGCACTGTCCTCACCCTATCTTCATCCCAATAGGAATCAGCGATTCTGAAGTGAGTGTTTAAACTGCTGGGGTGAAAGGGTGAAAAGGAAAGAAATCAGGCCCCACACGTCTAGGATGGCAGATCTCTGGATATTTTGCTGTCAGTCCAAGCTTTTCTAGCTGTAAAGATACACCCTCTATACATCTTTGGGTTTCCATCTTCCTGTGTGCTTTTTGCTGCAACTTAGCTCCAAAAACACATCACTTAGAGAGAATCTTATCATTCTTATGCTTATTCTCAACTTCTTGTGCAGTATGGATCTGTTCTTCAGCAGCACAATCACTCTTTCACCAGCATCCACTAAGATATTTTCAGCTTACCATTAGAAATGTTCTTGCCTAGTTTTCTGCCATTTTGGGAGGAAGAAAGGAACAGGGGAAACATCCTTCAGGCTTCAGCAGATGATCAATGATGGCTCCCAGCTGCATACCAGGTCAGGGACAGTCACATAGTTCAGCCTGTGTGACATACTTACACACAGGCATAGAGGAAAAAGACCATCAAAGACAAGTAAACTCAGCTGAAGAACCAGCTGGAACATATTACCTCAAGAACCTTTCTTTAGAAATGGGCAGGTTTTGCACCGCTGCAAAGTCACCCCTGGTAATCCTTCTTTGAAAACATCTAGTGTGCTTCCAGCTGCACGTGTGTTGTCAGACACTGCATTTTGTCCGTCTTCATTCTATTTTAGGGGCACGTAATCTGTACAGCCTCTGCAAGTCTGCTTGTCATGCGTGCCTGCACTTCTACCTAACAAAGGGCATGAAGACCTTACAGGAGGCGTATTCTGAGAGGAAGGGCTTGTTGTTCCCTGCTTTAGACACAGAAAATCTCTGCTTCTACAGCATCACTATGCAATGGACAAGATAACTCACCCCAAGGCAAATATCTCCCTGGACATCACTGAATAGTGTTTGGCAAGGGATTGAATTGGGCTGGAGCTTGTGCTGGAACCAGTTTGGTAACTTAATTTTATGCAGTTGAAAATGTCACTTGGGACTACCAGCTGGAATCAAAGGCCTGAGGAGACTCTCCTAGCCCCACAAGACTGTTTTCATAGAATTATAGAATGGTTTGGGTTGGAAGGGACCTTAAAGATCACCTAGTTCCAAGCCCCCTGCCATGGGCAGGGACACCTCCCACTAGACCAGGCTGTTCAACAGGTTTTAACCTGCAACCCCACACATACACAGATAGGATGATCCGCACTACCTGTCCTCGACCCTGATGGACTGTGGTATTAATATTTTAAACCAGTTTTGAAAATACCTCGGATATTATATCTTTTCAGTTTTTCCAGGTGGGTTTTGTTTTGTGAATGTTCTAACTAAGCTTATCAGATGAGAGCTTTTATGGTACTAATAAATCTGTTTATTAGCAGAGATGGATGGAATATTTAGGCAATGCAGTTTTTATTTTATCCGAGTTTTAAGAGATGATGGCACTGACTAAATACATAAAATGTTCATAGAATATGATAGGGGTGAAAATTAAAGGGTTTCCTAAACTGAACAAGACGGTTAGAGGAGTTATTGTAAACACACAGGGAAATATTTCCGCTTCAGTGTTTTTGACTGTTTTTTACAAAGTCTGCCCTATTGAATTCTGCAATAGGAACAGAATTTCCTATTAAATACTTGCAGAAAAAAATTTTAGGACTTTCTTAAGTTAGACAAAACACAGAAAAGTAAAAGATTTTTCAGCTATGCTGAGCCTATGCAACTCCCACCAACACTGACAGTAATGAAAGCACAAGCCCAGTGGGGAAATGAGCCCATTAAAATGGTCAAGCTTTCGGTCAGGCAATAGTTATTGAATCTTTATTATGAGGGTGGTGAGGCAGTGGAACATGTTGCCCAGGGAGGTTGTGGATGCCCCATCCCTGGAAGGCCAGGCTGGATGGGGCTTTGAGCAGCCTGGTCTAGTGGGAGGTGTCCCTGCCCATGGCAGGGGGCTTGGAACTAGGTGATCTTTAAGGTCCCTTCCAACCCAAACCATTCTATGATTCTATGATATGACTCTTGTTTCTACTCTACCAATAGACAATACTCATTTGTGTCTCAGGGATCTGCATGACTTTCAAAAGGCCTTTAGTGTAGCTTCCATATCCCTTGATAAGCTGCTGGCATTTTGGTTTCAGTAAGGCTTTGCGTTCTCTATGCTCCAGCAGTAGCAATATGACCATGCGTAGTTGTCGCTTCCCGAGTTCTTAAATCGCTTGCTGCAATGTTTCAAAAAGGACACCAGAGGGCAAAAATTAACTGTTTTTCAGAGCCAGGCTAGCGGGTGTGGGGATGTGGAGCCCTGCGTGTCCCTTGCCCAGGTGTGAACTGTGTTTTAGGTGAGGCTGATGGGGCCGGTGGGGTCTCTTTGCACGGACAGCCCTCACCCAACCTGGTGCTCTGGGCTCCTTTTGTACCATTGCACTGGAGACCCATCCTCCTCCTCCACCTCCTCCTCCTCCTCCACCTCCTCCTCCTCCTGACTAAACTCAAACCAGATGGTACCTCCCAAAGTGAAGAAGTGCTTCTTTCTTTATTTAGCGCAAGGGTACTCCATACAAAATGTTAAAAATGCAAAATACAAAAAGTGGCGTGATAAATGTTGTTCCACGGCAAAGGAATCACACGACTGTGAAAAGACCTGTTAGATACTTCTTGATAAACAATCAGGCAGCTTTAAATATCCTTACTAGGAAAAAAGAAATAAGGAGTACAGTTTCCTTTTGAAGTTTTGTCAAGTGTAGCAATCACAGATTGTACTATTTTTATCAACCTCACTAGGCATTTAATGTACCTTTTTTTTCAAATGTTTTCTTTTTTTCTCCAAGACAGCTGTGAAAGACAGCATAGCTACTCACACTTTTGGGTACTCTGCAAAAAGAAATGTTGGAGAGGCTTTTGGATATACTCTCCCATTGTCTTCTGCACTGCAGTGCAACATGTGGGTAGGATTTCCTGTGCCAAAAGAACTAAGAGGACTCTTCTGTGCTATTATTATCACCAAGAATGACTGATTCTGTTGTAGCAATGGAAAATGTAAAATATCAGCCATGATGGATCTGATTTTTCAATCTCACGCTGGAGGGTACATGTGAGGGAAAATCATGGCAGCATGTGATTATCTCATGTATCATTAGATGACAGAAAATTCAGTGCTTTATAAATCCAAAGTACATAAACCAGGGGTTTTCTGGGGGCAAACACAGTTTCCTCCAAGTCAGACTTGTACCCTTGGCAGATGGTGGCTGTCACCCCATAGATGGAGCCTGCCATTTGTACAGCCCGTTCAGCCAAGAGCTGAGAAAGAACATCACGGATGTTGTTTCATCTCCAGATGTTCTGTGTGACAACTCCTCGCCACAGCTCAAATGAAGCCCTTTGAGGCCAAAGCATGACAATCTAAAGGAACGCTGCCAAATAGATGAAAATTTTCAATGTATTTTACACAAATTTGAACATCTGTGGTGCTCAAGGAAGATTTAATGGAGCTCTGTAAATATTGTTACATGTAATTAACTTCACAGCATGGGTGCGTTATTATCCCCCCACTTTATGGCTGGGGAGATTGGCACAGAAAAGATAAGCAATTAGCCCTTGGGAAACAAAAATATTTTATACCCCAGAGGGAAGCTGAACCCAAGCAAGTCATGCAGTAAACCTGTCCATCTCTTATTTTCCATAACACCATTTTGTGGAACTACTGTTTCTAATTTGGAGGAGATGGCAAACAACAGTTCATGGTTACAAAGTAGTGTTGCTTTATAGCAATAAAATGAGAAGGGAAACACATTTCTTATCAGATCTCCTTCTCATAGGTAACTAATAGCAATCACCAATTCCAGGAACACAAGGCATAAATTCATGTAATTCATTATTCAGGCTTCAAAAAGGAGGAGATTGTTTTAAAGGCTGAGTGCTTCCTTTTAAAAGGATATTGCTCTCTTTTGCCTTCTAGTTTCTTATTCTGTATGATACACTTAAAATATATTTTTAGCTTTCCTCCACAACCACTGGAATTAGAAGCATCACTATTGTTGAGAATGAAAGCCGAAATCCCTTTCAGAAAGGAGCTGGGGTTTTCTGAAAAAGGCGATTTCGATGAGCCTCGTCATAGCCACCTGGCTCAGGATCATTTTTGCTTCCTTTGTTTAGCAGAATAAAGCTTTAAAATATCCATATCTCTGCATGAGCAACATGGAATAAGAAAGTGAATGGGATCTTTCTGCATCTCTCAGATCACACAGCTGTTAACACTTCCAGCTATGATGTTCGACGCAAGTCTCTGTGCTGTGGTCTGCCGACCAGGCTGGAGATGTCTCCCACATACATGGCCATAACCCCTGGCTCTGGAACACACCACAGTGCTCAGGAGGAAGTGGTGGCTGGAAGAAAGACTTCCCCCTGATACGGCTTCAGGTATGCACCTCCGTTCAGGAGGTCCAAGGCTTGCCAGTAACACCATTTTGATGTAGTGCACGTGACCTTAGTGAAGCAATTGGTGCTGCTCCATATTTAGAAGTTGTGTCTTATCACACCTGTGCAACCCTCACTCTTGCCTGGGGATGCACAGAAGCAACCAGACACTGAGCAGTACTGGTTAACACGAGACCAGCAAGTGCCCTGCCAAACATTTAGGAAAGGGAGTCCCAGGCTCAGGGGAATGCAGCTTGGTTTCCAGATCCTAGCATGAGCTTTGAGGCTGTTAAAAAGAACCAGATTTTTTAAAAGTGTCACAATAAAAAAAAAAGCTTTCAAATTTATTTTGAAACTTTTGACACCTGAAACAGTGTCAAACATCTATGAAGAGATGTGTTGGTCTTCCTACATGGAAAGGAGCATCCCACGGATGTGTCGAGGTTGTTTATCAGTTGAAGGTGAGAGATGTGGAGTATCTGCGTGCTTCACACAGCCATGTTCAATTTTACCTTTGCTGCAAGGTTGAAAAGCAGTGGGGCAGAGCAGTGGGGATTTCTGCCTGAATCTATATACATCTCCACACAGGCATGGTCGTGGAATGGGCAGCGGGGGCGGGAGGTCCCACAGTAGAGGCCAGGAGGATCATGGCAGTGGTAGATTGGTCAGGCCCCCCCGACACTCCAGAATAACCATGGTGGGCCAACAGCCCCCCAGGTCCCTCTCAAGTCCCACCACTGGCAAATGGCACCATCTCAAGCTGGTTCAGGGGAGAAGGTGGTTACAAACCCAGAACTGCTTTATGGAGCCAGTGGTCAAAGAGTGTGGGGCAAAAAAATCCCTTCTGAAGGGCTGAGCCCTGTTTTGGGTGTGGGTTAACGTGCCCTTCTCACAGTGTCAGGGGTGTGAGCAAATGGTCTGAGCAGAGGTGAGTTTTACAAGCAATGTCTGGCAACAGGCAAGCACGCTTGCTCCTGTGAGATTTAGGCAGGTAATACAAAAGCAGATACTGGGTTCACAATCCATTTGAAGGGACACTACTCAATTTCTGCATACTACTGTGTTATCAAAAATTGATAATTAAGTAAACTACCAGTTACACCAATTCTTTAAGAGGAGTTTTGTGGGAAAGAAGTGTTTGTAATTCTGAAAAACAATAGAATCAGAGGAAATGGCACCTAACCATCGGAGATGATAACAAGTTACACTGAGATTTTGTTTCTATGGAAGGGAAAGAGACACAGCTTGGTGAGGTAAATGCCTGCAGTCCCACTGGGAAAAGATAGTGCCCTGCAGAACAACTTCCCAGCTCTGGCAGAAAGAGATGCTTGCCGTAGGATGTCTGTGGCTATATGGTTTTGTATATAGGCTACAGTTCTCCTGTCTTACCCATCTTTAGGATACCAGCTAGCTGTTAATCCCAGGAAACGAAGGCAGCAAGCTGTGGGGGGGACTCCCAATTTCGTTTGTGGTGGTTTTTGGAAGAAGAGTAGAGACACTGCTGGTTTTTGCCTGCTCTGGGCGGATTCCCAGTGGCTTGCACAGCATTATGTGGCGGCACGGCGGAGACTGCAGAAACAAGCAGAAGGGAAACTGCAGAATTGTAGCTCTGGGCTGGAGCGGTGCAAACATTGTGTTCACTGCTCTGAGGGCTGTGGCTGCAAACTCAGCAGTGGCTGTGCATTACAGAGGTGCAAAACAGAGGAGACCAACTGGTTAGTGGCCTTCTGCTTTTTGTGAGGTTCCTTTGGGCTGGCCAATGTCTGACATATAGAGTGACAGCAAAGTTGTTATCAAGCACACAGGGAATCCCACTGGAGCTACTACTTTGTAAACTACATGATAAACTGACTTAGAGATACTCCAAATACTTCGCTTCATATTATTAAAGATTGGATATACCTTCAGGTGTGACATTCTTTGAAACATATTGGATAATATAAACCCTGCATTCAGGGCTTTATACGTAGCCATTTGGAAAGCTAGACCTTGGCAACGCTGTTTGAAAAGCCTCCCTAAGACAGCAACCCAAATGATGCTTTTGTGTTCAGCTGAGATGTGGGAACATCCTGGCTGTGTGACAAAGCTGCTGTTGCCCCTGGTCCCCCTTAGCCTAGCACTGTCTCAACAGAGGCTATCACATAAATGTTCACACTAAAAGGACCCCCCTCACCTCAACGCACACACACACACATGCAGATCGAAAACACTATAAATACAGTGGTGTGACTACATTAACAATCTTGGCACTCTTAGTTGGCATTGCGTAATACTGAGACAACATTCAAAACCTGACAAGTCAAAACCACAGGCTGCTCTTGCTTTAAAGATATGAGCACTAGGTGTCACTGCAGTCCAAGGAAAAGGCACCATCTCAAGGGTCCCAGAAACTCCCAAGGAAAAAGTAATTTTGATTTCTGCATTTGAGAAAAAGTAGGTTTTGTTGGTGACAGAAAAGTAAAAGAAAAATACAGCCATGATATAAATACAGATATAAGTATATAATATAAATTTTATGTGGATAGCATGTTTTATTCAGAAGGAAAACAGATAATTTGTATGGCAAATTACAGTCTATTCCCGTATCGTCTTTTTAGCACACAGTGACAGAGCCCCCATCTTGTTTCAGCTGAAGACTCACATCTCGAAAAGGTTTGCTGTACTGAAAATACTCAGTGATATTTCCCTGATTACCAGAAACTTTAGATAACTGATGTATTCCTTTCACACAATTTAAGACAAGGTGGGCACGAGAGATTGGGGAACATCAATACATAAATACAGAGCACACTAAACCAGACACAAGCCTATGAGAAAACATCCATACCTTTCCAACACCTCAAATTTCCTTGTTCACTCATCTTTCTTAAATGTTTTAATCTTTTCTGCCTGTTCCTTTCCCTCTGCATCCTAAATATTCGTATCTCCTCTACTCTTCCAATCTAAATGTACTCTGAAATAATTGCAGATGTTGTGAGTTGGAAAAATGAGAGTGACAAGTAAGAAATACAAATTTATACTCAGAGCCAATGAATCCTTGTATTTCTTCATGTCTGGATTTCATCATCTGCTGATTTGTAATGTAGAAGAGCAGCGTGAATGAGAAACAAAGTTCTGGCAATGTTTTTTTTTCTTCTTTTTTCTGTCTTTTAACAAATGATGGCTTCTGTCAAAATAACCCCCAATAAAACCTTACATAGCTCCCTTGTGAGTTCTTCCTGTGCCAATTAAGTTCAAATGAAATGTAGTGGCTTTTTATTTACTTTTTTATTTATTAAATGTGTCCAGACAGCCTCTGGCTACCATTAGAAATTTGCAAATAAAACAGATGGCTTGTTGATCCGTGTCAACTCAGCTTAGAGTCCCTTCCAGGATAAACTAGACATGTTCATCACCACGTCCTCAGGCAAGGGCCTGAGCAAACAGATGAGCCATGCATCCTTCCCAAAAGATCAACAGGCTGGGATACCTGCAGGCCAATGGAGGAAATGAAGTCCACAGGTAGACAGACCTCCTACTGGTGAGTAGGTAGGAGGCATTTCCATGCTGAAATGCCCCTGCTAAGAATGACAGGTAAAAGAATACCCCTGCTGACCTTCTGCAAAGGAAGGGAGGGGGGTGGACAGGTAGTTTGGTATCTGCCATGCCTTCTCCCAGCAGTGGGCTCAAAGCTGAATTCTGCAATCACTCGCTGATAGGAGTACTTTCTGCTGAAAATGGGTGGGTAATTATGCATTCACAAAGGTTCCTTGCAGGGGTGAAGCTCAAAGGATCAAGCTGTTGATTTTGCAGTTGCAAGGAAAGGATACAGTTTCAAGGCCCTGAGTGAGCTGCTCTTGTCCCTGCTTTGAGTGGTGATGGGGGGGATGGACTAGAGACATCTAGAAGTGCCCTTCCCACCTCAGCTCTGCTGTGACTCAGAAAGTCTTCTCCATTTCTAATTCCTAGGTTCATAAGTTACGTTACAGAGAAAAGACAGAGAAGTTGTGATTCTGGTTTATACCTTTGCAGAAGAGAAAAAACAGTGAGTTCAAAGACATTGTAGAAGGATCGAAGCACTCCAAGGAAAGAATGTGGCTTCATGGTGGTCTACCGAATTTGCTCTAGTCTAGTTTAGAAACTTCCTCTATTTTCACCCAGTTACTTCAAGCGCAAAGTTACCCTGTTCAGAATGGGTGTTAGCAGGTTAAAGAGCTGCAGACTGATAAATGCAGGTCCCCTCAATCAAGCCTGATGAGAGGCTCGTACATGCCACATGGGCTGCCAGCAGGACAATCTATCAACTCTGTAGGTGTCCCGACCATAACTGAGGTAAGCTGGCCAATGACAGGCAATTATTCATAAGCTGTGAATAACAAGATGCGTGACACACAGCTAATATCAGATGATATCTTTTCCTTATTGATGTTGTAAAAAAAAAAGGCTTAAAGGTGAGCTGAGGTAAACTGGAAAGTTTTGGGTTGTTGGATTTTTTTTTTAGAGTTGAACAACTGTGTACATAATTACTGGCAGAACGTATTATATAGTTAACATGAATTTAGCTTAAAATAATGTTTTTGAAAATCAGTTCTGTTTTGTGTCAAGGCCTACATTCAGGATCCAGTTTCCTGAGTAAGATGAACGTCTCACAAACCATTTGAAACAGAGCATTTTGCTGAATTCTCTTTCTGACATCATTACTACAGATTATGGGTATGCCACTTTCTTCTAATTCAGTGATAGCAAGGTCTATGTCAGTCCTCATGCTCTTGTTATGTTTGGTGCCATCCCATCGTTCCCCTTTCTTCTTCTGTTTTCTGTCTTGTACTTCCTCTCTTCTCAGCATATTTTCTTTCATCTGGTCATATTCATGTTTTTTCCATAAACTTCATGTGCTTTCCTCATTTTTCTCCTCTCCTTAAACACAAGCTCTCCTTCATCAGGGCCTGAATCCCTCTTTAATATCATCCCAACAGACTTCCCTTGAACAACCGTTTCCAATAGCACATCAGCACATCATGACTGCCAAAGAACTCACTCAAAGGGAAACAAACTGCCACTCAACATGCCCAGCATGACACCAAACACATGGGATGTCATTCCACAACCACAGGACTTGCTGTTATTTTGTTTTGATTTTCCCCAGACACTGGCACTGGACTAGCAACTTCACAAAGAACGGTTATTTAATGGCAGCTATAAAAGGCAGAGAGTCTAAGCTAGTAGCTTTAGAAAGCTGTGATCTGATTTCACCCTGGCCAGCCTGAGAGTCAGTGCCAAAGGGCCTGATATGACACGGGCTCAGACAAATAGAAGACATAAGACAGTGACTTCACAAGAGAAACTGAACTTTTATAATAAGCTTAGGGACCAAAAAGTGAACAGCAAAGGTTAAAGAGAGCATGTGGAAAGACACTGCCTACTTCTCTTCCAGGACAAGAGGGAAAATAGGGAAAATATTTGTCTTCTTTCTTCTAGCTTGGAGCACAACAGAGCTCTCTCCTTTCTTCTTAGGTAGGAGAATCATATGACAAATCAAAACACAGAGCTTGATTTTGGCTATAAAGTAGTAATCCAGATGTATCGTCTCTTTCTAGCCATCACCCAGAAGTCACTTAAGCACTATCATGTACTATATATGGTATTTAACCTGTGCCTTTTCAACAACATATAGCACAGTAGCTAAGAAGAGAAGATCTAGATCAAGTGGAGTGAGACAAATGTCGTTCTGTAATGGCTTCTACTCTAAAAGAAGGAATGAACAGAGCCTGCTATTCTAACTTTCCCAAGAAAAAAGACACTGTCATCAGTATTACCTGCTTGAGCTAGAATTCAGAGTAAACAAAATTGCAATCTCAGCACATTCTTCTGTGTGGCTTTCCGTAATGGAGAGGCGCTAAAGAGACCAATGAGCTCCAAAAAGAGCAGGCACCAGCACATACTTGTACCGTCTTTCCATTGACTTCCTGTCAGGAGACACCTCCTTAGAGACACATCCCTGTCTTCTTTTTCTCTACCCATCAGGTCACCAGACCTCTATCTTTGTCTTGCTTATTTGGATCCATTTTAAACAACACATGGAAGGCCTATTGGAAGTGCTTGGTCAAGAAGTCCAAATAAGACTCATCTAATGAAAACATGACAGGAAGTGTTTAGCTCACCCTTATTCATCAAATCCTACTCCTTCCTAAGAGCCACAAAAACTTTATTTGTTGTACATGCTGTGCTATAAGGGTTCCTCTGCTTTTAGTCATACAGATTGTATCTCCTGCCTTGTCTTGTCATGGTGCTTTGTGATGAGTACTGCAGGGAGAGGTCAAACGTGATATTCCCAGTGTTTATGACAGATTAAAACTACAGTTACAATAAGGTTTGCACATATGCTCCAGGCACGCATGTGCACACATCATGGAAAGGCTCAGAAAAAGTTCCTGTTAAGTGTTTCCACTGTCACTCTGTGATTTTCAACCCATGCTAACAAGTCAAGATATAAAGTATTTATTGCTGTGGACAGATCATCTCCAATTCTCAGACAATCCACAGAAATACCAAAGTTTTCACACTGATACTTTCCCCTGAATAGACATTCTTCAAAATCTGTATTCCATAAATTTCCTATCTGCAAAATTTGAGCCTGGTTGTGAGAGGCTTGTGGCATCATATGGCATAATTTCTGTTATCTGGGTTTGATAAACAGGAAAGAATTTCCTGCAAGAATTGTTGCACATGCATTTTTTTGTAACAGTCTCATGGGAGAATATTCGACCAACTTTACTAATTCTTTTTCTCTGGGCATCCATGCCAGTGAAATGCGATCACTTCAATGTTTAAGGAAAGATTAAAATGTCAAAGGGAAATAGACGATGGCATAGCATATATATTTCTTTGCAGTTATAGAAGATTCTTAGATTATTTTTTCAGTTCTCATCTTATGGAATTTTAAATAGATTCGTGAATTTGTATATGCCCACAAAGAACAAAATCTCATTTTAGTTGCTTACAGAAATGTAATTTATCCTCACTGATTTCATAAAAGCTTCATATTTCAACTCAGGTTATCAGCACTAGAATCTGTAGGACAGAAATAGGAATGCCATGGGTATTTTAAAGACTGATTGGTTTTCTGCTGAGTTCACTAGACGTACAAAGAAATATGCCTAACATCTCTGTATTTTAACCACAAATTTGCATTTTATCATTGCCTCATTCCAATTTGCTTACTTCTCTTTCTTTCTAGAGGCCAAAAGAAAATTTTCTCTTATAAGGAAAACATACTTCTCATCAGAACCTTTTAAAAGCTATCAAAAGAAAGAATTATAATGATAATAAAAAAATACCTGCTTTGGTTAGAGAAGGGACTATCATCTGTGAACAGGATATACATTGAATTATGAACCAAAATAAATGATGAAGAAAATCTATATTTTAAAGGTTCACTTGAATTTGATAGCAATTTTCTATCCAAGTCAACATATAAGACTCTTGTAGTGTTTCTTGCCAGTTCACACAATTTAAGCTTTAAAATTCCAAAAGCGGATGTTCTGCTGTGAAGCTTGAAAATGGCGCATTTGCAAGCCTTGGGCTGAAATATCACCATCATGTTGAGAAGTGCCCACTGTGTGCGCAAGTGCAAATTACACAATTTCTGCAGGGACGCAAATCACCCAACTGAGAACCGAAATGGTATCAGATGACTCAGTTTCAAACCAAAATAACCCAACAGTGAACATTTACAAATTCCTAAATGGAGAACATGTAGTATGTTAACATTGAAAGCAGGAGTGTTAAAATCACTGGGTACAGCACTTGCCACGGACAACATGGAAGACCGTTGCATAAAAGAGTTAAAAAACCTCTCTGCTTCAGAAAAGTGTGTGTGATCTATCTTTTTTCCCTCTGCAAGTCAGAGAGAAGGGAAGAGGGAAGGTAGCACAGGGCTATCGCTATCCTTTAGTATAAAGACACCCGTCACTCCTTCCTGTAGAAGGTCCATTACTAGAGCATGACAACAGCTAATGCTCCTATACATTGGATGTTGTGTTATTAATGGCCCTGCTAATAGCTGGTGACAGTGAGAGAGTGAATTTCCACAGTGCACAGCCCTTTGTAAGGTTTCTTCTGGAACATTTCTCTCCACTATCATCACCCAGACTCCCCCTCTGACCTCTTTATCAGGCAGTGAGTGGTACCAGAGGCTTAAGACACATAATCACAGCAGTGTGCCATGTGTGCTCTGCAGGGCCGCACAATGCAGAGGGAAAAATTAGAAAAAAAGCATTTCTTTAAAAAATACAAGTTCCTGTTAATACCTCACAACGTAATGATAATGTCATTTAGTTTCATCTTCTCCTTTTGCGCTTACTAACTTCACATGAATTTTCATATTTCACCTTTAAGTGAATCTTCATATTAAGATACGCAACCTGATCTAAAATTCACCTTCGTCAGTGAAAGTGCTGCCATTGACTTCAGTGGACTTTAGGTCAAGTCCGTATATACCTTAAAGCTGTGGCTCTCTTGGCTCCTAGCCACAAAACTGTAGTCTAAACCTGGCTTATCTATATAGTTGGGGAATTTAAAAGTAACGTTAAAAGAAAACGCTATTATGTTGGCTTCCACTTCTGCCTCTCTTTCAAGAGGAAGAGAAGTAGCTGCTCATGTCAGTACATCTGCAATTAAAGGTAAAATCAACAGCTACAGGTTACAGTTTATTTCAAGCATGTTTTGTGCTCAGCAAACCTTAGAAAGTGGAAGCCTTTTGCTTCTGTCTTTTTGCTCCACAGACCAAGTGGTTGAGTGAATCCCCATTGTTTGGTACTGATAACGTAATGCAGATGTTGCTGAAGCACAGTACTGGCTCTTGGACTGCACTTGGTGTCTGCAGGAGCACCTGGAGTCTTCCAGGGCCTTCAAAGCCTTCCACTTGGCCTTTCACAAAGATGTATCTAAAGATGGTGATGCTGCTGGTGGCTGTAATAGGAAGGGTGGCTATAAGTACTGCTCCATGTGATACAGCAGAGGCATCAAATCTCACTAATTCATCTCTTGAAATTGCCAAAGCTTCTTTGAGGCACTTCATTTACTGTTCCCACTATTAATGGTCACTCTGTTTCCCCATGGAAAGCCCTTGTAACAAAACCATCCTGAGTATCTTCTGTCTAACAAGGGACAACACGAGAACAATAAAAGTACTTGACTGTCAATTTGTAGTAACTCAGACTTTGAGTCTGCATTTGAGCTGTTCAAAGAGGTTTAAAGTACTCTTCCCGCCCCCCCCCCCCCCCCCCCCGGAGCATCAGGGAGTTTGTATTGCATAGCAATTTCCATAATTAAAAGATCAGTGAAGCTATTTTCAAATCTGCTTTGCAGTAGAAGTAATTTCAATCTTTCTGTTACTCTTTTTGGTCTTTTTCAGCCTGCTAGAAGAGCACTTGAATGAACCACTTAGGGTACGTTCAATTTTTAAATTTAGTTCTTAAAGGAATCTTTTAGCTGGTTTGTTTCCTTAACACATGTATGTGCTATACAAAATATGTATATTTTCCTCACTCGAACTCAGAAAAGCTGTTCAATTAGCATAATGCAAAGAACCGCCATGGTTTGCACAACATTGCTGAGGGCTGGTCAAACAACAAGAATTTATATACATTTTTCCCCCTTTGTTTTGCTTTGCTTATTAATATCAATGGTACCTTCCAGCTTTATTGTGAGCCTTGGGGAATTGAGGAGGTACCTTTTCCTTAGTTTTCTTTCCCAGAAGTCCCATCTGTCAGAGTCAGGTCAATATAAATGATGCACTCTGATTAAAGGCCCACAGGACCTAGAAGTTGTTCTGGAAGCACTAAGGCTAATACTACCTTGCTCCCCAATACCATGTCACGTCATTGAAGATGATTCTGATATTGCAGCAGTTGGAGGATCCCTTGGCTCTTTCTCTGTCTTAAAATCTATTTCTGGCCACATGCTTTAATGAAATTTGGAAGATCTTAATTTTCTCAGAGACTGCTATTTCTCTATCAAATTGGTCAATGGATTCATAGGAGACGGGGCAGGAGGAGCAGTGAGACACAACCAGACATATGCAGATCATGATAAATGTCTCATTCCTTTATTAAATGAGAGAGAAAAACAGCTATCGTTGTATTTTAAAAGAGTTTGGATTTCAGTAGATTTTGCATGGGTAGCATACAGCTCCCTGGGCTGGTCCGTCAGGGAGAAGCCTGAGAAAAAAGGTGGTTTTCAAGCCCACCTTCTCAGCAGCTCCATGAGGAGATACAGGCAGCTGCTCTGAGCCAGCCCCTCCTTTGCCCGGGACTAGACCTTGCCAGGTGCTGCACATGCTGGCTCCACTCCAGCAAAGCACTTAAGCACATGCTTAACTTTCAACACATCAATTACTCATGGAGAAGTCAAGCCTGGAGAAGCTGCTGCTGCTGAGATAGCAGTGAAAAGGAAATGGGGAGGTGGTGACCTTAGTGCCTCTCTTTCCCAATGGAACCTGTCTGCAGACATCATTCAGGCCCTGGGGTAAAACGATGGCAGAGGCTAATAGGTCAGTGACCTGCTACTCTGGGGTTGGCCTAGCCCCAACCTTTGCGAAAGAGAGGGGAAGGGAGAGGGGAAGATCTGTACAGTTTGTCAGATGTTATCACACTCGATAAGACCGAGCTTCGCTTTCAGGAATTTTTCTTTCCCAGTTTGCTATGAAAAAAGATGGCAACCCAGAGATCTGTGGTGGCAAAGAGGAAACTCACAATCTTTTGTTCTTGCTCTGCCACTCACATCTGTGACAGGTTTCCTTTCTCCCTTAAGCTATTCCAATTTCTGGCTCTGCATGTGTCAAAATAAGTTTCCAAAGCAAATCACAAATGCATGGGGTAATTAGAGCTGTCATTTTGATGTCGGGGGAAAGCACTCCCCTTCCCAAGAAGAATACACCTCCTGGTCAACTGCAGGTTGTAGTGATGATGAAGAATTTGGCATTTGTCTCTTTGGGTGGGTTTTTTTTTTGTTTGTTTGGGTTTTTTTTGGGGTGGGGGTTTTTTCCCCACTTAGGGGATGGGCTAAGGAAGAAGAGGAGAATTACCTTATGCTGCTGCCTATGAGTCCTTCTCTGTTTCAAAATCTCTTGGAAAATGCTGCTGAGAGGTAGACAACTATGCATAACCACGGAAACACATGAAAGTGACCTTAGAGTCACCTCTTCAGAAATGTGAATATCTAGCTGAATTTAAAGAAAATTTAAAAAAAATATATTCAAAAATAACATTCAGAAAAATCGAAACACAGGATATTGAAAGATAAGATACATTCCTTCAGAGTCCCAGCAACATGAAAAACTTTTTCTAAATGTTTGGAGGAGTATCTTTAAAAAGTACTGTGACAAACAGGCATGCAGCCTAGATCCTCACTCTCCCAGAGAGACCCTCAGGGACACATTTGAAGCTCCATTCACGAGACTGACACAATAATGACATTCTCACCAGGAATCTACTCTAGACTGTTCTCACAGTTTGTTTTTAATGTGAGCATTTTGTAATAATGGCAACATATATGGAGATAATTATTTCAAAGACTCCATCTTTTCTTTGTGGGAGTTTAAGTGCACACAAAAAGAAATTATTTTCCAAGCAAACTGCCTCGCTTTAGTTTCATACTTCTATGCCATACACGACTCCTTCATCTCTGTAAAATTACAGCTTGCTCCCCAGTCTTTTCTAGGGCACCTGCAGCACCTCAATCACAGGAAATTTCAATCAGAATTGAGCCAAAGCTATGTTTGAGATGTGGAAAGAGTGAAAATCGTTGGAAAGGTATCTAAAATGCGTACTGCAAGATGGAAAGAAGAATGGACTTTCTAATTGAGAGGAAGAACACTTGCACTCAGATTTGCTGTCTTACAGCTGTCCGATCCACTTTTGGTGAGTCATTTGCTTTCGGTGTCTCTGGGTCCTGAGCTCTGCAGAGGGGATCACTATGATTCCTTTCTCCCATCTTTCATGCATATTTTGCAATGTGGCATTTTTTTAGTTCGCAGGGAGGCACTACTCTGAAGCTCTGAGCATGGAGAGGGAGCCTCTCTGAGGTGCAGTTTGGCGAAGTGGTTTGCTGGTGACATCAGTTTAAGAACTCCTGCCCATCCCATCTGCTTGTCCCTGCCTGTGTACCGCAATTCACTGCCCTGTCAGTTGTTCCACTCTGAATTTTTCTGGAAGATGCTGAAAGCAGATCAGGAAACTTATCTAGTTAAAAATAAGTCTCCCCTCACCAACATCGTTTCTCATTCAGGTCAACGTACTGATAAGTACAGTGTGGTCCCATCAACAGATCGTAGCACAAGCAAGTGGGCTGCCAGACATAGCACAGGGGTGGGATCAAAGACTTTGGGATTTCTTAAATTAGTTTAGTCAGCATTTCATTTCTCTGCAGCCTAAGTAAAACTTTTTTAAGGTGGAGAAGCACCAAGCACGGTTATACGAATCTCTGCTGCAACTCCACTATGAAACTTTGCCCTTCTGCAGGATTTCTATTCAAGTACCACAGCAGCTCTTTGCAAACATTAAGTGCTGTGTCCCTACAACACACCTGGCAGGCACATACGATATCCTCTTATCAGATGGGCAAAATGAGCTGCAGAATGACCACGACTGGCTCAGCCGTGCAGCACGAGCCAAGGCGAGAGGCAGAGAGAAGCGGAAAGTCCTAATTGCTGGACTGATGTTTTAACTACCAGGCTTCTGCTGGAAACCAGTGCCCGCTGATAGAATACAAATGCCAATACAAAGATGCTTCAAGCAGCAATAAGAATGGGGTGAGGAGTAACAGTGATATGACTTGCAGATGGCTTTCATTAAGTGGAGTTTTTATTGGATTAAAGACACAATTTAGAGTCTACAGTAGAACTGCTTGAAATACTTTAATCTAATCTTGAAGAGGCTTTTTGACCAAATCAAACATTTTGCTAGGAATTTTTCAACTCCACTGAAATTTCCTGGGGGATTCTTGGTTTGAAACAAAAAAAACCCCAAAACAACAACAAAATAATTCATTTCAAAACAGTCATTTGTTAGTTTTATCACTAAAGATGAGATATATTTTATAGAAAATATATGTTTATGTTTGTAAGAATAATTGTTATTTTTACCAGCTCTTGCCAGGAGAAGCTTTGTCATGGATTACCATGAGTGACTGTCTGGGCTACAAATACTGTAAAAACGAAAATGGTTTTCTTTGTTAAAGTAGTAACAAGACAATGCTTATTCCAGTGATGAAACTACTATTGATTAACCTTTCCTGAAAGAAAGCTTCTTTCATTTTATATTCAGTGTTTATCTTCAACCTTTAAAAAATACCCGTGTTTTCACAGTAAATATAATTATCTTATGGCATTGTTTTAGCTCAGGAGTTTTAGAAGCAGGGGCTTAACGGTCAAAGGATAATTGCATTAAACTAAATATTACCATTTTCACATATAGCCATATCCTAACAAAACTCCATCAAGGCACAAATTACCTTTACTTGCGATGTGCAATCCAAATAAAATTCTATAAATGCTTACAACTCTATTTCCTGCTACGTTATCGGATGTTAATACAAGCTTCCTAAAGCTCTTCTTTCTTGGGACAAATCTACGTAGGTAATCTCATAGATAGACACTGAAGCTATGAGCGAACAAGGTAAGTGAAAGTTTGCTTTCTTTGAATAGTCAAAAGAAGTAAAAGAATTGCTGTACTAGGTTTTTGAGCCTATCTGTGATTTCTTCACAAACCAAATGAACTGAAACTTCAGCTGCACTTTCCTTCTAATTTTCAACTGCTCAAAATTAGCTGTGGACCTCAGGCTCTAGCACAGAGACCCAAAACCCACCTGGAAAAATCCCTTCTGATTACAGTTTGTAAAAAGGAAAATTGTTTTTAAGCATGGAAAATAATATTCATATTTTCATAAATAATGAGAACAAGTGGTGAGGGAGGTTAAACGAAGGGATGGAGCTCGCAATTCTAAACCAAAGGAACAAAAACCAAAGCCAACAACCCCCCGAAAGGTTCAGAAGTCCCATCAGACCAAAACCAAATGTTTTCAAAATCTGCAAAAACCTTCTGGTGTGAAATAATTTCAAGTTTCAATGAGAGTGCGGTTAGCAATAAACTATAAATCACTGCACATAGAGGTTTCTAACTGGCAAGTGGCAAACACATGAAGGCTGTTTCTCCATACTTTTGGCTTATTTGAATAAAATTTTTTTGAAGTTGTTCGTAAGGAAAGAAGATTTATATAGTATCACTGTATTTCTCAGCCCTCTCAATCTCTCTGATCCCTGCTGGCTAACTCCAGCCCAAGCTGACAGAGCGCTAGAGGCTTGGAGAGATTGTGGTCCTGAATACCCTGTGAAAGTCTCTACCCAGGTACTGGAGAGAGGCTCAAAGGGAGGCACAGAAGAGCTGCGTCACCTGACATCAGAGACGCTAAAGAGGTGAGACCCGTGGTGCGCGTACTGGCAGCAGGAAAAGTTGTGTCTGGAGCTCACAGTTTACCAGACATGGGGTGTTTCAGCTGCAGAATTGAGGCCAGAGGCAGAGTCTGGTGCTCACTGGACAGACTCAGTATCTTACCATTGGCAATATTTGCTCACTCTTAGCTCTCCTCTGATATTGTCTTTTGGGTTTTTTGTTTTGTTTTGGTTTGGTTTTTTTTAAACTTTGCTCTCTTTTAACTTCATCTTGAGTGAAAAATTAAAGAACAGGAGCTGAGCAAATGCCCCTGTGTACACAGGTTTTTGGGCAGCCAGGTGGTTTTGTAACAGCTGCTGTGTTGCTTTCTCCCCCACCTTCCAGAAATTCTTTATTCCACAGTGTTTCCACCCACGAAGTGAAAAATTAAACATATTCCCAGTGTCTTCTGCAATCACTTCTCTGACAGTATCGTGTAAGCCCCCAGTGAGGCTGAACCCCTCCCCAAGATTCACTAATTCCTCCTGGGGACCAAAAGGCTCCTGGCAAAATGTTCTTCATAATCTTCCACTCTCTTAAGCTCCTGCGATAACATTTTAGTCACAGGCAGGAAAAGACATGTCTTCCAGCAGTGGATCCGTACCTGACAGTGGCAGGAATGGAGAACGGTGAATGCATGAAGGCCAGTAATTATCTGCATTATAGGAGCCTCTGGGCCTCTGAGAACTCTTCCATAAGGGCCCGTGAAAGTCGAAGTTCTCCTGTAATAGCTGGTGAATCAATTTTCAGAACAACCTGTACATCCATGTCACCGGCACTCCAGTTTAAATCTGTTTTGGTCGCCACCTGCTGCAGACAGGACAGTATTCAGCACTGGCTAGCTGTCTGAGTGCTTAACAGCTTCTCAGCAGGTTTTGAAAATTTTATATGGATTCAGGTTCAGTCCGCAGCCAGTGATATGCCTCCTAACTGCTGACTCCGGCTGGTCAGGAGCCCCTTGAAACCTCATTGCCACATGCTATGGGTGTGACTATATGGTCGGGTGTGACTATATGGTCAGGTGTGACTTTGGGGTGGCAAAGCCCAGGAACCTGAACATTGGTCCAACCCATAGTGACCTTAAGAGGCTGTTCAGAAAGGGTCTTTACTGTTTTGGAATGGGAATTAGCTGCACAGAGAAAAAAGGATGACTGTGTATACTGATGCAGAATTAAACGTGGCCAGAGACAGGCAAGAGAGAAGGGATACTCCCCAGGAGCATTCAACTGGAGTTCTGTATTCGGGGACAGAAAAGAAATGAGCCAGCTGAGCTTGATGTTGGAGAGCAAATGTGATTCGTCTTTTATTAATAAAAGAGGTCTCCCAACAAAGGAAATTCCCATCTTGGCCTGGTGATGTACCACTAAGTGGTAATTGATCCATGAAATGCCCAGGCCCATAGATCTCTAGTTACACTGGAGTAGACACTCTTTGGGGCTTATAATTGCAGGGAGTTGGCAGACATACAGATTTCATCTTTGAGAGAGAAAAGGACTTTCTGCTCTCCTGCCAACTGGGATGACTAAGCTCGGTGCCAAGTTGGACACACCTTCCAGAGCATTTGCAAAGCAGTGTTCAGTTCTACCTCAGATTATTTCGCTCTCTGGGTTTCTGAAAATGAACTATTAAAATATTTGTAATGGCACCTGCAGCAGTGAGGCATCTCAGGGAGAGAAGCCAAGTCCTGCTTCTCAACCAGAGAAAGGCACAGTCGAGAAACAGCAATAGCTCACTGCGTAGGAGGAAAACAGGAAAAGTTTCGTAATGGCTGGGGCACAAATGATGGCTCAAGGACAGCTGATATTCCCAGGCACTGCCCTGTCTGAGAGCATGAGTTTGCTCTCTGGAGCCATCCTAACAGTGTGGATTAGGCACTGATGTACCGAACCATGAGGCAAACATGGTTTCTCAGGCACTCTGCTGAAGGCAAAGCTGCCCATGCTGCCAGGGGACATCTGTATAGTCCAGACCTGTTGTCATGACACCTGGAAAGCCAGACCTGTCCTCTGTTGCTTTCTTCAGATTATCTCTGCACTTTTTCCCTCTGATTTGTGGCACTGACATGAACCACATCAAGTTTGGCCTTGGTGACCTATGCTGGCTGCCAAGGTGGCAGATGATCAGCTGTCCGATATTTACTTAGACATCTCCACATGAAATATGTAAAACCTGTGGGCAAAAGAGCAGTACTAATACTTTTTGGCCAAATTCTGCTCTCAGTTACACCAGAGGAATTCAACTGAAGTCAATATGATTTACAGGAATTAAGGACAACACATGGTTTGGGGTTTTTTTGAGATGACATTTATATTCTAGTTGCAGCTAATAGGGTTGGCCACAGACAAATCTCAAAGAAAGTAACACTGTTGTTTGTTTTTCTTCCCTACTCCAGTGTCAGCCCCAGTCTAACAAAGCACCCTATGATATTTGCTTAGGCACTGAATTTGTTAGCCTAACTTATTTTTACTGTTTATCCCAAGTTTCTGTAAAAATGTGTAAAAAAAAAAAATCTCCTTATGCCAAATGTTCTCAAATACTCTTTTTTACAGGCATAGTGTACACCAGGAAGAGCTTGCAAGTATAGCTATGCTGGAATTTTTATATCAATAAACCCCTGAGGGGTGGTGCAACTCCCAGCAGCGCACTGGTTCCAAGGATGAAATTACACATCCTGGCAATGAGAGCGGTTTTTGCCAACAGAGCTGCAAGGCATTTTTTTACTGAGACAGAATACTAGAAAAAAGCTTCTCCTGAGAAACCAAGCAGGGATTCCATATTAGCCAGCTGCTTGGGATGCTCACCTGACATGGAGGTGACAAAGGTGCGCGCCCCTGCTCTGCCCAAATCAACTGCATCAAATCTGAGTCTTCCAGTGAAGAATTTCCCCAGCCCTGGCCCTGCTGGTTGCCAAAAGATCACTCCATTCCTCTGCACTCACCTGTCAGAGCTGCTCCAGGACAGTCGGATAAACTGGTGGTTAGGATGGGAGGTGGGAGAGCTGGGCATCAGTCAGGCAGCACAGCAGCTCGAAGAGGGGTCTCCTGCACCTCTGGAGAGCTCAAACACCAGCCCCAGAGGCAAAGCTTTGTCTGATTTTCAGCAGAAGCACTTGTGGGGGCCCAAGAAATCCTTCCCGACAAGGATTTTGTTGCAACTGATGTGCATCTGCGAAGAGCATAGCTTTTTAAAAGTTGCTGTTTTCTGACACAAGCACATGTATTTCACTGAAGAATTTCTGATCAGCTCTTGTTGTGAGCTCAGGAAAGGACAAATGACCTAAGGGTTGCAAGGTGCCAGTTACAGATAGTGTTTCACATTCTTTCTTAGAAAAATAGTTATGAAACTACTGGATTTTCTTTCCCTACTTTTTTCTGTATCTCTTCCAATGCAAAATACTTTGTTCTCCCTGTGGAAACCAATCATTTACTAAATATTTAGTGTAATTCATATCTCTGTCTCTCAAGTGGGCCAGTGTTTACACTTCAAAAGCAAGAATCTTTCTTCTCATGCCATAGTCACTCCACAGAAATAAATACAAACCACAGAACCTGCACAAATCTTTGCTGAGGCACAAAATTTTAAACACCTTATGGATTAATGTTTATGGAGCCTGTCAGAGATTTAAAACCACGAGAAAGAAAGGTTTTCTTCAGCTCTGAGAAACGAACTTTTTGTCTAACATCAGCCCTACACTGAAAAAGCCTTGGCAGGTTGTTTGCCTAAGCAGACAGGTCCTTATTCAATTGTTCATGATGTCTTTCCACTTAGTTCTTGCTATAAATTTGTCTCTTTGCCACCCTTTTTACACTTTGCCACTGTGTGCCTCAGAGACATGCAGAGCCAGCAGCTCACCACGAACTCAGCCTAAGGGGAAATGTTAGCAACAAAGACTAGCCTGCCAAAACCCATAAAACTTGCTGCTTTTTGCCTCACTTTAGAACAAAAAAATAATATTGTCTTTTCTCTAAAGTGGTAAAGCAACACATGCCCAAATGAGTTCTTGACATTACACTACAGGATTTTTTAAGGGTTTTGAAGAAACCTTGGCACTTACCAACGTGTTCTCCAAAATGTATGTTTGTTAATTAGTTTCGTAGTCAGCAAAAGTAAAAAAAAAACCCTGGTGGCACGAGGTGCAACCAGTGGCTTTTGGTAAGGTAATGGGAAGTCTATGAAAATCACAGCCTCTGAAATACTGAAGAAATCTAAAAGGACAGAACCAATTAAAAGCAGAAAGGTAGTCACGTCCACTCCCGTGAGATAACCTGCTGTTTCACTGCTGCCACCATGTCTATGAGAATGTGCCTGTACTTACCAGCTGGGCAAAACCAGCTAATGAAAATCATAAACATGAAGAGAAACAGGCATTTTCCCCAAACCGTGGTATTTCTTTCTTGAAGGTTTAACTGAGCTTCTTGCATTATTTGTCAATTTTTTCCTCTTTCTGAAGGGAGCTTGGTAAGAAAAAATGACTCTCAATGGACTAAAAGCTACTGCTACCCATTGTAAAGCAGAATTTGGCTAGGTCTAGCATAGCAATTTTCACAACATGCTGATAATGCCACTTTCCCACCAGAAGTGCCGGCTCCTCTGCCTGCCCTCTGAAGCACTCGACAACTGGCTGAGGGCATCTGCTGCAGACCTGCACCCCCCGTAAAGCCCGTTGGGCAGCCATTCCCACTCTCCCCCAATTGTAGGGTCCTCCCCACCCTCTTGTCACATTTCCAGTATTTCACCCCTGCAGATGAGGCTGTTTTTAGTTATGCGAGTTATGTTTTCCCACCTAGCACAGAAGATTTGTTCGGGCTTTCCTTGGACAGTCATTGGGGGCAGAAAGGAGAAAACACACTTTTCTTCCCTATGTGCCTCTTATGAGGATGGGGTAGGAAGGAAGGGGAGAAGGGGTGAGGAACAACTAGCCTATGCTTGTTTGCTTTCTGCTTCCTAATTTCTTAAAAGGCATTAATCTCTGTGCAAGGTGCCACAATAACAACCCTGGGGACCAAAGCCCTCTGGTTATGTAGGAGGCAGGAACGGTGGGGGGAAGGGACAAGGGTGGCTGCCCTGCACGCCCAGGTGGCTTCGCCTCCGTCCTGTCCTGGGCTGATCTCTGTCGGTGGGGACGGTGTGGCTCTGGCACCGGGCCCATTTAGGCTTTGGCATCTGGGCTGAGATTGCTAGGTGCAGTGAAGGCTTCGCAAACACCTCGGGCCCACAGGAGGCTGGCTTGGGACCACAGAGCTCGCTTTACACAGGACTGAGGAAGAGGCGTGAGAATGTAATGGTTTTTGGGTTACTACACGTTTACGAATCTGAAATAGCAAGCTGGTACACAACACAAATGTTAATGCGAGCGGCCGGAAATAAGAAATATTCATGCACATTACCTAGCTTTTTATTCCACGTTTAGGACTGCATGAAATTTCCACTGCTAAAATACCATACTTTTCCTGTGAAAGCATTTCCATTTAACTCCACATCAGACCTCTTCCTATTCTTCTGAGAAGCAGTGCATATAGGGTGATGAAGTAGCACATCTCTGACAGTTGCCCAGGATCTTCCTGATAGGAAGTCTGCCTGCTTCTTCACATTCAACCTGTTTTCTCCTTTTATTTGCAAGCATGAACAAACTTCCTTCGGAGGATGATGAGCCATACAGCAAACAGGTGGTGACAGCAAAATAAGTCTGGCCAAGGAAAGGGAATAATAATAATATGGGATAAACACATTCCAATTTTGTGCCTAATGATTTCAAAGCTATTTTATGACTTACACCTTCTGGTGTTATTTTGTGTTCTGATTTTCTCCTGCATCCTACGTCACTTCAGCTACTCCACTAGCACTCCAAAAAGCATTTTACAGACAGTATTTCACTTCATGTAATAGCTGTTTTCCTGTATGATTTTCACGGTTGGTGTAAATCTAGTTAGAAGCATTGGGCATGAATTTATCCCTCCCCAGACAGAGCTCCTCCCACTGACATTCTCCACATAATGGTTTTTTTCCAAGGCTTCAAGAATCACGCAGAATCCCATGGTTGTTTCCAGAGGATCAGGCAGCAGACTGAGTTTGACAGCAACATTTCCAAAAGGCTTTTTTTTTTCTCACTTTTTCTTTATTCCTTCTACCGGTACGTATATCCTTCTTGCCATCCCAGGTGCTCCTTTAACTCAGGAAGCGGCTGTTTTTTTGGGGTTTGCTCTTGCTCCAAACCAAACCGTCCCAAGTTCTACACTTGGGCAGAAGAGAAGCGCCTCTGGCCTCAGAGCTGTGGTGACCCAGGAGCGTGATTTAGCGTAGGGTGAGCGAGTCAGCAGTGATGCCTCTCTGCGTTGCAGCAAGCAACCTCCTTCTGAGAAGTCTGAAGAGTCTGCTGGCGCAGGGTGGGGAGAGCGTGGCAGAAGCTTGTCTGTGACAGATGGGACAGGTACCAGCGCTGCTCTGCTCTCACCCCACAAGCCGCAGAGCAGGGTTTTTTGCTGCTGCTGTTGTTGTTGTTGTTGTTGTTGCCCCGAAGGATTAAGTCTTCTTCCTCATCCTGACTGCTCACTAAAGTGTGATAAAACTCCTCACGGCAAGCTCTAATCATGAAAAAAGCAACATGCTGAAACTGGAGTGTCTAACTGAGGGATGACGCTTTTCAAAGCTATCTGTGTTTCCCAGGGACAGCCAGTCACGCACGCCCTGTTCCTCCACAATTTTGACTTTACCTCTGCATTGTGTTCCCTTTCTAAAAGGCTGGCTTGATAACTTATTTTTCATGATCAAATATTGTGTGGGCCTTGGGTGTTTCAGGATGAGGGTTTGGCTCACTTGTGTAGCTGTCAAAAATCAGAATTTCGGCCCTTGTGTCCCATAAACACATTTAAAGATTCCACCCCACTTTTCATGTGGCACAGAGCACAGCTCACTCTTCAGCTGCTCGCTCATAGCTGTGCTAAAACAAACTGCGCATTGAAGAAGTTTACAAAGACCGTTTTCTACTTAAAAAAATTAATTGCATGAATGAGTCATTTTAACGTTTTGATTAAGACGTCTCACAGCCTCCTACTTATCTCTGGAACTCCATCTTCCCTACTACTCACAGCAAACACAAAGAAGTAAGACAGCACAAGATTTTATTATTCTTTTAAACTAAATATATGATATATATTGGATATTACCCATATCAAGTATGAAAATGTGTGAATGGAGTTTAATGATACCACATTACTCCTATGGCTGGAGTCTCGGATTGCTGTTTGTGAGCTTTTCATTCTATTCATATTCACATTCAAGCCATGGGAGACTTGCCATTGATGTAATTTAGTTTTGATTTAGTTCGTTTTTTTATAAGAAGCTAAGTGACAATGCTTTACAAGTAAAAATATTAATTTTTTTTTGTTATTATTTCCTACAGGCCCAATCGGTCTCTGTCACCAACCAGGACTTCATGTTGCTCAGTAATGTAGAACCCTGGGAGAGGAAGGTAGGCCATAGCCACACAGCATAGAAATAACTGTTCTCTACTTGTCTGCATGTCTGTAAGTCCCTGTATGTTCTCTAGGTATTACAGGAGCTGCTTGCTTAACTTTTAATATTATTTCACATTATCTTTTCAAACTTTAAAAATTAATCAAGTGTTTCATCTACCTCAAACAAGGCTGAAGAATTCATTTGCTGCTTGAGAAACAGCAAACTTGAAAAGCAGGTAGGAGCGCAGGGCAATTCTTTAAAAGAGGGTGCCAGCAACCCATAGGAGGAAAAGAATCTCTTTCTAAGAATTGCATTAACCTCTGCCAAGCAACACCTGATCCTGCTATGAGAAGCAGAATCCTGAACGCTTACATACCCCAGCCAAGTAACCTGGCTTGGATCTAGCAGTCCATCCCTGCCGTTACAGTACTGCATTGAAACCTAAGAGGATTTACTTTCTGTAGCCTTGATAGTTAAGAGACAGATAATTCTTCCTTTCTCACAGTTAGAATTTCCAAGATCCTTATTGGAACAATCATCTTGAATTTATTGGAGGATGGTCAACTGTCCACAGGATTTTAAAGCAGACTGCACAATTCTATAGCAGAGAGATAATTCCCTTTTTCTTTTTCTGACCTGATTAAAATCATGAAAAGAAAGCATTCATGCTCTAGTAAATTCCCCTGAGTATTTCCTGTATATTTGGATCCACTGCTGTTAGACTATACAGGATTGCTCCATGAGGCTCGCTCATCTAAGCAACGTGAATTGCTTTCTACAACAGTTCTAGAAAGACTTGGGAGAAGGGGAGAAAACATAGGTCTCATTATGAAAGCAGAAGCGTAGGACCTCAGAAAACTTGGGTACAATTCCTAATGTAGCACAGATCAAGACTGGACACAGTCCTGGTGGAAGGCAACAGCTAGGCCAAAATTGATCCCAGTATATGACCCAAAACATGTCTGGCCGTGGGGGCTGAGGGCTGCTCCCAGGATAAACCCACCACTGACAAGCTGCAGCAAGTAATGTAAACCAAAATTTTCCTTCAGTGGCATCTATGCAGAGGGGACACTCACAATGTATTGTTGTGAATGGACCCACAAGTCCTTCTGGAAATGTATCTTTTTTAAATGGGAGATCAACACCTGTAAGGAATACTGATGTGACTCTCTCAGAGTCCTTCCCCAGCTATAGTAAGAAAAACATTTTTTTCCCGTTTTATATCCCTTATCTAATCAGACTGGAAGTTCTTGGAGGCAGGTAGGTTTCTTACCACCACGGTGGTGGCTGGTAGCTCTGCCTGTTAAAATCACTCTGTCTTTTACATTATAGAACATTATTTTCAGTTGCTTGAACCTTGCCAGTTTTTTATCACTTGGTCTCACATTTTCCTTTAAAAATATTTACTTTAGGCTGAATTATCTTCTAGGATGGGGGGCAAAGAAAGGGAAGAAGAAATTTTAAGCAGCATAGTCAAGTTTTTTTTGAGAAAAAAAGCTGGGGAAATGACAGTAGACAAAATAATAGTGTATATTTTGGCATGGCATCTTTATTTTAAAACCATAATGCCACCAGTTTCTGGACTCTAGACTTTCCTTTTTGCAGAGTTTTGGCCTTTTGGCTACTGCCAACTCTGTGGAAATCCACTCAAATTTGACTAAGTTATAAACCCTCAAAAAACCTACAGCTTGTTTTTATTAGATAAATTTCTCGTCTAGTCTGAGCATGGATTTTTTTTCCTGCAGTGTCAAATCCCAAACTGCTGTGCTGTTTTGTGGGTCCTGACAGATAAACAGAGCAAAAGGACTGTCTGCCGTGATTCACCTTTTCCCAGCTGCACAATGGCAGTGCACAGGACACTGGGCTGAAGGCGAAGGGGCTGTGCGCTTAGCAAGCTACAGAGTGTGGCAGAACAGAAAGCGGGCATGGGGCTGTAGGGCTACTTGGTGATGAAGGAGGCCCAGCCCCAAACTGGGGGACAGACTGGGATGGACTGGTGGTGAAGGAAGAGGAACTGAGAAGATGAATTCTGGAGAAGTGAGACTGACTGCATTGACAAAGGCAATGGGAATGAAAGGTCTGATGAGGGGAAAATGGGACTAGGTACATGTGGAGAATAACTTTGAGTTATGAAAGAGGCTGGAATCACAAGACAGAGACATCAACACTGCCAGGTTTCACCACCTTCCGGCTGAGAGGAAAGGGCTGTGAAGCCCATGCTGGCAAAATGTCCTGTGCTGCAAATGGCAATCTGCTATTGCTGTGGGAGATGCTGCTAGTTTGAGACTGATGGAGGTCTGTGTGGTCCCAAAGAGAAGGGTCCCAAACACGCCCCCACCCAGGCAATGCCATATCATAGCTTTCTTTTCTTTTTCCCAATTTAAAAAGCCCAGGAGATATTATGGGCCATGCACACACACATGCATTCACATACTTTGTGTCGACAATTGAGTTGTTTTAAAACCGAACTTCTTAAAAAGGGGGCACTCTGGGTGCTCAGTTGAGACCTGGAGAAGCTGTGACTAGTTTGTTGGCTGCATGCCTTGAACATCGTAGGATGTTCGCTCTGGAGAGCGAGCCCTGGCTGACGCAGTGTGTGACTGCCAGGATGTGACAAGCCTGCAAGGTCAGATCTGGACGCTTGGGGAAATTGTCACTTGCGTGCTGGGAGGGTGCCACTTTGCAGCCTCCCTAAAGCCCTTTCACGCGTGGGTCCTCTCCCACAAATGCACACACCCTACCAATAAAGCTGATGGCTTCTGACTCCCTGGCAGCACCACTGAGCCGTGGGGATCTCTGGAGGCTGGCAGCGAGCCCCTGGTCTCAAGGGAGGAGCGGGGGACTCCTCCATTGACCAAATTGCAGTAAAAAGGTTTCTTTCAGGCAGACGGGTGTAGGAGATCCTCTGTCTCTTCACAGTAAGGAAATAATAAAATGCCTCTATTTGTGTCCTAAAGGATAAGCGAGAAAAGCACAGAACTGTCGGAAGGGAGGTTTCGCCTGGCATTTACCGCACGCCCAGCTGCAGCCCCGCAGCCACCCGCATCTCCCCGGGATGCTCCGCTGCGGGCAAGCAGTGCCCGCTCGCCGCCGTGACACAGAGCCTAGCGGCCCCCAGCGACCCCCGACTGCCGCCCCCCTCCTCCCCACAGGGCGCTGCTGCCCGGCTTTTGCCCCCTCCAGAAATCTGGCTGCCTCGGCCCTTGTTCCCCGCCCCGTGCGGTGCCCAGCGGGCGGCGGCGCGCACCGAGCGGGCGGCGGGGACGGGGTCGGGGAGCACCGGGAGAGGGTCGGAGCGCACCGGGCGGGGGTCGGGCTGCACCGGATCGGGGGTCGGGGTGCCTTTCACCACCCCCATCCCCGCCAGGGGCTGCCGGTATTTGTACGTGTTGATTCAGCAGGAGAGGGGGGCGGGAGTGGGGGAGGGAAATGAGCCCCGGGGGGGGAGCAAGCCGGCGTGCCCCCAGGAGCACCGGGGAGGGTTAATCGGCGAGGATCTGTGGGTCTGGGAGGAGAAAGCGGAGGCCGGGCTGGGGAGGGGGGAGGATAAGAGGAAAAGGGGAAGAGCGGCTCGGTGAGGTCCCACACCGCCAGCCTCCGCAGCCGCGGCAGTGCCTTCCCGCGGCCCCCCGCCGGCGGCGGACACCGGAGGGGTGGTGTGGGAGGGTCCTCCCTCCGTCCCAATCTTTCCCTCCCGCTTCCCCTGCAACAGGGTAGACGAGGCTGGGGCGGGGGGGGGGGGAAAGCAAGAGACCCCCAGGGCTAGGCAGCAGCCCGTCCGAGGCGGAGGGAAGCGCGGCGCCCCGGCGGAGGCGGCGGGGTCCGGCGGATCCCCCCGGCAGTGCCTGCGCGGCGGGAGGGCGCCGGGAGAGGAGAGGCTGGGGAGCATCTCCGAGCCGGGGCTGACTCTCCGGGAGCGAGGGAGGGTTACGGAGAGAGGGGGAAACTGTCGCCTCTCCGCTACAGTCCCGTCCCCAAATTTCAAGGGGTGGGGTGGGGAAAAAGAAAAATAAGAGGACCTAAGCTGGGACCTCCCAGCGGGAGCGATTGAAAAGGAGCCAAAGCAGGCGTCGGAGGGGGGGTGCGACATCCCAAGGAGAGTCCCCCTCCTCCGCTTCCCGGAGCCGCTGCGTGCCCGCCGCCGCCGCCTCAGGATGTGGGTGCCGCTGCTGCTGCTGCTGCCGGAGCTGCTCCCCGCCGTGCCGGCCCAGAAGCTCTCCGCCCTCACGGTAAGGCCGCCCCGCCGCTGGGCGATGGGCGTCGGGCTCCCGGCGGGTCGGTCCCCCCGGGGTGGTGGTGATGGTGGGGGGAGCAGAGCGCACCTGAGCGGGGTGATGCGCTCCCCCCCGGGCGGCGTGCGGCCGCCACCAGCCCCGCAAGCTGCCGGGGCGGGGGCTGCTCCCCGCTTTGGGCGGAGGATGGAGCCTCCAGCCGAGGTGGGGAGCTCCGCCGCGGCTTGTGGGCAGCAGCCGGCACCGCCGCCCCTTCGCGTTTTTTCCAGGGAGAGAGGAGGGCCCGTGGCAGCGAAGTGGAAGTTTACTGCGGGTCTCCGCAGAGCTTCGGGACAGTGTTAATGCCCGCGTTAATGCTTTTATTTGCCCGAGGAGGAATAATGCTGCAGTGAGGTCTGCTTTTGGACCGCCTTGAGTTGACCGGTTTTACTTTATTTTTAATTATAAAGCGACGTGAAACGAGCCTCTTTGGCTATTCCGGGCTCCATGATGCTAAACATGGAACTCTGCGTAGAGATGGGTGAGCCAATTCATTAGGCTTGCTAAATAAGCCATAACCACTTCTCTAGCCAAGACCTGAGGTTTGCAGCTAATAGCTCAGTTCAGTCTTCTTGTAGAGCTTGCAGTGTTTGCAAAGCTATAATTAATGCAATCTGTAGAAATAAAAACATTTTCCTTAAATGTGTTTTTAAACAAGTGCTTGAGTAAACATAACGGGCAGCGAGTACCCCTTTCAAGCTGTTTTTAAGTGTTTTGGTGAGGGCTGTGCCCTTTAGAGTTTATTATGCTAAAGTTACAGGCAGTTGCAAAGTGAAATAGACCCTATTTTTGTCTCAGTCTTTCATAAAAATTTCTGTAAAATACTGAGAGTTGGGTTTTTTTCCTTTCTTTCTTTTTTTTTTTCTTTTTTTTTTTTTTTCCCTTTTTTGAGTGGAGGGGGATAGGGACAGCTCAAGGAGAAACAGTGGTGGGGGATGGCTGAGCTGTTCATACCTGAAATTCTTCAGAAAAAGTTTTGCCCACTCATCTAGCTATTTGGAAATTATCTGTAGATTAGAAGCTGCTAATTGAAAACCTTAAAGAAATGAGTTTGCTCCTTGAATTTTTTAGTGTGTGGCATTTGAAAGTGAGGGACAGATAAAGTCAAGTGATTCTCATCTTTCACTTTTTAAGAACCTCATTTGAAGCACCCTTAGACTGTCAGGGGATATATATTATTCTAGTTAACAGGTTAACATTGCCATTTAATTCCAAGTTCTCTTTCACAAGTGTGTAAATGGAATTTACAAGAGATTACATGTTATAGTCTTTTTTCTGTACATAAAAAAGTTCTAAATATTAGCATTGAAGTAAACTGGAAATGCTACGAAAACTTAATTTGTCCAAAGTAAAATAAGATTGTGACTGGTAGATCATCTTTAAATGATACGTGACTCAAATGATGCCAAAGCCAACATATATAGATGTATATAAATCATTGCTGAATGTAACTGTCATTCAGTGAGCGTTGCCTGCTTCACAAAAGGGAAGAAAAATCTGGCCAACGGCACTTGGGCAGACTCTTTAAAAATTAAATGGCATAGACACATGCAGATGTATTTGACTTCACTGTTAGCTGAGAGAAGTCCCTCTGTTCCTTCTTTTCACCCATCCAGAGTGTGTATTGTTCGTTTCTCTACCTTATAGTAATGTGCATCTTTATGAACCATGATCAGAAAAGTTAATCCTGGTGGAATCCCCACCTTCTGCTACCAAAAAGGTAATGGATTTGGAGACTTTAAGCTTTCGGACTGAATTGAACATTTTGGTAAGGGTAGCTAGCCTTGTTAGTAGGGGACTGTACGTAGTGAGCCCATGCTAGTTTTTTCTGCTGCCTGTGCTCTTCTTACAGAGATGGCTAGCCCATACGAATACTAGACTACACTAGAAATCTTTCCATTAAATGGGTAATGAACTGTCAGACACCTGTAGGAAGAAAACAACACACAGACACACTCATGCACACATACTTTTTACATCTTCCCACAAGACTGAACTTTGAATGAGGCAGGTTTATTTCTACTATTTATGTACTTCCCTATTTAAACAAAAAAAAAAGAGAAATGCTATTACCAACAAATACCACAGCACTAAATCATTCTTTAATCCTGCATTTACTCATTCTTTACTCATTTTGCTTATAGTTCACGGACTGTATAACCTCTTACCACATATACCTTTCTCAAATATTCATGGAGAGTATCTGCATAATTATAAGGAAAAACAAACCCGGGCTGTGTAGAAAGACCGAGAAAATATATGGGTTTTTTTCACCAGCTGTGCCAGTATGCGATGACAGAGAACAACCTTTCTTTTCTACACATCAGATGAAGATTTTCTTTTTATTTGTGGTTGGAAGAATAACAAAGAAAGACTGACACCTAAACCAATCTATGATTCTATGACATTTTTATAAATAACCAGAGTCCACAGGGACAGAGCATGTTTCACTGTGGATCTGAGTTTCATGAAAGCTGCGGGACGATTACAGGGCGAGTGCACACACCCCTGATGGTATCACACTGTCATGGGCACATGCAGCTTGTCAGGTGGTGGCAATATCAGGGGCACAGTCTCCTTAACCACAGTGGTAAATCTGCCATAAGATGAATCTTAGCAACCATGTGATAATAAAGTTAAAGCTCTCTCTAGCAAAAGCAACTTTTGGAAAACTCATTTTCCAAAAGATGACTACATGTATCAGCAGTTTTTTTCCTTGCATGGATGTTGAACAGCTCTGGGTTCTAAGCAACAAACTGTATGATGGCCAGGCAGGGAGGGGAGTATCAGCATCTGTCTTTATGTTTTTCATCTGTCTAAACAGATTTCTGGGATGTTTTAACTTTATGTCCTTGCTAGCTGCAGAAGCAGAGCCGGTATTACTTTCCGAGAAGATTTTCAGTACTTTACAGAGCTGTATCCCCGTTTAATTTGGAATAATATTTTTGCATTTCCCTTGGGCAGAAATACAACAACCACCCATGTCTATTGTTCAGGTGAATATGTGATTTTTGGAATGTTGGAAGACTTGCAATAGTCCAAAAGCAAGAAATTACATAGGTTTCACACAAATAACACCTCCAGGAGATTTCTGATTGTTTCAGTGATATGTGACTACAGGTCTGCAGAGGCTGATGAGAGTATGGCTTCCTGCAGCCTTGGAAATAGCCATCAGGACAATTTCTGGCAGGTGGATGCATCAGAATAGTCATCAGGTAATTGAGATGCATGAGGCAGTCTAGGGTCTGGTCCTGTGGTCCTCATGGCTCCATCGAAACTGAGTGTATGAGTCTTTTAACATGTCACTCTCCGCCCAAACTGTGGACCCAGCCAGAACTCACTTGGGTCCCTGTCTGTGTGCCAGGGTAGAGGAGGAACAAGAGGGGTGGGCTGATGCACACTTGAATCTTTATTGGGGAGCCAGGATGTGCACCAGGGGCCAGGAGTTTCTTGTGGATTAGAGATAGCCCAAAGCTACTTTGAATTTGTAGCAATCTTGGCCTCTTGTGGTCAAAAAATACTCTTTGCTATAGTTGCTCCCGTGTCTTCTGAGTAGGAGCGTATTGCAATAATAGACAAAGTGAGGGGAAACAATATTCCAATTCTGAATTGCTGACTGAGCCACAGGGATGCATGGGCGAGGAGAACATTATTTAGTATTCTATTTATTGTTATTTCAAATAAACAAACATTGGCAACAGAACAATGGCTTTCATTCTGGGAAGGTAGGCTAAGAAGAGTTCTTTTTCATAAGAAACCATGAGATCTGGAGGGACTGTAGCCAATTTGGCTGCTCATGGTTTTTCCTCCTCTTGTGTCAAATACTAATGTAAAACATTCTTACTTTCCAGAAAATATCTTAAGTAGTCTTGTCCTTTTACCTTGTTTATGAAAGGCAGGTAATAGTCTGCAACTCATGTAACACATTGCTGGAACATTTTTGTAGTTTTATTCTGTTCCATGAGATACACCCATTCTTTTTGGATGTATGAAACCGACGAGAGCTGAGCCTTGTTGGCATATTGTATTAGGGGAATAGTCATATCTTGAGGATATAGGTACTTTTATTTTGAAACACAATGTTTTGAAGAAAGCTCATTTTGTTCCTCGAATAAGTGAGTTTAAGATCATTGCACTTATCACCGCACTTACTTTGGCATTGTTTATGCTGTGTTTTTGGAACCATCAGCTTAGCTTTTATCTCAGTTGTGGTGGTGTGTGTGTGCATGTGCTTGTACAAACAATAGGACACAAGTGTTTCTTATTTTAAAATCTTGATGACTTAGAACATACCACAAACTATTTAATTTTATTCTTTCAAAGCCTCACTGAACCATGTGTCCTTCTCAATACAATATTGATCTTAGATCTTACAAAGGAAGAAAGTTTGCTTGAAATCGCTTCTTGAAATGAACACCTCTGCTTGTTAAAAGTTCCTTTCATCAGAGGCTGAGTATTTCAGGGAACAATTGTTTTCTTTTTCTCCCTTGGCACATGCTTTGTGAGTATTCAATAGCATTTAATGTGCTGGATAGCTTCCACTACACTCACCAATATAAGATGGACCACTAAGGTAGTTCAGTAAAGAGAAGCTAAACACAATCAAAGCTTTCCAAGTTAAGGACCCATTTGTATGGCGCCTGCAAACCCAAACATTTGGAAAAGTTACTCTAATTGTGACTCAAAACCCAAGACCATAAATAAAACTGTAAGTGGCTCCAGATCCTAACAGCATTGTTACTGCAAATGGGCATTGGTACAACCAAGGGTACATCAGCTCTGAAAATAAAACACTTTCAACAATGCTTCCTTGCAATAAACTCTCGAGACACTTCACACTAAAGAAACAAAAACAAAACCTGTGGGGGTTATTGTTGAAAGAGTCAGCAAAGCTTTTGATCAGGGGTTAGAAGTAGCTTTTCTGCATGCAGCCAACGTAAACTCTACCTTATAATGTGAAAGATATAATGGAGGTGGCAGGTTGACTGCACACCCATAAGATATTAAAACTAGAAGCAAAGAGTAGAAGTGAATATGGGTGGAGAGGGAAACAAAAAGAAGTAGATCATGCAGATTTTGGCCAGTTGTCATGCTTTGGTCCGTCCCCCATTGCCCACTAAATACCTCGAGGAACAGCCATATGTATTCCTTGACAGTTGGCAAACCTCGTGGCTTGGTTCATTTTCAGAAGCCTCCAAGGGTTTAGCTCCTCTCCAAAGCCTATCTGAACCATGTTGGTTTGGAAATAAGGTTACGAATCTTTTCAAGATCTGGCTCACTCAGGACTTTGGTAGTGTTTCCATTTCTTCAGCCAGACCAGCCTCACCACAGGCGCAGCCATTTTCACGGTATTTTGGTACTTCCATTTCCTGTCAGGCCTGAGACCAGGAAGTGCAGAGGCGCCTGAAAATTAAAAACTGAGTAAGAAGGAGTTGGGATCAAAGACCTATTTTTGAACAGCAAATGAAGGTCTGCGTTTGGTTCAGGAGTGGCGTTTTTTTATCTGAACAAATTCGTACGTTCTTGGGAAAGCTGCAGAGTGAATGGAGGTTACATTTTGCAAAGCACTCGGGGATTTCCAAACATTTTATGTTTTCTTTGGGATCAAAACCCAAATGCTTCTTAATTTTTTTGGGTTATTCAATATTGTGTTTTGAGGTAGATTAAAAAAAAGTTCAGATGAAAGATTCACAATGAAGGTCATTTCACAGTGAAAAATTGGAATGCTTTCTTCAGAAATAATATAGTCAAAATAGTTTTTGACTGTGTGAATACTGGCCTCCCCTCCTCTGCCCCTCTACTGTCTTCTACAAGAAAATTCTGGTGATGCCAATCAGTTTGGTCTCAATGGCCCTGTGTAATCTCACGGGATATGCTTCTGTTGACATTTCTCTATCCACTTCTGGTTATTAATTGATAATCACTGCCTTCATATTTATCTACAGTGGTAGATAAAGCACTTCCCAGTGCAACACTGGCTGTGCGCCTGAAAAGGGGACGTGCTTCAGGAAAAAACTTAGAGTTTACAATATGCTGATATTATGCAGAGTAATTTATGTCGAAGGAAAAGGAGGGATAACTTAAGCTGTAGCAAGGAAGTGGCCATAGGCAAAGAGAAGAACAGGTATAGCATAAATAACTTCATTTTTTCCTGCGGTTTTTCAGTCTTTGCCTATTTGCCCCACCTACATAGGGAATTGGTCTGAATTACAGCCATTGGTGTAGTGCAATGGTGTGCATGGGATAAAAGGATGCAAACTCCTGGTTACGGGGAAGTGAAAGCTACCCAGAAGCATGTGGACTGGTATTTAGATTGGTGTGGTAACAGTATCAGAGTGTTTCTTAATATGACTTTACCACATTACGAATGGTCTTCAAACAAGCAAAGTTAATGTATTGTCCTGTCTTACCACAGAACCTGTGAAGTAAATTTGTGTGGAGTCAGTCCCACAAGCTGAAGTTATAGCCACTACTCACAAAAGAAATTGCCTTGATGAGTTAGTAACTGCCCTTCAGTGAATTTTTCCCCCTAATTTATTAGCTTTTAAAAATGACCACTAAGTATTTCATCAGCTACTGAGACTCCAGGCTAATAGAGAATACATCCTAGAATTCTTGTCGGGACGGAAAGAGAAAATATTTCCTGAAGGCGATCCTGTCCAGCTCTCTCCCTGACTTGCTCACTGTGCCACTAGAAAACTCGCTGAAGAATGTTTACCTCATACCTATCCAAAAACTAGCTTTTTTTCTTCATTTACTTTAGGCTGCTTGTTCTGTCATCTTCTGAGTCACTGAGTAAAGATCTTTTTTTCTTTTCTGTTACCATAAATTTGTTTTGAGGATGTAATAGTATACTTTCCTGTCTTTTAGGTGTTCATTTTTAAACTGTATACAAATTAGCTGTCATACATATGCTATAAATCTTTGAGACTCTGTCCTAGAGCACCTAAAGAGTACTTACATGAAAACAAAGAAAAATTCCATTGCTCTGGAATGCTCTTTATTTATGCCATTGCTGCATGCATGTATTTTACAGATTTTTAGGATACAGTTGCTGCCATAAAGTACTCACAGTCTTTTGTTCGGAATCGATTTGTCATACATTTATCAATATTCTTTGTTCAGTATGAAAGCAAGATACTGCCAGTGAATAAGCAGTGTAAATGCTCAGGAGAGGCCTGTGCATTTTTGGAAATGAAAGTAATGTCAGATGAAGAATCATTTTAATGGTAATCAGGATGGACTCACTATGGTCCGTGCAGCAAGCTGCAGTACAGAGAAAACCTGCAGATTGCGGGCATGCATGGATGTCGGGGAGGGAAAGCAATGACTCAGTTCTATTATCTTTTTCTTGCTCTTATCTGAAGTCAAGCGGAGGAGTGGTGGAGTTTAGTCTGAGTAAAAGTCTGCCATTGAGTCTCATTACTACTTTGAAGGAGGGGGGAGAAGGGAGAGTCACATTTTGGTGGATGCACAAACCATTTAACCATGTTTTAACCATAACATGACTACGTGAACAGAAGCGCTGTTAAACCAGACCACACGTCCTAAAGTATCACACAGCACGGAGAGTGTGATCTGCCTGGGATCTAGATCATGCAATCTAGAGAGCTGACTCCCAAACCTTTTCCTTTGCTAGGTGCTGCTCTTTACAGTGGCATCTTTCTGCTAATGGTAGAGCTTACGGTCTGGGACCCCTTTTTGGAGAATACAGGGTGGAAGTATGGCGTTGGCAGCATATCAGAAAGGTAGTGAGATTAAAATGTGAGAACCTCAGTGAGACTGGTACGTGTGCGCCATGCTGGCTGCAGCGCGCTTGTGTTCATCCTGACTTAATATAGGTATCCAAACACTGGATTCCTATCTGGGACCACAAGGTGAACATAATGGTCTTAAAAGGAGAATTACTGTCAGAGGAGGTATCGTAAGGACACATTAATGTGGCTTCCAAACTGTCTCTGATTCAGTTGCCCCAGTTAATGTATTTGTCTTCATGTCCATCTGCGTAGGTGAAGAATTATTTCATGCATTTAATCACAGTCTTTTTAATCAGTTCTCATTCACTCTAGCATCCACATTGATGGCACTTAGTGCAGCCAAAGGGGTGCCAGTGAAGCTGACCCAGACTCTGCAAGATTACATTTGTCAAGTGCTGTGGTCCCTGTGAGCCACCTTTTTGTGCCAGTAGTGCTGTATAGCACTGCTCAAGGCCAGAGAGTAGCCATCATCTGGACTAATGTGCCTGTTGGAGTGTAAAATCACTATAGCAGATGTCACTTTTTAAAGTAAAAATTGCTGTCAAATAAATGAAATCAAATAAGTGAAACCTGGTCCCAAGTACGCTATGTTGTATTGGACTATAGCACAAATTCTAAAGACACCTTTGTCCCCCACAAGAGGGTACAGGAATGAAAAAGATGGCAAGAAAGAAACTAAAGAAGCCTCTGACTTGACGGTATGTTTATTTGTTATTTGTTTAGTAAATTGTCTCTGCTCTGTAGGATGGCTTACTTTTAGCAGGGAACCATCAAAGACTTCAGGGACGTAAGATAAGAAGTAGAGAGGGGGTCTATACAGATCTTTCTCCATTTCTCCTCCTGCCCATTCCGTTGCAAATACAGCCCAGTGGGCATCACTTGTGCAGCATCCTCAGGGACAGGGAGGTCGCCTGTCTTCTTCTGCGACGCTTTAGGGATCCACCACGGGAGGGAGCGCAAGAGCAGCACGGTCTGCCCTGTCCCCTCTGGGAAGCGCGGGGAGCCGGGGAATCCCTTGTTTCTCTACACGGCTGCTTAAGTCTGGAGGGGAGCAGGGAGGAAACTGGGGACCTTCATTTTTCAGCACTTGCCCATCAGATGAGCCCTCAAATGGGAAAAGTCTCTTGTGGAAACAAATCTCAACAGAAACTATTGGAAGGTAAAACACAGCTCTGTAAAAAGAAGCGTCTTTAATGATATGGCTTGCCTTGACATTAATTAATCGTTAGCACTGGTGAGAGTTCAGAGCAGGTTGGTGTGGACAAGAGGGGAAATATGGCCTTACATATACGCTCTCTTGACTGTGGGACACTGGGAGGGGTTCAGCCTGCAGAAAGCATACGGCCTGTTCATTTCATTGCATGTATCCATAATGCTTCTTTCTGCAGCATCTATTACAGGAATTCTGGTGAGCAAGACAAAACAAAGTGGACAACTTATTTTCCACACTGTATTTAATGGGATTATGTTTCAGACTGCATCCTCCTGGGAAGGCAGTTTTCAAGCACGTCAAATTTTTGATGGATTTCAGCCTAAGTGGATTTAGTTGCAAATCTGAACTTTGTACAGGAGGTTTTATCTTTCCATCTTGTTTCCTCCTTGAAAGGTTCCATAAATTACATTTCTGAGAGAAAGGGAAAGATTTTTTGAAAGAAGTGTTCATTTGGTAAATTGCTCTTCTGTTTAAGTTTCTCCTTTCCAGGTGCTGAATGACTCCCAGAGCAAAAGTTCTGTCATTGCTTGGTGATGGACTTCCATTAGTTTGCAATAAAATTCCAAGGCAATATTCATGTGCTGATAATTGATTTCTTTCTGAAGGAAAAATGGCAAAAAGCAGAGTTGCAATATCTATTTGTCTGCACCTAGTGCAGTAATTTTCTCCAGTGCAAAATGGGTTTGCAGTGCTGCTCTTCTGAAGTGTCAGTGTTTTACATTCCCTAGACACAAGGCTAGGAGAGATGCAAGGCAATGAGAGAGTCAGAGTGTTTCCTACTAGCTGGCAAAGCCAGATCTGACACCAAGATGAAATGGCTTGAATATTGCTGAGAGAGATTGCTTTATGCACCTGGGTGGCTGATGACAAACCCACAGAAGCACAGCAGACACAGCACGGCTGATTTGATGGAGTAACTGGTGAGATAATCACAGATTCACAATACATGTAGTATTGAGGTAAAACCAAAGAAAAGGGCTAGCAGAAACCCTGCTGGTAGGAGCAAGCCCAGAAGAGCTTGAAGCTGACATCCTTTGTGACTCATGGTTTTGACTGGGCTGTCTCTGGCCTCTGCAGATTTTGCTCCAACTTTCTCCTCCGTACAGTTGATCTTCTTTCCTTAGTACATCTTTTTCCCCAGTATTTACAAGTCTTGCCTATTTATAGACTGTAGGCTCTTTGGGTTTGTACCATGTTTTGGGCAAAAGGGTCTCATTCTTGGTTGGCTCTCTTGGTCTACCATTGTTAGCAAGTTTAATGATAAAATGAGAGTGTGTCTTGAATGACACCTGCTTACAGACAAGGCTGAACACAAATAATGGAGGGTATACAAATAGTGGAGTTCATCAGGCAGTTGTGGCCACAGCTTGGTTCTTTGCATCCTTTGCATAATATCCAAGCTGACTACTTTGTATAGACTTTCCTGGTTTGGGTGTTTGGCTGTTTGTTTTGGGTTTTGTTTTTTTTTTTTTTTTATAACCTAGTCTACCTTTTGTAAAGAATCGGAGCTATCAATTCACTATGACAGGAAGAGATGAGGAAAAGGGTCTATTCCCTGGTCTTGTCATACTGCTGGTCAAAGGGGATCTGTATAGTGCAGAAGGCCACGTGTCATCTGCTTGGTATTTCCTGACTTGTGAGAGCTTAGTGTTTCAACCTTATCATTGCCCTAAAGCTGGGGTTCTTGGGCTGTGGTATGTGTTTCCTTTCATGGTGCAAAACTCTTTCTCCCCTAAAGGAAAAAAAGCCCTGAACCAACGCAGCCTTGTCTTTCCTGCAAAGAATAAAGGGAATGTTTGGATGTGTCTTCCTATTTTTGCATGTAGCTCAGCATGGAGCTGAGAGCTTTTCTAATCACTGCCCTTGTCTACCTTTTCATGAGGGAGAAAAGAAGTTGGATCTGGATGCAAGATACTTCCATCCTGTGGATGCAGACCAAAGAGCTGAGAGTTGTTCTTGCTCCTGCATTCACCACCTCTTGAATGTGCTCTTTTTTCTATATCAGTGGCACCAAGAACCCTCTAGGAAACCTGGCCCGAAGGCTCTCTTGACAACCTCAAAGAGGTGTCAAGCATTATCAAGGAGCACAGATCTTCTTCCTATAGGCTAGCTGGGGCTTCAAAATGTTATCCATCAGCTGCAATAAATTCCCTAGATTGCCATCTCCTATCTTAAAACTACCCCTGTCAGTCATATATGTGTATCCAGTGGTGGACTATATACCTTCCCAGGCAATGCTTTTCTTCCTTTTGTTTTCCAATGATGGTTGGAAAACCCCCATAAAAGCTGAAAGTTCCCTTGGGGTTAATAGTCAGAATTTCAGATTTTTTTTCCTGAAGTTTACACAATTTGATCTGACCACTTTGATCTGAATTTTTTACCAGATGATGATGCATAGGGGATGCTGCATAGCATTTACCCCATTTACCAGGGGATGATGCATAGGAGTTAAGTGTTAGTTTTCATTTGACGAGATTTCTAAGTTGTTAGGTTTTTTGACTATGTTGGAGATGCTGCAGGGCAGCTGTGTTTGGTAGTTGATAAATTTGTGTTATCTGAAGATTGAAAAGAACACCATATCCCTTCAAGTCTCAGATCAGGTCCACTTCAGGAACTGCCTCAAGCAATAGTTGGTTTTATTTTAGTAGTTCTCTTGGCTGTCATACTAAACCATGAGAGAACAGAAAGAGCTTTTATTGCTTGAATTGCTTATTATGACAGGAGCAATCTAAAAGTTACACAGTTTCTCTCCTTGACACAAAAGTAAATCATTTCTTTAAAACTGCTATCCTGGGTCTTCTCTGCACACCTGGGGGTGAGGAAACTCCAAAGTGAGATTCATTTTACAATCATGTCAGGAAATCATACTCTTTTAATACAAGTAAGAAGCAACCAGATGCGTTCAATGAAATTAGGTGGTTACAAATAGGACTAATCACATGTAAAAACTCACTATTTCCACCTGACAGCAATTAAACCAGTGTCAGAGATGCAATGAAATTCCCTCAAGGGATGTTCGTATAAAAAAGTTAAACATTTGAAAGAGTGTCCATGATGGATGAAAAAGCTTGAGCTAAATGACAAGTCTATCAAAGCTGAAGGGGGTCACAGTTCATATTCTACAGCTATTTTGTGGTATGCAGGATGTCTCTCAGGAAGAGCCCCGCAGCTATCTGCTGTCAGCAACAGCAAAGCAGGTGTGCGTGTGTGTCTGAGGGAGGCAGAAAGAGATGCTTTCTACTTCCCATACCTGATGTTTCTCGTTTGAATATAGGTCAACACCTTTTAAACCTTTGTGATTATTTTTCATTGTTTCTGTTTTTTGCTAAAACACTACTGTTTAGTGGAGTGACATTCAAAAGTTGTTAGAAAAAGTCTAATTGGAGCTGATTGCTTAATTTTGTATCAGTTCTTTGTGACTGCAAAATGGCCCAAGGGCTGCATCTGTCCCGTCCACACATTCTGTGTCCTGCATTGCTTAAAAAGTGGTGGGATGTGTGCCAGGTGTCTTCAAGGCAGTTCAAATAGTGGAGAAGCGTGGTTGAAGGGAGTTAAGATGGTTTGCCCCCTTAGTACACCATTTTGAGAGGTCAGAAATGATTCTGCCTCACCATGCTGCAGTCCTTCCTGGTAAAGAGGGGGGTCACAATCACAGCTTCCATCCTGTCCCTCCTGAATATCAGTTTGCTTTTGTACACCCTCATGTGACTTGGAGAGAAGAAGTGCCCGAGACAGATACTCAACAGAAGTAAATTTTGAGCTCTCTGATCATGTCGTGTGTGTCATGCATAGAGGAGCTGCAAGTGCAGCTGTATGTGGGTGCCAGAGTGTTTATTTGATGGTAATTCAAATATTCCACACTCTTTATAATGCATGTGTCCAGCCTTCTCCACTACATACTCCTGAGTCCACTGGGAGTTTGAGCAAGGCAAAGTTGGACATGTGTCTGTCCTCTTGACTCTTGAACAAGGGAAACTTTTATTTGCTCTCCTGAAAGGAATGAAGGAGAATAAACTTGACTATGGGTCTCCTCTATAAGGGCAGAAGCATGTGGAGGAGCTTGGAGATGATTGCAATATCTGAAACTGATACTGTCAATGAACACATTTGGATATGAAGCCTCAGAGACGTGATAAAATCTCTGTCAGTCTCTATGTGTCTGCCCCTCGAATAAAACAGAAACATGTTGTCAGGTTTTTGTGCATATAGGTAGAAGGTGGTCAACAGAAGGATACCCCTGGGCATACACTGTACAGAGGAATGGCGCAAAATCACCTCTCTGCTGTCTGTTGCTACTGAGTGGTATTTACTTTCTTGAATTAACCTTGTCATCATAGTCATGCTTCTTACATATTGTTGTCAAAAGCGTGTGACTACAGAACTTGAAGTTCCACTGAAACAGCAGGCAAACGTTAATTTGTGAAATAAAGCTTGTTAAAATACTGTCTAACTTTCACTTTACAGGACAAATATAGGAAAGCTGGAGCTAACTCCCACATCCACAGAGACCATTATTGTGTTGGTCCATTTTTTTGGGGGTGAAAATCATGGTTTTCATCATGGCAGCAAGGGGAGAATCTCTTCTGAGACACAGCCATTCTTAGACGACATGCTGAATGCGGGCTCCAGAAACTGTCCTGGGAGCCAAAGATTGGCTGAAAGATAACTAGTGGAAGCACTAGTTCAGGTGAAATAGAAGTGAGCAGGACCTGGAAGAGGCGGTAATCAAGGTCAACAGAATGGGAAGCTGTACTCATCCCAAAAATGTGTGAAGAAAAAATCTCGTGTCTTAGTATTTTTTCTATTTCTTTACTTTTCTTTTTTTTTTTCAAAAATGATATGCTTGTTCCAAAATAAAATGGGCTATAAATAAAATGGGTTATAAATAACATGTACTTATTTTTATAAAGTTCTTTTCTTTCATGCAAGCTATAAGGCAATCTCTGAAGGTTTCATATTACATCAGAGTCACATCAATTATCTGCATACACAACTCTTAAATTAGAGCTAAGGCCATCTATGTGCCTTGTTCATCAACACCATCATTAAGAAAAGCCCATGGAACTGGGAGCGCTAAGGTACCTGTTTTTCATTCTGACTGCGTAATACAGGCAAGCACACTCAGGGTGCATTGGTTTCACGAAGCACTTTGTTTTCCAAGCTCGCACCTCTCTGTCAGCCCTGCTGCCCCCCAATGGCCTGGAATCCTGCCCCAGCTGGATTAGGATACATAAGGTGAGGCTTCTCTCAAGCAAGGGTGCTTACCTGCTACTACCTTAGTCGAGAATCTGCCTTGTTGCCCAGAAGCGTTTGCGCATTGTGTTAGAACTCCTTCTGCAGATTGCTTATGGAAGCATGCAATGCGGGAGTTTGTATTTTCAACAGCCAGCCTCCGTCTTAGTAACTGTATGATGCATGGAACTAGTTAATGCTGTTATTTCAGTTAATGTGGCCGGTACTCCCGCATGTCCATTAACTTGAAGCTGTGAATGGTGCTATGAAATGAAGGGTTGGCTTTGCAAGTACGGGTCACTTGTGTTGTTGTTGCAGCACATTGATCAGGGTTTTAAGCTTTTTCTAGCCCAGACATCTCCGCTGCTCACTGGTTTGCTTTCTCAAACAGCTGTTGACTCTATGCTGTCTCTCAGATAGTCTTTTTTTCTTCATCACGCTTTTCATGTCAAAGGTGAACACCATTGCACTATTGCTATTTCATTTTCCAAATTGCATTAGGGGCTGTGCCATGGGAATACATTTAACTGTTATGGCGTTGTTCAAATACACTGTAACTTGAATCGAACACTTGGCAGATTCAGCCTGATGGACTGTGAATCCAGATGTTATCCTTCTTCTGCTCACCACCTAATAAAATACAAACCCAGTACTTTGTTACCCTAGAGATAATTTATCAGCGGCACTCAGCTGCTTCATTATGGACCCTTCCGTTACCCTGTGGAGGGTGGTGGATCCATCCAGTGGAGAAGTGCAGTTCCACTGTATGTAGTAGGTCATTTGGGAATTTGTCTGGGGACTCCCTCCTAGAAAGTGTATATTAGGGCTTGGGAGCTAGTCCTGAAGCTCTGGTAATGGCCAAATTGGTGACAGCGTGCCTACAGATGCCTCTCAGAACCGGAGGAGACAGGTTTCGTTCAAAAAAAATTGGGCAAATATTTCTGCTTTTTTCCTAGGTGACTGCTAAATCACTGCTGTGCTTCTGATTGATGGCTGAGTCTAAGAACAAGCTCACTCAGAGTTGCCCAGTTGTTCCTGTTTATTTACCATCATCCCTGTAAGGCCTAGTTCTTTAGGAGCCAGTAGAAACTGAGTTGGTGAAAATGATGATTCCCTCACCTAGTAAAAAAGCATTCGTGAAAGGCCAAAAACATATATCAGCTATAAGATGGGCTGAAAAAATAGGGAGAGAAGAGTCACCTATATCCAAAGGTAGGTGCATATATATTTGAAGGATCAAAAAAGAAGAGCACGAGAGAAGAATGTTTTAATCAATATCATATACAAGATAGCCATCTAGCTCCAGGCAGTCTAGAGAAAATTCTCCCCTCTTGCCCAAGTCACGTACATGCATGTACTGACTCCTTTGTTTTTTTGTTTTTAACTGATTTCCTTCTTTCGTGGATAGGTGGCTTTTCATTATCTGAGATTTAAAAATAATAGTTATCAATAGCAAAACAAGTGAAACCTCTGCTAGCCAATCTGATTAGCTGAATGGCTAAATGTTTTCTTTCAGGATAAGAATTATGTAAGCAAAGCTGCAAGTGATTAAAAACAGTATTAGCATAAAGAGAGAAGGAATGGAGAAATTTGGGCAAATTTTTATAAAGAAGGGAGTTTGCCTATGAGATGTTGCATTTTTAAAGAGAACATTTGTTAACAAACAGCTCTTCTGTTTGAAAGTTTTCAATAAACTTTGTGGATTTTGTTGAAAACCTGGGTTTATAGTGCTGATGTTCTTAAGGAGATGGAGTAGTCATTATATTGTACTCTAGAAATGTGTAGTAATTAAAAGGAGTTTTGTTTCCTGAAAGAGCTGACAGGAGATAAAAGTGCATGAAGTCTAGCAATTTTAAAGTAGAAGTGGTGTTTAATTGGAAGGAACTTCAGGCAGCTGTAGTATTTCATGCGTAGTGTAACATGGGTGTAACTACAGGTTAGTCTAGTTACGTGTGTGGTTTTGTGGTGTATCGGTAGCCATAGCTAAACAGGAGCTAATACAGTTTTAAAAGTTTCACGAACCGAGTCCACTTCTGTGAACCTTTTCTAACCTGAAAGGTATTCTGCAAAATCTGCAGACTCTTCAACTTCTCTGATTTAGCTCGTTGTTAGCAATCACACTGTCTTATTTCAATATTGAAGACAATATAGCAGTACTCAGTGTTGCCTTTTTTTAGCACTTACCCATTCTCCTTGTGACAGTTCCTTTACCATTTTTAATATGAGAATATATGTTTCTGATTTGGCATATATCGAAGACGTGGCTCATTTAAAAAACAGTATATCAAGCCCTCTGTTCATAAATCCATAGCTTCAATACAGAGTGGCAAAAATGTTGAAGGATTTTGCAGATTTTACAGAATATTTTTCAGCCTTAGAATAGCCTATAAAACCAGGCTCTATTCATGAAATATTTGAAAGCAAAATAAATACTGTTTAATTGTTGTGTCAATACAGGAAGATCTCTCAGGTACGTCTGAAGGATGGGCAAAATTGATATTTGAATTTTGAATCATTATTTAGCATGACAAGAGACTGAGATAAGACAGGTCAAGTTGTTGATTGTTACTTTTGCTAATTTTGTTTCTAACCAGGCATATTAAAATGTTCGCAGACAGCTTCAGATTTACCCCTGCAGAAATAGGGGAGAAAAAATAATATCCTTATATAACTATAATCAGAGACAAACTCTTATAAAAGTGTTTATTTTATTCTTACATTTTTTTTAATGTGTTTCATACTCACAGTCTTTGCATAGCAGGTAAGGTCATCTATAGAAGTTTAAAGACGTGATTTGGGAGATGTCTCCAAAGATCCATTCTTCAAAGATGCCTTTGAAAAATGCCAAGTTATTTCATTTATGTATTTTTAAAGATATCTTTGGTGTCATATAGGAAATTACTTTTCAAGTTGTTTGTTTCATTGGGTAAGCACAGTTCCTTTAAATTTATATCACTTGCATGATCTTAGTGTCACAGTGACCTTACCCCTATCAAAATCTTTAGTGTCAAAATAGTCCAATCTTAGAACTGTCTTCTCTAATTACCCTAATTACCTAATGTCAAAACATCCCTATAACCCAGTCTAAATACATTTGAATCCAACAAATTAGCACATGTAAGGCTTTTTTCTCGTATTATTCAATTAAAAATGAATTCCCCTTCCTCTGTCCAAAGCAAATCATTACACATCCCTCTCAGGGGACCAATTCCTTTCTACTTGAACCACTACAGCTGCCAAAAACCTCTTAATATGGTAAAAAATGTAATGTAAAAGGCAAGCAGCCTACATTGGAGTGTCAGACGCTGTGAGGACCAGGGAGTGGGAGCGGTGGGGGCTCCCCATGGACAGCCAGGGCCCATCCCACCATTCGTCCAGGAGCAGGGCAGCCATGGGGCCTGGGGCAGCCCTAGCCCCGGGCATCGGGCACCTCCCTTGGGGTGGGCTTGTGTCAAGGTGAGAAGTCCCCCATAGATTGAGATCTGAGTCTGGATCAGCAGAGCCCACGGTGAAGCTGCAGTGTGGTGGGAGCAGTGGATGAGGCAGAAGCCAAGCAGCAAAGCTGTGGCTGAAAAGCAGCTCCTATCGGCAGGGGCCAGCCCCACTTGGGTTGTCCTCCCCCTAGCCCTGCCTGGGAGCCTCTTCCCGGGGCACCAGGAGAAGGGGGCTCCCGCAGCTGTGCTGTCTCTCTGTTGACCCCGAGCCCAGGCAGACAAACCTTTCTGAGGGGCATGCTCTCAGGACCTGTCCACGGAGATCCAACATCATGTTTAAGTGCTCCAGTCGAGCTATCTAATCTGCAAAGTAATTCTTCCAATGAAAGATCCTAGCAACCAGTTTTTTGATCTGGAAAAGGTGGTAGGAACCAATTTAAGGCAGGCAGAGGTCAAGCTGTTGTTTCCAGTTTTACAGGGCAGAACCTGTGTTGGTTGGTGGCAGTGTAAGAACCCCAGTAAACCACCTCTGCATTCTAGTTGGCATTGTGTATCACTGTGCTTTGTACAATACAGATTTTATAGCTTTAAATTGCTATGAAATGCACAGGCAGTAGAGACAATAAACCTCTGATTTAATCCCATATGTTATGCTGAAGTTCCTTTGTTCTTCATGGGTGAAGACTTTTCCCTCAGAGAAGGAGAATCACAAACAAGATAAGCACAATACCAAAACCAATACCAATCCCATCACCCTCTAAGTCATGAAAACAGACTGAAGGAGAACCTGGGAAATGAATCCCTATGATACAAGCATAAGAAACTGTAGAAAAATGCAACCATCTGCATAGAGGACTGTCTCAGCAGTCTTACAGCCCATCACCCAGTATGTCTAGAGAGCACTAGTTTTTGTAGGTTCCTACATCATATTGAATATTTTTGGAAGACAGCAGTTACTAGACTGTTGACCACTCATGTTAATATATCTGACATGATAGCCAGCATGTAGATAAAGTTACCCCATCCGCAATATCCCCGTGTGCGAGCTGGAGCAAGCTATAGCAGGAAATGAATAAATTGCTTTCCACGTTGCTTTCCCTGCTTTCCACACCGTATAAACTGAAAAGTGCAAGTAAACCTTGTGAAAGCATGGGTAGGCTGCCAGAGACAGAAGCTGTGTGCATGCTTGTGTGCACGGGTGAAGAAAGCAGCACTTTGTGACCATTTCACAGCTGAGTCTTGTGCAAATGCTCCTGAGTTGTAGGAGACCAGGTAGCTCAGCGTAACTATGTTAACCACGGCAGGGTGCCCAAGCTGCTAATGCCTTTCAGAGCCATGCAACATTGAGTAAACATACCCACCTACATCAACACTAATGTGGCAGTACGGTTCTCCACCAGGCAGTGCAGGGATGCCACAGATCACTACCTTTGTAATCATCAGATACATTTTTCAATGTTTTCAAATTTCAGAAGACTAAACTGAATAAGCAAGTTGCAGGTAACTAACAGACACGTGGCTTGCCTTCAGATGTTCAGCCCAGAAGTGCCTTAGTGAAATCAGTTTCTATTATCTTGCAAGGTCTGGTCAGAAATAGCTGTGGGACCATAAGAACTGATCTCATGTTGACGAAAAGATCAAATTTCATGCCTTGTATTCACAGTTATGAAACAAAAGGTGCTTGCCAGCATCAGCTTTTCTGAGACAACAAGAAAACTCTGAAGGACACTTCCTCCTCACTAGAGAAATAAAAAAAAGAAACAAGTATCCATTTCTCATGTCTTGGTCTGACAGAGATGATATTTTTACTTTTACATTCTAACTTCACCACATCAGGACTTTTTTCAGGGCTTAGGAGAAACAATTACACTAAAAGCATTTGCAAAGTAAGTTGTGTTACTGTCATATCTGGCCATACGGGTGGACACTAAATCAAACTAATTTTCAGGATTTGTATAAGAATTTCCATTCGTAATCTCTTTGATCAACTTGAATAAATAAGATGATAGAAAGAAATTTTTCGGTTGTCTTGGAAATTTTCATTGCTAACTGAATTTTTTTTGGTGCAGAAGGTTTGTTTGACCTCCTTTGATGTCTTTCTTGGGGATAGGCATTATGCTTCATGACTGTTTCTGCACCACAAGGCTGAGTAGTGTGCAACCACTCCTGAGTTGTAGGAGACCACATAGCTCAACAAACAGTATTATCATGGCATTAGCCATGCATAGACATTAGCCTCTGAAATGACTAAAGGTTTTATACAGGAGATACTTGGTAAGAGTATATGTGGGGAGAAAACTGCATCAGTAAGTCACATCTGCCTCCACAATAAATGTATTAACTTTGAGTGATCCATCCAGTTCCTCACTGAGATTCTTTTTAAGTAGTGTGGAATTTGTCACCCCATTGCAATAGCCTTATTTTTTAACATAATGTAGTTAGAGCTATACCTTTTTATCAACACATGCTTTTGGGTAGCATATCAAATGGAGTGATGATATGGAATTAATGGGGGAAGAGAGGAATAACACCTGTTTCCCATTTGCACCAGTTCCATTTCATGGAGATGGGCTGCAGCTGTGCGACTAGGTAGCCCTCTCCCTGGCCTTTTTATAGTGGTGGTGCCAGGCAGTCTAATATATTAGCCTGGGAGGGGTTTAGATGAGCTGTTAGTAGAGTTGGGGTGTAGGGAAGGGGCTAGTCTATCAGTGCATGCTTCCCTGTATGCTGTGGGGGGGCATTGGCTCTCAGTTGCTATTTTGCACAGTGCTGCTGATGACAGAACAGACTGGGATTTCTCAGGTAGGCTTTCAACAGGTTGTTTCTTTGTGACTGGCAGCTTATATTGGCTGAGGGAGCAGCTTCTTTTGGTGCCAACACCAGTGCATAGTGCTTATCTAAATAATCAAGGCAATATTTGGTATGTTCTGGTTTGAACTAAGTGTTCAGGCTAGGAACAAAATCTAGTGGAGAGACCATACTTAATGGAGGCTGTTTTTAAGGTGGTGGCTCTACTCAAAGTGACTTTAAAATAATTTTTGCCTAACAGGAAAGGAGTCTGTGCCTTCCCTCTGCCCTCCAGAGGTGGAAGCAACCTGAGTACTGCAGCTCTGAATAGCAGTAGTCTCGTGTTCCTCCTGTGCCTTGTATGTCTTCTGTAGGTGCTGTCTATGATCTGTTGTACAGCACTAGCAAACTGTAATTCAGGAAACAGTTTAACTCATCAGCTCAGGGTGGGAATTGGGAGGGTCAAAAAAGCATAATGTTTCTATCCATGCAGTAGCCTTGAAAATGTAGATTGATATCCTGTCTGGAAATTAAACTCTTTCCTCTCATAATGCTATTCAGTGTCTTTCAGACCCTCTACTGTGCAGCGGTATCCCTGAGAAGACTATCAGTTTTTGGTGGCCTCAGTCCCTTCTTTGCTACCGTTACTCTATAAGCATTGAGTAGCTATTTGAGCATGTGTTTACAGCCCGAGCCCTTCTTGGTTGGTGTTACCTAAAGGGAACGCCTCCCATGGAGTGAGGTTTCAGAAAGGGCAGCTTCCTCTGTAGAACTGTTGCAGCCACCTCCATGCCTTGTCCTGTTCACCTCTAATGTCTTCAGGGTAGATCTCTGTGTCAGTGTGTGAGGTGGGACTTTCCTCAAGTGGGAGGTTGTGAACTCCTGTGAAACTCCTTGAAGTGCTGTTGTGAGGTCGTCTGCGTACCCCTGTGTGGCAACAGCAGTGTCAAGGATGCTGGTCATCTGTGTTGCTTGGTCTAGTGTAAGCTGGTGGAGGCAGCTGTTGAAATCCTGCTTGTTGGATGTGGATGTGAATTAGAAGGAAAGAAGAGCTGAGAAAGATCCCATCCTCTCAGGGACTTCCAAACTAAGTGCCTCTGTCAAGCTCTTTTGGCCTAGAGGCAGCAGAAGCCTGTGTCTATCTGGCAGGAACAACTGAGAATTTCTCCACCTCATTGCCCAGAGGAAATTGAAATTCTTCAACCTTGCCTTTTTTGGTTTAGATTATCTGAGGATAAAGCTCTACTGCCCATGTAGTCCTCCCTTGGGGGAACAATGGGATGGAGGAGAGGATTTGTTAAGCAGGTAATTGTGTCGCTTAATTTAAGCAACCACCAGGAAAATCTTCTGCTATGGTCAGGTGAAAAAGACCATGGAGCTGAACTTTAGGATGGACTTGATGCCAGCTTGCATGCCATAATGTAAGCTTGGTGCTCAGAGCCAAGCTCTCAGAAGATGGAATTTTCCCGCACTAGCACTGTGTGGGATTCATTCCACAACTTCATGGTTGGAGGACTGTATGTTGCCCCCCTTTCTGGGGATGGTGGGAAGGGGAGCGTGTGAAGAATGTTGAAAAGATGTTTCCTAAACCACATAATAGAAACAATGGAAAAAGGAAGAGTTACAGCTCAAGCCCCTGTGTATGTTTCTGTGAGTTCACACAAAATTGCTATGGACACAGTGCCAATATTCTTCGCTTAAGCTACTGCTCTGTGTTTAAGTTATACAGTCCTTCTTGAGCACTGGGACATCCTGTATCAGTGAATTTTCAGCACATCTCCCAAAAGGGAACTCTGAGGAATTCTGCTGAATGCCAGCCCCCCTACACCTCTCAAGCCCTCTGTCTTTCATTTTACTGTTGTGATAAAAACTGCTGTATATGTGCATTAGATAACAGGGAATAATTTTCCTCATGTTATAGTAGTGAATCTTTATTCAAATGGAAGTGGCTACACAGCTGCAACTTGGAAGAGTTTGACCTATAGTGTTTGCAGACGGGATCACAGTGATGGCCTAGTGACATCTGCTGTTTATTTTGTCTTCTTTGAGATGCTGCTGTGTTTAATGACGATAGGCAGCCTTCCTCGGTGATTCTTCATGTGCCCATGTTACTCAGCTAGTAGTCAAACTATTCAGCTACAAGGATGAAACTAAAATAATTAAAACACCCTCTAAGATCCTTTATTGAATAGGGACTTTGACCACAGGAGAAAATGTACAATATTCTAAGGTGTCTGTGGATGAAGCATGCACTTTTCCTGTGTTCACTTTAGGATTAGGATTGAGAGAATAAACCCTACTGAAAGTTGTATTAAAATGAGTCCTTGCAAAAGTTCATCAGCCTCTTCAGTTTTCTTGTCTGTTAATAACAGAGGAGATCCACATCCAACTGGCTCCTGAAAGCATGATCTTGCCTATTGAGAAGAAAGGCACTATTGTTAGCAGCATTTCACTGGCTCCTGTAAACTGGATTGAGTTCACTAGTTCAGAAAAACGCTAAGATTCTGACCATGGAACTTTTCTACTAATACAATCTGAAAAGGATAAAGCACAGGATAAAGTAGTAAATTGTTTCTTAGGCTGCTAGGAAAATTCCTGAAGCTGAGTGTTTTCAGCACAAATTCTATTACCTGGACTAAAACACAGCAACTGAAAAGTTATAATATGGTTTAAGTCATTTACAGCTTCCCTGGGTAGGTGATGCCTGGCTTTTAGAAATAACAAATTGCAAAATAAAGGCAAGGAGGATTTTATTATAAGTTATTAGAACATCAACCAAAAGTAGATGAGGATGCTTTTCTGTGCTGAATCTACAGTTCAAAGAAGGTTTAAATATCAAAGTGAAATGATGCATAGTTCATTGTGTTCAGGTCTGGTTTTCTGCAGGTATAGTGTGTGTTGCTAACACTTTTCCCTATTAAATATAACAAGTAGCCATTTGTTGGGCCAAAAAAACTTGGACATTGATCTCACTTGGAAACTTTCAACTCTGGATCTTGGAAAGAGATGTCCTTGAGTTACCAGTGCTGAAAAAGGGATGTTTATTTGTCTCTAATCCCAGTTAATGTGTCCCATGAACATACTGATCAACCTTACTAAGGATTTACACTCGAGGGAGTCAAATGCGTTTAAAATGCGAGCTGCAAATCTTGCTAACACTATACAGCAGGTAGTTAACACATAGCTGTGGTGTACAAAACTCTTCTCTATGCAGGGTAACACAGATGGACTATTGCACTTCACAGTTGTGTTTTTGCAGATGGTAGACTGACAGTTCTGGCAAAATTGTGTTTTGTGCCTATCAGTCACCAACATCGCTGGAACTCCAGTTCCCTGATCCTCTGAGACACAATAAAAGACCACAGAAATTTTTGTTCAGCCAGTTACTGTTAGTGTGTGAATTCATTGCTGTAGTTTTATTCACACAAAAGCAGCTAAGAGTCTCTTGTCTGTTCCTGAGCGAAGAATCATTGCAGGCATGCTTGGATTTTCATGAGTGCTTATCACCCTTAAATGTAGAAAGAAAATTCCAAGCAGCCGGAGGTCAGAAAAATCAACTACTTCCAGAAGCCTGTATTTTATCTGTGTGTATTCTCTTAAGATACAGCGGGGCTGACAGAGGGTCGTCTGGTCTTCTTGGAAACAGTTGATATTTTCCCACCTATTTCAGTATTGACTTGAAGGTTTTAATCAAGGTCTAAGTGTTACTTGCAGCTATGAATGAAATATGGGTGAATTTTCCTGCCTAATGGGAAAAAGTCGCTTCCTACTTTCTAAATACCTGTTTGAAGAAAGATACTGTTAATTAATTCAGTTTACTGAATGCCCTTGCTGGGTAAAACAATACCTTCCCTCCCTGCTCCCGTAGTAAACAATATGTTCTTTACTGGAACTGAACAGCATACCTAAGTTACTGAAATAATCTATTTTTTCTATAAATCTGACTTGTATGTCTGTCTTGTATTTAAGAAATCACAGTAGTAAAGCAAATTTCCCATGCCTCTCCTTGGTAATGTGACCTTGACTCAGATACCCTTTAATTGAAATAGTTCAATCCCCAGATCTTTCCAGGCTCAGAGTTTTTTGGTGAGGTACTCAAAAAGGTGACTGGAGCAGGGCATGTGGTTTTCATAAAAAAAAAAAAAACAAACAAACCAAAACAAAAAAAACAAACACCACCAATAAACTTCTGGTTTTGTATGTAAGCTAATCCTGACGGGGTAGATAAGTATGCAGATATATGCATAAACAGACAGATGTATCAAAATCCTCTATTTAAACAAAAACACCTAAACAGTTTTCACAACTTGTGAAAGCATTGAGTTAACTGCTACAAATGCAAACAAAAACATCTGGATGTGACAGGTGTTGCAGTGTGGATCACGCTGAGGCACTGGAGTTGATTTATGGATGTTTGAAAACAAGTACAGCTTTAGTGGTTTTCTTCTAATGGATGGTGTCACTGTTGATGTGGAGACTCAAGAAATCATATTTCTGTTCACCCTCTTCATGTTTAGTGCTCAGATGACAGTAAGAGGCATAGCACTACTTGGTTTTGATTAAAATACATAGTTTTGTCATATAAGATCGTCTAGCTGGGGCTAAAAAAATTAGTTCATGTCCTTGTATGTGATGCTGTTTTTCTGGCTGACATGAGGTTAAGGATCTGACATGTGCTTTGGAGGTTGCTGTCTTACCCCCAGACACTTGTTCCTTTTGCTGCCCCAGGGAAGTCTATGGAAATCGTGTAAGTGTCTGGGTGGGAGCAAGTGGGCAGGATAATCTTACATTAGGAAAAGATGGAATACTGATGAGTTGTGAAAATGTTGCATTGAGAAAAATGTTGGCATCTAGTAACTGTAAGTACTAACATCCAGCACGGAGCTTGAATTTTGTGTCTTTGTTCTTCAGTACTGCTTGCTGAAGAAGAGGATCTGAAGCTCTTGGACTAGTATGTACCATGAAAACTCTTCAAATGACTGGATTGTCATAGCTCAGGGCGAAAGGGGAAATGAAGGCTTATTCAGCATATTCCTGATATTTCTGAATTGTCAACTTGGTTGGCAGCGTATACCACCTCTGAGAAAAGACATCTGTGGCTGGAGTCAGTAGACCTTTAACTTAGTTGGAAAATGCTTTCTCAAACTTGGGATTCCCGGCCTAGACTCTAGGAAATAAACCTCTTTCCCACAACTAACTGCATAGTTGACATATTTTGGTTTGGACTCTAATTCTCAAGAGTGGGAAGATGAGTTCATTTTATTACTGGGTTAATTACTTCTTATATAACCAGTTTCAGTATATACATTTTTAAAATGCACACTTTCAAATTTGGAAAAATATTAGGCTATTAGGGAAGGAAGTATTAAGTATGTACTTATTCATAGATGGGTCACTTCTGTTCTCATTCATACTATTGAGTATGTAAATCCATCTGATAAGCTACCTTTCTTTTTAAAAGCTGAATCTTATTCGTGTTTTAAATTTTTCTGACTTCAGCTTCAAGTTACTGGATCTTTGCCTTTGCTGGAAGTTAAGGCAGACCTCTTAAATGAGAAAGGTATTTTGCTGTTTTAAAGTTTTCTGTAAAGTTTTTTTTTTTCATTTCAAATAACTTCAGAATAGATAAGTTCTGCTTTCTAATGTGTAAGTGATCAGTGACTTGTCCTGTGGTAGGAAATGAGATTGCTGTTGTTAATGACATTAACAGAGTTCAATCTCTCCCACAAATATTTTAGCAAGGAAACACCTAAGGTTGGCAGGTAATTTTAACAGAAAATGGAGTTCTAACTTTAAACAGAAGCTGATTTTGTAGCCACAACAATTTTTTCATGCTGGAAATCGTTGGGTTCTGTATAGGTGTCCCTACTGCTTAACTCTGGAATGAGTTCTTCTAATTGTCATGTATTTCCTAATGTAGCAAATTAACTTTCACATCTGAGTCATGGACAGTGGAAATTATAATTTCAGTGGAATATCAAGTTGGCGTTTGCCTGTTAATGTGTTTATTTTCCATGTTTCTCTTTTGTTCTAGACCAGTACTCATTACTGTTCATGTTCCACAACTTAATTTACCAGTTACTACAAAGCCTGTAAAATCCGAAGTAGGTGCTGATCTATTCAGTATGATATATTAGTTAAAATCACAGCAAATTTTGAATTGCTACAATTTATATAGACAAGGGTCTGAATCAAAATCTTGGATCTAAAACACACCAAGCTTGAGGAGCATTTGGATTGAGATCTGAACTCTGTGGTTTGGGTTTTTCTTTAATCACATGGTGTTACAAACATCTATTTCATGTGTCTAAACTGTCCCAGCTGTGCAGAGTATTTCCTTGAACACATTGGACTTATTTTTACACAGATGTAAATCAGGAGTAACTTTGCTAAAGTCAATGCAACTGCTGCCAGTAGATGATATTTGAGGAAAGGTCTGTGCTTTCTGTATGCTAATAATATAGAAATGAAATTTATTCTTTGCATCATCTTCAGGAAAAATCTATCTGCAAGTCTTCGCATGAGCATGAACATCATGCAGATTTGCTAACAGACACAAAATATAAAGGAGTTCGAATGGCAGCTGTCTACAACGGTCATTTGAGACCTTTCTTTTAAGGTGGACCTCAGTGCCATCGCTGTGTGCTCCTTGCTGTCTTCCCTTCACCTTATTGGTTTATTGCAGGCTTGGCTACCACCGGTGCCTTCTCTTCACACTTCCTGTGGCCATGTCCCGCTGCACCCTGTCAGGGCACCAAGTTTGTCATTGTGCCGCTTGCCTCTCACCTTTAAAGCTATCACTCATCAGCAATTAGGAGCCAACATTATACAAGCATTTGAGGGAAAGAGAATGTTAGAGCTGGATCAAGTGTTGGTTTCCACTCCAGCTTTCCCTATTGAATTACATGAAGGTTTCAACTCAACTTGAGCTGTAAAGAAACCCAAGCTTTTCTTCAGGTTGCACAGAGCTTGCAAAAGTCCTGTGTTCTTGTCTGTCATTCCCCCTCCCTCCCTCTTCATGACTCTTGCATGCATAGCCAGTTCTGGATTAAACTGTGGCTGTTCTTGGGGTATTTCTTGTCCTGGCCAGAAGCAGGAACTCCTGGAAGCACTGCTGCAAAATCCTTTTGTTGAGTCTTCCTGTGTAGATTTCCAGGCTTGCTGAATCTAATCTTTGTGTGTTTTCAGATTCATGCTGGATGAAAATAAGTTACCGTTCCTTTACTTGTGTCTTTATTTGGGTGCAATTGCTATTTTTCTCTTTCGTCAAAGGAGGGGGCCTGACTTACTTGTAGTAGTGAAAGTGGTCTGACATGCACCATATTATGCCAGCAAGGAGAAACTGCCTTACAGATTTTTTTTATTTTCCAAAGATGATATGTGGTCTCTGCACCGCTGCAATTCCCCTGGAGAAAGATAGTCGGATTTCTCATTGGAGGTTGTTCATTCTTATGTCTTCTAGCCAAGAAAAATATAAACCAGGGTGAATCAAGGGTAAGATCCGTGCAGTTACCAGTTCAGTAATACTTAGCAGGAAAATATAATCCACTAAGGGAGCAAGAGAGAAAACGGTGAAGTCCGTGAAATGTTTTGTTGCATACTCTATAAGACAGAAGAAACTGGTACTTCAAATAGCTCTGGGCCAGTAATAAAATAGAGTGCAAGAAGATGATTAGATCTAAAAGCTCTTCTTCAGCAAAATATTAGGCCTTGGCTAAGGAACATAGAAATCCTGACACCTCCTTTTAAGTTGCCATTCAAGTTTGTAACTTTGAGGCAGGCGAGGATGAGCAATCATAGACTGCCTCCCCTTGAGAACAGCAGTATTTCAAAGCTTACAGACAGTGTGAATCCTTTAAGGAACAGCGGGGATCTTCTTTTTGTGTACATATAATACATGACTAGTTGAATCCTTTTGAGAACATAGGCAAATTTTGTAACAGTTGTCAGTTCTTTCAATCTCTTAAGAGCAGCTTAAACAGATAGACCCTAGAAGAAGCAAGTCTGGTTTGGGTCTAGTTTTTTATGATATCCATGATACATCGTAGATGATTCATTGGAGGTGGATCATATTCAAACTGATAACCTGTTTATGCTGTGCCAGAATACAACTTTATTTAAAAAGTGTTCAGCTTACATATAACACATAAACAAAAGGAGAGCAGAACTGGGGAAAACTCAAAAGGCAGCCTGCAGGGTGACTGAGGAAACTCATACAACCCTAAAACTTTACAGCTAGGTACTTTTATACTGGTTGGATAAAGGTGTGTATTCTCTCACACTGACAACTAAAGCAATCTAAGTTAGGCTTGAAGGTTTAAGTTAGAAGGCTCTTCATTGCTGAGAATCACGTTTACCCCAGATTCACTCTCTCTACTGGAATTTTATATAACTCCTGGAATCCATCTCCGTTCTATTGGTGGCAACAGGTCACCTGCTCCTTTATCTGGAGTTCAAGATTCAGCTTAAAACCTCATGTTTGTGTGTACTATTGCTGTGGGGATTGTTAGATGTAGTCTTAAAACTCACTGGTTAAATTTATTTGTGGCATTTTTCTTTATTTTAAATAGCTCTCTCCCACTTCCTGAGTTTAAATTTTAATATTTTCTGTGAACAAGTTCTTAATTGAATTCTTGGGCAGGGTTATGTCAGTCTTGCTGAAGGACCTTGGAATACCTCTTAATTGACAAGCTTTTTAGGCTTAGAAATGGGAAAAAGAAGAATGTTTAGTAATGGGCAGCAACACCTTATGAAGTGTATGCAATACAGCTGCCATATGAAAAAATACTGCATTTGTCTATTGTTTCTTTGGGTGTTCTGTGCACATGAAAACATGACATGTTTCTTTTTCATCTGTATGAGGCTGTTGCGCTTTTGAGCTAGGGAGAAAGCAATTGTATGATAAATGGAGCTTGCTGTGCCTCTTTGTATTTGCTGTTTCTCGAAGGTTGGGACTGGAACACTATCGTAAGAAGCAAAGCTTTGACTGCAGCAGCTTATTTAAGCAGCAAGAGCAAGCTGCTCTTTATCATATTAATTTCAGTTGACTCATGTCACTTCACCTCCCAAAACCAATGATGGTTGGTTAAGATTATATCCAAACCAGTCATAAGTTACCAATGAATCAGTAACAGAATATTTTGGGCTGGTATACAAAAACATCTCTTGCTCCATATTTAGTTAGCTTGGATCCTCTTGTGGTTCAACAATATTTTACAGAAACAAAACACTCTCAACTTCAAGCAGAGTCCAGTTCCCTTAATAAAACTTTTAGTGCAAGGAGGGCAAAGAGTTTAGCCAATTTACAGCTTCATTCCTCTTAGAGCAGCTAACAGACATACATCTTGCGTACTGTGTTCAAGACTTTCCACTGTCATTTATTTTGATAATCTGACAGATATTGTGATATTAAAACCATGGTATGCAGCACATAAATCATGGTATCAGCTTCTTGTTGTGCTTTTCCTCTCTGCTTTTCCAACTGTGAGAAGAAAAGATTGAGGTATTTGGATGTGGAAGCCATGCTAAGGAGCAGGAACATATCCTTCTCAGTTGGAGTATTTCCTGTTTTTCTCAGGTAAACTTGTAATTTGATTGAAATATTGCTGTTGAGAAGCACTAAGGTATAGCCTTTAGACAAATTAGTAGTAAGGAACAATGTTGAGGAAAAAACTTGAAAAATATACCTCTGCCTTAACAGTATCAGTTTGCTATGGAAACATTAATGTATCATATCTATTTTGTGTTTTGATGGATATGTTAACAATGCTGTCATTGTTCCTGTGTGTCTGACAGCTACATCAAAGAAGTATCTGAAAACACAGGTGTTCCTAAAGCTAAAAACCCCATAACTAAATTAAACTCTGTGCTAAGCTGTCATAGAAAATCCAAGTAATCCATGCTCAGCAATAAATAAGCCCAAGAGAACTAAAGTGAAAGTCAAGTCTGTGGCCTCATTCAGAGCCTGATCTTGTGGCTTTGGCACTTACTTAATGTTTTGCTCTTATATTGCATTTTTCATTCATGGTTTATGAAATGATTTACAAAGACAAGTAACAATAGTCTGACTTCTTGGGTGAGGACTAAAGAAAAGCATCAAAAGATATAAATGGCATGTCTGTGATGTCGTCAGTTCATTGAAGGTAGAAAAAGTGGAGTCCTGACTCCAAATAGTGCCTTGACTTTTTTAGGTAGATCTGGTTCTTTTAAGGAAGGAACATTGCGGGTACATACCTCTTACAAACTAAATGTGTTATTGTTCTCCTCTATTATTCTGGGCTCAGAAGTGGAGGAGTACTGTGTGAGACCTTGAATTCAGGACTTGCCCTGAAAGAGCTAAAAAACCAATCAGTACCACACTGTTTTTCAAAACTTGAGAGAATTAATGGTGTGCAGAGCCAAAACAGCTCAGCCCATGCTTTTCCCTTGGAGCATTATCCTAGATTCCATTAAAAATGACATTCAGCAACGATTTTTTTTAATGGAAACAAAGAAGGCCATAATTTAGTTTACAAAACATCCTCAAATGTTTTTAACAAGAAAATCCACATGGCAGTTTTGAAGGATTCATGCAGTTTCTCTTGCTGTGTCCTCACTTTGTTAATGAGCCGGGCCTTTTTCAGCCATGACTACATCTTTTTGTAGGAAAGAACATTTGGAAGGATGACACATGTGGTTAAAAAACAGGAATGAGTTTCTGGAGTCTTGGGTTTAATTCCCAGCATTGCCACAGACTTCCTCTGTGACTTTGGACAAGTCACCACGTCTCTGTGACTAAATTCACTGGCTGTAAACTGATGCTAGTGGAATTTCTCTTCTTTAGAGACAAATTGTGAGAACATATATTTAGGTATCAACTCCAGCTCTAGACTTAGATTTTTAACTTTCTAAAACCTGTGAATCCAAAAGAATTATTTTAAGGTGTGGCTATTTTCTGTGGATTGTCTCAAAAATGCCACAAAGTAATCGGAGTCATTTGTATCAGCAATCTGTGGTACTTTGGCACCTCTTCCTGTCAGACATGTTGACAGCTGAACATGCTTCCCTACCTGGGAGTCCAAACCAGTGACGGCAAACCTACGGCAAATGTGTCAGTCAGCTAATGATGCTGCTGTGAATAAGTTGTGGCTGGAGCTGTGGTGTAAACTATAGTAGTGATGGACCTTGGAGAACTCTTATAAACTGGGAAGGCCTGGCCCTCAGGTGCTGTAAGAGGTGGCTAGGGATAACAGCCTAGCGTATGACATCCAAAAGGTTAAGTGGCAGACTGTGCAATGACAGAAGAGTAACATAGTCCCAGTATCAAAGGCAATCTGTGCTAGATCTGATGGGGGACAAATTTTTTAGATCCCCAGGCCTGCATCTTAACTAGAAGAAGGCCTCTGCAGTAGTAAATATGGGCACACTGCATTCATGTAAAACCTTCGCTCTCTTGTTTTCTGAACAGTTAAACCGTGAGTTACACTTGCCAAGGAGCCTGAAAAAACCCCTTGTTCGTCTAGTCCAAGCCGTATTCATGGCTGAGTACGTTCAGACTGACATTTGTCATATTTATCTAGATTGCTTTTTAATGTGGTCAAGCACTGTCCACAGAGAGCATCAGTAGCCTGTGGTGGATGGTTTGTAATTCTGCTTAGGTGCTTGGCCAACGAGTCCCTCCAGGGAAGGGTGGTGAAGGAGCAATTACCCTTACTCCAGTCACCTAATGCTTCTTTTCCTCAGGCAACAGCACAAGGGGAGGTGAGAATGCCTGAGCATCTGCTGTGGCATCCAATCATCCTCTCTCTGTGAGGCAGAGGGCAGGGTGCAAAGATTAAGCTTTTTTTAAAATGGCTTCACTACTTCTTCTCTTTCTCCCATGCCAATGAAATTTGGTTGAAATTAGCCGTCTCGCTGCTAGCTTTCCAGGCTGCTACACACAACAGAGAAGCAAAGCTGTGGCTATGGTTGCTCTGCTTGAGCTCAAAAGCACCAAAAGACAAAATATGAAGCAAGACAACAGCTTGTACACAGGGGAGGAAGAGGATGTGGAATTGGTGGGTAGAGGGGATGGGCTCTGTTAAATATCCTTCCAAATGCTATAATCTGTACAAAACTGTATTCAGGGTGCTATTTTCCACAGTGAAACAAGAAAATAGTTCATAGGTACCACCCCGTCCTTATTTTGTTGGTTAGTTCCACTGCATATACACAATATCTGTAACATAGTGTAATTATATGCTTCCAAAAAAGAAATCTGAGAGGATAAGATTCTCTGATTTTTGTAGTATGACTAGAAACCACAAATATAAAATATTGCATCAGAGACTTTGGACTTCAGAAATCTTCGCTCTTGGGTTGTAGAAATATGATGTTTGTATAAATTCTTGGTAAGAGCTGGAACTTGCTGGTGTCAATTCTTCTACTTCAGGGTATGTGAGAAAGTCTGATTAAAATGAAATGCCTGCTCTTTAGAGCTCTGAGTTTTTTTAATCTGTTGTATTTTCTAATTACCTGGAAGAGTTTTCTTGTCACTAATACAGATTGTCTAAGCTTCCTTAAGCATATAAGAATTGGTTCTGAATGCACCTTATTTCAAAAAAATCTCCAAAAAAATCTGTGATAGAGGTGATTTTTATCAAAGGATCCCAATTGACTGATACAATCTCCTGTATATTCTCAACTCCACTGTGTTTAGAGAAAGCATTGTTTTGTTTTTTTTTTCTTTTACTCTAGGAGTGCAGTAGTCTTCTATTGTTGATTGTTCATCCACAATACAGTATGTGTCTGTCATTACAGCTTCTTTGGGGATTTTTTTGTTGCAGCACCTACAGTGGTGGTGTATTTGCTCACTGAAGTGAAATGGAAACACTGCAAAGTTTCCTCTGTCAGTTTTCTCATCCCTAACAATTCCTTTTGCTATTGAGAAATCTCACACGTAAGGGTCCACAATAGAGAGGGGCTAATGGATTTTACTGTTAGTATGACAATTCTTTAACATTTTCTGGTATTGCTGGGTAATCTTTTAGGACTGATAAAAAAGCTAGTGGCCAACTGGTGTGTAGAAGGCAAAGAACAGCAAGGAAAATGTGTTCTTCTACAAAGAAAGCAGAAGCCACTTAAAATGTGACACAGATCTTGGAAATTTTTTTTTCTTCTGGTAAATTGCCTGGTTTGGATCATGGTTTGTTGACCCACTCCCACCCACTTCTAGATACACACAAAGTTTTGTTTTTCATATTCAAGGGTTTTTCTTTTGCAAAAGTCCTCATAATAATTAGAAATAAATGGCTTCCTAATGACATTTTTCCTTGGAAAACAATGGTTTAAATTAAAGGAAAAATGTTTTTGCCCAACACACAAACAAACATACAAGAGTTCCATAAAACCCCAAAGTTGGGAGGAAGTAGAACTGCCAGTGGTTTGAGAAAACCACAGCCAGGTTCTTGTGTCCCTATGGAAAGTGTTTTTTCTCATTAGACTGGCTTGTTAAACTGTCGTATATTCCAAATGTGTACTATTTAACTGTTTGCTTCTAGCATGATTTCTGCGTTTAAAGATGATAGTATTTAAACCTAGCAACATCTTGTTTTAAGATCAACAGTTTAACAAGAACAAAATCTGCCTCCCAGACTCAGCTGCCTGCCTTCCTTCTGAAATACTTTGTTCTGAAGAAGCTGATGGCAGTGATAAATGTAAGAGAGTTAGAGCTCTGCAGTTCTTGTCAGCAAGTTAGCTTTATGGGTTGGGGATTAGACCTTTGATGTCTTATCGAGTTTCTGCCCTGCGTGAATCAGTTGCTTACTTGATTTAAATTATAAAAAGAAATGCTCAGTTGTGATATTGTCTCATACTGTGTCTTCGTCATTTGAGACGCCCTCCGTGTTCTTTATTTCCCCAGGAAGAGAAGGCAGCCAGCCATATGGACAGTGGCCAGTTGCCTGCTGATCACGATAGGCATTAAATAGAGTTGCATAGAAACTCGGATATAGAAAAGTCCTGTTTAGCTGAGCTTTTCTGTCCCCCTACAAAAGGAGATTGTTCCCTACAAGTCTGTAACGTCACGTCCGGTACTGTTTCACTGTACTTTCTGAGAGGGTCCCTGTATTCCTTTAATAAATTATTTTCTTTTCACTGAGGTAAGAGCTTCTTATGAGTTGTTTTTTTGATGTCCCCCATTGTAATTACTGATGGGTTGGCACGGAGAGCTGGTGGCTGCTTGGGCATGTGGGAAGAGAGTACAGGTAAGCTTTGTGGCAGAGGTTCAACCTGATGGTTCTTATTTTGAGTTATAGGCCGTTGTTGTTAGTTTTATTGTTTTAAGCTACTTCAGACACTTTAAGGGTGTGTGTTGGTATTCTTTAATCCTAAAATAAAACCCTCAAATATAGAAATGTTGATCTGGCATAGATTTTATTTGTATTTTAAAATAGCTTTTCAACATTTTAGAAGCCAAAATATTTTTCATGTGAGCAGCCTTTGAACAACATTAAAAAGTAAAATGTGTCTATTTTCCTAAATCGTAGCTGTGGTTATTAAAGACACCAACCAGTCAGATTAGCCGTGCGTGAGGAAACTGGCTAACAGGACGGTTGCGCTAGCCCGCTTGTATTCTGAAAGTTGGGTCGGTACTCATGAAAAGCTTAAGTAAACTAGAGGATAATTCAATACATAGACAATGCATCCCACTGTTTCTCTGTTTATTTTCTCCCTGTGTGACTTCTGGCAGTGGAGAAGAAACACTATAAATGACAGCAACCCGCCAAAGAAAAGATTATGAATAACAATACCACAAGAATGAAGGGCATAAAGTTACCAGTGACTTGGGAAAAATGCAGAACACTGGACACGTGACACATCTAGAAACTAGTGGATTACAGTACTTGCAAAACAGAATACCTTCACGTTAGAAAACCTTTCAGTTTGGGTTTCAGTATAAACTTATGGTAGATTGTTTTGTCTCCAGTAACCCAAGGTCTGTTTATCAGTAGATGTTTTTTGACTCTGTTGAACCGTAATAATTTGCTGGTAATACTCTGAAACCCAAAGAAGTAATGCCACTGGACACAAAGAAAAACTATATATTTACTGAAAAAATGCAAAGACTGAGATCTCTCTAATTAGCAGTTGTACGTACATATAAAGTACACCACCTTCTGGATAGAGTTGTCTTTGTTTTCTTTACCACATTTTCAATAGTGTTGCTTTTGGCACTGTTCTGAAGCTGTCGTGCTTTCCATACCAATCTACAGTTCAATTTTCAGGCAACACATACAGCAAGCTGGTACCCTAAGTTTGGATACCATTTAACTTTTTTGATGCTGCAAAATGAAAGAAACCAGCTGTTTATGTTAAAATGAACTTCAAAATAACTATAATAAAAACCATGGGGAGATTTTTTTGATCCCTGAAAAGCCAGGTAAACTATTTTTTGAAAGGGGAAAAAAAAAAGTTCTATTGGTCCTTGCTGTGGTGCACCTTAATTACTTCTAAATATCTACAGTATTTAATGTGTGGGCTGTTTTCATCTATAGTGAATACACATTAGACTCTGTTTGCAAAAATGAGTGGTTTCATGAAATATGAAGGACTCCTAATCTTGGAAGTGAATTAATGTGGTCAGATAATGGGTGTTTTAGTGTCACTGATAGTGTTTATCGTGTCTTGAAAATTAAGGCCATTGGTTCATTTTTAGCTATATGGGGTCGATGCCAACAAATCATTCATAGATTGTTTCTGATACTTAGACTTTGCAGCTTCTGGTGTGACTCATTTGGAGGGATTGCTTTGTGCTTCCAAAGACTATATTGTAGGAGTATTCAAATGAATCAGTGAAAGGTCCTTCTGAAAGGGTAGTTCACCAGGGCTGAGTGCTACTCAATAGGAGCACAAACCTGCCCCTATTGAAGTTCATTTATTTCCCTTAGTGGGGATGGAACTAGATCCTAGAATTAAGCTATGCCAGAGAATAGCCCTTCAAGAGGTATGATTGCACTACCTTAAAGTTCCTGTTCAAGACAAAGCCGAATGGAGAGAAAAAAGAAGATATTTGGACCCCTTGTTCTTGTAGTGTTTCATCAGATTTCCTGGAATTCTATACTTGGAACACTTAAATAGCACAGAATGCTCTTTTGCTGTGACTCCCCCTATGCCTCCAGAGACCAAAGCAATTCAGTTCTTTTTTAATCAAAACTATAATAAATAAAAGAAACATCTCTTCAACTGGCACTTTTGAACCCCTTACAGAGTCCATTACCTCCCTGCCTCCCAACCCTAAACTGGTTGTGGTTCCCTGCCTCCTCAGGCCCCAAAGTAGTTTATCCGTAGTAGATTAGAAATACTGAAATACTGTCGAGACACCAAATCACCTGAAACCTCTTTAAGTCAGGCAGCTGTTGGGAGTAACTTTTTTTTGTGATAATGGCAATGACAAAACTTGGGATTGCATGTGTAATAAATTGATGTCCATCCTTTCTACAAAGCAGGAAAAAATGTGTCACTCAGTTTGCTTCAATTTCAGCTCAGTCCTTCCTAGGTTACATGGTTGCACAACTGAGGTGTTTTGCCTTTTTTAGTCACTTGTGAAGCAGCAGTAAAAAGAACTGATGGATGTGCTGACATTCAGTCCTGCCATCCCTCCATCAATTCAGCAAAGTAGAGCTCACTTAAAAAAAAATACCTGTTAAAGCAATAAACGTCTAAAAAATAACATGCCAAAGCAAAACATATCAGTCAAAGCACAACATTATTTAATAGTTAATTTTCTATGCTGGTTGTAGCAAGATCATACTGTAGTTTTGGCGGTGAGTCTCCAAGAACTCCACTGCATTGAGGGAGTAAAGCACAACACTGTCCTAATCGATAGGTAATTTGGAACTTACTTTGGGTAGTGACCCAAGAGTGATTAAAAAAAATCCAAATGCCACGACAACAAAACCCGACAACAAAACCCGACAACAAACCCAAACCTCACCTTCCTGTTCAGTGAAAATCCATACTCTAGCTGTTTCTTTTAACCATCCTTGCTAAAGTTTACATGGAAAGAGGTCTGATGTTGTAAGTTATACATGGAGAGGTTAATAAAATATAATGAGGCAAAGGGTGTGTGTGTGTGGGTGTCTGTGTTTAGAAGTTTAACAGGGTCCTTCTCAATAAAACAATGTCTCAGCAGGCATTAGAGGCAATTCTCCCTCCTGCGTCCCCCTGCAGATGCACAGACACCTACTGGAGACCTTCAGTAAAGTTATTTTTGAAGCCTAGAGCCCACCTCTGTTTTAGTCATCTAGAACCTGGGACTTTGAATGTTTCTTCCCCTTTGTTTTTCTTTGATGCTATGGGCTAGGTTAATCTCATACGACTCCAGCCATTTACAGAAGAGTTAGTTGATCAGACTCTCCAGTTCACAAAGTGGGAGGGATATTTCTAGGGTGTGATCTGCCTTATCCTAAGTCAGGTGAATCTTATCCTAAAGGTTTCTAGTTTCTCCAGTCTATGCAACTTGCTCCACATTATGAAATCACGATCACAGCTTGCTGCCCTGGAGTGTGCTGCAGTATTGTGGCTGGAATACTAATCTTTTTTTGTGAACGGGGATAAATGAACTTTCATGTTAATTTTTAGGTGTTTGAGATAACTTCATTGAAGTCTGTAGTCTACTCACTTGTCTGGTAGTGGAATGTAATGGAAAGATCCTGATTTACTCCAAGATCCTTTATCGTTGAGAAGAAAAACAAAAATGTTTTGATGAGGTTCTTTGTTTTAAGTGCAAATGGCCTTGCCAATATATAGTAACAGGAATAGGCACATTCTAGCTTGTCAGAATAGCATCTGATTAGTCCTGTGTGTGATGGCTTTCTGTCTAAATTCTTCCATGCAAGCGTAACCTCAGTGGTGGTGTCCCTGTATGTCTCAACAAAGGAGGTGGTCATGGTTTGAAGTAGGCAGCTCTGAGCTTCTCCTGGAACAGTCATGAAGGACTGTTTTGCTTCAGTGGGACAGTACAAGGTGAAATAATCTGTTAAAGACAGGTTAAGTACAGCAGCTATACAGATTTACCATTTTGAAGGTATCTTCTGCTACTGTCCTAAGTAACTCAAGAATAAGTACAACTTATGTTTTCCATACATTCCAGTGCTCGGGTTGAATGCTTTTCTGTGGCATTGGGATGAGAGTAGGGTTTGTTCTGTAAATGTACCTTCTGCTTCATTCCTTAGCAGAAGAGTGATGAAATAAATATTGAAAAAATGAGTGGTGTTTTAACACAGCAGATTGAGACAGACTAGCTGGTTAGAGTGCTCTGTAAAGCAGACTGTAGCATGTTGATATTTAAAAATCATTGCCTTTGTCTGAAATATACATGGGAATATGACTTTACATATTATAGCCTGCATGTGTGGATATATACACAATGGTGTGTGCATATACACACACACATACATATGTATTACTATTGTCTAACTCATTTTCCCATTGTAGATGAGCCCAGAGGGAGCAAAATATTCCTAGCTTGGAGATTTCCACATCTGCCCTTCAGGCAGCTATCAGACAGAAACAGCATGACTGCATAAATCACAGTAAATCAGCACATTTTTCAACAGCACAAAACCCTAAGCACTGAGCCACTTTAGAGTGTGCTGCTCTATAGTTTGCTCACAGACCTCCCATGCCAGCAGCAGGGAAGTCAGACCGTTCTATTCAACAACTTACAGTAACCAGATGCAGGATAAAGAAATTGCCTTTCAAAGCTATAGTCTGCGCTAGGCTTTTCCAAGCAAAACAGTGATGTCTAGCATCCATCTTTTCTCTTCTGCTTGTTTTTCAGGCCTTTTTGGTGCTCAGCCCCCCAAGAGGAAGTGTTCTCCTGTTTTGTGAGCAGGCCTGAACTTCATTTTAGATTTTGAAGCAGTAGTTTTCACTTGGTCAGAGGAAAAATTTGTATATCAGTTATAAGGGGTCCACAAAAAGTTACAGAATAAAAACCTGTTGTCACTATGTTTAAATACCTACTGTCAGTGGAGGGTCCAGTGGAGACTGGAGGGGTCTATAAGAAGAAGAAAGGTTGAAAATCTATGATGAACTGTGAACTTGAAGGTCTTTCTTTTTCCTGGTGCACAGACTGCAGCCTGATCTCACAGAAGCGAATGGAGTTTCTCTCCACAGACAGAAGCAGTTTCAGATGTAGTAGGAAAACTTACATTAGGGCAAAGTAAAAATAGGTTTAATGTAGTTATGAGTTATGCTTTTTGTGCAGCCTGTTTGTGTTAGGGATGTCTCTACAGGACTATAAGTAAACTTTCTTATATTTAAGCTGGCCTAAATAAAAAAAAAAAAGAAAAAAAGAAATTGGGGAACAGTCCCCTGCCTTGCTCGTATTAATCAGACAGTGGCCTCTGACCAAAGACAATCCACAGCTGTACACTATATTGTGAAATGTAGAGCAGAGCATTTCCCATTACTGTTTAAAAGGCTGTGAGACAGATTCAGTAATGAATCTTTACGCCTCAGACTAAGTGCGTCTGTCGTCAGCTTTTCCTCCAATGGAGAGGGATGCCTGCGCTCCCCGTGACCAGGCTGTAACATTGGTCTCGACTCTTCTGCTTCCTTGCACTGGCAGGTTGTAGATGTACCCTTTTTCTTCTGGTGTACTCCATGATCTGCTTAGGTGGAAGGAGAGTTGCTCTGCACTATAGACGATGGGGTCACAGATTTGTGCACCGGAAATGCACAAATATGGATGTTTCATCTGAAGATCTTTTCTGGATCCCTGCATAAAAGTGGATAGTGTTAGATAAAGAGAAGATATGTGTTATGCCATAGCAGTGAACAAGTTTATGGATGTGTTATCTTGATAAAGGGTTTAATAGCACAGTGAAGAAACCATTGAATGCCTACTCTTGAGGCACTGGAAAAACTTTCTCATGGACTGCAAGATGTTGCTTGTGGTTGAGGAAATAAGCATCCTGACTGTCCACAGCACGGATTTCGGACATTTTGGGACCAGTGACAAGAACAAAGCTGAAAGACAAAGCAGAGCAGAAAACAGAGTTGAAAAAATTTTCCCCAGTATAAGTAAGGTTTCAGGTAACTGCTAACTCATACTCTGACAATTCTAGTGTTACAGTAACATCCTTCCAGTAACAGAGGGATGAAAGATCACTGGGACCGCTTGCGCTACAGGGGGCCACTATTAAGAGCCTTTGGTGTGTGAAACTGTGAAGGAGAATACTGGAATTCTGTGATGCCTGAAACACATGTCAGTAAATAATATTTTATCAATGCATGTATTTGCCAAGGCAGGCGCAGTTTATAGTGACTTTGGTTTTATTAACTGAGTTAAACTTAATAATCAAGAATTTTTTTGATACAGTCCCATTATTCTTTCTTCTCAGAAATACTACATGAGAATTTACAGCAGCGCCTAATATAGAATAGTAGGTCCCTTGGAAATTGGGTGTTGTAAAGTATAATACTTTGTAAAGGCTGAAATAAATTGGAGGCTGTAAAAATTTTTTTATGATATTAAAATATAAAGAAGAAGATAAGTTAAAGCAACTCCAGTTGAGGAGTCATGCCTGTTAATCTGTAGCATAAACTCAAATTTGTAGGTGAAAACAATTTTCTGAAACTTGACTAGGCTGGTTTCTGTGTTTATTAGGGGCAGGAACACCTCTCTGTTAAAAGTGGTTTTCATTTTAATAGGGTTTAACCATAATTGTCCAGTTTTTGCTGGTAGTTCAAAATAGTTCCACCTCAGGTTGGTCAACTATTGTTGGCTTCATCTCAGTTGCTACCAGCATTCAACAAAAATGCTGCTTTCAGCTTGCCTTTCAGTGAATCACATGTTTTTACAATAACAGATTTGTTTGTTAAATGAATTTAAAGACAGAAATAGATGAGCCAGTACTCAGGGTGAGTCACCTTCTGGTCCATCTAGAACCATCTTTCTCTCTCTCTGTCTCTAAACTGCCCTATTTTAATCAAAAGGAATATTTTCGCAGTAAAGTACAGCTCTAAGGTGTGCATCAATGTGATTCCAGTTTCTGTGTCACTGACTCTGCTTGTTTCTGTTTCAACAAATAGTCAATCCCACGAGAAGTCCCATAGCCCCTACTTATTTCAGCATTTCTGTTAGTTTTGATGTATTTATCTATTCCTTTTGCTACATGTGAGCAGGCAATGCTGATTTGGACTTGTATCATCTTGTGCTGCTGTACTAAAGATGAGGATGGAGTATTTTCCAAATGTCAGTCAAATACTTTCTATCTTTTTTTTTAATAAGTACATTTGCTAGTCTCTGGTCTCCCTTGTATGCTATTTTTTCTCGCAGTTACTTGCCTTTTTGTCCTTCCTGCTCTTAAATCCCTCTGTTACACTAGATGGTGGAAATTGTTTAAATGTACAACCCAAATTCTCCAGTGAGGTTTGGCTAACCAACAAGCTATTCAAGTGGTTTTGTCTCCCGGGTATGTCTTCATCCTCTGCTTTTCCAGGTTGCTTGAATATCCTTGAACCCATAATTTACCCTAATCTCCTCTAAGGCTTTGAAATAATAAAATACTTAAATAAAACTCTTTGGATAAATGCCCTTTAAAATATAGCTTTATCTGTGAACTATCACGCTCTCAAGGGAGTGGAGTTTGTTCCTCAGACGATTAAGGGGATTCTCTGTCCACTGTGTTACTGTGGTTTGTCCAGTGCGATCAGGCATACCCATCTTAACTCCTGCAACAACGCAAAACAGAGAAGATGAGGAAAGTCTGGGAGAAAAATGGGACAGAGGCTAGACTGCTGCTGTGTGTGATTTTTATTTTTTTTTCCCTGATGCCTGCATTCTGTTCCCTGATCTACCACGTGATCTTCTGTGGGTCACAAAGCCTTCCTGTGCTTTTGAAAAATAATTCTCTGCTCAACGGGGATGTTGCTGAGGATAAATTAAGGGTGGCAAAGTGCCTAGCCGTTACAGAGGGGTAGTCTTATACACACAGGAAGGTTGTACTCGGATCCTTACTTCACAAAATAGGAAGAGGGAGATCACTTGACTTGCCATCACCAACTCCATAGGGGGACTGGGTCCAGTTTTTCTGCCAGAGGCCCCATGTGGTCCATTTTTCCTTGAAAAGTCCTTTTCACAGTCCTGTCTAGGCCTAAACCCCAAGTCCTGCAGATGCCTCCCAGGCAAGAAAGTGAGGTTTGGAGGACCTCACTGCCCTCCTGCCTCCCCCACCCCATGCTGCAGCTCATCAGGGGCACCTGATCAGGCCCTGGAGACCAACGTAATTTGGAGATTGGTCAGAGTCATGGAAGCCTGTCTTCACTATTGCTTATTTTGCATGTAAGGGGAGATGATTTCAGTTTTCTCCCTTCCCACTCAGCTAATTATTAATTTCTGTCAGCAAAAAGGAACTGTAAAATAGCACTAAAGGGAAGGGAGGAAGGAAAAAACCTCTTCCCCACTTCTGGACCTCTATAGCTAAATTCCAGGAATAAAGGTTTCGGGTTTGTGTGTAATTGGTGAGTAATTTGCTTCTGAAGCTAATTATTGTTAAAAATGAAAAGTTACTCAAAACATTGGGAAAAAGAAATTTTCCTTTTTGTGTTACTGTACCACTAAAGCATAACAATTCTGGTCAAAATTCAACCACATGACTATTATTTTAAAGTGATATCTTTGAGATTGTCTCTCCATTTTCAGGCATGCTCTCCAGAAAGGCGTCTGTATTTCCTCACATTAAGTGACGGGAAATGCAAATAGACCACAGTTTAAGTATGAAGATTATGGAGATTTATGACCGACTCTCTACATTTTTTTGTGTAATAAAATGCAGGGAGACTATACATAGCAAATGTTTTCTGAATTTTTTAGCTTGTACTACTCTTCCCTGCTCAAATACTACTTTGTCCTCTTTTTTTCCTTCTCAGTTTCTAATCTGAAGTTCAAAATTTTCTGTACCTGAGGTTTATGAAGATGAAGTAGCACCAATGAAACCAATGCTTCAGCTGGATGAAGACCTTTTCTTGGGTGGCTCGTAATGCTTAGGAGAGTGATTATCTCCTGGTAGCTATATGCCTTGCTTAATTTTGTGCTTATTCACAAACAGCAAAACAATAGAGAAATTAATCTGAGGACTGAGTTCACCTCCTCCCTAGTCCCTGCTTTTCAGGTCAGAAGATAAAGTACTACCTTTGGTTTTGGCTGGCATGCTGCAACATCAGAACCAATTAGTTTTTTGCCAGCGTGTTTCAGGGTGAGCAGCTCCTGCTTTTCACAATGCCAAGGACGATGCCAAACTCATCAGCTGTGCCTGCAGTCTTGGGAGTGGAAGGATGAACCGTTAGACCAGGTGCAGTGCGGCTTCGTGGCAAAACTGGAAAGGGGAGCATCTCTTGAAAGTTGTAATGGAAACAGCCTAAATTACTTCTGTCAGCTTGTACCCGCCCACTTTCTTCTGTAGGAGATGAGATTGAATTTCTGATAAAGGGAGAATGTGTGGTGCAATGGGCAGAAATGACGGGGTTTGAGCAGCAGGGGCCTTGCATGGCTCTCCTGTGGAGAGGAGGACATGAACCCAGTGCCAGCTCAGAAAAAAAAACGCTGTAGCCCACAGGTGACCCCTGCTCTCACAGGGACAGCCCCCAGGGACTGTGGCCCGTGGGCAACCCGTGCTGGGGCAGGGACACCCCTGAGGGTTTGCAGTTATGGGCAACCCATGCCAGGGCTCAGAACATGCTCAAAATGTGAAAACAGGAAGTTTTTGTTGGTTGGTAACAATTTAAATAAAATTATTTGACTCCAGGCTGTTTTGCACGCAGCCTGGTTCAGGTTTTGTCTTTTCTGCTCGCCCATGGTGGGACACTTTGGAATGGCAGTTGAGACTCCATCATGCATGTTTTAAGAGTGGTGTCAGTGGAAAAATTGCAAGCTATAACGTTTCCCTCTAAAGTCTCAGCATATATTTTTATAGGCAAGCATATGCACAAATACAAAGGTTTCTATAAAGTATATCTGCTGTTTCTGTTTTGCTAAGGAGTCTTTAGATTTTGAATATGGGCATTGCAAGAATAAATGATCTGTTGTGTTTCATAAGGTGCTTCGTAAGGTTCTCCTTCCTTGCTCGTTTTCTCTTCAGGCCTCTTGCCCTGAGGCTACTGAAGATATTTTGCGTATAATTTTAGATGGGTATTGATGTGAAAAATCCTGTTTGGAATTTAGAAAGGACTTTTCAGCTTGTTGTTGTAGGCTAGTTAATGCATAGCTAACAAAACAGACAGGTTTCATTGCTGTCTCATTTTTGTTGTGAAGAATGTTTCTGCCATCACTGGTTTGCTCTAAAGAGTCCAACCCACTGTGTTCAGCTTCATAATGGTGGAAGGAGATAGAGAGATTTTCTAATCGCGGTGGTGGATTTAGTGCATGTTACAGAAATGTCGCAATGATCACCATTTCAAAACAGCAACTGAATAACTCCAGATATAATGAATCAGCTATTATTGCAATAGGGCAAAAAGGCAAAGCTTTCTTTTCAGTTTTGGGTAATATTTATATGTCTTCCCTGGGGTAGGGGATCACAGAGCAGTTTTCACATGGGAATAGCATTCCTACAGCATTAATTTATTTTTTCTAGTTTTTGAGAGTGGACCAAGACAAAGACAGAGAATGCAGCCTGGATTGTGCAGGTTCCCCTCAGAAATCACTCTGTGCATCTGATGGAAGAACTTTTCTGTCCCGGTGTGAATTTCAGCGAGCAAAATGCAAAGACCCTCAGCTGGAAATAGCCTACAGGGGCAACTGCAAAGGTGAGCAAATCAAAATCTCTCTTGACCATAATGAAAAGTAATAGACTTTAATTAGCTTTTGAAAATGTCTGTGTGTTGAAAACTAGGAGTGCTGTACTTGAAAAGTTCTCTAAAATCAAGTAGGTCGAAATCAATCCTGTTGATTCTATAACAATATGCTACATAAAGATAAATTAATCTTTCTCCATCAGTGAAAATATGACTCCCCCACCGGTTTACACTATAATAAGTCAGTATTAAGGAAATTGTAAGGTTAGGTCCTTGTTCTGAAGGACCGTATCATTGGCAGGCTCAGAGTAACTCTTAAGATTGTTATCTCAAGAGGTTTCTTATCTACTGCAGTTTGCTATTTTGAGTTAGAGATGGTCAAATTCAGTTTTGTGTTTCCTAACTGCAATCATTTAGTGGTGGGGATGGGGAGAGAGGGGAAGAGAAAAAAAAAAAAAAGTTTGCAATGCTTGGAGCACTCACAGGCCATTCCTACCTCATCATCCACTCTTTTACTTCTCATCTCTGTTTAGAGAAACTGTGCAACATGCAACCCTACCACTTCAGTTCCAATACTTATTCCCAGTTAAATCTTTTCACTTTTAGAGTAGCCTGGTGGTAGAGAGCGTAGTTCCTTACTGATGTATAGGGTGATTCCCAACACAATGATCTTTTTTCTAAAATGTAAGAATAGCGGTGATCATAAAGATTTACTTTCCCTTTCTCTCTGTCAAAAAAAGAGGGGGAGGTGGGGAGAAAACCCCAGGGACCACACTGATTCAACCTCTAGGAGGCAATTTTCCACATCATCTCTCTCCGTTAGCTCCAGCAAACCTCCAAAGCATCAAGACTGCTTCAAAGAGACATTCTGTCTCATCTTCTGCCTAGCTGAAACACTATGCTCATCCTTCAGCCCTTTCATAATAAGCCATTGTATTAGCTGATGGATCTGTTTACTTTTGCGAACAAGGATAACATAATGAAGCTACCTGAGCCAAAGCTTTTGTTACATTCATGAATAACAGAGAGAATTATAGTGCACTCTGTATTTATTAGTTTTATACATTAGAGCTTTATACGCTTTTATAGAAATCGATTTTGAGTGTTTATTGTCTTTTCCTCTTACCATATTGACAATGTAATCTGCAAGAAATATTTTGCATAAAGATGCATTGAATTGACCTACTGAAGGTGTACTCAGTGATGCTGGCAAATTTTTCTGCAGTCAACAACAAAAATTTTGAGAAGTGCTCATTTGCTGTTTGTTTATTAATGAATGGTGTGTCAGTACAATTGTAGACTTGGAATTAGACACCTTAGGCACCTTAAATATTGCTAATAGCAACATCATGCCCTCATCAATCAGATGCTTTTAATCTTTCAATTAAATAAATGCAAACATCACACATTTAAACATCTCAATGTTTAAATATTTTTTCCTTTGATTGGCAATAGACATGTTTGCCAGTAATATATGTGGTCAATATCAGCAAGAGACTGGTGCTCTTTTAAATTTTACATTTTCATGGTATTTCTTATTCAATCAAAGCAGTCTTAAATTTTGAAGTGACCAATGTCTTTATTCCTACCCACGGCTGCAATCATCCGAAATATTTCAAGCTGTAAAAACAAGTTTGAGAGAAGAAAAAGGTGATTCGTTGGCCTAGCTGCAGTTTCAGTTTTAGCATTGCGAGAGCTACTTTTGATAGTCCCATGAAACGTTCCTCTGAAAGAGCTAAGGAAGTCCTCAGATTAAGACCTCTTTTGAGCCAGTTGCTTTTGAGTGGTGAAGTTTGTTTTTGCAGGTGACGCTTGACCAGAGAGCAGAGGGTTGTTTTAATAGGGCTAACCAAAAAGTGATGGTTCCATTTCAGGGCAACTTTCAAGGTTTGAGAATTTGTTTTCATTCCATGTTGGAATGAAAGTAAATCCTTTTGGAAATGTTCATCTGTCCTCCCAAAAAACCAGGCACCCTCCTCCCCCCATTAAAACATTGGTTATAAAGTAAGTTTTAAGGTTGCTAATGCAGGAGAAAGAAAGAAACGTGAGTGTTTGCACATGGGAGTTATGAAGAGAGAAAAGAATTGAATCCTGGTTTAGGATTCACAACTTTAACTCTGTGTTTGATATTTTCCACCATTGATCAGAAAAGGCAGTCTTAAGTCTGTGTCTGTCTCCTCCTTTCTTTTTCTCAGGTAAAAATCCCCCTGTTCACCTCACAAAAATCCTGTCTGAAGATTAAATACTTACAGGTACCATTTTAATTAGTTGAAAACATGGCGACCAGCTTTTTGTGCAGTTCAGTCTATTCACAAGAAATCTAAACACCTTGACAGTTTATGTCGACAACCTGCTGAAATAATTTTGAGCCAATCATTTCTTTTTTTTATAAACACGGTTTTATTCATAACTGGGATTTCTTTTTACATCCCTAAGGGAGTTTGAACCACCACCAGACTGATGGCTACTTTCTCTCTGTCTTTTTTCTGAGAGACAAATTTAGATTTACTATCTTTTCTCCTCCTCACCTATTGTCAGCATTTGTCTCATCTACTTGGTTTTGATCACTTAAATACTAAAATTACAAAGGCATAGTTTGCTTTAAATATACTTGCTTTCCTTTCTTGATTCAAGTTCCATTCACAGCAACAGTGCTCAGCCCAGGTAATTCTTTAGCGTTGCAAAGGGAACCATTTTTAGATCCTGGATCTTAAAACTAAATGACAGAAAACTGTCAGAATTTATACCATTTTCTCTTCTCACACTCCCGTCCTCCTAGTTCCTGATGGCTGCAGCACAGATCAAGACAGCTTAAACCTGAAAATGAATGAAACCTGAACACTCATTTCTGAAAAACAACTCACCTTTGACAAAATAAGCATCAAAATAGACTGTTCTGATAGTGAGTTTATAATAGGGTTTTTTTTTTTTTTGCAGTCCACTTCCAGGCAGTGCTGGAATCCATTGCTAAGCTTGCAAATGCTATAAGAAGTTATAGTCTTGTAAAATTTCAACGGTCTCAAATAATCTGCCTATGCTGTAGATGAACACCCACATTTCACATTTTTGGATTCTTTTCCAAACAAAATCTAATCTAAACTCTGAAGTTCTGGAGATTTGCCACTTACTTGACACAGACATTTACTGTGCAACAAGACTATGAATCTAATAAATAAATGTATGTTGACAGCTGAGAAATATTATTTGTGTTAGGGGGACTGTTAACATATCACCTGCGAATGGGATCCACTACACACACAAATGCTTCACAGTAAATCTGGCCCACCAGAGCCGAAGAAACAAAACACACAAGAAGTGGAAAAGTAATATGATTGCTTTTAAACTGGTCAGAAAGACACAGAGGCTATGTCTACGCTAATTAATGAAGCAGTGCCAGGACACAGTATGACTGCCTTCACAGGTAAGCTGGTAGAGTGCTCCCTTGCACTTGGAGCACGGGACAGCTAGTGCTTTCCTGAGGACTATATCTATGTGACTTGGAGCTTAGATGGGCCAGGGACTGTTTCCAGCAGGCAGCATGCACAGAGCCACCTTCTTTTAGGGATTTAAAGCTGTTCAACCTGAGAACTGAGCCTAGCTACTCTTACGGGACAGCTCTGATACATGCCAGGGTGGATCTATTTCTATGACTAATACAAACCTGGGCATGAGTCCTTTAGCACTCAGCCTTGTTCTTTCCACTACAGCTGGTGAGGATGGGACTGGAGAGTTCTGGGCGTCATGCAGGAAGACTGCAAAACTGAGCCTTTGATGCTCTTTGTCAGTGCATGCGAAAAGTACAAGCTGAAGATGATCAAGGGCTGGAGCACCTCTGCTATGAGGACAGACTGAGAGAGCTGGGGTTGTTCAGCCTGGAGAAGAGCAGGCTCCAGGGAGACCTTATAGCAGCCTTCCAGTACCTAAAGGGGGCCTACAGGAGAGATGGAGAGGGACTTTTTATCTGGGAGTGTAATGATAGGACAAAGGGTAAAGGTTTTAAACTGAAAGAGGGTAAATTTAGATTAGATATTAGGAAGAAATTCTTTACTGTGAGGGTGGTGAGGCACTGGAACAGGTTGCCCAGAGAAGCTGTGGATGCCCCATCCCTGGAAGTGTTCAAGGCCAGGCTGGATGGGACTTTGAGCAGCCTGGTCTAGTAGGAGGTGTCCCTGCCCATGGCAGGGGGCATGGAACTAGGTGATCTTTGAGGCCCTTTCCAACCCAACCATTCTATGGTTCTGTGAAGTTTTTTAGTCTTGAAAATAGGATCAACCATGCAGAAGTACCATGTCTCCAAAAAAAAAAAAAAAAAAGGCAGGGGGAAGAAAGCCTTATTCTAAAAAGGAAAAATAACCTTTAAATTATATCCCTGAACGGTGCAGATGCCATTATGAGTAGGAAGTGTTGCTCAGCACTGCAGTGTCCTGTAGGGCCAGTAGCTACAGTTTTACATTTAATGGGCATTTTACATGATTTGGAACATGTTATAGGTTACTCCAAAAGGCTGTGCTTATATGGAAACTGAAACATTACAAGACATCAGCTAAAACCACGTTCCTCAACAGAAAAGAAAGCGGCATTGCTGAGTGAAGATCTCCTTCTCTATCTTACAAGTGTAAGGCTGAATGTCTGTCATGAATCATGATACATGAGACTACCTGAAACTAATTGTTTTGGGCTTTTTTTTCATGAAGTATCTTGTATATCCCATATGAAGAAGTCTGGTTTGTTGTTTGTTTTTTATTTTTATCTTTTCTTCTTTAACTGCTCACAATTACTCTGTAAATTTAGTCTTATTACTGTAGAATGGCGTTGTGCAAAGAATACTCAAATTTTCTATTGTCATGAAAATTTTGCATTATAAATACAAAAAAAAAAGAGAGAATGCTGCAACTCACTTCTACAAACTCCTATTAGTTTCCTCTATGCTAAAATCAATAGAATTTTTCTATCAGGTTTGCTAGCTTATTTATTCCCCATTACTGAATAATTTTTTTCCCATGAACTTCTTGTGGCAGTTTTCAAATAACTTTAGGCTTTTCAAGTAGTTTTCCATGACAGTAAAAAATGTGTATTAACTTTTAAACCTGAAACTATGGTGCTTGGTGGAGGCGAGTGGGATTGAAGGTTTTTTCAATGAAACTGTGCCTTTTTTTGACATGACAACAAGCTGTAGTCCTAGCTAGGTTAGTGGAAGATTTTCCTACAGGATAAATGGAGTTTTTCAGAGTTCCTGTTGGGCAGTTTTTCGTCTCCCATCTCAGCAACTTCAGGTCTCAAGTGTAGAAAGTCTGCTCGGTGATTGCATCTTGGTCAAAGTGAGCAACATCTGCAACAGCACTGTCTAGTGGAGGGAGCACAGTTTTTTCTCTCTAATGGACTATCAAGCCAACGGTGACTAGTTGCCAGCAGCAGGTCAATTTGCGGTTCTGCTGATGGTGTAAGGGTGAATTGGAACAGGGGGCACTGTAGTTCACCTGCGGTAGTTTGACCCTTATTTAAGCATGTAAGCTCTTTATATGAATGTTTGCCAAGATTTAGGCAGCTTGTTGGGAGGAAGCTGCAGAGCATGTCCAATACCTGTGACTGCATTCTGGATGTCTGTGGCTACTGGGAATGTTTCACCTGAACTACAAAGCCTCTGTCTCCCATGGAGGTGTTCCTCAGAGTTAGCTAAGAGGACCTCCTGTTGGTTTAAAGTTTACCCTGAAAGTGGTGTGCAAGCATTGCAGGACAATGAACTCAAAAATACCTTCCCCCCCCCCCCCCCCCTTCTTTTTTTAATTCTTTTTCTCTTGTTCCTTAAATAACAATAAGAATACTTGTTCCCTTTCTCAGTTTGTTTTTAAGTGAATGTACCAGGCCCATAACTGGGGCATTGGAGACTAATATTCTGAATGTATTAAGCAAATGGCTCAGTAATAATATTTGTTTTTCTGATATTGCAATCAGTGGAAAAAACAAGTTTAAAAGTACAGTCCTGCCAGCGTACCTCTGCCCTAACATAGAGTTCTTGAAACGTCACAGCTGGGGTGCTTGGATTTTGTGGCTTCTCTACCAATACTTCACTAAAATAAGACTTCTTTAATGGATGGAGGTTTGATACAAATTGTTGATCACTATAAAATTTCAATTGCTAACTCGCATCACATTTCCGTACTTTGCTGTCAGCATGTTGTGGCAACCTGGGTTTACAGTGAACTGTTAAACTGGACTTGGGACATATGTCGGAGAGATCCATATTCAAAATGGCAAATTAAGGGGCTTTACACAGAGCGATATTTAAGTCATGAGAGGCTCGGCATTTAGTCTGGCTGGCACTCAGAGTATGTATTCAGTATTTGCAGTGGCGGCCCCAGCAGGGCCTTGCTGCTTCGTGAGCGCACCAAGGAGAGCCGTCACACACAGTAGTGTCATTGTTATGCTATAACGATGTAGATCCCCTTTCTCCATTGGAAACCCTAGATAGCTCATGTTTAGCTTAATTCATTTATGGTATCTTAAAGAGCCTGGCTGTTTAAAAATGCCATTCTTTTATGGGCTATCATAGACATAACAAAAGGTACTATCTTCATTCTCACAATTCACATAAAGAACTGAAGCACATCAAAATATGAGTGGAATTTCCCATAAAGAGGTATTTTACTATTTGCTATTTACTTTCCTTAAAGAGAGAAACACTCAGCATTTATTTCATTAAAATGGCACTTTCAGCAATAGTGAAAAATTTCAGTCATTTGAATTGTTTGTACAATGAGTTAATTAATGAGTTAAGGACATGCTTGAATGATTTGAAATGATATGAATTAAGGTACCTTTCTGTACTTGGATAAACGTGCTGATGTGGTTTTCCCTTTGTGAAGAGAAAGGTGGACATTGCTGGGCAGTAGTTGTTTTGGGTTCATAAATTAATCTTGGTCCCATAATACATGAATCTCAGCATCCTTTGGGGAAACACTACCATTGCCTCTTAGCTAAAGAACTGGGTTATAAATGCTGGACATGGCCTCTGAGTGTACACTTTATCCTGTATTCCCAGGGAGGGTGCCCTCAAGCTCAGGTTCGCCTCATGCTTCAGGATGTGAGCTCGACTGTGAGCCTGAGGACGTCCCTTAGGTTAGCGTGTGGGCAGGGACGTTGGCTTGGCCAGTCCACCTGCTACCTGGAAGGCATCCCTCTGAGCTGCCTTTGGGAGGCAGAACATGCTCCGGAGGTGTTTTGTTTGGAGAGAGAAGAGGTAGTGAGTAGGTTTGGTTCTTTTCCTAACTGAAATGAGTGAAAGTGGGACTGGACTGAAGTGTTAGTCTATAAAATGATCCTGAATGCACACTGAAAGCTTGCACAGTCTGCAGATTGAAAGCAGAACAGTTTTCACTTGTCCTTGCCTCTCCCTTTTCTCCTCTCCTTTTTTTCCCTCCCTCATATTTTATGAGGGAAAAGAAAAAAGGAAAAAAAAAAAGGAGATACAGGGTTTTTTATTATTTGGGAAAAAATATATTAAAATGAGAACGTATTGAGAAGTGGTACCAGTTTGGGGTTTTTTAAAAATGAACCTGATGGGGAAAAAAAAATGGTAATAGGTCAGATTTTTATCTTATAATACTTTTAGCTAGGAGTGGTCTCCTCCCTTTTCAGACATACTTTCTCACTGTAGGCACAGTGTTTAATCTGTAGGATGACTGCATGTTTCCACACTGTAACGCTGGCAATCCTGATACAAACACTGTTCAGCCCCAACCTCATTTTGTTTTTGAGTCTTCACTTATGTTGTGTGTCAAGATGTTATGTATCGAGCCACTGTAGTAAAAGTGTTAATTTGAGAAACAAAATATTCAGCATCTTGGTGAGCAAAAGGCGTCTACATACAGAAGCTATAATTTATTTAGTCTCTGAAAGCAAGAGGAGTTGGCTTCTGATTATACTTCCTAGTAGGTATTTAATGGGGGTGGATAAAGTTTGAAGTATGTTTAGAATGTTTTTTGTAGAATACCCGTTGCTCTTTTAAAAGCGTCTACTGGTACCTGGAACACAGGACAAGTAACTCTGAAGTAGTATCCACAATTTGCTGGAGGCGGAATTTGTCTCTGTTTAAAATACTCATTTTTTTTCTTGGTAATATTTCTACAAGGAGAATTTGCCAAAGCCAGACTGCACAGAAACAAGGCATATAAAAGCATTCTTAGGCACAAAAAAGCACTGAAGACTAGGAACCACAAATAGTTGCAAACCTTCTCAGATTTTCAGTGCAAGAATTAGAAATTGGCCCATATTAGACTTCTCCAAACTATTTATCAAATCTCTGTTCTGCTCAGAAAGCCTAGTCTGGCCTTTGGTATGTGAAAAATCAGAAAGCTGTAGCTTTAGCTTTTCTTGCAAATATTTGATTCAGTTCTAGTCAGGCTGTATCTCTCCAAATGTGACTATTAGCAAATCGAGAGAAATATTATCTTGCCAAGAAGGAATCCAGCACAGCATTCCGTATTTTATCTTGAAGCTTAGCTATCTAAATTGCTGGGTGGTTGCAAAATGTGGGGAAAAAAAAAAAGAAAAAGAAAAAAGAAAACAACAAAGAAACTCCACACTGCCTGCCTCTGTTAGATGCCCGTAGAGGAGAGTTGAGGCTAAGATTGCTCTGCTGTTTTGTTTGAACCCAGAATGCAGCAATAAAAATAAATAGTGCAGGAGTTGGCCAGCCCTTGTCACGAAGCAGCAAGTCTTTATTTTATGACTGTGTCAGGCTAAATGTCTGTGCTGACATCCTTTCCAACCCAAGAGGCTAATAATCTCTGCATCTTTGAAATTGAAACTTTGAGCATGTATAGCTTGTTATGTGTTTCCTATCACCAGAGACTGCAGCTATTTATATGCTTTGTTGGTAGACACGATCAGTTCTTTGGAGTATACATTGACCTAGGTCAAATATCATAGAAAATGTTTGCGTTATAAGTAGTTTATGCCATATAAACACATAATTGTGTCTGTGCTCTGAATAACACATTTTTGTGCTAAATTAACTACAAATTAATACCATTTGACTTTTATCATATCACTACCAGTTAGCAAAAAGGGTATAGCAGTAGGAAAGAAACACGTCAGTAGAAAAAAAATTCTGCTTCATTTTTAGGACAATTCAATAAAGTGCTCAGGTGCATAGCTAACTTTAAACAGTTTGATGCACTGTGTATTTCTAAAATTTAAGGGCAAGTAAGCATATTTAGGTATTCTGGCATAATGGAGGGGCAATAAGGGAAGCCTACAGAGAAACAGTGAGAGGCATTTGGATTATGTGGGTCTGTACTAGATCTGCTTATTCACATCTATGTGACTTTAGAAAAGCTTTCTCTTTAGCGTAAGAACAGCTAAGTATCTGTGGAAAGCCCTCAAGGGAGCTTTTTCTTCAAATGATTAAGTTTAACCACTTTAGAAGTGGTTTTAACAAAGTGGTAAATGTTTCTGATCTGTTCAGCAGGATATTCCACCTATAATAAAATAACTAAATAACCTGTGAAGTGCATTTTATGCATAAATACATAACAAGTCCATGTCACACAGAGTAATCTCTTTGAAAGCAAGCAAAGTCTGCTCAGTGTATTGGGACTGGGAAAGGTACTTTTATTCTTACTGAAATATACGACAAACCAAGAAATACCGGATGAACTAAATCAAAATCTTTTCAGGAGATTTATCTATTCTTTTGGCAAGCCGTTTACTTTTCCATGAGAGAATCTGGGTTAGATCTCCCTGTGGAGCCCCAAAGTTGCTGTAAATTCAATTGTATTAAATGTCACTTTAGAGATGGTGTTTACACCCTTGATGAGTTTGTGTCATTGTTTTAAAGATAAACTTCTACTTTGCAGTAATAAACTTCTCTCTGTGTGATATATTTTTCAAGGATTAGCCAGCAGAGTTGAAGTTGATGGATGTTTTCTTTTTTTTTTTTCTGAAACTCAGTGTTTTCGGTGCTGTAATGTTGGAAATAAGGCATAAAATGAGATTAGTTCCAAGTCAGTCCTGTGCTGTTTGTGAGGCTAATTCTGTTTCCAGAATTTCCTTGGGTACTGCAATTTTCTACTGACTTTAGTGGTATTGCAGGAATTCCTGTGCTCCCAGGTGTCACACGTGACAGAATCAGGTTCTGGATCCTGCAGTGGTATACCAGCGCCACTTCACTTCATAGGTGAAAGGCTTCCCTGTTGCATATAGAAGCTTAGCACAGAATTAACATGGCTTTATATTTCACCTGTGCCATCCAAGACATTGGTCTCCTCTGGAAGCCAGAATTGTTACCAGGGCAATTCAGAAAGACCTGCCCAAACCACTACAACTCTGTCTGATCCCATGCACCCCTTTTTGTCTTCAGTTATACACCCCAAGATCTGTTTGTCTTCTTAAGCCTCTAGCTGCCTTTGCAGTCCTGGTGCTGAGTCAAAGTGATACAGTCAAGACACTGGCCAACGTACAGCGTTAAAATGCATCGAGCCCCATACCAACCCAGTTTGACAGCTAATACAGTCCAAGAGAGCTAATTTAAGGTAAACTCATGCATCCTCATGCTCAGTTTCTACGCCAGGACAATTTTTTTCCCCAGCAAGCTTCTGGAATGTAAAAGCCCATTTACCTGGAGTTGAGAGGATAAAGTCTCACTGGGTCAGTCATTGACATAATTCAAAATTACAGCTGGGCATACATATCTGCAAAATTAGTTTTTCCCATTGTATGAGTATAGGCAAATAAGGCCTCATTTCCAGCTTTTTACAGGTCTTAGAACCAAATGGTCTTTTCACCAGGTCATGTACCAGGTTCTGGCTTGAGTCTGCTGACTCCCTTATTAATACTTAAGCTAGGGAGAGAAAAAAAGTATAGTGGGACTTCTAGGGAGAAACCAGTAACAGTTTCAAGCTTCTTATTTTTCCACTAGATGGTTCCAAAAGTTTAAACCAAAACAGATTTAAAAAAAGAACAACCTTTTTTTTTTTTTTTTTTTTTTAGAGATAGAAATCCAATATAACAACAGCGAAACAAGGCTGACTTGTTCTAGTGATGCACAGCATTGCATAGTGCTTTTCATCCTTCCAGCACCTTGCAGACTTGGAGCCCCTCTGCTCTCAGGTTGTTTTGTCCCAGTGTGAAGCCATTCACCCCAAAAGAGTTTGGCCTGCTTTGGTCAGGGTCCATGATGGTCAAAATCAAAGCTGTAGGCTGATTAAGCAGCACAGAGGTATCAGGTGAAGTCCCACCACCTTTCATTCTTGATCTTCACTTCAAAATAATCAGTGTCCTTCCCGATCTAAATTATTGCTGCTCTAGATAGAGAGGAAAGTTGAATCTGTCTGTGAGACACTTCACTGGTATCCCCTTAGATGTCAATATGCCTGTAAACCCCCTTCTGGCAAGCCACTTAAGCCTAGACTCATCCTACAAAGTCTCCCTACATTTCTCTCTTGTCTGATACCTTGATGTGGGCTCATGCTTCAGCCTTTCTCCCAGTCGTGGCAAGAATTGATTTTCTCATCCTTTTTCAACTGTTATTTTATATGAATGTCTAGCACTTAAATCTCTTGAATTCTTCTTTTCCATTGGTAAATTTGTTCGAAATTGCACAGTAGATTTAGAAGGTATTGCAACCAGGACACAGAGGCAGATGCTCAGATGGTATAATCTTACAAATTTATTACAAAAAATATTATAACTTCATTTGGCTTCAGTGATGTTTCATTTGGAAGGAAATTAGCTCCTCTGAATTAATAATCCAATGTTCACTAGTATTCTGAGGAAAAATGTTTTTATATGTCTTCTTGTTATCTTGACCACCCTATTACATTTCTTCTATTAGGTTTGGACCACATCTCTATCCTATAGTTATTCCCCTGTGGTAATACCTTGGTGAAATGAAAAAACAGAACTAGGAATAATGTTTTGACTATGCACAGTTTCAGATGCTTAACTTGATAAGAGATCCTCCTCATGGGTTTATTTTGGGTATGCTGAAGCACAGTAATGCCCAACAGCTTTAAAAGGTTTCCATGGTTATATAATACAAAATAAGGCTTCAAACATGAATTTTATATTCCACTAAATATGGTCATTGTTGATTTTAAAGCATATTAGATCATCCACAAATAGGGGGCCTTTAGAGCATCAGGCTGTTTAGGAACAAGTGGTGGACAGTTTTGGAGAACTTCTCTTTCTCCTTGGCTTGTTTTTATGATAATTCAAATATTGGAGATAATTTACAACCCTGCTGGTACTATACCAGAGACCTTATGTGATGGAATTTATATCACTTTTCCTTTTAGACATTTAAACCACATGTCATTTTAGAAAAACGAGGACAGAGGTCCAACAAAGGAGTGATTTATTTTCAGTTAAAATACTAGCTACATTAAAACCACATGTTATTAAGTACTGTATAACCAAACCATGCTCAGAAGAAGGCTTACGACACTAAAGCTTGCTTAAAATGTTTCTTTTTTTCCCAAAAAACTTTGGCAATGCATACATTAACAGACTTTACCTGAGCTATGCAGTACATTGGCTATAATTTTCCCTTGATGAAACAAGTTATTAAAGTACCAGAGTACAAATTAATTCAGTTCCTTATTATTTTTCTCACATTTCTGGGTGGTTGAACTTTTCTGTCTGTTTTAGGTAACATTGCATCTCAGTGAATATCCCTCCTGAAACAGCATAATGTGATTAAGGTTGTTAAGACTGAAACATAGTTTTTCAAAGTGAAACAACTTGTATTTTGGGCATTTTCCCAACATGAACTCTCACGATGCTCCTGTGAGAAGAGTAAACTAATGCACAGAAGTAGTGCACGCGAATCCAAGACCAGAAGGCAAATCAATACGAAGAGTAAGAATTAAGGGGCCCCAATTTTGTTTTCAGGATGCAGATGCTGAGGACCAGTTTCTGTCCTCATTATGCTACAGTTCCACACCAGATTGCCTAGGACTTGAAGGGAATTTTTTATGGTAATGCTGCCAGGTGACTTGTCCAAAGCTCAGTGGAGATGACCAGTGAAGGATTCATCCTGTACAAAGCACTTCTGCAGTTGCACCAGCTTCCGTGCTGGTTCTGTGCATGTATGTCTGGATAATACTGTCACAGAGAGGCTGCTTGGGGGACTTAGTTGGCTCCTGGGGATTTTTGAATGCCAAAGCCTTGTCGACGTATGCTGGTATCAAATGGGGAAGTGAAAGTGTTGTTGCCTCACTTTCAGATTCTGTTCAAAGTGCAAATTGCACAGACGAGAAAGCCTGTCCCTGTGCTTTCTAAGAACTGCACAAACACTCACAAATCACCGCAACACCCCTGTCTCATGGGCTGGGTGGTTTTAGCCCTAGAAGGGAACTAGCCAGTTACTGTCAAACAGCCTTTAAACAAAGCAAGGATCAGAAGCAGCAAATTTCTCCGCTTGTATGCTTGAGATCATTCTAATTCAGATGTTACAGTCCCATCTTGAAATCATTAATACTACCTTAAGCTTGCCTGGTATTCTCATTTGTCCTGAAATTGCTTAGATCAAGCAGATTCTGAAGCATTGATTCTGCATCAGCAGCACGCTAAAATTTGTAGTGGCTTTAAACAAAAAAAATGTATATAGTGTGTGGCTTTTCTCACCCTTTGGCTGCCTAATTGAAATATAGGGTATGTAATAGCCAATACAATAAATTGACCTGTAGAAACTCGACTGAATTAAAGCTGTATAGTTTGCTACCTCGTCTTGGATGGAGACCAGTACCAAGTAACACAGAAGATGGTGCAAGAAACAGCACAGTGGACAAAAAAGGACCATGTGGTAGGCTTTGACTTGTGCCATGTCTAAATCATAAGCTGTTAGAGCAAATTTTAGCATAATATGAATTAAGCATGTCCAAAATTATTATTACATCACCTCCCCAACAGGCCCCTCTGGTGTACAGTATATTTTATTTTATTTTTTTAACCAGCCTGGGCAGCACACCTGTAGTCACAGCTGAGATCACTGCCTAACTGAAGTAAATGGTGTGTAAACTCACAGTAGGAGATACAAGGCAGCTCTACTCCTGCTGCCTGCCTTGCCTTTCCTGAAGCACTAGAAAGCTGGTGCTGCCACCAGCACTGGAAGAATTTTGTGGGGCACAAAGTGGCAGCTATTGCTGTGTTAAATTGATAGGAGAAGCCCTTTTTGGGCTTCAGCCCTTCGTAAGCAGTCGGAGCAGCAAGGTTGTCTCTCCAGGCATCTCTCCATCTTATCTCCCAGTTCTGTCCTTCCCCTCTGTGCTTCACCTTGTGACACCTCATCTTCGTGGTGGCAAAATTTCAGTTTTGTTTACTCTGCTTGGCAGCATGAGCACATTTGTGTGATCCAGAAGGACTCACAGGTTAGACACGCAGTCTAAGGCAGAAGAACATGATTATACTAGTGATTCACATGTGATACTCGGCAAAAAATGTTACTATCATGCAGGTGAATGAGGTGGATGAGGACAATATTGCCCAGAAGTTATTGCTTTCCATTAGTTTTGTTTCCTAAAAAAATGCAAGTGATTGTATATTTCCCCTGATTATAATTCCATTTCTCTTCACGTGGATCTCGGACCCTTCTTCATTTTTCTTAATTTAGGTTATCACCTATCTTTTCTTTATATTGCATCATCCAACTGACTTGTCTTCTCCCTTTCTCTAGATGTTTCCAGATGTGTGGCTGAGAGGAAGTACACCCAGGAACAAGCTCGCAAGGAGTTTCAACAAGTGTTTATCCCAGAATGCAATGATGATGGCACATATAGTCAGGTTGAAAATTTTTCATTCAGTATCTTGCATGGCAGGCAAGTCAGAATACGTGTGTTAGCAGAGGATGAAGAAAAGACAAATGTAATGAAGTGAAATGTAATTTCAAAATGAAATGTAATTTGTGCTAATGCTGACGTTAAAAAATGGAAGGAAAATTCATGTTTTGTGCTGAGTCCTTGTTCTTTTTTTCAGAGTTGGCCAGCAAAAGAGCCAAACATTACCATTGTTCATGTGCTACACTCCCTGTTCTAGGCTGTGGCAGCTGAGTCATTCTTGTAGCCCCCTGAATACTCATCAGATGGTAAAATGCTTGGAATTTCTGATCTGTTCCTGATCCCAACCAGAAATCTTGTGACTAGAGTCCGTATCTTAGTGCTAAAGCATGAATCATACAGGATTCTTCTCTATTCTCAGCTGAATTTCTGCAAAAGCATATGGTCTGAGACTAATTTACTTAGGTTAGATCATAGAATTCAGAAGGGGCTCAATTAGAAGCTTATCCTGTGATATATATCCCAATCAAGATCACCTTCTGCTGCCTCTGTACTGCATTTCACTTGCGAAGTTGTGCAGAAGACAACCCTTTTCAGATTAAGCATGGCCAGGGAAGTGATATTGGCCCTCAGGAAATATAATGCAATTGATTTCTAAGAGGAATTCCAAGAGTTTCCTTTCTGACAGCTTGGGATATGAATAATGCTGGCAGAAGCACTCTGTCCTGCTCCTTCAGTGTGTGGAACAATATGTTCTCTATGTGGAAAAAACCTCGAGATTGCTTGCTTCAGGAACAGTTTATGTGTCCCTTGAGAAACTTCGTTGTGAGGTTTTCATAACACCTGCACCTCGCTCTTCTGAAATAGGGTGTAAACAACTACATATTTCAATAGTTTTCTCTTCCATTGGATTCTGAAGGACCTACCACACTTTGCTTGAAATAGAGTCTTCTTCATGCTAAAGAATAATACGTAGGACTGAGATTAGGTCCATTATGGTTTATCATTCTAGGTTTTATCAGTATAGTTTGCTGGACTAGTCTTTTGTGTGTCATGAACGCTGTGGGATAACAAACACATATCTGACAAACTGCACATGGTTCATGTCATTTTTGGCAGGTTCAGTGCCATAGTTACACTGGATACTGCTGGTGTGTCACTCCCAATGGTCGTCCTATCAGTGGTACTGCTGTGGCCCACAAAACTCCCCGGTGCCCAGGTAAGACTTGTTTGTCTGGCCAGGTTATGATCTTGTCTCAGAGCAGTAGAGTCTATCTGTGGCATCTGATTAGACTTAAGGAAAAAAAATTCTTCACTGGAGGAGTGGTTCAACCCAGAAACAGGTGCAGGCAGAAGCTGTGGACTCCCCATCCTTGGGGATTTGCAAAACTTGACAAAAGAAAGTTGGTCTGGCTTTTAGGCTAGCCCTTGCATGAGTTCTGAGGTCACTGCTACCCTAAACCTTCCTGTGATTCTGTGATCCATGTACTTTATTTGTACTGTAGTCTAGCTATTGAAGGGATTTTCTGCAGTGGTTATTTGTACGATGTTGAAGTGTTAATATATGACACCATGCAGCTGACTTACTGAAGTAGTCCTTTCTTTATGTTGAAAATCTCTTGCATGTAAACTCACAGCATAAAATTTCAGAGGGCTTTGCCTTTTTGATATTTTAAGTATTTACAGTATAGAAAAAAAACTCCTCCAGAAAAATATGGAATGTGAATGTTCTGATTTGTAACATAGCCCAATGAAAGAACTCCCACAGCAAATCCCATGAATGACCAGATCCAGAGGAGAAATAAAAATGAAACAAATCATTAAGGACATAATGGAATCACTGTCTGTAGAAATTAATTGGCAAATCAAACTCATTGCCATGTGTACTGCCCTTTGCCTTTCATCAGGACAATTAACAGGTTAACTGTTTTTTATGATTTTGCTTCTGACTCTATTTCATTGATGTTGATAATAAATATAAACCCCCAGTGTATGAACAATTGCCAGAATTGCTGTTCACCTTCCATGAGGCTGACAGAATTGCACAGAAGTAGCTCTAAAATACTTGAGTTCTACGTACTGCATTTCTGTTTGTGCTGCAGCACCATTCTCTGGCAGGGAGTGGAAGAAATAGCTTTAAAAAGATAACCCCGTAATGTAAATGAAGCTGGAAAAAAGCGCATTAAGGCCTTTGAGGGAATTCACCTGGTCTGATCTACTTCAATTGTTCAAGCACAATATTGATGTTTTTAATAAATAGATGGAGGAAGGAAGAGAGCACTGAGAAAGTTTCAACAAAGATTATAAAAAGTGGATTCCACTTTTAAGTTTAAATGATTTGCAGAATCTTCCACGTTTCTTGCCTGTAGGCGAACTTTAGCCAGAAAGTACTCTCCAGACTTTTGATCCAGTCTGAAAAGTCACTGTGGAATGACAGTCAATTGTCAAAAATAATATAAAATGTTCAGAAGCCTTAAAATAGAGAAAAATGTGCATTCGTTTTAATGTAAATATTATTTATAACTGGATCACATCTTCAAGAGACACATAGTTAGGGTAGCATTTTTGTGCTTCAATGCATTCTTGAATAGAGGTGCTTTTGCATGTCCAGAGCCAAGCGCTTCCCTGAAAGCATGCCTTCGTTGCCTTCTCTGCAATAGCAATTTGTAGCTTCCTCTCTTTCACTGACATCAGTGAAAAAGGGGTTAAGCTTATGCTGAAAGTTCAACAAGTACTTGTTTGGCAAATGTGTCACAACATGTGGCATTATGTTTGGCTCAAAATGTTGCTGAGTTAGTTACTGTACTTCCACTTTTTGTATTCAGTATTATCAAGGAGAAGCTGCAGCGTAGTTCCAAGTTACTTAATAGATTAATATCAGAATTATTCTATCTCTCCAGGAACCAAACCCTAGTTCCTCTCAAAGGTATATTCACGTGCCTAGCAGATAAACTGCCAGCTCATTTTTGGAGGGGTGGGAAGGGAAGTTAGTTTTACAGAAATGCTAAGGAGAAGGCGATAGGAGCACTCGATTTCATTTAGTAGCTCAGAGATAAATAGACTGTTCCAGGGCCCAGGTGAGTATGTAGAGTCTGATTTTGCTCCACGGAAGATTGTGGGTAATTTTGCAATTGTTATGAGACCCTTTGGGATTATCTCTGCACATTTCCTCCCCTGCTTGTATATCAGTGCTCTCATGTTTTACTGCTCACCTCTTCTCCTTTGTCCCTCAGGAAAGAAATCCAGCTACAGCAGAGTTTGGAAATAGATTTGCAGTGCCAGGGGATTTTGCGGTGGTAGTGGCTAAAGGCTCAGTCTTAAGAGGTCTGGAGAAACCTTCTCATTCAGCAGAGAAGGCAGTTATAGATTTTCTCAGAAAGTTATGTGGTATAATAAGGCGAAACTTTGCTCTTATATTGCAGAATGAAAGCCGAAGCCCAACTGCACCCCTCTCCCATTTCCCGGTATATGTTCAAAATTGCCATCTGTTTAGGATAACAGGGTTTTTTTTTTCCCCAGAACAACCGTTGATGTTTTCCAGATCACCATTGATTCTCTGTTATACTTTTTATTTAGTACCACTATGCACAGGAATTACAATCAAAATATTAGTGGGTATACTGAATTTAAGTAGATGTACTCCTGTCCTAACTAGTATTTCAGGGATGCCATTTTTTCCAACACTAGAGTGCCTAGTCGGTCTAATACATGGTGTGTTTGGTAGCCTCACTGCAGGCATTGCCTGACTACTTTTGATGCTGCAGGCGGATCTCCTGTAGCGGTGGCATCCTGACATCAGCATGCTTATGTATTTTCACTTGCTTCTGTGTATTCTGCAGGCAAGATGCTATAGCCATTTCAAAGACGTTTATGCAGATTTCTCAGTTTGCGTGTGCCAGACTTTTTTCTCCCAGGATCACTTTTGCCACCTTTTCCCTTTAGAGCAGAACATGCACAGACAATCAAGACAGCAGGTAGAGTCAGTTGTGAACATGTTTTTGTAATGATTTTCTCACAGGAAATGTGATACCGTGGAATGTGTGAAAAATTCTCTTTTAATGAAAATGTTCAGTGTTTCTTTTCAATTCTAGGTTAGTTCTTCAGTAACTTCAGATGAGCTTTGAATACATGTCTAATCAACTGTGCTGTTCCTAAATTATGGGATAATTTCTTGCCTTTCGTTTTCTCCCAGTAGAACCACCTTTGACTTTGGTGAATATCCAGAAATAGGAAAGAAGAGCATGGCAGCCTGGAATAACTTGGATTTTAATAGGGCAAATATGGAGAAGAATTTAGGATGGGCGGTTAGGAGCTTGGTTCCCTGATTCCATTCTCTATCCGTGCTTCACATTTATTGTGTGATATCGGATAGGTGAAACACTCAACCTCTGAGTTTACCTAACTGTTGATATTGGTTAGTTGCATAACGTGATGCTTCCTAAAGCTGTCTCAGGTCCTGTGACAGAAAAGCATCGTATATATTTTTTATGTATCTACAATAGCTGTATGAGCCATTTTTCGCTCATTGTGTTGTTCTGGTTGCTCCTATTGAAGCTGTCTTTTTTGCTAGGAACACAAGGTGTGCAAGGGTGAAGGTTATAAGAAACATTAAAAAATGTCGGACTCTCCAACTGATTTATGTAAAACCTTCGCTTTAATTACTACGTCTTTACCTGAAAGAGGCTCTTCTTCCATCCTTTCCAGTTATTCCCACACCAACACTTGATACTGCTAAAACACACATGATAAATCTGAGTGCCATTGCACTCCATGGAAGTAATCTCCACTGGTTCAGGAGCAGTGGTGAGAAGGAGAGTAAATCAAACACATTCCCATGACAGCATTAAAAAGAAAGCTCCTTAAAAATGATGAATGTCCCCCAATACTTTCACTAAAGAACACCAGACATAAAAAAGATGTTTTTACAATTCCCCGTCTCTGTTATCAGCACTGCAGGGAGCTGCAGAAATTCCACAGGCAGAGAGTCCTGGGAAATGGGGCAGAAACTGAGAAGCAGGTGTTAAATTATCATTGGAAAATACAATGTTCACCTATTGTAGGATTTTTATGCCGTATTACCTCTTCCAGGCTTCTGCCAGTGAGATTGCAGAGGTATAGACACGTGTTCTATTATTCTGTGAAGTAGTTTTGCTACCTTACAATTAAGATGGCATCATCACCTTTTAAGGGCAAATATAAGTACCATTAAAAAATCAGAACTCTTCCTGTCGGTATAGTATTATCATCAGATAATATGATGAAAATTAATATATTTGTGAAAGCAATTAACTTTTTTAGTTTACATTATACTGCTCTTGTTATCTGGGAAAAATATCCATCCTTGAATTATCTAGTCCTTCTGTCCCAATACGTAGTACTTTCTCTATAAATACAGTCAGACACATGCATGTGTGAAATATAGAACAGCAAGGGAAATTTATTGTCCTGTTTCTTGATATCTCCATTCAATGATTACATATCAAATATTTTTTAGCGGGAGATCAGAAATCATTATATAAACTGGATAATAATAGACTTTCACCTTCACTTTTAAAACCCAGTCACATATGATCAGTACTGTAGAAAATGGATATGCTGAAATCACAAACTGCAAAACTCACATCACATTCCCTGGAAGATTTATTTTGTCTCAGAAACTTTTAGACTGAAACTGGGCGGAATTGTGGGTTTCCAATAAACTAAGACATTAATATTTCTGCATTTTTTTTTAATCATTGGAATCATAAATGGATACATGGCAAAGCAAATATACAAGCTACAATGGTACTAAATTATTCTTGTTAAAATAATGTTGCTGAATCTAACAAACATCCCTTCTTGCCATCTCCCCTTCCATAAAGATATTTACGTGGTGATTTGATCGTTTACAGTGCATTGAAAATTTGGAAGCTGATTGTTTTGCCTAACTTTTAGATAATTAATAGGTTGCTATTTTTTTTTCTTGTCTTGCTGAAAACATGAGCATTCCTTGTAAGTATTGAAGATACAGTTTCCTAGAAACTTGTAAATGCAACTTCCTATTACAATTTAAGCTAGAAGTACTCCTAGCTCAAATAGATTCAGGAAATGGTAGAAAAAACTGATACAAGCTCAATAAACCCTTCTCACCTCCAACTTGAAGAGAACAAAGTTTCTGCTGCATGAATTGAAACTTCCAGGTGAAACTACATGAAGGGCACAGATTTCCCTTTGTAGAAAATCTTGTGAATATTTTTGTTAGCTTCCTAAGACTATTAAATAATGTTGGCCCAGTGAACCCAGTTTTCCTAGCATTCATCTAATTTCATACTGAAATTAGTTCCACTATGTTAAAGTTAGCCTTTGCCAATGCCACTCTTTTAATCCATTTATCAATTTTCCATCAAAATTTAAGATTAAAAAAAAAGCAAAGCATATAAAAAGAATTTTCATTTCTCCCTGACTGTACATGAATATCATATAGTCATTATTTCTCACCATTTAATATACAGATGGAGTAATCTGAAGACATCTTGGTGGTAATGAAATCTGGAAAGATTTTTCTGCTATTGGTTTGAGATATGGAGTATTATATAAATTTCACCAATGAGTTAAATTACTGAGGTATAAACTGAATTTTAAGTTCAATTTATAATAATGTTTTTGAGTGTACATAGAGAGACAACACTGGCGTCAAACTGAGGCTTTATTTATCACTCTTTTTAGTGCAAAGGGGCTATCAGTGGGGATTTGTTACAAACGTTCCCCATGCTGAGACCTCATCTGTACTTACAAATCGGTGTCAAATTCTTTAGTGTTGATGAACCAGACCTAAAGTCTCTGTATTTTCAAGAGAATTATAATTATGCTTCTGTGCAACAAAATTAAATTGGTAAACTACATTGTTAATTGCAACTGGATGAAATTTGAGGAAAGATCGGATCCCTGGTATTTACTGTGATTAGAAAAACCTGTAATTTTCTATGCAGTACTTCCTAAAACTGGAACATCTCATTTGACTTCAAGCTGGGCCTCTTATCAAATTTAAGCCAAGCACCCAAAAGCTCAGAACTTCTGGCTTCAGCTAGCATGAATGCAAGAATCTGCCTGCTCTTCAGAGTGAACAGCACGGATTAGTATTGCAGTCTATTTAGAGCAAGCCATTCCAGTCACCCTCAGATATAATTCCTACAATGGTAATGGCTTTAGTTTTCCCGTCTGAATTAACAATGATACATAACTAAGTGTATTGAATTACTAGTGATTCAAACATGTTACAATAAGAGTACACTACCATCAAAAAAGGAAACAAGTCTAAACTAGAATATTTTTGATATGGATATGTAAAAGCTGTATTAAAAGTGGAATCCTTCAGAAGGTAATACCAGCTTGGCTACGTTGTCATGTATTCTTTTATGGAGGCTTTAAAATCAGCATGCCAGATTTGTGATGTTAGTCTTCCCTCTGACAGACTCTTGTGTCTGAACTTCATGCTGAAGTAACCACCAGTTCAGCGTGGTAAACAAGGCCTGTGATTTAGTGGGTTCTCGTATTTAAATTGCCCTTTTAGAACAGATTTATTTTGCTGCAAGGTTTGGGGTTTTTTGTTTGTTTGTTTTAAACTCGGTGAATTTTGTTATTCCAGGGGGAAATAAATTAAGAAAATTTGGGCCCAAATTATTTCGTACACTTCTGAGCATGTGAGGTTTTTGGTTTTGTTTTTCATAAATACAGGTGTATTGTAAGAAGAGATGATGTGGTAAGAATTGACAGACATTATGATTTTTAATTTTCTTTTCAGAGAGAAAAATACCACTTTTAAAGATGTTTTTTAATATGTTGATAAGAAGCGGCTAGGAGTTAGAATCATACAAATGGTTGTAATAATAAGACCTAAGTGAGAAACAAGGAAATATTTCTACTTTAAACCCTAAGGACAAGTAACTCTTGTAAAAACTACTGAGAAAACCAGTAGATTCTCAATTTCTTGATGTTTTGGATTCAAGGCTGGATGCTGGGTTGGAGTGCAGACTGGCAGACTAAACTCTTAAAACATGTCTCCTGCCAGCTTCCTAACTCCTTTCCCACCACTGCTGTCTCCTTTCCTAAGGGCCACAGCTCTGAGGACATCTTCAACCAGCTGAGGCTCAAACGCAGAATAAAGCACTGTCCCTGCCTCCCCCCGGCACGCACACTTTTCAGCACCAGCATAGGGTTTTGGGGGGGCCTTTTATGAGGTATTTAAAGCAGAAAGGGGCAGTTTTTAATCTGAGCCAGGACTGGGCTGGGGGCTGGAGAAGCCCTGCAGAGCAGCTGAGGTGCGTGGGAAGGGTCTGCCCTGCACAAGGAGTCACAAGGGAGTAGTGCTGGGGTGACGCATCTTACTGCAGGACCTGTCCTCGCTGGGTTGGTGGGGAAGGGAGACATTGTCTCTGCAGCACATGAGCATGTTCTTGCACTTGTGTCTATGTAGTGTTCGATGTTATCTCTTTCTCAGGTCCTGCAGTGGCCAAGAAGTAGCAGCTGACAGTAAATTGGTGGTACACAAATGCAGAAGTCAGGCAAAGCTAAAACCTTTGGTTTGCAAGGGAAGAATTTGCTGATATTCATTGCTGTAATAAAGAAAAATGAATCATTAAAGCTGGACTGTGTTTCTTAGAAAACATATTAAAAGTGAAAGTAGTATTTTTCTGGTTAATTCCTTTTCCAATTGCAGGTTCAGTGAGTGAGAAGCTGCCACAACGAGAAGGTGCAGGAAAAACAGGTAAATATCTTAGTTGGCCCTTAAATAGAAACTAAAATAGCTATGGGCTAGCCCACTGTGATTTTCCAAAGGTTTAAATTATCAATATATATTCATCATGTATTATAGCTGCATATGTAGTATTTATACATGCATACATGCTATTCATTTTATGTCTGCATTGTAGATATTTAGTAAACTTATGAATGTGAACTTCATAAATTCATTACTAAACCTTCATAAGTTTAGCAAACTTATGAATATATAGATATCTGTATTTGCATAGACATTATATGTTTCTGGTCTCAGCTCTACAGACTTTGCTATTCTGTGCTGCTTGGAAAATAGCTTTTCTTCCCATAGCTATACTCTGAAATATTTTCCCATACTGTTTGCTTGCCCTGGAGGACAGATTATTCTGTCTGTTTGATAAAGACAGCGTTCTGCAGTCCCAAAATCTCGGGAACTGGAGTCCTCGCTTTATTTACATAACTATCAGTGCTTGAGTCGTCTTGGACCCAGCACTTCTCTTTATGTTGCGATTGATTCATCTGATGGCTTACATTCATGGCCAGATGACTGTTGTTGTTAGAGATAGATCATGGTGTATACCTTGTTGGCAGGACAAAATCTGATGTGACTCCAACATAGCTGGTAGATTTAAATGAGGGAGATGTCTATGCGTTAAACAAAATGAAAGCTTACACTCTCCAAACACTTAAAAGAATTTTAAATTCAGCTGAAAATAGCATACTAAAAGTTGCTGCCAGTTACAGTGGCATAAATTAATTTTAAAGAAGTTACTCATATTCTTGCTAATGTTAATGACTGTCTGTTTGGTACACTGTAAATATAATCAAAATTTTTTTCTTACAGGAACTTTTGCAGCGTTGTAATATACCCAACTTTTAAATAAACTATTGCGCTGTTAGGTTAAGAAAATCAGTACTTCTTTAAAGGCTAATAATTACGAAGTACCGGAAAATTGTTACTTCATGTATTTCCAGACAAATTGTGGGTTCCACTAACCTTAAGTTACCCATTTGTTTTAGGTCAGGACTTTAATTTTCAGCTTTGAACTGAATGAACTATCCTCTATATATCTGGAATGTTTGTGACTGTGGCGGCTGAGCTGCTGAACCCTGAATGAACAATCCTAGAACAAGGAACACAAGTTATCAAGTCTTCCTTTGTATCATATATATGTCTAAAGCGACATGGTTGCATTTTACTCACGCCCTGTTTTTATTCTCTAGCACAAGCCTGCAACACGAGGGGCTGCTGACCTGGTTCCCACGTGGTCTCTGGCTCTCCTCTGATGCTGCTGACTTCCTTTCTGGTTCTTCTGACTTCTTCCAGCTTCTTCCAGCCAGTCACTGCCTTATGCTTTAAATAAAGTCATGTTGTCAGAGACATCACAACCTCTTTAGTGACCATTACAGAGTAGTGAACAACATCAGCTGTCTGAGTTAAAGAACTGTGCTTCTGCTTCACAGTCAGTGTAGTAAAAAGTATTTTGTAGCTCGGCTTGAAAGGTCAGGACAGTAGTTTTCGAAATAACCATAACACTCCTAGATCGTCTTTCCTCTGCATGTTCCTGTGGACTAACCAGGGGTGCCTGGATGGGGGTACCTGCCTGTGTTGTAAGCCAGCAAGCTTAGGCAGGTTCACAGCCTTCTCACTGCTGCAGAGGGCGTGCTCCAGACCTTCAAGTGTGGTCTTGAGGACTCTACTCAAGAGACAGCATAGACTTAGTCTATACAGTCTCTTCTTCTAAGATGTCCCATAGAGACTACTCACAGGAGAAGATGACCTGGCGGGCCATATCAGTTGCAGTTGTGCATCTCTCTTTTTCTGGGTATTCCAATACTGAAATAAGATTTCCAGATGCAGATTTTGGAGGTCAGGAGCTCTGTTTGAATGTTTGCAAATTTGCACATTAAATCAAACAGAAATAAAGCTTAAAAGAAAATTCCTAACCTATATCCCCTGGTCCCACAGTTGCCTCCTCTGTCTAAGGAAAATATTCAGACTATCTGAAAAGCACGTCACAGATGGGATCGCATCCTTTTTTTCTGATTCTTAGCTGACTGCAGGAATATGTTTTTGGTAACTGATCTCTGACAGCAAACAGAACGGTTTCTGTTTAAATATATACACATATGGACTGGTATGCATGTGCCAGACAGGAAGACCTGTGCAATTAACCTGTTTTATGACTCAACCATTAAACACTGAGTTTGTTGGTTTTTTTTTTAAATAAATAAAAATTGATAAACTGTTCAAAATGCTGCTTGAACAAATTTCAAGAGGCTAATTTTGTTTGGGCTGATAATTGATAAAGTTGCAGCATTATATCTGGATTTCAGGTAATACATAAGATCAAATGTGTCACAAACTGAAATTGTGTACCAAAAGATTATTAGAAAAATGTCACTTAAACCCAAAATCAAGTTTCTGGCTGGAGTCTTGATAATATTTACCTACCATAAGCTACCCTCTGAAATTCTGTGTTTTCTGAATCATATACTGATCGATGATCTAAATGTGTGCCTTGATTCTTAGTACACTAGGATGCTTGATGGCCTCTCTGAAATTAATCAATGGTCCTATTCCACCACCCAGAGGACACCACAAAAATGCCAGCAAAACTAATGAGAAGTGACAGTCCGTTATGGCATTGGAGCAAAGTATCCTGTCATTGCATGGACGTGAAGAATGAGCATCCTTAAAAGAAGTCTCTCTTATTCTTTGGTTAAAACATTTTGCAGAGAAAATAAGTTTCTGTTGCTGCTTTGGTTTTGTGAAAAGCACAGAGGTTAGTGTTCCATGGCTGCTGATTTGGTTTTACCTGCTATCAGTATTTACTTGGTATCTGTATTTTCTGTGAACTAGGCTGTGGCCTCCAGAGGGAAAGGTCAGAGTGCCTCCAAATCCTCTGCATGATTTGCACAAAGACAATACAGATCTACAAAAAAACCCTGTGATGGTGACACCAAAGAGAACAGGAGGCAGCGGTTCTGGATTGCAGTAGCAAGGAGAAATGGAGACATGTAGTGTGTTAGCCTTAAAGCTACCGCTCAGTGTTGCCCTGGTTAGAGATACAAGGCAGAGGAAGCATCTCAGTTACCTTTGTTTCTGGCTGCTATGAAAATGCCAGGGAAAGAACCTGGAAACTGTGTTGGTCTGAGATCCAGTTGAGAAACTGATACAAATGCTAATAAACCCCTTGTATGGAAGATGCTGTTTACTGCGGGACATCTTGATCTTGGAATTAGCTCCATGCTACAGGAAACAGTGATGACTGGAAAATATGTACTATCAAGGCCCACTAAGTCATGTTTACCAAATACCTGAAATAATTTTAAATAATGAAAACATAATAAGGTAAAGATAGGCCTTTGGGTACTGCTTTTTCTCACAGAATGCTAACAAATAATTTTTCATATTGATTTTTTCTTTTCCAGCGTTACTTCTGCTGTGTTTTACTGACCCTAAAATTACCCACATCCTTTTATCATTCCTGTAAATTTTCCTCCTTCTTTTCTTGCAGTAATGTTTGGTGGTGGATGGATAGAGATGGCTGACCAGAGGATAAGAATTCTTGTTCTTTAATCCGTGAATCTTACTTATAAAATCAGCTTGACTGTTAAACAGATTCTGCTGTGCCAAAACAAACTTTCCTTTCATTTTAAGGTGTCAACAGGTCTGCAGCCGCTCATTTGCCCCTGACTGCATTTGCTTTCACAGGTCTTACCCCTTCTAAACCTTTATCTAATTAATTCTTTCAAAATGCTGATTTGATCAATTATAATCTGTAGGTATCAATGAGCAGCATTCAAAATGAAGAATTACTTTCCAGGGAGCGACTTGATCACTTCATGCCTCATCAGAGACCCTGCAATCATTTCATCAGCCGTAACCTCATAAGCCATCCATTTATAATCCATAGCCTGTGGATGTAATATAGCTATGCTGTGTAGTAAACATAAATAATGTTTAAATTACTGTTTGTTTACCGGCCGGGGCTATGTGCAAATCATTAGTATCAATCACGTATGTACACTTATTTAGCTTACTCTCATAATTGTAGTCTCCTTGCAAATCTTTTCCATTCTGAATTCAGATGATGCCTCAGCTCCCGCGCTGGAGACTCAGCCTCAAGGTGATGAAGAAGGTGAGCATAAGCAAGAATTTAACAGTGTGGTATTGAACAGTATGGACCGACTACTGCAGTGTCAAATGCTACCTTAGAGTTAGGGTAACTGCTGGAGCAGTTGCAAGAAACTGCAAGAAATTGAAAGCATCTGTACCTTTTTCCAGATAAAGATAGCAAACACAATACTTGCGAGCAAACACGTCACTTACAAGCGATTAATTTTGTGTGATAGTTTTGAGGTGAGGCTGTAGGTATGAAGTCTGACATTAGCAATTTTTATTGTCACTAGTCAGGGCAGAGATGGGTTTTAAACTTGAGCCAGAGTGCAGATTAAAACTTTATGGCCAAATAAGGAAGCTAAAGGGTAAATTCTGTCCTCAGCATATTGCCTAGTAATGTTAAGGTAGATGTTTTGTCAGGCTTATTTGCCTCTGGGGAAATTTAGTGCTCTGTAAATGGAAGGCTCAAGGCCCACATGCAATGATAGTCTGGTATTGTGGCTGCCTTACCGCTCACTGCAAATCTCACAGAATCTGATCTGAAATTATTACATACTTTGGATCCACACTGGGAGATTGTTATTCCAATTAAACATAATTTTAGTCTACAAGTATTTATTTCAACCTTTTGTATGAATGGGATAAGGAAGGAACTATTCATGCCTCTGCTAAAGATTTTAGCTGTCCTAATAGAAACCAGTGTGCCCTTTTCTTCTTTAGATCCATTTATCTTTAAATCTAGCCACTTACTATTCAGCTGCTAGTAACTTTTAAAAAAATTGTAACATTTACAAACTTTGTTCTGTTGGTTTTTTTCTAGATATAGCTTCTCGTTATCCTACGTTATGGACTGAGCAAGTAAAGAGTAGACAAAACAAAACCAATAAAAGCTCAGGTAAGAACTTGTGTTGTCCGTACTTTGCAAAACTCCTGTGAAGACATGCATTAAGCCTTGTTAAAAGCTGAAGCCATTTAGGTGAAAGCCATTTTAATAACCGTTATGCTTCCACTCTCATCATACCATAGCGACTTAATGATTTGCGTAGTGGTGATTTTGTAGATTCATGAGTCATACATTCCTTTTATATGGAAATATTTTTGGCCAGGCTTTACAAGGTGTAAATTGACATTACTCCACTGAAGTCTCTGGCTCACATCTGTTTGTATCTGTGAGTGGATCTGACGTTTATTTTTTGCATCCTCTTTAATTCCCTGCCTCTTTGTTATCTACTTGTTTTTTCTTTTTTGGGGGGGTGATGCGTAGGAAGAAGGTGCTTGGAAAATGACAGTATGGGTTACATGTGTTTGCTAGTAAATCTTAGGAGGCAAAGCTGAAAAGAAGCAAACTCCCATCAGAGACTTCATCTGCTATTTACAGACTGATCACCAGTTTAGTGTGAATTAATTATGTTGCTTTTTTTATAACGGCTGCATTTTGGCTTAACTTTTTTTCACCAGTCTTCAGAATTGAGTTTTGTAAGCCTGGACTAGGAATGTCAGGTGAATGAACGGAGACTGAAGCCTCTAGAATATTCAGGTACATTCAGTGCTTTGGTGACTATAAGTTTTGATGCCTTTCTCAGAGTTCCTTCCTTCCAGTGGAATAAACTTTAGACAATCTTCTTGAGTTTCCTGGTTTCTTTTTCTCTGGAAAAATGTTTAATTTGAAAGGAAACATTAATGATACAGGCTATGACTCAGTAAATCACCCAAAAGCACAGTTCAGATCCAGTGGAAATTGAGGTTGTGCTTTACATTAAGTATTTTGCTGAATTGAGGCCCAAAAGGATTTAAAAAGACAAGCACTCATCATAAGAAAAAGAGAGATATCCTTACTAAAAGGCTTACAGATTACTTTATATAAACTATTTTTAACATCAAAGCAATAATTATTAATATGTTTTCCTCTCCTTTATGCTCCAGTAGGCACTTAAGGAAAGGACCTTAAACAGAGCATAGACGAGAGCACTTTCTGTGCTGGAGATTTATTCTGTCATTTGTTTAGTCAGTGTTAGCAAGAACAGAATTCCTTTGGGATTTCTGTCCTGTAAAATACGTGTATAGAGATTTGTCACTTTTAGGAGTGTTTATTTAATTTTTATGGTGCTAGAGACTAGATCTAAAGCAAGAATTCTTGAGTTTGCAGTGCAGCTGCTGGAAGCCAAAACTTCAACACGCACACACAAAAAATTAGAAAGCTACCAAAGAAAAGGTGGGGTTTTTACTGGGAATTTGTAACTTCCTGCCCATCTAAAGACTTATTTACAAACAAAGGAAAACCAGAAGCGTAGTCTACCTGTATTGTGGTTGCTAGCCCGTGGTATGTTAGCATCAAAAGCATGGTTGTATTGGATTCGGCAACAACAGGGCTTGCTCACAGCTGTACTATGTACAGGGGATCTCTGGAGGGCTACCACATGCTACAGTCTGTGATGCCATAACCAGACTAGCAGACGCTAAGTAGCCAGCTTTGCTTTGATTTGTAGGCATATCTGATGAGTTATAAAGGACCGATAATCTCTCTGCTCTAACTTTCCTTGTGTATGTAATATGACATAATCAAGTTGAAACTAGGTGCTAAAAACAGTGTCTTCACCAGTTGTGCTAGGCAGAATCTGTCTCCCAGACTCCAAAAATACAATGTGTGTGAGTGACTGTATATTTACAAGTTGTTTTGATGGCTGAGCCTCACTGATACTCAGTAAACAGGTCTTTTAAGGTTTTGAAAAAAATAGGTTATGTTTTCCCCTTATTACCTCTCAGAGTGGTGCCAAGGCTTTTGGGAACATCCACAGAGAATGAACTCTGGGCTGCTACGTGTATGGAATAGGAGGGACCTCGTGAATGAATCCACTGGTTTGTAAACTAGCCACCTTTGGACAGCCAGGCTTCAATATAAGGGATAAATACAGATATCTTCTTTACTCAGTTTGCTTGGCAAACTCTGATTCAGATTGGGTCATACAGACACCAGAAAGTTTATTGAAATGTACTTGTCTGAGTAAAATAAGGAGAATTTATGTCTGCATATGAACTGTGTTTATAAAACAAATGATGAAACCAAACTTACTGATAATGGGCTAAATTTTTCTTTGTTGTTCTATAACAACACAAGTGGTTTCAAAGAAATTCTTCAGGTGCAAATAATACTTTGACCTAGCCCTGCCTGTAGAAAATAACTAAAGAAAAATAATAATGATAAAAATTTCAGGCTGTCTGTATTGCTTTTATTTTTTCTAGTTTTTACCTGAATATATGTCCTAATATGCCGTGGTCATAAGGAGACTTGTCTTGACCTGAGAAATCAATCCCCCTAGGAGAATGTTTTTGTGAGTTAAGGATCACAAATGAATGCGTGATACATGAAATTTATTGTATTCATCCTGAAGTGGTTTGCTTTTGCTACTCTGCATATGATCTGCCAGTTACAATTTGCTGGTAAAATCAGCATAAGCTTTTAGGTTTTGGAAGATAGAAGATAATAACTCAGGAAATTTTAGCTTGTATTAGTTATCCAGTGCTTTCATTTGATTAAATCAACCTAAATTAATTTAGCACAGAGTAATGGCATTTGGGAGACTTACAAATGCAGGGTATGAAATTGATGTGTTGTATATCCATGCTCTATAATGACTTCTAGTGCATATTCTTTTTGTTGCTTCAGAGAAATAGGCTTTTGCTGCTCACTGAAGGGATTTATAGCATGATATTTAACTTATTAACTTTTGTTGACAAAATGTTACTGCTGTCAAATACCCCATCAACAGCAGTTCATGTAACAATAGCTCTGTTTAGAGTGCTGGTAGAAATATCTCCATTTTAGCTCTTTTTGTATGCCGAAGATTTTCAAAATTTTTTAAAAGATTTTTTCATTCCAGAATTAGGAAAAAAGTATGCATCTGGTTGCTAAAACACCATAGTGTTTGCTGAGATTATGTTTTATACATATGCCTTGATGCCTTTGCGGGTATTTTGCAAATTTTTTGTTTCGTCTGGATTTCTTTTAATCCCCGCACACCTCCTTTCTTCCTCCATTTCACAGAAAATATTGTGTTTGCCACATTAGATTGACAAAAATAAGAATTATAGCAGCAGCTACCAAAAATAAACAGAAATGCATTGAAAACGCTGAACACAGGACTATATGGGTTCTGATTAAGACATCAAAATGTAGCAGCCTAGACACTGCTGTCTGTATGTGAACTCAGCGTCTGAACTCCTGGTGTAGGTTATGGAGATGCGGTCAGTGCGGTCAGTAGAGCTTAGAGAGCAGCCCCACCTCATCGTAAAGTCAACACCTGGACTTGGCCAGCTGTCTGGACCTCACTGAGTAGGTGACTAGTTTAGATCTCTAGCCTATATGAAGGTATATGTTTTAGATGAACTTTATCCCAGCCCAGTGTCGGTTGAAAATCCAGGTAGTATTTTTTTTAGAGCTTTGGTATTTTGTAAAGACCAGAGGACAGAAGATTTTTTGCCTTGAAGAAACTGGTATTTTGGACTATAGTCCAAACTGGCAGTAGCTGCCAGTTACTGTAGCTTCAGGGCTAGGTGCAGCCTTGTTGTGGGTGGAGAACACTACATGACTGTGCAGATACTTTCCCATCACCTAACAGGGAAAATACCGTTCCCTGGGAAGAGCTCAGGTTGGACTGTAGATCTCTTAGATTCTCCTTAGCACATCTGCTCTACCAGCAGTTTATATCGCTGTGGGATTCTTGGGAACCAAGTGTGACATTTTTCAGAGGGTGTATGCCCTTTTTTGAGTTTGAGTATAGGCAAAGGATGGGTAGTTTAATCCTTTTCACAATGGCCAATGAAGCTTAGGATTCATTTTGTTAGCTTGAATTTAAGAGCCAAATTTTTCTAATAGTTTGTTGTGGGAGCGCTTCCATGAAAAATAAATAGGGTGAATTTAACTGATAATATTGTTAATGTTCAAAAAATTTCTTAAAGTACTGAGTAATTTCTAAGTACAATCTGTACACCACACAAATTAGAATAATTAATACTAAGTATAAAATTCCATTAATTTTGCAAAAGCAGGATGCAAAAAGTCATCCATATTCTGGAATATACTCCATATGTGCTTAAGGTCTTTAGAGATTCTGGTGATAATATAATTCAAGTTAAAAGAGCCAGGTTAAATAATGGCTAAGACACAGTACAATTTCACATATTTACTATTCAGTTCTATTCTCTTATTATTAATACATTTGTATTCTGTTACCTTAAAGATTCAATAGTATGGCATTATTAGAACTGATGATTTCTATATTCATTTATCAGTTGCGTAGTTTATTTAATAAGCATTGTAAAGTGATTGAAAAATTGGTGTTTGTTTTGTTGATAATCCGGTATAATCGGCAAAATAGAAGACAGGAAGAAATTGTCGCATTTCTTTGTACTTTACTGAACTTGACTTTGATTCATGTGTTAAATTTTAAACGCATGAAATGAGTGGGTAGAAACTGAGGGCCCCTGGCAGTCAATGGCAGAACTCCCAGACAGCGGTTGAACAACCATTCGTACTCTGGCTACATGCTACTCCTTCACCCAGTAGTTCACATTTCATCTGGACGAGGCACAGCCACGTGATGTAGGGCTTCTGCCAGCTTCATGCTTTCTGCCAGCTTTATGCTTATATGCTTTAAGCAGGTGCTAGAGGACAAGCCATACATGATCCAGCATAAAACAGGGTTGGGCCAGAGGAAACCCAGTTCTGGCAAAAAGCCTGCTGAGACAGGGTCAGGCTGTCAAAGTTCTTAACACAGCTATGCAAAAAGTAGTGAACCATGTGACTATGACATTTTTCCTCCAAAACAAAGAATCCTAAGCCAGAATTCATTGTCTCCTCAAACTCTGACTTTAGTGTCTTCAGGAATGCCCAGATCTCAGCCGCTGTACGTGGATATTCTGGTAGTGTAGAATCATCTTCAGTTTCATTTTTGGCTTTGGCCACACGAAAGGAACACGTAGCTTTTTATTTAATTTTCTGACACAACGGACTAGTGTTTTATTGCTGACATTTTAGTACAGATCATCAGTTTCAAGGCTTTAAAAATCTGTTACAAGATTTTATCTATTAGCCTCAGAGGGCTTGATCCAACAGGAGTTTCAAAACACCATCTGGGAGAAGACTGAAGTGCACATACAGTACTCTAGTATAGACTGGCTGCAAATGCAAATGAAAACAGTTAGTGTAATGTCGACTGTGAATGCATTCTTAGTAGGCTAAAATAGGGAATTTAAGGCGATAATGTAAATGTGTCTGTATCTATACCAAATAGCTGCTTGCATTTATCAGCCCGTATAGTCTGCCAGTGAGACTGACTAATGTGACAGAGTGACATTCTAAGATTTGAATGCATTTTTTATTGCCTTGTCATCTGACTGCTTTAAAGCACTTATACATATGAGTTTTTCCCACATGGAAACTATGTTGGTTGTCAGTGAGGTTTCTGTTTTGTTAGATTGCTTTGTTTTGTTTCTCAGAGGCAGTTGTTCCAGTGGGATCCCTGTTCACTGACCATTCCCTGAAAGTCACTTTCTTACAAAGGACGATGACAAACTTTGTTCCCTCCTCCAGTGCTCATGTTCATTCCAAACTGAACCTGGCTAATGTCCTCCTGCTATGCCTATCCTGGCCAAACTCAGCCCTGAGGTTAAAAAAACCTGCATGAAAAAACAAAAGTGGCATTTTCTTTCAAAGGAAATAAATGTAAAAGTTTGTGTGTCTGCCCAGTTGCAGTAATTCTAATAGCCATTCCTCTCTAAGCATAGGAAAATGAGTAACTTACAGACAGGAAAATGAGCAACAGCTCAGTGACTTTGTATTTATTCTCATTAATTGTTGCATTTTCCAGATGTTGCTTTTAATATTGAACGAAGATAAATTAGGTGCAGTTGAAGATGTGTGAGATAGCAAGAAAAAAATTGCATGTTCCCAGACGTACTTTTTACAAATTAATTTTAAATTTTCTAGAACTATTTTCAATTTGGCTGATTTCACAATGTGAAGATTTGAGATACGAAAACAGAACAGAATGAAATCAAAATGGATATCACAACAAACTGAGAAAAAAACACAGGGAAGAAGGGGAAGAAAATGTTTTAAAAGCTTGTTGCCTCCAGTTTTCAGCAGGGTTTCTTAGTAAGTTGTGTGTTGTCCTGCAGAGCCCTGGCCAATCTTCCAGTCTCAAATTTGTTTGTATTCAGCATTAAAGGAGGGGCAGGTGAGGACTTTAGAGCAGAATATGCACATACGTCCAAAGAGTCCTACTCGCTGTGAACGCATTATGCCTATATTGGACACTCAGAAATTGAGTTTAAATGGCTATATAAAGTAGATTTGCATAGGAAAATAGCCTGAGTAGGAGTGGCTCATTAATTGAAAACCACCAAATTACATAGGAAAAAAAGTGCATTTTTTTAATAATGCATTTTCCTGCATTATTACCTCATTTCAGCCCTAAAGACAGCGTTTCCTTCCAACAATTGATGAGGTATCAGCCACACCCAAAAATGGGATTTGCATTCCCAAACTTGTGTTGTAAATACAACCATTAGCTGTAGCTGGAGAAACCATAAGCATGGGAATAAGTTGCTGAAATACATGCGTCTCGTGCATTAGTATGGCCCAGGGTATCTGAGATCTGCATGGGCTAGGAGGTAGGACAGCATACAGGAAATCTGTGATGTTCTAGCATGTAGGTTTGATAATCCAGAGTACTTGAAATGGCATTGAATTGAGCCCTAGGAACCTCAGTTCAAGCCATGAAAGGGAAGTAGAAGGCTGAACTATTGATTTTAAATAACTCTTCAAACCTATCAATTTGCTATTAAGTCCACAAATGGATTCTGTCAATGGGAGCTCAGTCAAATTTTGGATGAGTTCAAATTGAGATATTATTAATGTGAACTTTAAAGTTTAGGCTTATCTGCTTGTCAATTACTACCCAAGAAAAGGTACTAGCATTTTTTCATGACATCTGTGCCTGAAGTCTGAATGTTTTGTGATGGCCACAGATCTGGCTTTTGGGCCTTGTAGAATTTGTGGGTGCTGGAAGACGTCAGCTGGGAGAATATTTGTTGTTTGGCCTGTTATCTCAGCAAGTTGTGCATGGAAGACAGAGAAAAGCATTGTGAGGAATTTAAGTAAGAAAAACTGATACAGAGGTGGACTGGGAGCTTCCAGGCCAACAGTCTTATGGCCTCCTCAGACTCTTTGGATTGGCTCTGGTTGCTAATTCACTAAATGTTCCCTTTAGACTTCCTGAATTAACTCAATTATTTGGAGTGAACTATAATTTGTGATTTGTATTTCACTATAAAAACAACATTGCTAATAAACTGTTGGGGGTGGAGATATGTGAGGCACTGTCACATCTTGTTATATCCAATACTGTTTTATTTTTAATTATTTTGAAGAGTAGGAGGTAGTTCTCTTATTCTCTTCCAGTTTTTTGTTATTTTTCTGTCAAGAAACAGAATAGTTTCAGAGTAGTGTTCCTTTCAAATATTGGTTTCAAGATACTCCTTGGCAGCTGAAAAACTGGTAGCTTTGAAACTACTGATTGTTCACACCATTAGGGCCAATCAGTAAATGGCTGACTTAGTTCCTAATGGAGAACTTTGTCTTACTTCTCAGTAGCAATTTTTAATTATATCCTAGTCTTGATTTAGCTATTACACAAAGAGAGAATAGTACTTTTCACCTTCCTCACTTGTGAAGAAAATTACTCTTTATAGTCTTTCATCCTCTTTCCTTGCCTTGCCTTGCCTTTACTTCACTTGCTTTGCTTTGCCTTGCCTGTCCTAAATTGGTAAAGGAAAATTACAGTTTTCTTTCAGTTCTTTCAGCCTCTTCCAAGAAGATAAAACTTTCCAGACCTCCCTACAGTGCTGGTATATTATGATACATTCTTAATTTGCAGGCTGCTGGATCATGCCTGTTATAGTACTGTCCTATCTTTAATAATCCTTTTCACAAGCATTTTCATTTATCTTCAATTTAATTTTACATATTAGTTCAAAACCTTTATAAAGATCAAGCACTGACATTTCCAGTTTTTTCCTCCCACTACAGGGGAAGATCATCCCATCCTAAACCGTTAAAAAACATAGAGTTCTGGTTTACATCCAGTTGATGTTCTTTATGCTCAGGATGTTCCAGGTTTTTATTGGACCCCCACTGTGTGTGTGTGTGTAGGAAGGGGGGAGAGAAAAAAGGAAAAAAAAAAAGATCTGTTTTATGCAATGTTGATAATTTCTATTTTACTGCATGTGTTAAAATTTGATGCCAAAAGATAGTAATCTTTCCTGACCGTTTTTAATTATATCACATTACTTTCTGCAGCAAGTAAATGACACAACAGTCCTGCTTGAAGTTCTCCTTTAGTTTTTAGATGTGCACTCCCCCACCTACCCATAGCTTTCCACAGTTTACCAGACATCAGATTGCATAATCATAAAAGCATCAATAAGCTTCATAAATCCTAAGAGGGATGTCAGGCTAGCAGTCTATATTTTAATGACAGATGCAAAAAAAAAAATCACGTAAATCATGTTAATGCACAGAAACATATTGGACTGGATAATATCTGAAGATATAATCTTTCTGGGAAACAGATAAATCTTCCAGTCAAGACAGTCTGGATCTGGCTATGGCAATACTATGATTGCTGGGCAGTATATAGAAGATAGGTCTTCTAAATTTTGCAGGCAATTAGAAATTCAACAGGGTCAACAGTAAGAGCTCCCAGGCCTTCCATCATCATCCCAGTGACCTGATAGTAGAAAATGTCCATGTTCCATGCAGAGATGCCTTCCCTGCCCCTACCGCCAGCCAACAACCCTAAAAGCAATGAACATAGACAGAAACAGAAACCTTTGCATATCTTTGTTAATACAGCAAGGGCAGTTTTTCTTGATTCTGATGCACTTTTTCTTGTGCTGGAGACCTAGGTCAAGTGTGAGCGTATAGAATTATGCACGTAAATTTGCAAACTGGCATCTAAACAATTGTCCTGGGTTTTTTTTTTCTGAAATATTAAGAAGAGACTCATATTTTCAAAATTTCAGTGAATTGGTGGTTATGCTCTTGAAAAAGAAGAAAATATTTGGAATATAGATGGTGAAGAAAGTTATTCCATCACTCCAAGGATATCAACCAAACTCCTACATTTTGCAAGGTTAAGAACTCCTTATGTCTTCATCTGTGAGCTGATAAAAACTCTTAAAAACACTAAGGTTAAGAAAACCAAATTTTAAGTTTTGCTCTTAATTTTAATCAAAGTCATCCAGTGAGCTGTTCTGGCAAGATTATTCTGGTTTTATAAGACCAACTAAACTGTTCTGAGGAAAGCAATTTCCTCTTTCTTCCATGAGGTCAAATGACCAACTGTCCACCTTTCCAATAATTGAGTAAGAAGAGTTTCAAAAAGAGCCAAAAACAGTTATGGCAAAATATTCCACTGTTAATATCTTATGTGAACTGTAAAATTCTACTGCTTGATCTGGCCCCGTTCTGCACAAAACTTCTGACTGCTGTTAATGGAAATATGGACCATGGAAGGACCAATAGCCATGTAACATGAATCAGCGCTGGTGGCTGAAGTCAAAGCTTTACCTCAGTTTTCTGACATGTACATTTCTGACAGTCTGAATTCATTTCTAGATGGTCCCTGGTAGATCAGGTTATGGGCAGTCACAGTGGTTTAAATTTGGAGGGATTTTTAGTGGGACGATTAAGCCCACATATGACTTTCAACTTTATTTGCCAAACCATGTATCTCTCAACAAAATCCCTGAAAAGATTGACAGCTTGTGTTACAGTTCATGCATTGCTTAATTATTTTCCTATAAATTCTCGTCTTTTTCCTTTAATTCTTCAAAAAATTGCCATGTGATGCAGGAACTTTTTGAGGCTTTATCAATAATGGTAGCATTTTCCATTTGCTACAAAAGCAAGATAAATTAAACTCCTACAGGGACTTCGTGGGAGGAGTGGAATTCACTCCAAAACCTGTGCGTTGGCCACATGTCTGCAATGCAGCTGTTGCATCAGTCCAAGCCTTTACTGCAGCGCCTGCTTTTATGGACTGTTAAGGTCCCAGGTTAATGCTGTCATCCATGGATCCTTTCCCCTAGCCTGCCCTTAGTTCAATACACTGGCTTTTCTCTTTGGGACCAGTGTAGAGCCTCCTTTCCATGGAAAGCCACACCAAGGGTCGTAATTGACACAGGGGAGCTTGTTCTAGTCAAATTACGTTGCTAAAGTACATAAAACCACTTGGAGATCTTTTCATCTGCAAGATGCTGTGTATACCCCAAGTACTGTATTATTACTGGCTTGCTTTCCTCTTCACTCCACCCTGTCCATCATGTTCTGTCCTCTCTCATAACAGACTATTCCAGATAAATGCTAGACGCTATGTTTTCCCTGCACTCTGCACTGCCTAGAAATAACATTAACTATTGTTGCCATAACACACTAGATTTCTGTGTTACTGGAGAAGCAGCAGTGGTTGAAGAGACAGACCACTGTTTTTCATTAAGCTATTTTTAATACCTGTTTTAGTTTAAGAACGGCAGGCCAAGTATCTGCATTCAACCACAAATAAAACTATGTTTAAATAAGATTAAGGCTGTAAATTAAATTTCAGATCTTAAATTCTCTTGGTGCATTACAAAACACAAGAGAAAAGAGAGGGCAAAGCTTAATATTCCAAACTGCTTAAAACATAGGCTTCTAGAGAAAAAAATGACTTCTTAAGGAACTTTTTTTTGGAAAAGATATGCATTTTCAGCTAAACAATTTTATTTTCAAGGTAAAAATTCAAACAACAAAAAAAAGCCTTCAAAAAGCTTAATAATTTCGACTCAAAACTCAAAATTTTGATTGGTCTTTGTAATGCCTTGTGGGAGCTGTAATTTTAAAACTTCATTAGTTCCTTCTCTTTCACAGGCCGGGGTCCTCAGACTGACTATACATGCAGGATGTAATGGTCTCCCCTTTTTAAAAACTCAGAGATACCTCAGAAAACTTGTAGGCATCTTGTATTTTGTGGTTCTCTGGGAAGTTCAACACAAAGAAATGACTTGTTGTGAGTTTTTGGTTTTTTTCTCATTATAAATCACATTTCTTATGGAAAACAAACACTTTGAATGAAAAACATCTTTTCATTTAAAGACCTGGTTTTCCACCAAAGACCATCACAATGAAATTTTTTAACAAAGCCTATTACAGTCATAACAAGCTATGAAAAAATCTATATTATCACCACTTAAACAGTGTGTTACCTTGCTCCATTGTTTTCTTAATGTTCTTTAAACAAATGAGATCTTAATGTTCTTTAAACTTATTACTTTTATTGTCTTTCAGTGACTAAAGACAACTTATCAAAATGAAAGGACTTTTATTTTCCTCTATTTGGATGACTGCTTACATGCAGTTTTTGTTGTTATAAATACACAAATTCCTCAAATGTGGGTGTAATGTGGGCCATAATGCTCTTGAATTGTTTTCCAGTGCACCCAGTTAGATCAGAGCAACGGACTGGTTGGTGTTTGGTCTGGGAGCAGAGGAGTATAAAGTCCAATTACTGCCTCTTGTGCCCCCAAGAGCTTAGATACAGTTTTGGCAAGAATGTAGAAAATAGTTCGTGATTGCAAGATCCTTTCAGGTTCAAATTGTAGGAAGGGTTTAGTGTCTACAATGCTTCTCTTCAGTCATTAGGCCAAATCTTCAGGTCTGTATTGAGGCAAACTGCCACCAGTGTAAGGGCTGACAAGGGTTGATCCTGTCCGATTATGTTTACGTGTCATTCAGTGAATTCAACCACAGACTCCATTACGGTGGAGATTCTTAACAGAGGCAGGGGTGTGATTAGTTGCAGAGGTTCATGACCATCACACGCTGTCATGGTGCAGTTCACCCTTCTTTCATGACAGCACAGTGCCTAGTTATTCTGGCTGGTAAGGACGTAGCAATCCTTTCTGTTGGTTTACTTACCTAATTGGTCTGGGGAGCAGAAGTGTAAGTAACTTCTGATCTTGGATGTTTCGTCTCTGACTTTCCCAAAACTACTACCATGTATCTAAAGCTATAATCTCAATAGACCTTGCTGCCTGAAGGTAATGAGAGAATAATTATTTTCATTGCCCTCCTGTTTGGCTGAATAAAGGCTACATCCCACCTAGCTTAAGGAACTTATAATTGCAGTATTCTTGCAGTTTCTAATAGGTTTAAAAAGCAATTTTAGATCATTTTTAGGATACGATTTTCGGTTCCTTTGAGTTGATACAACAGAGAAGCATCAAAGCCAAAAACATCAGTATAAGTGTCTGATTTGAAAGGTCACTTCTCCCCCTTTCCCTACCAGCATCCCAAGTATGACACAGTGACTTCTAATGTAATCATACATCCTGTAGTTCATCCTGTAAACTAAGCAGTTCACTATAATAATAGCAAATGACTGTAGGAGGAGATGGTTTAGTTTCAGCAGACATGAAGCTTCATTTTACTTGGAGCTATGTAAACAGGAGTGACTCCACTGCAGTCAGAAGGGTAACACCACTAGGAGCCTTATGAGGAGAGAAGAGAATCAGGCCTGGAGGGTTTTTTTCATTTCTTTAAGTAGCTAGTATGTAGTAAATCAGTCTGCTGGATCAGTGATAATAGGACAGTCCACCGCGATCCTGCTGCTACTGCATAGTTGGAATTCCTCTCGACTTAATGGATGTGCTGTCAGTACAAGGGCTTAGCTACTCCACTTGTATGGCCAGCCGAAAGTGAACAAATATTTTTTCTTTATTACCTTTCTGTACAACTTCATTGTCTCCAGTTGAGGTGATGTGTTTTGCACACTGAAGTCATATTCAGAAGCATTGAATATTCATTAATACCTTCATGTATGTCTCAGAATATAATAGCACATAACTAACCCTAGTGCAAGCCTGGAGGATGTCATGATGCAGTTACCTGTTCAATACACTTGTTAAAATGAGCCTGTGTGAATTTTATATGGAGCATCTCCCCTCCACAGCAAGGCAAGAGGAAAAATGCTTTGCTTCGGATCTTTTTTTCCCCGTGCAATTGAGTGAGAAAGTTTGTGAGTCAGAATACTGTTTTTAAGATTAATTCACCTTTTTTCATACCTACTTTTATTGGAGCCTTATGCAATTTTCTCATAGTCTCTGTTATCTTTAGCATAATTGATCATCCTCACTGTTGGTTGCGGACACAATTCCCTGTTCTGTTTCTAGTCCTTTCTTTGCAGTCTGCTTTCTTTTCTGTCAATAGCTGATCTTCGCTGCATATTTCTCCATTTTTGCCTAGGTACTATTCTGCAGTCTCAAATGCTGCTGGTTTAAGCTTTTCTTGGAACACTAGTTTCTCATCTCTCATCTATTCTTCCACCTTCTCTTTTTGACTATTGCAGCCAAAAGCCAGATTGGCCACCAAGCAATAAAGGCCATAGATCATGCTATGAACTTGCAGGCTGTTTTCCGAAAATGCAGTGAATCCAAAAACAAGCTGAGAGTTCTTAGGAGCAACCAGTTGAACAGTGCAATGGGTGGGAGACATAGTTTGATTTCTAGATCAAGCGAGTGTGGAAAGGTTTCATTACCTATCTATGTAGGATTTCAGAGACTGTATCAGGGATAGATACCTTGTCCGGTTGTGGTTTCCGTACTGCAAAGGAAAGGAAACTAAACTCTGGGAGCAACTAGGTGTTTGATCCTAAAGCTAGTGGACTATATGCTCAACGTTAATCAAGTGCTTTTCTAAGTAAGAATGTTTCTGTAGTCAAGGCTGTGAGTTTTTTTATGGAAGTTCATTTGTACTTTTCAAATAAAAATAAATGCAAGTGTCGTAACATCAACACTGTTAGTCTGAATGGCCAATGCTATCAGATTCTTGGCCTATATTCTGTGCCAGTTTTACTTCCTCAGGATGTCATTGGGGAGACTTAAGTAGCCTACAAAGTATTATATGCGAAAACATCTGACGTCAGCCTGTGCAGAGAGGCAGCGTGGTTTCATTGCTTACATTCGTGGCAGCTGGCCAGGAACTCCGGGGCTCTAGCCCTGGCTCTGCTTCTGGGAGGGCTGCTGCAGTCTGCACACATCAATGCAAGCAGAGGCAAAAGTTTCAGCAGAGAGATGGTTGAGATAGTGCCTAGTGCAGGCCTATTGGATACGATAAGGAGCTTTACAGATTTATATAGGGTAGGAGGTGGAAGTGAACAAAAATATGTTTTAATGACCAGTTCATATAATTGCATTCCTCTAAATGAAAAGACACAACCAAAACCCCTTCTCTCAATTTCAATTTTGCATCTAGACTTCCTGCCTTTTGTTTTGTTTGCTGGTTTCTTTGTTTCAGTCACGTAAATCATGACACTGGATTTTCACCCTTTTTCCTTGCAACTGGTGTGACAACTTCAGAGATTCCTCCTCTTCTCTCTGCAAACTGTACCTGCCATTTCATGATTGCAAATAAATATGCAGGCAGAATACAAGCAAAAAAAGGATGCCCATGACTTTGGTACAAGGGAGAGCCTGTGTCTTCACCTCCATGTTATCTTTATTTAATGAGCCTACATGGATGAGGCAAAATTTCTAGTATTCAACGGTACTTGCTATGGGACTGCACTGTAGTTATTCACAAGCATGACCCAAGGCAAGCAGGTCTGTAAATACACAGGATTTTCCACTCTTCTTTAGCCTGTGTTTGTTCCTCCTGATTGATGAAAATAAGTCCCATTAAGGGCACTTGTGGACTTCATTAATTATGCCAGTGGTTGATTGGTTTGGCCCAGGATGCTTTCTAACAATAGACAGATTTAATCAGGAACAGCTCTGCTTGCAACAGCTTCACAACCTCCTGGGAGCATCATGCACTGAGCTTCCTTTTGCGTTATTTTCAAGCCATGAAACAACTTTTAATCTTCCCAAATTAAAAAGAAAACAAAGGATACAATGTATAATATGTAGAAAAAATAACAGAACTGTCTTCACATAAGCAATAAGAAAAACGATTCCTTATTAGGTGACTGAATGCCAACATTGCTGTTTCCTGTGATGCGTGTTATCTGGAAAAGTTAAATATTTAGAATCTGTTTTATTTGAACAGTTCTGCCAAAAGCAGTCCTTTGGATTTTCTCTGTTTGTTGTAGAGAGCTTCAAAATAAATGAAGACCTGAGGTAGATGTGCATGTGTGTGTGGGAAGACAGCATAGGAGCAGGTCTGAAAGGGTTGAAAATATTTGTAGGAAACAAGCTAAGCAAACACTTCGAAAAATAACACTTTCTGAAACCTGCTCTTTACTCTCATGCGCAATGGATTGATGCGAAGTATTCATGCAAGGCTTATTCCATTGATGCAAGTCATTTGTGTGGTACGTTAAACACTTAAAACTAATAATCTTATGAGCATTTAAAGTAACTAGAGGTTGTAAAGGATTAAGGATCATTAGTCACACTTGAAAATTCTGATTTTATTGGTTCATAAAGTCCTTGACTTTGCTACTATGCATCATCTAAGAAGCCTTTAAAATTATTCTGGATATGCTAGGGACTGACTCTTCTGTTGCTGATCCCTACTATGTCCAGTGGAAAGGTTCCAGTTTACAGGAGCAGAAATTGTGGCCTGGGATTTTCAACGTGATAGGGATGTTTCGCTATCACACCATATTTAGCATTATCTACGCTTCAGAGAACTATTTATTTTTGAAAACAGAGATGAAAGCGGGGTGGAATTAGCATTTTTATTTTTAATTCAGGTTGCCCTTGCTTTTGTCCAAAGTTAGAAGGTAAAGCCAAGCCAAAGATTTGTCTTTTCTCTTGAAACCAAAGCACAAGCTAAGCTGTTTAACCATGGCCATATGAGAAAAGGAAAAAAAAAAAAAAGCAGGAGCTACATAAAACTATATTAAAAAGTTGTTGGACCTGAAAGAAATAGTATTAGAATATTCTTATTGGCTTTTACTCTTCTTTGGCTCATCCTCTTTATTGCACACAAAACTTGGCCAACATCAGTAAATAGTCTTCTCTATCTGAATCCTGTACCTCTCCAGTTACGAATACTGACTTGCTACGTGCTATATAAATAGCGTGTTTTGGATGGAATGTGCTGGAGGCGGAAAGACCTGTACAGCATTTAATGTAAGATGAGCCTTCAGATTTGTGCAAAGTTAAAGCAGTGCAGTTACCTTTTGACCAGGCTTCATGTTCACGTTATTTGCCGAATCTCATCCTGAGGACACGTGTGAATGCATTCTGGGAGCAGTGTGACTCAACAGATGAGAGCACTTTACAGAATTTGCTTCTTCCTCTGTTAAAAGAGTTTTCATTGCAGAACATAGTTCTTGTATTTAGAGACATAAGCAATAATATGTATGCTCATTTTCCACCTGCTTCTTGCCTTCTCTTTGGCAAGATGAAGAAGAGCAAGTCGGTATAAGTGGCTAGTTTTTGATTCGTCTGTCATTAATTAGCTTTTAAGGGTACAATTATATTCTCAGCATTACTACAATTTTAAATGTTGAGAATTTTTAAATCAAGTAGGTTTGGAGGGTGTATATCTGAGAGGCCTGGAGGTGGAATCGTCCTGCTTTGCCACAGAAGAGGCTGCAGGAATGATGGTAGCATAAACTTTTGCATTATGGCTGTCAAAGAAACACTCCCTGAAACACTGAGGAAGAAAGGAGAGTTTCTGTTTCAACAGCCTGATTAACATCTGTATTTCTGCTCAGTGTTGAAGCCCAAATCCTTACCATTCTGTAATGCCCATAGTGTCTCCTGTGAACTAGACAGAGGTCCGTATTATATTGACCATTTTGAGATACTCTGAGACATGTAAAAGGGAACTACCTAAATGCAAAATAACATTCTAATCCTTCTAGTATTTCTGCATATTTTTTAACATTTCTACATATTCTTTATCTGTACATCTCAGATCACATTCATGTAAACCAGTCAGAAGTCTTCCTGGCTCCTGCTGGCTTCTGCAACAGTAGTCAGGGTTCATTTTCCTGTGGTCTGAGATTATTACAGTGAAATCTGAGAGGATGTAATGATCAAAAGTCCCTCTACACTTTATCACTGAGCCTTCTACCAGTGCCAAAGTGAAACACTCGGTGGGGGACACAGGGACAGGCTGCAGAGTGCATGAGCAGGTTGCAGAAGGTGCCTGCACATGTAAGTGGGGAACCTAGGGAAGTCTAGCTCAGGCTACGTTCAGAGTTATGCTCCTTCTTCTGTGGAGATACCGTGGCAGACCATGGTGATACCTTCTTTGCTTGTGCTTTCCCAGGGCTTGCCTGAGCGAGCAGGTACCCTGGCAGCACATGAGGAGACAAATTCTGTCTCACGTGCCAGCGCGGGGAACTGAGATTGCAGTTTTGTGGACTGACTGTGCAGCCCACACCGCAAGCACCACAGCCACAGTAGATGGTGTAATGAAACAAAAGATTGGTTGATTCTTATGTTCATCTTGTTTACGTTTTGAATAAGTATGTGTCCAGGGGAGCTGTCTGTAAGGTGGTTGGAAATGAGCTGATACTTAGAAAATAGAGTGTAGATGGAGTGCAGCCACCTCAGGCAGGAGTTAAGCAATAAGGCTGGAAAACACTGCACGATGCCACCAGCATTAGCAGTGTGGACCAATGGCAGGAACGTGGCACAAACTGCAGCCAGCGATGCCACTGTACACCTCTGAAATTAAAATTGCTTGGGTTCCTAAGGTCAGGGATCCAAAGTCATATCCGAGCACTGATTTAAGTATCTCAGTTTCCCAAATGGTGAGCAGAAACAACTCCTGTTTCACTTGAGGGGAAGCGCTTTGTTGATAAACATTCCTGTAAGCTGGCTGGTTTATTTAAGTGCCAAAGTATGAATTTAGGCACCCCAGTTTGCACATTTTGTTTTGTAATTTTTAGTAGAGCTGTTCAAACAAATACTTACCCTCAGCTCACCTGGCAAAGACTTTCATTTTCACAGCTCTGTGGAAAAAGTGAGCCAGCTTTATTTTCCCTTCAAATATTTCTTTAAAAATGAGAGATTTTTCCACTGGCAGAAGCCTAACACTTACTAGTCAGTATACTCATAAAGCAAGAATGGTAGTTTTGCGCAATTTGTTTAATGAACGAGCCTTTAGATTGCTATAGCAAACTGGCCAGCTAGCCACTGTGTTTGGGAAAAGTGAGTGATTTTCATTTGCTGTATTTTTGGGTGGTGGCTTTTTTGTTTGGTTGGTTTTGCAGTTTGAACCCTATGGTGCTGCTCTGCTTTGACAGGGTGAGGCAGCCATACCTAGCAATAATAGGAACCAACATTCCCTTTTACGTAAGAAAAAACGGTTTTCGTCCCATTTGGCAAGTAACTGCTTTCAGTTGTATCCTTGCAGGATGGGGCAGTCTTTTGCGCAGCATCCTCTCTTGTTTTAGGGGAGCCAAGTTAACAAATTCAAGCAAGAGCACCTGGAGATGACAATACATCCTTGTTCAGCCTTGTAATTGAGTGAATGTCCTCAACTCATTGAGCAGCCTGGTCTAGTGGGAGGTGTCCCTGCCCATGGCAGGGGGGTTGGAACTAGATGATCTTCAAGGTCCCTTCCAACCCTAACCATTCTGTGATTCTATGAACAAAAGGGGATGAGGGACCTCATCTCCTCAGAAAACTAGAAGATTTTTCACTCTCCTTGTGAAGCCTGATACAATGCAATTGATGAGCTGGCTTAAAAGGATTTTTGATTTGCGTTAAGGTCGCATTCAAAGATCCAGTGTAGACAGTAGGGTGTAAACAGGCCTTGGATCAAATCTGGCTAATGCAATCCACTTTGCAAAGGCTTGCTATTTTCACACACCGCTGTTAAAGATTTAACAAAAATGTGCTACTCTTAGTTCACTGCTTCCTCACATTTCATAGGTGGTATAATAAATGTTTGATTCAGGATGTTCAGGATATACATTTGGCTCTAATGCAAAATGCATCTTTGAAAGAACTCAGATTTAAAATCTAGTTTATACTAACTTGATGTTAGTTCTCTACAGGAGGAGTAAATGCTAATACTTAAACATTTAGAGACATATTCTCTCACACTTATAAGTGAAGACATAGCTTCTTTGTGAGTATTCATCAAGTCAGCGGACAGATTTCACACTATTGTTTTATTCAGTATAAATAAGAATCACAAAATTTAGAATTACATATTGTTTTAAACCAGGTAGGTAGTTTGGTCCCTTTAATGAGTGTGAGAACTCTGTGAAGGAGAAAGAGGATTAAAAATGAATAATCGAGCAACTTACATTAGTTATAATTCCAAGTGGAGAAATTTGAATACTTGCATAATATTTCTCAGCTCTTTAACCAAGAACTTGGGCTAGAAATTAAACAAACAAGAAAACAAACAAACAAACTGCTAAAATAGCAGGCGTTTGTGGCAAAACAGTTCTTTTTCTTTTACTGAGTTGTGGTTGCAGTCTTTCTCACAGCACTCCTAGTATTTCAAATTCTAAGAAAAATAAAGAATTGCAGAGGTAATGTGGAAAACGTTCCCTAAACCAAAATGCTTTTCAAAAATCCAGTAGACAGGTGGGTTTGGATTTTGGTTAATGAGCAAGTCATCCTATTTTCATCTGTAATCTTTGTATTATGGGTCCCCAAACTTTTGCCTATTGTTAGAACCAGAATTTATGTATTGCAGAAATATTGATTTGACCTAGTGCCACTTGGCTACTCAAACACAGGGTAAAAGCTGAGAAAATCATGGTATATACAGGTAGACTGGATTGGCTGTGGCCATGTTATTTCAGGCAAAGCTAAATGGGAGCTGGTGATCTCTGTGTTCTGGATCTTTTTTTTGATGGGCTCAGTGCATTTCCAGATGATTCTCCTTGTGTATTACAGTGTCTTTGCATATGAAACCACACAGATAAATGAGAGCATCTGTCTGTGATTTATCCTGCTTTGTTCAGTGGAGTAAAGTACATAAATTAATCTGTAGGGCTGTGTTGAAGCCATGAGCTTTGTGTTTAGCCACAATCATCTACCCAAGCTCCAAAAGTGCAAAATAGTGATCAGCTGTACATTGAGACTACTCTGCAAATGCACACAAGGGGCCTGAAATATTTGGTTCCCACAAGTTTTTGCAAACAAGAATAAGTATGGGTAGGAATGTTGCCAGCTTTCTCCGGGCCTTGAGAACCCTCATGCTGATGTGTATCTGAACCTAATGTAAACCAAAACATGTGGCGCCAGATGAGTATTAATACTGTAATTTAGTCTTAGGTTTTGGTTGCCATCTAGATGTTGGGACTAAGGTTGTGTGTTTATCAATGCTACCTATTCCTTACAATCAGTGCTTGGTCTATGAGTAAATATTAGGCTTAATTGGAAACATACTTACACATGAATATATTCAGCTGAGGACTGATGAATTGAGGTCCATTGAATTTAGTGGCTATTTTCCCATGGATTTCTACTGGGGGAAGATTGGGACACAGAAATACTCTTTGTTTGATTTCGGTGTATGAATAGTCTTTGTAAGAAGCTAGTAGCAGGAGCAAAGCTGTTCCTGCATTTGTTTGTAGCACTGAGCTGCACTTGGTTTCTGTTAGAGATGAGTTTATTTGAAATGGTCAAGAGAGGGCAGGCAGGCAAATTCTTGTAAGAACTGGGCTTCTTAAGAAAGATTGGTGTGAGATGCCCATACTCTGGCCATAAGGCATGAGAAAATAACATTGTGTACATAAAGGTTATGATTTTGGCATCTTAAACCGCATTATACTACCTCATCTACCTCTTCAGAGAAGGAATCTGTCATGCTAGAAAGGGTCTAAACGCAGGCTGGAAACCCTGAAAGAATACGAAGCTGTGGTCTTACACCCCTCCTTCACTAGAATGAAATAATTTAAGGATTTTTTTTTTCATTTATACCTACCAAACATGCTTCCTTGGATGCTGTGTTTATAGCAGGAACAGATGCGGTGACTTCTGGGTGAGGAAATTGTTCAGTGACAGGTAAAGAACCTGATAGTTTACCTGGAAGGTGCGTGTTTGCTGGAGTTAGGAATAACAGGGCCACTGCTGTAATGGATCATTTTGTCATCCAGTCAACGTAAATTCTTCCCCAGGGAGAGCGTATCTTGAATAGAAATTATCCCACTTCCCACTGCCTTTCTAAAGTGAACGTTGTGTAAGTGGAAATCCATTCAATGGATTGGAAGATGATGAAAACTATTTGAAAATATTAAAACACATTGTAATCAGTTTCCTTGGGGACTATTAACTTCAATGGCTGAAGGAGGGTTCATCCTAAGCAAATGGCTCAAATTCTTATCCCCATAAGATGTGAATTTGTTGCATAGGTGTCAATAGGATAACTATTTATCCATCCTAATTATTATGGTTTTGAAATAAACTAGCACAGAACTTGTGCAAATCGTTATTTGAAGTGTTCTGAAGGGGTCGCTATATTAGGCTTAATTAACTAGGACAGACAGATGATTTGCCTAACATTTTAATTACCAGAAATTGTCATACAATCTAAGTCTCTCTATACTGAAATTTGGACATGAATGTATTCTGTCTGTATGTCCTCTCAGAAACATAGGAGAACTGCAATATTAACTGTCTCTAATGTTACACTGCACTCCTCTGGAGCATGCGAATCACTTTTCAGAGTATTTTTGCTCACAGGTTTCTTATTTCCTGCTTTCTATAGAGGACATTGAGCTTAAAGCCCTAATAAAAGATCCCTTTACTGTGGAAACCAGGCTGTCTAAATTGTCCTTTCATGGCCTATTATGGTAATGAGAAAAGGAGAGAGAAGGAACCAACTGAAAACAGAATTTCTTGGAATGGATTCTGTTTGTCATATACACATTGTGGGGTTGAGGAAATCAAAAGGAAATGTTTGTATAGTAACAGGAAATGTTAAAGTAGTATACAGACGCCTTTGTAATTTTCTGCAGATTTGGCAACTTGTTTCCACAGAACAGACTGAAATTTAGACATAAATACAGCAATTCATATTTCAGTAAAAAAAAAAAAATTAAATTATTTGTAATCATGAAAATTCCGCGTGTTGGCAGAAGCTGTGATAAGACACAGCACGATAACTGCCAGAATTTCTGAAACAAGGGGCTAAACCATCTCCTGTTACAAGACTAACAAGATGATTATCATAAATTACATAATGCAGTGCTTGGTGTTTTAGATATGCACAGTTACACGGTTTGTTCAGGATAACTTTTCCAGAAAAGCCATGTCTTTTCTCCTCCAGGACACCTCCTAGTAAAAATTAATTAGCAGTTTAAGTAACCCATCAGAGATGAATAAATGGAGTCTTTCATAAATAGGGATTTATTTATAATAGAATCATAGAATCTTAGAATCTTCATGGTTGGAAGGGACCTTTGAGATCATCAATATAAATAAATAATAAATTATATGTTATAGCCTACTGCTATTGAGGTATTTTTCTGTTCATGTAAATTAACTTGATTCATTGAAATGCAGGCTGGTTTTTTTAGGGAGAATTCATCATTAGCAACAAGAACTGACTCGAGATTTTATACAAACCACAAAACTTATGCACAAAGTTTGTCATTATCTGGAGTATCTTTTGCATTGACAGAAGATGCAGCATTTCAGCTGGTTATTTGTAATGGACTATGAAGGCATCTTGAACCAGAACAGTAAAAGTATATTTAGGAGCTAACATTTAAATTAAAAAGGGAAGAAATGGAATAGCAATATGACATAGCAAGAGCAATGTAAATTACATTTAAAGCAGGTTTTAAAACTCATTATCATTCAAAAATTACTTTTCTGGAGTAGTAGATGGTCATTGGGTGTTACAAGGCTCTTGTAAAACAGCAAAATATACCTATTTCCTGACTTGATTGAAATTTGTGTGTTGAATCCCTAATGCTTATGAACCTGGAATAAAATAGTTTTGGGTAGAAGCTGCAGGAAGTTTTTTCAGCCAGAGATGAAGGATCCCAACCGAGCTACAGTGTGGCTCGCTAACATGGTGGACTATGTGGAAAAGATTTTTCAGCAAAGTCTAACTACTTTATTGAACTAAGATGCTTGGCAAAGCATCTGTTTTCTCCTGCAAGACAATACTGAAGGAACTAAGTAAAAGAACACCAGTGTAAGCATATTCCCTGAAAAGATGAAGCTGGAGCGTCAGTGCTTTTCTCCTCCCAGAAGGAATGTTGTTGTAGTAATGCATTCCATAGAAAGTTTGATGTATTTTAATGATTAAGGTATTTATCCTACTTTTATTGTGGCGTAGATCTTTTTCCGTACTGTTCACTTTATGAACTTCTGGCATCCATCTGTTATTGTTCCAGATCACAGTTGTTGTCAGATTGTTTGGAAAAACTGTCAGGCATTTTCTAAGTTAATGACATTTATCACTGGTTCTCCTGGCAAATGAACGTTTGTTGACCATGACTCTTCTGACATTACAAAGGCAATTATGCAGTAGTATGGTAGCTCCATGATAAGAGCTCTTAGTCATCACAGGCTACAATTACATCTTTCCAGTATTCCTGTTGTAAATAATTGAAAGAAAAGTTGGAAAGGGAATGAATGGTTCCCTCAGAGAGGAAATTACACAGAGGGGTAATATTCTGGTTCTGGGAAAAGCAGGCAGAATTATAGGTAAGCACTTTAGAGCAGTTTTCCTTTACTTTATGTAGGAACAGTATTCCAGTGGGGAAAGCAAACAGGGAAGTAGTAATGGTGGCACAAATGGTCATGTCAAAAGTGGACAAAAGCACTGGACTCTGCAGAAACGACTCACTATGCGGTATTGCCTGATAGCTCATTAGCCGTTGTGTAAAGAAGGGAAATAATAAATTATTCTGCACTTTTGGTGAATAAAATGAATGAACTGGGTTCTGCAGATATGTGATAAGTCTCAGTCAGAGTAAGAAGTTAAAGGTTGCAAGAAGGGAAAGTCCTTCACTATAGTTTCTTCTATTTTTTTTTTTGTCTTGAATGCCTGTGCTGATGCTTGCTCTTAAAAGGCAGATTTTTTTTCATCACTGAAGTCCTCTCAGCTGGATTTTCACCTCAGCATTTGGTATGAATCCTGTTATTTTGTCTATTTTTCATACTTTTGCCATTAAGCACTTTTTATCTTTTTACCTTTAAACCTTCCTTTGATTACTGTCACTGGCCGTCCTGTTTCGATCCTCACTTGCAATGTTAAGTTCCACCAGTCTCCTGACTGTCCCTCCTAAAGCTATAAGCCACATTGGCAACCTTCCTTTGACATCTCTCCCATAATACTGCTTCTCTGTACCTCAGAGACTTGAAACCAGGCATAAGGGAGGAAAAGGACAAGAGCAAACCTGACCTAGTGCACAGAGACAAATTTCTAGCTTGAGCAGCAGCTTCTAGAAATCCTTGTCTTGGCAAGTCACTCAGGAGAGTAAAGACTATTTATCTAGGTCTGTGACACCTGCTCCTAAATCACCACCATGCAGACGATTGCGCTGGCCCATGACTCCAGTGGTTTTGAGCCAGCAGTGCTGTCCTTTGCTGGTTGTTTCAGTCAGTGGAAACTAGAGCTGCCCAGAAATTGGGTCGTGTTGCTTATGCTCACAGCTGAAACAGTCTGTATCTGTGTCTGCACCGGGAATTCTCCATCACACCCTCTCTGTGCTGTTACATTTTGTCTGTCTGGATGACCTGACTATGCGATCTCTGTACACCAATGTATTTTCTAAACAAAGCTGAGAGCATGAAAATGTATCGCCCCTCTGGGTTTGCGAGAGATAATAATACCTGCACATCTGCCAGATTATGTTGCTAGTTACAAGGATGTGAAATGAGAGAAGGTCACAGTAGCTAGTGGAATGGTCCCAAGGTTTATCGGCATGAACGAGAAAAGAATTTAGTGGAGTTTAAAGAGCAGTAATGATTTCCTCCCTCTCACTGCAGCTGCTTCACCCCATTTGCTCCTTTTTGCTTGATTATATACAAAACAGAAAAAATGACCAACTAAGCTAAGTGATGCGTTTTCCAGGGTTGTCGTACCTTGTAACTTTATAATCATCATAATCCAGATTCACCGAGTGAAAGATTTATTTTGGCTACTCTAAAAGGATGTTGGAGATGGCTTTCTAATTTGTGAAACCATAGCTATTTTTGCAAAGGTTTTAACATGTAAATAATTAGCTATTTCCCTTTTTTAAAGGAGCCTTTCTGTCCTCACTACACTGATTCTCCAAGTACACTTTATTATCTAAACACTGGTGCTTTGAGAGCTATTCAATCTCTGATTATGTTAGTGGGTAGACAAAGAGAACCATGAAGGATTGATCAATTTATCTAGCTGTCCTGCTCAAATACCATATGAAACAAAAGAGGCAAAAAAAAAATTCAACCAAAGAACTGAAAAAACACTCCATCTGTGCCTTGTAATTAAGGTAGCAAGTGATGTGCTTGTTTTTTAAACTTTCTACATGGATTGGAATAAAATACGCTGAGTCGGAAACCAGTCCATTGTATAGATGGAATTGTGTGCCATTGAAAGTATGAAGGTGTTTAACTTCCTGCCACCTTTTTCCTTGCAACAGAAGTCTTCCCGATTTTGGTCATCTGCATTTGCAAGAAGATGGAAAGGAGCAGTAGCATTCTGGACATAACTAGTGACTTTCTGTCAGTTTTCACCTACAATTTGCAAAGCACTTTCTGAACCCTGTGGATAAGACTAAATGAGATTAGTCTGGAGACGAAACTTGTTGCAAATGCACTAGAAAATCCAGTCAGGTTTCAGCTTGTTCTTCTGTGGGTTGAACAGTGAAAAATCAAGTAAATCCTGCTAGAGATTCAGAGAATGCGTTTCACTAGTCTTTAACTGACTTGAAAGAAGAGCAAATGTTACACACAGATACTTTCTTATTAACATTGAAATGACTTTTCTTTCGCTGAAGAGAATCGTTTATTGATTTAAATCTTCCTGTCAGTAATTTGTATGTTTGTAGAGTGCTTATTGTTATCAACGTTCTTGTTTTTCAAATATTTCGTTTTTGCTCACTGGATTAGTCTGCAGTGCCACATATACCTGCTTAGTAGTGATCAAAAATCCGCAGCGGAGGTGTTTCTTTATAGATTGGTGTGAACTGACTGGAATTCTCAGGCACTGGGCTTTCTGCTCTTTGCCCGCTGGTTCATAGTTTTGTGTAAAGGCTAGGAATGTGTAGACACGTAAGCTTTTCTCACATCCAGAAGAGATATGGGGCATGTTGTTGTATAGGTATTACTTCATCAATAGCAGAATCACAGAAAAGAAGGTGGAATAATTTTCTCACTATTAAGAAGTTGTTCCAAAACTGGAACGAAAGAGCAGAATATAAACATCTAAATTAATATCTAGATGAATAATTCATATAAGGAATCCTAAGAAGTTTTATTTTTACTGTTCCCTCTGAAAAGAATCAGTAGTTTAGCAACTGTGCAGTGGGCGAGGATTTTTTTAAGATGGCAGAGAATGTTTTTTGTTATCCATAGATTATGTCTATTAGAGATAGGCAAGGAGATGTCGAGGTATTATTTGGACTGTATGATGAAGCAGCTGCATGAGAAGGAAACTGAAGTTCCTAACAGTATACAGCATAAGCCAATGTAGCTAGTATTTGAGCTGTAGCAAGCCTCTTCAAATACAATCCTTATATGCAATCAAAGAAAGATATAAAAACTGTTTGATAAAACTAGTAGGCCCTTTCCATATAGCTTCTTCAGTATTTTTTCTTTTCCTTCCAAAAGCATCGTCATGTGATCAAGAACTTCAGTCAGCCCTGGAGGAAGCTAAGCAGCCCCAGAAAGACAATGTGTTCATTCCAGAGTGTGCTCAGGGCGGCCTCTACAAACCAGTGCAGTGCCATCCTTCCACAGGCTACTGCTGGTGTGTTCTGGTGGATACGGGACGTCCCATCCCTGGAACATCAACCAGGTAAGGGAATATACATTCAGTGCTCAAAAGCCGTAGTGAGAAGATGCCTTAGTGTTCTTGTATTAGCATGTAGATGTCTGTAGCTGGTGGAATTATGTCATATAGGTTTCTTCCACTGTGAAGTGAAATATTACTAAAGAGCCATCAAAAGTTAAGGCCAGATGGCCACAGATTCTTTCACTGCAGTGTCTCAGACAGTTTGCTCCCCTAGTCCTCTATTTTACTTCTATTTTGTGCTGGGAAGCCAAGGCTTGGAGCAGGTAATGAATAAGCCTAGAGGAAACCTCATGCTCCTTAGCCTGAATATAGGAAAACCAAGTAAGATTGTCTATGACAGAAACCACATCCAACCTCAGAAATATTCAGTTAAATTTCCAGCAGCCTTCTCAGCTATTTCATATGATTGGTTTGATGGAACAACTGCTCAGGAACCCAAGAGAGGAAATATCCTTTTAGTGTGTTATTAATAGAAGCTTGGAGTTCAGTCATCTTAGCTGAGCCGGATACATGGTAAAGGGTTGTGAACCACATAGAGCAGATGTAGGCAAGGCAAGTATCAGGTTCCAAAAGATGTTATTTAGGCTGGTTATTGAGGTTTGGCCCTTGTAGGAATGCTACAGAAGCCCATTTAAAGCTGGTGGGTAGTATGGATATCTTGATGCAGTTGTAAACCTTTTCAAGCTTAAGAGAAAATCATAGTTTACCATTTGCATAAGGTTTGTGAAAAAACATTATAAGCCACTTGCTGTAAAGTGTTATATTCTTAGGGAGTGTTTTGCACATATTCTTCAAATGCTGATTTACTGATAGCTGTTTATACCATAGTCTAGACCATGCCAATTACAGTACCAGCTGAAGTGAGCATGACTTAAAGTTACTGTTGATCTGCTGTTTCTGGCAAGTTGAGATCCATAAACTGTAAAAACAAAATAGTCCATATTTGGTCCTGAAACTGTAGGATCAGTACACATGTTGTGTGAGGATATAGAGATGCCCTCTAGAGATTCCAGAGGCTCCCTTTTCTGCTCTTCCTCTGCTCTCCACCCCTAGGATTGTTCACTTTCTTGTTTTTAGTGCTAATACTTCTTTGAATTATAGTTTAAATCATTTTATGGAGCCTTAGCTCCTATTCTCTAATTTGAGTCCAAATCATCTTCTTGTGCTTGTCAAGGAACAGGGCTTCTGCTAATTTTTTTGTAGTTCTTCTTTATGAGTATCATTTCATTATAGAACCACAGAATAGTTGAGATTGGCAGGGACCTCTAGTACAACCCCTCTACGCAAAGCAACATCAGCTAGAGTAGATTGCTCAGGACGCTGTCCAGGTGGGCTTTGAACATCTCCAAGGATGGAAAGTCCACAGCCTCTCTGGGCAGCTTGTTCTAGTGTTTGATCACCATCACAGTTTAAAAAAAAAGAAAAAGTTTTCTCTTACATTTAAATGAAATTTCCTATATTTCATTTTGTGCCCATTGCCTCTTTTCCTGTCACTGGACATCACTGCGAAGAGTCTGACTCCTTTTCTATATTTGCCCACCTTTGGATATTTATAGACATCAATAAGATCCTCCCTGAGCCTTCTCTTCCACAGGATGACCAGTCACAGCTCTCTCACCCTTTCCTTATTATGTCAGCTATTTCAGTCCTTTAATCATATTCATGGCCCTTTGCCAGACCCATTCCAGTATGTCCACGTCTCTCTTGTCTGGGGAGCCCAGAGCTGGACCAGCACTCCAGATATGTCTCACCAGTGCGAATGAGAGGGGAAGGATCACCTCTCTTGACCTGCTGGCAATACTATTTCTAATGTGTCCCAGGAGGCTGTTGGCCTTCTTTGCTGCAAGGGCACATTTCTGCCTCATGCTCAGATTAGTGTCCATCAGAAGTCCCAGGCCCTTGCCGCAAAGTTGTTTTCCAGATGGTTGGCCCCCATCCCGTGCTGGTACAGGGGGTTAATCTTCCCCAGGTGTGGAAATTTTGCATTTGCCTTTTTTTTAACGTCATGAGATTCCTGACAGCCCATTTCTCCAGCCTGTTGAGGTCCTTCTCAATGGCAGCACAACCCTCTGGTGTATCAGCCACTCCTCCCAGTTTTGTATCACCTGCAAACTTGCTAGGATTGTTCTCTGTCCCAGCATCCTGGTCATTAATGAAGAGGTTAAACAATATTGGCTCTGGTATTGAACTCTGGGGTGCTCCACTGGTGACTGTTTTCCAGATGAAATTTGAGGTGCTGATCCCAACTATTTGAGACTGGCAGTTCACCCAGTTTTCAACACACCTCGCTGTTCGTTTATCTAGCACATGCTTCATCAGTTTGTCTATAAGAATGTAATCAGAGACTGTGTCAAAAGCCTTGCTAAAATTTCCATAAACGATATCTGCTCTTCTCCCCTCATCCACTGAGCAAATCATCTCGTCATAGAAGGCTACAGGGTTGGCCAAGCATGATTTTCTCCTCATAAATCCATGCTGACTGTTCTCAATCACTTTTTTGTCCTTCATATGTTTTGAAATACCTTTTAAGAGGATTTGCGCCATCACTTTCCACAGGAATTGTGGTAAGGCTGATTGGTTTGTTATTTGGCTCCTCCTTGCTCTTCTTGAAGATAGAAGTGACATTTGCTTTCTTCCAGTCCCCAGGAACCTCCCCCAGTCACTATGACCTTTCAAATGTAATTGAGAGTGGCCTCACAATGACATCAGCCAGCTCCCTCAGCACTTGTGGGTGCATTCCATCAGGTCCCATGCATTTGTGTATGTCCAGTTTGTTCAAACTATCCCTGACTTGATCCTTCTCTACCAAGGGTAAGGCTTCCTTGCTTTATGCTTTACTACTGGTCTCAGAGACCTGGGATTCCTGAAGACTGGTCTTACAAGTAAAGACCAAGGAGAAGGCGGCATTGAGTACTTCTGCCTTCTCTATGTCCTTTGTCACAAGGTCCCTTGTCCCACGCAGCAGCAGGCCCACATTTTTCCTAGTCTTCTTTTTGCTGCTGATTGGCATGTAAGAAGTCCTTGTTGCCCTTCATGTCCCTTACTAGATTTAGCTACAGGGGGCTTTGGCTTTCCTAATCCCATCCCTGCACACTTGGACAGTATCTGTATATTCCTCCTGTATCACCTGACCTCGTTTCCACCCTTTGGATGCTTCCCTTTTTAAGTCTGAATTTTGTTTGGTGCTCTTTGTTCATCTGTGCAGGCTTCCTGCCATGTCCTGCACATCGGGATAAATCATTAATGAAACTGGAGGTGGTGATCCTTGAAAATCAACCAGTTAACTGTCTTATTCATATGTATACTGTGCATGCAGTGTGTGTGATCTTGGCTTCTACTGTCATAAAGACTGGAATTCTGGATATTCCCAACCCCCTTGATGAATCACCTATGGATCCAGAATCAGTCTCTGCCTTCTTTTTTTCCTGTTTGGTCTGATGGCCTCTTGTGTTTGGTAGTTACACAGCCACTCAGCTGTGGGAGAAGAGGTGGCAGGGAGGTCTTTCACTGTGCTACACGTCTCTGAAGTTGAAAGGCTGGCAAGTCGGGTTCAATCATCTCATGCATATGGTTTAGACACAAATATTCCTTTTGCTTGATGAGTGCTCTGCCTGATGACTAATACTCAAAAGATCAACTGCTGTGGTCTTGACCGTTTCTGATTTGTTCAGCTTTGCTGGACTTACGGGCAGTTCTCAATGGAGCTCTGAGGAAGTAATATTTAGTAATATCTCCAGAGAGGACATTTCTGAGCACAGATGGAAAAGTACAGTACTCAATTTTAGGAGTTTCATACTAAATAAAAAATCACTGGTGTATTTAGGAATCTACAGTCCTGGTAAACAAGCAGGTGTTACTGTCTGGAGTTGAAGAAGAGTGTCTAGACTTCATTTCTGGGAAAGATTTAAGTGGACTGGAATCCCATGAATTATTTCTTGATTTTAATTTCTTCTTCTATATTGATAAAATTAAACTTTTTTTTTCTCTAGTAGAGGGAAGTGAAGCGGGATCAGGATATGATGAGAAAGATGCAGTTGTCTTTTTGCAATTCTTTCTTATAGAATGGAAAGAGTGAACATGGGAGTCTTGCCTAGTTTAAAGAACCACAGACTCATGCAAAATGGTGTATGCTCTCTTCCAGCTTTCCACTGCAAAATACAAATTAGAAAAGTAGCTGTTAAAACTCTATTGCAGGAACTGATAGCATTAGTAGTCCTGGTAGCAAGATGGATGCATTGCATCCTGGAATTTCTTTCTGCAAATCTGGATGAAATCACTAGGGGACAACAGTGAAAGGATAGACAGATCTGGGAAGCTGTTGCGGGAACAGCTGAGCATTTTTCATGTTGTTTGTTTTGAATACATTCATCAGGATGAAATTTGTTATATCCTCAGGCTCTGAATATCACAATAAACAGTAGTCTCATTAAATTAGACCCCCAAAATAAAGGGAAGTTATTAGTACTCATTCACTTTCTAATGTACTGTATATGAAAAAAAGACAAATCATTTGTCAATGAAAGTATTCCAGAAAAAAATAAAAATAATTCTAGAGTTAAAATAAAAATACGTGAATGAAGAACCACTCTAGAACATTTAAGGCAGTAAAATTCACAAGAAATAGGTGAAGTCACGGTGTAAAGCTGGCTTTTATGAAAGCCTAGAGGAAATGTCCATTTGACTAAAAGGAGGTAATGTATTTAAAGGGTACAAACAACTGTTCCCCCAAAAGTCTATCAGTATGGTCCTCACCAGCTGGCTCCCAAAGCCTCTCGAACATCACAGCGTAACCCTCAGCCTTTTTGCGCAGCAGGCCCATGAGTCTGTGTTATCACAGGCAACTTTTTAGCAACTAGGATCATGGGCAAAGTAAACCCCAATCCACGTGTACAAGATTCTCTAAACTTAAAAAAGAACATAAATCAGCTGCTTCACTGCAGAATCCCTGTGAAAGCCTCCGTCCTCTACAGCTTTGTACAGCTCAGTAAATCTCAATGCTTCCCAGCAGGGCAGGCCCTTGCCGACTCTAGATACACATTCACTGCTAGGTATTCTTTCCCCTTTAAAATTCAAAACAGTAACTTGGGATGTCTTTTGACTACATTATTTTTAACCTGGCAGTGCTCCATTCTGACATGCTATCCTTTTCCCCATTTTCCCCATGAAAACTGAGGCAAGTGTGTTTTTTCTTATCAGTTCTTAGCATGGCTGTTCCTGTATGGTAAATTTCTAATGATTAATTTTGTCTTTCTTCAGTTGCCTTAAACAGTTAAACGTAGACTTTTCACATTGCAACATTTTAACACCTATTGGGCTCTAATAGATTTAGTTTGTGTACGATGAACTACGTTTGTATTTAACAAAAATAGAAGCCAAAAGGGTAGAAGAGTAGAGGCCAAAAAAGAAAGTGTAGGCACAGAGCAGTAACAATAACGGAAGAGGACGAGGGGAATGCAGAGTCAGGTATCAGATTAATTGGGGACCAGGCTGGTTGCCAGATACTGCATTAGTGAGTATTGCTCAGAGATTTTCCTTTCACTCGTTTCTTGGCTGATTGAGGTGGTCATCCATCGGGTATCTGAATCCAACCCATGCTATCAAAGCAGCTTCTATTCCTGCCGTTCTTTAGGAAAACAAGCGCCTGTGGCTCTCCCATGTCCATGAAACAACACTGCCTTCTTGCAGCAGCCAAAATTTGATGGGCCAGTGGGCAGCATCATCAGATGATGTGGAAATAAATTAAGCACTCAAAGGAAAAATAATATTGAAGGTTTTTTCATTCTGCCTGATAATTAAGATCAGAATACTTAGGTATTGTTGTTAGGGGCAATCTGGCCTGAACCCAGGACATAGTCTCCATTTAATGCTTTTAAAAAGAATATTTTGTTCAAAAAGTTTGGATTAATATACTTTAATTAGACATATTAGTGTGCTGCTCAGTAAATGTCATTTTTGGGAACTTAGAATGGGAGAATTTCAAAGAAAGATGAGCAGTTACATAAAGTATGAAAGAACTAGATTCAGTGAACAGGTATGTGTGTGCACACACAGGTATGTGGACACAAGTCGTATTACTAAGTGCGTTTAACTGAGAATCGAGACTTTCTCTGAAACGCTACACACTAAATTCTGCAGCTTCAAGCTACTTTAGAAGAATGAGAAAGTAATATTTCTCAGATTCTGTCAAGCTGTGCGAAAAAACACCATGAATCGGTAGTGGGACATAAGGAAAAAGAAGAGATTCAGCAGCAGATGCTTCCACGATTCCCAGTCTTGCATGAAAGATATTGCTAGTGGTGTTGTGTAAGTCAATGTTTTTTGGAAGTGCAAATAGCACAGAATTTCTTGTTACCATCTGGAGTAACAAAGTGACTTTAAGTAAACTCAGAAAGCATAGAGGAACCAGAATATTTAAGAGATTCAGTATTTTTCACAATCCATTTCAAGCCATTCCAGCCCAATTCCCTTCCTTCTGGAAACCATCTCCGTTCATTACTCTTGCTCAAAATGTTAGCTGTTCATGCTTAGCTCTTCTTATGTAAATGAACATTTTTTTTAGAGAGGATACAGTAGCACATGGCTTTAGAGCTGCAGCAGTAACTAACTACAGTACCTCCCTTGCTGTGATTTTGAAATTGCTTCTCTGGTGTTTCCCAACATGAATACTGGGTCAGATGTGAGAATTTGTCATAGTGTTTATGCCTTTTTGATTTGATAGGTGGGAGAAGAGCCTGACTTTGGTTTGGGTTTGGGGGTTTTTTTTTGTGTTTTTTTTTCAGAATTTTTTTTATTGTGTATTACTTTGTAGCAATTCCCCACAGTTTTCTCCTTCCTCAGTTTTCCTCCCTGTAGAATGGGCTTTGGAATAGATAATAATTTTTTAGTTTGATATCAACCCCAGGAGACTAAAGATGTGCTGGCTTCTTTGAGGTAAGTGGAAAATAGGCAGATGAATTCGCATTGCCCCTTCTGAATGAAAAACAAGCTTATTCCCTGAATAAAAGAAGGTACAAGTTTAATTCGGACTACAAAACTGGAAATAAATTAGTTCTAAATCAAATTAACCTTGGCTGGTTTTATTCTCTCCTTGTTTGTTCTTTAGGTATGAACAACCTAAGTGTGATAACAGTGCCAGAGCTCACCCAACTAAAACAAAGGATTTGTACAAAGGACGCCAGCTTCAAGGTCAGTGAAACAGATAAATTTGGTTTCATGCATTCCAATGTTTTGTTTATTCACTGTAATAAATTAGAAAGCAATTTCTTACGCTGTATCAAAACACTGTATCTTTTAGATATTGCTATATTGATTTGCCACTGACTGGAGTCTTTGACTTTGGAATAGTTTATGTAAATATGGGTCTTGGGATGTTGTCAGAGAAAGTAAAGCTCATTTTTCTCAGTAGTTTAAAGGCAGTCACATTCACTTACTGAAATTATTCCTTGCTGTTGTTGTACCAGAGAAGTCAGCAAATATGTCCAGAATAGCTTGGCCTGTACTTCATTGTTCTAGCAAAATCCATGGGAAATTGGCCTCTATCTTCAAATCAGTTTTAAAAATGTGTCATCTACTTACTTTTTTCCAAGATTGCCCTTGTCAGTTTACCTCAGAATTATATTATTTTATTCTTCGCTGTTGTAGAAACAAACCTTGGTGTTTATTAGACATTTCATTTTTTTTCACGTGTTTTATAAGCGTGTGAGAGACCTTATCTCTGGATAGTTGAGCTACACAGAAGTCAGCAGGCTTGCTTCATCTTTTAAATGGCCATTTAATATGTTTGAATAACTTGAGGTGTAGCAGGTTAAGTGATATTGCACATTTCACAAGGGAATTATGAATCCCCGTGAGCTCTTGTAAAGAACCAGGAACAAGCAAATAATGTCGGCAGATTTTTTGTGTCATCAAAAATATTTCAGTGTAGCCACCCAGAGAAATATCTAGGCAATAATTCTGAACTAAACATGCCCATCAGTGTTGAAATGCATACAAAGCAGACATTAATACTCTTTTGTCATGAAAATTTAATTACAAAGTATAATAAAAAAAAGAAGTGAGAAATACAAATGATATGTTATTATACAGTATATAATTATATCTTGCGTTCTACATAGAAAGAAGTCAATCGTAGGATTAACTGTAAGCTGTCCAATTACTGTGGCTGTAAAAGTAGCAAGTGTGACCCAAAAACATATCTAGCTAGGTATGATGGGGCAGACAGACAGGAGCAGGACAGACAAGGCAGAGAAGGAAACATTCATGCCATTTTAGATAGCGCTATTATTTTTTCTGGATTTTACCTAGAACTGTGGGTTCAGTTCTGGTCATCTGCGTTCAGGCAAAGGGATACACAGGAGAAGTCAGCTGGCACTAATGTGTCAGGGAAAGCAGCTACGTTCCAAGAGGAGGCAACTAGCATTTGCTTCATTTAGACAAACAAGGTGAGGTCAGGAGGCAATATGGTTCCCCTGAGACCATGAGGAAGGGAAACTGTTTTCCTCTGCGACAATTTTGGCACAAGAAAAATTGGTATGAACTACCCTGAATGAATTTCATCTGGGAGCTGTAAAACTATTTCCAACTATTAAAGCAGTGAGGCAACAACCTCCTAAAGGACTAATAATGAGGCAAAAAGTCTAGTTATTTTTTTAGGTAGATTTTAATTACTTTACGAATGAGACAGTGGGAGACAGGGTCAAATGAGTGAAGTACTCCGTGTTATGGCTTATCACTTAAGACACTGAACAAGTATATATACTAAGTGACAAAAAGCTGATTTACACTAACAATTCACCTTGGAGCATGAATTTCACAGCTCTTAACAAATAGTCTCCATTTCTCTTCCTTCACAAAAAAAATGATGATGCGTCTCTGACGCGCAGTTTTGCTGTTTAGCTGCTCAGAGAGTTCAGCAAGAACCATATGTGCCACATAAATCCTCAGATATGTGAAACTTAGTGGTAAATACAGCTCTGTTGACAGTCAGATTGATGATGTTTATCCATCATTTCATCAGTCGGTACTTGCTTACTGGAGCTACTTACTGCTGTTGTAACTTCAGGGAAGTTAGCAGGTATTTCAGGGATAACTTGACAAATATTTTGGACCTTGTTGCAGCCTTTCAATACTTAAAGGGGGCTTATAAGAAGGACGGGGACAGGCTGTCTAGTAGGGCCTGTAGCTATAGAACAAGGGGGAATGGTTTAAACTAAAAGACAGTAGATTCAGACTTAGATACAAGGAAGAAATTTTTTACGATGAGGGTGGTGAAACACTGGCACAGGTTGTCCAGAGAGGTGGCGGAGGCCCCATGCCTGGAAACGTTCAAGGTCAGGTTGGATGGGGCTCTGAGCAACCTGATCTAGTGGAAGATGTCCCTGCTAGTCCCTGGTTTGGACTAGCTGACCTTTAAAGGTCCTTTCCAGCCCAAACTATTCTATTATATTTTACAATCCTTACTCCATGGAAACCAATGGAAAGTTGGCCATCTTCAGCGGTTTATTTCAAACAGCACTTGCATGGTTACAGACTTGGGTAATTACTTGATTTTGTGAGGTTTTTTCTGTGTGAAAAGAACTTGCACTTAGAAGAGAGTATAGCAGAGATGAAGAAACAAGTTTTGCACAAAAAGATACTACTTGCTGGTCATTCCTATCTTTTGCTAAAAATTTTGAAGAATCATTTTCTAGCTGGAATCTTAGAGGGAGGATGGGCAGGTGAGGGGTTTTAAGTTTTCACACATCTATTTCTTATCCAAACTGGTAGTGCTTTTATACAGTACAGTAATAAAGTATTATCCAAAGTCAAGATACTTTGTCAGTGAAACAATTAACAGGAACTTTCTGTGCTGTAAACTCCTACCCAATAAATTCGTTTTCATTAAGTTAGGCAATGGTCTTTTGACTTTCTTTTTCTACTTTATGGTATTTTGCATTGTGTGAGCTTTAGTCCAGCAAACCACTGAAGCAATGTGAGCTCATAATTGTCATAAATTATTATGGATGACAATCTTATGTTGCTTAATCTTTGACTTCCAAATGCTTTATAGTATTTTAAAATAAGACAAATATCAGAATTTCTTACCATTTCAAAAATAGTTATGAGTTAACTGGAAAAGCCTCCCTCTTCTACCCTGCAGCAGCATGAAGTACATGCCTATAGAAGTGACAGGGGGAAGAGGTTACTTCACAGTTGCAGTTGCATTGAGGTGTTTCATTTTTCTTTCTTAGGTCTTTCTCTTTTCTCTCTCTCTCAACTAGTCTATTAAATGCCCAGGTCCTCAGCTGGCGAATTTCTCTCTTATGATACAAACACTACATTAAGTAAAAAGGAATTGAGTTTTCTTTAGATAGGTTTTTGGAAAAAGGAGGTTGAAAGAGGATCCTGCGCAGGTGTGACTAGTTGTTAAAAAGTAACATGTAAAATTGCACAAATGGCTAATACAAATCAACTTTTTGGTAGAAAAGAACCACCGTTGCTCAAAGATTCTCTATTGGAAAGCAATGTTGCAAAGGCATGTTTGCATTTGTGTTGTCTAAATTTAAATACAGCATCTGATCGCTGAGACGTGCCAGGACTGAATAAAAAATGTAGGTTAATTGTGTACTTACTTTCAAGGAATAATACATTTTTGAATGGATGGGTTTGCTTGATTTGCAGCTTATACCCACAAAAATGCAGTAGCCCTGGGTGAAACCACGGTGACTGCCTGCCGTGTAAAACCAGGAAGATTTTAAAACAATTACTTTACTACTGTGAATGATCTTAAATAGGATAAAACCCACTGGTACATCCTCAGGTGGATTGAATTGGCATAGCTCTGCAGCTACACTGATTTATATCACCTGAAAATTTGAACCCATTACATATTAAGCCAAATATTTTTAGCAATAATTTGCAAATAAATCAAGAAGCAGTTTTTGGCAAACACTGGTATCTTGTTAAGGCAGAATTGCAGAAGGTAAGGGCCCCTTAGAGTCTATGGCAAAATTCCCACTGATTTAAACTGAGCTAAGAATGTATCCTCACATCCTAGGGGTAACTTAATATAAAGCATCTGAAATTGAAGGCTAATCTAATGTTTGTAAGAATGATCCAAGCCACCTGTATCTGTTAGATTGGGCTGGAAGTTATACGATAATAATTGTTCCCATTAAATTTCTGGTCCTTTTTTTGAAGCCAAAGCATTTTTCTGAGGTTACTTGTGGTTTTGATCCTTCTCAGAAACTAGTTATTCCAAGATAATGAAAATGAACCGAAAGAGTCTAGAGAATGTCACATACTGGGGAACCAGAGGGGCTTTTTACTTTTCTCACAGTCAGAGTTTTCAAACGTTCATATTTTGACCTTTTGTTCTCCTCTGTGTTATACAGTAAAGTGTATGATGAATGAACATATGCTGTAAAGAGTCTTGAATGATTTATTTCAGACTTTTGGATAACTGGTGGGTTAAACAGGAATTCGGTTTTCTACAGAAGCTGGTCAAGAGCATTTAGAAGGGTATAGTATGGAGGCTAGTTAAGCTAAACCTTTACTATGATGGAGTGAGGTGTAGGTGCCTCTGCATTTTCCTAAAATCTTAAGTGGTAATAGGTCAAATTCAGTCAAGTGAAGAAATATCAGTTCCTGTAACTGTATTTTTTCAGGCTGGGTCTATGGGAGAAGGAATTTTCAAACATTATAGGTATTCACTAGTTTTTAATAACCAGTAAAATATTTTTCTGTGGGCACTCTCAATAGATGTGTATTTATTTATAAATTATGTAGATGTGCTATTGTACTAATAGATGAAGTCTCTTGTAAAACATACCCAGACATAGAAATCAAAAAGAGAAAGATGAAATAAACACAGTTCTATTTTTTTATTTTATTTATTAATAGCACAAAAAGGGGTTTTTGCCTGCACTCCATTTGATTATCTTGTGCCCCCCCTGGGGTACCTGCACCTCATTTTGGAGACCAGCACCTTAGGCAGTGGGTAAGCTACATGTTTATAAAGATAGTCTTACATCTCTTCTAAGCAACCTGGGAGAAAGGGACGTGGATATGTAAGAGAGCAAGACATGAGAGCATATTGAGACAGTGCCAGACTGCTCAGCTAATTTGCCTCAAGGGCAAATCTTTTTCTTATTTAAAAAGTATGCATCGAATGCAGGAAGGCTCTGCTTTAGGCTCCACCGTGTGTGAGGGCTGGATAAACTTTGGATAATCCTTTATGTTGTTTAAGATTTTTTATTCTTACTTAACCTGGGAATTTTTCCTGTAATATAATTTTCATTACCAAGACCTGAAATTTGTAAACTTAAGTGGAAAAATTTGAAAAGTATTGTGAGAAATTTGATTTTGCTCACACAACATTCTTTAATTAGAAGTACCCTTATCTTTTGTGAAGAAAAATAAAAATAATCCAAATGAGTAAAAGGCACACAAGCTTGAGAGTGGGACACAGTGTGGCCAGTGCCAAGCTGGATTTTCAGACTTTACTGTGTTTCTACGGTTTTGTGGCTTTAAGTCAGACCATTGATTTTGTTTTACATTTCATTTTAGTTTATTTAGGTTTCTCCTTTTCTTTAGCACAGTATGTTTTTTGAAATTCCTACAGTTGTGCTACTTCCTCTCATAGAAAAAGATAATTTGGGAGGGGAAACTGTAGTTTGGAAATGACAGTGCATTACAAACTGTAACAATAATACAATCTACTGACTTGGATGAACGTGCTGATACAGTAAGTCCATCTACTAAAAGCCCTGAAAGTCTCCCTTTTCTGTTTTCTCAAAATAGCATAGCTCTTCACTGCTGAATGTTTCCTTTTCCTGTGATGCTGATCTCAATTAACTGAGCTGGAATCCAGTAGAATGCATCAATTGCATTGAAGTTACTGTAGATTTCTACTGGTGAAGTACGATCAGCATTTCACTCTTATTTTCATCCTTCCTGGCAATCCTGCAGCTCTCTGAAAAGCCTCACTTCAGATACTTCTCATTATAATTTTTCGATCCTAGAGCATTTCTCCAAAAAGCCGAGTATTTTGCGGTTTTGATAGCACTGTTAATAAGCATCTGAAAGGTTTCCATTTTTAATGTCTGGGGTTTATTCTGTGACAGAAGAAGGATCCAAATTAGTAAAATTGGCATCTTTGCTCAGCCTCTATGAGGCAGATTTCAAATTCTCAGTTTGAACAAGACTACAGACCACTGCCGCCTCCTCCTGCAACCCCAAACCAAAACCCAGTGGTCTTTCCACCCAGGGCCTAAGGTCTGCTGATCGCTCTGTTGGTGCTGCGATGGTCTACAGTTTATGTCAAGCTAAGAATGTTAGAATGTTACTTACTTGAAATGTCTTGATGCATGTCCCTTGTATAGTCAATCAACTTAATAACAAAAAAATTCCCTTAAAACTTCTTTCAGCTACTGTTTTGTCCTCTGGATCTTCATAAACTTAGTTTAACCTTGCCATTCAAGCAGTTAATATTTTCTCCTGAAAATCATGCATGAGAGCTGTTTAGCTCATTTGTTTATTTCACATTGGTGCTACTTAAGAGTAAAAGTATTCCAACTGCACGGTTTTCTTCCTATTGTAATGGCTTTATTTACTGTGTTTCTGATGGCATATTCCAGCACTGACCCTGAACAGTTTATATTTTGTGGAGCAAAACTCATGATTTAAGTTATGGGTGAATTATGTGTGGGTAAGTACAGTTTGCTTTTGGTTGTTGGCAGTGCATCTTCTTTTTCCAAAGTTAAAGAGAAATAGTCGGAAACGCTCAAACCACAATGATGCAAGACCCACAGCCAAACAGCCATCACATACAGTGTCTTACTTCAAAGGCATCTTTTAAAAAAAAAAGAGTGATAGAGATTTAACTGCTTTTCCTTTTGAGGTATGATCCATTATACTTTTACAGCTACTCTGCTTTTGACCATGAGCACATCAGATTTCAAAAGGTACCAGGCTATTTCCCAGCTAAAACACCGAGGTACCACCACTGGTCTACCTAATCTTGCTTACTGTAGTTCCACTCAGTTCTTTGCCTCCTCTGTGGAGTTCGGTACTGGCACCGAGTAGAAAATAATCTTACCTTACTACACGTTCTTAAACATTCGAATGACTAAAAACTTGCTTGTTTTTAAAAGTATCAACAAAGTAATTGAGTATTTCTGATCATAATATAGATTATATACATATGCCTGCCTTCCCCTGAGCTCCAAATTGTTAGGCCAATTGGCATGTAACTTTCTCCACTGAGCTGAGATTTAAAAGGATTATATGTTTATGATGTGCAGCTTTTTGGCTGCATGAGCTAATATTTAAAATATCCCTTTCTGCTGTTGAATCTTAAAGCTCTGAGCTGTCAAACAAGAATTTGAAGTTGCTGGCTGTTTTGAATGAGCCTGTAACTATTGTCCTGAGCCCTATGCTGCTTTATTTACCAAAGATAAGTAAATAAGAGGTAAGTAAAGCCCTATACTCCTTTACTTACCAAGAGATACAAAAAGGCTCTATATGGAGCAGTTCAGTGTAGATAAGTGTTTGAACTATGACCAGGAAATGTTGGTGCAAAGACGGTGTGAACCTTTACAGCAGCGATGGCAGAACGTGGTAAGGATGAAGGAGGGGGCCTGCCGGGAGGACGGGAGAGGTGAGGCTCGACAGAGAGGTGCAGAGGGGTGCTGGAGAGCCGGGCTTGCTCCTCCTCAGCCCCCTAGTGCTGTGGGAGGCAGGGGAATGGCTGCTTCCCCTTCCAAAGCAGTAGCTGTCTAATGTATGGGGCTGCATGAGGACGCCCAACTTTCCAGCCCTCTGCTATAATGAACGGCTGGATGTCTTTGTAGCACTGTAGGCCTCATATAGGTTAGTGACAGCTCGGTGAAGGCCTCTTTCCACATGTTTCTGTCCACTGCAATTACCCTGTGCTGGCAGCCCGAGACAGAGGCGGGGGAGATGCTGACCAGGCAAGGACGTGGCTGCCACAGAGGAGACCTGCATGTCCACAGTGCAGGAGGGTGGATGCAAGGCCAGCACGCTGGGTGGGTGAGAAGAGGGGGCTGCAGGCAGCACACGGGCTCAGTCAGGGTGCCCACACTGTAACAGGAAAGCTTATGTGAATACTGAGTCGTGGTGGCCTGGGGAGGATGTCGTCCTAAGGCAGTACCTCTCATGACCGCGTAGGTCTACTGATGAAACCTCCATATAAACAGGGAGGTCTGCAGCAGTAAGTCCTGAGGCCACTACCATGGCTTCAGAGCAGCTGAACCTCCGAAGACGACTCTGCCTCTTTAAACTGCAACCATTTGCTTAGGCTTTTGGATTGAGTATCTTCAATATCACTACCCTATTGTCTGGTGACATGATTATATTGTAGTCTCCCCTCCGGAGGAAGGCAGGCCTGCAGGTTAGTTTTCAAGGCTCTGCAGATCACGTTTATTTCCTGCCCACCCTCTTCTGTCCATCTCCCCATCCTGTCTTTAACTACTAATGGTCTGGCCACAGTTCTTCATATTGCTTTATTTTTGCCTCACTTTGTAGTCATTTCTTAACAACACAATATCTGCCCCCCAACCTACAGCAGAAATATTAATATCCGAAGCAAAAAAAATGCACAGGCCCATAACTTAAGAGGTTCTTTAACTTCCAGTCATGTGTGAATTTGTCTAAAAAAAATACAGTGAAAGCATTTGAGCTACTAGTAAAGCACCAGTGAAAGACACAGCTGTGTCCCAGCTAGCAAAAGAGAAAAGCTGGCTGATTGAAGGTGATGCTACTGGCGCAGCAATAGCATTTCATTCATTGGACTATTTAATATTAACCTATAATTTTATGTTTATTTTAAAGGGCTATATTAGGAGTAATAAACACTGACTTCATTTGCTTCTCAGCATGAAAAAAATGCTGGAGGCTGTGCCAAAGAGTGTAAATTCTGTTTCTCACCTCACTTGTTGCTGCCCTTTTCCAGCCAAATCCCTTGTTAAGTAAAGCAGCCTTGCCCGCTGTCTTGCTCCATGCCACAGGGTCCTGTTCTCAGTGGGAGTTGAGAAAGTCCCTGCAGTAGGATACCTCCGGGGGACACGTGCCCAGAAAGGGAGAATGTTCTCCTGTTACTGGCTGGCTTCCCAGGAGGTTGTCACCCAGCAGCTGTACAGTCACTGTCTCTGCACCAGCACTCTCCAAATGAGTTTCTGGTTGTGTTTTTTCTCTTCTTGGCCAAAGAATGATGAAGTGAGAGAATGCTTTCGATCAGAAATGCCTTTTCTAAGTCCAAGTGGACATCAGAAAAGTTCCACTGACCCTCATGAAGCTGTGTTCATTTGCACTCAACGAGGATGTAAATATGTAGACAAATGCTGCCCCCTGCACTTGATGATTTTGCTGTTGATTCTGATAAAGATGGACCCTTTTCTTCCATTTCTGACTAGGGTAATGTTTATTTTGGATTGAATATATATATACATATAAATATATGCATATTTTTACATTAAATATATGCATATGTGTATACGTTTTAAATATTTGTTTTCACCTCAGTGAGAAATAAGGAATTGCGAAGCCTATTCTGCCATAAAACTTCAGTAAAGCTGAAAAAAGCCATTTCTGAAAGATACTTTAATTCCTTCCTTCAGTTTATCTATACGTTTTAATCCGTACACAGTTTAATACATACAGTGTTCTAAATCCAGCAATGAAAAAGCTTCAGATGAACACTTCTTTTTTTCTTTGCCTTTAAAAAAACCAAAACAGCATCATGGATAATAATCTCATTATCAGGAGTTGGAGGCTGTGCCAACTCATGGAGCTGATTTAGAGAGGGCTAATCCTTTTTTGGTCTTTTACTGAAAAGTTTCTAATCGCTTCATAAATCTGTGCTTGTATTTAGCAGTTCTTTACCTCTACATGGTGTAATTTTACTTGAATATCTCTGAACTGCTTATAGGAAGGAGCTCACCCACTAACAATCATCAAAACAGTGAACTTGCTATCTAAAAGGAAATTCTGTCTTGCAAGACAGTGAAAGCTTGGGCTTTGTAATGCCATGGCAGATCAGCCTGTAACAAGAAGATGTAGTACACAGCCCTCCTGGATGATACTCTGAGTGCGTTACTAGTCAAACACACTTGGCAGAATAGGAAAATCTATCTTATGCTTCTAGTCATCGCACCAAAGAATGGGAAAAATCCACAAATCATTCATTCTTACCCATTCAAGGAAATGGTCATTTTTGTAATATCTAAAAGTAGAATAGAGAGTTTGATATATAAATATTCAATGAATCAGATCCTTATGCTAGAATTATGTCTCTATGTCCCACTGGCGTCTGTTTTAGGTTGAATCTCTTTCTGGAAGTGCCTGTCTCCATTGACCATAGAGGGAGCAAGTATGACTAACATCAGTAGTTGCATATATTTTGATAGCTCATATTAAATGATGTAATTCCCACCTTACCTGAACAGATAGTGAAGACGAATGACTGTGGTATTCCACAAGCAGTGAGATACAGCCTGGCTTTGTCTCTGCTGTGGTCGATGGTACTCAGCTGAGATTGGATCATGCAGCAACCTTTTTTCTTGCACTGTTCTACTCTGAAGTGCTTTTAGCAGGGAAATAAGTCTGTCAATACTAATAGGGTATGAGAGCATCTGTTTGAAAAATGGCATTTTTTTCAGATACTCCCTTATCCTACTTAAGTATTTGGAATATTACATACACTGTGGATATTGGGTCGGTGGGAGATGGAGAGGAATGACTAATGGCTCCCTGAAACCAATTTAATCTACTGAAATCTTAAATTTCATTCTCCTCAAACTAGTACTTCATGTAGACTGCTCGGACCTGCTTACTGATGACAAGCCCCGACCCTCTGTGCATGGACTAATACTCTGTCCTTCCAGAGATTTCTATGGGTCAGCATTCAGCTGCTCAAAATCGCGTAGCGTTTAGCTCTCCCAGGGGCTAAACAGAGATGATCTAGAATTGAGAGCTGAGAGCCCTTCCTTTCTACTGAACGTTATATTTACTGTCCTTTTATTTTTAGTCTTTTTTTCTAATACGAAAAAGATGAAGAAGGAAATGAATGTATGTGAAATGTTTTGATGCAGAGATTAGCCTAACCAAGAAATCTATAAGAAAGTGCAAGATGGTGCATGTTAAACAGCTTTGTTTCTTTTATTAAGAGCTCTGTGGAAAATATTTGTGAGTATTAAGAAAACCAGGATACTTACTGTCTTTTAAAAGGAGTCTGAAGTTTACAATGAAAATACCTCAGACCCTTTTAAAACGGCTGCTTGTAAGTACATGACTATAGATACTGAGGTATTGTCTGTGCCCAGCATAAGATCCTAGCATAAGCAGAGTGAAACTTTGATCACATTGGAACCTAAAAGGGATTAAAACATTTGCCTTCACTGAACAAACTTTGATGCTGTATTCTTAAAGCTACTAAGCTTCAAGAAATGCATCAAGAAAAAATCTAGAAATAATTTCTGGGGCAATGAAGACACGGGAGAGGTATCTCATAATAATTTCAGGCAATGGGATTGCAGTTCTTGGGTGAGGAATAGAAAAAACAACACAGGAAGGGGGGAAGGTTGATGTGGAATAAGCTCAGTGTTTTCTGCCAGAATGCCTGCAATCTGCAGATCTCGCAATCTGAAAGATGGCAGGAAAAACTCATAAGACTGAACGGAAAAGGCAAAAACCTTTTAGTCTGCCAGGGCTGTAAACATAATGAAAAACGACACCTGAACCTTATCATGACAGTAAGGGGGAGTTGCATAATAAGACACTATTTTCTCTAAAACACATGGTATGGGGCTTCTCCTTTTTCATCTGATAGAGTATAAACTGAATAAAAACATGTCATTGATTTGTAAGGCTGTTCCCTGCAAAACTGATACCTTCCTTTGTTGTGTTTTCATACTTGGATACAAGTTCTCCTTTATTATCTGGCAGAAACAGTTCTCATGTTTAATCTGTGGACAGGGAAAAATAAATATTTTCATTTCTGAATTAATATGTATCTGCAGCTATATTTTCAAGAGGGAACAACACTGGTTAGGCATTTATTCTTTGCCTTTAGTCAAGTGGAGAAGTGTTCCAGGTTTCAAATAAAATGAGAACTTAGTTCCCAGTGAGTTCAGTGGGATTTTCAGTTCCCAGCAACTCTGAAAATACTGTACTGATGATGAACCACTCCAGTAATTTTTGTTTTGTATCAAACAGTGACTTTTTGAAATCCAGACAGAGTTATGAGGCGAGGGCTTGTGAAAAATTAAGCCAGTGCAAGACTTCCCATTTCTGAACATTATGAGTAAGTTAATGTATAATGCAGAAATAACATCCGTTTTGGCTGCAGAGTAATGGCTGAAAGTGTCAAACAAGGAGTTTAGCTCACTTGTCAAGGAAAATGAACATGATAAAGACAAAACTGTTGATATGCTGATCTCACATCAGTAGGTATATTTTCCTGAAGAAAATATTTAGATTTTAGCCTGCTACATTAATGTTTCAGTTCACTTTTACTTTTGAGAAAGAGGCTGTCTTTGACAATCAGAGAGTATGTTCGATGCTCACGTTTTCTAGATACTAGCATGGCTTACATGGGAAGACCAGTGGAACTGGTCACCAGTGTAAAAGACAAAATCAGTATTGCATGCTCTCACTGAAATTGTTTTTATTTTAGAAAATAAAATATCAGTATTAAGCTGAGTTTCCAGCTGAGGTTCAAAGGTGATGCCAGGCTATGTGCTCCTTAGTCACATGGGATCAAAGACATGATTGACTATATATACATGCTATGTCTTGGTAAGGAAGTGCTGCAAGGCTGGTGCAGCCACAGGTAGAGGATGGCAAACCTGCCATACTGTTAATGTGGAGAACCAGGGACCAGGGATGAGCTTGGGAAGTCTCTGTGCTTGGCGTAGTTATTTATTTGTATCACGATAGTTTATAGTTGTTCATGGTCTGGGATCTCAGTGTTCTGAGCGCTGTGCAAACACAGAATAACAAGATGATGCCTGGAAAATTTACAGTCTAGCCGATTGCAAAGCCACTTGGACAATGGGTGGACAGATGCCATCAGCTGAAGAGGCAATGAAAGTTCCTGCCAATTCCTCAAAGTGCCTCAGCCTGCCAACATGTGTCACCTCCGTTTCACACTGGCTGAGCTTAAGCCAGCTGGCTTTTCTCCAGGTCCCTTCTTGCATCAGGTGTTTAGACAGCAGAGAATGCATTTCTCCGGGCTCAGTGAAGAGAGATGTAGAACAAATGTTCTTGTTCACAAAGATGACAGCGTGTACAAGACTATCTCCATGGTTTTCAAATACATGATGTTATCCCTCGGGTTTCAATACAGCTTGTAGGCCTCCACAACTGAGAACCCTCAAGGAAGAAAAGAAATTACTCCATACAAACATCTGGGAATTCTTTCAAAGGATTCAGAATGCTTCACAAGATTCAGAAATTTGCTTCTCTGTAGCTCAGCAGGAGTGCTACTGTTCATAGATTCCTGATGCTAGCATATGACAAAAATCCATGAATAATTTTGGGAAATAAATTATTCAAAAAATTTGCCCTTCACGTTTGTGAAGTTCTTGAATTTGTTTGCTATCTAGAAAAGTCACCTGATAAAGCCTCTTGCTCTGTAAGTCATCCACAATCAATTCGTCGTAAATGTTCCTAAAATACAATTCATGACCTGCTGAACCCCGATCCTGCAAACACTTACTCACATTCTTCTTGTGATTAGTCCCATTAAAATCAAAGGAACCTTTACATGTGGTTGTAAAGTTAAGCCCAGGCATAAGTGTTTGTAGGACGAAGGTTTAGGTTTGTTCCATAACCCTTGATATTCTATGTGCTATATAGTCACTTGTTGCTAAATGAGATGCAGGCACCCAGAACCTGTGGAAAGTCATGATTTTCAGTCCCAGGGTACTATTCCTATTCCCTAACTGGAGAGTTATATCTGGCGGTGAAGAGAATATACTGCATTTTGGATTTAACACATAAATTGCATTTGGATTCAGTTCTACAATCTCACTTGCCATTATTCCTATGTGTCTCTCATTTTCAACATTTCGGGTATGAAGGCATCATAAAAATCTCCGTTAGTTGTGTATGTATGTGTATATGTGTGCATCTAAATAATCACAGTGACTAAAAAGAGTTACTCTTTCATGTATGCTGGAGATTTCCATCCCCTTAATTTCAGTTCAGAGAAGTAATATTTAAATGATCATGAAACAAGATCTCTGAACCACTGAAAAGAGAAGATTCCTGTTTTTCCATGAAGATATGTAGCACATATTTCCATCCTTGGAAATTTTTAAATATATCTGGTACTTGATCTATTAGACTTTGAATGCATAAAGTCAATTTTAAGTTATTAAGAAAAGTATTTTATGAGTTTGAATTTTTATCTCTATCTCAGATCTGTATAGCTGAATTCACAGTATCAAAGAAAGAGCTGGAAGGATATAAAAAATATTTTTGATAAAATGTTTTAAAACTCTTTAAAATATTTATATAAGACAGTTTTGGATTCTTTTTTCCCCAAATGACATGTGCTTGTAGGTTTGTGAAGGTACATTGGGGTAGGATTTCTACTGGTGTTTGTTTGGGGTGATGTGCGCTTAGAATTTCACCACACAGGAATAATGCGTTTCTGATTTATGTGGCTTAAAAGCTCTTATATGATAGCTTACATAGCCCTAAATTTAAATCTGTGTTTATACTAACATGCACATGTGTACACACAGGGATCCTTTTATGGCTCTCAACACGCCCTCCTATGAAAGGGTCTTAAATAGGTTCTACTTACGAATATACTGAAGCCAGCTCAATAAGGAGCTTTCCGATGTATTGAATTGAACTGAACGCATTCTGTGAGCTGTATCCTGTTTCTGCTGTCTGTAATGAACTATTGTGACATACTTTAGGGAAGCATATTAAAATTTTTCTTAGCCTCACTCAAGTTGATTGTACTATTCAAATTTAAGAAAACAGTGGGTTTGCTATCAGAATTTTAAAATTTGTTGAGTGTCCTTTTATTAAGAATAAGAAAAATAAGTAAATACATATTAAGTCAATACTTCCTCTAGCATTAGTTGATATCATCCAGATGATTATAAAGATAACTGCTTGCAGGTAGCTTCATAGTTGACTTAGGTTTTTATTGGAAGGCTTGGCAGTTACTTGCTCCAAAGAAGATTTTAATTTTATTTAATCTGTAAAACGACGTTTCAAATCCTGCTTCTAATTCATTGCTTTGAATTGAAAATAATCTCACTGTCACCATTCCTGTTAGGGTTTACAGTGGTGCAAATGATGCTGCTAACCAGGACAGTACACCTTCTGATCCCTACAAAGAGCTCAGTATTAAGTGGAGAACTCTGATATTTTCATTAGTAGAAGGGAAGAAATAGGTGAAGTTCAGTTGCAAGGGTTGTTAGAAGGTTTCAAGAAGTGTCAGTGTTACAATCCAGGTATCTCTCACAAATGCTAACTTTTCCTGGAGAGTTGTGCTGGGACCTGGACTGTAGATGTCACATCTTCTGCTCTCCCAAGATCTGCGTGGAGGCTCGTTCCTCTGCTTCTGCTCCCCGGCTCAGGAGCAGGGTAGCTCAGATGCCAGACTCTAGAGGTGCCGCAGGAGATGAGGTTGGGGTGACACCAGCTGTGTGCACCCCCATGCTGAGATGAGTTGGGACAATCAACTCTTTCCACATGTGGCAAAGTCCAGCTTGCTCAGGCATGAGTCTGGGCTGGGAGCGGGATGTGATGAATGAGCTCATTGTATCTTTTCCTGTCAGTGACACCTAGCAAGGGTTTTGAACTATTCCCCTGCCAGAAGTGGGTTGAACTGCTCTGGCCAGCCCAACTTTCCTGTAGGCACATGTGTGTGCCTGCATTGTTTGCCTAGAGCTTGTTATGGGACACATTTCTCCAGGGGAGAAGAGTTAGTCTCTGCTGTGTCCATGAGCTCAACAGCCTCAGGCGATGTTGGGTTCCCTGCACATATGATGTGACTCCTTGAGCATATCCCCACTCTCCATTTATCAATGGTTTCCATGCATCTTAAAGCTGGTATGTTACCGTGTACAGCACTAGAAATAGCCACATTTTTTGCCCCTTTGTATCTGGTCTGAGTACTTATCTTTCAGATTTCTCACGCAGATCTATTAACAAATTGCAGTCTACTTAGGCATGAGTGAAAATTTAACTTTCCAGCCCATACACTGTGTCTCAACATCTTTTCTCTTAGAAAAGCAAGAAGATTGCTTCTTAAAAAATATGGCTGATGCGTTTTATTCTGTATATATTTCAAAGGACTACTTTCTGTGTAGAGCATGAGGATTTTTGCCCCGGTAAGCCAGGACACTTGGTTAATTAAGAACTTTTGGTAAATATCTCTCTTCCTCCTTAATTGTTTAGTGGAATCCAAGTTTTCCTATCTTCTTGTACAAAGTGTACTTCAGCATAATTAGAACACCAGCTGGGTTGTAGGGGCTGGGATTATCTAAACTACATAAACAGCACCTACAGAGAATTTATGCTCTAGATGTCACTGACATCGCCATATCGATTTGAACCAAAGTCATGGATAAAAATACTTAATATTAGATGTACAGTCCCGATGTCAGATTTTGAAAGGAAGTATGTTTCCCTGACTGAACTCAGTCTGGTTCCTACTGAATCAAAGGAAGGTAGTCTCTCTTATAAAAAAAAAAAAAAAAAAAAAAAGAAATTCCTGAATTACTTCAAATGTTACTATTTTTTTCATGAAACTCCAATGCTTTCCTATTGCGAGTTGAGCTAAGTTTATTTTTTTGCAAACACGAAGATGCTAATCTATTTCGAACTGTTTGAAATCATGTTCTCTGTTTGACTGTCCACTTTCTTTGACACAATTCTGATTTCATCCTTTGCTGTGCTTGTTTTTCTCTTGTTCTTGCTTCTTGATTAAAAAAATCAAGGCAAACAGAGCCACAACATCTGTGTCTCACATGTTTACAAGTCCATTTCATTAATTCTATGAGCTGTGCAGGATATATACGTAACATTTTGTTCACTAGATGTGTTTTTCAGTAGGAAAAGTTTAATCCAATAGAGATTACAGAAAATCACTCATTTGAAGTCCCTATAAAAAATCGATTTCTTAAGACAGATATTTTGACCCCTGTATTAACAGGGTGCACAGTTCTCTTGGAGCCAAGCTCCATGGTTCAAGGCATGCATCACACAATCTTATTGCAAACTTGGCAACTGAATCGAGGAAAGAGATTAATGTGCAGTGCAGTGGCTGTTCATTTAAGGTTAGGAATCAGGCTTTGATTTACACCTCTCTGTATGGCTTGGTGAAAAAGAAGGCATACTGCTGTGGTGCTGGCATTTCCGATGTTTAGAAAAACAGGGCTCACTGTTCATCGCAAGTTGTTTTTACTTTTGAAGTTCATTAATTTCCCTGACATAGGCAGGTGGCTTGGTGAAACTAGGGTTATTTGGGAAAGCAGGACTCTTCTGGGAGAGTAAAAACTGTATGGTTTATTCTACAGTGAAACCTTGTTTTTTCAAATTCCTCAGCTGCTTGAGCTTTAAGCTTGGAGACCTAGCTAAGCGTTCGGGTGAATACTTTGTTGTTGCTAGCTCTCGTTCGTATCTGGCTGTGGGGTATCTTGTGGGCAGGCTTCACTTGATAGTCACTTCGTGTGGAGGGCTGGGCGGGAAGGAGGAATGTGAAGAGATACACACTGCTACAATTCTTTACAATCCACCCAAGGAAAGTCGCCCTGGGAAGCGGGTCAGAAAACTCTGGTTTATGTGAGAGGAGAGACATGCATTTCTTATCATACAACTATTGCCTGAATGAGTCTATTAAACCTCGACTCTTCGTTCCAAATCAAACCTGGTCTTCTGGAGGGAGAGTGAAAAAAATCCACAACACATTAGACCCACTGGATCTTACTCTAACTGTAATGCTATGCCATTTTCTTAATTCAGGAAGGTATGGCTGATATACAGAAAGTGAGCTCATTGTAGGGTACAGCGAACGTCCTGATGCTGAAGTTTTTCCTCCTTCCACAATGAATTTCAGAAATTGTTCAACTGTGCAGAAAAAGAAGAGTACCTTGTATGTTTATGTCTCAGATGGCACTCTTAAGTCCTAATATTGAGGAACACATTTATTTTTTGAAGTATTTATTTACAAATGTGTTTTATATTAAAGTAAGGATTCATAGCCTGTGCATAGGCTCAAGTAGTTTCCTGTCACAGATTTGTTTTCTCTCTCAATTGTTTAGCTTCAGCACTTTCCCTTAGTAACATTTGTAATTTGGAGACGAGTAGGAATTAATTGGGTTAATTTGCTTGTAACAAAACCGAAATTTGAAGTCCTTTCTTCAACAGCAAAAGATTAATTCCCCAACCCCTCTACCCCCTAGTTGCCTTCTTTGTGTTTTATCTCTGTTTACAGATAAAGCAGAATGCTGTAACACAGGACCGATAAAGTAAGGACATTCTATACTCATTATACTTTCAGTAGAGTATACAGATAAATGCCTGTCATAAAAGAAGAGCAATTTTTTCTTAAAACATACTTTGATAGCCAGGCAGTTATATCCTTTTGCAGTGTTTCCCGGTAACCATTTCAAAACACATCAGCACCATTAATGGAATCTCTCAAATACTTGAGAGATGAAAAGTGATCCTTTTTATGCAGAAAAAACATAAACCAGAAAAACTAAAGGTCGCTCAAAAATTATTGTAAAGCTTGAATTTGGAACTCACATCTTCTCCTGTTGTTTTGATAGATGTTTCTAACTTTATACATCCATGAAATTCATAGATCGTATTGATTCTGCTCCAGCAGATCACAGGCATCAGAACAACCCAAAATACACTTAATATTACAGACATTCCTAGGTGCTTTGCTAAGTCACGTCACTAAGCATAAAGTTTGATGATGTTTTTGGAGGTACTGTGTGAGAACCCTGAGTTACCTTTCCATTTAAAATTTACACAACTGAATGAAAACTTTTTCATGAAAAAAAAAAGGTGAGTGAAATGAAGCTTGTACTCTGTGTCGTGAATAGGAATATAACTATCAAATTGAGATAGAACCACTGAAGTACCCTGTGCTTTTTGTTGCCCCTATGAATGATCTTTCCTTCTTTTTTGCTCTTCCCCGTGATGTCTAAATGTTTGATTCCCCCAGCTTCCCTATTTTTTCCACTGTACTCTGAAATCAGCTTTATCCCACTGGAAGTTGTATGTCTACGCTCTTTATGTCTCCTACGTGAAACATTTATCTTGAATAACAGACAAGTTAAATACTCAATTTTAAATACAATGGATTTAAAGTTAGAAAACAAAATCTAACAGACTTAATGAGTTCCTGTATCAAACAACGGGCTTCTCTTGTGTATCTGCACTGCTGAAAAAAAATTTAAACAGAGGCTTATAGTATGGCAGAATGATGAAGTGCTGCTTACGCATCAGTTCCCACAACTCTGTTGTTTGGTAAGGCAGAAAGCCTTGAGTCCAAAACATGCAAGGCGAAAAACTTATTTACTGAGAACTTGAGTCTTCAGTGTGCAAAGTGCAGTGGCCTTCATCCAGCAAACCACTGAAGCCTCTGCTTTTCTTTAATCTCATGAATTCATTTGATGTAGAGAGAGCACTCTGTTTGTTGACCTACTTGCCAAGCTGTTTGGAAGATGTTGGTTGCATTTCTCTACACCATGCTCGAACTTAAAGAACATGCTGTCCAGTTTGACAGTATTGTTATTTTTCTGAAGAAAATGTTTTAATGTAGCAATAGAAGTGGTTTCTGGTACTCTCTTTGTTCTGAAAAGTTTGCTCACAACAAAAGGAACCCTTCTGTGGACACACAATAGCTCGATGATTAGAGCACTCTGCTGAAGAGGAAAGGAGCTCAGTTCAAATCCCTGATCCAAACCAGACAGAGCAGGGAATTGAACCTGACTCTCTAGTGTCAGAGATTAGGGTACTCCACTGGGATAACAGCAAGCCAGGTCTGAACTCCCTCCTTTGTCTGGTTTGGATCAGGGAATTGAACCTCAGTCTCCCCCGTCTCAGCTGCATGCCCTCATCACCGATTTATCTGGCCAAGATGGGATGGAGTGTTTTGTTCTTGTAAAAGGAAAAAAAAAAAGAGCTCATTCTGCACCAGAGTAAAATCTAAATTACCCAATCCTGACGCTTTCCACATGATGGAATTGTTGTTTCCTGGCCAGGCCTAGAGAGAGCTACTTCGTGGTCACATACCAAGAGCGCCAGAAGTAATAGGAAGATATGAAAACCCTCTGTCTCTGCAAATGCAGCTAAAGATGCAAAGAGATTCAGCCATGTTATCCACATGGCTTTGGCAGAATCAGAGAAGACAAAACCACCAGAAGCCTACTCATGTGAACACCAGAGCTATCTCAGTGAACTACAGTTTTTTTTGGAGGAGAATGGGGGAGGAAGATTAATATTCTGTCACCGTCGGTGCTGTCGGAGGTGTCTGTGTCAGAGCCCAGGCTGGCTGTGTGAGCTTGCTTGAAACTTCAAGCAGCCTTTTTCCCCACTGGTTTCCATGCCTCTCTCCTCTCCCTTGGCTTTCTACCCGGTTCTCTCTAATTTCCATGCTTGTCTCCCTCTTTCACTAACCTTACCATATAGCCATGTCCTTCTGCTTCCCACAAAGAAATTGTTCTGGCTTAAGCTTTGGTCTTTGTCATGCCACGTATAGTTGAACCCTGGTGCAAAACCCTCTGTGAATGTGCTTATATCAGTTGACAGAAATGGATAGGTTTTAACTGTTTATCTTGTCCTTGCAATCCACACACACATATTGAATTTCTTAATCTAATCCCAGGCATTTTTAAAGGTTTAAGGATCTTTTTTCTCATTACCTTCTCTTCTGTCTTCTTATTTTAACCAGCAGTAGACCACCTGTTGATTTTTGACAATCCAGCATGTGAACCCTTCTATAGCCATCTGCAGAGGGCTTAGTTTACTCTAGTCATATAAAGCTCATGGACTGAAATTCTGTGTCTGTTGGAATTTGCAGTATTGGGTATCTCCAAGCATGGAGCGTGGACCTCTAATTTTGAGTAAGAGTGCTTTACATTCATTCACTTGAGGTGGAAAATGACTGTTCTTTACTAAATCAACATTAGAGTATGCATATTTATACCAAAAAAGTATTCACAGGAGAGTTAGAATGGAAATGTGGGGTATATGAATTATAATCGGAGTCATTATTTCGGTTCCATTCACCAACAGGCAGGCACTTACTGTTGCAAAATGCATGGCTGGAAATCAGGTTATTATACCTGCACAGGAGGGACTCAGTTTTGCTGTGTATGAACATTTGGGATGCTGCTGTTGTACGTTCAGGCTTCATTTTCCCCTATCCCCTGCAGTGCCCAGGGCAGAAAGAGATAATGTGATGTCTTGTTTCCATCTTTCTGTTTATGCAGCAGCAGACAGCAAGATGCATGAGAACCCCCTTCGTGTGTTGCTGTTGCTGTGTTATCAATAAATGAGATTTCATGGCCTGCTCCAGAAATAGGACACACATGCTCCTGTACTTGTGTACACGTGCTCAGTCTTGCAGCAGTCCGTGTCATATCAGCCTGTGTATAAAATGGAGTCATATTTTTTTGCAGACCAAGTTTGACTGCTAGAGGGGTATGATAGGGTATTTCTCCCTCACTTTGTTTCCTCTCCAGTCCCATGGTCAGTAAGCCTGAGATGGTTTTCACTTTTCGATAGCCTGTCCCTCGGCCCTATCGAATATTACCTGCTAATACCAAACGACTGACTCTGGGCAACCTGATTATCATTAAACCCCACAGCCTCTGCTGAAGTTGACAGGGTGGACTTCTGCACAAATACAAGGAAATCCAGTTCTTGGCATGGCTGCAGGATATTCCTAGCTGGGTTCCTGACCAAATGCAGGACGTGCAGCACACAAAAGGAACAGACCACACTGTACACAACGAAACTAGCATACAGCGTAGTGGTCCAGTGAGGAAACCATCCTCATAATCCATAATGGAGTGCTATCATGTAATTGAATCTCCATGCTGTAAAATGACCCAATGCACTTTGTAATCAAACCACACGCTGTAAACTATTTTACGTGAAGTCAGCTGCATTGCATCCTTCCTGGCAGACACTTTAGAACCATAATTATATTCATCTCCATCTTTAATTTACTCCATTGTGCTTCTGTCATTGCAGGATCTTTGCTACCAAGTGCTATGTGTTCATTTCCTCAGTGCTTACTGTAAATTGCAAATTAAGGGTGGCATGATTAACTCTGAATTGCCCCACTTTTTGTGGGATGAAGTCAAGCTCATCCTTACTTGCACATCAGTTTGTTGTGGTTTAATGAGGTACACAATACTATATTTGGCTTGGGGGATCCATTCCAAATAGAGGTCAATTTGCAAAGAAAGTTGTTTTGGAAACCTGCTTTAGCTACAGAGATCTCTCTGTATCAGCCCTGGAGAAGTGAGCTAGGTAATGCTGAATTAGGAGTGGACCTTCATTTTAAAATTAAATGAGTGGTGTCTAATTATTAAGGCCTGAGCCTTCAGCCTGTCATAGTATGCCCACTTCCTTCAGCAGGAACTACGGCTCTTTCATTCTTGCGTAATACTTTGTAAAAGTTTCATACTGATCAATTGTAAGGCTGTGTTTGTGCTTTTGTATTAGTCATTTTACAGCTTTTTTCTTTAGAAAAGGATGAGGCAGTGAGATTTGAAATGGTATTTGCAGAGGAAATCTGTCATGTTTAACGGAAAGTGTCCAGGAAGGTAACACAACTGCCAATCCCAAATTAAATACTACATAAAGAGAGAGATAGATTTTCGTGATGCCAGTTTTCCAAGGACTGGTTCATTCCATAGTGTTCAAGTAATGCTTTAGTGGTTCTTGCTGACTCTTGTTTCACTTCAGTTACTTCCAGAATTTCCATTTTATAAACCTCTTAATCACTGCTGTAAAAACTCGTTCTGAGTTAAAATTCAGAATATAGTTAATGTTCCAAGAAATAGCCATGCCTGCCTCCCCTTATTCCCACCTCCCCTCCATGTTGGAAATCCAATTTCTAAATCTTTTGTTTGACAGTTACGGGAGGAAGGGGGAAAAAATAGTCAGATAACATTGAAGAAAATTTGTTTCTAATTAAAATTCAGTACTTGTAGGTATCTGTATAAGCAAAATAAAGCATGGGTAAATATTCTGATACTTCACCTGACTGCTTGCAATCAGGTGGGTAGATCTTCTGCATCCTTTCTGCTCCTCCCTTCCCCATATCCTTTTCCAGCTCATCCTACACCATTCAATAATCTGCTTTGTGCCCTCATAGCTAAGACTTAGATTTGTAATTGGTGGTCCTGCCTCTGCCTCTGTTTTCATTTCCAGGATAGAGACACGAAGTCACTGCATTTGTGTGCCACAGATCAGGGTTGCTCTGTACGATTTATGTTTGAATTAAAAAACAAAACCAAAACCAAAACCCAAGTGTTTCAAAGGTGTATTTGAAAAAGTCCTTCATGTATGTAAAACCCTTTGAGGCCCTGAAAGGTATCTTTAAGGATTGCTGGCCTTACATCTTGATCCATCCCATGTTCTGACAGTGTAAGAACCGCAGACTGGCATGAAAGTTCTGCTCTTCTCTCTGAAAACCTGGTACCACTCTGTGGGCAGGGACTTTTCGAAAATAGCTCTCACATCAATGTGTGCTGCTGGGCTGACAGTTTCTAACTCCGCTCTGAATTTCCTTTATTTCCTTTAATGGTTCTTACTATCTGAATAGAAAGCTTTTTTGTGGGTTTGGTTGAGAGTGGTTACATTTGGGATTTTCAGCTGATGCCTCCAATGGTAAAAGCCTCAGTAAGAGATATCCAGAAAGGTTAAAATCAACATCAGTTTGTAGAAAAGACTGTTTTTCATGCATGTTTCCAAGGAGGAGGCTGCTTAGATTAATTAAGTAATGTAAAAAACATCCCTACTAAGCAAGTCCCCATAGTTCAGTTTTTCCATCAGGAGACCAGAATTATGCACCTTATTTCTGAGGTCACTTCCATAATTGCAACAACATACAATTTTTTAATAGCTTTTCCTTTTTAATGGATATTTAAATGGAGGTAATTAAATATGGTTATTTCATACCCATGTCCTGAGAGGAAACATAACAGTATAATGAAAATGCAAGTGAATTGGAAGTAATAAATGTCTAGTAAAAAGGACTGCATTTTGACTCCCTAAGTAATAATGGTTGTTAATTGTTAAGACTCTTAAAGTGATAATGTGGTGATTCAGATGCCTGCCATACTATACAAAACTAGATTCCAAAATATTTCAATTTAATAAGCTATTGTTTAAAGTGTTACTGCAGTCAGAAGTACCAGCTGTATATCTCAGGGACAGACAGTCATGAAATATGGTATGTAAAGCAGAAATATAACCTTTTGGAAATCGGAACCAGCTGCTTTTCTCTTCTGAACTTTTTTTGGGCCCCTTTCTAATCCTGAATCTCTTTTCTCTGTGGCGTAATCTGTGGTCTGATTGACTTGTGTCACTGTGACAACACTTCAGAAAAATACATTGTGTTTCTTACACAGAAGCTGGACCCACATGGCTATACTGCAGGTCAAGTTAAACGTAAGGCGACAAGCCTCTAAAGGTTAGGAGTTTGCATCAGCACAGGCTGCACCTAAATGCTCAGGATTTCAGATTCTTCTCAACATACTGAAATGTCTTTGGCCTCCAAAACTGGGTAGATATTGCGTAGGCAGTGACTACCTAATAAAAACATCAGATGCCTTATGTTCAGTTAGGCAGCAAAGGAGCGAGACCTGCTTATCATCTGGGTCTTCAGACATTTTTCATGTTCCCAGTCAAAACTAGAAAGGTAAGAGTCCACAAGAGAGTGTTTAGAAAAGGCAAATAAGATCCACAGACCTTCTTAAGTTCTGCTTTGAGGTTTGGATGGCATCCGAGAAGATTACAGTGTTCTAGCTGGTTCATCCCTGCCTGTTCTTACAGTGACATCTCTGAACCGTTAGCAGCAAGAAATTTGCTTTTCAAAAGGTTTTCAAACTCTTGTGGAGGAAAAAACCAAACTAAAATGTGATAATGAAAAGTTAGTCATTTCACATTGCCTGTTTTATGCTGTGATGTTCCGATTCTCCTTTTCTTGTTTAACAATATTACAAGAACTAAAATAAATGTAATGAACTGCTTTCCCTATCAACAAATGCCCTAGCCTAACTTTGTCACTCGGTTGCCAGTGAAAACTGTTTATAGAATCATATGTGTTCCTGCTATGAACATTATCCTTTCTTTCCACCACATTTACCCAAAGACTAACAGAATAGTTTGAGTCCAAATGAACTTACAAAGCAGACAGATATAGAATTCATCACAAGCAGTTTTACACCACCTGAGAGTGTAAGTTAGCTGTCTGTGCTTCCTCAGTAGTTAATGGGGAAGAAGAGATACATTTTAAGGGGGATCCTATCCTAGTCTAAGAAAAAGTCTAAGGTAGTTGGGATGAATGCCTTCTGAATGGGTTTCTTTATACTGAGCTTAAATAACTGTTATGGGTGAGACACCTCATTTTAGCAGGCTCAAGTTCAACAAATCCCACTCAATGCACTTCTGGTATGATATGAATGCCTGGGTTTGAAGGGTAGGGCCTTGAAAGAGCATCTTTTGTTAACTCTTTTGTTTTTTCACCCCTGAAATTAGAACAGAGAGATCATTTTAAAATAGTAACTAAAATAAAGTTAAATATGTGTGGAAAACTGAAATCTGCTTCCTGCCCTTCTCCAGAAATAATACTTCTTCCCCGGTAAGACATAGAGATCTAGGGCTACAAACCAATGGATCTGTAGCTCCCCTCCAGCTAACATCTCTTCTATTCTACTTTATTATTTCTGAAATTTGGGTAAGCACAGATAAAAGAGAATTTGGCTCTGAGTTTAACTTAATACTTTTGATTGGTAAGAATATTTGAAAGAAAAAAACAAGAGCAGAGAAGAGCAGAAAGGAGAGGAGAGGAAAGAAAAAAGAGAAGAAAGAAAAAAGAGAAAAAAGAGAGAAAGAGAAAAGGGAAGGGAAGGAAGGGAAAAGAGAAGACAAAAGAAAAGAAAGCCCCTCAAGCCCTCTAGAACAGAGACTAAGAGGTAGATAATTACTGTTTGTGAGAGGTCACGATGAGATGCAATGAAGGAAAAACTGCAGTGAGCCATAAAACCACTGACTCTATTGAGGCCATGATTTTTAGTTTCTAGCAGAGTTATAAATTTCAGTTCCCAGGCTCATCTTTTAAAGAGCTTTTTTAGTGGAATGGAGCTCAGGAAGAGCTTAGCAAGTCCTCCAGAAAATGAGTACCCTCAGCATATCTAGACAAACACAAACTTGTGATTTATTTGGATCAACAGAAGTAAACTCATGAACTGTACATATATGTGTGTTTAGAATAAAAGTAAAAGAAAAAAAATATTTTCCTTGTTTGTCTCCCAGCATAACCAGTAGCACTGACAAACTTTCTTAAATTCTTTTCTCCTGTACAGCAATATATGTCAGTGAAGTCAAAACTGCAAAAGAATCATGAATAGTTCTGATCATTCTGATTTTTGGCAGATCAAAACTTATTTATAATCCTCAGAGGTATTTCAGTGGTCGTTGTATTTGAGTAAAAAAGAAGGTTTAGATTTGCTAATTGGAAGTTGTCATGCCTTTAATTACTTGAGTGACTGACTCAAGACAGTTTCCTCTCTTGCAGGAAGATTGATGTAAACCTCCTTTTAAAATGATTAATCTTATCTATTGTATTCACATTTTTACAGAAATGAACAAAATACTTTTCTAGCCATGACTTCAGATGTGCTGTAAAAGATAATCTCCCAAGATTGACAGTAGTAGATTATTATCAACTAAGCAGGGAGCTCCAAGGCACTCGGAGGTGCATATTTTAGAAGGTTTATAGACAACTGCCCCACAGATTAAACTCCAAAAATCCATCTTCAGTACTAAAGGTAGATATATTTATAATATAGAGACACGTGTACGTATGAGATATATAACATATAATGACGATTCTTTGATTACCTTTACATTATAGCTGAAATTAGGTGTTTGTATATTGCTGTCATTTGTGGTATGTATTTGTTGGTCTCAGGTTTACTCTGGGTAAAACTATCCTTAAAGCAAACACTCAACTCTGTGTTACATCTCTGAACCTGTAGGTTAATTCCATGTGGTTTCAACTGCAACTCTTTAACAACAAATTATTATTTATGTAAGCTGTCAAATCCACACAGGACAAGCAGCTGCAGAAGAAGAAACTGAAGCACATAAACCGTAGTGAGAAGCATAAGGCTCCCATAAGAGACTAGTCTTTCCCTTTCTGTATTTAGTCCACTAAGAGTGAATTATTCATTACAATCAAGCGAAAGCTCCCCCAGCCTTGCCATTTCATCCACACGTTTGTTGAAAATTAAAGCCCAGCGTGAAGCCTCCAGAGAATTATTCTGAGTTAATAACACCTGCAAAGAACAGAGATTTCACTGTGAGGTAAATTGCTGTGTGATTGCCCACACATCAGCAAAAATTGTAATTGGGAGAAACTGAATATTTTCTCCTTATTTGACTGGTGAGGATTTTGTAGGGTGTCATTTTACGTTAAATAGTAGAGTTGTAATTTAGAGGGTTTCACAGCAACTGATTGTGTTTGTTTTAACAGTGAGATTTCTTTTCTATGAGAAGATTTCTATTGCTGTCGGCTGCTATTGCAACTTTATGCAATACACATTTAGAAACCTTTCCTAATCTTAGGGAAAATTGTCAGAGACAGGCTTTAAACTATGGAATTTTTTCCCCGTGATTTCCTGTGAATTTAGAAGTTGATACTTTCCCCTACCTAGCTGTATCTTATAAATAGCAAGCTAAGTCATGATTTTGATCCCTACATCTGCAGCATATGTACACTCAGCAACTCCCTGGACAGCACTGGAAACTACCTAAAGCATACATTTTTGTTTCTTCCAAATGTTTCAGGAATACACTCATAAGTAACATAAAAAATTCATCTGAAGTTCCTAATCAAATTGTGTATTAACATTACCATCTGTCCAAAAAAGGACACAGAAAGAAAAAAGTCAAATTATCTTGTCTCCATATTGCGCTGCATTGTTATATGCTGAAGTATTATTGTCTGCATTTTCCATGAGCCATGTATCAATTAGCAACTCACGTTTGGAGCAAAATTCAGGCTTCTGCCTGATGCCAGTAACACATACGCAGCACGAAATGGATAAAACTTGTATCATTCAAGATAGGTCTACATGGAGAACCTCGGACAGACCTCTTTTTGCCTGTCCTTTGAAGAGAACCAACTCTGGTGCACAGGCCGAGTATCCTTGCTTGCAAGATGTAGTGCTGAGCTCAGAAGGATGCTCAGAGGCTTAGTGGCTTGATTCAGGCAGGTTGCCATACTAACATGGCTGGACGTGCCTTCTGCATGGGAACTGCTTGGGCTCTGCCTGCTCGTCTCATGGTGTGGTGGGTTGACCAGGTGCACACCAAAGCTGGACAGGGGAGAGAATAATATAATGAAAGGCTTGTGGGTCGAGATAAGGACAGGGAGAGATCATTCACCAATTACTGTCATGGGCAAAACCAGACTCGACTTGGGGAAATTAGTTTATTTTTTTACCAGCCTAACCTAATCAGAGTAGGATAATGAGAACTAAAACCAAACCTTAAAAACACCTTCTCCACACCCCTCCCTTCTTCACAGGCTTAACCTTGCTACTGAGTTCTCTACCTCCTTCCCTGCAGTGGCACAGGGGTTGGGGAATAGGAGTTGTGGTCACTTCATCACATGTTGCATCTTCCGCTCCTTCCTCCTCAGGGGAGGACTCCTCACACTTTTCTACTTCTCCAGCATGGGGTCCCTCCAATGGAGACAGTCCTCCACAAACTTCTCTAACGTGAGTCTTTTCCATGGGCTGCAGTTCTTCATTAACTGCTCCAGTGTGGGTCATTTCCATGGGGTGCAGTCCTTCAGGAACAGACTGCTCCAGCGTGGGGTCACAAGTCCTGCCAGCAAACCTGCTCCAGTGGGGGCTTCTCTCTCCACGGGTCCTGCCAGGAGCCTGCTCCAGCGCAGACTTCCCTTGAGGTCACAGCCTCCTTTGGGCATCCACCTGCTTTGGCATGGGGTCCTCCATGGGCTGCAGGTGGAATATCTGCTCTACCATTAACCTCCATGGGCTGCAGGGGGACAGCCTGCCTCACCATGGTCTTCACCAGGGGAATCTCTGCCCTCATGCCTTGAGCACCTTCCCTTCCCTCCTTCTTCACTGACCTTCGTGTCTACAGAGTTGTTTCTCTCACTATTTTCACTCCTCTTTTTGCCTGCAGTTGTGCAGGTTTTTTTTCCCCCTTCTTAAATATGTTATCCCAGAGGTGCTACCACCCAAATCTCAGCCTTGGCCAGCAGTGGGTCCATCTTGGAACCAGCTGGCATTAGCTCTATCAGACGTGGGGGAAGCTTCTAGGAGCTTCTCACAGAAGCCACCCCTGTAGCCCCCCACTACCAAAACATTGTCATGCAAACACAATACACTGGGCATATGTGGTTTTGTGAGTTACAAAGTTAATTGGCTTTATTTAAATCACGACACGACGTGGCTTCATTTAAATCACAATGCACAATTCACTTACACAGTTGCAGTGTCTGAGCCTTACTTACCAGCAAGCCCTTTGCTTTAGAGAATATACTTTTGAATTACACACTGAATGCTGCCAGCAACCTGTTGGTATAGTCTTCTGTCCCTCCCTATTAATCTCTTGCCACCCTTCTCATTTCTGTGCCTTAGAGAGAAAGCTCAAGTGCCTGTCTCACTGAACTCGAATTTAGGATTATAGTCATAGCTGTTGGGTTGGGTTTTTTTTTCTTTTTAATTTTTTCCCTGTTGTAACAGGGAAAAAAACCAACTGGTTAAAGACTAAGGGAAGAGGAACATATCCAGGAGAGTGACATCTAGTTTCAGGTGTGTGCTTTTAGTGCAGTGAAACTTGCTTCAGTGAATTCCTGTTATATGCCTTTTATAGTTACTGGAATAAAACATCCCTGGTGCCAAAGCCTAGCACATAAGAGACAGGGAACTCATAACTGCATGAATGTGTTAGACAATAATATGTAGTGGGTGCTGCTGCTATACATAATAGCTGAGCTATTATTACTGCAACACGGCTAAGGGCTAGTATAACACAGGTTCATTTCCTTGGATCAACATGGGATGTATTAAAAATAATTTGCTGGGCAAGATGAGGCTTTTCAGGCTCAGATAATCCTACTGCTTGCTCCAGAGATTGCTGAGAAGTGTAATGAAATAACGAATCCCTACTGATTAACTAATCTTCCTTTACCACAACACTTCAAAGTGTTTCCATTTTCACTTAAGAACAGAACTGCAGGTAAGTGGGCCTCTGGCACAGAATTGTGAAAGTCCTGCCGTGGGCTCCAGCTTCAAGCTTGTGATCTCTGTGTCACTGCTCATGGACCATTTTAGAATTTAACTCAGCTACTACGGGGCTAGGTGAAGACCTGGTGTTTGGCTCAGGGCTCTAGGGAAGAGGAGAGGAAGCAGGTGTGTTGTATAAGCAAACCTCCATTTGTCAACATCCAAGCACTTGTCAGATGAATTTGTCTGCTCCAGCTGCACTGCTCTAAGAGTGTATCTTTTGGTATATATTTATCTGACGTATTATGTGTCTGAAATGTGCTGTCGGTTTCTTTCAGAGAAGAGCTTTGTGGCATAGGGAATGTAATTAGGAGCATGATCTAGCATCGCCGTAGGATCCCACAGTATGAACCAAAGTACCAACTAACAGCATCCTATTGGGCTAGCTGCTGTATAGTGTGAGTTAACCCCTGTCCAAGAGAAAAATGAAAGAGGAAAGGAGTTAACTGTAATTTTACAGGGAAGAAAAACGATGCACTGAGAGAACGTTTTGAGAAAGCAAATAGTAGTTCAGAGGAGCAAAGGTGGAAATCTGAAGGAAGTATTGTGCTATGGGCTTCTAGTCCGGGTTTCAAGTGCTGTGTGTCATGTACAACTTTCTGTTGTTTCAAAGCTATTCTTTTCAAAATGTGACACCCGTGGAAAAAACATCTGAAAGAAGGAAAAATAATGCCCAAAATTGAAAGAGAGGGACCCAAGATATGCAAACCAGAGTCCCGCTTGCTTGAGTTCAAAAGGAAGTTTTTCTATTCCTGCGCTATATTACAAATATGTACCTGAATTTAGATGCTCGTCTTTGAATTATGTTCTGAACTTGTCCACAATTTATGGGAATTTGTGTGCAGGGATTCACATCTATCTGTAAGTTTGAACTATTGTTGGAAGTTAAATGTTGTAAAAAGAGGAAAACAGAAAAGAAAAAAAAATATGTTGTTTTTCTAGGTTGTCCTGGGGCCAAGAAGAATGAGTTCCTGACTAGTGTTTTGGATGCATTGTCCACGGATATGGTGCATGCAGTCTCTGATCCATCATTGTCTTCCAGCCGGTGGGTTTCAAACCTTTTTTGTATGTCTTGAAAAGAATTCAGGCAGTGAAAATGGATTGTTGAGGGCTTTGAGAAGTAATGCTGCTTCTGCCTTCACAAAGGGTAAATTTCCAAAAACCTATCTGGGAAACTTTACTTCAGTTACCATGGTGGACCATGTTCACTAAACTGATGCAGTTGGTAGATGAATTCTCAGCAGCAGCACAGCTTAGAGTTTATCCGTAGCTGCTGGTGCAACCGTGTCTCAGTCTTTGTTCTCCTCTCAGGCTTTACTTGATGAATGTGTGCTTCCTTCCTGATTCATATTTTGCCTATTTGCTTGTAAAACACACTAATGCTCTCAACAGTCACAGGTACCATTAAAAATGCATAAGCTTCTGTGAAGCTTTGGGTGTCTGCAGGTTAGGTGCTTACCATCTGAAGAGGAGGTTGCATTTATTGTTATAACTTACATTTAGGTGACTTTATTTAAGAGGAGGTGGCGTTCATTGTTATAACTTAGATTTCAGTATCTTTAAGTGCCGCTTAGAGCATCATGGGTTGTAATTGGAGCCTAGGTATTTGGCGATGCTGACTGTTGACCTACTTGAGTTGGGTATATTATGCGTTTTCATGTCTCTGCCATCTATAAACTGTCTTTCTCTTTGATGTCTCTCTTCATTTTTCTCTGTTTCCGGAAATGGAAGGGGAAAGCACTGTTTTCTGAGTGTGTTGCTGACCTCAACACAGTGTCAGAGAGTTAACTAAGAGCAGATTCCAACCCTTAGTGTAAAATTTAGGATACAGTTGACCAAATAGAAAAAAGAGGGATTCACTACAAGAAGCTAGCGGCCAGAAGCAGGGAGGTTTATGTAAGAAAAGATCTGACAGTAATTTAACTATTCTGAAATGAAGGTATAAACTGAGGTTTACGTATCAGAATTAAGACTAAACTCTTGTTTTCTGTTTCAGGGTTTCAGAGCCTGATCCAAATCATACTTTGGAAGAGAGAGTGGTCCATTGGTATTTCAAACAGCTAGACAAAAATTCCAGTGGTGACATTGGCAAGAAAGAAATCAAGCCATTTAAGAGATTCCTAAGAAAGAAATCAAAACCCAAAAAATGTGTGAAGAAGTTTGTGGAATACTGTGATGTGAACAATGATAAGTCCTTGTCAGTTCAAGAATTAATGGGCTGCTTGGGAGTAACAAAAGAAGAAGGTAAAGCAGAAACAAAGAAACGCCATAGTAAGAACCTTTTCTATCTTCTTCACTAGATTCTTAAAAGCTGACAAAGTCTCATATTTGTGTATGCCAGAAGTACACAAAATGAAAGAACACACCTGTCTGTAGCTAATGCAGCTGTTACTTAGGGCAGATGGCAGGAAAGCTGCTTCTGTGTAGGCAAATCATCACTTTGGTCCAACAGAATCAAAGATTTCCCATTGATTCTGACCATTAAATGTATTACAGTAGGAAACCTTAGAGGAAACGATAACATTAACAGTCATCGAAAAGCCAGTTTAATGTTATTACAGTACTATGTCCTGAATGAGTGGAAGTATCACACCTGTGCTTTTTGGATTCCTGCTGGGAGGGAAGCACATTGTTGAGCTCTCTAATGACTTCGCATTTCTCGAATGTAGTTTAGAGATACAGCAAGGAATGCGATCATCTGCCAAACAGGTGGAACAACTGCTGGTACACAGCCACCTTACCTCACTGCCAAACTGGTAGAAAGGGGTACAACTAACTAGTGTGTAATGGTCCCTGCAGAATTCAATCACACAATTCCTGAAAATGAAGAAGAATTTTTTTAAAAAAAAAAGTAAACAACAAGAGTAGATCCCCATACTGTAAGAATCTGTAGAACATGAATATAGGCAAATTGTTTTGTTGTCTAGGGCCTTAAAGTGAAGCCAGGGCAGTAAAACAAAGGTGTCATAGGAAATGAAAAGCAAGTCAAGTGGGAAATGCAGTCAGAATGGTTTCCACAAAATTGATTGTATTCAAGCCTACAAAGGGAATACCGCAGAAAGAAGGAATAGGTTTACATTACACTAAAAAAGTAAATTGTCTATGTCTCACAGAAACAGATCTCTCAAAACAAATATATCAAATGTAGGACTTCTTTTTCTGTGTTTTTTTTTTTTTTGTGGACCTAGTAATAATACCTTACAATTTTCACTTAGGTGAGGGAGGTGAAAAAAATGTATATGAAGGTGGCTAACAGTTGTTATATTTATGCTATAAATGTTGAAACTGAAATGTAACACCTTTTTCATTTGCACAATTTGGCAGACTAGTATCTTAAAGTGGAGGCCATTACAGTCACTCCGTATGTTAACATCCAGACACTCTGTCCTGCTGCAGCTGTCACTCTGGTCTTATTGTAGGTGAAATTTGGGTCCAAAGTCATTGCTCCAGGGCATAAAGGAAAGCTACAGAAAGACTCAAACCCAACCCCATTTTTTCTTGTGCCCATTTCAGCGAGAAAAACAACAATTAGGATTCTCCTGCTTCACATAAGCTGCTTGTTTCGGAAAAGAAAGTTATATTAGGCATGAAATTATATGAAGACCACACACAGATTTAGCTAAAGAAAAAATTATGTTCACCATAACTGGAGGTTTTTAACAGAGCTTCTCAAAACAAAATGCTGTCAGTAATGAGAACATTAACTTTTGGAAGGAAAAAATACCTCAGAACTTTTGCATTTAAAAACTAATGGCATCCACTTGGAAAAAAATTCTGAACCAAATAATTTGGTTGCTTTCCTAGAAATACATATTTTTGAAGACAAGACAATAAAAATTGCTGTTGTTGGAATATCAGCATTCTATTTTGTTTCTCCTGCTTGATAATTAAATTTTTCTTTCTGATAATCCTTTCACTTGCACAAAAGAAATCAGCCACCACTCCACTAAAGCTAGAGTTACATTTCTAGGAATAGGTGAGACCTGAAGGTATCACCTGAAAGAATAGTCACCTGAAGTGTGAAAGCTGAGATAAGGAGGCTGCTCTGTATCACTCTGTGTGAGACCCAGGTGTCTTGTGAGAATCATTTGAAGCAGTGTAAAATCCAGAGAACTGCAAAACTTACTTTATCAGGGGAATGGTACTTTCTGCAGTATTTGTCAAGGTCCACTTTCCTTCCCCTTTGTCCCAATGCAGCTTGATCGACTAACAAACTGACATGGGAAACCAAGAGGGTGAGGTCCTCCCCAGCCTCCCAAGTTTGCTTGTGAAGTTGAATGGGCAAGCAGACTCATGTAGCTGCGATTATTTTTCCTCATTTAGAGTGAGAACAATGTCTTTGGCTGGTAGAGCTGTTCTGTGCCATGTCTTTAAGCAAGAGAATGCTTTCCAGACAGTCTGCTTGTCCATGCTTCTTTCCTACCAGGGATAATGGGCTATATTCACTACTAAAGATTTAGTAAGTTTGAAATGTTCAACATTGACTAGATGCAATCTATCCTAAGCCAATGCCACATATTAGCTGGCAAGAAATGCTGTCATTCAACTTTCATACAGCATGATAGAAGCAACACCTGCATTGAGGAAAGAAAAAAGTGGATGTTTCAGGGAAAGATCTGAAATATTTTATCTCATTTATTGAAAGCTGTGCAGTTACCCTGCTCTAAACAATATCAGAATGAGGGCTTCGGTTCTTGGGGATGTTACATCTAACTTGCAAACTATATTCGTAATGTTTTCCTTTCCCTCCTTTAACAGCCCCTAAAACCAACACTGAGAGCACTTCATCCAGCAGGCAGGTGAGTACTGAGGAGAGCAAGATCTCCATTACTGTCTTTCCCAGATGAATTTCTTGGGGTTTCAGCTTCAAACTACATTAATCTACCATTCTGCAGACTTGCCAGGAAAATGTAAGCACATTTTGACTTAAATTCTAAAGAAAGCTGAATTAGTCAACTACCGGTGTGGAGTAACTATGCATAAATGCCTGCATGTGGATGTTCCTACCAAAGTGTTATTGGCATCTAGGTTAGTGATAATTAGACGAGTGTAGTTGAGCCCTCGTATGAGCCTTCTGCATTCCTGAATGTTGGCATTCCCATACACTTTTAAATGTGTGCTGCTTTAACTTCATTTACCTTTTGCTTTAACTGAATTCCATTACCTTTCCTGTGAGTCATACTATAGACACAAATTTTGATTGAAATTACTCTTTGTGAAAAAAGCTATGCATTTCCCATGCCCTGTGAAAATCTACATCTTTAACAAACCCCACTGAATTACTGTATGGTGGTTTTAAACACCTTTTAAAATCTTAGTGAAGAGAAAAGAGCTGTCACTTTCAAATGCCTTTGCTGGCTGAGCAAAATGATGCTGGAGAACTAGGATTTGCATCAGTCTGCTAATGTGTGTTAAAACTAAAATTGGTTAGGTCTGCAGAATCATTGTAGCAAATAAAATGTCAAGTGCCCTGACAACATAATCTGTGATTTGTTTTTGCATCAATTTTCTGCAAAGGCTTGATTTTGTTTTTCGGAATAACACCAATGTATGTCATTCGTGGTGTTTTGGCTACTCAAAGCATTCAGAGCTACAAAAGGCATAAAAGCAGATTTTTTAAATCAAGGAAAGGTACACGTTGAAAAGGAGGGATTCAAATGGAAGCTCAGGAAAAAGGTTAAAAAGCGGATTCTCATTTGTGTGTGACTATTTTTATAATTAATACTGAAGATTAACTTTTCTGGACAACATGGGCACAGCATCCCGACACTTTTGCACAGGTCTGAGGAAGGACTTGTGAGTCCACCATTTATTTGAATGGTCTAAGTAAAAGAATCATCTTCATGCCATTCTTGCCTCACTTTTGTGTTAGAGGAATTAAATGGTTAATTCCCACTGAAGCATCAGTAAATGCTGAATTGTTTTTAAAAATATTCATAGAAACATAAGAACAGCTCAGATAACACTGCAGATGGGAAAATGGGAATTTGGCTAAAAATATCTGAAAAACCATAGTTGTGGTTAATGTCTTTCCATCTATCAGAAAGCTAGATTAATTAGTTAAAAACTCGACCCAGGGTGAACCTCCCCTCAAGCCAAGAGAAATCTTCCTCTCATTCTTGCTAGTCAATTTGTTTCTGGCTTTACCTCTGATTTGTTTGATGTTAGGTTCACACTTCCTAAGGCAAGCTCAACATTGGTTGTGGGTTCTACCAGAGACCTCCTACATACCTTTGATGGAGTATAAAGTATTCTCACAGCTAGAGAGATGTGATAAGTTTGTGTTTGTTTAAACAAATATTTGTGGTCTTAACTTTTCAAGTTCCCCCCACAAATCACTTATGCTTTAAACAAGGCAGCCTGAAAACAATTATCCTGTCGGAACTCAAAACCATTCAAAGGGGTTATTTTAATTATATAATGGCAATTACTGGCACACGTGCATTACACTTGAAGCATGACAACCCCTCTCCCCTTTCTTGTAATCTGATCCTGACTTGCAGAATCTGTAATAAAAGTGTCCTATGTTTTGTTTAATTTTGTCCAATAATTCTGCTGACTCAGCACCAATTATTTTAAAAGCTGTTGCTGACAAATGATAGCATTAAATTAAGGCTGGCTCAGCAAACCATCTGTTGGCCGTTTCATACTCAAACAATACAAGGCTGCAAATGCAGAAGGTGGTTTTCATCACAAAAGTTTTCACTTGAAAGGAAGTTATTGAAAAGCAACTGGGCTAGGTAGGAGCTGCTCAAAGGAAACCACCCATCTAAGAAGGAGTGATCAGATTTGCACCACTCAAGTGATGGTCACTCAAGAGCTCATTTTCTACTAGTTTATAGCGGCAGTTCAGTTATATATGTGTTTATGTTTGCTTAGGCATGTATTCCTGATTTTTTTTAAATGTATCATAGAATCATAGAATGGTTTGTGTTGGAAGGGACCTTAAAGATCATGTAGTTCCAACCCCCCTGCCGTGGGCAGGGACGCCTCCCATTAGACCAGGCTGCTCAAAGCCCCATCCAGCCTGGCCTTGAACACTTCCAGGGATGGGGCATCTACAGCTTCTCTGGGCAACCTGTTCCAGTGCCTCACCACCCTCACAATAAAGAATTTCTTCCTAATATCTAATCTAAATCTCCCCTCTTCCAGTTTAAAACCATTACCCTCGTCCTATCGCTACACTTCCTTCACTCCCAGTACTGACCCCAGTACTGACATACGTGCACATCTGTTTGCGTACACCCACATACAAGCTTACTGAAAGAAAGCAGGCATAGATACATATACTAATATGCTAACTGAGTCTCAGTTGTTGCCCTAAAAGAGGTCAAATAGACAATGGATCTGACAGAGCTGGGGCAGTGGCCAGGTATATTTCCCTTGCTCAGTTCCACCCTGTCCAACAAACATACACATCCATGCACACGCCCTGTCAATGAGACCCAGAGGGTCTTTTGCAGCCTAGCAAAAAGTTCACAAGGAAACTATAGATTTTTCAGAAGATTTTGGCCAGCAGCCCATTCCTTATACATTACATGCCATAGAAAGGTATATTGCACCAGGGACTTGCCCAGGCAGTTGCTAAAACTGTGTGTTTGACAGGTATAGGTTTAAAGAGGCCATAGGTAAGAAATCGTAAAGATGTTGCTCATACCCTTGTTTGTAGATGCCCTGAAGGGGTACAAGGCAGGGATTTTTTTTTATTCCCCATATATATTTGTGCAGAACTCTTGTTCTGATAATGGCATGTGGACACTGCTGAAAAATAGAGATAAATGTTTATACTTGATTACTTGAAAACATCATTAATAATGCAATTTTTTCCAACTTTCTTTCTTTCAGCAAGTTTCAAAGAAGCAAGGGTGAACAGCTTACTGATCCAAGGCAGATCTCTTCGACATGTGGGAGATTTCCTCACCAAAAGGCAATAAAAACAACTGTAGTATTTGCACTTTGTACTTAAAAATGTAAATTCACTTTGTAGAAATGAAATATTTAAACAGACTTTTTTTTTTTTTAATCTGTGAAAATGTAATGGCTAGTTTTGAAAAATTATCACATACAATGTATGTGTATTCTTTTGTTGTCTGCAATATGTAAAACGTGTTGGAGATGTAAAAGTTTGCATTTAAACCATTTTTTAAAGAATAGCTTTTTGGCAAACAGTAGCATAGAAACCTGATTCTATGTATTTTGGTTTCAGTAGTATGCCTTGTTTTTCTTAATCAATACTGTCATTTAAGTAGAGTTATGCTGAAAAGTCTACTGTATTCTTAATTTTGTCCAAGCAGTGTTGGATGTTTCAGGTTTGCAGGACTGAGGGAAGTGTGTAAATTGCTGTTTACTTGGTTTTGCAGTTTTTAAGTGAACAGATTTTTCATTCGTGGCAATATTTTATTTCATTTTGGTTTTATTGTTATTATTATGCTTTCCAAAGATCACGCAATGAGAATGCAACCACTAATGGATTCAAAACAGTTATTCTACAGTTGGGATGCTTGTAGAAAAATGTATCCTTTTATCCATTTTTGAGGTGCCTTCCATTATAAGTTTTGGTAGGATTTTTTCCCCTGTTTGTTTTCACAAAGGAGCTTGTTTTCAACAAGGAGTAAGGTGGGTTATAATGTCCCACCAGTCTGCTTCGTCCTGGGCTTAAAAGAATGTTTCTGTGGTCAGTGCAAAGCACGAAAAGAGTTTATATGGGTCAGAATTGTAAATCTACCTATAAAGAGACAGGGAAGGCTAAACAGGTTGCTCAACCTTTTCTTCCCCTACACCTGGCTGCCCCCATCAACTCTTTGGTTCGCCTCGGGGTCCACTAGAGGAAAAGCTGAACAAATAATGAACGGTTGCCGTCAGCAGGGGATACTCACATTGCCCCTGCCTGAGGCTTTTCCTTGCTGTCTGAAAGAAGTTCTCACAAGTTTTCGTACCTTTTCTATCATTTTTCCCCCCAGTGCTTTTATGTGCGTGTGTCTGAGGGGAATAAGAACTTGCGGATGTGAATTTAGAGCAAGGGACCCAAGTGAAAAAGGTTCAGCTCTTGAACAACTGTGAGTTACAAGCAGCTGGGCTGATCGATGCAGTGGTAGATGGACTGCTGGCACCTAGGAGCTGACATGAAAAGGCAGGAATGTTGCAACAAGCAGTGATTTCATTCTGGTTTGTTTAAATTATGTGTGGGATCTGACATGTGACTACCTAATCATAATAGCACCCTGGCTTGAGCTTGTACCTGGAAAAGCTTTTTTGCAAATAAACATGTTTCATTTGAATTTCAACGTATGCTGAAGTGATAGGAAACACTGTATGCAGTGGAATTGTACCCCAGAAATTGTGTACTCTAAGCTTTGACAGCAGGAGGAACCAAGATGCAACTGTGTGTTATCTTGTATTTTTGTTTTAAAAAGTATTTGTTATTCTTTTATACTGTTAAACTTTGAATTTAAACTTCTTTATAGATTAAAGATCAGTATGTAATCAAACTATGCTGGTGGTTTTTCTTCTGCAGCACAAGTAGCCATGTTTCAAAGCAGCTACACACAGTGGTGACTTCACCACTGCGTTGAGTTTACAAGGAACCCCACGACCTCACATTGTGTCCATCTTTTCTTCCCTTGCCCCATTGTTGAATTCTCTCCTAGGGTCATTCATGCCTTATTCATACCATTGCTTTCTCAAAATAGTGATTTTGAGGGCAGATCCTTTGTTGCTACTATCTCTGTATAGCTTCAGCTTGGTCTCTTGCCTTTTCTCAGCAAAGTGCAGTATGGCATAGATAGAGATCACACCTTTTCCCCTTAGTGTGAATGTGAGCTGCTGGGGAACTTTCAGCCTGACTACAAACAACAAGGAGAGAGAGGCAAACCCTGAGAATAGTCAGCACCCGGTTAGGTAGGATTAGTGTGGTTAATAGCATTTTGTAAGAAGCATCTAATTCCATCACTGTGACCTTTGAAGACAATATAAATGTAAGCAATCAAATATTTTGTCATGTCCATGGTTTGAAAGGGCAGCCCGTTTAAACTGGGAGGATGTGTGGGGAGGCAAATTTGGACTAGCCGCTTGATTATCTAGTGAGTAGCCTTAAACACTTATCAAAACACAAATAAATACTACAGGCATTCTCTTAGGTATCCAAAGACTTCTACAACATAGAGTCAATTAATGACTTTACAATGACTGAAACATGAGGTATTTAATCTTTGTAGATATTTCTGTGTCGTCACATTTATGGTTCATTTCAATACCCAGCCATTACACAACTTGGCTATAAGCACTTTCGAGTTCCCATAGTTCCAGTTAGAGTCCAGATCCCTAACTGGAACACACTTGAAAGCCTGCTAAATTCACCTTGGGTTCCTGTATATCCCATATATCCACAGGATAGTTAAACTTGGATACATCTTGGCCCTTCTAGTTGTAACCAAGCATGGCCTTGATACCAAAAAGAAATCCATGTGGATAGGCCCTTAGGCTCACACTGCAGTACCAGTGTTTGTTTAGTTCCACAGTAATTAATTAGTTCTACTTTTTATCCTATTCCATGTGCAACAATTTAGTTTCAATTTCAATTCTGTTCTTATTGAAAGCACAACTTATATTCTGCTTCTCATTGACCAATATTTGTTCTAGTTCCATCTATTGCTGAACAGATTTATTTAGAGCTTTTATAAAGTTGTAAGTAGGAGTCTATTAAGTTTTAAAAATGTGTATGTGTTCAATGGTTTGTCCAGCCTGTTGCAACGTCCATTAGTCAGCAGGCAGCACAGTGGGAAATGTTCCATGTTTTGTCAACACTTTGGATGACTTTCTCATCTTGTTCCCAGCCTCAGAAGTAGGCCAACTTCATAGTTACAGTTTTACCAAAATCACTTAATTCTCAGTCTTCGCCCTGTCTAACAAAGTGCCTAGCTTTCAGAACAGGGATGCAGATGACTATTCAGGGTGGCAACTTTTCATGCTAATGTCATTTCAGATAATGAGGGAGCAAAAAAGCATCAGTTCATATGAATGTAAAGGCAAAAGACTTAAACTAAATATTCACTGCATATGATCAAGGAATACACTACTTTCTCATTTGGACCAGGCTTTTGCCCTCCGTAAGTGCCATAAGCCAATGGAGAAAGCAGGCATTCCTAGAAAGTTGGAAGGAGAAACAAAAAAAAATAGATTACATCATTAAAGACATGTAAGTGTATCCAAGATCTGATAGATTTAATTAATATTTTCCTTTCCTTGCATTAGTAATAAAAGATGGATTAATAGAGGTTAAGAAATCTTCCCTGACAAGGATAATTTAGTTGTCCCTTTTAAATATTTACATCACCATATTATATAACTAGGTTATACAAACTAGTGTGAAAGAGTCATTAATGCAGAAAGTGAAAGGTTTATTACTTATTACTAGGATGGCAAATTGATGTCATTTTGGAATAATTACTTTGACATTAAATAGCAACCAACTAAGTTTATTGAAGTCTGAAACACTAGAATGATTAAACTAAATTAATGATACAAACTGTATTCTTTGTCCTATTTAATTTCAGTTCAAGTTTTGTAAGTGAAAATATGTCCTTTGTTTAAAAAGCATAAATAATGCATTTTATTTTTTTCTTTAAACAAAAGCTCATGTGGAAAGCATTCAGAACAACACATTTCTCTAGAGCATTCAGTGAGGGGGGTGACAGGGAGAGAAGTCTGTTTTTTATCTAGGTTAGCAATAGAAATATATACAATATCTTGCCTTTCCTACATTCACCTTCCCTATTTTGTCATACACTTTGTCGTCCTACTAATGTCACTGGTGGAATACAAAGCCTATTAGAAGGGAAGATAGTAAAATGAGAGTCCATTCTGTGCACGTGAACAACCTTTTCCATTAAAATACAGTCACCTGAGGCATCCTTTCCCTGGAGACTCTCTTTACTCTTGACATCAAGTCAATGCATAGGATTGCTTGCTTCTTACCAAATACAGAATACTTCTCTGCAAAGGCATGGAATCCATTCTTTGCTAAATGGGTACTTTATGAAGAAAACCGCTCATAAAAGATTATCACAGTCTATGAGATTATAGGTGGAAAGCTGCAATTTTGTATTACACCACAAACAAAAGTTTATAAAGATTTATAAAGCCCCCTCAGTACCTGAAGAACACCCATGACGATGGCTATATCTGGTCTGTTCTAAGTAGTCAGTCAGGAAAAAAAGAAGAAAAAAAAAGTATGTTGTGAATGAAGTTTCCGTTGAGAAACATTGTTTTCACTAAACCATGACTGACCGATTTCATGGGATTGAGGGTTTCCATGAAATATCACTTTTAAAAGTCTTTTTTTCTGGTTTAGTGGTTATTTTTATGTCAAAACTTCTTTTCCTTTATCTAAAAAGCATGAAGTGTCAACACTAAAAAGGGTCATTATGACACCAACTTTATCCCAAAATCAGATATTGTGAAAGGTAGCGGCATTATCGCTCTTACCCAGCTTTTTAAAAAAAGTCATTTTTGTTTGAAAGAAGTCAAGTTTCTGAATATCAATTGATCATGCTTTGTCTGAGTCTCATTTTACAGTCTTTGCATACCTTGCTATCCCTGTATGAGGCAAAGAAATGCTACATTTTCCTTTAACAGGAGTGAAGCTTGATGTACTGTTGGATTTAGCATCAGTATGCACACAGAACGTGAAGAAACCTGCAATATGGGTGAGGGTATTTATACTAGTTTGTACCTCTGCAGTGCAGTTGAAGCAGTGTGAATTAGTGCCCTGCAGAAATATATAGGGCACTTTTCCAGCTTGCAAAACAAGCCTGCCATGGGACTGAAAGCAAACACCTTCAAACCTAAAATAATATTCTAGCATATCTATCTTTTACCAGCCATTTCACTCAAAGGCGGATGTGTGCCAAACCCCACTTTGACCACTACCTGAGGAGCAGCTCTAGCTCTGTTGACGTGTAGCTCCCCAGGTGGTGTTCTTGAACCCACAGCTTGTGTTCAGTCTTCTGAGACCCCAGGCTGGGATATCAGTGGGACCGAGACTCAGAACAAAGAACACAAGAAAAACCACGATGACAGAAACTGTAAATTACAGGTTATTACTCCATATCTCAGATTTTTTACCCTGGAGGGCTGTGATACACTAAAAACTCCTGCCCTGCATCATCAATGACAAACTCTAACTTCTTGCTTCTTAATCTATCAAATCTGTACTCAAAGCAATGGAATACCGTGCTTTAACCAAGTGGTAGTCAATGTGAGTCTCAGCTAAGGAGTCTTTGAGAAATACTGTGACCATTCAAGAGATGCGTGTGCTCAGTTAACTCCCACCTAACAATTCCTCTTTCTGCTCAGCACCATATGATGGAGCAGTGTCTGCACACATCATCTCTTTAACGCTCTGCAGATGGGAGGTGTGCTTCTCTCAGTCTGTAGCGTATTTCTGTGTGTTGAACACTCAGCACTGACTGAGGAAACTTGCTCTCTAGCCCGCCTCTTGCTGTTGTCCCAAGAGCCTGAATTGTATTGCTGCTTTATATAGGTTTCAAGAAATATTTTTCAAGACAAATCATATGAAGGAAGAGGTGCTTAAGCAGAAGGAAAAAAAAAGAATATGCAGCTTAAAAAAGACTAATAAAAAAGAGAAAGAGAAGAAAAAGTGAAGCAGAAGGACAAGAGAGGAGAGGAATGAAGGGAGGATCATGGAGAGACCACAGGGGACCTGAGGAGGGTGGCCAAAGCTCTGTGTCAACGCAATATTTGGGAGTGAAGGAGAAGCAGACAAAGAGAACAAGTGAGGAAGGAGAGACAGCAGGTAGAAATGGGAGGAGATGGTAAAAGGGGAGGAATGACAGAGGAAAGAGGAACGGAAACAAAGCAAGGATAGAAATGGTAAAGACAGAAAGAAACATAACTACCCATAAAACTTCCATGAGGAGAAAAAGTCTGAGGGACCCAGGAGAGAAAAAGAACAGAAGGGACACAGGTGAAAAGGAGACCCCAAATTTACTCTTCCTGAGCAGAGCATCTGTCTCACATAGCATCACTTTCTGACCTATACAAGAGGTCCAGTCTGCCTTTGGACTGCTTCCCTGTCCATGCATAAGGTCTGAATTTGGTCCTTTGTATCCCAGTTGCTCCGGCGCTTTGTTCCAAGAGACATTTGTTTTCATGGCCAATCCCAAGGCTTCCTTTAGATCCAGGAAGTCTAAGCAACATTTAATGAAAATGTGAAAGCAGAAACCAGCATATTTCTAAATTAAGAGCAGATTTGAGCAGGATGAGGAAATCTGAACCACAACAAAGATAAATTTCCTTTTGTATTTCTTATTCAGTAAAGATGCAAGCGAAGCGTAATTAGATTATTTATTTTTTTTAGTTTTTTATTTCATTCATTGTACCAATAGATCCTCTACAGACTTGGCTGATACCCTACAGTTTAACATTTTCTTTAATCAACACATTGGTGGCAAAGGATTACAAGAGAGTGCTGCCTTCTCATTCTCTTTTTTTGTGGTTGCCTTTATGTTCGATCTTGGGGTGGCTAAAAACTAATTATTTAAATATTTCTCAGAATCTTTAATCTAAACATTTTTATCTGTGTGCGAAAGAGACAAAGGAAGCAGGGTGCATGAAATATGTTCAAGAAGACTTTGGAGCCTAAGGAGAAAATCACAGGTTCAGACTAGAAGTATTTTCAAGGTAACAAACATTGCGATGACCTGATGACAAGAAGTTTGACTTCATTAACCTTGAATAGTCATCCAGAAAATGACTTGGAAAATAGCTAATGACAAGAAATGCCTCACGCTTCAGATTTTCAGTGATGCAGTAGAGAAGGTAATAGAACAAGTTCATCACATGCTGTCGTCTTGCAAATAGCACACTGACATAGGCTGGGACAGCCGTGAGGAGAGGCTGGGAAGGGCCTCCACCTGAGTGCAGCTGGGAGAGCAGGAGAGGGTCAGCTCCATGCCCACACGCAGCTTGGAGGAGGATGGGAGAGAAGGACCAGGTGAAGAGGAGGAGGCTGAGCCTGAGGGTGCCCAGCCAACCTGTCTTACAACCGGTATGCTGCACTGCTTGAAGCCCAGAGGCTTTTAACTGTCCAGAGCCTATGTCCTGGCAGTAAGCAGCGTAGACAGTCCATACTGTGGTTCTCAGGACGGTTTCTGCCTGGAAGGCTTTCACATGAAACCAGCCATTACGGCTACAAAATGCAAGAAAATGACAACTGGCACAGATTTACTGGCTGTTTGCAGTGCACACAGTGGGGTGGGTGTGTGTGAAAGAAAGATTTAAACTCTAAAGCCTCTTTAAACTTTAAACTTTTTAAATTCTAGAACCTCTGCTCTGTTTTACCTTTTTTAAAATAGGAAGAAAGGTTCATTATCTCCTGCAATCTATGACATGCAACTTCCCAGGGCTCAGTGTCCTCTTCACAGTGAGAAACAGGGATCAAGGCACCAGTATGAGCCAGGCCTCTCTGTGAAGCGATGGTCCAAATGCCATGGCTGTTTAATCAGAAGCACTGAGCATTGCTTTGAACTAGGAGTGAAACACATAAATGAATATGGGAGCATAGAGACCAAATCATCATATATCCTGCCCCGTCCCCCTTCCCCCCCCCCGTTTTTTTCTTTTAATTTTCAACATCGCTTTTGATGGATTTTGCTTAAGAAATTGGTCATTATGGCCTGAGCCATAGAAATGAAACAGTAAGTTTTAGATATATTTTCCCTTATAGGTCTTACTTGATTTTGTAGTGTCAATATATATGCTTTGTCACAGGGGAGAAACCATTAATGGATACTTTAGCAGCCTTGCTTGATTGCAACTGTTCGCATATCTTTTATTTTATTATATCTTGGGGTTTTTTTTTCCTGTGGGCTTGAAACAATCTTTCACACCATGAAACACGACACTTGTACTAATTGCTCTCTGTTGAACAGTGTTGCCAATCTTTTTCTGGACAAAGGAAAACAGTTGAGAGACACCTAACAGCACATCTCATGCAATATCATTATACTGGTGACAGTGTTTTGCTGATGGTGTTTTCACGTTTTGTTCTTCATGTATTTAGATTATATTTAGCTTCCATCATAATTCTATTAATTGCTACTTTTTAAACAAGAAACAATAAAAAACCAAAAAATCCATCTGTTTTAGGAAAAGCAAAATTAATTTATTCCAGGGAAAGTTTATTAATGTTTATCATCTTTTGCACACATTTCAATAAGCAAAATTCAGCTCGTGCTGATATACTGTGTGCTTCAGTCATGCTACAGGATTTCACAAAAGAGTTTCCCATTGCTTGAGTGTCTGCCATAAATATAAGGGAGCTGACTATTTTCATCCTCACCCCCATGTGGTTGTAGTATATCACAAAACTATGAGATAATTGGATGTGGCTGACAGCCTTTGTTTCAAAGATAGCAAGGAGTGGAATACAAATGATCCAGGTGGAAGTGCAAAGGCAAAACTACATGTGGAAACTTGTAAAATGCCTTCTTGTGCTATTCTTAAGCTTGCCTGCTGGTGAACTTTCAACTCAGTTTTTTAAGAACAACATTTAATAGATAGTGAAGTATGTTACATTTGCTACAGGAAAATGCATACAGATGTTTCTGCATATAAAGATAATGCCCTCTGTCTAATATCCTTTGTGAATTGCCTCCAATAAACACTCAGTGCTGTGGTTAATAGTGAAACGTATGTTTATTCAGACAACCCAACACGCAGGCAGATTTCTGTTTCCACATAAAGATCCCTACCTTTCTCTAAAACACTGTGCAGACCAGCTGTGCTCTGGTTCCCAGGGAACATTAAGCCAGTGTTCAAGACCAGAGCCTGGGACTCTAACGAGCATGGTGTGGATTTAAAGAGCAAACCAGATCTGAGAGGGGATGGGAATGGAAACCTCACTTTATCACATCTTGTTCTTGTGAGAGTCAAAATACAAATGCTCTCACAGGTAGTGAGCTAAGGTGATCCGAAATAGGAGCATGCCCAGTTCCCTGGAACCAGGGGCTGACAGTGCAATGGGTGTGGGCTGTAAGCTGCCCTGTTTGCAATGTGTTGCTACCATCTCCCCTTTCACCTCAGCCAACAGTGCAGCGAGTGTATTACTCTGTGATACTCCGTTCACTGTTGAGTTCCTTCTTATGCTCTTTGCCTTAAAAACCTGTCAGGAGGGTGCTGCTGGATGGGCTAAACGCACATCTGTTTAGGCGCCAGGTTTAAATGTGGTGCTTGGGTCCGTTTCAAAGCAGGGCTCCAGCGCCGTCGCTTCAGATCATGGCTTTGTGGGCTCAGACACTGAGTGAGGCTCTGGACAAGCCCCAGCATGAGCCATCCCTACAAACAGTGCCAGGCTCAGAGCAGCCTTTCCTTCAGTCTTAATAAGTGTGGGCATGAACAAACAGATAAAACAGATGGAACCTACGCTGTACTGCAGAAGTGCGCTTCCATGAACAGGGAGGAGAAATGATGGTTTGCCAGCACGAAGTTAGGGCAACCATTAGTTCAACTTTAATTCACACTAAGACCTCAGACAAGGGCATAGTTGGCCCTAAATACAAAGGAATGCATCTGTGCTTATTGGCTGACTTTCTGAGTAATGAGGAGTGTGTGAATCCAAGATAGGGATTTCAAGAACAAGGCAATGCTAGTTTTATGGACCAGCTATATTTTTTAAGTTTAATTTTTTTTTTTCTCATGGGTGAAGCTAGGATCTAATGCGTAATCCAGACATCTGTACTGATGTAATGGTTTAGGCCATCATCAGAAGGAAAAATGTTCATCCATGTATTGTGAGGTTAGCAAATTGTAAGTTTTAGAGTGAGGGATCTTAAGAAAGTTGAGCTAGGATCAAGTGCATAATCTAAAATTTAAGGGTCAATCAGCAAATTAGGTTTATCCATTGTTTCTAATAGTGGACAAAATCTGTCTTGCTGAATAGAAGTTATATGCAAACAGAAGTTATATGCAACACTTATACCTTAGATGAGTTTGACCATCCTTGTACAAGTCTTCTGAGAACCTGTTTCCAGTAACAGAACAAGGTTGGCAGCGCAGGCTATTCACACATCTGTTTCCAGGACCATGGCAAATCTGCAGTTTGCATCACAAACAGGGTTGCACATGTTCTAGAAAGCCTTGGGCACTGATTCTGAAGAAAAAAAAATAATAATATGGGTTGGTTTATAATGGTTTTCAGCTTTAATTTAGTTACTCTGAAAACAGTTTCGTACTGAAATTCTCAGCAAAAGCAGAGAGACTGAAGACTTGCCATAAAGCTTTTTAACTGCATAGAGTTATGGTGAAGTTTGTGGTGAATAGCAAGCTTGCCCCCCAAAAGCTATGCACAAGTTCTGGTTAGGTTTGACAAAGAGCATTGGCCACCAGAAGACAGAAAAAAATATTTCCAGAAAATAAAAAATCATTAACTTATGTCTCAGCTGACTTGAAGCAAGTTTTGTTTGTTTGTCTGCCTGACAAGTACATAACTCACACAGCAGATTGGCGTTTGGTTATATTTTCCTCTTGTGGTCTGGGAACAGCTAGAATACAAGATGTATAGCAGCAAGTTCTAGGTAACTTTCCAGGTCATGAACGGGGGTGAAACCTGAGATGTTGTACAAAACACTGGAAATTATTTCAGACAGGATTACAAGTGTAAGCAGCACATGGAAAAAGATGAATGACGCAGAGACATTACAGTGAAAATGCATTTTCTTTGCAGGTTTACAAGTTACACCTGGAAATTCTACTGCTCTGGGCAACGGGCTGACACCCTCAGTGCTAATCTATTGTCCTCCTAATTTAAGGCTATAATCTACATTTCCAGACATACAGAAACTCCCACCTACTACGGTCAATAGGGCCACTAAGTATGGGACAGAGTATAGTTGAGTGCAACACTTCCAACACTACACAGAGGATTCACTATATTGGAGTCTAATGTCCTTGCTCCAGCAGGTGTGAAAGCATGTTACACTTTTATGACTTTATAGTAAGCAATTCCATCTGCTTCACCAGATTGGTAACTCACATGTGGACTCCGGGAGTACCATTCATTATAGAAAAATAGTGAATGAAATTTAATTTCATTGTAACATACTTAAGGCAAATGTTGTTTATTCATAATCCTTTTATGTAGGTATTTTTGAAGTTTCTTTGTTAGATCTACATCAGTTTTTCTTCCATTTGTCTCAGTTTGTCTTCTCTTTCAGTTGTTAACCGTCTCATTAATTTTTTCGTACAGGCACCAGGACAACAGACTTAAATAGTAGTTTCTAAGCTTTTTCAGTTTGTAAATCTTCTAATTTGTTTCAAAGGAGGTGCTTTCTCTGGTTGAGTCAACACAAGCTACTGACACTAGATCTTTCTGAACTATTCTTCATGGATTTCTTAGAAACAGTCCATGGACCAGGGGTAGATGCAGTTCACAGTTTGAGACTACCACTGTAGGCAGAGAACGCTGGTAGTATGGATACTACTACTCATGAATCCACTACAACTCATTTTCATCTGCTAATGCTTATTCTTGCACCTTGGAAAAGAATCTGTTCTGCCATGTAGTCTAGTGGAAAATCTGATTGCTCCCGGTTTGCAAATTAACTGATGCTGTAGCCTGGTAAATTTGGTGGTTTGTGTTTTCGTATCTGCAGCAGCGCTGCTGATAGCCTAGATTACAGCGTGCTTGTATGTCATTTTTAATCTATCTCTGGTCACATGTAATGAAATGAAGAATTACTCAGAGCTCTAGAGACCAACCACTTCATCAAATAACATCACTGCAGATTCCAAAATACAGAGATGTGCAAAGCAAATATCGCCAGGTTCCCCTGTATTTCTTCATATTTGCTGAAAGTTTGTCATAGCCAAATGTTTAGGTAGTAATTATATAGGCAGGATGTGGGGAAGACTTTCCATATGCTTCTGTGGGGACAGAATTTCACTTCTTAAATCAAGGTTGTTGTATCCCTGAAGATATTTACTGACTCAGCCGGAATGCTGAGCCTGGAGCAGTAGTGACTGAGCAAGGGTCTATGTAGATCCCTATGGCAGGAAGTCAGACTGTGGATTATGTGGTTCTTCTTGGCTTTCACAGCTTGTGAATTTCAAAATAAATGTGTAATACAGAGGAAGAAAGGTAAAGTACCTTTAATGCCACTCATTTAAAATGAACTCCTCAACATAACTTTTAATTAGAGGTGAGATTAATTTGTAGGACTTGAATTTGCCAAACTTTACTGATGTTTGTTTTCCAGAGGGAAATATTGGCTCCAATGTTTACTTTCAGGCATGCTACTTTTTTTTATGTTTGCTTCATCCTCTCTTTAAAGTGAATAAAGATTAAACATTTGCACAATATTGTGCCATTTGGTTGTTACCAAAGCCCAATCGCACCTTTTTTCTTGTTAGCTGAAAGCTAGAAGTTGGAAAAACAAACAGTAGCCGTTCTTGTTTCGACTGATACTGTGAATCTTAGGTTTGCTTCTCACTTTATCTGCTTTTGTGCAATGAGATGTAACTATGATGGGATGAAAGCTTTGAGAGACTGGCCTGGGACCCACTGACCCACAGAGATGGAGTTGGCCAGTGCAACTTCCCTTGTTCCCCTGCTCCCTACCAGTAAGCAGTCAAAGTTGCCCTGTACCCTGTTGAGAGATACCCATCACTGCAACTCAGGAAACCAAACAGAAATTCACCGAAGCACTTGCTAAATGAGACACTGTGGGAAGGACTTGCAGATTTAAACAGCCGAGATCCTACATCTGGACTCACCCAGCTGTGAATCTCACCCCACATCTTACATTAACTTGTTTATGCATTTCCCAGGAATGCAAAGAGGTCCTGACATTTGATGGAGAAGTTTAAACAAGTTTCATGAAGCTAATTATGTAAATAGACATAGAACCGTGTAAGTACTGGAAGGAGACATAAAAAGGTCAGTATTTCTATGAGCAGCATATAGGGCCTGATTTCTGATAGCTCGACATGTGTGATTGAATTTTCTCATATCTAATGAGATGCAACTTTAAAGAGACTTGAGGAAACAATGTGTTGAAGAAGCTCACTCCTTTGTCCTGAAATTGTCTGAGGAATTCAAAATTTATTAGGAATACACATAAACACATCATACTTGCTTAGGAAACCTGTCTAACAATTCACAGGAAGGAACAAAAATTTTCAAGCTTAGACACTTTAAAACAACTATCTAAAGATGTGCTGTGATGCTCAGGTTTTCTAACCATATCTACAAAAGGCATCATTGAGCACTCAAAAAAAATCAGGTCTCTTCTTGTGGTGCCGAGCACCACAAATATGAATTCTTTGTCCCAAAGCATAACTTGCATTCGCTGATTGATTTTATAGCAAAATATCAAAGCTCAGCTAGACATAGAGTGCTGATAATAGCATCTTTCAAAGCTTTCCTCCAGATGAAGCATCTGTCCCCCCGCTGCTGTTCCAGTGCACATAAAATGCACTACCACTAGCTCACAAAGGATTTTTATTGTGTAAAATGAAACCAGAAGTCTGTTGTGGTTTAGATTATTGTTTCATTGATTAATAGTAAGCATAATTTCCCAAACAGGACTATTAAATGAGAGCTGGCTTGTGCACTATATCTGAGCTTACAGTTAGTGCTGTAGTGGGATAATGCAGTAGTTCTTCAGAATTCAGTCTCTGTTCAAGCTGCTTAGGATCTTATTATTTTAAAATATCAAAATTTCAGACATGTTTGTAATGATAACTTAGCAACTCTGGAAGAAATATGTTGCTCTAAAGAAAAACTTTCTTACTGGTCTTTGGTCAAGTGGCTATGTGTTTTTCTTAAACAATGTTAACATACAATATCTTATCTTTTAACTGAAAAAGAAAAATCAGTTTCATTTCTGCTGTTCTCTTTTCCTTACCCATCACCTGACGTAGGATGATTGATCTAGATTAGTATAACATTTCTTCCTGGCTTTTTCTATGCATCTGCAAATTATTCCACAGTTATTTTGGAACCTTCATGTTTCTTTTTTTTTTTTTTTTTCACCCTTAAAAATAGAGAAACTGTCACTAGTATGTGTTTCTTTGGTGCTAAAACTCCAAGGAGGAGTGTACTCCAAGTACACGCCAAGATGTGTACTTTCTATATACATCGCCTGAAAGGACATCCTTATATCCAGCTGTTTGATGGAATATCCCATTCCCATTCCCATCCCATGGCAGCAGTAGGGCTATGGCACAGGGAGAGGCATATACAAATACAGCCACGTCAGCAGCATTATGTTACTGTTGTACTGTGAAGAATTATATACAAGGAGCATAAGATACCTAACTTTCATGGAGACAAATCTTTTGTTCACATCTACAAAGTTATGCTGTGTTACACCCAGGAGAGTCAGAATGATTCTCTGTCTGAGACTTAAAAATTTCAGGACTGACAGGAGGTAAAGAACAACTTCAGTCTCGTGAGAATCCATAAAGGTTTAATGAGGACTTAAACACATCTCTTCCACCTGGCCCTGTACAGAACTGAGTTTCAGCTTGTGCGCTAAGCGCTTTAATCTTGTGCTAATTGTTTTGCTCAGTAGAGAAAAAAATTATCACTGGTTTCAGTGGGAGTGAGATCTACCTTCTAATCCTGCCTGCGTTAATTATGAAATGAACTCATCAGGGAGTTGGCTGGATGTGGCATTTTTGTACTTCACAGCACCTCACAAGCAGCTTCCATGCTTACTTCTGGTACGTTAATCTGTAAACAGTTCTAGACAACAATCTCTTCCCACATCTTCTTAGGCTACTGGAAATGACTGTTTTCCTCCCATCCCACAGCCCTGAAAAATCAATGAGCATTTAGAGTATAACAGCATTTCCAGAACATCACTGCCACAGTTACCTTTCCTAGTAGCTGACACGATGTGTGTCAAACCAGAGTGAAGGGAATCTGCTCAGCTAAGCTCTAAGAAATATTCACCCAATACGACGACTATAGTTTTGTTTAAAGGTACTAAGCCAGTGACATGAGAAACTTTTTCACTCGAAATGATCCATTGTCTTCTACACACTGGAAGGCAGCAGAACTTAGCTATTCAGCTAAGCCTTTCCATGATTTATGTCCCACTGAGCTAGGTTTGCTTTAGTTTTAATTAAAGTGGCTGATCACTCTTCTGTATCTAATTCAATTAGTGAAGAAGATATCTCAACCCACGAACACTGCTAAGAATAGATTCTATGCCTAGTATCTGCTCTAGCAACGCACCCATTCCAGTGGAGAGAGAAGCCTCTCCAGAGTAATTAGTCATTTCTCTTAAATGACAACATCTGCACTTTATGTTTGTCCCTTCAGTAAGGACTGTCTGAGAACATACTTTGTTAGAGAAGGAGAGGAAGCTAGACAGAAGTAGCAATTTCAAGTTGATTCGTGGCATGAGGTTTGTCACCTGGACAAGGACACATCAATTTGAGTTCCAAAGCTGAATATTTTATAACGCTTTGGAATAAACCTACTTTAGTGCTTGAGTTGCCTAATGATGGTTTCCTTGCTCCGAATAAATCATGCCTTTGTCTTTCCTTTTCTTTTCCAAGCTTTATTCCATCATTGAATGCTAAGGACAATTTATCCAACAAAGCTGCGAGGTTTAGGGGTAGGAGAAGGGCAACAAGCTTGACCCAGAGGAAAGAGAGAACCAGTTGTAATTCATAGTGAGACCTGTTTATCTATGTTAGGTGGGTCTGGCCAGACGTCAAACAAAATTTGATGGTAAGGCTCAGCATCCCCCAATATGGAAAGGATGGGTCTATTCTGCATAACACATAAGGTGCTGCTCTTATGCATTTGCAATATAATTAGCCAAGTGTACTGAAAGTCTCCGCATACAGTGGACTAAAGTCGGACATGACATTAACTGGCACAATTTAACTGTAATCTACCACGAGGTGGATCCACTTCACTCCCAGTTGAGAGCACATAAGCTCAGAGTATGTATTTATATGCACTTTCAAACCAAGTTTAATACATACCATTCTGCAATACCATCAGAAAATTTGAATGCATTTTGAAGCAAATTAAGCCTTGCACCACCTCAGCAGAATTCAGTGAAAAGAACAGCTACATTCTGTACAGAAGCAAAAAATAAGTAACCATGGAATTTTCCCAAAGAGTAAGTCTGACTCTGTGAAATGGAAGCCTGGCTTTCTTTTGTCCACTTTAACTTCATCCCCATCTGCCCATGTTTGTTATATTTTAATAATTAGGTGGTGCTAGAAAATATCACCTTCATTCTTGGACAAATTCCAATTAACAGGTTTTGTATGTGGTTTGATTAATTCCTGATTTGCTTAGGGAGCAGTACACACATGAAAATTAATTTGAAACCATAATCAGCCTATGGAGAACACAGTACAATTATTCCTTCCCAGTCAAAATAAGCATAAGTTTCAAGAAATTTCATGCTAGCTTTCTTCTGTTGGGACAGAAGGCTAATGAACAAAATGATTCTTCCCAAGATCTCCGTGCTTTCTTTCCATACCTTATTTTGAACAGTTGCCCTGGTTCTTCTGTTGCTGTTCTCTTTGGAATCTGCTATTATATTTTTTTTTACATACCATAAATTAACAGCTCAGGAGCTTATTTGCATTTGTGCTGAGAAGAGCATAGTATTTTCTCAAATGAAAGATGCCAGCTGCATTGGTATTATACTGATGGTGATCTTTTCTTGTTGTGTGTTTGTCCTTAACTCCCAGATCTTCTCCCAGGACACATTTAGGTAGGGGTTCATGCACAGTGTGTTTTTTTTACTACTAGCCTGCCAAGAATTGTTACGTTGTTATGGAGATGCAATATACTTATATGAAGAACAGAGATCCAGTCTAATCTGGGACCTATGATTCACATATAGCAGAAAACTTGACATTTTTCACTACTGTCTGACTTGGGTTTGATACAACAACCACAGAAACCAGATCCGTAGAGAGTTGAATCCAGACTTTGAGTATGAGGGAAATATTGTTCCATGTTTGCTCCCAAAGGAGAAAAGCCAGTCACTTGCAAACACTGCTCTGGTGAAGGTTTAGTTTAGGTTTAGTTTAATTGGGATGACATTTAACTCCAACTCCACAACCTTGTGTCAGAATAAGTAATTTCATACCTAAGCAGGAATGAAATTCCATTGTAGTATTAAGGTTCTTTAATTCTTTTCTTATGTAAGAATCGACACATATTATATTTTATTATAATCATTAGGACTATAGAAATATGCTTTAGCCAAAAGAAAAGCCAATTAGGTAGTATTGTTATTAGCACTATCTGATTATGTGATCTGTAAAAATAATGGGTGCATTCTAAACGTCTTGGATGAAAATATTGAAACTTGAAGGCATAAAGTTAGCATCTAAATTAAAGGCCTGATTTATTTTTTGTAGAATGCCAAGCTGTTAAACAAAGCCAAACCCAGTGTCGTGCCAGTAGGCTAACAATCTACCACCACGAGAACAATTTCAGATAGATTTATGGTCCCTCTGTCTGAACCTTTTCTCTTTGAAGCTGCCTAACTTTGCACCATGGGTGGCAGGAGTGTGAGAGAGGGAAAAAGCTGCAGTCGCTTTCCTAGTCCCTTCTTCAAGGCAATGGCACAACAGCACCGGTAGCCCACGAGGGCTCTCTACATATTAGGAAGAGTCAGACAATCTGGCTCCTCTTGTTGTAGTCAGAGCATTGCCGTCGCAGGGAGTTGTTTTTCTCTGCTTGAAATGTTACAAATAATAAAATGGAGTATTATTTTCTAATCTGAAGGTTTTGGGGAGTGGAGGTGATGTAAAAAGTCATTCTGACTGGAAACTGAATTATTTTCCCTTTTGCTGTTTTAACTATTAGAACAAATGAAAGGAGGAATCACACTGGAGAAAAAAAAAGAAAGTAAAAGATGGGGAAAGAATACCTCAAAAAATTTACTGGGCAAGAAAATAATAAATAAAAAAAAAGTTTTACTTTTGGAGTCCTTAAGACCTAATTTGGTATTTTGTCTTTCTGCTGGAAACCTCAAAACAAAATAACTAGACAATTTTTCATGATAACTGTTGGACAAAATCCCCGTTACTAGCAGAAGGATTACACTTGAGCTTTTTGACTAGTTCTGCTTCACATTTTGAAGGTATAGCCAAGCCCTCCTGCCTATATTTCATACTTGTCAGGAACACAGGCACTCAAGGGAGAGATATTCTTGAGTATACTCTTTCCCTGGCAGTCATTCAAAACTGGTAGGAGGAAAACAGGCATCCTGCAGGGAGCCAGCATTGTCCTCTGTCTGTTTTCCACATCTGGCAGAAATCCTTGCTGCCACTCCCACCCCATCCTATTCTACCTCCCAGTGGAACCTATGTGGAGGGTTGGGGTTTTATCACTACTGTAATTAGTTATATGTACTTCTTCCTCCTTCTGCCCAAATTTCTCCTCTGAATACCTGCCTAGTAGTCTGAAGGTGTCGTCTGTGTCCATCCTTGTATGCCATGGGGTAACTGTGTTTATACTGTCTCATGGAGTGTCAGAAACATAGTAAAATCATGACTGTACATTCCATTGAGACACTGAGGAAAAAAATCAATAATAAAGGCATGTTTTATTAGCATGTTCATCAGAGTTTATATAACATTCCTGTACAGCAAAATGACCAGAATGACAAAGAAATACTGTACTGAATCCATCCAAAGAATTAAATTTTGGGCTTTCTTATATTCAAAGTTATTTATTTCTTATGCAGCTGTTCTGTAGCGTTTAGAGGTTTCTTTTAGTTAATTCAAACACAGAGTAGGCAGAGTACCTGCAGACCTGCTCTAACTTACACCTCCTGCTTTGCTTCCCTCGTTTCTGCCTAACTTCCCATAAACCTCTACAAGTCTGACGACTGCAAGTTAGACTCTGTGTGATGGACTAAACAATCGCAGTTGTGTGGGATGTCCTTGAAGCTGCACCCTGCCTCAGCATGTTCCGGGAATCTTCTGGGAAGTATTTTTTGTCACCGGTTTTAGGAACTCCACACAAGAAAAATAGGTTTCCTGCCTGCTGTCATAGAGCATATTATGGTTTTCTTTGACTCCCCATCTCAAGCTACGGCCCTAGGAAGTAATCTATATTAGTGCCAAAAGGGATTAACCATCTGAGTAATCAACAATAATGCTAACAAAAATAACAACACGGTCACTTCAAACTCTGATCTCTGCGCAAGCTGACAGTCTCCCCTTTTTAGAATAATCAAAGAATTAAAAATTACCCAAATTAAAATAAAAACATGAAAGAAGACAAGAGGCATGGGAAACAATTTTCTTTGCTAGGAAAAAAAAATAATTGAAATTTTAAAAACACTCTTATACTTAACCAGCTGGGGTAAATTTCACTAGAAAACTAAAAAGGATTTGTTAAGTCATTTAAGGAAGACCTTTTTAATTTTTTTTTTTTTATTAAAAGACTTTATTAAAAGAATTTAATTTCAATGAAGAAATTTACTCAAACACAAACTTTCATCACAAAAGTTAGACTTTTTTGAGTTTCCAAATTTTTTTAAGCAGAAAATGTGGCTCTCAAAAAATAACATGGCTCGATTCTACTTACCTCAGGACAGTCCTTTTTTTTTTCATAAGACAACACTGAACTGTTTGCCATGAGTTATAAATCCTTTCTTTTATTCCACAAATATTTCCCTGATTCTGTCTTTGCTATCAGAAAATCACAATATCATGTCTAGCAAGACCATCTCTTTCACACATTCCATAAACTTAAGACAGCAGCATGTCCTAGACTTAATTCCCGTGATTTCTGTCTTGATCTACACTTGCTTTTATTTAGCTAAACTTCTCTAAAAGACTTCATAGCCACTGATTTTTTTTTCTGTTAAGGGTAAGCTACCTGTAATATAAACTTCTCTGCCTTCTTGCTTTGTCAGATCATTTCTGCTTTCCAAGTCCTATAACTGAGGAGGAAACCAAAGAAAAGTTAGGTCTGGGACCTGAATCTTTCAGAGGTTGAAGCTGACCAATAAAATCCTTTTAACTCAGACCATGTATATTTGTTATTCTAGAAAAGGGTTAGGTACATAAAACTTCTACGCATGATATTCTGTAGCAGAGTTACATGTAATAGAATTTACATTTATAGTAAACAGTAGCATTGTGAAGATTTCAGGACTATGGCTGATGTTTTATATATAACAGTAAAGACAAACAGAAACAATCAATCATATTGGAATGGTAAAATTGATTATGATTTTATTGTCATGTTTAGACACCAGGGGAGGTTGTAAGTGGCTTCATGGCTGCAGGTAAGGCAATTAGATGAGTATAGTTTTAGTGTTGCTGTAAGTGGCAACAACCTGGAAAATACTGAAGTTAAACAATGTTTTAGAATTCATCAACCTTTAGATCACTTCACTTTCAATCAGGATATGGATTCAACCTGATACCACGATGCACTGATGCAAAAGCTCCCATATTCAGTTGTGCTTCTTCAGTTAATTGAGGTCATATAGGTGACCTTTCTCTATCTCTTGACAGGCACTAAGGCCGGCAAATGAATGCATCTTTTTGTACCACTTTTGACTTAAAAATTAAAAAAAGTATTCCTGAGGACATCACCTCTCACTGTACATTTCAGTTTCAAGTAAATGTTTTTTGTTTGGAGCTATTACAAGAACACTGCTCCTTCTCTGTCTTTCCAAATGAGAACCACACGCTAGTAACTTGGGATCTCTTGGAGAACAGCAATGCAGTTTCTGCTACATGATTTTGGCTGTTTGCATTGACAGCTATCTCAAGGGAAGTAATGAAAAACTCATAATGACAACCGTTCTATTACAAATATTATCATCTTGGGAAAGAGATTGGAGAACATAATGAACAAGAGCAATATTGCCTAGGCTCCTTTAAAGGACTCCTTTCATCATGATCAACCAAAATATATTAAGCCAACATAAGCTGTGACAATAATTTATATTCCCAAGTAGGCAAAGTATGCAGCTACAGGTGAGACTTAGATTTGTTTCATAATTAGGAAAGGAACAGGATGACTAAGATGCATGTGTTTTATTCCCATTCGGACCTGCAGTGGGACTCGGGGCTTCTCATTTTTACCTTCCCGAATTTGAGTTTGCATACCTATTGCCAAAATCCTGTCTCCCAGTATCCCTTCGTCCTTCCCACACTTTTCCCCAAATCATACAAAAATGCCAAGCATTAATGCCATGTACAGGCCTCAAAAAACAGGAAATACTGTGGTTGAGGTTGGTATGCAACCTGTTACTCTGAGATGCTCAAATGCTGGCATTATTATAGCCTTGCTGAACAGGACATTTGTGGGAGTGCCAGAAAGAGAACCCAATTCCTCTGAGTCCTGGAGCAGTGCTTTAAAATATAAATATTTATATATTATACAAAAAATATCATTTACATATACATACATATTTTAATAAGTTATCCTCTGCCCTGTGCAGTGATGTCTGTGCAGTGGATAAAACCAGATTTCCAACAAGCAACATCTGTGTTGTCGTGTAAAACCATGTAATTGTGCATGTATGCACAGAAGGACACGGTTTGGTCCCATAGTCAAGACATGGCAGTAATTCATTCTGAGTGTGCTGGGATTGACACTTGCAATATCCCTTAAGTACTTTTTTGTTTTTTTCACATAGATCTCCTACTTTTTATTTGGTAAAATAAAGATAAAAACAGCACTTCTGCCTAGTAAAAATATGCTGAATCCAACTTGAACAATATGAGAAGGAAGAACGTAAGATCTTTCAATCCGTAGCATAAACTTAAACCACTAGAACTACCAATCAGATAGTAGCAGTGGTGTGCTTATGCTTACAGTGTGGACCACTGCTGAACAGCATATCTTGGGGGTTTTGTTGAGCAACAGAAGAATAAGAGGAAAAAAGTAATAATAGATTCTATTCTTGCCTCTTGATAGGTCTTTCTAGCTCATTCTGTTTGGTTTTGTTTTAGCAGTTTTGCTTTCCATAAGTGGGATTAATTTCTATTAAAATGAATTAAAAGAAATTTGAGTAATAATAATTCAACTACCCAAGACTTAAGATGACTGGCATAAACAATTTAGCTTTATAACCTCTTCTGAGATCCCCCATTGCAGCCATCTTGTAGGTAGGAATGCAGAATAAAAAAAAATAATCAAAATTAAAAGAAATGGCACATAAATTTTCACAGACAAAAAGGAATGGGAAAAAATTTACCCAAAGTCCAGCTGTGTTTGCCAGAAAAGAATAAGAATAAGCACAATGTTTTTGGCAAAGTGTGGAGGTTTAGCTGAAAATGTTCTGTTTGAACTATTTTTTGGGGGAAAAAAAAAGGCGATCTGGAGCAGATGAAGTAAAACTATCTGTTTTGCATAGAAAAATGAACTTTTTATTTAAAAAAAAAGCAACAGCAAGATCATATTTGGAGTTGTTGCCACATAGGTGTTGTGGTTCAGCTACCTTGGTCTTCTCTGGCCAATGTGAGGGTTGCAGCATGAGGGACAAATCCAGTATGAAGTGTATGACTTTATGCTCTGGGAAACCCAATCTGGCCAGTAATGGTGAGAGCAAATGAAACATGGAAAATAACACATCAAGATGACATTTCCCAACAACAATATTCAGGTTTACTGTGGTTTTTTAGCTCAAATTGAACATCAAAGCTTTGAGTAGCACTTTTTTTGACTTTTTCCACCTACAGCATAAGATTTGTATTTAAAAGGCACCCGAAATAAGCATAGACTTGAGAGACACTTTGTATACTTTCTTGGTAAAAGCAGTGTCAATGCTTTCAAATCTCCATCAGAGACTGGAATACTGTGAACGGCATACTTGGGAATCTTCATACAGAACAAGAGCATGTTCTTGAAAAAGCTCAGCTCTTGACATGATGGGAAGGTCATGACCAAGAAAAAAATGCCTCTGAGCCTTTCTTCAAAGAGTATCTACTACAGATGGGGTTGTCTGTGTGTTTCTTGGCTACTTTAAATTATTCCATAAGTAAACCTCATTCAACCCTGTTTGCAAATAGAGCTGCAAGGTAAAGGCTTTGTTTTAATTGGCAGTGTTGTCCTTGATACAGAAAAGACAATGTGAATGGGATAGGAAGACTCAACGGACCCACCGCAGAGAACATTACAGTCGCCTTGGCATTCACAGCACTGGCTGCTGCTACTGCTGGCATTCCAGATATTTCCCCCCATTTTTTCCCCTTTTCTTTTTTGGAAAGATTCCTTTGCAAATATGAAATAGCTTATGAATAGGGACACCCACAAATATTTACTAGGGCTGATAAACAATGGAAAACTCAGTGAACGATCTCAGCTCATTTTTATGAAGATGAAAAGCTGTTGATGTTTGCCAGGTCTAGGAGCCTCAGGCCATCACCATTAAAGTAACAAAGGCATCATCAGAATAAAAGAGACTTGAAAAGTGAGCTCTGGACCTTGTCTCTACAGCAAAATGCACCTTTTTTAAAGTAAAAATATGGTTTTCAAACCACATTACAGGAACGTCAGGGTGGGCATTTATTACATTGGTCTAACAGGCAAATAAGGGCCTGTGAGTGAAGCCATTTCCAAAAGGACCTTTGGCTTCTTACCTGTGAAGATGAACAGAGAAGTAATATTATCTCTGTTTCTGATATCGATACAGTTTGTAGGAAAGCAGGGATGTGCATGAGCATTCACAGCTTTGGAAAGACTTTCCTAAAACAGAGAAGGTGCAGAAAAGAGTTTGAGCTGAATGCTCATAAAATTACCTTGCAAGGAGAAGAGTAAACAGTGCAATATGCTTAGATAATCAAACAGAAGACAGAGAAGCAATTTAACTAGCATGGGGTATCTTCCTGGGGAAAAAATGTCCAGTACTACTCTCTTGAATCTGCCAGCATCAGGGCCCTGCAGGGCCAGAGGGGCTGCCCATAGGGGTCCATCAGGGCAGGGTCTGGCAGCCAGGGCCCACCCCACCCCCAGCTGGGAACAGGCAGCTGGGGCACCAGGGCAGCCCCAGACCCAGGCATCGGGCACCTCCCTGGGGATGGGGACAGGCCAGGATGGGCCGGGACCCAGACCTGCGGGTGGGCCCAGCTCTGCAGGACCCATGGCTGGACAGGGCAGGGCTGTGGGGAACTGGAGATGGGCCCTGCTGCAGGGTCACTGGGGCAGGGGCTGATGGCCCTGAGGGACGACAAGGGGTCTTGGGCTGTGGGCAGCATGGGAGGTGTCCCATGGGGTAGCAAGGACATGGAGGACTAAGTTCATGGCTCCTTAGGACGCTGACATGGAGAAATAAGAAATATGTTCTAATACAGAGAGTGATTAGTCCCAGTACAACCCAAGGAAGTAAAATATTCTCTGTTTTTGTAGTAATCAAATGAATCCTGGGTGACTTTTCCAGATATATGATTTTGCTGTTGAAAATGTGCAAGCCCAGTCAGACAACATGGCCTTTTGGTGTTTTATGGTCTCCCAGTCTGTGGATCTCCTGTCCCGCTTCAGTTTAAACTTGGTTTCCATTAAGCCTAAATCAGGCCTTCCCTGCATCAGAAAAAAACCCCCAAAATTATGAAATATCTTGGTAGCAAGTCTGTATGGACAGTAACAACTAAATCCAACTACAGCTACAGCTACAACAGTTCAACCAAATACAAGGAAATTTTTGTGCATCTATTGGCTCATGTTTGGGCTCTAGGCTGAGCTTAGGATATATTCAGGCTGAGCTTAGGATATATTCAGATATGGTCCTGGCCAGGCTATCATAAAATCCTAAATTAACACAGAAGATGTCCTAACACCATTTTTTCTTAGGTGTCAAGTAAAGACGTGATCGCCTCTGTTGTGTGCTTCATTGGAAGAGTCTAACTGAGGAACTCAAGTAACAGCAATTATCAGCTGCCTGCAGGAGATCTGGTGGCAGCTTGGGCAGGTGTAGGGGCTGGGGAGATTAACAGAGGAGTTTCCTCTTGGCCACTTCATTGCAAGATGACCCTAGCCAGGGCATGGTATAAGGGGAAAGAATTTTTCCAAATGAAGCCCTCTCCTGTATGATGTAGGGCTCTGACCTGTCATGTGAGATGAGACAGTTTGTTTGTATTTCTGCCCAAACTCGGATAGCGAAATTATAGGCATTTAGTGAAGCAGTTGTTTATAAAGCCAAATATTTTTGAGAGCTGGTAAGCACAATTACTGTACCGTAGCAAAGGCACTGGCACTTGCCAGAAGCAGTTGTTCAACTGACTGCTGTGTTAACAGACTGCCAACTGGGTTAATTGGACCAGGAGCTGGAGGACTTGAAAGCTTTTTGGACAGTCTTTCTGCAGCAATCAGTAAAGTTGGAATTGTCACTGCATTTTGCACAGTGGTAAATAGTCATGTAGCCACAAATCTTCCACTACCTGTTAACATCTATTTTAACATTCCACAAAGGCTTCAGAATTTGTTTTGGGGGTTTTTAGGATTTGCATAATCATTTGACAACTTGCAAAATGGCAGATAAATACTGGTAAATGGTAAAGGGAGGAACAGGAAATGTTGTTTAAAGATTGGACCAGATGATCCTTTGAGGTTCCTTCCAGCCTGGGTTGTTTAATGTTTATTTCTAAAGGGAAACAGAAAATGCATGACAAAAGCAGCCTGCAAAGACCTGGGACTGAGAGTGCTTGAAACAGAATCACAAAATAGTGTAAAAAGCCACACACATACTTGCTCTGCTGTGCTGGTACATATGGGCCCTGAGGGAGAAAGCAGGTTTTGAAAAATAGATTCTTAAAGGCCTGAAATGGAGATTTTAGTAATTCATATGGTACCAGAGTAGCGTCTGAGAGCCAGACAGTTTAAATGCCACAGTGGCAGCATGTGTTTCCCATGGCCCAGGGACTCTGCTCCACTGCAAAGTTCAAAATTTCAGCCTGCTGCCCTGGGCATTTCTAGCTTGAACTGTCAAAGGGACATGGAAGGACACCTCCATCTGCTGTGCCTGGCAGCGGCCAGGCTGCCCATTGCAACACAGGCAGGCTTGGAGGCAACAGGGCTACAGCTGTCCAGGCTTGTGCATGAGAGACCTGGGAAGTCACTATCTGAAGCCCACTTGAAACAATTAAGTGATGTAAAAGGCGTTTAAAGAGTTTTCCCCTGATTTCAACATCTCAAAAGTACTTAATGAGTCAGCTGAACTGTTTTTTTTTGTGAATAATCAGTTAGTCATTTCTTTCTTTTGTTTGTGTGGGTCTTTCAAACTACAACGAGAGGGGGTTTGTTATTCTTGTATTATTTTTCAATAGGGAAAATGTGAGTGCAAAACCATCTGAAAAAAAATATGGCATACCTTATCGGTGTAGTGCTTGAAATTACTTATAGCTCATTAAATGGAAGTGATTAGACTGTAAATTGACTGCGAGGTTGAAAGAATTGTGTATATCTAGTATCTGTGAGACTAAAAAAAACTGAAGGGAGACACTGTAATAAAGTTCACACACTTAAGATGTTGCTGTGGAGGACAGCATTGTTCTTGTCTTCCAAAAACGAAAGGAGCAGAAATGATGAGCTTGAACTACAGCAAGAAAGATTCAGGTTTGACACCACAAAAACTTCTCCAGTAGTAGGGATAGTGAAGTGCAGGAAAGGCTAGAGCCTACCATCTTAAAAAGCTGACTGTACGTGTTGTAGACAAGAATCCGACATGAGTGATTTTCACCTGGGCAATAGGAAGAAGCAAACATCATCTCCTGTTCCCTTTTAGCGTCTTTTTCTACCATTCTATTAATCTTTTTTCTTTAATCTTTCAGACTGTTTAATTTTGGGGGGCTGCTGAGATTTTTTTCTTCCTGCCCCCAAACAAGCATATCTAACTCCACCCCCAGTCTCCAGCTTCTGCAACTCACTGCCTATTGGTATACGGTCCAGTTCCAGAATGGCATTGCTGACTTCATTCCAGAACGAATCTAAATGTCATCACTGCAGAACTCTCCAAATGTTCATGTAAACAAAGGGCGCTTTATGCCAATAATTCTTTCTCTTTCCTATCATAGTGCTGCCATTAGAGTGCTAGTGTAGATGCAGCACCAGCTGGGGTTGGAGCTTTAAGATATTTTTTATTCTTGTTTCCTCTAAGTATACCAAGATAATGTTGCGTATAGTGCAACCTGGCATTATATCTATTGCAGAGCTCCTATCGAAGGAGCTGAACCATCAGTAGTAATGATGAAAAAAATTCAGGGAAGACAGAAGTTCTAAGTTCAACCCAACCGATTCTATAATTAGGGTCTTTTTACTTGCTATTTGAGTTGCAGTTGGTCTTTTCTGGACAGATAAAAGGCATCCAGTGCCCCCTCCTCCCCCCATAAAAAAACCAAACCCAAAAGAAACAAACAAAAAACCCCCAAAAGCCACCCTTGGGAACATTTAGGACAAATGGGAGTGTCTCATCTTTATTCTCCCTTACTTTGTCCAATCTTAACTTTTCAGATGGTATTTTAATGTGTGGCCGTTGTGTTTAAGGAACTTGTCCACATCTGTGAAATTTCCTGGGAAAATTTTGTCCAAAATTAAGGATACTGTGCCAGCACTGTGGCTTTACACAAAATAGGTCTGTCTCTTTTACCCAATTTGACTCTTGTTGAGAGGCAGTGAGAGGCAGAATTCCCCTTCGGCTTGGGAACTGTGGCATCTCTGTCACTGCCAGCTGTCTGATCCCAAAGATTAATATGAGTTACCCAGGCAGGTGCATTCATTTCACTCCTCCTCATCATCCCCAAGTCTGCCCTCCACAGAGGATCCACATGTACAGGCTAGTATTTATGAGCTCTTAAAGAAGCATATGAAGATAAAGGACTCAGAAAAGTTCCAATTGCATTTCGATACCTGCAGATGACATTGCCACAAATTTTATGTGGCTCACAAGAATTTCTACCACCCTACTCACCTTTTAATCTGGAGTCTGGATGACGGCTTATATGGCAAAGCTTGCTTCTGTTGGGGTCATCTGAGAAACGTCACCTTGGCATTTTTCTAGTCTGGCATAATGAAAGAAGCACAATGAATAAACTGGTTTTAAACCATGAACACTGGATACTGTAGGTGCTGCCTTCTAACGATTCATTAACAGCTCACTTGAAGACACACATGACATTTCTGTTCTCAGTGAAGACTTTGTGTATTGCCAGCCAGGTTTTTTTTGTCATCATGAGCTGCTTATCTACTTACGGTATTGTCATAAATCATAACTAAATACTCCTCTTCCACTTTGCCTTATCTTCTTATTTGCCTCTAACTAGTCCCTCTCCCAAAATTGCTTACCATTTCCTCTCATCTTACCTGTGCCTTCTACTTTCAGCAGCACTATAGGTTTTGTAATGCTAAAAGACAGGCTGCCAATTCAGCATTCTTTGTATTCCCAAGTGGTTTACACATTTGCAGACTTGGAAGAGTGCTTTGGATTAAATGCAAGCCCGCGGAAGACAATGAGAGTCTTGCTATTGATTTCAACAGAGTGAAAATTAGTGTTGTTTGTCCAAAGCACACTTACTTCCCTCTTATTTCCATAAGTGGTACCTCTTCATAGAAATTAATAATCTTAGATTTGCTATATTGGTCTCTGAATGTTGCATTTTATCATGATACACTGAGTAGGCCATAAGATATGCCTCTCTCTTCCTCTCAGATATCCCTTCCTGGCTTCACCTGGTAGTTTTCCAGCACAATGTATTTCAATCTTTTACTACAATTATATTATTTTATTGCATTTCCTTAAATAGTTCTGGTGCCACTGCAAAAGATGGCAGTGGTCTTTTTGACTTATTTTTTATGACTTCGAAGACAAATGAAGTCTTGGGGAGTGAGGGTGGACTGAATGTACCTTTGTTTCACAAAATACACAGAAAATATTTCTTCCTCATATACAGCCTAGGGCTTACAGTTTTAAATACGGGCTCTGCATTACACAGCATCACTTTTCATTGAAATCAGCATGTTATTGTCTACAAAAATCTATTCCTTGACATCTCTACATGAAAAAATAAGTGAATTAACAGAAAGGCAGTGGGTCCATAAAATGATAGTGGAAAGATCATCTGATGGGGAAGGACAGGGCGTGTCCTTTTTTTTCTTTCCTCTTTAATTTCTATGGTGGTTTGTATCATTCAGAGACCATGCCTGTAAATGCATCAACAACAGGAAACTGTGGACAGGGGTGATGTGAACATGGGTCCCAGGGGCTCACATTGCAGAGACCGATGCATACATGCCTAGTGTTAGACTGTAAAGCATTTTGGACCAGGTTAAATTCTCTTCCTTCTCTCCTGCATTTATTATTATCAGGTCTTTGACAAGACTTGACCTAATGTCCATGGTCTCTGTCTGGCTTTGTTTATCCCTGGGCTTACAGCCACCTTTGTTTTGTTTCAAGGTAACATTGAAACAGAAATGCTGAGGTAAGCAGAGCTAGCTAAGAAACATCTTGCTCCCTCACAACACCCAGTGTAATAGTAAGAAAAAAATGATAGTACTTTCAGGAAATTTGGCTAGGCTATTACTAAGAGAAGATTTTATAATACGGACTACTTTGTCCTAATGCAAGATCTTGCCTATAGCAATTTTAAACCATTTCATACAGTTAAATGCATTTTTATAAAACAGGAAGACTGAGTTATGAAATCCAAAGTTGAAGAACAAGTCAGTGGAAGCAGCAAGAGTGAGTCAGGAACAGTGAGAACAGAACACGTATTTCCTAGCACAGCAGCAACCGTCTTTATGCGCAGCTTTAATTATGTTGACGGAGACAGTTTAAGCAGTTCCCTGTTATGGATGTACATCTCTGTGACTCTCTTGTCATAATTTTGTGTTAGAATTGAAGCAGTTTAGGCTCAGTATTAAAGACTGAGAAGTGTAAGTTTGCATATCAGTATCAATTCCATGTAGCTACAGCTATTAAAATATAGCACATTTTTCATTATTTTGATGCTTTTATAGACAATTAACTGTTAACAAGCAAGTAAAGTATGATGTTTGCAATCTGTCTTGGATCTTCAGCAATAAACCACTTCTCTCAATTCACATCTCTTGCATATTACAAAATAAGGTTTTTAAGTGCTTTTTGGCACTGAGGAATGCGACCAGAACCCTCCACTTCAACAGCATCCAAACGGTTGTGGAATAGAGAGGCTTTTATTTCAGAATAGTATTTCTAATGGAAATTATTCCAGAATAGGTTATTTTACAATATCTATTTGATTCACTTTTCTCATACAAACTCTAGACTAATTTAGTTAAATCAGTATTCAGTAGGCCAACTCCTAGGCTTCTATTCTCAAAATATAATGTATTTTTTTGCCAAAAAAAACAGACCGAAGAGATTAGATTAGCCTGGAGATTTCAGTCTTCACACATTTCACCTTTAATTTATTTTAACACATTACCTATCTGTAATTAAGACATCACTTAGCTGCTTCTGAAAATATTTTTTAACTAAAGAGTAAATATAAAGTAATTTAACAGAAATATATAGCTGCTCTTTTGTATGCTTGGTAATCAGTTCTGCTTTTGCCTGGCTGATTTGGAAATCCTGTGGGACAACGTTCTTTACAAAACATGGTCTGTGACTTCCCTTCTTTAGCGACTATATTAGCTCCAGAGGTGTGCTCAGGAGAATAAACAACTCAGCTTTTCCAAACCTCCAAATCTGACTGTGTTTTGGGCAAGTGGCCATGTAGGCTTTTATTTTATTAGACCTTGTTTATCTATTATTAACTGTTAGCTATAGATGAGCACAGGACTGTGGTTTTGGTCTGTTGCTTTGTTGTTGTTTTTTAATATAAACAGCCTTTTGAACATCATGTTTCGCCTTCAGTGGGCTGGGGGTACAGAAGAAAATTAAACAAAACAAAAAATCAAAACAAAGAAACCACACCAATGAGCAAATAAATAATGAAACGCGTGACGTTTTCTGTATGGAACTAGCTGCACACAAGTTCATTAATTAAATCATCCAACATCAAATGTAATAAATAGTAAAATTTAGGCTAGTTGTAGTTTCTCACATTATTTGTCTTCTTTTATTTAAAGTATTTAATCATTCTCAGGCTCTCTTTCTCTCAGACTAGTGAGTTTTTGAATAATATATTCCAAATGACATGAAGTTAACTTTGGAAAACAAGCCTGGCTCAGCCGATGAGCCAGATATCCCTCCTAAATCTGACTCCAAGGAAAATACAGAATACTGCACAGGGCCTTCATCTACCAGGGCACAAACACAGGCATTTAACTGGGGCCAGAATGTCAAGCACCTTTCTGGAGTAAAGTTTTATGCCAAGTTAAGTATTTACTGTCCCTCAGGTGTCACCATAGTACTTGCCACTGATGGTTAAATACCAGTGGCAGTGACAACCTATCCTGGAGGCTTGCTCAGAAGCAGCTGGGCGTGTAAGATTTCCACACCACTTGCCAACCAAAACATGAAGGAAAAAGAGTCTGCTTGTATGGTTAAGAGAAGGGGAGAATCTAAACCAGCCTGGAAAAAAAAGCAAACAGAAAATAACAATAATCTGGATGAACTGGGCATTGATGCAGGCAAGTTGCGCTTAGCAAATAGCTGAATTGCTGAATGGATTTGGTGGGGAGATAATTCAGGTTGAAAACTGGAGGGTTTCTGTCCTCATCCCTAAGAATTTTGCCCCAAACCAATAGTAGCTATTGAGGTTTGGAGGCATTCGACACATGCAAGGGTACAGTTTTGTAAGGAAACATCATGTTATACTCAGGCCTGAGAGAAGCAAGAATCCCTCAGACTCCCATGAAAAAACAGATGATGAGCTTTCCAGAACAGTTGTGCAGACACAAAAGGGTTAGACCCTTCAGAAGCGTTTCAGGGAAGGATACAATTCTTCAGACTTAAGATGAATACCAAACCTTTGAATAACACCAGCTGCTGGGCCTCACTGGCTCTGGCTGGTGCCTGAGGAATACATTTTCCCCTTGAGTTTCTCTGTCCCTCCAGGAGATTCCCTCAGTATTTCTGCACCCCTTTTGAGTCTCTGTGTGGCCGCTCAGGGGAGGCTTCACAGCACAAACCAAAAAAAAAAAAAAAAAGAAAAACAAAAGGGATATACTGGGGATAGGTCAGCATCACCTTGGCCAGACTCATAGTCTGTGCAGGGAGAGGCTTAAACACACCCTCCAGAGCATACAGGATCTTGCAGGCCTAAGCACGCTGGTCAGGTTAGCATGCCAATTAAGGGTGCTTGGCAAACCCTCTGCAGCCTGCCTGTGAGGAGAAGGGAGCACACCATGATAAGAGGTGCTCTTAATTTCTTTGACGACATTGCCACTTTTTCCCCTGCTGCTAGACCGGGTCCTCAGTGCCCACCGGGACTGAAGCTCAGGTGCCTGTGGAGAGACATCTGCAGTGTCCAGCTGGATACATTGTAGGAACTTCCCACCTTTTGCAATGGACCCCTTAAGTTGTGAGCTTTGAACATTGGATACCCTTCTTTCAAAGCTCACTGCAAGGTGACTCTGTTGTAAAGTTCCATGCAGTAGCTGCCCCCAGCCTACAGAGAAGATAGTGAATCTGACTGCAGCTTGGTTCTTTATCTGTATCTTCCTAAGACTCCCTGCAGGTGATGATATTCATGTTATTTAGGGAGCCAGGTTCAGTTCTGTATCTTTTGTAAGAGCGTGTGGAAAGAGAGGTTAATGAACTGATGCTGAAACCTCTGCAGTTTTTTAGCCATTTTACCTTTGAATTATTCATCTCAGAGGTTTACAAAACAGCACTTAACTTGTCAGTTCTGTTCTTTCTGAGTCTTTAGAGCCTTTCTTTTACTCTCTCTGTATTTGTTTTCTTACTCATTTCTGCATGTTGTTGTCATTGTTACATTGGCTCAAAGGTAATTTTTCCTGGCAACACACCCTTTTATTTGGGGGCCTACACTTGTGTTGTCTTCTGAAAAGAATTTCCATTCTCCTGGCAATTTTGAGTTTTTCAATTTTTTTTTTCCTTTCATCAAGAAAAGACAATTCTGTTGTGGCTAATTTTACTGACTGGTGTACTGAAAAAAACAATAATATACATATTTTTTATATATGTGCGTATAGATATATACATATATGTCTTTTATATATATATGATATACACATATATGTATGTGAACTACATATATGTATACTATATACATATGAGACACACAGACAACCAGCCTAGTGAAGTATTAAGGGAAAGGTGACCTGCAGCTGATTTTATGCGAGCCAAAAAGTTGCCACCTCCAGTCCATTACTGCACAGTTGTGCCGACAACATGTCTGCAAATGCCCTATGCCTTGCTTCAGTCAGGGGCTGCCAAAGAACAGCAATGTACCTCTCCTGAGCTAGAAGTCTTCATTTTCCTTTAAAAGGTCACTCCTTTTTAAAACTGGTCAGGGAAACAGGTTAGATGAAGCAGTAACTTCCAGCTGGGGGTATGTGGTATGGGAAGGGCTGGAGGAATGACTGGAGTGAACTGACAGCTGTGAGTGGGATGAGTTGACCCACGTAGCTGATACAGATGCAGCCAGATGTGGAAGGATGCCTATCACCAAAAAATTATATCTGCAGTACTGGGCAGAGAATAGAAAAGGGATGACTAGATGGCACTGCAAATGTGCGAGACAAAGCTGACTTCATCCCAGTTTCACGGGAAATGGGTCAGAGCTAATGCTGCCAAGTCCTAGAAAAGATTACAATTTAAGTACTTCAATAAGAGCTTAGATTTTCTCGGGAGTCTGAGCCACCCAGCTCCTATTGAAAACCCTAGCCAAGACTAAATGGATTTTTTTAGCCAGACTGAGCATTCAGACATTACAATGACAATTGGAAGAAATCCTAATAACATTGGGGTGGGGCAGGGGAGGAGAATGTGATTTTCAGAAGTTAGTGTGTAGTACCTTTTTGACAAAACAAACTCTACTCACCCAAAACAACAAAATTCCAATAAAAGATTCATGCTCTTCCACCTTGTTCTCAATCACAGGTGGCCTTTTCACACACAAATGGCAGAAAAACATTAATGAGCACAGCTTCCAAATTCCAGTAAATCTTGTACCTCTAACTTTCTGAGTCACTTCAGGAATACTCGAATGCTGTTGTAAGAAGAGCTGTAAGAATAATATTCCTGATTTATACACCAACTTAGCTTGAAATATGAAACACCTTAATACAGTGCTTAATATATGAGCTTATTCATATGTGGGAAGATCAGGGCCTAAGAGTAAGGGAAGGCATAACTCAGGTCTTTCCACTTTCAGTGTCTCTGTAACTGTAAGTGTTGTTTTCTTCCACAGGCAGATTTTGAAAAAATTAGGTAAAATACATTCACAGCTGCTGATTGAAAAATAACTTCTGCTGACACAAATGAACTCATAGGATGTACAGAACAAAATTATTATGAGTACAATGGTTTTAATGGTAGATTTGAAGGCAGAAGCTGTGACTCCACTTCTGCATGGCTCTTCAAAGCTCCCCCAGTGCACTGGAGAAGAGCTTGTCAGGCTCAGGTTGCCTGGGATTTATTCCTGTCTGGACTACTGGCTTTTCATTTTGTACTAATGCATCTCTGTGTACGTTTGTTTCCCAGCTTGTAAAAAAGGGTGAAGATATGTGTCTCCCTTTGTAAAGTCACTCAGGATGCACTGCTGGAAAGTATCCTTCAAGAATGGAGCATTATTACTGAATTCCAGTCATGTGAAGGTAATTGCAGGACTGGGATTACAGATTCTTTGTTGGGTATTTAAACAACCATAAAAACCTGAACTGGTACTGACTGCTCCTGCCCTTATCTGCAAATAGATTCTGACTGTATTTGCAAGGATTAGTATTGCCTGCGTGGGATTGAACCCACGTTCAGCAAGGCCATACACAACCCACAAAATAACTGATTATCTGACAACCGTATGCTGACTTGCTGTCTTCTGGTATATTATTAGAGGTTGGTGTTTAAGGGAGGAGTGCAGTATGCAAACAACATTTAACCAGCATTTCTAATATTGCCCTGTATATCCACCACAGAGCCAACACTAATAATTTCATCACAGGTCATACCTTTTTTTATGTATTCCTTATAGCACTGGGGCATGCAGCTCTGTGATTACAGTAAAATCATTGCTGTCAACCTTCAAACCCGGTGAGTTCCTTGGCCTTATTTCTTTAAAACAAAAGCTTACTAATATGAATTTAAAAGAACAGAAACTGGAAACAGTGAAATATCCCACTGCCAGATTTAGGAAAGCTGGGAACTATTCCAAGGGGTCCCAGTAGCTTTCTGTGTGATCCTCAATCCATCACTCAAGTTTCAGAGATATGTAAGCAACTAACACCCACTGGAATCCAGCAAAGAATGAAATGCCTAATCCAGTTTGAAAATCTCGGCTTCATTTCTGTGATGCAATTACTTTTCTGCAAAGTGAGGGTTATAGACCATTTATATTTCACATAGCCCAGGGGAGGGCTGAGGTGTGAAGCCTAGCAGTGTAGGAATCCTCTGGGAATAGAAATTATATGCAACAAATAGAAATCCAGAAGTTATTAACTTAATTCGCAAAAATGTCTTCACCATTATGTGCTGGTAAACATGAAGGTCACTGTCTCCAGGGTGAGGAGCAACCATGTGAGGAGACAGAGATTCTGTTTTTCCTTAAGCCTGGCTTTTCTCTGCAAGTGCTTCTGCATGTGAGGGAGTGGGAAATGCTCCCATTCCTGTGCTGTTGGAGGACATGCCAGGGTAGGATCCAAATCTTGGCCAGGTACTGTTCACAAGCGTTCTTTCCCCTGGCATTTTAACATGTGTTTCTTTAACAGTTGTGTATTAGTTCTGAACCCTCTTTCTGCTCTTTTCATTTTATGGGCAGTGAAAGATATCGCTCCCCTCCATTTTTGATTCCACAAAACTGTAACCAAAACCAAGGACAAGTATGTCTTCCGGTATAGTATGATGTATTGTGTATCATATCATTATCTTTTGGGTTTTGCAATCTAGCGAAATAATAATAATACTTAGCACTGACATAGCAATTACCTCTTCAGAACCCTTTGTAACCATTGGGTGCTTCAGTGGTTCCCAAACTGTGGTCCATGCCCTGGGAGTGGTCTGCAGAGAGCTGTTGGCTCATGCGGTTGACTACCGGTGTTCACCACTGCTGCACTGCATTAAAGACAGCTACATATATGTTTAATTCAGTGATACAAAGTAGCAGACAGGAAACCTGGTACAAGGAACGAGTTGAGACCGCCTGCCAGATGGCACACGATGTCATTAACTTGTCAGCTGAGCCCCTTTAGCCTGGGCCCAGCACGCCTCTTGCTTACCTGCCACAGTAAATCCACATTGGTCACACATGAGCAAGTGCTCCAATGGCTTCAGGGATGTTGTGTGACCTGGCAAGTGAAGAGAAATGATCTCCAAAACAGCAAGAAAGAGGGCTTTTACTGCAGGTTCTCTTTTCAGATAAAATTGGGATGAGAAGAAATGTATTCAATCCCGAAAAGTAATTTCATGCGAATGCAGACTTTCTGAATTGAAGGATTACAAGGATTACTACTAATCCATTTTTAAAGGATTTAAAGCTGTAAAAATAACCATTTTAAAATTTTAAACATCCAACTGGAAGAAGGACTCCAAACTGGGCCTTCCTAACAGCAGAGCCTATCCTAACAACCAGAACACCGTTGCTTATGAGCAACTATGGTCACCCTGACCTAAACAAAACATCTCAGTGCTGTATATAAATGGAATAGCTTCAGTAGCCTGAGGTAGAGGCTCTCTGCTAGCACACGACAAGCCTTAGTTTAAAAATACCACTGTTCTTGACCATAGAACAAAGATGAACCCAGATCTCCTTACCTGGGGCTATATAAGGAAGGAAGGGAGAGCACACCTATTCTGTAAGCAGTACTTCAGTTATCCTGCAGCTTATATCTTTGGCTTTCACTAATTGTGCCCAGAGGCTAAAGCATTTCATTTCCAGAGGAACTGAAGAATATACAGGGATAATTTTTTTCCTCTGACCTTCCCAGAAATCTAAAAAGCCAAAGAAGCAAGCAAATAAGACTCCTAACATTAACCCCCCAAATATTTAAATTTTTATTTGGCTGCCCCAAAGTTCCCTATACCACTTGACTACATCCAGGTAGCAGAAGCCATCAGTTGGGGTTGATGACATTTTGGTTTCCATCAAATGTACTTTCTGCTCTGAAGAAGGAACACAAAGGGTAGGTCAAATAAGCATAGGAAAGGATGGGCACAAGGTCTGAACCTTGATCACATGTACTGTGAAATTGTGAGAACAGTTCCTGAGACATAACTAGTCACAGACAACAGCAAGCACAGGCCAGCAACCATTAGCAATAATCAGGTTGGATGTGGCCAGCCTGTTTTTGGAAGTATGGGAGCAGCTAGTCTAATCTACTTGGTCTCAGGGCCAGAGAATGGGCCCTATCAGTTTTTAGCTTTTTAATACACGTGTAGCCACAAAGGTTTTGTGTGTCCAGGGAAGATGAGGATCTTCAAATCTCTGTTCATCTAAATGCATCAAAACATATCAAACCAGCCTGTGTCAAACCAGACAGGGCTCTGGACAAAATGGCTGTTAACACAGCAGCTGAGTTATTCCCTCTAGTGCTGTAAGGACAAAGTTAATCAAGAAATTGAAACCAGAAGAGTAAAAGAAGTGTATGGAAACTCAGCTATAAAGTTCAATACATATTAGGAAGGGATGTGCTCAGGAAAACTTTTATATGTCTGCCCTTGAAATTCATTCTTTTTCACACAGTTCTTGATGGCTCCCGACAACTGAGTGCTGTATGACCCAGGGATTAAAAGAAGCTATTGGGTCAAATAAGTATTTCTCCAGAGAAAGTCCCAAAGCTCTCTCAATCTTGAGCATGCAAAATTTATGCAGAGTTCCTCTTCTTGTGGTCAGCCATTGAGGACCCCATGAAACTCAGACATCTTTTTGCATTCTGAATATATCTCTGTAGCCATCTGCTCTCAAATTAGAGCTGAAATATAACTTCTCAGAACTTTGCTGTACAACAGTCACATCGCCCTTGCATGTAACGACATGTTTTGATTGTTCTTATGCAAAACTGCATTGGTTTAACTTGCAGTATGAAACAATCTTTCGATAGTCTTGTTGTATATCTTCAAGCTGAAAAGGATATAACGACTTGGAACTAAAAAATTAAGCTGGAAGTCTCAAGGGAAAAGGGCTGTTTTGTAAGGCTATTAATCCTTCCTGTTTCCACTCTGTCCAAAAATACCACAATTTCGGTTTTGGTCACGGCATTTCAGCACTTCTTTCCTAGCCAAAATCTCAAAGTACTCAACTGCAAGGAAAGGAAAATAATCAGGGATGATCTAAAACTTGCATCCTCCCTTCCCCCCTACTCCCTCTTCACATTTTCATACTGACCTTACCTCCCCCATCCGCCTTTTCTTTGACTGAAGAACAATTTTTTCTTCACAAATTAAATTCAATCTAGTAGTTCTAAGCTTTTATGTTTTGAGGAGAGAAGATATTGACATGTGTAATTATTTGTAAAAAATAAAATAAAATGTGTCTGGCATAAAAAAGGCATCTGGAAAGATAAAAGTTTAACAGAAACATTTTGATAGCTAATATTTAAGTTCATTCCAAAAAATGTGCATGTATAAGATTAGCCCAAATACGAAATACCTTCCAATGTATTGCTACAGCAGAAAGTCATTCAGTACAGACATTTTCAGAAAACCTTTTCAACAGATGTGAAGATCGTAGTTGGTAAGAGCCATAGATGGGCACGGGGAAGAGTGTAAACAGAAGAGGGAGGGTTGGATCATTCTATTTCTCTTCAGTTGTTGGACTTCAGTTTGTAGCAATTTAAAACCTTGCAACTTTAAACTGTCTAATTCAAGTCTTTCAGCCCTGCAGAGTGGTACTTTTAAATGGTGGGATTAGGGGCCCAGCAGCTTCCAGGAATGCACTTTACAATACCATGCTGACAAATTTGTTCTAGCTGTCTAGCCCTCTGGGTAGGCGTGAAAGGACTTTTTGTAAAATCTGTTCATTGTTTGCTCTGGTTTACAAAAAATCTTTCATAAGTAAAGAGGGTGACATACAGCTAAAGGCAAATGTTTACTTCATTCATAAGGCAAACCTTTGTCCTGTTTTATTGTTGTTTATGAGAGAAGATAGTAAAGAATTGCTTCTGTAGAAACATAAATACAGAAGAGAAGAGCGGAGAGGAGTGGAGAGGAGAGGAGAGGAGAGAAGAGGAGAGAAATGAATAACATTATGCAATCTAAAGTGGACAAACCAAGCTGGAGTACCATGTAAATTGAACAAACAGCAGAAATTCAAATGTTCCACTTACAATAGCTAGAGCAGAAGGAGCGGATGGCACTAGCAGTGGGAGGTATCTACCACCTGCCTTCTCTCTCTGTTCTCTTTGTAAGATGGTTCTCTTGTCCTGCTCAGTAAAGGGCTGTTTGGTCCCCTTCAGTTTCCCCAGAATAAACTAACACCTCTCTCTAAAAAAAAAAATATTTCTCCGAAAAATGAAAGGTCTTAAAGGGATGTGTGTGGGTTATAAACTCATTATACAGATGGGTGACCTGCTGTCTGACATTAGTCAAGTTTGGAGTCTGATGGACATTGGACTTGGTTAAGATACTGATTTATCTCTGAGATAGAAGTGCTCTGTGTCCCTCTTACTACTCAGATTTTTTAATCTGACTGTTATGCATAAGATCGAGTTTAAATTCCCAATGCTAATTTTTTTCTGATCACTGCCAGAGAGCACACCACAGTAACAGAATTGTGTTTTACAAAGCTTTAAGGTGGCGGCGGCAGCAGCAGCAGCGGCGGCAGCAGCAGCGGCGGCAGCAGCAGCAGCAGCAGCAAGAGAATGAGAATCCAAAAATGCTAAATTGAATAGAGAATACTAAAGAGTGCCGCAGGCCAGCAAGAGCTGCAAGCGATATATCCATATGGCATAATGTGGAGGTATGACTCCAGGCACCAAAACCAGCATGGTCAAGTTAGCAGTGTTGCCGTGGACATAAATATTGCACATTGGTTCTAATCACATGGCAACATGTTTCTGTGCCTCACATGTGCAAGTGAAGGGAATTAAGTTCCATACATATGTGTAAATCTACTTTTTCCTGGCTTCCTAGCATTTAACCTTTCAACCTAAGTCATAACCTACCAGCAATAACTTTATTTTTTTTTAATCTTATGTGTTGTGTATCAGATGTCCCAGGATAGGCATGTATTAAAGATACACTATTTCCCCGAACACCAAACATATCATGTGACCTCTCATCTGCTAAAACATTCAGGCATCTTTTGGGAATAACCAAACATGACATGCCAGAATGTAAAAGTACGTTTAAACGACCTGGGTATATGTTCATTCACTTTCATTCAAGATATTTGGAACAGCTGAGATGTACCAAAGCCTAGACTGCCATTTTTTTTTTAGCATTTTCTATTACTTTGTGGAGAATTTTAACTTCTGGTTGTGGTGAAAAAGAAGAAATTTCCTGTCAAACCTTCTTGTCTGTTTCAGGGCTTATGTGCTGATGGATTTCAGTTTCTTAATGGATGATTAACTGTTAAGAAAAGACACCATAAATGACTAGCTTCAGGAGGCTTCGTCTAACTTAAGGTATGTATTTGGCACTGGGCTGTCATCTCTACTGCAAACTTATTACTAGAGGCATCTCCCAAGATTAACATTACAGCTATGAGATGCTATTCAAGCAGTGTAGGAAATACTGTCATCTTGTCAGTCAGCCCAACCCCACATTTTCCTTTCATCTCCTATGCAGCTGTCTTTGAAAACAAAACCTAATACCTCTTTCATGATTCACAGAAATGGATTATCTCTGCTGTGAAAATGCATCATTGGTCTTTTGGATTAATCAGTCAATGATATATCCTGTTCCCAGAGCAATAGCAGACTCAGCAGCCTTTGGGAGTTCTAAGAGAACCGGTGTTTTTCAACTATTGGTTTTAAAGCTCTCCATAAATGAGAGAAGTATCTTTTGGGTGTACCATGTCTTATAAGAAAACTGATGAGATGGAAGCCGTAAAAATTGACAACTGATACCCTTCTAAATTATCAAAAGGCAAAAGTCACAATGAAAAACAAAAATCCTGTGCAGGTTGGAAGTGTTCATAAAAATATGCCTCTCATAAATACAGCATTGAAGTAGAATTCAAAAGAAAGAACATTCACAATATATCAATGTGGTTTTGTTTTAATACTGGCAGTTAAAAAAACCCTCTATGCAAGTTTAGTTCATATTCTTAATGATGAAAATGTACTGTACACATATAATTAGGACAGATTACAGGAAAATCTCAGAAAGTGACTAATGTTTATGTCTGCAAAAGGTTAGAAAAAACTGCTAGGTCATTTTTGTTTCCCAAGAATGTATTTCTCTACATGACTTATCGTAGCGTATTTAAACAAATGAGCTGCACTATTTGTGGTTTCATCAGACATGGTGTTATTGTTCATTCTTGCCTGGAAGGTCTAACAGGTTGAGCACAAATACCATCACTGTTCATCCCTATAGTTATTTTTTCACAGGTAGGTATGGAGTTTATTTCTGAGGGGCCTCCAAAATCAGATTGATTGCTCACCCTGTGCAAGATTGTGCAAGACATGTATTAGTGACATACAAATTATACATACAGTCAGCTTGTGTCTTGTACAACTTCTCACCTTCTCTACAGGCGCATCTGAGAAACTGTAGAAACAAACCAAAAATTCTATGTTAATTAGTTTATGTGAAAAATAAAAGAAAATATCAGTAAGTGTGTAAGAATCTGTAGCAGAACTCATTGAAAGAAGGAGAGCCAATAAGGAGAAAAGAAAAGGTTTATTTCCATTTTGCAGAGACTGAAATTCAGGCCTTTCTTGTTACACGTTATATAACAAAATACAGAAGTTTATGCAATATAAATGCAGAGTTTTCAGTTTTCCCCACTTTCTTCCAGTTTTGTAAATTTATAAGAAGTTTGGCCAGTTTCCCCTTAATATACGGACACGCTATGATGAAACAGCTCAACATGGATTCACCAAGGGGAAATCATGTCTGACTAATCTGATAGCCTTCTATGATGGCATGACTGGATGGATAGATGAGGGGAGGGGGGTGGATGTTGTCTACCTTGATTTCAGCAAGGCGTTTGACACGGTCTCCCACAGCATCCTTATAGAGAATCTTAGGAAGAGCGGGTTAGATGAATGGACAGTAAGGTGGATAGATAACAGGTTGAAAGACAGAGCTCAGAGGGTTGTGATTAGGGGCACAGAGTCTAGGTGGAGGTCAGTGATGAGTGGTGTTCCCCAGCGGTCAGTACTGGGCCCAGTCCTCCTCAATATATTCATCAATGACCTGGATGAGGGGACAGAGTGCACCCTCAGCAAGTCTGCCGATGACACAAAGCTGGGGGGTGTGGCTGACACACCGGAAGACTGTGCCACCATATAGAGAGACCTGGACAGGCTGGAGAGTTGAGCAGAGAGAAACCTTATGAAATTCAACAAGGGCAAGTGTAGGGTGCTGCACCTGGGGAGGAATAACCCCATGCACCGCTACAGGTTGGGGGCTGACCTGCTGGAGAGCAGCTCTGTGGAAAGACACCTGGGAGTCTGGTGGACAAAGGGATGACCATGAGCCAGCAATGTGCCCTTGTGGCCAAGAAGTCCAATGGCATCCTGGGGTGCATCAAGAAGAGTGTGGCCAGCAGGTCGAGGGAGGTCATCCTCCCCCTCTACTCTGCCTTAGTGAGGCGTCATCTGGAGTACTGTGTCCAGTTCTGGGCTCCCCGGTTCAAGAAGGACAGGGAGCTGCTGGAGAGGGTGCAGCAAAGAGCTACCAAGATGATTAGGGGACTGGAATACCTCTCTTATGAAGAAAGGCTGAGGGATTTGGGTCTTTTTAGTCTGGAAAAAAGAAGACTGAGGGGGAACCTTATCAACACTTATAAATACTTAAAGGGTGGGTGTCAGGAGGATGGGGCCAGGATCTTTTCAGTGGTGCCCAGTGACAGGACAAGAGGTAACGGGCACAAACTTGAACGTAGGAAGTTCCACCTAAACATGAGGAGGAGCTTCTTTACTTTGCGGGTGGCAGAGCACTGGAACAGGCTGCCCAGAGAGGTGGTGGAGTCTCTGTCTCTGGAGACATTCAAAACCCGTCTGGACTCATTCCTGTGCAACATGCTCTAGGTGACCCTGCTCTGGCAGGGGAGTTGGACTAGATGATCTCCAGAAGTCCCTTCCAACCCTACGATTCTGTGATTCTATTTACATATTTACATTTTATACACTTACACATTTTCATTTTTCTTTCTGCCATTTGCAATCACTGAAACATGACAAAGTTGTTCAAAGAATAATAATCTTACAGTCCCCACTGTATGCAAGTAGGCATTTTTTTATTTTAAAATTTTACGCCAGTCAAGTGATTTCTTAACTATCTCTGCAAAAATAAATCTCAGAAATTCTTGAGACTAAAAACAAGGCATGTTTCCCCATGCTTTAACCAGCCTTGTAATGACCAGAATCAGACACGCTATTTTTAGAACTATGACAAATACAGGAATTCCTTGAACAGAAATAAAAATCTCCTTATTTCAACTCAATATATTCTTATTCATGCAGTTATGGAGAATGCTATTCTTTACCCATAGTCTTGCAATACAATCTCCTCACCACCGTGGCTTCCAGCTGATGAAAGTCAGGACTTCTTGAGACATTTGGCACATTGATATAATTCTGAGACACACCTTTTGCTCTTAAATACATGATTTTATATGCAGTATCTTTAAAAACTCTTATGGTTTCCTTGCACGCATCTCAAAGGCAATCCAATCTTTCTTATCAATACTCCCATTATCATTATGTCACCTGAAAATTTGTCAGAAAGAACTTCACATGCTTCTCCAGAAAAGCAATACAAATGGAAAACAATTTAGTGCCAGATCATCCTCTCTGGACTCGCACAGAAACCCATCCACTCAGAGATGATTTCCTGTGAACAACTACATTTCAGTTACTACTCAATTAACTAGTTTTCTATTATGGTTTTCTTTCTTTTGTTGTTGGTGGGTTTTTTTAATAAAGTGGAACACAGTAACATGTCAAATATTTTACAGAAGTTTGGCATTATTTTATGAATTCTTCCTTTTTTATCAATCAGAGTGTTAGTATGGTTAAAACATGAGGTCTTTTGTGAAAATACAGTTTCTCATAAAAGCCGTATTAATTTACTTTTATTTTATTACATTACTGTCTCAGTCTTTATTGATTAACTCCTTCATTGTCTGTTTAGTTAACTGGAGTAGTGTTTGGGAAGATCAGGATTATAACTGGTACATCCTATTTATCTTTTATGAATATTGGCATAACATTAGGATATTTTTGTTCTATTGGAACTTTCCTACTCTTTCCAAACTTACTGGAAAACAATATTTGTAATTTAAACAGACACTCAACCAGCTCTTTTTAAAATCTTGGATGCAAGTTAACCTTTATTCACTGGTTGAAATGTCAAGTTTTAGTAGTTTTTGTTTAATATCTTCTGTCAAAGTGGAAACTATTTCATCAGACTAAGAGCTAATAGGGATTTGCCAAGAACAAATCATGCCTAATTTCTTTCTCTAACACAGTAACAGTGTGAAGAATACACAAAAGATGTTGTATATGTTCCTCTTAATGAAGTTTTTGATCATCTTATGACGACCCCAGGGAAATCTTGTGTTGACTATAAACTGCACACAAAATCAGATGGATAGAAGTTCCAGACAGTTGTTGCAGTCCACAGTCAGTGACAGTAAATATCCAGTCATGTCCTGCTCTGCACCTAGGTGTGCTCAATATTTTCATGAATGACTGACCTTCAGGAAGGAAGAGAGAACATGCTGATTAAATTTACAGTTGAGTGGAGTCCAGAAGGGTAGGAAGAGAAATCAAAATGATCTTAGCAAGCTGAAGAAATGGTTTGAAAAAAAGACTGGATGGAATTCAACAGTAACAAGTGTAAGAAAAAATCAGCTACACAGATACAGGATGGGGGTGAAAAAAAAAAAAGACCAAAAAACCAGGATGGTGGCCATTTTTTAGAAGCTCATTTGGGGGTTTGAATGAATCATAAATTGAACTCAAGTCAGAAATGTTCTGATGTTGTGGAAAAGATAACATCACAGTGGGATGTATAAACAAGATGAGACATATGAAATAATCCTTCTGCTTTGATTAGCATTGTTAAAGCCTCAGCTGGAGTTCAGTTTTGAGCAGTGCATTTCAAGAAAAATGTGAAAATATTGGAGGTAATCCAAATAAGAGTGACGAAAATGATCAGAGCTCTAGAAAACATGACCCGTGATGAGAGAATGAAATAACCGGATTTGTCTTGCCTAACAAAAAGAAGACTGAAGTGAGCATAATAAGTGCTCAAATGCGTAAAAGAATTTTGCAAGGATGAAAGGAATAATCTGTTCTCAATGACGATGGTGGATTAGACAATAAACACTGGGCTTAATCTGAAGCAAGAAATAAAAGATATTGGGAAAGGTTAGGTGGGAAACAACTTTATATGGCCAAGAACACTAGATCACTAGAACAAATTGCCAAAGGAGGCTACAGAGTTTTCAGTGCTAGAGGTCTGTAAAAAACACATTAGACAAACAGCTGTCATGAAAGACAAAGGTATTTAGAGGGTCAGGAAATCGACTAGATAACCTCTTCTTATCACATCAAGATGTTTTTCTGCGATTTTTCTATGATAGCTGTAAAGTATGAATAAACCCCCTGTTTTCTCTCTATGTACTGATTATGGAAAATGTTGAAATTCTCATTTTAATATGTTCTATTCAAGCTTTATCTGATAGCATATTTCCTGAACAGTTCTACCCTTTTTGTACTACAATTAACAATTCTACCATTGTGTCATAGTTTTGGCCAAATTGGACAATGGCCGGCGAGAGATGCTCCCCCCATCCTCTCATGCATGGAGAAGCAGAGGAGAGATAAAGAGAGATTCACGAGTTTAGAAGAAACTAAACTACTTTAATGAAATATTAAGAATAAAATAAAAAGGAAAATAATGAAATACAGTATATACAAAATCGCATTAAGCTCCCAGGATGATGTCACCGGGAGGCACTGGGGAAGTCCCAGGCTGAACTCAGAGACGGGTGGGAACTGGGTTTCCAGAGTTGGAGTCAGGAACACACCGATTAGGATCAAAGGCAGATGAACAGATAGGTTCCTCCTCAGATGTCAGCCACTGAAATAAGAGAGCTGACCCTTTGATACCTCATCTTTTATACCGAGCATGGGCTAGATGGGATGGAATATCCTGTTGGTCAATTTTTGGTCACCTGTCCTGTCCGCTCCTCCCTGCAGGTGGGACCCCTCTACACTTTTCCACTTCTGACCCTCTAACGGGGCAAATAATGAAAATTAGCTGATCTTGGTTGTTATAGCAATAAGTATAATCAAGAGCCTCTCTGCATACCATTCCTTGGCACAAGCTGTTTTATCACTCTGAGCGAAACATTTTAGACACATTATGCCGTTAATTTCAGAGAGTTAGAAGAGGCCTAGCTAAGAAATAAAATTACTGAACAGAAAGTTTGTTCTGTTTTACCTCAAACCAGGACACATTGATAACTAGAAAAGGATTAATACTGCAAGGATTATATTTGTTCATTATGGTGTTTAGTTTCCATAATCAATTTTAAGTCTTGATTTCTGGTTTACTTTAATTTCTGTCAATAGTTATTTTCCAATAGTTAGATATATTTTAAAAAGCTGCTTTAATTTTTCACTCTCAGTCAGGCTGTTTTTCTAATCCATTTGGCCTTCCTTTTGGATTATGGGATTGCAGTTTCTTGACTAACAAGTGACAATATTCTTAAGCAATTCCCAATTAATGTTCATTATTTTCTGCTTGAAGTTATTCCTACAAGCTGATCTTATTCAAAACGTGCTTTGAGCTTTCTGAAATTGGTAGCATTAAAGCCCCACATAGCACTAATTTGGATTTTATTCTCTTTGTGTTTCTGAGGTATTGGGTGCTTGGGTTAGCACAACTTTTTAGGGTACTGTGAGAATGATTTATTTTTATGTCTAGATTTTTTCCCTAACTTTTTGACCTGGAAATTGTTATAGGTGTTGGAGGATGCTTCTTTAATAGCTGCATGAGCAATTTAATCATGTGGCTCAAATCAATGATCTTCCTCCTCCTTTTAATAGAACCTCTTTTTCCTTCACAGTACATATTTGTCCGTTAAGCATTGGTATCACTAGAGAAGACTATCTCTTTGGGCAACAGTAGCTGCAAATGACTGAAGGAAACAAGCTGCTTTGCAGACTAGAGAACCAGAATCTGGGGACACACTGAGAAAATGCCACTAGTGAATGTGTGGCGAGAGCAGCACCAAAACGACCCTCAGGTTACACCATGTTTTACTGAAGAGAGGAATACAAGAACACTGTGGCCATACAAGAAAGCAACAGAAATGAAGGTTGCCTCTCTAGTTTAATTCACATGCAACTGCAGACAAGCTGGCTTTAGATGCAAAGTCTAGAGGAAGCTACCTGAATGCACTGGTATTGCTACTTGAAGAAATTCTGTCTGAAGTTATCAACTCCCTAATATGTGAGTAATATCAGGCATGGATCAGAAATTAAATCCAAAGCAGAAAGCCTATGATAGTCCTGAAAAGAGTTACATACAGATTAAGTGCAGGAATGAGCACATTTGCATATTTCCCCCCCTGCATGCTGGAACCTTTGTCCCGTTGCAGTCTGTTCCCACTGATGCTGTCAACTCTTTAGTAGTTACCGTAACACAAAGTCACGCAGAGGTGTTTAAGGCTACCTTGAAGTTGTTGTAATATCCCATTCGGCCATCAAAGCAGTCACAGTACTACAGCTACTGCCAGGATACACATACAACACATGGAGAACAAACCTTGGGTATTTTTTTCTTCTCTTGTTCAAGGGCTCAGAAACATCCCCATAGGTGCACTGAGCTAGCAATTATTTATTTTTATGCATTTTGTCCAGCTCTGTAGCTATGCAATACTTGGGCTAGACCCCAGGACAAAACACAAGGGGTATGATCCAGTCTGAGATCAAGCCCTCATCACCAGAAAGGTTGTGGGGGTCTGTGAGCCTGGGGAAGCTCACCTGCCTCACAAAAAATACAAGGGAAAAAAGCAGGCCAAATCATGACCCTGCTGTGTTTCATTGCAGAGATGTTCTTCAGCTGTGGTCTGTTTCCTTGCCAGCCAACCACTCCCTTGACCTCACCCTTCCTGCTGCTTTCAAGGCTAGTTTTCTGTGGAGATGGGATTTACTTGTGAGCAGGTACAGGCACAGACTGAACATACTTGCTCTGGGTGGAAAGATATTCCTAGGATGATACAAAACCAACCTTACTGTCAAGCCTGTCCCCCACTTACTGGTGTCGCACTTAGACCAAACTAGGCCACACCACTCTTTCTTTGATGGGACATGGCAGGCACAATGAAGCAGCAGAGGCAATGCAATGGCACATAGGTTGTGTGGAGACAATGGCATCATCAGTTCCTGTGCCTTTGTGGATCTCCATTGCTAGCTCTCAGCATGCTACCAGCTTGGGAGGAGCAGCAGACAATAGCAACCAACTGCTTAAAGGAAACCTACTGGGGGATTTATGGCTGCCATCACCTTGCTGGTGTTTTAACCCAGTTGTTAGGACTTAGCCAGCTAACAACACTGGAGTACCTCTTCCCAGAGCTGGCTGGTTATACAGCATGCGTGTAGAATTAAGGCATAGGGAACTCTGGATGTGCTGTGAATCACATTCAGATAAAAAATAACAAAATGTGAAATGGCAATGTGCTTTGGCTCCAGCTTTTTTTAAAATATGGTATATTTGAAAGAATAAAAACCAGGAAAGGGGAGGGGAGAGATTATTTTGCTTATATTCTCCCAGAAAAAGAAAAACTATAAAACAGAACCTCATCAAAGCCTGAATGGCCTCATAAATGTATGGGTATGACTGAATCTCTAGCGTGATAGGGAGAGGCAAACACAAGAGATGGACTTGAACTCTGAATTCGCACTTAAATCCTGGAAAGCCGTGTCTTGTATCTTCCTAGCAAGATCCACAACTTTACCAAAATATTTCTTATAGCAAAAGGGCTGTAACAAGGTTAAGACCAATTTAAAGTCCTGTTTCAAAGGCAGGAGAAAGAGATAGTATGCAACTCTTATCTGCACATATGTTTAAGTGCCAGCTTAAACTCTGATCTTTATTCCTCCAGCAAGAAAATATATCCGGGAAAAAACAATGACAACTATACAACAGGATATGTGAATCAGTGTGTCAGTGTTTCTCTTTCTACATTTACTCATTTTGAAAAAAAGCCCAGCCCTCCAAAAAACCTCCTTTTCTAACTAAGAGACATTCCAATCATTTTCTAAATTTCAGTCTTTTGCAAGAAAGCCCTCATAAGTATCAGTTTTCACATTCTATATTTTCAAAACATAAGTGAATGTGTCAATGTCCTCCTTGGAATCACTCTGGAATGGGTTTTTACAGCTGACGCTATTTATTTGCACTCTGTCAGAAAAAAAACCTAACAAACCAACAAAAAAGCCTTTCTTTTAATAACGTATGGCTAAGATCTGTAGAGGTGACTGGCAATTCTAAGGGCTGAATTTATTACATTGCCCTATAGCCTCCAACACTGGATGTTCAGCATTTTCTGAAAGTTAGGTATGTGGAAAGTGTCATAAATTCAACTCCCCCAAATAAGTAGTTATTTGATAACATAGTGGTCAAATCCTGAAAGTATGGGCACACATAAATATATATGCACATCCATCCATATAAATGAAATATATAGACAGATTATAATGATGTGGTGAAGTAAAAAAATTTATAACCATTTATTCAGAGTGGCTGTTTTATAGAGATAGCAAGTGAGAGCTAACATTGTGACATATTGCCACATACACTAAATTAAATACACCAAGTTAAAAATGTCCTAATTAAATGTGTTTTCCATGTTTCTTTCCCACAGTATAGAGCATCTTTATATTAGAACTATTGCCCTTGGTATTGCTCCTAGACAGAAGAGAACATTGTAACTCAGCAATCCAGGAAACAAACCCTGGCTGTGGTCCAGGAGAAATGAATGAAGCAATTAACTCTCTTTGCATGAAATGGACATGGAGATAAATGTGTATTTCAATGAATTTGAGCATCAGAATTGAAGGACCTATCTACCCACCCTTTGCTAAAAAAAGAAACGTGCTGAGTGAGTACATGGGTTGTTTACGTTTTTTATCTCATGGATTCTGGAGGAGGTTTATATTACTGTGGGTTATTTTTGAATATTAGGGGAGTCAATCAGTAGGAAATATCTAGAGCATCGGTGAATTTGCAACTGACACAAGATTGCTCTACAATGACGGAAGAACATACTCTCTCTTTTAGGTATTTCCAAAACAAATGAAGCATAAGGAGAATCATTGCTGTTCAAACCATTAGCACAGGTTTGACACTAATAAAAAACACAAGAGAAAAATCAGGTCTCACTACTAAAATGTACTTTGTTATCTCAGTCCAGAGAAAAACTGGGACCTGCTGCAGCACTTAGATGCACACAAGTGTATGGGGCTGAATGGGATCCACCCAAGGGTACTGAGGGAGCTGGCAGATGTGTTCACCAAGCCACTTTCCATCACTTGTCATCAGTCCTCACAAACTGGGGAGGTCCCAGTTGACTGGAGGTTAGCAAATGTGATGCCTATCTACAAGAAGGGCCAGAAGGAGGATCTGGGGAACTACAGGCCTGTCAGTTTGACCTCGGTGCCTGGGAAGGTTATGGAGCAGATCATTGTTCCCCCTGTACTCAGCACCAGTGAGGCCCCATCTCAAGTACAGTGGTCAGTTTTGGGCCCTTCACTACAAGAAAGGCACTGACGTGCTGGAGTGAGTCCAGAGAAGGGCAACGAAGCTGGTGAAGGGTCTAGAGTACAAGTCTTATGAGGAGCAGCTGAGGGAACTGGGATTGTTTAGTTTGGACAAAAGGAGGCTGAGGGGAGACCTTATTGCTCTCTACAACTACCTGAAAGGAGGTTGTAATTAGGTGGGGGTACATCTCTTCTCTCAAGTAACAAGTGATAGGACAAGAGGAAATGGCCTCAAGTTGTGCCAGGAATGGTTTAGGACAGATATTAGGAAAAATTTCTTCAAGGAAAGGGTTATCAAGCATTGAAACAGGCTGCCTGGGGAAGTGGTTGGATCACCATCCCTGGATATACTCAAAAGCCGGGTAGACATAGTGCTCAGGGACATGGCTTAGTGGTGGTTTTGGCAGGGTTAGGTTAATGGTTGGACTTGATGATCTTAAATTCTATAAAAACCTACTGAATCAACAGGATTTGACAAATCTGTTTAGCTAACAAAATCCTGTAAATACTCCACCCCTGTGCTTCATCAAATCCGCTTGTGTCTTTCTGTACTGTACTGCACTGCAAGGACCTTGCAGGCCAGGCCAGTGGAGTCAAAAATAGCTTCAAATCCTTCCTGTGATCACATATTTCATAGTTTTGACAAAGAGAAAAAAAAAGAAGGAAAAAAAAAAGCAAAAAGGAAAAGAGACTAACAAAATAAAAAAAAAAAACACAACAGGGGGACATTGCTGGTTTTATGAAAATGGTGTGACATTAACTGAAAAATCAAGCCACCTTTATGTTTTCAAGCCACCAGCTTTAAGGATGACACATTATATACAAATTCTGTTAGAACTCTCTGAATGAAGGCACTAACCTGGAGGCCCAGGAAACAAATGGTTTGAGTTCACGTGGGACTCATACTTGGAAGCAAATCTTGCACTTCTATCTACAGGAGAGAGGAGTGCGTTTGAAGCAGATCTACACAATTTCATTTGGTTTTTTTTCTTGGTTTTCTTTAATAGAAATGGCAGCAAATAAAGACAGGGAATACGAAGGAAACAAACAAACAAAAAATGCTTTTCTGATGAGGTTATAGCAGCCCTTTTCTATAAAAATACTTTTAAATGAATTTTTATGAAATATTTCCTTAAAATAAAATCACTAATGATAAAAATTCTGGGTCTTCTAGCCCATATACCTAGAAGGAAGTATTGGTCTCATTCAAATATTTTTGGCCATATGCCCCTTTTAGTTTTACAATGTTAAATGCTGGGGTTTCAGTCACTTCTCTGAGTGGACTATATTGCTGTCTAATAGATATCCTTGTGAAAATAATCATCTCACCCCCGTCCCACATATTCTACATTTTTTTAAAATCATTGACACAACAAAGAGCCCCTATGCAGATTTTCTCACTTATAAATGCCTACATAGAAAAACAGAGTTGCTGAACAGAGGAAAATGAAGTGCTGCATATTTGGCAGTGGCATAGAAATACATAATTGCTTCACTGAGTTTTGCAAAAATAAGGAACTCATTTTTGCAAATAATCACAAAAACAGTTTTCTATTCTGTTTCAAGGCAGCCTGATCCAAATTTTGCTTTGCCACAGTCTTTTGTGGCAGAAGAACAAAGGTTGTTAAATACTTAATTACCAGGACAGTACACGTGACTGATGGATTGAGTTGGATCAACGAAGCTGCAATTATTTCACCACAGTGTGGCTGACTAAGATTGATACTTGGCCTTCACTCAGTGGTTTTCATCATTCCACCAGAAATAAACAGAGCACAGACTATTCTCAATATGTTTATGCATCAGTAACTTATATTACTTTTGGAAACTGTGAAATTTATGCCAGTTGGTTGTAAAATAGAGTACAGTTTTTGATATTTTTTTTCTCTTGTCCCATTACTTAGAATCAACGTGTGCACAATTTTCATCATCCTTTCATTACATGCTAATCCTGAGAGCTAAGGCCAAGAAATAAATGGGCATACTTACTTTTCTCCATCAAAATCCTGTGTTATTCTGTCCCTTTTGCTAAGATTAGAAAAGCATCTTGCAGAAAAATTAAGATATGATTCCAGGTCTCAGTTTCTTTGAACAAATACATTCACAGTCAAGAATCTGACTAAGATCAAAGCAGGCTACTCTGCCACAAAATTTGACTTTGTATGCTAAACGTTCTACAAAGTCTAGAAATATGAGGGCACATGTGAGCTCCGCCCCCTGTGCTGTATAAGTGCTCGACTACAAGAAGGCTTATACTAACAGTGCTCTAGTAATGAGGCTATACGTCTCCCATTTCAGGAATGGTTCATGTACGGCTAGCTCAGAGGTACAGCAAATGATAGAGCCCTTACACTTGAATATCCTTGTCTGCCTTTAGCTCTCTATCCATCTTAGAAATATGACACTCCCTGCAGAAGCAATGGTGGGGATACTGGCAAGGACATGAGAACGGCGATCTTTGTCCCTCCTTCCCACCATGTCACCCACCCTTGTTCTGAGTAGGATAAGATAAAGAGATGATGAAAGTCCATTTGCCTTTTATAGACTAATGTCTCCACTGTGGCTACCAGCATGACATCTGTAGAAGTGCTGTTTCAGTGACAAGACAGCTCAGCGTGGACATGACCACAGAGATACAGCAAGCCATGAAATAATGGTTAGAGTTCATTAAACTGTCTTTATATACTTTTTTCAGACTTGCACTATATTTTCCATAAAGAAGCACATAGAGTCAGAATCAGAATTAATAAATTTTAGGCTATTTTCTTAGTGTGATTTACGCATTTTAGTTCAAGCAAGGATAAGCATAAGTTTCCTGAAGCACATCTCTGACTTCCTGACACAGGAAGCCTAATCTTCTCTCTTGTGAAGACTATTTTTTTTTTATTGATTATTTTCTGTAATCTGAATGAGGCCTGACGTAACTCTCACATCTATTAGCCATTCCAAATGAGGCCATTGCTCAATCTCACATGAATAAATAATTTCCATATAGTGGTTTTCTGTTTACTTACCATGTTCCAAAAGACATCTTGTTTATGTGTATTGGGTTAGTTGTGAATCTGCTCTAAGTTAGCAATATCATGTGCTCCATATGTTTGTATGATTTTTTTGTTCAGTTTGGGATTTTTTTTTTTATCATCAGGATTAATTCAAGAAGGGGTTGGTATGCAGGAAGTAGAAGAATACCATCTCAACTGGCTTATACCCTGGTTTTCAGTCATCACTGGTCTACTCAAACCAGTCCAAGTAGGCTTGAAGGCACGAGAGAGAAGAGCTGTTTGATTTTAGCAATGAGATGCCTTCTCTGACAAGGGGAATACATGTCATAGGGCTAAGGAGAAGCCAAACTATAGAGCAGGGAAAGGCAAGGTAAGAAGGACTGACCTAGGAAAAGAAGGAAGGTAGATGTGTACAGCCTTGGGTACACTGGAATTAATAATTTAAATTTTTTCACTAAATTCCTTCAACACAGCTGTCTGGTCATAGTACAGCACTAATCTCACCTCCTGAAGGAAAGATTTGCAGGTGCTAAAACCAGATCAACTTTCCCAGTGAAAGTGATTGGCATGGGTTACCATGGACAAGAGTTACAGCCTAAGAGTGGACGAATTACAAAGCTGAGCCTCCGTACAGGTTTAGGTAAGAGCCAGCCTTACAGGGCATATGTTACTGAGCAAGGCCAAGAGGAGGAAGAAAAAGGATGCCGTCTTCATGGTTAAAAAGTATTTGCAAGACACTTATTTCAGTGTTGGACTCAATAAAGTTACATTTTTGTTCAAATGACATAAATTTTTTTAACTGCTTACCGAATGGAATTAATAATATTGAAAATAGAACTGCTTTAAAAAAACCCTAAACTGTAATTTCTTTTCTGTTACTCCTGGTTTACTTTTTTCGTTTGTCTTATCTTAAGAGTTAAACCAGAATAGTTATTTGCATGTATAATGTATTTTATAATTTTATATTTTATTTTTTAGATTTTATAAAGTTATGTGCTTATTTGGGTTAATTATGAAGTGTTCCAATTAGCATCAATAAGTGTGATGCAAGTGGTTAAAGTTAATAATTATGGATGTAATAAGCAGGCCTTGGTCAGTTTGAGAAACTGGCACTCAAGCACTAATATAGCTCTCTCTGACTTGGGTTTCAGAATATTTCAAGAAATCTTTTTCTTTTAAGTTTTCTAAAAAGCCCGAGAACGTATGTCATTACAAATTTTTTAATCTTCTGCCTTGAAAACTGCTGGCTTTTTGTATACAAACTGCTTAAGCCGTCTTTCAACACTAAAGTAAGTCTGTGATAGATAAATTAAATAAAACCAGCTGATATCACTTAATGCAATTAGTTATTCATCATAACTCAGTTTAAGAACGTGCTACTTTTAGCCTTATAATTAGAAGCTTATAATTAGAAAATACATGGAGGCAATAAAATATTCTTGGAGCAAATCAAGAACTATGGAAAGTATGGAGGTTTATGCAGTGTGGTGCTGCAAAGTCAATGTGTGTAAATGACAAAGTATAAGCAAAAAATAAAAGAAATCAATGGAATATAAGGTTGACATCTTTCTATATGCTACTTTTTGTGGAAGATAGTGTGGATATTAAACAGCAAGACTTCAGCTCGAATGCACCTCCCATGTATCAAGCTTGTTCTTCCACAGCTCCAAAACCTCTTATCATTTCTGATTTTCGATGTGTCCATCTTTCACTTCATGCCCCTCCAATTGCATTTATGCTTCTCAATTCCATTCAGTTTCCCTTTATCTCTCAAGAGAACTGGTTAGAGAACACGTTAAGAGGTGTGCATCTAATATAGAAAAGGTGACATGAATACCCACAATGACAAAACAAAAAGAGGGCGGGGGGAGACAAAAAGAAAACTTACTATTGAGTTTTCCTCCTCTTCATTTTCCTTTCCTTTTCTCTATATCTGATACACAGAAATAAATTGGAAGAGTGTTTTCATGTAAACATCATGATGTTTGGTTGATCTTTATCTGCAGATTACTTGCTTTGAAATTGTAATTTACAGCATAAATAATTTTATAATCTATATTGCATGTCCTTTATAGGGTATTTTATAGGTTACTAACATTAAATTATCAAAGTTTGTTCCTCCAGCAATCATCTATTCCATTCTAAATACCATAAACCTGGAAATGTGAAGAATAGCATGTAAATTAAGTCTCAATTTCCAGACTTTCAGAACAGCTTTCTTGGAAATACTCTGAACAAAGTGTTTTATATAAATGTGAAGTGACTTGGTTTATGACTGAACCATCTATGTTATTTGCAGTTTCCTTGAATTTCTTTGTTTCTACTTCTGTTCATTGCAACCACTGAAAAGAAATAGTCAAATACAAGGATACTTCATAAATGTCTTTAAATTCATGTTGCTTCAGTTTTTCCTGGTCTTCTGTCACAGGAAGATTACCTCAAGTTACTCAAAAACTTCTCAGTAAACAACTTCCTATAGTATAAAATTTCTTTCGCATCTGTTACTGTGATAACAGGATGTACATTCTGCATATCAGAAATAGCAATCAAAGTTGTTCTCTGTGTAAATACTCCATATAAAGAATAATGAGTTTTGGAGGCATTTTTATTATAAGAAATATTCTAGAATCTACACAGAATTGAATTTTACCCTTAAGAAGCAGAATGAAGGCCAAGCAACACTTAATTAAGCAACTGTAGAGACTAAAACTGTGAACTTCAAATGAAAAGATGGTCTAGGCAGCCATTATAATAGATGATTACAGAGCCTCCCTCTGACTTCATTCAGGCTTTTCAGGATTCCACTGGCCAATAAGTGAGCCTGGTTGCAACCGCCCAGACTAGACAGAGATGTTGTCAGGCTTAACATAAAGGAAGTGTTCAATAGACAAGCCTGAAGTGGGACAGAATTTGAAAATTTCCCTACTCTGATAGTGTTCAGAACAGGCTGTAGCTCCCTTGTCTTAATGAGATTGGCAATATAAATCCTAAACCCATGCACCCACTTGCAAGACTGGAAATACCTGAGGGAGGCTGAATTCCCTTTTTCCCAATTTCCTTGCATTATCAGTATGAATCAAGTTATCCAGAACTGAATTTGCATTTCTAATGTTGTGGTTTAACCTCAGCCAGCAACCAGGATCATGCAGCCGCTCACTCACTCCCCCTCAGTGGGATAGGGGAGAAAATCAGAAGAGTAAAAGTGACAAAACTTGTAGGTTGAGAAAAGACAGTTTAATAATTAAAGCAAAAGTCACTTGCACAAGCAAAGCAAAACAAGGAATTCATTCACTGCTTCCCATTCATAGGCAGGTGTTCAGCCATCTCCAGGAAAGCGGGGCATAATGGTTACTTGGGAAGACAAATGCCATCACTCCGAATGTCCCCCCTTTCCTTCTTCTTCCCCCAGCTTTATGTGCTGAGCATGATGTCACATGGCATGAAATATTCCTTTGGTCAGTTGGGGTCAGATGTCCAAACTTTTTGTGCACTCCCAGCCTACTCACTGGTGGGCTGGTGTGAGAAGCAGAAAAGGCCTTGACTGCTTAGTGACAACTAAAACCATCAGTGCGTTATCAACATATCCCAAATACAAAACACAGCACCATACCAGCTGCTAGTAAGAACGTCAACTCCATCCCAGCCGAAACGATGACACTTTCTTTTGAGCAAAGCAAAGTGTGGGACTGAATCTCCATAACTGCTGTATTTAACTTGTTCACTCATTCTTATCTGAATTGTCATTTCCGTCATTTCCATTTGTGGTTGAGGAAGATTCTGCTAGCACTTCACCTAAGATACAACTATTCATAGTGAGGCACTGAAGTGATGCATAACCATTGACAGCTTTTTTTATTTTTTTTACAGACAAGTCTTCCTAGTAGAGGGTGTTTGTGAATTAGTGAATGCTGGTAAAGGTAAAGAGGCTGATGTGGAAGATGTTTATTTCTTGCATGGTCTCTTGCACTTCCATATCCTCATTTTGCCACTTGTTGGTACAAGATTTAACCACAGACTCAGCTGGTACTAATTTCCAGGTTATCCAAAGCAGATGGAAAACAGAGAATGAAGAAGCAGCCATTAACGCCTACATGACGCCTGAGACAGTTTGGGATTGTTACAGTGACTGTATCAGTGTACAAACATAATAACTGCTATAGAACAAACCAGAGGACCATCTAATTTGACCTTCTGTCTTCAACTGAGCTGGTGCCAGCCATCTCAAATATAGACATAAAAGCCCCCAATACACAAAATTGTGCAATGCTCTGTCATAGAGGAAAATTACTCCTGACTCCAGCTGTTGCTCAATTATGTCCTGAAGCGTGAGGATTAATAGTTCTTGTGACTTTTCTCGCAGCATGAGTAATTGCAGATGCCATTCTTATTCAGATCGATGGATAATTCTGCTCTGAACCTTCCTCAGTGCTTTTACTTGTACTAATCTGTGACCTTAAACAGCAGACGATGTTACATCATTCACAAATGCATCCCAGCCATATCCTGACATGGACCAAAGAAGCAGATTCTATCTCGGTATGAAACTGAATTTATCTGCAGCAAGATATTAACTGAGATGGTCAGTTGTGCAATAATTTGGCTGCTGTTCCTACCTACGTTTCACCCTGATCAACACATTCTGCTGTCGGCCACCCTTGTCACGTTCCATTAAGGCCGTGGAGTTGGTGGGAGAGGAGATATTGGCTCAGTCCAGTTCTTAACTACTGTCTGGAAGTTGTAGTAGATAACCAGAGCCTCACAGATACATGTTTAAGCAGACAGGTGAGCAGGTAGTGCCACGAGTGCTGAGACTTTCCCCTGCACAACCTGTACCTATGTTAATGTCATGCCTATTCAGGATAGACAGTTCTTACCTGAAGAAGCATTCTGTGGTATGTTGTATTTTGTTTTATCGTCACTGTCAGTTATTAAGCAGAAAGGTATCCATTAATGAGCTAAAAATGTGTTCATCTGACAATTGTATCTAAAGGTATGCTCACTGAAAGGGGAAGGCAAAAAAACAAACTAAAACTGCCAGGAATTCTTTGAATTACTAAGGAAGCTTTCAGCAAAGTATTTACTAACCCATTTGTTACTAGGAGCCTGTGACTTCTGCCTTGTGTAAGATAATTTTGGTTTTAAGCAGAGGCAAAATAAATGACCAACGTGTGAGATAATTTTGGTTTTAAGCAGAGGCAAAATAAATGACCAACCTTTGTCCAAGAGTCATTAAAATGACCAGAAGAATTAACTGAGTATGTACACTAACTGGTCATGGTAGAAAAAGACTGAGACATTTTTTACAGACAGACCAAAGAAATCAAGCAAGTATCTGTAAAGGCAACATTTCTCACTACCCAAGAAATGACTGTTGCCAAATATTTTTCTACACGTGCTGCATCAGCAGGTTTCTGGCAGGTGCCTTAAGGAAACATTTCTGCACATTCTCTATTCCCGTTAGGAGACACTGTTCCTCAGACTGCCATTTGTGTTGTGTTTGGCAGCCACGGTGATTCATCAGAAAATGAAACACATTTTTGATTGTATGGAGTACACTCAGGTCTATACACATGGTGATTTGATCAGGAGAAAAATGGTAGAAAAGCAAGGCCAGATGCTCAGTGCCGCTTTTGGAGGAGCCAGACTTCTGACTTAAAACAAACAAACAAATAAAAACCCCATAGTATAAATGCCACATCAGAGATAGAAGAAAACTGGGGGTAAAAGTTACATGCACAGAAAAATCACAGTAAGTTTAAAAGTGTCATTACATACCTCTATTAGGACACATGGAAGGGACCAGCCATCTGAGAGCCAATAAGCAAAAATGTCCTGTGTAAATGCATGCAAATCTGCAGAAGAAAATGAAAAATAAAGACGCTTGTTAATCATTACGCAGCAAGTATATCTCTGACTTCATAACTCGAAACTGGATGCTGGCACAATCTTAATCCAAAAACATGGTCAAAATTGGAGAGTAGGGGATCCACCCTGGATGGGATTCCACCACATGGAAGCTGCTAGCACAAACTGGGCATCTTTGCACTTAAATATAGAAGATGAGATTGGTCATAGCCATTAGGTGGAGAAAGGGAGGTTTCTTTTGTTTTGAAATAGAAGGCCAGTATTAGCTGTGTCAGCTTTGTGAAGACAAAAAAATCTAAATGACTTTTTTTTTTATTTTTTTAATTTATTCATATATTTGGTACGTGATTTTCTGACAATATGGAGGTCACCTTCCCCCACAACCAGAACCTGGGCATGTGCTTTCTTTTCCTTCAGTGGTCCAACCCCCAGCTCTTTGTAAGCGGTCTTTTCTACATAGGTTAAGAAAGACTCTGGTGAAGTACAAAGATAAAGGTGTTAATTTGCAAGCTACAGTAGTTAGATATAGGCTAAGCTAGTTTATAAGTGACTTTAAAATCTTCTGTCAAAAGGCTTTTTCCCCCTTCCTTGCCAAAAAATAAATGTTTGAGTAGGATCATGTGCACATTTCTTTTAATGGCTCTCATCCCGTTAAGTGCTTTCTCTTCTCCCATTTTAGATCTAACACCTTTTGAATTTTATGTTTTTAGAAGCCCTCCTCAACTGCCTTTGCCATCTTGCAAAACTTAACCACACTAAGTGCTCCCATCACACATCCTGACGCTGAGATAACCACAACCACAATCACTGTCCTTGCTGCTCCCTTTCTCTCACCAAGAGTCTTTTGGTAATACTTTGAGCAGAGATATTAAGATGTAAATTGTCACTTCATTTCCATTCCTTAAGCAAACTTTAAAGAGATTCTACTCAGATAAAATGCCCACCAGATGTTAAATGGATGTGTAAGTTTCTTATAACCTGCGTTCTTTCTGATCTCATAAACTGAGGCTGACTTCTGTTAGCAGAGTTTCAGAGAGCAACAATATTCGCAGTCTGCTCAAGCTGGATACGTACATTTGGATTTGAAAATGCTTAGTACAGACTGAAGGATCTAAGTCAAATTTAAGAACTACATCAACAGGCGGTAATGGCATGGAAATTATTTGCTAGCAATAGTTCAAAAATAACATAGTAGCTGAATTTAAATTGCAGATTTCAACTTTCTAAATACTACGTAAGTCCAGTGACAGGGGAGGGACTCCAGGTAAAAATAAATGTGGTTTATATAGAAAACTGTCTCAACCTGACTGTATCAATTTGACATGCATATAATGCAGTAATTGTCAATAGAATTAGTTTTGAGCAGTTCTAATTGTGTTCAAATAATGCTTGGCTGTAGCAACCAGATACCACCTGGCTAAACTGCAATTACAGGTAACCCATAAAGAAGATTATATTTGAAAGACAGAAGGGAGGAGATATTATTCATCATGGGATAAAGTAGTTTTTTTCCAAATAAGGATTATTTTTTAAATAGAAATAATTAAGCCTTTTGTCAGGAGAATTATTCTAATTATGATTTGTTAGTTTACTTAAACCAGCATGTAATAGTATGGTTTATACAATAAATATACTGTATACTTCATTATACTAAAATGTGTGCATAAATGTAGATAATGCTACAGCAAATGTAAAGAGGTTAAAATTTGAGTTTTGTAAAACTAGATGAGAAAATTACTATAAAGCACTCTGAACTTATTTGCTCACAACATTTACTTACAACTGTGTAATGTCATATGAGGTGTAGCATCAGCCTGAATAGATCAGCTTCTGTCTGTTCTCGCTGTTGTGAAGGAATATTGCAGAGCCCTTGACACAGCCGAGAACTTGTAGAACAGCCACTTAAATTTTTTAATCCTTTCCTCTGTAAATCGTTAATAGTGGTCATGAACACGTGGTAAATCACATTTGCGGGACACTCAAAGAACGTGGATGTTCATGAACAAACATTTCTGCCTGTTAACAAAGGACACTTCTATAAGGGGAGAAACTCTGGCAACATGCTTAAATCTCTTTTTCATGCCCTAGAGTAGGTTATCGTGAGGGACTCTCAGTAGCATTACCTCCAGCAAATAATCATGCTGTGCCCAATCTAGTTCGTTTAAGGGTTAAACCTGAAGGAATGTGCTCAGCCTGCATTATTCTGTGCTTGAGAGAAATCATTCCAGAGATGGTTGAATAAAAGACCATATCCACAATGTGTAACCCTTAATGAAATTCATGCTGATTATTATGTCAGTGGCCAGCCGCAGTCACATGGGAAATTTTATTAGGAAGTTTCATTTGCCTGCTGAAATGTCTCCATGCTCCATCCACTACCAGTATGATGTGGAAAAGAGGAGGGAAAAAATTACCCAGACATATTCCCATCCCGGATACTCAGAAGAAGGGATGCATGAGAAAGAACAACTGTCTGCTGACCAGAAAGATGGTTCTGCAAATTAAGGTTTCAGTTACAGATATTTTTTTTGAAGAATTTTTATGGGGGAAAAAAAAAATCACCACTGGTCAACAAGCTATTACTGCAGTTTACATGTGGGACAAGGAGGCCGACCCTATGAATATGCATAAAACATGCATAATTTTCTCTGCAAGGCCACACAGTCAAAAAATGTAAATGCGTGTGGCTAAGCCAATGTTGAGCTTGTTTACACATGAATAAATCCTAATTAGAGAAATGGAAAAATGTCTGAATCTATATTTAAAGTAGAGCCTGTTCATAAGAGTCATGGGTGACTAAAAGTAATTAAGGCCATCACTTAACTAAACAGATGTGACAGATTAACCATATGTTTCCATCTTTGATGTAGATTTTTTGTTTTGGATACAGTTGCAGTTTATAGTCCTTTAATATTGCCTGAGATACATCTGCTATTATTTTGATTTGGTATATTTCTTGTTGCAAATGCGTTTAGCCCTGGCTGACATTTAGTTTGTATAAACAACCGAAAGCGTTTACAATGAAAAGTACTTGTTCAAGCAAGCCACAGTACAGAGAAATACATTCAAAACGCAGACAAAAGACGTGCAGATAATAAAATATATTTTCATGCTTCCTTTTGCTCTGATTTGTGGTAGAGATGGATTTAGATAAAAGTTAAAAAGGAAACGCACTTTCATCCAACACCATGCAAAAAAATCCTTGTCACTTTTCTTCCAAAATAGTGTTTTATTTTTAATTGTGTTGAGGACTTTTACTTTTGTTATTTCCAGCCCTGAAGAGCTCAGATGTGCTAAGTTCCTAGGAGTCATCCTATTCCACCAATACTCCTCCAAACCGACGGAAGAAAGAATGGTTATTGTTTAATACGGCTTATTCTCCTGAGCTTTCCAAACCAGGTAATACAAAGCTGCACACGGTAAACATGCTCAGATAACTACATATGCAGATGCAGCCCCATGAATTAGCCTGCATGTTTCATATATACTTTGAAATTGGGGCATTTATGCAAGGCTTAATTCTCCTTCCACTACAGAAGAGAGGAATTTTATATATGTAATAATCCATTGGCTTTTTTATGGTGATGCTCAATTTACATGCATGTGCATGAGACAAACACTGAGCTATGTGCCCCTGTGTGTCTCTGGTTTCACACTTGCTGAGGCAATGACAGACCTACCTTACACAAGGTTGTTAAAGAATAAGTTAAAGATGCAGAATTTCATTCAGACCTGACCAGAGTTTCATTTCATACTAACAGGACTTAAATACTGTGTGGTGAGTTGTCTGCATGCATCAGTGTGAGGAAACAATTGGTTGAACTCATTTAGGTTTTATAGAAAGTTACAACTGATGATGCTCGCTGGCTCCAGGTTGGCCAGCAGATATAGCATATGATGCTCCTGATCTGAAACAGTAAGTTACCTATGAGACTGGGGATGATTGTAATTCCCTACCTCTCGAGGTCTTGTGTAGAAGCTCCTTATTCTCAGCAACGGGGTTGCACTGTCACAATGGGCCTCAAAATTTCTGAGTTAGAACCCTTTACGCCTGCTCCTCCAGAAGTTGTATTTAACAAGTCAGTCTCTGCATTACTATGTTTCAGTTTTTACTTCTTTTAAAGAATGAAAATAACTAACTTTTTCAGATGTTTATGATGAATACATTTCCTGCACGCTGCTCTGGGGAGTTCCACGGGATATACAGCATTTGTCTGCCAAAGAGCCAGCCTCTAACTTCAGGCCATACAGGCTGCACCCACTCAGAGCCCTTCAACCAGCAATTTTTTAAAGGCCAAATGCCCTGGTTTTCTTTGGACTGAAATATTCCTGTGGCTCAAAAGAACTGAAAATAACAATTAGGGGTAGGTATTTATGAAGCCTAATGTTAGCCCTGGGAACCTTGTCTACTTAGATTTAGTCCCTGAGAGCAGTTACACTTCCAGAGGACACCTGTCTACTCCCAAAGGAGCCTTTCTTCCTCTCCATTGACTATGAAGAGAGCCTGAGGAGGCAAACTTCAGTTACCGTGAGTTTTTGTGTTTTGTGTACTAAACATTTTGTGTGCTTATTTATGTCTCGTATATAGAGAGTCTGGAATTCAGAGTCATACCACAAATGATGTCAGCTAGCACAGCTAGGAGAAAAAAGTCTAAAAGTACTAGGTCATCTTGTCTATCCTCTGCTTGCGTGGGATCGTTTCCCACACAGTTCATGGATATGCCACCCATAAAGGCAGCTAGTAAGAGCAGCAACTGGGTCTGAATCACACAAACAAGGGGGGAGGGAAATTGTGTAAACTTTGTCGTATAAGAAGAGGACATTTTCCCCAGTGTTTTAAGGACACGTCTTGAATCTGATGGTTCCTGGCAGCTGTAAATCTTGCAAATTTTACCTCAGTTACTGAGAACTTTCCAGGTGACATTGTAGCTTTATGCAGACTCCTTCCACGCTCACAGAAGATGGAATATCTTCAAGTAAAATACAGGTTGGGGAAAATTTCCTTATGCTTAGTATAAAGTGAGCATACTCACAGTTTCAAAACCATTCAGCCTGAAGGGCTGTTAGGTCTCGACTGACTTCTCTCCATTTTGCTGAGATCAAGAATGCCTGTTCAAGCAGTCTCATGCTGCTTGAACAACAAGCAATAGACTGAAGGTATGATGCTGAAGGACAGGCATCAGTAAAGTCAGAATTCTGGCATCAAAGAAGTGACTATTTAAAGCCACATCTTGGCTTTCAACTTACATGATAGGTTAAAAGAACTCCAGTAATTTTCACGGTATTCAAGCCATTCAACACTTATACCGCCTTGGGGATCACTATCATTACTTAATTCTTATTTTCTATCTTCTGTCTCTCTCTTGGCTATATTAATGATTCCCTAAATATTTATGAAGACACCCATTTTCATAGAACCTGTAGGATGGCATCAGTCTCTGGGTAGTCTACAACCTGTTCTGACAAAACTGATTGAAATCAGCAAGTGGATTTACAAGCTATTAAGCTATTCCGGGGGTTTAAAAGCTTTTAAGACTGAAGCACATATACATATACGCATATACATTCTGATATGAATTTGGGTTAAAAAGAAGATAGGATGTTACATTTCACAAATACTTTATGTTTTTATACTACCCTTTACAAGTCTCAGATAACGTTCTCGTTTCTTCTTATTGGAAATGCAAGGCCAAAATTACCTCTGATTTATATGCAAAATTTTCTAGATAAAGTTTGTAGTATTTTGACTTTCTGTAAGAAAATAAATACAAAGTTCATGTGAGATAGCCACCTTTGCTGAATGAGTGGTCAACATTTAATAGGATGCACTGAAGTACGTCTTCTCACCATATCTGAGTCTGCAAATGTAGATGTCAAGAGATTAGGAATGTCAGAACTGCTGCTGATTTTACATAGAAGATTCTCAATTACCAGACTTCCAAAAGAGGCAGGAAAGTCTAAAGCAAGAATATCTACATAGTACAAAATGCTGATACAAACATTGAGATAACACTTGAAAAACAATTTAGATAATTACTTATAATGTTATCCATCTTAGGTTTCAGTATAGACACCTATCTGCATAATTTTCAATCAACTGTTGTTTTATCTAGGTTGATATTAACAAAACACTTAAAGATCCATAAATCCTCATGGTCTTGCTTTTTCATCTCAGGTTTCTGATTATAATAAACTCTCTTTTGGGGAATGGGTGGAGAAGGTTGGGGTCAAGAAGGAAAAAGACCTTTTCAGATTTTTATGAAGAGAATGAAATGGTGGCTTCACTCGAGTCACACACAACGTAAAATGGTTTAGTCTTGACAGACCATCATTCTTCATCCTGTTGCAGCTGACACTGGGGAGTAAATGCGGTTTTTCTACCTTTAGCCTTTCTTGTCGCTTAGATTCTAAGTTCTCTGCAGAATGATCTTTCTCTAGTGCATGAGATCCTTTCAGTTCTACAAGAATGCACTGTGATATTAGCAATGAGGAAAATAGTCTTCTTTCCACATCTCACTTAAGAGGTAATTTAGTTTTGAGTGATGGCCCAGAGATTCTTGTGTCCAGTTCCATTCATGCCTGTGAAAATGTTTACTTGCCCTCTAGAAAAGAATGGCCTCTGATGTAAAAACAGAGTTGATCTCTGAGCCAAATCTGTGGTCAGCTGTCACTTCCCCCTGAAATTCATGAGAATTCAGCCCAACATTAGTCTCAGAGCACGACAAAGTGGAAAGTTTTCTACAAATGACTGTGTGTGTCGTGCGGTTTGGGCTCTTCATGTAACACATCACAAATTTTGGTAAAGGACCATGGCCAAATAAGTTATAATATTCCTTACACTGTTCTATTCGACAGTTCACCCACTTTTGGGAGATTATATAGCATATTGCTAGAACTGTCCATTTCCAGGATTTAACCCAAGTATTTGAGATTGTTTTCTTTTCTTGCTAAGAATGTAATTAAGATCGCTGAAGAGTCCTTTTATGTATTATGAACTTTAACTATAAAGCCAAATGGCATTAAGTTGCCAGGAAACCATCCTCCCTTTTTTTCTGACCAGAACTGTCATGTTTGACTTCTACTCAAAAGCTGGAATTAAATGTACATTATTGTTTAAGGTTTAGAAATTGATGTCTCATAAAACCAGTGGGCAAAAATCAGCCATAGATAAAGCTGCTTGCATGGGGTCCTGCCTCACATATCCATGAGTGCTAACAAAAGGGAATCTGGGACTTACTATCATGTTGCAGAGAGAAATGTGAGCTGTAAACTCTCCTCCGGAATATCAAAGGACCTTGAGAATAAAGAAGCCCAATGTATAATCTCCATTGACTTCAGTGCAGTTAGGCCTAAGAGTATTTCAACTTTATGTGGTTAAATGCTGGTACGTGCCTAATACGACTTTTGCCAACAAAACTATAAGAACAACCTTCTGAATCTTAGGCTGAAAGTACTGGCACATTGTCTTCCACTGTAAAAATAATTCTGCACACACATTAGGTTTTTATGTAAACTGTATTGTTTATGCTTTGTAATTTGATTTAAGTTAGAAGTACAGAAAAAGAACACTGTACTCAGTTGAAGCAGCAGTGGAAGATTTTTTTTTAATTATTTGGTTCTTTTCTGCAACTTAGTATGTGTTAGAAGGCTTCTTCCATGTTTAAGTGTTTTGCAGGCCTCCGTACATCAATAGAACCAAGTGAAAAACACTCCTTCCAAACAGCACTATAGTGTGATCTGTGTTTAATTATCTCATCATGTATTCATTTGTCTTTGATTTTAACATCTCTTCTTTACACATTTGTATTTGTGCATGAAAGCCATTTTATAATTGCTCTGTTGTATAGTCATATATTTCACAACAGCTGAGGAGACGCGTAACAAAAACTATGCTGAAAATCTCTGTGTAGTAGGGGCTGCTTGCTGTTATACAGCTCAGAGTATTTATTTCTTGCAGAGCTATTTAGAAACCCTTCAGCGAAATAACTTTGAGTGTGCCAGGTTCATGTTAGATGCAGATACCAGTGGTGGGCTTCATTTCCCCGAAAAAGGAGCATCTAGTTTCAGTTAGTTATTTAGGCTTCCTATAAAAATGAAGGGGAGACATATGCGCCTTATAAGGATCATGTATTTTAGCTGCCCAATTTATGGTGAAATAAACTATTCTTTGGAGAAGGCTAAGTCTTTCCTCTGACGAGAGAAGGAGTTTAGATGGACTAGTTTAGACCAGATACCTAAATTTTAGGCTCTCAAATTAAGGAGGGATGGATCCCACCTCATCTGTTTACAATTACTTGGTTGTAATTTTTGCCCTTATTTCCTAACTCAGTCAGGGAGTGTTTCTGGATAAGGCCCTCTTAGTTGTGCTGTGGGTTAGAGACAAGAGACCCGAAATGGCTACCTCAAAAATAAACTTAGTAAATAATAAAAAGAAAAGACCACATTCCAGCGTAGATCAGTGAGTGCTCCCAAAGCGTGGAAAATTTAGGAAACTAAGGAAAGCTAAGCCAGAGGAAGAAAACCACTCATATGCTTAAATTATTGGAATACTGGAACTATGCTTTATCCCAGTAAAAAGCAAGGCTGCGTGGGACAGACTCACACTGCTCTGAGGACAGGTGCCAAGTTCAAATCTGTACTCCTCAGTGAGCAGCTGACCCAGATAAACAATTACCAAACAGAAGGCTAACTTGCACGCATTTTTCCCTTCTGGCACCTGCTACTTCGGCCAAGCGCTGCAACAAGCCCAGCTTCTCCTCAAGATGTGGAAAGACCGGCTGCAATGTGGGTCGACCTCCCTGCCCCGCAGCCTGGCGCAGCGCTGAGCCTGAGCATCGTCGCCATGTGCCGAAAGGCTGCACCACCGGCGGCCTCCTCGCATCATGGTCCTCCGGCGGTACGAGGCCACGGAGGCTGCAGGCACCTCCAGACCCGCTGGCTTGGAGATATTTTGTTTCTTGGAAGGAGCCGGGAGCTGGAAGGCATTGGCTGTGCTGCTGGGACACTGTGAACAGCAGAATAAACTTTGCTGTAAAAGGGGCCATTTGGGTAAATTCGTCTCATTCCCAAGTCTTTTTTGGAAAGTCCCGTACACCTGCACCACAGTGGATTTTCTGAATATTAAGTAAATACTTTCTATTTATGTATACATATGAAATATGTATAAATATATATTTTAGAAGTATTTCTTATGAAAGCACTTGCTCTTTGAATGTATAGATGGCTAAACCTCAAAAAATGATTTAAGTGTTTTTCTTAAAAACAAGCCAAATACTTTCAAGGCATCTGTTTCTGGTGAGAACACACTGATCATTTTGTAGAATATTTATATATATCTTGATACTTACAGATTTTTTTAAAAGAAAATATTTATATTGTGGTTTCTGAATCAAACAACATTAAGTATGTAAATAATGAAAGACTGGACATTTCTTCTTCAGGGTTTTTTTAACTTGGGTTAATTTTTTTGAGATCTGGACTTAAATGTAAAATGCCTTGAATGGGATCAAATGTAGGTAGGTGCCTTCAGACATGAAAAAAATAAAGACCCATTCGTTTGAAACAAAGAGAGAGTTTTTATACAATTTGATTAACATTGAATTGTAGGCCTGAATTTCCTTTAACGTAGCTAAGCATCAATTAGAAGATTTCAGCTGAATGTGGGACAGATGCAACAGTTACATTCTAAAGAGCATAAGAATAATTAAGCCTTTCTCATCCGAATGAATTGTGTAAATTTTTTATGAAGATCACAGCCATATGTAATTCCCTTCTTTCTATAGTAACTGGTTTCTCAGAGGCTTGTTGGGGGACGAAGGAAACACAGGAGGGATTACTTGCCTTTTTTGAGACGGGTATGTTTTGAGTTGTCTTCATAATCCTCAATTTGTCCCAGATTTGTCAAAAAGATTTTCCAAGTTTTGCCGACCCTTGAAATGAACTCAGGCTGAATTTACAAAGTATAGACTGACTGTCAAGTTAATCCTCTTTCTGAGCTCCACAGAAAGTTTGCTGTTTTGTTTCCAAACCATGGAAAACTCATGATTATGGTTGAGTATTGCTTTGAGTTTTTGGGTTTGCATGAGCCCAGAAACCCAAATTTAAACTCAGTGAGTGTGTAAACCTGCAGTAAATGACAGGAAAAAAAAAAGAAAAAAAAAAGAAAAAAAGGACAGAATATATTGAACCTTGGGGATTTGAAACTGCCAAAGTTCTCAGAGCTTCAGTATATGAAAAAAAATGTTATTACAGCACCAGAAATATTCACATCAAGAGAATGACACTATTTGTAAAAGTATTGAAATGTCACATTGGTTTTGGAAAAGATGGCATGATTTGGTAGCTCTGATTCCGTACACACAGAGCATTCAACTATTCAAACTCAATCAAAAAACAGGCAAAAACTGTAATTTTTTTTCTAATCTATATGGAATCTAAATAATGTAACTAATGTCACATAATTAAAAGCATGAAGAAATGTTGTACTTGGATACATTAAAAAGCTGCCTTATATAAAAACTTTGTAACTTACTTTCTCCTATAATTCTTACTGAAATCTGTGAATAACTCTATTTGATCTATATAACCAGGCATTTTTCAACTCTGACACCAGTTCCTGAATTCCCACGTGATGTGATACCGTAGTCACTTCCATATCTGCATCTCCTGGCGATGAAAATTTAAGCCTGAGGGGTAGCTTAGTCTCTTGGCATAACTGAATAGTTTTGCAGATTTTTTTAGTATGTTTGTACACTTTGCATCTTCCGACAGTGAATTCAGCTTAATGAAAATGGCCAGCCTCTAGTAATAGTTTGAAAGGTGGCAGGTTCCTTCCACTTCGTAAACAGAGCAGTACATTTCAGCTTGAAAAAGTCCACTAGGATACTAATACACTTGCAGTTTATGGCTGTTTTCCTCAATTTTCTTATCTCTAAGAATGGAAACAGTCATAAAAATTAATCAATAAAGGAATTTCAAGGGAAAGGGGATGATCATCATATCTGTAAAGGAGTTAAAAGAGTCCAGAAGGAAAAATTACAGTAATCTTTCTGAAATAATATTACTCACAATGAAATATGTGCTATTTGGATGGCTAGCAAACACTTCTGCAGTAGTCTGTATGTACTTGCCTGTGAGGTGGCTGACATCCCATTGCTTTTCTTTGTTCAGAAAATCGCTCATTGCGGTGGTTACAATTTGCAATACACAAAACCAAAGAGATCAAGCCACTGGGAAGGTGTTGGCAAATACTTTAATCAATAACAGCTACTTGAATGATCGTTACTCTTACCCAGACCCCACAGCCTCAACCTGTCCTCAGCCCTGGCTGAATTCAATGGGAATTTTGCTTGCGTCATTTCAAGTACTGTAGGATTTGGCCCTCTTCATTTTCTTAATACTTAGTACAGAAAGAACCTCTCAAATGAAAAAAACCCTAAAAAAATTCCGTGTGATTAAAAAAGTCATTGTATTTGATTTAAGAGAATCCTTCTGCAGAACTGAACAGCGTGCAGTAAATTTTGGGAGTAGTACTCTCCAGATATTCAGAAAGGAAAAAAACACCCTTACCACAGATTAGCAATGTATATTTTTATTTTGAAAACACACTAACCAACTGTTTGCCGTCCTTCAGATAATATTCAGCATCTTTCCAGGCAGCTATAGTGTTCTCATGTTCCTTTATGCCATGTAATAGGGTACACATGGCAAACATGAATGATGATGGGATTGATCTCACCCATCTTTCAGTGACCAAAGACACAGGCATCTAGTCAAAGCCACTTCCTTGCACTCCTTAGGTGAAAAGGAGAGGTGGGCACCTGACAAGGGTCATTTACACTTTCTTATGTTTAAATGTCTGGGCCTGACAAAATGCCTCTTTGTGTCTCCTCTGTCATAAGGAGAGCCTAGTTGACTAGTTGAGGCTAGAGATTTCAAAGTCAGCTAATTAATACTATCCTGTCAGCCTAAAAGTGTAAGTGGCTGAGATTGAGTTTTCTCCCCTGTGCTGGAACGCCTACTTGAATCCACCGCACTGCTGATTTGCTTGCTCCTCTTGCCAAAGCTCTGTGGTATTTCTGGTGCCTCTAAGCATGCAGACAGAAGAAGACTTCACCGTAACCATACTGTTTTGCTCTTAGCAGCCACCCATAACCAAAGGGGCCACTGATGGTTTAACCACTAGACATCAAATTCATAGACATTTCACACTTTTTATGACTCCAAACTTGCTTAGAAATGGCCGTGTTTTCACTCACACTTATTTGTGGGGTCTTTTTAAAGCAAACTTGATCTTCGTCTAAGTGATCATTGTACATATGCAAGCATAAACATACAAAGTAGATAGCATTTCCATTTACTGGCTCTTTGTCATAATGTATTTGTGTCATAGTTGCATAAATGACAATGTGGGGTTCAGGAGAATGTAATATTTTCCTGTATGATTTTAGGTGTTCTTAGAAGTTTGCTACAAGTTACTGAAATCTAGAGAATATGGGTTTCAATAGTCCTTAAAAAAGAGAAATGCATTTGAAATGTAACCCATATTTTTTCATGCCTCAATAAAAAAAAAAAAAAAAAAAAAGAAAAAAGAACCCTGGGTCAAGAAGTCAACTTGTGTTAATCAGCATAGTTCCACTGAAGTCCGTGGATTTACTTTAATGTGACCACTGTTCTTATTTGGTTTGGGTAAAAGATTGATTTCAAATTTTCAATCCATATTGACAAATTTCAGCTATCAGTACCCGTAACTAATGAGATACATCTGCCATAGATGGTGTTCTACCTTGTGAGAAAAGTTTATGTTTCCATGTCTCCTTTATTCTGCTTGTATAGAAACAACCCACAAATAGAGCCTGGCTGAGGTACCTCCAACAGCTAACGACAGCTCAGTTGCGATTTAGTGTGCTGCTTAGTTTGAAGTTTAGTGCTTCTTTCAGGCCCAAAAAGAGAAATGTATGCCAGAAGTCTTGCTTTCTTACCCCCCAAAATCCAGCTCATATTAATAATAATAGTAACAGTAAGATTAATAGTAGCCTTCAGTACTTCTCCCTTAAAATTTCCCCTGTGTCTCTCCTTTGGCTCTCATGACTGGAACAGCATCCCCGCTACTCGTGACACCAGTGCCCTGGTCTCATTCCACCATTCTTTTATTTGCGATTAGTTAACGGACAATGACTTTGGCGACTGCTTGCTTGTGTGGCCATGCATCATTACCAGGCTAGATATACAGTTTCATAGACATGCATTTTACGAATAGCATAGATGTAATGCATATCAGTTTAGTCTTTCCAATGTGTTTAACAAATGCAAAATGACTCCTAGAAGCCCAGCGTTGGCCCCTCATCCTTCTACTACAGGCTGCACTGCCTTTTAAATGGCAACCAAAGTTACAGCAAAACGAGATTTCACTTCCCTCCCTCTTACATTTTCAAATGTAATTTATCTTCACATTTAACACATTAAATATGGTTCCATGGATTAATTTCTCTGCAAAGTTTATATGTGGAAATTTATAAATTGTGCCATCTTTTATAATTCTGTCACCTTTTCTCATGTATGTTAAACAGATATTCCATATAGAAACAAATTTTCATTCCCATGTGGTGGAAATATCACAGGTAACCTTTGAATGAAGTGTTAGGATTACAGACCATGAGCTTTTTTTTGTTTCTTTGTTTTACATTTTACGGAAGCGGAAAGGGCTAAGAGGGTGCTTTCCAAAGATACAGAATACTGACATTATTCCTCAAGCTTCTCATTTTTCATAAAAATGCTGCCCTTCACATACATATTATGTGATCAGAAGATCGTTAAATAGCTAACGATATGTTTATTTCATAGGATATGAAAAATTTCAATAGTTTGTTTTCTAGTGAATCAAATAAATCTATGAATAAGTTTTTATGACAAGGTTCATAAACGAATTCAACAATGCTGACTAAAGTAAAAAAGGACTATGAAAACACAGAACAAACTCATTTTAAAAAGTCCCTTTGAATATTTCAGAAAAAAATGACATTTTGAGCATCTGAGCAAAAGGAGAATTTAATTTAATTAAATTATCAAAATTTAGTTAAAAAAATTAAATGAAATTGTAATTAATTTTTTTAAAATAAAAAATTTTAAAAATTAAATTTTAAAAATTAAATTTTAAATTTTGAATTAAACATTTAAAAAAATAAATGAAATTTAATTAAAAAAAAACAAACAGTGTTTGCATTGCCAGAGTACATAAAATTAAAACACATGGGCAGGGTTAAGATATTTGGGTAAAGATATTTGATAACTACAAGATGAATGAAGGTGAGAGTGACAAATTATGATTGCATTTCAGGTGGCATTATCAGTTGTTTACTGTTTAATTCTCCTCTTGAAGTAGTGTATATGTTAGACAGTAAAATGGTATGACGATTTTTTTTTTCCCCTGAAAAAAAAGTTATTTTATTGGAACATCTTTTTAATGAAATTCAATTAACGTCATTGAAAATCCCAAAGGACTGTTTTAAAAATCAGAAAAATTGTTTCTGAATTCTTTTATTTTGCGATTAGTTCAGAATCTGGTGGATTTTTCCAGCCAATATTATTTCTTTACTATTTAAGAAGACACGTCAGCAGTAGTGCTGTTGCGTGATGCTGACATACTGTAACAAGACATAGCTGCTGGAATCTTTCATTTCAGTTTTACAGAATCGCTGCTTCACGCTGATTGAAACAGATTTTCTTTTTCTATCCCAGAACATTCCGTGCTTGAATTATGTTTGAGCCATTTGCATTCTAACACAGGTGATATATGAGTGGAAATGACCGTCACCAGAGCAAAACCTCCCACAGAGTGGGAAAGACTTCAGCTTTCATCAACTGTACAGCCAAACGTTGGTGAGATACACCACGTTAACTCCAAATTAATTCAAAATTTGATATAGGATATTATTAAATTACTGGTCATAATTCTGTAGTCAAGGCTGAGTGTTATATTTATACACTCTTTATACTCACGGTCTTGAAACTCATTAAAATCTGCAAAGAAAACACTGGGGACAGGAAAATGTATATTATAAATATCACTTAAGTAAATATAGACTGCTTAAGCTAATATATATATTTTACAGTGTCAAGATGGTCTTGTGGCTGAGGTAAGGAGAGGTGGCCTGGAGATGTTCTGTTCTCTCCCCAGCCCTGCTGCAGACTTGCAGCCCTGCAGATCATGCCACTAGGGGTATCAAGATCTCGTAACAGCAGATTTCTGCACACACTGAAGTCCCAAAATCCCATACAATGATCAAAGCACATAGGGAGGTAGCAGGGCCACCAAAGCAAGGGTAAGTACATGAAACCTCAGGTGACTGCTGCTGGGCAGGCAGAAGGGTCCCTGCATTGCCCCTTGGCAGTAGCAAGGCAAGAAAGCAAGAGTGCCTGAGGGAAGGGTGACCAAGAGCACAGTGCACGATAATCAAAACATCGCACTTCAGTTAAGAAATTTTTTCTTTTAAATAATTTTATTATTATAGTCAGTGGTCTCCACAGGGCAGCGCTCCTAGAGCACACAGGGGTACCAGCGACCTGCCCTCAGGCCATACACGGACACACCTGCAGGAGCTGTTCCTTCCATTGTGGTTATCAAAATCTTGATTACTGATGCTGACTGCTAGGAATGACTACTTCCTCACACGTGGTGAAAGCCATACTGTACCTGAACTAAACACAAATGAAACAGAAAACCGGTCCCCGAAGACATTTAATTTATAACATGGTGCAAGAAGGTGACCCAGGATATAAATAAATGTTAGGTTGAGATAACTGGGAAACGAGTTGGTTTTATGAATTAGGCTCTAATGATAGCTCTTCATGAACCAGAAGGCAAATGTGGGTATTTTCTTTATATAGAAGTGCTGCATACAGAATATAAATAAGTAGGTTATAAATATACATATTAATTAACTCTTTTCTGCATATATAAATTACAGAATATAGGAAGGAACACAAACATATTTTATATTTCTTGTCCAATTTCCTAATCCTATAAGATTTTACGATAATTTGCAGTGCTCTAATATTTTGGTGTTTGCTCAGAAACTTTCAACAAGGAGATTTTTACCTTCAAGGTATAAATAACTACAGGGGGAAGGAGACAGGTGTTTAAAGGAATTCAGAGTTGAAATTCTTCAAACTAGAAAGTGTCTCTGATGAGAAAGCAACATTTGTTTGCTTTATGGCTTTATCCTGAAAGAGATCAGAAAGCTGTTGAGGATTGTAAAGTATGTATACATAAGGTTATTCCATTTGATTTAGCATTTGACAGGGTGTATAGAAATTTAAAATCCCTCTACATACTTTGAACTTCTAACTGAAAGACAAAAAGACTTTTCTCTTTGAGATGTAGTTGCTCATCTTACATTAAAGAGTTCAACGGATTCAGTAATGCGGAATAATGCTTCACCTTTTTTTAATCGCAATATCCCCAGTTACTTGTCCTAACCTGAAAAAAAGGAAGCTCAGAGTAAAATGTAAGCTTATGATGATCGGAAAATGGATCATGTAAGGAACGTCATGTCTGAAATATTTAAGCTCTGTCAAAAGGTGATACATCAAGTCCTTACCACATATGTAATATCAATATTTTAAGGTACAAATTGACAGAGTTCTTGTATATGTTAGCACCCCCATAACAAAAATCACTGACCTAATGCTCTAGCTAGTTGAAGATTCAAGTCTGGATCAGAATCTCATGACTTGGATCATGAAGTCATTTCGCCCTGTTTCTCTGACAACACTTGTTTTGACTTGGTAGCTCAGTTCTCTGTCTGTCAGAAACAACTTGTTCGTAGCCCACTTTTTCTTTCCAAAAGATATAGAATAGTTTGTCACACAATCTGTATTTTGGCCAGGTCACAGTGTATGACTAGTAGAGCCTCTCTTTCACTTAACGCTTCAAAAGAATCATTCAATCAGCAGTCACTGGCAGAGACAATCGAATGTACTCCCTTGTCATTGTTGTAAATCCATATTTTCATGCCTTGGTAGTTAGCCTCAATTTGTCTCATGAGCTTCTACTGAAACTCCCTTCAGACAGGAAGATTTTCCTCACTAACCTTGGTCAGTAACACACAAGATTTGTCTGCATCTATTTGAAATGGGATACTGCATTCTTAATTTTTTTCCTAAGTTTTCTATGGTTTTTTGCTATGCCTCTTATAGTGTGTCCTTCTGTCAGGGTCCTTCTGTCAGGGGACAGAATGGAAGGACAAATGTCCTTCCATTTACATTAATGCATCTAAAATTGTGATGGGTAATGAAGCACAAACCCAGATAACCACTGATATTTTTCTCCTATGCATGGTGAAAACTCAGACTAACATTTTAGGATTGACAGGCAGACTTATCAAAACTCATGCTCTGCAGAAACATCCCACGTTGGCCTCAGCTCTGTCACATTAGACACTGTAACCCCTGAGCCACAGCCTCTTTTGTGCTCTGGGATTAGAGGCAGGACGATGGATCGAGCTGTGATACATCAGTTTGGGTTTACCTGGCATACATGGTCACAGCAAGGAAAAGAGCATGTTGTGTCATGCGGCTGCTGGGAATAGGGTACAAATGGGTCATTTAACAAAGTCAGAGGCTCGATGGAGTTTTGTTAAAAAACATATACCTGCATTGCATGCTGGAGGCTTTCCGTACTTAACACGCAGCCGTTACACACAGGTGTGTGCACAAATGCACATCTAATTACATGCCCCAGGCAGTGGGGTACCACAGCTTTGTCCAGGAAACACTGAAAGGTCAGTTTAAGTGACCAATAAAAACTACTTTTAAACCACAGTGGTTTCTTACTCCTGAAGAGCACAAGGACTGTCTCAGGACTATGTCAGCTGATGAATTCATCTACCTTTCTTTACTCATCCTTCTGCCTTGAAAACCACCACCCAAATTCAAGTGATATTGTCACATCAGCGTCCCCTAACCTGTTGTAGCCAACAGGAGATGATCTAAACTGAAGGTTGCGCTGAATTTTTTGGGCTTAGGCTTGTCAGAGAGCATTCACGCAAACAGCTTGCTAGGCAGATCACAGGGAGCAGAAATCCACAGCGGGGTTGTGAGTGGTGGCTGCGGGAGCTCAGGGCAGTAGCTTGCTCAACCAGCACAGATGACGCTGGAGAAGGCAACAGCTCCATAGGGTGAGGCTACTGCCTCTGCAGCGCCTTGTGCGATCAACCGGAATGCAACCCTGTACACAGGACACTCGAAACATGAACCCTTGCTTTGAAGCAGAAAGTGAAGCCCCCAGCATAAATTTGCAATGTTTCTTTTTGGTGAAGAGGAAGAAGGAATGGACAAAACAAACCCAAACAAAAATGGGGAACACTGTGAGGGTTGCTGCATTGTGAAAAAAAGCACTGATCACAGCCTGCATCACCTTCTGAGAAGGAGACAGCACCCCGAAACAGACAAGAAGAACACGGCAGAAATGAGAGGAAAATGTCCATAAGGATTAGCAATCGGATGACTTTCTCTTTGACAGGTTAGCAATTTGGTTGAAGCATGGATGGGTGGGCGGGCAGTCAGGCATGCAGTCACATGCACATAAATCCGTAAGCCACAAAATAGCAGCCAGGGCTCGGGAGCTGTCAGCGTCCTAATAGAAACATTTTAAAATACGACCTGTGAAATGGTTATGTCTCTCCAGAGGATCAGCGTGCTCTGCAGCAAACAGCTTGGTGCTATGAAGGCACTGTGGTGAAGGACACTTGACTCATCATTAAACTGAGAAAATGCCTTCCCTTTGTAGCCTCCCTGCCTCTACCCACACTCCCAAATCTTTTCCCAAGCAGGATAAAATTATCTGCAGTTAGGTCTGACAGGCTTTTCTCGTCCCTGTAGGCATGCATGCAGGTAAGCGCTTTCCTAAAGAAGCAGCAAGCTCCTCTGTATCTCTGATCTTTGCCATGTGGTTAGACTAGAGACAAATCAAACCTTCTCCCCTCTTTTCTCCTAGGATCAGGCTTCCAGCTTAAAAGTCTCAGTTCTAGATCAATCTTGAAGAGTAAGGGTCAACCCAAATAATTCCTTGATTCATTCCTTGAGTTCTTTGGGGTTTCTTGATGGTGCTTACAAACTTGCACAGAGACCTATTGATTTTTCTGACACTTGGCTGTTAGGAATATCCTTGATTTTTCATGTCAGCCACCCATCAGATATCAGTGTGACTTACCACTCTCTAACCATCAGAGAAAAGTAAAGGTTGGGCTAACCCTGGCTGGATGCCAGGTGCTCACCAAAACAGCTCTATCACTCCCCTTCCTCAGCTGGACAGGAGAGAGAAGAACATAATGAAAAGCTTGTGGGTAGAGGTAAGGACAGGGAGAGATCATTCACCAATCACGTTACGGGCAAAACAGTCTTGGCTTGGGGAAAAGAAAATAATTTATTACCAATCAAATCAGAGTAGGATAAAGAGAAATAAAACCAAATCTGAAAAACACCTTCCCCACACCCCTCCCTTCTTCACAGGCTTAACTTTACTCCCGAATTCTCTACCTCCTTCCCCTCAGTGGCGCAGGGGGACGGGGAATGGGGTCGCGGTCAGTTCATCACACATTTTCTCTGCCGCTCCTTCCTCCTCAGGGGAGGACTCCTCACACTCTTCCCCTGCTCCAGCATGGGGTCCCTCCAATGGGAGACAGTCCTCCACAAATTTCTCGAATGTGAGTCCTTCCCATAGGCTGCAGTTCTTCATGAACTGCTCCAGTGTGGGTCATTTCCAATGGGGTGCGGTCCTTCAGGACCAGACTGCTCCAGTGTGGGTCCCCCACAGGGTCACAAGTTCTGCCAGAAAACCTGCTTCAACATGGGCTCCTCTCTCTCCATGGATCCACAGGTCCTGCCAGGAGCCTGTTCCAGCGCAGACTTCCCTTGGGGTCACAGCCATCAGGCATCCGCCCGTTCTGGTGTGGGGCCCTCTGTGAGATGCAGGTGGAATATCTGCTCCACTGTTAACTTCCATGGGCTGCAGGGGGACAGCCTGCCTCACCATCGTCTTCACCAGGGGCTTCAGGGGATTCTCTGCTCTGGTGCCTGGAGCACCTCCTCCCCCTCCTTCCTCACTGACCTGGGTGTTTGCAGAGTTGTTTCTCTCACATATTCTCACACCTCTCTGACTGCAATTGTCATGGCACAGGGCTTTTTTCCCCTTCTTAATTCAAGTGAGGCAGGAGGATTTTGAGTCCCAAGGCAGAGGGATGCTCCTGCTACAAGCACCCCATTTCTTGCCTGAACCTCACTAACACAGAAGTGCGTCAGGTTAACTTCTGCCCTCTGCCCTGAGACTGCACATCTGGACAGGCATAGGGAAGCAATCACAGCAAAGAAAGCATTCATCATACATATGCGTTCTGTTGAGTTCAAATGGGCTAGAACCAGCCCCAACAGACTCATTGCTTTTCCTCTCTGTATTCTCTTTTTAAAATAAAATGAGATATACTGTGGCCTGAGGCAAAGTGTACGTCGACTTCAGTATCAAAGTACTCTTGGATCTTTTTGCTTGGGCAACATATATGCGATATGTTATCACAGAGGCTCTACCACTGTCGCTGATGGGCTTGGCTCTGGCCAGTGGTGGGTCTGGTTTGGGGCTGGCTGGCATTGGCTCTATCAGGCATAGGGGAAGCTTCTATCAGCTTCTCACAGAAGCCACCCCTGTATCCCCCTGCTACCAAAGCCTTGCCACTCAAACTCAATACAGCACCTTTATGAAATCTCTTCAGGTCACATCCTGACCGCATGTGCTTGTTCTACTGCATACATGACAACTTTGAAATTGTCATGCTTAGTGTTTTGCTTTCCTGTGTAGTGGTAGTCTATTCCTCCAGGGAGCTCAGAGAAAAAACAAACAGGAAGCAGGGTCACAAGAAATGGTTTGACGGGTGTTTCGAAGGCAGCCATCCAAAATGCTACAGGCAAATGCAAACTCTGGAAGTCTAAATGTGACAAAGGTTTAGCAATAGCACTATCCAGCCTACATTTTTCATGCTATGTTTTGTTTATCATCTGCAAAATAGAAAACAGATGGAAATAATAGGTTGCAGAAAAATGGGTGTTGTGTGGCTTAGTAGTAATGACCAACCCTGGATGGCATCTGTCCCACTGCCTGACCAGTCCTGTTCAGCCATGACCTGTTCTGGTGGACACAAACCCTCAGCTGTGCTCCATGTGTCATGGTGTCATCATGTAGATCTGATTTATTTGCATACCTCCCAGAAGATGTGTTTTGAAGAGTGAAAAAGAAGAAGTAAAGAAGTAAGTAAAGAAGTTTGGTGGTAGTTCTGTTAGTTTTGTTACGGCTGAGATTTCTGAAAACTGGATGCAGGTTTGAGCAGTAGTGCTGACTTCTTCTCTACCTGAATTATGAATGAAAAAAGTAAGAATTATTTGGATTCTCCTTCATTCTTTCTCTTCTTATCTTTTCTTCCTCAAATTCATTGAGGCAGGGACTATCTTCTAACATGTCTGTAGAGTGGCTGGCCCGGGTTGGGCCCATGGTTGTATTAGAAGTGTAAATAACTTCACCTGTAGAGCTATACACAGGAGAAGATATCTGCCTTAATTTTACTCTCTGGATTTAACTATTAAACTAATAAAATTAACTGTCAGTATTTTATTCCCACTCTTCTAGGAGGAGAGGGAATGGTACATTTAATCTCTCTCTGACAGATTCAAGGAACTTGATGCTTTTATAGGTATTGACAACCGTTCTACAGCCTTTCGCCTGTGACTAATTTGGTGCTGATTCAAGTTACTTAAAAGTGAAGCTTCATCACTTTTCACTTCTGTTAAGGAAAACTTAGAGAGCTATGCCAAGAAATACAGAGGAGTAAAGTTCTTTCATGGCTACAGCTGTTTGAGTCTGCTCATTGTAAGAGTTTTACTTCTAAAAGATGGGCTTGGGAGCAAATATGTTTTTTCCTTGACTATCAAAGACTTTCTGTAATCAATAATGCTTAATGCTTTTTAAAATATCTAGTTTTTCATTTGATTCTTGTACACTGAACACGCTGTGAATAAATGGTAATTATGTTACCAAGCAAATGCACAATACAATGTGCAAAATCACAATTAAGAGCCACAGAATATTCATGGTCTACAGATATTAATTCTTAGTGGGTTTTTTCTTTTTCTTTTTTTCTTTTTTTCTTTTTTTCTTTTTTTCTTTTTTTCTTTTTTCTTTTTTCTTTTTTCTTTTTTCTTTTTTCTTTTTTCTTTTTTTCTTTTTTCTTTTTTTCTTTTTTTCTTTTTTCTTTTTTCTTTTTTCTTTTTTCTTTTTTCTTTTTTCTTTTTTCTTTTTTCTTTTTTTCTTTTTTTCTTTTTTTCTTTTTTTCTTTTTTTCTTTTTTTCTTTTTTTCTTTTTTCTTTTTTTCTTTTTTTCTTTTTTTCTTTTTTTCTTTTTTTCTTTTTTTCTTTTTTTCTTTTTTTCTTTTTTTCTTTTTTTCTTTTTTCTTTTTTTCTTTTTTTCTTTTTTCTTTTTTCTTTTTTTCTTTTTCCTTTTTTCCTTTTTTCCTTTTTTCCTTTTTTCCTTTTTTCCTTTTTTCCTTTTTTCCTTTTTTCCTTTTTTTTTCTCTTTTTCTCTTTTTCTCTTTTTCTCTTTTTCTCTTTTTCTCTTTTTTCTCTTTTTCCGCAACAGTAAGGCCTCTAAGAAAAACTTAAAACAAAAACTTAAAAAAAAACCCAAAACAACAAACCCCTAAATTTTAATTTTATTTTTGGGAGTCAGGCAGCCTTGTACCTAACACAATCTGGGCCAGAGTTATTCTTAAGGTCAATTAGTAAGATGCCTGAATAGTTCAAAAGGTGATGTGCAGGGGATAAGGCAGTATTTTAACATTCAGGATGGATTATCTAGTAAAAATTGAGAGTCCCAGAGGGTTTCCATATATCACCACAGGAATTCTCTCTGTGGTAAAGTATAGCTGTTAATCATTAAATCTGTTTCTCTTAAAGATTATTTTGCTCTTAATAATACTTTCCTGTTTATTTCTTGGACTTGATAGTGCTTCTTTCAACCAACCTGATTTCCAAAGGAATGTCATTAATTTTTCCAGAGACAAAAACGTTTATTTTTAAGTCTGGCCAGTAGGGACTGGAGTGACAGAAAGCAGGAAAGAAGTGACAGCTGAAATAAAATGCCAGCTTGAAATTGTCACCGATCCTTGTGTCCTAAGGATCCTGCTGTGCGAAGCTGGACTGCTTTTCAAGTGTTTATTCAATCTCAGATAGTGAGGGCCTGTCCTGGCAGAGCCCTACAGCAGGGTAAATCTGGGGCTCTTTTGTACTCAGTGGATTTGGGCATTACAGCATCTCAAACACTCTCTGTGGTGTCTCCAGTACTTGCAGGTGAGATCTTTTGCAAAGCAGAAATCCAGTAGTAAAAAACAAAAAAAGAGGCAAGTCAGCTCCTGCAGTGGAGGTTAGTCTTATTTGGGTTACAGGTACAAGAAACTAATTTTCAGACTCAAAAAGCCTAGGGCTCAGCATCTTACAAATTCAGCTCAGCCGCTCCCCAGGGAGGGGAACCACTCCTCAGATACCTTCCCAACCCCAGGGCCTCTCTCCTTCTCTTTCTGACACTTCCAATCCTTCTTAATGCAAGTGAGGTGGGAGGATTTCGAGTCCCAGGCAGAGGGAGTCCAGCTACAAGCACCCCATCTCTTGCCTGAACCTCATTGACGCTGAAGAGTCTGAGATTAACCTCTGCCCTCTGCCCTGAGACCACACACCCAAACAGGCATAGGGAAGCAATGACAGCAAAGAAAGCATACATCATACATAGGCTTTTCTGTTAATTTGAGTTCAAATGGGCTAGAACCAGCCCCAACAGACTCATTGCTTTTCCTCTCTGTATTCTCTTTTTAAAATAAAATGAGATATACTATAGCCTGGGACAAACTCTAGGGCAACTTCAGTATCAAAGTACTCTTGGATCTTTTTGCTTGGACAACATGCTCGCTGGAAGGCTAGCAATGGATGAGTTAAGGGTTTAACCTGCTGGAATATACTCAGTGAAGGAATGGGGCACTTGAGAAAAATACGGCTTGGGCATGTAGGGTCTGCAGGTTGAAGTCTGTGAGCTCAGGTTGGTTTTATCTTGGGTGTACTGTGCTGGGACTAGAACTGACTGAAATGTTGAAAGTTGATCCTCTCTCAATTACATTTTATCTTGGGTTCTGAAAGTTTTGTTTGTTCTCTCACCTTTTTAACTCAGCTCGTTAAATTCCAAGTGTAACAGAAAGAACTGAGCTACACTTGTTTTCAGTTGTGATTTTTGTTCCTCCTTTCATTCTAACTCTTTGAAACATCTCCAGTTTATGGACAATAAAAAAATACTGAAAGAAAAGATGAGAACTCCAGGTTTTTATGCAGTGTAAATTTAAGAGAACTGGAAGTGCTGAATCACCAGAATTTGAAGGAAATAAAGAAAAAATGAAAGAGTAAAAATATCTAAACAAATATTCTTGCTGCATTTAATGGTAAAAATGAAAAAAAAAAGGCAAAAGAGCTAAATATAATCTTTTAAAGTTGATTTTGTCCTCCTAAAACTATGGTATTTGGGAAGATAGAATCAATGTCTTCTTTTTCCTACTAATTCTAATTAACAGAGCCCCCATGAAAAGGAAAAAAATAACCATTTGCTATCGTTCGCCACACTGCATCACAAGGATTTCACACTTCTTTTCTCTTTATCTCCTCCCAAAGATAACCTACTTTTTTTTTTCTGCAAAAGAATAATAACCATCTGTGATTATGTTGATTTTGTCATAAAAGAAGTAAGGGAGCACCAATATTCCTGGCTAAATTTTTGGGGCTTCATGACTGGGCTTTCAAGAAGGTGCTGCTTCCTGCTGGATCATACGTATCTAACATTTACATGGCATTGTTCCCTACATGTTCTGTTTGGTGTGTATTACCTGCCCCCTTGACACTGGCCTTTCTGCCAGAGTCACCTCTGTCTGCATATGAAAGCACGTATGTCACACTATGCCAGGTCTCCTTTTAGTCTGTCTGTTAAGTCTCCTTTAAACAAAATTCCACACCCAGCTCATCTTTTACCTAAAATAGATGGCCTTTGCGCATTTTGCACCTGATATTTGCTGATGCAATAGACAAAACCACCCCTCTTTTGTATTTAAAAACCCCATAATTTACATTTATGCAGCACAGGAAACCTTCCCAGCATTCACTGGGACAGGCCTTATATATGAGGCTTCCAGCAGCTCAGCTTGTATGAAAGGTACAGATTTGCTGATACACCTGTAAAGGTTTCAGAGGATCTCTGTAGCAAAAATCCCCTCCTTTGTATGTATAGGTGTATTCAGAACACAACAGAGAAATTTTCCAGCAGTAATATTCAAATAGTTCATAAAACCCTGGAATTTTCCTTAAGCTGTAGAATTCAAACTCCTGCAAAATAATTAGGTGAACTCTAGTTAAAAGGATACTTGCAACTGCAGAGAATGAAAACTCATTCCTCTGATGTCTGTTGGCAGTAGATGACCACAGTGGATGGTGCCTGTCAGAAGCAGCAAGCACTCTAGAAATGATCTGCTGCTTTTTGGTTTGGTTGCTTTCTGGGTTTTCGTTTGTTTGTTTGTTGTTTTTTTTAAGTTAATTTTTTTTTCCAGGGAAAAGTGGGTACTTCAGTGTTGAATAATTAAGAAGAGAGAGAGCAAAATGGCAGAATATTTTATAAAATGACAATCTTTTTCTTTCTAGGCTATATATACCTTGCTCGAGGCAGCATTCATATAAAAATTATGCTACAGTAAGATTTATGGGCTACCTGCACATTTTAAATTCATTTTTCTCTCATCACATTCATATGAGGTATAACAGTTATGCATATATGAGTTGTCTTAATTACAAAGCACCTCTTCAAATTCTAGCATCATTTACTTCAAAATATGCTGCTTTTCCCAGAGCTCTGGAAGTTGGTTAGAGAGTCTTGATTGAACAGATCTGGACATATCTGGAAAACTTACCTCTCTAAGCAGAAAACCTGAAGTTCTCCCTTTGTTCAATAATCTTAGCATGTTAAAAGAGAAGGTCTTAACTTGGGCCAGTTCACAGGGTGGAGGTACTCGATGTTTAAAGAGATGCATCAGTTTTAGTTATTTATGCTGTATTACTGGGTGCTAGCCAGCAGGCTTCACGTGTAAAGACTTTCCCTGCTCAGAGCAACTAAGAGGGACACAACAGTGGTTGTGTTTACTGATTTGGTTAAAAATAAATACTTGTATTACTTTTTTAAAGTAACCTTTTATTTATGCTCATGAATTTAGGAATACCAAGCTCCACTAAACAGCGAGAATTTACAGGTATGGTCACATAAACGTCACGTACCTTTGGGATTTGCCTTGGTTCATACAGAAGCTGGGTCTTAATCTCAGATTTGCTACTGAGTCCCTTCACTCTGGGTCAAGAAAATATTAAGTTTGTGGCAGTGCACACACAAAGAAAAAAAATGATATGGTAGTCAGGACTAGTAGTGGAGTTCCTATAGTCCACCTGCAAAGTTCAAAATGTACCTCGACTCTAAAATCATGTTTTTGAACTTCAGACAAGGACTCTGGTGAGTCTAGCCCCTCAAGGCTAAGCAGTTTTGAGTAGGAGCTAACATAGAAGTAGCAGGGAGCAGAAGACAAAGGCAGAGGATAGATGAATATTCACAAGACTAACACAGCAGCAAGAGGGAAATGGATGTCAGGGAGTCAATCATCAGTTTGGGCCATGCCGACTGATGCTCATTTAGGTACAACTTGAACGAATGTTGCAAGAAGCCTAATTTTGACTTCAGTGGAAAAGAGGATGATGTCTGGAGGAAGCTCAGAACAACCAGCAGGCAGGGAAGTCTTCAGCAAAAACATCTTGAAGAATAATCTGGATCTCAGGGAGTCTGACAGGAAGCATTAAAATTTATTGTATTTTTACATGTGAAAGTACTACGGCTACATTAATGAATAGTGAAAAGTCTGAAAATGTTTTGGATCAATGTGTGTGAAAAGTTGGTCTGAGAACAGAGCATAGCTTGGCCTGCAATTTTGCGCAGGCCACTGAAGTAGTAATTTCTTAGAGGAAAATGGACAAAAAAAGCTAAATCTTCTAGGCTAAATTCTCCTCAGTTACGTAGGCATACTGTCAGTGCCTCAAAAAATCTGAAGAAAAGTCAGCTTAACTTTTGGAAAGAGAATCATGAAACAAAATTTTCACAGAATCCCTGCCTCAGAGCCCAAGAGGATTTTCTTTAGATGGGAATAACTCACAGTTGCTGAAATAAATTTATTTCCTTATCTGACAAGCTCTGGCAAATTAGCCATGCCACACAACAGCGAAGCTCTCGGTGCGGCCGCTGCTGACATCAGAGAGTTGGAATGTGTCTGCAGCACATCCACTGTGAAGAGTAACCAGTCATTCCCTGAAAGCAGACGAGGTGTGAGAAACTACTGCACATCTAATGAGGCCACTTCTATCTTTGTTAAATACACTGTTTATGTTAAAGATGTTTTACGATCATTTAAAGTCAAATCAGAGTGTGAATTCACCTGACATGAGAAAGCACAGCTGGGACAAAGACTTCCTTCTCAGCAGTTTTTTCTCCTTAATACCTTCACTCTGGGAATTTTAAATATATACGCTTATTTGTCTTAGTCCAATTTCCTCTTCTAAAGTTTGTTTTAAAACCTTGAGCCATTAACTCTGTCTTGAATAAATACTAAAGAGTGAACAGATAGCTAGAGTCATCAAGCCTCAAACACCTCTTCAGCTCTGAGGAGGTGAGTAAGAGTCATATCTAGCTCCACTTCACACTCCTGTGACACCACTTATCAATAGGCAAAACACTGGGACATATTCAGTCAGACTTCACAACATCCCTATTTGCACAGAAGAGTTTAATGTACGTTCTGCAGAAGGGAGAATTGCAGTAAAGCCCAGCCAAAAAATGTGTCAGCCCTTTCGCAGCAGGACAGCGCAGGACAGAGAATCGGACAGTGGCCTTCTAGCAAAACCTGTGTGCCAACCCATAGGTTGAGGATTGCTAAAATCATCCTTCTTGAGAGGAAGCAGCTCCTGAATGCATTCAAGGCTTCACAAGTGCCTAGTGAGGTTGTGAGGACTGTGTTCCACCATGACACCCGTGGCATCACAGGATCTCTGTGGTCATCCTGTGTCGGGAAGCTCTAACTCCTTTTCCTCCCTCTTCAAACACTAGTAGTCATTTTCTTAAAGCTATAGCTAGAGCCTTGAATATTCCAAGACAAAATTAATCAGCTGCAATAGCTCATGGGTTTCGTGCTGATCTGTACTTATACTCACCTTTTCCAGAAATGAAAGTAGCAAAGGCACCCACACAAGTACATATACGCAAGCCTTGATCTGGAGCTCACTTTGATGATCCTGCAAATATATCACAGCACAGCACTACTATTTCATGGAAGGTTATATCTAATAGCTGAGATACGGTAGCTTCTTAAACAGCCTCTCAGGCCAAGTTGTAATTTTATCTGAGACTTTATTCTTCATTCTTTTCACTGCTAAGTGAAATAAGTCAGTTTAAATGACTAGGAGGTCAGGCAAACCTCTTTGATTTGCCCTCAGAAATGTAGGGATGCTGGTAAAAATGGCTGAGAAGAGTCCCTTAACTGATAGTCTGAATGCTTCTGTTATGCGTCCAAGAAAATTGTTGTCTTTAATAGTTTTTTCTAAGGGTTGCAAAGACCAGATACAGCCAAAGTAGTCTAGGAAGGTCACAGCTCTTTAGGATACTTGCAGGTACAGCTGCAAGCTGTTAAGCAGCTTAGCTAAACCTGTAGGAAAGGAATAGCCTCTCTAATGACCTTTCTGTTATATATCTCTGAACTAGAGTGATTCTGCTTTTTCTATATCCATGTGGTCTGAGTGTTAGGATTTCTTTCAAGAGGTCCTTAACCCATAGTCCACGAGGAAGGCACCCTTTCTCTGGACTTTTTCTGCATGAATACTTGGGCAGCTGAAGGCTCCATGCTGCAATGATAGGACCACGCAGAAGTACTTGTGAGGTAAATAATTATGTGGATGGTGTTAGAAGATCATTTATTCTGGAAGAGATGTGCAATGTCTGCTGCACAATCTGGAAGGTCAGTTGCAAAAATCTCAAAACCTGTTCTTTAATATCTGAATTGAGCTGTGGAGACAGTGTGACTTCAGGGTCCAAAGACTAGGAGGGAAGTTGTGGACTTATTGACGCTGAAGTTCATTTGGCTTTTTCCCCATTTAGACCCTTCTGAAGATTGCATAAAACTTTTTAATATAGAAAACCAAAGCTATGCAAAATGTTTACAATGAAACCAAAACCATATTACAAATTTGGAATCCGGCATGGAGCTGGTCAAGGCTTGCATGCCTTTTGTGAAAACTGCTTTGAGAGAAGTCGGGCTGATGTATGGTTTGGAGCCGGAATTATGGGAAGCAGAATGCTTGGCTGACTTTCACATTGCATGCTCTGAGTTCATTTCAACCTGAGAATTACGCAAAATTGGGAGCATGAAAATTCATATGGATCAATACTGGGAAATGCACTGAAGAACTGTTTCCGTGATTCCTTAGAGCTTCAGGGCTAGCATTTGGTGTTGTTTAGTGCACAGAAGCTGTTTGTGATTTTCATGACTAAGGTCTTCAAGAAAACTCTGCTTTGATGAATTACTGCAGATCACTTTAAGATAGCTTCTCTGTGTTTAGTTTCTTCCTACCAACATACTACAGAAAGAGAAGGCTTAGAGTAAACATTGGCCTAAGCTGATTTATAGGAAATCTAAGATGTATATTTCTAGACTTGAGATGCAAACTCTATTTTGAAGTACCTTTTGGAAAGCCCCAGAAATATAAAGTAAGAATGAAGCCACCAGTACACAGTCATGTTCAAGGCCAGCCATGAAGAAACCAAAAAGGTTTATACATGTCCAAGGAGTGGTGGGCGTTGGAAAAGAGTAGATAATTCTATGCGACTTCACATGGCCAGTTTGTGAGGGGGAAGAGCAAGCGTAATACAGAAAACCGATATTCTGCGAAGAAATGGAAAAGACCTGGAATAATTTGGGACCTGGATAGAAAAAGATGTGGCATTAGGTTTTTCAAAGTCATAGGGTGTGTAGGAGGAATAGAAAAAACAACCCATAAAATAAATGAAACTGAAAGAGATATGTATTTTGCGTGGAAGAATGGTAGTTTAGTGTCACCTCAAAAAACCCCTTCAGCACTAACCACATAAGTTTTTAGCAGAACAGTATTCTGCTCACTGGAGAGCTCTTTCTGGGAGGAAGAACAAAAGATGCATCAGTAGCGTGTAAACAACTCTTTCAGCCTTTTTACTCACTTGAAGGTCCACCTGCTGGTGGACATGAGGGGGTAGAAAGAAAATATTATTTCTCAGCAGGAAAGAATACAAGTCATTTAGCCCTTGAAGATGGCCAAGCAGGAGGAAGAGAGGAAGTCCAAGTCCTACTGGACCCTTCAAGTTCATAGAAAAGGTGGAACATTTTCTGTTGGCAGTAAGTCCCAGCTGCATAAAGAAGTATAAAAAAGGTACAGTAGGTAGAGGTACCATAATTCAAATAATGAGGAATTTACATTAATGCAAGCTGCATGGGCACTGAAAAAAAAAAAAAGGAAAAGAAAGAAAATACTTTTACCTCTTTTGGAATTACTTGCCAGTCCGAGTCATTGTACCCATTTAACCTGATTTTGAATCTTAGTCTTTTGATTTCGGCTTCCAACTGCAAATAGTTGGGAAATCTGATCATATGTACTTCATCAGCAAAAATAATTTCCCTTTCATAAACTTCGCGTTTTCTTCCTCCTAATCACAGTGAATATGCCCTCATTCTTTTGAAGATGAGACATAAGCACTACACATATTTTGCTTATATGAGTGCTTATTGTCATCATCATCTTCCCCACAGCCTCATTTTTTTTCATACAGCTATGATTCCATATCCTTAATTGTTTCTGAAGTAGTTTTGTAGTACTCTTTTCAGGTCTGTACTACTCTAGCCTATTGGACGTCATCTCCATTAAGAGACTGACATTTTTTTGCATTTACTACTGTTTTAAGAAGAATAAAGATTTTATTGATGATGAAGATTTAAGACAAATAAATATTCTGTTTCCTATCCAGGCATTTACTTGAAATCTGTAGCAACCAATGAAGGACTCTTACCTTTCAATGACCAGATTTGGTGTTGTTTAGTATATGGAAGTTGTCCAGGAGCTAACTAACTGCTTCTGCTTACATTCCATCACCCTGGAGAATGTAATTTCCATTATACAGATTGAATGAAGGAGCTTTTGGGGTGGAAATAGCTGTAAATCTGAGTGCTAACATTGAATTCATATAGGCGTAGTTTACAATACCTCTTCTTGTCTTCAAGAAAGCAAGGTAGCCTTTGCTAAGGGTAGGTATTACAAGAGCAAGTATTCTTGATGTAGGAGTACATCTTTTAAAGTGTTGATTATCACACCCATTTCTTTAGTGTATACACTTGGAAAGGCAGTGATTCTAGGAGGAAATATTCTGAAACAAATGTATCTCAGGTTCCTCATAAGAAGAGTCTTACATAGCTCAATTACCATAAGCATTGTGGAAAATAATTTGATTTTTGCCCTGAAAAAAACCCAAACTGTTCAATGTTCTAGCAGATATAAGACTGAAATCGGAATCTGCATGTATTTTAATTGAATTGGTGAATTGGTACACATTCATGGTTAATGAATTCATGAGTTAAATATCCCAAGAAGCTGTGAGTCTTTGGACTTGAAGTCATTCTTAGCTTTCCAGACCAAGCAGTAATAACAAAAAAAGTGTCTTTCTTTTTCTTATTAAATCTATCTATTGTAAATGTCACCTAGCAGTTGTACAGCCCACTCTATCAGGAAGTGTGCTTTAGTTCAGATAAAGTTTATCTGTCCTGAAGTGGCCACCCTGTTAGATAGCAGCACCCCGTGTGTTTTCATAACTCACAGAACATCTTCTTCAACATATAATCCCTCTGTTCTTCTCATTACAACCTTAGAGCAGAAATTCAGTTTTCCAGTGAAACAACATCCCCAAACTACTTGAATCTAAACTCTGGCTGCAACAGCCCATACTCAGCAACTGTAAACTTGCCAGGCAACCTTGTTCGTGGTTCTAAAGCAGCAGGAGGATGTGTCTCAGCTACCTGTCTTGTCCTACATCTTTTATTTGTCTGATAACAATATCCAGGGTGGAGAGCTTCTGCAAGAGTGTCAGTCAAAACTAGATAAAAAGTGATCAGTTCTGAGCAAGACGACTGGCTACCTTGCTGGTCAGATTTACAGTCTGTCTCAGTACTGGCCATATAGCAGGTATTTCTGAACAGTGCAAAATGCAAGAAAATTTTTCAGGACATAGGGGAAAGGGACTTTAGATGCCTGATCAAAAAGCCTGATCAATGGAGAAATTCCTTGACAATTCTAAGTTCTGGTCTGACCTCCTCCAGGCTCTGTTTCAGCACACAGATCTATGAAGGTTCTAGCTCCTCATAAATAATAACTGGTGGCTTGCGGCTTTCACAATACTGTATGTTTTGTAAACTTTATTTGAGGTACCTTTTGGTAAAGTTCATGATTTGATTAATATTTCTTACATATTATCTTGTATTTCACCTTTAAAAACATGTCTACAAACACCTCCCAACCCCCAAAAAACCTCTGAAAAAATCCACCACACCAAAAAAACCAAGAAGAAAATGGTAAGTATTCTGATAAATTAAACTAGAGAAGGAAAGAGCAAGAAGAGAAAATGATGCCTAGTATTAGCCACTCAGAACTGACGAAAACAGTCTACACAGTACCTCTTTCTTATCTGCTTTTATCTTCATGGCATGGCTGAGGAGGATGAGATCTCTAATCACCAAATTTTCATAACACTTTAGATCAGAGAGAATTATGTATTCTTTTTATTTTATTTTTTTTCAGTATCAGAATGCAGTGTACAAATGGCTGAGTTCCTCACTAAGTGCATTAGTTCATGATGACTCTGGCATCTCTTTTTCAGAAGCAATCTCTCGGAGCGTCTTTGAGTATAACAGGTGAAAATGAGCTATTTTACAAACTGAGAGAAAGTTTACATTGTAGGCTGGTGTTCAACTAAAGCCCACAGTAAATTCTGTAATGAAATTTTGTGCCACAGTATTTCTCAAACCATCTGTCATGTCATAGAGCTCTGAGAGGACAGAAACCTTGGGCATTTCAGGGTTACAAAGGGCTGGAAGAATTAAAGTGAAGCATAGACAAAGGGGCCAAATGTTTTTCAGACATGTCAGCACGTAACTGATGAACAGTTAATTCTTCAGTAACGGGTTAACCTGCTGCCCTGTTCTACCCATGAGAAATGTTCCAGTGAGGAGTTCCCTCACTTGTCATTTGGACTGTCAACCTGCTCTAATGAGTTTGCTTCAAAGCCCAAGCTAGTTTACATACTGAAGCACTAAAACAGCTAATTTTCTCTCTCTGCTGCAGACATTTTATTCTCAAATCATTCTTTCCTTATCACCTCTCTCTCTCAAATGCTTTCCCAGAGCCTGGTGGCTAGTGGGAAAATTCTGCATTGGGAAAATTACTAATGGGTGAAGGACGGAAAAAAGTCAGATTTGAAAAAAAATTAAAGGCCTCTTGTAGTTTAATGCTTTGGGTTCAGACACTTGCTAGTGTCTGTTTGGCACTGGTTTAATTTTTCATTAAACTATAATGCAGTTGAGATGGTTGTGTACTATGCTTCATCTTCAGATAAGTGTGTTTTAACCTTTCAGAAAACATCATGTAAAAGAGTGGGTAAGGTGCTTGACTGGGAGGTGGGAAACTGAGAAGGGAGATATACAGCACACCTTCTAAATGGTTTACCTGACTCCTGAAGGAACTGGATATACAAACTATAAGTCTGTACCTCCCATAACTCTCAATGAACAAAGCATGTACTTGTTTGTCTTTAATCTGCTTGTGGGAAACATGAAGGTGACAAAAAGAATTCCCTCAATTCTTTGGCAGATCACTGCTCTGGGGCAAACAACCCAGAACTGACTTGAGTCCCCAAAAAACCGATGAAGTATAGCCGTTGTAGCAGGGGAGTCTCTCTCTCCTTTTTCCTTTCAAATGATAGACCGAAATGCTGTAGGAGGTATTTCTATGAGAGCTTCCACCATAGACTTCAAATCAGGCACTGCAGCATGTTGGCATACCTTGTAATTGGGTGTAGTCATAGTAGAAGGGAAAGTGGTACACAACTGTGTGTGCTGCACTGACAATATATGCAAGTAAAAGCAGATCCATAAACATCCATAACCAGCCTTCTCAAGTACATGTTCATCTGTACTTTAACCAAGAAAGCACGGCCTACGTTTGGTTTGTCGGTATTCCTTGGCAACATATTCACACAAGCTGGCAGAATTTGGTCTTTCATCTTTCAGCGGTAGATAATTTACTCCCAAGAAACGTTCTGTATGACCAAAGGTTTTTTTTGGTTTTTTTTGTTTTGTTTTTTTTTTTTTGTTTTGTTTTTTTTTTTTTTGTTTTTGTTTTTTTTGTAACAAGACCAAAATCCTCTGTTCTATGAGAAGTGTAATGATTCCACAGTGCTGGGTTTTTTTTTCAGTACGACACGCTGTTTCCCAAGTCTATGAATTTTCAGCCAAAATTCTCCTTCCCCTGCTGATCTCCTGTCTGCTCTTCACCAGTTGTCTGCTGGGATCCCAACCTCCAGCTGAGGGATGGAGGCATTTCAAGGATGGGCAGAGTAACTCTTTCATGAATATCGTTTGTAAATTGCTCGGGGATGGCAGACACTGAAATATATCATTACTATTAAACTGTCATTCAGCAGCATCTTCCGTTCATTTCTTTCTCTTGGAAATAAGATGGAAATAATCTTCACCATAAGAACTGGTTGATAACATCTACTGAAACAGGTGATACCCTGACTTGTTTAATAGAAGTGGATTCTTATATGGAGCTCAACAAATGAAAATGTCAGTGAACGCTGCTTACCTTTCTTAACATGGGTATCTTAACATTTAGGCATCTTTTGCCAAGAGGATTTCTAAATCCCTGCCTCATGTCTGCCTGGTCATCCGGAGCTCTTAATTGTATTAAAACAAATGTTTGTGGAAGTGGCTATGGACATTGGGTTATATATTCAGTCCTACTTGTGCAGTAGCATGAATATTTGAACACGTGTGTGTAGAGATCTTGTGAGTGTGGATTGCAGGGAAAGAGGGCTTGACTGAACTGAGGGAGAAGCCATTATTTTGCCAGCTGGTGTTTTCTGGGAGGAGTGAGGGAGGAGGTGATGGTTTGAGTAAGTATAGGACAAGCCACAGCTACATATATGAACCTTCAGAAGCTCTGTAGGAACAATATAACACAAGGTGCTAAAGGCATCTGTTTCTCTCATAAAAAAAAACACCATTCAATGCATCCACCACCAGCTAGTTTGCCTTTGGATAAGGTAGCTATAGAGCTCCTGAGTGTCTCCACGGGAAAGACAGTGTTAAGCATGTGCATGCGCATGTGTGTGTGTATGTGTCAGCCTTCCTGCAGGAAGACTGAGGCTTCCTATGGTAAGAAGCACACCAAATAAAGCATTAATTTCCAGGAAATATCCCAGCCTAGCCAAAATCTGAGTAGGGAGGTGGGGGGAAGCAAAGATGGAGGGAAGATTTCAATTTGGGACTTGATTGATCACAGTTCACCTGTTTTTATCCGAAAGAAGAACTGTCTATATCATTCATCTGTTTCTAAACGGGATCTGTTACAAATCCAGACTTGGCTAGTAAAATCTCTGCAATAAAAGCATGTCTTTGATGTCCAGCCCAGTACATAAAAACCAAAAGTATGCTGTTACCAAGGTGAATGGGTGAATGGTTTGGGTTAACATCTGAGCAGTTACAAATGTCACAAGCTTGGAGAGATTTAAAAAACCAATTGAAACATCCACTGGAGCCAGGTTTCTGGTTTAAATTTAAAAGAAATGAAAATATCTAATATATTTTAAGGAGTTGTCAGGCATGAAATTGCATCTTTGAGAGTTTAAAAAACACTGAGAATTTAATACTTGTACTTTAGGTAATGACATACAAATAAAAGAGATAGCAAATGATTCATGATGCATTATGCTAAATACCAGACTATGCAGCAGGGGCAATATATGTCTGAAGATGGCATGCGGCACGATTATGATATTGTCCTTCCTTCTGATAAGTACACACTAAGAGAAAAAGAACACCTGACAGGCTTTGTCCTCATGTGATGTGAGCACGATACTAAACAAGATAGTCACAAGCTTTAATTTGCAGAAAAAAAGTCTGTGAAGCAAGGTTTTTGTTTTAGGGGATAAACACCTTCTCTAGCCTTTCCTAGGAGAAATTATAGGTTGTTGCTATTGCCCTTTTCTGCTCATGAAGGAAATCAAAACTTGGTTGGACAGAGCCACCTCCTGTGTCTTCTAGAATCTCAGCACGTGTCCTGTCTATATGCTTCATTACCTGGAAGAAGAGGGCATGAGACTGAGAGGGAGGCTGAACTCTGTACATTTGCCTGTGGGCGGGGGGGTGGGGTGGGGGGTGGGGTGGGTTAGTTTCCATCAGCAGCTATAAGTTTCCATCAAAGCTGTGCTCCCAGAGACTATACAATTGCAAGCCATAAATTAATACACACACTTCATATTTTTCTGCATGAAGGGAAGAATGCCTTTCTTGCATAATCTTCAGGATCAATAGAGTTTTCTGATAACAGTTTATACTCCTTGAAACTCCACCAGGAGATACTAATGGAGCATCGTTCACTCTTTGCCACATGATGTTAGTATACAGCCCAATGGTCCCAACTGGTCAATATGTTTTAGACATAGCTTCTTCTGCACAGAAATGCCAAATAAGGAAAGAAGTCCGGGTCAATAATTCAGATAATGTAAAAAAAAAAGTTAGGTAAAGCAAAACTGTACTGAAAGAGTTCAGTAAAACTTGGGGAAATCTTTGGCAATTCCTGAAGTTTTCATGAAATGTCAGTGACTATAGCAGGAAGCCATGTGTGAGTTGTATGACCAGTTGGATAGCAATATTTCCATCTAGAAAGACAAAATCAACAGGAATGTTGTGTGGTGTTAGTGGGAACAATATGGGGAAACCTCAAGCTCTTATTCTTTCATGAGGGCTTAATTTTGTTGGCATCATTCAATCCTGAAATCTAGTATGCACCTCTGTGAGTTACAGCAGCTAAAAGAAGTATATACCAAACTGGAAAAGATGAGAGAAATAGACTACTTTGGAGCAGGAATGTGAGCCAGAAGTTGACAAGACAGTGAAGTGAAAGTTTTGTGGATTTAGGCAAATTAAAATGTAACCAAGTCTTCAGCATCATGGCTCTTTGTCCCCCTCTGGTGACTGAAAAGTTGCAGAGGTCTGTGAACCTGATACAGCATTTGGGCTGAAAGGAAGGAGGTGTGGTTGTTACGTCTATTTTGTTTTATATCCAGGCAGTTGCAGCCAATCCTGGGCTATTCTTGTTGCTTCACTCCTAACAAGCCATACAGGAGTCTCCTGTTTCATGAGTAACACATGATAAAGGTAGTCACAGAGTATTTCCAGTTAAGTGTGAATTATCTTCTGTGCCTAATGGGTCTCAATGGAGGCAGAGGCAGGCAGGAACCTTTTCCTATGGCTAAATAATTTGCTCCAAATGGCCATTTTTCATGGAGTGTGAAGGTGGTGGGTATTGGCATTTCAGAGTCACAGAGGTGCTTTTTCAAGGACAGTTGTGCTCACGTCCGTGTGCTTGTGGGGATCACAGAGTGGCACGCCACTTTGTGCCTGCTCACGTTAGAATTCAGAAAAGGGATTTTGGGGGTCAGACCTTTTCCATGGTGTAGCTCTATTGTATCCTCTTGCTAAAACCCGAGTTGTTCTTAGCTATCTATTAAAAGCTTAGTGTAGGAAATGGGTATATTAGTTCATGAAAGTACAGATCTGTCCAATAGTCAGAGTAAGCATTAAAAAAAGATGTCTGCAGTGAAATATGGAGCTTAATTCACCAAACCTGTGCCTAACTCCTAGATATCTAGGAGTACACTATTGGCCACTACAATACATTTAGTCACCCAGGTATCCTAAAAATTGCAAGGGGGCAGAAAGCGTTCCAGGAAAAAAAGTGCCAAAAGGAAGCATGTTAAGTGGGGAGCTGCCTAAAATAGACAGTAAGAAAAACTGAGGACAGATGTGAGTCTGAAGACCTCCCTTCCCCTCCCTATGAAAGTTAAATGCCCACATTTGCTTAGCCTTCACCTTTGTGGTCTTTCTCCTACTGTAAAAATGAAAGGCTGGACAAACTGTTCTCGTCAGAAGAAGTAGTGGTGGTATCACTCCTTTCTCCCCACTATCACCATCTACCCAGAGCCCTTGCTTGGGCTTGGGAAGGCAAAGGTCCTGTTCCTTCCTCTGCTTGGTTTGGAATGAGATTGTTTACTTTCTTAATTGTTGGGCATTGCTGTATGTGGCATGGCTTACCCCTCACCCAGCTGGCTGAAACTGTTCCACTTTTCTGTAAAACGTGTAAATATTCACTCAGCTAGGTCAAGAGTAAATTATCAATATAGTAGCCCAGTGTTAGAAAACTCATCTGATGTGTCTGCCAGGGAGGTTCAGGTCCTTGTGCCAGAAGACTTATGTGCCAGCAAAACATAACAAATTCCAGAGGAGATGATACCCAGTACCCTAGGTTGGATTATGTTGCTGGGAGATGTGATGTTTAAATTTCCTCCTGCACAAAAGGAGGTTTGAGACTCCAACACCTTAGGTAGCCATTCTTACAGCTAGTATGTAAGAGGGCATTGCCTCCTTTTAGGTGTGTCTGATACAAATGTAAGTATGCCTAACCTCACCTCTCATATAGGCCCTTGAACCAGGTAACCGAACAGGACCGAAGATACGAATTTTATTTGGCAGTCATGGGATCAGTGCTATTTAACTTCCTGCCCTGAGGATAGATGCAGTTCTACTGGTGTCCAATGGGAAAAGTATAGATGCGGAGGGCACTTCGTTGGCCTTGGGAACTTTGGTAACTGCAGAGTAAGGAAGTATTTTTGCTTTTCCTTGGTGGAACTGTATGTTGGGCATATGCATCTGAAGTGGCAATTATGAACCTCTTTCCCTTGCAAATCTAAGCTGAAAATCCCATTGCAGGTGAAGCAATGCTGGCATACACAGAGTTAGTAGGTTACTTTCCACCAGCTGGTGCTACACTAACCCACAAATAGTATCATCTGGATCTCAAACACTAACTGCAGGTACTGTTTGGAAATCTTATCAACCTGCTTGTTTACTGATAAAACTGAATTGCCAGCATGATACATAATTGCATTGTTTTATTACCCATGTCTTCACTCTGTGAGTATTTATACAGAACTCATCCTTCAAAGAGTCTGTCGTTGCATCTATTTGGCTCCATGTAACCACTACGAAAGATTGTTTTAGGGTGTGATGGTCCTTCAGCATTTTGGGTACACTGAGTCTAGTTCAAAGCCCATGAAACTCAAAATGAATCCATGAATTCAGTGGACTCTGCAAAATGTTTGATTTTTCCACCATACTAGGGTAAGAGTCATTTTTTCCAAAATATGTAAACATTTCTAGTAGTGTTAGGCTTAATTTTATGTATTATCCCACCATCACTGAGATCACCTACACTACCAGTAACGTGTATGCCATGAGAGCAGTGCAGTTAAATAAATTAGATAAAGATAAATTTATACCTGAAGATAAATCTATTGTTTTGGAAAATGCTTTTAGATCCTAACTTATGTCACAGGGAGAAATACAAAGTGCAAACCCTTAGAGGTTTTGTTAACACACTGACTCAGGAAAAAGCTGTACTAGAAAAGACTACCGAATTATTGCTAATGTATCAAGGGCCACACTAGTCTACCTATTTGTCTTCTCACTGAGTCTTACAGGAGGTAGAATTGTACCTTCTGCATAGCTCCAAAGTGCTGCTGCAGGTCTGTCTGCCTGTCCGTCTATGGCTTCTGAAAAGACTGGAATCCCCCCAAATACCTCATTTCAAAGCAGCTAAATATTGAGAAAAATGAGAAGTGATAATGTCAAGATCCTTAGGTCTAATTACTGAGCCCTGGAACATCTTTCAGATGTTCAATTTGTGACTGGTCAGAAAGGGTTAAATCTTCAGGAATGTTGGAATGATATATCTTTGCACACTCTTTGTGACAGCTTTGCCTTTTATTTATGGTAATTGGGAAGTAATGGCATTCTGTCAGGTCACCTGTGAAACATCTGGCTTCAGTTTTGGTAAAGTAGTGCATCAAAGGAGTTAAAATTTATTTGACTATGTTTGGCACAGGTCAGAAAACATTTGGCTGTCAATACACCAGGTAGATTTATGGTTATGCATGGACAGAAAGAAAGGATTGAACAGATTTCAGAGAAATAACAATGCCCTTTTCCTTTGATAAAGCTATTGGAATTTCATTTTTGTTCAAGTCAGCTTCCAGCAACAGATGCAAAATGCATCTGGTTTTGATGGCACAGTACAGAGTAATATAAATCATAAAGAAAACAAGACAGAAAAGGTTGCTCTTCAGTCAATAGAGGGACAATTTTGTTTTGATCACCCCCCGTACAGTAGATAAATCAAAGATATTTCATGTCAATGCGATGCCTGAGCTTGAAGTCATGTCTTAGCTAAAACACTTTCTGAGTACAGTATTAATTTACTGTAACTTACTCTAATTGTGGATAGCAATTACAGAATGGCTGAAGTTGGAAGGGACCTGTGGAGGTCATCTGGCCTAACCCTCCTGCTCAAGCACAGTCATCTAGAGCTGGTTTCCCAGGACCATGTCCAGACAATTTTCTAATATATCCAAGGATACAGACCACAACCTCCGTGGGTAATCTGTTCCAGTGCTCAGTCACCCTCACCGTAAAAAAGCATTCCCTGATGTTTAGATGGAGCCTCTTGTGTTTCGGTTTGTGCCCATTGCCTTTGGTCCTGTCACTGGGCATCACTGGAAATAACCTGGCTCCAACTGCATTGTCCCTTAGGATATTTCTATTCATTGATGAGATGTCTCGGAGCCTTCTCTTCTCCAGGCTAAATAGTCCCAACTCTCTCAGCCTTCCTCACATGAGAGATCCCGCAGCCAGTTTACCATCTTAGTGGCCTTTTGCTGGGCACAGTATGTCCATGTCTCTCTTGTACTGGGAAGCCCAGAACTGGACCCAGTACTCCAGATATGGCTTGATCAGTGCTGAATAGAGGAAGGGATCACCTCCCTCAACCTGTTGATAACACCACTCCTGATACAGCCCAGGATACCATTAGCCTTTTTTGCTGAAAAGGGACATCGCTAGCTTATGTTCAACTTGGTGCCCACAAGGAACTCCAGGTCCTTTTCTGCAAGGCTGAAGTGGTCATTTTTGCAATAGGCATCAGATGTCCTATTTTTTTAGTTTCCCACATTTTCTTTTGTCCAACTGCTTCTCCCTGCAATATTCAGAGTAAATTTTATGTAGAAATCTTTCATATTGTATTGTGTTTGTCTCAAGTGAAAGTTATCCATTCTACTCCATCAAATAGTAGGTTATTCCTTCTACAGAAAACATACAAAATTTCTTTTTCTTCTTTTCCGTTTCTACTGTATGCTCAGGACTGAACTACACTGCACTTTGAGAAGTACCTTCACACTGACATACATACCTCTGCTAGAGACTGATCATGATGCAGGTGCCAAATAGTTCTTCTAATCTGCTTCCTCATTAGTGAAGGGTTTTGGGTGTTTGCAAGCAAGAGGATATTAAAGGGAAGTTACTGAGGTCAAATGTAGGTGGAAGGGATTAATAGTCTCCCAACAAAAAAAGCATTTAGCATGTATTTCCTTTTAGTGTATCTGCATCTCTAGACTCACAAATATGAGGAATCATAAAGATATTTTAAATCTAGAAATGGTTCTATGAAGAGATATGATCTGTGTTGTGTAGGAAAGCAAGAAAGATGGCTATTCTCACCCTTACTTGCTTTAAAAATTTGTTTACCAATATGAGTGCAAAGGCAAGGCAAGGCAGGCAGGGCTGCAGTGATGCAGATGATGGAATTGGTTTGGAGCTGGTCTGTTCCTGCCATGGGAGGGAGAGTAGAAGGACAGAACTGGGGTAGGGGGTGCTGGACTCTGGGCTAGGTATACCTGCTGCCAGAGGACTATGAGGCAGTGCAAGTAACTAACGTCTCCCACTTCCTCAGAGAGGTCATCTCCACACACTGATGCCTGGCTGGCAGCAGGAATAGCTATCTTGGCTCTCTGGGGGCCTGCACACACATAGTATGGGCAGCAGTCCATGGCTCTGCAGAAGCACATACAGAGGTTTTGCTCCCGCTGCAAGTGGGGCCATTCTGAACCAATGTAATCTTACCAACAGCTCTAGCAGTCATGAAACATGAGACAAGAAGGATGGGGAAGAGTTCAGCCTAAAACACAGAAAATTGCTCTAATGTGTTTGAAATCCTTCAGCCTTCTCAGTGCATGTGGAATCTGAATTTTAAGTAAAGCTTATGCTAACTGATGGTTTATGAGAGATTATTTTAGAACTCGGTACTTCAGTACTGTCTGAAGGCAGCCAGGATTCAGCAGCTAAGGCAAAATTGTCCCGACAGCATTTTCATTTGTGCCATCTCAATCTCTAGGCTTGTGCTGAGGCTCAAAGTCTGAAAATCCAAAGGGAATTTGGTACTTGATGGGGACTGTTTATCTCATTTCCTCAAGTTCATTGACAAACCTGACCGTTGAAAACTAGTCCAAAATTTCATAGGGTTATTTGAACACTGGTTTGAAGTCCAGCTTACAGCAGCAGAAAGCATACAAAATTTCACAGAGGTCTGACTGAAAAAGTGGGAGAACTCGGGAACTGAAAACAAGTGGTGGCACAAGACTACTGGAATCTCCAGTTCGCTCAGTGAATAGATCTCAACGACATTTTCATTCAATGTTTTCACTTTTTTTTATTCCAGTGTAAAGGATTGGGCAGAAGCCCCCCCTCCTTGCACATTGTGAAAGCATCTACCACACAGGCAGCTCCTACAAAGTTAGGCTGGAGAAAAAGTCAGGAAAAAAAGTACAAAGGGTCCAACAAAAAAAGGATTCATAAACAGAAGTCCCAGCAACAAACGCATTAAATAGTTCAGGGTGATGATCTCCACACCTACAATATCAGAGAAGTAACTATAGACGTGTGAAACACGGTGTTATGTTTTCCAAGCTAAATGCATAGGGGATTGATTGAGGGCAGTTCTAGGCAAAGGAGAAATGACACTAAGAATATTTCATGGAGGCCAAACCCACAACTTTACAACCTGCAAAGGGAGGCATAAGACTTCCTAAACACCCTGGCTAGAAATAAGTGTAGCTGGAAACATAAGCTGATGAACAGGTTTTTTACATTAAACCTTAAGCTATTTGAAAGAGGGTGGTATGGGAATTAAGGCTAGAAAAATTCCCCTAAGGGAGAACACTGATGGAATAAAAGACAATGCTACAATTATTTGAAATGAGAGGAAAGTAACAGAATTCAAAAGTGGAATTCTTTCCTTGAAAGGAATCTGCTTTGGGCAGGGGGTGATGGGAAGGACTGTAGCTGGAGGGGAAGAGGCGGCAGCAGGGTGAGAGGGGGTGAAGGAAGAGGGAAGCATCTGGACACCTGGGCAGTCTAATAGGAGATGGTGCCAGAAGGTACTATTTTCTCTGATTTTAACTCCATTGTATTCTATCTTGCAACAGATCTGTATTATGCCTGCTAGCACGTTAGTTACCACCTGTACTGTGTTTCGGGGGCATAAGAAGAGAATCCTATGCATTTTGTATTTCCAACATGTCTTGCATCCACCATTCCATGGGATGGACTGGACCAGGTGACCCTGAACTCGTCTTGCAGCCAGTCTTCGTAGGATCAGGGGCTGATTTGTGTTGGAAAGGACCTCAGAAGGTCTCTAGTTCAATCCCTTGCTTAAAGCATGGTCATCTCTGAGGTCAGACCAGGTTGCTCAGGGTCTTGCCAGTTGCCAGCCAGGTCTTGAAAACCTCCAAGGACGACGACAGCACAACCTCTCTGGCCTATCTCCTCCACTTCTTGACAGTAGTCATGGTGTAAAAGTTTTTCCTTAAATCCAGTATGAATCTCTCCTTTCAGATTATGCGTGTTATTTCTGATCCTTCCACCATGCACTGGCGGCTCCATCTTGTTGATGACCTCCTCACAGGTACTGGGGTCCTGCTGATAGGTGTCCCCAAGCCACCATTGCTAGATAATACCGGCAACATCCTCCTCTCTCTTTATGTTGCAACACCAAAAGGCTAAAGGGTAGTAGTATCGACAGTATACATATACTTTACCTTTCTTCATCAGAGCAAGAACTTTCTGAAATGGGCACATAAAGAAAGCACTGCAAAACAGCCAGAGGTTTGGTCTTGTTAAACTCTAGTTGCTTCTCCAGGTTTTCGTGGTGCTGAAATGTAAATCTCCCAAGAACAAATTGACTTCTGAGTTTTCTGCTACATCTGTATTTTTTGCCTTGGCATCTCAGCATTCACTTAAAACCAGCTCTGTAAATGAGGAATATATAATTAAATACATTTTGGGAAAAGTAATTTTTTTAAGGCTTTGTGTAGACTTCGGAGCCTTTTTTTTTATTGTTATCCAAAGTGGCTAATGGTGCCTGTCAAAGATAATCTGAAGAGATGCACGAAACAGAATAAAAACTAGCTTTAGTAATTATTTCTACCAGAACATTCTCAGAAAGAAACTGTAGCTTTATTTCCAGGCTTTTAGCACCTACAGAAACTTTCAAAGCAACCCATCAATTTTATCAGTACTTTGAACATTATTTTAAAGGAAAAGCAGAAAATTCCTGTTAATTTTTATCAGGCATATAATTTGTCAATAAAATCTGTACTGAAAAAGATAAAATATGAAGCCTCAAGAATTGGGAAGCTATATGAACATGTTTACAGCAGGTTCAACATAGACTTATTTAAGCAAAAAAGGGCAGAAGAAAATGTCTTACATAAAAACCTTTATCCAGAACTTCACGTTTTGATAAACTTTATAGAAAGGCAAAAATAGAAACTAAAGGCTAGGATTTATAAAGGACTCCCTGGAAAAGAGGGACCTGAAGGTTCACAAACATTTTAATGACCAGCTCCTAAGCCAAAGTTCCTATCTAATATAAATAGGAAGAAAATTCCAGCTAAAGCCAATATGAGCTACAAGATGAAACAGGCAGTGATCCAGGTCCCATCAGGCATTCAGAATACTTAAAAAACAAAACAAAACAAAAAACCTAACAAAAGAAAAAAAACCAACAAAACCCCTCAAGTTCTTTGTAGGAAAACTATTTTGGCTTCTGCCAAAAATGTTTCAACTTTCCTAGATCCCATCTGTGAGACAAGGACAAAACAAAGGGCAAGGACAGAACCTGGTCAGGATCTGTACAGTCATTCACTGCCTTGTAGTCTATTTCACTGATAAATCTGAATGAAAGCTGCTGGCAAGCAAGCTGGAAAATAATATGTCCTAAGCTGATAAATACTTAAAATGCAGAGCCTATCTCAAGCTGCACAGATGAACTAACTGATTCCAACCATTCTTATGAAAGCAAAGAGGAAAACAATATTTTCTTCCCGTAAAACAAAGCAGGAAAAAAATCTCTGGTGCTGGAGGGAAAAAAGGTCAGCTTTTCTAAAGAAGAGATTTGGGGGGAAAGGTGTTTTTTTTTTTTTTATTCTCCACCTTATTGTACTGACACATAAGACAGGATACAAACAAATAGTGTCAAGATCATACTTGTGTTTAAATTTTTGCAAGGTCATTAGGCATTTGGAGGTTCAAGGGAGTTCACTGAACGGAAGAGATTCAAGCAATAGTGTGCTGGATCTTCATTCTTAGAACAGAGCTGGTATCAGTGGCTGTAGAAATATTTTAAAGCTTAGTACAGAAACATTAAGTTATATCCTCTTCAGATATTTTTTTTAAGTCTAGGTTGATAAGCAAAATGCTAGAGTCCTAACTAGTCTTTTTATAAATCTACAACAGCATGCACAGTATATATGCTGGATATAAATACATATTTGCTTGATTTCTTTGGTAATTTAGCATTTTATATGTAGTTACATAAAATTCCATTAGATCTGCACATATATATGAGCATAAGCTCATCGTTCTGTTCCAGCAGCAAGTAAAACAAAATAAAAAATCTCTGGATGAGAAACACTAATATTTAATCTGCTGCTCATTAAGAAATGTCTAGGGGCCTCTGGTAAGATGACAAGCCATTGTGTTTGTTTTAAATACTTTTTACTTTTTTTGTAATAATTGCTTGACTATACTTGATTGATACTTTACTGAGTGGTAGGAAATACAAAGATATCTCCCAGAACAAGAGTGAGATTTCACTAATGTGAATAGCTCTTATCCTAGACGAGAGCTTTTCCTTCTGAAGTTTTTTAGTCTATTTGAAATAATCCTAACACTGTCTAGTTGTCAAAAGCAATTGCAACGTTTAAAATGAAATTGTTGATCGCTGGAACAACCACATAAACCATAGAATCATAGAATTGTTTAGGTTGGAAAAGACCTTTAAGATCACCAAACCCAACCATTAACGCAACACTGCCAAGTCCACCACTAAACCATGACCTTAACCACCACATCTACACATCTTTTAAATACCTCCAGGTATGGTTTCTCAACCACTTCCCTGGGCAGCCTGTTCCAGTGCCTGACAGCCCTTTCAGTGAAGAAATTTTTTGCTAATAACCAATCTAAACCTCCCCTGGTGCAACTTGAGGCAATTTCCTCTTAGGGGTTTTCAAATGATTGTGACAGCTAGTTCTGTGGTCAATAGACTCATTCCCACACATAATGTCTATGTGTCTGTAGATCTCAAACATGAACAAGGTTAGGAAAAATCCTAGGAGAAGACTGTAAGGGTATTTTGTCCCCTTCATCACGAATAAATGGGAAGTACTTGTGTGTGTCAACCTGAACTTCATCTTTGGCTGCAGTGCCATAATACACCCAGCAATTCCCTGCAGTCGGTGCGATACAGTCCACTGCAACTTCTGCCCCAGCACAGCTCAGCTACGCACACCAGACGCAATGTCCCTACAGTGGCTGCACCAGGGTATACTCAATCTTCTCTTCTTTGTGCTCTGGTCCAGTGAACGTGTCCCATGCGGCTGATCTGCATGTGTGCACAAGGTGAGTTTGCTGTTTGCTGTTGAAGTGTGGCAAGGGCACTGCCTTCTGCTTGTATGGTACTCACTACACACACACTGCAGCTCCCTGACCCCAGAGTCCCCATTTGTTGGGGCTGTGGGATGTCCAGAAGCTCTGCTGGAGGTGATGTCACAGCCAGGTTTTTCCAAAGATCCTGGACAAATGGTTGAATCCCACTGAAATAACTGTCCCAGGAGGCAAAAGAGAATATGCGCTAAAAAAAACGCAAACAACCCTGAGTGCATTTAGTCCTGCTCCTGCTTTCAAGTCACTGTTATTGTCTCATCCATCACAGGCACCCCTTACTGCTGGATGAAGTCTCTGCCTTTAGCTCACTCAGCTCATTAGTGAACCATTCAATGTGTCTTCCTATTATGATGCCAGTATTTATTACTCCAATATGGGAAAAAACATGCATGAGAGAAGGAAAAGAGCAAAGACAGTAGGGATAAGATTATAAATACATTTTCTTAGCTTTTTGCACTTATTCTGTCAAAAAGATTCATAACTGAGCAATATAACAGTAGGATAATTAAAAGGCCATTCTTTTGGAATGTCTTCAAAAGCCCCTGTTTCTGGCATATTGCTAAAATAAAAGCCAGCATGAAAAGTTACAAAAGATTCTATTTTTATTTTCACTCCAGTGATTTTTTCCCCCCTGCTATCCCAACTCAGATTTCTTTCTTTTTAATGTGCTGAGCTGGAGCAAATGAAGCACACATCAAAATACTTCAGCTAAGAGAGGAATCATTGAAAGGATCATTGCTTTAACAAGGATCACTCTCTTTCCTTCCATATTTTCTACAACCACCTTCATTTTTCTTCTGAAGTCAGATGACCCTTGGCAAAACTTAGCTAAAAAAAAATAAAAACTGCCTCACGTTCCTGCAGTCCGTATACAATTAAGCTTGTATTATTTCTCTACAATTTTCAATAAAATTGTGAGCTATTTTTATTTACATTCATGTTTTAAATAGACTACTAGAATCCTCGGATATCTCTTTTTATATCACATATACCCAGGTCACCTCTCAGGAAGAGCCTGTGGTCTGGACATTTTCAACTCTGACCTTTAATCACAAAAGCCAGATTTGGGGAGTTAAATAGTCTTACAGATTTCCACTTTAGCTGTCTGAACAAAATTCACAAAATTAATGCAACTCAGGGCCTGGAAACTTCTTTTGGTTGAGGTAGGCGGCTGTGTCTGAATAGTCTTATGCTTCCATTGAAATTTTACAGCCTATCATCTGAATTTTAAGGAAAAGTGTTGTGATTCTCTTCTTATTTGTTTATTACTCTTTGTGAGGAGTTGAGCTTTCCTCAGTGTTAGAGACAGGTCACTGAAAAGTAAATACAGATTGGTTTTTTATTATTTTTTTTTACTCAGATCAGCTCTGACTTTGACCTACCTCTGAAACATCATTAAAAGAATGGGGATGCAGATCATGGCATTTATAGAGCTCGATGTTATGATATTCTCCCAGTTTATAGCATTCATTTATGATGTTTCATAAACATCTTTTGTGAAATTCTAGCTTCACTCATGATAATGGCAAAATTCCCATGAACATCAATGGAGCAAGGCAGTCACTACTCAGCTTTTTTAGGGTCTTGCTGATTGTTTTTCAGCCCTTTTCTGCACTGTAGAGTTTCTGCTATCATGGTTGTGTTAGTAAAACCTCTTCATGCAAATGCAGCACAAATGCAGTGTTTGCTGACTGGAAAAGTGTTTCGTGGGTGTACGTAAACTATCTTCCCAAAAGTCATAACCAAGGTCAACTATAACTTCCTTCTAGCAACATAGTGATGTCCATGTCAATAATTTTGCCGATATCAGATCATCAGTTCAAGGAGGATGCACATCAGAGCAAGCTTATAGGCTAGGCACAGCCCACTTGAGGGGCTTATGAAATACGTGCATTTTAAAATTAGCTGTTATGGAAAAAAATTATACATAATTAGGAGAAGAAAAGATGTTCATTACTTTGATTTGTGTTATTGGATGACTCAATTACCCTGATCATGTTCTAGAACCCCACTCTGGCAGAACTTCATAGTACAGCACCTGCACAAAACACCTACAATGTATATACATGAGGCAGAGCAGAAGAGAAAGATACAGGCACGCTATGGGCATGCATAAAGAGCATTAGCACAGCATCAGCATTAAACCATTTTTAGATTTTTTTTTCAAAAGAGATCTAAACAAGGAATCAGAAGAGAACTAATAAGTGACTGTCACAGCTAAGAAGTTTTTGCCAAGTCTGAGGGTCTGCTTGAAAGCAAGTGCAAAAATGGTCTTGCATGAAAATGCAACAAACAGCCGTAAAGGTTAACACCATAGGTCAATCAGAGGTGGAAGCTGATGTCTTGATAATGAATAAGAGATAGGTGGAAGAAAGCCATGAATGGTCATAGAAGCGAAGTCACTTCTGTTTGGGGGGGAGATGAGGAGCCAATTGTGTGCATAAGGAAGGAGTACCAAGATCAAAGCAATGGGCTGGGAAAATGATCATTAAAGCAGCATTCTGAAAGGCTCTGACCAGACAAGACTGCATTTGTCAAGGTCAGGGGAAAGGATGTTTAAGATATGAGTGTCTGTGTGACTTGAACTGCCTGTTACAAATCTTGTTGAAAGATAAGATTCCTTGAAAATGTAGGATGTCAGGAAATGTCTGGTTAGTAGCGTAACGGATTGTGCACATTCGTATGGGCATTAACAGAGCATTTCAGCTCTCACTCATTCATGACTATGGCATTATACAAAAATGAGCAAGAGTGGGAATAACTATAGTCCAAAATAGAATATAATATAATGAACATGAAGTCTAAAGTTCCTGCAATCTAAATAATGTTTTCTTCCTTTTTATGGCAGTCGATATATTAGGTGCAGTTAGTACTGTGATCCTTAGGTTTAACAGAAGAAATCCTATATATAGCAAAAGATGTAGCTTTCTAAAAGCATAAAGAACAAGGAAATTTTAAAACTTGCTTAGTTAATATTACAAAAAAAAAGAGATTATTTGACTCTGTGGTGCTGATGAAATATATGCTAGAAACATAAGCATGCTGAACAAGCCTTCTCCTAGTACACTATTCAGGACACACATGTCTAGAGAGCTAAGTCGTGGTCTGGAAAAGGTCAATAGACCATCAAATATCGTGCAAATTATGAGTGATGGGTTGCTTACTGAGAGAGTGCTGAAATCCATCTTACCAACTGGGAAATAAGAGATAGCTCTGGTAAAGAGCTAGTAGAACCACAAGAATTTTTGAAAAGAATAGTGGGTAGATACTTGTTTTGCTGAGGCCCGTTGCTAAGCTTCTGTCAGCATCATATATAGTTTTAATTCACCACTATATGCCTGAACTGCATAACCATGTTTAAGCAGCAATTCTTTGTCAGAAAGATGCTCTAGTTGTGTCACATAGCATGACAAGCAATGCATACTGAATTTCAGGTCATATGTTTGGCCTGACTACATGTAGTGGTTTACCTCTATGCCCAAATGTAAAGCAAGTAAAGAAGAAAACGAATCCGAAACCATTCCTCACCACAGAGTTGGCCTCCAGAGCTGGCTTTTCTGAAATGTAAACAGTGAAGTGAGAATGTTCCATTTGCAACTGCAGTACTGTTTATTTAAACTCAAATCGGCAAATATGATTGACGTTTGGCTTGGTTTCAACAATTTGATATGGTATTTAAAGCTGCAGTGCCATGTTTTGAATCATAGGCGATTTACCTTCTTCGGTCTTTCTATTATGTCATTAGGTTATTTCTCCTTCTTTTACTTATTTTAAAACTGTTTTTAAGAGATGTTAAAAGTGGAACTGTGGGAAACTCTGCTATAAAATTCAAAACCACACACAAGCCTCGTCTGCTAAATAGAATCTGGGCCTCAGAGGCCCTTGTTGAGTTTCAGAAGATTTGCAAGAGTTTGCTCCAGGGTCATCTTGGAGCTTCTGGCTAATGTGAAACTATAACAACAAGAATTTTCAAAGAATTTTAGGCGCTAGGAAACTACAAACAAAAAATTGTCCTAAGATCTGTAAGCCCCAATGGAGCAAACAGCATTTGGAACCTGAAGCACTTCAAAGCGAAAGGATTTTTTAAATACATCAGCAACATTTAATAATTCTTTACTCTTAGATGGCCTGATAAAACAGGCTGAATTTAGCAGAAAGCTTTCAGTGAAGGTCAACACTCCCTAGATTGCAACCACATAGTATTCTTAATTGAAAAATATTTAAAGACTGAACAAAGAAAAGAAAATGTCACTATCTCCTATTTCCACGCAGTAAAATTAAAGCACTGCATAAATAACACAGCTTCCCTGAGGTCACCCCAAAAGATCAGTTGCAACGTAGGAAGAGGAATAAGGATTTCAGACGGCTGATCTCAAGCTTTATCCTGAAAATAGCACTGTTTCTCTAATTACGAAAAGCCTGACCATCACTCAAAGAAGGAGTCTCAGATATTCACTGAATTCCTACTTGTTCTACTACCTGTTTTGAGGAGAAGACTGTAGTTTAGCTAGGTATTTGGAAACAAAGTGAAAATACACACACTATTTGCATTGATAACAACAGAAGGTCTGTTCTGAACTTCTGCTCTCTTGAGGAGGCGATGATTGGATCTTTTTATTACAACTACAACTGAATCTAAGGTATTTTTACATCACCTGCTCTTAAAAGCAGTTACCTAAATGGGCCACATGACATGCTTCAAATTGAAATTCAGCTGACCAATATTCAGTCTTCTTTTTTTATTCATTATGAATTTAAAAAACACCTACAACACAACAAAGCAGGGTATGGAGTTCAGTAAACAACATCACTAAGCATTTGGGAGATCTACACAATTTAAAGTTTGGTAAGAATACTGGACTTTTCTGTCATATAGAAAATTTCTTTCTTCTCCTCCCTTGACTAAGTATACTGTTCTCAAAATAGTAATTTGTAAGATATGCCTCTGCCAAAGGGACATGGCATTTCATACTTACATGTTGGAAAGTTACATGCCAGCATCTGCACGGAGGCTACTGCTGCTACTCAAAGGAATCGAAGGCATTTTTACCAAATGCCTAAGGACTGTAATTCTCCCAGAACATCCACTAGGCTAGTTTTTCTTCATTGGAAAATGGAAATGTGTCTTTCCCATGTGGCAGTTTCATGCCAAAGAGAAATTTCTTCAGTTTGCCCACAACATCCAGAGTGGTTCAAAGGATCTGCAATCAAGCATTGTGGTATATCCTAAATGGTGGGTCAAATCCAAGCTGTGGATTGCATGGATTTAATCATGGCAAAACTGAAGTCAGCGTTATACCATTTTACCCCAGTTGAGAATATGGACTTCAGTTTACATCTGGACATTTTTCGTGTTCACAAGACACTACTGTCTAGGAATTTTTGAAAATTAGTTTTGTCTGGCAGAAAACAGCCTCTACGCTGTGGATCACAGCTGCCTCACAGAGTCTTTAAGTGCCAGAACATTCAGCAGCTAGATGGGCCTCTGCCGATGGATCCATAGAAAATATTAAACTCACAAATGTTAACATTGAGCCAGCACCATACATCAACTGTGTGACAGTGATGGCTGGAAAACAAGAATTCGAATACATATGCTTATACAACATATATACACACAGGCATATGCACACCAAGTTTCAGCATTTGGTTTTATTTTGTGCAAGGAAAAATCTGGGATATCTTGAAATCCTCTTTTTTTTTTCCTTTGAAACTCAGAAAAACACAGAAGCTTGATAATGAAAAGCTGCTCCCTGAGCTCCTGGAGCCTTGTCACCAGTAGCCTCAGAACTCCAGACTCCAGACCACTTGTTAGCATGGGACACAGCATGTGCTCTCTCCTTCCCTCACCAGGAATGCCATCCTGGACCTGAGACTACAAAAAATCTTGTCAAATACTATACTTTTTCCTGAAAATTTACAGTTTCAAGAGATCAACATTTTCAAGGAGAGATGTGTTTAATCAAAAAAAAAAACCTGACCAGTTTGTATGTGGAAAATCCCTTGAGAATGTGTCGATCGGCAGCTTGATGCGTGATCCATGCCTGCCTCACCAAACCATATCCTTAAGATTATACACATGTAATGTTATCATGTCTTTCATCTTGAAAGAATATGAAAGCAGTCCCAGGGTAGCATAAACATGATGCAACTGACTCAGTTCTGCCCTCAGTAAATCTCTGAATTCCACTTGCCCTTCAAGCCAGGGTAATAGGGGCTTGTCCTCATGTGGAAATGACCCTCAAAATTAACTGGAAATTTTATGTATCCAGGCCAGGAAGACAGCAGTGCGTGTGGCACAAGGTCTATTACCTTAGATTTGGACTTCAGCTGTTGGTGCCAGTAATACAACTTTGTGCAGTTACATGATATTTATCTTTGAAAGACCATAATATCATATGATCTTTTGAAAGATCATAATACTCACTGGCGTATGCTGAATCCATATGCCAGTGAGTATTATGATCTTTCCTACAAGCATGTACTGCATCCCTCCAGACCCAATTACTTTAAATAAACCTACGTTCACAAATGGGCACACCCATGTCAACACCAATACATAACATACAAGTTTCAGTTAACTCCAGCCCAGTCAGAGCCAGGTCTTAGCTGTACCGATCTGGCAAATTTCTCATTGGAATACTTTATTCTATTAGTTAAGTATAGAAGTGGCTATTCCAGGAACTCTGAGAGAGACACATGTTTGGCTCATTTTTATTAGGTAAGTCTGTAAACAGCAGAGCTGTTCTAGCTGGCACCAAAACAGTCTTTGGCCCTAGACATTGCATAGGGAACATAAACTTGGCAAGTCTGCCTTACAAATCACATATAAATCAGAACTGCCCAGCAAAGCGGGTCCCATTGCTTGAGTTCCTATTCCCACACACAGGATTAATCTTTGAAGCCAAGTTGCCTTAAAGATGTTTTTGTTTAAACTGTGGCAATGTAAACATTTAGGTTTCCAGGAGTTTATTCCTTCAGAAAATATTTTTACAAGACAAATAATAATTTGACTATTTTTACATTGTTTCTCATTTTCTTTGTGGAATCATAAAATTTAATCTACAATAATCTGATGAGAAAAATATACATATCTGTGTTAAATTTCTTCATTACTGCCACTGTTTCACAATTGCTCTCATCCCACATGGTTGTGGGTATTTGTTTTCCTCTCTAACATCCATACATGCATATTAATCTATATGTGCTTGCAGCTATGTGTATGGAAAGTACCATGTTAAACTTTTATCTTGTTGGGACAAAAGATGAAATATGGTAGAACTGATATGAAGAAGTACACATTTTGGTCTATTAAAATCTAACATATGTTAGTTGTTTCCATGAAGGCTTGACATTAACAAAGTGGAGTTAATTTTTCTACTTCATGAAGTTTTTTGAAAGGTGATTTTTTTCCTGATGTATTCATGATGTTTCCAAACACAAAAAGTATAGGTATTCACACTTCCAAGTGAAGTCAGTAGGCACCAAGTTCGTCAGTCTCAACTAACAGTCATAGGACGAATATTCAGAAATCACTTCTGAAAAATATTAACTTCATGTTCTAGTTCAGAGTAGATAGTGGCTCAAATAGGGTTTGATTTTCTTAGCTCTGATTAGCGTGTGGCTAAGAGTTTAAGTATTTTATCCCTTATCCTTGTGGATTACCCACAAAAGAGAGAGACTGAAACCCAAGCAGAAAACACTTCTTGAAGTCATGTATAATGTTGCCTCAAAAGATTTCTGGATTGCAGCCAAAATTCACTAATTTGCAGAAGAGACTGATATTTAAATAAATACCTATGTATTTATGTATCACATCATGTAGCTAGATGCTCGGGAGGCGAAGTAATACTTCTCCGCAGACTATAATATTTCCTCTATAGACTGGAGGGAGTTTTATTGGCTTGAAGAGAAGATCTCTTAATGAAAATATCTACAAAGAGAGGAGTTCTGTTTGACAAGCCTGTTCCAAAGTAATACTCCTATCACTAGTAACAGCTTTTATAATTAAAACAAACAGATCGCATTGGTCAGAAAATCGTTTAAGTTACAAAGGCTGTAGCTGCTGCCATTAACAATTACATTTGCTACAGCTGTGTGGGAATAACTTACAGTACTGAGTGTAAAATTTAATTTAATTTAATTTCTCGTGCAGCAAGAGTTGTGTTGTTAAACGAAGCCAACATAGTGATAAGGTTCTCAAATAGCAGTACAAGTTCATTAGTGCAAAAGACTCAAAACTGGCTATTTTCTCCAAATTGTGTAAATATAAAATTTACACATCCAATACTGTGTGTTTTTGAAAGGAAAAGTATCAGCATTTTTCTTAGGAAACTGCTACTAAAGGAGAAAGGTGAAAGAGATGAATACTAAGCACTCACTGTATTTTCTCTGCAAGACATTCTCCCTCAAAACCTTGTACATAGAAGATGCAGAGCTTCTCAAGCAGTGACTTTTTCAAGAACGTTCCTCCCAATCCTTGTAGAAAGGTGCTTGCCAAATTCCTGTCTATGTTTCCAACAAAGGATGCACTTAGAAACCTGGCAGATCACTTACAAGGCAGAGGGGTGAAATGTGCCTGGAATGGAGAAGGCTCACTCTGGATGCTGCGGTCCCACAGAAGGATGAAGAGAAATATTTATTATTCTTGTTATCTCACTAATGATTTTGAGGGCATTTGTAATGATTCTGACTGGAGATCAGCCACATCAGTACCAAATACCTGATAAAACACAGTTCCTGTACCAGAATTCCCTCGTCAGAGAGAGAATATACAATTTAAACTGAAGAAATACAAGACATAGATAAACAGAACTGAAATTATATCAAGTACCAAGCTTAAACGTTAAAGTGATCTAATTACACAAGTAGTGACTTTTGATACAGAGAAGCATGTACTGTTCAGGTGGGGAACAGTAAGCAGCACATTAGGAGAAAATGATGTGGTACAATATCAGCAACAGTGGTACAGAAGGAAAGATTTAAATGAAAGAAAAGGGTAGTTTGCACACTTGAATAAGCATGACCCAAATACCACATGCAAGGATGGGAAGGGAGGATACAACAATGAAACAAGAGGAGCAGGAAGGGCAAACAATCATGATAGAAACCACATAGGAGGTTATAGTAGAAACAAAACTTCTGTCAGTGCTTTTGAAATGGCTGTAGAAAGAGCGAGAGAAAAAGACACTTAAAGCAAGAAAGCAACATTGATTCAGCTGAAGGAGAAGAAACTATTATAGCTGGTGAGCATTGGGTAGGCTATATTGGGGAAGCTGAGTGCCAGGGAATGCACAGAAAAGGAGACTGAAGTAGGCCTGGAGAGCACAAAGATGAGTGACACAGAAGAAAAATAGAGCGGCGGTTTTAAAAGATTATAGAGGCACAAAAGGCAAAACTTGATGCAGACCCGGATATTAGGAAGTGAGGAGTGAAAAATAATTTCATGGTTGTCAATCTGAGTGTCTGGGAAGATGGAAGAGTTGTCAAAAGTGGCGAAAGAAAAGGCATGGGGAATGGGTTTGGAGGAAAGACAAGAATTTCCCTTCTTTCTGATTAGTTAAACCAGGGACGAGGGGGGAGGGGAGGGAGCAGAGAAAAAGTCTGTACAGAGGAATACGATGAATTTAAAGAATTAGATTACAAAATTGCAGTATAGGCATTAGACAAGACATCAAGGTGGTTGTGAGCTCACACAGGAGAACAGTACATATGAAAGACTGAGAAGATTAAGGAAAAGCACTTAGGAATCTGTGAGCTCACATCAGCCAGCAAAAGATGCTCAGTTTACAAACCTGCACCATGGCACCAAGCCAGCATGCTACAACTGCTGCATCAGCAAGGCTGACAAAGTCTGAGGAAGGGTTTTGAATTAGCAATTTCACTGAGGTCTGCACTTGACACAAGTCCAACAAATACATGTTGAGCCACAAACTTTCCATATGTTAAAACTACTGATCCCCCAGAAAGCTGTGCACATCTCATGGAAGCCTGAAACAATATCTCCCGAGAGACTTCAGCCCTGGCACCTAGAAGGACTAAACTAAGAGCAACCTTCCAAAAGTCCACTCTGCATTAAAGACAAGTGTTCGAACTGGTCCTAATCTGACAAGTGTTATACTGTTAAAACAGAGCAGAAGCTTCACAAAGCAGCAACATGACGTTCACATCTCTGTTATCTGCCCTGCAATAACTGACATAGAGACCTCTGTATTTCTGGTCCACAAACTTTAAATTGCAGTGCTGTTTTTTTAAAAAGACAAAAAGCTATATGATGTAGAGGAGGCAAGAATTTGTTTAAATCATATTGGACACTTACATGAACCCTAAGAATATCTGGAATAAATATAATCAAAGTTAAAATAAATATTGGAAGGGACATTAAACCTCACGCTTCCAGGCCTAATCCATATTGTGACTATATAGTGTTAGGAGAAGTTTTCCACACCTTCCTGCTGATGCTGGTCACAATCAGAGACAGGACACTGGGCTGCATCGCGCTGCGGCTGCCATGGCAAGCTGCTGTGCACTTACCTATGCCTACTGCAGGTACTGACAGCCCAAATAGACAGTTCCAGAAACGCCCAAAACAGAGACCTGTCAATCACCCTTAGGTAGCTCACTGCCAATATTTCTTTTTTCTCGCTTCTCACTTTCTTTTTTTTTTTTTTTAAAAAATGCATATAGACATCCACCATTATAAGGAAACCATAGCCTTAAGGCAGAGCTTTTCAGAGTCAAGTGGTAGAGTCAGCTTGTAAACACAACTGAACATAATAGAGTTTGCTGAACCACAGCAGAGCAGACATTATTTTTGCCATGTAGAGTCTTGACCTTGTAACACACTTGCATTTAAGTGTCAACTTGCAATTTTAAATGGGCAAAGTCAGAAAATCAAATGATCTCCGAATGTCCCTTCCAACCCCTACAATTCTGTGATTCTGTGATTCAATATACGACACCAATCCTCTGCCTCGATTTACTCCTGTGAAAAGCAATTTAGTCAAACTTCCAATTAATTTCATTGCCATTCTCCTTGCCATTCATCTCCACTCCTCTAGAAAGAAAACAGGCTGTTCAGAAAGGAAGTTCATCGCCTAATCCTCCATAGGAAGGTGGAGGAGAAAAGCATGAGGTGGAAGAGGATGAACTGTTGAAGCCTGTGATGTGTGTTACCATGGTTGATGGAGTAGAGGGGTAGCTGCTCAGTAGTTCCAGCAGTGGAGGGGAGTGGAAAGTATTGCCTCACAGGGGGCTACGGTTCTCTCCTGGCACCTCTACCACTCTAACAACCCAGTCTTAATCAAGCAGACAATGTGAATCTAGCCTTGGACCTCCTGTTGCCATTCAGCTGGCTGGTGATGTACACCCTCAGCAGATGGGTCAACCTCTATCAGAAGAAGCAAATGCCTGACTGGGGACTTTGTAGGGTTCTAAGTTCACCTGAGTGGTACAGTAACACTGTCCCACCAGGAGGGAAGACTTGCTAGCCTCTTTTATCCTGCCCACTTAATCTGTGCAGGCATGCTATGTCATAATGCAGGGATTCAAAAGTGTGCACACACACATAATGTTACTACTGGGCGTCCCTTCAGGCTCACTTATTTCTAACATTGCACCCTTAGCATTCCTACAGCCCTGCTCTCCATTAAATAGAATAATATCCTGATGCCACATGACAGCAGCAGCCACCAGATGAAGGAAACTCACCTCAAATCTACATTAAAGAGCACAGGAAATTTAGTGCTGAATGTAAGGTCAGCAAAAAAGAAAAGGAGTATTTTCTCAAGGAAAAATACTCCTTGAGAAATACAAAGTTGAGGAAAGCTTAGTGAAATCAGACCATTTGTCAGAGGTAAAGAGCACAGAGAAATCATGAAGCCTACACAAAAAAAGAAATATTTTCAGAAAGTAAGAGGTTATGTAAGGATTTATCTTGCCTGTTTGGGGAGAAGAAAGTGGACATGAGTATTTCCTTAGGTGTTGAGGGGGATCATGAAGCATGCTTGAATGTGAAAGAACTTGTAAGACAAAGGAAAAATGAGGGTATAATGAAAATTGGCAGACAAACAAGGAGACAACTGATAGGACTCTGAGATGCTTTGGACCTCACATGATTAACAGAAAGCAGGGAAAAAGGAATAAAGGACGGAGAGTTTTTTCTAGAAAATGTCTGCCAGGCCTTTAAACAAACTATCAAAATACTGGACGGGGGAAATGACTGAACAGAAGGGAAAAGGCTCAGTCAGTCCATGACAGCAAACAGTATGACAGTGAATAAGAAAGAAGGAAGCTTGTCTGGAAAAAAAAAGAGCTACAAGTGCATAGGATGCTGTCAAAGTCATGGTGCTTCCTCCAGAGATGCTGCAAAAGGTAAACTCAGTAGCAAAGACAGCAAAGACGAGGAGAGAGCCAAGAAAGCATCCAGTGCATCAGAGGGACAGACAAATGGTGGGGAGAGAGGTGAAATGTCTGCCAAGCGTGAAACTGAGGACAGCGTTGAGGTTGGCAGGTAATACAATCAAGAAATTCTCACAGCTGTCTGACAACATGGTTTATGAAAGTCTTATAAATGTTTGTAGTTTGCCTTAACATTTCTGAGGAAATACCTCCATGACTATGTTAATGATCTCATTCCCTACCTTCTCCTCTGGCCACACTGCCTTTGAATCCCTCCATCCTGCAACGATTGCATAGCTCTTGAGTGGTGTTAGAGGTATGTGGGGGGGTTACTGTAGGATTTCCATTTAGAAACAACTGAGAATGGGGTTAGTCATGTCTAAAGGTAAAATTCACTTTTTCATACTGTTGCTGACGCAACAGACCTTTCCTCAAAAAAAAACCAAAATAACCAAAAAAAGGACAGTTTTCCCCATATTCTGTGATTCTTTCACTAGAATTTATGTAGCAAGTCTCAGAATTGTCCCTTGGTATTCTAAATTAAGCTGAATAGGTCTTTCCCTTCATCCATGGGATTGACTTAATACACAGAGGGTAGAGTTAGTCTGCTGACCTTTGGCATTGAAAATGCAAATTGAATCCTGGCGTTGACAAGAATGTTTGGATTTGGTATAAAAGAGACTTAGTCATGGTACATTTCCAGCTCCTGATTATGCCAAAGCAGGAGGGCTGAGCGAATGCCAAGAAACAGTGGTTGCCACTTCCCCCCCGAGGGAAGGAAAAATGGATAGCCCACTCCTGGCCCACACGCGTTTTCTGTATTTCAGTCTTGCAAGCTGCCTGAACAGACACTTCAAAATAAGTAGATACATGCAATTTCAAATTGTCTGTTTCTTCTTACTTCTGATATTTGTGCAGAGGAGACTCGCAGAAGCAAAGCCCTCCGCTAATGACTGAACAAGCACTTCACTGACACCAAATGGCTTCTAGAGCTTTCAAAAAAGAACATGTCAGATAAAACCATTGATGGTTCTTCCTGTACTTATGCACCAATACAACAGTCCTTTGCACTCTGTAATATGGACTATATTAGTTTAGGTGCAGGACTTCTCAGTTCTTGCACAAAACTCAAGTTGCTCTGACTCTTTCTAAGGACTTCTGCCTCATCTAAAGGATGGATATGTTGCTGTTACCTGCAAAGTTTCTCCTCGTGTCTCTGCATGCTTTCTGCTTTATAAGGCAGTAATGGGTGAGCCTTTCCAGATCCTCAGGTGAAAGGACTGATAGCAACATTAACCATCCTTAGGGATCCAGTTGCAAAACTAAGGAAGAACTTCCAGTTTTTACATAAAAATAAAAATCCAGGAAACATATTTTTAAAAAGCAAACTCAATTCTTCTTAATCAAATAAATACAGACAGTGCATTTTTTCTCATTTATATTTGCATTCTGGTTCACGGACAACACATTCTAAAACATAAAGACGGATATAAAATTGGAAAAGTCCCAAATCATATAGAATTAGTAAACTATGCTAGATCTTAGTTTGCAGGAGACAGAATTCATAAGGCAAATTAATATCACTTGGTCTCCTGTACACAATCAGTGTATCTGAATAAATTCAGTGTTTGCCAACGGTGGGAAGGGAACAGGAATTGTATATTTCCATCTTCTCTTTCTGATAAATTAAGATTCATGGGAAACCTGTACCTCAATTATATTTAATGTTTGAAGGTTGCATGGTGGAAATAACAAAAATGACTGACAAAAATGGGAATTTAGGACTTGTATCTGCATGAGAAGGGGAAACACAAAAGACTACTTAGATTTCCTGGGGACACCTCTTGTCTTGAAGTTAGAGTTTCTTTGCTTGCTGACGACTCCTGGCCATGTTTTAGCTTCTTTTCTATACCTGTTATGTACCATAAAATCAGTAAAAGAAACAAAGATAGTTAAGGTGGTGAAATTTTCTGCCAGGAAATGAAGGAGTGTTGTTTGGGTTGGGTTTTTTTTTGTTTGTGGTTTTTTTGGTTGGTTTCTTTTTCTGTTGTTTTTGGGTTTTTTTATGATAACACCTGTAAAGATTACTTCAGGGGAGTCATTAATTATTATTAATGACTTTGAGAGTTTCACTCCATTTCTCAGAGTAAGTTTAGCTCAGTCCAGCAAAAGGTGCATTGCCTGACTAAGGACTGAAAGCCATGTTAAAACTAAAAATAGACAACTATGCAGGACAGACCTCCTCAAAGTTGACTTCATTCATTAGCATGTGAATAACCTCTTTTGCAGCCTTCACATCATTGAAGGCTTGGCACTCCTTTTCCTTGTCCACGAAGTCTTGCTTTTAAAGGAAAGTGCATTTGCCACCCAGATGGATGATGGGAGAGGTGCAACACTGCGTTGCCTCCTTTAGGTAATCTTGGGATTACTAACAGAGGGAGGAAGATTTTGGTCCTCCAAATGAGCTTTCTCCTCGATAAAGCTAACTTCAACTTCCTGATTGGGTCTCAGGGGTCTTTTATGTGAAAGACAGATAACCGTCCTTTCCAAATGGTTAAGAAAGGACCTTCTTTACAGGGAGCACTCAGGGGCTGAGGCTGGCTTCTCAATCTGAGGAATATTACTTTTCCATTTTTTATAAGACTAACATAGAACATTTTCATATCCACTGTTTTCTGAATATGTATGCTCAGTGAAACACCATAAATATACACTACCATTTAAAGAAAGGCTATGCTTAATGTAATAGCACCACTCTGGGAGGCAGTGGAGTATTCTGGATATTACCATACAAGTCACTGAACTTGTTTCAAATTCCCATCCCTGTAAATATTTTTCCCAGGATGTTACAACATCACAGGAAATCCTCAGATGTTCTATTTCCTTCGCAGCTTACTACTTCTGGAAAAGCTTCGGTATTTTCAAAGGTAAGATATTTGTGAAAAAAAAAATCCTTCTTCCTTTTTTTTTTTGTAGCCTGTCTGCCTTGTAGCTGAACTTGGATTCCTTGGGATTTAACAGCTGAAGATACTTATGCTTGGAAGAGTCTATCCTTTGTGAAACAGAGGAGCATATGGATTTGTGAAGATAAAACAGCACAGCAACTGGCAAAATCAGAATTGAATAGAGTGTTAAACCTTAAAACTCAAAAGGATTTTGAAGTCTCATGCTGACAAACTTGGATGCAACAGGCCAAATTCCACTTTAGTTGTGGGAACCGAATTAATGTGGGAACTCCCTGCCCCTCTCCATCCGCAACAGAATTGTCCTTCAATGGTTATAAAATTGGGGGTTCTGGTCTTCATTAGGTACTTCTTTGCCACACGGGGGACCCTTGGATTTCCAGCTTTCATTTTCCTTATCCTCCTCTCTTCTTTTCATCCTTTTTACTTGACTTTTTGGGTGTAGCTCTTCTCTGAGTTAGTCACCCTCAATTCCTTTCACACCTAATGGAAAGAAGTGGGTATTTCAAGGGTGTGATTCATCAGAGACCTTTAAGATGTCTGACTGCGGTTTAGATGAATCCGGACTGAACCTAACTGACCAGAACTTTGTTGACCGTAACAGGAATACAGAATTGGTAATTGTGATGGAGGTGTCCAAATTGCAGATATCACCATTTATCCTGTTGAAACACACCCTTTGTCTTTTTCCTCACAGTGGAAATCAGTGCTGATATTATGAGCTATTTCTGTGGCACCCTAGGGAGTTTACTGGGGGCCCAATGACTTGAGCCTTCATGATGAGTCTTCACCATTAAATGAGTGAGCCTTCTGTGATTCAGGCTGTCTGTCATCTCAGGAACTTCATACGAGTTTGCCTGAAATTTGCAGTTGGTAGTTTTGCGCACATCCGAAAGGGCAAGGTATTTACTCTAACTTTCCTACTTTCAAAGCAGAGTGTAATACGGCTGTATTATGCCAGCCCCATAAATTCAGTTAGCAGAGTGCAGCAGGTGTGCCCCATTTCATGCTCTTCAGCAGCTCGTTTCCTTTGCTTTCTTCATCTCTTCCTCTCCCAATGAAGCTCACAGATCTCCATCTCCTGCTTGCTCTGAAGAACATTCCCATACCCTTAGCTGTTTCTGACCATGGCCATCAAGGACATCCGACTGGTCGAGCAGTCTCACATTGACAGCTTGGGACTCCTTAGCCACAAACACACCTCCCTGCCACAGACCCTCGCTGGCCTCTCAGACAGCTCTTCTCTTGCCTGAGGAGTGGTTAGCAGTCACAGGAACTCAAATACAAAGGCTTTATATTTCTCCTGCATTGTCTTCCCACCCTCCAGTATCTCCCCACTCCTCCTCTCCATTTTGCTATTTCATTAGATTAACATTGTTTCCTTTTTCTTCTTCTCTTTGCTTGTTACTCTAGCTCATGCATCATGTAATTAGCACAGCTGTTGACTGGAGTGCGGAGCATGGTCCATGCCCTTTCTCCAGCCCTTCTTGCCCATGGTTCAATCCTAGCCTACTTTTCCTGAAGCAGGCCCAGCTGTCTATGGCTAGGATGTGACAAGGCTGTTGACAGGAATAGCTGGCTTCCCACTATTCCCCTCTGAGCTGACTTCCCTGTCGCTTTTGCTTTTTATGAGAAGCACTGGGTCATTCGTGGACAATCCACTCAGTACCAGGCCTGTAAGCTTATGATTTTAAGCTTGAAGTCTGGTGAGTGAACGACACAAAGGACCCTCTTGATTCTTTACGCCTGCTACTGCTTTCCCTACAATCACTATTTCCAGAGTGCATCACACTGTTTTCTGAAAAAACAGAGCTAGAAACAAAAGGGAGGCTTTGGAGACTCTGCACAGCTACTGGCTCACCACCTTCCACAGCAGAAAACAAATCATCTTAGATTACCCCACACAAATAAATACATCATAATCAGCCAGAGAATTTTGTGGACGCTCAAAACATGCACAGTACAAGCCACTACAAACCAACTTCCACCGCCAAAGGAAAACAGTTTTCCAGTCAAACACTCTGTGGGGAAGTGTTCTTCTCCTGCATGGGGTATTTGGAGTGGTAATGTTTCAATCTAGTATAGCATGCAATTACCTTGGAAAAAGCTATTGCATTTTAGCATAATCTTTGATTTGAATGACCTCAAAGTCTACACAGATGATTCAGAGACTGTTTTGAGACATAGGAGATGGGAACTCCTGGATCCAGCTTTTTTTTCTGTAAAAGAAAATAAACTTAGTTCTACCATTGTCATGAGCTTCCCTCAGACAATGACATCAGCTGACGTCAGCAGGAAAGATGACACAACGTATGTTTTTAGTTGAAGATTTTTTCCTACGTTATCATGTTAGTTTAATTATTGATGATTCAGAATAATCCCACTGAAAGTAAGAGCATTAATCCTGATTTACACCAGCAGAGAGAAGTGAATTTAGCTCCCTCTTTCTGACAGTGATCATTTCACAAGTAGCGCAGCACTTTGCGATTTGTGGTGGGTCCTTTTTGTTTATTTTGTGTGTGTGTGTCCATATCTGTTTTGGGAGCCTGCATTAATCTTGCTATAATCTGAAGTCCCAAAATACCACAAGAAAGACTGTCTTACAGTGTCTCCAGCCTAGCCAACGATAAATAATTCCTAGGAATACCACAAGGAAGTTGATTTATGGTTTGATTTCTCAAACAAAGAGCTCTGGACAAGGTTCAGATAAGCAAGTAATCTTATGGATGCTTATCTGGAATAAACTGGTATATCTCTGGGGCTTCACTCAAGACCAAAATGACCACAAGATAGAAAGCAGAGAAATTGAAAAATGTATCTCATATGAAAGTACAGAAAGAGTTTAGAAACAGGCATGTTTCTCTTCAGGTCACCAGCACATTTCAAAAAAACCTAATTAATTTTAGCGTGTTTAATTGTTGTCTGTTCCCCTCCCTCTCATTTTTAATTTCCCCTTTATATTGCTTATAAGCCAAGAGTTTTTAAGACTTGTAAGGTTAACCCTGAGTGCATGGAATGTATAAACCAACTTTTCAGCAGTAGGATTTATATGAGGGGGAGAATGAAGGATTTGCCAGGTGCAGACAGACGTAGATGATGCCTGCACGGCTTTAATACCCTGATGATGGTAACTGTAAACCTGAGAATATGAAGAGACAGTGGGAAGGGGCAAAGCACGGCACCAATCTGAGCCTTGCAGCATTCATGGGTTGCAGGTGACAGAATGACAATTCTCCTCATGTTGCGTCAAGCTACTGTCTTAACCTCTGGTTCTGACTAGGCATGAAATTAAAATGGTTCTTGTTTGCCCATGAAGCTGAACTCTGCCTCGTTCTGCCTTGGCTAACCCAGGTGCTGTCAACTATTTTCAAACTGGTTTAATTTTGCAGCCTAAACACCACCTATTGCTTTCCAAGGATAACAATGACTTGTTTGAATCCAAGTAATCTTAGGGCACCCGGGGGCATACATTAACTGGAATGAATTTAGTTGCGTTTGGCTATTGTGCTGTAGAGCAAACCATGGGGAGCGCTGGGAGACCTGCAGATCTGCTGCAGGGGCTGGAGGGGCTGAGGGAGCAGCTGGATTAGAGACAGGGCAAAACAACTGTGATTCTTAAAAGAGTTCAGGCTGGCTAGCGTGGATGCATCCTGGCAGCCATTCCTAAAAATTTGTGGTTGAGAACCTGGTTGCTGGAAGTGGTAATCAGTGTATCTTTGAATTCCTAAGTCCCTGTATAAGGTATGTTACACTTTGTACGTATACTTACCCCTACTAAGTATGTAGTAAAGTAAAAAAACAACCAGAGAATGTTTTGACTTACTGCAGGATAAGACACGTGGCATTTTGATCAAATTCCCAGCAACACATTTGGGTGTGTGCATCCCAGGGATGCCTTTGTAATTAAGGTGAAGCTTTGTATGCTTTCATCCAGGCCACAGACTAGATTATATGCCAGTCACCCATATTATTCTTCCAGTTGAAACCACAGCACCTAAGGCTTAATATCTTACTAGACAAAACAGGAAAAACTAATCCTGGTTTTGCAAGGAGGGGACAGAAAAATAGTTCCTTAGAAATTGCCACATTTGTTCAAGAGTTTAAAAACAGTTTATGCAGTGTGCTTGCTGTACAGGGAGTGAAGAGTGGTGTAGTGGAATGGTTTTAACTTCCATTTAGTTGATATGATCTGTATAATTCACTTAGGGCTTTGCTTCCTGTGATTAATCCCATGATTCAGTATGAATGACCGTACAATTCTTTTGCTGCATGACATAATCATGCAATTCGTTGTACAAATGAAACTAAAGGTCATTTTATTGTGGTACAAACTGCAAGGTGACATTAAAAAAAAACAGTATAAGGCAGAAAAGCAAAAAATCTGAAAGATGGGAGAAAACACCTTAGTTCAGTGTCCTTTAATATATGTATTATAATATAATTTTTAATTTCGTGACTGCACAGCATTTTTTCCATCCAGTGCAAGGAACAGGCAGTTCTCATTTACTTAGCAGCTATTTCAGTGGTGGTTTTATTTCCCACTGTGTCTATTATTTATGTTCTCTTAGGCTTTTCTATGTGCTCATAACTCTAAAACACACAATTACTTTACAAATACTATTTAGTGTATCTTCAGAAGTTCCCTAAGGCATGGTATACATTGCCCCTGCTTCACATACAAGGAAATGAGACTTGCACAGAGTAAGGTCAGAAGTACTCAATAACTTCAGATGCCAAGATTGAGGTGTCTAGGGCCTATGTTTTTAATGTATTATGCAGCATTTCTTATGTTTGACAGCTCCAGCTGATACGCACTGCTGTTGGGAATGCAAAGACCTTTGTCTTCAGATGTAACTCTTAAGTGGATGTACTTATATACGGTGCCTGACTGATGACCACCACTGATTGTTTTGATTTATGGGAGCTTATTGGATGCTCTTGGCTGAGGCAGGGGTAAGGTCTGTACCCTACAACAACATCAGCTGCTTTAACTGGGTCCACCTTGTGATTCTGAGCAGATGAAGAAGAGAACTTTTGAGATGCTTATCTTTCATTATATTGCCTTATTGTGTTCTGTGTTTGGTGGGTCAGTGTCTACTAATAGTGGATCTATCAAGGTGAGAGGGAGTTATCAAATCTATTGTGATATCTGCCTGGAGTAAAAGTCTCAAACTACAGCATTAGGGTACTAGAGCAGTAAGGACAGGCAGAACTAGGGAATCAAAACCTGTCCTATTTCTATATCATATATTCACATGAATCTGATGCCACGTAACACACTCAGCAGGGTGGTGAGAGGGTGTAGCTCAAATTTTCTGTCACATCTGCACCAAGAGGGAGAGTGATCGGTAGGAAGACTAGCTAGGGGCTAGGGAAATCTGTCCTTTGGTCCCTCCTTTGTCTCAAACATCTGTGACTACGGACTCATTCCAATGTGCTGTCTACATCTCCTGCCCATGAACAGGACTTGCTGTATTCTCCTCACTTGTATGGATATGTTTGAGGATTAATGTATTAAAGATTAGAAAGTATTATGCTGATACTGCAGCCATAGAGATCACACAAGAAAGGCAGGGCTTTGAATTATGCAATTTCTGAAGGTTCCTCCCAGCTTTACATTCACTCAATTTTAATGTTTGTAATGCTCATATTACATGGGTTATTAATACATTAAAATCTGATAATAAATATTTTTACATGTAGAGACATATCAAAAGCTGTCTTTTGGTTTCAGTGGGAAGTGTCACTGGATTTGATGTACTTTACCAGACAAAATAATAAGTTCATTTCCTCCTTTATTTGACTTCCAGAACTTGGATTTGAGGGCATATGTTTCCTAGGGCACAAATAACATAATGTCTGAAGTGAGGGGTGCTGGGATTCTTCTTTGTATACTATTGTAAAATATGTAGCAACAGATGAGGTTTCAGTCACTACAAGATAAAAATAACAGAAGCCTGAACTTGGGTCTCAAAAGGACCTTATATGATTTTCAAATCAATTTTAATGTTTTGTAATAACATATTTAATTAAGTTTTTGATAATTTCATCTGGAGGGATCATGGCTTGATAAATGAGTGTAATGCAGACACAGAGAAGTTCAGGCCAAAATTTGGCAGCTGTTTAATAACTGCAGGAATGATTGGAGATTAATTCCTATGAAAAAATGTTCTACATGATATATAAATGGATGAAGCAGAAAGAACAACAGAATCTGCGCTTTTTCAGTTATTGGCACTGAAGGTGAACTGCATAGAACAAGACATTTCTGAACACCTTATCTGAACTTCAAAAAGCTTGCCCAATTCCCAAATATTTTGAAAACTTTTTTGCTCAGATTCTTAGTTTTTCATGACTTATTTCCGTACAATAAACAGTCCATGACTGATGATTGAAATAACAATCGTAATAATCTTACCACATAGAAAACGAACAAACCACTTTGCTTATATTCAGATATGGGACGAATGAAAAAAAAGTAATCAGGAGAGTCACATAGAAATTAAATTTCACTCAGTATTCTATTTCGGTCTCTGATTTTCCCTGTGTAAATATGAACTCATTACCTTAGCATCAGAGAAAGACTTTATTGTTATTATACCTGGAAGCAATTCTTATCTTTAATGCACCAGGTCTCAGCACCAATACCAGTACAGCCATATGCTGGTCATTCTATCTAACTAAAAGAAGATTGCTTTTTTTCAGATCTATTGCAGTTGTGAAAACAGGAACACATGCAACGAGTAGCATAGCAAAAAAGCGTGGGGTGTTTTTTAAAGTACTTGGCTTGGCTAAACTGGAATAAGTATATTGTGTGACACTGTACCCACTGAAATGCAGCTTCAAAAGAACTGAAAATCCAGATGTGGCCATAGCAACTACTCTTTCACAAAGAAAAAAAGTATAAATCCATCCCTCAGGGCAGAACTGAGCCCCTGAACCACTTTGAAGTCCCATATCTCAAGCAGGTACTTCATTCCGGATTGGAACCAGAAAAAGAACACCACTGACAGTGATGCTACAGTGTCCCCTGAAGTTATAACAGACATACAATACTGTGGTTATCTAAGGAATTATCTCACCTGCTTTTTAGTATATGAAACAATGATGACATAAATGTGTTCTGAGGATGATTAATAGCTGAAGTGGAGCTGGAGCTTTTAATTAGTCTGAAAAATCAATTATTAAAACTAGGTCCTACTGTAAAAAAACTCTCATACTGGATGAAATATGCCTCCTGTGCAAAGGACCAGTATGAGGTCTAAGCATCTCTTAAGTCTCTAAATCTCTGCTGCAGGGCATGACTGTTTCTTAAGGATCCCATAGGCTTTCAGAACAAAGGTGAATTTTATGAGACGTGGACAGACCAGTTTTTAGCAGTACTGCAGAAAGCAGCAAAAAGTGTAAGAGGTAGCAATTTGTTCTTAGACTCTTATTTCTAGAACATGAGCCTAATTTGTAGTGCAGAAAATTTGCTGTGTCATGGCTTTTCAGTGAAGTGAAATGAATATCATTGCAGTTTCTAAGTGAAGCAGATAAAAAATGCAAACAGTATGCACAGCTATACTGAATATTTCAACAAGAAAAACAAAACACCGAACAAGAAGTGAAGTTAATATGGTTTGTTGCTCACTGCTTTCAAAGAGTGTACCTACAATGAAGAAAAGTCTGGAGAAAGAAGCAGTCTCCATTCACTTGGGTCAGCTCATCGTGAAACCCAATGCCAGGAGAGTGTGTAGATGCTATAATGAAGAAACTTGAAATAGTGCAATATCTAGTATAACCACTCTGAGAACAAGAAAGAACAAGACAGCATATTTTACGAGACATCAGTTACTACTTCATTTGATTTTCTAGTGCCTTACAGGAGGAAGAGAATAAGCCAATATACAGCTTTACAAAAGCACAGCACTCAGTGGATCATCATAGTTGTCCAGGAGATGACTTCAAACTACATTTTTTCTTTCTATATCCTTCTCCCTCCTTTCAGTAATGCCGAGTTTATGACAGAAAACCTGAACACAGGAGAGCTTGTTTGGTTTGTTGGTTTTTTTTTTTTATATTGTTGCACTCAACAATGCTCATAGCTGCCATCGGCTTTGTCTTGGATCCACACAGAAGGCGCACAACACAAGTGAGGTAAAAATTGTTAGTAGAGACACCCTGATGGATCCTGGGAAAAGTTCATCATAAAGGAAAATGTGTCAGGTCAGAACTAAAGTTTAAGGAACTGAGAGTTCAAAAGACCAAGTTTGGGCTTTGAGTTAGAGAGCCCCAGTTCAGTGGCAAAGGGGTAAAAAGTGTCATCCTGAGAGGAAGCAGAGAAAGTCTTCAGCACAGGACTTCTGGAAAAACTTTTGATATTATGTGACTTCCACATGCTTTGAGGAAATAATCTACCTGCTTTTCATTTTTACTGTGTTTAGGGAAATGGGGTTATGTATAACTTGTTTGTACATAAACATCATCATAATTTTTCCTAAACCTGTAAGATCCTGAACTTTGGCTAACCACTTGGCTCTAGATGCAAAAAAACCCCATCACAGGTAAAAGCAATGGACCACATGAAAACTAATACTAACAGAGGTAGTTAATTGGAATGTGGTAAATTGGGCTCCAACTGTATTATGGAAAAGGGGATTTTCTGCAGCTGAATAACCACAGATGAGATAATATAACTGCAAGGCCTCCTTAACGTCTGTGTAGACAGAAAATATAACACTGTTTCAAACATGCTGGTAGGTCACAATACAGGCAAAGGGAGGCTATTAAAGGTGCCCACAGTATTAATTTACATTTGGCGGTCAAAAATTTATGCAGACAGGCAGACTTCTGTGGACAGACTGTGGAAAACAAGACTAGGGTCCAGAAGGTCAATTAGGGCATGAGTGCCATTTTAAGGACACAGTTGGAATATAGCATCCATGCAGCCAGGATGCTTGGTCACACGTAAAACTCAGTGCAGTGCGGTGACAAGAGCCACACTAAAACTTCTACAGATAAAGTCAGAATAGCAGCCAACTCACTGGTCCTTGTCCCGTAAAACTCAACTGAAGACACTCAGTGTGACATTTTTTAACAGACTGAGCCCAGAAGCAGAGTCTGTCCAGTCCAGTTATTCTGAAAAACAAGGTCTTTTCCCCCCACTGTTCTGTTGCTTCTATTTTAACTTTGGCCAAACACAAAAGTACAAGAGTTTTGGGGCTTGTGCTTTGTTTTGTTGTGAAATGCCTATTTAAAACAAAAATAATTTTTATCTTTTCCCACCATCTGTTTTCCCGCTTGGGTTGGTTTGAGTTTTATAGGGTGATCTGCATTGGTGCTTGTCCATTCAAACTTGTTCACATCTCTAATTTTCCATCAAACTTTGGAGACGTCAGTCTTGTGGCCTCAAGTTGGAGCTATGCACTCATGCTAGCTGACTATGCAAAATGGGTAATTGTAATCCACAAACCTTGTTTGTGTATGCAATTACCCATTTTGTAGATGCCAATATTGTCTGGTTCACCTCCAGTCCCCATGCTAGAAATTTCAATTTTTTCAATTGTTTAAAATTGATGATACGATTTACAAAGTCACAGTTAGAGGTTAATAAATTAATTTGGATGTACCTCAAGCAGCTTATTGGGGTTGGGCTGCACCTAATTTGACTGTCACTTGTGTCTAAAACATAGTTGTTAAAACTTTGTATATCTTTTTTGCTGTGTTCAATGAGCCTGATTTTACAATCACTATACAATGAACAAAATACACTGCTGATAACAGACATGATCGATATGTGTGTTTTGTGCTTTTTATCATACTAAACGGCCTTATGACTATTAATAAAGGGGAAGTGAATTTCCTAATAGGTTCATTCTTCTTAGAAGTTGGTGTTCCCTTGCCTCTACCATCCCATTCTACAGATTGTGTTGTTCTACCCTCTGAATTCATTAGAACAATAGAAGCCCAGTAAGTGTTCCTTATCAAGCATCTACATGTGGTATCCAGAGATCCTGTTAATTTTAAGTCCTTTACTCCTGATTGCCATTTAAAAACAGCATAACCAAAAACATTGTTATAAATGCATAGCTCTAGCATGTGCATATATGATATTCTCAATCTTATTGCCTACCCCATCATCTTACCTTATATCTAATAATTTCATAGTGAGCTGTAAATAGGAACTATTCATTTCACAAACGCCTGCAAAGTGTGATGAATGGCCTGCACCTTCACGTCCCAGTCAAAGGCCTCTGACACTTGAATGCAAGAGATACTTGAGTGCAAAGATCCAGCTGCTCACCAGTGTTTTGCTTGAGAAGTACTGCAGGATTGGTCCTAATGCTTAATGCTACACATGTCAGTAATTATTGCAATGTTGAATTGCATGCAGGGCAAAATAGCCATTTAATTTTATTTCTCCCTAAGAAGCCTGGAGTAACCAAAAAAGGAAAGAGAATGAGTACCCCATATAACTCCCGGTTTTGACGTGACTTTGCGACCAGGTCTTTAACAAAACTAAATAGTGCCCTCTGGTGTTCTCTTTCTCATTTTCCCTCGGAGAAAAGCGATTTTCATGCAACAGAAGAGGCTTTCATTTCAATTCTGTAATTTAAGTCCTCTTGCAGGGTTTAGAGTAATGTAGTCCTGTACTTTCCATGGCTCAGGTATCAGACATGCAATATGCTTTCCTTTGAATTTCTAACATGATATATACAGCTTCCCTCTCTGATGGAATCAAAACTGAGATTTGCTCCCTTAAAGTCCAGAAGCCTCTCCAAAAACACACTGTTTATATCACATCTGCCTGCAGTCAAGACAAGACAAGACAACACTGATAGCAGAAAGGGCAAGTACACAGTGGCTTGACCAGTGCAGTTTATTTACATGTGCATCTCCCTGAGTCCCCTCAGGGGAAGTATTACTGGCAGGAAACATTTCAGTATCATTTTTTACAGGAGATCAATGCTTTCATGCTGCACTGGGCATTTTCTTATTACTTTGCATATTACCTACCTTTATCTTATAGTGCTGACTATGTCATCTGAGTAACAAAGGTACAAATGACTGGAGTCACAAGATTTACCATTTATGGAGGAAAATATCTCCAATTGTTAACAGAAAACTACAGTTAAACCTGTCATTGTTTATAGCTCACTCTGGAGTTGACCCAAAATGTGGGTCTTGTGTTTCCAGTAAGTATCTGCCAGGATATAAGCAGGGTCACTGCATTTGGGTGTTTATTGGCAAGTCATAAATGACTAGTTAAGACCAGGGTGTCCCATTGCTACTATGAGATACAGACTGACATTCTGTGGCTTTCCATCCCATGTGCTGTCTTAACGGCAATTCTGACTGACTAATTCTGGAGCTAATTTACCTTCTCTTTTATTAGACCAGCTGTGTAAATAACCTGAATACATCCGTATTCAGCAGCTACTTTCTTACTTGTTAATGAGAGATTATCTTGGTCATGCTCTTTTCTTGGCCCTGAGAAACCATACCAGTACAAAGGTTAAGGGATAAAAAAACCTGAAAAGGTCTGAAAATAGTTCAGGAGCTGCATGTCTGCCCCGTGCCATGTTGCAGAGATCCTAACAGGTTGTCATGGCTTCTGGTTTGCCTGAAACATAGCCAAAGTGACCTGGTGCCCACATGGAGCCTACCACACAGGGAAGCGTGACCTCAATGACACGCTACTTAGCATCCACTGGCCCTGTGCTGACTGAAGGCTTGTAGGCCATACCCTGTTAGCAGTTATAATCGGGTGAACATGACCTGTGTCAGGACTGAAAATGAGTAACTTTCAGACAAATCCATGGAAGGCTCTGCCACACAGCTTCCCAAAGGTCTCCACCTATGCCTTCCCCATTTGAATGGCCATCGCTGTCCCACCACAAGCACTTACCACTTTGCCACAGTTCCCTATCTCTCTGTTTCACTCCCCGATCTCATCCTTTCAGGTTTTCCCTGTTTTGTCTTAAGCTGATGCCACCCATTCCTATCGTCGACATCTGCTGCCGTCTTGTCTGTGGGCTGCTGACGGCCATCCTGTTGTGTTTCTTCCACAGCTGACAGTCCCAGCCCCTCGGGTGGGGGTCCAGGAAGCAGAAAGCAAACAAACAGGCCAACATCAAAGCAGCCCTCGGCAGCATGTCCCCACCCCCATCTTCCCCTTCCCAGCTGCTGACAATGAAAGGAGCTTCCTCCAGAGAATGCAAGGGCTTCTGAGCATTACCCCCCATGGCTGGGTAGCTGCGCTCTCTGAGCCGCTGTTTTGTCTTCCCTCCTTTCCTCTCAAGGAAGACAGAAGGAGAAGGAAGGATGGAGACATTTTGTTGGAAAACCAGGGCTGAGACTTTTCCGTGCACTGTGGCCATGGTCTAGGTCCCACAGCCAAATGAGAATCCTAAATGTCAGGTGCCAGGCCCAGTAAAGGACCTAAAACCCTAAAGCCAGAGACAAGTCAACCCTAGGCTGCTCAATCAAAAATCACAGCACTTAAAATTCCTACTCAGCTGCTAATTGTGGTGATGTGCGGGCACCACAAACACAGCCGTATGAAATGTCGCTGCCTGGCAGCCTGCAGCTGTGCATTCCCAGGACAACAGCATACCTAACAGCTCCGAGAGGCCCCTGACCCACCTCGTTGTCTGGCCTGACTGAGAGCTAGGAAATATGTTTTGCTCTAGGCTAGGGAATTCAACACACCCAGGAACATTTCCAGACACTGCGGCAAACCAACACAGAGTAGCCCATAGCTCATGTTGAAGCTCATAAACCTTCTTAGGATACAAAGACCCGCGGAGGTAGGAAAGCTACATGTTGGCAATGGCCCCTCAAATGCTCGCATTCCTGAGCTGTGCATTGGGATATTTCTGGGCACCACCAGTCTGCCCAGGCCACAGCCATGCTAGGAACTATTTTAACAGTTTAACCATCCACATATCCGACTGGGAGCATTTCACAGCGTTGGTTTTTTATTCATTAATGCAGAGGTAGGGAATGTCTTCTGGACCCCATTGTTGGCCTTGGCTTGGTACCCAGCCAGGAACATATCAAGTAAATCATCCTGCCCCAACAGATGTTCTTGTCTTTGCTAATTTCTTTTTAATAGTGTAGCCTTGTTTTATATGAGTTTTGTATATATTCATAGTGTTGTATGGGTATATCTCCAGATATAAAGGAATTTGAATTCTGATTTCCCAGCCCCTAGGATAAGACCTTTTGCAGGTTAAGTGGGAACTGTGGGGGCTGATAGAACTGATATTTACAGCTCTTGGGGAATTATTTTACTGTACAGAAAAGAAATAATCATTAATGAGATAGAAAGAGGCAAGAGATAAGAAAGCAAAAGAATATGACAGGGGAATCTCTGGACCCTCCTTCCTGGTGCACGTATAATTTCTGTATTTTGCTTTAAGCAACTCCTGCTGTAAACACCGAGTTATTACGTAAACCAGAAGAGCAGCCTGACTACACCACACCATACTTTACAGGAAAAGGTGTAAGACATGTGGCTGGGACTCTCAAGAGTGCAGAGGCACTCCCATGCAGCTTTCAGGATAGTCCTGCATGCTGGAATTTTAAATATATCCTATCTTAAGTGTCTGGTAGGCATGCACCTACTGTGCATGCTGCCTGTTTTTAGCCCACTGGGGATTTTCTGAGTCTATCTATCTAAATTCTGTAGTAAAGTAGCTTCTGATTTAATTTCTATTATGCTGCTATGGTCCTAATTAAGTGCTCAGATATTCAGCATTACAACACACTAGGTCCTTGGTGGATCTAGCCCATGTGATGGATGCACTTGACCCCTTAACCAAACTAGCAGTAGTTTGGTACAGACTCCAAAACAGGTAAAGGCCTGAGCCGTAGCCAGGCCAAGAACTCCTCTAGTTTCAATCTGTTCTCTGAAAAAACAGAAAGTAGTAGAGTGACACAGTGAGCATCGATGTATATGAGCTCGGAACACCAATCATGCGATTAACACATGAATAGCAGGTGGCTTTTCTGAGACTGATTTATCAAGGAACAAAGGCGGCTGTGGGTACAAGGAGTGTCATACATACCTTTCCCATCACATGTAATTTGACTAAGAGCCTCCATAAGTATGACAGCTTAAGTGAGCCTTCTTTGAGCTCTCTCTGCTAGGCAACGTGGCTGCATGGCGGTGATTTCCCCTTGACCTGGGACACCTCTCAAGGTTATTCCTCGAGGCAGAGAGACTTTTTACTAATGGCAGATCTTTGGTAAGTGACTGAGAGCATGTTGAATTAATACTAATGAAACATTACTAATCCATCTAGATATTAAATATTAATTATTATAAACTTTGAATACATAATTCCATTAGACATAAACTGTTGTCCAAGTCTGAGACTAAGATTGGACCTGGCTGCACCTAAGCTCCATCAGGAGTTTGAAAGCAAAGGGGTCCACTCTGAACCTCATGACTCAATGGGGGGTCTCCCTTAGCCTTTTGCATCTCTGATCTCTGTGTTAATCATCCTAACTCGTTCTAACTCAATTTTCCTTTATATGTTTCTTCCATGCAGTAATTAATAAGGTGAACCTTGCCATCAAACCTATTGAATCTTGATAGACCACTGTTAAAATTTGTTAAATTCCATCAAATTTATTGAACTCTCTCAAATTATTATTTTTACCTCAATAAAACACATTGCTACTTCTCTCTTTTGAGTGAGGTGCATTCCACTAATTGGTGTAGTCAGCAGGATCCTAAATCAGAATTTGCAACAGCCTGCAACCCATAACAGAAGATAGGGGGCCAGATTCCGATCTTATTTAATATTGGAATAGCATCAGTTTCTTTTTATTTAATGAGATTATAATCTGACTTCCTGTCTCTTCACGGCTCCACCATACTACTTATTGCAATTTTCACTCACTAGGCTTAAGTAAACATCAGCTTAATACTTAGTAAACCAGTTCTATTTTAAGATAATAGCATCAATTTGCAACCCGGCCCATGTCTTTAATCTCTATGTACTTGGCACCTCGCCGAGCTTAGAAGGCTATAGTTAAAAGTAAATGTAAAGAAAGAAAAACAAAATTTCAAGAGCTCCAGAATGAGAGCTCCTATAATAGAACTCCTACGAAATATCCTATTTTTTTAGTGGTAACTTTTCTCTCAGAAATAAATAAATGAATAAAGCTGGTCTGGTAGTAACCTCAGAGATAAACAAAGTAGAAAGAGAGGAAAGAGAGAGTGGACTTAGTTCTCCACTGTGATTCTTTCCAAATAATAGATCAGCCTCAATCAGTGGCATAGTGAGAACCACTTGAGAGTTTAAAAGCCAAAAGCCCAAAGTGCTAATTGCAGGCCCATACCAATTTCAATATTTTCAACTGGTGATGCATATTATGGACAGACTGGAATTTCACACAGAAGCACAAGACAAAGCATAATCAGCTCAGCCCAGCATAATTGAAGGCCAAGTATAAGTCAGACAGAACAAGAACTTGCATTTGGCCTTTCTACCCCATAGGCCATACTTCCCTCCCAAGACTAAGAGCATAGGCGAGGGTTACTTTCTTGCTTTCTCATTTCTCACTTTTTTGGACAGTTTTCTACAGGGTTTGGGTTTATTCCTGCATAGAATGAACAAAAACAGTGCCTCAAAAAAACAATAAATGTTCCTTTTTGAAGAAGGATCTTTGTTACCGGGGAAGCTTACAGGAATCAGCTTCCAGACATGATACAAACCCACTCAGTCAATGTATGCAAACAAGAATTTTAGCTACAAGTAAAACTGGAAGTCAGGTATAATGGGATTGTTTTACAGTTTTTCATTAAGGCTGCAGAGGGTCAGTATTTCTCCTTTCACATTTTTAAGTCTCTCTCACAGTGGTGTAAGAAATTTAAGCATATGCCTTGTATTTCCATTCCTATACTGATTTTGTATCACTAGCTATTATATCCAATTCTAGTGAAACCCGTCCCTGCTGTTGTCATTCATTTATTTGTTCTTATTTTTAAAAACAAAACATTTACCACACTCTTATTAAAGTTCACTTAATTGCAGTGTCATTTTGCATTGACATCCGTAATGTCATCCTCTAAAGGCAACAGTCTTTTTCAAGGTGGTTTAGAAAGGGTGCAGAATATGTACTTGATGTTACAACTGAAAAAACAGCAACAAACAAACCCAAACCCCAAGCTCTAGCATGCATGCCAGTATTTTGGCTTTCAAAAACATAATGGAAAAGATAATAACTGCAGTACAAATGGACACACACAGTCGGCGAGACCCACGCTGTAGACCGTAGCCCAAACACTGTTTTTCTATAAAGCTATAATTCTCTAAATGAGAAGCAGGAGCTGGGGCTCAGCTTAACAATAAATAAACTGATTCTGCCACCTACCGGCTGTTTGGTAAGAACTTGGTGAAAATCTGATTAATTATAAATGTGATAAAAACAAAGCAAGCTATACCTCAAAGTATTCACAAATTCCATCAGGATGATCAGTATAAAGAAAACAAGGTACACAAAATATTCTCAACATGTCAAAATATTTTGGTTTGCTATATCATTAACAAAATGAAAATACATTCTTGTTTATTTCAGACGTCACCTAATGTTTTTACTAAAGGTAAAACTGAAAAAAAAAATAATTACATTAAAATATTTAGGTCTGACCAAAAAGTTTTTTTCCACTCTTACAATTTTGTGGTTCAGCTACCAAGTTCCTAACCTTCTTTACTCATAAAACTCTTTCCTCTCAATGTTCCCTAGGTTTATTCCTGACTTCTTGTCATTTCTGTCAGGTTATATTTATATATTGTGTATATATATATTGTATATATATGGTATTTTCTTTAGTGGAAGTGCTTCTGCAAAACATGAGATGACCCTCGATAAGACTTTCTTAGCCCACAATCAGGAGTAGTGACACTTTTAAATAAATAATAATAATAATAAAAAGTAATTTTTCTATGTAGATTTTTCCAGATTTTCGTTCAAGATGCAGAAGGCTGGCTGGTGCTTAAGCACGTTAAATGCTCCAGAAGCCACCAAAATTGTTGAGGTACCTCAAAGGTTTCTAAGAACTACAGAGTTTAGAAGCTTGATACAGAAAATAACCAGCTTTTAAGTGGGAATTTTACTTGGTGAAGGTAGTGAAAAGAAAGAGCTGCAAGTCAATGCAAACCACAGACAGGGTCACTGATCCAATGTGGAGCAGTGCTTGCTAACCGTGCTCCCAGGACCACTTTGCAGTCTTGTTTACTCAACATGAGAGGCTTTTACATTAGTCTCTGGAATAGTTTGGGGGACTGTTGGCAGCGTATGGTAGTATTTTTGCTGATGCAAACCAGCAAAAATGGCTTTGGTCCATGGTAGTTTCAGTCCCTTTAATACTCTCTTCTCATTAACACACAAAACTTGTGGGTTGAAGGTCTGGGGTTTAAGCTAATATTTACTGGTGAGTGCTTGGTAAAAGCAAATCACGGATATACTGTAGCAATAATTTATTTTAAGATGCTAAACTTGAAGTTCCGAAAAGTGTAGGCATCATTTCTGGATTTGGGAGACCCTCTGATGTCGGTATAAACAGTAACTCCCCTTTCATATGAAAAATAGATGGGACTAATCATCTTTATGGCAGTGATTTTACACCAGAGCCCATGTAAGCCCAAATGTCTATGTAAGAGTGAGGGAGAGATTTAGCAGGACTGACTTGCACTGGGTGAAATCCTGTGCTTTTGCCAGCTCACCAGAGACTGTGTTCTGAATAAAGCAGCAGCCATCTCCCCATGATTTCCTTTTGTAAAGGGAACACCTATACAAGGAGAGGAAAGAAAGGGATTCCTCAGTATCCTGCTGCATGCAATGCAATGGTACATTAGGTAGGGCCTAGAGGCAAAGACCCCTTCTTAGATGTCCCTGGTTCATTGCACATCCTGGAGGACTTAAAACGGCATGTTCTGGCACTCGTTACACATGGCCTAACTGACACTTGGCCCTCTGAGGCTGCAGTCTGACAGGTTTCTTCTCACCACGTCGCTCATGTCTTCCTTCTGGAGGGAACTCAGCACAGAATTCAACAGCAGCAAAAGCAAACATGGAAGTTCACCATAAAGAAATGGTGAATAGAAATAGCATGCATCTGTGGGGAAAAAACACTTAAAGATTTCCAGCAAAAGCCAATGCTGAAATACAGGGCCCCAAATTCAATCCCTTTGAAGCAGCACCTATGATTTCTGGCTTAATCCCTAAAACAGAGCTAAACTCTGTGATTGAAGATGATTCTACTGCACTCAATTATAGACACGAACCACACAATTCAGGCTGAAAGTTGCCAAGGGAAGAAAAACACAATTTCGTCAGATCTGCATCTGATGCCCTCTGCATCAGGGTGCCCTCTGCAAGAGAAGGATTGACTCCCTTTATTGTCCTTTGTTGACTAAAATACAATAGGCAGTGACTGTCCTGTGGTGCAGAACCTAGCTCTGAAGACAGAAGATGACCTATAAGTATAACCGGGACTATTTTTGTATCACAGAAGTTCAGGCATCCAGGGTACACTATACTACTCCCCACAAGCAGATCTTGATATGACATCCTGGAGTACCCTATCACATAAATAGCTTTGAACGTGGCATTCTAACTTTATAGTCTTATGAATTCAACAGATCTAGATAAGCTAGTTTCAGGACAGCTAGCCTGTTTCTGCCTATTTTATTTTATTTTACTGTGGCCTTCAGCACACAACTTCAATACATTATCATTTTCTCTTCCTCTGACTCACCTTTATCTCAAGAAGAAAACATGAGAGATTATAAAAATTAACACATTAGTAGTGAAGAAAACAAGCCTGTATCAACTCAGGCCAGTGGAGGGGATTACTCTGACAATAACATTCATACTTTCATCACATGCAGAATAGGGAGCTGTAAGGTGGCATCTATTTAGCCTGCTTCATTGGTACAAGGGAAGTCAAGATCTTTCCATCAGGCTGAAGGCTATCAGCTAACACTGCCAGCTCCTGGTGGGATCCGGGAAACCTGCAGGTGGGACTGGATCAACTGGGATTTTCAACCCTGAGACTAGACAATGAGAAGAGGTGAAAGAAGAGGCTACAGCAATGGGACACAGAGGTTGCAAGACATAGTTTACACCACCTATTTTGGGAGTAGGCTATGCTGTTTCAATCAGACAGTCTCTACTCCATTCTGGAATGGAGTAGAGAATGACAGCAGTACTACTACAGCAGACTACTAAATCTGTCATCTGTGTTACTTTAACATGTCATGTATGATGTCAAGGAAGATGCAAACCAGGGTTGTTGAGCTCGATATAAGATACGTTGACACAAGTATTTCTCATATGACATGATTTGTAAAGTTCTGGAACAGCCTTGGAAACTGTGTAAAAGACAAGCAGGGTAACTTAATCTGAAGAGAACATGACAAGCAATGACTATGCACTAAGTTTATAGAAAGGGGTAAGCCACAAAATCAGCCAAAAGAGAAAACTTCCTTTTTAATTACAGACTTAAACATAACAGTGCACATACATTATTACATTGATCTTTGTAACTGTTTCTAATTTGCTAACCAAAATTTTAACCTTGCCTTTTCAAGAGTGAATTTATTTTCTTTTTCAAATTGGTGCCATGTGAAATGTCAGTTAAGGCAGCTCTAGCAAACACAAGATTTGTTTTTCAGTATCATTACTGATAAAAAAGACAGCCAGGGCCCTTTCTGTAATCCTGTGGCCAATTGGCAGACTGTGATTGTGTCCATACTGCTAAACACTTTTAGTCTCCAAACAACTGGACGCATGAAAATGGCTTTGGAAATGGTCCATGGCCCATAGCCACTACCAGCTCTCTGGGAATCGCTTGTTACCTTGAACCAGAGCTGAGATAGAGACTCTTCTGGTAGTTCAAGTACAGATAAACAAATTTCCCAGGAGACTCCTTGGTGCTGTTTAATTAACTGTATTAGTCTGTGTCTTCAGAATTCCCACATAAACAAGCAGTACAACTTTTCTGAAACATTTTGAGGTCCCTGCTATCATGTAAAAGATTAGGAATCCCAGGAGTACATGTTTATTTTCTACCAGGGTCAGTTTGCAGACAGGCAGATGCATCTCCTGATGGTTGTTATCCTCTGCCCTTTTTCCGGATGGCAGGAAGTGGAGGCATCAACCAGCACTTCAGGAAATCTCCTTTTGTCACAGCAAGTCCCTGGCTTTTAAACACTACAGTACTTGCACAGTGACGTTGCTCCCACATGATTAACTATTTTTTACAGAAACAGTACTTATCATCATAAGCTTGAGTGGCAACTGTCCACGTGTACAAAATCATATGAATCCAAGAAAACTGACTGCAGAAGTCTTCTCAAGTATTAACCAAAGAACATGAAGATGAAGCATCCCTGCTTTTAGAAATAAGATCCACTACGTAGTCACAACAGAATTGTGAGATGTTTACTGTGATGAATATTTGTGTGCATGAGGAGTAGTAGCATTCCAGCCAAGCTTTCCATGTCAATGGATTTGAGGTCACCTCATAAACGATAGGCTTGTAAAAGCTACGTGGCACACGAACTATCGGCAGCAACATAAATGTCTTGTTGACCATGTGACTGGCTGGGGCAGATGGCTCAGTAGAGATCACATGAAAATGAGATTGCGTTATGTGTCAACGTGGTCTACATACTGCTCCAAAGGCATATCTGGAGAAGGAGCCAAAAACTCAAGTGCTTCCTAGTAGAAGCGCATACAAACTTCTCGATTCATAATCTAACAACCACAGACTGATGTCATCACAACAACATCAGTTTTGAAAAATTTTCCAGGTCCTAGTGGATCAGAAATTCTTGCTATTAGATGTGCTTAGCTACTTCTTTTTAAGAGCTGGGCTGAAATACAGGGATAAAAAGATGAAGAAAAACAAGAAAGAAAGGAACTGAATATTTTTAACTTCAGGGGAGGTTTTGTCTGAGTTTGGGAACATGGTTTCATTTAGTTTGAAAGAATTTTTCAGCCAAATCTAATGAGAAGAGAGTTCATATTGTTGGCATTTGCACAGGAATTTTGCATAGTATTTAGCCATTAGACAATTGTTTTCTCATCTGGTTTACATTTGGGATTTGAGGATGGAGACATACAGCCTCTACTGGTGGTGTTTTATATTGTAAAATCTTCCTCAGCTGCTATATTTAGAAGCAACTTCCATCACCTTGTCATAAGTACTTTCTTGTATGCACTGTTACCAGGACAGGAGATTCAGCTGGGGAACATTTGAGGGCTACTTCATCTATGCATTGAACATAGGGAATCGGCTCTAGCAGTAGACAGAAAGGCACGGGTTGTACTGTGAGCCCCTTAGAAACACATGCTACTTTCTGTTGCTGCTGTGAAACACCTAAAACAGGAGTTCTCTGACTCTGAGCAGCTTGCAGTGTCAAACAGGGCTTTCGGGGTGACTAAAGAGATAAGAAGCTGTTGCTAAACTAAAGCCCCTCAGTATTTTTCAATGAGGAACACTTTTTGTACCTGCCTCATTAACTCACCAATCTCTGAAAGAAAATTCTGGAGTACACCTATAGCTGGACTATATTTTGCCTGACAATTGCTGTTGTTTTCCTACACTTCATAACCACCTTAAAATAGTAAATGAGCACATATGCCATGTCTCTCTTCACCCCTACCTGGTATAACACAACACATACCTTGTTATGGCACTCTAGTTTTGTATTTTAAGAGCTATAAAAAGAAATCATCAAACCTAGCTATAACATATCCTTTGAACGTCATTTGGTCGTGAAATGCCCCAGTCAATTTTCTGAGATATTATCCAGATGTGTCAAACACGTTGAACTGTCCAAACTGGGATTTCTCACCTTTTCTGTATGTATGAGTGAGACCATCCACCAGAGGGTGCCCGGAATCCATGTCAGTGGCCTCCACGGGTCCTACATGGACATTTAGGTTCATCGGCAGGGCTGCAGCGAGCCTTTCCTTACTGTACAAACCCGAGCATGCACGTTCTTTCAAGGTTATGAAGCCAACTCTTGAGAAAAATGAACAGTATAAAAAATTACAATATAGAAGAACAAAAAGCTATCCAAGTCAAAGATAATCCCATGAAATAGGCAGGCTGAATTAGACAAGCAGAAGTGAGCCTTTCTACGGGACATATTACTACAAGACATAAGTGTGACAGAGAAGCTGATTTTAAACCATTCAATTTGTATTTTGGTTATTATGGTTGCTTGAATATTTTCAAGTTAATACAGTCAGTTTTTCTCAATGCTTTGTTCAATTATCATTTCTACTTCAGTTCCAGGGCCTGATACATTATTTTTTTTTCAGTTACTCTAGTATAAAACTGAAACAATTCCATTCAACATAACAAAGCTGCAACTGACGTGTCCCAGAATGAGATCAGATTTGGGACATGACTGCCAAATCTGTACACTGAAGATTGCTGACTATCTTCATTCTCTAATAAAAAACATTAAAGTGTACAGATTAGGCACTAAGAGCAAAAAGTGAAAATGAGCAGGAAGTATTGATTAATGTGGTTGCTCTCAAGTTTTTTAGATCAAGCCTTTCCCACTGCACTTTCTTCTCTTCTGCAAAGTGGTTGAAACTTCTGCCTCCTGTAGTCTCCGTTCCTCTTTCAACCTTTCTGCCAGTGTCTGAGGGAAAGGTACTTCTTTTCAACTGACGCAGAGAAACTAAGTACCTCCACAGACACGGTAAAGATAGTGTTTTCCCCATCAGCAGGTACATACACTAGCTTACCAAGGAGAGGCCAAGTGCATGAAAACTCCACAACTTTGTGAGTTACAAGGCAGCCTTAGACAGCCCCCTTCACCACAGGGTACTTCTGTCCTGAGCTCCCAGACTGAGAGGGTGATACCTTACTTACCAAGAAATTCAAGCATTAAGAAAACATTTTTCCATCATTATTCATCCAACCAAAGAGACTAGACCATTGTTCAAATACATCACTCAAATTGTGGTCTTGCCTCAGACTTCACAGGATAAATAAAAAAGACACATATAATTGCAAAGTTTCCTTATTTCAGTTCATCCACCGTGTACTGGATACACGCACCCTTCCTGCTCCAGCTGTGCTGGCTGAAAACGTTATCGTTACTAGCCCAATGTCAGCTGCGCAGCATCACCCAAGATCACCACGCCTGCAAATCTGCCAATCAAGTGTCAAGTGTGATGACTCTTTGCTCTACTTCAGTCCAAATAAGCCAACTGGCAGAGACACTATATTGAAATAGCTTCAGCAGTTCTGGCTCATTTTGACTGGAAAAAGCTAGGGAACACTTATAAGAGTTGTTTTGTTTGAACAGTATAAGAAGTAGCGGGGGTAGTGATGAGCAGTTTAAGGTGGTCTGACAGTGAAACTTCACAGTTGCATCTAGAAAAGGACATTAGTTGGGAGAGACAGAATTTGCAAAGCCCGTTGGACAAATATGGTGTTAATCCTGGAAGTAAAAAAAAATGTCTCTTTTTGCAAAAAAACAAGCCCAGCATTTATTAGTCCTACATTTAATGGTGGTGGTGATGAAATAAATTCTTTACTATTATGCTGAAGTTTCAGAGTTTAGAGTAGATGCTTTCTTTTTGTGCCCTTTCCTGAACTCATAGTGCAGGCAAGAGTCAGGTTTCCTCTTTCTCAGGAATGGCCAAAGAGGATTTTCCAAAGACCTAACAAAACTTAAGTCACTTGGCCACCATCTATCAGTTCAAACTGCCAAGAAAAATAAGTCTTTTTCAGTCAAAAAGAATAATTTCAATGTTTGGATAAAGCAGCGAGTAGACTTTCTCAAGTTTGAGAAAAAAGTCTCTCAGATAATTAGTTGTCATACAGAAGTCCATATCAGATGTTTCCTGAATAGTTTAATTTAGGGATTATAATTGATTTCAACTGATTCATTAACAGAGCTGTTAGTGAGTTTCTGCTTCGTATTACTTCCAAAAAAAGTAATATTATTTAAAAAAAAACTTCTTCCCTCCTGAATACTGAAATATTCAGTTTGTGTTCATGGATTGCTTTAAACTCTGCAGTACACTCATGTGATTACAGAAAAAAAAAAACACAACAAAACACAGAAGGTTATGCTTTCCCCCTTGCTAAGCATTTCCACAAAGAAAATGCACAAAAGCTTAGACTTAGTGGAGGTGAAATCTGAACTCTTCCGGGACATAAAATACACTGGATTTCCAGGAAATACTATAATGCATTGTAGGAATGCCCTGCAAACACTCGAAATGACTTCAACCCTTTGAGGACATGGCATATTTGGCTCCTATCAGTAGACTGCAGGACTGCATGTGATTCAAAATCTGAGTTGCTCTGTCCCTGCTCTTCTATAACCTCATTAATTTGTTTCTATGCACATGTCATCATATAAACAGAAGTTAACGAAAATTTTTGGCTGAATCTTTAGACCAGCCAAGAGATGAAAAATGGCATTGTAAGAGGAGTAAATTGGTTAGAGAATTGTGAGAAAAGATCTTTTTTCGATTCCCACCCAGTAAAGCACATTTTCCAAGTGATGCTGAGCAGAAGCCTGAAGGGAGCAGGAGAGACTTTACCAAGGGCTGTTGGCTGATGTCATGTGCCAAGCCCACACCTTGCTGTAGCTTTAATGACACTCTAAACCTTCCTAGCCCTGGCCACAGCTCCTGGCCACTTGCCTCATGTTGCTCCTTGGCACCCTCTCACCCCACAATGAGCTGGTGCAGGGAGCAAAAATGGTTTTCTGCTTCAGTGGAAAAATAGTCCCAGCCACAGGTGAATAAATATTGTCCTTTCTACTAGTGTAGGAAGGCACCCTAATGGGCCAGACAAGTGCAGGTCCCTGCAAAGGGAGGACAGGGGTCAGGTGACAGGGAGAGCTGGTGGGACCAGCATGCTCACAAGTGAGCAGATGGGTTGGTATAGTTATGTCTTCCAATGGCACCCAAAGACACAGAAGAAAAGTGACAGAATTAAGACAGTGGCCCTTGACTTTTTACAGCCACTAGGGAATAAAACCAGATCTTGTCCCTTGTAAACCCTATGACTTCCATCATAATACCTTTACAAGAGCTCAGCTTGTTCCTCTAGAAGATCTGTGTTTGTAAGTCTTGAGACTTTGGAGCGTATAAGCAACTTTCATTTTAAGGGAGCTAGATCAGAGTACTGGCTTCTATAGCCTCCTGCCCCTGATCTCAGGGGGTAGTTTTTGATTTCACTGTTTCAAATAAACACACACTTAATAGCAAATTAGGGCAACCTTAGTGAGTCCTTAAGGGCTGAGGAAAGGCAGTTCCCACAACTTCAAAATCACAGCTGAGCTAAATGTTAATTAAAGCTCCATGAACCTTTCCAGAATCAGTTCAAACTGAGTTCATGAACATTTTTTAATCAGAACTAATATGCATGTTTTTGCATGTAGTAAAATTAAAACTAGATCTGGATACTAGGTCATCATATTATTCCTTAGTAAAATATTGATGCAAAAGGTAATTTACAGAGTCGGTGGGTACCTCAACAGAGTGTCAAAGTGATCTATGTAATTTTTGTTTGACAGAGATGGAAATCAACTTGAGGCCAGAATAAAGCACATGCGAGTGAAAATTATATTTTTTTTCTTTTTTTTGATGCTGAAATTCAGATTCCCTAGTGATCAAAAGCTTTGTGAATCTGATGATTAAATAGAAGCTCAAGCCCTTTGTGGAAAAAGGTTTTAATGAAAAAGGAGAAGGTTACAGGCTGAGCACTAACTCAGAGTGGTCTAGAAAAAAGTAGTGGTTTCTCTTGTACAGTATTTAGCAAACTTTTGAGAGGCTGAACTTCAGAGCTGTTGAAGATGAATCAAGGAAAGGCTTTGAAGTGAGAAGGGTATTTTGAAATCTCTACTGAGATCGCTACCTGAAAAAATCTGAACGATACTGTAACATTTCTTTCTCACTCAATTGTGGAGTCTTTGAGTTCCCTGTCTTTTTTATTGGAAAGAAGCTGAATTTATAGTCAAACCTGATTTTAAGGAGCTATTAAATATTATAGCATTAAAATTCATAGCATGATGACAAGGAACTATATACTAGATCTCACGCTGTAGAAGAAAAAGAGAAGTTGAGAGGCAAGGAAAGGAACAGTGTCAAATTCCATAAGAAATTTTCTCTTTCAGAGAAAATCAGAGAAAATCAATATGTGAGGTCAGGATTTTGATATGGATACTGAGAGCTGGATGTAGAGAATTTCAGAGCTCACGGTGCTAGCGATTGCGAATCTCACTCTTAGGTTCCATGCTATCCCCGTGCAACACAGAGGAACTGCCTGTCACCTAGTTCAGGGCTGTGGATTTTTCACTAGATGAATAGACACTGGAAAAGTTAATTATTAAAGTATCTTGGCTATTCTTTCCCCTAACTCCCCTCTTCCCCCAAAACAGCCCCAGGAAATGCTTTTCTCTGCATCTGAGCCATTTTTGCATATTTGTGCAGAGAAGAATAATGTCAAGAAGCTGTTTCAGCATCCCTGCCCAAACCAAAAATTTTCTGAACATTTATACACTCGCCAAGTTGTTTCCATTCTGATTTTCAGCCCTGTCCTCTAAGAGACCTCTCAGATTGGACTTCAGACTCAATTTAACATATTTTATCGTTTTGTTTCATATTGACCTTCCAAAATGCATTCATAGCAAATGATAGACTATATGGCACCTTCTCAAAAGTGTTCAATGTGGAAAATAAATGATCATAAATGTTTACTTATGGTAAAACAGCAAACTGTGGGAAACTCTAGTTTGCTCACAGAAACCTGCTATAGCTTCATTATTCTATTTCGTTTGTTCAATTATTTTGGCAAATACTTTAGAAAGATGTGAGTAATGATCAGCATATGCTACTAATTGATGAAAAATAATTAAATGCCACAAGAATTATACTTTCCTTAAATGCAAATGTACTGCATTTTGAACCAACGAGAACAAAACATCATGGGACATAAATTCTATTATTATTGATACAACATACTTTTCCTAGAGACATCTGATGAAGAGTGCACTATATAAGCTGACATTTGATAATGATTTGCTTTGACTAGTGTGGTCCCACCTCGAGTACTGTGTGTAGTTTTGGGCGCCTCAATGTAAGGACATCAGACTATTAGAGTGTGTCCAGAAGAGGGCAATCAAGATGGCGAAAGGCCTCCATGCAAGTCTCATAGGGAGCTTCTGAGGTCACTTGGGTTCTTCAGCTTAAAGAAGAGAAGGCTGAGGGGGGACCTCATTCCAGTCTACACCTTCTTCGAGGGGGGCAGCAGGGCAGCAGAGGGGGAGGTGCTGATCTTTCTCTTGTGACCAGCGACAGGAGACAAGGAAATGGAATGAAGCTGCGTCAGGAGAGTTCAGATTGGATGTTAGGAAAAGGTTCTTTACTGAGAGGGCGGTCAATCGCTGGAACAGGTTCCCCAGGGGAGTAGTCATGGCACCAAGCCTGTCAATGCTGGACAATGCTCTTAGTCATATGGTTAATTTTAGGTAGTCCTCTAAGGAGCAGGCAGCTGGACTTGGTGATCCTTATGGGTCCCTTCCAGCTTAAGACAGTCTATGATTCTAAGGAACACCTTAATTTGGTACCTCAATTTTATACAAACCTTTTTTATCCGTAACTTTCTTCTGATATTTTATGTATAAGGCAATTGCTTTCTTTCATCAAAGAAGACACCTTTTGTTTACTGAAGATCTGGGAGCAATATACAGTACTCAGTTCCAGCTTGCGCCTATGTAGAAGCAATCCGTCTAAGACACAGCTGTTGAGAAGAGTGAGAGGCCATAAAAAAGTGGTTCATGGCAGCCCATTTGTGCATCCTGATTTACCTTTTCCCCTTATGCAAAAAAAAGAGGAAATATGGTAACAGAACAATCCAACAGAAGTAACTGCAAATATTTTTCATTGAACTCTTCACCAAAAATGATTTATGGGATTCACTGCTATTCAATGTATTGGCTTTTGTCTCAGGCATATTTTTAAAGAGACTGTTGGCTGTGTATTCAAAAGGTAGTTCAAGAACAATTTACATTTTTTGCAGTAGGATTAGAAAAGCAACTAATCCTCATGCTTCAGGAGACAACCTAAAATCAGTGACTGAGGTCAGGAAAATCTTTTCATCAAGGCACTGTATAGCACTATCCCTTCCAGCCCATGATAGAAAGAGTTGTGCCTTAATGTTGAACAGATCTTCCCAACCTAGGGACTGAATAGCAAGCAAAAAATCCTGGAAACCTTTGCTCAAAAACATGCATCCTCTGACAATCAGTTTGTATAAGCAGCCACTTCACCAAGATCTTGCTGGGCCAATGGAACTAATAACTGCAGGGCATATAGGTGTCATTTACCTTTCTTCAAGACTGAAGTGCGAAAGAACCATGCCATTGTAAAATGTAGTTTAACAGCAAAGGAAATATCCCATTTCTCATTGCCTCAGGTGCTATTTGCACAGATCTTTGCAATTATTCACTGTAATCATTCAGTTATGACTTGAAACTGATCCCCTTTGAAATGAACAAATGAAAAGAATGAACAAATTGTACCAGTAGCTTAGTCAAGGGTAGAAAACAGAAAACATTTTTTTACCACTTTCCGTCTGGGCTGTACTGAATTCATTCAGCTCTGGAACATGAGTTCAGTAAATTTGCCAATCTTTTCATTTACTACCATGCAAATGCATTACAGCAGTGCTATCCTAACCCCACCCCACTCCTCTCTCAAGGTGAAGCTGGGTCTGACTAAAGTGGCAAATATTTCCTCCTGTTGTAACTTATGGGAATCCACCACTGATAAATTCCACTGCTCTGTCATTTCATAGAATCATATGAATCATAGAATGGTTTGGGTTGGAAGGAACCTTGAAGATCATCTAGTTCCAACCCTCCTGCCATGGATAGGGACACCTTCCGCTAGACCAGGTTACTCAAAGCCCCATCCAACCTGGCCTTGAACACTTCCAGGGATGGGGCAACACAACTTACCTGGGCAACTTAGTCAAATGTCTCACCACCCTCACAGTAAAGAATTTCTTCCTAATATCTAATTTAAATCTACCCTCTTTCAGTTTAAAACCATTAATCCTCTTTCTATCATTATACTGCCTGGTAAAGAGTCCCACACCATCCCTCCTGTAGGCCCCCTTTAAGTACTGGAAGGCTGCTATAAGGTCTCCCTGGAGCCTTCTCTTCTCCAGGCTGAACAATCCAAACTCTCTCAGCCTGTCCTCACAGGAGAGGTGCTCCAGCCCTCAGATCATTTTTGTGGCCCTCCTCTGGACCTGCTCCAACAGGTCCGTGTCCTTCTTGTGCTGAGGGCTTCAGGGCTGGACACAGTACTCCAGGTAGGATCTCACCAGAGCAGAGCAGAGACACAGCATCACCTCCTTCAACCTGCTGGCCATGCTTCTTTTGATGCAGCCCAGGATATGGTTGGCTTTCTGGGCTGTGAGCACACCTTGCCGGCTCACATTGAGCTTCTCATAAGCCGAGCCATCACCCCCAAGTTCTTCCTCAGGGCTGCTCTCAATCCGTTCTCCACCCAGCCTGTATTTGTGCTTGGGATTACACCAATCCATGTACAGACCCTTGTACTTGGCCTCGTTGAACTTCATGAGGTTTGCACGGGCCCACCTCTCAAGCTCATCCAGGTCCTTCTGGATGGCATCCCTTCCCTCCAGTGTATTGACCACACCACATTTGGTGTTGTTGGCAAACTTGCTGAGGGTGCACTCAATCCCACTGTCCATGTCGCACATAAAGATGCTAAACAGTGCCGTCCCAATACAGACCCCCAAGGAACGCCACTTGTCACTGGTCTCCACTTGGACATTGAGCCATTGACTGCAACTCTTTGAGTGTGACCATCCAGCCAATTCCTTACCCACTGAGTGCTCCATCCATCACATCCATGTGTTTCCAATTTAGAGACCAGGATGTCATGCAAGATGGTGTCAAATGCTTTGTACAAGTCCAGGTGGATGAGGTCAGTTGCTCTTCCCGTATCCATCAATGCTGTAACGCCACTGTAGAAGGCCACTAAATCTGTCAGGCATGGTTTGCTTTTGATGAAGCCATGTTGGCTGTCACCGATCACCTCCTTATTTTCCATGTGCCTTAGCATAGTTTCCAGGAGGATCTGCTCCATGATCTTGCCAGACACAGAGGTGAGACTGACCAGCCTGTAGTTCTCCAGGTCTTCCTTTTTCATGCTGTGCTGCAATCAAGTCCCAGAGACATGAGCTTGTAGAATGCAAAAATAGAGGGTTACTGCACTCCAACTGCTACAATGTTCAAAGACAATGTTATGAAAACTAGCCAGTCTCCAAAGTCCAAGATGAATGTAGTTTTACTTTTCTTTTTCATTAACTTAGAGGGCTGGCTAAACTGACTGTTAATGACAGTACATGTATGGCTAACTTTAAGACAAGATTCAGAGTGGCTAGGTGAGATTACTAAAAGCCTGTCTCCCTTTACCAATTAAAAGGTTCCCTTGAGAAAACTATCCCTCACTAAACTTAAGTTGTCCTTGGGTTTTTTTTTTTTTGTCAAAAATGCTACTTAGGCAACAGCTTCAATTCATTTTCCTCTCTCTGATTGCTGTATACACAGCAGTATGTATTTTGGAAGCATGCCGTGTCTTTTTGGCAAATACTGATTTTTACTTCATATTTCTAGTAGAGGACTTTCAAGTCCATCTGTCTAGATTTCAAAGGCTTACTAGATAGAGAGATTTCCCTTACAAAAGTTCTTCTCCTTGTTCATCATTCCTTTTCTTGATGGGTAAGACATTACTGTTCTCAGACTTTGACATTTAAGTAGAAAAATTAAATGAAATAGAATTTGTCAACATCAAGCTTCATATCTCTGTGTCTTAAATAGCCACTCACTTTCTTTTGTGAATAAACTTCTCCAACTTAGAGGCAAGAATGTTGTGGGGGATCGTGTCAAGGGTCTTACAGAAGTCTACATAGATGAAATCTTTAGCTCTTCCCTTGTCCGCTGATGCAGTCACTCCATAATGGAAGGCCAATAGATCAGTCAGGCATGATCTGCCCTTGGTGAAGGCATGTTGGCTGTCTCTAATCGCTTTCCTGCTTTCCATATGTTTTCACATATCTTCCAGGAGGATCTGTTCCATGATCTTACTGGGCACAAAGGTGAGGCTGACTGGTTCCCAGGGTCCTCCTTTTTACCCTTCTTTAAAATGACCATGATGTTTCCCTTTTTCCAGTCACTGGGGACTCCACCTAACTTCCACGACTTTTGAAATGTGATGGAGAGGGTCTTTCTTTTTAGCCCAGTTTTCATTGATGAAATCTGTTAATTTCATCTAGGTGATGATGGTGGAAGCAAGTGCATTTAGCAATTCTGATGTGAATTACTTCTGACTGTTTTGTTATTCTTCTGACTTGAGATAGCATCTACCTGTGATGTTACTGTTGGATTAATACCATCTTGAATTTCCACACAGAGTTTCCTAATGTAGCCGCAACTTCAGTTTCAACCACGAGGTTTTCAGCATATCTCTGTCTTCATATTTCTTGCCCCTGCTTTGCTTGCTTGCCTTCTTACACTCCTCTGTGGCTTTCTCTAATACTCTAAAGGCCTTTGTATTATGGGCTTTTCATTTCAGTGTTCTTTCCTCAGTGAAGCCCTGCATCTCTTGACTTTTTCAGTTTGTACTCTTCTTATGCTAATATCTGGCTGCCATCACTGTAGCTTAAATCATATTGGCTATGACTGCTGCCCATTTCCTTTCAGTTGGAGTCCAGTCTCCCTTTCCTATGCTTCTGAAGATGTGTCTAATCACCTGACATTCAGCTACAATTTCTTGTATTTGCTCCTTTGCTTTCAATTTTGCACTGTTGATTTTCTTTGCTGATCTCTGTTCAGTATTGATCTTTCTCAGTTGTTCTTCCAGTTTGGCAAAGACTGTGGTTGTGGCTGATATCTGCTGCTTGGAGTACCTTAATATCTTGGAAAGGTGGCCTGAGTCTTGACATGTTGCAGATGTGACTAATCCAATTTTCTGTATAGCCACCTGGCCAAATCCATGGTTTTGTGTATGATTTTGTGATGGAAGAGAGTTCTCAAAGAACAGGATAATAATTTTCTGGGATGAGGCTTCCCAGTCCCTGATCTTTGTGTTCAGCGGTAGGGACATCCAGCTTTAACAATGAGATCCTATATTGCAAAAGATAACTAATATCCTAGCATACACTTCATAGGCAACAAAACACGTTACATTTTAATTTGAAACTACGCTCCTTTCCAGTTTTAGTCATCTAATTACCCTTCTGGCATATATTGATTAGTTCGTGTCTCATCAGTGAGTGTCCTTGCCCTCCTGATGAGCAGCACTGTCTTTGATCATTCACTGTTTTTGTGATAGAAGATGCTTCTCTTGCATGGTGGTTTTCATATTTTTATCTCTGAATGTACACCTGTTGGCCATATGGGTTTACAGTTCATTCATAAATATTATTAGCTTATTATAGCTGCCATATGTAAAATGTTTGCTTCCTGATAATTTGACTCCGCTGAATAGCCAGATACACAAAGAGTCATTTTCAGCAGGAAACATTAAGCCACTAATGGATTTTTCTGCAGGTTGTTCAGTAATGAGCGGTAGCTTGATTCCTTCTCTGTAAAAGTGGTGTTTTTACTACTTTACAAGACCTGGATCTAAAACATTATGCAGCAAGTAAGGTTCATAAATACATCACAACCCACAATATCTCGCTTTTCAGAATAATAGTTTTAACTTTTGGGCAAATGTTTGAAATTTGAAATGAGGGGAGGAAAGAAAGAAAACATGACAATTTATATTGGAAAAATGAGCTGTTCCCCCTCTCTAAAGAAATTTCTAAGTGTTTTGTTTGGGTTTTTTTTCTAGTTTTTAATCTTCTTCTGACTTAATTAGGGATATTACTTCCTTGGCAAACAAGTAGAAAGGGGGAAAAAGTGTCTTTCCACAGCATTTTTTTTTTCTCTGGTGCTTTAGGACAACACAGCTACACCTAGTCCTTTTATAAAGCTAAATGTAAGGCTGCAGCATACTGCAATCAAAAGAGGTACCGTAAATGGCTCTTATCTTGTTTTTAACTGATATTCATCTTCCCTCAAATTCTACTTATCTAACTTTTTTCAGCTAGTACCAACACTTAAGGTGTTGTGTCATGATCCTATATGCCTGTTACTGCATGCCTTATTTCCTGTGAGGTGTTGAATGAAACCTCAGTATCTATGAATGATCCTTGACATAAAGTCCTTTGGTTTTTTTATGGGTTTTGTTTGTTTCATCTGCTTAGCTTTGTTTTCTTCTTAAAGTGCACGGAGAAACAGATTGACGTATTAACCAGCCAAAAGTAGCGTACCAAGGGAGGATAATCTTTACACTTTTGAGAAACTTCTCTTTGATTGTGTTTTGATTTTAAAGTGACAGCCAACAGTGGAAAAATCAAAGCCACACCACAATTATTAATCAGTCTATTATTTTGGAATGGTTTTCATTGTTTTTTTAACATCTGTTTTATAGCAATGAGTTTGCAGATTATTCATATTTTATGCTGATTTTTGAGTTTAATCAGATACCTTTGGAATGATCCATCAGCCAAATTTAATAAGCCATGTGGAAAAGCAATTAATATCTCTTATTCTGAGATGATCATACTTCTGATGTTTCTAAACCTTATAATTATTTTGACAGAGAGACTCTGTCTAACAAAATTAATTTGATGATGACACTGTTGGATATACCAAGAAGCACAGATAGAGTGAAAAAAATGAATGCTCTGTGAGCTCTGTGACTGGGATTACTACACTACAAATATTCATATTACAATTTTATTCTCTGCTGTGAAAAGAGATACGAACAAGGCAAAGATGCAGGTTTAAAGCTCTGAAGAGTATCATAAGGTTTTTCTTTCCACAATTCCAACCTTTACATTCAAACATTGTAGATGGAGACATCGGGACCAGGACTTCTGTTTAGAAGCACGAGGTTATAAGGCATTTGTAGTTACTTTGATTGCATTTTAAATCATTCAACTATTAAAATCTGATCTAAATTGAGTCAGAAACAATGCTTATAAAAACTATTAAATTCTGTATTTGTAAACAATGGACAAAGACTTAAATATGAGCTTCTCATTTTTACAAGTAAAAATGGCCAGTGCTCTGAGTTCCACTACAAATTAACTACTTTTCAGAGGCAGACAAATTTAAAAATACTTCAAGAAGATGCAGAAGTCTCATTTTTCTTCTCAATGTCTTTTCATTTAATCTCAGTTTAGTCTTACAATAAGAACCATAAACCAGCTCCCGACACTAACAGACCTACCTGATTGGTAATACATTTACCTATGAGCAGTGGCTCGCACTGTGAAATTAAATATTTTTTCCAGAGAGCTTCCAGTTTCAGAAAACAAGGCCTGAATATTCAACAGAAAGGGCTTCTTTTGGGTTTTCATCATCTGCTACACTTGACTATACAGTATATATTCAGTAGAACTGAACAGTATATATTATAATAATACACTCCCAGTCTCAGCCAAAACTGATAAAGAAATGCTTACTGATATATGAAAATGCCATATGAAAGTGTGATTTTAAGATACTCCAATTCATTTAACCTCTCTATTTACACTAAATTATCTAAGAGGTTATTCTGGAGGTGGGTGACTACACAGTTAATTATGACAACTCAGGTGTTTTAAATCTTCATTTCAATGTGGATTTGTCACCCAAACTTATTTTTCTACAGCAGTACTAAAAAACTTTTTCAGATGGTTTAAATTGATTCAGGAATAATTTAAATATGAAAATGAAGGAAGGAGCAGAAAAGGGAAAATAGACCTTCTGCCATTTTGCCAAAATTTTTAGACTACCTTGTGTATCCTTCTGTATAAAACCTTACTCATTATTTTAGTAAGACAGTTTTGCTGAATAATGTATTCTTTACTGTGCATGAGTGAATATATAATGAATTAGAAAATCTAAATACTTTGCTATGCAAGCTTACTGTTAGGACAGCTTTATCCTATAAATCTTCTTAATTTCCCAGTTCTAAAATAGCATTCTCAAAAAAATTATATCTTCTATCAATATTTCTCTCCTAAATTAAAAAGAAATTAGTACTGGATTTTGATAAAATAGCAAAAAAAAAAAAATTCTAATATAAAATATTTTCCACTTTGATATATTTATACAGTCTAGGCTAAATCTGCGTCTAGATTCAAAGTTCTCTGAAATAAATTGAATTATTTTAATTGGTATTCCCGGGCTTTGGACTGGGTACTATGAAAGCCTGGAATGGAATGTTTGAAGACTATCTAAAGTAGACCTGAAATACAACTTCATTCTACCCTTTTTGAAACATCACAAACATCTCAATAATTGTTGACCTTTCTTGGTTTATAATTCACTTGTTGAACATACAGGCAACGCAGGTCCATCGTTTTTGACAGTACAGATAAACAATACATTGTACAAGAGTGAATTAGTAGTTTCAGTCAAGATCCATTTCAAACCTAAGTAGCCAGCAGAGGTTGCTCCAAGCTATTTCAAAACACAAGGAACGATCAGTTTCACTAAGTATTTAAAAAACAGATGTGAGGTTATAACCAAATATATTAAGGTAAGTGTGACTTAGTTTGTTCAGACAGCCATTAGATAAAAAGCAATAAAACTGCAAACCATTCATCACATAGACACAAATATATAAAAAACACAGAAGCTAGATCCTCTCACACTGATCTTAAAGCTCCTGTTTACTGCAATGGCTTTGCAATTACTCAGGCTGGTTGTCATTATCCTACTGTAGGTAAAGGATCATCCAAATCACATTTCATAAGCAAAGTCATGGAAGAGATACATCCAACGCTTAAAAATGAGGTTTTCTGGCAGAAATTGGTATGTTTTTTGGCTTGTCAATTAGTAATGATTTTCCATGAATAGCAATAAACACTCCCCACCACTGTTTCAGACAGCAAGGACTAGAAGTGCCTTTTCCATGTAGGCTTTTTTGCCTTATATTCTACAGATGTGTCATTAAAGAGGTCTTAACAGTAGCTATAGGCTTTGGCACTCGTTCCTGCAGCCGCATGATCCATCATTTATTACATATTACTTTTTCCACACATCTCTTGTCTGAATTCTTAAGTCTTTTTCAATGACAGCATGCTTGAATGGTAGTTTGTCATATGGCCCCATAGAGAAAATGAGATGTTTTCTGTGAACAAGTATACATTTGCTTTATTTAAGAATGTGAAAAGATCTAGTGCATTAATGGAGCAATTCGTGTTCCTTGAATTAAGTGTTATGTGCCAGATGTGAGAACCAGGAACTTAGTGGGAAACCCCAAACGTAAATTCTATCATCGAGTCACATGAGATGCCAATTATATAGCTACTTCTATATAAATGCTAAAGGTGTAAACACCAAGATAGGTGGACGAGGATGGCTACTTTTAAGTGACAGAACAGACATCTCAGGAACTGGAACTTTTGCAAGTGGTATGGAGTTTGTTAATCTCAAGGTAAATGGATATTCCTTATGAAAAAAAAAAGCTAATACAATGAAGAAATTGTGGCAAAGTTAACCTTCAAGAGTAAAGGAAACTATAAGAAAAAAAAATAAAAGAAAAAAGAAAAAAAGTCCTTCAAAATTTTGAACTTGTGTCCAAATGAAAATATAAGAACAAAAGAAAAAAACAACAGTACACCAAAATCGTTGACAAGTTACATATAAAACTGTACATATAAAACTGTACCAAGGCAGGCCAAAAAAGAGTGTTGAGGAACAATTTACTAAAGGCAAAAAAAAATTGAATAATGCTACTCCTTAACCACAAAAGAAAGAGATCTTGCCACAGAGTCATTAGGACTGGTAAATGACTGAGATGTAAAAAGAAGATTCATAAAAGATAAGGCTAATAACTAGGTTATTGTTATTACTTACAGTGAAGGAATTTAGAGACATTGCTACACTGAAGCCTTTCTTTAAAAAAGTGACTACAAGGAACTACCTGAAATTATAGCACCAGTGGAAGAGCCTTTGGAAAAACACATCTGGAAAATAGTCTTGAAGATTGGAGGAATGGAAAGTGATACTTTTTTTATAATTAATTTCAAAGAGTAACAGAGCAGTGTGAATGACTTCCATAGCAGTACAGCAAATGCAAAGTAAAATAAGGTTTAGGTTAATATACAGATACATATATATAATCTTGAAGGGAAAGAGTCAACGTGCCTCGTGGAAGGTAATTACGTTTCACTGTCTATTAGAGTGCTCTGAACAAACATCAGACGTAGCTCTAAGGATAACCAGTTTGATATAAGGCATTTGGGATTTTGGAACCAATTTTGACATGATCATTCACAGGAGTCTTAAAACCTGAGTCAAACTGTGTGAAGATGAATCCCAAAGACCTGACTGAGTTGCTGTGGACTTATTTCACATGTGTTCCCTAGCAGATGAAAAGAGGTGAGAAAAGGGAAAAAAGGAGAAAAGGTCTTGTTCTAAACTGGAGAGCATACTTTGTGCTTGTATTTCATGCCAGAAAGGAAAAAAAAATATCATGGTGTACGTGAAATCTGAATTTGGATTTAAAATTAATGAAAAGAAGGAGCAAAAAGTACATAGAAATTACTAATTTTCCCAATGGAGACATTTTATAGGTATAATGTTATAGAGAAACAGTGAGACTTGTATTGTTGAACATGCTAATAAACAACCAGGACACAGAGATGCATCGTAATGTAATATTTTGCTAATGATGCACAGCATCAAGAAAAGTCCACAAGAAAATATGGAAGAAAAATTGCCCAAGGGTTTATTGCACACTGGTCGCAGACACAAACTGCAGTTGAAGAAGTCCCTAAAAAACACCCTGCCAGAGTGCTGCTATTTTAAAACTCTTGCTTTGCTTGTATTTGGCTTTAGAAGCATTTATTATTTTACTGTCATTTGACTGAGGATACTGTACCACTTGGGCGTCTGTCCTGGGACCTTTGTTGTTATTCCTACATTCTGCAGAAGGGACAGAGTGGAGGAGCAGAAAGATACTCTAGTATCTGCTCAGAAAGTAAAATCTACCTGCATGACCACCAAAGCCAGATGATGACCCCAGATCACTGTATTGTTGAGAAAACAATTGTGCAGTCTTCTTGAAATTGCCTGCTCTTCAGCAATTGTGAATATAAACACAAGCTCTGTAGAACTTCTCAGGATTAAAGCTGATGTCTTGCAAATGCTGATTTACTTGTGCTGCTGAAATGAGGAATCACTGTTAATGAAATTTGTGAGTTTGAGAATCTCTCCTTCCCTGCCCCACTTGGCCAATGGATGGTAACATTTGCACATCAGCTTTACTAGTGTCTTTCTAAGATGAACGTAACAGTGTCTGAGAAGCCTGTGCAGACTTAAAATGTGAAGACACAGTCCTGTTCGTCCTGAGGAAATTTCTACTGCTAACAAACCAAGAAAGCCCTCTGTCAACACTTTTAGAATTTGTGAAAAGTAAGTACCTTGTTTCACTTGATTTACTGGTATCTCCCATAACTTTAATAGCTGCAGATGTTCTTATGTTCCATTACTTTTTTTTTATGACTACTGAGATTTTGAAGACTGTAGTAGCAGCTTCAGGGATTTGATGTATTGTTACAAGTCCTGAGCAGAACTCTTTATTTTAAAATAATATACAACAGAAGCTTTACTGAATGATCACTTTGTTGACAAATTCTGTTTTAGGCAAAACTATATAAATATAATTCATCATCACAGTCTCGAGTTGAAAAATTCAGACCATTTGAATCGTCTGTGATTCTGATACTGAGAAAGTATCCTTTTGGACACTTTTGGAGGAAGGCACCTGTAAACAGTGTTTTTCCTCACTCTCTCTTTCTATTTGATTTTCACGGTCAATGGATACTTTCTGGTTTGTGGATATACTAAAAATATAAGTGTAACTGAGATTTACCTTCTCTTGAATTAGTGGCAGCCAACTATGCTGCCTGAAAGCATCTAAGTGGGATCATAGGATCATAGAATCTTCATGGTTGGGAAGGACCTTTGAGATCATCGAGTCCAACCAAACAACCTACAATCTCAGCCACTAGAGCATGCCCTGAAGTGCCACATCTAGACATTTCTTAAACACTTCTAGGGATGGTGACTCAGCCACCTCCCTGGGCAGGCTGTTCCAGTGCCTGACCACTCTCTCAGTCAAGTAATTCTTCCTAATATCTAATCTAAACCTCCCCTGCCGCAACTTCAGACTATTTCCTCTCGTCCCGTCATTATTCACCTGGGAGAAGAGGCCAACACCCACCTCTGTCCAACCTCCTTTCAGGTAGTTGTAGAGGGCAATGGGGTCTCCCCTCAGCCTCCTCTTCTCCAAGCTAAACATGCCCGGCTCCCTCAGCCTCTCCTCATGTGACTTTGTCTCCAGACCCCTCGCCAGCCTGGTAGCTCTCCTCTGGACACGCTCCAGCACTTCAATGTCCCTCTTGTACAGAGTGGCCCAGAACTGAACACAGATCACTTAGCTATGCCATAGAACAACATTCAGATTGCTCATGCAATATTCTTTTATTCCAGAACAGGTAACCTTAGATGCTCTTTTAAAACACACATGACCCCTTCCTTAGATACAATATATTTCCCCTTGCAAAAAGCATGCATACACATTAGCCCTGCATATTCATTTTTTTCCAGATGCTATATTTCATTTGTGGTAGATAAGCCTACCCAGGACTTTGGTGTTTTTCAACCATAATCCTTTTACTTATTCTCTTTTAGATATTAAGACAATGCACCTGCTATGTATTACTGCTTTTGTGAGCCTAACTTGGGACAGAAACATTACAGGAATGTAATATTTTCAGGGAAGACTGTTTTTCAGACAACACTGAAGTGGACAATCTGGACTGGTGAGAAGATAATTCTTGAGGAGATAAAGAAATGGGATTAATTGAAGTGTCAGTGCCAAACTATTTCCTTGATAGTGCAAGAACAGACATGCAGTTATAGCTTCAAGCTAGAATATCTAGAATCTGTTACTGACTTCTTTCTTTAGCTTCTTGTATGGCACATAGCAGCAGTCATCCATGTCTTCAGAGTCAAACATGGTCTCTAAGAAGTCTTAAACAGAACTGCGTTGCTTTTTTTTGTCTATGCTGTTCCACTATGAACAGCTGACTTCCATTACAACCTGTTTACCTCCAGTATTGTACAATCTGATTTATTAGTAATTTTTGAGACTTGAAAAACTGAGCTACTGAAGTGTAAATAATATTGGTTTTACAATGATCATCTGCATGGCATAACCAAGACAAATGCCTTCAAGTCATTTTTGAAAAATCTCTATGAAAACTATCCAGATTTTAAGCAGATAACTTCTGATTTTCAACTTTTTTCCATTTTTTCATTTCTAGTCTTGAAATTTTACAAAAAGCATAAATGAGCATAACAGACCAAAAATGATTGGCTTAGATCAGACAATGGTCTAACCCAGTTTTCACAACTGTGGCCAACAAATGATACATAGGGAAGAATAGATGAATACATGATGCATAGATCCATAGATCTGACCTTCGTTTCCAGCAATTTGTAGATTAACACTTTCAGATAACTATTCTACTGCCCTCTGAAAAGAAAAAAGAAAAGAAAAGAAAAGAAAAGAAAAGAAAAGAAAAGAAAAGAAAAGAAAAGAAAAGAAAAGGGAAAAAGAAAACAGAAAAAAAAGAAAAAAGGAAAAAGAAAAAAGGAAAAATAAAAAAGGAAAAAGCAAAAGGAAAAAAGAAGATGAGTTTGTACCTGGGATATCTTTGACAAAGGTAGGCACTTAGGTGCTTGAAAGTGTATTTAACAGTCTGGTCTTAGGGTTCTCACTCCAATGGAACATATTCACGTATTTACTCTTTTAATAGCATTAAAATTCAGCATTTAGGTATGCAATATGATGTACATGGGAAAAATACTTCTAAGTGGTGTGCTACATGACCTTTTATCATTAGGAGGGAGGTCTCACTGTGGATAGTCCTCTAAAAACATCATCCCCACATTCAGTGATGGTCAAAAAGGCAAACATAAATTATTAGGAAACAAAGCAGAATCAAACAGAAAGTATCATCCTGACAGTAAACAAAGCTATGGTGTGCCTGTGTCTTGAATAATGCACATGCAGTGTGCATTTTTAGTTACACAGGAGAAAAAATAATCAGCTAGAACTTTGAAAACTGCAGATAAGTGCCGAGGACAGGCTGAGGTATCAATGCCTTCTGTGGATTTCGCATGTAGAAGGACTGTTTGGTATAGAAAAGACATGACTGAAGAAGAATAATCATAAGGGCTGCAAAGAAATGGCATGAGAAATGCTTGTCTTGAAAGAAAAGATCAGGAATCAAGTTTAAATCAAACAGAAAGAGTACCTTTTCAAATGGTACTGAACTAACTGAGGTACTCCTGGATACAGAATGTGGTGGAAGCCAAAAATATCAAGAAAGGGATTAGACAAATTTGTGAAGGTTAGGCTCACTGGGGAGTATTAAACCTGCTAGTTCAGATCCAACTTCTGCCTCAGGAAGTCTCTAAATTGCTAATTGCCAGAAGCTGGGTGTACAGGGAAAAGCTTATTTCCTCCTTCCCCTCTGTTTAGGAAATAATTTCTCTGCTCCAGATTGAAATTTCTGGTTAAATTTAGAAAGAGCTGGAGAACACCTTGCAGCTGAGTGTGCCAACAGTTTGGGCTGTAGTCAGACTCTGTATTTAAAAGGATTTTTCTTGGTGAAGCATAGGAATTGCAACTCTCCTTTTTCAAAGCCATTCGTAAGATAAGAAAACATTTCTTTCTGGCCAGCTGTAGCCTGGACACATAACTGGTGATCATAGCAATCCTGCATGTTTTCAGATGAGCTGAGGGGTGGTAAATGCTTTCTCATCTCTGATTTATTGCTGAAAATTATTATCATTACTCTGCCATTTGTTCATCCTTTTTTTTATTTTAATGGCAAGAGTGGATGCTTGTACTTGATGCCATATTATTATTGGCAGAGATGATTCACAACACATGGTGTTCACAATAATGGTCTCATTCTGTGGTATCTCAAACACCACTGGTCTCACAAAATGATATCAGATTTGCTGGGTTTGTACTGCTATTTGTTTTATAAAATACTGTCTCATCTTGCCTGTGTAAGGACCTTCTATTTCTCCATCTGCCCTGTTTCCCCAGCTGTCCTGGCCAAGTGCTGGAAAGCTATGAAATCTTTTGTTTCAAATGATAAACTCTGTGCTATTAATCTCTCTCAATGCTGTTTAGTGATTTAGAAAACATTGTATTCTGAAGTTTCCATGTGATCCTTTAGACACCACAGCCACACAACCATCAGACCAATTCAGGACCAACTCCCTCTGCCTGCTCTAATTAGGAATTTCCCTTTCTCCCAACAGGAGGAGAGAGAAAGTCACAATATTTCTGTCACTGTCACTTCAATGATGAGAACCAGTTTCCTGAATGCCAGAATGCAGGTCTTTTTCCCCTATGGCTGGAAGAAACTCTGTGTGTAAGTTACATTTCTCAATGCTCTTCCCTTCCTGTGAAGTTTGCTTGAGGTGACTGAACTGAGCTCTGGGTCAGTTGCTTCTTGGTAGCTTTTATTTCCCATCCTTCCATTCATATTACTCTGTCAGGCAAAGGAGCTGGTACGGGTGGTACGGCATGAGATAGTCCAGTCTTCAGCACCAGCCCTGCCCTGCACTGGCAGAGGAACATCCAGGGAGGTGGGTGAGGCTGCTCCAACAGCCAGTTGTCCTTGATCCTCTAGTGGTTCTCTCTCCATGAAAACATCAAGCGTTTGGGCTAAGTACAAAACCAACTCCAAAGTACCTCTGGCTTTCAGTGGTGTTGAGTAAATTTTACTAAAATCCTTCCCTCTCCTGAGTTACTGTGTGGTCTTCAGAACGATCTGAAACAGTATGGGTGGGACTTGCCTCACCTGGTTTTGAACAGTGTCAATGCAGAGGGGTACAGCTAAGGGAAGTCAGTCTCTGCTCTCCTTACAGTGAGGAGGCAGCAAAAGGCACCATTTGAGCATGGATCATCTGCCCTATTTTAGATACATAGTTTGGGATGAGACGAAGCATGCCCTGGAACTGCCTGTTTTACATCAGGCAGCCTGCAGAGGCTGGTTGGGATGTGGGCTAAATCTCCCTGAGGGAGGACAGTTTCATGGTGCAACTTAGCTAACTTAACAGCAAGCTGCCGTCAAATAAGCAAGCCTCATGTCCTCCTCTTTACCACTTCCTGGTCCCTCCACACCTTTCCTTCGGGCACTGATTTGTCTGATACCACAGTGACCTGGTTTTTCAGGGCTAGCTTCGCACTAATTTGGTTTCTGGAACCAGGTCACAACTAAAAGGTCCAACAAATGCCCATGCCAAATCAAAGAAATTGTTGGGAGCACACTGGCAGGGAGGAAGAAGAGGACTTCATTTCAGAAACAGACAGTAGTTAGACTTTTCTGTACCATCTTTTTCCATACATGGATAGATTGGCCACACCAGTCTTATAAATAAATATTTCAGTGTAAAAACCTTCCCAGCCTCATGCACAGTTGCAGTCCAAGAACTTCGGTGTGGGAGAAAGGCAGCTGACTTTGCACAATGGCTACCTCCCAGGCTGGGCTGGGGAGGAGAGATGAGAAAATGAAGGTTTAGATCTGGGTGCCATCAGACTGACCACTCTCAAGAAAAGGTAAAGGAATTTAAAATGGATCTCAATGAAGTTACCCTAAAAATGCCTCTTTATGACGTAGCTCTATCTCTCTGTTTAGCTTTGCCATTTAAGTAGCTGGTCTCAAATGTTGATTTCTCTGCTATGTGAGAAAGAGCATTTCACTGACATTTTTGTTTTTACAATTATTTTTGAGCTGTTAAAAGGTCTAGTTTGAACAAAGGGACAAAGATTTGAAAAGAGATGATGTTTTCCACTGAGAGTTGTACGAGGAACTGGTGAAGACTATATGAAGTCACAATGTCATATGGATTTGCTTAGACTGAAGGAATAATAATTCACATGTACACTTTATAGTCTGTGTGCAAAAGCTTAGCACAGCCTTGCTTTAAATCCCGACATGTGTTTTTTTCCTAGCAGAACAGAACCTAAATACTTGGTAAGTGGTGTAATGCAGTGGTAAAATGATAAAAGTCATATTCAGCTAAAATTGTGCTTTACTGCCCTCTTGTTTCTTTTGGCGCAAGCAAGAAGAACAAAGAAAAAATGGAAAAGAAAGTCTTAATGAAAATAGGGAATGGTGGTGCCAGACGGAGGATGTGACCTGTCAGAGCACTGATCTCAGGAGATTGCTCTAGGAATCCCAGCCAGGTTGGCAGCTACTGTTTGCAGTTTCTTGCTCCAACATCACACAGAGGTTCCTAAAGGCAAGCAGTCGGAGATTTTCTTCACTGAGTTTTTACTTACAGGATCCTGAATCCTTTTAAGAAAATTGTGCTTTCCAGCAGTTTCCAGGCACAATCTTATTTTCTCTTCTAGCACGTGGCACATCAGCGATGAAGACCGAAAGGATTTTGGTTTAATTTAGCTTAAGCAATGCACTTCTGTCTTGTGTGTATTATTGTACAGATGCCTTAGCTATTTCAAACTGGATCGGGCAAAAATTTCGAGGAAAACTTTAAGGACAGGCAGACGGACGTGGAGTTAAAAACTGCTCCAAAGCCTGAGGAAGCCATACTGATTTTGTTAGGCTGTTGTTTGGACCTTAAATAACTAACCTGGTCTTTTCCACCATTAAGTGGAGGTGTATGAAAGAAGAGGGAGGCAAAGGGGACAACAAAGTCTTGTTAGCATGGCTTCACATGGCAAATGAGCCTCAGGGCTTGTGATACATTTGTAATCCTGTGAAGCCCTATTCACAGTGGATTAGACTCCTCTCATTGGAAATCCCATCCTAGGCCTAAACTTGCAAAACACACTTTCCCTCAGGCATTGATAATACTTCTGTATGTAACAGTTGTCATGAAGTGTGCCCATTCTCCCCTACTCTGAATGCCACTTCCAACACAAACAAGTTTCAGTACAGCAGTTCCAAAAACTATTTAAACACCCATTGAGAAGTTAGCATTTAATTCCTAAGCCCTTTCTGAAACATCCAGCCAGTTAAGAAAACTGGGAACAGAGATATTTTGAGGAAGATGTTATTGAAGAAGTAATTTTAAAATAATCAGGAAAACTGATTTTCCACATTCCTTTGTTAAGAATAATATTAGCTGCCTCCTGACAGCTGATAATAAACAAGACGGTATTGCACTGAGTTTTGTAGAAAAATGCCCTTGAGTTTCTCTGGTCTGTAAACTGAGCAGAAATCTCATGAGAATGGAAGTCTTTCTCTTATGTCTGAATACAGACAGACTTAAGTTATTATGAGAGTGGTATGCATTTATCTATTCAGTCGTTTTAGAGGAGAACCATTTCTGTAGATGTTAAGGAGCAGTAAACTGAACATCTCTGAATAGATATATACATTTTTGAACCTCAGAAGCGGGAATATGACTCTCTGAATAACATATGCAGCCATAAGTGGTTTGCATTTATGCCTTTTTTCTTTCTTTAGCCCTTCCTTTATCCTTACACAAAATTAACCCACCTAGTTCTGTTAGCTTTGGAGAGAGATCCTTTGACCAACCTTGTTCTTTTGATCGATTTCACTCTTTGGGGAAAGAAGAAAAAGAAAGTAATTAAATTAGCAAGTTGGCCAGCTGCAGTGGAAAGAAAATAATGATGGGCTGTGCTCAGGACAGAACAACACACCTATTTAATCTGTGCCTATTTTTGAACTGTCATTTGCTTTGATTTATAACCATGGTTTTGAAATATTTTAATGACAAGAATGTAGCTTGCTCCAAGATTTGAAATAGCACAGATGTCAAAGGCGATAAATATCACATCTTGAACTCAGACAATAAACTGCGCACACCAAGAAAGGGCCTGCATTTTTAATTAATTAGGTTTGTGGGGGAGAGAAACTGTTTCTGAAGAACTCCAAGGGAAGGGGCACTCTTCACGAAAATACCGGACGCCACTTCCATGAAAAGCATGTTTACACGGACCCTATCAGGAAAGATTCCCTACCTGGTTTTGACATGATACATCATATTCAGGTGCATTGCGGTATGTGTTTAAGTTCATACCAAAAACAATTGCCAGACTTCTTGGCACATACGGTAAATTTACGTACAATGCACCAGTGACAGATCTGCTGTAAGTAAGTGTCCAAAAGATTCTTTAACTTATTTCTATTGAGTAAACAGATAATTATCAGTGATCAATAAAGTCATGAGAAGACTCTTGTGTGGAGATTTAGGAGGCTACATGGCTTACCATCCTGGTAAATGGACTGAGAGTTTTTCACACATAGGTCACTGGCTCAGATGTATCTAACTCTAATACTACACATAAGTCACTATTATCTTGTGTTGTTTAAAGAGTATCTGCTATGAAAAAGATTAGGTGGTCTCTATTTAACTCTTACTGGGCAAATAAGCATATGTCAATTGACACCCAATTGGTAAAAAGAAGGAAGCCAAACTGGATAAAATAGGAGCCCATATACATGCCCCTTTCATTACCACTGTTGAACCAAACGTTTCTTTGTATTACTGGAATGTTTGCATAAGCTTTATTACTTTCCCATTTCCAGACAGCACTCCAACCTGAGCTGAAGAAATACCACAAGAAAATCTGCTCTTACTCAATTTCCAGATGCTTGAAGCAGGTTAGCCTGGGAATTACAGTGTATCCCTCAGACCTCTTCCCTCCTTTTTTCTTTACAGCCCTCATGATCCTGGTAGTTAACCACCTTCCAGATGTGGTAAGCAACATGGATATCCTCGTCTCACAGCTGCACTGTCCTTTGTCTATCACCTAGCAAGGGAGAGGGAAGAAGGACCCAAGGGCTGTGTGTAAAAGATGGTAGATATTGCCCTCCCCTTCCTTTATGTTCCCCCCGCCACATCCCCCACCCCGCAACCCACCCCCCCAAGCAGTTTCCAGATTTAAGACTGAGCAGATGGAGAGATATGGCTGGAATGAGCAGAGAAGAGCTTCCTGACATATTAGAGATGAAAAATACAGCTCCCAGAAGAGGGGTCAGAATAGGTGATGGAAAGCACGGCTTAAACAGCAGGGAGAGCAGCTTGTTTTAAGCTGGTTAAAACAAGCAGATTGGGAACCAGCTTTGGTTTCAACAGCCGTATACCTTAGCTCCTCCAGCTCAGCCTGTCCAGGACATACCTTTTTTTTCCCTTGTTCTTCCCCCACAGGAAAACTGTGAGCTAAAGCCCAGATCACCAGGTAAGTTCACGATGATGAATCAGGTGGTTCGTGGTTGTGACCGAGGTCAGGCTGGGATGTCAGCAACTGGGTCAGGGTCAGGTTCAGCAGGGCACATGGACAGCCAAGGGCGAGAGATTGTTCGTCAGCTGCCAAGGAAAGGGTTGTCAGCCCTGGCTGAGGCCTCCACACAGCACTGAGTGGACATGCTCTTCCAGGGTCACCATCTTGCTATACGCATATGTGAGAGAAAGCAAGGTTCATGCATGCTGCAGCGAAAGGTGGCAAAATTTGCAGTGGTCTATAATTTCATGTGAGGTTGATGGTTCCACTGTTTCTTAGTGTCCCAGCTAATTCACCCTTGCCAAGGACAGGTGCAAAGACCAGTACCACCTGTGTTCCCTCTGTCAAGCATTTTAGCCGTGCTAAGATTAGATTTTTGGATGCCTGAAAGATGGTGAGCAAAAGCCATTTCAAACTTTTCATTTACAAACTCGATTAAAATATTTCTTTACACTGCTTGCATAGAGATCCAACCCTGTAACCTCTTCAGAGAGTGGGCAGGATTGTTCCCCACAATTTCCTTCTTAAATGCTATAGTACTTTATTTGCATTCTTCCTGGATATTTTGTAATTAGAAGGATTCTGCTTAACCACTTCTAGAGATGCACTTAATGTGGTAAATGCCTAATTTAGAGTCAACGAGTGCAATGTAAAGCACGCACAATCATAAACTTACAGGAAGCATGCGGATCACACTTAAAGGTGGCACATTTTTGGTGAGTTAAGTGTTTTAGAGCCCTTATGCCAGCTACACAAAGACCCTTTCAGAGCAAATGAATCCTCAGGTGGTGCAAGAGGGTGCTCTCCTGAAAGTTGCAGTAATAACGCTTGGGGCATAACACTGTCACGCTTCACAGCCCTCCCCACTTCACTGAGTCACCAGCATGATTCAGAGCAGCCCTGGTAAAATGCCCTAAAACTCTCCTATGCCCACCTGCACAGCCTCCTCACGTTGTGTCAAGCTTTTACTACCTGTCAACAAGTAGTATTTAGAACTGTTGACAAATCAGAATAGAAATTGCCTCCTGCCTTTAAAAAATGATATTCATACAGGACTTGGCACTTGCTCTCACATTATTTCAGGAGTTTCACTTCTAGTTCCAACTTAAAACCAAGAAAAGCAGAAATGGAAATATTTTTTAATAGTTGATCAAGAATTTTCAGACCTTGACATGGCTTCAGATTTGATCTAGCTTGCCAAATTTGGGATGAAGGTTTGAGCCTGTTTAAAAGTTTCACAGGAATGAAAGGCATCACAGAGAAGTAGTCTGAATAAGGAATATTAAGCAAATGATCTGAATTATTTTTCAGATACTGTCCTGGGATACTTGTGCACCCGCAGAAAAGCTCTGAAACTCTCTGTCTCTGTTTCTAAATAGGTATACAGAAAGTAATAGCAATAATTATGCCTTGTATAATAAATACAGTGTGTTAAAATGATTATTTAATACTGCTCCTATTAGTACAGCTCTGAAAGGCAATATAAAAGTAGTTAAACAGCAAACAAAAGACATGGTAAAGCTAAATTGCATTAAGGCCCAAATCCAGCTAAGCACTTAAGCACATGCATAACTTCAAGCAATAAGTATTAATGTCTCTTACATATATAATGTTATGCATGTGCCTAAGTGCTTAACTGGACTGGAGCCTAAATTCACAAAAGCAACAAGGATTAAATCTCTATCTTTAAATTTTGCACTTTTGCCTAATATTCACTTTAATACTCTTTACATTCATAATTTTCTTTATATTTACAGAAAACAGTTTGTACTTTAATGTGGTATTTGTGAGCTTGGGCATGTGCACATGTGTGTGTGTGTAGTCTAGGCATCCTTTTTAAAATGCTCCATATCGTTCCTGGTGTAAATATTTTCCTATAGATCAGACCATCCACATGCTACTGCATTTACTCAAGTAGCACCAAAAGATTTTTTTTATCAGAATTTTCCTACCAAAAGGACTGCACTAGCGTGAATCCCACCATTGCATTTGCAAGACACAATAAAGCCCCACAGCCATTAAGAAACCGAAATTACACCAGTCAGCCCTGATCTGAAAGCTGTACTTAAGGTTCCAATTTAATTTCACTAAGGGCCCAAGTCTTTAGATGTTTATCTAAAGTTCCTCCGAATGAGTCAGATCTTCAGGCAACAAACTGCCATAAGGGAGTCTTTCTCATGATCAGTCATCTTCTCTTCCTTGGATGCCCTCTGGAACCTGGAAGCATGATACCCTTTGTGTGACTAAATCATATCTCCCACTGGAGAAGGTCTTTGAAAGCATCAGCAGCTGGAGAACTCACTGCCTCTCTACAAACCATTCCATTTGCTATATAACTTTATTATTAGAAAATTGTGACCTGTTTCCAAATTGCATGTATGTGAGGCATACATTTTTCCCTTTGACTTGAAAACCTTGACAGTTAGTAAACTGTACTTTCTCTCCATGAAGGTACTTAGACCACAGTTTCCTCAACAACATTTCTGTACATTCTTTTCAACCTTCTTTCATTGTCTCCTCCCAAAAGCTATTTCTAGCTGTTGTCAAGAGAAGGAAAATATTCATCTTTTCTCTCTTTTCCCCCTCATCAAACACGTTTTTATGACCCGCTTCATAAATTCACCCTACCACCATGTTTCTTTTCCATCTCTTTGATGAATTCTAAATTCTGTGAAACACCGCAGGACAATGTTAATCTTGTTCTTTCATACTTTGAAGTCCTGTATATACACTCCCCATCCTGAAAAAATAATAGTATTTTTTTACAAATATAGATTCAGTCATAATTCAAATTCCTTCCTTGGCAAAATTATTCTGTAAATGGAAATACAATTGGAAGGTAGGAGAATAGGCACTAAGAAAGAAAAAAAATTATTAAAGGTATTTTTCGCAATATTAGGAAAGAAAAAATCCTTTCTCAATTTGTCTTTTTTTTTTATCGTGGAACAATCTAGGATCAGATAAAGAAGAATATTTATGTGTCCATCTTTGCGACTCTTTATTGTTACATTGGTATAAACCACATATTTTAGGGTGGTGTTGGCCAGAAACAGATCTAAGCATATGCAAAAAGGTCATCTTTGTTTCATATTTTGAATCTGTGTTTCAGTTTCAAGTGTTCCTGTAGCAACAGTCACAGTGCTTTGTGGGCCCAGGTCAGTTTAGGAGTTGCAGGGTAATGACAAGATCTCGGTGGGCTCTGTGGCTACATTTCAAACAACTGACACTTTAAGCTTATCCAAAGTTTGTGTGATAGATTCAATATGGAGAAGTTGGACTGAAATGTTCTAACAAGCAAGATTTTTCATCAGATTTAAATACTCTGTGCTTTGGGTTGGATCATGACTGGAAAACTTTGTTGTCACATTTTCTGTTAACTCTTTTAGTCTTCACTGAAGCACAGAAATCAAATAATCTATTAGAAAAGTCTCCCAGAAGTCTTGTCTTTGTATTTTTTTAACTGGAGTTTGACTATAAATTTATTTTTTCCATTCCATGTATGACTTTACTTCATGTCTGTGTCCAAAAGCACCATTGAAAAAAATGATGCATCTGTTAGATACTCAGACTAAGATGAATCTGGAAAAGAATTGCCATAATAACTCTAATGCTACAGACCAATCTTATTTGAGCTTCTTTGTCCTGAGGGTGAGACAAAAAGAAGTCATGCTAACACTTGTAGAGGATGTTCCTGTTAAAATCCAAATATTTTAACTCAACTCCCACCCATGCTGTGTATCTAGATGTTGTGAAACACTGTTATCTTTCATCACAGGCAAGTTTCTGACCCAAATAACCCAAGGGCATGGGAATTTAGAAGAGAGAAAATGCAGAAAACAAGGATGAAGAGATGCCTCAGAGGTACTGGAGAAGACTAGATGGAAGAATATTAAAAGTTATTATTTCTACTAAAGAGGTCAGCTGAGCAACTGGTCAGCACCCTTATACTACCAGTGTCTCATGACTGTTCTGTGGCTTGACTGCTCAGAAATCCCCTGTTTTTCATATTTAATTTCATGTTATTTAATCTCATAATAGAGATCACAGATGATATCACACCTGAACTCTCAAAAGAGTGACACTCCTAAAAATTTATGTATAAACAAAAGCAAATTTGTACCTACTGAAAGGTTGAACAGGAGACATTTCCAAAAACCTTGAAAACATGATAGAGTAAGTTTATATTTCAACAAGGTGTTACAGTTTGGCAATTTTTGTATGAACTATTTTGCTTATCAGTGACAGTGATTCAAACACACTCCTATAAAATGTTGGTATCGACATATTTATTTTGGAAGAGAATAATCCAAACCTTGATAGTTATTCAAACTAAATCAGTAACAAAATGCAAGAATGTCTGTATTTGCAATGTAACCAATATTATCAAACAGGTAAATGGATCACTGTAGAAGAAAAATCCAGACTATATGGAATAATCTGTAGTTTCTACAGATTAGTCAATATATACAAAAGCTTGAATTTCTTCCTTCAGGTATTTTAATTAATGATAAATGCATAAAACCACTTTTCTTTTGGGCAAACCGAAACGTCCTCATCTTTTAGTGTCCTGCCATTAGCAGACATTTACTATATCTACCATAGCAAAGATTCACCTACAACTGCAACCTCTAGCTCCTTGGAAAACACTCAGATCTTAAACCCTTTTAATCTAATCACAGCACAGCAGTATCTTTCTTGCTTGAGTTTCCAACTCACAGGGTGTCTTTTAGGATTATTTTTCCTGCTTTATTTGAAACTTGGAAATATGTCAGTCTAGAGTGACCTTAGCCACAGAGCTTTCCTTGCTTTTATGTCTCTGAGAGTAAACGAGGTAGCATTTGTAACTGGCTGCAAAATGGAATTTCTATGAGTCCCTTCCAGACCTCTGATTGAAATCTTCTTTCCCACCCTCTCTGGTGGGAAAGAGAGCTCTGAAAATGTCTTATTTGTAAATCAGTGACCAAAAAATTGAAAAACAGGCAAATTTACATAATTTTGGCTTCCATAGCAGTTATTTCATTTATATTACTATGTAATGACCTTAAATGATTATCCAAGGTAAGCTTGTGAGTGCTCATGAGTCTAGGGGTAATGCTTTTCAGTGCCTCCTGGAATACCAAGTAGTGTATATTTAGATACAGGTTACAGAGCCTTCGCAGAAATTCTATGCAGTATTCTCTTGGTAATTATTTTCAGATCCCTTCATCCATTTCCATTTGGAGCAATTCTTTTAACTGGCACTAGCAACTTTCATTGTTGTGATTACAATTAAACTCTTAAATATCAATTGCTATTTTTTAGAATTATAAAAATAAAATTAAACTTCCTGTAAAAGTTCACAACATTGAACTGATAATACTTTACAGTGCTGTAGATTTACTAGAGGTACATGATTTCCAGCAATAGCAAAAGACTAAGCTCTCTGACTCAGGTAGTCTTTTCCAGTCCTAAATTCCTATATTATAGATCTTTATACAGTAAAAGCAGAGTAGATGTTGTGAATTTAACCTTAGTGTTATTATAAAATATAGTTCAAGTGGAGAATCTATAAAATGTTACTTGCTGAAGAATGATTTTCTGTCACAATTTTAAATCAAAACTTGACATATTGAAATGTCTTTAATAGTTCTTAGTTGTTTTCAAAGTTTTAAAAAAAATGAAATCATATATCTATTAAAAGAATTTAAAAGATTATCCACTAAATTCCTCAAACATATCCATTTCCATGCTCAAGTTTGCCCATGCAATTATTACTACTGCAAGTAGAAACTGCTTTACATGTACATGCTGAAGTTACATCCAGACCAAGCAAGAGCCTACTCAAACTCTGTGTACAAATAGGTTCAAAAGCCATTTCCCATGCAGAAAATTAATAGAATTTAATATCTTTTGGGGGTATTTGATATGTTTTAGAAGTTTTTTTTCTGTATTTACTGAAATTCATTTGACTGAATTAAGGTAGAAGCCAACAGGTCACGTCTAGTCATGGAAATATTTATTTATCCATTGGCTGGCACAGGATGAGATGCAGTTGACATTTTCCTCAGCTTCTCATCCCAACACATCTTACAGTTTCTTTTGTTCTCTGAAAACTAAGTAATATTTGTCTGATGGAGTTCTCATGTATTTTCCGTAGATGACTTGCCAACTATTTTGCCCCTTGCAGGGGTCCCATCCAATTCAATATACCACAAATGCACCATTCCCTAGCTCACTGACAAGAACTTGTGCCCAACTGATGTCCCGAAACAAGAGCGGAATAAAAATTGCCTTATAACTTTTATTTATCTTTCTTTTTTCTATCCTTTGTTCTTCATCGTCTGTTTTTACAAGCCTACAGAAGTCAAGAAATAACTTGGCTGCTGATATAAACCTACACTGATGGAAGAACTTGGATTTAAAACAAATCAAAACATTTTCCAATAAGTCAAATGTTGTGCCAACAGCAGGAAAAGCTCAAACAATGATTGCTCTAGCTCACCCTCCCCATAACTAAAACAGAACTGACATCTAAACTAAAAGAGGATTCACAGTTAGATGATGAGGAAATAAATGAGACAATAAAAAGATTAATAAAATTATCACTAATAGGTGATAATTATTTACAGGCAATTTACCTGCAGATGATATATCCCTAAGGCTCAATTTTAACATTTGCAAAATTACCAAGAGACTACAAAACAAAAATGAAACATCCACCCTTAAAACTCTTCAATAGTTCAGTTGACTTCCTAATATATATTTGGTTGGAATATATAAATTCAAGCAAATTAGATTAAATACCAGAACATAGACTTTTGCTATACCTGTAATTCGAGTGTAAGGTAAAAAAATCAACAAAAATCGTCTCTGGTAGTATTACAGAGATGTTCAGTTTAAACATACTCACATTAACAATTACAGTTAATTCATCACTGAACAGGAATTGTATAGAATTTAAATCATAAGCTCTTTTGGTTTTATGTATCCGTATGTTATTATTAATTATTAAAATTTTGAGTCTACGTTTGACTTATATATATATTTATGCATGTATATGGTGCAGACTTTTATCAACTGCAAAACAGTTTCAGGGCTTCAGTAATATTTTACATTGCAAATGCAGTCTCGGGAAAATACACTAATTGCTTCCTTCTTTAGTAAGTTTCAATAGATACTGTTGAGTAATGGAACAAAAGTGCTTAGGAAAAAGCGTTGCCCTCAGACTTTCCTTGTATTCCATGAGAATTGTATCGTCATGTCAAAGAGTTGGCTCCCACATAATGTCACATTGAGCAAAAGGGTGGTGTGAGGAGACAGGGTGAGGCTGGGATTGCTTGCAGAGTTTCGTTTCCTCTCCCTGGGCAGCTGTCCACGGCATTTGTTCACCTGCCGCATAAATGTTGTGAAAGAATGTGATACGTTGAAAAGATGTTAACCTCAGAGATGATATCTGAGCAACTGTCACTATGCTTTCAACCGTACTGTAATCAACAGAGGTTTATTTTAGAGACATGATAAGGGTGGGGTTGACTGCGGCTTTTTGTTTAAAATGGTCGGAAGATTGCTATGGCAGTGACTAGGGCAACAGAAAAAACACAGAACCAGCCAATATAGCATACACCTATATTACATATACCACCTCTTTTACATCAGCTGATATGGCAGAGCTTCAACTCCCCTAATAGCTTTTCCATTTGGCCCATGGAAACTTAATCAACCTTAATTTCAGATGGAGTGAACACCCGTTTCAAACGTTCAGTTCAACTGCCACAAGCAGCCCAGTGCAAATGAGACTTACAGTATGTCCAAACTACATAATATTCCTGGAAACTCACACTAATGTCTTTAAGTAAATGGGTAATATGTAAGATTTTTGAGCATGATTTTCTGTTCAGCACGTGTCCAGAAGTTTAATGCACTCTCAAGTATAATAAACACGAGAAACCTGCTGAAGTTCTGAATATCTTTCTCCTCCACCCCTACTTTCACCCCTACTTTTATTCTTTTGTTTCCTTATTCATCTATTGTTGATGAAGAAAACAAAACAATCATACATACACTCAGAAAAGAATTCCTAGAGAATGCCACAGAGAATTAGCATCCTTAGCTAGCTTTTTAAAGGCTTATTGCAAAGTTCAGCTCTACCAACTAATTGTGTTACTTATCAGACAATGGTTTATATATTTTTATTTCTTTTTGTTTAGAGTTCTGGAACCATAACCCTATTATTTATCCTCATCCAATTCTAAAGAATTATTCTATTATCCATGCTTTTGGTGGAAAACAATACTTTCTACTTATTTTCATTCAGAACAACTGATTACTCTTGACAGTTTTTCAGAAGCCAGGAAAAGAAAGAATCAAATCACACATAACTTTTGCATAGCTCAATTAAGTAAAGCATAAGGTGAGAAAAACTAGAAGATCTGGACTCACTGAGGATCAATGTCTTTCAAGAGCCTTTAATTTTGGTATATTCGTGTATTGGCCCGTACATGTTTACGAGAATGGAAGTCTCTTAGGTGGTGATGGGAGAACCTACAAGGGAAGATTTGTGACAGGTTCCACCTCATGCACACGTCAATAGTGACACTGGCTTTCCACTAATGAAGCATCTTGGTATGAGTGAATATAGGGCAAGGGTTCCCAGACCTGTTGAATTCAGGTTACTGAAATTGTGAAGTTCAAAACCAATCTATACTATGGTTTATAAGAAATGCAAATATTTTCAGGCAGCTAACTTGGGTTTTTCATATAAATTAATAAATCTGTAATTTGGAAACACTGCTTGCTTTCATCTTTCTCACACTCTTAAATGTAACTTTAAACATTTGTGGAAATGGGTCACCGGCTGAAATGTAATAGTTTTGCCAAAGGTAGAAGTCAAACAAGGAAGACAGATTAAGTGTAAATTCTTGGAAGCTGGCAGAATTAACTAGAATTCTGTTTAACAACTCAATTCTGAAAATATTAATGACTTGTCCTTGCCAACATTAAAAAAAAGTTTATAGCTGTGGATTTCTTCTAAAGCCATATATCTTATTAATTTTAATATATTTTCAGCATAATCAGTCATAATACAATGGAAAATTCATTGACTATAAAATAATCCATAAGGTGCTATCGGGATTTCATTTCTTGAGAGAGAAAACTCATAAGGAGTCTGCTCTTTCACGTTAACTGTTCCATAAGAGTGAAATCATCAATTTATAATATGGACAAAAATCAAAGAATCAAAGCATGTCTTCTTTTACAGACATAGTCATTTGGGATTAATCCTTGCTCCCACTGAAGTCAACAGTATATTGTTGCTGTCTTCATCAAGAGCCTAATCAGTGCTGCAGTTTGGGACAATAAAACACAGTCTTCTAACTGTCCCTACAAACAATATTCCTGGACTTGGAGCATCACCCTGTATTTGCCCTTGAACCGAGATTCTTTGGCTTTGCAGGGACAGTTAGCTGTGTAAATAATGTCAGAACTATGTGCTACATCTGAACAGCCTAAAAATTGGAGTAACTAGTTTTGTATAGGTGTTGGCTGGTCTGGCAGCCCACATCTTCAGAAGCTCATCATTGTTGCATTCGGCAATCACAGTTTTCAACAGAGTGTTTTAAGTGAGTAGTTTTGCATCTGCAATAAATTACTTCAGTACTGCAAATACCATTAGCTGAGGGAGGGTGTTTGCCTGTGTATGTCTAAAGACCCAACTATATCCCAATCTGACATGCACGTTTCTCTGTGATACACAAATGTGTCTAAGTATTCATATAGAAATTAAACTTATACACAGATTTATATAAAAAATAATTTTAGGCATATACATTGTTGGTCTCTGAATCTGTAACATGCGGGACTTCTGTGACTACATGGATTCATTTAGAGGTTTTGCGCCGCGATATGAACTAAAGAAGAAATAATATTCTACCAAATCATGGTCATTTAGTATGCACACATTATTATTATTGATACCTTAAGCTACTGATATCACAGACCAATGCATTTAATCTCATATAATCAAATTCTTGGTACTATTCCCATATCTAACAATTCACCGAAGGTCTATTGCTGAGAAGCCTCATGCTGGCCTTTTAGATGTATTTTTTTTATATATCAGTGCCATCAAATGTTATTTCTTGACATACATTTTATCTCAGACCATAACGTGTAAAAACATAATTGTATAGTCTGAAAATCTATGACCAGAAGTTCAAAGATGGGTAACTTTGAACATCTATTGGACTAATGTTTTATTTACAGATTATAAGTATTATTGTATTACTTGTCTGTGTGTTCATTTCTAATACCTTTGTGATTCACAGTTCAATTCTGCAGAATTTCAGCATAGTTATTTGAAGCTTAAATTGCAGTTTACTTAAATTAAATTTCCCTCTCTGTTCAAAACAATAATGAACTTCAATACTTCCTTAACTCAGAAAATGTTTAGTTAAATTAATAAATCACTGTGCGAAGAAAGAATTATGCTTTTTGACCTGAAAGAGAGTGCAAATGTCACCAGAATGTTTTGATGCATTGTTCTTCCAAAAGTTCTCTCAGGAAAAAAAATCACTTACGAAACTCACAATTCTTCTAAATATTTAAAACGTATTTATTTTATTGGACCTTCCCTATGCTACCATATATAATCACTCATAAATTGGATAATGTAGGATATTCTTTTTATTACAGTTGAAATTTATGAAGTCTGGGCTGCTTTTTCTTTCCCCTATGCAGCAACATTCAATGAAGACTCAACTGATAATGAAAATTTTTTATTGTTATAATATAATGATATAGCTGCACTGGAGAATTTTCAACACTGTTTAGTTTAAAAATGGCAAGCCAGAATGCGTTCTGTGTTAAAGTGATCATTGGTTCCTTGGTAACAATGACAGGTTATAAAATTATGGTGCTTTGAAGGAAAAAGCCTAGGGACAAAAAAAAAAAAAAAAAAAAAAAAAAAAGAAGGAAGTCTCAGCTTTTTGTAAAACAATTAGATTAAAATTAGAATATTCAGATAATATGTAAAACCGTGGTCCAACAAAAGAGAAAGATCCAGAAAATTTTTTCTCATTATTTACAATTTGGATGATATTCTGATTCAAAGCTGTTTACAGAAGAACTTTGAGCAAAGACCTTAACATGCAGTTTTATTATTTCTTAAAATAACATTTTCAACCAATAAAAATATTACTTTTATTAGATACATTACAAATGTGTTTTTCATCTGCACTTCCGGTGAATAAACTTTTGAACTTTACATATCTGTTGTCTAGTCCATCCAACAACTGAGGGCGAACAGATTCCTACCTGTCTATATAGTGTGTGTATATTAAAAATTCCCACCAAAAATGCATACACCTTTCAGTCAAACATTCAGGGTTGAAATGGCCTTACATATAAGAAAAAATGAGTTGGAAGGAGCGGTATTTCAATCCCAATCTTGGTATTTTTCTCCTCAGCTGGCAAGAGTTGGGAGAGTATACACTCAGTTCTGGAATGCCCCCCGCCCCACACACACACATTTGAGCTCCTGCTTGCAGCTCTGGTTTTGTCGAAGTATACACTGACAATTATTTTCTTCTCCCTGTGAATTGCTGACAAAGTATAAGCCATATTTAACCCAGGATAGTGGCGCCACATTTTCTTTGGCTAGCTTTATGCCATCCTAGCCATGAGCCATTTTGGATGTGGAGAACAAGTGAAGATAAACTACGCCATCTGTAATTTTAACCAGCCTTTCACTGTCTCGTAAAACAGAGGTCTGCCTGAGTTCTTAAGCATAGCTTCTTTTAAATGAGAAAAACTTCCTCACTTTGATCTCTTTCCTTAAGACTGTGTAGCTCTATTGAACAAGTGTTTGCAATTTCACCTCTCGCTCCCATTCAGTTCATCCTTTGTATTCCTCTACCCACTGCCATATCATCATTTCCCCTCCGTTCTCCTGCTCCATCCCAACGTGTGCCCTTTATTGCTAGCCTCGTGACAAGCCCTTGGCTGAGATAGGGTCAGCCCTTTCAGCTGGGCAGCAGTGCAAACTCTCGCTCTTCAACTCCCCTACCACTCATGCAAGGTGCGCTCGGCCAACTGCAAATGTACCTGCTGCTCCAGCGCTCTCCGTGGGAAGCAGAAAGCACGAGAGGGTTGTTTTCTAGCTAAGTTTGTGTCATCACTGGCAAAGGGCTTTGTTTCTTTCTTTCTCATCAAAAAGCCAGCAAATTTTTCTCCCCAAGACTGAAATCCAAAAAGCATCCTGCTGAGCAGCTGTGAATGAAATAGAGCATTGGGTCCAGATTACAGCCCAGGGTGCTACTAGGATTTTGGAAGGGTCTGCAGGTGCCACAAAAGGCAGTATTAGTCACTGGATATACTGGCTAGTAGTCAAAGTAAATGGTTATTGTGGGTCTGTGGTCTATAAGGCTTACTAAGGGTTCCTCACAGTGGATGTTATTATTTGTACGACTGCTGTGTTCCACAGTCATTAACACAGGCCAGTGTGCTGGAGGCTGTACAAACACAGACCCAGAAGCTGAATCCTGCCTTAAAGAATTCGCTCGGTAAGGAAAGCCATGGAGGAAGGCGGAGACTTGTAAACTTCAGATAGTAAAGAAACCAGGAGATGATATTCCTCAGCACGGTATGGCAATGCTCTCATCTGCTTAAAAACTGCCACTTCTAGGAGGAGATGTAACATAGAAAGGTCTTGTCCTCACACGAGTACAGCCATGATTTTTAAGGGAAGAAATTGTTTTTTGACCATCTCCCCTGTGGCACGTGTTTATGCTGTGCCAGCTAGCGTTAACTGAAAAACTAAATCTCCCCAAATACGTCAGTAAATCTGTCCCCCTCCCCTTTTCAGCCAATGTGTACAGCTCCTTTTAAAGTACTAATTACTCAACCAAAATGTTTCTTCTTGGTTGGTAGCACTTCAACTCCAGTCGAAGCACGAGCACGGGCATGCACTTGGGTTCAGCAGGTACTCGGACCCAGCGCAGCCCAAGTACTTCTCTCCTTTCCAACCAGCATGGGGACAGCCACAAACACACACCAGCTCCCAGCGACACCTGCTCTCAGGTGTTAAATCCACTCGAAATGTGGAGGGAAGAACAGCAACGGCACAAGATTTCTCTCTTCTTTTTGCTTTGTTGCAGCAGCAACAAAAAATATAACTGCAAAGCACAGGGCTTTTTTTGTTCATATCAGATTTTGCTTAGAAATAACGCTCCAGGCAGATGGATTCAGTTACACAGCTCTAAAATGGTTTAATTTTATATACAGTTCTTTAACACTGGACAATGGATAGAAAATTAGCTGCAAAGCAGGTGAGTTTGAACACCAAAAAAAAAAAAAAAGAGCTATGGAGGAGAAATAGTAAATGCAGATTGCGTTGCCTTTCCCCTCTCCATTTCTTCATATCTTTTTATATAAAGATTTTGAAACACTTAACCAAGTTGTCCGTAGAACATATTCATGCTTTCAGTAATTTATTCCACATGCTCAATACTATTTACTTTAAAATCTTTGCATGCGCTCTCTCCTTGTTTTCAATTTCATTCTTTTTAAATTACACTCTCTTATATATTCCCCTTCAGAACACTAAACCCTTTTTTTTCTTTTTCATTTCATTGTCTTCTCCTCTGTATTGTATTCTCTTGTCTTGCAGGTTCCTCTTCCCTCAAGCTTAAAAGAAAGGTTAACTCCCTTTTGCTCAATGTAGTGTTCTGAAAATTCAAAGGCACGTGGAAAAAAAAACAGGATTTACAGGAGTCCCTTCCCTTCCATAACAGTGGGGTTCATAGGCACGGTGCTGGCAGAGCCTCCTGGCAAGAAAAGCTGGCTCGTGCCCAGCCAAGGCAAGCTCACATCTATATGTGCCTCTCCAGGCAGGCCTGCCCGAGGACTCGCCTCTCTGTATCACAGATGTTAAGAGTTTGGGTTTTCAATGAAGCGCTCTTCCGCACATAGAGAAAACCCTGCTCTTGTCAACAGGAGATACAGTTCTGAGCTGTCAGTAATTTATAGATGAGTGACTTGATCCTAACACCTGAAAGATTTAAATATGTTCTTGTGCCATAACGGTGAACAGATTTTCAGCATGGTCCTGGGATTCATCTAAATGGGACAATTCGGGCCTATGCCTAAACTCAGAGTCAATATATACCTGACCAAGCAGTTATTAAAAAAGAGACAGTTTTCACTGAGCCCCGTTTCCTGGACCAAAGAACATTTCCAGTCCCTGTATCATCAGTCCACTGTGAGGTTTCTTCCTCTCTTCCCTCCTCCAAGTAATCTTTAACCTCCTTCGAGAAGTCCAGTTTGGCAAAAAAGCCCAGACACTTGTAAAGCACTAGGCTTTTAAGAACACCATAAAAATCTGCAGAGGAGCAGAAAAGCTGAGTCAGCGTCCCCACTGGAAACCACCGCATGGTCTGAGCAGTTCCCTCTCCGGTGCTCCCCAGCCACCACTCAGCCGTGCAAGGCAGCACACAGCGGGCGAGCAGGCGAAGCACGCTGGCTGGCGCACCGACCAGACGACCAGCAAACACATAGCTCCAAAACAGCCCAGAACACCCCCCTGCCCCTTTCCCTGGCAGTGGTTAGGGGTCGCTGGGGATCTGAGGTCATTTCAGCAAGTTGCTCTCAACTTACATGCGAGATCAAGCTTGAACTGTGCGGAACTGTGCTCCATCAGTGTCCATCTGATCTTGCAAAGATATCAAATGCACACCCAGGAAAAAGATCCCTTTCATACTCACTCCTTTTTCTCGAACTCACAGAGCTGTCTGCTCCTTCTTATATCTCCATCTTTGCTGCTGCTTTTAAAAACACCGCTTCTGCCCTGCTGGCAGAGGTTGGGGCAGGAGAAGGCGAAGAGGGACCGCACGGTCAAGCACGGCTGGGACAACTTATTTTGCAGTAGCAGCTCGGAGCACAGCTTTCTGGACATGCTGTGTAACAATGGTTATAGCAAACGGAAATGAATCTCCTCCAGGACTTGCTTAGATGCTCAATAAGCAAGTCGTACAAATGCTTTAAGCCTTCAAAAAAAGCCGAAGAACCTTATTAAAATAAATTCTTGCCCCACCCCTGAATTTCTTGTTTTTCACGCAGTACATTTTAGAATCCTATGAAGCATCTTTCTCATAATCATTGAGAAATGTTGCTTGTGGCCTCGATGACTGGAAACGTAGAAGTGCAATAAAATGACATCAACAAAGGGAATCTCTGACACGATTGAATCCAGCTTTTCCATGAGGCATCTGGCAGTTCAGTCTTCCCCAGCCAGTTTTCCCTGTCTGTTTTGTTTCAGTAAGTCTCTCCAAGAAAACTTGCAGGAGAGAGTGAGACAAAATAAAATTTGCACACATGGTTCTTCTCTGCTTATTTTTCCTCTTTGTCTTCAGCCTTGAGGACAGACCAATATTATTTATGAAAATGCCAAAATCCACCAACCTCAGATGGTGTCACCCGTACCCTCCATCCCTCTAACTCTTGGTCTCACTTTCTACATTTGACATCTGTTCCTGAGGTTGCCTTGGGACGTCATCCACAATTACAGAAGGATAAGAGAATAACAGAAAAGTCATTCGGATTGATGGTATTAGAGGGAGAGGGTCTCTCAAAGATATTTCTGAAACTCAGGTGAGAATCTGGCTTATTGCGAGTTTGTCATAAACACAGTGCCACTATCTAAAATACTCCGTGATCTCTTCTGGAAGAGCCAGTAATTCATTGGCTTCAAAAGTAACAGCCTTTGTGGTGCAATCCTGGATAGAATAAAAAAGCCAACTGCATACCTAGTGCTCAAATGCCTGAAAAAAAGCTAGGCTTGAGCAGCGGCAAAAATGTAAGGCAAAGTTCATTTAAGTTCAGTAGAACTTATACCAGCTAGGATTTCTGTACTTTTAACAAATATCTAAACTGTCACCTTCAGCTGGCTTTTAAATGAGTAACTATTCCTATCTAGCAGAAAAATTCTATTGCAGACCATCAGCTGCCAATAAACTACTCACTCTTGCTCCAGGATAATTGAGCAATTGTTATATGTGACTGATAGTTGCAAATTGCATCAAAAAGGGTAAAATTCTGGCATACAAGCTTTTTTGTTACTGAGCTCAAGCAAGCCAGAATTTTACCAGTCATCTCAGTGCAGTTCCCAGAAGAACTAGAATAACGTTCATTAAGACTTGTCACGGCAGATTGGATGTGACGTTCTACTTGGCAGACTTGCCAAGAAGGCTACAGGTGTAATGGCCAGTCGAAATGAATTTTTCTTTCCCTGGCTTCCTATGTTAGAACAGGAACAAGTGATGAAATAGTACCAAGATCATTACCACCAGGACCTTACCATCAACTGTTTTAGAACTGTACTGCAGAACCAAACAGCCTTCTGAATAGCAAGTTAAAAAAACCCATGTGCCACTTAAGAAGTCATTCCAAACCTTCCATGGTATAAAGGAAAAATCGGATTACATGGTGAATAGTACTTTTTATCTCCAGATATTTCTTTCTTCCAGAATAACTGGGCAGTCTCATTCCTGTCATTCATGAAGTGTCTTTTGCTACTTCTAAGCGTGGATTCTGCAAATGAAATAAAGTTCAAACACAGATTCCTTTGGATATTATCCTGTCTTCATCATCCCAGCAAGTAACACTGATTTCTCAAGGTCAATGTGATTTCAGAAGTTTTATCATCGTTTAGGAGGATGAATAAAGTATTCGAGAAATTACGGCAATCTGATTTAGTCAGTCACTTATATACATATATATTAAAAATACATTAAAAACTTAATGTATGTTATTTACCAGGTTAAAACAAGCCCACAGCAAAAGGAATTTCAGTGAACTTGGAAATACTGAAAACTTGTGAATTTAATTACTTAAATTCCAGAAGTTTAACATTTTTGTCCATATAGCAGAAAATTTTGTCCATACTATGCAACTGCTGACAGATTTCTTCAAAATTTGTAATCTGAAAAATTAGTTTCTTTGCATAAGAAGACGTTAACATAACAGAAGCAAATCTATAAACATTTAACTGTGGGTATCTAAAGTGAAATTAAAGTCTACACTCTAATTTCTACAATGAAATCCATCTTGTTTCAAGAGAAAAAAAAAGCCAACAACTAGGGACATTGATGCAAATATTGTTAAAGATAGGCTAAAATGGCTTGTGAGGAAAAATAACTCGTCTAGAGAGAAACATTGTCTAGACCAATACGTGACTAACAGCACCTACTCCCACACAACACAGACAAAACAGCAAGACACAATGAGTTTCAGAGCTATGCTCAAAGTCCGCTGAGGGATAATAAAGGGGTGAATTTTATGCAAACCTGGAAGATGAAATCTTTTATGTTTCCACCGCATTTTTTCATTTTGAGGTTGCTATCTGGGATGTTGGTGGGGTGCATGTCTTAGCCTTTTCTGCCTCTCTCGTTACTAACTGAAGGAAACAGGGCTAGAAGAGGGTCTGCAGGTCAAGCGGGGGGACAGGACTCAAGATAAAATCAGAAATGCTTCTTTTGGAAGAATAAGATTCGGAGAAAGGATGTGTCTCTGCTTATCATGAGCTACTTTCAGAACTTCCCTGTTGAGCAACTGCTGCTTCTCCATGCTCTTATAGTTCATCTGTGCTCCTTGTTTCTTCCTGTTCAGTTGTTTTTTTGGCACAGTGAATGCATGGTTGCACCTCTTCTGCACAAAATAAATCCTGAATTTTTTAAAAGAATCGAGTAATATGCAGCGTGGCCATATCATCCAGCAGACAGCAGTACAAAACCCGCTGGGAAGTACCAGTCTGAGTTGGATCAGCCTTCCATGGCTCAGCACTGCACCTTGCAGCTAGAGATGCTGGATCCAAGAGGAGTCCCGGAGGGACATTTTAGTACCTGGCTGGCACCCAGCTGACACAGCTACATGGTTTATGAGTCTGCTCAGCTCTCAGCCTGAGCTTGACGTGTACGATGCCACACTGAGAATTACTCTGGCGGTGGCAGACAGTTTGCAAACTGAAGTGTCGTATGAAAGCAGAGGAAGAAGACTTAACTCACGGACAACATTTTAAGACCAAGAGCACAATGAGGCAGCACTTTCCCAAGCAAAACCTGCCACAGAGAGTGGTGTATGGTCAGTCTGCACACACCACTCGCTCTCCTGACTTAGAGAAGGCACACAGCTGCTGAACAGCATTTGTTCTCATTCAACAAGCTCACTACATATTTTGATCAATAACATTTTCAAGAGTTTTGTGTCTGTTATGAGATCACAGTAGCTAAATTTTAACTAGAAATATTTTGAGTAGATGACAGAAAAATGCAGTTTTTTTGTTTTTAAAATAACTTTCAACCCTAATCTTTCAATTATAATGGGCTTAGGAGCTCTCTGTGTCTGTCTTTGAGTGCAAGAGAACACCTACATATTATATTTGTTGGTTTATGAGCGGAATTACTGAAAAGTAGTGTTATGCTAAGAATTGATAATTACAAGAAGTATCGTTCATAATTATAAGCATCATAATACAGAGGGAGATACTATTGGTTTTCGTGATGTAGAGTATGATTTTTATTACCAAAATGGGTTGCTGTTACAGCTACCAAAATATATATTTGCAATGCCGCATTCATCATAATGTTTCAACAGTGGCCTGTTACAATAAAAATGAAACAAAATCCAAATGAACCAAAGATAAGCCCACTGAAACTGAGGGAAAAAAAATCAACTTTGGTGTAATTTCAAAAATCTCCAAGATCAAAGGAATGGAAAAAATAAGCACATGAAGGAGATACTGAACTACTAATTCACCTCTTTTTTCCCTAATCCTTCTGTCAGCTCAGCATTTGAATTGGACAGAGGTATTAGTATTAACTCAGTGTTTATATTGGATTAGAACATTCCTGACTTTTACAGAGTCCAAGGTAAATATTTTAAACAGGCCCTTATCAGAATCAATTTTCTTGATGGCATTGCTATTTGTACATTTTTTTTCTGCTGGCTTAAAATGCATCTGATTGTCTCTAATCCATCCAGGGAGGAACAAACCACTTTTTAAATCTGTAGCAAGGTAAATATTACCTTTTTGAGGGTATTTTAGTCTAATTTCCTGTGTCTGTGTGGAAACAAAATTCAGAAGGAACTCCACGTTTAACTGAGCGAGCATGAGGAAGAGTCGGTCCTTTTTATTTTGTTTGATTGCACTTGTACAGTGAATTGCATTCAGTCATGGATTAGTTTCATGTGACCACATTTCTGCATAAAAAGGGTCATGAAAAGGGCCAAGGGTCTCCTGCTAAACACATCTTAATATTGCTCTGACTAGCATTAAGCTTGACTTTCGGTGTTCTAGTTAACGATGTGCAGAACCTAGTGGAAATCTTTCCTGAAAAAATAATAAAAGTCTGATTTCCATTAATCTAACTGTTGCTATTATTATTTTTGAAGGAATGACCTCATGGAGGGTTGTGACAGAGGAGCAGACTCACTCTGGTGTCCGGGAACGAGGCTTTATGTCTTATCTGAAAGACAGTGTTGCCTTCCTTTTCCATAGCATATGGGATATTTGGCAAAAAGCTCTCTTTTGCTAATGCCCCAGAGGGCGAGCATTTAAAGTAACTCGCAAACCTGCAGTTGATCTCCTTACCCCGAGCCTTGAGAGAGTGAAAGATGTTGTTTGGAAATGTTTCATAAAACAAAGGTAAGAATCTTTCAGGTTCGCCGAGTCTACAGGACGTAGACTGTATGATGTAATCCAGATGTAACTCAGACTGACACTTTTATATGGAAAGTCTTTTTTTCCAACTGACGGAAAGGAAAAATAATTCCCAGAGAAATCTGAGAATTATTTAGTAGTTTCATTCCACACATTTTTTTTTATTTTACTTTTTTTGCCAGTAACTAGTCTGGACTTTATTGTACTGATATAGTCAGGAAACGCAATTGCTTTAGCTACAGAAGTACAGAAGTGACCTCAGTGAAAAATGTTAATGAAGACTCACTCTTATTTGCCCTCGGACAGAAGAACTTCACTGGGAGAAGACGGGGAAGAAACACCTTTTCTCCCAATCCTCAACTCCCATGTAAGTTCTGGGAAACCAGCATCCCCTTTATTCAACAGACACAAGTGAATTTCCCCCCTTCCTGGTTTAGGACCTATGCTGGCAAATTTGTCTCACGTGCACCACAAATGCTTAGCATCTGGAAAGCAAATAAAGGCAATGCAAAATACATTTCTACCAATTTTTTTGACACTGTGGGTTTTTTTAAGCCAATGTAATGTTTATAGGAGAGGAACAGACCCATCCCACTGTTTTCAGGAATTTGCATTTACTAAGATCTTCTCATATGCCACAAGGTATTTTTTCTGTCCTGGGATACTGCATCACAAGCATTTTAATTTAAACAATTTATAGGTCCTGTTGTCTCTCTATAGATTTATTTATTGCAGTAAATTCATCGATTACTGTTGTGGCGCTGTTTTGAGACTTCGTGCAAGATGACACTTCAGGGGACTACATGCCCTGTTAAAAATGTCTCTGTAGTGCTACTTTACATTAAATTTACCTGCAATTTATTATAGACAAAGAAGGACTATCCCTAGGCCAAAGAGTTTACACAATCATTAAGCCACAACATATCGTATTTCATAACAAAAAATCAGGAGGAGTGGAGGTAGGGAAAAGAGAAAAGAAACCGTAGAGAAAAGAAACTGTAAAGAAAAGAAAGATTAACTGACTGATTCTGAGACACTATGGTAAAAATAAGTTATCCCTTCTTAAAACCTGCCTTACTGTTCAAGCCCAGATTTACAAACAAATTTAGAAGAATAGCTCTTTTTAGGTAACCTTGATTCAAATAGTAATTAAGGAAGATAGAATTTGTGTACAGAGTTAGGACTGAATCCTTAACCACTGGTAGGCTGATGTCAGTGGATCTGGGGATAAGATTTTCTTGACTAATTTCAGTGGGATATAGCATGAAATAAATGCAAGAAAAAGCTTGATATAGAGACAGAAACTTTATCAGTGGAGTCTGCCATGACTGTTGGAGATTACAGGACAAAGAGAAATGGAAGAAAATGAAAAAAATAGCTTGGCAGGACATCAAGACACCAACAGCTGTCAAAGGGAGATAATAGGGAGGAGGGTGAGAAGAGCAGTAATGAAGGCAAGGAAGAGGTGAAAGTAAATGAGGTCTCTGGTCTTGGGCATGGTGAATTTAAGCTGGTGGTTTGACATCAGGCAAAAATATTTGAAAGGCAGGGCATAGTGTAGAACTAAAGGAGAAGAGGCATGTCTGAAGGGACAAATGTGTGAGTTATCTACTTGAAGACATTGTTTTGAATGGATGGAGAAGAGATTATTCAAAAGGAAGAGATTTAGTGTGCAAAGTCCTTATTTTCAATCAGCATTTCATCCAGGATTCAATTATGTGTGGATAAATATCTTGAGCAATTTGGTCTAACTATAAAGGGTGCTACTGACAAAAAAAATATAATAAAAATAAGCTGGTTTCTTTTGTGAGCAAAATGATCTCCTACCATACTACATGGCATGGAATCAGTTTAATGCATAGTGTATTTGTATGCGGGCATGTCTGTAACCTACCTGTAGGCACCAAACTTGAAAAGTGTCAGTTGCCAGAAATTTAATGTTAAACTCCCAGAGTGCGCTAATCTCTTTTCCTAGATTGATGGATATTTAGAAGGAACGGTTGAGTTCTCAGGCTGAAAATCACTGGTTTATATAGACGTATTATACTACTGGTTCGTAAGAAGCTACTTTGTTTTATCTAGTGCTGTAAGTAAAGTACATATGGACAAAGACAGTTGATTTGTAGTGCTTTATTTTTTGGTTTTTTTACATGCAGACTGGGGTTTTTGGAGGCTCTGTAAGAGCTTTAGGATTTTAAATTTGCGTGATATACAAAGAATAGTGTACATCTAATACATCCTCAATGGCAGACAGAAAAGTGCTTAATATCCTTACATGCTACATGTTCTTTGAATTTCTAAGCTGTATTCCTGTTCACTTTTTTTCTTTTTTACTGGTTATATCGTTAGATGGAAAATAAATGTATGTTTTCAAAAGAAGCATAGATAAATTCTGCCTTTGTTTGCACTGGTAGAGACCTAACAAGAGAATTATTCACATAGATACAGCTTGGCGATGTTCCCATGGCTGTTCTTTCTCTCGCCGTAAGAGCATTTTTATTTTCACATCTTCTGTCAGAGTCTAAAGAATAATCAATCAGTGGCCTACGGGATGTGGATTTTGTAGTCTTAGTTGATTCCTACATGAAAGGAGCCAGTGTCAAAAAGAAATCATCCTGCCTTTAACATTATTGGCCAAACACAATAATGCCAAATTTTATGTTGATAAATGGATATGGAAAAACAAACTCCAATTCATTTCATTGGTTGTCTCCTTTAGGATTAAAGGTATATTGGGAGAGAAATATGATGAGACTTGCATAGCTATTGGCCTTCCTCTTTTCTGGAACTAGATAATGAATTTTGTCTGTAAGGTTGGCACATTTCTTTAGCAATAATTTGACTTTTTAAATGTTTCCTTCTAATCTAATGTAGATTCAGTGGAAGCAGTGACCTCAGAATAGACTAAGGACTGCAGCAAGACAAGCCTTATGAGTAGAGAAAATATCATTTATTAGAAAGTTACTGTAGCTGGAAAATCACGCAAACTTTCAAGAACACAAAGCTTCCTTAGGTCATTTAGTTACTTTAGCAAATATCTTTCTGGTAAAAGAACTTAACAACACAATTAATTCAGGGTTTATTTTTTTCAGATGCCAGGATATTAGCTGTATTAAAGGAATGACAGTGCCAAATTAGTCTTTTATTACAAAACAGAAAACACTCTTGGAACCTATACATAAAATAATTATAAGATTAACTTAGAGACAGGTATTTGTTATCTAGGAGTATTAAGTGTTTTCACTTACTGTGAAAAAAAATAATAGTGAGGAATATGCTACAAGATAAAACTGAGTCTAATCTTATTCAATTCTCTAGTTTAAAAACAAGAGCAAGAAAAATGACATGTCTAAAAAGCCATGTTTGTTTTAAGGAAAATAAATCTTTAAGGCCATAAGAATGGTTAGATATGATCAGAGCTGGGATAAAACTGTGGTAAAGTCTGAAAACTACCCTAGAATGTTTTTAGTAGGATTTGTTCCAAAAAGGAAAAGGAATTTGAAAGCTTGCTCTTTGTGTTACAGTTTAAATTGTGTCACCAGTGATGTTTGGAAAAAACTGCTTGTCCAGGGAAAATTCATGAGCTGGAGGCATGTTTAGAGCTACTGAGGTAGCATGGAATTTGGACTATCTCTGATTCTTATCACACCTATGTAAGGTTTTTCAAAGGCAGATGTTTAGTTTTTGAAAAAGGGACTAGGACTGTGCCAGAAACAATACAGGACAACCCAGAAATGTTTAACTCTTCTCTGAGTCAATGTAGCTAATACCATGGAGTTCAAAGGGAGCTGACTCAGAACTTTTTATACTATAGAAAAATGACACTTTGAGTTATATACACATTACTTTAAAAAAAAAAGTTTAAGAAAAGGTATAATCCAATATGACAAAGTCTCTTTAGACATCTGTCAAGGTAAATTTCAGTCTAATTATGTTCTAATCTGTCCCAGCCCCCTAGCAATCGCTGTTAGAGTGAAGAGGATTTTAATAAAAATGTAGCTTCAACAGACCTTACGCATTTTTTTTGCCATACAATTTTGACCCACATCAGAAAAATGAAAAGTATCACGCAAAGGTCTAAAAGCAGAAGCATCTCAGTGATGTCAAAATGACCACATGTAAGCATTCCTTTATCTAAAGGGATTTAGATTTACAGCGTACTTATGTCATCAAAACAACTTCTAACCTACCTGCAAGAGTACTTAAAGACTGCTTTTTTTTCTCCAAAACTGTGTTGAGAAAGTTGTAACTTGACTAAAATCCTAAGTTTTGAGCTGGCCCTCCTTTCCTGTGGTGTTCCACAATACCTAAACAATTACGATTCCTTGCTTAGCTTCTCATTTCCATTTCCACTCTGCACTGTGTTTTCCTTCTTTGTTCCTGAGCTGTGGAATGTGAGTTATGGAATCCACCCATGATGTAATGTTAGACATCTAAACTGCAATTGTGAGATAGTCACGTTAGACCAGGGCAAATGGGGAAAGACAAATAATTCTGCAGTGGATTCATCTGATGTAGAAGATATCTTTGTGAAAATGAGATGAATTGCACCCAACAAACGCCTGCTTTTCTCCACTGACTGTAGAAGGAATCCCAAAAGCTAGCTCAGATATAAGAATCTATACTGAGGAATATTAACCTAGATGTTTATGAAAGTCTGTGTTCTTTTTCAGAAGGGACCTAACAACATCAGTGCAATCAAAACAAAGCATCTGGGGACGCATTCTCATTGGTATAGAAACGAATGAGAAAGTAAACAAAGCAAAGAAACACAATCAGAGAAGAAAAAAAAAGTCAGTGGAGAAACTGTGAATACACAAGTAACTTTGTTGTGTGTTTCTGAAGGGCCTAGAACACAAAGTGAAAGCATGCGCGTTTGTGTGTGTTTCTGTGTATAGAGACGGCGCTGGGAAGAGTGGAATAAGTACAGTGAAATCCTTAAATCACTGTGGTTGATATCAGTCATTCCAGTGGATTTGTCAATATTGCGTGGAAATTTATTAAGTGGCACTTAGTTTTCTCTACCGGTATATTGCTTCAGCTAACAAGAGTCATCTCATACCAGTTTAACTGAAAAACTAATGCATCTCATACTGAGATGGTTTACGAGTCTTTTCATGAAAGTGCAGGGTAGAAGCCATAACGTACTGAGAACTGTGTGGATCACATGGGGATCACAGTAGTGAAAATATCACCCTTCTGCTGATCCAAAGACTCATATCTTTCGAGATTTGAACAGTCTGGCAAGAAAGAGCAACAGATACCTCTGATTCTTGGAGATTAGCTAAGGGGCAGTAGTGACAGGAGAGAGAGGAGGTTTCGTGATATATTTTGCGTAGTGCAAGGGCATTCATGTTCCCAGTCATTCTTTGCTATCCCTCTGCACTTCACACTGAAACAGCTTTGAAATGGAGACCAAACAAAAGACTGACTGGCCAGAAGACAGGAAGGTTTTCATTTTGCAGAGTGACAAGGAAAAGTCCCGCAAAGGCTAGGAAAGAGGAGATAATAAATAGAAAATTCTAGGTAAATTTCAACAGCTAAGTGACAACAACGTGAACTGAAACGCAAACACATATCTTTATGAATGCTAAGCCATCTTAACATTATGGCTATAATAAAAAATTAATGGAAAAGCCAATATTAAAAATTAATTAGAAATAAAAAAAATTTGAATAATTAATTTATAAATAATAAAAAAAAACCTGTAAATAATGTGTAAGTAGGAAGTTTTCCAGGGCAAACATGTATAACGTTTGCCCATAAGAATATCAGATTGAAGTTTCCCACTGAATTTACCGGTTATATCTGTAAACTTGAGGGACTGTTCATTGGCAGCAATCCTCACTATGCAAATATTTCTACGCAAAGGGTCAGAAGCACTACTGTGTTGAGCAAATTTATTGCAAGTGATTACACTTTATGTGGCCTATTGTGCTGCTAGTCTTTGATTTTAATGGCACCTTATCTGAATGTTTTGATCTAAGGAAGAAAAAGGAAGTGTATCAGTGGAACAAACCCAAAATACTTCTGGTTTTGAGACACAAATGAGCATTGCACTGCTTAAGTGGTTTTGGATTTAAAAATCTCCTTGAGGCATTTGCTTGAAAATTACGTGAGGAATAAGCATATGGCTCTGAATGATCAGGGCACCGTGATCTAAATCCCTTCTTCGGGGGAAGCCCGATCTAAGCTGAGTTGTTTAGTTCAGCCATGAAATGATGGAGTTAACGCTGCCCACAGACTTTAGGCTTCCGATGATCTCAGCTGCTGGGTGGTTGCTGGGACTGAGGTACTGCTGTTTGCACTATACAGTGCACAGTGACTAGCATCGCTTCTGAAGGAAACAAGATTTGTGCAATTATTGCATGTTCGTTGGCATACATCTATTCATCCTATCACATTTTGAATTTGTTGGCTAATTTAAAGATGTCTTAGGGAAAAAAAAACTCTTGAAGATTTAACATTCCAAAGTATTTTCTGCAGCTGATGGCAGGGGAGAGGAGAAAAATTGTCTTAAGAGAAAGATTGCAGCATCAGTTCAACTCTTGAACTGACAAGGGAGAGGGTTGTTATGAATGTCCTACTAACCAAAAACTCTTCAGGCAGAATTCATGATCTGCTTGACAACAAAGCAGCCAAACATGAGACAAATCCACAGAAATTAGGCTTGATTATTTCTGCTGCTTACTGGATTCCTTGTTCTAGTGCTGGCAATGGGGATTTGCAGTCATTCTCCAAGTAGTAACAGGAGATCAGAGAGTAAATCTGGTGGCCCTTAAGGAAAACCCAGAAGCTATTAGGAAATTGTTGAGGTTTGGTGACCTGTACTCCTGAGAAATGGCAATTGCCTACATTCATTGGTACCAGACTTCTCCGTAGCTTAGCAGAAAACTTCCCATCCTTTGCTGAAAACATTAAAAGCAAAAAGTGTTTCTGTAGCACTTCGAATTCAAGATACCAAAGATATCATTGTCCAAAAACTTTAGATTCAGTTTCAATTTCATGTTTTCCATTCTAGGACAGGACTGCAGACATTTTATAGGAAAGCATGCTTGCTTATACCTTTCATATAAAAAAGTTTAATTTATATAGAAATAATCCTATTGCCCTTCAACTTCTCAAACCTATTATTTGTTTTTTTTTTTTTTTCATATAATATCTGAATCTGGAGCTAAAATTGCAAATTTTAAATTTTGTCCTTTTAAATCCTGACTAGAATTTTAAACATACCTACTAACCATCACACCTTTATAAAAACTAAGTCTAGTGACATCTTAACTGTTAATAGCATTTAGCTCAAATTTTTACTATCCAAAGAGTGAAAAATGGTTTCCTCATCACATAATTACAGTGGAAATTTCTGTGAGCAGATTCATCCTTGGCATCTTCTATGCAAATCCTATGCGGAATTGTTATTGCCACAGATACATCTGCTTTATAAAGACTACCCTAGAGTCCCTTATAAGTATCTCATCCTCTGTTTTTATTAATCACCTCTCAGTCCATTAAGCATTTACATAGTTCTATCTCATGTTAAATAGCATTTAAAAAACGAATTTGTCTGGAAAATGTATCACTACCTTTTAACATTCACTAGCTCTCTTGTGACATCTCCACTGAATTTCCAATATATTTTTAACAACCTGCAAGTGGATCAGCTAGCAATAGTCTCCCTGCGTTTGCTGCTACAGCTGCATCTAATTTGAGCATCTAGAGACAGCCAGAAATCTTGGTAAACCTTGTACAGACATGCAAATGCATCATCACCCTATGCCATTGATCTTTTAAGCAGGCTGAATGAAAACAGCAGCAATCTTCAACAGCCAACTTCTTCTGCCAGCGAAAAAATAAATAATTCTCAGGAAACTGATCAAAACAGACTTTTCTTTCCCTTTAGTATACATTAGTAGGTTTTGTGTTACATTCATGTATGCTTAATATTTGCCCAAAACGGCTGTCAATCTAAGGTGCCTGATGAAGGGTGGATAACATGTCAGTCTCTATAATAAACTGTGGAGACTCACGTGGCCAATATTCCCATTCACCCACTTTCTGAACCTGTAGGCCAGCTGATCCGTTAAATGTTTATAGCTGGGACTACTTCCACTGCAAATCTCAAGTCAGGCTCCCAACTTCTAGCCCTTCCTGTACTTCCAGTTTTTTGAAGGTAACAGTCTTACATTAGGAACTGATGTGAAATAGGCCGTCCCCTGTTGTCTCTCTAGAGCCTGCTGCGAATACCCAACCCTGTACCCTTTACGGATATAAGGTATTCTGCAAATGCAATGCGGATTTCCACTATAGCAAGTCATTACAGAGGCCAAGGTCTTGCTGACTTCAATCTTTTTCATAATTATATTCCCTCCCTTCATATAAGTAGGTATTTTTCTGTTACAAACATACAACACACAGCTAAAAATTATGTTCTGGACATGACATGCTCAGCTTTCTCAGCAAATCCTTCTAGTCACCGTTGATCCTCACTGTTGTGTCCTAGAGATGCTCACAGAAAATGTAGTAATGCTTAAAACAAAAAAAAACCAAACAGGGCAAGGACTGAGTTAGAAGAGTTTAAGCAAGCTTGTCTCAAAGAATATTTGGGTTGTATCGAGGTTCCCTGTTCCAGAAAGCTATGATGATCATAGCAAATATATTGTAGTCCTTTGCATTTCTATGAAAATAACATATATAAATAAAGTAATAATAATTATATAAAGTAATAAACTATATAAAGTAATATAATTGTAAGAGAATTTGAACCTCTACTAGGAATGAATGAATACAGACCTTTCCAGAAGAACTTAAATATCTACCTATGCCAGCAATTAATTTCATTGTGTCTTACTGAGGTCCTTGTATGGTGCTTGTTAGATTATCAAATTGCCTTATCCATGTTTCATATCCCCTAGATATGACTATCTAAAAGCATAGTGTCAAGCCTAAGCTGTTTTTCCAAGATCCCTTTCAGTAGCCAGTAAGGCTTGATGACTAGGCCGTAATTCACTCTGTTTATATTCAGCACCTATTTTAACACAGAGTGACTTATCACCTAGGAATGTTTCCCCATTGGTTATAGAATGGTGGACGAACTTAGATGAAACAGCGAACTTTTAGGTAGCTAAATGGGTTAAGATCAGCCATGCCAGAAGTGTGCATTCTTCTATCTTCTTCCCAAAGGAAGGAATATATAGTGTGACATATGCATTTTGGATGTATACAGTTTTTATGAGTTTGTTCTGGCTGGGGGTTATGTTTGCTCAGCTTTGCTTTCATATTTTAATAACAGAAAAGAAGAGACATTCAAGAAATACCCTTAAACCACTGCCACAGTATTATTCTTATTTCTGCTTTTTTGGGGGCAGCTTAATTTTTAGTTAATATTATGAATATACACTTAAGATTTTTGGATGCTGGAGGTAACTATAGCCAAAAGCACTAATAGGCACCAGGATGCCTGATAGAAACAAAAAGAGCACATGTAAGTTCATTGTGTTTTTATACCAGTATATGCCACGTACAAGTAGTGCATTTCGCTTGCTAATTAACAGGAAGCAGAGAAGTTTAAGAGATCGGAAATACAAATACTTAAATACTCTTTAGTTTTATTTTGACTGTGACAGGTGATTCATTATTTGTTAGAACAATGTATTTATTCCAAAAGAAGTAATTCATGTAATTGTACATTGCTGTAACAAAGGTTTTACTACCTTATAAATTATTCCACACTCAACAGCTTCTGTTTTGGCCATGGCTTTAGATACTTGCTGCCTGCTGCTGATGTCTCTAATGAGGCTGGACCGAGATTTTAGGCACAAATCTGCAATATAATATAAAGTCTGGAGAGATGTTCTCGCCTGGGCTCGGGGGAAGAGCATTATGAGCACGATGTGCTCTGTGTGACCGCAGCCCACACTCAAATCCAGCCATTACGGGGTTAGTTCCCATCACCCGCATGTAACCAGCAGCGAGGACTGCAATAGCCTCACTGCTCATGCAGCTGCCTAAAGTCACAGGCTGGAGAAGACCACACAGGAAATGTTAAACTAAGAGCTGGATAGCATCTTTGGTAGGGTAAATCTGTTTAATTCTCTTTTGTGCTGCACTGCCTAAATAGATCCCCAAGTTAGTGGAGGCTGGCAAAGAATTAAAAAACATTCAAGAGATGGTGAGGATTTTTTTATCATTGTAAGAGGAAGTCATTGCTGTTCTGATCTCTCATGCCAGCAGTGTGTGTGCAGGGAAGCAAAAGCAGCCAGTGAAACAAGTCAAAAGGCATGGCAGAAAGTCTTCCAGAAAGTGCTCTCTTCACTGTGTGCAATGGCCACGGTCCTATCATCTGTCCCTTGTACTTTACTGATGAGCCGGTTTAATTAGAATGGGCAAGGAGCCTGGGAGGGAAGAAGGTTAAGCTGTCCAGGAAAAACTTTCTTTTAGAAAGAACAAAGAAAGCTAACCTTTTCAGGCAGAGTTTTCCTGAAGCCCTTTCAGAAAAAGACTACGCAATACATCCCATTCTTCTCCAGGAATGGCTATTTTCGAATGTTATTAAGCTGTCAGCAGCTGGGAGTGAGAAACAGAATCAAAGGCAATACACAAATATCACTTGTGTGGTTTGCATTTGATTCCTAGAAAACAGCTGTGCATTTGGGAGCTTTTCCATGAGAGACAGAGGGGACATCTCTGTCAGGGGCCAACATTTCCATTGGATGTATCACAGGAGAGACCATAACATCAGCATTTGAATATGTGATTATTTTTATAGAGCTAGAGGTGTAATTTCATTGCTACATATGTATAGCTTAACCTTAGCTGGGTGATAAGCAGCTATTTCCTCCCAGAAAAGCTGATGAAAAAATTAAAGTAATATACAATTCAGTAGAAGTTTTCTTTCAAAATGTTGACTTTTATTAGGAAAACTAAACTGCAAAATATATTCAGCTTAGCTGCAACCATAATTGAAAATTTGCCCCCTGTTGGAGAAATTATTCATCTAATCACTTGGAGACAACTTCATGCTGTGACGTTTTTAATTGTAACTACCCATTCAGTATAAAACACAGAAAAATTATTCATATTCTTGGTGTTCTGCAGATATAATGCCTCCAGATATTGCCTAACTACCTGTTTGAACATGAAAAATGCTCCCCGTTCAGGAACAAAACTTGCTGTTTTCACTGTTGTCTTGGAGGAGAGGAGACTGAAAAGAGACTCTGTAAACAAATACTGTTGTTCCCATGCCTGAATTGTTGAGATTTCTGTTCAAAGACTACAATAATGATGAAGTGCTCAGGTCACAATCGATTGTTTTCTGATGCCCTCAATTTTCACCTAAGACTAGATCTCTGTCTTCCACAACCTAATAGGACAACAACAACGGTTAAAACATGTGGCATACAAAGAGAATAGATCCTGGTAGTCAGTAAAATTGATCTCATTAACACTATTATCTAATTACAATTCTGGCAGAATAATGGTAATTTTCAAGCAGTCCACCGTCTTCTACTGTTTTTAAAACCTTCAATTACATGTGTCATATACTACGCAGGAGGAAAAGAAGCTGCCTTCATAAGGGTTACCCCATGTTGTCACTCATGCATAGATGGGGACATTCACCCTCTCAAGCAGCCTGTTCGCTCCATCAGGTCCTTGTGGTCCGGCAACCACTTATGGAAAGAAATGTCCAAACTACTCCCCAAAAGCAAAAATAGGATGCCCTTGTCAGCATAGAACATATGGGTTAGTTAGAAATCTGGAGAATTAAGATTTCTCTTGTTCACCTAGAATCTAAGTTTTGGAACTAAAGGGTCAATCAGTTGATATAGCTGATATAGTTGATATATATCTTATATATGCTTGCCATATTTCCTAGGGTGTCCTTTTGATCATATCTGCAAGAACATGTCAGAAGAGAGTTCATTCTGACATTGCTGTAGAGTTTTCTTTTTTATTTTAATTTCAAATGCACATAAAAGTGACTTAGATACCTTTTTCATTACCTCAGGGGTACACCTTGTTTAGTTTCATGTTTGCAAAAGTTTTGCAAATGCTACATCATTTGTGGTTTTGCAAAAGCCTCCTGCTTTCACTTTCTGTGTGTTGATAAGCTCACCTCAAAAGGACGTGAATGCAGGTCCTGTAGGAGCCATAATTAATGGCTGTCATTACATTGGCAGCAGCTATCAATTTTACCTGTCAGTTTTTCAGTGCATTTCAGGAGTTACAGATTGTTTGTGCTCATCTTTCTGGGATCCATGCAAAATGTGGTATCTTGCTACACATCAGAGGAAAAGGAAGAGGATGCAGACAGAAACTCTGCCATTCGCTTTGGCATCACGTCAGCTGGTGAACAGTTCTTTTAATGATGTTGTGAAGCCATGAGGTAAGTGGCTATTCCAGTCACTCAATATCGCTCTGAAATGCACTGAGAACTAACTTTGACCATGCCCCTAGAAACGTCTCTCTCCCTTGCCCAATTAAGCACTATAAAATAAATTCACTTTCTTAATTTAGATCTGGAGTGGCAATAATAGCTCTGATTGATAGGCAACACCAAGGATCCGGGGAACTACAGGCCTGTCACCCTTACCTTGGTACCAGGAAAAATCATGGAGAGGATCATCTTGAGTGAGCTCTCACAGCAAGTGCAGGGCAGCCAAGGGATCAGGGCCAGCCAGCATGGGTTTAGGAAAGGGAGGTCCTGTTTAACCAACCTGATCTCTTTCTATGACCATGTGACCCGCCTTCTGGATGCGGGGAAGGCTGTGGATGTTGTCTGTCTGGACTTTGGTAAGGCCTTTGACACTGTCCCCCACAGCATTCTCCTGGAGAAGTTGGCGAATCATGGCATAGACAAGTGTACTCTTCGCTGGGTTAAAAACTGGCTGTTTGGCCGTGCCCAGAGAGTTGTGATTAATGGGGTGAAATCCTCCTGGTGTCCGGTCACCAGTGGTGTCCCTCAGGGCTCAGTTTTGGGGACAGTTTTGTTTAATATCTTTATCGATGATCTGGATGAGGGGATTGAGTGCACCCTCAGTAAGTTTGCAGATTACACCAAAGTAGGTGGGAGTGTTGATCTGCTTGAGGGTCAGAAGGCTTTACAGAGGGACCTGGACAGGCTGGATCGATGGGTCAAGGCCAACTGTATGAGGTTTAATAAGGCCAAGTGCCGGGTCCTGCATTTCGGTCACAACAACCCCAAGCAAAGCTACAGGCTTGGGAAGAGTGGCTGGAAAACTGCCCGGCAGAAAAGGACCTGGGGGTGCTGGTGGACGGCCAGCTGAATATAAGCCAGCAGTGTGCCCAGGTGGCCAAGAAGGCCAGCAGCATTCTGGCTTGTATCAGGAACAGCGTGGCCAGCAGGAGCAGGGAAGTGATCGTGCCTCTGTACTTGGCACTGGTGAGGCCTCACCTCGAGTACTGTGTTCAGTTCTGGGCCCCTCTGGACAAGAGGGACATTGAAGTGCTGGAGCGTGTCCAGAGGAGAGCTACCAGGCTGGTGAGGGGTCTGGAGACCAGGTCATATGAGGAGAGGCTGAGGGAGCCGGGCATGTTTAGCTTGGAGAAGAGGAGGCTGAGGGGAGACCCCATTGCCCTCTACAACTACCTGAAAGGAGGTTGGACAGAGGTGGGTGTTGGCTTCTTCTCCAAGGTGAATAATGACAGGACCAGAGGAAATGGTCTGAAGCTGGGGCAGGGGAGGTTTAGGTTAGATATTAGGAAGAATTACTTGACTGAGAGAGTGGTCAGGCACTGGAACAGCCTGCCCAGGGAGGTGGCTGAGTCACCATCCCTAGAGGTGTTTAAGAAACGTCTAGATGTGGCACTTCAGGGCATGCTCTAGTGGCAGACATTGTAGGTTGTTTGGTTGGACTCGATGATCTTAAAGATCCTTTCCAACCATGAAGATTCTATGATTCTATGATTCTAAGTTACAGTTACAGGGAGTAGCTTTTAGAGATCGTATAACTATTGCTTTGCACTGAGTTCCAGCACACATCTCCAGAACTGTCTGTAAATCAGTGTCAATGTTTGGTGATTTCAGACAATACTTTGATCCTTACCTGGACAGAGTTGCACAGACCTCTGCAGGGAGGTTTCTGTGATCTGTGTGGCATTGCAGGGCAGACACTGTCTGGTGCACACTAATGCCTCTGCCTGAAACTACCAAATCAAAATGGGGTCCCTGAAGAAGAGGTGGGTGGGTGGTGCTGCCTCTTCTCACATCTTAACCACTGCTTCAGTCATCCACATGAATCTCAAAACTTCCCTTTACCTCATTATGTTTAAAGTGTTCGGAGACTGGCTAAAACCAAAGGAGTGTTTGGTTTCCCAAATGCACGTTCCCAGTGCAACACATGAAAAGCCTCACAACTGTATAAATTGTCATCTGAGAACTGAATACTGACTTTGTTGAATCTAATGTTAAAATTCCTGTTGATTTTAATGAGAACAGAAATGACCCGTTGGGGCTTAAAATAAAAAAAAAAAAGAAAAGAAAGGAAAAAAAAAGAAAAAGCTTAATCTCTTCACTAACTTGGAAGGCAAGGTTTTTATAGGATTCTCCAAAGCGCTGATCTAATGGCACCTTATCCCATTGTACAGTTTCTGTCAGTCAGTGCAGCTGTACAAAGACTGCTTTGAGTCAGATGCCAGAAATTAGCTGAACACGAAGTGTCACTCAGCTAACCATGTCACTTGTTCAGCCCACAAGCCAGAAAAATATTCTGATGCTGTTCACAGAAGGGGAATAGTACTTTGCATGCGGTTCACATTTTGTTCTCTTCCTTGTCACAGCAGCTGAATCTGAAGGACATCTTCTTTAATTGTTCTGCACAATTTCTAAACATGTGAAGTTCTTTAGCTTTTGTCCCTATGCATCGCTACACCAAGTTTTAGAAAACAAATATTGGGGTGGGGTGAGTTACCGATGTAGTTAAATTTCAAATGAAGAAAGTACGTTTTCAAGCACAATCAATTCCTAACCATCCGGCTTCGTTCAGCTGTCATCTGTGGTATGCTTTGATATGTTTAACAAGCTGTTTCTGTCATAACCACAATACCTTGGAATATTACCATTTTTACATTTATCAGCACACTGAACCTAACTCAATTTTTTTCCTGTAAGAGCAAGAATAGGCATACTTTCTCCATGTAACACAAACAGCTGTGAGCTTTCAGAGCTTCAGAACACTGTGTTTGTTTGTTATAACAGAAAATGTATATGTAGGAATTGTGACAAAGGGGCTGAAAGATACATTTAATTAGTAGCAGATGGTACATAAAATGATATCATATCTTCTCAAGCAGAAAAGCAAGAGAAATCTTAAATCCAATCAACAAAAGACAATGTAAATTTGTTTAGTTGCCCCATTTAATAGCTTTGATAATCTTTTTAAGTTCATAAAATAGACTAACATAGCAAACACGGCATTTTAGGCACATAATTGTAATCCAGAATTCAATGCTTAAGTGCATCAGACACTTTTCAAAACTTGTGGTTGTCTCCAACAGCACTTTCCAAAAGCAATGACTAATTTTTTAAAAGTTGCATGAATTTTTAGGTACCCACACAGAAGGCGATTCATGATGTTAATGAGAACCCCCAGCAAAACCTCTGCGAGATGAGTATGTGCAATCCTTGCAGAAGGACCTAACATCAGCTATCTTTTAAATTGACTGATTAGCCACCCTAAAAATACTAACCTGAGCAGTTGTCCTCCTCTGTCTGTAATAGTTCCTGAAAGAAAAAAAAAAAAACAAACACAAAAACCTATAATCAAATCTTGCCATTCTCTCTGCCCCCCAGGGTAATGGACAGGGAGAAAAGGGGAAGGGGAACGGTTAACACTTTTTCCGTTATAAATTTGAGTTTCACCAGTTAGGATGAAATAAAAATAATCCGAGAATAAATTTAAATATCTGGGACTATATGATAATGAAATCTATTGCAGACAAAATATACACAGCAGAAAACCCACTATGTAAAAGAATAACAAAAAACCCCAACAAAACAACTATGAAAGCTAATAATGGGAAGTAAGAATGAGAACAAAGAGAAAGGATCTGAACTAATGTTTTTTCCACTCATCCAGTTATCCATAGAATAGCATTGCAGTCTACAAGACATCTGAGATCCATCTGCTAACAGCCAGGAAGGAAGGAAGGAAGGAAGGAAAGGAGGGAGGGAGGGAGGGAGGGAGAAAGGAAGGAAGGAAGGAAGGAAGGAAGGAAGGAAGGAAGGAAGGAAGGAAGGAAGGAAGGAAGGGAGGGAGGGAGGGAGGGAGGAAGGAAGGAAGGAAGGAAGGAAGGAAGGAAGGAAGGAAGGAAGGAAGGAAGGAAGGAAGGCAGGCTATCAGTAGTAATCCTAGTTGTTTGGTAATAAATCAAAACTTCAAGATTCACAGCTTATGTTTCAGTTTAAAAGCTACACAATCCTTTTTATTTTTATTTAGAAATAGTTATGTAGCATGTATCAATGGAGGAATGCATACGGTATACAAGATACATCTTTAGCAGAAGCTTGTGAATGCTTAGTCTGATTTATGTGAATTGCAGCAGACCAACCCATTGGCATAGGACCTGTGAGAATTGAGGTTATGAGTACAAAATCGCTCCAGGATTTCACTACAGAATAATCCTGAACACAGAGATGCCTACGTGCTTAATTCACTTTAGTGGAATCTGGATGTGTTAATTTAAACACATCCCCTTGAGAATATTCCCTATATGTCAGATTTCCAGTTGTTACATTTCTCTTCCAGTACTAAATTAACACATTCCTCAACAGAACCTAAGGGCTGTCCAAAGTCTTTGACTTAAGACTGGAATTTTTTCTTTCTCATATGATTAAAAAAAAATCAAAGCTCAAACATTATGTGGGTTTGTTTTGTTTTGTTTTGTTTTTTACTAACTGCTGAGAGTTTTATTTAACAGCTGCTTATTCTGCTTTTTGGGTATGACCATATGACACATTTCCTGAAGTCCGGCATGAGACGCACCCTCTTGCCTCGGCAATTCCTTTGTGCTCACAGTGATTTGCACCTGCTGCTCCAAGAACCCTTATCCTAGACAACCTTAGTCTTCTGAGAGCCCATAGGACTCCTTATATTTCATTTTTGGTTAAATGCATACAGAACAAATACTGTTTGCATGGTGTGTTTATTAATTTGAGCTTTTTTTCTCTCTCCTGGTTAAGTTTTCCAGTATGAGAAGGGTCCCTGGTGTATTTCAGATTTAGGAAAAAAACACCCTATAACAGTTTGTATACAATAGCAATTGAAAATAAGCGTCTCAGGGCTCATTAAACTGTGACATATTAAAATGGTTTCCAAACAACTTAAATAATCTAAGACTTTGCCTGCTGGATAGCTATCAATTTTTGAACTGGAATAAAATGTGAGATGATCAGGAAAATCTAATTTAGTTTTCCTCAGTCTAATCTACTCGCCAATCTTCTGCATTTGCCAAATGTAAATAAACACTTCGCTCTACATTTTTTTTTGTCTCTCTCCAGCACACTCCCAAAATTATATTGAAACATAATTTCTTTGAACAGATTTTAGACCATAGATTCATAAAATGATGCTTTGGGTGAACAGATGTGCGGAGGACTTGGTCCTCAAATGACCAAGTTAAGCACATGCTGGTGTTTGGAAAGTATGAACTCTTGCTGTGTGGGAAGTGGGAAATATGAAAGGTGCAAGTTGCTGGCTCTCAGCAAAAATCATAATATAACATTAGTTATATTATTTGATTTATTTGTGTTTTACTTTGCTTTATTTGTGTTCAGTTGTTGTGGCGGTGTGTTCTCCCCTTTTCCCCTTTCCCTCCCACCCCGGCTCCTGCTCAACCCATGGCCATCAGCGGGAGTTGTTATGAGTTGCACTTGAACTGTGGGAGAAGGCTGGCAACGTAACCAAAACACTGTCTGGAGTAGGAACCTAGATATCTTGTTCCCATGTGAACCTGACTATAGGTCAATTATCTTACTCCATAAATAGTGGACAGCCCAAGAGCCCTTTGAGCTCTCCTGCACGGCAGTGGGCTGCACGACAGGATCTCCCCTTGAGTGGAGAACCTCGCTTAAGGTTCTGCTCCTCGAGGTTGAGAGATTCCTTGCCACAACAGGTTCTAGGTAAGTGACTAATAGCATGCTAAACTTTGAAATCTCAGCTAAGTGATAAAAAGGATTGATTGCGCATATATAATCCTTCAGACATAAACAGTTGACCAAGTCTGGGACTAGAACTGGATCCAGCTGCACCTAGACTCCTCTCTGAGAAGGAGCTTAGAAAGCAAGGGGGTCCTTTCTGAACCTCGACTCAACGGGAGGGTCTCCCTGACAGCTTGTCTGACCCTGGCCTCTCTGCAGTAAATAATCAAGTGTACCCTGTCATTGAATCTCGTAAAACACTGTCGCATTCACTACTAACTTTGTTAAAGCACTGTTTTATTTTAATAAATATTTCACTACTTCTCCCTTACAAGTGAAGTTAATCACTCCACCCACAACAGTTGTGTTCATGTTATGCTAGATATAATTCCTGCTACAAAGCATTTACATTATAAAATACTATTAATGTTTATGTATCATTTTTGCAGATACCATTTTTTTACACTGAAATTAGATAGTCCATGGTAATTTTTTTACACTGGAATTAGATAGCCCATGGTCTAAAATATTCAGTTAAAATATGCAAACGGTTTGTCTTCCAATCTGCTGTGGCATCTCTCTAGCAATAGCACATTGAGCAGATTGTTCAGATAATGTTTAAATAGTTGTATCTGAAAATAATTAATTACTGTCACACATTAATTAATTTAGGGGAATGAGAAGTTGGTTTGAACTAAAAATGGAATCTTTGTATTAAAAAATAATTAAGCCAAAATTTTTTTGGCAGTGTCAGTACTTTTCTTTTAAAAATCAAAAGGTTTTTGAAAGCAACTCATTCTTAAAAAGCCTCTGTTTCAACAGCTTGCCATTTTCCAAAGGAAAGTGTTTCATCCCAGAGTTCTCCAACAGCTCTAAACATTTCTCTAGTGTTAGGCCAGCACACATGGGAAGTGTTCATTTCCACTGGCTGCAAGAAAAATTGGTTTCAGGACACAGATGTTTGCAGTACAATAAAACTACTAATTTGTATTTGAGTATTAACTTCTTTTCAGATCTTCCATTACGGAAAAGTATGCTTTCTGCAATTTTCCGTCTTCCCTCTTTATAAAACACCGGTTTGCCTTTCATGCCAGAGTTGTAGGGTCATTAAGAACCCAAGTTAAACAAATCCTGAGCTTTTCAGAAGTTTTATCAAAAAGCCAACTTTTCCATATAGCCAAAAATGCAGAATTCATGATTCCATCCATTCAGTAAATTATATTCTACTTTATGAGTACCTGTTAAGGAATAAATTGAAAGAAAGAGAAGTTGTATCATAGCACAAGTCAATTCTGTATTCTGTGTAGTTCATAACACTCCTGGGTATTTCACACTTCATTCCATTAATAGCCCACATTGTCAATTACTTAAATAGCAATCCCAATTTCACATTTCTCAAGGAAGATGTTGCAACTGTTTTGTTTTGGTTTTTTTTTCTGTCTTGGGTATAGCGCAGGCCCTTAAGACCATAATTTAACATTTCTTTCAATTATTTTTAATGTATTTGAACTGGGGGTTTTATATCATTCCAGTTTGGCATTTAATGCTTAAACATATGTACTTAGGGTGAAACTTGTGATATCTAGATGCCACTACAAATTTTGCCACAGATTCAATGGAGTTGGGATGTCAGTTTCTGTCCAGGTAGACTCCCAGGTGGGAGGAAGGGCTTCTTCATTCTGCACATGGAAGACATCATTGGAATACGTAGTTCTGCTGGGTTGAGCAGGGCTCTGTATGGAAGTGACCTTTCTTATTACTTTCCTTTGGCAAAGAGGTCAAAAAAGGGGCTCAACAGATCAAAAATGCTTTCCTTCATTTCCATTTCTCTAGATGTGAGAATGGTAACTCAACACACGTTGAGGGACTGGCATAAAAATCTTTCAATGGAGAAAATTTCATTTTTTCACAACATTACAGTTCGTCCTTCCTAATCTTTAACAACTGATTTTCACATTATAAAGTCTCATGAAGCTATGCAACTGCTTTTTAATTTCTACTAGTTGGAGCTTTTTTCGTTTTTTTTTCAGGAACTTCTCACATCGAGACATAATATCACTGAAATTTATTTCTGATACAGGGTGGAACATCTGAGGTTCCAAGTGAGTTCAGAAGTTAGGCTTTTTACTCCAGGTCTCTTATACTGAAGTGACATCTTCATCTGCTATCATTTCTGGGGAAGTTCAATGACTGGGCCAGGGTGTCCTGTTTTGTTCTGTTGACTTCTCTAGGACCATTTCAGACCTGTTTCTGCAGTGAACAACAGCAACTCTGATCCTCAGGATAATTTTCAATACATGGAAGTACCCTTTGACTTTTTCAGAGAACCAGCAGCTTTTAGAAGATGCCTCTCTGCACTGTACTCGTAAAACCTTCTCTACCTATGAGATCGTCCAATGTCTCATACAGACACTAGATCAACACTCTCACAAAAATTAATCCTTTCTGAGCATTGCTAATTCTGAGAGTTGCAGGAGCATTTATCTCTTTTTCTGACAGATCAAATCTCTATAGGTCTGAGGGATAAACCTCTAGTCCAAGCAAAAACAGCATCACTGCTAGTCAAGCTCAGTTAAATCCTTTTATCAGTGTCAATATGATTTGTCAGGCATTTTACTGCCTGCTTCATCATTAACAAATGCTGTGGATACTTCCAAGAGCAGAAAGCAGAATTACGGTTTGCTTGGAATCTGATGGGGTTTTTGAGCTTTTCGTGCAATAATAATGCAGCTGAAAGTTGTATGCTGAGGAGCTGGATAAATACTCCATTACTTTTAGAGCAGGTTGATGCCAGGAGGGAAGTCACTGCTGTGCAAGATATTGATACATTAGAATCACTGAATAATCTGCAAAACTGTTCCCATCATTTTATAATTTTGAGACAAAGTTTGTTACACAGAGAATCAGTTTAGCAAAGGTTGATTGCTGGATACAGATCTCTTTCCCACCATGCAGAAAATGATGGGCAAGATCCATACCTGCCTGTAAAGTGTTTTCAAATGAGTCACAAAGATTACTTTGGCAGCCAGTAGAAAGAGATAGGATCTTTCAAAAGATGATCCTTGCCATCTGAGACACTGGTCTTCAGAGGTAGCAATTCATCTTTTAGAGGCGACCATGGACTAGAGTCAAAGAAACAAAAAAAAAAACCTCCGAAAAATTGGGTATCTAACTTTCATGAAGTTCTGCAAAGTCATTACCCCCACTATTACTTCCCCCTCATATGCAGCCTGACAATAAAGACAACATGTCATGTAAACAAGATCGTTCTTACCATGTCTGCTTTGTATAGAAAATTGCAGAGATTTTTCATGTCTCCAAATGATCCCAGAAATATTTCATGGTGACATCAGGTGCACTGTCACAAGGTACCTCTACCAGTGTACGCATTAAGACTTTAACACACACTAACAAAGTTGGAGCTCTGCTGAATTCAGTGTAGTGCATCTCTTTTACCGTTGATGTAATCTCACCCTCTGCAGACATTTTTTCCCTGTTAAAAGACGGGAGTTTTAGAGTTAACTACAGAACAAATCTATTTATTCTTGAGCTGAAGACAAGAACAGATTCTATCTTGTGGATTTGCATGGGAAAATGAGTCCCTAGTTGTAAAGAATAAATCCTGAAAGCTGCAGCTGTAATTACTTCAGAATGGTATTGAGAACATACAAAATAATCCTCACATTTAAGCTGTAGAGAGAAATCATTACAACAAATCAGAAAATTGTCTAGGAAATATATAATATAAGGCAAAGTTTCCTTCTTAGGTCTTCTACGTGCATTCCAATACAGTTGAAGGAGGCAATTTTCCCTTACTTTTCTCGGACAAAAAGAAATTCCAGATGGCAATAGGCTAATTGTGAATGAAGTCCAAATATAAACCAGTGGGAAAGCTACAATCACAAAACAATCAGACATGATTCCATTACAATCCTGCAGTTAATGCTTCACTGATTCATCACATCCTGACTAAGGATATTTCCACAGATGTTTTGAGCAATGAGGAAGAAATCTCCACTGGGGTTCAGCAGGCAAGTGGCCAGATTGCAGGGTTGGCGAGCTCTACAGCAGTGCCACGTGGACGCCTCCAACCACTAGATGGTTCCTCAGGGGTTGTGTCCCCCTCCCTGCTACTCTGGCCACTTCATCTATTCATTTGTGAACCTCCTTTTGTCTCTTCCTCCCTATAGCCTCACTACTATTAACAGAAGCTTTTGTACCATTAGGGAAAAACTTTTGGAGGTTCCAAATCATTGGGGTTTTGGTGAGGGTTTTTTTTTTGCTTATATGTCTTATCAAATAAGTTATCACACCATTGCAAAGGGTTGGAAAGTCTCTGAGATAGAGATTGTCATTGCCGTCATTAGATTGTGGAACCTGGACATATCTTTACTTTTACAAGCAGTAATTTCTGTTGAATGCATTTACAGATGAATTATAATCCCCAACTCTAATTAAGTTCTACGTAATCACCACAGATCTAAATTCTAGCTAAATGGTTCCATCCAGCTTTCCCAACCGTTGACTTTGATGTGCATCCATTATTTGCCAGCTCATACTACTTATGAATCATCTATTACTGTAAATGTAAAAAAAAATAATCTCAGCAAACAATTATTTTATAAACTCTTTTCCTGGCTGAATTTCCAGCAAGAAAATTTCTTTCCAAAAGTCTTTCTCCAGGGCATCTGGCATCTATAAAAGAAGTAGGAGCCATTTTTGCTTTATATATATATACACACATATGTATATGTATATATATCTCCTATATCATCTGCCAGATCTTACCATCACCTCTCACATACTAAATGGATCTTTGCCTGTTACAAGCTGTACTAAATTCAAAGATGCCTTAGAAAATGTCCTGAAGCTTCTATTTACTTTAAATTGGCTGTGAACATTGATACATTACTTAACTTCTGTCCTCAGATTTAACTTGAATTGCTTAAACCTCCAAATCTTTCATGCTGTATCACCTATAAAGTAGAACTTTAGTTTCAACAGCATTCCAGTAATTTTAATGTAACATCTCCTGTCAGTGTCTGATTTTGTTTGATGCATTTTTCTGCTTCAAAATATTTGATTTTTCCAAGATCATTATGGTGCGACAACTAGATAATTGTTCAGATATAAAGCCACGATATGTGCTTTCACGCCATACAAAGTTTACAATCAAAAACAAGAATTCAAAAGTGAAGATATTGCTTTTCTCAAAACAAACAAACACAAGACTGACAAGGAAAACACGCAAACACCACAAAAAGTTGAGGCAAATGCAGAAAAAAAAAAAGCATCAGATAATGTTCAAATACTTACCCTAGTGGGGATTGATTTTGTTTTTAAAATCAGTAAAAGAACATTATAAAACGATACATGAATGTATGACTAACTTCTAATTACATAGTGCATTTCATCTGTGGTATGTTTTTCTTCTAACGTTGTACAGCCTACATTCAAAAAGGCATCAGACACCTTGGCTTCACTTTTAGTGAAACAGATATCAAATGCTAAATCCGTGAATAAGAAACACCCTCCCTATGCACCAATTAATTATTCAGTAAAAGAGGTCTGTAATTACTCAGTGGAGCTCCCATATTCTCCAGGAATACAAATAAACAAATAAGAAATGGTGCTGTATCAAAATTTAAATGCAGGTAAGTACCCATACTTCCCAACACATGCAGAAAAGGGAGGATTCAGGTTAGTTTTTATTTTTATTTTCTTGTTTAAAGAAATACCTCTATACGGCACCTTTGTAAAACTTGTTCTGTCACTGGAAAATATTTGAAAAACCAACCTAACAACTCAGCCTCACCCCCAAAAAAACCCAACCCAACACTTACAGCCAGCCAAATATGCATATATTTTCCAGTTTGTTATCCATGGACATTTTTTGTTATTGCATACAAATCTTTAATAGAAAACAGACAGATATATTGCTAAAGATTTTCACATGCTAATAAGCATAATTCAAGTTGCCATTACATCACTTCCCAACAATATAAACATTTCTTATTTCAAGGACCAGGGTCTGGCACTCTACTTCCACTAAAAGGTACCTGCTCTGCAAGCAAGCTCATTCATTTAAAACAGCAAGGCATAAATCAGAATGAGTGGAGTCCGAACCAGTAATTGCATGACACTGGCTTACAGTTGATGATGTTGTTTAAAAGGTAAACTATTCTGCCGCACAGTTTGTGTGATAGATTTACTTCTGGACAACATCTAAATGACACTTTTCATGATACTTGTAAACTATTCGCGAGTCCTTGCAGAACAGTTGTATTGAGAAATGACCAGCTGACAAGAGAGAAGGCTTTGCAGCCTTGAAACGTACAGAAAACTGAGCTCATTGAGAGCTTGCCACTGTGCATTACTATAGTGGATGGTCTATGGCTTATCCAGCCTATCTAAACTCAGAGAACAAAACATGGATAACGATCATTCATCTACAGAAGCTTTGACCCACCAGCATGGGAACAGCTACCGCCGGTTTGACAGAAGGCCAGCCCACACCAAGCCACAGGAGGCTTATACCCTGGCAGTCCAGTATTATAATAGGAACCGGGTGAATGTTTATTTTCCCCAAGTAGCTCGTTCACTGAAATCAGCAATTTTGTGACCACTAAAACTCTTCACAAATTCGTATGTAATTTGGTAATAAGATCTGAATGAGGGTAAGAAAGGTTTTATTGTTTGTTTCCAAGTGGTTTATTGAGACCACATGCAGTTATGTTTGATTTTTAAATATTTTCAGAAGAAAAAAAAAAAGTCAAATTAGCAATTTCATTTCAACCAAAGAGAATGTTTTGTTAAGCTGGAACAAAAGTTTTGAGGGCCTCTGCTTTATAAAGTAATTGGAAACTTTTTCATTCTGGATCAGCGGAAATTACATGTTGAGTGTGTTTGGGTTTGTACACCTTAACCAAAAAATCAGTGGTTTGCACAGCTGTATACTAGGAGGTCTAGAAGAGATCCTGGCAAATTCAAAGAATATTCTCTACACCTTCACCTTCACCCATTCTTACATCTCAGACACACCTCCTCCACTACCCGCAAGGCATCACCCTTTGCTCAGAATCTGGTCCTTGCTCTAGGTGATCACATTTAAGCTATATCTAAACATTCCAAATCCTGTATGCCGAACATGTGATATCCAAGTGGGGACTTCCTTACCTATCCATAGGAGTAAAAATCCCTCAGCAGTTCTTTTCATCTCTCTGGTATTATCTGAAATAACCTTTGCTAAGGCAAGGCAATTGCAGGTGTTGATTTCATCTCGGAGTGCTTCCTCCTCTCCTATCACCCTGACCAAAGCATCAAATATCCAGTGTTTGTTTGTACTTTGAAAACTGTTCACTTACACTTTGTGACTCGTAACACCAATCTTCTTTCTATAACTGCTAGCGGTGGCAGCAGCAAGCACTTTTGTGCTTGTTCTTAGTGAACCATCCCATTAGAGGCTACCTCCCCTGAAATATCTAACCTCTGTAAAAACATTCAAATTTCCTTATACAAATCTTCATTGTGGGTTAAAAGAAAACCACCAAAACCACCAACCCTGACACCAGTTACCTTTTCTGTGCAGTGATGCCCTTGCATTTTGACTGTGTTGTGAGTTTTCTGATGTTCCATTGAATCTATCCATTGTCTCTCACTTCTTGTTTAGTTTTCAGGTGTTTGTTCAAGAGTCCCATATATTGCAGTCTCTTGGATATTCTGATAGCAGTAATATTGATTACCATTGTTATACCTCAAATGCCTCTGTCCAGAGCCCCACTGTTCTAGGTGTCAGTCCTCTAAAAAAATCAGTTACTAGCTTCTATTCTTTTATATTGTCCTTCCTATCCTGTCTCCTTTACTGGCCTTTCAACATCTTTCATGCATTTTGAAGACAAACTTGCACTAAATTGATCCAAGAAGTCCTGCTTTTCATCTGGGATCAAATAATCAGAAGAGCTAATGTTAAGCAAAAGTCTATGTTCCTCCAGGTGGAGCAAATCATTTTGCCATAGTCCTGCGAGAAGAACCAACGAGCCCCACTGCACTGCTTAGCGTAGGACTTAGCACGGTTTCACCAAACACCTACATGCCCCATGGAGACAGCAAACGACATAAGCTCCCTGGATGATTTGCAACAAATCTACTTCACTTTGGTGCTTCCCTACTCTGACTTGACATGCTCAAGGAAAATTTAGTGTCCCCAGAGTTAATCAGTTTAGTGAGGCATATATCACTTACATTTACACTGTAGGCAACCAGTAGGAAACTTTGGGGATTTGTCTAATGCCTTCTCACAAGGAATACCTACCCAATCAAGGCATAGTGGCAGTACTACCAATATTGGTCCTTTTGCAGAAAAGATTCACTCAAGAATTAAGCTACTCGGGATCTACAAAGCCTTATAGCCTGACAGCCTCAGGCCAAGCTGTGGAAAAGATTGTGCTCTACACTATTTTGAAGCTATGCCACTTTGAAGGCAAGCAAGCAGGGGTGTTGGAGTTGAGAAAAGAGTATATAAAAAAGTTTGATCCTAGCCTACTAGTTGCTGGAAGCGTTTTTATTTAAAATCTTCATAAATTACCTGGAAAAGCAAGAAAGAATTGAAATTTTCATGTTTGCAGATGATTCTGAATTCTTCTGGGTAGTCAAATGATGTGCTGACGGTGAGGAACTTCAGAAAAATTTCACAAAACTGAGAGAGAGGGCGCAAAGACAGCAGAGACATCTTGTTGTAGGTACAGGCAAAATAATACATATGGGGAAACTAGTCTAAACCATGTACACTGAATGTTGAAATTGGAGTTATAACTAGAGATGAGTGTTGATGTCATCACGGACAGTTGTCCAAAATCATATTTGAAAAGGGAAAGGCTCAGGAGCAGCATGCAGGAGGATAACACTGAGGTTTATGTAACCATGAAGGCTGTGAAAAAGCTGAATAAGTAGCTGTTCATCAAAACCTGCAACAAAAGAACTGAAGGGCAGTCCATGCCACAAGTAGGTAGAAAACAGGTGGATGAAATTTCACCCAAAACAAGTAGGTGGATGAAATTTCTTCTTTACTTAGTGGATAGTTCTGGAGTTTATTGCCAGAGGAGATGGAGGAATAGATTTGAATGTTAGCACGTTCAAAAAAGGTGTTAGACAAATTCATGGATAATGTATCTGGAAATGGATATTAAAATCACAAACAGGAACGTTCAGACTAATCTCTCTAATAAACAGTTTTCTCTCTCCCCATTGTGATCTCCATTTGGCATAGCCAGAGACTGAATAAAGACAGATGGACCCTCAGCCTGGGCCAGTAGGACATTGCTTATGTCCTTAGTTCTCCTATACACCAGAAGCTAAATGGAAATAAGTTTCAAAAATCATTGGGAAAGCAGGCGTGATCTCCTTGAAATTAGGTTATCTCTGCCCTGTAGTACAGCTGATTCTGCTCTGCAATGTTGATGTTTAAATACAGATGTTTTGCATCTTCTCTGGAACTTGAGTAGCAGGGATCAACCAACAGATTCACCTCTTTCAAAACTTGTGTACTGGAAGCCAGGTTAAAGCCTGCCATTTCACTGGCATAAATGGAGGTACACTAAAGCTTAATTTTGCCTCTGCGTTTCCATCGAAAAGAAGATTCAAGAAAAATTGTATTTAATGCCAAAAGAAAGGTTACCCATCTAGATACACACATACACACACAAACACACATGTAATAAAAAAATAATTTTATTGCAATCTATATCTATTCTTTTTTCAGGTCTCAGGTCTTATTGCTACTGAAGGTACATGTCTTCCATAAGGAGATCAGGGATTAATTTTCTCCTCCTGTCTGCCCGCTGCTGGCTGTCGTGCTCCTTCCTCTGGCGCTTTTCATAGTGATCAATCTCAACATTACTCCCAGAAGATTAGGTCTCATCCAGTCCATGAGTTTCCATGTTTCTCAAGCCAAAATGCACAAAACTATTTGGAGTGCCCTCCCCCCTAGTTATCGTGAAAATACTCTCCAGAAGTGAGGTGAGAAATCCTTTTCCTCTCACCTGCTTAATTTCTTTATTAACATTTTTCCACCTGCCTCATCTCTTTAGAAAGAGAAGCCGTCCTCTTGACATGTTATCATGCCTGTGACCACCACCTCTGGCAGGCCAGCACTAACACCGCACTTGGCTTCAGTTCACTAAAAAATTTAACTCCCCCATCACATTTGCCAGGCGGGCAACAGAAGCCCCATGCTGGGGTACCACTGCAGACGCATACATCTGTCCCAGCCCCACCAACCTACGCCAACTTTGCACATCTTCCCACCAGGAGGGACCCGGCCTCAGAGCCGTGCACCAGTTGAACAATTTAAACTGAGATAATTTTTCATGATCATTAACATAAAAAATCAATAAATTTGCAGTGGGGCAGAAGGCACACGGAATGTCAGAATTTAATCAGAGAAGCTACTTTTCCTAAGGATTGTTCTGCCACCAACCTCCAAAGGACTGAGTTGCATCATTGCTCTTGAAGCGCCCTTCTGGGTGTCTCAGATACTCACTGAAAGCTGCCTTCCAGCTGTGGTGGCTGATCTTTGTTCTCCCAGTTTCCTTTCCAGACAGAAAGACATTCTATCAGGTCAGGTTGCCTTTGCCTGAGAGGAATGTGCAAGTGACTACACAGATGCATAGTAAGAGCCTGTGAACAACTAAATAAAGATGCTATTGTAGCACTAAGAAAAGTTAAATACTGATATCAAGCATATAGAAGATTTATGTTTATGTTAAAAGAAATTAATACTGAAGAAGTTTCTCTATACATAGAAATGCCCCTTCTGAGATGCCTGTGGTTAGACTTTTGTAGTGATGTGTGATTTATGAAGCAGCATAGGAGAATAATGGCAACACTAAACAACCAGGCTCAGGTTTTACTGGAAATTAATATTCATGTTGTTATTTCTATGTCATAAAGAGATTGATAGACAGAAGTTAAACAGTCGATTTATCCCTGCAGAGAATCCAGTGATAACAAAAATAAGTGGATCAAACAATATTATCCTTACCACAGCAGACTAAAATTTATTACAAATCTGAACTCCATATGGGACTAAATCCAGCCCTAGAAATAATAGTAATGTGTACTCTGCTCAAATTTTGATAAGGGTTCAGACTACAAATTGCCCAATTCAAACGCAGGAATGTAAAATCCAGTCTGTAAACAGACTTATTTTTAATTCATTTAACACTACCAAGAAAAGAAAATTGATTAACTACCTTGGAAGATAAATCTTCCAAGCTTCAGGTCATAAGGCAGTCACAAATACAAATTCCTGACATTTAAAGCATGCATTGACATCCAAATTGTACATATACATGAAACCAGAGAGGTATGCAATGCTTGGAATTTTTTAGTTATGCTTACATCGTCGTGCAAGTCCACCCTGTTTTGCCCATGGGTTAAAAATTAGAGATATGTTCAAGTAAGGAAACAGAAAAATCTAAATAAGCATTCAGGTGATTAAATGGTGTGAATCCACAAATATTTTTAACTGAAAAAACACTTAAGATTTTCTTGCTGGCCGTCTCTAAAATCACTGTTATAATGAATATCTGCTCATAAGAAAAGAGAGAGCAGTAGAAAATGTAAGATGGTAATATTGTAATCTATCAGCTTCATTAGCCACAGTGATTTACATGTGAAACTGTTAGATGGAAATCACTAATATTAAGGGCAAGCGAAAAAATCCAAACAGGTAACCACCTTTCAATTATTTTACTGCCTTTTATCTATTCATATTGTATATTCAATCAGAACTATGGACTCAAGCTGACTCTAGAAATGTTCCTACCAAGCTTTTTCCTCTCAGATAAAATCTGTTAGAATGAAATAAAGAACAAAAATCTTCTTGACCTTTGATCTCAGGAGTTACTGAGATCAATGCAATACAGTAGATATTATTCAGGAGAATATGCATTTACTCGCTTCAACTGACTTTGGATCACAGAAGTTCCTGAACCATTTTCTGCCTCTTTCCTCATCCATCAGGTTAAAATAATTTCAGGAAGGAAAATTGTTTTAAAATAAAGTTTCACTGGGTTTTATAAAAGACCTAGTAATATGATTTTTCCATTATTGCCTCATAGCACTGTTGAGAGAGTATTTTCACGTAAGAAAATATGCTGTACCATGGACCCATGTCAATAAAATGCAAGTTATTCTCTACTTTAAAATGCATAATCTCAAGGCACAATTTCTGTGGCTACTGAAATATGAGCACATGCTTGCACACCTGCTGGGACAGCTGAGTCAGGGTCTTTGGGAGCCCTATGACGCAGTGCATATCCTAGCTTATCTGACTAGTTTCAGGTATCTTCTTTTCTTTCTATTACAAAATGCTGTTTAATTGTGGTGCTTGGAAAAGATCAAGCAAGCAAAGAATGAAAAGGATGACATCAGCATGAAAATGGAAAAAAAAATATTTTGAAGCAACAAATGAAATATAGAAGTCAAACCCTCCAACCCATGCAAACCAACGGAAGAACCTGAGCTCTGTGGCAGTCATCTGTGGAATGAGTTTAAATCTATGGGCCATTAACTTTACTCACTCTCTTAAAAAAATATAGAAAAAGTGGCTTAAATTGCCTTTACTTGGGACATTTCTTTCTTTTGTGTTTTTTTTTGTTTGTTTGGGTTTTTTTTTTAAATATGAACTAGGAAAATGCAAACTGATTTTTCAAAGCTGAAGATTGTGCTCTTTAATTCTTACAATCTTTATTAGGGTTTCATGTTATAAAGTAGGGTTGAGTTAAACCTCTAAGAAATACCTGTTAAAAACAAAAAACAAAAAAAACAAAAACCAAACCAAACAAAACACATACACACCCCAAACAAACAAACAAACAAAACATTCTGCATTTGACTTACAACAATAGATGCTGAGGTGAAATTGTTTTGGTTTTTTTTTAAATACTTTATCAAGCAACTCAGATTATAGTAGTTCTTTTGTGACAAATATTTGTGAACAAGTAGCTAATCCTCCATATCCACTTTCACTATTATAGGAACTTTTATTTTTCATTTCGTTCAAAAGCTCTATTTTAGTTTGATCGCTAAATGTTAAGCAACCCTAAATATGTTAGGTTTTAGGATTATGACCCTTGAAATGGACCTTCTTCAGAAACATTTAGGACTATATGACAATATGGGAGGCAGGGACATTGCTTTGAAATAGCCTAAACATGTAATTAATGAATTTGTATGGTCTTTCAGCTGGTATGAAATTCACTGATAAAATTAGAGGCTCCACACCTTGTGCTTATTCCTTCAGTGCTAGCAGCAGTACGTGTATGAGTGTATATTTGCAATCCATATTGCCTAAAAGAACAACTGAACAGAAAGTGTCAAGTGGAGGCCAGTGACAAGTGGAGTCCCTCAAGGATTGGTGCTGGGACCAGTCTTGTTTAACATCTTCATCAGCAACATGGACAGTGGCATAGAGCGCACCCTCAGCAAGTTTGCCGACGACACCAAGCTGTGTGGGGCGGCTGACATGCTGGAGGGAAGAGATGCCATCCAGAGGGACCTTGACAGGCTGGAGAGGTGGGCCCATGTCAACCTCATGAAGTTCAACAAGACCAAGTGCAAGGTCCTCCACCTGGGTCAGGGCAACCCCAAGCACCGATATAGGCTGGGCAGTGACTGGCTTGAGAGCAGCCCTGAAGAAAAGCGCTTGGGGGTGCTGGTGGACGAGAGGCTCAACATGAGCCATCAGTGTGCACTAGCAGCCCAGAAAGCCAATCGTATCCTGGGCTGCATCAGGAGAAGCGTGGCCAGCAGGTCCAGGGAGGTGATTCTTCCCCTCTACTCCACTCTCGTGAGACCCCACCTGGAGTACTGCGTCCAATTCTGGAGCCCCTCCTACAAGAAAGATATGGACGTGGTGGAACATGTCCAGAGAAGGGCCACGAGGATGATCAGAGGGCTGGAGCACTTCTCCTATGAGGACAGAGAGTTGGGGTTATTCAGTCTGGAGGAAAGAAGGCTGTGAGGAGACCTTATAGTGGCCTACCAGTATCTTAAGGGGGCCTACAAGAAAGCTGGTGAGGGACTTTTTAGGATGTCGGGTAATGGTAGGACTAGAGGGAATGGATTAAAACTAGAGATGGGACGATTCAGACTGGATGTTAGGAAGAAGTTCTTCGCCATGAGGGTGGTGAGACACTGGCACAGGTTGCCCAGAGAGGTGGTGGAAGCCCCATCCCTGGAAGTGTTCAAGGCCAGGCTGGATGGGGCTCTGAGCAACCTGATCTAGTGGGAGGTGTCCCTGCCCATGGCAGGGGGGTTGGAACTAGGTGATCTTTAAGGTCCCTTCCAACCCTAACAATTCTATGATTCTATGATTCTATGAAATATTAATCTATATTCCTCTAGCTTTATTGGATACACATATATACTATGTTATGTAGACAAATGTATGTTTAATAAGTTTCTGCAAACAAGAGAAAATTTCTCCTAACTCTGGAGACAGTGTAGTCCAAAACCAAAAAAAACCCTAACCAAACCCCAAAACCTCAAACCCCCAGGTATTTCAGAAGCTATAAAATATAGGTATTTATTCGCTAATGACTATGCTGAAAAAGGAAGAATACCCGGCAAACATTTGAAAGCATGCCAGGAAATATAGCAATTCCTTTAATAAATCATTTCCTTCATCAAGTGTGAAGGAACAATTAGACTCAAATAATTTAAACAGAGGAACCATTATTTATAATAGTTTTTAAATGTATACAGAATGTGTAATTTTTTTTTTCTCAAAATACTTAAATCACTGAGGATGAATGAAAGGTACTTGTTTTGAAATTCAGATTCCAGTGATAACCAACACACCTGCTAATTAAAGTGAAAGAGTAGGCTTATTTTCTGTTGATAGGCTTTGAAAGACAGAAAGAAAGCAAAAGTAGAGGAAAGAGATGTTTATATATTTTGACATCTGAATGCATGTAACAGACCACTATCTTTTGATGTTACCTTAGCTTCCTTTGGATTGAAGTTACAAACGTGCAGCAAATACCGTGTAACCTCAACTTCTAAGGTAGCTCCAACAAAGCATGTCTGTTATATCTTTCGAAAGTTATCAAATTAATCACAGTCTCAGAAACACTTCAAAACCAAGTGTTTCAGCACTGTCTTTTCCATCTCATGTAGCTACTGGATTCCTATCAGCCCTACAGCATGTGCGTTTGCTGACAGTTAACTCATGTTGTCAGCTCCGTTCCTGTACAACCCATTAACCCCATCTACTGAAAACATTCAAATAAATTGTTTCCCAGGCATGTCCCGAAGAGCCAATGTTGATTATGACAGCTACTAAAGAGATCAGTAAGCTACTTTCCATTAAGTTCTCTTCTCATTAACGTAATGTCCTTATAAATGGTTGTATTAGAAATGCATTGACAAACGTTGTGCAGCTTGATTTTTATTAAGTTAAAATTGAATTAAATGTCCTCAAATAGCCCTTATCTTACCTGGGAGAGAAAGATTCAAGCAAATGGTGAGACAGCTGTCATTCTCTAATAGCAAAAAATGTCCAAAATGTGTTGATAATAGAGAATATATGCTCAGGTCACCACCCAGTGTCCTGAGCATTTATTCATGATACAGTATGTGATGCCATCATCCATTGTTCTATATATCAAGTTTTAGTGGGATTTGGTCTGGTTTTGGTTTTCCTGAACACTGTTGCAAATCTGGCTTAAAAGGGTCAAAATTTGGCCACACATATGCAGATCATGTGACCCAGAAACTTTCTGGAATGAGGGAAGCAATTGGCCTACGTCTGGACCAGAGGCTGAGGAGCTTCCTGGGAATGATTTTCCCCATGAAGATGCAGCAGCTTTTAGCTGTGATAGAGGCATCTAGATGACTCCCTAAACTGAGTCTTGTAAAACTTGTAAAAAGCTTTTTTTTACAAAAAATTTACTTGTAAAACTCTCCAAGCTTTGATGCGATATGTCTTCCATACTCAGTATTTTGAAACATTTGTTTCAGTGCCTAGCTATGAAGTCTGTAAACTAAATATTGCTCTGTGTGCTGGAAAATATGAAGTGGAAGAGCATTAAGAGTAATTGGATAAGTAAATTACTGGAAGATTCTGAATGTGGAAAAAGAGACAATATGTGTATAATTGTTTCAATGTACCATGTAATTAGAGTATACTGAGTATCTGTAATTGCTTGTCAGTGCAAAGCAGAAACATTTTCTATAATGCTGTCTGCTTTTCAAAATGAGGAACACATTTTACCCTTAAGAGTCGGTTTTCCAAAATGCAAATTTTAGAATTATAGAAAAACAAAATGGATCAGATTTCTCCATTTTAATTATCCATTTTCCACTTCTTTTTTTTTAAATTAACTATCTCTAAATTGAGAACAAATAAACTATTTAGTTTATTCATTTCAGATACCATACTGAAGTGTTTCATTTCAGGTGAACAAAGGAAATGTTCCTTATTTTTGCACTTACATTAAAAAAAAGGCGTAGAGAAGCTAAAGACTAAGAACCAGAAGATATCTATTTCTACTTGTAGAAAATACCTAAAGCATTTCCTTATACTTCTAAAAAACTTCTATGTTTGTTAGTTAGAAACAAAGCATTATGAGAGTGAACAAGACCTGACACGGCGTTAAGTCTAGATCCCCATAGCTGGAAGTAATCATGGATTTTCCTCGTAGGTCAATGAGCACGGAAACTGAGTCAAACAAAAAATCCCATTTTTCTTGCTAATATATTGGGCTTGAAGGACTGAAAATTCCTTTAATTGTGAAATGGAGAAACTTGATATTAGTCTTAAAGTAGACAGACATAGTAAAAGAGAAACCAGACTTGAAGCACCATGGGATGAGCTGAAAAAGAAAACTGAAGAAGGGCATATTAAACCAAATACACACGAAGGTTGGTTTTTGGTAAGATGTTCTTACATAAATTGAGTCAAGAGATGGTTTTGCATGGATCCTGAGAATCACAAGGTACCATTTCCAAAATGAAGTGTTACAAGATGAGATGAACAAGCGTACCAGAAACTCCAAAGGAAGGGACAACGCTGCTGTCTTTGCAGGCAAAGTTCAAGAACAGCTGAATCTGACCTAATAACACTGAAACACAGAGAACTCCTGAGCACCTAGTCGTGAAAGGTTTACCAATACGCAGACACTAGAACTAATAAAAAAAAGTCTCATGATAATTTCTTTTTTAACAACAAGCATTTCCAGAACACACAATGTACCCATAAGGGTATCCTTAAGACCCTGTTCCAATGTGCAAGTTTCATTCCAGAGCCCAGATGTGGGATGGGCTGATGTAATAAGGCATCAGCCTGAGGCCTTAGCTTGAAAGGAAATATGTGATATAGAGAGTCTACTCTGCCAGACTCTACAAAGGGAATGTTCTTAATTCAGGACTGAAGGATTATCCGATTCTAATAGCTAAAATAAAGTAATTAGAATGTTCTTGCCAACATATTTTCCCTATCATCAATTCTATCTTACATGAATGCAGATCTTTGGAGAAAATGTATGAGCCTGAGAATATTGTAACTGTTTGTTTATATTACTTTATTGGAAGCTATTGGGATAATTTTGCCATTTTTTTTATTACTTCAAGATGGGGAAGTATCATATGGTTTGTAAGCAGCAAGCTTTGTGTGCTTATTGAAAAGGCCTGTTTGCCTAACTCTTCATAGTATATCAGGTTTGGAGACAAATTTTCAAGAAATAATTAAATATAAGGAGGCAGAAATAGGGAAAAAATATGACATGGGTTTATCAGAGGTAAAATACATAGCGCTAGTTTGATGTCTTTCTTTTAATGAGAAAAATTACTATCTAAACTATATAGCTCATTTATCTGGACTACTGGCATCTGATATTGCTTAATATGGGAAGTCATTAGTTAAACTGGAGATCAGTAGGTTCTCTGATGAAAAATGGACTAATGAGGGGAACATAAAAAGAGGAGTGCTGAATCCAGCTGGAGGAGTTTACCAGGAAAGGTCTCCCAGGACTGGATTGAGGATTGATCTTGAAACTTTTGCATTAATGATGCTGCCTCAAAGACAGTAGCAATGAGCTCATGATTTGCAGATGAAACAGAATCAGGAAGCATCACCAGACTGGAGGAGGCATGGGATATCATAAGCTGGAAGCACCTGAGTACGAGAGTGATGGAAACGGGATGAAAAAACCATTGTATATGGGTAAGGTCAATTCAAGAGAAAGCAGGTAAGAATTTTTGCTGTAAACCAGATATGCATAGGCTGAAAGTGTCTACAGAGAATACGGACCTGGCAGTACTGACTGGCTGCAGAATGAAAAGACTCTTCAATGTATGCAATAGTGCAGGTGGGAAACCAGCATGAGCACAGACTCATTGCCACAGGAACGCACCTCCAAACCGAGCTGTTTTCTTATTTTACCATGAACATATAGTTGTCTTACTTCTGATAAGTCAACCAGATATTCCTACCAGCCCATTTCCTAATCTGTACAAACAAACAGACCAATTGTTAATACAGAGTTATCTGTTTCTAGCTAAGGAAAATCCATACAATTGTTTAAAATCAAGCTGGCTTTCTGAACTTTGACTATGAAATATCACCATTCTTCATTGTTGGTTCTCTTATTGCCATTAGCAAAACAAAAGCCAAATGAAGACTACATTTTTAAAAATTTTACTAGTTCTTTGATAAAGTATGTTACTATCTTTTATTATTTTAAAGTTATGCTACTGATTGTACCAAAGAAAAATAAATACATAAAAGGATAGATCTATGTTGCACCACTGTGACGAAATAAGGAAACTCAAAAAGCATCAGTGTACATAACCTGTCAGAACAAAGGGTAAGGAAGGTATGATTCCTTTCTGCAGACATTTGGGGAAAGACAGGAATGGGATGCAGGAGGAAAAAGATCTTCCAAAAATGGCAACTAAAACATGCAGGCAGGCATTAGCGATGGATGCTTTTCCGCTACAAATAGGGAGGAGTGTCATTTTTCATAAGCGCAGCTCCAGTGACTGTAGTAGAGGTAGGAAACCTAGTTAGTTTAAAGATGATTCCTCCTAAATTTCTGAAAGGAATTGCTGTAAATGTGTGTCTGCAAATAGATAGGATGGGATTTGATATTATAGGTCTCTTCTAGTTCTGTGTTCTTGTGTTTTTCATTAAAAGTATTTCAAATTCTGGTCTTTTGCCTCATTTAGACTTATTGGTGACAAGGTTTGCTAAAAACTATAGAGATCAGAGATCACATTGAACAGGACCTCAATGGACAGCATGGTGTGAGTGGATGTGTGTACATGTGTACACGATCATGTATATATCCACAAGTTACAGTATAGGCGCCCAAACTTGGCTTAAATAAAATATTACTAAATAGGTACTAATATGAACTTGGTAAATCAGATGATACTAAGAACACAACTCATTCTTTCACTATGGCATTTCTGGGTAAAAGAACTATTACTTATGATATAATGTACATTATATTTCTGCTATTCACATAGATATCAAATTTAATGTCTTAAAGGTTGTTTGGACATCAAATCCAGTAGCATGTTTGTCTTCTTACTAAACTATGGGAAACCATTGGGAACATAAACATGTAATTATAGATGAAAGAGCTCTTAGGTCATCTTGTATTATTCTGGCCAATGTATGACTCTTCCCTATAATATATGCCTGAATCCTTTAGATGGGGTGATATTTTACATAATTTTGGTGATGGGTCTTCCACCACTTCCTTTAAAATATTATTCTTCTATCCTCTATATTTTATGTCAATGTGAAGCTTAAATCATATATTTTGAAGCAAATGTATATGATATAGTTAACTGATCTGCAAGTACTGGAATGCTGGTATTACTCCTTCTATTTGTAAAGAATATTTCTGCGTGCACAAAGTAATACTAAACAATAAACAATAGCAAAGAAAACAGTCATTTATTTTGGAATAAATGCTCTGAAGAACCTTTGTTTGTAAACCCAATCCTCTGTAATCAGAAAAAAATAGGCAGTTCTAGAAAGCCACTCCATAGCTGCTCTGCATTTTTCTATACACGCTAGGCCTCAATGCATGTCTCAGCAGTCTATAACACCCTCACAGTCTTCAACAAAAGACCAAATGCTACAACAGGAGACAGAAGACCCAAGGATACCCCTGTGCCTGGGAAGGTCATGGAACAGTTCCTCATTGAAGCTATGCTAAGGCACATGGAGGACAGGGATGTGATTCAAGACAGCCAGCATGACTTCACCAAGGGCAAGTCCTACCTGGCCAACCTAGTGGTGTTCTATGATGGAGTGACTACATCAGTAGACAAGGGAAGAGCTATGGATGTCTGTAAGGCCTTTGACATGGTCCCCCACAACATCCTTCTCTCTAAATTGGATAGGTATGGATTTGATAGGTGGACTGTTCAGTGGATGAAGAATTGGTCGCATCCAGAGGGTAGTGGTCAATGGTCAATGTCCAGATGGAGATCGATGACAAGTGGTGACCCTCAGGGGTCCATACTGGAACGAGTACTGTTTAATATCTTCATCAATGATATCAACAGTGGGATCAAGTGCACTCTTAGCAAGTTTGCAGATGACACCAAGCTGAGTGATGCAGTTGACACACCTGAAGAACAGGATGCCATGCAGAGGGACCAGGACAGGCTCAAGAAGTGGGCCTGTATGAACGTCATGAGGTACATCAAGGTCAAGTGCGGGATCCTGCACCTAGGTTGGTGTAAGGCCCAGTATCAATACAGGCTGGGAGATGAAGGGATTGAGAGCAGCCCTGCCGAGAAGAATTTGGGGGTACTTGTGAATTAAAAGCTGGACATGAGCCAGCAATGTGTGCTCGCAGCCCAGAAAGCCAACCATATCCTGGGCTGCATCAAAAGAAGAGTAGCCAACAGGTTGAGGAAGGTGAATGCCTTCTTTGCTTTGGTCTTTACTGCTCAGGCCAGCCCTCAGGAGTCCCAGATTTTGGAGGCAACAGGGAAAGTCTGGACAAAGGAACAATTCCCCTTGGTTGAGGAGGATCAAGTTGGAGATCAATTAAGTAAACTGGATATCCACAAGTCCATGGGTCCTGATGGGATGCACCCAAGAGTGCTGAGGGAGCTGGCAGTTGCCATTGCTGTGCCACTCTCCACCATTTTTGAAAGGTCCTGGAGAACAGGTGTGGTGCCTGAGGACTGGAGTAAAGCCAGTGTCACTCCAGGGCAAGAAGAAAGACCCAGGGAACTACAGTCTGGTCAGCCTCACGTCCATCCCTGGAAAGATGATGAAACAGCTCATTCTGGGCATCGTCTCAAAGCACGTGGAGGAAAAGAAAGCTATTGGAAGGAGTCAATGCGGATTCACCAAGGGGAAATCATGTCTGACTAAACTGATAGCCTTCTATGATGGCATGACTGGATGGATAGATGAGGGGAGGGGGGTCGATGTTGTCTACCTTGACTTCAGCAAGGCGTTCAACACGGTCTCCCACAGCATCCTTATAGGGAAGCTTAGGAAGTGTGGGTTAGATGAATGGACAGTAAGGTGGATAGATAACAGGTTGAAAGACAGAGCTCAGAGGGTAGTGATTAGGGGCACAGAGTCTAGGTGGAGGTCAGTGACACGTGGTGTTCCCCAGGGGTCAGTACTGGGCCCAGTCCTCTTCAATACATTCATCAATGACCTGGATGAGGGGACAGAGTTCACCCTCAGCAAGTTTGCCGATGACACAAAGCGGGGGGGTGTGGCTGACACACCGGAAGGCTGTGCCACCATATAGAAAGACCTGGACAGGCTGGAGAGTTGGGTGTAGAGAAACCTTATGAAATTCAACAAGGGCAAGTGTAGGGTGCTGCACCTGGGGAGGAATAACCCCATGCACCAGTACAGGTTGGGGGCTGACCTGCTGGAGATCAGCTCAACTGAAAGAGACCTGGGAGTCCTGGTAGACAACAGGATGACCATGAGCCAGCAATGTGCCCTTGCGGCCAAGAGGACCAATGGCATCCTGGGGTGCACCAAGAAGAGTGTGTCAAGCAGATTGAGGGAAGTTATCCTCCCCCTCTACTCTACCCTGGTGAGGCGTCATCTGGAGTACTGTGTCCAGTTCTGGGCTCCCCGGTTCAAGAAGGACAGGGAACTGCTGGACAGGGCTACGAAAAGGGCTATGAAAACTGCTGGAGAGGGCTACGAAAAGGTACAATAAAGGGCTATGAAGATGATCAGGGGACAAGAGATCAGGGGACATTCAAGGTCAGGTTCAATGGGGCTTTGAGTAACCTGATCTATTTGAAGACGTCCCTGCTCATTGTAGAGGGGGTTGGACTAGATGACCTTTAAAGGTCCCTTCCAACCCAAACTATTCTATGGGTCTATGATTCTATATCCTCAGTGTCCTAGGCCCTTTTAGTAAGGTAGCATAAATAAAATTCACAGGTCTCAAGAAGCAGACCTATTCCCATGCAACAAATAAGACAATCTCCACCGTTCTCTTTCAAAATCTTCTATGAACATTTCCACATAACTCTTCACGTCTTCATTGCTCTATCCTCCCATAGATCATTCAAGTCCTCATTCTTTTAATGTTTTAGCTCACTAGGATTAGTCATCTGGGTCTTCTCCACTCCCTCCAGTATAACCATGTTGAGCCTCAGGTCAATACATACATCTGTTTCCCAGATATTCTTATAGACCTGTTTCATACTCTTCTTATACCTACACTGTCAGTCAGATAGACCTGATTCTTATTGGTGAGGATATACTTTCTGGTCTTCTTCTGTTTTCTAGCTTGTCTTCTGTCTGGGCATTATCCTGATATGTCTAAAGAACATGAACACCATCCCTCACTGAATTCCATTATATCTCTTTACAATGATTGTCTTCCTCTTTGGGGGATTAACCCTTGTCTGATGCTGCTTGCTTTAACCTCTAACCCACCCAAAATACATCATCACTCTGTTACCATTTTTGTTGTGCTCACCCTATAGCTACCTGTCACACAGAGTTGTTTTCACAGATGTGATTTCCAGCTTTGTAATTTTATGCTCAACCTCAGAGTTTTTCCCTCCATCATTTCCCCACAGTCCTGTACAGAGATCTTTGTTTCTTTCAGCTGCATTGCCAGTCCTCTGAGATTCCAACATCCTATCATCTTCATTTCCTGCAACAATTCTGATATTCCCCATAATGTTGGCATGATTGCCATTTCCGTCTTCTTAATTATCACCAGAAACAAAGTAAAACAAAACATACGTCTATGTATTTGTCTCTACAGGTTCTCACTTCTGTATGCTGTCATGTTTGCTGTCTTCCTGTTTCCTTCATTTTCACAGCTTTCTGCCTCAGGCAGGGGTTCTCTGTTATCATGGCTTTGTTGTCAAACTCACATTAAGATTTTTTTCTTTTTAGCATGCTTCAATTTTCTATTCAAATTTAAAACCCAGTTGCACAAAAAGCACTGGCAAAATAGAGAAAGAGCTGAAGGGTTTTTCCAGGATTATGGGATTTGAGGTGGTTGTTCATCACCAGGAAAACTGCAACATTTTTCTACAGTTTGCTTCCAGCACAAAACTGCCAGAAATTAGCCTATAGAAGAAGCAAAAACTCACTGAACTGTACTTTGAAGGACAAGCATCCAAAAGACTGACCAAGCCAAGTCTGATTTATTATTCAGGATTACGGTTTCCATTGTTGAGGTGGGGCTGAATTGCTTTCGGAGTTTGCTCCTTATGTTCACCAACTTTTGAAAATCTAACAGATCTGGTACAACAAAGGTATCTTTTATGGTCTTTGGGGAGATCGGCTCTTCATTATCATATTGCTGACTAAAAAGGATAGCTCATTACGGCTGAGGAAGCTTGTAAGAAGCCCTAAGCTTCATTTACCTAAGGATAAGATACACCTGCTCTTATATATCTCATCCTCATGCCAACCATATGACTCCCTGCCTATTTCTTTGTTCACCAGAGATGAACTTGAGGTGTCCAGCTTAGGCTTCACTGTACAATTCATTTATTTGAAAACATATTCCTTTCATTTTTTCAGGGAAATGACACACATGCAGAAATTTATTCATGACAATAGTGGCATTTCCTGAAAATTAAGGTTATATTATCTAGTAAACTTGATGCATACATGCCACTCATTGATTTATTGCTTTTAAAGACACAGAGCATATGATCAGCGTTGTGGTGAATGCAGTTAAATCCAGCTAGCATCTGGTCATGAGTGGTGTTCCCCAGGGCTCAGTATTGGTGCCAGTTCTGTTTAATATCGTTATCAATGATCTGGGTGAGGGGATCAAGTGCTCAGTAAGTTTGCAGATGACACCAAGTTGGGCAGGAGTGTTGATCTGCTTAAGGGTAGGAAGGATCTACAGAGGGATCTGGACAGTCTGGAACAACGGGCCAAGGCCAATGGTATGAGGTTCAACAAGGCCAAGTGACGGGTCCCGCACTTGGGTCACAACAACTCCATGCAACGCTACAGGTTTGGGGAAGAGTGGCTGGAAAGCTCCTGGCAGAAAAGAACCTGGGGGTATTGGTCAACAACCAGCTGAATATGAGCCAGCAGTGTGCCCAAGTGGCCAAGAAGGCCAACAGCATCCTGGCTTGTATCAGAAATAGTGTGATCAGCAGGACTAGGGAAGTGATTGTACCTCTGTACTCAGCACTGATGAGGCTGCACTTAGTACTGTGTTCAGTTTTGGGCCCCTCACTACAGGAGGGACATTGAGGTGCTGGAGCATGTCCAAAGAAGGGCAACAAAGCTGGTGAGAGGTTTAGAGCATAAGTCTTATAAGAAGGAGCTGAGGGAACAGGGATGGGTTAGCCTGGAGAAAAGGAGGCTGAGGGGAGACCTTATCACTCTCTACAACTACCTGAAAGAAGCTCATAGCAAGGTGGGGGTTGGTCTCTTCTCCCAGATAACAAGTGATAGGACAAGAGGAAATGGCCTCAAGTTGTGCCACAGGAGGTTTAGATCAGATATTAGGTAGAATTTCTTCACTAGAAAGGGTTGTCAAGCACTGGAACAGGCTGCCCAGGGAAGTTGTTGAGTCACCATCCCTGGAGGTATTTAAGATGTGTAGATGTAGTGCTCAGGGACATTGTTTAGTGGTAACTTGGCAGTGCTAGGTTAACAGTTGGACCTGATGGTCTTAAAGGTCTCTTCCAACCAAAATTATTCTATGATTCTTACACAACGCCTACAGATTGTCATTTCAGACTTGAAAAAGACAAGCAGTATGCAGTATTTTCCAAATGATCACTTTCCAAACTCTGGAAATACTAGCATATTCTCAGTCAAATCACGAGCAGTCCAGCTCTCCTTTTACCCTCCCCTGCCTCACTACCCACCACAGGTAACCCCCCTGCTTGATATTCAGGCGCTCCTTCTCTTCCACATCTTTCAAATCATAGCACTACAAGGGTAACAACAATGTGTCCATAATGCACTGTTCTTCTCTAGTTTATTCCTTTATGAACAATAACACAATGAAGTAAAAACTTCATAAATTGAGTTAATACTCTTTGAAATGAAAAGGGAGAACATTTATGCCCCAGACCTGTCAATTTAAGCTTTCTGCTTAACCAGGAAAACATTGACACTGTAGTTTGCAGATTTTCTCAAAAAATATGGCACCTAGAGCCTACGAGGGTATTTCTCATTTATGCAGGGGCACCTTTCTACCACTCTAGTAATTTTTGTCTACTTGTAAAACTCTTTGCTCTACTTGTTTTTAGTGCAAAGAATTTCTTTTGTTTCTAAAGCAATAAATCCAGTATCTTTCAGGAATATTACAAATCAGCTCAGTTCAGTGTGGTCTGGCTCATTCACATTGCAATTAGTTGTTAAATAAATAAATGTTAAACCTGCATCGTTTGAAATTATGCAGTTCATAGAATCATAGAATCATGGAGTGTTTGGAAGGGACCTTAAAGATCATCTAGTTCCAGCCCCCCTGCCACGGGCAGGCACACCTCCCACTAGACCAGGTTGCTCAAAGCCCCATTTAACCTGACCTTGAACACTTCCAGGGATGGGGCATTCACAACTCCTCTGGACAACCTGTTCCAGTGCCTCACCACCCTTGCAGTAAAGAAACCCCATCTGTACTTAATTACTGCGAGAAAGTGGAAAAAAGCAACCTTTTCAATCCCGCAAAGAAAGAGGAAAGAGTCAGCTATGCATGTTTTTTAGCCATCTTTTTTTTTTCCTTTCACAGCCACACAGATACATCAACATGCTACATCTGATGGATTTGTTATTTTTTTCTCCTCCATACTTCTATCCCATTGGAGTAGCACTTCTCCTTCAGGACTTCAGCCTGCAGAAGACAGGTAAATAGACATGATGTCCAGGAAGTGACTGTTAAAAAGGAGTTGGTTATACAGCTCAAGGACAGCTGGACACACTTACTTAACCATAGGATGACTTACTAATGTTTTTAATACAAGTTCCAATCCAAGAACTATAAACTGTCAAAAGAGATTATGTGGAGAAATACTCAAAATAAAAACAGAAGACGTTCTTCTTTACATAGGGCATAGTTGAAGCATGTGACTTTGCCACGGGACATTTAAAACGCTACAAGTTTACATGTTCAAAAAGTATATTAGTGGAAGAAAAACATACCACATTTAACACAAACTTTTCTTGTTTAAGGATTCCTAATGCCACAAACCACCTGAACGGGATAAAAAATAAGAGCCCAAATAAGACTGCTGTAAGATGCAGAGATTTCAGGGGAATCAACTTTAAAAATTGTAACTAACTGGAAGATTAAACAGCATGCTCATAAACAACATCTGAACAGACAGACAGACATACCAATGATTAGTCAGTGTTTATTTTTTCACAATAACAACAGTAATTAAATCAGTCCAGGAGAAGAACCGTCTCAGTGCAAGCCAAATCTGTTAGAGTGTTTATGATCTACAACAGAAGGGTTGCCAAACAGCGGGAAATTGCTGGAAAAAAGAGTTAGTTCTTAACACCTCAGAGAAGTTGAAAATTACTCTTTTCTGTACAAAGCACAAAAACAACTATGTACAATATAAACTGTACCTTTATCTGTGTGCAATAAACATCTGTCATACCAAATAAGAAGGACTGGGTTCTTGAATTGTTTGCATTGTCTTTATCTAGCAAAGTCTAGCTTGTCTAAATGAGGACTGAGCAAGTAAACTTCTTGGTCTGAGATGATACTGTATGTTTTTACTAGTATAAAAAAAAATATTTTAATTTGCTAACAATTTCCATTAAATTATTCCCCAAATATTAAAATTTTACCTAGAAAGTGCACTAAGTAAGAAGTAAATGAGAAGATTACCAGCAAGTGAGTGGTTGACCCTTTAGGACTTCAGATGTGTGTATGTTTAAATTGTGCATACGTGAATCCAGTGTGGTTTCTAATCCACTAATAAAAATAATAGACAAACATGTTTTTAGAGGCTGTCTTATCACAGTCCCTCTCTTTCATTGTAGTCACAGCTCCTTCCCCAGCAGTGAGGTAGTATGGCTACACTGGGTATGATGGGACTTGCTTGTCATCGTCTGCCAGCCTGCTGAGATAAAAGTATTCCTCTCGCTTTTGCTGACACGGCCAGTCTTTGTAACCAGCTCAGAACCAAATCAGTATTTAAGGAGAAGGACTTCCCACCTCCTGCAAAGGAGTGGCAAGTGTATACTTATCCAGTACACACCACACAAAATTGGACATCATTTAAAGTGTAAAGTTAGCTAAACTCCTGGGGATGTGCCAAACACAACGTGAACAGCAAATGATTTCCCAGCACGTTTTGGTAAGAACTGAGTGCACTGGCAGACCAGTTTATAGAGTCTTGTAATACAATTATTATGACTATAATTTCTAGTCTTTCAAAAAATGCTGCTTGGGCTGCTTGCGTAGGATTCTTAAACCCTACCAGCACCTTAGCTTTCATAGAAAAGTCAGTAGTTCAAGACAAGTTCTTCTTCAGATTTAATGGCACTATTTAATGCAGGGCCAATGATTCACTTTTACAGGGAACTTAGTCCAAACTGAGAATCTGTTTTGACATAAGAGTATTCATTATTACACTACAAGACTCCGAAAGTCCACCTCAGATTCTGCTCCTTGAGCTGCAAATTAAAAATCATTTGCCTATAATTTTATGGTAAAATTATGTACTATTAATATATATCTTAGATGCTCATTGTGGGATGAAGGTCAAACACTGTTGTAAAGAGTTTTAATAACTACATTTGCCAGGAAGCCAAGAGACCTTAGTTTTCCCAAGGCAGATCCGAGCTGTAAAGTTCATTAAGACGGAGGTCAGCAGGGAGATGTATGTGTGTGCTGGCCCTGGCGAGTCTAGCTTGACCTGTTTCAGACCCTGACAGAAGAGTCTCAGGCTGATACATTGGCTTCAGGGTTAATACAGAACCAAATCCAAACTACTGCAAACTTTGTGGGAAAGATGCAAGTCTAGCATTCCATCACGGACTTCTCTGCAATCATTCACCCTGAAACTATAAACTGTCTCAAGAAATTAAAATATAATTTTCATACCTTCAGTCATTGTGGTCTATGTATTACCAAACTACGAATGTCTGACCAGCCCCACACCACGATTAATGAGCTTCTTATGCACCTTATATCTCAGAGGAAACCAGACGGAAATATCCTGCTGGTTCTCTCTCCCATTGTCTCAGACTTGGTGAGAGCCAGCAGGGCAAAGTGTCCTGCCCCCAAACCATCTGAAGTGTGGGCCTCTTGGGTGAAAACCCTGTATCGTAAGATGCTACAAAACAAAGCAGCCTTCAGCACATCACAACCATATTTAAGAAAAAAAAAGAACACAGACTAAAAGGAATGTCAGATATTATTAAATGCAGTATATTAATTTCTAGCAATAATATAACCACTGAAAGTAATTTAGAACAATTGTCAAGATGAAGCAGACCTTAACAGAGATCAAACAGGCACCCAGATAAACATTTTATAACTATAAAGATGTGAAGCAACAGAGCTGCAAGCACAGTTTCCACACAGGAGTCCCAGGGTGTAATTTTTTTTTGCACAATCCAAGAAGAGCAATTTCCATCTTGGAACTTGGACTGAAAAAACAGAACCCAGCAAACAGTTTGAGTCCTTTCAGACAGGGCATGATGTGCTAGATCCTGTAGAGATAAGCACTGAAGGCACAGTTAGTTATGCTAATTGGTTTATTATTACAAGGAAGGTGCCCGCTGGGTGCACGCAATGTGAAAACCATGAGTCAGCACTTACAGAGTGTTTCAGGAGTGGCCACGCCTGCTTATCTTTTAAGTGTAGTGAATTTCTAAAACAAGATTAGAAGATTACTTAGACTGCTAAATGCTACCTCACTGAACGTACTGAGTGGGTTTAAAGGCGGGATGCAGCCATTTAACCAAGGCATGGGAGGTGTGGTGAAACATAGCGTTTTTTGTGTGAGATGGGATTGGAGATGTGGAAGGGGATGGTGTTCACACTGTTTAGCTTTAAGGGCCTAGACTGGGATTTAATGTCTTTAGGTTCTGTATGGTCAATAAGAAGTCACAGTTGCACAGTTATGTTATGACCTGCCCTATGGAAAATCTCCCTCAGATATACAATACAGGGAGCTTCTAGAGTTTAGTTTCCTGTGTTTAGTCTAAAGTTAAGTAATATAATCATTAAGGTGGCGTGTTAAAAAAAGTGTTTGGCTTGTGGTTCACACCAGAAAATATGTCATCTCCCAAGTGGATGCAGCAGCCCAGACATCCTGGGATGCAGGGAGTATGGAATAAGAGAAGGGGAGACTCTGGTATAACCCTGAACCTGAGGTGATGGCTACTGCAATCCTGCATCTACTCTGAGGATCATGGTTCAAGAAGGATGTTGACGGATAGGCAAAATTTGACAAGTGCCATAAGAATGCTTGAATTATGGAGTAATGTGTCTTCCAGAGAAAGAATAAATGACTGGGTATCATGCCTTCTAGGCAAGGATTCCAGAAACTCTATTTATTTATCTTGCCATAAAAAATTAGGAATTGATTTGGTCACAACCCATAAATAAGCACCTCCATGGAAGCAAAATTTCAGCAATAAGCTGGGTCTTCAGCCTAGCAGACAAAGGCATACATCAAGATCCAATAGTTGGAAGCCCTGGCAGATTTATTCCCCCTTTTTCTTGTAATAAGTAGGAAAAGCATACCTTTTGTTTGTTTGTTTGTTTGTTTTCCCAAATCTACTACAAGAAAATTTCTATTCTGGAGCACGAGGTATTTCAGAGCTAGAAATACTAGGTTTGTCCCAGTGGATATCTAGATTCCCAGCTTTGCAGCAAGACATACCAATGTTTATCCCAGGCAAATTGCAAAGTACTAGTGGTTAAAACCGCAAAAGTAATCTTGAACGTGCTAAAAAAAAAAAAAAAAGAGAGAAAGAAAAAAGAAAAAAAAAGAAAAAAAAAAAAAAGAAGAAAGGAAAAAAGGGAAGAAAAGGTAGCCAGAATTTAGAAGGAGAAGGATATTGGAAAATCAAACCAACACAAATTTAAAACCCTACAGTGTGTTCTGAAATATCTCTAAAACAGAGTCTAATGTAAATACATGATAGGCCATGTTGTAAAAAGGTTTTATTGTATTCATAACAAGGTGCTGCCGAGCACATTCTTGGCTCTATGTAAATAATAAATAGTGATAACAAAACACATTCATGACTTCACCACATGTGAGCAATGTAGCCAATACAACCTAATGCCAATAAAATCTTTATATCTCCACGTGCCATCATGTATTCTCTCTACATATTATGTCAACATTTTTAAACAACTACTAAAACATTGATCAGATCACTATACACTGGATGTTTTAAAATCTCTGACATCTGGAAAACTTAAGTTCCTAAGAAAAGAAATTTTTAAAAGACTGCAGAAAGTCAGAGGGAACTTGCCTACTGAAAAGTCAGGCTGGAAAAGGATAAGCAGAAATCACAGTGTGTCAGTGGAAAGTAAAATGATTTCACTTGGTTTAATGTGAAAAACATAGAGAAAGCACTAAGGTTTCTTAAAAAATGGGAACACTGTGATCACATAAAAAAAATTTGCAAACAGTAGGCAAAGGGCAAAACCCACATGATTTTGATTTTGTAAATTATACAATGACTCAGTCAAGTAACGTTCATTAGACTTGTAACAGCTTCTGTTCCTCTCTTGCTTTCCCTCATCTTTTCTATGTTCTTGCCTTCCAGGAAAGAGCTGAGTTATTTTAGTCCATCCAAACCCATGAACTCTTAGAAAATGAAAGCTGTTGGCTTTTTGTATCCTCTTTTTCTGAACACTTACATTATTGTTTCAGGTTTTAGATTTCGGGCTTTTCCGTCTGAAGCAGATACTTTTCATGGTCTGGCTTAGGTTGATTAAATGGTTTCTTTTCTTCAGGGTTTGCCAGCTTGAAAGCATTACTGCATATGATGGCACACTCTCCGGTTTCTAAATATATCTTAAAGGAGACTGGAGCTATTGCTAACAAAACTGCCACTCTAGCTCCCTTGATTTCAATTCTAGGTAGCCTCATTAACAGTAAAATGCGCAGCCATGATCTACATTAAATATGTTGCTGTGTAAACAGATCAGCTGCTTGATCAATCTACTTCTGAAGGAATTAAAAAAGAGGTTAAAAGTGACACAGAGGTTGAAGTGAAAAAATACAATTTAGATAAAATCCTCCAAAACTTTACTTAAGGGTATAACATTTATTAAACTAGATAATATCATGCTTCCATTATGTCTTGAACCAGGTCTCTGACATTAGTTGATTTTGCTGCTTAGGGGAAGTGAAAAATTCTCATGAAACATCTCCTTTCCTCCAGGCTGACACGATGTACTCCTCTGTTTTTTACACATGGCTACAGATTTTAGGACTTCCAAAGCATCTTTGCCACACAAGTGCTAGACTTCTAATAATTGGGCAAAATTATTCCATAGTTTTTGCAGAAAAGACTTAATAGTCCTTCCCCATCTGATGTGCTCTGCTCTATCATCACTGCCCCCCTAATACCCAGCCCTGTTAAAAATCCCTAGCCCACTGTCAACAGTGCATCTGGTAAGCAAAAGAAATTAGCACTTCTTCATCTGGCAGCTAACATTTAAGGATGAACTGCCTGATTTTGCTCAGAAAGTAACCTTCTCCCTTTGGGCACCCAACACTGATTTTTACAAGAAATCTTACAGACAATTCAGGACATGAGGTCTGTATCTGCGTTAATAAATTTAACAGAGCTAGGGAATATTACTGGGAAGTGAAACACAACCTTCTGATCCATTAATATTAGAACAGGTCCTGGCATGGTTTTGGCCTGGTTTTTCTCCCAAATCCATAGGCATGGTGTGGGGATTAGCATCAGCAGGGATCTATTACCCAGTTTGGATGCAGCTACCCAGTTTTGGATTTGGAGAGTTAAGCTGTAAAGATGTGGCCGGACTGGCCAGAGAAGATTTTTGGGTACTATTCAATTTACTAGCATGGATGTAACCACTGAGACAAGTTTTCAAATAGGTATAAGGGCTAGTGATGCAATCGTCTGAGCATTTCAAAGTGATAACAGTACTACACTGCCATGGACATGAATGGTAAATAGATGGCTAATTCAATCAGTCCAGGAACCATGTGCTTAGCTTTAAGCATATTGACACTGTGTTCAGTCAGGACCTTCTATGTGAAGTAGTAGATCAGAGGTGCACAAATTATTTAACTAGTTTCTTTTAATAGTGTCATTGTTTCAATGACACTAATAATAATAGTGTCATTCTTTTAATTAGTGTCATTGTTTCTTGTTCATTTTCTTACCAGCCAAAAGAGACTTTTTAGAATTTGTTTCTCATGTCCTGACATAATAACAAAGTGTGCAACTCTCACGGTCAAGAAAGAAAAAAACTTTTGGATACAAGGGATATTTATATGATTCTAGGGCTGACAGAGATTAGGAGGGGAATGGAGGACTTGCAGAAGATAAACGGAGCTGGGGATTATCTGTAACAGTAATGAGCCATTTTACCTGCAGAGAGAGCTATAATATATATTGCAAAAGTTGATATATTATCAGTATCTTGTCTTAATGGATTTTTATTGTGTGCTTATTTTTACAGCAGTGTGGCTTACAGAATATGAATGAGTTTTGGCAGCATAAAATTTCCTTAAATATCTCAAAGTTGCTAACATTTAGTTTATGTATATGGATTTGGGAAGAACAGGTTGGTTATTATCATACTATGTTGCAGGAGTTCATTGTCTATCAGGATAATGCGCAACAGAATTTTTCTGCTAGGCAATTAAGTTATTTTATACTGACTATGAGTTAATTATTCATTTTTATGCTTATTTATTTAATTAGTGTCAAGAGAAAATTAAAAATGAACTTTTTCCCCTGGAAAAAGCCTTGATCTGAGGAAAGGGAGACATTTACTAAGATGTCTTTAGAAATTAATTTCGAGCCAAAAGTCTTATTTATTGCCTACATGAGATATGAACTAGCAGATGATTTCTAAAATGTGAGTAATACAGCTTTACTGTAGAAGATTTGACGCAGAAATTTGAGCTTATTATGTGTGTTTTCTTTTTCATTGATGATATGATAAAAGAGACAACTGTTGTAGTCGAGTTAATGAAAAAGTTATCACATTTCTAATCCACAAGATGAAACTTTACATGTAGGAAATTTACTTGAAAATATTACATGTTTACATTTAAGGTTAAGGTTAAATTTCAGAAACGGGCACCGCTCATAAGTAGAAAACAGGCTTCATCTTAAGAAAATGACTGGCATATCTGAAAAAATTCCCACCAAGACACTGGAGAAGAAGTTCCCATCTCAATTAGGAGAAGCCACACATCAAAATCTCATATGGATGAACACCATTGACCACAGTCCCTCAGACAGCAAAGCAGGAGGAGCGGGGAGATGCTGGAGTAGTACACAGGCAGAAGACCACTAAATATTGAAAACTGATATGAACTAAACCTCTGAATAAATTAGGTCAGCTTTTTTTTTTCTTGCTATTTTTGACACATTTCTATATGAATTTCACCCTTTCTAAATGTTGTCAGCATACATTGTTTTATTAAAACATTTTGAGCTGGAAAATTAGAACATTTTGCTTACAAAAGGTCAAAATATTCTGGCAACTTGAAATATATACTGAGTGTCAAAATTAACCTTTCTGCATGCTTCTGTTTTGACTAACTGGTATTTTCTCAGGTAAAAAAAAATTAATCAAAAATGTAAGGCACATCTAAGGACTCTGACTATGAGCAATTCTTGCCCACCCAGCTAGTGATGTCCCTGTAGTGAATAACAGGGAAAAATTACATCTAAATCTAATACAGCTGAATGTCTTGACCATGCAGAAAAAGCATTTGTATGGGTGGAAGAGGCCATCAGTCCTGCAGTCACTGCCTCAGAGGGCATTCTCTGGGGAAGGTGACAGGGGCTCCCCAGGAACACACACCCCCCCCCAACACAGGGGTCCTGCATTGCCTGCCTCCCGGTGTGGCTGAGTTGTACCTGTGCCAGGTAAGCCCAGCAAAGGCACATATTCCAAGGGCCTGAGGTTGCCATGCCTGACCCCAGGGACAGCAGGCTGCAGCCCCCACTAGGTGCACACCTCTCCCTGGGTGGGGATATGCAGCCACCCGGCCCCCACACCTGCGTGGGCTTGGGTGTGCTGCCAGCCCTTTGCTGGACTACTGTACATTCTTGTCGCCAAATGGACATATTTCACAAAGCCTTTTGTTGATTCATGCTATCTGTCTTCTTATCCTCTTGAAAATTCCTTGTAAAAGGATTCCATAGAATAGTAGCAAAAAAGTAATAGCATTAATTTTTTTTTCTGGCATATTTCTTGCTTGCAGGTTTTTTTTTCCAAACCTTTGCTCTCTTTTCTGAAGGCTGCAATTTGCAGACAGACTCTTTCAACCCACCTTCCTTTATTGAAACAGCTTTTTTTTTATGTTGGAAAAGCTCTTACTTGGCTTTCACTCTGGATAGAGGCTTGGTTAGGACTAAGTGCTACTGTTAGGAAAAGTTGATTGGGATTCTGAAGAAAAGGCAAGTTAAACGTTGTCTATTTTCCGTTCCCTTCTTCTTCAGCCTATAATTGCCTCCTCCTCAGATACGCTTCTATTTACTCCACCTCCAAATAATGCACTTCATCTTGTTTCCCTGTATTTTTCTGTGCATTCCTTGTATTACTGAACAGAATATGTACATGGCCCTTTCTCGTAGATCTTTCTTTAGAGCCCTTCAGAAGCTAGAGCCCTCAGTGGTCATCCTTAGGAGCTGGCATGTCATACAGACAAAACACCCTTTGCTGTTTGAGTGACATGCGGTGTAACCACTTATTCCCGAGCAGCCTATCTACAGTCATTTTTAGATTATAAAATTGTCTTTTCCCAGATTGCAGTATGCCTTTGAAAACAGGTACCCTGCAGACCCAGGCATAGATTAGGTGCATATTTTGAGTCCACTGTGGAAAAAAAATTGACCCTGCACTGTCTATATATATATATGTGTGTATATAATGTGCATGTAATTATTTATTTTTTTTTATATATATATATAATATACAAGAATACTTAAGCCTGAATGAGATGAAACCTGACAAAAACACTAGGGGTCCTTGTTAGCAGTTAAGCATTTGTCAGTGTTGAAAAGAACAGAGCCAATTTCTGAGACAAATTTAGCTTTTACTGGAAATGCCTTCTCTTGAGAAGGGGGAAGGAATGGAAAAAAGGGAAAAAGAAAAAGATAATTTATGGCTTGCTGTTTAAAACCTTCCTGGACCAGCTTCACTTTTGCACTTTTTGTCACCTTTCAGCTCTGAAATGGAGACCAGCCTAAGCAGCGCTAGGGCTCATCTATCCTCTCTTGAACTTCCCTGCTGAATTTGCAGGCATCAGCACAAAAGAACCCAAATGCAGCTTGAACCTGGACCTCGGAGTAGGGGGGGACCTGCCAAGACTGAACTCAGTGCTCAAGCTTCAATAGCCCTGTAAGAATGCGGTTGAGAGAGGGAAAGGAGATTCATCCCTAATGAATGCAGTTCGAAATATATACTTCAAGACTTAAATGAATAGGTTTTTGGTTACAGTGTGGTGCAGAGAAGAGTAGATGTGGAACAACTGCTTACACAGACATAAACCAGTTTCTCATTCTCTCACACTCTCTGGGTCCCTTAGGATGTGGTTGGGCAGATGGATACACACATGTGTTGAGGAATCCTCAATAAAAGAGCCTAGGAAGACAGACAGAGAAAAGACCTTATGTAATGTAATGTAATTAAATCCTCTAGTAATGAGACCAAGAGCTTGTAATTGCACATTTGCTGGGCATGTTATTTACACCAGTTACAGGTTTGCTGCTTTAAAAAGATTTTTCAGGGACACCTTTCTAGCTGTGTTCTTACAGGCATCATTTTTATATAAAACTATCTGGGAGAATATTTTTAAAGGCTTTTAATTCATTTTGAATGCAGTAAATCTCATTAAGTTTGCCGCAGATTGTTTTCAAAGAAAGCACTTTTCAGTAGATATTGTTGTGACAATTTTTTCCAGTTCCTTTACCATTACACCGTGTAGGTTGTATCTTGTGTTTCCCATAAATCTTTGTGACAAAGGAAACAAATAGCTCAGAAACACGATACTGGATGAAGTTTTCATGGTCTCTACAGCATACTGGTACCTGTGCAGTGAAATGGTAGTGTTTGCAGCTATGAAACATATACAAGGCTACAAAAAGTTATGAAGCCAGCATTTTCAGGAGTTCTTGAGGAAATTAGATGCTTATCATTTTCCCACTGGATTTCAATGGGAATTGTCTCAAGTCTCTTGATATATTCAATTTCTTTCATTTCGGTGACTCTGACATAGTCATAGACTGGTCACCTGAACCTGCCTCACTATGTGGTGGCGTCAAAAGCTTGTGTTTATCACTTGTCTCCGTTTCTACCTAGAAATGTTGTTAATGGGGAAAAAGAAAACTGAAATTGATAAACTTGGCCTTTTGGCTGGGAGTTATAGACATCTGGCTACCCAGGATATAGCACACATGCAGAGAATCTATGTTTATAGGACATCTCAAACCAGCCGTATATGTTGCTATGTGTAGATGCATTTTATTACACATATGCAGTTGTGCAACAAATCTGCACCCTACGCATCTGCTCCATGGATGCGCACAGGCCCCGTGCATTCTTGGTATATCAAATGGATAATCAGTAAGCGTGCAGACTAATTGCTTATATCTAGGCTGTATGAGAATGATTGAGCGCACACATGCAGGTAAATCTGCAACTACCGCAGATGTGTGCATATCTGCTGCACTGGACACTGAGGCTACATCTATGCTAATAAATTAAATATGCTATTCTTTGGCACTAAGACAACTGCTATGGAGTGGCCCACATCCATATTATTAAACTGTCTTATCGTCCCAAATAGATCAGCGGCATCCAAACTAATCAGCAGGAATAGTTCACGGCCAATTCATGGCCAGGTCCTGAACCGTGCCTGGGAGTTGTTGGGAGAGCATTAATTACACTGAGTCAAACCGATAACGAGGATCTTTTTAATAATTTACTGGCATAGATGAATGATCCCCATGTTCATATCTGTGTCTCGGCCCTTGTAAATTTATGGTGCAGCCTAAATGTACTAAATGGTGCATATGCACACATTTCTGTCCTGGAAATCTCTAGAAATAATCTGACTGTTAATAAAGGGGAATTAACATAGCAATAGCAAACACCTAAAATCACAAGGTAGGGCAGTAGCTAAGCTAAGAATTACCAGCTGCAGAAGGAAGGTCCCAGTCTCCTTTTTAAACCATCAGATCATACCACTTTTCACCTCTCCTTGTCTTCTTAGGTGAATGTGAAAATCAACAAGATTAATTTATACCTCATGTTATTCAGAGGTAGAGTAATTAAGATGGAGGCCAGCTAACCCTGTTTAATAGTGTGCCTGAATATAAAAGCAGTTTCTAAATGTCTTTCACATTAAAAAAATTGTACAGAAAACCTATGGCAACTTGGAAAAATATTTCTTGGTGTCCTTCCACTCAGCTTCAAAAAAGTTGCAATGGGCTATAAGAAAGGGAACGACACATAGTTAAAGACTCTATTTTGGTAATAGGAATAAGTCACTAAATTCGCCCTTCCAAAAGTAGTGGCTGGAACCAGAACTACAGGTAGATTAATGTTTTAGAGCTGAACTGTGGATAAGTTTCAGCTTCAAGTGAAAAACACTGAAAACATCCTACAAGTAGATTTTGCTAACACAGATGTACACATATAAATAGCTAACAACTATGAGAAACACTGTGAAGTATAGGCATGTTTATAAAACTGAGGTTCTCTGTGGTCCACCAGAACTGTTTACAAAAGGACTTAAAATCAATAATATCTATGCTGAAGATCCATTTTTTTATTAATCCTTATTTATTTATTTAACCTGTTGATTATTCGCTTGTCTGCCTCTTCCTCTACCTGTTAATTTTTTCAGTTAGTGGGCCATCCCTGAATACACTTGAATACAGCCGTTGACGAGCCAATGAATATGCGTGCGGTGGCCAAAATATGGAGGTGCCCAACTAGAGATCAGCTACAGGATGGTTTGTTTCTCTTCCTTATGGATCAGCCCTAGAGAGTGTTGTGACTGGTGGAAAAAGTTGGAGATTACCACTTTAGGAGCAGTTTAAACAATTCAAGCCTGTGAAAAAACAGGCTTTATTAGCCCTGCTGCTCACAGAACAACATCTAAATGCTACAAGAAGTTATTTTCAATCACCCGGCAGGAGCTGACAGTGGGACAGACCTGCTGGTGTCAACAGCTGCTGCTAGAGGACACTGACCACCACTAGCTGATACCTTGGCTGGGAGTTCACGGGCCAACAACAAGCCTGTGGGCCTGAGGCAGCCACTGCCTTGGTTGTTGGAAGTTTTAGTCTGACAGAAACTGCCGCAGTCTGCCTCATTAACTGCATTAGGCACAACTGCTCTGACATCAGAGGTTGTACCCTGGCTTGAGAATAGTGTCAGGACCCGTCAGGAGGCACAGTTGTCCTAGTATTTGTATCAGGAGACCCATCCTTGAACCACAGGCTACACTGGAGCCCACCCTTTGCCTTGCCTGAGCAGGGCCTTTTCAATTTTCTCCTTCTACGCAGCACAGAGCAGGACCTAGCAGGACAGGACATAACTTTATTTGGGAGTTTTTGGGACTGCAGTCATGATCATGAGATACCATTTATCAAATGAGTCAACATCCGGAGTTATCACTTAGGCCCTGAGGAAACTTTAGCATTAAAAAGATTTATGCCAGAGAACATGCGATTTGATTTACAATACACTGTTTCATCTGATAAAAGTAAGTGCAGAGCACTTGCCAAGAAAAAAACAAGCAGCAAAACCAATGCAACAACACTGTTTTCATTTAATTCACCTTTAAGAAGTTTGCTAAGTATCTGGAAAGAATTCCAGATATACATTTATCCCAAGCATGTAAAATCCTCCTTTGTCATCACTACAGAGCCTTCATAGGATTTGCCCAGGGTTTCTTAGAGTGCTTTTCCCTCCACAGACTGTCAAGTTTTCAAGTACTTCTAAACAGTTTCAAATTCCAAATGATTAACTGAATAATGAAGCAGTCAATCATCTCTTTTGTGCACATTGTAACTCGGCCAAAAAGAGTAAAATGTGGTGAGATTTCTGAATCAAGCCCTTTGTGGGATATCACAGAGCAAAGATATTGGAAGATTTGAAAACAAAAAGGTTAAAAACCCTTTTAGGTTTAGCTCAAAAGGACTTCGTAGACAGATAAAGCTTAGGAAACACAGAGTAGGTTACAACTTCAACTAATGAAATAATATACCTGTTCTGCATTGCGTTTTGGACAAACACAACTGAAAGGAGACGCAATTCTCCCTTAGAAGAGAAAAGACACCCTGGTTTCCTGATTTCCTGGCCAAAACCAGCTGAACTGCGTCTGTCTGTATAAGGCATGACTGTGGCAATTAGTGACTAATACAGATCATGTCAACAGCTGGCAGTGATAATTCTATTCAAAGGTTTTATTTATAATCCCTGCATCTGATATTGTCCAGTGTTCTGTCAACAACAATAAGAAGAGGGTTTGTAAACAGCCACACTGAAAAGTAAAGTTCTACTGCAATGGACTATTTTCCTTGCTTTTTGTTTCTGACCCATTTTTTACAGTTTTGTTTCGCTTATCTTACAAAATATGTCCTTCTTAAATAAAAGCCTGTAGAATGAGAGAAATTTCACTCACTTGCTGTCAGTGGCCTGTCAGCTTACAAGGACATATGAAAATTTGACTCTTGAATGTGTCCTGCTAATAAAAACTTAAGGCATTGACATACATGTAATCCGTCCATCATTCCTAAAATGTCCTGTTTAATATGAAATGGCTTTCCACATTTGCACATGTGAGACTAAAATTTATCGATGTTGCTTTCCTAGGAAAGCATTATTTTGTAGGTTAGAACTGAGTAAAATGTGAATCATATCCACTAACTGATGTTGGTTTAAGTTAATTTAATAGAATTAATGATTATCAAAACCTTATGTTAGAATTAGAGATGATCCCATGCTTTCATATCATAAAATAGGAAAATACAACAGTCTGGTCCTGGCTTACCTCATTGTAAAGAGCCGGCGGAGTTCAGATTTACTCTGGGTCTGAAATGCCATAATTAGTAGGTTTCCAAGTCTGGATATCCATTTGAGCCTCTCCATTTCAAACATTATAACTTACCATCAGGTCTGTTTACAGGGAACATTTGCGTTATTTTTTCTAAGGGATCAAAATCCATAACCTCTTGTTAGCCTGTGATGAGGTGGAAGTTCCACTAAATTTCACTAAATAACTGTTTTGAAATGGAGGTAATAGTAATATCAGAGAATATCAGAAAAGAAGTTATTGAAATATGAATCTAGACAGAGACCAGAGATACGTGAATGTAACTGCCTGGAAAATGAACAACAAAGAGACAAAGCAATAGAATTGGGCTAAAATATTTCCGAACACCAGAGGACAAACCTTATGGTGAATATTAAGTCTTTGAACCACTTCAGTAGAAAAATGCATTTGGGCCAGAACAGCACATAGAACGAACTATAAAGTTTGGAAAATAGGACAGATGACGAAATTGTGGACAATCAACACCAGTGCAGAAAATTTAACATTTAACAGTTTAACAAGTTGACAAGCAAACATGTCTTTCTTTAGGTTTGCTTTGTTTTTCAGTCCATCACATACCATTTAAATAGTAATGGTATCCTACCTGCATGATAATAGAAAAAAGAATAATAAAAGCAACTCAATTCCATAGAACCATATTTGCTTCTAAATAGTATTAATAAACCCTTTTCCCATTTTTTTGCTCCTTCCCCTCATTTACTATTGAACCTTTTCTCTGGGGTTAGCTGGATCCATACATCCAATACATTGCAAATGAGCACATGGTAGCCTGGAGTGCATTCTCATTGGCACTGGTCGGGACCATGATCAATGTGTACAGCCTTTTTGAAAAAGATGTTCCGTTTAATCACATCATCCACACTCCCACTATGACTCTTGCCATTCCTCCACTACATTATGTTATTACTAGAGAGTAAATCAAGAAGAGGGGCCCAGCTCAACATCTGTACAAAGACATACCTGTACAAACATGTCTGTCCTTCATTCGGTTTAATATAAGCCCTGTAAATCTATAATGTAGTCAGGACTACAGGAACATACTCTTATCTTCTTATCATCTGGCACTGCTGTGACCCTGTGTCGTGGTTTGGCCTCAAACAGCAACAAAGAACCACGCGCTGCTCTCTCGGGCTTCCCCAATATGGGAAGAGTCAGAAGAAAAAAGGCAAAACTCATGGGTTGAGACAAAGGCAATTTAACAGAACAGCAAAGGGAACAAGAAAACAGCAAAGGGAACAAGAAAACAGCAAAGGGAACAAGAAAACAGCAACAATAACACGGAGAGAGGAATATACAAACACAGTTACAGAACCGCCACTCACCGACCGGAGCCGGGACGCCCCGGCCACTCCAAGCAGTGACTTTCTGCCCCCTCCCCCCGCAGCTCAGAGTGGGCATGGCTCACATGGCATGGAATACCTGTGTCCCTGCCGGAGCCTGCAGAAACCCTACTAACCGTATCCCCTCCAGAACCAGGACACTGTGGTACCACCTCAAAACACTAGGAAAGGAAAAATTTCTGCAGGAACTGGGTGTGCTTACCTAGAAGCATTGCCAGGCTGGAGGATTAATAAGGGTACAGTAAATTTTGTGATCCATAGTCGTTAGAAAGAGTCAACATGGTTTTTTTTTTTGGAGTGGTGGAATGTATTCATAGTCCAACTACAGTTCTAAACACTTTGTATGATTTTTGAAAATTAATTATCCATTTACTTCTCTCTGCATCATATCTGTCAAAGTAAGGATTTCAGACACTGTAAGATCACCTGTTTAAATCTGAAACACAATTGTGCATCTCATTTTGACTGTACTATGCTCACAATTACCAGAGATAGAGTTTCCCTCAATTTATTTTTATGATCCTGTATTTGGTCTGGCTGGGAAGGAGTTAAATTTCTCCATAGCACCCTGTGTGGCGCTATTGTGAATTTGTGGCTAAAAGGGTGTTGATAGCACAGCAGTGTTTTGACTACCGTTGAACAGTTCTTGCACAGCATCATGGCTTTCTCTTTTTCCAACTCTGCACCCCAGTGAGTAGGTTTGTGGTGCACAAGAAGTTTACAGGTGATGCAACCAGGACAGCTGAACCTAACTGACCAAAGGGATATTCCATGCCATAGAACTTCATGCTCAGTAATTGCTCAGTAATAAAACAGAGCAAGGGGAATTTGGGATGGTGGCCATTGCTTGGAGACTGGCTGGGCATCATTCTCCTTGTGGGAGGTGATGAATGATTGCCTGTGCATCACTTGTTTTGTTTTCTTTTGTCTTCCTCTTTCCTTTGCTTACTAAACTATCTTTATCTCAACCCATGAGTTTTCTTAGCTTTGTTCTTCCTATTCTTCCCCTGTCCTGCTAAGGGAGGAGAGAGGGAGGGAGGGAGTGGTTGAGTGGTGCTTACCTGCCTACTAGAGTTAATCCACAACAGATCCTTAAAATGTTTACCTCACCTGACTTCAGCTATCAATAGATATGGTTCAGATAACGAGGCTAACCTAGGCTTTTTTTCACAGCTCCCTCTATAATCAAGTGAGAGGTACAGGTAAGGACTCACTTCACTTATTTCAGGCAGCTGTCCCAAGGGCTGACTTGCTGTCTTTGTCAGTCCATCTCATTAACTGAAGAGGCAACCTAGAAAGTACCTCAGGTAATGATGGTAGTGAAGCCAGAGGACCAGCGTGGACTTGCCATGGGCAAACCGTTCAGTATTCGCTTCACTACTTGGGCAGGTTATGGATCCCTAGCTTTGGATTGCCCAGACAGAAATATGCATGCACTAATACATTCGTGTGCTGATACATGCGTACCATGTTTCTTGGACAAGAGATCCAAGGCCAGAACTCCAGGGAGAACTGTCCTACCTTTTCTGTAAGGTTCATGTACCAAAGCCACCAAAGGGGATTTCAGTCTCTAAAAGGAAAGAGGAAACCTTTTAAAAAAGAAAGCATTTGAGTCTGCTGAGTGAAACAGATTAAAATCAAATATTTGAAAACAAAGCCCTCCTCTAACCCAGCATATTTTCACAGCATGAGTCCTTCTCTCCAGCTCTGCTCTTCAGTCCAGCAACTTTCCGTAGCTTCTTCCATTGCCACAACTTTTGCAGAAGCTCCCTCGGGCCTTTGGGTGGGCTCCCTGATGCAAGCTGGCATGCAACTGCCCTGAGGAACCCTGCCATGGCAGGCTCTGGTAGATTGGATTCTGTTTTGCTGTCAGAAAAGAGGCAGTTGCCCCATTTGCCCAGTGAATTGTGCTTGAACCTCTGTCATAAGCATATAGTCTTCTATGTTAGTCCAAGGCCATATCATTTGAGCAAAGAATAATATTCTGTACATGGTAAAATCATAGAATAATAGGGTGGCTTGAGTCGTAAGGGACCTTAAAGATCATCCAACTCCAGCCCCCCGGCCATGGGCAGGGACACCTCCCACTAGACCAGGTTGCTCAAAGCCCCATCCAACCTGGCCTTGTTGGGGCATCCACAAGTTCTCTGGGCAACCTGTTCCAGTGCCTCACCACCCTCACAGTAAAGAATTTCTTCCTAATATCTAATCTAAATCTCCCCTCTTTCGGTTTAAAACCATTAACCCTTGTCCTATCACTCGACTCCCTGATAAAGAGTCCCTCCCCATCTTTCCTGTAGGCCCCCTTTAGGTACTGGAAGACTGCTATAAGAGCCTTCTCTTCTCCAGGCTGAACAACCCCAACTCTCCCAGCCTGTCCTCATGGCAAAGGTGTTCCATCCCTCTGATCATTTTTGTGTCACTCCTCTGGACTCACTCCAACAGGTCCATGTCTTTCATGTGCTGAGGGCTCCAGAGATGGATGCAGTACTCCAGGTGGGGTCTCACGAGAGTGGAGTAGAGGTGTGGAATCACCTCCCTCAAGCTGCTGGCCATGCTTCTTTTGGTGCAGCACAAGATGCGGTTGGCTTTCTGAGCTGTGAGCACAAATTGCTGGGTCATGTAGAGCTTCTCGTCAACCAACATCCCCAAGTCCTTCTCCTCAGGGTTAGTTCTCAGTCCATTCTCCCAGTGCCTGGGATTGCCCCAGCACATGAGCAGTACCTTGCAGGACCAAATGTGAACAGACAAATCAAACAGCCCATCCATGAGAATCAGACATGCTATGCTTTTTTCTGAGCACAGGTAGTAAATCTGATGTGCACAGGAGGCATTTAACTTCCGTTGCATGTGCAGACAACGCGAGACAAGTATGTTCAAGGGGTTTAGCCAACACTTCCTGGAACCTGTGCAGTTGTACAGCACTGGACTGGCTGCATATGGCAATCCACCACAGCGCGCAGGAACAGTACATCCAACCAAAGCACACAGCAGCCTGAAGTCTTGGATATATGACTGAGAGCATGCCTAGTGTCTCCAGATGAGCAGCAGTCTGATAAAATCATCTGCCCTGCAAAGGCTATCAGTCAGTCTAGGCATGTATTGCGTTTCCTTATGGTCCACTTTAAAAGAAACTCCAGGTGAAAAATAAAAATGCCCCGGAAAACCTAGACGCTTGGTAGGCATGCCCAAGTTGGCTTCTGTGGTATCACAACTCTCTTGCTAGCAGTACCCACATTGGCGTGTTGAAATCTTAGAGAGGCTTGTCTCCATGAGGTTCAAACACAGGAATGACTGCAGTGTAGACAATCATTTGATAAATGTTATGAAAGGAACAATAGAAAGACATGTGTTGCCAAGCACAGTTCTGCGTTGCAAAGGGAAGTAATGGAAACACGAGGTAAAATATTATTTTTGGATATTGGAGACTGCACAGTATGGAATGGTTTTGAATTAATTTATATTTGTTTGGCGGCTTACTTGATTAGGACAGATAACATTTGGATTTTGTTTTGTATATTTTCTTCTTACCACATTTTTTGGCTTTTAGACATGAAACATCATGAAAGTAAAATTAGGAGGAAACAAGTATTGCCGTATTCTAAAAACTGTTATTTGCATTGTATGTCCATTCTTTTCTCCTAAGATATTGCAACACACCTGTGTTAAAAATTCAGCGCTGATTGTGGAATACAAAACAGTCTCCTCTGATTGCACAATATCTCTTGGATATCACTCCTGGCGTTTTGGATTGAAAGTGCATACACAGGAAGAAAATGGGGGACATGCTGAACTTCAAAAAAACACTTGGACAAAAATGACTGATGAGTAGAAAAAAGATAAAATTATTTGCCCTGGGGGTTGCTGCTGTGCCTCTGGTGCTCATCAATAACCTTGCAGAGTGATAATCCCAAAAGCACCCCTATGACAGAGCCAAACAGGGCAGTAAATTGAGTATTACAAATTAGTAGTAATAGCTGCCTGTCAGGTGCTAAACTTTGAACTCAGGTTCTACATGGTGTAGATGGATCATCATAGTGCATATGCAAAAGGATCTCCTTCCCTGCAAAATAAAAATCAGGTTGTGAGTATAATTAGCTAATATTCTCTGAAAATGTCATTCTTTTTCAGCCCACTTCTCTGACTCAAATCCCCAGGAAAGTGATGCCATGAGCAGCTCTCTGCTTTGTTCTTATATGTGCCACTGCTGAGCCTTTCAGATATTTTTCTTACCAGAGATTATGCTAGTAAATATATGAATTCAGGGTAAAATTTCTGCTGTCAGAATTACTATATCTGATGCTATAGAAGAAAATAATTTTTTTTTCCTCTTAGAACATAGATTGTGACCATATGCAGTGCAGCTCTTTTAATTGTTCCTGCTTTGATTTCTGTCCTTTAGACAGTTCCCATACTGGAGAGCTCCTGGAAATAATTTTGGAGTCAGAAATTCTTTCTGTGTAAAAAATTTGAGACTTCCTGCAGCTGTGGGATATGCGCCAGCAGACAGGAGATTTGGACTTTCTTGCCAACTCCTGCACAGTGCATGGCAGCAGAAAGGCCCATAATATCAAAGTTTCATGTGGAGGTTTTCCACTTAAGAAACACGGCAGCTATGAGTGTTAAACACTAGAACAGAAACAGAAATAAAAATATCATCTGGTTATTCAGGACAGCTATGTACATAGCTTTTTCACACTAATTTCCATGAAGAGGAAACAGTATCAGACGTGGCACCTGGCCCACTTACTTCTCTGTCTGGCGCGTCTCTTCCCCTTATCCACCCCATATCCTGGACCTGGACCACACATAAGGGCTTCATCAGATTGATGGTACCACATGAGCATCCCGAGCCCTCATTCCAGACAGAAGGGCGGGCTGCTCCCAGAATGGGTCCTCCCAGAACAACCTCAGGGGAACACGCTGTGCTCTAGAGATGGGAAAATATGCCAACTGGGTCAAATGGGATATCGTTTTTGTTAGCAAGATAGGAAAAAAGTGTACTTATTATGAGTGAAATTCTAGCCCTAGGGAAAGTCAGGAAGACATTGATGTTAGCTTTAACGATGACAAGATTTAACTCCACAACTTTATTGTCAAATTTAAAAGCATGGCAAAGAGAATATGAACCACTTGGATCCAAATTACCTCTCATGAAGGTTTCAGACCGTTTACTCGCTAGTTTCTGAAGTTCCAATTTAATGGCTGGGAAACCTGGATTTCTCTAGTAAAACTCCCATTAGCAGCCAACCATGAACTGGTAAATGGGTACAACGCTATTCTGCTTCCTCTGGAAATCTTAGCTGAGGTCGCTAAGTTCAGGAGTTCAGAAGTCTCTTCACTACCTGTTGCTTTACAAATTCTGGGTTTCCCTAAGACATTTATTTTAAATAAACGTCCACACTGGACAAAGCCACGGCTAAGGGTGGTGGTATCCAAGCTGGGCATATGTGGCAAGCAAGTGTATGAGGAGAAGAGTATTTATGGTAACAGGTACAAAAATAGACATGTTAAATGAGAACAAATCATTAGTTATTGGACTAGAGTTATCATCTAACCTTCAATAGGCAATGCAGTTCCATCATGGACTTTTGACTATGGACTTCAAACACAGGGCTATGATATAGTAAGTGAGGACCAAACTTCAGTGGCTGGCTGGAAAAGACAGACAGCTGGACCTTTTCTTTCCTTTAATGGGACCTGGTCCAGCCACACCGCACCACAGCTCTTCCCTGCTGCTGCTGTGCCACGTCCCATGCTGTCTACCAAATGCCGTGAGAACAAAAAGCAGAAGCAAACATAAATATTTGTTCCTTGCCTCCTAACAAATTTAGAGTGTTTAGCTAAGGTTAAAATGCTTAGCCATATGCTTGTCATATGTTTGTTGCTGTGGCTTTTCTTTGTGCTAAATAATGGTTTTATCCAACTTGAAGTTCAGAAGTTGACTTAGGGGAGGGGAGGAGACAATGGTCAAAGGTAACTCATAAGGGACAAATTTCTCATTTCCTCAAGGAAGGAGAAAATGCAATGCAATGAAAAAAAATATATTCTTGCCTTATAGAGCAAAAGCCAAGCTAATCACAGGATAGGCCTGCTGGGCCTCAGGAGTGTCAGTGAATCTAAGCACTTAACATTTAGTCCTTACCTAAGCACTTTCCTAATACATGCTATTCAGTGCAATATTTTCTGCAGTGAGGTAGGGGCTAACCAAGCTATTCAGCATCTAAAGATACAGTACCGGAATGTTTTGGTCAATAGTTCTCTAACATCTGCTACGTCTGTTTAACATCATCCGCTGCTCCTTGCTGGTGCCTAGGTATAGTCTATACAATCAATAAGGTTTTATTCCGCTGCCCACACACAGGCTTCTTCATTAGAAATGTTCTGGTGTATCCAAGGGATCCACACGGAGCTGGCAAATGTGTTTCAGGATATGCAGGAGATCAGTGCCCTTCTGGAGTCAGACAGGATCCCTTGGGACATTAAATGCTCATGTACTAGCAAGTGTATGGATGTTGATGAAGTCTAGAAAGTTATTTAGCTGACCATTGCTAAGTATCTGCCATAGGGTCAGGTTAATTACTCCATATGGCTCCATTGAATTTATTGACTGGATCGACACTGAGTGCTCAGACCCTATTTCATGTACAGAAACCTGCATAAAGCTGGAGCTGAATTCCACACTCACAGAGCATAGTCCAGAATTATTTGTTTAGATCTTTCTGGATTTTAACCCTGCTGTATTGCTATGGAGATGTGGATTCTCTCTTCTGCTTAGAAAAGACAGGGAACATTTCAGTTTTGCAGTCCTGTGCTTTTGATCTTCGTTTGCACCTTAGAAGGATTAAAATCAGAGCTAGCTTTAATTCCAAATGCTATAGCCAATCTCTTTCTTTTGGGAAAAATCAAGTCTCTAAATGACCACATTTGCTTTGACCACAGATGGATTTCAGCCTCCATGCCCACATGCCACAGACTGGATTCCTCTGGGCAGGACGTGTGCCCCGGCTGTGCGTGCAAGCTCAGCACTTCCCTGCCAAGGGAACGCTGACTGCCACAACCAAACCTCTGCTCCATTCCCTCTTGCTGTCTGAGCTATATCCTGACATCTCCTTGTATGTAATTAACTTTCTCAGCTACAGTGTTAGCCAGCTGCAGGATTTTTACTCAATGACACATTTAGACCCCTGCCAAAAAAGGCCTTGTTTTTTCCTTCTTTGTTTTGTTTTGTTTTGCTTTGTTTTGTTTCTCTGTAACAAAGACAGCCAAACACGTTAGCCTTTCTTTAGGGATTCCCATACTCTGGGCAACTGTACCATATGCAAATCTTTCTCAGAAGGAATTCTCAAGACCAAGCAGCTCCAATTACACACTTTTTTACTTCATGGCTGTGTGAGACCAACTTCCCAGCTTTTGGTGTTCCTGGCCCAGGGCCGTGGTCCACATCCTTCCAAAATTGCTCTCCTCAGCTGTGGGTCATACAGATAGTTTAGAAGAGCTTACGTTCCCCTGCCATGGGCAACTCCTGCAACATTGTTTAAATATATCCCTAGCGTAGACATTGATAATGCAAACAGTTGGGAATCAAATGTGTAGTTTTACAGAGAAGCATCAAGGCAGATGATTCTATTGGCAGAGCTGTGCAGCAGTGTGTTTTTATTTAGATTTCAGGCTTCAGTTGCCTTAGATGAACTAACTGCTGCTAAATCCCCCAAAGTGGCATGTATTCATGAGCAAAGCAGTCCAAGGTACTTAATTTTTTTCTAGTTCTTTGAGAGGTGTTGATATACACATAGGTGAGCAGTCAGACAGGCAGTGACCTGAGGCCTGTGGTGAAACCAGATCTGAATGACAAGGGATCCAGCCCCATCGTCCTCCCATGGCATCTTTCACATGGAACACACCCACACATACAATTAGTCTAAAGGCTCTGACTTCAAAACCGTGAAATGCACAGTTACTTGAAGTGGAGTATATTCAAGGGCAATATATGGGTCGCTACAGCACTAACTATACAAATACTTGGTACAAGCACCATTTTCCAAAGAACATTTTTTAAACAAATTGAGTATTTCATTAGAGAAGATATACGCGCACACTTGTGTTCTTTGCGAGCTACTTGCAAGATAAACCTACACAATATGAATAGCATTTAAAAATACCTGTTGTGCTTTAGCCATTGCCAGCGGCTTGCATATATATTGCAATCCAAGACAAGTGGGGAGCTCAGACAAAAAGTTATGGTTACAGGGCACATGACAGAATTTTTGCAATGTTGAGAGGACAGAACTTCTATCACAAATAGCAATTTTTTCAACCTGCAACAACAACATTTGAAAAGAAACACATGATGTGTCCTTGAATGCTTCTTGCCTAGGAATTAAAAACAGCAAAAGGAACTACACAGCAAAATGTGGTGCAGCTTTGAATGTGGAAAATCCTGATGTGAGTCAGAAGGGGTTTACATTCAGACGCAGACTTCCTTAGTTCTTTCATATGGCTGAAAATTATGAAATTATTTTCATGACCAATCATGAAATCTTTCTCTGTGGCTGAAATCATGAAAAGTTTTTAGCTCCGAGCATTCCACACACATTAGGACAGAACATTTTTTACAGAGTTAGTGTTGGGGTTCTTTTAATTGTTTTTAAGGGCTGATGCAGAGATTCTAAAACAACAGATACATTTGCACTTCATGAGATTAAGCCTGATTTATTCCTTAAAGTCAGGAATTTTTTCCCCTACAAAACAGAAGCTGACTTCACAGACCAGGGAATACATAGGGGCAATATACTCCAACGATTGTGCCCTGGATAATTTAAAACAGCATATAATTGAATGTATTGCTGGGCACTATAACAATTTTTTGATTTATGCAGATTTGGCTGAGAAGATATTTTAAATGTCTCTCAATTCATATTTTACTCTGAGGTTTGGCTATGTAAACGTGATGTTGTTCTACTCAAGATACCTGCTGCTTCCCTCTAATAGACATCTGATCTTCTAAATTTACTGCTTAAAAAAAATGGTTTCTCTTCTCTATTCCATGCCACACTGTACAATCTTTTCAGTACAATTTTACACAAATTGAGATTCCAGAATCTTTATTGCTAGCCCTGGAGCCGGAAAGAGCTCACAAAGTCTTTTAGATTTTGTGTTGAATTTTGCAAGGTTCTTAGCTAGTTAAAAAAAACAACCTTCTAGTTGTGATCTGAGCAGATTTCATCAAACACATCCACAGTTTAAAGACACTCTCAGACAGAATATTCAAACCATTCTAAAGTCCCGCTGCCATAAAGTTTTTAAGCTTGCTGAAAGGACACTTCTGGTGGTCTATTTAATGTCCATGCAGAACATTTGACAGGACTTAAATAACAGTATTTTTTTGCCAAATGAATATCAAATAAGCTGAAATCTGCATTTATCCTTCTTTTACTTGAAATGGCACTTGTTATGTTTGGAGGCTTCAGAAAGCTTGTAGTATTCATATAATTATCTCTGTAGTGTCAGCAGCAGTCCAGAGAAAAAAACAGAAGATGGCAAACTGTTCTTCTTCAGAATATTGGCAGTGTGTGTACGAATCTGGTCATCCAGATTAAAATCTAGTAGAGCTAATGCAGTTTACGCAAATATTTCCAAAATTGCTAGTAAATCTCTATTAAGACCTCCCCGAGCTTGTCTCTCTTCCAGCCTTCCAACCAGTTCTGAATTTCAAGCTCAAGCTATTTTTAAAAGACTCTCAGTGGAATGTTATTTTCTTGTGATTACTTAGAAGGCCTCATTTACATGGCTTCCCTGCTACAGAGTTGATAATTCTCCATCTTAACGAAGTGCAGAAGTACTTCTTACCGAGGAGATAATATTCTGTTGATATATTTATGGTAACTGAAGAAAAACATACATTGTCCACTGCAAAGCCACCCACACAACTCCAGACGCTTAATCCTTTCTTTAGAACAACAGCAAAGGAAAGCCATGTGTCTTGATGTTTTTCTTGAGCAGCTCATCAACTTCTTAACCTTCCGAAGGTGAAATCCACCCTGGTAGAATGGGATATACATCAGGCCTATATGTTACTTAGTCCTGCTTAAATCCCACTTGTGTTTGGGAGCATAAGTGACTCGTGATTGTTGCACAGGCCTTGTGCAGCCTATCAGAAGTAAGCAATGATTAGGGATTATAGATCATAATCTCTTTTTCAATTAATGCAAAAATTCCCAGAGTAGATACTGAGGGTATTTTCCCTCTCCTGAAATTCATGGCTTCTCCTTATGCCTGAGCCAAGTACATCACATCATTATTTCAGGCATCAGACAAGCTCTTTCTTCTTCCTTTCCTCTCGCACTTCCACCTGATTTACAAATTGGCCTCAATCTGTAAAAATGCAGTACGACAGTCACTGCTAGTAAAATTCATTTGGCTAATTTCAACCTTCCAAACTGCAAAGCTACTTTGAAATCAATAAAATTTAAATTTTCTCATAGCTGATCTGATTTGACCATGTAGTTTAGCAGCACAGACTGAATAACCAAGGTACAATATATCACTGGTGAATTTCCACACTAGGTTACCCACTTGGCAGATTATGTTTTGTGTGCTCCAGTAAAGATATTTATTAGCTTATATTAATCAGATTTTAAAAGTGAAAATGACATAGGTGTTTTTCTAGGCTTGACCTAAGCACAAACAAAAATCTTTCTGACAAATAAAACAAATTTTAAGCAGTACACCAAAAACATATCACAGGAATAAGGTTCAATGGAAAACCAGAGCACAAATACACACTATGGAAAAAAAAGTATCCAGAAAAAAATGTATTTATTGAATACTTACCAGTTGATCACTGCTCCAGGAGTCAGGGCCAACCGCTTTTGGCAAAATAGGCCTAAGCTGAAATCCATGTTGTAGTTACTACTGTTTTGTTTGTGGTTCGTTGTTTTTTGGGTTTTTTGTTTGGTTGTTTTTTTTTACAAAATCTCCTTTTATATAAAAGAAATCGTGTGACATCTTAATTAAATTCCATATTTACAGTGAAATAGATTGAAGTATAGACTCATAGAGAAGCAGAGATGATGACTGATACAATTTTTGTTTACTAGTTTTTCATGTTTTTCAAAACTTGCCTGGATTGTTTTGATGTTGCCTTGTACAACAGAGTGAGTTTAAGTTTTTCCAAGTAATTTGTAAGTTTTAGTTTAAAAGAGAAAGACAATGTCATTACAGTAACCAAGACAGGAGATCGAAAAAAAATATGCAGAATCTTGTCTCTATACAACTCATGATCTATAGAGGAATTTTTCAGGGGAGAATAACTTATTTTTTTTTTAGTAAATTTCATGTCAGCTAAAATTTTGAACTTTATTCCAGTCACAACTAACTCATTCTTTAAAGTTTATTTAAGCTTTTTATCTTTGTTTTGAAGGATGGACTTGGAAACTGGCGTGACACTTCTCAGCTTCATGTTACAGCTAAACTGGAAAAATGATGAGGGCACTATTTTATCATCTCTGCAGTTTTCTGTATTTTTACTTTCACTCCATGTAAGTATCAAACAGTTTTGTTGGCTTGATGTGAGGCATGCAAACTTTTTAGCTAGTAGTAATAAAGAGTAGCAATGGACAGTACTCTCATCTGGGCGCTTTTGACTCCCTGACCCAAAACCCCAGGTGCCCAAGAGGTACCTCACAGCATGAAACCAGAGCAAGATTTGAGTTCAGCCCCAGTGGGCTCTTCAGAGAAACACCATCTCTGTTTGGAAGTTCAAAGGCAGACAAAAAAGTGGAAGAAGGACAGGTCTGCCACTTCAGAGAGGGACACATGGCTCCACTGGTTTCAAGGAGGGAACACAGAACACTCTGTTTTTTTCTGTTCTGTGGAGTGAAATCTCATTGGCAGCTGCAAGGCATGGGACTTGCTCCTGGAGTCCATCTGCTGCTTTAGTTTAGTCCAAAAAGCATCAGGTTCACACACTCCAGGATGACTCTGCGTCAAGAACCACAACATGGAGTGATCAGGAGATTCCCATGAAAATCTAACTCCTGATCTCACCTAAGGTACTAACATAGTTCAGTCAGAGTTCATTTCCTAGTGTTTTGACTTACACCTTGGAAAATTCAGCAGATGCAGTTCCAGCAGCACTGCAGGCAGGAGGAAATAAAGTGATCTAAAACAATTGTCCCTCTCTCCTTCACTCACTGAAGCTGTACAGGGAAGGTTAGCAGAGGAACTAGGCATTATTCTACCCTTCCCTCTGTCAGAGAGTTGTATAGTAGAGAGAAAAATCCGTGTTATAACTGGACTGAGGACTGGTTCCAGCAGTAAACAGTTTATCAAGGGATCTTCAGGAACTGATACGGTTATAAAACTATGCTCTCTACCTGTTCCTTAGCAAGTTCACCTATTTGACCAGAGACACGGTTCCTTCAGTTCACCGTCACCACCCTCCTACTTTCACCTGTCTCTGCCTTTGCTTTATCTAATCTTTTTTTCCTTTCTTACCCACGACTGCTGTAGCTCACATTTGATGTACTGTCAAAGATACAGTAAATACACTCCAGCCAATACAATTAAAAGTCACTGGTGGATAAAAAAAAATAAAATTTTGAAACATCAGATTTGTAAATTATCATGTGTCTTGTGCATTTCTCCCCTTTCCTGAGCCTGTTTTTTCCACTGCAGGACCTTTCAAGAGAAGACTGTCTCTTGCCCTCTGCCTACAGAATGGGCCCTAATGATCAGCGGAACCTCCAAGGAATACTGCATTGCAATCAACAAGCAAAACAATAATGTGCAAAAAGAGAAGAATGTGTCTATCAGACAGAAGGATCTAGTTTGTCTGTCACTATTGCATAAATGTAATAGATTTGACCAAAATTTTTCATTCGGGTTTTCATTGCCAAGGAAGCTTTGGTAGATCATTTTGACCCAGACAAAACAATTATGGAATTGTCTGAACTATAAATATTTCTGTTTCTTTCTTCAACCTTGGCTCAAACTTATTTTTCCGCTACTTAAGCAATACTATTTCATTCTGAAAGGTTCAAGGGGAGTGACTAAAAAAATTAGTAAATAAAACAAATGTAAGATAGATACATAACAGAACCTCACTATAGTTTATCTAACCCTCACTAGTCATGAGAAAAGAGTTCTGGGGTCTTACAAGGTCTATACCCTTTGGGTAGCTTTCCAAAGATTATGAAGATTGAAACTGTAGTCCTGACATGAATTAATGGATAGTGTTCTGCAATCCCCTCGCAGGATGATATGCTTTTATGTTTATGAAGAAACTGGGGAGGTTATTGAGTAAAAGTGCATACTGCAGATTCTCCACATAGTTTTAATCCCCTTGAGACAAGAAGATGATGCAAAAAAAGCTCTTAGCGTGTCCTGATAAAAGGTAGCAGAGAATTTTAAAAGAAGAGAACATACTGCTCCAGGCCCCTTCCCAACAATCCAGATGTGCCATTCTTCTCTACCCAGTGCTGAAGACTGGTTAAGTTACAAGCTGTATCTGCAGAGGGCAGCCATTCCTCCCCTTTCCAGAAAGTTTGTTAAAGCACTTACGCAGTGCTTGCTCCAGCTGTCAGATCCTTAGGGCATCTTGTTGCAAAAACTCTCAATCTAGACAGCTATACAAATCTCAGTGTTCTTGGAAGCAAGTCTGATTTCACGATCAAGCTCTCCAAGAGCTGACCTCTGTTCTAGTGCAGAATAGCATAGCTCAGGTTGCACACTGTGGAATCAGCAAGGTAATAATTCTTTGATAAGCAAATGAGACCTAGGCTAAAGAGTGTGGTAAATCAGACCAAAGAACTCTGGCAAACAGAAATATTTTCCTGTCTGTGTAGTAGAGAGTACAGCTGAAACTGGGTTTGCGGCCTCAAAAGTCACAAAAAAATCTTTTGTTTGTACGACATCTGTTGATGGTGAGTTTTTACATGCCTTTTCAGAAACCTAATTAACCCATGGAGAATGCTGAGCAAACTGTACTAATTTCAATACTTATGTCTCAGATATAGTCTAGTCTGAAAAAAAGTTGGACGAAAATCATCAGAACAAATGATAGGTAATCTCTGAAAGAAATAATCAAGCTGACAAATACAAGATGGAGAGCAATAACTAAAGGATGTGATGTGGGACCAACAGTTGGTAACCAGCTGAATCTGTCAGCGCTGTCTTATAGCTGCAAAAAAAATCAACCAAACAAACCATGACTGCATATTCAAACAAAAGTCCAGCCTGCAAAACAAATGAAGTCGTTCTGCTTTCCTCTGCACTGTGTAGACATTGTGTAACAGAGTACCATGTAGCGGGTAGGGCTCTGTATTTCAAGAAAGATGTGAACTAACTGCAGACAGTTGAAAACTGATCAACTGCCTGGAAAATGGGAGATAAAAGGAAAGATTAAGCAAACTGTGGTTGGTATAAAACAGGGGAAGACATAATGGTCGTAAATGGCTCGTACAAAGAGTTTATTTTAAAAAAAAAAAAGTATTTTTCCCAAGGTCCACAGTGGATTGGAGAAGCACAAATGGAAAAAGCTGTTATTTGTATAACAAAGCATTGGATTCAGTAGTTTGAATGGGGAGATTAGGGAATAATGTCATAGTTTCAGTTGGGATGGAGTTAACTTTCTTACTAGCAGCTGGTATAGTGCTATGTTTTGGATTTGGGATGGAATAGTGTTGATAGCGCACTGGTGTTTTAAGTTGTTGCTGAGCAGTTAAGGACTTTTTTTGCTCCTCAAACCACCCCACCAGCGAGCAGTCTTGGAGTACACAAAAGGTTAGGAGAAGACACAGACGGGACATCTGACCTCAACTGACCAAAGGGATGTTTCATACCACGTGATGTCGTGCTCAATATATAAAGCTCGAGGAAGAAGAAGGAAGAGGGGGACATTAGGAGTAATGGCGTTTGTCTTCCCAAGTAATCATTAAGTGTGATGGAGCCCTGTTTTCCTCTAGATGAATGAACACCTGCCTGCTGATGGGAAGCAGTGAATGAATTCCGTGTTTTGCACTGCCTGCATGTGGCTTTTGCTTTACTTATTAAACTGTCTTTATGTCAAACCATGAGTTTTCTCACTTTTACTCTTCCAGTTCTCTCCTCCATTGCACCGGGGGAGAACTGCGCAAGTGGCTGCATAGTCCTAGCTGCAGGCTGGGGCTAAATGACAACAGCATCACTGGTAAATATCTACCAGAACTGATGCAAACACAGTTAATCCTGCCTTGGATGTGACAACACTTATTTTTCTACCCAAACATGGACTAGAAATAGCCATTGAATTCTTTAACGTTCACTCAATTATGATTCATGTGCCTATACAATAATGAGCAAATCTATATAATGTTTCATTCTAGTTGTAAATTCTTCTGTCACTTTGTTTCTTTTACAATGTCCTAACTTTAATCCGTATTGTCTTCATTTAAAAATATAAAATTACACTGACTGTTTATGAAATTTTTTACAGTAATATGGGCACATCTATGTGTTCATGAGTGTGTGAAATACCTGAAAATGCATCTATTGGAGTGAAAAAAAGAAAACCATGTGTGGTTGTGCATCTATGACTTTTGCAATCATGTCTAGTTTATTCCGCTTTCCATTTAAACTGGTTCTATTTGAAAAAATAAAAATTAGTGCCTTTTGTCTGTATCTGTGACTTTGGGCATCTAGCAAAAGATTTAAAACATTTCCTAATTACTATTATCCACTGATTTCTAAATACTACCAAACAACTACACATAGCAGGTATTAGATGACACTTTTCCCTAAGAGATTTCTCTGTTGTCTGATTCTTCAGTCCCTACACCCCCAATCTCATCCCAAATTGTAAAGCTCTTCCATCGCCCAGGCTCTTAATCTGAGGCCATGCTATTTATCTGCCAATGCTCATATTAAGCGCTTTACTTGCCATGCCAAAAGGAAACTATAAGTGATACTGAAACACCTTGTTAAACCACAAATATCATTGATAGGTAGGGACTGACTCATAGAAACTAGGCATGGCAAAAGTGTCCTAGGCCACATGCTATGAGATCATTTATTTAATATGTATTAGTTTAACAATGTAAATATATAAGCCTTCAAAATTAACCATATTTTGTACTGGGAATAGGCTATTACAAAGACATTTGGCGCTCTTGAGAACACATTGAAACCACCGATCTGCAACTGCACCCAGTTGCTGTGGAGTTCTTGTTTCAAGCACGACCCTTTCAAAGGGTGAGGAGGGGTGCAGAGTGGTCCCTCCATCCATCCAAACAGAACTTCAGGACCAAGGTTTTATTTCTGAGAGTGCCCCAGTAAGAGCAGAGATGAGTTATGTGAAAACGGGAAAACAAATTTTTATTACTTTTTAAGTAAAACACTGATGTTTCTCCATGACAGAACTGCTTGAAAGAAAAGGATGAAGCCTCCACCAGATCAACCTGTGTCATTATCATAACTCATCCGAAAAAGCCAAAGGTCATTTTTGGTGGGATGCCAGCAAAGCTGATGCTTAATTTCGACACTGCCTGTCTCAGTTAACTCCCTAGTGAAGAAGCCACAGAAATTCATGCAGTGGGATGACTGCTGTCCTGCTGGAAAGCAAAGCTTGGTATTGAAGCATGGAGAAAAAGTAACTCTAGAGAACAGATACAATTTCTGACTCTAATTCCTATGCGGGATTATACATCTGATCTTCTGGTTTCTGATAAAGAGAGCATGAGTGCCTTTTTAACTGATCTCTGTGGTTTGCAGAAATCTTTCACACAGTGTTTGCAGATCTGAACCACCTGGTTTGGCAGGCAGGACTGCTTTTGTGTTTGACTAAAAGACCACCAAACTTCATAACCTGGTATAAACTGCAAAATATCTAAAAATATACAGAAGAGTCAGCCCTGCCAAGACTTCTAGACCACAGAAGTTCAGAATAACGGTGGGTTGCATCTGAATAACAACAATTTGTCAGGGTCCTGTGTGGGCTTCTTCCCTCCCTCCCTCTCTCCCAGGGGTTCAGCTGGTGGCAGGCAGGGCCATCACCCACGGTAGGAGCTGCTGTGAGGGAAGAGCAGGAAAACATCCTGGACAGGGCTGAGCCCCCTTTCCTTGGGGGTTGCCTCAGCCAAGACTCGTGCCCTCAGCCTCGCCATGTTTTCCTGAAGCCATGTCTGACACAGGTTCCCCTCACCAGGCCCAAATCCCAGTGCCCCCCACCCGCAGAACCACGTCCTGGCCCACACTTGGCCTGTCCCCAACCCCAGGGAGGTGCCCAATGACTGATTTTGGGGCTGCCCCAGTGCCCCCCTGGCTGCCCTGCTCTTGGCTGGCAGCTGGGTCCTGCCCCAAGGGACCCTCACGAGCAACCCCCCCAGGTCACCAGGGAGCCCCACATCTGTGAGCCCTGGCACGGGGCACAGCAGTCAGCCTCCTGCTCCCCCGGAGGTCCCAGGAGCATGGCCCCCTGCCCCACACAGCTGTGGCAGCGCCGGGTAAGAACCTGCGCCAGGCAAAAGCTGTCAGTGGGAGAGAGGCAGCAGCCACTACAGAGTTATTATAGGCAGGAGTAAGGACTGACAAATAGCAGTGGTGGTGGAGCAGTTGTAGGTGGACGATCTAAATCCTCTGTGTGAAATTTCAGTGCTTCTTTCTCCTGTCTAAATCCAGAGACTTCTTCAATTCACCATGTGCATTAAAAAAACCCACAAACAATTAAAGTTTAACACAGGAAAGGCACTGGACAATTGCAGGTAATATCTAGGTTTGCTGGTGATTAAAGGGAGAACCAGGCAGTCCCTTTCAATAGTTTGTTCCTTTTTACTGACATCTCTGTTAAGCCACATGTAAATTTTGTTTGCTTAACACTGTCAGAAAGAAAGAAGTCAAAGATTTGGACCACAAGCATTAGGACTGCAGGTCAATCATGAGATCCATGTTATGGGACTTAGATTTCAAATAGTCTTACTTTCCTGAATAAAACTAACTCAACAGATTTTGAGGAGAGTAGCATTAAAAAAACATGTCCCTTTCATCAAGTTGCACAGCAGCTTAGCTCCCAATAAAAGTGAAAATAATACACTGCACACACAGGCATTGTTCATGGGATTTAGCACACTGAAAGTAGTCCCATTATCATACTCCTGGCCTTAGTAAAGATTTGTTGTGTATTAAAAAAAAGCCAAACAACTGCATCCAGAAAGAAAGAATCTTAAAGCATTCTTGTAGGTAAATTTACCTCATTATTTGTTTTACAAGCTTCAGGGCCAGGATTTCTGAAGCTCCTTTTTAGTCTGCTTTTAAAGTGAGAATACGGCCCATCCTTCCTGCAGGGCTCCCCTACATTTCAAGTCCTCATCACTTCAAGGTTGTACATAATGGAGTTGTTTAACTGTGGCAGTAGGTGGTCTAATGAAATATTACTGCACCATTTCTTCAAGGACTCCTTTGGCTTCTTGTGTCATTTATCCTTCTCAAAATCACAGTATTTACTTTGGACTGTTTTGCTGGAATTGCTCCTTGGTGCCTGATTGATTTGATGAAAAGAAGGACAGGCCGCCAGTGCCCCTTGGCCCCCTTCAATAACAGAAATGTTTCTCCGAGGCTGGCAGCCTGCTTTTGCTCTAGGCGCTGATCCAGGTTTCCTCCGAGGAGCAGCTCTTTGATGATGCTCGGAGGAGTCCTGTTGACATCACCAGAATTGGCTTCCCTTGCACACTGGCGGTAGGAGATGCAATTCAAGGAGACATGAAAGGCACGGGAGGATGGGGGAAGGAATGGTCTTCTGCAAGTCGCAGATCAAATGCCGTGTTTCTCCTCCAGAGTCAGAAGCCGGGAATTGAGGCTGTCAGGCCGAGAGCAGCTGAGGCTCCAGCTGAGCTGCTATTGTTTGTTTAGCGACAACAATTATTCTCAGCTAGGACCTTCAGCAAACAGTATGGGTTTGGAGAGGCAGGACAATGCTGCTGCTGCTGTGAAGTACCGACCATCTCCCTGTTGTGATAGCAGTGGAAGCTGAGAGCTCTCAGCACTTTGTTGGCAGTGATCATCACCTCATGATTAGGCTCATGGACAATTAAGGCTTTCAGATATTCCCACACAGAAGTGATAAGGAGTTGCAAACATGAGGTTCTGATTCTCACTGCTGTTATGAAGTGTGACTGCGGAAACATTTATTTCCGCTTCGCGTATTTGTCCATATGTGTACTCCAGTATCGGTATGCATGCACAGTATGGGGTTGAAATTTAAATCTTTGGCCAGCAGTATCTTCTGGGGACATTTCTGCTTCTTGCATGTCTACCTGCTGTGGTGCTAAAAGTGTGAAGGACAGTTCAGGTATAAAAGCACAGTTTCTTCTCAGCATTCATGTTCTCCCAGTATAATCATTTGTACCATAGTCAATATATGCAGTAGTGTTAGCTTAACAGTGTTTATTAGGTAGCTGTTCTCTGAAAGTTCTTTAATCAGATTTAGTTTGTTTTCAGAAAGCAAATGAGCTTCCTTCTTTGTGATAAAGTGTTCCACACTAGGATTGCTGGATTAAGACACTGCCCATTTTTTAAGGCAGAATTACTTCTTTCTTAATGAAAGTACTTCTTTAGAAACAAGGACCTCAGAAACTGCAAGAAGTATCTAAAGATGTTGTTTTCCTTTTTTTTTAAATTGTCGTACACCCTTCCCTATTCAGTACAGCTTAACCCCATCTGAAACCCCACAGTCAAGAGCAGAATTTCCTCCAGAGTTCTGTGTGCTCAGGATTCATCCCCATTCCTCCTGGTTCGGCAAGCTCTGCTCACCCTCATCATTCTTATCCTGAAGGGAATGTCACTGTCAAAGGGTGCATTTTTAGGACAGCAGTAACTGAATATGCAGTCTAGATTAAACAGATCTCTTTAATCAATTTTTTTTAAAGAAACCTGATTGGTTTATTCAGTCTTGTATCAAAGGGACTCTACAAACAGAAGCATGTACTTCAGAAATGAAAGAGACCAAGTCAGCATCTGCAGCCATATCCTTACCTAATTATCTCTGTGGAGACTGGAATGACTTCTAACATTGCTTACAGAGCCCAGTGGCTTTGTTACATTCAGTCATAGGAAGGGCATCAACACTGTACACATTTGCACCGTTAACCTATGCCCGTGATGGTCCAGAATGGAACTCACAGCACTGAGTAAGATCACAGGGGCAAAGGGCATCCAGGTTTTGAAATAGCCAATCACTCCTGCTCTCAAAAGTAGACTAAAGTACACCTGCAACAGGGGACAACCTGATACAGACAAGTGGAAATGCAACCAACTGTCCAAACAGAAAGCAGGTGGCACAAAATTTGAGTAATGGAAAACAAGAGGAGTATTTCGGCCCCTATAGTGTATTACTTCTGAGAAAAGATTGATATTGGCTTGCCTGGGAGGAGGGGATTTCAAAAAAATTTAGGTCTTCAAATATGTGAAAGGTTGCCACAGAGTTTGGCAGTGAAGTGTTTTCTATGTTCACTGTGGATAGGACAAGAAGTAATAGGCTCAAAGAACAGCTAGAAATACTTTATGAATTAGAGAAATTCTTCTGTCTGTAACTGTAGTTAAGCAGAATATGTAGGGCAGTTCTGAAATCACTATCCTGAACAATAGACCAAGAAAATCGTCTGTCAGGAATGTCTTAGCAGAGGTTGCCCTGCCTTGAGGAGCAAGCATGGATCTGGGCTGTATACCTTTCTTATTCTATGGCACTGCTTTGATGTAGTATGAAAAGGGCCGAGGTCCATGCCTTAGAGAGGTCTTCACAAAAATATATTTGTTAGAAAAAACTGCGGTTCATTGTTCCATCTTCAGTTTTTATTCTACTACTCTAAATTTCAATTCAAACCAATCTTTCTTAGTTTTTCTCTTTCCCACCATTTAAAATTCAAGACTTTTGTTCTCACCTGTATAAGCCTGTTCTGTGTAATTCCCCTCACCATCGACCTTGCTCAGAGCCACTTTTTCTCCATGTGGTATGACCCGTATCACTTACCACACTGCCACCTGCACAGTCTTTTCCCTGCTTGACTTCTATGCTTTCTGTGTGTTCCTCAACATCTGAGATCTCACCTTCAGAACCCTCCACGATGCTTCTGTCTTCTCTAGTATTAAAACTATTCTGCAAAATAAACTTATTTCATTATCTGTCAGTGGACAGCTTCCACAAATCATAAACCTGCATCATGCTTCCTTATAGTAGGAAAAAATCTCACACAATGTATTAGGAGTTATAAAACACGAATGGTACATCTAAGCAGCCCTTGAACAGTGGAGTCTTCAAATCTAGGGCATTATTTCAGTCCCAAATATAATTAAAGACCATCCAGGTGAATACTAACAGAAGTATATAAAATGAGAAGCTAGGAAATATGCTCAGCTTCTTGGTGCTTATTTTCTTTTTTAGAATAAGATGAATTGAAGAGACATTGTGTGCTTTAGCAATTTCTGTGAGAATGGGAGAAATTCAATTAGGCCATTCAGGCACAGCAAGTACTAATCTGGGGTAATAAATCCTCTTATTCAATGAAATTATCTAAGGTTAAATGTATTTGAATATTGGAACTGATACAGAAACAGAGTCAAACAAGATAGTTTCCTTAGTTCTGGATTAAAACATTTTGTCAACCAATGAACCAAAGTTAAGTTGATCAATATATCTGCAAAAATCAGTCAATAATGATGTGATTGTGTACATTTTCATCTGGTTGGTTTGCAGGCGACATGTTTTCTTCAGGAAGTCAAGAAAGAAGATCAAATACCATGGCTGTCTAAGGGGCTATAAAGAGCAAAAATGGGATCAAAGACCTTATAAAGTTCTGTCTCGGAACTATCTGACTGTTTAATTATTTCAAACTAGTTTCTGTTGAAACATAAAGAATAGCAGATCTCAAAGTGGTATGATTTTTTTTTTTCTCTAAATCTTTTCCTGTCTTTTTTCCCTGGATGCATGCTTTTAACTTCTACCCATATCACCATAGACAGCAATGTTTCTGTCCAATAACATGGAGGAAGGCAACTAGTCTCAAAGATCTTATCTGCTAGTGGACAAACCAAACTCATTCCTTTTGCCTATTCAAATCCTGCATAAGACTTCACATCAGGTACTAATGAGAAAGAACAAAAAGTGACATTTGGGAAAATTGCGTTATGTTCTCAGTTCCTCACCGACCTTTTACGGGAATTTGGGGAAACCCCTTTACCTATCTGTTACACCGCTCTCCGCCTACCTTTCCTCCACTCATGACTTCCAACACACGCCTGCACACGTGTGTCTTTAGTCTGTCTTGACCATTTAACAGATTTTCCAGGACAAGAATCTGCAACTGTGTTTGTGCGATGCCTAGCAAGTAATCCCTGAAGCTTGGCTACAGCTTTCAATATTAATATAGAACACAGAAATGATAACAACGACTTGGGTTTGTTTGTTTGTCTTAAATTCTTGTGAATAGGCCATTCATATGAGGGGTTTCCCAGTATTGCCAGTGGCACAAATAACTCCATGGGCACTGGAACTAGTGACTGGCTTTCAATGCATTTATGTCTTCTAGCCAATTTTTCACTGAATTATATGAATGCTGCCTCATGAGCTTTACCTTTATTAGACATCAAAGAGAAAGAGATTAGAGATCCGCCAATTATGAGAAAAGATTTCAGTCTTTCTACGACTTACTAGTAAAATGAGAATCCACATGGAAGATCAATCTTAATCAATTCTATCTGTGAAAAATATCATATTTACTTAATAATCTTTGAAGTGTCTGTCAAATTCAGCTCTGTCAAGTTGATTAAAACTAACCAATGAGCTTAAAAGTTCTGTTAGTGATTTACTAGCAGATGACAGACTGATGGATAGTATGATCATGCCAGCTTAATTTATTTGAGAAACCAGGATTAATAAAAAGCCTACGTCAGTTCCCAGTTAGTTTTTCACTGTAAAATTGGTCTAGTAGGTACAAATCATATTCTGTATCCTTAATGGTTTACTTCTTTTGGCTGTTCTTTTTTTTTCTTTTTTTTTAATACGTTTTATATTTTTCTTATCCAGACTGCAGTCAAGGGAAAATTTTTTCAGTCAGAGGAATAAAGAATTGGAAGCCCTTGAGAAGAAGCATCATCATAGTGCTCTGCAATCATCTGATTTTCTGATGCAGAGGAGGTATCTTGGGACTAATCAGGCAGTTCTGATAATGGTTAAACCCAGTGCCAGCTCTACACATCTGCTGGTCTAAATAGGACAACACTGATTTCCTGCGTCTGTCTAATAGAGTAATCAGGACTCTGTCTTCCCTCAGAGCTATGTAATTTGATGTCCTGCATGTGGTACTAACTGTAGGTTAAATATAAGATAACTATACAACCTCACGCATATCATGGTTCCTTTTTTTTTTAAAGTCAGATTTAAGTTCACCTTTGAAATCCCAAATTACTTACAGATTTTCTTAGTCTAATTCGCTGTTGAAGCTTGGCCATTAGTGATGAAGCACCTGAATCTGGTGCTTCTAGCAAGCTACGTAATAGCTCCTTTAATTTTCCATCATCTTTTATAGAGCCACTGACTGGTTGGGAAGGGAAGGGACCTCTGGAAATTGTCTAGCCCAACCCCCTCTGCTCCAAGCAGAGCCAGCTGGACCAGTTGCTCAGAACTGATTTTTGGTTTAGTCATAAGGTTTCTTATACCCCAGCAAAGGTCTATCTATCACAGCAGCGTTCCTAAATTTTTAGGAGATGATTTATATCTATTACAATATTGTTAATATCTCTAGAATTAGCAATGTCAAGTGAATGCAACAGCTAGGAACCAGAATCACAGCCATTTGGATCCTTCTGTCTGGTCAGAATCTTTTTACTTAAGCTCAGAAATAAGTCATTAATGAGTCATTCTATTCAAACATCGCAGTGCAGAGGTGTGAGTAAAGCAAAAGTCGACCTGGATGAAGTCGATTGAGTGAACACAGGTAACGAATCCTTCTGAACCAGCATAGTCAAAAATGAGGCCCCATCCCTGGAGACGTTCAAGGGCCAGGCTTGATAAGGGTCTGAGCAATCTGATCTAGTTAAAGATGTCCCTGCTTACTGCAGGGGGGTTGGACTAGATGACCTTTAAAGGTCCCTTCCAACCCAACACATTCTATGATTCTATTTGCCTGGATAAAATTAAAAGCACCTTGAAAAACCTTTATGGAATGATTTTTCTATACACCACTAAGAGTGCATAAGAGAAATGTTCTCACTACAAGAAAATATCAGAAAAATAAAGAATATCTCTAGTGTTATAGTCACTTGTGAGTGGGGCACAACAGGAGAGGTGCTTTCCTTCTGCATCCTGAAGAATATTTTCTAAGTGCATACCTCTTTTGGCTTGGACTTGAGCTTTTCAGATTTATTTATCCTATTTTATACATCTATATTAAAATAAAAACTTTGTTGTAGGAAAGCCTGTTTTTCTTCACTAACTGAAAAGGAAGTATAAAGAATTTGGCCAGGTATAGATGTCTACATCTCAGATGATTAAATCCCATTTCTGGTTTGGGGTTTTTTTCCATTTATTTACCAGAATATCATCTGTCTCACACATCTGGAAACAGACCATTTCTTACAGCCATAGCTGCAAATGGGACGTTGCGATACACAGATCAAATGGCCAATCCTTTATGACCAGTATTCCTTTGGGAAATAGGATTTAACAGTTGCCCTCAGCTCATCATTAACAAACTCAAATAATTTCTGTTTCCATCTTTAAGAAGTATCAGTATTTCTTAGATGGATCAGTGGCCTTCATTCTGTTCTGAAAGGATGAAGAAAACAGAAAAATCTCCCACACAACAAATATGTAAGTGAAAAATGCCACCTCTGTAAGCTCATTCAGAGGAACAAAACTGTGTTTTATGCATACATCTAATTCTTCAGCCTGCCTTTGCACAAGTGAAACAAGAATTTGGCTCTCTGGTTTTAAAATCTATTTAATAAAAAGTACAAAGCAACAAAGACAGACTAGCAGCTGGCTTCTGATGCACACAGCACAGCAGTTCCCCAGGGGATCCTGCTAGGCATCTTAGGTGGTTCAGATACTGACTGATGATCTCTGCAGACAAGATCCTGTATTGCTGCAAGTACTGCTTATGACTTTGAGCACAGTATTTCTCTCCCCCTGCCCACCTCTTTTGTGTGGTTTTTCAGTCCCTATAAAATTTTGTGCGATTTTATTGCTGCTGCTTTCCCTGCACTCATTCCTCTAAGCCACATCTGGTATGTTACATGTCTCCATCTGAGATATTTCTGCTGGCTTGCCAATAGCTTCAGTAAAGTGGTGTTGGCATAGGTACTTTAAAAAAGCAGAGGCCCCTTTGCAGCACAAATCATCACAATATGTCTCCATCTGCCACTGAGCCAGTAAGTTTAGTATGGATATTTTGGCCTATGACTATTTTGAATCGGCAGCCATGCTTTTGTTAACAAGAATTGTGCAGGAGGTTCGCTTTTCATTGTGATTTTCAGGCAAACCCCTGTGCATATGAGCACTTACTTTGTATATGTCTGTATACAGGTTTGTGCATATGCAAGTGTACTTAAAAATGGATATAAGCACAAATGCTTCGTGACTCACCCAGGGTGAACAAAATGAATATCCTTGACCCAGTAATCAACAGAAAGCCTATATTAATAGACTTTATTAATAGAGTTTCCCGAGGTTTTGTGCCTCACAGTGGAACCACACAAATTCAGATGCCTTTCCCCCTCCTCACCCTGCAATATCTCTGTCTCATCACAAGGGCTGAATTTTCCTTTCCATCCCCAGCAGCTGCTCTGGCACTCGTGAAGCTCACTATCTGTTTCTGAAAAAGTAAAAAAACCCTCTCTTTGACAATTAAACAATTCTCTTTATAGTATAAAAAACGTGTTTCCTTCATTATAAAAATAAGGAGGATGTTTTTTGCAATGTACCCCCTGAAGTTTTACCAATATCAACATGAAGTATCATCGATGGAAGAGAAAGAAAACAAACAAACAAACCTTAGATAGATCAGGTAACAAATATATTTGGCATGCACAGTTTCTTATTAGACAAGTTTTTTAAAAAATCCCTTTGGCTTGAAACACTTCAGGATATTTAATCTGAAGAAAATTTAGAAACCCCTAAAAGCCCCCATCAGGAGCTGCTATTTGATGTTGCGAGACATCGAAAATAGCTGTACAGATTCCTCCTATCAGCCTTTTTGTCTTCGTCCTTCTCCAGTTTCCTTCTCAGCACCTGCTGGTCTGTGACAGTGGGAGATTCTGCCTCCAACCACCTTGGCATTGCTGTGCACTTCTGAGAGCTGTGTCAAGTAAAATAGGGATGATTTTCTACCTTTCTTATAGGTTTATCCCCGGGAGAAATGGAACTACTTCTCATGTGATAAGAACATCACAGCGCAGTGCATAAACAAGTGTCAAAGCCCCAGATGATGAGACACAAAAATATGGATATAGCAGGAAATTAAAATCCTCTGAGATTGTTTCCTTTTGAGTTAATAACTCTTTCCACGGCTTTGTTTTTATCTTATATTTCTAATAAAAAACAGTTGCGACATAAGAAGCATCAGGCTTTTTGCTAAAAGATGATGTATGTCCCTCAAAATTATAAACATGTATGAAAAACTGGTAGTCCTAATAAGGCAAATTGTGAACATCGGTTCATCCTTTATGGACACGTCTATGCAGAGCAAAGACTGAGCAATAGAAGAGGTAAAGGTTTCTCGGATACTTGCTATTTCTTACTTTACTTATTAATCACTTCACAGTGAAACACTTACAGTTTCTTGCAAAAATTCATCTTTCTTCTCGAGAAACACCAGTTCTGCAACTTGAATTATATAGACGTTACAGCCGAAAGGTCTTCCAAGCCACTTTGCAGTGTTAAAACTTTTCTAGAATATGGCAGGAAAGGGCACAAAAATATACATTGATAAAATCTTTTCCGTATCCATCTTGAAGTGTCAAAATTTAAAAATTCATATTACTATTTAATCAAAAATGGACAGAAAACTAAAATTCCTCTTTATAAGAAGGCCATATGTGCAAGTGGAGCATTAATTTATTTTGAAGCTATGGAAATTAATGTAGTAGTTTTCCAAGTAATCTTTTGTTTCTGAAAGTACTGCAAAAAATACAGTGGCTCCACTCTGTTTTGGGAATTGGGCAGGACCTAAATAGCTGATATGAAGTGAAATAGGTTGTGGTGTACCAACTGCAATGTTAAATCACAATATTTCATGCTCTGTTGGGAGAAACAGTACAGGGGTAGAAAGTATGTTCATAATTATGGAGATAAACAATGTACACTTTTTGAGAAATAAGAGCCACCACATTATGAACTTGTCCTGGACAGGATTGAAGATGCATAAGCAACAGTCCTTCATGGTGCTACAACACCACAATGCTTTGCATTGGAGTCATTATTTCATCCCCTGGGACACACACAAGCATTATGAAATCCTAGTTCATAGAAAGGAAAAACAACACTGGCATGAATATTCCAGAAATAAGCAAGTAAAACTCTTTAGGTTAGTCTATATGCATCATTCAGGTGTTAAATCTGGAACTAGACTGTAGACAGATGCATTGGCATGAGGGTAGGGAAAGTATTTTAAGTATAGGCAACACAGCAGCTATGGAGCTGATCTGCAGACATCAGTGTTTGAAGTAATTCTCTGTGGGCTTAGCACATTTTCCCCTTCTCCTCTGTAGGGGACTGCCCACGGCCATAGCTGCATGCCGGATTCCTTACCTTGGCCATTTCTTTGGCTGCTGCAATGGGTCAAGCGGAATCATGTCACAGGTGCCAGCTCCTGCTTTCAGTAACTCAGCTGTACTATTTCTCTCGCCAAAAGGCAGTCAACGAGCACTGGAGTAGAACCGTTCTTCCTCTCTGCAGAAGAAAGAAATGGTTCTGGCTAGAACTTTCCTTTCCAAGATTTCAGTAAAAACTTAACCGGACATCAGTTCTTCCACATAGTTAAGAACGATTGCTAAGTTTCTCATTTTTATTCACAGAAAGTTACCAAAGATGGAAATGGAACAAAAAAAAACCAAAACAAAACAAACCTAAGAGTTGAAAGATTTTACATGGAAGAGCCTTCAATCACTGCAGAAAAGTGGATATTATCCACTCATTTTCAAATGTAATACAGTAAGTATTTTCCCCCCTTTTGAAAATATTCCACAAAGATTATTTGTCTTACTAATAAACTCATAATACAAGAGATGCCTGAGTCATTTGTTAAAGTAGCCATTAGCTCTGAACCATTTTTCTGTACTCAAAACTGGAGATATGTTTGAAAGTCTGGGCCTTCCACTGTATAGGTCTCAACTTACCAAATCTAACAAGTTAGCAGAAGAGTGTTCTTTTGATCTATCTCTCCAGCATGGTGCCCCATGGTTGGATGAATAATCAGAATTTTCAGATGTAAAAAAAGGAATACGGAAGCATTCAACTAAGACAATTTTTGTGATTTTCTGTCTTCATTTTTCTTAGGGGGACATTAATTCATTGTTAGATGAAAGTCTGAACAGGAAATAACAGGAGCTGATGTTTTCACATCGCTGTCATAATGACTTGTGCCTGTTTGTTTTGAAATGGATGATCTTGTGATAAAGACATTGACCTAATGCTCAGAAGCCCTCTGTTTCATTTCTGTTCAGCCACAGCTTCCCTCTCCCTCTTGTTTAACAAAGGGAGACTATTATCTTCTCACACCACAGGAAAGGCTGATGCTAGGCATGAAGAATGATAGATTTCATGATTGTCCAGTGATGGAGGATACAGTTCCTACTCAGCATTGGGTAATCTTCCTACTATAACCACGAATGCTTTAATTTCTTTCCATTTAGTGAATAATACTGATTTAAGGTCTATTTCAAGCTCTGGACACCTGCCTTCGATGGAGATAACATGTAAGATGATCCAAGCGAGTAACTTATTATATTTGACCATTTTATTATTGTTGAATAAACCAAGAAAGCTATAAGGCCTTCAACTGAAAGCAAGGAATTAAATCCTGTGGAAGGATTTGGCTCTATATAAATAATAGTCCTCTCAGTTCCCTCTGTGTACAGTAGAGGATTCTTCCTTCTCAAACAAGTGGGAGCTTTTTATTGATACGTTAATAACAAAACTGAATGCAGAGTGACACTTTATTTCTGTCTTTTTTCTGCACTTAACTAAAAAGAAGAATTTCCAAGAAGAAAAAAAAAAAACAAGAATGTGGTTGCTTGCCATTTTACTGCCTATGGATGCTCCATTTCTCTGAAAATTGTATAAATCTTAACTTGAACATGTAACAATGTTCTGGTTTTCTCCCAGCTCTTGATGTCCTTTACAAACATTGGAACTTCTCTCTTTGAATGGAGAAGTGCTATTGTCTAGAGCAATGATTGCCAGTATCTTTGTAACTGAGTCTCACTTGAGAAAGGTAGTGATCTTCCACGTGTCACTGGTTTCAGCTCTAGACATTGTCCCCAATTCTTCAGCATCAAAGCTGAGCTACTGTGTATAGTTAAACCCATTGGATTACATCCATGACCAGCTGGGTGGTCCTTTACTTCTGACTGCAAAATTCTAGAGTGGAGACACTTCAGCTGAATCTTCAGAAATCAGGACAGATTAATTTTCTTGGCCTCCACGATCCAACTCTAAAGAACTGGAGCCTCACCAGCAAGGAAAGTTTGAACAATTGGTAGCCCCTGCTCCTGAATAGCTGTTAAAGCAAGCTGAGATATTGGTTTTGCTATATCTTGAACCATTGTCTCTTTATGATAGGTAGATCCTTCCTTACAGTTTCTGTTGGATGTTGTTGCTACTTTCAAGACGGCAGCAGCAGGGACTCTAGGAAGAAAACTGGACAGAATGATCAATCAGAAGACTATCTGAGAGAAACCTGTCTCGCATGAAACTGAAAACTCTGGGTTTCATTTTAATCACATATTCAAAAAAGTGTTGGTCAAAAATTATGCACTGCAGCAGATGACAGTGCCTGCAGCTCTCCACCCTCTCCCTTGCTTTCTTTTGTGTCAGCATGATTTAAAGAGAGGAAATCAGCTCACAAAGGGAGTGTGCAGACTATATCTCCTAAAAGTTACTGAATGAATACGTAATCTCAATGACTAAAAACAAGTCACAAGTTACCTTATTATAGCTGTTTTAAGATTTGAAGTATTATATGCAATGCATGCCTCCAGCATCCAGAGACCGGTGAGCTCAGCAGTGCTGAAAGGAGTCTAGAAATGTTCAGCAGATGTCTGAAAAGGAATTCACTTTCTTCTAAAGGAACAACACCAAACATGTTCACGTCTAGCTCTACAAATACCAAGATGAATGGGTACTGATCAATGATCATTGACAGGACAAAAGGTTGTGAAAGCTCTGTCCAACTCATTTGCCTGATTCCATCTGTGGCCAGTAGCAAATGGCTAGGGAAAGCATCAAGAACAAGACAAGCAAAGAATGACACCCTTTGCAAAATATGTAGATTTTTTAGTGTGTGTAGCATCCTATATCTTAACAGAATTGCAACATGACAGCCAATCTTTTCAGCAAGCAGAGGAAATTCTTCTACCTTTGATGTACTGCATGACCCCATTACAGACACATGCACACAGGCAGTAAAAGTAAAGCAGTAAAAAGTTTTTCTAACATGCAGTTTTATGATGAAATATATACTGTTCACTCCTTCCTAACGTCTGTGAGAAATAAAGCCTGTCAATGAAATTAAACAGTAACAGACCTGAAATCGGTAAAAGGAAATTTACACTGCGTATCATGTACAATCAACCTCAAGAACTTTCAATAGGTTGAGAAGTGGGATTAAAAACCCGATATATTTATATGAATGACAAGAATATTTGCAGTTATATTAGTGCAAAATAAGCCATGCAGGAATGAAGGCAGAAACCACTCATTATCAACCTGGGCCTAGGAATGATGTTTCCCTTCTAGGCATGCTAACATATGATTTTTAATGATAAAGATTTTACACCTTCCTCTGGTGCATCTGGTACTGGCAGCTTCCAAGAAGCAGGATAATGGATCAGAAGGACCCTTGGTTTAATCAATCCCAGGTTTCTTTTGCTTCAAAGTCTCCCTTCCTGATCTACAAGGGTGGTCTTCTCCACATTGGGAACAAGACTGTGCCAAGTTATTACACAGTTATTTATTTTTCAAATGGCTTTAGAGAGCAGATGTTCCCATGCGAGCATTGGAGCTCTTCCGCTATGGAGGCTTGCAGCACAAGCCAAACCATGAATCTCCTCCAGATATCACTCAAGTCCACAGCAAAACTCCCACTGAGCTGACCAAGATGAGGATTTGGACCACTGACTGTGATCGTCTGTTCAGCTTCTGCCCCCATTGCGTAGCTACCAAGGAGTATGCACAGATGTTAGCATTCATGATGCTAATATTTGGGCTGCCTGATTTGTGAAATCACACATATGATCTGGGGTGGATTTTTTTTCCTTCCTTTCTGGAAAAAATCGTGGTAAACGTATTACTCTTACAATGGAAAAATCCTTAAATGCTGCGAGTTCAGCTTAACTTTTCAGAATTCAGAGGCTTATTCAAAATTTATGTGAAAAACCCATGTTTTAAAAGTGGTCAAGAAGTCTCATCAGAACTTAATTTCAGGGGGAGATTTCAGGATTTCAGTATTTCCTGGTTTATTGGTTTTAAAGGGGAGGAAATTTATCATTGACTTTTAGTAGATGGGAGTCTCATACTCAGGGAAATGAAAAAAATTCTGCCTAGTATCACACAGGAGTCAGTGGCAGAATCAACGCCTGCTCTACTCTGCTTCCCTTTGTGAGAAAAACAGGCCGCCTTCTTCCGTGCCTGTATCTCTCTGGGAACCAGAAGTGCAGAGGCTGCAAATTTTTTGAATATGTATTTTTCCCGAATCAAACAAATATTCCTGAATATCTTCAAAAGCCTATAATTAGAACAATGGACAGAGGTCAGAGGATGTCACTGCTTTATGTGAACCTGCTCATTCACAGTATAATATTTGCTTTTTTGATCCTTCCCTCTCTGTTTTTCTTAGAGACCCTGTACTAGTACTGAAGTGCTGCTGTTATGGTTTCACATTTCCAGTCATTTTGTTTCCCTGTCTCTGTTTTGCAGGCTTGTGTTTGGTTGCCATGAAGGGATTTATTTTTTCCTTCAAATCATTACTAAGCACTCATGCTTAAAAGTCTCTTGGAGATCCATACCAGAGATTTAAATAAGACTCTTGAGAACATGGGTTACAAGATATTGATCACACTATTACCTGAACAATGTCAGGAAGCCACCTCTCAAGAAGCCTGAACATTTGTATTATTTTAAAGGACTCTTCCAGAGATTGTGCTGAAGACTATATGGCTTTCTTGTGTAATGTCCTGAGTACTCACACCAGAACCAAAAGCCAAGGAGAGCAAATAGCTGGGATATTTGTAAGGCCAAGAAAAGTGAATATTTGTGATATTTATAAGAGAATATGACTTGATTTCTCACCTCAAAATTGACATTTTGGCACGTTGGGTATTCTTATGTTTCCTAATCCAATTCAAATTCCCCTCCCTGGGAGCAGTTCATACTCATGGCAACAATCTCTCTACGCGAAGAATTTTTTCTTGTATTTTATTCTCTTTGGTTAGTGACGATCCACTTGTTCCAGAAATTCTCCATCAGGAAGGCAATCCTTCCTCACACCAACGAATCCTAATGACTCAGATGGGCCTCACCGCGGAAGCAGTCACAGAATAGGACTGTACATTTGTTCAAACACATCGGCCACGACACAATACAGAGAATGTGTGCATGAGTCCAGCAAAAAAAGAGAAGCAGGACCAAAATTTCTCAGTCGCAATGCCATAAAGAAAACTTGGGATAGTTTGCCAGATAAAAACATCATGGGGAATGATGACTTGTCAGAGAGACTAGGAAACCTGCTGTTTATAACCTTAGAGGACAGTCGCTGATTTGTAACCAAGCAACAGCTTTGCTGGTTTGCTTGACATGAACTGGCTTATAGCAAGGCAAGAGGCTTATTTAACTGAGGGCTTTGGGGAACGGAATACTTCCTTTAAAGAAACATTTTAACTATAAAAAAGGTAAAGAGAATTTTGTTTATAAAACCTTTTTACAGTTTATTTCCTATCATTAATTTCTTTATATATATATATATATATAAAAAATGAGGATCTGACTAAATGAATCAGGACGTTAAATGATAAAGTTCCGTCCGTGTAAACAAATAAATAATTATTTACAATCTTTGGCAAAACAAAATGAAATTTCATTGATCTCACTCTCTCTCACACACACTTGCAAGGAAAAAAATGAAAAAGAAATTAAAAAACATCATAAATAATTTACATAAAATAGGAAAATTATGATACAGTCCAAATATTAACATCTTCACCCCCACATTGATGTCCCTCTCTGACAAAACAAAAAACCCTACACAGCCATTACAGTCATTACATTTAATGAAGTCACCCTCCCTTCTGCTTGGGACTTGGGGATACAAATTGAAACACCAAGAGTAAGAAACTGAAACATTTAAAAACCTCATTAAGAGGATTTGGAGAAAAAAAAAAAAAAAAAAGAAAACAAAATCACACACCAGCAACAAAACAAAACTGAAACAAAAAAAGAGTTGATAATATGAACACTATAAAATGTGCAATACAGCCAGCAACTGTGGATTCCTCTCTAATGAATATAGCAAGAAAATCTATTTCAAGGGAGAAAAAGTTGATTCAACATTTAGCTCACTGTGCCCTATAAGGCGGCAGAGGTACTGTATTATTCTATTAGTAAACCCATCTATGAATAAAATTACACCAGCGTGTGTTCTTTTTGTGAACAAAGCTCATACAACTTAAACAAAACAAAAAAAAAAAGTGTTAAACAAGTTTATACTATTGTGTATCTGAGTAACTGTTGTATCTGTTTAGAATAAACACTGGTATCCCTTCAGCATTATTTAAGAAGTGCTATATACAGCAGACAAAGATAACAATATAAAATATTAAAATTAGGGTAACTGGATATATATTAAGGTTCCATTTATAAATTCGTTATTATTATTCATTTAACTTTAAAGCATACATGAATATAACCCATGAAACTATACTTAAGTGTATACTATGCTTTGACAATATCTAAATGTTGTGATATGCTTTTAAAAATAGCTTTAAAATATCATTATTTGTGAACGTATTACTGGTGATATGTATACTGATATGATGAACGTATACTGATACGACATGCTTTAAAATAAATTATCAGAGAAGGTAGCTCAGTGTGATAATCATAATAAATACTAACAAAATATTTATAAATGGAACCTTAAATTCATATGTTACCAAATTAAGTAACAGTGGCCTTGCCACCTTTTCAAAAACCCACATCAGGATTCAGGATGTCAAAGTGCTTTCTGCAGCAGAGGTGGGAAAGTGGTTCAGGTTCATTTTGCTCCACGTGATTATGGTGTATTCTTTATTACAAGGAAATGCAAAATATGATGGAAAGGGAACAACTGGAAATATTTTTTTGCAAGTCAGACAGTAGTGATAGCTTTGGATGTTTAAATGAATCACTCTTCCCTTTCCCATGCGAGTTTCTAGTTCAGTTCTGTTTGGCCTGAATTAAGTCTCTACAAGACAATGCTTTAGGTTGCAAATTTGACATTTCTACCTACTGTAATTCTAATGGGTGTTATTAAGAGCATCCTTGTCAACTAAAGAACATCTTTTTGGATCATAATATGTTCATCATTGACCTTTACTTTATTATTCAAAGGCATTATCATTGTTATTATAGATATTGTTGGCGCTGCCCTCCATTACTTTGTTAAAATTAGACCCCAGGCTTTGTGTTACTGAAGTCCAGCACTGATCAGAGCAAGGAAGTGTCAACCATACAACTAAAGTTATTCAAACACCTTTTTCCTCACTTAAAGACAATGACTAATAATCATCACCCCCCTCTTTTTCTCCATATATATAAATACATTAAGTAATTACATTTTTATATGTAAACGTCATTCCTTAAAAAAGACAAAAAAAACAAACAAACAAACGTGTTTTGCTAAGTTTTCACTGTACAAAAGTGTTCTAATGTATCAATCTGCTTTTGCTTCAGTGGTGGGTCAGACGCTCACGTTTAGGTTTCATTAGTCCTGGCTGTGAGAAGGCACTTGGGTGGAGGGATGGCTGAGGCACTCCTGGCAGGAGGGAAGTACCTGGTGAGTGGAGCACGAGGACAGAGGACAGGAGGTACACAAAAATAGAAACTGGGAGTACCAGGATGTACTGAGGTGTCCAGGTTGCATAGCATTTACAGTACTTTGCTGGTAATGCAGCAACCATTGCTCAAGCATCTGAAAGAAATGGGAAGAAAAGATATTAGCTGTGGTTGGTTTAGTCGGTTAGAAAGTCAACTACACAAGAAGAGAGCTCCAGCATGATACTCTATAAGGATGCAGCACAATGCTTCCTGTTCTGCACTTTCCTACAAATGTGAAGACATTTTTATATAAATAGGTATCTGCCTATACAGACAGAGACACACGCATATGTGTATGTGCACCTATGTATCTAAATGTACATAAAAAAAATCATATATGAGAAAACCCGGAAAAGCATTTTCTGTATTTCAAAACATTTTGAATAAGGCACTATAGTCACACATGCTCGTTAAAAATATCTCTTGTCTCCTTCATGCCTGTTGAAAGAGGGGTGATCAAGAAGTAGTAGCTCTCTGCGCACACGAGACACTGAAATAGCCTACAAAGCGAAGTGGATATACAGAGCGAATTCTAAGCACGTCTCTCGCTCAGATATTTCTATTTAATTTTTTCCAGGTGGGTAGTATTAGACATCTGGGTTTTGTTATTCAAAGTGAGATTACTACAGGGGCAAAGGGCATTTGTGGTATTTCAACAAATCAAGGTTTACTAATATTACAGATTGCTTTCCATTACTAGAGGATACTTTTCATTTCCATATTTCGTGCTTGCTCCACAGGTTATCAAAGGTTTCAGCATTTTCCAGACATTTTCTGTAACTAACCTCTGCATTCATATTTGAGGTCAGAGAAATAGACCATCTCTTGAGAGAAGACAAAGAGACCTAATCGTCCACCAGCAAAGGTTGTATCATAGATTGGTCCAGAATCCACCATGACTTGTTTCCCTTCATACACTAAAACTCTGTAAAAAAGAATATGATTTAAATTAGACAAGGAGGATAATGCAGAGTCCAGTGCTAAGGGCTGGTGAAAGTTCCCAAGAACTGAAACAGAATTATTTTTAACAAGGCACCAGACAACCCAACTTCATTGTAAGGATTGCTTCTCATCTCTATTTCACACCCACCTGGCCGGCAGCCACAACACATTAATCAGAAGCAGTGGAATTGTTCCATAAGTAATTTTATGCAAACCATCTGCAAAAGATTTCCCAATTCTTTATTTAGAACAGTCATGTCTCCTGGAATGAACTATGTGATGTACTAGCACTCATTGATAAGACCCTGTCCCTGTGAACTCAGAGGTTAATACAAGACCTCGCCACATCACTTAACAAAGTCGTCTTTACAGCTGTGTGAACAGCTGATTTATTTATCTTTAGGTGCAAGGGTCAACATCAGGAATTGGAAGAACTCCCTTTAGAGTGAAAGAAAACATTAATTGGAGACACGATGAATCTCAATTTCAGACATTTTTAGAGCTTAATGAAAGATGGAAGGATTTGGACACTAACAGCTAGACTAATAATAAATTGTAAAAGAGGGAGAACTTGGGGTGGGGGTTTTTTGGGTTGGTGTGTTTTGGGTTTTTTTTGTAGTGTTTCAGGCATCCACCCTGGAGCCAAAAGACCTCTAAAGACATCTCTTCATTTTCCTTCTCTATCAAACAGACTGTAGTTCCTTGAACTTGGATTCTCCACTTCTCATGGGAGAACCTTGAGAATCCAAGGTTCTTCGGATCTCAGGCTCTTAAAATAGCCTTAGGGCCAAATGAGAAGCGACTCTATAGTCTGTTAATTTGAGCACTCTCTGGAGAAAGTGATTATTGTCCTGCTTCAACTGACAATACATTAGTTATACAAAGCAGGATGGCTTCACGTGAACACACTAGAGCAACCTCCTGTAACTCAAGGGTTAGGGACAGATTTCTACTTAGGCAGAAAGGCAGGTCCAGCACTTGCTCTACCTTGAAGTGTTTTATTTTCTGAAAGGTGCCCAAAGACAAGTACGAAATTGCTCCCTGAAAAGAGGATTTAACGGATGGTAAAAAGAACAGCAAAAAGACTGACAGGTTTTCATGTTCATGTAACCCTATTTAACAAAATTATCAAAATGTAAAGAACCCAAAACAATGGGAAGAGCTTAATAAATTATTCATCCCAACAAAAAAAAAATTATGCAGATCTAATCATGTTAATGCTAAATCGCTGTTTCTGTACAAATAAAACGGTTTCATGACTACATTAGTGAAATAGTTGGGCTTATTTATTTTTTTTCTATAAAAATACCCTAAAGAATGAAGGAATTTAATGCCCTGGACCATATAAATGGTCATGTTATACTAGATTGATCTAATGGGATAGCAGTTGAAACATGCTTTGTCTGATACTAAGTAGATTCTGCAAAGGAAGATACAGGTAACAGCAACACGACTGAAAAAAAAATCAAGTTTCCTTTAGACCTGCATCGGTCAATGCTTTGCACTGCAATACTTTGATGCATAAAGAAACTCTTTTCTTTCCAAGAACAAGATAACTTACTCTATCCAAATTTGTCTACCCTATGTCTTTCACAGCCAAATGAAACTCCCCTGTCCATAAGCACAAACAAGACCTTAAGGGGTATGGTCAGAGTCTGCCCCATCAAAAACGTCCTTTACAGTTACAGTAGTTAGAAGAAGATAAAATTGACATGGACAGTCCATGCTCATTCTTTGGAACACCAGATAAACAGCTGGACTCCAAGAAAAGTCATATGTCGTAGCTCCTTGTTGTGTGCATTACAGATGTGCTCATGGCTACTTCTGCAGTATCTCGTATAAGCCACTATGGGAGACAGGATGCTGAAGAAGACAGGCCGTTGGCCTACTTCCCTGTGGCAATTCTGATGTTTCTAATTAATTTCATTTGTTTGAATTCCAGACGCTGGGGCTAATCTTGCTTTGAGTTTTCCTCAGGAATTTTTTGTCCCTTTAAAGAAGAGCTATTGAGAAAGAACTTTATTTTTTTCTTTCATTTAAGACTATTTAGCTGATGTAAATACTGAACCAGCCAGACTAAATTAAATAGATCTGAAGAGGAAAATAACTTATTCTAAAGATAACAAAATGTTCCCAAAATATCGGAACAAACTGTCACGTAAGTATCATCATTACCAGAACAAAAAACTTGATAACATAGCTCTTATATCAAAGACAAAAGTTTTGCTACTAGAAAATATAGAGGTGCAGAAACATTTCTTACTTTATTAATCCCGTTTTAGGCCTATGAATCAAATGCCACCTGTAAGCAGTATAATCTTTCCAGCCAATGTTCTTGGGATCATGCCACAAAGTACGCACCTACAGTAGGAATACAAATGATTTATTAGAAACAGACTGTGCTCCAGTAACTGTACATCCACTATAGTAACTGTACACAGCCAACGCTTATTTGCTGCAGAGCATGAAACTGAAAATACTGTTTAACATTTGATGGTATTATCAGCAGACCTCTTTTATAGAGTGAGAGTAATGAAAATTTCTGTCTTAAATTATTGATCAGTTACTCATCTGTAGTTTCATGGCTGGAGTCACTGAAGACCATTACAGCATTGAACCTGACTCCCCTTAGGAAGTCCTGCCCCTGTTTGCACGTACACACCCACGCTGCCAGAGTCAATGCTACTTTTCCTATCTGTACGAGTGCCTCCACTGAAGTGGAGGGACTGCAGCTTGCACAGATGTTACTGCCTCTGGCCTGCTCCTTGAAATCTCTCACTTCCTGCAAGGAGCTCCAAAGTGTGAAATTCCTATCCACGTGCGAAGCGCCAGTGACTTAATTTCCAAAAGGCACAAGTTTCTTCCATGGCTCAGCCCTGTTTGGAACAGCAGCAGTTTTTCTCTTTGTTTTCATTTCTTTTCTCTTTGGCTGTTACTGGTTACTGAACTCTAAACCACGTATAATTAAAACAAGCTGGAAAGCTGAAGAAGCAAGCGCCAATACAGAGGTCACAAAGGATTTGTGGATAACTGAGACCTCTCATTCCTTTTTCATTGGACCACACCACACCTTCCCTTTTATATATGTCATTTTTTCCATTCATAATTTTTTTATATGTGTAATGTTTTCTTTGAAACACAATGCAAATGTTAATATTGACATTAGTAATATGGGAATTGAAGAAAAGCTGATAAACATCTGCAAAAAAATTGAGGTGTGAAAGGAAATTCTTTTCGAGACACCCCCCTTTTTTTAAAGTATTAGTCATGCATTGTTGGCCTGAAGTTTTAAATCTCTCACCTGTCCAGGGGTGTTTCCTGTGTGCCAGAGAGCATTTCTCAAGTGTTCACCAGTACCGGTTGTAGAATTCACTACTTTAAGGGACACACCAGAATAGCCGTAAGCCCTGGTGGGTTTGTCCTCCCAGTAGGTCTGAGTGACCTGCTTCCACATCAGAACATAAAACCGGCTGCTGGACTGGTAGCCAAACACAAAGCCAGCGTAGTCATCATCACGGTCTGTGTTAACATAGAACGTCCCACTGAAGTCAACAGAGCTGAACTCATCGTAGCCTGGGAGAGGACAAAAGAGACAAACCATCAAGTTACAATGCTGAGTCTTGCTGCCCACGCCCAAGAGTCCCAGCTCTATCCTGAGTTTTGCCAGGAGTTGTAAGCTATCTTTTTCAGTTTCCTTACTTGTAGGAGAGGAGGTAATTGCACTTGCCTACCTATCGCATGAAGGCTTCCGGAGAGAAATAAGTTGTTTACAAGGGGTGCTGAAGACAGTAGGCACTATACTTATATCAAGTTCTTCAACTGCGTATTTTATGTGTGTTAGTGATGAGATGGTCAAAGGCAAGCAGCATTGAGCTGTTTTTAATTTGGGCATATATACTGTCCCTGTGTGTCAGTCCAAAGCTTGCAGCACCAAAAAGGTCTTGTTTATCTACTGGGTTTTTTTTCCCTTCCTTGTTACCAGATCACTGGTTACTTTTCCAAAGGTGATGTCTGACATCTGATACTCACCTACGGCGATTCCAGGATCAGAGTTGGCAGTCTGCACCAGTTCCTTGCCTTGGTGGCGAATAACCCAGTTGGGATCAATCTGAGCTGTTCCCTTGGGGTCCAGGGGGACCATTTGGAACTTTCTGAAATCAGTTTCACTGATGGCATTGTTTTCAGGGCATACATCATAAATATCCGGGACGTTGTCATTGTCAAAGTCATCTTTGCAAATATCACCTCTGCCATCACCTATAAGCAATGTGAATAAACAAATGCAATTGTTAGCAATTTATCCAGCCTTCATAAGAGCTCTCCCACTGATGGAAGAAATTTATAATACATATGGGGCATGTTATCCTCTTGTTTCTCAAAGAATGCTCCAATTTAGTCCAAGAAAAGCTTCCTTCTCTGAAAGTCCATTTGAAATGGTGCTGGTAATGACTGGAAAAAGTCATCAGCTTGGATGAGCGCCAAAATCATTGCTAATAAAACTGTCCCATCAGTGGTTTATGACAGTGATCAATCTGGCACCAGTTGATAACGCTGCTTTAGAATTGGGGTGAGAAAAGTTGGAAGTTTGCTATATTGATGTAATTCACTAATGCTTGTATTACATTTTCATTTTGATTTGTCCCAGATGTGGACACAATGCCACATTTTAATATGTGCAGTGTAAATGAATTCAAACAAGTGTTAAAATCCTAATCTTCCTGCACATTACTAAATTCTTATATAAAACTGAAGATGTTAAACTTTTTTTTTTAGACAAAGATAAAACTTTGTCTCAAGATTCCTTCAGCCACAATCCAAGGTACTTCAGATTGCGGAAATGTCACATCTATGTCAAAAGTAAGTGGGTCAGTATTGCAGTAAAATATGCATACATGCTGAATCACTCTTTCATTTGTGCGTAGAACAATTTGTCTTCTAAAAAATGTAGTGCTTCAGAAAAACATAGGAAAAAAGAAAGAAGCACTGTATCTTACAGGACTAACCTTGGAGGAATGGAATTATTAAGTTTTGTTATATGAATCACAAGAAGTTTTTTAGAGAATCTAAAAATACATCCATAGAGCTTTGCTACAGTTGTGCTGCTGCTCAACACTTTTACTACACCCAACATTTAAAAAAAATAAACTCCTTTCTTAATTTACCCATGATTTTGGTGGAAACCAATAAGTGTAACTTGCCTTGAATAGCAGGTGGTGAAAGGAGGTATCTAAAAAATTACCTCATTGACAATGACACTGTTATTCAGTGGCATACAATAGTACAAGCACTTGAAAAAATCAAGTAGAAAAACTTGGCTAGACAAGTATACAAATTCACAAATGGCTCTCATTTTTACAACAGAAACCACTGGATATTACACTGGGTACTAATGTAAAACCAGAACTGCCATTTATTTGTTTCTGTCCTCATATAGCTGAGCATCTGCTTTTTTTAATGTAAGAGTTTGTGACATCTGTAACAACATGGGAATTAACACAATAGGAAACGGCAATGATCCGGCTCATTCATTGTCGATCTACTACTAGATGCTTCACGGACAAATGGAAAGCTACATCACTATGCCTAACCAGCATAGCATTATCCAAGTATAAAGCTTTCAGAGAGAAAGCAGAGTGAATTTTAGGCAACAGATGGAAAAAAAAAAAAAGTAGTTAGAGAAAGATGAAGCATCTATGTCTCAAAGACTTTCTGCAGTTCAGATATGTGGTAAAATGGTCCCATTTTCCACCCTGGCAATCAGCAATGGAGAACTCCAAATCCTGGCCAGCTACGTGCTCCTGCACCTGTTTGTCTTAGCACTTATTGGAGAAAAGAGAATGAACTTTCAATTTTATTCCCTTTGCCAATATCAAAGAGGTAATTCTAAGTCACAGGAGAATCTAGTTATTCACTGAAAGTCCAGCTGACATTCATTTGGTACTGAGCTGCTGTTGACAACATTGATTCCCTGTCAAGGAAAGCCAGAAAGCATTTGTTTACCCAGCCACGTCCAACAGCTCTCTCCAGGGCCTCATCTTTATATGCTATAGCTCATATCTGCAAGAGCGTGGGAGCAGCTTTTGGATTTATTTATCGCCTTTCCAAGATTTCTGTTGGACCTGCTGCTAATGACAGTGATGAGCTGGCTAAACTGTTTAAATTTACTCTTTTTGTGAATACTTGCTCCATACATAAATGTAGTCTCTTTTGCAAGCTACCTCAATTTTGGGGGCAGCCTTATTCTGGAATATTTCTGTAATGAAATATTACACCATATCTACACCATATTTTTTTTCATTTTAATTTTCAGAAGACAACTTGTTTTGAAAGCAGAACAGCTCATTTTTCATTTTTAAGACATCTGAAATTCAAGCTATTTGAAATATTTTCCCAAATTTTTTTCACTTTGAATTTCACAACTCAAAGTGAAAATCAGAAATACATTAAAAAAAGTGGATTTTGATTTTTGTTTTAAATTTTATTCTAAGTTTCTTAAAGGGGTTCTTCTATAAATAAATATATGCACATTTGAGCCCCTATCAAAGAGGTTTCCTAATGCTCTAACTCTGGACCAAACTGGCCAGTGCAGTTCCACTGAAGTCCACAGTGTCTCAAATGTCAAAAGCAGCTCACAGTTTGAAGTATGAAGCAGCTCAGTATGAAGTCTTTCATTCATATGACATTGTTCTTACCATCAGAGTCCTCCTGCTCAGGGTTGTACCTGAGGCGACAATTGTCCCTGTCATCTGGGACACCATCATTGTCATCATCAGGATCACAGGCATCTCCTTTGCCATCTTTATCATGGTCAGCCTGGTTAGCATTGGGGATGTAAGGGCAGTTATCTTGATTGTTCTGGTGGCCATCTTCATCTATGTCCTCATTGTTGTCACACTGGTCACCAACAAGGTCATTATCTGCATCAGTCTACAAAAAAATATAAATAATCAAAAGTAAGTACATTTATTATTGTTACTAAACATGAAAGTATGGATAGCCTGGTACTTAATTTTTCAACATTTTTCTTCAAGGACTTCTCTGGAGACAAGGGATATCATGGTGACAACCATGTTTAAAGCAGAAACATTAACTTCAAACTCCTATAGCTACTTATTCTACCATCAGTGCACAAGATCTGGTCACCAAGACATTTCCACAGCAGGCTTTCAGCCATGATCCTCATTGCACTCATTCTAGAGATCACAGGGGAGCTGCAGTTTGGAAAGCACATTTTCTGATTGCTTCTGTATGCTTGATATTACTTATCTGTGCATGGACCAACAAACTCAAGCATACCAAATGCAGCCCTGAGGCAGTTCTCACTTGCCACAGAGGAAGAAAACAGTTCACCAAAGCCTTGAAGATGGATTAAAGGCATCATCACTCTACTTCCCTGATGCAAAGAGATCTGACAACCTGAGATACGCAAGTGAGCAATATAGATCCACCTCTTCAGCTCTACAGCAAATAGGGACCGATAGAAATTCCCGTGTTCTTTTCTCTGCCCTTGTTCTGACATTACCATTAAGGAAACCATGTCTAACATTTACCTGGTCAGGATTATGCATCAATGGGCAGTTATCACACTGATCACCAACTCCATCACCATCTGTATCACTCTGGTCTGTGTTATAGACGTAAGGACAATTATCTCGTTCATTAAAAATGTCTATGAGGAAAAAAAAACAACAAAAGATTGAAGAAATCAGAGTGATGATACAGCAACCAACAGAGACAGCCATAAACTGCAGGAGTCCCCAGTAGAGTAGCAAGGCTCTAAAGGGGATCATAGGCTTTATGATTGCTACAACATGAAATAGTGAAAAAGCTAATATTACAAAAAATTACAGCATCAATTCCACTTTTCTTGCTACGATAGACTTCTATACATATTTTATTAAGGGATTTTGCTAGAGTAAGGGCTCATTATGTCTTAAGAATTTAGCCCCTTTTCATAAAGTAAAAGATAAAAGGGTGGGTGGGGTATTTTTTAAATAATTTCATTCAGATTTTCTTCCCAGATACTTTAAGGAATGGCACAGAACACACAACTATAACATGGTGGAATTTCTAAAGTTTTGTATAGGAACAACTGCATTAATATTCAGCTGCCTCAGCACTAATTAATTTTGTTTTACCAGAACACGTGCATCATTTGTTGTACAGAATGCCAAATTTTCAAATGAAAGTTTCCTGAGGGGGAACAGTTTATTATATAACTGATGTTCTCCTTCAAAACTATAATATATTGAAAAGAAAGAAAAATAAGATATGTTGGCATAGCTGTCTGGAAAGGATGCAAGTACCTTCTCCTACATTATACAGTCCCTGGGTATTTGCATAATCTTTCAGCCAATACATATGATGACATCTTTCTTCAAATGCATGACAAGTACTACCAAGAACCTGATGATCAGAAGGATGAGAAGACTTCAAAATGTTCAGTAGTTCAAGTCAGATAAGCATGCAAAAGTTTAAAACATTAATGAAGGAAATCTAAAACCTAGATTTCTTCAACTTCTAGTACTTCTGGATTCTCATAAATTTGAAATGCTGCAAGGAAAGACATTTAAGTGCTTTTCCCCCTCCTTAGTTCTGATCAAATCTGTGTCATATAGGCACGTACTGGTAGATGAAATAAACACCTTTAATAATATTTTAGGACACATAAAAAAAATGTGTATTTGGATTACTGTGGGCTTTGCAGTATGTTCGTGGAAAAGCAGATTAATTTCCTACAGATATTGTCTTAGCCGCACAGATGTTCTGATATTACTTTCCCTCCCTAAAAAGGAAAAAAAAGGTAAACAGAAGTGTTATATTAGATCCTGATTATTTTGGAACACAGACGAAGGAAAGAATTCTTTTTAAGATTACACTGATAAAAGACTTGCTGTGATTTATTCTTCAATAATATCCACTGTAGTCATTTAGGTACTATGTGGATGACTATACTACACAGGACAGATCAACCTGTCTTCTCTTTCTTATCCTGCATTTTCGAGAAGCTAGACCCAATTTTATTCCATGTATAAAAGCAGGTAGCCCATCTTACTGGACATAAAGCAAAGTGTACTGGTAGAGCAGCTCTTAATTAGCAAAACTGAAAGCATACCATCTCCGTCAATATCCACAGCACAAGAGTCACCCTCCCCATTATTATCTGTGTCAATCTGAGCAGGGTTGTGCACATAGGGGCAATTATCACAGCGGTCACCAACTTCATCCTTGTCATAATCAAACTGACGAGGGTTGAACAGAAGAGGGCAATTGTCCTAGTAAGAAGAAATAGAAGATTTAAGAATGTAAATCACAACTCATCAGAGCATACTATGAAGCAGTAACTCTTCCTGTTCATCTTGGTCAAAGGCGAAAAATCAAAATATTAATCCGCTATTTTTTCAATGGACAAGCTGTACCTACAATGAAGATCTTGGTGGTAACAGTATGGCATCTGTACAGCCTGGTTTACTGTCTGTTTTTGTACAAGGCATGCGAAATGTGTCATGTATCTCACTAGGAGAGCAACAGGCATTTTAAATTGGATCTGTACTCAGATATTTCCAATGAAAGCGTATTACTCGTACGTGCATTTAAAAAAAATAATAAAATCAGAATGTATTGTAAAATCAGGCCAACTTCAGTTGCATATTATATTTTTTGGAACAAACTAGAATTGTAACTCTGAGATTTTTGGAACAAACTAGTATCAATATTCTCACTTTTAAACCACATATTTTGATTTTTCATTTTAATCAAGGATTGACTATTTTTGTGGGTTGTATTAAACTGCATATGATAATAAAATGTAAAAAGTTTCAAAAAGCAAAGTGAAAATGAAAACCTGTCATTGACCCAAAATATTTTTTTTCACTAAGACCATTCCTTTTAGTAGAATTTTGAAAATTTCATTTCAGTTTCATCACTAATTTGAAAGTCTTCCAGAACAAGAATTCCTATGTTTCATGCATTCCCAAATTACATATGGACTTTTGCACAGGCACGAGGAAGTACTCAGTGTGGAAAGCAAAGAAGAACAAAACCGAACCAGTGGGAGTGAGGGCTACATCAGCATCACAGAATCTAAAAGGAGGTCATTTAGAAAAAAAAAAATCTTTAAACTACTTTTCCTCTGATTTAACATTTACTAGAAAATATTTTTTTTAGCCTAAAATTTTTAATTCCTTGGAAATACATTTTATATACTCAAGGACAAAATAGAGACAAGTCAAAATTTTACATTGCCCATGAAACGGAATATGGCTACAATTTTTCAAATATATGTACTAAAACACATTATTTTATCAAATGATTCTTGGGTGTTTGAAATATTTTAAGTAGAGGCTCCATGAACACAGTTCTAACCCAGCTTTAACCATCTGAAGATCTAGAGCATCTAGGCTCCCTCTGAAGGGAACAAAATGGAACAGTAGTTTCCCAAAACCAATTCACTCATCCTAAACACTTTCATAAAAGGCACGGTGAATCCCACTCTGGAAGTGCCTCTGTCCTTTTGCTGAGTGTACAGGGAGAACAGGTTTAGACCAATTGCCTATCTATCTTTTAGGTTCTGCAGGTACATGAATTTCAGTCTTGTGGGCAGATCTAAAGAAGGAAAGCATGAACCAGGCTAGGTACTTTCCACTCATCATTACCCCTTGATGCTGGCTGTGTTTATATTATAACTTGTTTCCAACAAACCTCAGATACAGCTTTTCAAATACAATGGACCTATCATTCTCCCATTGCAAAATAAAAAAATCCAATACCACCTTCACGTAAACTGTTTCATGCACAGAACTGAATCCAGAGCTGATACGGAAAACACAATTCAGCCCCACGTTGCCCAGGCTGCTTGGCTCTGCACAGTGCTACTCTCCTTTGACCCAACACAGCTTTACTCTGCACCAGGCATCATTCAGGGAAGGCAGTGCAGAATAACCCAGCTGAAGCTCTGAACAATAAAGCTCTCATCTATTGTAATGGCTTTCCTTAAAACCAGATGTTCAGGTCAAGCATACTAAAGACACAGAAATGCATCTTACTTTGTCATCTTCGACACCATCATTGTCATCATCCTCATCACAGGCATCTCCTTTGCCATCTTTATCAAAGTCTTCTTGGCCAGAGTTTGGCAGAAGGGGGCAGTTATCCTGTCCAAAAGAAATAATCAATACTTTATGTTTAAATTATGCCAGAATGACTTGCCTGGGCAGAATAGTAGATACAATATAACAGAGGCTATAAAACAAAAACAATCAATCACAAGTACTTTTTAAAGTGCCTGTTTGCTGCCAAAGATAGTAGTTCATTTGCTGCTTTCATATTGCAAAGTGAAATGCATCTGCAAGTCATTCTATTTCCCAGCTCTCCTTCTGTTAAAGGGATGTTTCCACTAAGTTTTAGATGAAACTATCTAGCAGAGAACAAACACACCACATGCACACACATGTACTCTTACATCAACTTTTTATAGACAACTCATAACGTATGTTTGAAGATTACACATAAAATGACCAGGTTTGGTTGCCAGAAAAATACAGATACAAGCCAGGAGATGGTCTTCAGAAATAGTTGTTCATATGGAAAGTTACTGGAATGAAATAGTACACAGCAATGAAGGAGAAAACTGTAAGAAAGGGTTTTGAAAAACATGCCTTTATACTGTTCTGCAAAACAGTACCTTTCCACTCCCACGGCTTTGAAAATAAAAGGCAAATAAACGTAGGTCTTTATTTTGTGTCACAGCTTTGTGAAGAATGATTATTTTAAACGAGCAAGTCTTATGTTACACTGAAAAAATAAGAAGTGAAATAGCTTGCCAAACTTTTAACATGTATTCCTTTTTAAAGTACTAAAATCAGCTAAAAATGGATTGCAATTCTACCACTGGCTAAGAATAAGTACATCTATAAAAACCCACTCTGTTATTCTCACTTTTTCCTTACATTCCATCTCTACCTCAGTCCAAAACTGAATCTGCCAACAGAGTGCAGTAATATCTTTTTTGTAACACTTAGCCTAACAAAATTAATATTACAGTAAGATTCCTAGCCCTGTTTTCAATCTCAGTGGTTCTAATAGATAATTTATTCTTAAATAGATAATTTAAGAAAAAGAGAACTGGAAAATTGGTGATAAATATCAAAACTGCAATGCAAATACAAATTTTTGTGGCAGTTTTTACCAAATACCTGTGAACAGCCTTGACTGTCCAACTCAACACTGGCTACCAGAGATATAAAAAAAATTTGTCTGAAACAATGAAAGAAATTAGTGAAACCTTGCTTAATCACTTTGTTTGTGTCTATATGTGCGTCTGTCTGTCTATATTCTCTATAGATTTGAGTAAAATTTCATACAAGTCAAGTAGTAAGGTGTAGACCTCATGGGTAGCAAGTTCCTACAAGTTTGCAAAAAAGAGGTAGCCAGGTAGAGGAGAGAGATCCTACCAGTGGACTTTAAAAGTCTCTTAAACATTAGAAAGAGGACTTATTAGATATCACATCTTCCACCTGGAAACTCAACCTTGCGGCACAAGGCCACTGAAAGATATGCTTCTTTGGTTCACCTATTGACAAAGTTGTGGGTTGGTATGATAATTCTTATGGAAAAAAAAAAAAGCTATTCTTATGTGAATGAAAAAGAAATTTACACCAAAAGATATTGCTAAGCTTTTATTCTTATTATTTACAACTACTTGCTTTATTCATACAGCTTTGCTTAGACAGTAAGTTATTTTTCAACCATTATCAGCTCGAAGAAAGAAGCTTTGGTTTGCTTTTTCAAAAATCAGATTACTCAACTAGGATATTTTGTAATGAATGTCAGGACCTGGAAATACCTGGTATTTTTAAGGGTTTTGTGGGGGTTTTTTTGCCTAAAATGAAGTACTTGTGTCTATTAAATCAACACATGTATTATAGAAACCATTAATCAACCTTTGAAAACAGATTTTTTCTGAATGGGTTCAGCATGTTGGATTTTTAATGAAAACTAATCATTTGCATTACATCTTGAGTCAACGTGTTGCAGATTCTGATGACAGGAACCAAAAATGAATATATGAACTGCAATTGCTGAATTGGCTCGATCCACAATAAACAGACATCAGCTACAGCAAGGGTTTTTGAGGCTCAAATTTCCATCAAGCTCTGAAATTCTTCTGCTGATAAAAGCCAGATTTGCAACTTTAACTGGATTATACCTGTGACTCCTGATTCTCTCAAGCAGACCAATTTCAAACTTTCCTAGTCTCTTGATCCATATTTGTTTTGTTGGTTGGTTTTTTTAAACACTGCAGTGGTCTAGAACTCAGTCGTTTTTGCATTTCTTTCCTTATTATTTAATCCGAAGTTATTGTGATAGAACTTCATGACAGTTTAGAGGTAAATCGCTTTTACATGTAGAAGAAGAAACCAAAGTGTTTCAGATCTAAGGGGGGGCGAAATAATCCAAGAACCTCAGAAGAGAAAGCATTGACCTTGTAGCCACGACTGATTCAGCAAATACTTGAGCACATGCCCCAGTGAAAGCCCGTAGGTAATCAGTGGTCGCATGGGTAGGTGTTTAAAACCGAGCACTTGCTGATGCCTTCTGCTCAGGTAAAGCTCACTTCATCCCAGTTGCTTAATTTGCTGCTGCAAACAGAGTAAGCCCCTCTGTATTGTGCCTGTCACTCAGCCATCAGGGAGGCCACCACTCAGAACTGGGATCCAGGGAATTAACCGAGGGGTGAAGGAGCCCACTGACAGTTATTTGGTCCATTGTTAAACTGGTGGACCTGGAACAACTTTCAGCCTGGTTTGGCACAGCAGCGTAGCTCCATCAGGATGAGACACCCAAGTGTGCTCACTGTTTTTGAGCCATTTCTGCTGGAAGGAACATGGAGCCGAGGAGAACTTATAGTGTGCTTCAGGTGAGTGAGCACAGAACCAGGTTCCAGGGAACGTTCCATGGTAGGCACCCACTGCTAAACCTACATACCACCATTTTTAGGCTCCCTGATGCTTATTTTCTCCTTAGTGTAGTAACATTTCCTTTTTCACTACAATGGCACAGCTGCAGCAGCAAGGGTGGAGAACAGTCCCCTGCCAGGTCTAGAGCCAATGGTGGAAGGAAGGTCATTCCCCCCAGGAGGGTAAGAGCTGGAACTCCACATCTCTGAAGAGTAAGAGAGGCTGCATCTCCTATCCTCTCCCACTGAGCTTTTGCAATAAGAACTCTTCTGTCTAATTGCTCATTCATTCCTCTCTTAGGTGCCTATTGACAAAGATTTATGTCAGGCTCTTAATGATCTGCTTAACTCTTTTAAAGGAAGGGGTAGTTCAAGAAAGGATTTAGAACTGTACACCTTACATGGCTGTCAGTGTCTTGTTACAAGCCTTGCAGGTAGGATTTCATACTCACCTGAGCCCAGAGATTCCTGTTTAGTTCTCACTGTGTGCTCTGCACCTGTGCTTTGGGCAGCTCCTGCTCAGTGTGCTAACTCTATTCACCAGCATCCCAACCTTCTGTGTATGCTGAGCAGGAAGAAATCCAAAGCAGAGGACTCTGGACTTCATTTTGAGAATCCCTTACTGGATCTAGTGTTAAGTGAATGCACATTTCACAGCATCTCCCGGAAAATGAGCATGCTGTAACAGTCAAAGCTTAAAGAAAGCAACCACAAGCTTGATGCTGAAAAGTGTTATTCACAACTATTTTGGAAAAAGAAAATTTGATTATGGCGTGGCATTTTTATTAACCTTTTTTACTTACCTTCACACAATGGTATGTTGCATTAGCAGCACAGACCAAGTTATTATTAGGCCAGCCATCCAAATCTGAATCCTCACCACAGATGCGTCCATCTCCAGCATAACCTGTCCTACATTCACATTTGTACATCGGATCACTGAAATGGCCCAGATAGATGCACTCTGCAGATTTATGGCAGCTGTGTGTCTTGTCCTTGCATGGATTCTCAGGTTCACAGACCTGTAACAGATAGATCATACTCACTAAAACGTGATGAGATTCGTGGCCAGCTGCGTGTGCCTCAGCTTTGTCAAAATCAGGCCAGTTACTTAGACTATGCCTAAGGACGGGAACTTTGTTTTAATTGTGGTTAGTAAGTCACACTGCTCTGTCAGTTCACAGCTCCAATGTGCACAATGAAAAAAAAAATAATTAAAACAAACCACAGGAAAAATTGGACATTATTCAAAAAGCAATTAAAGTGATTAACATTTTCAGAACTCCATCTACTTTCTTCCAGATGTCATTAATCCCCAGAAATTAACTGCAACAGAAAGCAGACTGTACCCACCTTTTCCTTTACTGTTCTGCCTGTCAGTATGCAAGGACTATCTTATTTTCTTAAATCAAAGAGACCCTAATGAATTCTCACATTCCCCTCTAGTAAGTTTTTGTCACCTTTTTCTTATCACCTTGCTCATTTTCATTGACGGTATCTGGGAATCTTACTCAGATGTTTTACGTTTAGACTTCACATGTTGAACTATCCACAGACTGATTCAATGGCAACAAAGAGAATGCATCTCATGACATCCATTTTAACATTTTTGTCTTGTCTATCAAACAGCAGTCTTCAATATCACTTCCACTTCCTTCTGTCCTTCACCACTGATAGGTGTTGGCCCAATGGAATTTAGGGAGTCAGAACTTCAGACATATGTCTGATGACACCCACATTAACAGCATTATATTTATGGAGAGAACGATACCGATCCTTCAGTTCCCAATCCCCAGAGTAGGTATAAAGACCTGAGAGAAAGGAGTGCAAAGCAGAGGAATGCTTGCTCCTGGCATTTTACACTCATTTGGTGCAACTGTACAGATGCCTAGAGAAAATAAAACCCTTAAAAAAAGCCACACCCAAATTCAGTGTTTTGTTACTTGAACCAAAAATATCCTGGAACAGCAGTTATCTATTTTAGGTTATCTTTGGTACCCAAGTTTATCACATTCACAGATATCGTCAGGTGAGAGTTACTTGGTTTCAAAGCCACCAAATTCTCTTTGACATCACCTACTTGCTTCTCTGTCTTGGCAACTTCCAGCCCTACACCATAGGGCTGACTTCCTTTATAGCGTGGAGGACATGGCAAGCAGTGGAAACCTGGATTTGTGTTCACACAGCGGTGGACCTGATTCACTTTAAAGCAAACATCTGACACAGCTATACACTGCAGGAAATGAAAGAAAGAAGAAACCAATTAGACAGCTGTGCAATTCCCAAATAATGAAAATCTCACAGTGATTTCCTGATGCTAATGGAAACAAAGTCAGTACCTCATCAAGATCTTCACAGACGGTACCATTGCCAAGGTAACCTGCTGGGCATGGCCCACATGACCAAGACCCATCTGGGTAACTGTTGCATTCTGCCCCAGGAAAGCAAGGATTTGACAAACACCCATCTGGCAAAGACACATAAAAGTGTAAATTAAGTTAGAAGCATAAAAGGCATGTAACACACTTCATTTAAGAAACGGGTATTATCTGTTCATTAGCTTAAATCACATCTGATACAACAGACTCTTACGAAAACCCTTAGAATTAGGGTTATAAAATACATTTAATATACTATTGATTTAATATGAAAATATTACAGATTGCTGCATCAAATTGAATACATTACAGCATATAGAAGCCCTGTTTAAGAAATGCATTCTTGTTCAGGATAGGTCAGTATTAAGAATGTATATAAAATCCCACTGATCTAAACAGCACCCAGAATAGTTAAATGTGCTTTCCTGAAACAAAGGTATAATTAGTAGATTTCCGTAGTGTCAATTCATAATTATCCATTAAAGAAATAACAGCAATAATAATTATTCAGACTGAATACAGAATGACAAAATACCAACCAATCGGGCAATCCTTCTTATTGCACATATCATGTTGCTTGGTATCTCCCACACATGGCTTTCCTCCATACTGTGGCTCTGGGCTGTTACAGAGGCGAGACCTCTCACGAATTCCTCCTCCACAGGTTACCGTGCAGGCAGACCATGGAGACCAAGGACCCCACTGGCCATTCACTAGGATATGCAGAAGACAGAAGAGCATCACAGGCAACATACTGGGGACAACATTTGGTGCCAATGACAACAACTCTTTCTTCAGACCCCTGACTGGAGACAGTTTCTCCCTATGCACATAGGAGGAAAGGTACTGGCAAAGCCTTACACTGAGACAGCAGTATTTCAGAAAGAAAGAAACAAACAAAAATTACCCAACTGCTTTATGGGCATTTTTTGGCCAATAATTAAAACAACATGCTGTGCCCGTGGGCATGGTGTATTTCCATTTAAGTTGACCAGAACAAGTACGGTGCCTTCAAACCTCCCTACTAAGCTTTCATTTTGTACACAAAGAAGAGTGTGACTACAAGATACAAACTTCTGCTGAGCCAAACCTGAGCTCTATGGCTTTTTTTATAGCAACAGTATGGTCAGTAAGGTTGCAGCTGTTATTCTTGTTTTGTAATCCATTAGTCAGTGCATCTTCAACAGTATTGCTTGACTCAGTATAAATAACTTATTTCAATGATTCTTCTGCACATTTTATATTGGTACAACTCTACTGATCCTGTTGTCATCAATCCTGAATTTTCTTGATATACAAACATCTTTGAAGCAAATTCTATTTTCAGTACTGCAAAAAACCATAAGGGCAATGGTGTCTGTCCTTAAATAAATAACATTTTCACTAACTTCACATGCACAGGTAGACCGAAAAATAGATGAAGTGTGTATTGCTATTTAAGTACTGTTGGGTTAGGAGCTTGACATCATTTTCAAGCTCATATCCCGTAAGTAGAAAGGCTGAACAGAGGAGGAAATGGAGAAAGATATACAAAGGGGAAAAGGTGAGGACAAATTACATGAAAGCAAAGTGAAAGGGAGTGGAATGAATGCTCTCTAAAAAGGTTAAAAAGTATAGATGAGGAAGAAAGAATTATAATAACAATTCAATGTCTTGAATATGTGTAAAAGATGTATGCATACTTTCAAAGAAACCTGGCTATTGGGGGACTGCATGTCTATTTCTAACACGTACAGCATCGGCTTCCTTTTAGAGAGAAAGTGTTTATATTTTTGATATGCAGAGATAAATCACTAAGTTATATAATGAAAATTTCTCAAACTCTTAATGTTTAAAGCCAAGTTATAACTTGCGAGGTTTCCAAAGCCGCCAACTGCATTGTTGTCTTCATTTTAAGAGCACCCTTCTGTGTTATTTCACCCCTAAGCTACAAATTATATTTTCCATCACAGAAATTCACTGTAATTTAGAACTGAATAAAGAGAAGAAATTCAGCTGGATTATTATTGCGTCACCTTGGATTCAAGACCACAGACGTACCTGGACATGGAACCTTCTCACACTTCTCTGTTTCACGTCCATTTCCCACACAGTTTTTCCCACCCATCTGGGGGATAGGGGAATTGCAGAGGCGGATGCGGGTGATATTTCCTACTCCACAGGTAACTGAACAGGAAGACCAGGGAGACCAGTGACTCCAGCCACCATCTTGACGTACTGCCAGAGAAAAAAGCAAAACTCAAGGAAATGGCCCAGCTGCAGCAGTAATACAAACTCAACTTGTGAAGTTAACCTTGTAAGACTCTCACTACATCTGATGAATGTCCCACCTCTTTCCTACCACTGTCACTTAAAGCCCAGCATGTCCGCTCAGACTTTCAAGTACAGCTTTCTTAAGAATCTCAGTGACCAACACATGACTAACATGCATGTTAGATGTTTTACTTAAAAATAAACTTGTTCCAATGAAATAAATACTTGTTTAAAATGCACATTTGGATATCTAGCAGCTTCATCAATAGCCTTAGGACATTAGTAGCCTGGATATAGCAGCTACCTGCAACACTATTAACTGCAGTTCTGGAGACAGAGTATGATCCTTCTAAATGCCTTCAATATAAAAGCAGTTTGATACTTTGCAATAGTCTTCTATGATTGCTGCATTCCTAAAAACTACTAAGCTAATGGAATGGACCAGTAATCGAAAATTAACTGCAGATCAAAACATGACCCCATGTATCATGATTATGAACTGGGCGCGGCCTCCAAACTGACCTCAAACAAGAGACTCCAGTTCATAATGTTAACAAAAAGGTCACCCGCTACCTTTTTGTTTAACAGAGCTGAGCCCAGAATGCACATTCCTATTAAGTGGTCAGGAAAAAGAGAAATACTTGAAAGGCAGGGATGACAAAGAATCTAATGACAGCTACTTTAATTATGCATATACGATTGTTCAAATACATACTGTTCTGACTAGTGAATGTTCATAGCAAACTCAGACTAAGCTTGTTTTCACTTAGAGAAGTCCAGAGAAGCTTTAAAAAAAAATGGAAGAAGTTTTATTACTTACTGCGATGGTCACATTTCTTAAAGCTGCACATCCTTGTCTGGATGTGTGGACCTGTACAAGCACTCCTGGTGACATCACACGACCTTCCTCGCATCTGAGTCCCAGAGCCACAGGTAACTGAGCACTTTGTCCAGTCTGACCATGGTGACCAGCCTTCCTCACTGTCATCAGCTGCAGAGCAAAAGGTACAAAAAAATACTCAGCATTGAATGTTGCTCCATTATCCTACTCAGAAGATTTTCACTTCTCTGTCTGTAGAACATATGACTTGTCCTTTCTTTTTCTAATTTAGCTTTCCCAAACTGCCATCAAAGTTAGGGAATTATGGTTTAGTGTAATGAGAGGTTAGCACAAATAAGAATCCTGGATTGTCATGAACTTGTACGCAGTGTGTTTGTACAAAGCACTGACCACTGGAGAAAGATCATCTTATCCCTAGGAAGGACTGAGCCAAAAACTTGAATTCCAACTGCCTTTGACTTCAGAATATAGGTCAGTACAATGAGATGTGGCCCCACCTCTGAACAAAACATAACGATGAACGTGATCAAGAGCACATTTTAAGAATACACTCTATGCTTGAATAGGCAAAAAACTCTGAGTATTTTCCCATGCATTTTCATTTAGAACATCTAAGTAACTGTTTTCTTCTGTAATAGACCTGTCTAGTAGAGTGAAATGTACTGAAGTGACACTGAAGTCACTTAATTAGTGAAATTATTAAAACCACTGTCACTCCAAAATCTAGTTCACAGCCTTAAATGATCCTTGACAGCCTGTTCCACATAAATAAAGCATGATATCAAAAGAATATATATAACAGAGAAGAAATAAAACAGAGTAACAGCATGACAGTAACAGAGAGGAAAAATAACTTGCACTCTTAATAAATATTGCACCTAACTGCATGAAACTTTTGATCTGGAACTTCAACATCCTCCACAAGGAGACCTATGTTAGTTTGTTTTAACCAGGCACTATGGAAAAGAAATAATAGTGCACAGTGCTATTGCAAACTAACAAAAAATCAGAACGTCCAACCTCAGGGGTTTTTATTTGATCTTAGTTGCCTCAACCTCTTACTTGTTTTGCCCTCTCCAGCACAGTAGCAGTGATTTTAAATATTGCCAAAGAGTTTCTTTCTCTTTGGCTAAATACTCACAGTGAGAGCAGACTGGACAGCATTCGCCTTCAACAAAAGATGGATCAGCACAGGAGACTGCTGGGCAGGTGATTTGATGGCACACAATTTTAGAATCCTACAGGCAAAGAAATCAACTTACTGACTTATGTTCACATACAGAGGCAAATTAAGGTGGGCATCTAGCGAAAGTTTCATGTGTGGAAATTCTTTGATTTGTTCTAAGTGTGATGGACATGGGGAATACTTTTTATGAATATCAGTAAGTCTAGGCCAAGATCTGAGTAAGTATGACCTGACCTGGAGCAAACCCACTATCCATTTTTGCAGAGAAGAAGAATGTTTCCAAAACCTTACCTGGCAGGTACATTTGGTGCAGCTGTCTACAATCCAGCTTTCATTATCTGCAAAGACACGGCCATCCTGCCAGCAGACTGACTGGTTCTTCAGTGTTTTGTTAGGCCCAATCAATTCCCACATAATTTGGTTCTCTTCAGACTAGAAGATGAAGCAAACGGAAAAAAAAAACAGAGTAAGTTGTTAACAAATCATTATAAATAAGACAAAACTGAAACACTACTGGATTTCATTCTTCCTAAAAAAAAAAAAAGGTGCATTTTTTACGTCTTTATGTACATAAAGTAGAAGATCTCAGGTACTGCAATAATGCATAGCGATTTCAGCTAACAGTACAGACACAGTCACACAATACTACGGGAAATCTGTTCTCAGCCATACAATACAACTCATCTTTAGATAGGAAGATTTTAGTTCTGAGACATATGGCATAGTAATAAACTTCCTTCAGAAAGGAGTAGCTTATTCAGAACAAGAAGAGGGGCAGACTTCAGTAACATGCCACCCTCTTACTTCAACTATGAAAATTCCATACATTTACTTAGAGTTTACATACCCCGTGTAGCCACTTGCTGATGAATTTATAAGTGGTATAAGCATGGTAACAATGCCTCAACAGTATACAGGCAAGGTTGGGTTTTTTAGATTTCGATTTCCAAACCTGCCATACATTTAAAAGGATTGATTTCCTCTCTGTATGAGTGCATGTGTGTGTTCTTTTAAACCCAGTCTGTGAAAATCAAGCCTTCATTAAAGTGTTATACTCAAGAACTACCTAACTGTAACTGAACTACCTACACTCTGAAAATGTAGGTTGTCTCTACATTATGTAGATATACCAACAGTTATACAACACATACATGCAGAAACCTCTACTAAACACCTGTGGTATAAAACAAAGAAGGAAAGAGTACTGCACAACAGACCTCTTTTGGTTCTTCAGACTTACAGGTACCTACCACTTTTTGGAGGTTATCAGCTAAGTTGTTGACCACGATGCGCAGGCCGGTGAGCTCTGTGAACATCGTTCCCAGCTCTTCGCAGGAGCGGTCACAGAACTCAGCCTTCTTCTCTGGCTTCTCACCCACATACTCAGTTGTGACAGCAGGGCTCAAGTGAAGGATTTCAGTGCTCTCGTTGATGGTGTTCACTTCAGCTGGTAGCAAAAAAGGAAAAAAGAAGAGCTGCATATACAAAGTTCTTCTACAGATTACAGATTTTTGCTGAAATCACAGATTGGCACCCATGGGTAGGGCTTAAACACATCTATTTTGGCACAGCTTCATGCTAGATTATACCCATGAATAAAAGAGAGGGGTTAGATGTCAGCTGGTTCCAATTATAGACTTTCCCTTTTCAAAATTAAGACCCAAGCTGTGTCTCACATGGCCCTCACTTTAAAACATTGTTGGCACAGCAACACATTAATTTATGAAGAAGGTGTAACAAAAGGACACAGTATCAAAAAAGCAAACCCATTTTATCCACTCAGAGCCATGGAAGGTTTCATTTTTTTTCATGACCTATCACGTTTTCTCAATGCAGAGAAAAAGGCAGGAGAAAGTTTCCTTGCAGAAAGTCGTTGTCCTTGTTCTGCCCACAAATTCCATGGTTACTTGGCTCTAATTCAGACCATTATGCAATTTATACCAGACTCTGCGCTTCTCTGTGTTACACTGCCTGGTGTTAAACTCGGTGGAGATGTTATGATGATAGCTTAATTCTGAAGTGAAATGGAGGTCAAGCTAAGATCAGGCTGAATATTTGATTTATCACTCCAAACACTCCTCCATCAGGCAAATCATAATTAAAACAGAACTTTGCGCACACAATACAGGGAGAACTGGACACGTACTACCAGTTTAAAAGCCCTCCTTGTCTATATCAAATTCTTGAGAAGGAACATAACAGAAAGCATTAGCAGGAATTCATAAAAAGGAACACAGATAATTAAATAAAACAGTCTGCATTCTACTAAGCATTTAAATCTCCACCAGGTAAATATCTTATAGATTCCAGAAGCTTTCTCTAAGGACTCGATGCTACACTCAACTTTGGTATCAGCAATACTATATCCATCCGTACTGCCCCATCTCTTGATAAAGACTTGTTTACCAGACTCAGGAACGTTGTAATAACTCAAGGTTACAAAACAGAAAAGAGAAGCAAAGAATATCGCAATTCAAAAAGAAGAAATCAGCACAAGAATGTGAGCAATAAAACATATGCTCCAAATCACCCCAATACCATTCAGTGTTGACAAGTGACAGAAGGTGGAAATGCTTTAAAAATTGGCTTGATCTGATGCTTGGTTATCCGATGTAAAGTGTTATATTTAAATATATAAGCAATGAAAATGGGAGCAGAAGTACTCTTCATTTGTTTAGAAGGCTAAAAATAAAAGAACAAAGAACCAACCAATAAGATGGCATCAAATAATTACATCTCAACCATACTTAAAGTGATTGGCTAGATGTGCTTTTCAATTAGCTATGAAGTATCTGCTGCTAGCCAAGGTCTACAATAAATTGTTCACGGTATTCCAGAGTTGAAGTAATTATCCAGCTACACTTACAGGATGGGAGAAAACCGATATACCACATAGCAGATCAGAACTCTGTGTCATAACTGTTTACTTCAGCTCCTTTTTGAGTCCCTGGAAAGAATGCAATTTTCCTACCGCATTGAAAGACTAGGTTTCTCAGATTCCCTCATAGCACTTCTCAGGTCATTAATTTCATATTTTTCAAGCCAACACGGAGTGTGCCTTGACCGGAACATTCTGAGGACATTAATAAAGCTGCAATCTCAGCAGGAAACATAAACCAAAACTATGTTAGAAGAACTAAATCCACACTTCCTACTGATACTTGGCAGCAACTGAAAGAAGATGCCTGGGGATCATTGGGAAATCAGTTCTCTGCTGCTGGCTTCCTGCTAATTTCCTAAGGACCACATGATTATCTTTAAAACGAGAAACCAGAAGAGCAGAATGTGCATCCCTTCACATATGCAAATGTCATTCTGTTGATCTAGCTGAAGAAGGGATTTTATTGATGTGCCTATTTAGGCATGTTTTTGTCATGTCTCCTTCCCTGTGCTGTGTGTAAGTCCTGCCTAAAGTATTTGCAACCACCACACTACAGAGATACTTTCCTACCCTCAACCCAACAGCAATCCCAAGTTACCATTTTACCATACCTCATATTCTCATACTCGGATTAAAGACACAGTAGAAAAAACACAGTCCTGTCTCCAAAAAAGCTTTTTGTGTCCTCAGAGCTGAGGACACTTCACTGATAACATCTCTCATGTGGGACACTCGCATGTAAATTTGGCACCTTAGTGTCTGTACCCCAGGTCAACAGGTGGGCCATCAAAATGGGAAAATATTTATGTACCTTGTGGTCAGTAGCATATCGCTCATGGTTTTTCAACTGTGGTAATTAAGCTGGACAGGCAATGCCAGAAAATCAGACATGCATTAGCAAGCCTCTCAAATAATTTTGATGGCCTCAAGCTACAGTGTGCCATTAGCCCTCTTCTGTTGTTGCACAAGCAATTTCCATCTTGTAGTGTTCTCTTGGTATTGCAATGCAAAAGTAAAAATACCATGAATTGAACTATTTGCTAATACTTACCAAGAAGGATAAAACAAAAAACACCCAAACCTCTGTAATTTATCATACCTGAAAATTTGGTAGTTGACAGATGTGATAACAAATAAATTAAAAAAATATTCTATGTTGGTTATTAGCTGCAACAGCTGAACGTACATATCAGCATCAAGAACTCAATTACCCCTGTACACTCCCATTGGCTTCCTCTTTACAGTAGAAGTCAGTAACTTCCCGTTTTTATTTGATAGTATTTCTAAACATTTGGCCAAACTATTTCCCTTTGTGGTAATCAACTAATAATAATGTAAAACCTTTGAAGATACCCTCTTTTATTGGTTTTGCTGGTTCAATCTATCTACACCTAGGGACTTCATCCACTTGAATGAGGCTGTTCTGTCTCTGATTGCTGAATGTGCCCTCAAGGTTCTACTTCACCTTCTGGGAATTTTGTTTTCACTGGTAAATGAAGTAGGATAGCTGAACTGCATCATTCCTGAAACCATCCTTCTCTTACTCAGATTACAGTTACACCTAAATACACATTCTATTTTCCCACAGCAGTTCTGCTCCTCAAGCATTTCCTTCCACTAACAAAGCTGAAAACCAGTAATAAGTAGCTCCGAGTAGTTTCTGAGTACAGGAAAAAACTTGTCTGGGGTAGATGACAACCAACAAATGAGGGCATATCTTCTTGCCTGTGCCATCTAAGGCCACTTCCATTCTAGCCCACACAACTCATTTCTAACACATATCACACTTGTGTCTGAGGTCCTGCAGCCAGGCACACCTCTGGAACATATGAAAAAACAACCAATATCCTTTATCAAGATTTAAAAACAAACTAGCAAGCTTAGTTGATTTTTTTTGTGCATACACTTATAGATACACACACTTTTATATACCTTATAGAGAGTTTTCACTACAAAATCTCAATACTCTGCCCCCCTTTTACAAGTTAAGACCTGCTACTGCTTAATTTATGGGTTTCGCATAAACAAGGAAAAAAGTTTGCTTAATTGATTTGCTCTACGTCTTATGTTTTGGCGAAATGACAGAAATAAAGGCATTTCATATGGTAGGAGTTTCAAATAAAAACATTTAAGTCCTAACTCCCTTGTGTACCTACCACGTTCCTCTGGTGGAATCAGCTGTCTCTGATTCTTGACTGAGCTCTTGCCAGTTACAAACACTGGAAAGTAAAATAGCCAGCACCTCCCATGAGCTGAAGTATAAAACCTTAGTGCATACTTGACAAATTTTCATAATTCTTTCATGATGAATCCAATATACTCCCACACACAGAGGGCTCCCCTCCTGATGAGGTCAGCATGAACTGGACTAACAAGAACACATGGCAGCTTGTCACATACATGCCTTCCATACCTCTTTTGTTTTTTTCTTATTTTCCTTAGGTTGTTTTGTTTAACAATGCTTTGGAATTCAAACCCAAAGCCTCCTTCAGTCAACAAACTTATTGCGGAGGAATTCAGCGTCTTTAAGACTTGAAGACTTGCTCATGGGCCCACTGAGAGTCAGGAGCAGAATTCAGAAGCAACATCCCCAGTCTTCTACTTAAAGAATCATGGACAGCTCTTGGAAGAATGTAGGTATTTTCGTATACATATGCATTTTTCCTTCAATTTCTAATAATTTCTTGCTTAACAGCTTTTTTGCCAACTTAAAAACAGAGGCTCAGAGTTATAAATCTAATCAATAAGAACTAAAATAGTAGCCTAGAGTGTAGAAATAGCATCTCAATATAGCTAGCAAATATATTCCTATTACCACCAAAAAGCAACTGAATTTTCTTTTTTAAATAAGATTCCTCTACCATTTCAGAAAGATCTGTTGCATGGCTTTAGGACAATATGTCACCATCGACATGTCTCATTTTCAGAGTTAACTGAACAGTATTAATGAGGTAAAAAAGCCTTACTTGACTGGCTTCTTTGGCATCCTTTTTTACGCAGAACATCCTCGATTGAAGTATCAAATATTAACTGAATATTTTGCAAAAGACCCTGTAATAATAATAATAATAATAAAATATTTTAAAACAGTTAGATCAATTTAGAATTAACCAATAAATTGTCTGTCTCAAACCCATGCTACTGACTGGATTTAGCCATAAGTAAATATATAAAAAAAACCAAAACAATCTACGAGGCATTCAACCTGACACACACTGAAAAAAAATTCTGTTGATAGTTTTGTTACATACAATTTGAATACTATAAGCAACAAAATCAGGTATGTTCTGAAATAGGTCATACTAAAACAGTTATTAATCAGCAATGAGCTCATATCTCCATTTCCATAAAGTTAATTTTAGATTACAGTTCTACGAGACATTTATCATGAGACCAAAGCCAACTTTTGAAGTTCCTGACCGATTGCACTTCCATCCTTAGCCAGTCATTCTAAAGCACCATACTTCACTGTCTCCTCAAACGTGCCGGCACCACCCTGGGACAACACTACAAAGCCAGACCAGCGTATGTTTCACTTAAAAAAAAAAAAAACTTAAAAAAAATTTCATTTGAAAAAAAAAAACACAGATTACTTCAGTGACCCACTTAACGGCACAGCTCCATAACCAGTTCTATGAACGCAACTGATGGGCTAGGAAGGGAGGCAGAAATGGAGAGGTTGTGGGCAAGAGCTTCTGGTTTTCCTGCCAAAACCGGTCACCCTATGGAACCACATTCCAGCATGTCATGCTCCGGCTGACAACTAGATGGCACAACAGGATGGGAAAGAAAAGTCTTTTCAAATTTTTGAAACGGTGTGAGTTCAAGTTTGATTTCAGCTGTGAGTGAAAAGAAGCCACCCTTAAAGCACTTGGGCCAGATCACATCACTGTATGAGGTAGGAAGAAACTTTTATTTTATAGGAAAACCAGAAAGTTTCTAATTGCTTCATTTTAAAACTAAAGAGAAACAATAAAAGTTTTCCAAAAAAAGAAAAAAAAATCTCATTTACAGGACTGATCAAAACATTTTGTTCTTTTTTTTTTTTTCTAATTGAAACAAAAGTCTATCCAGAATGGCAAATCAGGATACTCTGTTAGGGGAGGGACCAACACCACATGCTTCAGCTCCATTAAAAAGTCTTTCTTTTCTCCATTCTTCTTTTTTAAATAAAATTTAACAAATATTGACAGGTTCCTATGACTTGAACAGATATATTTCAACAGAAAAATAGGTCTTCAAGAAATTTCCAAAGAATTCTACAAATCACCACAAAAATGCAGCATGTTCAGAAGTCCTAAATCTGGAAGAGAAAGTGGATGGTTGCACAGGAAAGCCCGTAAACTGGTTTTGTGTACTTTTCATGGCCTTTGACTTTGCCTTACCAGTTCTTTCTTTTCAGCAACCCCCAAATTCACACAACACGCATCCAGTAATGAATAAAAACACACTCTCCAGAAATTCTGCTTGGGTACACCTATGACCCCACCAAAGCCATGAGGTGTTGGGAGAACAAAACCGCACCTATTGCATCTTCTCAAACTAGTTGCAGCTACACCCTTACCTCACCAGTGACCCAAGCTCCTTCAGGTTACCTACCCTGAAATGATTCTCCCGAATGGACCCTTTCGCCACATACATTCTGCTGTTCTCTGCTTTCAGCTGCTCATAGAAAGGCTCCTCAAGGATGAAGCTGTCAATAAGGTCACAGCCAACATAGAGGTTGTAGTTCTCCCCTGTTATTTGCACGGTGAGGTTCTTCCACTGCGAGTCGGCAAGGTCCACGTCTTCCAGGGAAATCACGTTCTGGAAGCCATCCACCCAATAGATAAGGTCCAGGGTGTTGGCCCGGCCATTGGAAATGATCTCAAACTGCCTCTCACTGATGCCAGGACCCTCTAAGGCAAGGATAGTGCCTCTAGATTGCCTGTCCTGTCTCAGGGTGGCTGAAAGGATAAAGCCCTCATTTTGCCGTATGAGTTTGACAATCTTTTTTAATTTCTCTGGTTTACACGGAGGTATATGGTCAAACCGAATGAAACGATATGCTGGGATAACGGGGTCTGGACCCCGAAACAATTTTGCTCCAATTGTCTTTCGGTTTATGTTACTGATTTGAAGTAAATCAAAAGTAGTCTCCTCTTCCTTGTCACCATCTGAAAAAGTTAACAGCATGTGACAATGTGTCTACAAAAACTGTTACAAGAAACACAACCCTGCAGACTATACTTAGTAACTGCAATTATATGACAGACATAAAGAACAGCAGAGTAAACATAATACTGTCCTACTTCCACAAACAGAACTGTTCCTACTAGCATGCAAGTGAATCGTATTTTCCACCTGTCATTTCCATTTACATGGCAACTCTCCCCTTCCCTCTATGTAGGTATAAATATGTTTGATTCTATAACTAAACATATGGCTATGTATTTTATAGCACTATATAATACACACTTGTATATAAATGCATGCTGTATGTTCATGTATATGGCTATGCATGGATGCATGTAGGAACGTAATCATTAAATATTTTGTTACATATATAAATGGATAAGCAAGTTGAGCCAATATCTGTATTTTAACTGCCAGATAATAAAAATCTAATTATGAGAAGCCATGTGGCCACATGACAACAGGAAGCAAGAGAGTTGTTTTTTAAAGATTCAGGCCAAGAAGTTAGATGTAAATAAGAGCTTGGCACTGTGCCAGTTTACATCCTATTTATATTTGGTCTGTAGAGATCTACTTCTCTACCTCTATCTTTTTAACACGTTCACCCCACTCAATGATTCTGTTTATGTTACTTTTACCACTGCAGAGGAAAGTATAATAGCAATTATTTCTGAGATTATATACATTTTGATCAACAATTTCTAAAGAAAACAATTTTTCAATATTTATTGTGGAATCTTCATTTAACAGTAGTAAGACGTCTCTACTGAATAAAAACCTCAGCAACTACTATTTCAGGCACTTGTAAAAAAATCATATGATTACTTTGCCCACTGTAGCTCAGATAAACCTATGTTTAACACCAACTTTTAGCCTTGGGACTTACTCTATATCTAGTTAAGAAGTGTCAGAACTTACCCTGAGCATTTGAGGAAGCCCACAGGGTAATCAACACAGCAAGCCACAACAGCCCACTCCTCTGCAGCATAACTCCTATGAATAAATCAAAAAGTTATAAGTATTAGGGAAACAATATTTATCAACTATAAATATTTTAATTTACCTCATGAAATGCCACAAATAGAACTCTCATTATAAGCAAATATACATATAAAATCATGACATCAAGTGAAGGGATTAGGAATTCCTGACAATAAAACTCCTTTTTATGCAAATATCCCCAATAATAAAAAGGAAAGACATACAGAAAATACACACTATTATTTTCTCCACGATTTTTCAGGAGCTGGCATAGGGACCACAAGACACTGATGGAGATACAGCACATTAGTAGCGGCATCTTTACTTTGGAGGAGAATGTTCAGCTGAAATTCCTTGTAGGATGATGGGACATAAGCAGATGCTGGTTCTGAGTACTAGGGGTACTTTTTAGGGTCATCATACCAACTCCTCTCTCTTTCTTTTACATATAAATATATATATATTAAAAAAAAATAATTTACCTATTCTTACAATCCTCTGTACCCAAGAGCTAACCCAACAGCTGGATAAAGTGACTTTCACCGTGATGCTATTTTTGCTCCGCAGCACTATGCAGTCCTAAGCCACGTAATTGCATCTCCATATGCGCGTGCACTCGCAACGAATGGCACAGACAGGGTCCACGGGAATGCGTGGACATTCATTTCCCTGGATACAGCCGCATCCCCTCAACGCCGTGCTAACTCCATGCATTTTTAGAAGGGATGCCACCTTTCACTGCCAATACCGTCTTGCTCCCTCATCACCTGTCACCCCGAGGTACCACCGCTAACACCAACTACCGGCAGACTCAGGGACGCCCCTCTCACCCCCCAGACCCAGCGCCTTCCCGGCGGGACCCTGCCGGGACGGCTCCGGCACAGACCCGACGGGGCGGCGGGCAGGTGCCGCACACCCGCCTCCGCCGAGCGGTCCCGGGGGCAGGTCGCTTCATCCTTCACCCCGAGCACCGGCGGGGGGACGGCAACGCCGGGCTGCCTCACGCCGAGCTCCGGCCGGAGCAGCCCCCGGCCCCGGCGGGGGCTTCACGGAGCCTCCCCGCCTCGCGCCTCACCTGGCATGTGGGGAGCCGACGGCGCGCTGAGGCGGTGCCGGTGGTGAGCGGAGCGCAGTTCCCTGCCGCCGTCGCAAGTCCCTCCGCAGCCCCGCGCCCCGCGCCGCCGCCTTTATGGGCTGCGGGCCGGGCCCCCGCTGTCAATCAGCCCCTCCGTGGCAGTGACACGACACAACACCCCCCCCTCCGCCCCCGCCGCCCCCTCCCCAGCGGGCGGCCCGCGATCGCCTACCTGCCAGGCCATCCCGGGCCCGGGCCCTCCCCTGCACCGCCCCACCGCCCTCCGCGGGCGGAGCGGGAGGCGGGGCGGGCGGCCGGGGCCACTCCCCAGGGAGCGGAGCGGCGCGGAGGGGTGGGGAGAGGGGGTGGAGGGCGCACGTCGTGCCCCATGCCTTGCCCGGGGTTTTGCGGGGGGAAGAGGGCGCCCGGCCCGGCCCGACCCGGCCCGGCGCGGCGGAACACCAGGGAGGCGGCGCCAGGCACCGGCAGAGGGGCTCCGTGGGCGGCCGGGGCCTCCCGAGCCCCGTCTCCGCTGGCAGGGAGAGCGGCACAGGCCCCTCCGCCCCGGCCCGGCCGGGGGCTTCGCGAAAGCTGACCGGCAGAGAGGGAGAGCGAGCTCAGCCTTCCCGAGGACCCCATCCTCTCATTTTTATCCTTTTTTTTTTAAAAAAAAAAGCAGACATGCCCCAGTCACCTTTCCCCCCTCCGTTTGTGAAGCGCTTATTGGAGCAGCTTCTCAAGTGAGCCCCAGCACCCCCGACCTTCCTTCCTCCGTGGGATGCAGCACCATCCCCGTTCATCTCAGTGAAGGCACGGTGGGCTTGCTTAGGCGTGCTCCTGGTGGAGGGAGTCTTGCCTCGGGCTTATGAAAGCGGCACACAAGAAGTCTCACACTGCTCCCAGTCTCGTTGGGAGGACTGGAAAGTATCTCCACAAGCAAGGGCTCCAGTCTTAGCACTTGGACTGGTGGATTGCCCTGATGAGGAGCAGCCCAGCGTGGCTGAAGGCACCATGCTCCACGTGGAGGTGGAGAATGGAACCCTATCGTGGGTCCACAGAACCTGCCCTGACATGCCGAAACATTTCAGAAGTCAAACAAGAAGACCAGGATCCCCGCTGCTGAGGCCCGAACGGGGGTTGCAGAATATCTTTGGAAGTATCCTGCAGCTGACTCAAAGAGGCATGAATTTGGCTGAGTTGCCTGCAGAATCCAAGGAATGGAGCCCTGTCCAATGTATAGATGGATAAATACCACAATTTTTTTTTAAAAAAAAGATGTTAAACACCACAAATATTAAAGAAAAAGCAGCATAGAAAGTCATCAACTTTGCTCATCACAATTTGAAATTCTAGTAGAAAAAGGTGTTAATGTTTCAGAACTCGGAAGACTTCGAAAGGCTCAATCTGCCACTAGAGCAGAAAACGCCAACGCAAGCATCGCTGCCTTTCCTTTTGCCACGGAAGCTCCTTCCAACTTGGCTGGCCTTGGCCTTGCAGGGTAGTGGGAGCCAAGGAGCCTTCCCCTTTCTCACAGGGTCCAGGGGAGTGAGCCAAGCTAGGAGGGAGAGGGCTTTTTTGTCTTCCTAAGACATTTGGTTTTCAGTTTTGCGAAACCTCAAGAATTTAAAAAAATAGCTAATGAAGTTCACAAAACCTCAAATTCTACTGAGTTTACTCATTCTCCCCACTATATTAAGACTTAGTCTTTATATCTATATATGTAGCTGCATGGTGTGTTTTCCACAGGACTTTGAACGGCACTGGCACGACTCTCATCAGGAAGCTGCACTGGGTTTACAGTTGGAGAAGCGAGGGCAGCAAAGTGTTTAAGACACCTAGAAGGTATCTTTGACACAGTACAGTTCACTGTTGGTGCATTCATAGAAGAACCCTTTTTACAGTGGAAATTTTTAACTCAGTAAAAAGACAGTGCAAAGCAAAGCGACAAATTTTATCACGATTGCTTTTAACCAGCTACCTCATAGCAAAATTCTTCTTCCCATCTCTGTGGGCGTTGCAGGAATGAAGGACTGATGGCATATTGTTTCAAGCATAGTGATTTATATAGAGGATGATGACCTTTGAGAAGACAGATTTGCTTCTGTTCTTTCCACAACTGTGAAAATGCTCACTGCTCGCTTTCCCCAAGGTGGAAGACGTAAACATCCTCTCCTTTCTGTGATTTCTGATGGAAAGGCTCATGGGAACGAATGGGCACTCTGTGTTCCCCAGCTAGCTGATGCACACACGCAAACATTAGAATTGCATTCACGTTTCTCAAGCTACCTGCTTTTTTAGCACAAGGTGAAAGCGAGCAATGGTAACTAGAGAGATAATAAAGTCAGATTTACTAACATTTGGGAACACGAGGGAGGTAACAGTAGTTCTCATACTAATGGTTTTCTGTAGCGTTTTACCTTTCATTGCATTTTGCTTCATATTGGCACATCAGACATGAGCGCAGGTCCTTAACTTCTCATTCTTTTATGCCACCTCCCTTTGCCTATTTCAGTCTACCCTTTGGGTTTTTGCTTTTTTTCCCTTCTGCACCAGCCCTAGGGGACTTCCATTTTGGATCATGTGAGCATCGTGCACAGTAACTTGCGTTACTGAAAGTCACTGGGGAATGGGAGGATTTTGGTATGGCACTGTCTCAGAAAGAACTGTAATTTGCTGGATGTCCATCAAATAATCCTTGGTTTTGCCTAAGAGTTTATTACTGACATTCTGACTTAGCTTAGTTTGGGGCAAGACTTGAACTCTCCTATGCTAGAAAAAATCCCACCAAAGAAGTAGAATATGCTATACATACTAGAATTTTTTTTTATTTGACTTCTTTCCTGATAAAATTGAAGCTACTGTGGCATGATGCCGGAGGACAAATTTGCTGGGTGAAATCCTGATCGACTTTTTTTTTTTTTCTTTTCCCACAAAAGCATTCCCGCTAGTTGAAATGTATCTAATTGCACAAATATGATGAAGAGTCCTTCAGGTCCTACCCTGCAGTCCTGGAATCTCTCCTCATGCTGATAAACATTCTTTCTGAAATGCTGTCCCGCGAGCATTAAGAATTATTCACAGCAATTTCAGTAGAGTCAGAAGGCTGAAGAGAAACTTTAGTTTCATGCATGCCACAAGAGCTTTTTAATTATGTTATGGATTGTACATACACTTTACATTATTTTTACTGAAGACTATACATTCATCAAATAATAGACACTATGCTGCAACTTTTATGTGTGCGAGTGAAGACTTATATGAATAATTCCCATTTTTGATGTCTGAAAGCATTAGCTTGTGGTTACAGATTTCATGGGAATTCCTGAAGTTAGGTGTCTACACTTATTCTATTTTCACCATCCTGCTTCATTCATAGGAATTACCAAACTTGATAAGAATAGGTAGCAATAAATCATCATCATCATTAGTAATGGCAAGGATTAGCCTTTTTCATCTGTTGTATATATTCAGTCTGGACAGAGGAACAGAGAGGAAAAAAAGTTGCAGGGCTCATGCAGCAAACTAATGATAATCTTAGGACTATTACTCGTTTCTTCTGTGTCCACATCTAGTCTTTTATTCTTTGAGGCAGTATCTCCCCATGCGTTACACTTTCCAACATCAGTGAGTATCAGATGCATTATGAGAGCCTATAAAGTCACCGTGTAAGAGCATCAATATTTCTACAAAAGTAATTGCAAAGGCCCATTAATATAATCACTATTTTGGGGGAAATCCGTTATTATTGTACTTATTATACACTGAGAATAGCAAGTGTGTGACCGTTGATTTATACTGTAGATAATCTTTCTTCCCTTCTATATAGACATACCAGAACTAGAAGACAGCAGTATGAGCAGGAAGAGGCTGGTCCACAGTGGTTCTCCAGTGTTGATTGTACAGGTCGTGAACTACCTTATATAGCAAACTTCAACTTCATTCTGTATTCCAGGTTAAAAAAAATAATAGTAACTGCAACATATTGATTTCCCGTGTAATGGCAGCAAAATTAATCTCACAAATGTAATCATTTGCACAAGCTCTAAGTATTGTCTGTGGAACTGCTGACCTTTTCTGAGCAGCTGGTTACTGGTATCAGTACAACAGCAGTGGGGTAGGACTCCAAGCCTCTGTTACGTAGGTTATATTGAATATTTTAACAGTCCTCAAAAGCCTTGAAATCTGTGGATCTCCAAGTTTCCTTTACAAGTGCTACTGGAACATCTGTGGATTCAAATCCTATATTTCTACTAATGTAAGATCCATGAAACTCAGTGTTAAAATGGAGATGACACTTTTTCTTTTTCTTTTTTTTTTTTTTTTTAATTACAAACAAATACATGTGATACAGCAATGCAGTTTTTAGTTTCTGTGGTGAGGTTTGATTTTCATAGTTCGCTATATCTGGGTTCCAAAACTGAAACAGATGACTTCAGATTAGCGTGTGACTCAGCCATTCAGTTTTCTGAATGAGGTTGTAGTGATAGGGAGAAAGACCTGGGTGGTTCCTCAGATAGCATTTTGTAAGTACTCCAGCTAAATGCACATTTCGAATACTGGAATAGCTTACACAAGGGACAGTAAATTCATCTATGATGAGGGAGAAAGTTATTTTTGATGATGCTTTTTGTATGCTGTAGTTTAAGTTCTGGTGCATAAGTAGTCAGAAAATGGGCCTCATAACCACATATTTAGTTTTCCATTCTTTGATTCAGAGGGAGAAGTGTTTTATATCCAACCTTTCTTAAATAATTTCCAGGTATAAAATGTACCCAGATACAAATGCTGACACATTCTGTCAGAACAAATGGCCAAAGGCTGTACAAGTACAGCTGGTATACTTTTACAATAATCTTGTCAAAGAGGGAAATCTTGCTACTACCGTTTACAAACTTTGTCTTTACTCAACAAAGTGCTTATACACAAAAGCTTGTTCAGTGGTGTTGGCAGGAGGACTTTGAGTTTAAAACTAAGCACAAGTTTAAGTGTTTTGCTAAATTGGTTCCAACGTAATTTAACCGGTGTCACACAATAACTTATGGAAAGCGCCGTAAAAGCCCTAGGCTTTTAAGTCGTGGTCGGAAACTTTAATCTGGAAACTGTTTTTCCCCTGTCCTTACAGTACATATGTGTCCTCAAACCAGGACGATATGACAAAACAAATATCCATCTACAGACAGTTAAATGTGTCCTTAACCGTTTTACAGAATTTTTGTGTTCTTTCCCCACATGTGAGCTGCTGAACATGTTATGTCTGCCAAATATTTTCAGCCTCCACAAAGGAACATTCCCCTACCAAGTGCAATGCAAATGAGCACTGCAAATGCTCAGTAAATCCCACGTTGTTGCTCCGGGTTCCAAAAAAACCCTTTTACTAGATTCAGAACAGATTTATTACCCAAAGACCTGTTTTTATTACAACCTTTTTACGTAGTTTCACATTCTATCACAAAGATACTGATATTTTCAGCTATAACAGGAAAAGAATACAGCACTGACTTTTTAACAGCTAAGACTATCCTTATTCTTCAGGCTGTAATATTATAATTTTATTTTATTTGCAGTACTGTGCTTTCTATATCTCAAATGGATTTTGGTCTGTTGTATTTACATATGGAATCATAGGATCATAGAATGGTTCGGGTTAGAAGGGACCTTAAAGATCACCTGGTTCCAACCCCCCTGCCATGGGCAGGGACACCTCCCACTAGACCAGGCTGCTCAAAGCCCCATCCAGCCTGGCCTTGAACACTTCCAGGGATGGGGCATCCACAACTTCCCCGGGCAACCTGTTCCAGTGCCTCACCACCCTCACAGTAAAGATCTTCTTCCTGATATCCAATCTAAATCTACCTTCTTTCAGTTTGAAGCCATCACCCCGTGTCCTGTCATTACACTTCCTGATAAAGAGTCCCTCCCCATCCTTCCTGTAGGCCCCCTTTAGGTACTGGAAGGCTGCTATAAGGTCTCCTCGGAGCCTTCTGTTCTGCAGGCAAATATGTTCAAATATGTTCAAAAATATGTGCAAAGACAGCCCAAATCTCAAAGCTTTTAGATGGTTTGGACTCAATCCTTATTTAGAAGTAAAACATACTGAAGTTGATAGTAGTTTTAGCTGAGAAGCAAGTGAATACAACTAAAATGATAACTTCAGCAGTTCAGCCGGATGATAAAAGTTGTCCAGGGGACCAGACACCATTCATTTCCATAGGAAGTAAGTGCCAAACTGCCTTTGAAGGCTTGGACCCAGCTTCTTTTCACTTCTTTGGGTGAAATAAAATACCAAACACTTACTGAGGTCTTAATAAATTATAGCAAATGTTTGAATGATCTCAGTCAGTCTGAAAAGGATTTTTTTATTGCAATGAGACCCACGTTTGTGTTTCACCGGAATCGTGACAGGTCCTTGCCTTACCCGCACAACCACCCCATGGAACGTGGGTTATTCCCACTGCTGCATGTGTTGGTGGCTGTGGGGACCCATCCTGCAGGAACTTTGGGTGTAAATAGAGCACGAGAGCCCCTGTCCTGGGCAGACTTGCAGCCCCATGCCTGTGGGTGCTGCCCCTGCCATGCTGTCTCCCTCCTCTTCGTGAGGGCCTGGGGATCTGCAACCTTCCCCTTGTTCTCCATTTTTCTATAGGTACAGCAGGGTGGCTGGCCCACAGGAAAGTATGGTCTCACTGGGTACAGTGTGTCCCTGAAACACGGGATTCACAGAGTCTGAAGACATCAAGAGGCAGAACTGGGGAGAGAAATAGAATGGATGAAAGCCCCAACAAGGCACAAAACCCCGTACTCAAAGGATTGAAATTGATTGCAAGAAATTTGAAAGGCCACAGAGAACAGTCTGGGGGTTTGATATCTCTCCATATGTTCAAAACTCCCACAGATGGAGTCATGGGTCCCACAGGATGAAGTGAAGAGATGAAAGAGAGCAATTCATGAAACTACTACAGCTGGCTGTGGGTCTCTAACTGGGAGAAAGAGCGTCATTCAGCTGTGGCCTGATAATGATTATGATGATTAAAGCTGAAAAAATAATTCCCATATATTTTTTTTTCAGTCTAATGTGTGTTTTGTCTCTTTTTCCCCTCATAAGAACATCCACACACAGACCACAGCTTCCCCTAGCACATTAATTACTTGGGTGTTCTCATGTAGCTGTTACTTGCATTGTTGATGAATATTTAAAATTCAAATCATCTTGCTTAGCTGGGAATGGTCAGAGGAGTCAGATGGCAGCATTTCAGCTCCCCTGTCAGCACACCATCACTTCCTAAACAAATACTTGGGCATACATATTAGAAGTGGGACCTTTTGTAGTACTCGTCCTTATATGCATCCATTTTGCTCTGAAATGGCTCTGAAAGCTGTCATCCACATGAAATTAAATAATTTCAAAAACCCCTGTGAAATAGTTCAAAGGTGAAGAAAATCAGTTTTGCTGTTATGTTCCTTGTTTCATCGAGGCTGTCTCTGGTGCTTTTGAAAACTGAACAGGGAGAAATTTGCTCTGGTGATAACCATAGACTAGTCAATTTGATATAGTCATATAATGAAATGCTGGGGAAACTAGAGCAATGGGAAAAATATCTATTACAGCATATACCAGAAACAAAACAATGTGTCTCCACAAACATTTGTTGCAGACTTTACAGTTCTTGCAAGTTGTTAGCTTTTTATTTATTTACTTATTTAGTTCTTTGTAATTAGTTCTATGTTTCACTCTATTCAAGAACTAATTGACTTCACATCAGTCAAAAGACTATAAGGAAACTGTAATTTGTTCCCCTTCCTACAAAACATACTTTTCCTATTTCGATCCATGTTTTCTGGCAATCACTAATCAAGGGTGATATAATTCAATCTATGCATGGTTTACTGATATAAAACGTCATGCTTATTTATTTACCTTACAGCAGTTAACTGCATTTCTCCCTAGTGATACTATTTTCTTAACATTTCTTCATTTTCCTTTCCATGAATGCTCACAATGATATCCTGGAAATGGGTGCACAGGAATGGACTGATATTCACCAAACGAAGAGGGACATTAATATTTATTATTGTCTTGCAGTTTTTTAGTTAGTTATTTTATGTTTTGAGAAGATTCATTTCTAGGAAACCACACGAGAACAAAGCTGGTTCTACTTCAAGAAAAGTTCTGCTGACCAGAAGCTGTCTTATTTTTCTCTCAGCTAACCACATAAGGCATCTTAAATTTGCATGGCAATTTGCATGGTTCATAACATTAAGGAAGAAAAAAGTGAAGTTGATGGTTGTGGCAGTTTTGCAATTCGGTACATTTTTTGCAGAGGTGGGGATGAGTCTACGTTCATGTCACTGGTGGTGGATGTGTTGCCTGCATGTTGCTGAGGTTTGCATGGTGTTCTATTGATGCATTTCTGTAAGCATAAGCGTGTGACTGTTCAAAGATGTGTCCCTCACTACAATATCCCGGGAAGCTACCTCTACCTGCTTGATTAGAGGCGCTGAAGTTCAGACCCAGCTTGGGTAAAAATGTGTAGCTTTACTTCTATTTGTTTTGGTTAATCATATAATGCATGTTAATCCTGTTATCAGACACCCCTTGTTCAAATACAGCAGAATGCCTTTCATTTGTCTTTTCATTTGGATTAAATACATTTTTCTCAAAACTAAAAAAGCAAACAAGCAATTCTTCAATTAATTTGAATTGTACTTATTCCTCACTCTTCTGCCCCCCAAATCCTCAATGAAGGTGACATTTAACAGTTGCTAGAAAAATACAGAAAATCTGGATTCAAGTCTTGATATCCCTTACAGGTGTAATCCCTTGCATAATTATCAAACTCCATTCAGAAAACATCTAGAAACCAGGTCAATAATGACCTTCAGACAATGTCATGTCCAAGGTAGCTTGCTACCTACTTATCTGCCAGCCTGGATGGCTCTTCATTCAAAAGTCCAGCTCTTGTAGCACTCCTCGTTTCCTGCAGGTTAACTAATAATTCTCCATTTGCCACTGGGCTTAATGTTTTGCTAACAACTACAGAATTAGATATTTTGCATTTTCCTTCTCTACAAGGTCTATCTTAGCATAAAAGGTACCATGAGCTTCCTTTGGTAAATCCACCTTGCTTTTATCCAGTTTTTCTCCCGATCTTCACTTATTCTTGCTTCAATATTTACTCTAATGTCTTTGAGCATTATTGAGATATGATTTGTTCTGTCTTCTCCTTTATGAAATATATTTATATTAATTTCCCCCAGATCTGTCCCAGATCTTTCCCCTCATCTGTCCCAGATGAGAAAGATTCACTCAAATTACTTGCTACTGTGTTTGGAGCCTCCCATGCCAGTTCCTTCAGGGTCCTAGTACAGAGCTTATTTGATGACATATATTTTGAGCATGTCTGAGTCTGGGAGTCTGAGCTTTTCTTCCTCCTCGGGTATTCTCATCCTTTTTCAATACATTTTATCCCTTTTTCCTTTTCCTTTGCTTATATTATTTTATTTCTTTTTTTAATTCCTTGTATTCAAAATCGATGTATATTTTTTGAAATATGAACACCAGAAATGATACAGCTTTCCAGTCAAATGAGTGATAAAAGTATCTTCCCTGTTCTACTAAGTATTTGCCTATGTATGTGTGCCCAAGCTTTACATGCTTTTTCATAATCCTAATGTAGTCTTGGATGCGTTGTTCAAGTAATTATCAAGAGTTATTAATACCTATTTTCTCACATTTCATTGAATTAAAATACATGTTCTTAAGGGAGGCCACCTCAAATTTTTGTGTAATCTGAAAACCTCAGCAGTTTTAGTATATTGTTTCAGGTACATACAACTACAGAACATAGCTGTATTGAGAAAGCCCCTTGTAGGACCTCTCTGCATTGCTGACTCTTCAGCCACCCACAGTGAAGATCTTTCACTTACAACTATTACTACAACTACAACAGTTACTATGCTCTATTTACAATGGCTTTGTATCTATGATGGATCTATGTTGAAAATATTCTAGGGAAAATAACTGACAAACATTTGATATACATGACAGCAGAAGACTTTAAATTTTGCTCAGAAAAACATTTCATTATTTTCTTGATCCTGCTGTCAAGGAAAATTAAATTTCTGTCCTTGAGCTAATGAAAAAAGTCTAAAACATACAACATTGCTGAAAGTATATGTTATGATCTGAAAGAAAATCAGGAAAAAACAAAAACCTTTTTCATTAAAGATCTTCCTAGTGTTTGGCAAGATCCACTCCTTTCTACCACATCTGTAATATTTCTTACTTCCTCATGGAACTATTTATTTCATAGATTAGTCATGCCTGAGGGTGGTTTTATATTTTGAGGTGCAAGATGCCCTGAAAATCTAAATAATTTTAATTATGTACTGTTACACCTGTTACACACTTATCAAGAGGAGGTGCTGATGGCTCTGTGTACACATAGATATTCTTGTCTCTGACAAAATGGAACTTGCTGTATAAGGAAAGCTATAGGCTTGAATAAGAAATGCCCATATAGAAAATAAGAAGAGAACATCTTTTCGTACTAGCTTTCCTACTGAATTTCTGATTAAGTGCTCTCAGTACTGAGATAGAAAAAGTCAACCAAGTTTTTCTTTCGAAGTAAATACTGTAACTTTGGTAAATACTTCTGTTCAATTATACAAATGCTTTTTTAGATTAGCTGTTGTTCAGCTTCTTCCTTCCTTTGGGCCCCAGAATTACTATGGCAGATTGATGTACTTAAGGATGGCAGAGGGAGGTATCCAACTATCACCCTGTGCATCCCGACAGAACTGAAGACCTTTTTACATAAAGCTGGCTATGTATCTTTATTTATTCTTTCAAACATCCAAAATCATACTAAAATGTCATTGTCTCACACATTCAAAAGCAACTAGCAATTGGGCCTCTGCTTTTTAATCAACTCAACACACCTTCAGAATTATTAGTTCCTAAAGAATAAGTCTATGGAGATGTAATTACATAATTTGTGAGAAATAGGCTTTTATATGGGGTTATTTTTCAATTTCTTTATAGAACTTGGGAGGGCAAGTGATATTCCTGCCACTGAATGTTCCCTGCGTCAACCTCTTTGACTAAGAACTGTAGCTATAACTTTCATTAAGTTATACCCATGTGAGTCCCTTGAGGCCACATTCTTATGTACAATGAGAAGCCTTTTTCAATATAATAAACAAAGTTTGTGTTTTCAAATTCGGTGAAAGGTTATTAGATGTTTACAAGTTGTTTCTTTTTTGCACCATCACAGATAGTTAACTAAGTCCTGATTTGTGTCCTTTATTAAATTCCTCAGTGCTCTCTTGTTATGATTTTCTCAGATTCATTTCCAGTATATGTAAATTAGTGGAATATTTGGAGCTTGAATAGCTGCGTGTACATTTTGTGTGCCAAAATTAGATTGAGGTTCTTTGTTTGCTGGAAATCAAGTTTTTAGTAATTAACAAAAACCTAACTGCCTGGCCTTTGTTTAGAATTACCATTTCAGCCTCTTGGATTGTAAAGTAAAGCTACACACCACCTATAAAAGAGTGGATTTCACTCTGTAAATGGAAATGGTGCGATCTCTTTAGCCAACCTGGGGTTCCTTGTAGGGGTATATGGACTATGGAGTAGGATACATTCAGTGAATTACTGCTTCCAGTCTCTTAAACCACCTTCTGAAGGGAGCTGATGTGTGGCACATAACCAGAGGACGAGGTTATTTGTACCACATGGCCTAAGTGGCTCTTACAGAGTTGCTTTTTAATGCTGAAGTGTAAGCTTGCCTTTTCACCCTGCTTTCTCCTCAGAGGTGTGCATCAGTCCAGCGTGAACAGGATGTAAATTTGGGTTATGTGTCTCTCTGTTGTTGTGTGTCACTTAAAAGACTGCTATGAGATGATTTGCAGATTGACAGCTTTAACATGTCACAGAGAAACAGTAACAATTGAGCTTACAGGGGTTGTAGTTCAAATAAACTTGAAGGACATCTGGTTAATGATGTCAGTGGTGTAGCCATAGGTATACAAGTTGTTCAGTGACCGTTGCTACTATCTCAGTTATGAGGGCATCTGTCATCTTTCTTTTAAACATACAATAGCTGGATGTTCTGCTCCTGGTAGGCCACAGTCTGACCTTATCATATAAATCTGCAGTGATTAGTTCTGCCAGGAAAATCAGTAGCTTCCAACTGCCTTAGACATATGGCCTCCAAAAGTCAGATCTATGTAAGAATGGCTGTGGTGCCGCAGAAGAAAATGATCTCAGATTATTGTTGGAAAAAAGAGAATGAAAACTCTTTTCTGAGGTTTGGCCTGGTTAGAATGCTGATTTTCTTAGAAATTCAGTCCCAGTTATAATTAAAACGTCATCAGACTTCTGCATCATAGAAGTCTGTGTAAGGTTGAACACACAGCCAAAAGGAAATGTGTTTAAAAGCTTTCATAACACAAAGCCAGCCCAAGACCTTCTTTGATCTTTACTGGATTGCTTTATAGACAACCTATTTCACAACTACATTTAGTCATCTGCCTTTATGATAGAAAGCAGATTTGGTGTACGGTTCTGCATTGTAAAAGTAGTAAGCAGGTCATGGCACAGGATCATGGAACAGTGTCATCTTATGGACATTCCCTGTTTAGGTCCATTCTGCACCGTCATGACAACTTACAAAGATGTGAAAGAGCACCCTTTCCCAGGTAAATTTTAAAAAAGTGGTGGTGGTGGGTTTTTTTCTTATTTCCACAGGGAAAAGGAGAAGGTCCACAAGGAGAATTTTAAAACTAATAGGATTGTGCTTGCTAAGAAAGAAAAAACGTCAAGTAGGAGAGTGAGTTTCCTACTTGAATTTTGGAATTTTGGAAAATTCCAGTTGTGATGGGTTGAGAGCCAACTATAAAAATATGTATTTTTCTCACTTAACTCAGAAGCTGGTTATACAAATCTTTCTGTGGTCAACACAGAGACACAGGCATTTCCAGAGGATGACTCTTCCCCTCCTAAAAGCAAGTCTAAAATGAACAAGATCCAGAGGTGCTTACCAAAGACCAAAATGAACAAAACATGCCTTTAAAGGTTACAGTGACAGTAAATGACTGAGATGTCAGAGTTCACACATTGTTCTGATAAGCCTGAACAGACTTTTTTCCTTAAGTGTTACTATCTATCTAACCTTTCCAAGGTCCCTTTGGCCTTTCCTGCTTAAAGTCTCTATGAGTCCACAATTTGTTCTTTGACTAGGAAGTTGTTACCTGGCCTCACAATCCAATGTGTAGCCAAATGTGGAAAATGCAGATACGGAAAAGTAACAGTGAAGACAAAGAAAAGTGAGTACTTAAAGTCTCACAGTGAATGAATGAGGACATTGAGCCCATTACACAGAGACAGGGGAAGGTAGAATGTGCTGAATTCACATATAGAACTGGATGTTAAGTCAATGCTGGACTCATAAAAACCAGATTCTGAAAGGGAGTTAATTTCTTATGGAACTTCCAAGCTCTATAACAGCAAGACAAACCCATGAGATAGTCAAGCTGGTAGGGTAAAAAGAACAAATTATTCTAGCTCTTGTACCATGCTTCATTATTTAGAGGTTCCCAAAGTGATATAAGACCTATTGAAAATACCCAGAAATTCCTTCATGTCAAACAACATTTACCCACAGGCTGGATCATCAGAACAGACTTCTGCCAGACATTGCAGAGACAGTGGGAAAAGCAGTGGCTGAATAATGACTCAGGCTTTGGACAAGGATGGTCCAACACTTTCCTACAGGTTTCACATGTACCTCTTGGGAGCCATGGACTCGGACATTTAAAAGTTCAGTTCTGCAGTGAGGGTGTTAAATTATCTGTAAGTATTCTCTATCAAGGCAGCTTCTCTCTTAGGTTAGATAATATGAAGAAATTCTTTACTGTGAGGGTGGTGAGGCACTGGAACAGGTTGCCCAGAGAAGCTGTGGATGCCCCATCCCTGGAAGTGTTCAAGGCCAGGCTGGATGAGGCTTTGAGCAGCCTGGTCTAGCGGGAGGTGTCCCTGCCCATGGCAGGGGGGTTGGAACTAGATGATCTTTAAGGTCCCTTCCAACCCAAGTTGGAACTTCTGTGATCCTATGATTCTATTATTTCTTCTTCTCTTGCTGCTATACTTCTCTGTCTTTCTTCTGTCTAGCCCTCTCCCCTTATTTGACCCCTATATGTGACACAAATCACAAGGTGTCCTTTCTGCCTTCATCTCTCTTGTCTAGTCCCCGGATCCCCTTTCTTGCTGCTATCTCCTGACCAACGCTGCTTTCCCACACTCCTGACTCCCCTGATCTGCTCTTCAAAGTAACTCCCAAACTGCATTTTTGACATTTCCAAGTTGAGCTACTTCCTGTTTTAATTGAATTTTGAAATTTTATTCCAAAAATGAAGACACAAATTCCTCTAAATTACTTTTATGTATGAGTTGGGGATATCAGATGTAAGATGGCCTCATTCCAACCTCAGAAACAACCTTCCGAACTATTTTTTCTGAAAATCCCTAAAAAATGAGCTCTGAGACAGCCTCAAAACCAGAAAATTTTAGTTTAGAGTATTAGCATGGGAAAAACTTGAAAGCTAATAAAAAGAGAATCAGATAGCCTTAACACAGAGATGTTGATATCTGCACTGCCTGTAACATTCCTGTCATGTATATAGCAGTTGTTACTGGATGCCTTGGGATAATCCACAAGTATCAGATTAACTACGCTACCAAATATTAAGCAAACAGAAGAGATTTATGTCAGTAGGAAATAAAAGTTGACCCTCACCATGTAGGAATGTTCTTAGGATGGGAGGATCAAGGAATTTTTCCTAGTCTGACCAAGATCTGTTGAGTGATTATTCTAATAAGAAATTTCTCTCTAAATCTCTGACTAGTCCAAAGGGTTTGAAGTTAAGTATGGTTGAACAGAGAAAAAAATCTTTTAATTCTGTACTGATTAAAAAATTAATTTGAATTCACTTTATGGACATATACAAACTGAAATGGCATCAGTACAGTTTTCTGAAATTTAAAGCAAGAAAGAAAAATCTCAATAAATATACAGTTCATGTTTCAAGCAGGCAACAGGAAGATAAAATATGATGCTCACTGTATAAATTTCTAAAAGTAGAAGGGAGTCTTGTGGGAAAACTGGAATATTCCAGAGAAGTGGCATGCAAAATAAAAAAAAAAATTCTCACAAAGTGTAGCTGATCCTTTATATTTTTCAGGAAAATTTTGCATGTCTGACATATTTTCATGTCAGTTCGATGTATCCAATTTATGTTAAGAATGTTGGGCTAAGAGTAAAATCTATGGGGAAATGCCTGATGCTTCTTGCACCACAAACATATAAGATTTTTTTGTTAGTTCTTTCACCCATGAAACTTGAGGACTCTCAAATGGCAACTGCTGAATTGTATCCTAGAGACACGCATGAAAAGAACTCCTCAACTTAAACGAATGGCCATAAGTAACTCCTCATTACATCTGCATTTGGAAGGGATTGTGAAGAGGTCACTAAACTGTACATCAAACTGGGAAGTCTTGCCAGGAAAACATGCATTTCTGGAGTTGACATGGCAGCATGCAGTGTCTCAGCATTATAGTAAATGGAACAAATTCTGATGTCCATACTCAGTTTTTAATCATTCTTTACTCAAAAATGTCGCAGAATTAAATGGGAACAGTGCCAGAATAAAGACTGAGTTACAGCTGGGATTGACAGCGGTTTACTGTTTCAAAGATGACTATTCCAAGTACTCCCAAATTCACATATAACCCTGACTGTTTGGAAAAATGTTGGTCTCCTGAGGCTGCAAGGCAGGGTTGGTGTCCCAGGTTCAAGGCTATTTAAACAATCGATTCCAGAGTGTCTCCTTCCTGTACCCATGAAGAAGCACGCAAAGCCACTTGATCCTTTGTTTTATACATACAACTAAGGCTCAAACTTTGGCTCAACCTTTTCCAAAATGAACAAAGAGCTTTTGGATACATCTCAAGCATATAACAGCCATGGCCTTTTAGGCAAACAGGTAGTGGGAAGGGGTTCATATACAAAATTTCTCAAGGTTTAAGTTAGAAGCTCAAAGCCAGCCAGGAAAATGAGCTGAAAGAAGCATCACGTAAATGTTGAGGCTTAGTGTCTGTTGAGGAACAAAGGAGCTCCACATATGCTCTAACTCAGAGCCTGCGAGGCTGAGAGAGACATGTTGCTCCCTGTGACGTTAAGATAAATTTCATGTCTGGGGCCTCTGGAGAACCTGTGCTATTCCTGCCTCCTGCCTAATGGGGTTCCTCCGGCAAGTTTCATGTAGGCATGTACAACTGCACATGAAGTGTGTACATCTGTGTCCTGAGCCACGGGTCACCCAGACTGGGCAATGACTGAAATGTGTTATACCTAATTTCTGGCCTGCAAGCTGGATTTCTCTTCCAAGGAAATGAGAAAATTAGAATGCAGGAGGTCATAAGGAAGGGCCTAGAACTTGCATGGATCTCGTCCTGATGCTGTGTTCAATTATATGTGCACTCAGAGCGGAAAGCTTGGAGCATACAAAGATCTCATACTGTAGCTATAACCCCAGACATCAATAATTTTGGATGTAAAAGACAATTTCAACGTGCTTGAGAAACCATATACAGGTTCCAGTTTTATTTTAGGAATACTTTCCAAGGAAATTAATGCTGACATAGTAGCTAGGATTATACTGGCATACTTCCTGACCAACAGAGCTGAGTATAAACAAAGCAGCACAGCAAATCACCAGGTTGTGTGGGTATGGGGTCCCTCATACCGATCCTGTACAATGAGCTCTTCATAACGCTTCCAGATGATTCTCAGATGCTTTCTTGGGTCAGAGTGAATGTATAGGGGACATCAGTATGAGCAGGGTGCTCAGGAGCAGGGACAGAGAAGATGTACAGGGCAAGAGGGTGCTCCAGAGGCTGAAGAGAAGGTGGGTAGCTTGATTGCATTTCCTTGCTTTCAGAAGGTGAAGTTTGTATTACACTGAGTAGTAGCTTTTGTGTTCTAAGCTCTGTATTAACAAAGTTCATAGAAATTTCCTGAAAATGTAGGTAAGACCATGAAAATTTAACACTATACCTCCTCCATGGTTTTTTAGAAGTCTCTTGGAGGAAGTTTGATATTCTAAGACATTTCCAGAAAAGCGTATCATTCGTTTCTGAATTCTAACCAGTCACACAGTCACTGAAGAAAATTCATATTCAGACTCCCATGGCTCTTTCAAGTCCACCTCGTTTAAAAATTACAAACAATGGAAAGTTAAAAGTCTGCAAATAGTCAGACTACAGCAACCCCCTGGGTGTTATGTAATGCATATTTTAATTGAGAAAAAAATGGTATTGATATTTATCATAACTCTATGTTTATATATTGTGGTTAGCCAACTGTGAAAAATATCTCCATCAGCTATTTCCTTTCTCTGTCACGGTTTGTAAAAAGCCTTCTGGAATATTTTAGAGAAGAAATATGAAACTACTTTTTTACGTATTCCATTAGAACTATTATTCCAGTCCAAGAAGGTGGTGGGGTATAAGTTGAATGGGGAGTAGGCTTAGCTAGTCAAATGTTGGTTGGTTTGTGTCAGATATCTTGGACAAAATCTTGACAGCTTTGCAGAAAAAAACCATGCATATATGAAAAAACAGACTGGTGGAGGAATTAAAGATTTGAAGCATTCTCCATAGTACATAGGAGCTCTACTACCTGTGGTGCAGCCATCTTTGGCTGATGAAGAAGAAAGTGCATAATGCAAGCAGATTTTTTTCATTGACTAGCTTTTTGGATTTAGCACAAAGAACAGTCTTGACTGACATGCGGTGATTGATACTATACATGACGGCAATAAAACTCCCTTCACTTTCTCCTCTCTCTGCATGAGTGATGACTGTAATGTCTCTGTCTTTGTTCTTTTGTTCACTCCTTGAATTGCTACTTGCAGTTGCCAAGTTGCTTTGCACCTGATTTGTCAAAAGAAAATCTTCTCCTCTACCACTCAAACCTAGCAAAGGAAATTATCTGAGATTGGTTTCCAGAGGAACACAGAGTCCTCACAGGCTGTGTGTTATTTCCTTGCCCTCTTCCCTTACCTGTTATATTTTTCATATTGCTCCTGATCCCATTTCCTCTCCCAGTTCACCATGTCATGGTGGTGGATCTAATTAAATGTTCGGACTGAGAGGGGTGTGCCTGGCATGAAATAAAATAATGCTTTTGGATCTGCACATCTGCAACATAGCATTTATTTTACTTCTCATTAAATATGTCAGAGTCTGTAAAGCGCTTTTTTTGACTTTGAGAGGACTCCCCTGTTGGGAAAATGACAATATGCAGAAATGACACTTGCAGCTTCTCAGGTCTCCCCAGATGAGATCCTTCTCATAGTAACGTGAGAGGCAGGGTTTCCAGATGTCACTGTCTCTGAAGGAAATAAGAGCTTCCGCTTTACATGACCCGCACAATGTGTTTCACTTCAATGCACACGACTATGCCAGGAGTGCAGTATCACATCAGCTGTGTATCCCACAGCCTTGGGGATGACAAAATATAGGACTATAAAGAAAATCTGTAGTGGGTGAAGTACAGTTCAGTGGTTCAATTCATGTTATACTGAATCTCAACATTTGAAATCAATTAAGGAATGACTGATTATATCTAAACCCTGGATACCCTTTCCAAGAAAAACCAAAATAGTTCATTAAAAAAATACCTGTGCTCTCTAAAGCTGGCAAGTGAAGAAATGTTCCCTGCTACAGCAAATGCAGATATGCACAAAGATATGTGACTGCCGTCTACTAGGTGACCTGAAGAGTGTACAGAAAAAGCGCAATTTGTGCTTAGGATGAACTCAGCTAAAACTGTCCACATCAACTTACATGTCAAATGGGGCATTTGCACATTTAAGTGCTACATTTAGTTGTAAAATTACAGTAAATACATGCAGGCGTTTTTTGTTCAAGTCACTAAATTTGCAAACAGCTAGGAGAAAGTGAATCTTCCCGATTCAGACCTTCAGTACAACTTGATTTGACTTTTCTCTGGTGACTGTTGGTTTACGGCAACTGAGGAATAGACCTGATGTGCATTTCAGCAAAAAGTACAGATTTGTTTCCTACAAAGCAGTACATAGTTTCAATTACGGCACAATCGTATCTCCATATTCCACTTAGCATGATCTAAATATTTACTCAGCACATCCCTCTGAGCCCATTTGGAGAGTTAGCCCACAAGCATGGTCTTCAGAGGGCAGATTTTCTCCATTTCGTGCCCAGATTCAAGGGTACTTTCGTCACTTAACAAAAGGTTTCCTGGCTTTTGAAAAGACTGGAGGTTTAAATGTGTCCAAAACCCTTTTTGCTCTCCTTTTGGGTCAGTCACTGAAATAAGATTGAGCCCATGACGTTGGCATGCACTTGCATAGTGAATATTGAGGTCCCTATGGGACATAAACAGGAACCAGCAGTTATTGATATATAAACCAGCATGCTATAGGTGCCTAGAGTAACTGCAGTAGCCTTCTGTGATACTGGATAAAGTTACTTCTATATTTCCAGCTGTTTACTCTGTCAAAGTTTTGTGCATAGAATAATTTTAAAGGGTATACAGAGCAGTGGAAAGTACATTAAGAAAGCAGCATCTTCTCAAGTACCCTCCTGCCTATGAACTAGTGAAAAGACCATTGCAATACTTTCCTCCATTTTCCTTTCTTCGTCTGTTCTTGGTTCTTCTATCTGTAGTTACCACATTGCCCTGTATGTGATTTACACGCAAATTCTGTCTTTTCCAAACACACAAAAGGAAAACGTTACAGGTTGGGGCTGTTATTTGAGGAGGACTTGAACATGCTGATAATTGGAGCAGTTTTCAGACACTTGCAAAGGGAGAGGAGTATGCAGGGGAGAAGGAGGGATAAAGTAACGAGAAGGCTATATAGGATAGAAATGTACAGGGACAAAAGAGGAACTATTTTCAAAAACAGGACAAAATATGTCATTCTTCACCAGCCACGGAAATTTCCCTGTCACTTTCCCAAAGAAGCTGTTCTGGCTCCTGCAATCCTGAGATTCAGCTGGTTGTGACCTAGGAGTTTCCTTCCCAGCCATCTGGAAAGGCTGGGACTTGGGTTCCTCTATAGTGCTGATGGTGACTGAAAGGGAAGGTGGGTTATACAAACTTATCTCTTTATATAATTATAAGATTTGCAGCACAAAAAACACCGGGTGCTCTGTGCAGATTGAATTCAGCACAAAGAGCATGATGTTTCCCTAAAGTGATGATCTACACCAGAAATCCAAAAAGTTGTGCAGAAAAGGAAAGGTTTAGGAACTGGAGAAAGAAAAATGCAGAGAGGAGAGAAAAAGTAAGCCACTAGAAGTGGAAAAAAGCATTAATAAAATAAGTGCTATAAAGAGATTTATTTGCTATGCATTACTCAAGAAATGTATTTCTCTGGCCTACTGGAAAAGCAATGTCATTTTTGGATGGCGGTGATGTTCTACCTGAGTCAACCTGGTATGTACTATAACCCCCTATTTTGAGAAATGCCATGTGAGGAAGTGAAGACTTCGTCATTTATGTAGACTTGGAAAGGAAGTTATAAAAACCATTCTTTCCACTCAGATTTTTGTTAAATGGAATAAGGCTCCCTGTCTCTTACTGGCTCAGTCAGATAAGCATTCAGCTGAAATCACATTATTTCACAGACCTCCATCTCAACAGAAGCCAATCTCCTCATGGGCCGTTTGCCATACTGTTGAGCATATAATTCAAATAAGGCACAAGCACCAAACAGCGATGAAACAGAGAAAGAGGATTCAATGAAAGACAATGAAATAACTAACCATGTCCTATTTGAGGAATTATCAGCAAAGTGTTTCTCGGCATGGTGCTAGGGACATTGCTGTGCTACAGAAGATACTTTCTACCAGGTGAAGAGCCTAGACTGGTATTTTAGTAATTACATGGTAGCAGCACTACCAAATTTCAGTGGAACGGACAGAGGAAAAACATGGATCCAATTTTCCACTTAGATGCAGAAAGGTGGACTTACAGAGGTCCTTCACTTCCAGGTATGATGGACAGACAGAAACTGTCTTTACTGTCATAATAGGAAATGCCTCTAGAACCAAAACAGTCTTTCATGCAAAAGAAATGGTCATTATTATATGCCAACTTAAATTTCGCCGCAGGTGTATTTAACTTACTAGTTTAGTTTTTTCTCTGCTGTATTAAGAGATCCAGTTCCTAGGGCTTTGGGGAAGAGAGGAGAGAGATTCTTATTTCTTCTTTTCTTACTGTTTCTCTTTTTCAACAGTTCATGAGGGAATAGAAAATAGCTACTTCCGTGGGAAGCAGGGGGCAGTAGCTGTTTCTGAGAACATTTCTGTGTTTTATAGAAACCGATAAATGAAACAACTCAATCAAACAAATAAACAAATAAACTCTCCCTCACAACTCTGCTAGATTATACTGAGTGGCAGTTATGCAGAGGGTAAAGGCATGTCTTTATAAAGGGGTTAGTCTTTTATAAAATATACAAAATATACAAATGAATTGAGACCTGCTTGTGGAATTTGTTATTGTTTAAAAAAAATAAAAATAAAGTCCTTGTGCTTGAGGGAAAGAAGTAATTAGACGCAGCTTTTCACAGCAACAGCCACATAGATCAAATACCCATGTAGATCAGGGCCACTGCACATTGCTAGAATGCTCAAGTCAGCAGTACAGTGCCTGTGGCTTCCCTCATGTGTCTACCAAGAAATAGGGGGACCGTGAATGGTGTCATAAAGTGAGTAAAGTGAAGAAATAAAAAGCAAGTATTTCCAGTTTTGAGAAGTAAATTCTGGAGAGACAAAATAAAGATTTCTTGCACAACTGTAATATGTCTTGGGGAAAAAATCCTCTTGAAACCACAGGTTTTTTCCCCTCAGAAACCTTTTACTAAAAATAAAAAAAAAAAAAAGAACATTCCTAAGTCTGGAAAAAAACATTTAACCTTTCTAAACATAAATCATCATCTCCCCCCACCTCGTTCCTCCAGCGCAGAGCACCTGCTTTTGCTTTGTCCGGCTCTGGCTGCATATTAAAGCTACTGAGTTTTCCTAGAGAAGGAATGTGTCTTCTCTGCAAACTGCCCTGCAGTCAGCAGTGGGTTTGGAAGAGAAACCTAATCTCTGAGAATCTCCAGAGGGCAAACCGATTTCCTAAATCGCATACGTCTAAGTAGTGGAATTGCTATAAAAACCAAGTTGGTTTTTGTGTTTGGTTTGGTTGTGGTTTCGGTTGGTTTTTTTTATTATTCTACTGCAACTTGCATTGAGGAACCCCCTCACCCCCTCACTGTGAGTTTGCGGAAGGGAGGCACCGCTGGAAGTGGAGCAGCAATGGCGAGGCCAGTGGGGTGCGCAGTGCCGTGATAAAATGTCTCACTGCCACGTGGATGCCTCTCTTCCCATCTAAGCCAAGCACAGGGACAGGCAAGACAGGCAAAGGTACAAAACAGAGAAGCACCTCAGGGTGGTGACTGAAAACTGCCCATTCGTCTCTCAAAGCATTGAAACTTCAGATGCCGCCTGCGCCACAGCAGTCCTCTCCCAGCCCTGCTTTTAAATAAACTGTAAAATTGGAGCATGCTGCCATCACCAATGGCCCAATTCTGCTGCCTATAAGACCAGAGGGGAGCTTGATGAATTTTGTTATTCCTATGGCTGTCTATAAAATCTGTCTGCATCCAGGCTAAAGGCGCTTTTTTGTGTAGCTATTGCAGAATAGCCATGGTGCTTAAATATCACAGGTTTTCTCATCCCCCATACCCTACAGACAATCCTGAGTCCCCACACCTTTCCAGTTCATCTGTCTTCCAGAGAGGAAGACACGGCAACAAACACAGAGCCTTGGAAGCAGAGTTTGCTCATTTCTTTCTTGCTGTTTATGAGGATCTGCTCATAAACTTCTCCAGTACTTTTTAATTTGTAGTATTTAATTACAGAAAGGAGAAACACCAGCTCTTTTTCACTCTGTTGTACTGTGTGCCCTTTTGTACGCACAATTTCATAATTCAAAGCAAGAGGAGAGCTCTGGAGCACAACTCTCTCCATCCTCCTTCAGCTTTGTAATGGACGTGTGTTTTTTTCTCTTCACTTCCTAAGTCACTCTTCTTTAATATGACTGTCATGCTCCACCCCAGAGTTGCATGCTAGCGATACCTGGAGTGCAGATGCCCCAATATGAACAATATTTCATGATTTTGCCTAAGAAGTGCACATTTAAATGATGTGATAGGCTACAGTAACTTTAAATGATGAATTTCTGTTAGTTTAATTACACTAGATCTCCATTTTTTTTTCCTTTTTTTCCTCCCACCTTATATTCCACTTCAGGAAAGCACATAAGCCAATAAATAACAACCTGACTAGATTTATTGTTTTCAACAGGGCTACACATGTGCATGACATTTAACATATGCCCAAGCACTTAGCTAAAGCAGCTTTAACAGCAAAATCATAATTACTGTCAAAACCCTGTGTTTCACTTAGAATTGTGTATTTTTAACTGTGATTCTTTTAGTTGAGGGTTAGCATTTTCTAGGGGAAAGGACAAATATCTGTGTAATTTCTAAGCACATCTCCTGTCTGTCCAGCAACAAAATACAGAGTTTGATTGGAGAAAATTCTTTTAAGTAGGTGTTTCCACACTTCCAACCTCTCAAATTGCAGCCCTACAAGGGAGGCAGAGACCTGCCAGCTCAGCACGTTCATGCATCCACCTTTGTCCACTGCTTTGTAGTATCAAGATATGTTGTCCCATCAGATGTGCACCTGCCAAGTCAGATACAGCACCCCAATGCCAACTGATATTGTGATCAAGGAAAGGTCTACAAAAAATGCAGATTGATGAAATACCAAAAGCATATAGTGTCAGATACAGAAGCACACACACTCCCTTATGTCCCTACTGTTTATTTAAAAGAAGAGTTAAAGTTCTAAGAAAATCCCTTGTTCTATGTTTCTTTTTCTTTATGACACTGTTCAGTGTGTCGGTGCTCAGGTTTCCTTGTATGTATAAAATAAATACAAAAGAGGGGAGAAGCTGGCGTAGCTAAAGTTAATAAAAGAACAGCCAAACTGCCATGCATTTCAGTACAGTGAGGAATGCAAGCAATGTTTATAATATGAATGCAAAATACTTTCCAAAGTTGATAGCGCTATTCTACTGTTACAACTTAAAAGACATAAGCCACACCATGGGTTCTTCAGTGCTTTTAAGCAATAGTATTAGAAAAGAGAATTGCTAAAACCAAAAAGAAGATTAAAGGCATCTGACTGAATATTTTTGTCATTTGCTTTCCTTGATGCATATGCTTTATCAAGCTTTCAAGGTCAATGTGTTAATTTACGCTGCACTGTGTAGTACATTTATACTATCTGAACTTTAGTTCTCATATTCTGCAAGCTAATAGAAATTATGCCATTACACATTTCCACTGTGCTTTTATATACCGATTGCAAAAAGATCTGCTCTATTCTTCTGTTTCAGTCGGTGACATAATTATCTTGTCCCATAGTCTCTTTATATACTTAGAAATTGAAATAGCAGATTAAGGTTTCTCATACTGTAAGGTCTTCTGAGTCTTATTTACCATGAGCATTTTCAAGAAAAGAAAGAAAGGGAGAACAAACTATTGTTTGATCTTTTCCCCAGACGTATTTTTTCCCAACCAGACTCCAAATGTTTTATGGCTATTGTGTCAGCCCATCACTTTGCTTTGTGGGTAATTAAGTCATTACAATAACACGTTATGTTACCGTACACCAAGGCAAAAATGCCTGCCTTCTATCAGGAAACTGTAAAAGGCCAGATGTTTCTAAGAGTTCAAGCAGAATCACGGAGCTATCACTAATCACTGGGTTTGTTTGTGTAGGAGAAAGTGAACCCATGAAGTCAATGTGAAACTTCCTATATGGTTAATCCAACTCCATAAATTAAGCTACAGCTTATCTTTCGAACGTAAAGTGACAGTTTTCTGGTGGGGAGGGGGGGGGGAGGGCGGGGGGTGCGGGGGGAAGGAAAGAAAGAAAAAAAGAAGCTAGGCAGAGATCAGAAGTATCTGTGGCTTTCAAGTCAATCCTATCAGATCTGTGTACTGCCAGATCACTCAGACATATATATTCAATGAAAAATCAGTCCTGGGCACACAATCAATTGTATTTCAGCCCAAGTACTCAGGACACAGGATACAGACTGCATGCCAGCTTTATGTATTTAAGCCAACAGTGTGCCAGCTGTGGGAGACGGATGATATTTGTTTTGGCATAAAACTTGAATGATTTAGACAGGCAACAGTTGATATAACATTATACATGGAAGGACAAAGTTAAATGACTGAATTTTTTTTGATTCATTTGAATCAGAAAAATGAACCCATACCAGGTTATTACTTTGCATCCTGTGGTCTCAGCATTTATTAATTAGAAACCCTAGAGGCAGCTTATCGCTGGCGAGAAAGCTCATGGATTCTAAAGGGAGTGAAACAGCTGAGCTTTGGAGCACTGGTTGCTTACCACCTAGGAAGTAGAAGTCAGCAAGGCTTTTTGGAAACTTCTAAGAAATGAGCTCTCACTCATCTCCACTGTAGTTTAGGATGAATATTACAACACAAACTCCAGCTTCGAACTACCATTTGTGTTCCTTTTTAATTAATTTATCTTTTAAATGATACGTTACGATGTTGGGCAAAGAACAGCAAGGATACAGTAGCATGAATTCAAAGTGTCGTAAGGAAATATCACAAAAAGAATTGGTTTCTACATTGCTGTTAACAGATACGTGTGTTTACCCTAGGGAAACAATTTAGATCCTCAAGGACTTTGGATTAAGTTCTGCAGAACTTATAGAACAAACTAACAAGGTACATGCATAGAAGTAAATATCTTGAATATACACATTTATCAGAACAAGAAAAGAAAAAGGAAGGCTTACTCTGAAAGCAGCTGCTTCTCAAAAAGTTGCAAGACAGTTCCCTAGTATCCCTTCCCTAGCCAGAGCTCCAAAATAGTTGCTTGAAAGCCATTTCTCTTCATACATGTGTATCTGATTACTAATGCACAGTATTTTCCTGTGACTAAAATATATGAATTACTTTATTTTATGCAGTAAATAATTCCATGTGTACCAAAATATTACATTTCCAAGCATGCAGTTGAGTCAATACTGTAATTAATTCAAGAATAAAGGATGTTAAGGTTACAAACATTCTCATTTTTCCCAAACGTGTTTTTTGTTGATTAGTGGAAGGAAGAGATGTTTTGCTTTCGGTCAGATAACATGAAAATGACAGTGACACCTGGATCGCAGTAGCTCCTCTGATTTCAGATAGAAGAGTGTTTTTCAGTCTATCAATTGCTGCTCTTCTCAGTTGCAAATTAAATTTTGATGATAGGCAAAAGCTCTTGAATGACAGCTGCCTTTGGATATGAACGTAGCAGAAACTGGTAGTCACTGCTACCCGTGGGGAAAATCTCTTTTCCCTAGTAGCTGTATTGCTGTTTCTGATTTCTGACCAAATCAAAGACTCCTGTAATCTAGCAGTAGATGCCATATGGGGAGCTCAGATTTTGTCTTCTCATGTGGTAGGATGTCCCAGTTTCACAAACATTAGGCTGGAGCAGGAGCTGTGAATTCTGAGCCCAGTTCCTGGTGAGCTCAGAAGCATACCTTCGTTTTTTTCCTTTCTCGTGTTATACACTGGACTCAACAATACCATTAGTGGAACCATAATGTTCAAGCAAGGCAGTGGGTTTTGCTTTGTATGCAGATGATTTCAGTGGTGAGGTGTCCCTCTTGTTCCCACTTCATGTTGGCATCTTCCCCTTAATACCTGAAACCTTGTCCCAATGGGTTGCCAATGCTGCAAGGCAGTTAGCAATGGCTGGAGTAAGAAGCTAAGGACCAAGCAAGCCCCCCAAGTGCACAGGGGCCAGAAGCCTTGGTCAACACTTACGGAGAAAATTAAAAGGCACATGGAGGATGTTACCTCCAGCCTCCTCTGTCCATCGGTATGAGATGCTCCCAGGTTTTCCTGCATGTCCGCATATCCTGGCTCTCCAGCTAGTGTCTTAAGAGAAGAAAGACAGAGTAAGTCAGCAAATTGGTACCAGATTCAGATGAGACAATAGCACAGGAACTTCCTGAGTCTTGACCTTAAGTGGCCAGCAGCCTTTTCTTTCCCACACTCATTTGGTGGCTACTGTGGCTGCGCCTTGTGGATGGAGCTTGGCCACAGAGCACTGCTTGAGGAGCCCTGCCCATGGCACTCAGCTATCTGAAACCGCCTGCCTTGCACATTGCACCTAAATTTATCTCACTCTTTGCCAATAAAATGCCTCACACACCTAAGGCATTGTAGAAGCAGTAATACTATATATGTTCCTGTTGATAGAAAGATTGCTATTACCTGTTCAAGGGGAGTCCTTGTTGGGACTTGTCCTGAGCATACTCCTACCAGGGGTTCAGCTTGTAGAGACAGGGCTGGCTGGCCCATGGCAGGAGCTGCTGCAAGGAAAGAGCTGGAAAATGCCTTGGCCTGAGCTGGACCCCCTTCCTCTGGGTACTGCCCCATCTGAGATTCCCACCCTCAGCCGAGATTCCCACCCTCAGCCTTACTGGGACTTCCTGCAGCCATGTCTGACCCTGGTTCACCTCACTGGGCCCAAATCCTGACACCCTCCCACCCGCAGACCAATGTCTTGGCCCAGCCTCAGTCTGTCCCCATGGAGGTGCCTGCTGCCCAGGGCTGGGGCTGCCACGGTGCCCCCATGGCTGTCCAGCTCCTGGCTGGGGGTGGGATGGGCCCCGGCTGCCGGATCCTGCCCTCATGGACCCCCATGGGCAGCCCCCACCGCCCCCGGGACTGTCCTCTCTTGCTCAGCTGTGCTCCTGCTTTGGCTCTGGATGTTGCCTAGTCCCTTACTGGCAATTTCAGACCATTTTTCACTGGCATCCATTATAATTCTGCCAGGCCATATTAAATAGCACATGCTTGCCTGACTCTCCCAACAATAGCATTATTTATTCATCTTAATACAGAGATATCTTTAAGGAAAGAAATACAAACCCCAAAATGATCACAAGTGAAATACTTGGCAGTGACAGAGATAACTCTGTACTTATCAGAGAGTAGTTTCAAGATGTGCTTTTCAAAGTAGAGACAGCCAGCAGAAATCAGGAAGGGGACTGCCATGTTTCTCAGCAAATAGATGATGAGTGGAACTGGACGGGGCTCAGAAAACGAGAAGTGTTGACTGCTTACAAAGCACACTTCGTTCGCTGTGACTGATTGCACAGTGTCATCGTTTGGATTAGGTGAGCAGGAATGCGAGACTGGCCTAAAAGCTTTTTTAGTCATGTTGGAAAAAATGCACATAACGATGAATATTAACCACACATCTCTGGAAACTTTTTTCAGCATCCTCAGATTACTTGAATTGCAGGCTTTTGAGCAACTTGTGGTCCTCCTATGATTCTTCTAAAACATTCCAGGCAATGCTTGTGTTTATAATTTATTGTTAGATAAAAAGGCAGCTACAGATTCAGATCAACTGTCTTGAAATCCTGTAGCAGTAGGGAAGAAGGACTTTAGAAAGCAGAATTGGTGTCGCAGGTCTCATTAAACACCAGCAGTATCCATGCTTATTCTGAGTTCTCCTGTTGTTCAACTACTTTGTGGGCCTAAAATGGGACATAAATTCAAAACTGATTGCAAAAAGCTCTGCTCCAGCTGCTACCCAACCTTCTAGGCAGGCAAACTACAGAAGCTAACTCTAAAACTTCCTAGGGAGCTCAGATGTCCCTTAGGAAGTGTGTAAGACTGTTGGGGTATCTCAGTGCCTGGCTCACTGGGATGAGAATAAAAATAATAGATGTTTCTTTGTTTAAAAAGCTTAAGAACCTTAAGGGCTCAACTCTTTTACTTTGGTAAAGCATGCATACCAAAATTCTCCTTAAAATACACAACAGGGGTTGCTACTTTCTTTTAAAACCAATCTCTTTTATATTATATCCTGGGTATTTAAAAAAAAAAACAAACCAAACAACCAAACAACAAAAAAAATACAATCCCAAAAGCAAAAACAAGGTACGTGGAAGATTTGGGTTTAGTCTCTTCCACTACATATAAAGATTGAAATCCTACAGCGAGGATCCTAACCGCTGATCTAGGACAGTAGGTGGGCAAGAGGTGGAGTGCTGTGGCTGTGGAAGGGAGAGGAATCCTCCACTACCCACTACCGTCCCACCATTTCCTTCAGAACCTGTTCCCCAAACAATCTGAATCTTCATGCTGAAAACAAACCATGCAAAAGGGACATAGTTCTGCACTCCAGTGAACTGGAAACTGATCAGTGGAAAAGGACCTGTGGTTTGGTTCTTATTGCAATAACTGTTTATTAAGCATTTGAAAAGATGATTATTGGATGACATGAACAAATAAATGGCTCTCAGCACAGGAGGACAAAGCACTTCGGGGACTCCACTGTGGGTCAGTGTGACATTTTGTCATTTAACTTTTGTTAAGAGTCTCTCTTTAAGGCTGATTAGAGATCTACCTTTTAAGTAAGAGCTGACATAATGTTCCAGGCAAAAGAATATCAAAGTTTCTATAAATATAACAAATGACCAGGACCTCAGTCTATCTCCTGATACAGTAGCATTGGCACAGCAGGAGCTGAGAGGATACCACACTGACTTGTTCTTGGGATAATATCAAGTAATGAAATGCTGACAGATCTATGAGGGATAAAAGTGAGCCTGTTTCATCTATTTTCATTGCCCAAACTATTAAAATTCCACAGAGTGAACGACTAGTATTAATGGAGCAATTATAAGTGATAAATGGAACAATAAGGCTGACGTCAATGCTCGTACCACAGTTTATATATTCAACTTCACAAGAAATGTTGCGGTACTGTTCTTTTCCAATGGGAAAAATAAATAATAATAATAATAATAATAATAACAAAAAACATTCAAAAATAAAACAAAATAGAAGAAAGCAGAGAAAAACAAGCAAAGGAACCTTATGTCCTTTCTCGCAGAGCATGCCAACATGACAGGTGTAATGTGTCATGCAGCACCTACCAGAGAGCTGTATTTTAGAGTTGAAGAAGAAAAGGGGTAATGGTTTCCTTAGAAAAAGATTCTTGTAGAGAACATATTATAAATTATAAAAAACCCTATAAAACTGAATTCTTAGTCTACTTGTTGAACTTGTCTGAAGTGATTGTGCAAACTCTTTCTAATGAAGTTTGTGGCTTGCTGACTAATTTCCCAACATTGCTTTTTATTGCTGTTACTGAAGTCTCCACAAAAGAAAAGTTAAAAACGTATTTTCTCTGTGATTGTAACAAATCCTTAACAGATACTGACAACCACACAAATCTTTCACTTAAGGAAAGATGAGTGTTACAAGGTCTGTTAATGTAGACTGAGAGAGTGGAATTCATCTCCTGCCTTAACTGTCTAAAAGTGAATGCTTAGACTCTGCCTATATGCAAGAGAGAAACAGTGAAATCTCCAAAGGGTAACTCTCTCACCTATCTCAGACATCAAACTCAGGACAGGTTGAATCATCCTCTGGAGATATTTATCTGTTGCACTGAGAGTATGGAGAGCCTATACAAGTAGTCTGGGCCAGATGTTTAATTTTTAAACGGCTAAAGTTATATTCAACTAATCCCATCCAGAATGTCTATCAGTTTTGTTTGGCATCAGATTAGGGTCATGCTAGTGTATCTGTAAAAACAGTATCCATATAACATTCCAATATATCTATCACACAGAAATCTTTTCTTTATCAAAACTGAAGTGAAATAACTTCTCAAAGTAATTTAAGCGCTTCCAGTCACACCCCTTTTTTTGCTATGTCTGCCATGACTTCCACTATGAATCAAATTCAAAGAACACAAGTCAGGAGAGGTCTTTGCTGATTTCAAAATAATCTCAGTCAAAGGTCACCTCAAGTTTTCAATGCTGTTCTGATTTTTTTTCCCTTGAATTATTTTTTTTCTTGACTTCCTTTGCGCTGAGTATATTCGTTTCATATGTTCCATACTCCACGCTGTCCTCTCTTGTTGAATCATAGTTGAATATTCTACCCCATCTTCAGCTTTTCCTGTCTTCAACGATCTTAAATCATAGCTAAAGTCAGTGCAGTAGCTCCTTACCCAACAGCTCTGATCCCTATGTGTGTCCCAAATTATATTTGCTTACTTTACTGAAAAATACATGTTTTAACACTCTGGGAAAGATTGCTTAAAGATTTTATAGGTCTATAAGAGTAGTGAACCAATTTTCCAGTAGTAATCCATGGAGTTGCTATAAAAGATAGTATGAAAGGAATTCTTTAAGATTTTTTTTCCCCAGAAACTATGAAACAGAAATTAATAGAAGCCAAAGAGGAATAAAGAGCTGTAAAGTAGCAATTCAAAATGTAGTTTTTCTCTCAGCAGCAGAAAACAGGAAAAGGAGCAAACAAGGGTTCTTCAACTTTGCTCATAAGTTTTGTCTTATTTGGACCTCAGTGCAAGTTTGCATGTCTTTAAGAATTTACATACCCTCCTTGAGGTCAATAAAACTATTCATGTTCCTGCATTCACATATATACTGTGGAATGGATGATTTTGTTCTGTGTTTTTATTAACGCTCAGCACAAGTTGCTCTGATCTCTTCAAGGATTGCCATGTGATGAGATAATGAATGTATCATTCACAAATATTTTTTGGTTCCACAATAACTGGTTGATAGATTTGATTTGCATATTTGACTTGTGGTGGTTATCATTTTGGAAAACATCACAAACATATGAAGGCTCTTGGTAGTAACTACATACTTGGAAAGCTAGAAGTGCAAGCCAGCTAGTGTCACAAAGAAGTGAAAAGACTTTTCAAATGGTTCCAGTCACAGATAACCAAATTTTTTTATTGTAACTTTTCAATCCACTAATCCGTGACAGATGTCAGCTACGCTGCTTAATTTTGCTGTCAGCCAAGATAAATATTTTTGGGATGAGCTTCGCAGAACAGAGGAACAGAAAATTGTTTGGAAATATTATGAAACTAGAAAATAAAAGATGATTAAACAAATCTCGGTCTTTTGAAATGTGTTCAAAGATAAGATCCAAAAATAAGCATGTAAGAACACAAATTATCATTGATGTCCTTAGCTCCAAGATAAAGAAATAAGCACCCTCCCTAGCTTCCTGAGGTGCCTAAAGGTCACAGACGCCTACATTTTTTTCCACAGATGTTCCTTAAGTACCTCAGTGGTGCTGCTTTCCCTGTGCAGAAGGGCTGCCGCCTTTGCCTGGGCTGAGCATTGAGGCAGCTCACCCGCTGTAGAGACTATGGCACACTAGCAAAGTGTCCTACCTCCTACCTCCCCAGACCTTCCTCATCCAATGCACAATGACAGAACCAAATCCAGAGAAACACAATGGAGATGGGGTGGTAGCCATGGACATTTTGACCATAAAAGATGGCTGGAAGAGGAAAGCACGGATATTCTTATGATTCACAAGGGATGGGGAAGCCCGGCCTAAGTTTCCTCCCCAGGAATTCAGATTAACATCTCCTGCTGCTCTGAGGAGTGCTCTAACTAGCTGGGCACACACTGAGAGAACACTTCCCAGAGCTGCTGTCAAAACCTGTGAGCACAAGATTTACGGGGTAAGAAGGAGAGCAGTCAGAAGGGAACCCTATCCCAAAGCCTAGCATGGCCAGAGTACTCAAATAGGATGGCAAGACTGGGGTGGAAACACACGGTTGTAAGTTTTAAAAATGGAGGCAGGGAGGACAGACAAAATTCTACCTTTAGCTGGATTGTTGTAAAGCCAGATTGTTACTGGCATGTCTAAGATGTTTTTTTCCACTGCACTTAGTCCAGATGATCATTTTCAAAGAGGAAGAACACATAAGTAAAATTAATGAAATCACAAAGTAACATCACAAGATTGCCAGTGAGAACTGGGAGGAAGCTGGTAGTGTGTGGATCTACAATTAACTTGTGCAGTGACGCAGAACAAATACTTAGTTGACATGTTACAAATAATGAATGCATTTTGCATTACTGGTCTGGCTTTGAAGAATTTTTCCTGACTATATTTTGGCCTAAGAGTATCAGCTGATATATCATTTGTTTTCTTTGGCTCTAATGATGCTGTTGATTACATCATGGTGGAACTCGGACTATATTATGCTTATGAAGTTGAATGTTACGGCACTTGAGTGCATTGGCTTAGTATTTGATGTGCGTACACATACAACTGCTCTTAGGGAAACGGTTATGAGGCATGACTGAAATGTCAGCAATAAATAAAAATACCGGTGACTTATCTGGCTCCTTTAGTGATAAGGAACATGGGAAAAGAAAACCATACAGTTAACATGAGGGCTTACTCATACCTGTTTAGAATTATTATTCTGTTTTGATCATTAGTTCTTTGTATTGCTCCTGCTTCCATCCTATAAGATCTGGCACAGTCTGCACTTGCAAATGCAAATCATTTAAATCATAGTCTCATGAACCTTCCATTTCAAGTCTGCAAAGCTGATGCTGCTGGGTACGTTCTCAGCATTGAAATTTCTCAGGTCCGATTCAAAATCAAACTTCTAAGGCTTGCAGAAATGCCGATAAATTCCTATGTGTAAAAGGGGACGTGTGTGTTTGAGTATTCCAATCATGTTTTATAATTTCCTTGCTTATTTCTGTCTATTTTTGAAGTGCTAAAGGGTCTTGATCATAGCCAGTTAACCAGAAACAGAACAAGACGAATCCTATGCCAAAGATACATATATAATGTTTAATATTGCAATGAAAGATAAGATAGATATAGAAGAGCTTAAGCGAAGTACCGGATGATATTAATCACCCTGTTGGCTGAGGACATGTCAAGTTTTTTGCAGGTATTGTCAAAGGAGAATCCAAGGGAAACACTTAAAGGAAAGCAACAATTTGGCTTTTAGAGAGGTCCTCCCAAGGGAAAGCACTAACATGCAAAAAGGAAGAACTAACATCCTCTGTGAAATAAACCTAACAGGGGAAGAGGCCAGGCTTCATTAGAAGCAGGAATAGAACTTTACAGCAATGATCTTCATTGCTGTCAAAAATGACAATGGGAAAGAAGATTGGCCATGAAGGGCCTGAAAAGGGAAGATACGAAGGCTACATTTGATAGAAAATGGAAACAGAAGCCAGTAAAGGGACGGATTCCATTTGTCTAGGTTGGGAAAGAAAAGAAAAAAAAAAAAAGGATATTGTATTAATTTAGGTGGGAAACGAAGTTTTAATTTGAGGGTTAGGCAAGCTTATAAAAGAGCAGTATCCTAGAGAAGATAAACAGAAAGAAACTGCAAGGCTTAGATGTAATCTGTGTACAAGGAACCAGTAAGGGGTCTGAATAAAGACGATGAGCTGGCTACATACCCCAGTAACCAGCGGTGTCGTGATGCTGTCCACAGGCTACGGAAGAGGCAGCGGGAGAGGACAGAGGGCACGACTGACTCCTTGGTCTTGTAACAGTTTTATTCTGTCATTCCATCCATTCTTCTATTACAATAACTAGATAGAGCTTAGTAGATTAAAATCTGATGTTTGGGAAATGGCAAGAAAAGTATAGCTTTTACATGAAGCGTTCCAGTTAAACGGTTCTATTTCTGCTTTCTGAAAGCTCACAGGTATGTGATTAACAGAAGCTAGAAGTCATCTATTCCTGGAAGTACTTTTCTACTAAAACAATAAATGGCAAGATGATATTTTATGGCAGTATTAATCAAAATAAAAAACTGCATAATTTTGGTTTATAGTCTGGTCATTCCAAACCTATTAATCTCCTGTTCTGTTGTTAAATACAATTATTATCTGAAGAGAAGTAATTTGAACAAAATGTTCTGACAGATGTCTGCTAATCATGTCCAGAAATCTCACAATGTTCCAAAAAGGCGTTTTCCATAATGCTGGTGAAAATGTCACGTGTTCTTCAATGTTCCTATAATTTTGTTTCACAGAGTCACCTTCTCTGATGAGGCCTGCAGGAGAATTCATTTGTGCCTCATCTCACCTGCATTTCTGTACAGGTGTTTTTGAACCTAGTAAGCACATTGCCAATGTTTGGACCATGAACATAAAAGCTATATTTAAACTTTGTCTTGTTTAAGGACATTTCAGAACACTTTTAGTCTAATTTTAAACATGAATATTCAAACTCTTCCAAAGCCTTTTGAGATCAGTTCCAGTATTTTTCCTCACTTTCTAAATCAGTGCAAGCAAAACATTGCACATTTTTTGCTTTCCTCTTTCAGTAGTGTCTCTTCAATAAGATATTGAAATAAAGCATAGTAGACTGACATTTGTCAGCCTTCATACTGGTGCGCTTAGGGTGAAAATGTATTATTTTCCCCAAAGCTGCTACAGAATGCCAGACAGCTACAACCTTGAAGCTACCTCCTAGCCTCAAGTGTTGCTCATGAAGGAGAATGTTGACCTCCTGAATTAGTCCAAGCCTGAGACAAATTTATGACAGGACAATCAACATAATATGCTTTACAATGCTCAGACTCACTGCTTTGTATACTACCTGCCACATTTATCACATAAAAAAACATCCCAAAACACAAAGGCAAAAGTGGCATCTTATCCTCTACTCCATATATCGAATATTCAAATGCATTCATGTATCTTTTACGTCCAGCCAAACTGAAACTTAAGAAAATCATGGTTGTTTCTTATACTGAATTTTGAATTTATATGTAAACAAACTATTCTTGGATTACAATTACTTTAGAAGGAATCTGACAAAAAATGTATACAGTTTTTACTCCTTAAGTGTGATACTGAATAACAGATTCTAAACCTAAGGATAAAAACTAAGTGGTAGAGTTACTTTTGAGTTAAATATGTACTGTATAATTTTGAGTTAAATATGTATTATATACTACAGAATTTTTTGGGTTGATTTCTAGGAGGAACCTAGTCACACAATTTTTTGAAAGCAAGTATCAGGTAAAAAAGGCCCCAACAAAAATCTTCAACTAGGAACACCTACTTAGTTGCAGATGAATCGAGGGCAGTGTAAAACAACTGAAAAATCCAAAGCAATCTCTCTTTAGAAATTTTATTTCCACCACATTCAGTCTGAAGCCAGTGCTGAAGACGTACATGCACTTTGAAAGGATGCTGTGAAAAAAATTGTGTAATGATGTGATATGTCTAGCATGAGGTAAGGAAAAATATGGCATAGGAAAATTATAGAAGCCAGGGTCTTCAAGCATCTGGCCAGTTTGCTATTCTGCATTCTCTGAGAATGAGCTGAGCATTTTCCATTTTTAAAATGTTAAGTCTACAAGTTAATTGAGTAAGTAACTTTCAAGTACTATAAAACAAAATTAATAATTCCACCTTCCTGTTCCAAGTCCCAGTAGAGATCAGGTAGTTAAGTATTCATGTAAGCTGAAGGTGTCATTCAGCCACTAAAAGTTTCAACCAGCTTGCTTACACTCACTTCACAAAAACATACAGTTAATAATAACAGCACATTATGTAGGTTTATGATATATAATTTATCTAGAGCTCAACTCCTAAATAATTAGCATCTATTATTATCTGTGCACAAAGTTCCTTATTGAAATATTTTAGTGTAATTCTACAGACTGAATCATCTGTTTTACAACCACAGCTCTCCATAGCTGCAAAATCTGTTCTATGATCAACTTTTCTTCATTATTCAGTTGCTTAAAATGCTGAATCTTATATCATTTGGTGTCCACTCAGCTATATGTGTATGCGTAGTGGGAAAATAGTGAGCAGTTCTGAATTTGAACTCAGTCTTGCCTCATTAAGTATAGATAGTTCCAGGTCTTAACAATCATTTTGCTCACACTGCACATACAAGCTACATCTGTCAAGTCTTTGGACAATGCTAATTTTTATCTGGAATGCTTTTAGAAGCTTCACCAACCAAACAGAGCATATAGTGCAACCCTCATGTCATGGTTTAGCCCCAGCCAACAGCAAAGAACCACGTGGCTGCTCGCTCGCTCCTGCCTGCCCTGGTGGGATGGGGAGGAGAATCGGAAGGAAAAAGGCAAAATTCGTGGGTTGGGATAAAGACAGTTTAATGGAACAGCAAAGGAAGAAAAAACCCCCAACAATAATATTGATAAAAGAATATACAAAAATGTGATTAATGCACAACTATCATCAACCGGAACCCGAAATGCCCAGACCACTCCTGAGCAGTGACTTCTTGTCCCCTGGCCAGCTATCCCAGCTGTATACTGAGCGTGGCATCTCACAGTATCAAAATACCCCTTTGGCTAGTTTGGGACAGCCATTCCAGCTGTGTCTTGTCCCAACTTCTTGTGAAAATTAACCCTATACCCGCTGGAACCAGGACACCCCACTTCAGGCATTTATTAAAGGATTCATTTAATTGACTATTAATTTTCTGCTATAAAGCCACTTGGTGTTTGCTGTAATGCCTTCTTCAACAAACTGCTGTTTTAGCAGAGCAGTGACATAATTCAAAGGTCCAAGTTTCTGTGTTAACAGTAGGAAAAAAGAGGAATTGACAAATTTTACTAAAACCACCAAGCTGGAGGCTCTGGGAAGGAATGCTAGAAGTGTGTTTATTTCGCGGCATTAATTATTGACAATTCTTTCTGTAGAATTGCTAGCCTTGCTTAGAAATCAGTTATTTCTCATTTGCAAAACCATTCAGATACCAGATAGTGCCTTCATTAAGTAGCTACAGATTCCATGGTACTTTTTCTGGGTTTTGTTTTGGAGATTTTTTGCAAATAGTTTAAATTCTTGTGGTACCACTGATAAGCATTGATGAATTGGAGTAGTGCCACCTATAGAAAATCAGGAAAATGTCAGAAGGCAGCTACAGTGACTAACCTGAGGCACATCTGTTCAAGGCAATGGTAGTCTCGTTGCTTTCATGGGAGGCAGTGCTTAGATTTGTGCAAGGAAAAAAGAAAATTAAGATCTACTTTCTTCCAGGAAAAAAAAAGGAGGGGGGAGGCAAAGTCAAAAGACTCAAAGCTTGGTGCAGGGCAAGAACCAATAATGCTCTTAAGCAGTTGAGATGTGAAAAAAACCAAACCTTTTTGTGTGATGTATGCTGTGCTTTTGAGAATACTTAGATCCTCTCTCTGAGCCTCAGTGACTAGATTGGCTGGATCTGTGCACAAGTCAGCTAGAGAGTTGTGAATTCTACACAAGTTTCCTACATCACTCCAAAGAAAAACAACTTCCTCTAGAATTATTTTTATTTTGGCCTGGGTTTCAGTTAATTACTGAACATTATGAAAAACATTCCTTTAGCAAGCTAACACAATGAAGAGGGCACACGCGCTGTAAATCAGTGGTGTCAGGTTATATGCACATGAGGCCTAGGGGAAGTCAAACACACAGAAATGAGCGTGAGTTCTCATAATGTTAAGATCTGGCATGCTTAGTTTGCTTTTGTTTTCAAAAAAAGAGCCCAGCTAATAAATGCCATGGATAGTTTTTTTTCTTTACAGCCACTAAGTACATATTGGGGACTGAGTTTCATCTTGCAGAGAAGACAGCATTGCTTTGAACAAATAAGAAGGAACACCTAATCCTTAGTGGTCTAGACAACAGTATCTTTATACATATGCTGTGCTTTATTTGCAGCATTCCCTGGTATTCTTCCAAGAAATGTAATTTCGTGAAGATTCATCTCAGAAGACTGGCTACTCCCTCCTCCCCATGCATTCCATATGGTGTTTTCTGGGCTGCCTAGGATATGTTAGTCCTTAAATACCAAAACAAAACACAAATATAAACCTCTGTGTGGCCTCCACTAGCATTTTTTGACTGTTGGTTGAAACTGCTGATAAGTACAGCTAGTTGACCTAATTGGCTCACAAGATGTGCTTTTACTCTGGTGGGACAGTGAAATTGCTGCATAAGTTAATTAATTCATCTTGCAATTTAGAAGCTTTCCAAAAGAAAGTACGTAAAATCCTGGGCAGATTCAAATATAGTCATAAAAAGAAGGGACCCCTGGAGGTCGTCTTGTCCAACCCTCCCTGCTCAAGCAGGGGCACCTAGAGCCAGTTGCCCAGATGGCTTCTGAATATCTCCAAGGATGGAGACTCCACAACCCCTCTCTCAGCAACCCGCGCCAGTGCTCAGTCACCCTCATGGTGAAAAAGCCTTTCCTAATGTTCTCCTTTTTCTTATTCTCCTTTTTCTTCTTTTTTAAAAAGAGGCTTTTAATGACACTTAGCTAAGTTGTGTGGGCAAAAAAACCCCGGAGAATCAAAGTTTTTCCAATAGATTGAATTTAAAAGTGCTCATGAATTTCCAACAGAGCTGTGATCAATAAATGTCACCAGTTAAATATATCCTGTGGGTCTTGGACATACATTACCTCTGACAAGGCAATTAATCATTTTTCCTTTACAGTATTACTACACTGAAGTAGGATCTGCTGCTTCATTTGCATAAATGGTGGAGGAAACCAAGAAACAAACTGACTGAAAGCAGTAACAGAAGAGCCCTTCCCGGATCCCCAGGTGAAGTTAAGAAACAGTCTTCATATTGCATTTTGGTGCATTTGAATTTAAGTGAAGTAAGTAATTTATGCTAGCAATTTTACTAACCTCAATAAATTTCTCTTCAAATAGAATGCAAATTTTGTGGCATTAATAGGTGAGCTAGAGATACAGAGTCCTAGAAACACATGGAAGTCAGAGTAGAAGAAAAAGCCACACAGTGTACTGTACTCCTTCAAGTAGGTTTTCACTTGAGAAGACATTTCTTTATTAATAAAATGCATTTGATGTGTGGGCTTTTAACAGATGTACACTTTTCAAAACTTAATAAATCATAGACTGTGGTTTTCCAAAAATGCCGTTCCACCCACTCTCCTGTTCAGAGAAGACTGCAACAAATGACAGGCCTTTCCTTTAAGGTTCTCTGATTCATGGTCTGTCAAAACAACGGGTAAAAAAATTCCACAGCTGAGGATCTTTCTTTGAGACTCCTCAGGTCCCTCTGATTTTCCTTGAGAAGACTCAGATGTAGTGACACAGGAAGAAAGAGGTGCACATTCAGCAAGGAGTAGGTTTTATAGGCCAACATCAACTACTTGAATTGGGCACAGAAATGAATGAAAGGTCATACAGCTAGTAAGGCAATTGACTAAAAAACAGCTAAAGTTTGTTGGAAGCTGTTTTTCTTTATAGAAGCTGTAAGTGTTGAACGTTTTCCTCATCAAATGAAAAGATGATGCCTTTGCTTTATTCAATGTACTATTTGTAGACGTGAAATTATAAGTGTATATAGAAACTATGGCAGAGGCATGTGGTATAAAAGATCCTCTAGGACTATTCATACACATATCCAGGTCCATGCACAATTACTGTAATTAGTTTTAACACAATATTAATAAAAGACTATTTAACATATGACTATAATACAGTGCAGTACATAAGAAACAAATGTTTCACCATAGCTTTGAGCATCTTAGACTGAGAAGACTGACTAGAGAAGGGTTTACCTGAGGGCCAGAGGTGCAGGAAAGATATTGAGATTCTCGAGTGACTTCAAAGAAGGGCAACGAAGCTGGTGAAGGGTCTAGAGCACAAGTTTTATGAGGAGCAGCTGAGGGAGCTGGGGTTGTTTAGCCTGGAGAAAAGGAGGCTGAGGGGAGACCTTCTCGCTCTCTACAACTACCTGAAAGGAGGTTGTAGCGAGGTGGGGGTCGGTCTCTTCTCCCAAGTGACAAGCAATAGGACAAGAGGAAATGGCCTCAAATTGTGCCAGGGGAGGTTTAGATTGGATATTAGGAAAAATTTCTACACTGAAAGGGTTATTAATCATTGAACAGACTGCCCAGGGAAGTGGTGGAATCATCATCCCTGGAGGCATTTAAAAGATGGGTAGACATAGTACTTAGAGATATAGTTTAGTGATATTTTTTGTAAGTAAGTGTTAGGTTGATAGTTGGACTCAATCATCTGAAAGGTCCCTTCCAACCAAGGCAATTCTATGATTCTATAAGCCTTCAAAGCAAATGGCTTCCGTATGATGCATGTGCCTGTACCACTTGGTGGGGAAAATACTGCTGCTGCCTGTCCTGAGCAGCACTCCAACTACATCCTGCCCTGACTCATTTTTGGGTCTTTGTTCCAGCCTCTCTAGATGTATTAGGAGAAAATAATATTGCTGCTGGGGATGAACCCCACATTCTGCAGGGCCTCTGCTTCACAGTCATTCATGAATGCTAACTGGCAAGCATGGAAAAAATCAGTACTAAAGGTCAAAAAAGTCATTTGGGAAAGTATGGTATTATGTGGCATTCTAAAATGATTTGTGTTAGCTTTCTTATTTTTGCCATGAAGTGTTTTTACTAGTACTGCCACTAACAACAGCAACAAAGCCTTAGTCTTTTAAATCTGCACTTCCCCCATAGTGTTTTTTTTCTTTGTGGAATAGAATCTCCCTCAGCTTTAGTGAACCATCCTGATATACAGAGCAATCATGTCATTTTGAATCGATATCAATGTAATTCAGACCAGAATGTGGCATGTAACATAAATATTTAGCCTGTCCCAAACCAAGACACCTCTAAACAGTCCTGCTGGCCTTGCATACAAATACCAAAAAAAAAAAAAAAAAAAAAGAGTTTTCGGGTAAAAACTCAATTCAAGCCTCATTTCAACATTTCAAGTGTCATTCCTTGCAGAAAATATTGCTGGGAGAGAATAAGGCCAGAAGATCTGTGCACAATGTATGGTCCTCAGCTGCCCTAATGGCAGCACAGAGAACACGCCGGGGTTACACTCCTGGCAGTAACCCCAAAAGCAAGTGTCCCTTGAACAGTCAGTTACTCAGCCTTATTATGAAGGGTGAGTGTTGCCAGGTCTCGCTACCTAAACTTGTTTCGACCAGAAGAGCCCGGTGAAGCAGATAATGAATGAGGAGCAGGAGCAGGTAAGAGCTGTTATTACAGAGAATTAAAGAGTCCCTTGGAAGTGATGGGCCAGCAAGAAGAATTCTGCTTGAATCCAAAGTTCAATAGAGGACCTGGTTCAAGTACCAGAAGTTCTCAGTATGCAGGACTTGTTGTTACTAGGGTAACAGGGTCTCTGTACTATTCCAATTTGGCTGCCTCCACACTGTCTTTAATTTCTTCTCAGAAAGGCAGTTTCCCTCCAAACATTTTTGTCTCCAGATGTAAGCTAAGGCTGCTGATTTAATTTTTCCAGAGGTGGCATATCGTCTTAGTCACTCATATGAACTCCTATTTCAACAGACATTTTTGGGGACAAAGTGCACCCTGTACTGACTTTCTGTAGAAAAATGTCAAAAAGCATGGAAAAATTAAAATACAACCATAGAGCTTATAAAAACACAGTCCAAAGAGTCAGACTGATGGAGGGGCGGGTAGTAAATTCACAGGATTTTTGGGTCTGCTCAGCTACAAAAGGAGAAAGCATGAAAAGAAGATTAATCATGCTGCACAAAATGGGTAGTTCTTGGATCGGTGTAAGACAGGAACAAAGGTAGCAGCAGCCTCATGGCCCAACACTTCAGGCAGAAACGCACGGAAGTTTGGCAGGAAACTGAGGCAATTTCCACTTAATGCCTAACAGAAGCCATCTCTGGCTACGTCCAGAAAGCCTTCAGCTTCTGAGGGACTCTCCTTTCAGTGGCTTCATGAAATGCATCAACAGTTTTCAGTGTTGGACTTCATTGCAAGTCCAATTTATTTTTAGCTAGCACTTATTTTCTTTGTCTTACATTCCTTTTATAAAGTAAGTTATATGGAGGTACAGTCACTGGCGTCCTTTAGAGTGTTAAAATAAGAGTTACTATGAAAAGCAGGCTGTATATTTCTAATCATACAACTGCTTTACATTATAAGGATGTATATCAGGGAATATTTGGCATTTTTAAACACCAGGCTTCCATAACATCTGAAATAATTTCATTTTATGGTGACTAACAAATTAAGAGACCACGATAAAAAACTTTCTTGATTGAATGTTTTCTTTTTATTCTTATTAGAGGAATTAGACTTGAAAAAAAAGTAAATTGCACCACATGCAAAAATAATTGTGTGCAGACTTGATCTAAATATATCAATGCACAGGTAGGTATAGACAGAACTGTGCACTTTCGTGTCTACGAACATCTGCTTTGCAAACATGTGCGGTTGCTAATGTACATATAAGCAAGTGACAGCATATTTCTCCATCTCTGTTGCAGCAAAATGAGTCTCTGCTAATTGTACATGCTGTGCTAGCTTCACAGCCTCTATATAGCTTTTATTTCCCTCACTCGCACACAGTACACATAATTTCATATGGTGTCAAGACATGCAGATTTGTCAACTATATATTACACATCCACCTGCAATTTCTCAGTAAGGAAAATTTTCCTAAAAATGCCTTGAGTCTAAAAGCAAAGCAGTAGAAAAGCTCAATACATAAAAATAAAATGTTGCTGCTAAATCAGCAAATTTGAGCCAGTAATCTTTTAAAAATAAGAACAATTCTGGGATATCAAAATGGCATATGCCTAATCTGCTAGGCACTGGTGGAGGTTGCTGACACAATACTTGAAGTATGGTTATGGACATTTTCTTTCTTCTTTCCTGTAGACTACACCATTATGGAGATAATAAATTCAAAAATATTTGCTGTCATGAGAATGTCTCTCTCCCACTGTTCCTTTGGCAAACTAGAAGTGGCAGAAAGAAAATAGCTTGCTGGCAGTATAAGTGCAGTCTTCATTTATAGAAGAATAATTTGGAACATTTGTCAAAAAATCTGTAAGAGGCAATACTTAAGGGCAACTTGATGATGAGCTGAGTTATGCTCTCAATTGCACTGATGGAAGTCAGGAGAATTTTTTTTCTGTAATGAAGTTACTCCCTCTTTACACGAGTAGAGATTGCTGAAGTGGGTGTAAGCAGAGTGGCAGGCAGCAGTCTCTGCATCAGCCCGTCTTGTGTATTTGGGCTATGGCACATGCAAATCTGGCCAGTTTCAATTACATGGCTTCATCTACCGAAGTCGTGGCAAAGGATTAGAACATGGCTGTACTGCCTGGCAACAGCAAAAAGAAAATAAATAAAAAAATAGAAAGCATGCCAAAGTAAAGAGTAGGTAGTCCCAGTGTTTAGCTTCTAGTGCAAGGCCCTTGGCCCCTGCAATTGTCTCATAACCAGCCCACTGTACTGTCAGAAAATCTGGATAAGTAACTGAGAGCAGCAGATTTTATCTGTTTCTACCATTTTACCATTTTAATAAAGGTATGTTTTTAAAAAAAAATCTAATTATAATTTCTCCAGAAGATATGTTGATCAAAATGCTAATTTTAACTGGTTATAGTCAGGAAACTGCTGAAATCTAGATAAATAATGGAAGGACAAATGATCTCACTGTAGTAATTGTTCTGATTTGAGAAGGGTTTTGCTTTTATTTCATTAAGTCAGAAAAGTCTCCATTTGAAAATTTATGTGCCTCCCTCTCCCTTCCTTTCACTCCACACACTGTATGTGGCCAATCTCGTATTCCTCAGAAAATCTAGCAGACTGCAAGTGCTAACGCTGTGCCAGTATTTGCAGAGGAGCAAGAAAAATGGTCAGCTAATGTGAAAACTATCTTAGACACAAAAAAAGGAAGAAGCTTATAAAACACACCTGAAAAGGACCTCAGGTGGTCTATTCCCCTGCCTTGAGGCAAGATGAACATTAGCGAGGCCAGCTAGTATCAACTTTCATGCACAAGGCCGAATACATCAAAAGTGTATGCAAAGGTCTGGGTTTCTACTGACATTTTTCTCAAGTCTAGGGCTAGGAACCCAGGTGAGCAGTTTTAAAAAAGGTGTTTTCTTCCTAACACAATCCATCTTAAAATGCAGCTCATAGGTGCAGAAAGCTGGTACCCTGAATTTCCAGAAGACTTGGTCACAGTACAATCCAAAAAGATCTAAAGGACAGGAACTGAATCCATACTGTGGTCAGTACTGAGAAGAGGCAGTTCAGATAAAAGTCACAAAAAAAGGTTAAGGGATAGAAAAGGGGATTTGTTATGAGAGATGAGAAACATTTCATAAATTTGTCTTTGCAAAAGAAACTCAACAGGTGCCTTGTTTGTCCTAGGTATAAAGTCTATATAAGGAGAAAATATGAAGTACAAGAATATAACACAGGAGAGAAAGCAATGACAGAAAAACAATGCCTGATGACTGAGGTCAGCCAAGTGCAATTGAGAAAGAAGTCGTAATTGCTCTGGTTTTAGCAACCGGAATAAAGCACCAAGGAATTCTCGACTCTTCATGCTTCCAGCTTCAAACTTTCCATCTTTCTAAAAGCTGCTTTCACCAAACAGAAATTATTACACTCACTTCAAGGCCAGCAGAAAGTGATACAGTGAAATTTGATCTACCGTGATCTTATGCTTAAGACCTAATTGTTCAGCTTCCATTAAATTTTGTGGCTCTCAGGCATAACATAAGGAATGGATAGCATTTAGATTGAATGCCTCCATAGGAAACCAGATGCCACAGACAATATTGCCGGTAATCCTTTCTGGTGCTAAAACAACTCCTACTGCACACCCTGCCCTCCTGGGATGTGCTATCCTTAAGACAGTAATTTTATGAAATAGAACTTTGATCTATGTTGTGTCTGACATTATTCCAATTATCTTGCCAAATTCCAAGTGTGAGTAAACGCAGTCTTCACCTTTAGCCTCACAGCTTCTGCTGGAAAAGACTTCCTCAGTTCTTGTCCTATGCAGCATTCTATGAGGAAATGCATTTGTAAAACAGTGCAAATTACAGTAAAAAATATAAGTTTTATATATAGCATAGATCTATTCTGAGCAGGAGAGGTATCATTCTGACCTTAAATTATTTTTCAAATACAAATATGCCCTTTAAATAGATAGCTAAATGTTGACTTAAAAACAGCAGAAAGATTCTCATTAACTTTCCTGAGCACGGTATCGAACTTAAATACAGGCCAGGTAGCCAGTGAAGTGCTGTATATGCTAGGTACCCACAGGCAGATATTTAGATTTTAGCTTTCTATTCAACTATTAACACTATCTAGAGATTTTCTTCACGGCTGACTCATACTGATAAAAAGCCATCTACTGGATTTAAGGGCAGTCATCCACTGCTGTTTATGCACACTGCTTTAACCCAAAGTGGACATTATATGGATTACAGAAATACAAATAACACCTGATTAAACAAATTCAAAGAATATGGAGTGTTGATGGATAGAGACAGAGTTGCAATCATATGTGACCTCAGCTGAGAAGGCGTATGAGGATCAGAAACCCAGTTCCTGCAACATGTCTAGGGTGAGGATCAGCTTTGAGACCACTTGGAATAGACTTCTTTTCCACATCACGCCAGTGAAATATTCCCCAGGGGAATGGGACGGGAAGAAAGAGGGGATGGAGAAGCTAATACGTCAGCATTTTGGGTCGTTCACTTTCAAACACCACCACCACAAACACACCACCAATCCAAAATCAGAGTGATGGTTTCTACTCTGTACTAGTAAACTACTGAGAGAAATGGGAGACCAGTGGTGTAAAATTTACTGCAACTCCTAGGTCTTGCACAGCAGTATCTTAATAGTGTTCTTGATTGTTAATAACCCCCTTTTCCAACTTTCAGCTCCCTCATCCTACCCTACCACCATCTTCGCTATGAACACATTAAAGCAGCTGTATAGAAATAGGCAAGGTTGCAGCTGGAGGTGCAGGCAGGTGAGAGTAGCCAGCCAGGGAAAGCTGTGGAATTGATGTAACTTTTGTTTGCTTAAAAGTTTCAAGCACTGTAATGCTAATTGCATGGTAACAAGATGTGCTAAGTCCTTACTCACCCACAGCTGTTAATATGCTGGAGACATTTTTCTCCCCGCTGAAACCGCTGAGAGGTATGCCGGGCACGAGTCTCCAGAGCCAGGAACAATTCTCATCGCTGATGTAGTTACAGCCAGGTGCCACAGACCTGCCCCCAGCAAGATGCTAGCTGGGTTTGAATTTTTGGGATTCTTTTTTGTTAGTACACATACGATCTCCTATCCTGAGCCTCATACCAGAGAGGAAATAATTGGCATACTCTTGCCAATGGTAGCCGATTTTCAAAAACACCAGTGAGGGAAAGAAAGTGTTTTGAAGCTCTCTTCAATCATGATGCTTGATCCAGTTGCTGCTGTTCAAAGAACTGTAAAAAGCACAATATAAGATGCTCCAGAATTTTCCAGGGCTAGACAATGCAATAAAAAGCAATTCCACAGGTAATAGAAATCTTAACCAGAGCATTTCAGAGCTGTAGTGCTCAGATTCCCTTCCCTTTCTGTTTAGCTGTGTAGAACAGACCTTTTTTTCTCTTGAAGATCAGGGTTAAAGTATGAAAATGTTCAGAACCACTGGTAACATTGGTTTACAGAGCTGCTTACATTTAAACAAAAAGGGAGAAAGTGATTCAGCAAACCATTTGGGACAGCCCTGAGTATTGTCTGCTGCAGATCTTAGGGCTGGTTGAACTGATGAGCTATTCTTTTCTGCCTTCAAACACTGCTAGTGAAATTCTTTGCCTAAGGGAGGAAAAAAAGGTTTCACTTATTTTTACAGTAGAGATTTAGAGGTGTTCCTGACGTGAGGAAGCTGCCAATTTTAGACAGAAGTGCCCTAAATCTGGCAAGAGTTGTGCAAACTTCTCTGCACGCAGCAGGGCCCTAACACCTCTCTCCTGACCTCTACAAGACCCCTCTGAACCTGTTCCCAAGGTGTTCCTGAGGAGACAGGCAAACGTGATGTATTACGTGCATTTGCAAAGGACCAGATTGATGTGACCACCAAAGGAATGTTTCCTTTGCTGGAAGAACTGTCTTTCACAAGAGATTTTCTGTTCCTTTTCAAGTTGTTTTTCAAGTATTATTATTATCATTAGTATGTAATGAATGTTCTACATAGAATCATAGAATCATGTTCAAATATGCACCATATTTATTAGTTTCTGGCTGAGGTTATCATGAATTCTTTGAATTTCCTGTTACGTTTCATCTATTCATTAGAAAAAGGCAGATGCAGGTTTCTTATGTCTAGTATGCACAGGAAAATCCTAAAGTTATTTCCCCAGAGCAAAGGATTTTTCATTCATGGGATAAAACACAGGTAGAAAAGTGTAACTTTTTGTTCAGTCTGTCTCAAAAACCTGTAAAATTAAATCACTAGATACTATATTATCCTCATATGAAGATATAAGCCATTACCATTACTCTGGAGAAACTGAGTCATGAGACCTGCACTGTTCTGTCCCCCCACATAAACCTCCAAATATAGAGGCATAAGAAATTAAAAATATTTCAAATTAATATTTAAACAAAAGTTTTCAAGGTTTCTTTATAAAAATCTAAGTACCAAAAAAGAACACAAACGCAATTTTCATCTGTATTTACATTAACGATTAGCACATGGTATACTCCACCCTTGTCTTACTCACACGGGTCCCATTGTCAGTCCCTTGATTCTCAGTTTACATTAGATGTAGCTAAAACCCAAGGTGGGGCTGCAAATCTGGCTCTAGTCCCATAGATCTTTCCTGTTGTGCTTTTCGTATTTTGAAAATTAAGCAACTGCACATATTTTTCCTTTAATTTTAAATATATTTAATTTTGTGCTTAAATGGACAAAGGGGGTTTGTGCAATTAAGTTGTGTTTGAAGGGAGCTTGATACATCATCAGTACCAAAGATCAGGCCCATAAATACTGCAGCAAAGATGGCATCCTCCAGCCAATTAGCAAGTCATTGCAGCTGGTTTGATTTAGAGTCTTCCAGAGGAAGAGATCCTGGCTCCTTGTAAAAGGAGATGTGAACAAAGTGAAGGAACTGGCATCCACTGACCTCCATGAATACCCATTTCTGTGCAACAACAACAAAAAAAATTATGGGACTCATTCTCTGAAGCTACCAGCTGAGCATTAAAAATAATTAATTCCTGACTTTATTTTTCCACAAAGAAACTGCAAATCTCAAAGAGGAAGGGAAACACACAAGTAAGAAAAGGAAGTGTTTGCAGAGCAACTTTTCCAAAATTGCCCGCCATTGGAGAAAAAAAATGCAAACTTAAAAATGCAAACAAGTTTATCTAGAAAGGAAAAGAATAAAAGAAATTCTGAAGTGAATACTAGGAGCTTGGATTTTCGTCCACTTAAAATTATTCATAACAATTTTTTTAATTCTCTATGCCTATAGTGCAGTCCCGTTGAGCATATTCCTGTTAGCATTATATTTTCATGTGCTCCCTAACATTTCTAGGTGCCATATAGACAAATAACAGGCACATATCCTTTCACTTTCCTCTGTTGCAGCTTTTTCCCCTACTCAACCAGAGAAGCGACTAGGACCAGGTCATAAATAGAAAGTGATGGAGCATGAATGTTTTGCAGAAAGCTGATTGGAAAAGGACGTTTTCCTTCTAACAATATTCATACCTCTGGGTAATTTGGAACAACACTTTTTTTTTTTTTTTTTGGCATACCACGTTAGACATTTTGTTTTTTATTATATTTTTCACTGAAACTAGAAACAGCTGCTGTCTGATGTCGGCTGGTATATGTGGTAGTAGTGTGGGTGGAGGAAGAGATTTCTTTTCCCTCACGAGAAAGACACAACTTTGGAAAGTATGAGGTTACGGAAAAGTGTTAGCAGGTGATATAAAACATTTCTATGGTTTACATACGTTAAAGAACATAGATCCAAATTGCCTCTGAATGATTCCAGTTGTCGCATCTTTAAAGTACAAAGGTTTGATAACCACAACAGTGATTAGCAGAGCAAAAGAATCTATTTTCTTTGAAATTATAATCCCCGGGGAAGGATGCTTGGCAAACACTTTTTTGGGCTACGGCAACCAACACTTGCCCCTCTGACATATTCCAAAGCCACCGAGTGGAACAGGAGAATAAAAGCAGCAAGGGCCTAGCTGTCCATCACTCCCTTGTAATTATACCTCTGGCTTTTTCATTTCTCTTCTCAAAGCAGGAGTATTTTTGGAAGTACCACTTAGTTATTTTCAAGTATTTTTGAGCATTGTACCACAACACAAGCTTTCCCTGAGTTAGTTAATCATATATAATGTTCCTTCAGAAGCTCCCTGAAAATCATAAATGGAAGTTTACCCATCTAAGTGTAAACAGGCGACGTGCCTTCCAAACACACACTCATCAGTTCCTATGTCCCCACACTCAAGTGCACAGCCCCAGTGATTCAGGCTGAGACCTTACAATACCTGGGCAGTCAGGCAGCTGCACCGCAGCCAGCAGCCCGGACACGTGCCACAGTAAAGCCATGACAAGGAGCAGTGGGCAGGGAGCAACTGCTCACTCCTTCTTCCACTACAAGAAACTCTAAGTGACAGGTCCAGAAAGCCAAAGAAAGGGTTGGTGGGGTTTTTTTCACACAATGTGTAATTTTACTGTGGAACTGTTGGTTGTTGCAAAGTCTACATGTGTTCAAAGTTGATCAAAGTAATGAAAGAAAAAGCTATCAAGGGTCATCAAATACAAAGCCTCCATCTACAAGTGAGGAAGTTTGTAAGACACAGGCTACTGGGGGCTAGAAGAGCATTTGGGGGAAATATAGATGCATTTATATTTTATATTCTTCGCTCCACTTCTGCTTTCAGCCGCTGTCAGAGACAGCTTACAGGATACTGATGAGCCTTTGCTTGGACCCAGTACGTAACATCCTTATGGTCTTATGTCATTTAATACGGCACAGAACCTGGAAAGGTCTTTGTAGACCAACATAGGATGGGCCATGGGGACAGCTATCCTAACAAGGTCTAAGACCTCAAATATTGAAAGTTCTCTTAAAGAAGGAAGCATGTTTGGGATGAGAGAGCTGGTGGATACTCTCTTTCATTATTTCTTTCTTTGCCTTTGGAGGGATAGGCTTCCTGTGTTATTCTCTCCTTGCCATTTCTCCATGTGCCTTGGCAGACAGACCTCAATCTTCTTTTGCAAGGCAGCCTTGCAGGACAGACTAGACTGTGGCCTTTTCATGCTAATTAGAGCCAAATGTTACAAGCATGGAGGGACAGGAAATTTAGAGAGCTTCTGTGGAAGTGTCAGCATGGGCTTTCTTGATGTTTCTTGTCTTTTGCTGGGTCTTTGCCCAAGTCTGCAGGCAGCCTAGGTCTAATTCCCAGTCTCAGAGCACCTAGTTTCAGAGCATTGCAAGTGCACCAAAACAGGTTCCCTTCAGTATGAGTCCTGGATGTTTTTACATGGCACCACAGACACAGGAATGCTGCTCTCTGGGTTGAATATGAGGACCTGTTCTTTTCATGTGTAGGTAAAGAAAGCAAATTACTATTTCTCTGTCTTGAACAATGTAAAAGTCTGACTCCTGCTGGGACTGGAGTTATGCACTGCAGGCTGTTATACATCCTATATGACCTGATTAATTGCCCTTAGGGACCTCTGCTATGGTGCCTCTCCATGGACATCCACAAAAGCCTTCAAACGGGCTGGCATTATGCTCCCTGAGTGCAGCTGAGTTCAACTGGGATCACCCCAGGCTTGTGACCTCCCTCGGAAAGAGAAGCCCCTGCTTCAGTGCCAGGGAATAACGTTAAGGAGACCAGGGACACGCTCCTCTGTGCAAGCCTCCAGGCAGGTGTGCACCACCAGGCGGGCTGTGAAATACAGGTTGTAGCCCAGATTGGCCTTGGAGAAACAGCATGGAGGACTGCAGAAACTCAGCCCCTGGCCAGCCTTCCCTCCTGCATTTTGCCAAAAGTTGTGGAAAGCGCAAGGCAGTCCGTTCACTTTGTGTAGAGCTACACAACGTGGCCGTGAGGTCTGCGAGAAGTAAGCAAAGGGCATCTCCGTGAGCCGTTTAGAAAACCTGGGTGATTGCACAACCTCAGTTCAACAGACGTATATCTCACAAATATTTGTATATTTATTCTAGTTAGTTTTCCCTTAAGGAAATGCAATCTTCCTTTAATCCGTACCCTATAATTTCTCATGCCGAGCTCTCCTGAAGTGAACATACAGCTGTGTGCCAGTGACTAAAGACTAAGTAGAAACTAATTTCAGGGTTTGGCCCATGGTGATTTTAAGAAGTCACACCTGGGCTGGGACTTTGGGTGCCAAGATTTTATCCTGGAGCAAATTTTTACAGCCAAGTTTGAAAGCCCTGAAAATGAGAAGAGAGGGGAATGTTATAATGGAAAGGCTGGCATAACATCAACTGCTGTAGAGCAGCCCAAGAAGTTGATGAGGCCGAGAGTTAGAAGCAAATCTGCCAACTTTCACTCTGTTCAAATAAGGTAAGTTGTGCTAAAACGTTTGACTGCTTTAAAAAAAATAAAATAAAGTTGCCTTCACCTCTTCAGAAAGCTACCAGTTATAAAAAAAAACAGTCCAAAATGATGCAAATACGCTTTCAATCAAACTCTGCTTTGTTTTCTTTGTGCCACGTGCTTTTTCTGATCAGTAGAATGGGATGTGGGAAACTACCTTTAAAATGAATTTAACTGTTCCTGGCTTGAAATTCAGGCTCTACCTATCCAGAAAAAGGCGGTATCGTCTGGGCCATTCCCCAACAATAGAGTGGCGGCAGGCTAAATATAACCACGCTTACAGTCCCAGAACTGGCATCTAACACCAGGGGCTTACAATAACACTGGAGCTGCTGCTGCTCCAGCAACAGCCGAGGCAAGGGGAGGGAAAGCTCTGTTTGTTTTTCAGCCGGGACCTCATTCTTCGCTCAGCTGTTTGCTATTAGGGCTGGAGCAGTAGCAGTGAGAAATTCATTGCTGCTTGGTCTCTGAATCCTGACACAGTAACAGCACAGATCCAACTAGCCAAATCCACAAAGGATCAAGGGAAGGGGAAAAAGAGAGCAACAAACTTTTGAGTGCTTGCCGTCTCGCTTTCATAGCACCTTTCATCCCCAAGGAACCTATTTACTGAGGGTCAGACTCTGCCCCATTCCTGCAGAGGTGCGTATTAGTGAGTGCTGGAAGCGGTACAAGGAATTTCCTCTCACCCTGCTCCTCCACCCTGCTGGTGCAACCTATGTGATTGGGAGGTATTCCCATCAGCACGAGGGCCGCGGTGTCCCTCCAGCTGTCACCTGCGCTGCGCCTCATGCCAGATCCCCTCCCCTGCCTGGCTGGGAGGAGAGAAGAGGGACAAAGCGGAGTGAAATGATGGGGAAGCAGGAGTGTTCCCAGCATGGACTTGCAGCTCTCTGCTCCTTAGAAGGGCACAAAATTAAGCACTAACTTGGTTAAACTCATCCTGATACTCCGGCAGCTTCGGACCCAATTCTGCTTGAGCTGACGCAAGTGTAAATGGAGGTGAATTAAACTGGAAATATCTTTTGATATCTTGTTTTGGCTGAAAAAAGGGAGAATTGGACTCATCTTACCAGCACATGTCTATTTAGATTAGTGGCATCACTAACATGCCCCAGTGCTGGGGGTGAGGACTCAGCCCCTCTGGCATTTAGTGGAGAACACAGACTCCGTAAGGGCGACACAGGCTGGGTGAAATGCAGAGGGTCCTTTCTGAGACAACTGCTCCAGACCATTTGCTACTTTGGAAAACTAAAATTGCTATCTGCGACTTGCTTTTGTGCAGTAGGTAAGTGCTGCCACAGCGAATTGCTATGTTTCAGAGCAGGCTTCCCTGCCGCTGCGGAGAGCAGTGAGAGCTTTCGGCTTCTCACAGAGGAGAGCGCTGGAGGAGGAGCCTTGGCTTGGGGTCCCTGGGTACAAAGGGTGATTTCTGCTAGTCCCGCTCTAAAGCACTGCAGATGAATGACGGCTGCTGGATGCAGACAGCATGGACGAGAGTTCGTGCTTAGAAGCCAGTCACAGCAGTGGAGCTGATTTGCTTTCATTCTTCTGCAGCCTATTTATGTTTGAAAATAAAAATGGTATGTAAGAACACAGGCGCTTTTCTGCCAGTATAGCTGCTTCCCCTTCTGGGGACTCCGTGCTGTCTGGCTTGTGAGCTAAGCGATAAGATTCCCAGGACTGGGAATTTTGTTTTGCATTTCATTGCCTCCTCGTCCTGTTGACATAATGATCTCATATGCAAAAACAAATCACCCCCCTGACCTCAGCGTAACAAATTGAATGCGATACTTGACACGTGGGCTCTGAGACTGTCTGCCTGCTTTCTCCTGCCGCCCTACAGTAAAAGGGTCTGTTTCCTGCTATCTGCAGCCTGCAAACTCCAGTACAGTTGGGGCTATTGCCAACTGTCACCTGTGAGCCTATCCCTCCCAGCCGTGCTTTCTGATTACACCAAATGAATCAAGTATGTCCCCATAGGCTGATGAACTAGACACAGAGGAATTCTTGAGTACATTAAAAAAAAAAAAAAACAGGCAGCAAATGATTGCCTTTGTACAGAGAAAATCTGTATTACTCACTAAGAAGAAAAGCCATCACAAGATCTGTGTCAGTATACATAACCAAGGCTGACTGTAAAGGGCACACGTGCAGTGTAAGCAGTATGAACAGAAACTCCTTGATACTCAACACACTTGGGAGAGAACCCCGCATGCTCTGCCACACCACCTTAGATCAGGTCTTGTGCTTACACCAAAATCCGAACTCCCTGCTAAGTCAAACTGTGCATGCTATGTGTTGGCTTGCATCCTAGCCCAGATCTGGATGGATCTAGCTGGCTTAGCTCTTGACGAAAATCAGGTGGGGACCACCTTCAGCTTGAGCCTTTCCCCTCCCAGGCAGGAGAGCCGATGCCTCTTTCAGTGATATGAAAGAAGCAGCAAAAAAGAAAGATTCACAGCTGTCGAAGCATCAGTCACTCACCCCATGGGACCTCATGGCACACCATGTTTACTTCTTCTTCTTTGTTAAGTATCTGCTAAACATGTAGCTGTTCAGGACTGGCTGTTCTCAGAAGCATACCCAGTACATACAGGAAAACTAGTACATCCAACTGGACCAGTTGAAACCATGAGGTTTTGATCTGATTTTTGGTAGTGTCTGAAGACCATTTGCAATGGGTACCTGAAAAGTAATTAAGAAATGCATGGCTGCTCACAGGTTTACACTACATTGCACTGGCGGTCAGGGACTCTACTTACAGCAGAAAACTTCAGTAGCACATCTGCTGAAGAACCGGGAACCACGGCTGTACAGGGCTGCACTCCCAACCTGTGGACATGCAAGTCTTGAGCTGCGCCTGTAGCTACCTCATTGAACAGACTGGTGTCAGCCTGGATTGTGACACCCTTATTCACTTTAAAGAAAGAAACAACTCGACCAGTGAGAAAGGGGAACAGAAGAGAGACCACACCCTGTGTCACACTCTATATAGAGCATTACTACAATAATATAATGAATAAGAACCCTAGCTAATCAGTTATTCCATCCCTATCAGAAACAGTTACATTTGAATCTCTGATAACAAGTCCAGTGTGCATCTATGAAGTTCAGATCATCTGACGCTCTTTTAATGCTAACACCTGTCCGGAGTCCTGTGTGACTTTTTGGCATGAAATCATGAAAACTCCCAACAATGGATGATGGTCAGGTGACTCAGGGCTTTCTTGCGGAGTTACTCACCTTTATTTTGCCCTCGACACCTGAATTGCTCAGTACTGAATTAGCTTTTCAATAGACTTTTATTCCAACAGTTACAGTATTCATTTCACCCCTGAGAAATAACTGGAGCTTACTGTGCTAAGGCACATCTGGTATGAACCTCATTAATCTTGAAGCAGTATGGTGTATGCCTAGCACAATTTTGGCACTGTGAAAGAAGGAAATAAGAACGTTCCTTCAGAAGCTGTGAACACCTGGTATTCTACACAGGTTGCTATAGAAAGCATAGGCCACCTTAGCAGTACACTTACAGATCGAGCATCATAGCAGCCATCTTGACTTATTTTGCAGGTGAAAAAAAAGAAAAGACTTCTCCATCTGCTGAGTGATGTGTCTTCACTGGTCCTCAGTTGCTTCTGCATGGTATCTACAAGTCCACTGTCTTCTATGAAGGCTTTGTCTGAGTTACAAATTACTTACCCCATAAAATCAGCTGCAAACACTGAAGAAGAATTCATTTCAAATACATAAAGACTTCACAGGACCTCCGAGGACATTCATTGAATTTTCTTTCAGCAGCTTCTGTAACTGACACAACCATACAACCATATGCCAGCATTCCTCACTTGCTCACTCCATAACGAAAATCAAATCTTGTATTCATCCTTCCACTACTATATTTGGTGTGGTAAAAAGTAGTTTCCACCTTGTTAGAATATGAAAACCGGAGAAAGAAAATGCCTTTGTAAACACTTGAAACTATCACTGCCTTCACTAGAGAGAGCGAGCAAAATCTGTGCTTTTGAAAACACCGCTTGAATCTTTGAATTTCTTCAAAACCATTAACTAATTAATTCCTCTGAAGGTCTTTATGCTGATACTCATCACCTCTAGTTTATACCTGAGCAAGTGAAGCTAGAGAGATTTGCCCAGTCACATCTGAGCTGCTCACCTCAGCTTTGTCCTCTTAGCCTACTTCCTCCTTCCACTCCCTATTTCAATATGCATGAGTTGAATACAACCCTAAATCACGGTGACAGTGACTTTCTTCAATGTTTTGGAGGCAGGGTTCAGTTGTGCCAACTAATCGTCTCTTACAACCTAAGAGTGCCATTTAAACGTATAGTACCATGTGTGAGTAAAGATGGCACAGTGTGATTTAAAGTTTAGCTTAAGGAACATGCCAAATTCTTGAACTCCAAGCATGTGCTTATATGAAATAGTCCCTTACTTTTTGATTTCAGTGGGATGTGTCAAAGGTGAAGGTACTATGACTAAAGTCAGACAAAAATCCAGTCACATGTAACTGTATTTTAAAGAAGAGATTGCCTACTATTCTGATGACATTACCTCTGGTGTTGCTGCACATGCTTACAGGTTCTTAGCACTCAGCTGCTGTTCAGTATTTGAGGAAATACTGCACTCTTAGTTTTGCAATGCAATTTATTCCCCCAGCAACCACATGCGTATATCTGAAGCAGCAATATTCTGGCAAGACCAAGCTATGCTTTGGGAATCAGGCAGTAGTGTTCTACCTCAGGTGCCTGAGCTAGAGAGGTTTATGTGTCTGCCCTTTTATTGCCTCTCTTCAAGAATACGAACACACAATACAATTAACACTAGTTCTATCAGTTAAAATAAAAGTGCTGCTAAACTGGTTTAGCCCTCAAGGGGAAATCAAGCTGCAATCCCCCCAAAATGTGCTAGTATTTTGTGCTTATTACATCAAATAATGTTAGGAAATGCATAATCCAAGGGAAATAAAAAGCAAAGCTGATAAATTAACCTATATTTTGAATTATGTCAATGAGTTTCAACAACAAAAAGAAAGAACTCCAGAGCAGCCCTACCGGCATCGCTCTCAGACTCCCTTTCAATTTTTCCTTGCCTCAGGCACCTACTGTCTGGCCACAGTAGACTTGGTCAGCAATGTTTTGGCTCCTGCACCAAACCAGCTGATGAAGCCATGTCTTAGCATCAGACAATTTACACAGCTTTGGGTATGGGCCTGCTTACTCCGGGCTTGGTGGGCAGCAGTAAGCAGAGGGCAACTTAATTGCTCCTGAGGGAAAGCAGCCACATGCTGTTCTTCCTCTGACAAGCAGGCAGCTTTACCAACTCTTAGCCTTTTATTCTGAGTCAAGGAACTTTTCTTGCATTTCACAAATGTTGGTGTTTATTTCAAGCCTTACAGACAAGGATGGTATGAATTTATTTTTCCCACAAAGCTTCTCACTCTTATAGCTGCAGAGAAAAGCTGAAGAGTTTGACGTAGTTAAAACTTAAATTCCAAAAGACGAAAGGGCAATAAAGCAAACCCAAATGGGTTTATTTGAAGCTCAAGGTTTTTAGGACAGTCACATCATTTTTGGGAAGCTTAACTTAATGCAGGGAAAGGGAGGACATTTGCATGCTTGGGATTGGAGGTCATAGAGCAATGGTCTACAGCAGAGCAGCACACGCATGGTACCGCTCCTTTCTGCCCCAGGGCTCCCACGGCAGCACACCGACCACACACAGCCCAGACAGTGCTTGTCAGGGGCCAACAAACAACAGCCCAAGAGCAAGACTTCCCTCTGCCTTCAGCTGCTAGACCAGAGACGGAGGAGCAAGTAGGAACTGTTTCCTACTGTCACCTTCCCTTCAAGGAGACAGCTGCAATGCCTGCTGAGATGGGAACAAGGCCCGGGGAGCCAGCACACCCTCCCCAAGCCCAGTAAGCTTCCCAGTAATGTGGCACACAGTGTGCGGGGAAAGTCTTGACTAGTGCAATCTGTTCGTTCACAGCATTATTAAGCCTAAAGGCCATAAGAAGTCTCCAGTTCCTGGTACTTTAGTGAGACTACAAATAAAGGGAAACGATCTTACTTACCACCTGGTAAATCAGCTGTCCTTCCCTTTCTGGAAAAAAAAAAAAAAAAAAAAAAAAGAAAGAAAAAAAGCTGCTGTTCGCTTTACTGTAGCAATAGGCAAAGTTAATTTACTGTCTTCCTCCCTCCAGGGCACTGTCTGCCAGAGAGCAGATCTGAGAGGGTCCCTAAGCAGAGCTGCTATGTGAGGAATCCCGACCAGCAGAAAAAAGAAAAACAGGACACAGAAAGTGCCTTATTCCAGGGCAACACTCACCTGGTTCCTGTTGCTGGTGAAACCACCTCCTCTGCCCGAAACCAGCGTGGCTCACAGGCCGTTTTGATGCAGGTCACTTCATAAACTCCCCCAGACCACCATTAAATACGGGTTGCTTTATTTAGTGCTGTGTGTGTTTGTGACTGAGAATGGCAGTGGGTTCACAGCCACGGAGCCAGAATACGACCCTGCCCATGAGAGCAGGAGGTATTCTTGAAACGCAGTTTTGTGTAGCAGCTTTGCAGCACACGGACAGATGCACAAGATGATCAGGCCACCAAGGAAGGAGCTGATGCTCGTTCCTTGGTCTGCAACAAGGATCAATAAGAAAATAAAAATAATTGAGCTCTCTTCACTGTCTCCCTTGTTTCTCCACTTGGATCCTGTGGAGCCTCAAAGGTTTCTGCACTTGTTCAGGACCCAGACACGTACTGCAAACCCAGCCCCCTCGGTTGCATGTTTGGAGGGGGAAGTACTTTGTGCTTCCTTTTAGTCCCAGGGGACAGATCTTTCCTATTTTATGGTTCCGTTTCAGTCTACATACATATAAGCTCTCTAGCTCTCACCCTTCAAAGGTGAATTCATCCTCAGCTCCACAGTGAAAATCTGGGAGATGTCCTTGGCCCCTGGCCATTTACCAGCAGAAGAGAATTGGGAATTACAAGGGCTTTTAAGAGCCCATACTAAAGTATTTCCTGTAGCCAGAATGCAGAGATTATTATCAGGATGCTCAGCCCCTTTCTTGGCCCCAAACACCCTCTGAAATTTCACTTTGTCCTCTTTCAGGACCGTCAGATCCCAAAGTTGGAAAACCTTTTGGAAATTTCTCTTTCAAATTTCAGTTAGGGATGATAGAAACCCACTCCCTGCTCCCAGACACATCTCCATCTGTGCAGAGAAAATGTCTAAGCTGCTCAGACTTCACCCAGACCCTTTCATGGATTAAACAGGATGCTTCCCCTTCGCACATACAGCCTCCTTTGATCTTTCTCCCTGGCAAACGGCTGCCAAACTGTTCTGCAGTGCCATCTAGTGAGACAGACACATTTTCACAGAGCTTCTCACTGAGCGTGGGCACATCAATCATTCCTACCATGCTTTTTATTTTTTCACTAAGGCTTCTCTTTCCTTCCCGTACAAACCCACTCCTGCATGTTTTGGTGTTCAGAGTCCAGCCAGACCAGCTCTTTCCTTCTAATATGAGGCCAAAGTCTTGACAGAGCAGTTTTCCAGCCTACCAAGAGTGACATTGCCGAAAGTGAATGGCAGCTTTGCAGTCTGCAACAGATTAAATGGGTGTAGATGGCATCTCCTGCCCTTCAAGAAAACCTGGAAATGGGAAGTTAAGAAAGATATGTGTGAACGCAGTCTTCCATGCTGGGGATGGTGCGCAGGTGGTAAGGAGACAGGCATTGGTTGCACGAGGAGAATGACCAGCTAGGTAAGGGAATTGAGCAGGGAGGTGGGAAGAAGGCAAGGGATCATTTGGGGAAGGGAAAACTGGGATTGCAAAGAGGATGGAGCTGAGGAGCAAGAGGACAGGAGGTGTTGCAGAAGAGGACATGGAGACACAGCAAAGCAAGACGTGAACACCATGTTATGGGTGCCTGCTCAGGGAGGCAGGATGAAGAAGAAGGAATGAAATTAGCAGAAGAGCCGAATGAAGGAGAGTAAGACTGGAAACAGTAGGCATAGACAATATAGTGAGGCAATGGGAGACAAAAGCAGTGGAGACACACAAATCTGCTGTGGCTCAGCTAGGAAGTTGTAACAGAAAGTAGAAATGGCCAGGCCTGAGCAGCAGCACTGAGAAGCTAACAGCAAGCTAGGATTGGACTGGATGTTCAGGGGGATTTGCTGAGGATGGGGCCAAGCATCAAAATTAAGAGTTGAATGATGACTATGCATATGTGCCAATATTCTGGTTTTCAGTTTATTTAGAGACTTAAGAAATTGAATGTATACATGTGAAGTGCATGCATGCACAAACCTTACATTACATTATTAATATATATTATAAATTAATATATAATATAAACGCTATCTTATACTGCAGGCTTAAAGCTCCAGTTCTGAGCTCTCCAAAATTTGTAACTGTTGGATAGGGTTGCCTATAATTCCTAATTCATCACATGCCTTTAAATGACTAGATGTTTTCCCTAGACAGAAGTCAAGACGGTGTAGTAAGAGACTTGTCTATAAAAGACTGTGCCTGCCTTTTTGTAGGCAGAAGATTTCAGGAGAGGATGAGCTCATGGCTAAGGCAGCTGAACGATGCCACAGAGCCGGACTCTATCTCTTCCAATCCCCCAGTACACCCAGGGGACACATCCAGTCTTTTAAGACAGACTTTTCTCAGGTGGTGCTCAATGTGTGCTCTTTGCTTTGGGGGTGCCAGACTGGAGATCTATGAATGTGGTTTGCAGAAAGGCAGAGACATAAAGCCATAAATAACGTCATGAAGAATTCCCACACTGAATCACCGCTCACGACTATACCATAAAACCAGCCTGGCCGGAGGGCACATATACGCCAAGAAAACCATCAGCTTGCACAATGGCAGTTTCTGGCTTTCTCATGTGTTGCCAACCAATTTCCACAAGCCCAAGCACAACTCTACTTTTTCAGAAGGTACATGTCCCTGTGGTCTGATCTGCCATTATTTTTCATGTAGTTTTACGGGGCTAGTAGTCAAAGTACTAATAAATGTAACAGCATGTAAACTGATCTTTTAATAAAACTGCAGTTATTGGGGGGAAAAATCTTTGTCAGATTTCAAAATAGTTGCATTTTCCATTTTGCTTGGACAGAAACGTGAAGTGGTGGCTGCACTGAGGAAGAAGAAAGCAGCCTCTTAGAACCCTTAACTATATCTCCAAGCACCTGAAAGAATACCACAATCACTCCCTGTTTTCAGTTCAGTAAGGGTAGGAACTTAGTGTACTTCTAAGTAGCAAAAGCGAAAAAAAATATGAAAGGGAGAAAAGCCACAATAAACTCATCGGGTATTTTCCATCCTGCAGGGCTGGCTTTTCAGTATTTACATTACAGAATATACAGCTACTAGAATTACTGTGTCCTATTCCAGAGAAGCTTCCGGAAACCAAATTATTTAGTGGCTAGGCATGAACGCTAACCCCATCATTTGAAACACAAGCTAATAATATAGAAGTTTATTCCACCCAAGGGTATGTGTATCCATCATACTTGAGACACATTCTTCTGTAGGATAGATTCAGCTTGATAGGCATGTTTACAAAGGCTTTCTTCCTAGGATAATTGGACGATTTTGGTTTTGGGGAATAGAGACATTTGAAAAGTATTCTAGTATAGTGTAAAACACTCCAGAGATCTGGCTACAAAGAGTTGAGGCCCGAGGAAATGAGCAAAACTCAGAAAGGAGAAATGAAATCATCAGTCTCAAATGGCCAAGAGGCCTGCTTGGGTAGGCTGTGGTTGTCACTAAAAGAACCATGGTGGACATAGCTGGTCCTTCTTGCCTATATTATACAAGGCTCAAGACCACCGGCCATTTGTAATGCATAAGCTCACCAGGCTTCCCTCTGATTTTCCCAAGAAACCCTTCCTGTGGAGCAATAAAGACCTGTCAGTGAAATCCCCAGGGCTTGTAAAGTCTTTACAGCTGACGTGGCAGCCAACAGCCTGGAGGGCAGCGTGAAATCCCTGGATGGTAGACTTTGCTATTGCAATATAACATTTAACTCCTCGGCTCCAAAACATAATTCACTACCAACATACGAGGTCAAGCACGACAGCTAGGTTTACACAACAGTGGAGATACACTGCTTCCTGCATGTTCCTCTCTGCCTACGGCCCGTAATGACAGTCTGAGTTGGTATCTTTAGCAGATACCAACTGATTTGTCCTGTAAAAGTTTTCTTCCCACAGTTTAAAACTATGAAAAGATGCATTCATTTACCATATTTGCCCATGTATTTTTGTGTCTGTATTTTTTTCTCAGAAGTATGCTGAGGGCTTCTATTCACAAACCACCCGTAATCTGTTACTCACAACTAACCAAAAACAGACACGTTACATGTGCTAGTTTTACCAGAAAGTCAGGGGTCAGGTTGGACTGGGTCACCACGCTGCTGCACTGAGCCCTTTTACAAATAAAAGAATAATAATAATTTTAAGAAACCCAGCTGTCTAATGTCCATTTTCAGAAGTGGAGAGGCGTCCCAGCTTGCAAGAGCTTCCTTTTATGCTATGTCTGGTTCAGACCGAGTCTTCATGACAGCACAAGGAGTGTCGGAGTGCCATAGCTACATCTCCTGCCTGAGGAGCGTGGCCTGTTTCTAAGGGGTCTGGCCCCCAAATCACCCTCAGCACATCTGAGGAATCTAGGTCAACATGTTTCATATCCAGACTTCTTATAAGAAAGTCCCTTTTTTATGTAATCATAAACCTGAGAGCAAGGGAAACAGTGATCAGAGCCAAGTCACAAGAAACAAAAGCATCGTTACAGTGGGAGGAGACAGGGAGGAGGCAGGGGAAGGCAATGGGCAGCACAGGGGGGACTGTAAGGAGTGGCCGCTTGGTTTGGAGGAATAATGCAGGAAGGAAGCTGGAGGGGGTATTAGATCTCTTTCTTTCTGTGCCGAAGTGGCAGGTGTCCTTTCCCTGAGAGGCTCTGGAATAACGATGCTTCCCAGATATTAACGTGTTATGGTTTGGGGGCTCTGAAAACAAAAAGCATTTTTTTCCTTGGTATCAAAAACATCAGTGTCCCTCTGCTTTTTCCTGTGAAGTTCAGAGTAAAATTCATGTTTGCAAAGTTTAAAATAGACGGTCTTTCCCCACACATCTGTTTCTACTTAGGAGAAAATAACATCAGGGGAAAGGATACTTTCCTTGCATTTTCTTTAAATCTTACCCCCATTCCTCCTACCCCAAAGACCACGTTTGCTGGTTTCATCCTTGCAAAGAGATTTTCCGCAGCCCTGACTGTCACAGGAGCAGGCAGCTACTACAGAACTACTGACGAAGTGTGTCACCGGTGTAAGAATGTTTACCCTGGTTAGGAAGAAGTTTGGGGGTTTCATGTTCATTGTGCCAGCAGTCCAAAATATATCTGAGGCAAGGTCACCTAGTAATATGCCCAGGTAATGTCTTTCTTGATGTCTTTGCCTGTTTACCAGGAAGAAATGTGAGCTGGCCCCTAATTTAGCTTTCAAGAGTATCAAAGTTATGTTCAGAGGCCAGCAGGATTGTAAGAAGGCGTCAATCACAGAATCATAGAATGGTGGGGTTGGAAGGGACCTCTGGAGATCATCTAGTCCAACCTGAACTACCCACAGACAAGGTTAGAAACCATTAAGTGCCAAAACCTACAGCTGAAGAGTAACTTAATTGTCTACTACCAGGAACAGGCTATGGCCCTCAGAGTTGACTAACCACAAACAGAAATAACAATGTGAGGATTTACAAAAGTGTGAAGTTGTAAAAAAAGAGGGGGAGCGGTAACCAGTCACACAGCTTAAACTGTACATTATGGGTCTATAAATACCCAATAATCCTTAACAGGTGCTGTACTCTCATTTGGAGCACCCCAAAATCAGTCACTGAACACCAGGGAAACTTTTAAAGAGTTTCTTCCGAGTGGGCAATTGCACCAAACTAATAACAACTACTAACTCCAGTAGGAGCACAGGACTAGTTCTAGCCAAACATATCCTCCAACTTCACAAGTACATAGATGCAAATATCCACTCTGAAACAAGCCATGGGTAAAACTGTCAAAGAGTGCTACCTCAAGGGCAAGAATCCCCATGGATACAAAGATTCCCGACAAAATTGTTTGGCACTAAGAAGACGAGTGTTTTTGCAAAGGCAGAACGCCTGTAAGGGCTTGCTTTGTGGTGGAAAGTGTGCCGTACCAGCAGAGAGGGAAAGAGGGGAGACAAGCCTGCTGCAAAACCTCATCCTGCATCTTGTCATACTCTGAAATGTAGATTTTCATATAAAACAAAGATGATGATCCCAGAGTGTGAGTTTAGCAAGTGACTCTCCTACCAGTAAAAAGCTTTTTGGTAAGATCACCTGTCACACAAGGAGTCAAAGGCCTCAAAGTCTGAGAAAGGCAAGGTTAGCAGAGAAAAACACCATCAGTGCTAGAATTCCATCAACTATATTGAAAAAAACCCAACCATTACAGACAGACGGTAGTTTTATTAAGTTACAAGTTGTCTCTTAGCATCACGTTACTATCTTCTGGATGATTTATGTTGTCCTAGGAAAACTCTGGTGTGCAAAATGTTCAATCAAAATGCATGAGTTCAGTCATTTCTCTGAGCCTGGCATAAACAAAGGTGTTTTATGCCAAGTGGACATAACCAGGCAAGTTCTTTGACATTCCTACTGCAATAAGTAATTGTTATTATTCCAGCTTTATATATGACAATAGCTTTCTTGTCTCCTTAGATAAGAAAGAGCCATCATTTGCTAGGCCTGGAAGGGCGCGCATTGTACCTCAGAGAAGAACAACTTAATAGAATTAATTTTAGCACACATGCTTCAGAGTTTGGTCAGCACAACAGTATGTTCACTTCACTTCATGATGTGAATGAATCCTCAATGCAATAAACTTGTTTTAAAGCGAAAATGTTAATCTTTTGAGGCCTTACATTGGGTTTTGTTGCAGTTATTAATGAGTTTTTGTTAAGGCAAAAGCCAGATGCTGCAAGTGACCCCAGCCCGCGTTAGATATCCCAATAAACAAGGCAATTGAGAAAAGTGGCAGAGAAGACATTCAGATGGTAAGAAGAGAGCAACGGTAGCCTGGAACAATAATGTCACTTGTCCAAAATTATTTGGCAGGGACAGGTTTCATATATGTTGTTGTATCATTACAGCAGAACCTATTAAAGGCCAATTTCAGTGCGTGGGGAATGAATCATCACTGAACAGCCTCCATCGCACAGATCCTCGTAACTTTTCTTTAGAGATGCACTAGCAATTGCATTGCCTAGAGCAGCTCTCTGAATTGCAGCAGGTTTGCCTTTAACTTAGTTTTGTCTTTAACGTAATTTGTGTAGGACTTTTCATATCCACGAAAAGGAAAGAAATATTAGGAGAGAAGGGACTTTTTTTTACTCTTTGAAGATATTGGTTGTCTCAAGCTGGACTGCTGGAACAAGGCCGCAGAAGAAGGATTAACAGGTTTGGTGTTGCAGAGGTAACCACAGATCTGATGTCTCTCACATAGCCAGACCTCCTTTTGTATAATTTTTTAGAACATGCCTTCTTGGGGAAGCAACATTTACATGTTTCTTCCATGTGAACTTATATTTTCAGGACTGTTCTAGCTGGGAGCATCCAGAATTTCCTGCAGTAGTTAATCCTACTCTCAGGGAAGCAAGGGGGAATTCACCCAAATATCTTTGTGAGCAGGAAAGCTGTATTCCTGTAGAAGAATGTTTTCTGGTGACAGAAGAATTTAACAGAGCTCAGATTTTGTCTGATCGCCAATCAGACATTCAAATTAGTTACACGGAATCATTAAAATTACCACCACAAAAAAAAGGCAAAAATTAAAACATAAATCCTTTAGGTCTTAGCCAGCCTTGAAGTACTGTGGATGACACCTGCCTTCATCAAGGCTATTTGTGCCCTTCTCTGGAGCATCTGGTGCTGGCTGTGGACTGAAACTACACATGGGGTCACATGGATTTGGGATGTAGTTCAATTCAGCGACTTCCATGTTACATTTAGAAAGATGGGTAGTTCCTTTCGCTGTGCAGATATTTGTTAATCAGAGAGGAGAGACATCCCCCTGAAAGAACTACCACAATCCCCATTTAACACTCCTCACTTTTGAAAGCAGAGCATCCCAACACTGGTGATTTGCACCTGGACTCCCCCTGCTATTAAAAGAAGAAATATCAGGACACCAAGTTACCTTATAACCAGAGACACTGATAACTGTTCTCCAGAGAGCACCTTTGCTACCAAACCCTGCCTATGAGAGCAGCTGGTACTCTCGTCATCAGGGCCCCAGATGCAAAAGGCGTCCGCTGAAAACAGCAGGCCTTCAGCTTTAATCTGTCCCATCTTTATGCAATGCAAGGGTTTGACCGCCAGAAAGCAAAAAACACTTTAGTCTACCAAAAAGTATCTCTTGCAGTTATAAGGAACAGATAATACCTCTTAGGAAGAAAATGTTTCCTTTCAACAGATCTGGGCATAACTGTCCAAACATGTTTTACCTGGAAGGCATTTTTTCTTTTTTTATTTTTTTACCATTTCTGTCAGAACAATACATTTCGTTTCTTTGGCCTCTTCTTTTAAGAAAATTCCATGTCTGTGGAGAGTGTCTCAACAAGCTGGAAAGATAGATTTGGCATCAGACCAATGGCAGGGTGAGAAGGTCCGCAGTTTGCCTAACAAAAGATTTTTCATTAGACACAAACCATCTTCACCCTCCAAATGCTGTGTCCATCACATATCTTGCAAATTCACATTTCTCTTTCTTTTCTCCTTTCAGGAAAAAAAGCAAAACCAGAATCACAGGCCCAACAACAAAAATACGGCTAAAAGCAGCAGCAATTGAGCAGTGCAATTGAGAAGATCACCCTCCTCCAAGTGAGGCATGAGCACAAGCTGCTGCGACTTCTTTGACAGCTCACCTGCAAGGCTGATCCGTGTTCCTCTTTCCTCGCGCCGCTGGCATGAGACCTGAGCCCAGCATCTCTCCCAAGAAGAAAAGCTGAGGAGGAGGAGATGTGCAGAAGGGGAGGAGGACACTCCTTTGCTGATGGGGCAGAGAGGCTTGTCTGACAGCACTGGAGCCCAGCAGACTCAATGGGCATGCAGGAAACTCCCACAAGTAGCCCCTGGTCTTGTACGCCCAGGGAGGTGCAGGAAAGCCAGAGTCCTCCTGCCATGCAGAGGAGCCACCGCCTCCTGTTTTACAGATCCTGCCATTGCTATGAAGACAGGGTCTGCTTCTTAAGTGCCAGTTTATTCCTGGCTTGTAAAGTTGCATGGCACGATTACAATTTATATACTAGCTGTGTATTTAAATGTTTTCCTATTACCATGTTAAAACCATCATTCTGGAGGATCTTCTTCACTTTTCTCCTCCTCACAAGTGTGATCACTTCTCACAAGCGATCCTAAGCAAAACTGCAATTGTGCGAGAGGGACTTGAGAGCTAACAAAGAGCACGGAGAAGAAAAGCAAGGCCAGAACACTTTGCATCCATCCTCAGCTTCCTCTAGGAAAGCATAAAGCCTAGTGAATGCACAGAGACACTTCCAGCAGCCCCAAGTCCCTCTTATTTAGTCCTACACAGTTACGTGCTAAAAAAAAAAAAACAAAGCAAAACACTTCAGTGGGTGCTTTGCAAATGTTACTTGGGAGGGGAACATCACAGGACAGTTAGTAGAAGACTATGAGCTGTTTGCTACTTCTCTCCTTACAACACATGATGCTGCGTAAGTCTGCCCGAGGCTCAGACCCACACAGCCCTTCTGAGTTTCCCTGGTAGGGACCAAGTTTGGTCTCACTTGTGCACAGATGTGGTGCATAAAGGAGCCACTGCAGGTCACCTGGTATTAATTTTTGGTGAGATCAGAATCTGACCTGATACAGCCTTCGTGTGTGTGTGTGTTTATTTCTGTTTGCATCCTTTCAACAGGCGTTTCTAGCTACACCCGCAATGGATGACTGCAAACATTCTTCTCACATGACTGGTGCATTGTAATTTCTGTAGCTCTCTGGTGCAGTATTTTGTTTTTTAGGATTGTAGCCCTTCCCCATACTTTTACATCCCATTACAAAGGAGAGTAAAGGTTCACTGGCTGGATTTCCAAAAAGGCGGACAAATTTATTACCACTAATAATACTTTCAGCTACAAAATTAAATCAGCTGAGCAGCCAAAGCTTCTGACCGAGGTAGAAGGATCCCACGTTTGGGACTATTCTCTTGCTCTGTGTAACACATCAGCAGTCCCCCAGGCAAAGCTCAGTCTTCTCTGGCCACGAACACGAGAGGGGGAGCGTGCTGATGGCTCAGCAAGCCGGCTCCTTGCAGGCGTTTAGGGCTCCCCTGCCACCTGAGAGCCTAGAAGGACATGGGGACAAGGAGGGCAAGGCAAGGGGGAAAGAACAGTGTGGGAGAAACAAATCTCAGGTCCCTGGACACCATGAGCAATTGCTCCTGGAGGGCAGGGGTGGGGAGGGCTTGGGTCATCTGAAAGGACAACCAGCTGTGTTGGCTCCAGGTGCAAACCAGATGATAATCGGGGGAAAAACGATTTACAGGGAAATAGGTGGCTGTGATGTCACAGCATGCCATTGCCCTTTTTCGTTTGGCATGTCTGTTTCTTCCTCTGCAGCACCGAGTACCGGCAACTGCTGAAAGATGAGGAAGGTTTCCTGCAATGGCAAAAATGGCTTTCTGCCGGGGAGCTTTCTGCTCCCCAGTCCCTCATCCACCACTCACAGCTGTCCCCAGGCTGAAGCTCACCAACCCTCAAGCCTTTCCCCTCCCCCTCTCCTCCCAAAAGAGCTTCTTTTTGGGTAGGGGCATGTCAGTGGTCACAGCCAGAAGGACATCCCACAGAGCTTGAACTGCACGCCTGAAGGAGTGGCAAGCTGTGGCACATGAGCAGGAATGAACCTCCTGTGATGTGGTACAGCCAAGGGATCATCTTATCTTGTCTTCATACCAGCGGAAAATTTAACACATAACACCACCCGGGAAATTCTGGTCTTCTCTACCACACATCGAGCACAGGATCCATTCACAACCTTCAGAAATATCCTCTTTATGCGCATCTTCCTCCAAAAGCCATTTCTGGCAAAGCTTGCCTTGCCTTGCCTTGCCACACCACCGGCTCTGGAAGGACTTTAACCTTACAGAAAATGCGTTCATAAATGTCATTCATTGGCTTTTTTTCTCCCCTCTCAATTTCACTACATTTTATATTGCAGTTAAATACTTTAAAAATTGTGCTTACTGTGTGAGTACATAAGAGTTTTAAACAAAACTTCTGTGATGTTATACAGCATCTGATTGTCCCATTAGAGTATACAAAGTATTATTAATATCTTATAATTAAACATACCCACTGATGGTTCATCACTTAAGTGGAAAATAAGCTTTAAGCCAAAGAACTTTTGCTGTAAGATTCAGAGTTGCTTTCCTTTCCCTCTTCCTGGAGGGTGAAAGTATTTAAAACCATCTATAGATCAAGTTTATAATGGGAACATTAGAGTTTTATTGTGCTCCTGGAAGGAGATAGGAGCCAGGCTAAATCCAGGGTATCAGTAGCAATTTTGGACTAATTCCAATTTGTGCACATCTTGAGAGTCTATCTGTTAGAGATGGGTAATGTTCATAGCTCAATCGTAGACATTTTCTATTAATATTAATCTGTTTCTGCTTATGACTCAGAGTGCTTTGCTGCCAGAATGCACTGAAAAACCCCAAAAGACAGTGACAATGAGTGCATTCATTACGTTAGCAGAGAAGGCGAGGCGGGGGGGGACGCGGGGGGAATGGTAAACTCATTTTACAAATTGAAGTTATAGCTATTTATTGAGTCATTTTATTGTTTGTCTCGCCGCATTACCTCACTGGATTCTCTGCTGAGCTTCATGCTGAGAGACAGTCCGTGCCCTCGGGGGCCTTCCCAGCCCAGCCAGGCACCGAGATCCCCCAGGGGAGGACACCCTCAGAGTAACTTCTCCCATGGGGCTCAGACAGGGCGGCAGGGTCTGAGCAGGAGCCCCATCTCAGCCCAGGAGCTCGCAGACAGCGTTCACATGTCCCACAGGCTGCTTCAAAGGGGTAGGTGTCCCCAGGAGAGGAGCAGGAGCTGCTCTCACCCAGGGTGGTACCTCTCAGAACCAAAAGAAGGGAAAAAGGATGGAGCCTCCGACTCCACCTACAAGCCTCATCGTCCTCCCCAGAGGACCTCTCCCTCATTTACTTGTTAGAGACAATTCCAGACCTGTCTCTGCAGTGAGCATGAAGGGAAAAATGAAAATAAAACTGTTGGACATCAGCAAGTAATGTCTCCTTCGTTTCTGGACACACCTCATCTGAAGGAGCAGGATCTCTCAAGCAAGCCTCAAAGCATTACGGATGTCAGGAGAAGCAAAAGAAATTCATTTCTACCTTTTAGAGGCAGAGTGGACTGCCTGAGACTCTGTTTCCCATTCTTCTATGGCAGGATTTGTTTTATTCATCCCAAGGGCCCGGGCACAGAGTGGCCCCATGCAGGAAGAGAGATGTCAAGCTCTAACAGGATTTCTATGGTGGGTCTATTTTCCCTGCCCCAATCAGACATTTCTTCCTGCATGTCCTGAAATAAGAAATCTGTCCCCAGGCCTATACAACAAAAGCTGCCCTCTGCACCTTCTTTCTCATTTACTTTCCCCGCTGGGTTTTATAAACTTGGCACCTTGATCCCTCCTTTAAGCCTTCCGCAGTGACAGGTAGATACCTCCCAAGAACTTCCTCAGCTCAACAAATTTTCATAACTTTGAAGATTAAAAATATATATGTAGGAAAGAAGAAAAAAAAAGGGGTCCAAACAAATTCCAAAATACAGCACAGAATCATTCAGATATTAACTGAAATATAAGTAAATAAAGCAAATAAATGTGTCCAATTGACCCGAGAGGCTGGTTGGTTACACAACCTTCAAAACAAAGGACTGGGCTGAGGATTTCAATGTGTTTCTCTGAGTCATAAGTGTATCAGGCTCCCTGAGAAAGGCCAGCCAAAGGAGATCACTCTCTGTCTTCCCTTCTGCTTCATTCCATTGACCATAAACAATTCCCGTACATGTTCTTAAATGGTACAAAATAACAGGAATTGGATCTGGTTCACAGGGAGCACACCAGCGTCCCATAATCCTCATTGCTGCCTCCCTCCTGTCAAGTTCATTTATCTCAGCATGGCTGTTCTGCTGCGTTCTGTTTCTATTTATATGACTTCTTTTTTTCCCCCTAAATCACTCGTTGCATTGATCCAGATATTTGGGAAATAGCAGATTATTTTAAAAATATATAATTACATATATTTTTAAAATGTCCTCTTCAAGATAGCATGACATTTGCAAATGGCTCCCGTCCTCATCTTTTAGCTGACTGACTTGGCTTCCCAGAGAGTACCAGGAAAGGCAAGGCTGGGTACTGGCAGTCTGTCATCCTTGGAGACAGGCCTTTGCACATATCAGATCCTTACGGCTGCTGGGATGAACTGCACCTAGTTCCCAAACTGTAGCTCATGGACCATCATGCCTTCACCACCAACTTGCTGAAAATTATTTGATCACAAAGATTAGATGAACTTCTCCTTACTTCCAACTTCTAGGTCTCACTGGGAGAAACTAGAAATATCATTATTTATTAAATGCCCAAATATTATTCATTTTCTATGCTAGCTATACTTGTTATATATTATATATATATAAAATATATTTTTTTTTCTATACTAGCTATACTTTTTTAGTAAAAAAGAAACTAAAAAGATTCACATTGCAATTTGCCTGCAGTTCAAAAATTTGGCATGAATGTGTAAGCTGTAAACATGTCAGTGTGGTACAGCTGTATGTGTTCATCTGCAGGTGAAAAACCAAAGGCTGTCAGACAAGCAGAGAGATAAGCAGTTGAGAACATAATCTGTACATGGTTTTAACTAGATTTGACACTAGTTCTTAGGCTGTAAATTACTTTATGCTACAAACCGCACATACATGAGTTATTTGCTTGGTGATCAGCCTTTTTTTTTTTTTTTAGTTGGAAATGTGCAATATGAGGTTGGAGTAATTTTTGTGAAAGAGTCTGTCTTTCTTGATTAAAATCCTTGCTTATTGGAACTTTTCTCACTGGTCCTAGCCACCGACCAAGCTTGGTCTGAACTCTCTGCCTGATGTGCCTTAAAAATTGGAAGAGGCTAAAAAGAAGCCAACAAAGCTGCTTTCTCCATTTCTGCCCTGAAAAAAATAAGCAGCATGTAGTCTCACTACGGTGCTTACACTGTACGAGGCCAACAAAATGCTTCCCTGGTTAACCCCTCTCCCAAAAGCACAGCCAGTCTCATTCTGTGCAAATGCTGCCATCGACAGCAGAGCGTGCCCGGCTGTGCCCGTGCCTCCTGCGGGGCTCAGGGCAAGGCTCTCCTTTCCTTTCCATCTTCTCACGCGATGGAACTCACACCTGGGCAGTGGGTTTCCTGCAGAAAACGAAATACCCATGTCCCAGACACTCTGATGCAAAGCCAACCAGGACAAGACTCAGCTCTCAGTGCAGCCTTGGGAACGCAACTCCACTCATTCGCAGCCCCAGTTAAGGTAGGAGGTGGCACTCTTGACTATATCCCCCAAACTGAAATAGATGCCACCTCCCACTTTTAGGATCAGTGCTCCTTCATGACGTGAGGTTGAACTGCAAGGGCAATTGCATCCATTTCCCAGCTTCATCGCGGGCATTGCACGGCTGAGGTGTCTGTGGGTCGTGCGATTCGGTGGAATAATTCCTTAAGCCAGTGTTGAGAGAGTGGGGCTTGTTCGCTGTCTTTCTATACAGCAAATAACGCAGCCTGTCAACAGGCAACAGCACTGTTCAGTGTCCTAGAGATTCCCTTACACTACTTCGTTTGTATTGACTCTCCCTGGGCTGCAGCAGCAGCATCTGCTGCATTTACGACGTACGCTTTCACTTCCTACCGCAGGGGCAAGAAACCTCACCACAAGGACACACACATCCATCTGCTCCATGTAAATAAATCCCAAGTTCAGATGCAAGTCTTGACTGCAGGGATCTTTGTTCCCTGAGTTCAGCTCTACTTCCGCTTCCACAGAGCATTTCCTAGTGGAGGAAAGTTATCATGCCAGCCCCTTTGGATTTATTTTTATTAGAGCTTATGCAGAGCTACTGATCTGTCAGGCTTCCCCTCTGCTGAGGAGAGGAGAATAGGGATGGCACATACTCACAGTTCGTACAGCAACGGACCCTGAGCAGCAACAGCTAGGCCAGAAATAACTCTTGCTTTCTAGCAAGAGTCTCGGGGACAGACATGCAAGCTGACTGATTAGTTTCCGTTTTTCTTTCTGTCTCCACAGCAAAAAGAAAAGTAGAAACCTTCATCACACACGTATGCAATGAGACCAGAGGTCAGCACGGACACTTGATGTGGTTTCAAAACTGCAGTAGCAGTCCCCCAAGGTCTATCCTACTTGGCAGGCAGTATTTTTTTCCTGCATGAAATAAAACCAGATACGAACCCGGGATTTCTACTTGGTACGAAGGAGAAACAGTGTACCACACGGGTCATTATCTGCAGTTGATCAAGACCCACCCACCTGGAGTTCTGACTGACCTTCAGGTGGGTTTTTCCCCCTTGCTGACTGGAAAAAAGAAACGTCATAAATCTCTCCTGAAACGGTCTTCTGACAGGATTTACGACCCAATTGCGCCAACTGTAGTGGTCAGTTGAGCATTTAACTTTGTACCTTCCAAATCATGGAGTCTTTCCCCACCACACTGTCACCCAGCATTCCTAATTCTATGATCACATCGAATTACCTACACCACAATGGAGGTATCTGCAGGTGGAGCTGTAAAAATCAGTTCTCAATGGGAAACAATAGCAACTTCTCATTCCAAGCAATATGCAAATAAAAATGACTGTTTTCCACAAGCTTTCTTGAAGGATTTACAACTGGTTTGAATTCTTTTCAGCTTTTCATTTCAGAAAATATTTCTCCTATTTATAAAGAAAAAAATATTTTTGATTCATTTTCCAGTAAACTCTAGTTTCAAATATTATACTATTAGGATGGAATTAAGCAGTACAAAAGAAATGTGCACTGTCCCCATTTTGGAAATGCAAAATGATACAATAAAAAATAAAAAATACAAAAAATACAAAAAATATAGTGTTTTTTAATGTGGAGCATTTGGATGATTGGCGAAAAGGGACCACTATATCACCACAGTTGACAGAAGGCACTAAACGTTCTGAACAGCTTCTAGGTCTTCAAATACTTTCTTTAGTTGCAGAACAGTCTCAGAGAATGGATTAAAAACATTCATCCCAAATTAAGAAGGCAAATATGAACAACACAGTCCTCTTCAGATTGCCCCAACCTGTTCAGCAATATGTAAGACAGACAGAATCTTGTGCAGATCTCAGAGTCTTTGGCATGTCCCCTAACAGCTATGTGCACTAGATGCGCTCCCATCACCCAAAGTAGAGGAGTTTCAGGACACAGAAACTTCCAGCTTTGCTATTTTCCTGGAAAACACAAGCTTCTATTTGCACTTTTACCAAAGATGAACAAACAAAAGAAATGGCATCTTACACTGAACTGAAAACAATCCATGACCTCTGCCTGAATTTCTTTAGCCTCATCTGCTTTGTGTCTTGCAAATCTTATGAAGTCTTTTTGATTCTGAGCGTGTGGCGGATATCCAGGGTGCCTCTCATCCCAGAACACCCAGTTGTGTGCTCTGAAGGATCAGCCAACGGCAATAGTGATATTGCCTCACTCTTCAGGGAACAGCACAAACATGCCTCTCTAGGATTCTCCTTGCAGAAGTTTCAGCTTGACATTCCCGGTGCATACGAATTGTCAGGGAAACAGAGGTATCTAAACAAATAAGCCAAAGTTTGGATTTTTCACAAATATTTTTAAAAAAGATGACAATTATATTTTGAGTGCAAAGGAAAAGATGATAGAATCATAGAATCATAGAATGTGTTGGGTTGGAAGGGACCTTTAAAGGTCATCTAGTCCAACCCCACTGCAGTAAGCAGGGACATCTTCAACTAGATCAGGTTGCTCAGAGCCCCATCAAGCCTGGCCTTGAATGTCTCCAGGGATGGGGCCTCCAAGATAGCTCCTCCAAAGATAGCTCCTTCCTGACTTCTCCATAGCCCCAGGTCACAGACAACAAGCAGATTCTCTCTTTTGACATTGTATTGACAGATTTCATTCTGGTCTGCAAACAGGAGATTTGACATTGAGGGGAAGGAGGGTCTGTCCCGCAGCCCCACCACATCTGAAGTTGAAATTCGCCTTTTGTTCATCCAGCTCTTACAAAATCAAAGACAACAGATGTAGGGAGTGCTTTGCAACCCAACAATGGTTAAGATGTAAACATCCACAGGTTCTGAACTGTAATATATGTTCTAGCTTGCTTGTGGCCTGGAAAATCAACACATTTGACCACAGTAGTGCTCAGCAGCTGGTTGCTGGATTACAGCTGGAAGCCTACAGCTCAAAAAGTGTTATCTAGAACATAGTGGTAAACAGAAGGGTTTGTTATAAATGTATGAGTAGCCAAAAGGTCAAAAAGGAAGTACAAGAACAATGGGAGAGAATAAAAACGTTAATTCAGTTATTTACTCTGCTAAGTCAGAAAGGAAAACTTGAACTAGACATTTGGGTTGCTACTTGCTATAGAGCACATCCAAAGTGAATGAAAGAGCTCTCAGCTTTAGCAGCACAATGTTTATGAGAAAAATACTTTCTTAGACGCTGAGAAAAAGTAATACTTTTCTTTAGAGAGTTCCTTGTCAGGAATCCTCCAGAATTGGTGACAATGTCCAGTGCATCTGTCTCCGCTTAGGGTTGGGTTCATCACACCAAGCTTTGGGTCTCAAAAACACAGACATCCAGTCTAAGTTAGTTATCCACAGACAACGCAGAGTGCTAGACATCTTCCCAGAATAGCTCATTTCACTGGTCTTAGCCATCTACCTCTGTCCAAAAAACTCAAAAAATCATCTTAAAGATGATTTTGAGAGCCATCAGCATATTCAGGTGCTCAACATCTATTTGGGGGCATAGGAATGTTAAATATTCCCTAGGCTATGCCTGGACTCCCAGCAGACTCCCTTTGAGCAGGCTGGAGGGAAACAGCAGAGGCTTGTTGCAGAGGAGCATGAAGTCTAAGAAAACAACTGTGACACATCATCAGGCCTGTATATGAGTGTTTGCAGTCATTTTTCTTTAAGCCTAAACAGCGTTTCTTGTACAAAGTAATCTCATGGTATTCTACACAAACTGATCATGTGTCCCCTGTTGTCCCCAAAAGAGAGCTACAAATGCTAACCACCGCTCTCTTCCAATACAATACACATATGAGTGATACCAGACTAGAAGAGGTTGGTGGTAGAGTAACTTCAGAGACCTGCCTTATCAACAGCAGAGCAGATATAACAGGGAAAAGGGATTCCTTCTCCCATTAAGGCAGGAAGGGAGGGGAAAAAAAGAGAAACTGCTCATTGCTGAATCTTGGGAACCTGTCATTTTCATATAAATTCTGTAAAAAATTTTTTTTGAAATGTAAACACAGGCAATGAAAGCAAGTCATCATATGCCCTCATCTCTAAATAAGCTCTGATCAATCAGTAAGGACAGAACACAGGTGGAGGGAGCTAATGAGGTTATAGTCAAAGGCACCAAAGGGACTTTACTGGTATCTCACAGTATCATAAATGGGTGAAATTGTTCTGTTTGCTAGTTTGCAAACTAAGAGGATTACTAGGCTGTTGTCAGTAAGCAGAGGTCTGAATAATAAATCATTTCACTGAAGACTTCCAACTCATTTTCCTGCATGCTGGGGAGGGAATGGCTCTCAGTGTATTGGATAAAAGCTCTCAATAACGGGTAGGTTTTCTTACCGGGAGGTACGCTGTACAAATCTTCTCCAAATGTAAAGGGAGACAAAACAGAAAGGAGTTGAACAAAGCTGGAGGAAAAAGAAAGGAGGAGACAAACCAGAAGCACAGATTTTTTTTCTTTGATTTGCTATTTGTTTGACTTTTTCAAATGAATTAAAAGATCGTGAAAATGTCCTACAAGAAAACTATACCAGCATATACACAGCAAACTCATGGAAATATATAAAAGTGAAGGCACATTGTAATAACTGCAACCTTTTAAAGACTCTTTCTATAGAGTCATTTCAGTAGGTACAGAGTTATTTCAGTAGATAAACTGCAGAACCATCTAGTACAGTATATTCAGCTTTATTAACTTATGGAAAAATCCTCTGGAATGTAGTAAGATTGAAGCCCAAATGGTCCAATAGAAATTACTTTCTCCAACACTTGTATCCCTCCTATACAATTCTATAAATTGATTTTTAAATTCTGTAGGAAGACTATTACTCTATTAAAATCTATCATATTTTTTCCATAAGGGCTACGTGCAGGAGTGGTTACAGAAAATATTCCCGCATTCTCCTGCAGCAAAAAATCTCCAGCAAAACCTGTGACCTTCTATATATCCATTTGTTAATACTCAATTGATTGATACTAGAGAAGAGAGAACTTTCCTTTTCTTTGGACTTAATGGTATTTGGAAAGAGACCCCCTGCAATCCATCCAACAGGGCTCAGTGATGTGAGAAAGGAGACCACTAACACATCGGTGCTCTGTAATATTGGAAGGGAGACCCCCTTTTGCACTGAGTTAGTGCCTGGAAAATCTGCTCCCCTTATGCTTTTTCCATGTGATTTGCTGGAGCTCACTCTTGCTCCATTGCTGGGAAGGCCAGGACATATCCCCTGGCAGTTTTTAAAACTTTTATAAACTGGAAAGTATTTTGCTGGCTTGAACTTTGCTTGCCTAGGATCTATGAAAGATGCTGCTGTTATTGTTGGGGTGTTAGTTGAGTTAAATTGTGTTATTCACTCCTGTTCAACGGGGTGGTTTGATTTATTTTCAAAGCTTTGTTATTTACCTCAGGATTAATTAATTCAATTCCCAATTGCTTATTTGTGCTTCATCCCTTTGGTTCATTCCGGTATGTGCAGGAACTTAGTGGTGGGGGGAAGGGGGAAAAAAAGTATTGTTCCAGCTTGGTTTCCAATTTGTTATTTCAGTCTAGGTGAGAGGGCCAACCTGCATTGATTCAAATACCTGCAAGGTGAGAGAGAGATGGGTGTTCTGGTGCCGAGAAAGCAAGACCTTTTGCTGGGCAGAGTTTTTCTTAATAGCAGCTGCATTTTCAGCATCCTTGAAATCTGAGGAAGCCATGTATAGGGATCCTCAACGCTTCAGGTGAAACAAAACTGCGGGGCTGTGATAAGAACGTGCACATGTTAAATGTTAGTCCAGTGGGACATCATGGTATTTTTTCTGAGGTGATGAGCTGGGCCTCCTTGAACTTTCACTGGATGAAATATTGACATGAAATCCTAGAAATGTGCGCGTTTGTATATGCACAGAGAGGATGGGGAAGAGGAAGCATTCTTAAGTATCCTTCCAGTTTACACAAAAATCACGTAAAGATCTGAAAATTAGTATAAAGTTCAGATCTTAGAGTCATTTACCATTCAGTGTGTTTAAAAATTTGCCAACAATTCACTCGCTTACTTATTTGGCTGCTTGCCTATGAAATTCACTGTGGAAGGATTTAAACAAAGATTTTAATGGAAATGGGAGACCAAGTCAAGACTATATTCCTGTGCTGCTGAGGAAATATGTCTTGAATAAAGTGAACATAATATTTAGTGTGCCTGGAATGTTTAGTTTTAAACTATAGTTTTAAGCTGGTGATTTGTGTACTTTGAACTCTATCATGGAAATAATACCAACCACTGGTTTGGGTAAAACTAAATCCTGGGATGGCTTTTGTCTCAATGATTCATTCTTCCATTAAAGAGAAAGTTATCCTGTCGGAAAGCAATCACACTGGAAAACCGTATGGCGAGTACAAGCGAGTCTCCCTAAATCAAACTCAAAAGTTTCCTGAAAGCCATAAAGTACTATGAAAACATCAGTTTGGATGTTTTTATTTATCTGCCTACTTACATCACTCTTATTTTATCTGCACTTAGCTGCAGATAGATACACAGAACGTGTTATGAAATACCACGGTTAGTTCCTACCATCAGCATTAACAAAGACTTGAAGTTAGGAAAAAAGCAAACAAACACGTAACACAGGTTGATCTGTGCCAGTAATTGACATGTGAATCTGCTAAGGAGGAGTCACTGGGACCTTACCACACCATTACACAGAAGAGAAAACAGGTGGGAGTAATCCCAGAGTTTTCCTGGCCCAGTCAGGTTGGAAGTACCAATCTGCTCCTGAACAACTCCAATCTGCTCGTCAGCTGCCCTGTGGTCCTCTGCTGCCTCTTCAAAGCATCCAGCCAGTTGATCCCAAGGTTCCACATCAATGACGTGCTCTCCCGGTGTGCTCCATCGGCTGTTGTCTGACACAAGGGCATGATATGTGCTTGGTATCAGTGGCAGCAAAATACCTTGGGACTGGCACATTAAGAAGAACTTTTGGAAAGGTCATTTTAATCTGTGTCAAAATAGAGTGCTTGGAATAGCCACGGCTTGGACAAAAATAGATTTCAACTGTATTCTTCAACTGTGGCATTTTTAAGAGGCATGGACCCAAGTTATATGATTCTGATCTCTGGGCTCATAAAAACATAGAAAAGGTAGGGTGAATCATGGTGAAATATTCTCTGGCCTGGTCTGAAATAGCTCAGATGATTGCCAATGTAGCTGGAATGGATCTCAACAGTTTTGTTTTTCCTCATCAAAATAAGCACATGTGCTCAGCTCTGTATATAGCACATGGATGGCAAACCCACAGGGCATGGGCAGATGGGCAAGAATACTGGGATGTCTGTGCAGAGAGAAGGCACTCATTGAATTAGCTGGATTTCTGTAGATGTAAACAGACCTTGCTAAGCAACATAAAATAACTAATGAGCCATAGTTCAGTGAGAATCATTGGCAAAATGGCATTGCCTCTGGCTTAATTTTTTGTTATGAAATTATAGTAAGTCAATGAATTTGCAAACTTTATTTTCAGTACCTTTCCTCTGGGCAAAAATTAACTCTTCCTCTTCTCTATGGGTTTTGCTCCCTCCTCATACCACAACGCTCCCTCATTTTTTATCCTGTCTAAAACCAACATTGCCTAACACAGTACTCCTGGAAAACTTTCTCATCAGGTTGAAAGTAGAGCAGAAATTTGGGTGGATGGGGAGAATACAGTTCAGTATTGACCCCCAAAATGTGTTGCTGAGTGCAGTAGTTGTTTATTATTGGCTTTTTGACCGACAGCGAGGAATGAAGGGCTAAGTCTTGAACTATTCCTTTCTTCAGGAATGACCCTCTGAATTGCAGGTACAGCATACTGCATTACAACAGCACCTGCAGGCTTATTGACAGTAAAACGATCCATGTTTCAAAATTAGCCTATTTATTTTTGCATGGGAAACTGTATGATGTGTAACACTCGCTGACTTTGGCACGGGGGCTCTGGCAGACCACCAGCACGCTCTGCTCTATCTCATCCACAGAACAGAAGTAAAGCCCTGCTGAGATCTGAAGTTATTGATCCACTTCTCAGACAGAGATCGTTTTCTGGAGAATGACTAGATTCTCAGCGAAAGAAAGGGTAAATCATGTCTTCACTAGTGTAATTCTGAGCTACAGAACAAATTCCTCAAGGATAAGTTTCATTTTTCACAGAAACAATTTAAACCAGCAGCATGTACTTACTATTTAACAATTCCTTAAAATAAGCCTATCATTAGGAGGTGGCAAACACGGTCTGGTTCTCAATGTTTATTCCCAGTTCTGACCAAAAATGTCCCTGTGGGCATGCTGCACAGAAATCAAAACCCATTAAGTGCCTGTAAAATGGTTGCAACTGGAGAAAAAGCTAACACTTAGCTAAGTTTTTAAAATAACAGCACTTCATGAAAATAGGTTGTAAGTGGCTTTAAGAACTCTGACCATTTCTGTTGTCAAGAGCGCTGTAAAAATTAAATTTACTTTCCAAATACCCAACATAAGAAAAGAATAAAGCAGATGGCACTAGTGTCTCACCTGTGCTAGAAAAAAAAAAAAACAGAAACCATGAGCACAAGTCTGGTTTCCAACAGTAACCCAATAAAATCCCAGTATAAGGGCTATTAAAAACTTACCATCCTCCTATGAAGGGCACTGCTCAACAGAGGACCCCAAAGTAGATATATCAGCATATACTGTACCCATGACATCATAGATTGCAACACCCAGTTTGGAAATTGAAGAGGAACGTGTTTCTCCGCAACTCCAAAACACACACTTGAATAGTCAAGGATGCTTTGCACTAAGACAAAACTAATTCAGGCCCAAGGCTCCACAGCAAGTCTGAAGCCTCCCAGGCTCTCAACATTGAAATATATGCACCATCTCCTCTAAAGGGCTTGAAACGCTGGCCATCCCAAACATGTATCTTTCCTCACTTCCCCCAAGGTTCTGCATCCCTTTCTCCTGAATTCACCCCTCCACGTAACCGCAATCTCAAGGAGGAGAATGGACTCCTATTAGGATTGTTTCTTCCAGTATCACCTCCCAAATCCAATTAACATTGCTTGTCCAGGTGGAAAGCCCAGATCTACAATTTCCCCATGAGTTTAAACTCACTGTCAAGCACAAGTTTGGCATCTGATTCTCTGTTTAAAAGAAAGTGCATAGCATTGATTCAGGAATTACTCAACACTCAATAAATCCTCTACTGCTTGATTTACCTTTAATAATAAATTGGGTCGAGTCATGACTTATGAGGCAACGAACTGCCAACTGCAAAATACCCATCCCAAGGGCACCTCCTGGGTTTGAAACACTAGCTAGGCCTCTACTTTATTCAAGCAAACTTTTTGGATGTCTCTGAGCTCCTAACTGACTCTTACAACTCTGTCGCTTTAAGAAATGACCACCTCTGTACCTAAATCAGCCTTTCCAGACCCACCACCCTAGACAGGAATGGTGGATGTGGGCAGAGGAAGACCTCTGGGGTTTTTGCTGGTCCTCTGCAGTCCAGTGGTCTTTTAACTCTTGAATGACAAAAAGATTAAAATGTATGCAGATGGCCCACAACTCTCTTGTCTGTCTTACCTGCTGGACACTTCCCAGGACGTGGAGTTCAGAGTTGGTGACAAATTGTTCCTTATCTACCACTTTGACTATATTAACAGAAGAATGAAGAACAAGTCGGTGGTTATTGTTTAAGTTTTTTTCCAGAGTTTACTAACTGCTTCCTTATGAAGGACCTGAGTGAAGCAACATGGCCAAGCACCTTCCCCACAGCAAAAGCTGCACTTAAACGCAGTCTGGGAGGCAAGTAATTCAGGCCCCATAGTGCTGTTGTGGAGGAGGTCCTTTTCCCCCACTCCTTTCACTTGATTCACCCCTAGTTCTGACAGAGGCATCCCAGCTTGGTGACTCCATGAGATGAAGAACCCACCACTCCCCTTAATAGCTTTCCTGATACACTGTTAAAAAACATACGGCCACAGATTCTTGTTATCTTTTCTTGCATGGATTAAAAAAAAATTTAGTACTTTCTTTCCCCTAGACATAAAGATATTAAAATAGAGCAACCAAGGCCCATTTTCTTTTTTGATAATATAAATAGTTGAAGCACTTTAAATACTTCGATATGAATAATTTCTCCATCTCTTCAATTGTTTCTGGTTTTCTTTTTTACATTATCTCTCTAATTTTTTCCTTTTTCTTGATGACTGGTTGACAGAAGCATTGACTCTTTAATGTCTGACATGTTCAAAGCAAAATGACTCTGCTGCTCTTCTAGGTCTCCTCAGCTGTGTCACAGCTTTGTGTTGCAAGTTAATCATCGTCTATAAGCCCACTATGAGCCATTTTCCAGCTGCCATATTCTCATTTTTGTGTATGACTGCCAGTTCTGCTCCAGTGGCTAATTTTATCTATTGTTATTTTATTTTTCCTCCTTCATGTTACGGTTACATGGAAGATTGCCAGCTCTACAACGACTCATTGGAGAGCACCCTTTGAAATAATTAATTTGACAATGATTCTCTAGTGACAATTGCTTTTTTCATTGTGTTTTGTGAGATTCACCTCACACATAATCTTCAATCCATTTAAAACGTGCTGTTACTATGCAGCGCTAATTTCAAATATCATGCTATAGTAAGCAAATTTCTTTACAAAGTCTAAATGCACTCTATTGTGCAGCTCTTTTGCGTTAGTTATTAGAAAGCTCATCAAAGATATATGCTTTCGCTCAACAATAACTTTTCATGCATTATGCTGTCATGATTTATAACCCCTTTTTTTAACCATCATTTGATATCTGTATCAATTTGTCTGTTATTTTACCCAAAGCCTAATTCAGATCAAGTATTTTTCATCTGAACATGGTGTAGTACTTTTCTTAAATATTGGCAGAACATTAGCACACTTAAATTTTCTGAAATGTCCTCAGTTTTCAAAGATTTATTTAAAGTTAGTATCAGGAAGCCAAAGATATTCTCAGCTTTAGGATTTCTAGACAGAAGTTATCTGGGTCTGATAGTATAAGAATGTAATAAAAACATATTGACTTCTGTCTATTTTCTTCTCTTACAATTACTACTTATTATATTTTTTCTTTTTAATTGGTGCTGTGAGTTTGCCACTGTACCATGGTTTTAGGCCAGAGACATCGTTTTTTCTCTGATGGCAGAAGTAAGCCTTGTAGTCATCTCAAACCTCTTTAGGGACTACAGACATCTCACTTCTAAAACTACCCTCCTGCTCAGCAACACTCCGTTCATCCCACAGGGGAGCTGGGTGTAGGACGCAATGACCTCAGAGAGCATGTTCCATTGTTTTCGTGACATTAAGGGGACCTTTGCCCGTTCAAATTTGAGGGCTTTAGGATGGAAAAGTTTAATTTTTATTTCTTGCACCGTTAACATGGGAGCTTTTTGTATGTAAGTATTAGTATTCATCATTGCCCAGCTGATATTTATGTATTAAATGAGTCATGCACCCACTGCAGCTCTTGTATTTGCCTGGTTGAACTGTTTGCTGAGGAGTTAATAGACAGGAGGATCAGGTTTTTTACAGCTCCGACATTCTTAGATAGTCTGATGTTGATAGGAAACAATGGCTTTGCGGATCAAGGCCCCAGTCATTTTATTTATGTTTTCCTTTATTGTTTTTAAATGTAATATAAGATTTTAAATGACATTTAGGCTCTTGAGCCTAATCTGCTATTGCTTTATATAGTATGGCTCATGCAAGAGCAGCCATTAAATAGAACTTTATTCATAATTCAGAGTTCTAATTCCATAATTTTTATCAGTATTATTTTACATACTCGAAAGATGCCGCTACAAGGATGCCGCTTGCGAGATCAGCTTATGCCTTCAATCACAAAAGGACAACAATGAAAATCAGCCTCCTTGTGAAGGCAAACATGCATTTTCAACTGACTATCAACATTAAGAGGAACTCAGCAAAGGTGCCTCAGAATGGAACGAAAATTTCTAAAGAGAAGAGAATCATCTCAAACGTGCATTATAGATAAATTCGCTAACCAACACCGCGTCCCTGTAAGGAAACATCCAGCTGCTCCAAGGGAATGCAACAGCATGTATGCTGAGGGTGCTGACCGTCAAGGTTGTCAGAACCACTTAAAACAACGTGGGAAGGAAACCAGCAAGAAAGAAATAATAATCATGGTGAAAAAGTGATAAATAATTGGGAAAAAAATCATTCACACTGAAAACTGCTATATTTCAGGACACCCTTTGCAAAGCAGATTGGTGAGTGCAGTGATTACCATAGTAAAGGAGATATATTGTACCAAAGGGAACCCTGAAGCCCTTTCCCTTGAGTGTCTCCATCTGACTCTGGAATGGTCCCACTCAGCCATGAATAAAACTGGTGCCATCTTTTTCTAGCCCCAACACTAGTCATCCTCAATGCATATGCATGTCTTTACAGCTAACTTTGACCAATGTTAGCTTGAGCAACGGCTTGACCAATGGCTTGCAAAACAGTCAGACTCTATATTAAGTAACCAGTCAGTGTAGGTCTGCTTAGATTAACGTATTGGGCAAACATAAGCCTGGCACCCTTTCAAAATGTGGCTTCACAACTCCTAATTATCCCTCTTGTAAGTCATATGGCCTCACAGGCCCTTCTCCATGCATGGCTGCCTGCTCTATGCTTCGCAAAACACCACCGTTTCTCTGCCTTGCTTGACATTTTTGTCCCTCTTTTGGTCCTCTTGGACTCATGCTTTCAACTCCCACTCCTGTCCTTGCATCCCTCAAGCAGAATAAGCCTTTTCTCTAAAAAATCAGCACCTGGAGACTGGTGTGGAAAACACCTTCACCCCCTCCCATCACTTCTGGTACCACGGCGCGCCTGTGGCCCATTCCTTTCACCGAGGCTCGCCCTGGCTCTGAGCCTGCACCAGGAGCATGGCTCTGGGAAGGACCTGGCAGCCACACAGACCTGAGCAGCCTGACAGGGCAAAGCCCCCTTTAGCTTTTGGCTGTAGATGCCATGCTTCGCATGAACACAGACAGAGTTCCTTTGTTTCAGGAGCTAAGGACTTGGCAGACAAGATAAAACCTCTCAGATAAAGAACTCATGTCAGTCTCCACTTGGCTGTTTCTGAGATTTCTGGATGTCTTGGCAAACTTCAGCCCTCTCCTCAGGACCTGGAAAGCAGCTTTTTAACTTTGTAGTACAACCTGCTTTGTTTCCACAGGTTGCCAGTGACCTAATCATGGTGCAGGCTAGTATAAATCTCTGACCTGGCCGGCACGTTACTGCAGCCTGCCAATTACATGTCTGCACTTCATACGCGGCTTTATGCATTTGAACATTTTACACTGAAATGGGGACCTCCAGACTTTACCCAGTGAACTGGAAAGTTCTGGGCAAATTGATCTGCTGCCTCACCTGCAGCCTGGATTTCACTTTCAGAGCCAAAACCCAGAGCTGGGTTTCTGTCCATCTGATAACTCTTAATTCAGACCAGGCCCCAGAAGACGCCCAGCAACACTCCTGTGGGTTGCTGACTGCAACCAAGAGCGAAGCAGCCCTTTCAGTGCTTTTTAGACAATCAAATGTTTACAATTACTCAGTTTGATTAACAGCTGCAGCCACGCTCCACCCAGCTCAGCTTACAAAAATTACACAACGTGTCCTGTTTACAGCTTTAGCTGAATGAAGGCGGGAAAGATAAAAGATTTGCTTTATAAACTACTGATACATTGCCTAAATCTGGCTCAGGAATCAAAATATCAACAGCTGTAGCGCGTGGGATTTTTAATTCCTGGACAAACCATCACGGCTGTTTTCACGGTGACATGGCCAATTCACAGCCCGTAGCCCTGCAGCAGAGATACCATTAGAGTAAGGCAGCTTGTGAATCGGCTGGAGGGAGAATAATGAACCTGAGATTCTCCCTCAGCCTCTGCTACAGATTTGCTGTGTAAATGAAATAGCTCTGCTCCTCCGTTTGCACCTCTGTGGAGGAACTAAACCACTAAACCGCCACAGTGAGGTCGAGTAAAGGACTTAATGATTCTCCAGAGCATTTTGAAGGCAGGTACCTGAAAGCATCATAGCAGGCAGATTAATAGAAACATAATTAGAGAATAAGAACAGGATTTGTGAATGATAATACCATAATCAGAAACCGATGAGTATTCCAAAAATATTTTTGTAAACTTCAGGATTTTATTTTGTAGCATCCGTCTTTTTTCGTGGTCAGCCAGCAACAGACTACCACAGAAGCAGCTCTTCATCTAGTACTTGTTTATTCCTGCTAAAACCCATATGTGAATCGGACAGGGAGACTTCTAAGTCAGAACAAGAACTCACTATTTGTACTGGAAGACATAAAAGCCACATAAATTTAATTTTTCACCCAATCTAGCGACTGAAATAGCTGCAGGTGACTTGGTTTATCAGTCACATGTGCCGTCCACATAGTCAAACATGTTGTTTACGTACATGCACAAGTAATAAAAAAACCCAAAACAACATAAACTTTACAATGCCTATATTTAAATAGAGACACTTGAGAATAAATAATTAACAAAGCGAGGACAAGAGCTTGCGTACAAATTATTGTTTAAATCCTGCTAACCCAGCTTCCATTAGAAAACATGCAGCAAAGCTTCCACACTGTGCTCCGGGTGTTAAATACGCCTGGGGAGACGGCAACCTGCCCTGGAAAGGAGAAGGGTGAGCCTGGGGTTCTGGGCGCAGGCAGGCGCAGAGCAGCGCTCAGCAGCCAGGACTCCTGTGTAGCCATCCAGGCAGTTACTCCCGCCTTGGAGAAGGAAGTCTGATACGCTTTTCCCTCCTGATGGGAGTTTCAGTAGCTTTGTGCGCTTACTAATAGCATGTCTGTCAGACCCTGGCTGCCATCGCTGCCATCCAGGAGAGATCTTCCCTCCTTCCCTACCCTCTGCCCCACGCCTGTCCCCAGGCACCTCAGAGGACCTGCCTGGACCCCTGTGCCAATCATGTCACTCCTGCCATCGAGCGTCTCCACTCTGGTGGAAAGCAGCAGAGCCCACGCTCCTGCTGGTCCGGACCTGAAAAGAGCTGCCCTAGGCAGAGCAAGCAGGGAAAGAAAACTGCTGGTGACCCCTGCCACCATCCACCCCTACCTGAGCAAATAAAAGGTTTACTAGTTGCCAAGCGGGGCTAACAGGAATTATAACGAAAAGACGCACAAGATTAAAAGAAGCTGGCAAGGAAAGAGTGGGGTCCAAGCAAAGGGGAACAAAGAAACTCCTCAAGAAGGAGCCAAAATGGTATGAGGATGCAGGCTTGAAAAGTCTGTGGCTGGCACCAAAGTCTGTGGCGAACACCAACAGTATTTCTGAGGATTTGTACAAACCAAAACAAGCTATTCTTGCCTCATCATTCATTTATTATCTCAGGAAGGAATAAAAAATCAGAATAAAAGTATCATGCAAAACAGAATGAAAAAAAGAAAACATTTTCAATGTTACTTCAATATGTAAAGATCCTGTGCTTCAGTCTGGCTTATTAGATCAGTGATACAACGTGGAGTTCAATGTTATGAATATATTTATGTATATTTTTGCTAATAAAGATCCTACACACTGCTGTCAGTAACACATTAAGCTGAAAGAAAAAAAAAATCCCATTAGGGCCCTCATATTTGCGTATGTGTCTCTCTGTTCTTGAAGAGACGTTGCCAGAGAACACAACTGGGGAATCACGAGTCAACAATCTTTTATATTCACATAATGTCCTTTGGGATTGTGTACGTTCTAGCACAAAGCCATATGGTATGTGATCATGGAGAATCGTTACTATTATATACGGCCATGATTTTGTTGTGATGGATAAACTGAGCATTGTTTGCATAGCGAGCACCATCGAGTCCACATTTCAAGCCAAGTGGCTAAACAAAGCAGTACCGTTTCCCATATGTTATGTGAACTTCATTATCACCCTTCACATTTGGAACTGGAGGTGACATTCTTTTTTGCATGCATTGCTTTTTTGGCATTTCGTATTTAAATCTTCAAAAAGAATATCATAGCAAAAAAATTTAGGAGGATCTCTTCTCACCAGCCTCAGAGGGCAGAGTCTCAAGAAACAGGATATTGTCCCAAGCAGAGGGAGCAAAACCCCACTGTTCCAATAAGGAGCAATGCAAGAATATGCGTATGGCAACACTGATCCATTGTGCTTTGCCAAAAATTGCTTTTGGGGCAATTCTTACGTGACCTATCAGGTCCGGCTGTGCTGTGCAGCATGATGCCTTTGAGTTCAGACACAGCGCACCCAGCCAGCCTGACCACTCAGTGTTAGACTGACTGTCAGTACCAAAGTTCAAACAAAACCTTTTAATCATTTTGCTGTCTGGAGCTCCGGCACAGATGCAGTGGAGAATGAGACGAAGGGGAACGGCAGGCTGTGGGAGAAAGAGCGAGCCAGGGTGTCCCCGTGTTATCCTAATCCATGAATATACTTTGTTCCCTTCTGGTCTTTTGCAGTGGTTTACATCACAGTAGTCCTGAATTTTGCATCAACCAAGTGTACCTGTGCCAGACTGCATGCAGGGGAGTTATGAGCATGACTGCTTTGTTTGCTGAAATGATTCCAAAGCATGCAAGGTGCCTGGAAGAAACACCCACAGGGCTGCTACTGCTGTATAGAACAGTTAAAACGAACGCAGAAGAGTTGACTGGGCTTGGAGGAATAGCCTGTGCCCATTAATATTGTTTGATTCATCAATAAGCCACACACACTTCTGGGTCGTTCACTAAAATACATTTCTCCTCTGTGAGACACAGAGGTGGGTCTCAGTGGCTTCTGTCTTAAGGCAACCTCAGTGAAGTGAAAGAAGTGGCCGGGCAATCCTGAAGCTCCCTGGCACACAGATACCTTTCTGCAAGTTCCCTCTGCCCACCAAAAATCTATTCAGTCTGGAAAGAAAGAATTTAAAGCAATTAAAACTTCCTGGGAGAGAAATTTCAACCAATTTAAAATAGAACCTGACAATAATCAATGCCACAGTATGCCGAGTTCAACACACACAATACATACAGTACCGGCAAGTACCAGTCTCTAGTTAACACTCTGGTTGCCTTGAGGACAGGGAGTTCAACAGACCCAAGAATTTTAACTCTTCTTATCTCTGCATTTGTACCAGTATAAAAATTCACATCACGTGAGTATCTCTGCACTATGAGCATCCCTTGCTTGAAAATTATTGAGAAACCCAAACATCAGACTTACGTGTACTCGTCCTGTAGATAAGATTGGAAATAGAAAATCTGTGTGGTTGGAAACTTTAAAAGCTCTCAAGAAGAATATTATTTCATATTTCAGATTGCGTTTGAAAATCATGTCAGTAGAGACCTACTGCTTTTATTTTCCTAACAAAGTAATATTGAACATTTTACCTCTTAATTTGGATTTTCAAAGGTCCTCCAGTGCAAGAAAGTGTCTAAATGGAAGTATAAGGCTGTAGACTAGGACTTGAAATAAGTTTTTTCCTTCCTATTTAAAGATATGGCCAAGGCTATGAATAAATCATTCCTGGATTTGATCGTTACTTACAAGCAAAATTGGCTTTTCATCCAAGAAGCGCACACCACAAAAACAATCAAGCCCAAAGAATTAATATTCATACGTAACTTACTCCTCATTTCTGAGGTACAAACAAATCCCTCTCAGCCACCTACTGAGTTACCCAGAAGAAGAAATGGCACCGGAATTTCTTTATTGCACTTGCAGGAAACATGAGCTGCTTTTTTGGGAACTGCATGTGCGTCAGTACTGCCACAACCCTACTCCTTAGGTGGCAGAAGTTGTCAAACCTAACAAATATGAGTCATTTTGAATGTAGCCCTTAACTTAGCTGACAAAGCCCTTAGGTAGCATTTAGGCCAGGGCAACTAAGTCAAGCTGGAGTCTGAAATGTTTTTATCCTTCCAAAAGGCTGTTTTGTCCTCTTAGCTAAGCATTAAAAGCATTTTCCAGACTCCCTGTGACTAGTTATACACAGTAATGCAGTAGTATTTCATGCTTACCTTGCTCATCACAGAATTATAGTGAGCCGAGGGTGGAAGGGACCTCTGGAGATCTAGTCCACCCTCCATGCTCAAGCAGGGTCTCCTAAAGCAGGTTGCACAGGATCTTGACCCATAAACTCTTGACTGGATCCCGACTCATCCCAAGGCAGAGTTCCATGCATTCCAACTGCCCTCTCATCTGTAAAGCAGGACAAATCTCAGGCCCTAATGCCTGAATTGTGTTTTCCAGCCCAGAGGAAGAGCCTTTGTTTTTGCATAGGAGAGATTTCTGAATTGGATCTGAGAGGATGTCCACGGGGGCAGGTCTCCCACCATATTGCCTGGAAACTACATCTGGGTAGAACTGGAGGACTTGGGACACGTAGCAGACATCCCACAGACCTGTCATAGCCTTATCCCAATTAACATTGCAGGCAGAGACCCTGCCCTCTCACAGACCATCAGGGCACCGTGCCAGTGCTATGGCTGACGTTTCTCAAAGGCCTGGCTCTCTGGTGCACGAAGTGTGGCTGAGCAAGCTCTGTAAATCCCTTGGTCTGCGATCTCCTGGTAGAAACACAGGAGCCCCTTACGAGCAGATCCTGGAATAACATCGGTGACAGGTCTTGATGGCAAGCGTTGACTTTAAAACTGCAGCTGGACTCAAGGAAGGCCTCTCCCACCTCCTGCTTTGTTCAGCAAAACAAAGTCAATACAATTTGAAGCTGTAGTTCTGCTATTAAATTCAGGCCGCTCGAACACAAAGTGATCTACCAGGTCTGGCAGCCGTCCAGGGGGTTGCACTGAGCAAATAACACTTCTTGTAGTCTGAATGTGCCTGGAGATCCCGTGTGGTTGCTGTGCATTAGGACGCAATCTGAATCTACTACTTTCACTGGGATTTTGCCAGTTGGTCTAGTCGCAACCTCATCTTCTGATTGAAACTTTCATTAAAATGAAAAATGATTTAACAGACAATGATTTATGGGACAAAAATGTGAACAATGCAATCTTTTGCTCTCCTGCAAAATACAACATGGAAGCGAGAACAGGCTGATGAGCGTAGGCTATTCCCAGCCTGGAAATCAGGATTTCAGTCCATCTAAGAGAACACTAGTGGAAAGGAAGGCAATTAACTTATTAAAATAGCATACGGATCAGCAGGTTTTTTACTCTGAAAGGGCAGGGTAGCAGGAGTTTTTCTAGGCTGGATTTGCAGGCAGGTCCTGTCAGAGCAAATGGGCACTCTAGTTCCTACCCCCTTGACATCCTGTACATTTCTGGAGTTTGTTGATACAGGACAGGTAACTAGACCTGGTGGAAGTTTTTCCATAGAGACAGTTTTCCACGGGAAAAGGCCGATACTGTGGCAACTTCAGGAAGAAACTTGACATGTTTCTGGCAGAGGACTGGCTGCTTATTTGTCAATTCAGCCCACCTATGCTTCGCACTCCAGGTTTCTCTGTACGTCCTGGTGGGCTGGCTGTTTGAGGTCTTCACCTCTCTTCTTTTGCTCAGGCTCTCCAAGAAGATGCCAGAGATCTGGAGGCCTTTGGTTTTCCAGATGCTAGGGGCTACTCCAAGCTGAATAAGCAGCTCACCAGTTCCCCAAGCTTTTTTCCCTTATCCTATGGGCCAGCCCAGCAGGCAAGCAATGGGCTCCATGGCAAGCTCTCTCCCCATTCAGCAATTTGGATTCTCAGGTTCCCAGGCTCTGCTGTTTCCTGCACTGCTTGGGAGCAGGCGTAGCTGTTCACTGGCTCCTAGAGCTCACCTGGGATTTTGGGGGTTCCCTTCCCAGGTATCTGACTTGTCAACTAACCATCTTCCCATGATTTCTCCTATCTTAAAGAGCAAGACAGTGTGGAGGCAGGAGCAGCAAGGAAAGCAGAACATTTCATTTTTTGTCTCATGAAGTAGAATTTCCTGGAAATCCCCCCATGTTGGGAAATAAACCCCAAAGTCTGCCCTTTGACATTTTGTCCTCGTTCAAAACAAAGCCCTTTTTACAACACAGCAACATTTCCCAGGAAAAGAGTCTCATTTTGCCAGCACCACGGATGGGCCATTTGTTAATTTAATGTCAGATGGGAGGCAAATACACATTCCCTCTCCTCTGAAGTGTGCCCACAAAGGAAGGGCGAGGGAAGCAGAGCTAAATGTGGCTGCAACTTTGAATTTCTTCAGAGCTCTATTCCTCAAGGAAAAAATGCCAAGGATGAGTTCTGGGGTCTCAGGCATTTCATTTGTGCCTTTTTTTTTTTTTCTTTGCTCAAAATAGAGGCTAGAAGAGGCCTTTTTGCAGTGAATGGCAAATTGCAAAAACAGAGGAGGACAAGCATCTAGAGGAAGGGTTAAGAGACCAAGGAAAGCTCAGAATGTCTTTTTCTGACATTACTTTTGAATCCAGACTTTTATGTTAAGAAGTTTTTCCAACTGAATATTAGTGAAGTGGTTAGGAGTGGAAAGGAAGTGCCTGTAGCAACTAATTTCATTTTATTTATTCCTTTTTATAGAAACATCTCTTTTCTATCACACAGAAGGCCAATTTTATGGGGAAGACTCTTCAGTGGGTTACCTGACATTAGGGATCCGTGAGCCTGGAGTCCGTACCTTTAGCAAAAAATCCTTTCTGATTTGGCTGTGGCTTTTGCTATCATATAAGGCCTTGGTAACGCTAATTAGCTCAAAACAAATACCTAAAATTAACCACTTAACCAGGCTCATTTTCTGGGTATCATTTCCTCTGCTCCATTTAGAGAACATACAGGGTGTATATGTTTCTAGTGAATCTTAGGGAAGGTTGGAACTTGAAGCTCTTGTATCTTTCACATAATTTGGCAACCTACTGGAAAGGAATTTGGAAAAAGCACTACAAGAGGAAACCTCACCCTTCCTAGAGGTTTCCCTCTGGGAGAAAGCTATTTCCCTTCCTAATTACATTTTGTATAGGTGTCTTCTTAGGTAATGTATTAACTACATACAATCAATATGAAATGCATAGGGATGTTGCTGGGTGTTAGTTACAGTTGTCATTTATTAACTTTAAAATGTTTTTCCAGTCTGCCTGCCAAAGGACTATGTAGGATGATGATGTTGTGCCTATACTATGACATATATAAAGGGTGTGCAACTTCATTACCCTTAGTGAGTGTCCACACTTTGAAGAAAAACGCCTTAAATCTCCAGTCTCCTCCACCCAAACTATATTTGTTTTTACATCATCCTTATAGTCTTCATTTTAATCACTGTATATTAGATTATTCTGATTGTTCTCAGCATGCAGATCATTTTAGAAGGTGCTTAAGAGAGATAACAAAGAGGATTATTTGTATTAAGGTACTGACTGGCAATCTGGAAAGTGCGAAAGCATAAAATATTTCTGAAGAAGAATAATAAAAGCACATTGGTGTGTCTCTTGAATGAAACCTGAAATGATATTTTTACAACTATCTTATTACACGACTTTGTTTTCTTAAGGAATTTCAGTATAGCTTACTATCATGAAATCAAAAAACTGCAGTGGATGAAAAAGCATTGGGATGAGTGAACGAAAAAAAACTCTACTACTTGGTTAGGACAGAAGAAGGTAATTTGCATTTATTGGATCCCATGGCTCCACATCGTGCTTCACTTGAATATATTTCTGTTATGACTTCATGGGTGGGAGCAAAGAGGGAAGAATGGGTAAAAGGAAACTCGCCACCATGTCAAACCACTGATCACAGTGGTTTCAGCTAGAGGAGGGAAAAAAGCTCCTTCCAACTGAATTTTTCATAGCCCAGGATCACACATGGTGGAAGGCGTTCAATTCATTTTTTCAGCTTCTATTTCCTTTCCTCAAGACGTCTTTTTATCTACAATTGTGGAGAGCGTGTTTTATACTCATTAGGCCAAGCTCGCCCCTGGTGTAACCCTAGCCAAGTGTGTGGAGTTGGGCCAGGAACACTTTCAGCCTCTGGTCTCCTCCTTTCTGGGATCGTTACCACCTGAAGCCGGCATCCTCCCCCGAGGCATGGCTCTCGGGGCAGCTAGTCAGCGTGCACAGATGTGAGGCAACGCTCTCTGCCCAGGGATTGGTAGCCGCCTGTGAGTCCTGTCTACAAATTGGTAAAATGAGATACCTCTGGGTGTTGTGGGAGAGTAAACTACCTACAGACGTCTCTCGCTTCCAAAAGGAGAGCTTAAATGGCAAGTTTAGGGGCAGGTGCTGCCCTGGGAAAGCAAAAAGTGATTAATCCAGGCATTTTGGCAGATCTCTGAGTAATAGCATGGAAGCAGATCCACAGCTACATTACTATGTGCTGTTATTTTTCACAGCTCACGTTGCAAATTGGCTCTAGGATGGGTTTGCCATTACAGACTCCACAAACAAATGGGAAGTACTCAACAAGTACTCCAGTGAACCCTGAATTTGGGCCTGAATTTAAGCTAGAGCTGTCTTTTCTTATTCACTCTCTCACTGCAGCTTAAAATAATGGATGGAATGTGCCACAAAGATTTGGCAGCATGTAAGCTTACTCCCTGTAGGAGGAGAGCACAGCCCGACTGTCCCATCGCAGTCCTCAAGCAGAAACATGCTGGATGATGCTTTGTAGATGATTAGAAGTCTTCTTTCATGTAGAGACTAAAAAAGTTTTGGATTATACAGGGCTTTAAGACTAATAAGGCTCAGAACTTTGAAATCCTCTCTTTTTTTAAAATTAAAACAAGGCGCAGCAAAATCAGGTTAACTTTTATCCTTCACTTTTATTGCTATTAATTGCCACATGAAAAGCCTGAAACAATGGGGAATATGCTTACTTCAGATAGTCTGCATTTTTCCTCTGGCCTTAAGAAAATTGTATAATTATTTTCTTCTGTCAATTCAAATGCTCAGAGAAATATTTTGCAATAATATCCAAGCTCCCTGTACTTGACACAGCTCATGAGAGAAACAGCAGCCGGGAGCCTCCAGTAGGTCCCCTCAAATGGCCAGTCCTGCAGTGGGACATGGTAGCTTTTACATGAAAGCTGCATTAAAAAAAAAATCAGAAAATGCTACCTTGAAGAATAGAGTAGTAACTCCTTTTTCTTTTTTCCTGTCCCTTTCCAGAAGATGGAAATTCCCTGAGTCTGAATGAACACAGACAAACTGCAGTGTTTGGTGCTACATTAATACAAGGCCTTTGGAGGGAAGAAAAGTCAGAGATTAAACTCATCTTAATAGTGTCAGTGCAAATGAGGAACGGCTCTTTGAAAATGAACACAGATATTAGATGTAAAACAAAAGTGAAGTCATTGTGGCTAACATGTCTAGTCCAAGTGTCAATTGCCTTTCTCATGGTAGGAACCTCCTTGAACCTAACAGGAGGGTCAGGCCAACAAATTGTTTCAAAGCTCATGCCTTCGGATAAAACTAAAATCTATGCATATACGTATGAGCATGATTGAGGGTTTTTTATGGCAGGGGACTAATGCATTTACACAAAGTCCTGATGAGTGAAGGAACAAGAAATTTGTACTGTGACACAGTAATGATGACATTCACATGTTGTTGACTTTAACAACATTCATGCTTGTAACAATGTTGACACTTTTACATCAGTAAAAGTGCAAGTGCCTTGCCTTCACTGGATTGCTAGAATAAAGCGGTAATTTCAGCTAATTATCTCACTCAATGTCTTCTCCCCCTGTCCCTATCTACAGTAAGTGAAATAAAAATAACACCTTCCTTGGCAGTGAATATATAACCTAGGAGCGAAGTCTGCAGGGAATTGACTTCCTCCACCCTCCAGAATCATTACTTATTCAATTTACAGACAATAATAAATTAGGAGGGGCTGGAGGCACTGGGGAGCACAGGACCAGAATTCAATGTGATGTTGGCCACTTGGAAAAATGAGCTGAAATTATGTTGGATCCAGAAAAGCCGGGGGGTGAACATGAGTCCATGCTGCCACACAGCTGTAGGCAAACCCAACACCACAGTGGAACGTCAAATTAGGAGTGCCACATCTAAGATGCACTGAGCCACGTCTTCAGTTTACACAGCACTGACATAGCACGTAGTGGTGTAACCTTCTGGGACCACGGCATTTCCAGAAAGAGGAACCCAGGACTGGAGAAAGTACAGAAAAAAAAAAAAACCAAACCAAAAATTAACAGAGGTCTAGAAAAAAATGACCTATGAAGATGGATTGAAAGACCTGGCTTTGTTTAGACTAGAAAAGAGAAGTCTGAGGGGAGGCATGTTAACAATTGCCAAGTACGTAGAACGTTGCTACCAACAGAAGGTAATGAATTATCCCCTGTGCCTAATGGATTAAGACAGAGAGCAATTGCACCAAGGGGATTTCTGACCTGGGTAAGCTGTGGAATCTCTGTCACCAGAGGTTTTGAGGAACAGTTTAGACAAACATCTGTCAAGAATGATTTAAAAGTAGCTGCTTTGGGCTAGTAGGTGGGTCTTCAGAGGTGACTTCTCAAGGGTTCATTTTTCTTCTGTGACTGGAAGACAGGATCAACATAATTGCCACATTATCTTAAATACTTTTCTGCTCAGAACATATTTTTGTCCAGCAACAAACAAAGCAAAACAAACGTCAACAAATCACAAACTCTCTCTTGTTTGAACAGAAGAGAAGGAATGAGTTCATTTGTTTTCATTAACTAAGACAGTGCAAATGTTTCATTGTGGGCCATTTAACTTTGGCCACAACATAAAATTAATCTGGCAATTTTTAATCTGGGAATGGTATTTATATGACTTTATGTTAGATCAAATTAATCATACCTATAATTCTGCTCATTCATTTACTGTGTGTACAGTCCAGTACCTTCCTTTTAGCAACATTCATCTTTCATGAAAATATATATAAAAAAGGCCTTCAGCTAAACACTACCTTTTGGATTAAGGTATTTTTTCAAGTAAAGATACCATATTTACATCAAAACTATAAAGAGTTAACACAGAACTTACTTGCCATCAGTAAATTCTGTAGGCTTCCTCAGGTCTATCCAGCTTTCAGAGTTTACACCATTCCATCACCAAAAATTTCTTATTAACGGAAGTATACCATTCTCCCTTGAAAGTTATTAAAATATGTGAGACAGAGTCTACTCCCAGCAGCACCGTGTTCATAAAAGTAAGCAGAATTACTTGTGCTTCACCGAAGTGCAGAATTCCGAAGAGCAGAATTTAGCTTAAGTGATCATTGGAATACTGGTGGGTAGAAGTCCAATTTAGACAATAACATAAAAAGTAGTATCTCCCAGACCAACATCTTACTATCCTTAAATAAGATTACTCTTTTAAACCTGCAATGATTTCAAGTAAGGTACTACGTTAGTCTTAGATTTCTGTTGGTATGTATTTTAGAACTGTCGCTCATGCACTGAAGCAAAGCATCCTAAATTATATTAATAGGCATTTCATACCACATCACTACATTTTTATTTGTCAGTCACACCCCAACATTTTTTTTTGAAATTTTTTTCTGCAATTTTTATTTATATACTTTCTTCCTGCAATAAAATACCATAAGACAAACAGATCTTTTCATTGTTTAAAAGGGAAAATATGATTCACAACATGGTTTTGAAAAGATAATTGGGTATGATTAAATGAAGTAATAATGGAAGGGAGAAAAGAATAAATGGCACTAACTACCACTAGATATTCCAGGAGTATTTCACTATATATTTAAATGTAATCATCACGTATAATGGAAAGCAATATAGTCTTGAAGAATGCATCCAAAGAGCACTTCTTTCACGGTGAATTAAGGAAATGGAAAAGGCCAAGGGAAAGCAGAGCTCATTCATGGGTTTGCTCTTCCCCTCCTTCTGACAGTGCAACCCAAACTTGTCCATCTCTCCTTTTATTCTACACAGAAAAATGGGTAGTACCTGATATTTTGCAAACCACTTACTCCCGAACGGTTTTTAACAGGATCCACTTCAGAACAGTGCTGCCAGCCCCCCTGTGCTTTCTGACCTCCAGAGCACCAGACCAAACTGCTGTGTAAAACCATTTTAAGAATTCTGCAACATTTGGTAGATGTTCAGCTGGGAAAGCCCCCCACATAACAGCACACAGAAAGTCACAAAACCACTACTCCTCTCCCCAATATACAGGACATTCGAAGACAAAGACATAATGACACAGCAAATATTTAATGAAACTGCACTATTCTTCTGCCAACTGCTTTCCTCACATATTGCCACATATTCCTTCAAAGCCAGACTTCTAATTTTCATAAGATATTTGAGAGCTATACTATAGTCACTTTTTTCCCAAAACAGTCTGAAAGCATAATTGAAATTCCTCACAATGGCCTATTAAATATTTACACTTACAGTTGTCTGTGTCAATTTTTTATAGCTGAAATAGGCTATCCACCTTAGCTAACCAGGAACTATTCCTATCTGCTTTTAGAACTGTCTCATTTCAAATAGTCTTCCCTTTATGCCAGAAACTGAAAATATAAACTGTCAGGTTTGCCTGTTTAAAACCAAAGGTATAGTGCTTCTGTGGGTACAGCGTGGGTACCCATGTAATCCGTAAAAATAACCCACATTATGTACCCCAAGAGTAATCTTTTATGACTCTTCAGTAATTATGTATAGTCTCCTGTGTTCTTTCATCAAACAGATCTCAGAACGAAAGCCTAGTGATTATGAAAATTTTATATATAATATTATAAGATGGTAGCACCACCGACAACTTTTTTTTCTTCCTCTTTGCCATTAGAAAACCTGCTTTCAAGCATTTGACTTGGCCAAACTTAAAGTGTGTCAGCTAAAGTTTTCCATTCTCAAAACCACAAGCATTCAAGCATTTCTGAGGACCTGGGGTGGGGATGGGGTGGAATGGGGTTTTTTTTTGAACATATGAAAAAATTGTAGGGAATTTCCATTTGAAAAGTTCTAATGCCTGTGTGGTAGGGCAAATTCTCTCACCCCGTGCAGGAAAAAGGGGTTAACAAATTTTTGGGCTACCAAAGAGCTGCACATCTGCAAGTCCAGAACAGATGAAAGTCCCTATTCAGCACGGATTGACGATGCTGTGGTCATGCCCCCAAAGGGCTGTCCAGCAAAAGTCCTTGATGATGAAAGTAACCAGAAAGCACCAGACAGATGAGTCTCACTTTAGGGAAAGAGAGATATAACACTAGATTTGGAAGAAGAGCTCCTCCTTCAGAGATCAAACTAGCCCAAGATTAAGAGGGGGATTTGGGATACACGCTGGCTGACTGGGGACTGACAACTGTTAGTCCTTCTAGGACTTCTAGGTAGGAGATCTAGAAAATGGAAGCCTTTCTTTTTTACTTCAGTCCCATGGGGACTGTGACAACCTCCATGCTTGCAGCAAGGATGCAGAGTTTTTCTGAGTGTATCCTCTGCCTTGACTCTTCAGAATGTTATTATTCTGGTTTTAAAATGTGGCATTTTTAAAAAAAATAATAGTAATAATTACAGTTCACACCTCCTCAGCAGATGTTACAAACTCTACAAAGAGTTGGTCACTACTAAGCAAGTTGCAACCTAGGGCTCAGGAACACTTTCCTTGAAAATACAGCCATAGGCCATGCTGTTTTTCTGTATTTGAATAGCGACTCTTGGTGTGGAGTTTAGAGCACGCAGATGAGAAAGTTAGCTAAATGAAGTCTGAAGAAGACCATCCTGAAGATCCCTGTGGTGGAGATAAAAATTCCAACCTTGCTGATAATTCATGAGCGTAAGTGTACCAGTGTGCGGCCACAGCACAGAAGGTGATCTCTCGGTTAATCTGATCTTGAACTGAAAACGTATTCAGGTGGGTTATTCCACATTTGCTTTGATCATTGCAGGCCCGATTCTGATATTCAGACTCCTGATGAGCATGCTCTAGCTGCACTGCACTCCTACAGTTATTGACGAGACTGTTGTGTTGAGGAAGATATCTGAATTTAATCCATAGAGACAGTATATGATTTTGCATACCAAAACACAGCTAAAGACTTTCCAAAAGAATATTTGCTATGGAAATTAATCAACTTATAGAAGTATCTTGATTAACTCATACTAAATATTATACGTACAAATTGGGGATGCCTATTAAATACAACATTCTTTACAGTACTGAAAGTGATCTGGCCATACTGATTGATGTTAAAGTGGTGGTGGTAATTCCATTTTTTCCATTTATTTTTTTTAAAGCAATCTGATTAATGAAGTTTAGTGATTCTGTTCTGGCAAATTTAACTGAAATGGCAGCGCAATTTTGCAAAGAAAAGAAAAAATACGTCTCCTTCCACGAGCCACATACATGCTCTCTACTCTTATCTAGAGTCAATGAACACTTAGAATGCCTACTTTTATAAAAACAGTTGTCTAACAAATCTTTTCTAAGATCAGGATAAATAAACTAGGAAGAATACAAGAAATTAACATTTTTTCCCATAACTTTATTTTCATACTACTTAACTTTGTTTTGCAAATATTTAAACAGTTATTAAATGACAGAAATAGTTTCTTTACATTTAAAGCTGTTTCAATAGTATCAATAAAGTAGTATTTTAAAGAGAAGATCTTTCTCACGTACTCCCTAAGAAATTTACAGAATGTAGCATAAAGGATAAACCACTAAAATTCTGCCTTCAAACAACATCGATGCTAATTCCAGTAACCCCAAATAAGTATAACAGAAGGACTCCCGTGGCATTTCAGAAAGACATACAATTCTTCTCTCTTTCAGATTAATTTAAATATTTGGCAGACCTGGCTTTAAAAATGGAACAGTTGTTATTTTAACTGCATTTTCAATCTCGAGTAAAGAGGTCCCAGCCTAGCAAAGCACTACAGAATACACCTAACTATGAGCACCCAAGAAGTTCTCTGAAAGCCACTTCTGTGGTAATTTGCCAGAATGAAGTCAGAATGAGTAGTCTCTTTCTTTTCTTGATCTTTTGCCATTATTTTTGCAATACAGGTAACAGAGTGTACAATGGAAGAACTTTGAGAACAGCTTGAGGAACTTTCAGAAAACAAAGTCAGAAGAAAACTGTAGTTCAGAAGGGAACATTATGCTGCTTGCCTGTGGCCAGTTACCAGTCTCCTTTCTCTCAGCAAGTTGTTCTTTCTCAGGGCACCAGGGCCAAAGCTTCACAGGCTGGGAAATATCAGGGTAGAAACAATTGGAGTTTGCCATCCAAGGTGGCTGTGGTGAGCTGCAGTTCAAAAGAAAAGAACATATGGCTTTAATAAAGATCTTTCCAGTGAGTGAAGTTTGCTTTAGCACAACAGACTGAATGAAGATCATTAAGAAGATATTTAAATTACTTCTATGTTAACAGGTCCAGGTTTCATTTCAAATAAGGAACAACTTAACCTATAGGCTCTTCTCAACCAAGCTAATCTGAAAATTCCATTTAACTTAGATTTTTCTTTTCCAACTATTTTTAAATTTGTGTCAACATCTGCTAACACATCAACAGTTTGTAAAGCCGAAGCACATATTTAAACCACACAGAAAGTCAAACAGACTTCGCTGTGTGTGATTCAAGAAGGGAGCATGGAAGAAATAAGAAAGACCTGGAATACATGAAGATGGAAAATACTATGAATTGAATCAGGCATACCAACAAATGCAGTTTTCTGATTTTTATTGGTGTTAAATGTAGTATAAGAATTCCCTTTGTAAGAAAGTATGTTAAAGAAGGCCACAAACCTTTAGGAAGAGGCAAGCCTCAAAGACATGCATAAAGAGTCTTCAACTGCATTAGCTTTCTTTTACCAGTCTCACAAAATCTAAATTATAAAACAAAACCAAATACTATTTCCTGCAATTACTTCTACAAACAAGCCCTTCAAAACCTGCTGTAGCTCAGAAACTGATGATCTACAAATGGCATCTTTTATTCATGATGTTTACTCCTTGCATATTAGGATTTACAGTTATTCACACCAGTGACAAAAATCTGAAGAGCTGGAACAAAAAAAAAAAAAAAAATGTATCTCATGTTCTAACCGATGGATCTGGTTAACTTTTCTCATCCTTATTTTTCTTGATCTGGCCTTTGTTTGACATGTTTACTCATTTGTTTTCTTCCTTTGGATAAAGTGACTCTGTGGTCAATAAATTATCTTCTTGGCTTTATATTCCCTCCTTCAACATCTACAATGGCGAATTCTTTTAATCTCTCACAACCGTTATCTCCCAAGACAGTGAATTTGTTCACTTATTTTCTTCTTTCTCACTATCACTTATGCAATCTTAAAGTACAGACTACCCAGAACTGTCCAATCTAATTCCTCCAACTGTATTTTTTACAGCTATCCAAGATTATTACATCTTTCCAAAGACTTCTATTAGCTCCTTATCTACCTCTGTAACTTATTATTGGAAAGATGATATATCTACGAAATCTCTAAGTAAAGTATCTTTTCTAACTTTCTTAGTCATTTATCGTGTGAGAAGAAAAAGAAAATGCTTTTATTACTATTTCATTTTGTCACAAAACAACTGACCTAACTGAGAAATCAGAGATGGATTCTATTCTAACTGAAGATTGATTAGTATACAGGAGATAATATAGAAACTTTGTTTAGTTTTCAATTGAAAATAAAATAATTTTAAACAAACTGAATTTTTACAAGACCCAAGGAGGTTATCTGGTCCATCTTCCTGCTCTAGGTGCTACCACAGAAAACATTAGAAGAGATTAGCTATGGCTTTGTCTGGCTAAATCTTGAAAAACTACAAGGAAATTTCACAATTTGTTCCAGTGTTGCACTGCCCTCCTAGTGCCTTTTTTTTCCTAATGGCCAACCTGAACCTCAAAAACTGCAATGTGTGGTCAATCCCTGTCCTGGTTTGAGGTCTTGTCATTGGCCAATCGGGCCCAAACCACGACAATCCCTCTTGTCATATCCTCTGACACTACTGAAACACTGCTTGGCTTCCACCTGCTAAATGTAAATGTATTCCCTACACTACTATTACATTCTTCATCCAGAGTCCTTCTGTTTTTGTTATCCATTAAAAATGATCTTTCTATTCCGTCTAACCACCTTCCACACTTTTGCCAACACTAAACCACAGAATCATTGAAACATTGACTGAATTAAAAATGCCCACCTTCTGGCTTTCAGTTTGCTCCTTGTTGATCATATGCTCTAAACCACCGATTGTCTCACAAGTTCTCCTCCTTCCTTTCTCATGCTTTTTCAAACTGCTTTCCTTGGCAATAGATAAGAGGCTGCCCTTTGATTGCTTCATTCTCCCGAGAAGTGTTACACTTGGTATCTTGCCATGGACAAAAGGAATATACCCTATATACAGAGCCAGCATTATTTTTTTTTTAGTCCAAACTATGTTTAAAAGGCTAATTGGAATGAAAAACTTATTAGACATTTAAAATGACACTTGTAATCCAAAAATTACCTAAGTATTGCAGAAAATTTCATCAAAAATAGAATTTTTGATAGGTTCAGTGAGTCACTAGCAGCCTGAGTTCTGCCCTTGGAGATCCTGAGTTCTTCCTTGGGAGGAGTACAGTGTTGATGGTAAGGATTTTCTTCCTTCTCAGACTGGGGTTCCCTTGGGTTACATTTAGACATTACAAGGGTTAATGTAGACTAGCTCTACTCTAGTCCCATGAATTGAAAGTGTTGGCACACTGAGTGCATTCCTGGAGTTCATCTTTTGGTTTGAATTGATCAGAGATAAATCCAATTCACATCCTCAGTGAGTGTACAGTAATGAGAAGCAAAGTTGGATAAGTAGAGACAAGGGAGATCCACTTCAAAGGCTCGTTTCTGATCCAAACTGATTTGCTAATACGCATTCACAGGGAGTCCTGTTTAGCCTTCGGGTTTTAAAATAAATTTCTGTGCCTGATTGCTAACAAAGCATTTTCACTTGTAAAAGTGGCATACTTCAGAAGTCACTGAAGATAAATTTTAGTTAATAGCGCATTACTAATACAATAACAGTACAAAGTTAACTGCAATCTGCATCAACATAGATCAAAAGAGCTACTAAAAATCTGACCCGTAGGACCCTTGAAATTATTGAATTTTTACACTTAAGAGCTATCAAAATTGATCAAGAAAGAATGTGCTCAGCTGCACTTAGAATCCATAGAAATTTAAGATTTTAAAGAAAACAATTGTTTCACTTATGCCAATATTACATTTCCAAATAGTGCAAGCACGTAACTTTATTCAAACCCCTCAGCTCCCAAACATGCTACTCCAAAATTGTGTTTTAAATTATATTTGAAATCTCTATAGTAGTCAAGTCAATATACTTCTTAAAATAAAAAAATAATAATAATTCTGTCATACTATTACATATTCAAATTTTGGCATCAGTTCTGTGAATAATGTGAAACCTATGTAAAGGTTTCCTATGGGATGAACACTAGAACATTATGGAATATTAGAAGGCATATGAAAGCATGAACTATTTTTCATATCAATGGATATATGAGCAGTGAAGAAAAGACCTTCAAGTAGGGCAGGGAAGAAAGCGTAGGTTTTGTGCGTTTTAGAGCTTTTTACAGAAGCTTCAAGATTTAGAAAGCATCTATGACATCTGATCCCAGAAAGGGGTGAGAACAAGTTCTTGAACACAGTCCTCTACTTGATAGATTGCAGAAGATATAAAAGTTTACCGCAACAAAGTTAAAACAGTGACATGCAGTGTTGGAAGGCTGTCAGTTGACTAACAATTAATTTAAAGACATTGCCTACTGAATTTCCTTTTACAACAACACAGTATACATTTTTTTTAGAATTATCTTTTGGGGGTGGGAAATATGCTTCTGTAGTGATGCCACATAAAAAAAATGTGCTGTAAATTAGAGACCTGGGGTTTTGTAAGCCACAAACACTAACAGTTGGCTTTGAAGAGAAACGCATATAACAAATATTTTGTTCTAATATTTCACACAGCAAGCTTACGTGTATATGGGGCTTCAAGATATATTGTACTTTAGGACATAATAACAATCAAAGGAATTCCAGCTAGTTTCACATTACAGGCACATAATATGATTTTGCTTTCTCTTAATTAGTATAAAGATATGCATAATATGCAAATAGAGATAAAAATCTTGAAAAGTTCCACTAGCTGCACAGCAAAAAGTATCATCTCGCCAAAAATCCCGTATCTCAGCAGACCAGATGGGAATGTAGTTTTTAGGGGTTTATTATTTTTAGTTTTCATTATACAAACCATTCTTTGAAAACAGTAGGGCACATGTAGAACCAAAACTGTCAGAAGCAGACAATGTGGACCAATATGTCTCTATAAAGTCATCCCTCGAGCTTCAAAAAGATAAAGAATTCTTCAATCAAGCTGTTATTTACAATTTATAGGAATTGCTGCCACAAATCGTATTTTCAAAGTAGCAATCACTGTTTTGGGAAGCATTTGTTTACGGTTTGGCTAGTCAGTTACTCTTACTGTTCCCTTCATTTTCTTATGTGGCATATATCGATATGATAGAAAAAGTGATCAAAGCAGAAATCAAAGTATAACATACTGAGTTATTATTTAGTAATACTTGCATATGAGACTGGATAAATATTTATGTATAAATAGCCTAAATGCCGTTGAAGCACCAATTGCAACTACAACTTTTCCACAACAGCCTGCGACTGCTGACTGACCACTATGGAAGCTTAGAGCCTTTCTGCATTCCACCATGTACTTGAGAGGCAAAATAAGCATACCAAGTTAGATGAATACACACATTTTCTAACTTAACTTACACTTTTTTACATCTGCTTTTGAATGTCCTAGTGGCTTCTTTGCATTATAGACTTTAGTTCAAGAACATCTTTTTAGCATTGTTTGGACTCCTCTTCCACTTGTTGCAGAGGCTTGCTATTACCTGTGCTTCAATACACCAAAATCTAACTTCACAAGAAATACACGCTTTCCAAAGGAAATGCTAATTCATTACACAGCTATCAAGCAGCACACACAGCACACAGTAAGTTAAGGCTTTAAAATAATTGTCTGTAGCCTTCTGGTCTATTGAATTAGCATGTTTTGAAATTCATCGTATGAAACTGCTTCCCAACCACCACATTTATTGTGCTACGCAGTAATAAACAGTAAACAATGGTGAAATTAAATTAAAAGTGCCTCTTATTTTTTCCCCTCGAGTGATTTTGTATAAATAACTTACATACAAAATCAGTATCTGTAAAAGCTAATCATTGATCTTTCATGGAACCAAGAAGCGCTAAGCCAGAGCCCAACACATACTGAATTGTTCTGATTACAAGCTCACCATTTCTGTCCTTCTAAAAGAAAGATTTAAAAAAAAAACAAACCCAAAAACACCTCACCAAATTTATCTGCAATTGCAACTGAGCATCACTCCCATCCTGCAGCACAGTGTCCCACCCACCCCAGTCACCCCTACGCTACTGGCACAGCTGGTGCCACTGTACCACGGTGGGCAGGACTGGGCACAGAAGGTGCACCAGCAAGTGGCACTGCCGGCACTGGCAGCAGCCCCTGCTGGAGGAAGTGGCAGGGACTTCCTCGTGTAGGAACTAGGGATGGATGAGTATCAACAGTCAGAGCAGCAGAGACAGGTCTAAAGAACTAATGGTAAAAGTGAAAGCTGTTTTTCTTTCATTTCAAACCTAAAAAAAATACCTGGTTCATTTATATGTATAATCAACTTGGAGTCACATTGATATAGCAAGTTTTGGAGGTTTTTTGAGACTCTTTAAGCATTTAATTTAATTCATTCTCCATTTTTTTCATATCATCTCCGAAAGCAGAGATTAAACTAAAGAGTTCAACCTTCTCTACACTATTCAGAGTGTCACAGACTTCTCTTATCCATGCCTTTTTCACTCCGGATAACCAAACACACGATAACCTCTCAATGTGGCTTCAAGTGTAAACTGCACAGAAGTCAAGATAACCAAATATCATCTCAGCAAGTATTTATTTTGAAAATGAACATGAAATTAGTCACACGGATAAAATATAGATAGAACTCGCTTCTCTCTATTGCCATGCAGCAGTATCTTTAGTTTCATGGTTTTCAGCTAATTATGAGAATTAGAAAAAAAAGGCACTGCTCAATGCATTTGAAGCGTGGTACACAAGAAACACCATCTTGCATTCCACATATTACAGTAGACAAACATTACTCACTGATACAATAAATCTCAATTCCAGGCCATTGGCAACAAGCCACATTCCAAATCAGTGCTGTAAATCCTTCAGGAGTTTGACCACTGTTATTTTTAAAACTGTAAACTTTAAATGCCAATGGAAATCTTTATGTGCCAAGACCCTTTAAAAACTTACAAATTTGAATTAACTCAGAACTAAATGCAGATCAGAAATAAAACTGTAACTGTAATGATTTTTAAAATCAACTAAGTATACATTTGCATTTATTTTTTATATGATATACATATAAATCCTTATACAGTACTCTAAAACTCCAGATTCTCAATCAATACTGGTCAGACCTAGACTCATATATATTTTAGGAAACAACTCAGATCTCTCTTCAATGGATATAGTCAACGTCTCTTACAATGGATGTTTGTTTTCATCACCTTTGAATGGATAGATACAATCTCTGAATTTACTAGCGGCAAACTCACAGCTGCAATATAAAACTGTCAGAAAGCAAATGATGTGGCTGAAATGAAATTGACAGGAACACCACTAAATACTAGTGCTTATCAAAGACAATGAAATCACCAATACTGTAGTACTTAGTGGTGCTCCTGAATTTTGCATTGGTTTGACAGCTAGCAACAATTAAGAGCAACAGGAAAAGGAGACATTATGGAACTGATTTTTATTATATTTTTCCTGTTCAGATAGTGGTGTCTAAAGCGATGTAGAATTCACCCCTGAAGCTCTACAGTATATGAAGGCTTTACCAAGTCTGGTTTTGTGGTTTAACTCAAGATCAGAAGACATGTTAGTAGCACTTTGAAAAGATTTGTTTTCTTGAAAGATGATTGCTTAATTTGACAGCTACACTCTAAGCATTCAATCAGTTAGATCGAACCCACATGGTTTTTTGTAGACAGAAGACAGAAGTTTGTATTGTTGAAGATAACTGTCCTATTGCAGAAAAGAAATGACATCTGAGGAGAAAATACAAAAAACAGATTAGCAGCTTTTAATCATAATTCCTTGAGGTGTGGCATACACACACATGATCATATAAGGGGTAAGTACATGTAGTGTCATTCAAGAGATGAGGACTTTTCTGTCTTCTTAGTACCCATAGATGATACACTCACATTTTCCCTCCCTTTGTGCTCAGCGCATGGATAGGGCAGATTGAGTACATTGCTCTATTTCTGTTTCCCTTAAACACAGAATCCATATCTCAGATTTCCAGACAGAAATCACTGAAGAATGGAAGACTGCCAGAAAGTGAATTCAAGCATGTCTAAAAAAAAATCCCATGTGGCTTAATCAGAAGGGTTGACACTTTATCTGGAATCCACCTCATGTAACTTTTACTGTCTCTAATATCTATATTTGATATGTCTTGCATATCAGAGATGGCTTGTGTATCTAGAGGAACTCAAGTTCAGAGGCCACCATGAATAAGACATTAAAACAGTTGTTAAACAGGTCACTGATGATGTATATATAGACATGTTCTTGATGGGGCTTGGGCCTTAAAAAGGAGAAAGTCTTTTCTAGCATTGGTAGGAAGGATAATTGTAACAAAAGGAAATTATTCAATGCATTGAATAACAGGCAAACAATGCCTCAGAATTGGTAAGCTGGAGCTGTAGAGAGGCCAAAGAATAAATAGATTTTTCCAGAAAATCTATATGCGCAGAACGCCATAAGAAAACATATGAATAATGTAACACCATTTACAGTATTTTCACCAGTCACTCAAGAAAATCAACCAGAAATGTTTAAAGAAAAAGATAATTGAATGCAACATGGAGAGGTCATCTAACTCAGCTTCCTACTGAATCTTCATAGCAAAACCTGATTTTTAAAACCTCTAATTTTAATTTGTAATTTTCTCTCCAAATAAAATATTCCAGAAACACAGACCTGAAAGAAAAGGATCTTAATATTATGGCCTCATCTGGGCTTCTTGTCATTTAAAGTTCTTAAAATTGTTAAAACAAATACATACTTTGGCAAAGCCAAACCATGTGAACATATTTATCTGAAATTTCTGTCCAGATTTCTCAGTGAGTTTATTCAAGTATGTTTATTTGGAGCAGAGGAATATATATACTAGAGCAAAGATCCACCTAGCTAGACTCCATCTTGCAGTCTTCTCCAAGAGTGCTATAAACAAATATCTAGGAGAGAGTGAGATACTCTCACAGCTTGAATGTAGGTGCCCCTACATTCAATGTTAGAGAACCTAACACTAGGACATAACCTAATGTTAGGTGTACAGACGGACTCAGTGATCTTAAGGGTCTTTTCCAACCTAAATCATTCTATGACTTCCTGAGACAGATACAATTTCTATATATTTGTTAATGTGGTCAAGAGTTAACTCTAGTGGTCTCCCTCACCATGAAACAGTCATTCTTAGTATCTAAGATCTGATCTCTGCATATAGGGTAATGGACCTTCCTGCCCTCAGCGATTTATCGTTAACACGGACAGTTAACGGACACGGACAGTGCCGTCCTGGTCTTGTTAGGATATAAGTCCAATACTCTTTTCTTCCTATACAGGCCGGAAATTTCAGCCTGTGCAGGACTCATTGTTGAGGTTTACCAATTTGTCTCTCTTCTACGCTGTCTTTAACATAAAGCATACCTCCACTGCCAGCAAGGTTTAGTCTATGTTCCCCATACGTTTTGTAACCTTGTACTGGAGTGTTTCACTGATTACCCTTCTTCCACCAAATTTGTGATAGGCCAAACAGATCACCTAGGGCTGCCTTCACCCAGTGCTGACCATTCCATTTTCCCATCTTATTTCTTAGTATTTCTGCAAATGTATCACTAATTCTGTTCTTGGCAGCCTAAGTTCTACTTTCTACCTGATTATTCCTACCCTCTGACATATCTGTGAGAATGCAGAATTTCTGCATCTTGATCTTTCACAGCAGTGTCATCCCAAACCCAACCTGAGGTTTTAAAACCTTTGTTCCCTTATGATTCAGATTAAGTTCATATCTTCTGTACAGATGTTGCTGGAATCTCCTGGAAAATTTACCTAAGATATCATATTTTTAAATGTATTACTCATTTCAGCACTTGCACCTCTCTGCTGTCAGCTTTTAGTAAGTATTATTTGCATGCTCAAAAAAAGCAAAACTCTCATCTATATCTAACATGACATTTTTATAGGCAAGTAAAACCAGTAATTCCCAATAAGTATTTTCATCTGTGAAATGCGCTTGACCAAAAAAATAATATTTGAAGCAATCTTAAATCTATCTTCTTGCTTCTATACTGACATTCAGAAATCTTTTTCATTTAGATACGATATAGATGAAGGAATAAGCTACCCCAAATAACTACAAACTCCTGTAACAGATCTCATTTTTTTGACTTTGCCTTCTCAAACGTAGATAAGAATCTGTGTAAGTATAGAAAAATCCTCAATCAGCAAGGTAATAAAAAACATATTAAATAGCCTCATCTAAAACAATATAATCCACTTCATATTTTTCTGCCTGTAGAGCTAACGAAGAAACAAATACACGACAGAAGGTAGTAATAATGCTTATACCACGACTGGAAGATAGGTCAACACCACAGCAATGCATATGGTCTGAGGATTGATGCGATGCAGAATAGGATTTTATGGAAAGCTCTGCGCATTTTCCAGCTTTAACATATAAGCCAACACTCGTTAAGTCCAGCAAAAGAGTTTCCTCTAACTTCAAGGGGCATTGAATCAAATCTTAATGTTAAAAGCCAATAACTGGAACAACACATTAATTTAGAGTTACTCTTTACAACTCTCAGCGATCAGAAAATCTAGTTTCACTGCTTGCTACTATACTATTAATGACAATTTACATAGGCCCCCAAATGCTGTTTTTCTTTTAATAGGCCATATTAAATATTTCCATTCCAGAAAGCATGCCATTTTGGCAGTAGACCCGCATGTGTGCAGAGAACTAAGACAAATTAGTGGTAAATATTCCTTACACAATTAAATACATATCAATATATCAAATACCAGCTGCTAGAATACAAATGAAAGCAGACAACTTAAAAAATAACTGAAAATAAAAATAAGTCAGACATAATACAAGGATGGGGTAAGCAGTGGCGACATTGGAGAATGGTTCAATAAACATAACATTCATGTTTTAAGCACTCTCATGTATGAAGTGCTGTTTGACAGGAGAACTACTGGGAGAGTGTCTCTCATAAAATTTGTATCATGAACCTAAATAAAGTATTTTTTCCCTTCCTTAGACTGAGTTTTGCTCACTACAGATGTTCTCTTTCTCCAAACTTTTTATTTTTTAACGAAATCATTATAGTGGCTTGGGCTTTATGACATCATACCTGTTTTCATGTCAAAAATAATTAGCAGTTTTGTTATTGATTTCATAGCAAGCAGAAAGCTGAAGTGTAAAATAGTTGCTTTAAAAACCCCAAACATTTTAGCAATAAAAAGTGAACTTAGGAAAGGGGTCATTAAGAACAACTGTATTTTCAGACAATCCTTTATTTATTAAATTTTGTTCCAGCATAAAGTTCTGTCTCAACAGACACTCCATCCTGGTGGTCTAACACCTTGGGGGACTGCTCACAGAATGTATGGAGCCTGACACTTCGAAGCAGCTAATTCTGTTTCAGGTTAGCATTTATCAAACACAGTGTACTACTCACTTCAAAATGGGGGCGGGGGACTCACTCTGCTAATGGGAATGTGTTTGTACTGTGTAAAGAAAAATCACAAATAGCAATAATGAGGAAAGCGATGTGGGATTAGAGGATGAACTACACTCTTCTATTCCAGAAATGATACACCCAAGACAGCGTCAAGGTATTGAAGCACAGCAATAAAGAAAAGTGCAATTCGTTACTCTGTATGTTTCGTGATTAAAAGGGAAAGCTCTCTACAGGCCACATCTCTTGTAACAAGAGAACACCACGCTTCCCATACTTAAAGAGGTATTTAAGTTTTAAATATTATCATTTTAGACTCCTAGCTTAGTCCCTTTGGAATTGCTGATATCATTGTTAAACAATTTCCAGAATAAAATATACATTTTTGATTTGTCATTTTTGTAATTACAAGCCAACAGCAACGGAAGTACTTAAATACGCTATATATAAATTCTTAAAGTAGTCTTCCATCAGAATTATCCAGTCCTTTCAAATGCACATCTCAGCTTTTTCACTTTTAATTGAAATCATACATTGAGGTATCGCTCAGTTTACCTACAAGAAAGAAAAAAATATTTTTCTGATAAATTTTCTTCGACTTATTTAGATCCAGAATAAAATAAGGAGAAAGTCTAGACTGGATAGGTCTCACACATTATGAAACTACATACATAGGAGATCAATAAGGAAGAACTAGAAGCAACAAAACACAGGAAAGTCAAAGAAATTTAATCTTTTTCTGGGTTAAGCAACAGAGAAGAGGAGCTGAACATAATAAATATTGATGAGAGTATTCGAGCTAAAAAAATAGAAGAAATTTCCAAACAAGAATGAGCCATTTATGTCTAATCTATGCTCACAACAGTGGTTCAGGCAAACCACTGCTGCTTTCCAATGCATTCAACATTAAATTTCTAAACTGGCCCCCGTGTCTAAGGCAGGCATTTTATCGCTTAGTATAATAAAGGCAAAACTCCAGAAAATTCCCTGGGGACAGGACTGTAATTAAGATCTTTAACTTACAGTACCTATATGTAAGTCACTTCATCAGTTGTTCTGACTTCCTTCACAAGACTACAGATGTACAGAAAGCCAGCAGTAACTTCAGAGGACTTAATCTCCCTGGAGGTATTTAAAAGACTGGCAGACGTGGTGCTTAGAGACATGGTTTAGTGACAGTTTTTGTCACTGTTAGGTTGATAGTTGGACTCGATGATCTGAAAGGTCCCTTCCAACCTAGACAATTCTATGATTCTATGAATTATAATATACTTCCACTAGACTAATAGCAAATTTCCTATTATTTTGACTTGTTTGAAAAACAGAGCTGAGGTAGCTTCAGAAGCAAAAGAGGAAACACATCTCAGACAACAAAATCTTATAGTAAGGACATTTCTAATTTCTGCCGACTGCAAGGTTTCAATACAGCTTGGCCAGCATTCCATACAGCTCCCGCATCCCTGGGGACCCACGCAGGGGCTCTTGCCCTCCCTCACTGAGATGGTGGGATACCCCATCTTATGGTGTGCCCAGCCCCAAATTACGTTATAGTCCACACTGATTCTTATAGCAGAGGACAAATGTGCCACCTGGTTTCTGACCATGTGTCTGACTGTAGCACAGCAACACAGCAATCCAGCCTGATCTGGGAATCCACGCACAGTGCGGCTAATTCACGCTTGAGGGACCCACTGGCAAACTTAGCCTAGATCAAGCGTTTCCGGAGGGCATAGAGAAAGTGGCATAGTGATACCGATGCTTGAGACACAGTAGCTGCAGACAGCATAAAAAGAAGCAAAATTGTTTCCCTCATCATGTGAGAATTGACAGGAGTGATGTTTTGGTTTTACTCTCATCAGTGATGCACTTCGTGACATATTATCCTACACATATTATTTCTAAAATTGTCAGATACAGAAATATGGTTCTTGGCCTCCTTATACACAGATGTTCATCCCTCCTTGGCAAAGACTAGCTTGTGTTTGCATCGAGTCTATTGGAGTCAAATAAGAGACACCTTTTCTTGAGGTCAGTAAAGCATTTTTTGAAATGCAATGCCCAAAACTGGCTACAGTGTCCCATGTGATGACTTCATAGCACTTATGTAGATTGGACAAACTGTAAAAATTCGTTGATATCTCACATTAATGTGATGTCATTCCTCATTCACTTAGTACAAAACTTGGCAACAGGAGGTATGACTTCACATGCCAATTACATCCATATTCTAAGAAGTTTTTTAATTTACCTTAATTAGGGGTATCGTGCCACTCACTTCAAGATATTTCAATTTTATTTCCAACACAGATAAAGTAATTTCTATTTCTATGCCTCATCACCACTACTAATTCTTCTTTGGCTCCCATCCTCTTTCCATTGTGTCAACATCAATGAGAAATTAACAGAATTCTTTTATTCTTTTTGGTTATACTACGTAATCTTCATCTTGTTGTAATCCTCACAACATCTCACATATTTTCTTGCTTCTTTTCATATTTATAGCTAAATATAATTTTATTTTTGCAATATTGGGACTTTTTTCAAAATCTAATTTACCTTGACTTTTCACAGAACCATAGAATAGTTTGGGTTGGAAGGGACCTTTAAAGGTCAGCTAGTCCAGCTCCCCAGCAATGAGCGGGGACATCTTCAATTAGATCAGGTTGCCCAGAGCCTCACCCAACCTGACCTTGACTATTTCCAGGAATGGGGCACCTACCACTTCTCTGGTAAACCTGTTCCATGCTTCACCACCCTCATTGTAAAAAATTCCTTCCTTCTACCCAGTCTAAATCTAGTCTCTTTTAGTTTAAGACTACTGTTACCCCTTGTCCTATCACAACAGGTCCTGTGAAAAAGTTTGTCCCTGTCTTTCTTGTAAGCCCCCTTTAAGTACTGGAAGGCCGCAATAAGGTCTCCCCGGAGCCTCTTCTTCTCCAGGCTGAACAACCCCACCTCGCTCAGCCTGTTCTCCTAGGAGAGGTGCTCCAGCCCTCTGATCATTTTTGTGGCCCTCCTCTGCACCCGCTCCAACAGGTCCATGTCTTTCATGTGCTGAGGGCTCCAGAGCTGAAGTGGGGTATCACCAGAGTGGAGCAGAAGGACAGAATCACCTCCCTTGAACCTGCTGGCCATGGTTCTTTCGATGCAGCCCAGGATAGGTTGACTTTCTGGGCTGCAAGCACACATTGCCATCTCATGTCCAGCTTTTCATCCACCAGTAGCACCCACGCTTGTCTTTTAAATCCTCTGTATGTTATTAATGTCTTATAGATAAATATGTGCCAACAGGTACTGGTCATTCAGGAAAGATAAAAGTAATTTGTTTGCCTTAGAGGGAAGAGGTCATCAGAGATCTTTGCTGGTCAAAAAGGCAATATTAACCAATAATAATAATAACAACAGCTAGCTGATATGCTCATAAAGACAGGTTGCACAAACTGAGTAAGATTTCAAAGGCTCCTCAAATCCTAAAGAAACATAATGGGTCTTGTTCTGAACAGATTTTCTTAGGCAATTTTACCTCTGGCTTATCCTTTCATTTTGTGGTTGACTTCTGAACAGCAGGTGTTGCCATCAGTCCCGAGGGACACAGCAGTTCTGGTCTTCTTGCACTATCAGCTTGCATCCCCCAGACATGAAATGAAGCTCATAATATACAGTTTAAAAAATATCAGGTTGTTACTACTGCTTTTTTAGGCATGCTGCTTCATTGATCTCAGTTATGGGAGTCTCTAAGATAATCAAAGCAGCGCATAAGCCCATCACCAGCCAATATAAAGCCAGAAGAGGAAAAGTAAATCTTTAACACCAAAAGCTTTGGTAGTGCCGCCTTGCTCTGTATGATATGATGTCCCCAAGGGAATGGAGTTCGAGAAAAAAGCGAAAAAGGAGAGAAGAGTCTCTCAACAGAGTAACCTGTTGCACTGCACACACAGTTTACAAACAAACATGCGAAGAGAAAGAAGAAAGAGAAAAGAGAGCCAAGATGTGCAGAAAAGAATGGTACTGGCCATGCCCTTGACCCAGGACAATATGTGCCCTTTATTGAAAGGACCAGCTTACAAAGTATCTGGCCTCAAGTGCTAATGGGACGCCCACCCACCTTGTGAATGTAGTTATGTTCTCTCATTGGAAAAAAAGGCAACATACCGTGAACATTTCCTCTTCTATTATAACGTTGCTTTTATAACCTGGTAAAATCATGCCATACACTAACAATGCATGTTTATATGGGCATATATGCATGAGTTCATACCCATGCACATATATAAAGTTTATTTTTACTTTTTTCAGACTTCAAAAGTTTTATGTCCTGACTGTGTTTCACATGAAGAACACCTCAGAGCCTTTCTTACTGAACTCACAAAGGTTCATAAAGCTGCATTTAAACAAGTGTGCTATGTTAATATTACCATGTCTTTATAAATACACATCAATTAACATATAAAAACACACAACACAATGTAAAATACAGCTGGTTTACCTCAGGATATTATGCTAAGGGAATTAAAAATGTCTTACTTCACTGCTTCACGTACATAAAAGCAACAGAATGATTACATCGTTCCATTGTTAAAATAACACAACCTAAAGCTTTTTGCTTTCTGATAAAAAGGTGAAGAATGTCCATGTTCCTGTATGGAACATGGAATAAAAAGTATATTCTAGATCAAGAAATGTTGATCTGTTTCATATACTATCAAGATCCATTCTGTAACTAAAAGCTTTTCTGTCCCTACACCTCCAATTAGAAGCCTGTTCCAGGTCCCCACTCCTTTGATTATTGGTCAGGAAACTAGGAACGAGTTTTTATGTTTTTCCGTGATTGCTGTTTCTAAGGAATCCTTTTTTAAAGTGTCATGGCTGGACTAAGAATTCTACTAAGAATTACACATATTCCACATTCCACAGTATGTCACAATTCTTTATAATTCTTCTTTCCTTGTAGTTTCCTTGCTCAAGTTCTGTGCAACAGACACAAATTTGTACAAATCAGAGGACAGCTGCTTATGTGGTGGTTAATTTTTTCAGCCACGCATCCACACGTATCTCTTACCTATTCCACTTTAAATGTAGGGCACTATAATAAAGGGCTTGTCATAATTACAGCATATTGAAGGTAATTTTGAAGCTGTCAGATTGCTGTCAAGTTGCCCAGAGAGACATCATTGGAGATACTCAAAAGCTGACTGGACATGGTCCTCCTGAGCAGCCTGCTCTGGGTGGCCCTGCTTGAGCAGGAGTGTTGCACTAGCTGACCTCCAGATGTCGCTTACAACCTCAAACATTCTGTGATTCTCTCATATCAGAATAGCGAAGAAGGGATCTGAAGATACTGCATGATGAACAACAACAAAGAGTGCAATGAAGTAGAGTACGTTATTGGCCTTGATCATTATTATATAAGAAAGAAAGATGCCAAGGTCAGTCAAACTCTTGGGTACGTTAAAGCAAAATTCAATTAAATTCAAAAGAAAGAAAATATATAATTAGTGGTATGAATATGTGTAATAAACCATTTTTTAATGTAGAAAACACTTTTACTATATTCTTACAATAGCAATTTTTGAAAGTCTGCAAAATACACTTAGAACTCATATGGCTGGACAAATGATCAGGAATGGTTTCCAGATCATTTTGTTTAATGACAGGTTTGAAACAACTTAAGTGTAATCTCAGACATTCTTCAAAAGACTGCCTTAATCTCTGAGGCTGCTAATGTTTGCATGACATCATTGTCATTACAATCCTGTCTCTTCACTCCATAACGAGAAAAACTGAGGGAAACATGAAAAAGAGTTTTTACTAGCGTCCTACTCAGGTGTATTATTTCAAATTCCACTTCAAAATCTGGACATTAGCTCACAGCAAAATACACTAAAAACCCCAAATTCTTTCATGCAAACCTATCCACACAAGCATAGTCAGGCAGTCCCCTTCAAAGTAGTTGTTTTATACCCCTAATTATCCCTGATACACCAGAGGAATGCATTTTTCTTCCTAAAAATAGAGCATGTATCAGAACTTAACAGGCTCACATCTCTTCTTTTATTATTCCACATTCAAGTGAACATGTTATTTAGAGTATATTCCTTTTTTCTTTTTTTTTTTTCCTCAAAATCCTGACATACTCATACAACTTCTGCATTTAAAATAGTCACTTCATCATGAAACAATGTATCACAAGAGAAAGACAACTATCAAAAGAGTAAACCTTCTGTATGAAGGAACTTCTATGACTTCTCGCATTCAACATTTTCAAAACAAAGTGCAAGAGTGAATGGAAATTTTCAAGATGATTCATCTTGGGTAGTGTTGTTTCTATCTCCACAGGGTATTTACAAAATTTCTGCAACTGGCATAAAGTCCATGTGTTACAAAAGCTGTGAGAAAGAGCAACATTTTTTTAAAAAGTAGGTGTTAACTACTGGTCACATAAGCACAAAACAGCTTGATGAAGTTATCTGTGACTGGCAGATCTAGACGGATTAAAAATAACTGCAAGTGGATGTACTTCTTCAGGATACCAACATATACAGTTAAAATTGTCACCACAGTTTAAAACATTTTAAAAGATACAAAATCTCTTATTCATATAAAATCATAGAATCGCCTAGGTTGGAAGGGACCTTTCAGATCACCTAGTCCAACCATCAACCTAACTCTGACAAAAACCATCACTAAACCATATCTCTAAGCACTATGTCTACCCGTCTTTTAAATACCTCCAGGGATGGTGACTCAACCACTTCTCTTGGCAGCCTGTTCCAATGCTTAATAACCCTTTCAGTGTGAAAATTTTTCCGAATATCCAGTCCAAACCTCCCCTGGTGCGACTTGAGATCGTTTCCTCTTGTCCTATCACCTGTTAGAATCACCATTCTCTCAGATTACTTTTCAAAATGAAAGGGATATAAAAGCAGACATATCACTAAAACATTTAGCAGTTAACCACAGTGACAAGAGGCATCCTAAATTTTGTCAGGTTTACTTCTGGGTTAACAATTTAAATAAAGAAAATAAACAGTGATTCATTAGTAATCTTATATGCTCATACCAAAAAATTTGCTGAGATGTAGTAAGTCTATTTAAATACGTAATTTATACTAAAAATAACACTAATGTAATTTTGAAGAACATTAAATTAATGAAAATGTTAATCAATCTCAGTTCTGCCCTGCCTCTACCAAATACAGTATGATATTTTTATGTAAGTTACATTTACTAAAGCCTCTTATATAGTTACTAATGACTGTTAAGCAGACTAAGTAATAGACATGTATTCCAAAATTTGTGAAAGTACAGTGATTAAATAAAAAAATTCCAGATGCCCATTCCTCCGGCCTAAAATGCTAGACGTGAAGGAAATGTATATTTGCATCTTCCATAAACATACATATACAACACAGTTTAACCTGAGATTAAAATGTAACTTTATACATGAACCACAGAATTGTACCTTCCTCATCGAAGTCATGGAAATGTAATTCCATAAAAAAATCATTGCACTAGTATTATACTATCACTTTCCCAAAGAAAGAAACAGAAGGCCCAGGGAGATTCCACTGTGGTCAAAAAATACTTCTGGAAGCAACTACTAAATGTAATTCTTAAGATGAACCTTGAAGGAAAGGAGAAGCCAAATGTGTTTTCCATGTATAATGAAGTACAGTTGTTGGCAGTCAAAAAACATAAAACATATTGAGACTTCACCACACGAAAAAAGTATCTTCCCACTACTTAGTGACACATTGCAACAGTTTGTACATGAAAGTGTCCAGGTAGCTCATTAGTAACAGTGTGAACGTGCCTTTATAGTCTCTACAGACAACATTCTCAGAGTCATGGGCTATTGTCACTTGGAATCTAACACGCTAAAAAGCGTGGATGAGCCCTAAATCTGAGTGCTCTCCTGCCTTTAAAATGGGCAAGCCCACTTGTCAAAGAACGGAAGATGATGTTTTACAGTGCAGGCAGCTACAAAAATCTGTGGCAGGATTAGCCATATGGCATGAATTTTCCATTCATGACCACTACAGTATGCATAACCATCTTGTGGCGAGGGAACACGCATTGCACATTTGCCATCCCACAGATGATTATTCTAAAATTTTTGAAACAGACTTATATTTTGAGATCATTATTGTTGACGTTAGTAATTACAAGAAGTATTCCAAAACACAAAGTTTTAATGGTAAAATAGAGCATCAAATATCAAATGAAAAGAAAAACCATGAATACATAAATGTAGATCGTTCTTGTTAAGTCAAATTTCTCAGAGTACAAATGCCATTTATCCGAAGTCAACAAAGGCTGCCTCTGTCTTTTCTGATAGTGCAATGTATTCATTTAGCTAGAAAACACTAGAACTTTAGATGAAAGCTCAAATTAATGATTCACAAGTAATTTCAAAATTATGCACATCAGGATGCACTGATTCCTCTTGCTTACAGGCATTCTCCACATGTCTGTTATCCTATAAGAGCACAGGTCACGATGCCTCCCTAGCGATCACCGGTATGCTAAGAGGACAAGATAGCTTACCAGCCTGTGCACTGAATTGCCAATGGGACTTGGTCAACCATGTAGTAGCCACATCTTCTCTCTTGTATTGCTTGGGTGAAACAACTGACCCACCTAATGCATTTTCTGGGACCACACATAGCTCTTTTCCTGAAGAGCAGTGAAAAGCAGTTCCATTCTCCAGAACCAGCCTCATGGAACCCTGCCTACCACCAGCTCATGAGTATCTTCAAGCCTGAGCTAAACTAGTCAGATTAGGAGATAGGTCTAAATCCCCTTTTTAATACCACTGTGTGTACTCAGGATACTTTTGGTTTTCATCATGAAAACCAAAAAATTCATGACCAAGTGCAAACCCAGCCTTTTGGTGCCTTCATTATCCAATTTGAAAACAGGGATAAGAAGACCTTTCTACTACCTAAGGCTGCTGTGAAGGCAGGTAGAGTGAAAAAAATGGTATTTCACCCAAAATACCACAAGCAAGCAAGAAGGAGAATTTCCATGTGCTATATAGGTCAAGATATTTTTAAAAGTATTGTTTTCCTGAATTTATAAATACATTCCTAGTTGCATAATATAAAATAGAATATGAAAAAAAAAATTTAGTCTTGTCTTTTGATGAAATTTAATTTTAAAAAGAAATTTTTAAGATTATTGCAACCTTGTGCAGATTCATCTTTAAATCTTTTAAATCCATGCTGTAAATCTGAGTGATATTTAAATATAAATGTCGCTTCAGAAGTCTTCTATTCCTATGCAAAATATGAGATGAGCGTGTACATATTTTTTTTCCTTGTAACCTTGCACTGTTATTAAGAGTGGGTCATCACGTCTGGAATACTCTTCACTTCTTCCCCCACAAAAGAAAGAAGGCATAGAAAGAAAGCATGAACTGATTTTTCTTTACATTTTAACTTTGTTATGTTAGGTAGTTTAATGTTTCTGACAATAAACTGAAATAAAGCCATCAAAGGTGCAATTTCTAGATTCCTCACCATTCTAATTTGACTATGAAACAGTAGGCTCTACATGTGGAGTTACTTATTTCATAATATGAAGATTATTTATAAACAAATTATTTAATGTTGTTTGCTGCCATTTGGGAAATAAGGACTATATTTCAAGTTCCTACAAATTACACACTTTGTTGTCTGTTGGTTCCTCATTAACTTGATCTTTTGGACCCCATATGTAATATAAATATACCACACTGAAAAACTGCAATGAATGTATCCCAGTTATGCAATTTGAAAAGGGTTCATATGTATGGGGAAGGAGGAAAAGAGGCATGATTAGAAGGCATACTACGTACTGAGTTTATAAACTGCCCAGAAATAAAATTCTCAGAACAGAAGATTGCTACTCAATTGACACATTCCTCAGATGTGACTTCAGTGCACCCAATTCTGGATATCCCAGTACTCGGCACATGAAGGACTGAGTGGCTTGCCAGACTATTACGAACAAATAGCTTTTACTAGCCAGACACTAGATCAACAATCAGAACGGATAATCTGAACCAAATTCCATGTCAAAAGCCCAGGGACTTAAAATACAAGCATTTACAGAAGTATCACTAAGACAAAGACTCATATATCAAATTTGTTATATTATAAGAGAAAAATCAAATACTTTTTGTAGGGCATATTTCATTTCTAAAAGAAAACTTTATTGTTATACTGTAGTGGGAAAATTAATTATTTAATACAGAAAGCTAAAATCTTACCATCCATAATCCCTCTGAACTAAAAAAAAAAAAAAGAAAAAAATATGAATGATCAGTTTGGTTCTCTATACACCTTATTAATTCTTTGAGATTTTGTACAGTTTTCTGTTCTTTTCAAACTAAGATGCTACAGACTCACTGAATTACATTTTTCTACTTTAATGTAATTTCTATTATCAATGAATCGTTTATCCTATAGTAACGAGGGAAATAATATTAATGTGAACATCATGTAAAATATCTGTGTAAAAATTATAAATAAATCAAAATATGATCACTTAAATTTTATGTCATCTATCATTTCATTGGCAAGTAGGCAGATTCCTACATATGCTTTTGACTACAATCCTACAAAATATGAAAGCCCCTAAATATGCAACATGGTAAACATTCTCTATAGCTAACAAGTGACATGGTGAACACAAAATATTAATATTAATTTTAATTTTCAGAGCACTGAATATTTACCAATTTCTGTTAACTTTTCAAAATTGTAAAGATGGAGAAATATTCTGCAGTCAAAAATGCAATGCCACATTGCAATTTGGAACAAAAAAATTACTAAAATAATATACACTCACAAAATACTCAGAACACTAACAGAAGAAGACTAACCAGGGTTAGTTTCCTGGAAATTCTTAGCTCACAAAAGAAAAACAGAAGAGAAATTAGATTAATAGCTTTCTTAAAATGTGTTTTTCCTAAGTGCACGATTTGTACAGCCAAATGAGAATTTTAAATGTAGCATGTCAAGTAACAAGCTCACTCAGTGTGCTGTACCTCAAATACACATATAAAAACATTTGCATTAAGTAACTCGGGAGGGCGGTTAGAACATACACATTAAATTTAAACGCAAGTTTTAAAACAACTGCAAGTCTTATAAGGAGAAGTCTGTTATTTATATTGTAACAGAAACAAAAACAAAGAACTTCAAGGCATGAAATTTAAGGCATGGCTATACTGTGAAATGGACCATGGTGCTGTTACCTTGTGTCAACAGAAAATCAAAGCAACATGTCCATATGGTTTAGTACAGCACTGTGCAGTCTTACTTGTGTGACTTCACAGTCCATGTAGCCATGTTAGTTTGGAATCACCTTCCACTAAGACTGACAAGGGTTATTATCTCATCTACAGTGTTGGAATAAAACAGCTAAACCGTCCCAGGCCACAAGCTGGCTTGCCAGGACGCTATTGATGAGTTTAAGTCTGGCGTGAATAAAGCAAGGCTGCATTCTTCATGCACACCTACATAAATATGTCCTTACTGCTATCAGGACTTCAGTCTTTACTGATAAAGGGTGGCCATTTATCAGTAACACTAAAGTGGAGTAGTCTACACAGACATTCACAGTCTGAGTACACACAGTCAAGCATCTTGGACTGGGATATCTGTAAGGTTTGCACTCCCCTGTTCCCCGTCCTGCTGTCTGAACATGAGATAAAAGTCATAGAGAGTGCCCCAGCTTTTTGGTTACAAACACAACCTCTCCCTTTGAAAAATGACTTCAAAACCAAAGGCAAGGAATGCAGCTGTGAATACGTAAAACACTTTGCTAAGAATGCCCCCCAGTTTTTAAGGAAACAATCTTCAGGTGATTATCCTTGCATACTCATGCTCTGGGTGACCCCAAGCAGTATCATTCCTAGCCTAACTGATTAGACAAACTCAGAGATACTAGAAGGACATATTCACTTTAGCAGTGGCATAATTTTTAATAAAAACATGGGTCGATCTGCAGGCAGCAAGTGTACACATCACTAGCTTAGAAACATTTCCAGAATCTTCTTGGGAGTCCCTTTGGCTTGAGCTGACAATTTTCTCCAGGACCTTCACAACGAATATGCATAAAGCTGTCACTACTTGGGAGAAGAACTTAGTGAAAGCCTTAAGAATAATCATAGCAGGAAAACAAAATGATATGCAATAGTTCTTTTCAAAAAGCCTGGACCTATGTATTTTTCCAGGGAAGATAATGGTTACCAAAAGGTCATTTTCATTAAAAGATGAAGATACTAGGTTACAGACATAAAGGTTCACAGCAAGTTGATATCCCTTTCTGTGATATGGTCCCTAGAAGGAGAAAAAGTCAATTGGTCAAAGAAGTTAAGGATGTCAGCATATGAAAAAATGAAATACTCTTCCACAAAAGTAGCAAGCAGAGACTGATGCTAAGTGCATCTTCACACAGTTCATGGAATTCCTCATGCTGAAGGGGGAAGAAATGGGTCTTTCGGGATTGAAAAGCATCTGATTACGTGCAACATTAGAATGCCAGTCCACTACACTACACATTTGCAGGATCCTTTCTCTTATTAATTATCTGACAAGTAAACTTGCTTTAACCCTCAGTCATACAGTATTTCTGTAGTCTGGAGCAGATTTATCAAGTTTGTGCGGAAGCTTCATTCCAAGCCATTAGACAAGTCTGTCACCAAAGTTGAAGACGCAGCTGGTAAGCGGAGTAGGTCCTCAAATCAAGAGTTATCATTCTTGTGAAGTAATTTTCTTGGAAACATTCTGCCTTGCTTTCCTCTGTATTTACAGTACTAGAGGAAAGCAGTTTGAAAAAGCAGAAACAAAAGGACATGTATTAGAGCCTCAGATAAAGACAAAAGATAGATCCAGCAGGATGATGAGACAAACAGTAGAGAGAATGTCAGAGTTTTTTCTGCTACTTCTGTCTAATTCAGGGTTTGGGTATCCAAACACTTAGCTGTATGTGTTCTTCCTTTAAAACCAAAGAGTGGAATCGGATGCCCAAAACAGAGGCACAGGTTAATCTCAATCAGTTCATGTAGGAGATGATAGAAAGACCAATAATGAAAGAAAATGACAAAATTAACACTAAAATGTCAACACAAGCAACATAAACCAAAAACGAGTAACTAATGTAGGAGATGAACATGCAGAACATAACTAAAGCACTACAGCAGAAGAGCTTCGCCTCCACTGGATAGTTAAGAAGAGAGGTGATACATTCTCTGAGAGTTTCGAACGGCAGACAATGGAAGATTAGGAACATGTCCTTTGGTATTGCAGAGGCTACAGAAGTCTGGGGTCTTGTTTGCTGACAAGGTTTGCACACATCTAATTCTGTCAAGTTAATTAGCAGATACTTAGAGGTGCATGAAAATTCCTGGAAATCAGTCCCACTGCACCTGTGTGGATTACTTACACAGAAAATAATTACAAGAATCTTCACACATTCAAGATTTCAACATTTCCTTGAATAAGTTCTGAAAACAACTATTGTACATGCACCTTTCCACAAAGAAAACGGTGTTATTTTTAGTATTTGGGTTCCCCATTTATTATGTTATATAACATCATGACTGTGGCTGTAGGTACTATTCTAGCAGGCTTTGCTACTATTTATTATAATTTCATGACAGCCTCTGGACACGGTACTGCTCCAAATGAAACAGATGGCTGTTTCGACTAATGTCAATCAGAGTAAGGTCTATAGTTTCAATCCTGTACTTTGAGCACACAAAACATGAAAGCACCCTTGCTTGTATTTTGAAATCACTGTAAAATTAAGTACAACTACAATGATTAGCCTTTTAAACAAAGATCTACATTTAGAAAGAGATCCTGTCTCCAAATATCAAGATTTTTCACCATATATATTGTAGAATGTCTGATTTAGGCCAATCAAACCTCAACTCTTGGCCTGAAAAGTAGGCTCCACAGCCAAATAAAATAGCACTGTGGATCTGTTATTAACATTTGACAAAAATTTGTCAAACCCAGAGTTTTCAATCCTGTGAGTGTATTTTGTACTCTAAAGGACTGAAATTCCTTGAATAATTAATTAATCTATCTTCTAGTTTTTCTCTAAATTTTAACAAACATTAGAAAATGGCTCTGGTGTAAATTAATAATATGCTATTTCTTTTTAAATTAGAACACTTACTAAAACAATTTCCTCCCCAGAACTCCAAGATTTAAAACTGTATTTTTCAAGTTATAAGTCTGGAAAATTGGATCTGTTCACTGAAGTATGTTTGACACTACTATTACTATTTGTCCATCCTTAGCACAGTAATCCAGATAATCCTTTTCATTTTACATGTAAATAACATGAGAATTCACTGTTCTGTACCACAAACTTTTTCCTATATGGCTATTAGAGCAAAATTTAATTTGTGTTTAATTATTACTATTCTTGGTGAAACGTATTTCCTTTCTAATTTCATTGTCTTGCAAATGCAAGGCATATCTCATTTTTATTCACCTCATATTTACTGGGTATTTGTTAGTATTTTTTCATTACTCTTGCTTGTTTCAAGAATTTTTCACTTTATAAAAATATATATCCGTTCTACCCTTTTCAGCACTTTAAAGCTTTGTAGTAAACTTGTGCGTGAATACAATTTTTCTTTTTTTTTTCTTCTAGATTCTCTTATACTTCTGTTTCTTTTTTGTTACATTTGGTGAGTCTAATTGTATACAATTTTGTATTTACTTCTATTATGTTTTACTGATGTGCTAAATTGCTAATATTCCTTTTGAAGAATAATTTTAAGTCAAATCACTGTCAAATATATTCCACTATATTCCAGAGAACAAAACAGGGAGAAATCTTAATCTTATTACATATTTTCCTAGCAGATGTATTTCCTTCAGGAACGAAAGATTTTGCAAATGGAAACAAGTTTTTTGTTTGTTTTTTTTTTTTTTTTAAATTGCCAGTGTAAAGGTAAGAACATTAAACTGCCAAGGTATGAAAGTACGCACAATGCTAACACCTCACCTTTCAAAAGTACCTTTTGAATAAACACAAGCAACCAGATTAATAATATGTTCCACATAAAAGTGTAGAGTAGGATGGTGCAATCAGCCTTCTGGGAATCTAGTATTTCATACAGGAGAATAAGTATAACTATTTCTATAACCACAACTATACATAAAGTATAACTATTTTGACATGTAATTATCCAAACATTTATTAATGGTATAAGCTAACACTAGTAAGAGTTGCATCCAGAAAGCAAATCCTTTCCTTTGGTTCTTATTTCATTTGAAAAAGTCAAAACTTAAAGAAGTTGTAAGACTGATGGAACACTTTGGAACAGCATATCCTAGAGTTGCCATCATACCTATACAGTTTAATCCATAAGGAATACTGTAATGCCCTACATAGCAAATAATAAGAAAAACCAAACGTTTTTTAACAGGCTCAAACTGGTTTATGTTAAAATTGTGAGGAAAGCATTCTAGAGACTTTTAAAGAAGATGACTCTACTCCATCCTCTTCCCCAAAAGCATAAATTTCACAGCACTTTGCATAATGATACATAATACCAAAAAAGATTAAATAGAGACCATTTGTAAAGATCTCTGCATATTCCATAAAGGGATACCTCTTCTACCTTTATGAGGACAGATCTCAAACACAAATTCTACTAAAGATAAAATATGGATTACCAGGAATTTCAATAGCACAACCCAAGAAACTCCTGCCCTAATGACAGATAAAGTTTGTTTAGTATGTATACAGGATCTAGGAACGTCAGTCTAACCCAGACCTGGCTAACTGTGCTGCTGCAGTTGAGCAGATGAGCAGAACACCTTTAACTGTAGGAACTGTCAACAGGTGTTTCAATTAACATTCTGAGAATTTTCTTTGTTTTTCATGCGGTTACTACCTTGGCTAAATAATTCTACTTTTCTAGCACGAAATTTCATGTCTGTAATCCCCATTGGCTCTTTCTTAACCATTTTTATTCCTCCACAGTACTTTCCAACTTTTGTCTTCCTTTTCTTTTCCCCTACTGCAATGCTTGCCTCCTTGAGACTTGAGAAATTTCTCTTCTGTTCTCCTTCCCTTGCCTCGGAGGCCTAGTCTCACACATTAACTTATTTCCTTTATTCTCTCCATTACTTATTAACATATCAATGTCATCTGGCTCTTCCTCCTTCCAGTGTAAACTTTCCTTAGTTCGTGTGTCCTTAAAAGGCCTGCTGTTGTCCACAGTTGTTTCTCCAGCTACAGATCACTTCTCATTTACTTAATAACAAAGAACATGCTGTTGTAGTCAGGTTTTGCGTGGTTTTTTTTCCAGTCGTCTTCTCTGATGTACCTTTTGCCCTTGAATTTCATTGAAATGATTCCTGACAATCCTTCTAATGATCTGTTCCTAGCCATAACTGAGAATAAATAAGTTTATTGCTTCTATCTATCAAGCTGCCTTCAATACAGCTGACAATGCTTTTCCTGGAGTCTAGATCTCTCTTGGCTTCCTTGATTCTTCCCTGTTCGCATTCTCTTCCTGCTTCATTGGTCCTTCAGAAGAGCATTCTCATTCCCAGTCAATTCCCTATAACATCTCACAGAAGTCTGCCCTTACTTTTCTCTTTCCCTCCCCCACTTTTTACATCTTAGCTTCAGATAATGTCAAACTACTGTTTCTCTATGCATGATTCACAGTTAAACCTGTATTCTAGACCTCACCTATCTATCACCTAGATAGCTCTCCTCACCTATCTAATGATTCACCATCATTTCAAGTCCAAAAACATTAGAACAAGGATTCTCATTTCTCTTTCACTGGAATTTTTGTTCAAACCTTCTTCGTCATTGTACACAGCAACTTGTTACTGGGACAGATAAACTGGAGATCATCTGCAGTTTCTATTTCCTTCTACATCATCATATCTAGGTTATGTTTCAGTCCTATAAATTCTTTCTGCTTAAGATCTCAAGGATCTGGTATTCCATATTCTTTTAAACAGGTAAAACATTTATTTAAATCTAGGTCTCATTGCTAAAATGAGACCTATTGCTTTTTCCTCAGCTTGCTCATTGCTTTCATCATTCCTTTCCTTCATTATTCTCACCCCTTGATTCAAAACAAAAATGAGAAGTCCATCACTTTGACCATGCCACCACCTTCCCTTTTTAATGCATCAGACTGAAGCTAGTTGTTTTCACTACCAAATTTGCAAAGTCTGCCTCTAAATCAAGCTTTGAGCACTTTGCTTACACAGGAGAACAACTCATCTGTATCAGGCATCTCTACAATGAATAATTCATTAGTCTGCCCTTCTATTTAAAAGAACAAACCAGTTATTGCAGAATGCTGCAAAGAGTTTATTAGTGCTACACTGATATATTTTGACATTCACAGACAGAAATTAATCTGATTTATTCCAAATTAAATTAATACCTAAAAAGGAATAATCAGAAAGATGATTTTGAATGCCAAAGAAAATTACTCCTGAAAAAATATAAACATAATTGTAATAATCTTTGAGGTTTACTCTTATGGTAATAGAAAGAAAGAAAAAACATGCATGTAAGGTATACTGTTAGTTTTCCAGAATATTAATTCTTGCAGGTTATTAATAGAAAATGTCAATGTTGAGTGAAGCTCTTTCATAGCATGACCAAAGACTCCATACAGACTTAGAGACAGAACAGTCTGGAGAAATTCTTATATGTTTACTGTGAGCAGCACAATGAGGACTCACAGACAAATGGAAAAAAATGACTGTGATTTAAAAATACAAAGCGACAGACAGATATTATTCTTTAATATCACAATTCTTTAAATTGAAAAGATTTACTAGTTTCAAAACATTTGATCTACAGCTATATCATTATTCTTTATATAACTTTTCAGTTAAAAAAAAAAAGACCATATTACATCAGCTATAATATATGCCTTGCATGTCTCCAAAAAATAGCCTAAAATGGGCATTCAACACGAATTGCTAATGCCAAACACAGATTAAGTTTCTTTGGAACTTGGAATATTTAGCTTTGGTCATGCTGAATGTGGGTCTGATGTGAAATTCCAATACTCACAGTTGCCACACATTGACCATAGAATCCCTCTATAGCACAATCTACAACAAGGCTTGGTAAGCAATATCTGAATTTTCTTTAACTGCATGCTGTGGCAAGAAACTTTCTGAATCAAGCAGACAAACAATGGACGCTCATGAAGTCATTTCTTTAAAAATATATATGTTCTTACCTTGTTGTAAACTCTCTGGCTCATCTGTTGGATGGTTAGAAAATTCCCTAGCACTGGTCCCAAAGAAATACGTCTTTAATAAATGTCTGAAATTAACCATCAAAATGGTTATTCTGTCCACCTTTTTCTTATGGCTCCCTTTTTTGTTTCCCTTGCTACTCTTTCCTAATCTACACTTAATTCACTCACTCACTTCTCTTCAGGTCCACTGCTGACTCAGCACTCGTGCAGTTTTCAAAGTTCCTTGCAGACCAAATGCTACGCAGAAGCCTAGATGGTGAGTATATTGCTGGCAATCTCACTGCCCTGTCAAAGCTTTTGACAAGCATGCAACTCTTGACACATAACAATTTCTTGAGAACATCGCAATTCATCAGTTTTCCGTTATTATAATTTTTACAAAGGAAGTCATTAAAAACAAAGCAGCAAAGATGGCAGTAACAGTTTGGCATTGTTGCAGATACTTTTATGATTGATCATGTTCTGACACTTGATATAAGGCAAAGAGCAAAAGTAGAGATTGTTGATTACATCAGCCTGCCATTCATTATTCATCCTCAGTATCCATGGTCCATATGAGACACGTGAGCCATTCTGCAGATACTTCGCTTTCTGAAAAACTTGTTAGCATGGTATCTTTTAAAAACCCACTAGTGAACTGGGAAGAGACTTTAAGAACAGTCCTTGAAATATTTAGAATGCTGCACCTCAATGTCACAGGCAAGATTAATATTAAGCTGATTTTCAATAGGGACAGTTATGATCAGAAGCTGTATTGATAACTAAGCCAATATATACTTTTCAAACTGTGTTTGACAGCATTCGCAATGACTTACAAAATTGCGTATCAATGCTGAATTTCCAAAGCAAAGCAGCTTTCAAGCCAAAGTTATGCATTGTCCAACAGAGCCATCAACCAATAAGAGACCATTCGAAATTATGATGGAGCAGCTCTGATAAGAACGCATCAAAATCAAAAAGTGCTGCCAACAGTTCTGCAAGATTTAATTATCCCCGGACTGTCCACCTCAGCATGGTATCAGATCATATATGGGATCTAGCTGTGTAAAAATATTTTTTCAGCTGTGCTGACAGGAAAAGATTGCTGCCTAAATTAACTTCCCATTTAGAAACGTTAAAATGTAAAAGCACAAATAGATCATTAATTTGCTGTCATTTTCTGCAATCCCATGAAAGATTTCTCTGCCATTACCTATCAGAAAAAAGGTTTTAATTTGCCCAAAGAATTAATTAATTTTTAAAAACTACCTGCATTTCTAAATAGCATGAAGGAATAAATGTCTTCAATGCCAAGTGACAATATTTATAGTACCACAATTATAAGCATGATGTAACTGCAGCCACAAATGGTTAAAGGTACACAACTACACATGATAAACAACAACTTTCCTAACGTGCTTAGATCTATGAGGCTGATTTCACTGTAGATTAGGTCAACGCTTTCAGGATCTGTAATGGAACTGGACCATTAATAAGCTATATAACAATTTATTAATAATAATACTATAATAAGCTTATTAATAAGTTTATATACTCGTAATGTGCCTCCTACAAAGAATGTTAGTTAACAAGACTGCATTCTCCCCTCCCCACTTCACCATCTTCAGTCAGAGACATGTATTTTTGCTGAAAAGAAACATTCAAATGCCATGTAAGAACTCTGGACATGCCTGAACATCTTAGTTTGGTAATACTAGTTATACTTGAAGCTTTCTTCAGAATAAGATGGTGAATTCTAGATTTTTTGAAGATCTGTTTGAACATGGATATATACAGAAAGTCTTACTTATTCATGTACCAAAAAACAGTGACACGAATTCAAAAACCAAAAAGGGACAGTTTACGAGGATTGACCATACCATCCAGGAAATCAACTGTGAAATCAATCTGTTGCGAGACTACAGTTGGTTTACGGCTCACATTAGGTATTATGGAATCAAAAGAAACCAAGAGACAATTTTTCTGAATTCTTCATCAAGCAAACTTGCAGTAAATCCAATCATATTGTCAAGTTTGCACTTGCAAAGTCATTGTAGGGATGGCTGCTCGCTTTGACCTTGGAACAATCTTTCATTTTTGTAGCCTCATTAGCTATGGATTTCTCAACCACAAATGACAAAAGAAAACAACCCTAATTACAGCTAAAAGAAAGACTTCGCTAGTCTGTTTCTATTCTCATACTATCAGAGAAGTAGGGGGATAAAAACAAATAGAGACATGTTGTAGATTTCAATAACTAAACAGACTGGCTTATACGTTTGCACAACCAACCATAAAATTATCAACAGCTCATTCCTAACTGACCATTAGGTCACTTTGTGTGCCAGAATTGACTAATACTAATGCAGTAAAGTTTACTGTTTCTTTCTTCATGATCCTTTTTTTCCCCCACAAAATTAAGCAGCATAAAGAATCATAGAATAGTTTGGGTTGGTAGGGACCTTTAAAGGTCAGCTAGTCCAGCGCCCCTGCAATGAGCAGGGACATCTTAATCTAGATCAGGTTGCCCAGAGCACCATCCAACCTCACCTTGAAAGTTTCCAGGGATGAGGCATCTACCACCTCTCTGGGTAACCTGTTCCACTGTTTCACCACCCTCGTAAAAAAATTCTTCTTTTATCTAGTCTAAATCTTCCCTCTTTTAGTTTAAGACCGTTACCCCTTGACCTATTGCAACAGGCCCTACTAAAAAGTTTGTCCCCATCTTTCCTGTAGGCCCCCTTTAAGTACTAGAAGGGGGAGACCACTATAAGGTCTCCTCAGAGCCTTCTCTTCTCCAGGCTGAACAACCCCAACTCTTTCAGCCTGTCCTCACAGGAGATGTGCTCCAGCCCTCTGATCATTTTTGTGGCCCTCCTCTGGACCTGTTCCAACCTGTCTTTCTTGTGCTGAGGGCCCCAGAGCTGGACACAGCACTCCAGACGGGGTCTCAGCAGAGCTGAGGAGGAGAACAGAATCACCTCCCTCAACCTACTGGCCACACTTCTTTTGATGTAGCCGAGGATATAGTTGGCTTTCTGGGCAGCAAGCACACATTGCCAGCTCATGCCCAGCTTTTCAATCACCAGTACTCCCAAGTCCTTCTCAGCAAGGCTGCTCTCAATTCTTTCATCCCCCAGCCTGTATTGATACCAGGGGTTGCCCTAACCCAGGTGCAGGACCCTGCACTCAGCCTCATAAGGTTCACATGGGCCCACTTCTCAAGCCTGTCCAGGTCCCTCTGGATGGCATCCCATCCATCATGTCAAGTTTGTTGTACTTATGCAACATGATGTAGTAGAAACTAAATGTAAAGCATCTATTTCGTGCTGCTTAAGTATTCATATTGTTCAAGACAGGAACAAGCACACAAAAAGTGCAAATAAGTCTTTTTGCTCACTTTTCACTTAAAAAATATCAAAACATATTTTTTTGAGAGTTGAGAAGGAAAACATTTTAGTGATTTGTCCAAAGAACAAAAAAAGTCAGAAATTAATAAACTGATGTGCTAAAATGAAAACATTCCCAAACTCTAGCATGATTCAATCCTAATAGTGGTTTATAGCAACACACTTTTTCTGTTTTTCTTCATTTTGTTTCACTTAACATTTTTTTTTTTTGCTATTGTAGCACTGGCATTTTATAAAAAGACAGACATAAGACTATGTCTTTTTATAAACAGACATAGTTTGTTTGTTTTACAGTCTGCATTAATGCAGAATTTAATGCAGAATAAACATATATTACCCAGACTACTGTAAAGGAAAAAAAATGGCTACTTTGCTGATTTGTAGTGGCTAAAATTTACAGTTTACCATCTCTGACATAAATATGTTAATATAAACCAGTAAGAATGGATAAATGCACTGACTTATGGGGAATATATGGAAGGCATTGAAACCATTTGCAATAGCACCACTGATATTTTAAACAAAAGGAGCTGTGCTACTGGAGGTAGTGTCATTCTTAAGAAACCGTCAACAAGAAGGAACTCTGCTCTAATAAGAAAGTAATCAAAGTGATTCACTCCCATACTAAGCCCATGTAATTCGAATCAAAGTTTCCCTACAGCAGTTTGGCACACAAATGCCCTTCAACTTCAAGGTCTGGAAAAATTCTGTGGTTTAGCAAGAGAGCAGCACAAGGGTCCAACTGTATACAGTATTACGAAGCGAAACTGTATTCTTTCAGAAGAATGCAACTATATTAATTAATATAAAGAGTTTATCTGTTTTTAAAGATATTACAGGATGTAAAATCAGACATTCTGATCTTTCATTACTCTGCCACAATCCAGTAACTATACCTGCCTCTGTAGTTATAAATTTAGAATCATAAACTGATTTTCTTCACTGAAAAATAAAAAGCCAGTTAACCAAAATATGCCTTAAAACGAGACTGTGACCTATCAGACCATTTCATATGGAGTTATTATGCATGTAGAATCTTCTTTTTCTACAATGTCTCTCTCCTTCCCAGTGGAGTGGCTGTCACAAGGTTAGCCATGCTTAGCAGAACTGAATGGAGAGCACATCGAGAAACAGAGAGCACTACTCCCATTCTAGCCACAGTGTCTTCCTGAAATTAAACCTCCCAGGAAACACTCGGACCACCCATGATACATGCTATTTAAGAACTATTTGTTATTGATGGACTCTCCCAGACTGCCAACATATTATGACCACCCATTGTGGGTTTACTTGAGGAATGTGACTCAGGCCATTCCACAAAAACAGTAAGAGCCTCCATGAGTTGAGCTAAAGTACTAAAAGCTCAAACACTGAATAAAAGATTTCACAAATGAATAAATGATACCTAAATAACTGGCTTAAGAGTAGGTTACAGTCCCATCCTCAAAAAGTATCTGTAAGCTCTCAGAAGCCTAAATCACTTGAGTGTTTTTATATCCTGCTATTTAGTCCATAAGCCAACATCTGTAGCAGATACCTTACACTCTTATGTATGAAATCCTGGAAAAGTACAAAAACCTCTGATACATTAATATGGGTTGCATATTCTTGCAATCTACTTAGCTTTCCAGACTCCAGTATTACTATTAATAAAGTGCCACTGTTGTCTTGCGAACATCTCTCTCATGAATAATGCCGTATGACCTACTCTATATCTTCACTCCAAAATTACATTTCCTACAGAATATTGTCCCTAGCACCTACTGTATAAATCTCAGTCACTTTTATATTCTCTTAGTTTTAAGTATAGCAGTATATTTTTACTTTTAAATCGTTCCAATTTTTAAAGTCCAGAAATTTGTTAACTTAGAAGCAGAGTGGAAAAGAACATGTAACAAGAGTATGCACAGTGGATATGGTTTGAATATTGTCCATTAATTACCTGTAAGTTAAGTTTAGCTCTTAGGAAGCCCTTCATTCTAGGTCTTGAGTATAATTCTGATGGACTATCTCATTTGTTCTCCTTTTGAACTGTGAGGCCATACTTTGTGCCCAACAGGCACAAAAGCGCAAACATTTAATATATAAAATAATGTCAGAAAACAAGGTATATATATAGCTAAGTTGAAAGGCACTATGCCATCTAATATATAATATTCTACTAAATTAAAGTAAGTGATTTTCAATACTGCTTTTCATACTCTACTTATTGGCACTACTTCTTTGGAACCACTGCACATTAAAACTCTGAAAATAACTCAATGGAACAGGAAATGTTTACAGAAGTGGGAGCTTAAAAACTATGACTGTTTTTCACTTCAGCCGTAAGCACTATGACAGGCTCGCCAGGTATAGTGATGTCAGTCAAATGGATTCCAGACCTGATATCGTATATTTACAAAATTATTTCATGAAATAAATAAAAATCTCCTGTTTCTTTACAATTTCCCATGTAGCACAACAGGTCACAGAAAAAACCTCTCTCTTTTCTAGTACAAGTTTAATTATGTAATTAAACGGATGTATTAATATTGGTTTTCTTTAACTTGCTCCTGGAGAATCACAGAACAGCCTCTTTGCCTCCAGATTTGATCATGGTCTCTTTTGCTTGCATTTCCTTTTTGAAGAGGCCAAAAATGCAAGCTCTAGTCCAGGGAATTACATTAGCTCTCCTTGCATGCAAACACGAGATAATATAGCTCATTTCATGGTTTAAAATTCCCTTACATTGGTCAATTTGTATTGGTTATATAATAAGCATATTTTTATGAAAAGTTAATAGTGATTCGCCTTTTAAAAAAAATGGCAGAAAGAACAATTTCTGCCATTCTAACACACATCCCAGTTCCTTAATACTCAATGTTATCATTCCATCCGAATGACTTAGATAACAACTGATTTTATTAATTCAGTATTACTTCCTTTCTTCAAGGTTTTATTTTCCTCTGGATGGTGCTCATCCTCTGTGGCTGAGAGATTTATAATGTGTATATGTGCCTGGATGATATAGCCTGGGACTCAAAATAGATTTTGTTTCTAAATTATTTGTCCCCATATCTGTTTACCCACAGAAAGTAAGTTCATTTTATTATTGGGTAATCCACCTTTTCCTCAGGAAAATATTTTGCAGATCATAGCAAATTCAAAAGCCAAACCATGATCTTAAATGACATCCTGCATATTTAAAGATTTTCAAGAGAAAAGGATATTCTGTTTAAAAATAATAAAGGCATATAACTCACACTTAAAGAAAGTTGAATCGTATTTATTCCATACAGACCTTTGTATCACTTATAGGAGTATTTAAATAACGTACTTAACTTTCATAAGGGACCTTATTATTTACAAGATATCTTAAAACACTGTGTTTCCATGTCTGAAGTAAAAGTAAGAGGAGCTGTTCAAGTCATGGGATAGCAATGCTTGCATAACACTTGGTAAGTGTTGGGAAAACCAGCTAAACCTGCCAGACTAGCAGCTTCCCAATGGAGAGTGTATCATATTCTGCAGTGCAAACAAAACATTTTGAAGTTGAGTCATTTGTAGAAAGAATTTGTTCCAACTTTCAATTATAGAGTAAATCTGAAATTTGGAAAGAGAATCCACTTAGAAGTGAAAAACACTTCGCTCATAAGTATCATAATATAACTGTATACGCACATTATTGATGGGAGAACCTCAAAAGTTTCATTTCAGAGCAGATATCAACATTTCAGATGCAAGCTGGAATCTATTCAAAACTTTCAGATCAAGTATAGTTTACAAAGAAAACAGAACATACTTCACACTACAAATACAGTATTCTGCAAGGCAGAGAAGGAATTTTGGAAATCCTTATAAATTTTGTAATGAATCACAGCTTAGGTGTCCCTCATTAGGTATTTTTTAACCTCAAGATGATATTTAACTAAAACAGCCCAATGAAAAAGTTCTTTTTCCCAATCAGCATTATTTTGTAATTATTATTACTTGACGGTAAGTAAACTACAAATGACAGATATTTATAGGCACCTATTGTTATCATTAACGTATTCCTCTAGATTTTAGACTGCTTCTTAAGCAAAACCAAAAAATGTATTTCTTAATTTTGTATCAGACTTCATATTAAAAGGGCCCTGAAAATAAAGTGGAAGGAATGCAACTTCAGCTAGAATCACAGGAGAAAATGTTATGTGCTCCAAATACAATAAAATGCTGCCAGACGTAGTGTGACATTTGGTTTACTGTACAAATTCTTGGAAGTTCTCAAGATTCATCTGCAGGTTCTGTATCCACTATTCTTAAGAAATTTTAACACAAATACGTACACTTGAAAGAGTAACCTTTATGTCATACTCTCCATACAGTAATCTTACTTTATGCCTTTTCTTAGAATGACAGCTCTACGATTTCCGTTTTCCTTTTGATTATTATATTATTTCTTATATTTGGCATTATACATGTATAAAAAAACCCTTGAACTTAGGAAAGTTAGCTAAAATCTGATAATTGGAATCAGATGTTGCTTTTCACTACTGCAGGCTTCTCACCCCCAGTGTTCTGTCCAAATTCAAATCGGGCAATTAAATTCCAGTTATCCTGTTCTACAAAGGCTCCTATACTACACTCATCATCACATCTCAAACCTAGAATTTTAATTGTAAAAAACATAATCTCCTTCTGCAGTGGCACATGTTACAATTTAATGTGAGCTATTTTAAACCAGTGAAGACCAGGTGGTGGCTTTAGGATGAAAACAGGCAAAGGAGAAATTTTAACAGGCATCTGGAAAGCTTTGGAATAGCCTGCACAAAACGCAGTTATTTTGTTTGGCCAGCAGGTAGGTGAGGAGGGTTCATGAAACAGGTAAGGAGAGAGGAGGTAAGCGCACAAGGCTTGCACTAATAAGCTCTGAGGGACAAGAGCTAGCTCTCTGCAGGGTCATTCAGATGACTTTGCACTGCACTTCTCAGAGACTGAGGTTTTGGAGAAAAATTAGGTTTCAGTGAAGCGCAAGACATGAGTTATCTCTATGCAAATAATAAGCTAATAAGCTAACATGGAGCAATATGGAGTTTTACACAGATTTTGCAGGGCTACTGCTGAGACAAAGCTAGTAAAGGCTAATGGACTCAAGCTGCCTACATATGATCACTATCTGTACCAGAATCCTCCGCCCATAATAAAAAGTGTCCATATTATATATAATTTTTCATTGCCTACAGTACACCAGAGCTTACAGGACTAGGGGAGAAACTGGTGTGGAAAGGCTGGCTTTCAAAACTTTTGAACTGCAGTAGATACACAGTAACAATTTTCTCTGTGGAGTCCATCCCTCATCCTGAGTGATATGCTATCAGCATACAAGTAATTTTCCTTTGAACGCTTTTACTAGTGAAGGATATTTTCATATTGATAGTAGACCTACTAATTTTCACCTTTCTCATGAAGTTTCTGAATGCTAAAATATCTCCAGCAAATTTCCATGTCCTGAAAGGTCCCACTTAATTTTTTTCAAATGTTTAAAAGAATAGAAAAACCAAAACACAAAGCAACAAAAAACAAAATTGAGTGAAAACAGAACAGAATGATGGAAGACAGAAAAGAAGGAGCTTCCTTAAATCCTTGGATCATCTGCATACTTTATGCCTGCAAATACTATAATTTACAGACTTGTGCTGCCACTCAGGAAACTTCATATCACGTAATTGCAAGGTCTATTCCTAACAAATACTGTTGAATTATGATCATGAATTTTGGGTACATACTGTGAGACCATGGATGATTCCTTCTTGTCTATAATCAAGGAAAAAATAAATCTATTTCTACTATATACATACATTTACAATTTGAGATTTAAAACTATGATTAGTTTATCTCTTTTTGGATACACTAATAAAAAGCCTTTGCCTGAAATTTATCGCAGCATGATACTGAGAAACAAGATTCATATTCCACTAACCAGTTTTTAAGAGATGTGTTATTAAGAGGTGCACAACAAAGTAATTCTATTTCTCATTTGTTTCAAGAATTTGTATTTTATTAGATTAAATTTGAAAGTAAAGAACATAACATATTTTAAGCATATGAATTAAACTGTTCAGTCTAATCAAGGCCGAATTTCGTTAAAGTAAAAAAGCCAAGCAATGGGGTTTTTCTAAGGTTTTTCTGGTACTAACAATTAAATTCAACGTAGAATTTCACAGCTTTCACAGTTTAACAGAAAGTGCTTCTTTCATTAATTTTAAATGCATTATTGATGTGTCTAGTTATAAGGGATATGGTGCACATAGATGATATATACACGCATTCAGACGTATATCGATACAGAACAATTCCAGATCCTCCTTCAGGATTTAGTTATCCTTGCCATTCGTCAAAGTCTCTGCATCACAGCAATTCTACTTCCCTTGAGTAAGTTAAGTAATTTTCAAAATGGAAGCTTGAGTTTCAATCTTGTTAAGAATAAGCAAAAGCCTTCACTTTGTCCCAAAAATTCTAGATTTTTAAAAAAAAAAAAAAAAAAAGTCCTTTCTTCCTTAACTATTTTTGATGCAAAAATGATTCCTCCACTTCAGTAAGACACAAGATACAGGCTTCATGAGAGCAAAATCTATGTAACCATGCCAACGGAAAAAAAATGTCTCTTTCGGCTTGTAAACTAATTTCTATCTTAAATAAATTTGTACTAAGTAATTCATCACAAGGAAAAAATAGATTTTAACACATTATTTGGATTCAAAAAAGACCACTAAAATACAAAGATTTGACGTGTCTGCATTATCTGTAAGAATAATGGAACAATCTGAAGATTAATAGGCTATTTAAGGAATCTAAGCAATAGAAACACGCGTAAGAAAATATGGAAAACTCTCTGTCCTTTTAGTTATTAGGTTCACTGAGTGGACACCTAGAAGGCACCTAGTCTAGCAGCCAACTTGGATTTCAGTGAACAGTTAATGAAATTAAAGACCTTTTTTTTTTTCCAGAATATGACCAACATATTTGTGCGAAGTACGCTGAAATATCAGAAATATTTTCTTGCTCTTTTTTTAGTACTTAATGGACACATCATGATCTCAGAATCCTCTGTGTATAGTTCTAGGATTAAGTAAGCAAAAATAAGAAACTTGCCCAAAGATTTTTATATGTATATACCTAATTATTATAAGGTCTAGTAGATTCTTCAGATATAATGTATAGATCATCTGGTGGTGGTGATGACAGCCTACTTGAAAAATAATGAAATCTAGTGGTTTTTCTCCAAAAATCTTGTATGAAACCCACAGGGAGGTGGATTTTTTTGTGTGTCACTGGGATAAAATGCAGACTAAAATGTTATCAAAGGGAAGTTTCTGAGTCATTTAAAACATACTATACACTCATAACAAGACACGAAAAGACTCCAAGATTTCTGCTTCCGAAAATGAGAACAGAGCAATGATTCAAAACTCCACACTCTGCACAGATACTTTCACTTGCACTCTATACACAGATAAGTTTCAAATCATACTTTAAGATCATAAGAACTACTGGACTTCAGTTGTTTTTTCTCCAGATTCTGCCTTAAAAAGTATATAATCTCTTGAAGTGGTGATAGTATTGCAGAGGTCTGTAGTTCTTCTTACAACAAGCAGGACACCTAGTTCTAATGCTAAGGTTGTAAAACAGTGGTACAAATGTAGAGTTCTTTCTAGTATTGCTGTTACTGAGAGCATTTCTCCTGTGACAGAAATAATGGGATAACATCTGAATCAAGCTGAGCATTCAAAAAAAAATAAAGGAAAAAAGCTTGAGGTGCAGAATTAACAATATTAGGATACCACAAAGATGATGCTCCTCTTAAGAGAATTAGTTAGATGCTGTCCATACTATCCACTGTTATGACCCATAAAAAAAGCCCTGTTTTCAGGTTTAGAAAAAAAACTAGGGAAAAATTAATAGCTGTAAAATAAGTAAGACAAACTTTGAAAATAAATGGCTGTGTTTCTTAGCAGCATCATAACAGAGTACTTCACTTTTACTCCAATAGATGGTGGAGAATATTAATTGTGGAAAACAATAATGAGTTAATTTTTTTTTTTTTGAAAAGTGGAGCAGAGCCTAATTCTTAGGGAGGCTAGGGTGGAAGGAAGAAATCAGGACAGCAGAAAAAAGAGGGACTCTGGCAATTTTGTATAAAGAGCTCAGGTATCACAGTAACTAGAATAATGAATTTGTTGGCTATATGTGTTGGCTAAACATATGATATAGACATTTTTCAATGACATCATAACCACATATGTGAGGTTTCAGTTGTTTTCTTTATGACATAATCAAAGATATGATATAACTTTATTCAGATCACCAGCAAAATATTTATTTAATGTGTAACTGTAAAATAAAAACTAAGCTATTAAATTCAAATATATATGTGACTTTGCCTTTGGGCTGGGGAAAATATGTTAAGTTCCTCACCCAGTCTTTTCAGTTTATGGAACTTCTATATCTCATATAATTTCTAAACATCAGAAAGATCACAGAGATTTTCTCTGCATATAGATTATACAAATTACTATACTGGGTCAGACTAGCCCACTGTCCTGCCTCTGACAGTGTTCCAAAATGGATGTCCAGGAAATGAGAATATAGGAAAGAATTAACTTTTTATAATACCAAGATATAATATAAGAATAGACTAAGTATATCATCCCTAACATTCTGCTTGTAGAACTTGAAATGTAGGTAAATTTCATAGAAAAGGGTATCTCTATGTATTTTAATTTACCTTTAACGGATTTCTCAGCCATTAATCGGTCTAGTCTTCCTTTGAAACAAAATAGACTTTCAGCGTTCACAGCATCCCATGGAAAGGTATTCCAAAGATTAATTACATGTTATGGAAAATCATCTTCCATTTCTTTTTAGCCTATGACAGGTTATCTTCACATGACATTCATTAATTCTGTATTGGAAGATGAACAAGCATTCCTTATTCATCCCCTGCAGGCTACAAAATTTACTCATGTTTTTTTAAACATCTCATATAACACCTCAGAGTTGCTTCTTTTCTGGGCTGAAGAACCTTTACTCTAGTTAGTTGTTTCCTCTGTTAAAGCTATTCCACACCTTTGATCAACTTGGTCAGTCTTTTCTGAAACTTTTTCAATTCTATTAAATGTTTTTTGAGGTTGACAAATCAGACCTTGCACAGAGACTGCCATGTATTTATACAATGACATGATGATATCTCTGTTCTGCTTTCCATTTAATTCTTAACAATTCCTAACACTTTTTCGTTTACTCACTGCTACTGAATACTAAACTGATGCTTACACACATCTATTGAACCCTAGGATCTTGTTCTAGATCTGTAGTAGCTGTCTCTAAGCCCACCAGTTTATAAAGTTGGGGTGTTTTTCTCCTCACCATGTGCATCACTTTTCTAAAACAGAATATTAGTGAAACCAGCACTCTTTTGTTTTGCCCCAGACTCTAGTAATACTTACTGCCTAGTTGGATTTGTGAGATGTCTGTTGCATCTGTTCTTATTCAGGATATTTACTATCTTATCTATCTGTCCCGGCTACTTGTAGGTGGAAGACTTACACTAATTTTAAACACATAATTTGAATGGTGTATATTTCAGAACTTCACTAATTAATAACTTGAGGCTGTAGTTCCCCAGACATATCTGTAGTGCCAATTACCCAATGATAACCATCACCACCTTTCTCCCCTCACCTTAAACATTTGTTCCTATCCCTATGTCGCATGTCATCCTAAAGACTTGGCTGCAAGGTAAATTGGATCAAGGCACTGATCTAGGCGGAAAAACAAAAAATTGCCAAAGGATGGTTTTATGCTGACAGGGCCTCTTCTATGTTCTAAACTCTACACATTTTAGGCTCAGGAATAAAATATGAGAACACTGATATTTATTTCCATGGCTTTAGGCTAAATATTTTTTCTAAATTATTTAAAATATTCACACACAAATCTTTGACAATCAGTTTTTAAATGTTAGCAGTTTTTCAAGTGATAACGTATTTAATATAAAGCAATTCTTTCCTATTTGTGTTTGATTCTTTCAATCTTTCTTAGTTCTGGAATGAATGAATGAATAAATGAATGTTTCCTGAGAATAACATCTAACATATCTCTTTGCTTTTGTTTCTCTTTACTGAAGCATTACCTGGAAATGTTCCTTTTAGAGTTAATGTTCCATGATCATTATGTTGTTTTCCAAGCAACTTGCTGAGGACTTGTCTCCAAAATATAATTGCACTAACCTCTGAAATAAATTAAGCATTGGTGAAATACTTAATCAGTGGTTTTTAATGTTTTATAGAATAGAATGAAATATTTTCAGCTGGAAGGAACCTATAATGATCACCTAGTCCAACCGCCTGACCACTTCAGGGCTGAACAAAAATTAAAGCATGGTATTAAAGGGCACTGTCCAAATGCCCCTTAAAAACTGACAGGCATGAGGCATTGACCACCTCTCCAGGAAACCTGTTCCAGTGTTTCACCACGCTCTCTGTTGAAGAAACGTTTGCTCATGTCAAGTCCAAAGCTCCCTGACAGGCACAGCTTTGAGCCATTCCCATGCATCCTGTCACTGGATACCAGGGAGAAGAGTTCAGTGCTTCCCTGTCCAGTTCTCCTCCTACCAGTGATAAAAGGCTTGTGATCGCTTCCAATGTCTTTTAAACTGCAAACACTGCACAAAGCGTTCATGTATGAGTTTTGCTATTCTACCTGGCCACTCTCAACACAGAAACTACGGGAATTAGAAAAAAGTTCAAATCTATAGCACAAAGAGTTGCTAAGACGTAATAGATTTCAGGTTGAACATCTGGAGAAAATATTTTCTTTTATCCTTGAGAGATTATTTGGAACACGTAGAAGGTAGCTCCCCTCCAAAGGTATATAACCAAAAAGTGAAAAGCACACTACCAGCTAAGTGATTAAAAGACAGATATACAAGGAAGAAAAACAGAAATTTAGAAAAGAAGTTATTGCACTCTTATATTGACAATCTTGCTGAAAACTTAATTTTTGGTGAACTTCATCCTGTTATCAGCTTCTACATAGAGAAAAATTGCTAGTATTGAGAAACAGTTGAATGGATACAATTCTTGGGCATAACAGAGTCTAATTTCTTCACTCATGGCACTATTGCTTACAACAGTAATTTCACTGATCTCAGTGAAACCATTCACGTAAATAACTACACACAACTGGAGGAGGAAACAATGTAAATGAAACCAGATGTCGTACTGAAAGCTAGTATTAATATAAATTAAAAGTGAAGAGCCAGATTCTTCCCTGAGTCTGATGACCTGAAGTCAGTGTTAGAAAACACGGGAAGACTGCAGGTAGTCAACACGTTGTTATTCTGTTTTGATTTACATTAACTTCAACCCCATTACTCAACCCCATATTGAGTAAATATAAATTAGAATTGCACCTTCTCTCTTGAGAACACAATCTTTGTGAGATTTTATACAGAAAAGTGTCAGAGTAGCAAAGCAAACGGCCTGCCAGACCACCTCCTCAGCATTTTCCATCTGCATTGCCTTCCGCCTAGTACACACACCTTTTTGTCACAGTCATAGAATAATTTACACAGGATCTAGTTTCCCTACCAGATCATCAACAATGTAAGGATAAAGATCTAAGGATATAAAATATCCAACTTTACATCCCATACTTTTTAAAACACAGATGGTATTGTTAATGATTTTCTCCTTCTGTTAATTAAATGTTCTGTAATATGACAGAGGGCAATTAATAAACAAGGAGCAGAAACTCTAGGAAACTGCAAGAGAACACTAGTCAGCTATATGATGCAACGCTTCAAGAATTGTACCCCAGTTTCTTTTACAATGCATTTTTTACTAAGTTCATAGCTTAGATTATTGCATGGCAGATATCAACTAAGCAGAAATGTTTCATATTTTTTTTGTGGGATAAGACAGGACAAAATGAGAACCTTATAATAAAATAAATGACGGACACTTTCCTGAGATCTTAATAAAATTAACTAAAACATTATCTAATGTAACATCAATCTGACTTATAAAGAATCCTAAATGTACATTTTGTCTCAAGTAATTCCCTTATAATTGGAAGTTATATCACATTTCTGTTTCTTCCACTCTCCCTGCTTCCAGTAATAACACGCAAGGAGCCAGTGTTCTGTTTAGCTTCTCTGGGAAACCAGAAGTGAAACTACTGAAGCCACTGATACAAGCTGGGCTAGAATTTCATGCTACTGCCATCATCCTCTGACGATCCTTCCTTCAGAGTCCTCATCTGAATTAAAAAGTGGTTCACTTGCTTTCAGGTGAAAGAATGACACGCATACTGAGGTCACACTTTAAAAGTGCAGCTGCAGCAAACTGCAGCTTTACCATTTATCTTTCTCCAGACCTAACGTCTTTCTTCAATGCACAGTATAGGTCACTCACTACCTGGTCAAAGGCAAAAAAGACAGTGGCAAGAGTCAGTGTGACTCTTTCCAGATGTTCTTAGCAGAGGAGCTGAAATGAAGGTCATAAGTGTTGGAATAAGTCCCGGGGGTGGGGTGGGGCAGGACAGGGCAAGGCATGGCATGGCAGTGGGAAAATGATCTATTTGTTTCAAGAAAGGTTCTTCAATCAGTAAGCAACTAGCTCGACAGAATACAGATACAGTTCCATAAAAAAAAAAAACATGTCATGGGATGTCTCGGCTACTATGATATTCCGGACAAAAAAGATACATTGTGACTGAATTATGAAAGAGCATAGATCAACCAATCCCTTCAGATTACAATGCCAGCATTTTAATGCGTGAATTACCATAATTGTTAAACATCTCAAGTACTACTTTTCAGAAATACAGTGGCTAGGAACGATGGTGATTCCAGCTGTTGAATTATTTCTACGGCATAAGAAAAAGGATCACAGGATCCCCTTATCAGCATCTACTCTTTCCTGCCTATTCCAGCACCCGTCACAGGCCTGAAGGGAAGAAGGCAAAGCAGAACTCCCCCCCCACCGCTACCAAATCAGCTCACAGGGAAAACTTGTTAGGGTGTACAGAATCGAGCACTTCTGAGCCTGCTGTACTAGTTTATGCAGTGGACTGGAAGAAAAGAAGCATAAAAGGCAGCTTTAAAGAATTTCTCCTTCCCGCCTTCCCCACACTATGCTGTACACAGTTCAGATACAGCCAGGAGCTGGGACAAAATGTTTGGTGGGGCTATATTATACTCCATTGGACAGCTGGAATCATTTTATGTTGCTATTTTAATTTGAGACAGAAGTCGCGTCTGTTTTTCTTTTCATATTTAATCTGTTAGCTAAGACTTAGCTTTCCCTTTTCCAAAAGCTCATCTAGAATGCAGTTTATTCCATACTTCATTTTCCTTGTATTTCATCTAGTTGTATTTTTGCTTTGTTATACATTCCCTACACATTTATATGATAATTGCCAATCAATTTGGCCCTAAGTTTCTTAAAGACCATGTAAGAAGGGAGAATCTTCTTGCAATGCAAATGCTTGAATTTGAATCGAATTGGGGGAAGAAGCTTTGTACATGTTCTACATGAAAGCCCAGGAATTTTAGAACTGAAACCTCCCCCAGAATCATTTCTAGCATCAGAAAATATTCAACTGAATTCTATCAATATTATTTGTTGAGCAAGAGAGATGCACGATAGAGACACTTTTCAAGATGGCAAGAAAAAGAAATGAGATACCTTAAGGACAGCTTCCTAGAGGCCTATGTAAATAATTAAATCTAATTCCTACTTCTATACAAGAAACAGAGTTGAACTCCTAATGATTAGTCCTTCCGTTCTTCCTGTTTGGCAAAGCCGCCTCCGGTTCAGCTTCTCAGGACAGAGGAGGACACTGTATTCAAAGTACACTTCACAAAATATTTTTCTACGTGCCCTTTCATGGAGCATGAAAAGTAGATGCTCACGTGCTTATCCCTTTCAATATTGTGTTATTGGCTCCTGGAAGATAGTTGTGTAGTGTGTGAAGGCAGCAAGACAGGGTTTGTTATCTGGCAGTGTCTGTTCATGTCCTTTGAAAAGCAGTTTTTTCTGAGGCATTAAGCACACTGATTTTCAGAACCGTTAAGTCAAGAGCAACCTCTGGTTCTCAGCAACTCTGAAAACCCAGCCATGGGCACTCACTTTTGCTATCTTTTTCAGAAAAAAAGGCTTAACTAAAAGTGAAGAAACTGTAATTCTTAACCTTGCAGCTATCTTCTCATACTTTTCTCTGCAGGGCTTTCACTCCCTTCCTCTAGGCACTCTCATCTCTCCAACATCACCACTTCTCTCCACACATATACTCTTTTCCTCCAGTTCTTACAGTTAGTCTCCACGATTCCCTCTTCACTCTCATTTTCTATCTGATGGTTTCCAAGAAACTGTCTGTTCTCCAAATTATCCCCGTGGCTACAGTTAGTGCTTTTCCTTCCTACTCCCAGCCAATCCTCTCTGTTTCCAGTCCACAAGGGACCCCTGCCCTCCCTGTCTACATAGTTGGTAAACAGAATTCACATTGAACAGCTGAGTAATCAATTGTTTAGTACCCTTTAGTACCCTTTCAACCTAGTAGTGCCATTCAATAAAATATCTGCACTTGTAAGAAGTACAGTAAAGATTTTATGACAAATGTGCTATGAATTGAGAAGCTTGCCACTGCAAGCATATTTATCTAAAATCATGTGGTGTACAGCTGTTGTTTGCTGGCAACGCACTTAGAACCGCTGGAGCATCCCGTGATTAAACTGAATTATATCGTTCTTTCTAGCTCACAAAAAGCTTTTTTTCTTTCTTTTGTAAAACCTGCCATCCTTCTTCAGAGTTGTCATATGTACTTAAAAGAATTTATTTGGTATAAACAATTTTTTCCACTAAAAAACATCCACTTCTATATTAATTGGCACACACCATTACTGGGTTTTGTTAGAAACCGCAGAAGAAATGGCCTTCCTGCTATAGGCAGAAACATGTATGTGCAGTGAGGAACTCTGATTCTGAATTCTCAGGGACTGGAATAAACTCAGTAGGACTATCTGCTGTGTCACACTAAGAGGTTCTCCACAGGCTCGACCACCCTTGTAGCAGGAGTGTGGTACAACCCAAAGCTCTACATTCTTTTCATCAAAGCAGTTTTTAAAAAGGCAAGGGACAAGATTTGCAAGTGTAACCAGTGACTTAAAGGCAGCAGCCAAATAAGGCACTATAAGAAACCAAGTCCAGTTTGAGAATCTCCCAAAGGTGGGTAAAGCTGAAGCCCCTCTTTTCCCCCAAGCCACTTAGACTAGGACTAAATTTATGATAAAAGACAAACTGTATTTCTGTGCTTTGGATGAATTTCTCAATCCATTTAACCGTTCAATGCTGAATGGTTATGCAATCCTCTAAATTTGAAGAGCGCCTCATAGATTATTAAGAAGTTATGGGCTTGTAAACTACACAACTGCATTAGTCGGTGACTGCTAACAATTTTTTTAAAAAGCACTGTCTTACATAAAAAAAAACCCCAAAGGTCTCACTCTCTGTAACAGTGATTCATTTGCTCCACAGCACTCAGGGTGCTGTTACCTTTCGCAGAGATCTTTTTACTCTAGTGTTTGGCCCAGTGAATCCAACTTCTTCCTATAAGTCTTAGAGTCCTACAAGAATAAGAAAGGGCACATGCAGCTGCCTTTGCCTACTTTGCATGAATGTCTTGGTTACCATTTACAAGTTGATCAAACTGGAACAGCCGTTAGCTCATGAGAGTTAAGAAAAATTGTATCAACTGCCATCCCAATTTATTTTTTTTTTTTTTTTACAATTAATACCATGATAATAAATCTGTACACTTAAGGATAAAAGAAAATGGATATTAAACATGATGGTGAATGAAAATAAAATGTTAATAAAATTTAGTCAGACTGCTATTTCAGTAAATTGGATAGAAAAATTAAACTGATATATTCATTAAATTTAAGGGATACCCACTCCAAATCCTCATTCAATTTACTGAGATTACACAAATGAGAGTACACAAATTTGGCTAAGAGTTCAAGGAGAAGACAAGGAGAGAAATACAGTTGTCCTGGTCTGAGTCAACCTCAGAAAGCATGTATATGAGGTCAGCAGCAGGCTTTTTCTTTTTAACGCAGCTGTCTTCTTTGGCTGGATGAGGGTAAAGGAAATAACTTCTCACCAGACACAAACTGCAGTACAGTCTTTGGCAAAGACAATCCTCATACAAAGCCTGCATTTCTGCACACTACTGCTCATAAAGAAAACTGATGAAGTTTCTTCCTCAGCAGCTTAAAGTAGTACGTAGGAAGAGAACGGATTTGTGAAATGAGTGAAGAGTTAAAGACTTGATATTAAGACATACAAGGAAATGCTGGAAAAACATTAAAATGGTCTCCTCTTCACAATCTTCTCTGATTTTAATCACCCAATTTTAATCACATTCTGCATCAGAATGTCCTCAGCCAAGCCAGTTCACTGACTGCATTATATATCCCCAGCTCATTAAAAGAATGAAGTAAAATATGCTAGCTTAAACCACTGCAGTTGCAAACACGCTTTGTTTAACATCTACAATGGCATACAAGAACAAACTTCAAAATAGCAGCACAGCAGATGCTCGAAGGCGTCTACAGTAGAAAGGCCTACAGTAAAAAAGACTTCTACAGTAGAATAAGTGGGTTTGTGAATTCTTGTATTCAATAAAAAAATAACAATTCAGTAGTCCATTTCTGATCAAAAAGAGCACCTCTTTTCTTCTCCTTTACCAGTAATTCCTAAGCAGGACATTATGGCATTTAGAGAATTCAATTTTTTAAGCAAATTAACTGTAGTTGTTTAACATGCATAGTAGAGGTACATTCAGTTCAGCAATCTGTGAATTTCCTAAAATTCCAGGAAAGTGCCTTTTCTGAGATGAATAGTAACCTATTCGCATAAGCCTATTCCTTCTGAAGCTACTTAAAATCCAAAATAAAATAATAAATCTTCAGATTTTTACCAGGTGTCCTTTTCCACAAATATGCTCACATCCCTATTCTCAGTGTCTGGCTTTCTCAGGCTTCAGTAAACCATTTCTAGCCTTTATAGATTTAGATTATCTCAGAAAGTACAAGAGAATCTCTGTCCATTGGCTGCTACTGAGTTGCCAGATTTTAATTTGTGAGCTATCTGCCTTCAAAATGTGTCCTGATTGCCTTCCTCAGACTTCATTCTCAAGCCTTTTCATTGCTGCTTCCTCACTGCTTTATTGTTCATTATGAGAACACTCACACTCCCAGACACACTCTCTCTGAAGTTTTTCTGACGTGACTACAGCTTCCCCTTAGATGTCCAAGCTAGCTTACTTTCCATCTTCTGCTTCTACTTCTTTCATGAGTATTAAAGGCTGTTCCATCCAAGGGCCATAAATAAGACAAAGGATTATACCAAATAATTTTCCAACAAATGTCTATAGAAAACTTTTTAAAACCTTTAAAATTTTTAAAGCTACTCTAGCCTTCCAGCAGAATTCGGAAATTTAAAATACATTTCAGAGAAGCAAAAGAAAAACTAGAATTTTTAGAATTTGATGGCATTTTCTCACCTTTGAATTTGATCTGCTGGAATGGAAGATCAGAAAAGCTGACATCTGGCTGCTTATTCCTCTCAGAGACAAAATCACAGGAGAAAGAAAAAAACCCAACCAAATTCCATTTATGTCTACTTTTGATGTATTTGTGGATTATGACAGGAAGTAATTGGGCCAAAGAGTACGGTCAAAAGTACCACGTGAAAGAGCTTTCCTGAGTTCAGTGAGATCATATTAGAGGTCAAGCTGGTCACAGGTTTTAAATCCACATGATTTAGTCTATGACAAGATAGTCCTGAGTCCTAAGTAAGAATATTGTGCTGGAAAAAATGTGCTCCACGTAGCGACGAGACAAGACTAATTAAATACTAAAGCCAAAACTCAGCAAATTTAGTCTGAAGTCTGAAAAAGCAAATTTAGTCTTTTAAGTTTGAAAAAGAATTTTCCATATCACTACAAAAGCTACCTTCATTGTGGAAAACTTTATGATTAATGGTGAACGAAAATCACAAAAGAATGGAGTTTTCATACAAATTGTTCTAAACTGAAATCTCCAGATGTGACCACCAGGAAAAAATATACTTTTTAAGTAGCTGGTAAAACATGATAACTCGTATTTCCAGACATATCCAAAACCACCTGTAGCAAATTCTGACTGAAGTGGTGTGTTTAGTGCTAAACTGTATTACTATCTGAGAGATCCACAAGCAAACTTCCTTACTAGTGACATTAAATATGTCTCCCTTCAAGCAGGTCAGCAGAAAATCAATATGAAACTTTCAATGGCTCCCACACAAATCTAGCTGTGAAAGAGATTTCCAGACCCCTACTATGCATTTAACTTTCTCCAGCTGCCAAGTAATGCATTTATGGTCAGTTATTATCTAACTTAAATGTGCCACAACATAATAATACCTGAAACTAATACAGCTAATATAGCTGTACTTCTAAACATAAAATCAGACTTATAAATTAATGCAAAAAATATATATTCTATTGAGTAACAACATGAATTAATACCTTCTACACATGTAAATTAGATATTTTACTGATAAAGAGGCCACAAGTTGAACTTACATGGTAATCAAGAGATGTTAATGTTTTCTACGTGACAATTTTAAATTGCTGTGCCTTCAGTGACAAGAGATTTCTGGAGCATGTACATTATCACAAAATCAGAGAATAAATTCAAGTTGCACGGACTCTGGGAAACCTTATCATCCAGCCTACTCGAAGTAAGGTCAACGCTGAACTCAGACCAGGATGCTGAGGACTTTTTCAATTATAGATCAGTTTTGGGTTGTGTTTTTTCCCTCTGTAAGTTATCTCTCAGTATCTCAGTTGGTTGGTCATATCAAACTGTCCTATATTTACTTCCTTTAAATCTATAGACAAACAGAATGGAACAGATTTCATGTATTTCATCCAATGCAAATTACATTTTTTATTATTTTTTGTCAAATGCCATACATTTACTTTTTGAGTATGTGTTTATACATGTGTAACTTTCAGACAGGTAGCCACCTGAGGACTTCAGGAAATCACCTCATCCAACCTTCTACTCAAAATAAGGTCAATGCTGAACTCAGATCAGGTTGCTCAGGGCTTGTTCTATTAAAGTGTAGTTTGGGGTGGTTTTTTTTTTCTCTCTCTAAGCTACCTATCAGTATATCAGTGGAGTGGTAGCAATTTCAAGGTCATGACTCTGGCAGCAAAAATAACTTCCAGTTCAGTATATTGGCTCAGAGCTTAGATCTTTTCTTCTTTTCTGCCCTTTTTTTTTTAAGTAACTACCAACGATGACAATAAAATGCTAGAGTGTACTTGGATGGTTTTGCACACAGTGTTCACCCAAGTCGTACAAAGATGAAACCAACAGTCAACTACGCTAACGCCACCAAAAACCAACAGATGACAATAGTGTCCCCATTTGCTTTTATCCTACTTCAAAAACATTTCAAAGAGAGATGATTTATTGTCCCCATATTTGGAAGATGAGACTCCCACTGAATTTTAACTGAGATTGACTCAAATGTGTTATAGTTAGTAGTTATTATGGTTAAACACTATAATGTCCCTTAATGTCTATTCCCTAAAACAGACTGAAATTCAATGCATAGTTTTGGTAAGATTAATACTTTTCCCTACATAGGTTTTAAACAAGGAGAGCAAACCAGAAAGTTACAATGAGAAGCTAAAGCTCAGAAATCATTTTTAGAATAAACCTAAGATAAATCCAAAGATTCTATCTTTTATACATCATTCCAGAATACCATATGATGAAAGCAACAATGCCCCCCGTCAGTAAAAAAAAGAAAAAAAAAAAATCACTATTATACACACACAGGGTTTTTCGCCTCTTTTCTGGAAGAGGAACATCATTTATGCAAGTGAGAGTTATAATAATGGTTGGAAGAAACTACCTCATGGACAGGTGCTGGGCAAGCAACCACTGAACTGGAGTGCTGCCAGTACACCTCACTCTTGGCTGGATCTTTCCACAGCAGAAAGCTTAGCCGTAATGTTTGAATTTCACTCGTCAGCCACTTCCTTTTTTACCCCTTACTCCTTCCCCTGCCAGTGTTTCCCTTTGAATGCAATCGGGCTTTGTGCAGAAGTTATTCAGAACCCAGTATAATTCTTAACTGTATTCATTCAAACTTTGGATGAAACAAGAATAGTATCAACTTCAAATCCCAAACTGATGGTAGCGGTAGGTATAAAAATCTTCCAGTGCTGGAAACTTTAGCTGCCTAATACAAAGTCTTTCTCTCAAGCCCTGGGATTATTCTTTTCTGATTGATTTGTGGTTTTCTTCTTCTCCACTCTATAAGCTTTCCATTGCATTTCTTAGCTTCTTCTCCTAGTGCCTTTGAATGTAACTTCATGCTAAATCCTATATTGGAAAGCCCAGGTTATTATTTTTGGTTCTGCAACTCCCCCAAAAATATTTATTTAGAAAGCATTTTGGAGTGCTTATTATACAGAACAACTTGGTTAACAGAATTTACATTTCAGCCTAATCCTTCAAAGGAGCAGTTTCTGAACATTCCTTGCTTTTAGGTAAAGCGTTCCTGATAACATCAGCTCCAAAATCTTCCCCCAGAATCATATCTTTAGGGAAATTTGTCAGATGGTTCAAATCCACAGCTTTTGCTTCTCAGCAAAGAGCTCTTCAAGAATTTGGCTCCTAAACATAATGCTAAATTGACGGTGTGATGTTTCATATAGTTCAATATTAAAGGCTTTGTGCCCTAAGACACACTTTCGGAGTAAAACCAGTCTGGCTTGGATTCACAGCCAATGTTTATTTTACACCATTTACAGATTCTACCCCCTGATCAACAACTGATTTGCCTGAATTTAGTTACTTCAAAGTCTTGATTCATAGTATCTGCATAATATCTAGAAGCAACTGAGCTTCTAGACTTTTAACAACTAAACTCTAATAAGACATTTTTCACCAAAATGCACTCCAACAGCTGGACCACAGATGCTGCAAGACTACAGTCAGCTCTACTCTTCAGTATATAACATCTTTTTTGAAGAACTGTGTTCAGTACTAAACCTGCAACTAGTCTTAACCTGGGTGCAAAATTTAATAAACTGTACCATTTCATTGAATTTATCATTGCTGAATCCAAAGAGCAGAAACACATAACAATTTCTCACTTCAAACAACATACACTCAAGGAATAAAACTTCCAGAAATTCTAAAATCACAGAAATTCTAGCGTCTTTGTCTACAAATGGAAGGAGATAAGTAAATATGACAATACTCCCACATGTAAAGAAGTTATACTTACTCCATAAATATTTTTAATAGTAGCAAGTATAACCAGTGTTGAGGAGGTAGTGACTTAAAGATGAGCTACCGTGCACTCTTTTATATATAGCGACCATTGTCATCTCTTTAAAGTATGAAGCGTAGAAAGTAGAAAGATTCAATGCAGTTTCAATGCATGAAAAAAAAGGTTTCAAGAAGGATTTAAAACTGTATACGAAGAATTCAAGTAATAAACTAGCTGTAGGGAAGCTCTGGTTTCAAGATAAAACTTAGAAAACAGACCCCTGTGTATATATTGCTGCATTATAATTAAACCATTACATTGAAACATAATGCTGTTAATTCAGCATAGTATTAATGATTGAAAAAAAAAAAATAGGAACTGTCATTGCATAATGGCTAACTTCTTTGGAGTACTTTTTACCTATAGATATCTGAAAGGCTCAAAACACAACAGTAACAGTTTTTCAAAACAGTGTCATAAAGCTATTTAATTTTTTATTCTGACACAGCACATTTAAATTAACATTGCTTTTTAAATCTTTCAGGACTTTGAGTAATTATGGCAGGCCTCAGCCCCTTGTTGCTTCCCTGCCCTTACTTATTTCTTTTAAATTCTCTGAATTAGGAGTAGTCTACTCAGGTAATTTGAGGAAGAATGTACATTTTCCCAACATTCAACAAGTACAGGTTCGCAATAGTTCCCATGGCAGAACTCTTCTTGGCAGGCAGTTAGTCAGAGCATTTGTCTCTGTAGCATGCAGCATTTTGCATTAGTTTATAATTGACACAATAACCACAATATAGTTGGAAGAAGGTGAACAGCCTTACAGCTGCACAGCATATTGGCAGGTAAACAGAAGAGCAGTATAAAGCAAGTTTACAGTGAAGAGTTTACATTTTTTAATTACAAAGAGAGAAAAAAGCAATGACTTACCTGTGGAGATGAGGGACTAAAAGTCACATTGATGACAGAGTCTGTGTGTCCTCCCAGTTTATGTGAAAAAGTGCTTGAACGCATTTCATATATGTAAGCCTAAAAAACAATGAGATTGTATTTTCACTTTAAAGAAATACATCACATTCTGGAAGCACTAGGTTATAGTATAGGAGGACTAAAGATTCGGCCTACAGAGAATTTAGAAAATTTCCATAATAGCTAAACAGATATAAAAGTTACCAACATCTTAGAATTTATTTCTATCATTCAGGATAATTTAACAAATGCTTACGTTAACTCAAACAAAAAAAAAATATTTAGAAAGTCATGCAATCTTTTCCCCTTAAACAACTAAACATTAGGTATATTTCAAGTAGGCAAGTAAAAAAATTACCCTTTTCGAAAAATATTTTTAAGGGTGTTCTCCAGAATTTAAACCCTTTAAGTAGAAGTATATATGTTTGTTGCTACATTAAATAAAATTTTTCAGTTTTTAATTTAACAGCATAGAATTCAATAACAAATCAATAATATTACAAGTGATTATGAATGACAAAAAGCATACTGCCTGCCTTTGCTTCTCAAAGGAAAAAGGGAGAAGTGTTTTCCAAGCAGTAAAATAAATTTAGTAGCAAAATAATTATATTCTTATTCGTGCAGCCTCAAATAATGAAACAGTTCCAGTGCAAAAGTGCATTAAGAAACCAATCCAAAATCCAGTGAAAGCCATAGACATACTGATATTATGAAAACAGTTAGACTGTGATACTAAATTAGCATTATCTTACATAAACAAAACGGAAAATATTTTAAAATAAATCCTGTAGTATAGATCCTCCACGTAAGAAACACTTGTGAGAGTCACGTGCAGGAATATAGTATTGTTTTAGACTATGCCTTATCTAGTAAAAATAACAATTATTTGCAGGATATAATCAGACAGTATGCATACACAAGGCATATCAGAAAAGACACATAACATGTAGAAAATATGCAGACTTATTTGGTACATTATAAAGAAAACGTTTATCTCAAAAGAAAGAATAAACTGCAAAGCATGCAAAAAAATAGCCAAAGATGATAATCCAAACTTTACAGTTTTAACAAAAAATTAAAATGTTCTATTGCCTTTACTAAATCTCTGCAGTTAAAAGTCTGAACATGAAACTCAGAGCACAGCGTAACATAAACTAAACCAAACTATGCATAGGCACCAATATAAAGATGTACTACTCTGTGGCTTGTCTTAAGTTCTCTGTTGATAGTACCCTAAAATGAGTTCAATGAGTCAGACCCAAGGCAGCAGAGTTTTCCCTAGCGGACAGCAAACTACTACGAGATACAGGTCCCCAAAACTTGTGGACTCAGTTGACAGTCTTCCCAATTTATTAAAAGATTCATGGAATAATGCAGGACCTGAAAAAACTCTTAATGCCTCACTCAGAAAACAGTTCTTACCAGCCAACTCCAAAGACTCTCTAGTCCAAACCAGCACTGAAGATACACTGGATAGTCCTCAGTGTAAAATATTCCATTCATGACCATATTCACTGAGAAGCAAACCAAGAGGCCCGCTGTAAATCTACTTAATTGCATCCAGTTTATATACCTCACATATTCTGGATTCAGTCCAGGATATGGAATTAAAACTATCTACCAGCATAAATGAAGTACATAAAATCAGACAGAAACGTAGGCCGTACCACAGCTACTGTGACTTAAACCACCTGGGACATGATCAATTTGCAAGGGAACAGATAGGTAAGGGGAACCCAAACAAGATAAAAGTGATATAATGAAGAAGGCATTCTGATGTGTCTGTAGACATGAAATTATTTTCTCTGATGGGAAGTACAAGAACATATATTAGTAAATTCAGCTTAAACACAGGACAACTCGAGTTCTTGCTTTTTCCACACAAAAAGACCACAATTGCTGTTTGTAAGTATCTCCAGCTAGTCATAGAATTCCTCTTTATTGACATAAAAATATTAAAAGGTAGTCTTGGTTATTTACTTTACATTCCAAACAGATTACAATATTGCCAAGTAATTAGGCTTAAACAGAGAAAGTTTCAGAGGTCTAACATAATAGTACCCTTCAAAATTTCCCTTATTCTTTAGGGCTACATTCCTCCGTTTTCCTCCTTCCATACTGGCTCTCCATTTTCACTCTGATGATACTATACCATGGCTCAACTGGTATCAAACTTACCAGATGCTGCCACCCATGTGCTGTCACAGTACCCGAAACATTGTGTTTTCTTGATAGCCAAGCTCTGTCACACTGTATATCACCTGGCCCTACTGTCCAGACTTCCCTCAGGACTCTGTTCTAAAAACAGAGCGCTAGCAACAACCTTTTTACTCCAGCAAGGATGAGATGTAGCGACTGCAGTCAGGTTGTACTTCACCACCACAGTGCCAGAGCAGACTACAGTGCCCATGCTCACATTATTACTGGAAATCTGGAAGTCTCAAGAAAACGAGAGAGGAGATGCTGTACAAGTCCATATTCCAAGGAGACTCCAGAAAGGAAGGGACTACGCTGAGAGGAGAGCAAGAAGGAATACAAGCTGTACTGCAGACCCCAGAAGAGGATGCTCCTCTGCATCTAACTGATTGAAGAAAGAGAGTATTCATGATAACAGGAAGAAATCATTCTTACTAAACAGCCCCACAAAATCCTGTGGACCTCTTGTCAAAATGGTTCAATACTATCTCCAATACTCAGTAACACCATGACACCTGTTAGGCGTTTGTATCATGAAAGATTCAAATCCTATTTCTTGTAGTTATTATATGCATGTCCATACCCTTTGGAACCTTTGGGAATGACCAAAATAGGACAAATACATCACATTTCTTAACACATTACAGAGCTTTATGAGATACAAGAATTTAAACAGAATAAAACTGAATGAGGACAAATACATCACATTTAACACATTACAGAGCTTTATGAGATACAGGAATTTAAACAGAATAAAACTGAATGAGGAAAATACTGGAGAGAATAAAATCAATTCTAAAATTAAGGTGTTTGGTATTGGTAGCATAAGTCCTCTGGACTCCGCACAACTGACACACAGGGAACTAGTAAAATAGGTTCACAAAACTCCTATTGCAAACATGTATTTCTCTTCACAAGCGAATTACTCTGCATTTGCAAGTTTTTGGAATGCCTGCATCGGTTCTTCTGCATATACTAAGACCAATCTTTGGCAGAGAGGTATAAGCAGCAGACAGGACTATGCTTTCTGTCACTCACCATCTTTTCTCTTCCTGACCCCAAATTGTCTTGATGTCGCTTTTCTTTTTCTCTTCAAGCCTATTCTCCTCCCTCATGGAAATAGGCACAGAAAAGAGGCAAAGTTAAGGACAGCAAGAGTCAAAAGCACAAAATGCTCCGAATCACAGATCTACAAATGCATTCCAATAATTTCTGAGACAAGAAGAAACATGGCTCCATGTTTTAACCAAGAGAACATAGCACAGAGAGAGATAGTTAGTGAAGCTGAAAATTTTCCATCATAATCTAGTGGTTTACATAACTTTGCCAAACTTACCCAATAAAAATTAATTTTCCATTCCAGGTTCTCAGTTTAATTTGGGGAGGAGCACATTCATTTTTGGCTTAATCTCTACGTCCCAATTCCTCTCTGTAAAATAGGCGTGATAATATTTCACTGCTTTTTTTGAAGACAAATCCAATGTTTGTGAAACCCAGGTATTCTAGCAATTTATGCTCTTCCACGCAGTTCTTAAATCAACTATCTGGCTCATACATTTCTTTCAAAATTGCTATGAAGCAGTTGTGCAGCTTCAGTAGGATCTAGCAAGTGTGTATTCAGTTGTCTAAAAAGAGACGTAAGTTAATCACACTTCTGAACCTAAAAAGCATTCAAACTCTTACCTCCCACCTTTCAAGAAAAGCTTCTACGCCCTAAGCTAGAGGTTAGGCTGGGGACGCATTGCTCTTCTGCATTGTCACATTGTGTAACAAGATTCACTGGGTCAGAGAAAAGCAATGACAAGCAAGTACAGATAGAAGTGCACCTGTAGCTAACCACGGAAGCATTCATCAGCATGACCTTTACTCTGATCTTTACTACAGAGAATACTTTCATATTGAACAGCTGCTACAGCCAGAACATGGCTAGGAACACAACTTTCCCACTGTAGTTCATTCCTACAATTCTATCCTAACAGAAACAGTGATAAGCTTCCTTCTGATACTGTATTTCTAGCCCAACAAATCTGAAATATTTAGGTGTCATGGTTCAGCTTCAACAGAAAACATGACAGAGTCCCTGACTACATCCCAGAACAGTTTATTATTTTGTGGTAGCTATCATCTTCTCTTCCAATAACTGTGCTTTTAAGGAAAGTAATAGCAAATATTTTAAATCAGAGTGATTTTCACATGTAACACAATAAATTGTGATTAAAAGAAAACCATCACCATAAAGAATGTATAAAAACACCTTCCATTTAAGTAACTCCAGTCACAGATATTTAAGCTAGTCAGTGATAGTCTAAATTCTGAGAATAAAAGTTAACTTGGTGCAAGATTGAAAATAAACTTTTCAGTACATTTATTTTTAACTTGAATAAAAAAAAAAAAAAACACAGAAAAACCAACAACAACCCAAAGGAAATTGTATTTCAACAGACATGACGTTCAGGTATTCATAAGAAGGGGAACAACTCCAGTATAAACATTCTCCTACTGTAGTCTGCCATCATTCTAGTTTTACTACATTTCTGATGTCATTCAAATTGTTTTTCTACTCTATACTTACTAGATCTTTTTAGCATATTCTTCTCTACAGAAAAAAAGAACAGTAAGTGAATTATAAATGATATCATAATACTAGCCACAGGGAAAAAAAAGGTTCAAAATATGAATTCAATGACAGAGGAAGAACAGATTTTCAGCAAACCAAATGTAATAAAAAAAGAAAGCAAAACAGCCTAGGAAGTACTCAGCAATACCAAAAATGCATATGTGCATATAATCTGTTATAGACTTTAGCCAAAGTCAATCCCTTTTTTTTATATTAAGACCAATTTCTTGTAATAAAAATACTGATTCAGTAGATATTGGTATTTCCTTTCCATTCTTGTCCAAGGGTCAGCCAAAAGTAAAAATCATTTACCTGTACCAATAGCTTCCAAACAAGTTTCCTGCACCCATAAGCACATACTTACTTGTGTTTCCTTTCACTTGAAGTTTGAAGAAAATTTGGAGTAGTCAGTTTTCATTAACCCACAGTTAGAGAGTGTATTTAGCGCCTTATATGTCCATACAAGCTTGTACTTTCTTCTTTAATTTGAAGCAAGAGACAGAGAAGGGTGAAGGTCCTTCCTTGAGGGGAAGAATTTGTATCCAAATGGAAAACTACTTAATTCAACTGCATTGGTAGAGAGAGTGTGCTAAATAAATGGACTCTTTATCTGCAGAGCTTCACTATAAATTCTTTCCTCTGTTTTCTTATACACTGTCTTCAAAGCAAACTTGTTCCCATCTGTTCCCACTGCCCCCTAGCCCAATCCACGGCCATATGCATTAGAGTCAAACTACTTACACTTCTACTCCCTCCTGGGAAGGGAGAGGGAAGAAAATCAGAAAAGGAAACAAAGCATAACAGAAGAATTCTCCTTGCTATCACCTCTTGCACAGGGACCAGAAAAGCAATATCAGTTTCGAGAAAAACCCTTTGTAACTGCTGTGGCTTTAAACTAGAGCACATATTTTAAAAACACATCGGGGGGGGGGGGGGGGGGGGGGAGAAAAAATACTGCTATATAAAATACCTAGTTTGACCTTATGTAAACAGAGATTTTTGTTCTTCAGAAGTTTTGCATGGATTGGCCAAAGTCATCCCTTTCCAGTGACTATTTTTTCTAATATTTCAAATCAGCTACAGAAGATGGAAGTGTTAAAGCCTCTTGATAGAAAAATAAATAAATATTCTTACTTACACTTTTACGAAAGGTATCTGGATTTATTCCAGACTCCATTAGTCTCCATTTGCCTCCATTAGTGACATGAAATATAATGAATGCTCCCAAACTACATGATAGTACTTTATGCCTGAAATATTTAATGCCTTCTTTGCTTCAGTCTTTAATAGTAAGATCAGTTGTTCTCTGGGTACCCAGCCCCCCCAAGCTGGAAGACAGAGAGAGGGAGCAGAGTGAATCCCCCATAATCCAAGGGGAAATTGTTAGCAACCTGCTAACGACTTAGATACACACACGTCTATGGGGCTGGATGTGATCCACCCGAGGGTACTGAGGGAGCTGGCAGATGTACTCACCCAGACACTTTCCATCATTTATCAGCAGTCCTGGCTAAATGGGGAGGTCCCAGTTGACCGGAAGATACCAAATGTGAACACCCATCTACAAGAAGGGGCAGAAGGAGGATCTGGGGAACTACAGGCCTGTCAGTCTGACCTCAGCACCAAGGAAGGTTATGGAACAGACCATCTTGAGGGCCATCACACGGCACGTACAGCACAACCAGGCAATCGGGCCCAGTCAGCACGGGTTTATGAAATGCAGGTCCGGCCTGACTAACCTGATCTCCTCCTACAACAAGGTGAGCTGTTTAGTGGATGAAGGAAAGGCTGCGGATGTTGTTTACCTAGACTTTAGAAAAGCCTTTAAGACCGTTTCCCACAGCATTCTCCTGGAGAAACTGGCTGCTTATGGCTTAGATGGGTATACGCTTCGCTGGGTGAAAAACTGGATGGCTGGTCAGGCCCAAAGAGTTGTGGTGAATGGATTTAAATCCAGTTGGTGGCCAGTCGCAAGTGGTGTTCTCTAGGCCTCAGTTACGTGTAATATCTTTATCAATGATCTGTATGAGGGGATCGAGTGACCCCTCGGTAAGTTTACAGACACCACCAAGTTGAGTGGGAGTGTTGATCTGCTTAAGGGTAGGAAGGCTTTACAGAGGGACCTGGACAGGCTGGATCAATGGACCGAGGCCAACGGTATGAGGTTCAACAAGATGAAGTGCCGGGTCCTACTCTTGGATCACAAAAACCCCATGCAACACTACAGGCTTGGGGAAGAGTGGCTGGAAAGCTGCCTGGCAGAAAAGGACCTGGGGGTGTTGGTCAACAGCCAGCTGAATATGAGCCGGCAGTGTGGCCAGGTGGCCAAGAATGTCTGCAGCATCCTGGCTTGTACTAGAAATAGTGTGACCAGTAGGACTAGGGAAGTGATCATCCCCCTGTACTCAGCACTGGTGAGGCCCCACCTTGAGTACAGTGTTCAGTTTTGGGCCTCTCACTCACTACAAGACAGACATTGAGGTGCTGGAGTGTGTTCAAAGAAGGGCAGCAAAGCTGATGAGGGCTCTGAAGCACAAGTCTTATGAGGAGCGGCTGAGGGAACACGTTGTTCAGCCTGAGAAAAGGAGGCTGAGGGGAGACCTTATTGCTCTCTACAACTACCTGAATAGAGGTTGTAGATAGGTGGGGGCTGGTCTCTTCTCCCAGGTAACAAGCAATAGGACATGAGGAAATGTCTGTAAATTGCACCAGGGGAGGTTTAGATTGGATATTAGGTAAAATTTCTTTACAGAAAGGGCTGTCAAGCATTGGAAGAGGCTGACCAGGGAAGTGGTTGAGTCGCCATCCCTGCATGTATTTTCAGAGCCATGTAGATCTAGTGCTGAGGGACATGGCTTGGTAGTAGTAGTAACTTGGCAGTGCTAAGTTAACAGTTGGACTTGATGGTCTTAAAGGTCTCTTCCAACAATGAAGATTCTATGATAAAATTCTCTGGCTGGCACTCCACCGTCCCCGGTCTACACTGGGGGACATCTCCCACTCAACCATGTATTTTTCCTCAAGCTGAAAAATCACCTGAACGACTTATGAAAAACAATGACAAAATGAAAAACAATCAGCCTGAAGCAGACACCCAGCACAGAAAGCTTCAGCCAAAAATGTTCTCAATTATAAGGAACTGAAAACAGAATTATAGTGGAAAGTGTTAGACTACCTTGACTATAGGCATCCGTGCCAAATCCACACATAATAAAACAGACTTCACAAGTATCCTAAGCACTGATTAATGCTCTTCAGTCCCAAGGTATCTTATACACTTGCTGCATGGCAGCATGGTAAGTCTATTCACACTGTCATGAAAACGTTGAGTACAACATGCCCTCTCAGAGTCCCTTCCCCTTCTAATACCACTTATGGAGGTTGTCTTTGTGGTAGTCACAGGAAACTGACCACTACAGTAAGATTCCTGTTTCCATCTGAGTTCCTTCAATGTAACTACAAAAGGAGTAACAGTGAAAATTCAGAATACTCTATTATTAAAACAGCGAATATTATCAAGATCAGTCATCTTTCAAGATGCAGGGGATACTTTTCAAATGTATCAGCATGCAGTTATAGCTAACACACTTTTGAATTTTTCTCATTAAAAAAGTTTAAATAAACAGATCTTAACCATATCTCAGATTTGCCTCTGTAAACCACCCTTCTTAGAAGCTTTCAATTTATATTTTTCCTGATTCTGGTTTATATTTAATTAGCCAATTTGAAAACCTCACATATACCATTGGTTTTATTTGTCTGCCTGTGGAAATTCTGTTGCACCAAACACTGCCGTAGTTAGGTTGCTTTTAGTATTATAACATACTTAGGTTTGACAGGGTGCAGAATTATTACTTGAAGATTTTGTTCTAAGAAAATTTACCTCACCTCTCATTATGAAGCAGCATGGTTGGATCACATGCACTCTGGAAATGCCTCTTTTCTGTCTGCTGCTAAGACTTTCTTCTGTATTAGCTGTACCAATAATTGCATTCCCTGTTTGTGTATTGGTGTTGACTGTTTGACAGAAATACTGAAAGATTCAGATGATGCAGAGGATCTTCATTCAGATGTTTAGACATAACAGGGAATTTCATTAGCTTTACAACGGATTACCCCATCTTAATAAATTTGCAAGCAGAATGCAATCAACTAGTAGTTTTACAGGCATATGTACAAATACACAAAATTCAACTGCTGTCAGAGTTGTAGACAAAGAAGTATACACATAGAAAACACAAGCCCTGTGGGTAAAAATCTTCACATATCCATTTTAGCACCTCACTGCTGCATGCACACCAAAATGAACTGTCAGTGTTGATATATACTAAAAGATATTGGTTAAAATTTGGTTAAAATATTAAAAGATACTTGGGTGTTCATATCTACATTGGCCTAAAAGCCAACCACACGACCAAAGAATCCAAGAAACTGAGGTTCAAGAGTAACACAAAGTTGTGTTCTTTGGAAAGGAATAGATTTTCTCCAGCAATAGCTGGCAGAGAGGTAGTCGCAGTCCCTATCATTCATTCTCTGCCATGGATTTCCTTCTGCCAAGCAATGTCAGTCCTGTTTTTTCCACAGTAAACATTACTCATGCTGTTTTCTCCAGATGTTTTCTCTTAAAGCCTATCTTAGTTAATCGATATGGACATATAAAATAAAACTTGAACAACATATAATTGGGATACCAATGACACTGAAAATCAAAACACCCCAGATAGTCCCTGCCACTACTTCATATAATTGTCGTAGTGTCGTGGTTTAGCCTCAGACAGCAATAAAGAACCACATGCGGCTTCCCGGGGCCTTCCCAATACGGGAAGAATCGGAAGAAAAAGGCAAAACTCTTGGGTTGAGACAAAGGCAGTTTAACAGAGCAGCAAAGGGAACAAGAAAACAACAATAACACGGATAGAGGAATATACAAACACGGTTACGGAACCGCCGCTCCCCGACCGGACCCGGGACCCCCCAGCCCGCTCCGAGCGGCGACTTCCTGCCTCCTCTCCTGCAGCTGAGGGTGGGCATGGCTCACATGGCATGGGATACCTCTCCTGGGGAGAATTAACCCTGTCCCCGCCGGAACCAGGACACGTAGTTTGGACTGGGTTGGCCAATGACAAGACAACAGATGCTCTCCTCCACCTCTCGCTCCAAAGAGAAGAAGAGAGATAAAGAGAGTTATGAGTTTAGAAAAAAACTAAACTACTTTACTGAAACATTAATAATAAAATTAAAAATGAAATAATGAAATATATACAAATATACACAAAACCACCTCAAGCTCCCAGGGAGATGTCACTGGCAGGCACTGGGGATGTTCCAGACTAGACTCAGTGACAAAAAGGAACTGGCACACACTAACCGGGATCAAAAGGCATATGAGCCGATAGGGTCCTCCTCAGACGTGTGTTATTGAAGAAAGAGGTCCACTGGAGAAGAACCCTTGGAGAAGAGCCAACTAAGAAAAGCCAACCTGATCTGTTTCATTGCTCAGCTTTTATACTGAGCATGGCAGATGGGATGGAACACCCTATTGGTCATTTTGGGTCACCTGACCTGTCCACCGGTGCAACCCCTCCACAGGGTAGACAACCAAGTCAGCTGACCCTGGTTGCCACAGCAACAAGTGTAAGCAACAGCCTCTCTCACTGAACAGAAAATTGCCTCTGCTTCACCCCGAACCAGAACAATAATACATTATGTTCAGCAAACCTTCCGGTACAAAGTGTAGACCAAGACAATAATTACTGGACAACACCACTATCAGACATTTCTAAAAGTAATTTTCCAGTAAAAAAAATATCCTCCTATTTTTCCAAACCCAGTATTAAAAACACTACAGCATACTCTATTGTATCAAAGATAGCTATTTTAAACATCAGTGATACCTCCAAGATATACTTCCATGAGATAATGAATCATAGAATCATCACAGAATGTGTTGGGTTGGAAGGGACCTTTAAAGGTCATCTAGTCCAACCCCAATGAACTAAACATTCTGAACTATTAGTATGTCCTATCTCCTCCATCTACATACATCCATACCAAAACATCTTTCTCAACCCTCTGCCACTTCTCTCATCTGTAGTCTTTTATCTTCCATTCATTAGTACCTAAAAAGGTCTAGTGAAATTGAGGTCTCAAAGGGAGAGTAGACAATCACATAATTTTGTCATTTATATTTTGGGGTTCTTGGGGTGGTTTTCTCTTTGCTGTCTAGATCATTTTATACAATTTTGTACCTAATCAGATACAGTTTTTAAGCTTATCACACTACAGACACACAAGGGTGGAAGTATTTCGTATAAGATCAGAGTAACTGACTACAGTGGTAATAACTTGAGATAGGCCTCATCTAAAGTACTCTTTTAAAGAGAAAAGGACAGAAGAAAGATACCATTGCTAATCTCCACTTTATAAGTCAGAACTGAGCCACAGAAAGACTAATATGACTGATAATGTATTTATGGTAGTCAAGAAATAGATCATAAACTCCTACGGCAATGATTACATTAGGAAGTAGTGCAGAGCAAGAGGAGCAGATGTACAGAACAGTGCTGGCAGCACAACCTCCAAATATGTTTTCATGCTTTACTTCAGGCTATCTTATCTCCGATTCTGTGAACTGAACACTATTAGGATATAGAGAGCATTCAATTTGCTCAAGGAGTTGCTCTTCCACTTCAGCCTCACCTGAAATGAATTGATCTGCATGATCCAAGATGCCTTTGTGTTACAAATCAAAGCATAGTAAATGGGGAGGACCGGGAGATGTGCTTTAAGAAGGGGTGTATACACACCTTATCCAAACTAAAAAGCAGTGCAGAGTGGTGTACTCACTCTGCACTAGTACACTGCAATTCATACACTAGAGGAAATAAGGGTAAAAACTTTAAAAATTTAAACTACTCCAAATTATAGAGCTTCTTTCACTATGGCTTTTCAAAGGCAAAATATATGTGGCCAAGTAGAGTAGATGATGAGTTTAACAGATGGCAGCATTGCATTTTGAATGTATTTATGAGTGGCAAAATAAGAAATGTTTCTAAAGCTACCCATCTTGATGTAAGACCAGATAAAAATAAAACTAAGAGTACTGTTCTGTAATACGTACTTTTCTTGTCCCTATCAAAGAAGTTATGCATCTAATCCAATAGGGAAAGTCATAAAGATATTATGTGATTTGAGACAGTGAATTTTATAACTAAATAAATATCTGGTAGCAAAACATTAAAGTATATTGTTTAGCAGGACTGACATGCTATTTGGAATATCAACCTCTGTAATTATTTAAAAAAGTAAGGTGTCAACTATAAACAAGTTCTACAGTTTGTATTATGCCAGATGCAGAACCTTGTATCTGAAAACAACTGAATCTGCAAGCACCCTCAGGTCCAGGTTTACATCCAGCCGCCACTCACAGGTTGCAGAATTCTTTGGACATGCCCCCTGACCAGTATGTTGCCAGCATCACTTGGATAATGGGAATTTACTCTAAAACCAATTTTGCACAAATGGGATTAACAAGTGGTTAGTACGCTGGTGTTATGTATAAGCATCAAATTGCCTTATCCTGTCTCAAATTACTCTTTTTAGTGTTGATGCTCTCTGGAAAAGAAGAAACAATCTTCCTACTCTATCTGGCTTTGGTGCCTTCACAGTTCGAAGGCATAAATTTAATTCTGGATTTAGAATGTGTTTCAGAAACAACGTTGTAGGCAAAATCCTATACTTTCATAAAAAGCATAAACAAAATGGAAGACAATTTCATACGTTACCCATGGATTTTGGTTATTGATGTAGCAACCTGTTATGCTGAAAAAACTTCTGTGTTGGGCTCAGAGTTCCCACTGTCTGACCCAAGGCTTTGGCATTTGACATGGACACAGAGGTTTACGTTAGCAAATACCATTTCAGCACTAGGGTCAAAATGTGCCCCTTAAAGTCTACAGTTCAAAGAGAACTAGCAAGAATGAATCTGAAAACAATTAGAGACAGATCTTTATTTCTGCATTCCCTACTTCATTTCTGGAAACTTGGAATTTATTGAGAGCCCTAAGGTCTTCAAAGACAAAAAGAACCTAATTAGACATGAAGTAAAACAGCTAACTAGAACTACATGGCGCACAGGAGAAGATTTGCTATTTCTATTTTAAAAACTAGCATTTCACACTCTCCAGATATTTTTGTCCTTTTAGACTAAGATTTCTTTGGTCAATAAACGTTTAGGTAAACATTTCTGTACAGAGACCAGGAAAATAGAAATCTAAACCAAATTAGAGTATTTGTCCAACATCCTTAATACTATTGTCTTACAGTCAGAAACCTCAAACTGTCCACTTGTAAAATGATTAGAACTTAAAATATTATGTGTATTCAGTTAAGAAAAAGTCAACCCATGTCTCTTGTAACCTTAGGCTATTTAAGGTGAAGAGAAGATCTGATATTAGAAATTATAACTTTCCAGGTTTTCTAATCACAATGAATTATGGTAAGGATAATCACAGCTCATAACGAGGATACTGTGGGTACCTGCTTTGATCAGACTGTCAGATCCTACACACGTCTTGACAAAGGTTCCCTTAAAGAAGTTGGAGTAATCAATTAGGGGAACACTTTCAACCCATGATTTACAGTATTTACAAATCTCATGCTAACACACACAAAAGCAGTTCAAATAAAAACAACTGGCTACGTCAGACACACAGAAGCTATCCCAAGCTGATCTCATATAAAATAGGTCATATGCTTTGTAAGTAGAGAACAGGCAGACAGAATTTGCATCTCTTTGTTTACAATAACATATTTTGGGTTTCTGATTCTATGCCCTGTAGGATTATGGTTCTGATTTTGATATTAATCAATGCAGCCAACGTATCCCCCTGTCAAACACTTCAGATACTGTGAAATATAAAAGGCAGTTTAGGATTAATGTCTCTCAATTATATTCCAATTCTGCCTCTTTTGGCTTTAAAATCAATCGTATTTGTCAACCACAGGGTGCAAGCATTGCACTTGATAAATTAAACTCCAAGTTGATTGAAGATGCAGTTGCTGGTCAGTGGAAACTTACATAACTTATTTCCAGAATGTGTTATTCAAGATAACACTTCGTATTCACACTGCTGAATTTTTATGCAGCTTATTGAATTCCAGTGGACATTCACTCATAGAATACAATCTGCAAAAATATGTGGCTTCTTGATACTCCTAAAACTGTTCCAGTTGCACATCAGTCCATCTGTCAGGATATTATTAGTTTAACAATATGAATGGACTATTCAGTGCCATGTTCAATTTTCTTTTTCAAAAGGAAATACAGAACTATATCCAGTCTCAAGATTTCAAAGAGAAGCAGCCTCCTAAAAATGCCCCCAAACTGTATTTTATCCTAGCAGTATAGTTGTAGCAAGAGTCCGAAACTTGACTCAGTTTTCCTGAGGGGACAACAAGAACAATGAAATTTTTCTACAGACATACAATGCAAATTATGTAAAATTCCAACCCAGGAGCCACACTAAAAAATATTGACTGGCACTGTGCCCACCAGGGACCACATGTCAACCGGAGCAGGATGCATTCCAGCTATTCAGCTTCCTGTGATGAGCAACCACGTGCCAGGAATTTGGAGTAAGGGCAAAATTGAGCAACCATGTGCCAAGAATTTAGAATAAGGGCAAAATCATGCTCCGTGCCTTTCTTTTTTCGCATCAGCAGCAATTACAACCAATAGCCTTAACGCAAAAGAGAAGACAAAAGGTCTTGTGACTGCACCTCTTTTTATACTATTCAACCTTAATGAGTAATCTTGACTAAATATATCACATACGTCATGAGCCGAGATCAGTATTAGATACATTTTGTTTCAAAGACAAAGCAAAAAGCATTTCTTTTGTATTGCAAACTACATTTTGAAATGCAAAGTACCAGAAACTTGAAAAATATATTTTATCATGGAAATGTCAAGAACACATTAGCTACTGCCAAACCTCCAGCAATCTGCCAATAAAATCTCTAACCTTCATACATGATTGCAGTCAGTATTTCAAAACTAGCCACACAACAGTAAATTCCTCTTGTTCTGAATTTGACCAGAAACCCTGTGTCATAGTCCTGATGAGTCACCTAGAAAGACCTAGAAGAAAGTTAAACAACTTTCCTACCCAGCTGTTTTGAAAGCATGTGTTTACAATGAACCCAGCCCCAGCCCAGTTTCAAAGGCCTATACTACAAGCTAGCAATCATCTCTCTCTCAGCAAACACCAAGAAAAACATTGTGCCAACAATGCAGGACTTACTGAATTAAAATTAGGTGCATACTCAAAAAGGTGGTAATACACTTTTTTTCAGGACGCTTTGCTAAGTGTAATAATTTAAATACAGTTGACATTGAATGAGAAGAGAACATGCCTGCGGAGGAAACACACAATCAAATTTACATCATAAATTATGAAAAGTTCTAATTACAGTTGAATGACTTTTCATTTTGTATTCAGCTGACTGGTTCATAAGAAACCAGTAATGAAAGATTCATCACCTTGTATTTAGGAGCTTAAGCAAATTAATGTGTAGTGGCTACATAGTCCTAGTAGTCAGATACGTACACGCTACATAAAGATGTGCTACAGCGGATACTATTCTTCTCATCTTTGATGGCACGTGACAATTCAGAGTCAAGCACTGTGAAATTTTTTAAAAACAAGCTTTTAACAATTACTTTGAGCACTAAGATTTGGTTGTTCAAGGATTTTTCAGGCAAAATGAAGAACATACAGATCAGGAATCATATGTAACAGCTATATATAAATAAAGTACATGAAAGTATGATAGGCCTCAGTTTTGCACATTAAGCTGAATCCTACAAACACACATAAAAAGATTACTTTGTGTACAATATGAGTAGCTCCTGTAGTTTAGGAGGAAAATAAGAAAAAACATTACTTACACATTTGTCATCTGATCCACTGGCTATAAACCGTCCACAAGGAGATACTGCAATTCCACATGGATAGCAGTGGCTACTGTGCCCTTCAAAACGACGTTCACACCTTCAGGGAAATTTCAGTCTTATTAACAACAACTGAAAACTAGATCTTTTACTGCCATTTTCATTAAATCCTGCTGAAGTCTCATCCTTTTTTCTTAGTCTACAAATTTACTAAGGCAAATCCGCAAATTAAATTTTAAGTATCTCTGCAGTAGGATTTTGACAAAACCGAAAGACATTAAAGAATATTAACAACTAAAAATAAATTGAACACACAAAACTACACCAGGACAATGCCCAAAACCATGCTTTCACCTTGTTCAGTTTACAAAGATAGAAACATCATTAGTATTTAGAAATGAGGAGCTGTGATGCCTACCATAAAGCTACCCCTAGTCAACCATCTCAGCAGGGAAAACAAACTCCCTTGCATTAAAGGAAGGGCGTTGTGAAAGCCAGTCTGCTTTGTGAAGCTTTAGAAATCTCCCTCAAGCAATTTATATCAAATGAAGATCCGGTATGTGGAATCATAACATAAATAATTATTGCTTGCTTTTCTTATACCCAAATCTGGATATTTTTTCTGTCTTGCTCTATTTACATTCCTACTCGATGCACTAATTTATTGTATCTTGCAAATTCAAGAAACACAATATCCAAATGACATTCCAAACTGATTAATCTAGCTCTGTAGATAACTTCTTACCTATCTGTGTTAATACAGTCTAAAGGAATTAATTAATTTCCTGCGTTTCATGTTAATAATGCAAGGTGCATTGTGGAGCAAGTTTTTGATAGCTGAGCACAATTGTCCCATTTAAAAATAATTTTTTTTAATGAGATGAAGATTAATATCCACCTAAAATATTCCATGGTTGTAAAGAACTGTGATAGCTTTTTAATCACGGCAAAACTAAGGAAAAAGTTTTGCTTTTAGAACTTGCAAGTTAGAATTGCTTCAATGTTAAAAGACATTTTAATACAAGTTTCAACGCCATTCAGAATTATCATTTATATGATAATTTCACAGCTTCATTTTTGTATTCACGAGGTATCATTTCAAAACAGACAAACCAGAATAATCTGTATTCTTCTTTTGTCTTTATTATGAATGCTATCAACCTGCCCTTCTCCTTACGAAACAAATTCATATACTTAACCATAATACGGCTGTTGCACATTCTTTTTTTTTTTTTTTTTTTTTGTATGATAGATCCGGGAACAAATTTGGAAGAGTAACATCTCCTGCCAAAACCTGTGATATACACTCTTTCCTGGTCAGTGAAATCACAGACACTGTGTTAATTCGATTGACTGAACGCACATGTGAATCTCTAAATTTTTATACCCCGGTGTTCTGTTTTAGACATTCTTGTATGTGTAAGAATGCACTGAATACCAAGTTGATTTCGTTTACCCAGGTGAAACTGGCATAGTTAAAAACATTACTTCGTGACTGCTCCAATGGCTATCACTTAGTAAATCATAAAAAAGACACTTTTGAATGCATGAAAATACATCATTTTACAGACCCTAACACTGAACTTTCACAGACAGTATATACTTGGCTGAATTTCTATATAAGAAAACTACTGATATCAATGCACATTTTGTGTATACAGTAACCAGACCTTCCACCACAGGCTAGTTCTACCCTAAAACTGTTGTAAAAAATTCAATTTAAGAGAACACTACAGTTCAAAGAGAAGTAACTCATAAACACAGTCAATTACTGTGCCTAAGATGTGAAAACATTCTTCAACTTCAGTTTGCATATAGCTCTTGTATGAGTATTCAGAGACTTCCAATAACCAATGGCCACATTTGGGCCACTGAATAACGTACCTCTATTCAAGCTTCCTATTGACAGTAAAGGAGAACGCTAACTACTTCAGTCTCCTCTCAAATGAGTCATTCTAACATATATGAGTCCAAAGTTTAGGCAATGGGGGACAAGTCACAGAATACATTTATACTTTTAAAATACTTTACTTTTTGCAAGGTAACTTAAAAGAAAACATAAAGGGTAGCACATGCTTCCCATACCATAACATTCATAGAATCATATGACTGAGGTTGGAAGGCACCTCTGGAGGTCATCTTATCCAACTTCTCTGCTTACCTAGAGCTGATTGCCGAGGACCATGTCCAGACAGGTTTTGAATATCTCCAAGGTGCGAAACTTCACAATCTCATTGGGCAACCTGTGCCAGTGGTCAGTTACTAGAAACTGCTTTCCAGAATTAGTTGTTCCACCAACTTCCCAGGGATTAAGTTAAGGCTGACCAGTCTGTAGTTCCCTGGGATCTCCTTCTTGCCCTTTTTGAAGATAGGAGTGATAGGAGTGACATTTCTTTTTCTTCAGTCCTCAGACGCCTCTCCTCATCACCATGACCTTTTGAAGATAATTATGAGTGGTCTCACAATGACATCTGCCATCAATGAGCTGAAGGCAGGCTTTAATGAAGACAGAGCTAGGCTCTTTTCAGTGGTGTCCAGTGAAAGGACAAGAGGCACTGGGCAAAAACTGAAATACAGAAAGGAGGCTCTGTCTGATCAAGAAACACTTTTTTACTGTGAGGTTGACTAAGCACTGGCACAGGCTGCCCAGAGAAGTTGTAGAATCTCCCTCCTTAAAGATATTCAAAAGACATCTGGACGTAGGCATGGACTGTAGGTGACCCTGCTTGAGCACTCCAAAGGTGCCTTCCAACCACGATCACTATGTGATTCTGAGATTAAGCATCAAAGGCATTATTGTAACTTTGGGCAAGCCTTTTCTTCAAATATCTTATGCAGACAGAAATAAAAATGAAGCATGATGTGCTTCATCTGTCTGCTGTTCCTCTTCATAGTCAGATGTGGCATTGCAAGATTTTGCCCTCAGTTAGGCTCCTACCAAACATTTTTTGTAGTGTAGAGTAGATCTCTCCTACAGCTCAGCCTCAATCATGTTTTTTCTTGTCTCTGTCAGAGTCCCAATTGCATTGTTTGTGAATTTCAGAGTTCCCCGAACAATACAGTCCTCCTCAGTGCCTTTTCCCATTGTCACATATGGACAATGTTCATAAAAACGTTTGAAGAAAAAGTTTCTTTATAATCTTATACTTGTAAGATACAACGGCATCCCATGAGAAAAATAAACAAAATTGATATATCCTCTGTCCCTCCTAAATATGCCTTCAGGATCACCATTCTTCCTTAAGTAGAGCACTGGCTATCAGGATTAGTTCTCAGTGCTTAAGACCTTGTTCTCAGGGCCTGTAAAAGTTAACTTCCTCAATGAGGTGTTTCTTCTTCACAGAAAAGTCTCCTAATAAATCACTGCAAACAACTTCCTTTCAAAAGAATTTGACTCCTCTGCATCTGTGAGCAATAACTCAATTACTCCACCTATAAATGGGTGCATAAGAACTAACAGGGTTCCAAGGCTATCACTGATCTTTTCTCTGCTATACCACAGCAATATAAAGCAATGTCTGAGTCATAGGACAGTGCCACTTCCCCTTGTGCTAATACGGCCACAGTAATAGGTAACATCCTGGATTCTGTTTTCTTATTTGTTTTCCTCTTCATCTTTTCCATTATAATCAGGATGTATGCTCTATTACAAGTACAGCTACTTCTCCACCCCATCAAAATCCTACTCTAAAAAGACATTTTAAAAAACTGATTCTAGTTAAACTTTCCACAGAATCCAGTAGAAACTTTGTCATGTGATCTATTAACTCCAGATATCTCCTGGTACCACAGCAATAGAAAAAAGTGGATAAAAAATCCTAGAATAAATAAATAGGTACTATGTGCATAATTTATCTTATTCTAGGAGTTCTCTTATTTCAGGCTTTTTTTTTCCTCCTGGTTTGTTTTTGTAGGTTTTGTTGTTTTTTTTTTTTTTTTAAGTAGCAACAGGTGGTGATCAAACTTATTTTGGATATTGCAAGCTTTACGTGGCCAACTGGCATGCTGTCCAGCCTCCTAAGAATTCTTTTCTGGTCAGAGCTTTTCAGGGGTTACCATGACAAACATCTGGTAATTGCATGGGACAGCAAACAGCCAAGTTTTCCCTATGTTCTCCATTGTACAGCTTTTAGTCTACACTCCAAAATATGTATCTTTTTATGTCGCAAACAACTTGCAGAGTGTTAGGAAAAAAAAATGCAACAGGTTTTCTGTCTTTGTAAAGAAAGATACCAGAGTGGTGCATGTCTTTATAAATCAGAGAATACTCTCACAAATAAGTATTTTATTGTACTTACTGCATTTTAAAAAAATGTTGACTGCAAACCAAAGTTTGATTTTTTTTTAACCACTTTTCCTTGTGTTCTGTTACTTTGTCCCAGTGCTCTGGTATTTGTTCAGAGACCCTTCAGTATCAGCAGATCCATTGAGGATCTACAAAATTCAAGTATAACTTGACTATAGTAGTAGCTACCTTAGATATTCTGTACACATGGGTTTCATTTTAAACACACACCAAACCCTTCACATAGGAGCTCAGCATGTTTTCACCAACAGCGTCCAGCAGGGACCACATGTTCCCCATCCTGTATACTTTCACGCATCCCCAGTCACAAACTTGGAGGAACTCCAACCACTGCTTTATCCCCTCTTGCCTCACAATCCAGATAACAAGACTCAAACCTCCAGGGACAAAAAGATGGCAAATCATAGGATCCTCACATTCAGAAGAGACCAAGAAGTAATGAAATTGTGAGTACGTGTACCTTTGTATCTTGCTCAGGATGATGTCAAGTAGTTAGTTCACAGTGGAGATGCAAACTGAAAAGTATCTGGAAATTGAAGGGCCATTCTGACCCTAAGGCTCTCAGAGTGTAATTGTTAGAAAATGTATGAGATGAGTTCCATGTGGCTGCAGGAATTTTACTAAAATATGTTGCCAGGGGAGCTTATGATCTAGTTTCACAGGATCATACTACTAGTTGGAGATACTACCTTAATGTCTAAAACTATCTTTATACAATTGGCAAATCTTTTCAGAGGCTGAAAGAAGGTGAAACTGATTTTTCCCTGGGATCATGCATCAAAGCATTATCATGCATCTGAGTATTCTGCAGAAGAAATTCAGTGTGTCCAAGTAGTCCAATATTCTTCAAATATCTTCACTGTGGTCCAATAAGCACCCACTGACTTTTTTCCAGAGAGAGATGAGGAATGGCTATTTCAGCAGCAAACAGCATTAGAGCAGCTGAACTTCTATTCTTCAACTGTTCAGACTGTGAATCAGAGGCAGGCTGTTCCTGCCACCAGAGGTGTTAGTGTGGTGGTGGTTGGGAGCTCCCCCCAACACTTTGCCCTGCAATCTCATTACCTGCAACAGTAATCTAGCAGCTGTCACATCTACCTCCCCATACCTACCACGGTAGCAACCCAGACCTCTAAATTGGGCAGTAATAACTTTTCCCTGCTCTCCTCACCTCTGGGTAGATGATGAGCACATCTGACAGCATAGAACAACTGTCCCATTCCTTCCTTTTAAATTAATTCCCAATGTCAGCTGTTATTGTGCATCCCGCTCTCTTATTCAACATTACATCAGTTCTCCCAGCAAGTTGCACATCTCTATATTTCTGTGGCAAGTAGAGAAAAGCAAATACTAATTTCATAGAATCACAGTCACATCATGGTTGAGGTTGGAAGGCAGCTCTGGAGGTCATCTTATCCAACCTCCCTGCTCGCATAGAGCCAGTGTGGCTTCCCCAGTGCTAAACAGAGGGGAAGCATCACCTCCCTCAACCCGCTGGCAACACTCCTCCTGATGCAGCCCAGGACATCATTAGTCTTCTTTCCTACAAGGCCACATTTCTGGCTCAAGTTCAACTTGGTGTCTGCCAGGACCCCCAGATCTTTTCCACAAAGCTGCTTTCCAGCTAATCATCCCCCACTCCCAGCATATATTGGTGCCTGGGGGGTTGCACTTGGTGCCAAGGGCGCTTCGCACTTCCTCGTGTTGAACTTTATGAGGCTTCTGTCAGCCCATTTCTCCAGACTGTTGAGGTCCTTTTGTATGGCAACACAACCCTCAGTTTTGTCTCACCAGTAAACTTGCTACACTTTGCTCCATCATCCAGATAGTTAATGAAGATGCTGAACTGGATTAGAACCAGTACTGATCCCTGGGGTACACTGCTAGTTACTGGCCTCCAACTAGACTTCACGCTACTGATCACCACCCTCTGAGGCTCCCATTCAGACAGTTTTCAATCCACCTCACTGCCTGCTCATCCAGCCCATACTTGAACCTGTAAATAGTTTCCAGGATTAACTGCTCCATCACGTTCCCAGGGATTGAAGTGAGGCTGACCAGCCTGTAGTTCCGTAGTCCTCCTTTTTGCCCTCTCTGAAGGGCCTCGCTCCTCAGAAATTTTTAGAAACTATGTCTTCTTGGTCAGCTAAAGATAGGAACAATTACTGCATAGATATTGTATGACAACATATAAAAATCACCCAACCTGCACCTACCACGACAATTTGTATCTTGCTTCATCTTATATTCTGCCAACCACTAAGTGTCTCAGATTGAGAAGTCTGCTGTTGATGCAGATATTCTTCCTTCAAAGGGAAGGCAATGGCCGATAGGAGCAGACAGAGAATATTTTTTCATGTCTTCGAAGATGAAAATGCCTATAAAAAGCAGCCTAGGGAGCACTAGCAACCAGGAGCACCATGAACAGAGTAGGCAAACAGAGCATGGCGCATGAGCCAGGGCCTGGCACGGCAGTTTTGCAGAAAGGTGCCTCTTCGAAGGAGGGCCATTCCCCTGTCTGAGTGGGAGACTTGACCAACAAACAGGCACCATTCTGTGACCATCTGCACAGGTCAAGGGCACTCATCCTACCTGACCCTCAAGGCAGAATGGTGGGCACTCGTCTGAGAGCAAAGGCTGCAGCCCTGGCTTGGGGATCTGCACCATCTACCCCAGTGGTGGACGATGACTCCACCAAATGGAGCTGCTGAAGTGAGAAGCTGCAGTGCAGACCTCAGATTGCAGGAGGAGCCTAGATCTTTCTCCTGGGGCAGAGATAGGTAGCACACCTGCCTGCAAAAGGTGTGCCCAGGTGGAGGACCTCCTGCCACAGGTGGCTGAGCTGCAGGAGGCAGTGAGGAGGCTGCATAGCATCAGAAAGGCCACGAAGGAGTTAGATAGCTTGTTCCAAGCACAGTCTGCAGTGGATCTACAGCCAAACAACCAGAAACTCCCCCATCGGCACACACAGAAGGGAAGGGGGCCAGTAACGCAGAACAGAAGCTTGCAATAGCAAGGACCAGCAGGAGGAAGAGACTTACTCTGAAGCCTGAGGTGCCCTTGCAGAACTGCTTCACCAATCACACCAGGAGAGACACTGGAGCTGAATAAGGCAGACCAGTCGGCTCTCCATATAACAACCAGCACAACTAAGAAAATGCAACAGGTGATAGTAGTAGGTGACTCTCTTCTGAAGGGTACGGAGGCATCCATTTGCTGACCTGACCCACTTTCTAGAGCCCCCTGCTGCTTACTAGGGGCTCGTATCAGGGATGTCATCAGGAGACTACCAAGCCTTGTACAGTCCACTGACTATTATTATTAAGTGTCCAGAGGAGGGCCACAAAGATGATCAGAGGGCTGGAGCTCCTATGAAGATGGCCTGGGAGAGTTGGGGCTATTCAGCCTGGAAAGGAGAATAGCGTCTGGGAAGACCTTATTGCAACCTTTCAGTACCTACAGGGGCCTACAGGAAAGATGAAGAGGGTCTCTATCATGCAGAACAGTGATAGGATGAAGGGTAATGAGGGGCTTTAAACTGAAAGAAGGTAGATTTAGATTAGATATTAGGAAGAAATTCTTTACTGTGAGGGTGGTGAGGCACTGGAACAGTTTGCCCAGAAAAGGTGTGGATGTCCCATCCCTGTAAGCGTTCAAGGCCAGACTGGATGGGGCTTTGAGTAACCTGGTCTAGTGGGAGGTGTCCCTGCCCATGACAGGGGTTTGGAACTAGGTGGTCTTTAAGGTCCCTTCCAACCCAAACAGTTCTATGATTCTATAAAAAGATCTGAGTGTATGGGATCTGGGATAACCTCTGCAAAATCAGTAAATCTTTATTCAATTATTCACATAGCTTGAATTATGAGCATATTCATATGCTGATTGTGCTCACAATCTAGCAAATTCATCAGTGCATGGCTTCCCTGCACAGAGGGGAATAACCTTGGATTATCTTAATCTGTTTATATAATACATTACAGAGCTGTGTAAGTACTACCTATATTACTATCCCTTTCAGAAGTGAAAGGAATTACTTTAAAGTTAGGAGTATTGCTTAGAATGTTAATCAGCTTTTGAGTTCCAATTAACTACAAGGATTACATACTTGATAATTACCAGGACCAACTTATCACTTTTTTTTTTGAGCAGAAAAAAACCCAAAACATCACAAGGCATTCCTTAGTGTACATTTTGCAGGCCTATGCACATTACATGAGAAATAAATATAATGGTGGATATGCAAAAGCAGGGCTGCTATAAAAGGGAAAGTGAGTGAGAAGCCAATGGTGATCATGGTGCAGTGTTCTCATCAACCATGACACCATCCTACCATATCTGAATAGGGTGGTCAGAGTAGCGTGCTGGTAACAAGGCCCATTGACAGTCCCAGAAAAAGTGAGGTCATTAACCAGGTCCAGCATCCGTCCTGGGAGTCCAGTCAGGAGCAGCAAGAGATGGACCCAGATTCAGGGCTGTAGGCAAGACTGCAACATCGGTCTGCCAGAAACAGAACTCAAGGCAAACTACCTAGAAGGTCAGTCAGGGTCCATACAAAAAACAAGGCTGGAGCAGGACTTGAGACAGGTACACCAACAACATAGTTCAGGCAAAGACTAAATGTCCAGGACGGAGTCTAAATGGAGTACCTGAAGCATTTAACAAAGCAAAGAGGGCAATGCTTTGAATTGATAGTTTCCTCCTAACATAATGAATGAAAGGAACTTAATTTCTTCTGGATGTTTTAATGCATCAAATGATCTAATCTACAAGTGGGAGGTAACAAGAAATTGAAGGGATCCAGACTGGTAAAACAGAATTAAAAACTATCATGTGAAGCTTAAGTTACATATGAACATGTTAAAGCAGCTGGTATTTAGTCTAGTATGTTATTTTGGGTTGTTATGCGTTTACTGTGTAAGGGAATGGAATTTTCCTTAATTCCTAAGTTTCTACACTCTTTATATGCATTGGTTTTACAGCACTAGGATGCCAAAATATGTGTCTTTCACTGCCCTATATGTTCATGAACATAGTCACTAAAACCAGGCAGGACTGACAGATAAAGAGGCTTAGTGTATTGGAATTTTCTGATATATCTAGCCTGAGTGATCTATAAGACTCACCAATTTGTGTTATTCCAATCCAGACTTTCCCAAAAGATTAAAATGGTGGAGACAATAGGTACAGATCCCTATGAATCATTGCTAGATTCCTGACTTCAGAAAGAGTTGTGATGTCTCTAAATTGCATTCAACAGAGAGACAGCAGAATGAGGTAGAATGGTAAAGTTTCTTGTGTTTTACGGACAACTAGGAGTCTACAGTGTTTCATCATTAAGAACACTTAAACTCCTTCAAAAAATGTAAGCATGCATCAGCCTTTGTACCTCCTGATCATTAAATACTTGTCTGACACTTTCTTGGTCATCCTGAAGCTGGTAACTGTATTGTTCTTCTCATTCTGATTCCCATTGCACCTCAGTCTAACTCCTATGTTCACTGCTTCCACCTTGGATCCGAGAGAAAGTATTTTTACTTATTCTCCAAGTAGCCATTCTTTTAGACAAGATAGAATTAAATTGCTCTTCACAATGTATTGGAAGTTGGTCAAAGGTCAGAACCTTACCATGATGCATGTATTCACAAAGCCTCATAGTTTATTATCCAAACCTGGAAGAAGAGTAGCCAGAGTTAGTTCTTCTTCCAGAAAGATTTATTCTCCTTGGTTCTTTATTTGTAAGTCTGGTTTGTAGATTTTCTGGAGCTTTTCTTAGCTACAGTTACAAATGAGGAGAATGCAGGAGAAGTACAAAAATATTCAGAATCTTCAGATGAAACTTTACAAATCCATGCATTTCAAAGCAAATGAAGAAAGAGTCTGAGTAAATCCAAAAGTCACTAGCAGTGTCCAAGATTCCCTCATTTATTGGCAAGATGATCTGGCTGTGTGAGGTTGGCTGACAACATCAGAAAGTTAAAATGCCTTTTCTTGTGCCACCTTCAGAGGAACCCATAAGACTTTCTGGCACTCTCTGAAGCAATCTTGGAATGCCTCCAGATCATCAATAGTGAAACAGACAGACAGATTCACAGCTTTATCTAGTAAGGATGATGAAAATGCAAGTGGCAAAATACTCTCATCAACTTCGAGAACAAAAGTAAAGATAAATTAAAAGAATTTTCACTGGGAAAAATGTAGTTTGATAATACAGACTGAATGGAAAAATTCTTGTGGAACTCAGAGAAAGAAAAATAAATCAGTATATTCAAAAACCTATAAAGCTGCAGGCCAGGATAACCTCTCTGAAGATTTACTCTAAGCAAAGATCAAAAATGAACCTGAGCATTCTGCTATGATACACCAGTCAATTATAAGAAAAGGAACGCATGTCAGAATAATAATAAAAAAAAGAACCATCATCAAAGAAAATGAATAAAAGATATAACTGAGAGTCCCAGAAAAATTGTGCAGAGTTACTCTGAAAATTGTTTCCCATGCTTTCAACTGCAGCTTTCAAGAGGACCATGCTGGAGGGTTTTTTTCCTAATTAATTAGAATGTCATACTTTACAGTATTATTAAATAAAGTAACAATGGATAGAACTCAACAAGGGTAACAAGCAGATTAAACAAAAAAGTTTTCACTGTAGATGTCTAGGGCAAATATTTAGAATAAAAACAACAAACCATAAAGTTGAGATCTTGCAGTTAGTGTTACTACTCACAATACTGCAAAGAGTATAAATGAGAAGGTGGACTTACCTTTGCTATATTTCAAGAACACTGGACAAAGATTTCACTAAACAAACCCTATTCTGGCAAACCCAAAGCAGAAATAGAGAGAGGTCATTCCAGAGGGACCATTCAAAACACAGTAATGGCTGATGCACCAACTTTACAAATCAACAACTTTAAGAGATTAAAGGTACTGGCCCATCATAAGATTGTTTAGGAACTAATCTCTCCTGTAAGCACCCAACAGCGCAAGGGATGGACTGGATTTGATTGGACAAGACCTATGAACAAAAAAAAACAGCAAAAGTTTTCAGTCTGTGTAACTGTATAGTAGACCTAACACTTCAGTGGAGACTTGTTCCAAGTTCAGATAGAGTTTTCCAAACTCAGCCATTTCAAATTTATTTATGTGAAAAACACCTGGTGAACACATTAGGAAAAAGTGAACAGATTTCTTCCTTATGAGAACTCAAGAATAGATTTTAAAATACAGAAGACTCAATCTCTGGTATGAGCAAAGAGAGAATTTAATTTTTAAAAACAGGATTTTTTTCCCCTAAATTCTACTAGCAAGTGAAAAATAATGATATATTTTCTTTATTTCTTCTCCACAGCAGTTACTAATATTGATCACTGTGTCATGTGTAACAAATACATATACATAGTACCTAAGAAGCACCCTTAAAATATGTGTCAATAAGGACTTGAATTACTTTTTTGAAGTTTGGCTAATAGAACTCAGTGGCCTCTAGAATACAACTACTTTGCCAAATTAAATATAGAGCAAGAACATACATAAATTATTCCCCTCTTCCCAAGACATATTCATTTAATTGATTGCCCAGATTTTACACTTTAACTATTTTACCATTCACCTGCTCTACTTACATTAGTATTTAGAAACACAGAGACAGATAAGTGATCTGTGAAAAGCTTTCTACTTTTTCATTACTCCTCAGCAACACAGTTTGAGCAGCTTATTAGAAAAACATAAGAAGGTAACAGATTCCAACCTAGTAGTCTCTAGTTTCATTACTTTCTGACATTGAGTGCAGGTAATACAGCAATGGTTTTGGCAAGAACATACATGCCCCCTATAGGTTTAATGTATTCTTACCACAGAAAGATGGGAAAAAATGAAAGGATCATTAAGCATTTCCTAAATAGCAAATTCAGTACCAAAAAAGTTATATTACATCTTTCAATAAATCTATGTTTACATACACACAAAGAAAATATGAAATTATTCTTTAAAACTTACATATCCTCCCTGTCTAAACTTCTTTTATTTTAAACATAATTCTTTTATCATGCACAGAGGTTGCCACAAGTATTTCCTCTCTTGAGCAACGTTCCCTCCCTGACACTCTCTCCCTTTGTCCCACAGATTTTTCAAGTACAACACAAAGTGTTTTAGAAGAAGTGTAGCATTTTTATTTTAAGTTTATGATATTACTCAAATTTATAGCACTACATACATGATTTGTAATAATGTTACAATTACATTTGATTTTAAAAGCTGGATCATAAATTTTACCTACGTTAGCAGTTATGACATGCTGGTTTGGAAATACCATTAGCATTCAGTTCAATATACTGTTTTATATATACAATTAGATCTACAAAGGTAGGTAAGACACGTGTGATAAATCTTGACCATTTAGTGGCTTCCACATAGCTAACTACAACTGAGGAACCAGCATTTTTTTTGGTCTCTTAAAATTAGTAAATTCCAATTAGCCTTTAATTTTCATTTTTAAAGGCCTGACTGTAGATCTTATTCCACATCCAAATTTCTACTGGTATATCACAACAAGTATGAAAATTCTGAATAAAGGTAAAGCATGGCTTTTTATTCCAAGGTACTTAATTCAGCCTTACCTCAATGTTCTTAAATCCCACAGTTTGATGCCATCACCAGCAGCTGTGGTCATGAAAAGATTGTAAGCTTCGGGTTGCTGAGCACTGAATGATGACCCCTGTAAAATATGAAATACATTTCAGATAACTATTCTCACACTGCTAAATATTTATAGAATCATAGAATATGATTTAAAAATAGGAAGTCTTTCTAAGTCTGTTACTTCATTTAATTTAAAGATTTTTAGAATCATTCTTTGTACTAAAGCAGAAGTCCCAGCCTTCTGCGAGTAAGCTTTACTGATGCCTGCATCCTTTTCCTCCCTCATGGCCATTACCTTCCCAAACCTAGTTTCTTCCAGTCCTTGTATCTGTCTCCTCTGGACCCTTGCAAGAGACTGAGGTTCAAGGAGGTGAGAAGGGAGGACATAATCAGGGAAAAGGACTTCTAGGAAAAGCAGTAATCTACATGGTCATGGACGACTGGAACAGTATGGGGCAGGAGGGGAGGATTCTACTAGAGTACAGAATTAAGTAAGAGGAGGAGGAGAAAGGAAAGAGGTTATAGGAGGTGGAGAAGTGAAGACTCACAGCTGCAGAAACAGAGCACCTCTAATGATATAGAGAGATACAGCCTAGCTTCAACCAGTGAAATAGGTTTGGAGATGTAAACTGGTCAAGTGGCACAGGATCAGAGGAACAGGCTTCAGCCACAGATTGGTTATTCTGGAGCTCCAGCAGACTGTCAGGAAGCTTGAGGCAGTAGAGTCATCACAGAGATTGCAAATGAGAAAGGGAGAAGAGTGACACAATAGAAGACAAGCTGGAAGGCCCATCTCGTTGTTGCCACTGTTCTTGTCTCCAGGGAAGAGGGAGAAGAGTCAGTAAGAATGGGCAGAACCACCACCAGATTCACACCTCACCTGAAAAGAAGGACCAGTGCAGCAATTTGCTAGCCTACAATAGCAAACACTCCATGTACTTATTCTATATATGTACACTGTATGAATACATACTCTATGTTCACCTGCAATATTTCACAAAGTGTTAACAAGAACAGAGATTACCTTCCATAATTCAAGGTGCAGATAAGGGACAAGTTTTCATTAACTGTACTGACATCTGTAGAGAGGTTGCGGAATTAATATCTCAGGCAAGGATACGGTCTGATTTTACAACCTAATTACAGTCAGGAATATTCAAAACATTCCTACTAAAGAAAGATAAGCTGTGGCAAGTAATGATTCAGTAGGGTGGTTTATCATCTTCAACATACCATTACTGGATCAAGGCTTCATCACACTGATAACTGCCACTGCAACAAGGGATCTGTTATACTCTACTAAACGTAAAGTGATGATTCTGAGCACCTATGGTCATTAGAGTACTGGGGGAGGGAGCTGGGGGGGGGGAGTGGTCGCAGGAGCTGTACTCAATGATTTTAGCAGATTTCAACAGGAACAACTATAAATAATTCTACTCTGGCTTCATCATAATTACTGCATGTTTTGATAAGCAAAACAAACATTTCTTGATTCTTGAGAGACAGAAGACATCTACATTAATTTTATTTAATAGGCCACAGAGAGACATTTTCAAAATAACACAAGAGAGTAAGGTGACCAGTTCTTAGATTCAGCTGTTATTTAAATGTTTGAATGTCCCTCTGAACATTTCCCTATAGCACATTCTAAATTTCTGTAGTGTCATGCACATTATCTGTACCTTTACAGAAACACTGATTTAGAAGCAACTTATACGCATATACAAGTAATATGACAAGTTTATTCAATTTTCACTCCCAGTCTATGTTTCTTGATTAACACAGTCATAGCAATACTTATTATCATCTTCTAAATATATTTTCAAAGGACTAAAATTCTAAAAGGAAACAGGAATTACAGACACCCATTAAAATGGGTGTCACACTCCATGATCTTCTAAGAGATATACTTTATAACAGTCAGTGCAGCCAAATCTTCCATATCTATATATTAATTCTTTTTGCAATATTTCCTGCGAAACTGTTCTGGAGGAAGATTCAGAATACTGTTCTATTATACATCAGACAATGTCTGCTGCGAAGAGAACATATTGCAAGTGATATAATAAGCTTAAATCAAGTACACTGCAGGTTGAGATAAATTTCACATATTGACAATTCTTACAAACAATCTCTAGAACTGACCAAAAGAACAATTTAAAAATCAAAGTCATTACATTGCAAATTATATATACTTGCTTACAGCTGCTGATGTCCAAACCCAGAAATAATAGAATGTCATGCTGTTCACCTATGTTTCTAGAATATATTATGTATTTAATAATTTGCTAACAGGTTTCTCCTACACTTAAACAGAACATATCCTGCTTAGTGTTTTGCAAGACCTTCCAAATAGATTTTATTTATTTATTTATTTAAAGAACAAATCTCCTGATCGTCCCCACTTACTACTGTCCAGATAGCATCGTGAAGCAGTCTTGGAATATGGGAACTGATTTGCATGAACCTAAACCAGAAAATGCACTTCAAGAATATATATATTGCAATCACTAATGAGCATTCAGTCCTCAAGATGAGACTAAGGCTAGTCCAAAGGAAAGCCTTCATAAATTTTGTTATGTAGGTACTGGATCTGCAGTATCAACTGTTTCACTCCGCAGCTTTGTTTCTATTGCACTACCCCTCATCACTAGCTAAACCTTGGATTCCAATGTGTTCTGTACTTTAAACAGGATTTAATTTACACACAGCATTCTGCATATTTTTATAAGTCTATAAAATATTTTAGCATATTATCTTAATGTAATTGCACTGAGTTATATTTACTCTAATACAGCTTTAAACTATACACCTGTAACAAAGTAGCTGATGTGTAATTTTCCTATTGATTTATCTAAAATATTAATTTTATATAACTGAAAAAATGGAGAACCTTGATCTATAATTTTCCCCCAAAATGATCAATTTTGCTATACTACATACCTCTAGTTTTTTTCCCCAAGTGAACAGCTGCCCACAGCTTTAAATTTTTTCTTGATTAAATAACCTGAAGCCACTAAGCTGACCAAGCAAAAAGAAAAGCCAGAACTTTAAGCCTATATGTGTTACAAATAGTACTGAAATAGTTTGCACTATTTTAAGTATTTTACCAGATCACATCTCTCAGGAAAACCCACAAAGAGTTATACAAAAGTAGTAATAAGAAATTGTTTTAAACCCACAGAAGCAAGGACTTTCCAACTGGAAATGAAGAACCATACTCAACCAAACCCAACACAGTGGGCATTCCAGCATGTATGGTATCATAAGACTTCCGAACATTCAAATCAATCTTCAAGTAAAAAAAAAACAGATGATGCATGAGGGGGTTTAAATAATTTATTCTATTGCAGTACTGAGTGATTTTTTTTAGTTGCTGTTTCTGAAGTATCAGAATAAATCAGACAGGTTCAGATTCAACTTTAGGAGAGAACAGTTACATAAGGAAAAGTTCTTGCTGAACTACAGTATTACAGTCTGGCACAAGTAAGGTAAAGGGTAATATACGCTTCCCCGATAGCAAGCTTGTTTAGTTGTTCTGACTGCTCCCTGCTTTCCACTAGAGAAAATACGAGATCTGGGTGCCTTTATCACACAGACTTATGACCTTGCCTATCCTTTCCAACATATTGAAAACTCTATTGATTACTATCAATTATATTTTTAGCCTCCAATTTCTTTGTTGGTGGAGCTGTACTGGTACTACAAATAAAATTCAATAAAGCATATACCTTATTTTGGCAGATCTGATAGACTGATCTAGTATGAGCTTCTGGTATCACTGCTGTGCTGCAGCCTGCATTGAGGTCAAAAACTTCCAGTGCTCGGTTGCTGCCAGCTGTAAGCACAATATCTGTACAGTTCTCTGTGTTAAAGTTAAACTGATCTAAAGGAATAAAAACATATAGATAGACAAAAAGAAAGATAAATAGGTATCAAGACTCGGTTCCATTAAGTGCTCTATGAGCAGCATCAAAAATCTTGCAGTACTAAAAAGTTTATGTCCACGGCTGAAGTTCAATATCGCAAAAAATACAACATTTTTAGTCCAATAGAAAAAGAGTAATAAAGAATCAAATGCTAATTACTTTAACCAGTTATTTCTATGTAATTAAGTCCAAAGAACAATAAAGAAAATAAGAAATACAAAGGATACAAGAGTAGAAATCATTTACTGCTGAAAGGCTGGTAATCTCCATTGTTGAAGCCATGGGAAATTTCTGTACCAATTTGCAAACACTTCTCTGTTTGTATCTGCAAAAAATATCAAATGAATGCTAGTGTTAGCGAAATAAATTATGATCTGTGGCCACCAGTAAACTCCCATTGGAATCACAAAGCAAACCAAAATGCTTTCTTTCATTATTAAATATTAAAGCCACAGAACTTTTGACTCATTACTGAACTCTATTAAAAAACTTGGTAACAAAACTCATTTGGAAGAAAAGAAACATGTATTTGTAAGATAGATTTTTCCACCAACATGAAATACTAAAATAATCCTGTATGTATATTGAAAATGTCGAGTACCTATGATCAAAAAACAGAAATACCAGTACTTTCCATATAGCACTTCATGTGCTGATTATAGGGTCAATAAGAAAGAAAATGTGGAGAAACCAGTGAGGAAAGAATAATTTCTACTTAGGTGGGAACAGAACAAGGGGCTGATCACACACTATCAAAGAAATTTGGCTTCCCAACATACAGTGGACTACTCAAGGTCCTGTGGGATATCTGCCAGCTCCATGCAGATGTTGCAGACATGCTGAGTCCTCTAAAATGACTTCAGATTTATTTATATCACACAAGGCAAAACTGTGTTGTGATTTAGTCTGACTAGATTCTTTCCGTTTACTGAAATATATCAGCACCGCCAACATGGATCTGATCTTAAATCCACCAAAGTCAACAGAAAACATTCCTCCATGGATATGGATATGCTGGGTAAGAAGAGTATGACTTCCATAGAAGAAGTCACCTAAGGAATATAAACAGAGTTGTTAATAACTGTACTGGGTCTGGTTGGGGTGCAGTTAATTTTCTTCATAGTAGCTTGTATAGTGCTGTTTTACATTTGTGAATGAAACAGTGTTGATAACACACCAGGGTTTTATCTTACCTGTTTATCTATCTGTTATGGCTGAACAGTGTCTGCATAGCATTAAGATATCCTCTCTTTCTCACTGTGCCACCAGGGTGAATAGGCTGGGGGAGTGCGAGAGGTCAGATGGAGACACAGCCACGACCACTTACATGAATTATCCAAAGTGATATTCCATAATGTATAATACCAAGCTCAGCAATAAAACTGCGGGGGAGGGTTTTTTTTTTAAAGTAGCCATCGCTTAGAGACTGGCTGAGCATTGGTCTGCTGGTGGAAGCTAGTGAGTGACTACTTTTGTATCGCTTGGGGTTTTTTTTCTTCGCTTGTTAAACAGTCTTTATCTCATCCCATGAGTTTTCCTCACCTTTGCCCTTCCAACTCTCACCCCCATGCCACTGGGGGAGAGCGAGTGAGCAACTGTGTGGGGGCTTAGCTGCCAGCAAAGTTCAATGTACCTCAATAACTCAAAATTTCTACATAATATTCTAAAAGCAGGCACTTCTATGCAGTAAAATAATTCCAATGTAACTGTTATACTTCCCTTTTTGCATGTCTGTCTAAAGACAATACAAAAGTTCACATGTGACACACTTGTAGGAATAATTACTGTTTCTTTCCGACAATGCTAAAAGTTTGCAGAACAGATCATTTGACAAAAGCAATACATTTATCAGCTGGATCATTTCAAAAGAAAAATGGTTAATGATTTGCTTTTGCCTTTCTTTGTCACTCTTAAACAATGATCTGCTGAGCTTTTCCAGGTAGACATTAGAGCTACCTCAGCGGTGATGGTGAAGCAGAAGGTAAACTGAAGTATTTTGCAATTTAATCCAAGATCCATTTGTGGATTCCGGAAGTATTTTATTCAATTAAACTACAAGAATAAACTGTTCTAGACTTCAGGAACAACTGATTTATCTCCATTTTGGGGTAAAGATATCCAAGCTAACTTTAAACAAGCTGAACAATCTAATGAAGGCAGCATGAAGCTTCCTCTGGTCTAATTTACCCTGCTAGAAGAGGCTTAATGAAACAGATTGCTCCCAAATGCAAGAACAATTGTTTTGAATTAGCTGAAGTATCTCTCTTCTACAGTACAATCTGCTACATAGCTAAACACATGACAGGGTGTTTCCCAGATGGTAGAATTTCACCTAGAAAGCAAATCTTCAACCAACAGTAAACTGAGATTTGTCAAGTACAAGTTAGGAGAAAACTGAACCAACGTAACAAAGGCAAAAAAAAAAAAAAAAAAAAAGAAGAAAATAAAAGAGGAACTTTACTATATTTAAGACCTTATATTTTTTGGACACAATGCATTTGCCACATGTCCTATAGACATTCAAGTCAAAGTGCAAGTCAACTAGAATTCAGCCAGGCATTGTGGACACACTCAGCTAGAGACTGTACGTTAGTTCTTGCCTTTGAGAGATTACAGTTTATATAACAATTTGGGTTACCTTTTTATTGCTTTACTAATACCTCCATAAACTAAGAATTAACAGGCAATGCAGAAGGTAGGTAATCAGGTTGTTGAAGAAAGGTATTACATAATTCAAACAGACACAAGACAAAAGCTTAAATGCCTCTCACTTGTAATATACAAGAACAGACTTTGAGAGTAAAACTGTATGTTGAAACATAAGCAAAAGTGCAAAACCTACATCTTAACATAATTTCCTGTTTGCTATAGAAGAGATTGTTCTATATCTTACAAAGGGCTTGTTCTTGAGGAATTAATCAGATTAATTAATCCAGTAAAGGCCAGAAGGTGTTGTAATGTTTATCAAGATAAACATGTGAAGAGCACACAAAGGAAAAGTTTTAAAGTTGTAATATCTAATCAGTAAGGCGTGTTTAACAAAATAACCGTGCTTTTGTCTGCAGAAAAACAACAGATTTTTGTGAATATAACACGGGTTACTTTGTAAGTAAGAAGAAGAAGATAATAACAAATAAGATAAGAAATCTTCGAAAGGAAAGAAAAGATTTTTATTTTCCTATCAGAAGCAAGTTCCGAAAACAAGATTATATACAACTAGATCAAGAACTCTATCTCAGATCTGACCACTTTCCATGGATAAATTTGACAGTCTGTCATTAGCAAAGATAATTCCTTTGTTGCAGGATTTCCAATAGGAACACACTGTCACAAACAGTTGTGAGGTTGTTTTCAGCTATTACAAAATGCTACAAGCCCGAGAAAATGATGCACAGATAAAGACCAAGAGTGTGAAGTGAATATAAGCAAAATTCCATCGCATAAGTCAACTGGACAGGCTACTGTAGCATAAGTGCACCCTAAATTTGTCTAAATTAGACCAACACCTCCTCAAGCCACAGTAAGGCTTGTTGATAGAGGCAAAGAAATGGATGAACAGTATCTCCTTACTACGTTTTTTCCAGGTCTCCAATTCTATGAACAGCACATAATCTCAGCTGACAATCCTAGAGATCAGGTATCCAAATAAAGTCATATTTGTTTGATATACTCAAAACTACAATTCCATCCTCCTTTAATGTCTTCAATCGTTATAACTCTGACAACAGTGTAAGTGACCAGCCTCTGTCATCTCTTATATCCCACATACTTGGTATATAAGATAGATCCCAAGTATACATCTTGGGGTAAGGTATGGGCATGTAATAATTTTTGGGGCATACATTTACAATATATAGTTATTTCCCGCAGAATGGTATATCTTCAGAAATAAAATATAAAACCAGATTTTAAGATACAAACACTTCCTGCAAAGATTGAGAGACTGATGTGTCCTTCACTGAAAGCGTTTTTCAGGGTACAGTAGAAATATTTTGATGACACACAAAAAAACTTCAATGCATGGAAGTGTGTTACTATGCTAAAACCAGAAGATGAATAGGCACCTAAATAAAACTCCCAAAAACCCCCAAAACCAGCTTGATGTGGATCTGACTTTTAAAATTTCAAGGAACATGGCTACACATGACAAAGTCGAAAGTAATTGACAGACCACAATCATCATCAGTATAACAGATCATAAGGTTTCAGGCTATTAAAAACATATTTATATGCACTGTAAAAAATTATCTTCAAACAGTAGTCCCATTATACCTTTCCAGACACAGCCTGGAGTTCAGTAAAGTAAGAAAACCAGTTACATGAAAAGGAAAAGAATCACTTCATCTTCTGGAATGCTTAGAATTCATCATAACTGAAAAATATTCTCTCTTACACTACAGAGGAGAGTGGATGTCATTCACTGACCCGACGTAATGAATCTTAGGCATAAGAAAAGATAAACATGGAAAAATTAAAAGCATTTAGAGATGGTTGCTGTTAGAATGTTGTTATGAGTTATGTACTTCTCATCTAGTTTCCATTCTCAAAGGAACCAAGCTGCTGGATCAGGTCTGTGCAACCCATTTACTTAAGAAGTTGAACATTAACTTTCCAGAAGTACCTGAAATGAACACTCTCTTATGTATCATTAGCATGCTAAGTTTTAAACCCACTTACCATGGCTTTTGCTTTATCCATCTATAATATGTCCTGGTATAGTTTCTCATTTCATCAGAGTAGATATTTTATCATTACTTCCCTTACTGTATGTATGATTACTACAACCAGCTATAAATATAAAGGCTTTAAAATGCATTGTTTCTGTTACTGGAACACAATTTTATCCTGTTAAACTCATTTCAAATTGCTCATGCTGATATTTAAAACAATACATAAAACCATAAAAGTGAGGTAACAACTCATAGATGTTTTGTTCAGCTCAAATTCTTACGTGACTTAAAAGTAATTAAGAATTAAAAAAAATAAACTGAGAAGCAAATCGTTACACTTCATATCAGTATGCACAACTGCTGATGAGAGTGGAAATTCAATAGTTAGCAATTTTGGAAAAGGTAAATACATTTTTTTAGGTTGTGAATCATTTTGAGACTAATCATAGAAGCAGAAGTCAGGAGATCTCTATTCTGTTCCCAGAACTGCAATAAATCTCCTCTATGGCATTTGTAAATTAGGATATATTTAAATAAGCCAATAAGGAATATAACATTTTTTTTTCTTATTTCCACTTCTCAGTTTCACCTTTAAAACAGAATCACTATTTAACCATTTAATTAAGTTGCTGTGATGCTTAGTTAAGACTTACAAGGAGCTCTTTGGAAACTCTGCACATAGAAACAGTGATATGATTTCTCATTGTACCTTCTTCACCCCTGAAATGCGAAATGCAGTAGCAATCTATTAGTTAGCCAGACTGCATTGCCACATCCTTCTAATTAAGGGTATAAAGCGTGCTTTGGGGTTAGATCGAGCACCTTTTTGAATCAGTTCTATGCAAGCATTCTTCCAAATTTGACTCAGAAGGCAGGATTAAAGAGTTGTGAGAAACAAAAGGCGTGATGCAGTATTCCATAAAAGAAAGAAATGCTGGGAAATGAACTCAAAATATAAAGTCATAATATCAGACAAAGAAAAATATATCTTCAAGAGTTTTTTAAATGCTATTACATCTAAACATATACATATATACATTCATATATATATATTATAATAAAGTTTTATATACACAAATTCTGCTGGAAACCAGCAAAATAAAATGAAGAGCAGAGAAACTTAGTAAAAGGATACAGGGACAGTTTTAGCTCTAATTATAAACTAAAAGAACAGAAAAGGTATATCAGACACTTAATAAAAGAATTGATTCCACATCAGAAGGAAGGATGCCTAACAATGAAGAAATATAGGGACAAAATAGGATAATAAGAAAAGTAATTAGGTACAATAAAAAAGTTGGAAAGTCAGTGGCAATTATGAGAGTGATCTACTTCTACTTGACAGAGAAGGAAGAAAACAGGCACAGCATGTTGGAGCCTCTGAAAGGAAAAGTACATAGAAATATTCCCATGAGAGAAAGAATTGCAACAGCTTCTCAAATGTAATTTTATACATTAATTCACACTAAGATGTAACCAGGCAGAAGGTAAAGCTCAGAATGTCCCAAATGGTAACAGTAATAGTAAAACTGTATTTGCACCAGATAAGGTATGCACTATAAAAAATTATTTGACATTTCAATTATTTTTCTATTATGCCAGAACCGAAATATTTTTACAATTAGTTTTTACTATTTGTTCAATTTTTTTCTTCTGTTAATATTCTTGCCCTCTACCCCATACCGCCTCACAACCCAAAAAATCTCAGATCAAACAGTACAAGTACTTTCACTGGACTATTAATGAGAAATTTTACTCACCGTTTGAGGTCATCCTTGGTTGTGTCTAGATGGAAACTTAATAGATGAAATTCAGATCCACAACACAGCAATATAAATGCATCTATAAAATAAAACTGCGCAAAGCGTACAGTCTTAAGGAACTTCTCTTTGCCCTAAAATACAAAGTAAATTATTAAGAACGCATTTGAAGACACTGAATATTTTTTGTCTGAAATTCCTGGTGTTAAAGCATAGTCTCCTTGGTATCCTAACCATAACGCAGGAGGTTAATCTACTACATAGTGGCCCTTCCTACTTTTCACATCTGTTAAACTCAAACTAAAGTCTTAGTTCCACTTAAAGTAGTTGTCAGTAAAGCTTATAGTATTTCTAGTCAGTTGAATCTAATACAATCTGTCTTCATACTCTAAACTTACATTTGAATGGGGGAGTAATTATACAGGCAAGCAGAACTGAGACAATGAAAATAGAATACACAGAGCAGACAATAAAACCAAAACTTTCAGACATGCCTGCTAGTTTTGTCTACCAAGACTGGATATTTTCTTTTCATAAATTGTCATGATAAAAGCCCATTTTGAAGTCAACGGAGGTCACCCAGATCATAGTATCAGTTTGAATCACCACCACTCAGTAGCTCTGAAAATCAGGCCATATGTTCCTTCTACAGAGCTGCTAAAATAGAAGTAGGTAAAAATGCAAAACACCATCCTCTGTGAACCAAACTGACAAGAGTTTATAATTACCAGAATTAAGGCAGGTTCATTCTTGCAGACTGACCAGACCCTTAAAGTTCTGTCTTCTGATGCAGAAACTAACCACTTCTTGTCGTGACTCCAGCCAACAGAGTTAACTGCACCATCATGACCTAATAAAAATCATAATGGAAATATCATAAAGCTTATTTCTTGCATTTATACATTTCTCTAGAGTTAATACTATTTTTTAATATAATTATACACAATATTAAAGCAAATTTTAAATAGTGGCTTCAAATGCTTGGATTAAAACTGGTAACAGTAAACCAGTTACTGATTTTTTCTTCCACCAAAAACTATAGAAAAATGCCTCATTAATAATTAAGATTCACTAAATTAAATAAGGTTAGAGAAATACCAAGTTATTCTACCTGAAATCTCATACGCATTTGTATGACATTGCATCTGTTGCTGTAAGGGAGTTTGTAAGAAAATGTTATAACAAATATACAAGACACATTTATCTTTTACAGACATTCACATTCTAAAAGAATAAAAACTAGTATCTAAATTTTCTTCAGCTTTTGTCAATTCAGATTTGACTCAACTAGAACTATAAAATAGTTCTAAACAAATATATAACAAAGAAACAAACTTCCTTTAAGTAAACAACAAAAACACATTCACAGCACTTTACTGTCACAGTAATATTAAAAAATTCTATCTCCACACCAAACTGAATCGGAAGCACAGAAGTGGTTATAAGGTTGTTGTTAAAAGTAAGTCTTTCTGCTAAGTTGTATTTCTGATCTTTTTCATTAAATACTGACTGTCTCAGAGCGAAGTGCTGAATTGGATCAAAATTATTCCAAATTGTGGCAAAAAACTCCACAGAAAATAGAAGTTTGACAATCAGCTCCTAATGTTTCTAAGGTCTGGAAACAATGTCTTCTGATGGACAGAGGTCCAAACATTAGTCTGAAGAAGACTAAACCAAAGAGGGATATTGAGGCAATAGAATGAAGAAAACAACCATCACTGACAACATGGCTACCAAATATTTCAAAGTGCAGCTGGGATGGTGAAGGTCCAGAGCCCTGTGACTTGCTACTGTACCCAAGTGGCAAAATAGGATGGTCATCATGCAAGACCACAGCTCTCTGCATCTGATTGTTAGCCAGTATTCGGCTCACGGAGAGGTCCAAAACCTGGCATCTAGCCCAGTGTTGATGAACATGTCCTGTTTCACTCTGACTAATAAGCTGTCCTGAGTGTTTCATTCTAGATGGCTTCATCTCTGCTCATCTCTAACAACAGAGGGTTGAAAGTCCAGAAAACCTGAAGTTGCCACACTGGAGCTTTTAAAGACTGGTTTATTTTTTGTCATGGGCCTGCAAGAAATGTACTGGTGCAGGAAGATTCATCCCAGAGAAAAATCCTGAATCCCAGGATGGTTACTCCAGCATTGAAGGCCTTCAAGATCTGAGTCAGGCTTCATATGAACTTCATTTTGGATGCTTAACTTCAAGTGCTTAGAAACTGATTTTACAGAGCTGCAAAGTGGCATATATTCTAGAAGAAGACAATGTAATTGATTAGATGCTGCTTTAAAAGGAAGGAAGGCAAGGCTAATGAGATCCAGAAGGATTTTATCACATAATGCAATAAAGGAACTCACCATAGCTATGGCAAATAAGTACTTATTGTAGAAGTCCCAGCAACAGAACACCTGACTTTGACGAAGTTCAGTGTGTTAAAACACAAAATATAAGCAGGTACAAAAGAATGACCAATCTAATTTATCTACAGATGATGACAATTCTGACCCTAGTTTTTGAAAGTTATTGGAAGAGCATTTTCAAGAAATATCCTTGAAATTCAATTTAAGAAAAGATACAGTGTTACTCAAAAAAATCTGAGTATTATATTAGAATGAAATTTTATATTAAACATGATCCAGAAAACACTTAAGACCTTGCAAATAGTTGCAATATTTTATTTTATCCATTGGGCTTTTATTACTGAGCTAGCTGTTTTTTGTAAAAACACAATGAACGTTGCACTACAGCAGCTTCTGCAAGACCGTCTCATTAGATTAAAAAAATGTAACTACCTGTTTAAAAATCATAGTTTAAAGTATTATCATCTCCAGTTAATAGAAACAGACTTTCCAGTTTGGTGTCACACAGTTAAAAACAAATTGGAAAACGACAAGGAAAGAACTTCAAAAGCCAGAAACATCATCCAGAAGCTAAAATTATTAATTTGATCTAAAATTATATTGAAGGTGATCAAAAAGGTCAAAACAGAAGAAAATATGTCAAACAAAATTAACAAACTTTGGCCCGCATTATTCTAATTTTACCAGATGAAGTCTGATGAATTTCACCTATACTTAAAAAATTCAAAGTTCTTATGCTGCCCTCTTGTGCACATTCTCTCTTTAGTCAACTGAAGTTTTATATAAAAAAAAAAATTGACTGCTTTAAATTACAGAAAGGCTAATCAAGTTATCTCAGCAATTACAATCTTCTTCGATAACCTATATCTATAAAAAGGCTTCTAAACAAGATATTTTAATTCTCAGTTACCAAAGACCTGTAGAATTTTCACCAGAAAACTGCATAGGTACTGGATAAGTATATATGTAATTACTACACTTATTTTATTCTCAGCACAAAGATTTATTTGCAGGCTTTGGTTTTGTAAAACCATTTGGAATCCTTGAATTATCTGCATTAAAGAAAACAAAAACAACTTACCAGAATACACAAAACAGTTTTCCAAAGTGGTAAGGAACATGAGAAACTTTAGGAAAATCTGAGGTTTGGAAAATTGGAAGAACCATGCAAAAAGCGTAAGAATCTCTGCATTCCAGATCCCCCAATCCCAAAGCACAGTGAAGGAGATGCCAGCTGGCTTGCAAGAGGCCAGTAAGCTTCAAAACAGGCATTACTCAGGGTTCCCCAGTCCTGAAGCACATTGAGAAGTTTTGAAAAATACTTCTTCAAAGAGGCCCTGCTGGCTGTAACTCTTTTAAAGCTGGCCAATATTACCTGCACTTCACTACAGGACACAGACACCTGAAGAGCCAACACTGAAGAGGAATGCAGAACTACTTAAAAGTGTAACTGAGCACTTCAGGGAACAAAAACGAATAAATTAGGCTTATAGCAAAATAGCTGTTGTTATACCACTCCTCTCTGATGGTGCATTATAAAAATAAGATTTTTGATAATCAGCTATATTCAGATGTTAATGCTGCCTTGAAATTTTTTAACAGAAGAGATATCATTGCCATTTCTTGAAAAAGGAAAGTTTTACGTTACCATTGATTGCAGCTCTGAATAAAAGCAATGCTTCATGGGTTTTAATGAAAATACTTTTATTATGACACTTCAAAACCAAAGGCATTTAAAGTAGAAAATAAATAGGTGATTTCATGATAATCTGAACTGTACAGAAGAACTACATGAATGAAATAAGCACGTAACTGATGGTTTATGGTTCCTACTCCCCTATAGTACAGTATCTGACAATTTCACATTTATGTTCCTTTCGAAAAGAACTACCTGCACAAGTTGCATTCTTATGTTACCTGAAGGGCGTGAAGTAGAACGTGGTTTACACTACTTTTCAGACTGTGCATCATAAAAAAAGACATAGAATAAAGAACAAAAGGTACCAGTGAAATAAATTAGACAGTAGAGCAAAACCTAAGAAAACGAATAGAACAAAGCCAATTGTCAGAAGAAGAATTTAGTAATAAATCAAAAAAATTTTCAAGCAAGAAAAAGAACTAGTACTTGACACCTTAACTACTGTAACCAGAAAAAGCTTCTCTGTAGTATCATGAAGTTTGTTGCAGGTTACTCTTCTCATCACAGTAAATTAGCCTGCATTTGCAGACTACTGCAGTATTTTAGGGAGCTCTGAATGTTGAATTAGCACAGGAATTTGAATTCTGTATGTTAAGCAACACATCTTAAAATACATCTTATAAAATCATAATATTTAATTTTACTTCATAGAAAAACAAAGCCTTTTGTTAATGTGTCAAAACCTAAATACTGTTTCCTTCATGATTTACAGAGTAACATAAACGATTTTCTTTCAAATTTAGAAACCTCTAAATTCTAAACTTTTTTCCCCTGCTTTCAATGAATTTTTTTCTTATTAAAATCTATGTTTTCTTTTATTGCCTGTATCAAACCATTCCTTTGATATTATTTAGTATGTAGCAAATATATGGCAGTATGGCTGCAACAAAGTCAATGAAATTCGTATCTTCTCCTCAGAGGAAACAAAGATAAAACCCAGCTATTACCAGTCCAAAATCAATGAAGCCTGCATAAAAACAAACTCCAGTGAAAAAAACATCCAAAAAAGAGTATTTCACAGGATTCAAATGTCACTTTCTGCAGCACATAATCTCTATATACATTGAAGTAAAAACAGCCTAACTTCTTGATAGTGGTTCACATAAAGAGAAGCTGGATTTGTGATGCAAAAGACAAACTGCAAAGAACAGCTACAGAACACATACTGTACAATGATCATTTATAGCCTCATGGAATAATTTTGCAATATTTGTGTGCTACTTTATGTTCAGCTTAGCCCTGCTATCAAAAAAAAAAAAGGCTTTAAAGTTCCTGAAAATCATTTACATCTTACCCTCTTCCAATTACTTAAGAAAGATGTCTTAATAATCTGAAGAAACACTGAATTCCCTGAGAACAAATTTGTTAAACTACTGTGTAACAAATACTGTAGCAGTACTGTATCATTATTTTTACAGATGTTTGTAACAAGTACAGGAAGGAAATACAGAACTTTTATCTCTTTTGGTTAATTACATTTTTAGAAATCCTGACCTTCTAAAACAATGTTTAATATATTCCAGAAACATGGTGTCCCTTTGGACAAAATCACTGCTTTTATTCCAGTGCTACCTAAAGAACAAACCTATGACAATAATACATCAATAAAACCTCAAGACACTATTCCTCCCTGCAGTTTATGTAACTTGCACTATGCATTTGCTCAAATTAGTCAGTGATACATGAAGCAAATTTTTTTTAAAGTTTATGAACTTGCTATTGTGTAAAAAAAAAGACCTCACTACCCTGCCCACAAGGCATATTTTCATCAGTTTTCTCACAAAGAGAAAAATATCAATAATGTTACCTCCATTAGTTGTCACAGTGCCACAGTTGCTTCCACAAAATAAAATGAAAATTACTCAAAAAACCCCCCAGTTTTCAGAGATCAGTTATCAGAGATTTTTACTTAGAAATAATTTTCTACTTAATAATAACTTAAAATAGTCTACTTTTATACTTGCTAAGGCCTGCTAGTAAATAACAGTCCTCTTCCATTATGAAGTTCCACAGTAAATCAGTCCTGCTATATGAATTTTAAATCATAACATTTACTACTATTACAAATTTAACAGATAAATAGTTCTTATAGAAATTTAGAATTCTTTTTTTTAAGGCTCATTTGCAATTTTAAGTAATGCACATATGTTTGCACATGCAAACATTTTTGCAGATATGGATTTCTCCATAGGAATAGTCCCTTTTTTGTTAAATAGTTGTTCTTTAAAAGTCTGGAGCTACAAACCAAACACATTTGTTGCCAAGTCATTGCAGTCAATTTTTTAGTTAATAATCTGTTACAATATATTACTGCAATATACATATGCATTGTCATTATAGTATATTGTCTTTATTGTTTCTATTTCACTATCGTAATATACATATGCAATGCAGATTGCAATATATATCATGATACACTACTATTTACCTCCCAGAAAACTGAGAAATGGGAAAACCTGGTAGGCAGTTTAATTCCATAACAAAAATTAACCAACCAGAGAAATAACTCTACATTTTGAATCAGCAGTATTCCCTCTCACCCATTCTTCTCAAGGTGATGAAATCGGAATCTTTTAATTACTATGCTATTTCAGGTTAAAATCAATTATGTACTATTTCTTTCATAATTTAATTCATAAATTTACCTGCAAAAACATTATATGTATTGGTGAGGTTGGAATTGAATATCAGTACAGCCTTGTCAGCCAGGCCACAAGCCAGCATCTCTCCATCCCCTGTAAAGAAGAGCGTCTAATGATTTATATTTGAAAGCAACAAGGACCTAATATGCTGTTTCTTTTAATCATAAAAATCACACATGTCACTACAACAAAACACACACCAAAAATTCATATTTTCTATGTATTTTGTATGAACATCACAAACTCATATGGCAAAATTTGGTATGAATTTTTACACAACTAATTTCTTGTCCTGATATATTCTCAAAACAGTTATTCATCACAAGGTAGAAATTAACTTTTCACAAAAATAGTGCTACAAAATTTAAGTGCAGAATTTTTTAGCAGTCATTTAAATCTATTTCCTTACACTAATTTTTTTATATTTTCTTATTAAAGTTATATCATCTTTTCTTATATATTAGAATGAAAAGCACATATTAGTCATTCTGGATCACTTCTCAAAGACGATGAATTTCCTTCATAAGGTACTCCTAAAAACTATCCAAGTTCATTCAGATTGTTCATTTACATTAGTAATCAGTGAGGGGCACACAGTGACAAGATAGACTCCCTTAATGTCTACATAATGGCAGTGATTCGTGAAATCTAACTGTTTGCTCAAAAACTTTTCCTGAAAAAATTAAAAGTAAAAAGAGCAGATAAATGAACGAATGGGAAAAAATAAGACATGGTGGAGCAAGAGAAGATAGCAGTGAAAGTAAGGAAATGAAGCGCAGAATTCAAATCAGTGCTACTAGGTTCACTGTGAAAAGTATTTTTAAAAAGGTACCACCTGAACACCCCCTTTATACACCTCCTGAGCATGTTTACAAAGGGAGAGGAAATTAAAGTCATGCTTGACTCACCAACATTAGACATTGCTATCCATTGTCCAAGAACCATCTACATTGCAGGTTCAGAATACTATGTTCCACAACACATCTTTTTCCCACATTATGGCAATATAAACAGATAAGAGATCCATATTTCTAATCTCTGAGAGTCATCTGCTATAAGCTACTTTTAAGTGGGACACACAATGGGGTACACGTATATGCTAAGAAGAGGCATTCCAGAAACTTTTTTCATTACCAGTTAAATGCACCAGTATACTAAACTGGCAAAGAACTACTTTATGAAAATATTTTTCATTTTATCTGAAAAGCAATATTTCCGTCGACTTTTTCTCCAGGTACTAGTAATTGCACATACTGGATAATGCTGTTAAATATTTTCATCACAAAAATAAGATAAGTAGTCCTGGACAAAATATTCCAAAAAATGCATGCCCCACAAACTCAAAAGTATGAAGTCTTTGAGGTAAAGGGTGGTGCTCTTCTGCAGATTTCCCCCACTTTTCCTAAAGTTTTGACAGTATGGATTTTCAGCATGAGAGCTACTTGGTAAGTATATCTGGTCAGTGATATAAAGTAAGACATACATACATAATTAACAATACATAAACCTTCTTGTGCATACAGAAAGAGAGAAAATAATTTTGCATAGAATTTTGGAGGCTTGTTTAATGGAACATCATCTCAAATCCTGAAGAAAACTGTTTTCTAACAGATCCACAAGTTATAACTCATAACACTTCCAATACTACAAAAGGATGTTTGATAAATCTAAGGTGTGCATTAACTTAGTAATGCAACTTTAAAACCTCTTAAGTTTTACTTAAGTTTTCTATTTAATTTTCTTTCAACTATGTTTAAAGATGCACATAATATTAATTATTGTAATTCATACTTCACAAAGATCACTTGAAATACTGCTCCAAGCTTCAATTCCAAGTTGCAAATTTGCAACCCAAAAGATAGTGTAAAGCTAGGAACCATCTGGTCAACACAGACTACAACAATAACAGAACACCCTTTAAAACCTTACAATAACATGATTTTTTTACTCCAAGAAAAAAAATCTCTGCAAGTTTTGCTAAACCTTGTTTTGCTAAATTGTGGTTGCTTAAGCCCGTGTGTGCATGCGTGTGTGTGCGAGAGACAGAGATAAAGATAGAAACAGAGAAAGATGTTCCTTCTTCTGTGTAAGTAGAAGAGGATTTGTACTTAAAATGTATTATCGAAACTATAGCAAAGCTTTTCTTTGCTAAAAAAGAACATTTAGTTTTAAGTGCACATAACATTCCTAGAAATAAGCTCTCTGCAACCATTTTCTTTCAGTAGCCATGAAAATAATTTCTTCCCGTTCTCTAGGGAACACGGAGATGGCTGGAATATATTTTAGAAAAGTTACTGATTGTGTCTAATTCCTTTTATTTCTGGAAGATGAAAGTTGTGCTTGTCCCCAAAATATTTATAAAGATATACATTTTAAAATACTTTGGAAGTATTGTGGTTTGCAGAGTGTACATTGACATAATTATATACTTGCTAATACATTTGACTGGTAATCTAAGTTGTTTCTGTATATTTATATGGATTGGAAATGACTAAACCTATTACAAGACTCACTTCTCCAAAGCCATGAAGCATTTCTTCAGGTTATATGGAAGAATTCTTTTTATATATTTTAATATATAAAGTGGAATAATCTTTACATAAGAAATAGGAGTATTTTGATTATTTTTAAACAGAACTTCAGCTTTTAATACACCCTAATGACACTAAGTAAATGTCTCAGAAAATAAATTCCTTAGTGAAAGACTACTGATTAGACTACTAATATTCAAGTTCTAGTGGGAAAGTCATACAATAAATCCAAAAGGATAGAAGATGTAAAATCAGAGAAGAATTAGAATCCTTTTGCATACGTGTTAGCAGCTTGCATGGTTTTGCAAGTTAAAAAATTATGATCAAACATATATGATATTGCCAGAAAGTTTTCTGGGAATTTACCTAGTAAATACCCGGTCTTAATAAAGCATGTCACACAAATTTTGGTTTTCTTTCTGCACAGTGATGCAACAGTACATTTTATAAAGCCTGTACATACCAGAATACTCAATGCAACAAATTGGGGTTGGTTTACATGTAACAGATATCTCTTTCTCATATTTGACTGGAGGATAGCTTTCCAATGGATATTCTTTATTTTTTCTTCAAAGAAGGAAAAAAGAGAAAGAGAGGAAAAATATTAAGATATTTAAGCCCATGATACATTTTCATTGCAATTATGAAATACATGTGCTTTGGGAGCTATTCTAAACATCTTTATATAAATATTTCCTGGAAAACTTATGCTAAATCCAAAATAAGAGGCAGAATGAATTTTAAATTGTCATACCTAAATTACTCCTATCACCAACCGTTATGAATTCATAAGATCAAGAGTTAATATGGACTTGTACATATAAATGAAACTTAAGTTGCATACCTATCTAATAAAAATATTTAAAGAATGCAAACTCTACCTTGTTGTGGCAATATGCGGTATGAAAAATATCTCTGTATGTAAAAATAAGAATTACACTGATAACCTATTTAACAAGATACAAAAAAAAAGACAAAACTTGAAGTACTAAGTAGCTTAATCTATCATAAAATAGCGCAAACCAATCTAGAAATTATCTGAAGTGCTCATCTGAAGGCTTGCCTATGTGTGCAAGGATTACAAAAATTTAGTCTTGAGCTATTAATTGTTTACAAAATGGTTTTATAAAAAGAGAAAAATGATGGATTTAATCATTCTTAAATTTTATGTTTGTACTTCATAGAACAAAGACTCTACATAATAATAATAATGAGAAAAAAATGTGTGTAAAATACCGCACCAAGAAACATGAAAGTGCCAGCTCTAAAAAAACATTAATTCTTTGTGTCCACAGTGATGATGAATCCACTGTCCAATAGTACTGTTATGCATACTCTGTTTAAATCCATTAGAGTAAGCTTGCATTAGCTTAAGATAACATGATTTTAGGGGTGAGTGAGGCACATGATCTGAAAACACTAAGTCTCCCTGTGCCACATTCAGTTATTTTTCGGACTAGAATTCCAGCTTAAGAACGTTGGGACTATGCTTCCAACCATATTTAGCATCTGTTCTTCTTCCTACCAACAAAAACCTAGGAAAATAGATGTGTGTATTTTCTTTTATATGTAAAACTTACTCAAATTTAATTGATAGTCTGATAATCTGAATCACTTGCTGCAGTCATTTTATAGCAAATTTACAAAGCCTTTTAGTTTCAGTTATACTCCTAACTAAAAAGTTCCAATGAGAGAAGCAGCTGCAAACTATATTTCCAATATAACTGTATTCATCTTAATTTTAATTTGTTCCTCCTCTAATGGAGTTGCTAGATTACCTACTGTTTACAAGTGGTCTTCCACTTTGATACCTCTTTTTTCTTCAGGTTATTATTTGGAGAAAACATGGTCATTCTACAAGAGAGAACACAGACTCTTCTATATGTAACATTAAATGTTTCATGACAGAAATAGTTTCTTTCAAACAAAAAAAAATCCTACTTCCTTCTTACTATTTATGTCTACTAGTAATGTCAGTAGGTAAGATAACGTACACATTGACAACAAGATAACTTTCTAATGATCTAACGCTCAAGTTTGCACCTAAGTTTTGCTTTGTGTGAATTATTTGTTGGATAATGTATTCTGAAGGTCAAAATCCATTCATATAAAGTTCTCAAACATTTCTTTTTGCAAGCTGAAGAAACAAAAAGAGTTTAATTGTATGAAAGAGACAGGATGCCTAATGTAGGTTTTGAAAAGATGTTGAACAGTGACCAGAAGCTATGAGGATTTTGTTTTACAACATATTTTAAAAATTATTTTCTTTGATAACATCATATCTGTTTTTCACGGGTCATTGATTTCACAGTCATGAGACTATATGGCTCTATTATGTGACAAAATATCACATACCAATAAAAGAGGCAAAATAGTAATGTATCTACTCACTGTGGTGCTGCTGTATAACCTGATGATTTAATTTTATTATGGAAAACCAATGGCTGATCTTTCACTGTGCTTTTCACTCCTATAGCAAAATAATTTAATTTTCATTAAAACGTTTTTTTAACACTATATTCTTAGAGTTAAGGTAGACAGTGAAGCTGACACAGTAGAAATATTTGGTGTCTCCTTATGTCACAAAACACATTTATGACCAATCACCCTAAAATAATGATTACTGAGAAAAGGAAAGAAATATGAATTGTTACATTGCATAACATCTGTCCTCCAATAATATCGATGAGTAGGAACTTCTTTAAACTTTGAATTAACAAGAATATTGTTCTGAGGAACTTGTTTCATCATTGATTCACAAGTGTGTTTTGCAGTTGCCTATTTTATGCTTAGACTTTATATGCACTAGCTATAATATATTCACACTTTATATTTGGAATATGGAATACATTTACAGATCATTAACAAACTGGTTAGTGGTTAGAGAAATGTTTGGGTTTTTATGTGTTTTAAGTCATTAACAATGTCTGCATTCACACTGCTGTACTAAGAAGCCTGAAGGGCAGCCTCCAGCCCAAAATTAAATATGAGCATTTCATAGCAGCAGAAACAACCTAATTAAATAAATGGTGTAAAGGGGGAAATTTTGTCGATATTCCCAGGAAAAATCTTCAGGTGCATTGGGAGTCATCTCCTGGGCACATTTACCTATGCCGAGGACAGAAGCTCCTTCAGCTCCCACCAGCTATCCCTTCTCTTTATGTAGCGATGAGGCAGAAAAGGGTCCTTCTTGGGAAGCTCCCAGTACCACTCACCATCAGAGATCATATGATTTCCTTACAGCACCTAATCTGTCTGAGTGCGGCGTGTCACCAAGGGTAGTACAGACATAGGTGCTGGATGTCCAAAGCAGCCTGGAATTCTAGCTACAACGCTGCAGATGCACTCTTGGAATATCATACAACACTAAAGGTACATACTTTGACATTCTAACAGGCCCAACAAATTCATCAATATAATAAAAATAGATTATTTCTACGTGTATACAGCTACTAATATTTTTATATCTTTCCTAAACAAAAGGTGATGATGAAATATTATTTTGCAGGTATTTTTTAGACTTTGCTTTACTATTGCTAAGCAAAGAAGCTACAAGTGCTTCAACAGCAACTGCAAGTCAGACCTTTTTTTTTTCATACAGTAGAACATTGAGGCAAAAATTAACTTCCTAAACTTTCGGGTATTGACAAAAGACTATTCAGGACAACAAAATTAACCAAAACAGGAAACTAAAATTAAGAAAGAAATGGCAAATTATACAGAAAAAAATATATCGCATGCTATGGAAAAAGAATGACTTACAAAAAATGTAAACATTCTACACTACTAAACTCTCTGAAAATCCACAGAAAGTTCTCACAGGATTGTTTTTAGAAGACAAAAAATACCATATTACCATAATTTTCACTACGAATACAGATGTAGGATATGAAATACTATTAGAAGGATAAAATCCTTCCTACTAAAGTAAAAATATCGTGCAATATATAAAACAGAAATAAATATATTGATTGTATTAGGCACCACCCAATTGTGAGTTAATTACTGTTATTAGAAATATAACTTTATTAATTCATTTCAAGATTGGTTTATACTTACCAAATGTTTTACTAGAAGGTTCTTTCAAGTTTTTCTTTAAACCTTTACACAATGGAGAATTTGTCAATAAAGAACACCTAAGTTATAAAACCAAGCACAAAAATCAATCAATGCAATGGAAAAGCATCAGATTAGGAAAAAGCGTCAAGACTTTTTAGATATTTATATGCATGTTTGTATATGTCATACCAGTGAGATTTTCATAAATACAAATCAGGCATAGCAGATCAGTTATCAACTCAGATACCCAGCAGCACAGATAAGCCTTGGCCCTGACTAGATTCACAGACCATTGTATTTACATGTTAAATCCCATTCCTGTGAATAATAACTGATGATTTTATTACAAGCACATGTTGTGTTTCTCACAGCATTCTCCTGGAGAAACATGGCTTGGATGGGTGTACTCTTCACTGGGTGACAGACTGGCTGGCTGGCCGGCCAGGCTCTAAGAGTGGTGGTGAATGGAGTTAAATCCAGTTAGCATCTGGGCACAAGTGGTGTTCCCCAGGGCTCAATACTGGCGCCAGTTGTCTTTAATATCTTTATCAATGATCTGGACAAGGGGATCAAGTGCACCCTCAATAAATTTGCAGACAACATCAAGTTGCAACAGGGCCAAATACCGCGTCCTGCTCTTGGGTCAAAACAACCCCATGCAACACTACAGGCTTGGGGAAGAGTGGCTGGAAAGCTGCCTGGCAGAAAAGGACCTGGGGGTGTTGGTCGACAGCCAGCTGAATATGAGCCAGCAGCGTGCCCAGGTGGCCAAGAAGGTCAACAGCACCCTGGCCTGTATCAGGAATGATACAGGTAAGTAGGATGGTGAGCAGGACTAGGGTGAGTAGGAGTGAGTGAGTAGGTGACTAGGGAAGTGATCATCCTCCTGTACTCAGCACTGGTGAGGCCACACCTCGAATACTGTGTTCCATTTTGGGCCTCTCACTACAAGAAAGCTGCTGAGGTGCTGGAGCGAGTCCAGAGAAGGGAAACAAAGCTGGTGAGGGCTCTAGAGCACAAGTCTTATGAGAAGCAGCTAAGGGAACTGGGGTTGTTTAGCCTGGAGAAAAGGAGGCTGAGGGGAGACCTTATTGCTCTTTACAACTACCTGAAAGGAGGTTGTAGGGAAGTGGGGATCCATCTCTTGTGTCAGGTAACAAGCGACAGAACAAGACAAAATGCCTCAAGTTTCCCCAGGGGAGGTTTAGATTGGATATTAGGAAAAATTTCTTCACCAAAGGGATTGTGAAGCATTCAAACAGGCTGCCCAGGGAAGTGGTTGAATCACCATCCCTAGAGGTATTTAAAAGACATGTAGATGTGGCACTTAGGGACATGGTTTATTGGTGGAGCTGGCAATGTTAAATTAATGGTTGGACTTGATGACCTTAAAGGTCTTTTCCAACCTAAATGATTCTATGATTCTATGATTCTAACAATCTGGATGAAGGAGCAGAGTGTATCCTCACCATGTTTGCTGATGACACAAAACTGAGAAGAGTATCTGATACACCAGAAGTTTGTGCTGCCATCCAGACAGACATCCACAGGGTGGAGAAATGGGCTGACAGCAACCTCATGAAGTTCAACAGTGGGAAGTGCAAAGTCCTGCACCTGGGGAGGCACAACCCTATGCACCAGTACATGGCTGTCAGGAAGACAAGGTCAGGCCATGTGCCATCTGCCCAGTGAAAGGACAAGAGGCAATGGGCACAAACTGAAATACAGGAGGTCCTCTCTGAACACTAGGAAACACTTTCTTACTTGTGAGAGTGACTGAGCATTGGCACAGGCTGCCCAGAGACAATATGGAGTCTCCCTCACTGGAAATATTCAAAAGGACATGGTGCTGGGCAACTGGCTCTAGGTGGCCTTGCTTGAGGTGGGCGGCTGGACAAGAAGTCTGGCAGAGGTGCCTTACAATCTCAATCACTCTTTGATTCTGTGATTTCTCCCACTCAATACAACTAAAACATGATCCCATGTCAACAAATGGCACTGTACAAAACCATCTGATGCACTTCAGTGTCAGGAAAACTAACACATAATCCAACTCAGAGGAAAGAAAACATTTAAAGTTATTCTGTACCTGGCAATAACCGATAGACTTTTTTTGTTTCTGCTTAGTAGAAAATCAGTCTGCTGAGTTCTCACCAATGCAGCAAGGTTAACTTCCAACACAGCAATAATATCTTCAAACATTGAGGTGATCAAGCATAAAACCTGCAGCAATTATACCATAAAATAACACTCCATTTACTTCATAATTTAAGCTCCAGCACTGAAGCATTTATAATGGAAAATTAAATCACTTTGTGTCATTTATGAAAATTAGTCAAAAATATCCATGGGTTTAGTCTTGCAGAGCATTAAGCAGCAAAAAGTGGTTAATGCTATCCTTCAAAAATAGGCTTATGTTGCTTAAATATGTGTCTTAACAGACTTGCATATGTAACAGTCACAGAAATTCCAATACCTTCTACAATATATATATTTCTGCAGTTAAGAGTTGTGAGAAAAGAAGCACACATGGAAGAAAGATTGGTTTCAGAGACATGCTGAGAACATGCTAAGAACTGAATTTAAAACAAAATCCTTCTTTAAAACAAAACACTGCTATGTTAAATATGTAGAAAGACCTAGATTCAGCTCACTTCTATAGGAAAACTGTAACATAAAAAATGGAGTATACAAAAAAGAATGCCTTTCACTTCCTTAAAAGCGCTTAGTGACTTTCCACAGAAATTTTCTCACAACTCAAATAGTCTGCACAGATTTCTTGGAAGGATTCAGAAGCAGTTCATCCTAGCATTTGTTTGAGAAACGAAGCATAACAATGCTTGTATCTTTTTTCCCTGAAAAGATTGCCTCTGCTCCCCCAATGGTCATTCTTGACATTCAAAGTACACACTGAACACTATAAAAAACAATTCACGTTTTGCTTATTAGTCACTTTGGACAGTACACAAACTGTGAGAGCTTTAAAACCACCCATGTATGTAAACTAGTAGATTCCATAAAGAAGAATCAACCTTCTCCAGAGAAACTACTGTGTAATTCACCCCAAGCAAAATAAATGCAAAATTAAACAAAATGCATAATTAATACTTATTGAAAATAACTGGAAATGTAAACATTCATTAAATCAATGTTTACTGTATAATTACCTTTCCATTAACTGCCTTCCGTGTTATTGCACATGATCCAGCAAACCGAATGCTGAGGTCACTGTAATCTTTGCCAAAAAGAACATAGTGCTATAAAATTGAGTTTGCATTTCAAAAGAAAAAACTATCACTAAGACAGGAAAAAAAATTTACTCATACTAATTTGACACCACTATAATCCACTGTCTTCAGTATATATATCCTAGCTTACCCCCACATTGTAAAGTAGGACTAGAATAACATTCCTTGTATTAACACTCATAAACTGCAAAATCAGATAAAAATTCATTGCTAGCCACTACAGAAACCTAGTGTCAACACATCTTCTGAGACAAGTCAGTAATGGCAGAAAAACACATAAAAATTAATTAGAAAAAAAAACATTTTAAAAAACCCACTTAGGTTTTACTGTATTCTGCTGTTTCACAAACTAATTCTTATACTATTTATATCAGATAACAAAGGTAAGCAATCACATTATGGTGTAGTCAGATATTTTATTATCATACCTTTGTAAGATAAAAAACCTTCTAATTCAAAGTTTGCCAAATTAATTATTAGCAAGCCAGTAGAGCTTCCTATCCAAAAATAGTTAGTACTCAGGGCAGAAGATCTATTAAAAAAGGAGAAAAAATTAACTGAGTATGATAAAGAAGCTTTCCTTATTACTATCCAAAACACAGCAATTGGGTTTTCTTAATACTTGTTACCCATTCCCAGAACAATAATAATAAACCACAACCCCAAAAAAAGATTTTAAATTTACAGATTTTTTTTAAAAATCTGCAGCTCAAAGTAAAAAGTTTCAATCAAACGTTGAAGTTTTGAAAGCTAAGAACAGAACACACAATCCTTGATTTTATGTAAGTGCTCATAGCAAGTCTAAAACAGCATAGGAAACACTTTTCTTCAAAAATAACTTATGTTTGTAACACAAAGATGCTGTAAAGCACTGTATACACAAAAGCTGAATTCAAACAAAGGCGCAAATCCACGTATATTCTTACTTTTACCACCTGTAATATGAACACACAAAAAGCAGTGAAATTTAAGGTGTGTTTGTACATAGTTAAAGTACAAGAAAAAAACCAGCAAAAATTAAGGGGGAAAAAACAGACGAGCCTTGAACGTCTGTCTCAGTCTGCGCTTAGTGGCAGTAGTATTGCAGTTAGGTAATGAAATCCAGTCTTTGCAAACACCACAGGGTAGACCAACTGGTTACAGTTTCAGTCAACACCCTCACAGAAGAAAAATGTTATCAAGCATAAGATCATCATAACAAAATAACAGTTGTCATCCTCGAACAGAAAATGTTTTGATGCCATAGTTAATAAAAACGGACATTATGGTCAATGTCTTCATTTCAGCTGGGACAGACTTAATTTTCTTCCTACTAGCTGCTGTGTCTTGGATTTATACTGAAAATAACTATGAGATAACATGTATTGTTTTAGTTGTTGCTAAGTAATGTTTGTATTAAGTCAAGGACTTTTTCAGCTTCCCATAGAAGCTGAGAAGGAGCACAAACAGGACAAGGTGGCGAAAGGAATATTCCATACCATAGATGTCATGCACAGTATATAAATGGTGGCTAGCTGGGGAGCAGGAATCCACGATCACTGCTCAGGACAGGCTGGGCAATCAAACATCGGGTGGTGAGAGCAATTGCATTGTATCACTTTATTTTGTATAATTTTTTACTATTATTATTTATTATTAATAATTTATTATTATTATTTTATTGTTATTATTTTCTCTTCCATTACTGTGCCATTAAACTGTCTCCACCTCAACCCGTGAGTCTTTTTCATCCTTTTTCTCCCTCTTCTCCCTGCCCTTCTCGGGGGAATGGGGGGATGAAGTGAGGGTGAGGGGAGTGAATGGCTGCATGGTCCCAGTTGCTGGCTGGAGTTAAACCACAACATTTTAATACATTTTCCAAATAAGAGTGCATAGACTTACTGGATTGATTTGTAAGGTCAGAGTACAAGAGTTGAAATAAGGGTATGTAAAAATATAAAGCTGAAACTTGGCATGAAAAGACTCACCACAGTGGCTAAGTATTTTTTTATAGAAAAAAAAAAACACAACAAAACAGAAACAGTCAAATACTCTAAAAATCAGATAGGGGAAGACAGTTTCAGTTGTGGTTTGTGACATTTTTATGTGCTCTGTATAATTTTATTTGTGGTTTGCACTACTTTCATGCACGGCAGTAAGAGACTGATTTAATTTGTGAATTCTTTGAATTATTTATAAAAAAGTGGCACTATCAAGTTATTATGAACGATGATGTCAACCAATATATACAGGAAGTTGATCTCACACCCACTTTAAAATAATAAAATGCCATCCACTGTGAAGAAATTACTCAATGTCAAAAAGCTTAGGGAGATACGAGGCCGGTAATTTTTTGCATATCAGTCTTGCAAAAAAGTTTCATTGTTGCATTTCATTGCAGGCAGGAAAAATGGTAAATCAGGGATTCCTCAGTTGTTCAGACAAATCTGAACCACCTGCTAAAACCATCACATGGTAATTTAAAAATTAAACAGAAAAATACCTCTAAATACAAAACTCTAAACCCAAAAATATAATGGAACTGGATTAATAGTAATAATTTAATGGTCATGGTTGTTTATAAGCAGAACAAAACCTCCAACTGTGATGAAATAGCTGAAAGCATAAATAGTCCTTAGATGTACAATGCCAGGCAGTATCAGGCGAGTACAGGAAGTGATGTTATCTCAATTCAGAAAATTATTTCAATTAACCTATTACTGTGGATCCATTTCAGGAAACCATGTCCAAAAAGGGCATTGAAAAAGAAATGCGATTGAATTTCAGGAAAAGTTCAAAAGCAAATGTTAAAAATATTACATGCCTTACACATGCCTTACACAAGGTGCAAATTATTTTATCCAGGAGTGTAGAGATAACTTATTCATGACCCATAATTTGCTATGCAAGGAGGGGACTTGATAGTAGCTGGTTCTAGACTATCAAAATAAAAAACATACTAAGAGCCAACAACTGTACATGAAAAGAGGTTAACTCAATTTAGAAATAAAATGGAATGAGTCAGTTGCTGTAACAACTAAATTAAAGACATCTTTAAAGATGTGCTGTAGTTCAAATCAAACCTATAGCTTTGATGAAGACAAAGTTTCGTTGATTTGAGAGTGGTATTATACAAGCAAAAAGACTAACTGACTGTAATAATTAATCTTCTGGCCTTGGAGTTCTGACATTCCATTAAAGTATGTCTGAGATGTACATTTTTAAAATCACCATTTCCTTCCTTTCAATGGTAGTCCTTCTGAAAATGCAAGCATCATGAAAATAACTGTTAATAAGTATTGCAATTTGACATAAAGACAAACAAAATGATCCAAGACTGCTGGGTATTTTTCTTCCCTGTTTATCAAAAATTGTTTCTATATGTAACCAGAAGATTAATCAGTTATACCTGTGTAACCCACCATAGGCAAAGGGTTGAACAAGAGTTTCTTAAAACATGATATGGCCAATAAATTTCTCCAAATGACAATTATAAATAACAACAACAAAAAAGTTGTTCTATAAAACAGTTCTTGTGGCAGTATCCTGAGTGGATCCCCAGGTGCCTTATAATATGGTTAAATATCTCTTCAGGAAAGAAATGCAATATAAGTATTAATTTAGGCCTCTCTCCTCTACCTGGCCAACCAATTTCATGGAAAGGAGTAAAAACACCATGCTTTGAAATGTCTGTCTGTCTGACAGAAGTTTGGCTAGAACAGGTTATGTAGTTCAGAAGTTATTTAAATTTGGAAGGCAAACTGACACAGGCACACAGTGACTGCATCCGACTTACTTCCTTAGGAAAGCAAACTTCGGCCAAATAAATTTGGCCTTTTCATTCTAATTGGCTTCTTGATTATTTTTTTAATTGATCTTCCTTGATCAATTGGAATCAATAGATGCTAAAATGGCTATTCCCAATGCCAATTTTGTAAAATAATTTTTCAGACTAGAAACCAGTTTTAACTTTGGATCAGTTTGTGTATATTATCTGTCTAAGAGTAGGCTACCAAAACTTGCAGATCACTAAACATGTTCTTTGATTTTCCTACTGCATTTTTAAAAAAATAGTAAGTTGCAGTGAAAATAATCCAAGAACCAATAGGAACTCCTAGGAATAGATTCCAGACAAATACTTAGCAGCATTTTAAAGGACTTACATGTTTTCTTCATTACGGAAACATATTAAGAAGTCACAGTGTTCAATTAAGAGGACAGGCAATGATGTTTCCACTGATCCTTCTGGTCTCATGTTGTTTGTTTTGCAGAGCTTGGAAGTATTTTGCCCTTCACCTAGGAAAGACAGACAACAATACTAGCTATAAAAACAAAAAAATATGGTAAACAGATAGGATTTAAGAAAGAATTAGAAGTAGTAAAGTAGCATGAACTAAGACCACACTCAAGAAGTTTCTTTTTTAAATAATATAAATAATAAATCATATCGGCTTCAATAAGAATTCTATGGTACAGTCTGAGACTCACAACTCTACCACATATAACTATCATAGTATAAAAAGCACACCATCAGGAGCCAATAACAACTAGAATATACCATAAACAGCAATCTAGAAGCACTGTGCTACCTATTTTTTTTCCAGATTTCCACACTTTATTACAGAATTTCTCTTGCTCTTTCTTTAAGTTGATAAGTGCTACACAACGGTAATTATGGCCGCTGATTAAACTGAAGATCCAAAGCTGCAAGAAAAAGAAAAAGCAATTGCAATAACCTTTTGACACTAACCATAAAGCTTGCATGAATACAAACTAAAGGTCCAATATTTAAAAGTGTTGATATAACTAATGAATTTTTGTATCTGGAACCTCATTTTGGACCAGAAATTCAATTATATGCATTTCTAAGAGTATCAAAGCATATATTCAATATTAGCCATTATCCGTTTGAACTGCACATCTAATTCCCACAGGTTTATGTCTTGGAAAAAACTCCTCATAGACTATTTCCCACAATTAAAAGTCACAGGTAACCTGCATGTAATTGCTCACTGAGTCATGTACATGAATTTAATTTATACCTTTCTCTTTTCACGCACCACTATAGTTAAATCTTTAATTTTCTTCACAATTCACTGAACGGTAACACTGAAGGAAAACAGCTGGAAAATTTCATGTAAACATATTCTTAACATTAAATTAAAGACGACGGACGTGAACTGCCTATTCACCATTATCACATTTTGATTAGAATTACAACATGCTGAAATCATAGTCTCTTCCATTTATTGTCATGTGTTTCATTCCTTGGCCAAAATAGGAGAATCCTATTTTTCACCTTTTTTCTTTTAAACCAGACATATTTATAGCCTCTCAGTGTACTCTTCTCATATAATCACTGATTGTCCTTTTAGAAACTTTCCTGGTTTTCAGAAAAAAGTTTCCATTTTGTGATAGAGGTCTTATATACCATATATGGCTTACGCTCAAAGAACTGAATTATGCTTACTAAAATAACTGTTTTAGCAGTTCAAAACATGTATGCAGATTGTGAAACTTTTTTATACACAGATACATCAATAGCAGTTGACTGTTTTGACATAGAGACTAAGTTTAATGGCCAATTCTTACCTGTCCCTCAGCACATCCAGTGATAATCTGTTTATTTTCTTCATCAATTAGCAGACTTAACAAAGGAAATGCTGCTTCAAAAAAGATAAAATTATTTCCAGAGTAGACATAAATCAGATACTTAATTATAATACATGATTCAAAACTGAATCCTCCTATTCGTAAAGGATGGAGAAAAAAAACCTTACTGCAATTATTAGGGTTTCACAATGTTTTGTGTGCCTTAGCTTTTGTGTTGCTCAGGGCCTTCCATTTGCAGGTCTGTGGCCTGCCTTTCACCCAAGTTGCCATGGCAGTCGTTTTCTGCCGCCTTTCACCCAAGCTGCTGTGGCATGGTTTTAGTTTTCCCTTGTTATTCCCATGCTGCAGTAGTTTTCCCTTGTTATTCCCATGCTGTTAGTCTCATGGCCTTGCACCTGCAAACCCTGATATTGCGGTTAAGGCAGGTTTTCAAGGGAAGCAATTGCCACAGGCAACCAGGGAGGAATCACCCCTTCTTCTCCTTTCCTACCATGTGGCTTTAGCTTTTAGTTTACACGAATTCATCCAATAATATGTATGCACAAAGCTTAACAACCAATCTCCATGCAGCTTGTTTCCCCAAAATGTGCTCCGATCACAACTAACAGCACCACAAGCAAGAACAACCAAAGGGGAGTTTGAGCAGGTCCTGTTGAAAACAATATAGTTCCTGAAGGAAAAACGCTATTGGAGGGGGGGTCCCTGCTGCACTGAGGACAATGCTTGCCTTCCTCCTTACTACTGGCTTTAAAGGATAATATGTTAACTACTACCTGTCTACTAGAATTATTTTCACTAAATCAACTAAATACTTCTATAATAATTCTATATTATTGTTTAGGGAGAGAGTGTATTTTTGCTATGAAAAAGTATGTATAAAAAAGACAACTTACACGTTAATACTCCTGACTGATATATTAACTGGCCGGTAGAATAGTTCCACACCTTTAGAGGAAAAAAAAAAAAGATAGGCACCTACTTAGATCTTTAAAGGAAAACAGAAACTTCAACGGCCATCATGTGGTGAAAACAGAGAAATGCAGCCATTGACAGCGATGCAACATGGTAAAGGATTTTTTTCCAGCATTTTTTTCTAACTATGTAGGGCTTTGTTTAATTGATAAGTATCCATAGTGAAAAAGGTGAAACTCACCTGGTATGGATACACAACGTAATTAGAAGTACTTATTATCTTTTCTTAGGTTCATCTCTTGGTAACTGAAGCTAAATTAATGAAGACGTACTTGAACTGGTTCTAGATTTCATACAGGGAACTTGCATAGCTTCACAATTTTCATACTAGGGTCTGGGATAAGACGTCATTATTAATAACAATAATACTTACTATGATCTATAGACCCACATATAACTCAACTTTCATTATTAACATGACCGTTTCTAAGTGATGCATTTTATGCTTAATAGTTGATTAAAAAAGGTAAATAAACCCAAATTTTTCCTCTCATGTTGTTACTTCTATGAGCTTTCATCTCCACAAGTAATTCCACTATATTTATCATTGCTATCACAGCTGGAATTGAAAAAATCTCAGCCAGACAGTCAATCCCTGCCTTCTGAACATGGTTGTGAGCCTCTATTTAGCTCCCAAGCTTTTCTCATTATTCATGTCTCATTTCTCTCTGAATGTAAACATCATTCTTCCAAAAAGCTGTTTCCTAAGATCTTGCTTCACAAATTTATCTGAAGAGATTCTCATCTGTTTCAATTCTTTGGCCAACTAAAACGGCTAGGGGAGAACAAGGTTTTGGACACTGCAAGTCCCGCAATCACAGGAGCCAACTATCATAGACTCCAGTACGGCTGCCCTCAGAGAATTACCTCTGATCTGCAGAATCAGGCAGAGAAAATAAAACTTGAAGACTTACTTACTAAATTACTTGAGAAACTTGCAAAATATTTTCATTTGATTGTCATTTTAGTCCAACATGTATCGAGGTTAAAAAAAAAAAAAATAACAACAACCCCTCCCCAAACTTATTTATTCAGATTTTGTATAATTTATCAAGTCTTCATTAAATTAATATGAAGAAGCATATAGATCTTTTCCTTTAGTCATTTTTACCTTAGTCATTTTACTATTTAATTTCTTAGATCAACATAAACTAAATAAGAAGCAATCAAACAGAAAGTCAGAATTATTAATATTTCCTAAAATTCCAATTAAATATTCGCTTTTTTTTTTCAAGACCAGGACAAAAAATCAAAATCACATTGTCTCCAGAACAGACAGTTACATAAAAATTGAATTTAGGAAAGACAAACAAACAAAAAAAAACCCCAGCCTTTGATATAGTAAACTTTAATTTTACTTTAGCTTGTAGAACCAAAATGTTGGGCTATGGTTAGAATCATATAGAGGACAATCAGTAGTAGACTAAACTGTATCTAATCAAGGTACCCACCCAGTATCTCCTGGAAGATACCTTGGGTTCACTTAAGCTCTTTTTTTCCCCTTACTGTCTAAGTTGTCTTCAATTGTTGTCACGTACAGCAGCAGCAATCCATGGTGTCATTGTATAAGATGTCTGGCAAAAAATCCTACCAGTATGCAATTACCCAGCCACTACATGCAATAGCCCAAAATTCCCAAAAGGGAAAATTGCAATCGGTGTCAGCAGACTCAAAGTGAAATGCTTTCATTCAGTTCAGCATACCTGAAATATTTCAGTTACAACCAAACTGATCAAAATATTTTATTTTATTTCCATTTGACAGATGATAATAATCACCAAAGTTAACACTTCACTGTACAAAGTTTTGAATATACAAACCCTGCATTACTCTTTTAAAAAAGAGTAATTAATTTTTACAATAATTTCCCAAGCAACTCTAAGAACAATGTCCTGATCTCTGTAAAGTCAAAGATTTTTTGCTTAATCTTCAGAAAATATTTAAAGGGAAAAAAACCTACTTCACATATTCACTAAATTATATTTTTTTAAGGTGCAGCTCTACAGTTTTCTTGCCTTAAAGGTTCTGTCTTCTGACACTGATACAAGCATACTTTTCTCCCATGTGCAAAACTCAGCAGCAGTCACTGGTGCCAAGTGGCCATCCAATTCAGCTAGTATAACTTCATTCTGTAATTAGTCAAGTAAAAATAAAATCAGATTAGATTTCAAACTAAAAATTATAATTATTTAATAGTTAGTTAATAATTAATTAATTAATAATTAATAATAATTAATAACTGTTGTAAAAATTGCCAGTTTTGGATACAAAATATTAATTCAATGTGATTTTTCTTATGGAAACTGCAGACCCTGTATATCTTCCTGCTGGCAAAACCACTACACATTACATTTGCTTCTTCAGAATGAACGACATAGGAGTAATTTTTCAGATGTCCTCAGAATATTTTCTTCTTCTAAGTTATTGAGATACTGTTTCATTTCAACTTTTTTAATATGTTCTTCTATGTGGTATATGATTCTATGATCAAGCATTAGTTCATACTTTTCACCTCTATGAGAAAAATGAATGCTTTTGCTTAATTATACTGACATTTCTGTATCATGATTTTATTTGAAAGTGAATAAGTTAAAGAAATACCAGCACCATGGCTACAAAGAATGGTATCTCACCTTTGCACTTAACATGTAGATCCATTTTCCAGCACATACTGCCACTTGTTGGTCATCTGGACTAAATCTTACATGAAGCACCATTCCCAAAAGAGTTCCTATAACAATTCCTCGAGGTGTTAACCCTGCAGCAATTTTATCGTGAATAAGACTCAATGAAATATAAAACTCTGGTGCAGTGAGATTCTTAGAAACTTTGCATAGCAGTTATCTAACCACAGAGCTCTCCCAGTTTCTGTCAGGAAGATGTACAGAACAACCCACAGTTTAATTATACCAGGCTATTGGAAAGCAAAGCACAGAACTATGCACAAGCAAGATTCCTCCATCTGCCTTGTTGCCTAGATATGATCTGGTACTCTTTGAGATACTAACAATAAGTGTGACCATCAAATCATACTTCCATTGAAAACTGCCATGGATACAATTTTTTAGAGTAGGCTGATGTGCCCAAGGAACCCAGTAGTGCTACATTCATTTTGGAGGCAAGAAATCCTGACTGAAGCCCAGCAAAACAGGGGTTTGAAAAATACTTCTTCCAGGAGAATATCCCAGCCACTCAGCCATCAAGCACGGGGGACTTTCCTTCTCTTGGTTTAAATTCTGCTGTGGGAAAGGGCTGAAAGAGGAAGTACGCCACTAAATACAATTACAGAGTCAGATGGTAAGACTAGCTTTGACAACAGGCTCATGTTTTACTTCATTCTGGTCATCTCACTGGCTCAAGCAGGCATGCTTCTGCAGATCCCTATTTTATGTTACCACCTTTAACTATGTGAGGAGATTTTGGACATCTCATTAAATTTTAGGATTTCATAGGCAACAAATTAACTAGGATACAGGCACAACAACGATACATGTCCCTTCCTAGGTTTTATCCCAGATGCTGTAGAGTGCTTCTACAATTGATTATTGTGTCAAGATCTACCAAGATGGAGAGAGATGACACAAAGAACTCCCTAACTACCTTGATACAGTTGATAAGAATATGGTCAGAGAAAACATGCCAAGACTGTGCAGAGCACGTTTTGGGGAGGGAAAGACTACACAGCATCTGCGAAAGTGCCTGTGGATAGAGAGGAAAAGCGAAGAGAGGGCAGCAGAAGATAATCTGGCTCTCAAATGTCTTTGTATAAAAGCTACACATATTCTGTCTGCTACTAACTGTCTATTTCTAACTTCCATTTTTCTCTATGTTACTCTTACATGGGTTAAAATGTAATAATGACATTTATTATAAAACCACTTAAAATGTTCACTTTTCTTTACAACATTAATTTTCATAATATGTAGATTTGCAAATTCATTGTGGAGTAGTGTACAAGAGACAACTCCCACACATTAAATCATAGGCAAATACCTACCCACAGATAAGAAGGAGGAAACTTCTAATAGTGTTGGACAATGCCATATGACTCTCAATATTGACACCAAAGGGTGACTGAAATATCTCTCAATTACCATGTCATAACAATACATTTTGGACAAAGTGTCATTGGGACTCCAGTGAGTCGTGACTCCAGGGGTCCTACTCCCTTTCTTTCTATTATTCCTCTACTTTCCAATTGATTTAAGCTCAAAGAGGAGTTAGCACTGGTCCCTAGAAGCCAACACCATTGGTTGAGGCTCCAAACCAAGATGGTGGTCAGGATACTGGAACTTCTGCTTTCTTTGTGTTAGATCATCATAACACTCTTTCACTCGTGCACTATCCTCCCAAATCAGATACTCGCCTTGCTCCTCCATACACATGACAATAGTGTTCCAAACAGAGGCAGAAGGAGAGACAGGACCAGACAAAGCAGGATGTAAAACACTAGTTCTACACATATTCCAGAATAAGTAGCATTTAGTTATTTTGGCATTTCATGCTTAGTTATGCAGTGCTGCTATGGTTAAAAATTTTGCTGTGCCTTTTATTCCACTGTAGTACAACTTAACTGCCTTTGCAGTGCTTCTCTGCGTTTCCCCCGAGGTTGCCCGCACTCGCCCCCACCCGCACAGCACCTTGGCCAGCTCCCGGGGCCGCACGCTCGCCCCCCGCATCCCCGGCCCCGCACCACGTCGCCGCGGGGGTGCACCCCCGGGCGCTGCGGGCCAGTGGGCGCTCGGGAGCGCGGCGGTTGTTAATGCCCGGTTTTCTGGGAAGGTATGATGACCAGACTGCCTGGACTACGGGCCTGATTCAGCTTGGCGTTGCCAAAGAAGAGCAACAGAAATAAAGCAGTATTGGTCACTGTTAGGGCTGATGAATCTGAGTGGCTAACGCATGCTACGCAGAAATAACAACCTTTTTATAGCAGTAGTAGTGGAAGAAAAGGAGGTGTTGGGGAGTTGTCTTCTAAGATGGCCATTGCTCAGAGACTGGCTGGGCATTGGTCTGCCTGTAAGAGGTGGTGAGTGATTGCCTTTGCATCGCTTCCTTTTATATATACGTAATATGTATATGTTATATAAATAATATTCTACCTTCTTGCACTTTCTGCGTGCATTCGTCAAGATTCCACACTATCACACGTTCACGAGAAGCAGAGCAGACAAGTAGTGGGTTGGGTTTACTTCCAAATGACACCGCAGAAATTGAGTAATGATGTCCTGACAAACGTAATGGCTGACAAATGCAGATAAAGAAGAGATAAATGAGTCACTTCAAACTCAGATTATGAACAATACAAAATTACAAATGGATAACATTACCAAAACAACTATTTTTTCTTTATTGTTTCAAAATCACTTAACTACTATGTAGTTGTACTGGGTCTGTCTGGTATGGAGTTAACTTTGTTCATAGCATCTTGCACAGTGCAGAGCTTTGCATTTTGTGACAAAAACAGTGTTGATAACACACCAATGTTTTGGCTGTTGCCAAAGAGTGCATGCACAGCATCAAGGCTTTCTCTTTTTCCCACTCTGTGCCGCCCCACCCCACCCCCAGCGAATAGGCTGGAGGTGCACAAGAGACTCAACAGGGACAGAGCCAGGACAGCTGGCCTGAAATGGCAAAGGGATATTCCCTACCATATGATGTTGTGCTCAGCAATAAAACTGGAGTATTGGATGAAGGTATTGTGGGACTGAGGGGTTGTATTCTTGAAGCCTGGCTGGGGACTGGTCCGCTTGTATGTGGTCATGAGTGATTGCGTTTGTATCACTTCTTTTTTCCTCTGTCATTCACTCGTTAAATTATCTTTATCTTGACCCATGAGTTCTTCTCACTTTTGCCTATCTGATTTTCTCCTTCGCCTCGCTGGGAAGGAGTGAGGAGGAGACTGGGTGGTGGTTTAGCTGCCAGCCAGGGTCAACCCACCACAACAGTTTACATTAGTCTCATCTCAGTAACAATGCTCATAACAAATGCTAATGTCTTCCCAGCATTAAAGCGAAACCTGACACTCCTACGCTATCCCCGAATATTTTTTTTTATATCTTCCTTTTTGTCTCCTTCTGAAATAACAGCCTATAAAGAGACATCTTTTGGGTTTACCTGAGCAGTCGCTGTATTCCAGATGCATAACTCGTTGCGGTTCAAAGGGAAAGCACAGTGATGGTGACTACACGCCAGCTGAACAAGGGACTCCGACAGTTTGGATTTAAACAAGTGTTTTTCGCAGACCACGTCAGGACTGCAGCTTCCTTCAGAAGAACAGCGGTCCCCGCCGCTTTCCATCCTGCGGCTGACACGGGCCCCGCGGCGAAGCCCCAGAGGGGACCGGCTTCGCCTCACCGGCTGCGTCCTTACCGCCTGGCAGCGCGGGGGTGCCCGGGACACACAGCCCGCCGCGGGGAGAGGCGTAGGGGCTCACCCGGCTCCGCGGCTCCCGCTCTTATCCGGCCCCACAGCCCGGCCCCGCCGACGGGTGGCCGAGCGGGACAAACCCCCGCCTCGCCCGCCGAGCGCGGCGGCAGCGTGGCGGCCGCCTTCCCCTCAGGGCCCCGCGCGCCCCGGCCGCTCTCCCGCCCGCAGCAGCTGGGCAACGGCTGAGCGCGAGCATAACGGCTCGCCCGCGCCGCCTGCGGGCGCCCAGCGCAGCGCAGGCCCCAGCCATCGGCAACAGCCGCTTGCGGCCGTTGTCCCTGCCTCCAAAACGTGGCGTCGGCGCCAAGGGGCCTTCGCCCTCCTCAACCGAACCCTGGGCTGCATAGAAAGCAGGGCGGCCAGCAGGTCGAGGGCGGCCATTCTCTCCCCTCGACTCCTCCCTCATGAAACCCCACCTGGAGCGCTACGGCCAGCTCTGGGACCGCAGCACAAGACTGACACAAGTATGTGGGAGCGAGTCCACAGGAGGGCCAGAAACACCTCTCCTATGAAGAAAGGCCGAAAGGATTGGGGTTGTTCACCCTGGAGAAGAGAAGGCTCCGGGGAGATCTTATTGCGGCCTTTCAATACTTAAAGGCGGCTTATAAGATGGAGAGAGACTTTTTACCAAGGCCTGTAGGGACAGGACAAGGGGAAATTGTTTTTAACTGAATGAGGGTAGATTTAAATTGGACATAAGGAGGTAATTTTTTATGATGAGGGTGGTGAGGCACTGGAACAGGTTGCCCAGAGAAGTTGTGGATGTCATTGGAAGTGTTCAGGGTCGGGTTGGATGGGGCTCTGAACAACCTGGTCCAGTGGAAGATGTCCCTACCACTATATTGAGCACCAGCTGCATAGAGGTAACTGAATGCACTGCATATGACAGTATTTCTTTTCTGAACTGTGACTCATGGCTGAAAATACTTGAGAAAAAAATTCTAGTAATGTGCTGATGACAATTTTCATGAGTGGTACAGTCATGAATGTGTTAATGACAGTTTATTCATTAGTAAAGAATGATACATGCTGATACAGAAAAAGGGTTGTTCAGGCAGGGAAACTCGTTCAGAACTTGTTCTGAAACATGCTGTGTCCTTGCCTGTAATTGTTTCTAGGCAGTTCAGTACGCTTTTTTTTCCCAATGCTTTTCACTGTATTTTATTTTCTGTAGTTTCTGTTCTTTGTGAATAGAGAAGGACTGATGGGTCATGTGACAGTTAGAGGCTGTCTTGGGCATAGCGACAAAAGTTTTGATTCTTGGAGAGGTAAAGTGGGGGGTCAGCAGAACTGCTACCTTGGACTTCCAGAGGGCAGACTTTTACCTGTTTAGGAGACTGCTTGACAGAGTCCCTTGGGAGGCGGTCCTGAAGGGCAAAGGAGGAAGGCTGGACAGTCTTCAAGAATAAAATCCTAAAGGCACAGGAGCAGGCCGTCTCCATGTGCTGGAAGACAAGCCGGTGGGGAAGAAGACTGGCCTGGCTGAACAGAGAGTTTTGGCTGAAACTCAGGGGGGAAAAAGTGAGCTTATGACCTTCGGAAGAAGGGGCAGACAACTCAGGAGGTCTACAAGGAGGTCATGAAGTTAAGCAGGGAGAAAATTAGAAGGGCCAATTCCCAAATAGAACTTAATCTGTCTACTGCCGTAAAAGACAATAAAAATGTTTCTATAAATACATTAGTAACAAAAGGAGGGCTAAGGAGAATCTCTGTTCTCTATTGGATGCGGGGGCAAACATAGTGGCAGAGGATGAGGAAAAGGGTGAGGTACGTAATGCTGCCTTTGCCTCAGTCTTTAATACTAAGACCAGTTGTTCTCTGGGTACCCAGCCCCCCAGGCTGGAAGACAGGGACAGGGAGCAGAGTGAACCCCCCCATAATCCAAGGGGAAATGGTTACCAACCTGCTAACCACTTGGACACGCACACATTTATGGGGCTGGATGGGATCCACCCGAGGGAGCTGGCAGAAGTGCTCACCAAGCCAACTTACATCATTTATCAGCAGTCCTGGCTAAACCGGGGATGCCCCAGAAGACTGGAGGTTAGCAAATGTGACACCTGTCTACAAGAAGGGCTAGAAGGTCTGACCTTGGTGCCAGGGAAGGTTATGGAGCAGATTATCTTGAGCGTCATCATGTGGCACGTACAGGACAACCAGGCGATCAGGTCAGCATGTGCTTACGAAAGGCAGGTCCTGCTTGACTAAACTGATCTATGACAAGGTAACACACTTAGTGGATGAGGGAAGGGCTGTGGATGTTGTCTTCCTAGACTTTAGTAAGGCCTTTGACACTGTTTCCCACTTTTTCCTGGAGAAACTGGCTGCTCATGGCTTAGACAGGTGTACTCTTTGCTGGGTGAAAGACTGGCTGGCTGGCCGGGCCCAAAGAGTGCTGGTGAATGGAGTTAAAGCCACCAGTTAGCAGCTGGGCACAAGTGGTGTTCCCCAGGGCTCAGTATTGGGGACAGTTCTGTTTAATGTCTTTATCAGTGATCTGGATGAGGGGATCGAGTGCACCCTCAGTAAGTTTGCAAACGACACCAAGTTGGGTGGGAGTGTTGATCTGCTTGAGCGTAGGAAGAATCTACAGAGGGATCTGGAGGCTGGATCAATGGGCCAAGGCCAATGGTATGAGGTTCATCAAGGCCAAGTATCAGGTCCTACGCTTGGGGCACAACAACCCCATGCAGTGCTACAGGCTTGGGGAAGAGTGGCTGGAAAGCTGTCCGTCAGAAAAGGACCCGGGCATGTTGGTCGACAGCTGGCTGAATGTGAGCCAGCAGTGTGCCTGGGTGGCCAAGAAGGCCAACAGCATCCTGGCTTGTATTAGAAATAGCGTGGCCAGCAGGACTAGTGAAGTTATCATCCCCCTGTACTCGGCACCGGTGAGGCTGCACCTTGGTTTTGGGCCCCTCACTACAAAAAAGCCATTGAGGCACTGGAGCAAGTCCAGAGAAGGGAAGCAAAGCTGATGAAGGGTCTAGAGCACAAGTGTTATGAGGAGCAGCTGAGGGAACTGGGGCTGTTTAGCCTGGAGAAAAGGAGGCTGAGGGGAGACCTTATCGCTCTCTACAACTACCTGAAAGGAGGTTGTAGTGAGGTGGGCATCGGTCTCTTCTCCCAAGTTACAAGTGACAGGATGGGAGGAAACGGCCTCCAATTGTGCCAGGGGAGGTTTAGATTGGACAGTAGGAAAAATTTCTTCACAGAAGGGGTTATCAAGCATTGGAAGAGGCTGCCCAGGGAAGTGGTTCAGTCACCATCCCTGGATGTGTATTCTAAAAGATATGTAGATGTGGTGCTGAGGGACATGGTTTAGTAGTAACTTGTCAGTGCTAAGTTAGTGGTTGGAATCAATGATCTAAACGTCTTTTCCAACCAAAACAATTCTGTGATTCTATGATTCATCTTTCAATGTTTTTTGCTACAGTACTTTCAATAACCTACTCTCCCTAACAACTAGGGAACTAGTAGAAATCCAAGCAAGTATTGGAGATCTTGGACCAATTTCTTGACTGTTCAAACAGGATTTAGAGCACCAACTGCTTTTCTGCAGCTGGACCCTGAGCCAGTAACGTCCATCTGATGGAGACCAATTCAGAGAGGTGTGGACCACCACTGCTTTTTGCCCTTGCAACCGGTGTTACTGCTTCTCAGTGGCTGAGACGCTACTCATCCAGCAACACGACAAGAAGCAGATTCCTGCCCTGTTGGGACAAGGTGACACTTGCATGGGAACACTGGTGACATCTAAGTGTGCAGTGAGAAATGTATACCACACCACACCCCCATGAAACATACCTCCTGGCAATGTCCTGTTTCTATGCAACACAATGCTAAAAGACCTTGGCTCCAGTGTGTTCCCACAGCTTGGGTATCCACCCATTTCAAATGGAACTGACAGCCACATGGAAAAAATACTGTTGAAATTTTCAGGCATTTTAGAGAAACACCAGTTCTTTATCATGTCATGCTTCTGTGTTCAATAGTGTATTTATATTGGTCTACGATATTCAGTCACGTACAAACTTTAAATAATAGAGATTTATCAGCTTTAATATTTTAATGTGTTTTAAGCCGTTGATAAGCCTGTTTATAAGATTGAAATTTATTTTAATAAAGCTCAAATTTAACACAATCCATATTTGGCGGGTTTATGCAGCCTATTTGTTTGGGGTAGGAATGAACCAAACAAGTTACGTTGGTTTTATGAAATTAGAGAGCTATGAAGACAGAACATTAGCTCATTCTGTGAATACAGGACCCTTGGGGTACACACACAGATCCTCTTGAAATACAGTCAGCGCAGATTTGTTTTTCAATTTCAATCCTTCGGTCTTGCTTACAATTTTAAAGAGCTCCGTCAATTTAAGGTAACTTTGTTGAAACCAATGCGTACTCAAAAGCAATGATTTTTGTTTTTTCTCTTCACACCGTGTTTCTCTGTTCTGTGATCTTAGGCGAAACTTATGCTGATAGTCACATAAACCGTTACCAACTGTTGAAGGGCAACCTATCCTCCAGTAAATGTATTACATCCAGTTTCAGCGCAGATAAAATCAGACTTCTCTCATTTTAGGACTCCATTGTGAAAAACGCCTGACACGTAGAAAAATCTACATATTCAGCCACTCGACGCCTCACCATCCCCCTCAAACGTGTCATCCTTAACTCAGAATTTACAACTCACCGAATCTTATTTTTCTGGATTTACAGGTGCCTGGTCCTCTGAAGCCGTGCTTCCCCCCCGCCCCGCGCCCCAACAAACACATCCCCTCTGACAACACAGCAAACCCTTCCCCGGCCATAGTCCAGGTACCTCCTGCGGGCCCTGGCCGCCCGCCCCGGCAGACCCCCACTCCAGGCGTTCCCTGAAGCAAGAGCACGCAGTGGAAGCCCCCGCCTCCCCCCCCGCCCCCGCTTTTGGCCGTTAATAATATACCCCCCGCACCCCCGAATTCCGCCATTCGGCGGAATTCGGGGGTGCGGGGGGTATATTATTAACGGCCGAAAGCGAGGCCCTGGGGCGGCCGGAGCCGCCGCGGTCCGTGTGGGAAAGGGGTGTTCCGCGTTGCCATGACGACGACGCCAACTCTCGCGAGAGTTGGGGGTGCCCGCCCCGCCCCGCCCCGCCCCGGGGGAGGGGTGCGGGCAGGGGCGGGACAGCGGCGGCGGGAGAGCTCGGCGGTAACGGCGGTGAGTGGCGTCCCCCCACCCGCTTCACAGCCCCCTCCCCTCAGCCGCTGGCGGGTCCGGTGCCGCTCCCGGGGTGTGCGGGGAGGGGGACGGCTCGGCCCGGCGCTCTGCCGGCTCCTTCAGGGGCGGCCTCGGCGCCCGCCGCGCTGCCTCCGGGGCCAGGCCGGGCCCGCCTCAGCCCGCCCCTGGGGAGGGGCTTGGCCGCGGCGTCCCCCCCCTCCACCGGCTGCGCACGTCGGCGAAGCCTGGTGCTCTGCTTCCCCCGGGTCGTGGCCTCGCCGCTGCCGGAGCCCAGCGGCGGGTCGGAGGTGAGCCGTGCCCCGGCCCTCAGTCGGCGGGGGTGACGCCGGAATCGCTGCCGTGCCCGGCGGGGCCCGGGGAGGGCGGCAGAGTCCGTTGGCGTCCCTGGGAGCCGGCCGTGCCCCCAGCGGCTGTCCCGCCGGCGGGGAGGGAGGGAGGGAGGGAGTCGGCGGGGGCGGTGGTGGCTCTGTCCAAGGTCTCCTGAAATCCCTTCGCCTTCCAAGTGCCGTGCCAGCGCCAAGAACGCTTTCGTTCGTCCCTCGGTAACTTAATAATTTTCTGCTCAGATGTGGAGCTCTTCCTGTTCCTCTGCTCGGATATTTCATCGCCGCTTCGATTTAAAAGTGGCAGAGAGTGGGTTCCCTGATAGAGGGAGACGAGAAGCAGAAGAGTATTTTTTTTCTGTCGCTGTGGAAGGGCTTTTGTCGGTCTGGCAGGTTCTGCGAATGCCATGCTTCCTTCTTTTATGCTGTCTTTGCAGAATTGTGGCCTTGTATTGTAGAGGCCTCTGGGGCAGAAAAATGGGGACTACAGAAATACTTGTACGTTTTTTCCCTAGATCTGTTTAACTGTAAAACCTCTAAGTGACGTCTCAGTGGAAGTCATGCAGTTTGTTTTGATGCTAACAGGGTACAAAAGAACTTACTGGTAGCTTTCATGTGGAAGGTAATTGTAGTGTCCTTATGGAAGGAATGAGGGGATGAGAATCTACCTCTTAAAGTGTGTGTGCCTCCTATACTTGACTGTGATTTGCATGTCAAGTTCAGTCAGCTATATGATTTGGAAGCCTTCAGCAAGGTTCGGAGCTTGCTTCTTTGTGCACACGCACTTGGTGCAACTGTTCTTCAAAGGATGGGCAGGCTGCAGGCACGCTTGCTGAGGCTGCCTGACTGGGAGCGTGCACCAAGCAGGGAAAGGTACAAGAGCCTTAATCTCACAGCAGTCCTTTCCCGCTCCCCCTTGCCCCGGTAACTTCAACCTTCTGTTTTGTAAGCAAGTTCTGTAAAGAACTGAGTGTTTGTGCCGTAACAAAATCTTCAGGAAAGTAAATGCATTTTTTTCAGGGAAAATATGCCAAGTTTAGTCCCAGAAACAATCCACACAGCAGAAGCATAAATGAATGTATTACCTCACTAGATAATTTGGTTTTATTTCCAACTCCATTCCCAGTGGAAGTCAGGATGCATACTGCTTCATGCATACATCCAGATTTGCACCTTTACTGTCTTCTGAAGTGAAGATGAGAGGACAGCAGAACAAATAGGATGCCCTAAATACCTGATACAAAGTTAAGCTTCTTCAAGCACGCGAAAGCCTTCTTTTTTAACTGTTTTTTTAAACTGAGGCTAAAATCAGTATTGGGTTTCATCTCTTCTGGGTGTTTGTCAAATTTGGCATGTATGCAGGTAGAATGAAACTAAAGTCTCTGTGTCAGTTCTGGATGAAAGAACACCAGCTTGATTATTTTCTGTTTAACTTGTTTTAAGAAATTCAAGCCATTTTAATCCTACAGCACTCTGAATCTTGGCAATGGGTTTTGTTACTATTAAAAAAGAAGAAAAGTTAATGAACATACTTCATTGAAGTTGCTTGTATTTGTATGGACTAGTGGGGCTTTCTAAAAATTATCAAATTAAAAAAAATAATCAATTCCTTCCAGGAATGGAATATGATAAAATCTGAATTATGTTTGTATTCACAGGATAGTGCTCGAGACGTGGGAAGAGTCTGGATATAGTTTAAGACCATGGCAGTGCGCTGGAGAAGAATCCTGGTAATATTTGTGGCAGCTCAAGTACTATTTGTGGTAAATGCCTTTGAGGAAGAGGATGTACCTGAAGAATGGATTCTTCTTCACGTTGTTCAAGGTCAAATCGGAGCAGGAAACTACAGCTATTTGAGACTAAATCACGAGGGAAAGATAGTACTTCAGATGCGGAGTTTAAAAGGTGATGCAGACTTGTACGTATCTGACATGACGCTTCACCCCAGCTTTGACGAATATGAGTTACAGTCTGTAACTTGCGGCCAAGATGTTGTCCATGTACCCGCACACTTCCGCCGCCCAGTGGGAATAGGGATTTATGGTCATCCCTCTCACCTGGAGAGCGAATTTGAAATGAAAGTATACTACGATCGAACAGTTGTACAGTACCCCTTTGGCGAGGCTTCTTACAACCCCGAGGAGATGGAGGCAAACCAGAAATACTCACAGTCTACAGAAGATGAGTTTCAGGATGGGGAATCTGTTTTCTGGACTATACTTTTTGGAATCTTGAAATTAATACTTGAAATTCTTTTTTAAATGGATACACATTGGACTAAATCACGCTTCAGCCTGTGAAATTGAACACAAATGACTTGCTGTAATATTTAATACTCTTTGTTATGTTTCCTGAAGAGGTATTCAGGTTACTTTTCCTAAACCAGAAAGGAATCGGGGGAAAAAGCCATATTTTAATTTTATATTGTAAATCCTCCCCATATGTAAAATGAGCAGCAAGCACAGTATTTGCAGTGTTCTTCAGAGATCAGGGCTTAAAAATGAATGTACAGTTGGGTTGTTGTTAAATTCACTTTAAACAGGTGCTTAGGAAAATCAGCTCCAAGTCAGTATTTTCTATTGTTGTTATAAAGAAAATAATGAAGTACTGCACTTCAGTACCCCCTCTCAATTTAGAGCATATTTAAAATCTACTCCTTTTCTGAGCAAGTATTTCCAGTGTAAAAATAATTAGCAATGGCTTTTGAGTGTATATGAGGTGAGGAGCCTAGGGTAAAGGAAGGAAAAACCAATCAATCACCTAAGGGGCTAGATGATCTGTATTTTGACTGCTTGTGCTCCGCATCGAGTCAGCCGTCTGTCAAGCAGAGGTCTGTCCAGTCACTCATCACCTCTGCAAATCCATGACCTGAATCAAGCGCGTGTTACCTCTTCACTATTACTGCAGGGAGTGCAAGCCTTCAGCTGTTGTTGTCAATACGACATTTCCATTCCTCATTAAAAAGCAACGCAGCATATAGTATCTTCAACTTGAGAGGTGTTTTCTTACACCTCCCTTTATAGCTTTTTGTGATTGATCTTTTTAGTATATCTTTATGAATAAGTCATTAGCTTGCAAGGAAAATTTCTGGTGAAACGAATTTGCAGTATGTTGTATGAAGGTCAGGTCCTGCCCGCTCTTCCTTGAAAGTTAGTTTTTCCAGGAGTATTTTTTTGCTTTGGTCGAGTCTTTCAGAATAACCAGTTGCTATGCAAATAGCGTATGTTGAAATTGCTCTGTAACTTTCCTTTCACAGAGCTTACTGATGAGTGCACTGAAATAAACAAGTACGATACTATCATTTTATACAAACGGTGCATGTACAATTTAAATTTCATTACTGAAAGCCTTCTCTTTCTGAGAGGGAATTTGGCTTGTCTGTCTCTATCTAGACACCTGACAGAACATTATCAGTGACTTTTATCACAAAAAAACCATTATATAGCCAAAATTAAAAGTTTATTTGGTAAAAAGGAAAAAAAAAAGTGGTATTGTTCCTCTTAGAGTGGTTGGTTAAATAGCACCAAAGTATCACTTTAATTTGTGCAGTTAAGTTTTGAACAGCAAGTTTTTGGGGTTTTTTTAGCCCTCCTTGCTGTTTTTCCCCCTTCTTCCTCCTCTTCGGGGTACGGGAGAGTCTTTCTGACAACAATCACAAATCCAGCGACCTAAGAAAAGAAAGTTATCAATTATTGGGAAACTTCCTTTGTTACTCACTCACGCACCTTCCACCATTCTACTAATAGGTGCTCATCTATTTGCAGTACTGCCTTTGATGTAAAGAACCAGTGCTTTTCTTTAAAATGTAGGCATCTTTTCTAAAAGGTATAGAAGGCAGCATATAAAATTTGCCCTCCATTGCAGACTCATTACATGTAACAGCTGGTTACACTAATCTTTGTGGACCTCAAGAAGTGCCAGCACTGCTAAGGAGGTGGTTATTAGGAAAGGACTTGACAAACTATGCTTGAGTTTGTGAGTTACATTTTCATGTGAATGACCACAGCTAGAGCTCATGGGAGCTGAGCAGAAATGAACGGCAGTTTGAGAATGCTGCTTTTGTGCCACAGGTACGGGGTCCCGCTCCCCAAACCAGCATCAGTTCTTTCGGTGCAGTCAGGCAGCGCAGGTTAAACTGCTGGCAGGGGTTCATCGCCAGACCTTGTACTAAAAACTCATTTACTGAGGGAACAGTAAAGGGTTGAGCATAGAAGCATTTAACAGTTTATATGACAACAGCTGGAATCATAGAGGCTGCTTTGGTAATCTTATAGTTTTGTAGGCATATAATCTATTTTGTTTAGATTCTGTCCTTAGGTCAGCCTGAAAGTTAAATCGGCCACCGAACCTGCACTGAAGTGACCGCTAGCACCAGTGCTTCCCAAAAGGGGACTGTACAGTGTATTTGAAGTACTGTAGTTACAGCCAATACTGTCCCTGCAGAACTTGCAGCCACTGAACTAACTTGCCATGGACTTGATATTACATGAAAAGCAACAGTACTACCAGTTGTTTATAAGTCTGAAGCTTTCTTTACACTGCCTCGAGTTGGCCAGGAGATACAAGTGACCAGGAAATCAAAAGGTACAGGCTGCCTGGCATCTAAGGTACTTCACTTCCAGCTTTGATGTTTAAGAAAAAAAAAAAAAAGAAGGAAGGGGTTTTAAAAGGTGTTTACAAATATTAAATTCAGCATACTTTTTAATTTAGAAACTGAAATAATAGCACAAACACTTTATTGATGTGAAAGTTATACTCCAGCAATATGCAGCAATAAAACCTCTTTACAGGTTTCCTTTATGAAAAGAGGTAATTATTCTCAGTATTCTGTGGATATTGAAAAAAACCAAAACAAAACCAAAACACCAACAACCTAGTTCTGAGTGAGTCTGTTTGGATTCTGTTGTAAAAGCCAATTATATTTCCTGTACAGGAATAGCCAGGTTAAACTGTGCACAACCAAATATACAGAAATAAAGCTTATTAAAAAAATTGGGTCCTGCAGTGTGAATGCTTTCCTACACTGTTGCTTACTCCTACCCTTCACACTTGTTTTAAACTATTCTTTCAAAAGCAATGCATAAATTAATTCTGACAGAAAAAGCCCAGGACTCAGAAGAGGTGGGAAGGGAACAATTAACTCTTACTTTATTACCTGAAGGGATAGCGTCAAGCCCCACACAAAAAGTGTGATAACCACGGTCACACACATCACAGAACATCATTTCTTCTTCGTGGTGAGGCTGCCCACATATAATGCATGTTTTACACTCCATACATTGCCAAGGATAAGTCTTAATCATAGCAACAAGCTCCGGGGTCATATCAAGGCAAGAAGGGTGGCCTAGATTAAAACCAATATTATTACTTTTGCATCTGAAACGAAATGTAAAATGAGTTAGACTGTTTGCTTTTACAGAAGCTGAAGCTTAGCTCACCTCCTGGAGAGATCCCACAGCGCACTGAGCGTGCTAGTACACGAAACATTAAATAGAGATGGAGTCTTAACGAAGGACAGAAAAGGCAACTGGACTGTTGGTAGACAGCTGTAGTACACTAAGTATTTCCACAAAAAGATCCGTCAAGCAAACTCCCTTAGGAATCCGCTTAGTGTATGCAGATACTTACCACTGTTGTCACACTGGGAGCAATGTATAAGAGCTTCAGCTTTTCCTTTCTTGTTGGACTCCTTACCCTTCAGACAAATTCCACATATAGCATTTGGAATGGCCTTTGGCTGGAAGGGTAGAAGAGGGCTATAAATTCATTCCAGAAGAATTTACAGATTTAACAGGAAATGTCATATATCTCCTTAACTCTTAAAATTAATGAACAATCTGTTATGATGGGTGAACCTTAAAACATATGACAATAATTGATGAGCAGCGGCACTGGAAAAAATCGTAGATTAACTACATAGAATTTTGCATTTGGCACACGTAGTGAGTTACATGAAAATCAAATTGGAGCAAAAGCACGTACTCGCTTCTTCCTATGAATTCATCGACTAAAATTCCCCTCGATGTAAATTAAACGTGACATTGCATTAAAAATTTCAGTATTTTTTTTTCCATTATAGAGTACTTCTTTATGAATCTCCATGCAGATCTCCTGTTTATGAAAGAAATTAAATACAATTTTCCATTTGCATTACATTTGTCCCTAAATATAGAAAATGAATTACAAAAGCAACAATCTTGATTTCTGGATCTTTAGTTTCAAAATATCTGGTTAGCTATGCTGAACATGGCTATCTGTTTTACAATTCTTTCTTGTATCCAGTCATAATCGCCGTATGAAGAACGCACCCTTGCATTTAACTACAGCTTGACATTCACCATCTTTCCAAGTGACCATCTGGAGTGTATTTGGGTCCATGAAATCCATTTAAAAGGTGAGAGAAAAACAGCAGAGGCTGCTACAGCAAGCAACATTTGTTTATGTATTCTGCGTCCCAACCCAGAGATACACCAACAGTTTCATCCCGATGAGAACCAAGGAAGAGGGTAAGGCATTACGAATTTCAGAAACATTTCAGTAGTTATATTGTTGAGCTTTGACCTCTGCATAATGAAATTAGTGAGAAATGCCGTTAAAATTAATATAGTACTGACTGATGTTAAATTGACTAGCGCCAGAGTTTCTAAAATTGTTGCTGCAAAGATGCAGCTAATAGAGGGAGTTCAAGGCTTATCTATCCTGTTTTCTAAGTAACCGAATGTCTTATCAATAAGCAAGGAGAGTTCCAGTCAACTACCAAGCACCGAAGGTGGGAGAAGAATGAAGTTTCATTTTAAAATAAATTTTAAAAGTGGAAACAGAACTCTCTCTCTATATATATATATACAAATTACCATGATCTTTTGAAATGCAAGTTATCTTTAAGTGTGTCTATTTCCTCAGTTTTTTTCCTAGCACCTAGCAAATTATTATCTTCACTCATTTTTAAGTAGTCAGGACGCATCGCTTTAAGTTTTCTGAAGTTTTCAATCTGCTTTTTATGTTAAAACATGGCTACAATCTGCTTCAAACTGCCTGGTCTAAAGAGTTTTATTTAAGAAAACAGAACACCATACCAGATGTTTAGAGGTAACTTCCTTCAAAAGATGACAGAGGCATTCATACAGGCTTTTTTTTGCTTATTTATTTTAAAAAAGCAGAGTCAACCTGTTTTATACATAAATATAATAAAACAATAAAAGAAGTCTAACATTCACAAACATCTCTACAAAATAATAAATATAATGGAAGCAAAACCACACAAACTCTTTTACTGTTACCTATTCTACATGTCCTACATGTATACCTTTATACCCTGCTCCTCCCAACAAAAGCGGCACATGCTTAAACCTCATCCGTGTTGCAGCATTTACCCTTCTGTTGTCTAGGCTACATTCTAATTTTTTTTAATTGTGGTTTCATCTATTTCTAAGTAAACCAAGCCTTTCTAGAATAGCAAGTGCACTTTTCTAATCAGACTTCTAGTTTGTTATGGATTTGTATTTTACTGCCTTTAATATACAGCAGCAGACTCCCTTGTACTCCAGCAAAACTAAAGTGAGCTGCTTTTCGGTCACTGTACCTGCATTAGGGTATGTGCAGTTAACACTCAGATACACATAATTCTAATTACACACTGCTATAGATGCATTTATTAACAATGCTTCCATCTATTCTTACTTCACTAAATTGTGTTCATTACATATCGTGCATGTTGGGGGGGTGAGAATCGCAGCCTATTAATAATAAAGTTCCAACAGTATGGAAGTATTTTTACAAAAATGAAAAAAAAAAAAAATGCAAGACTATTCACATTTCAAAACAGTTCAAGTTCTACCACCATAAATGGCTTTTAGAAATGCTATGAAGAAAAGGCTATCAAATCCAAATGGGAAGTCATAATATCCCATCTGATTAGAGTAAATTTTGCTTTCTATGTCCTCATCTTATTGGGATGAGGAAGGGAGAGAAAATGAATGCAGGGTCAAAATGACGACTGCCTGCTCTGTAAGTTTTCACTTCCATGCTGCCGTGCTGCAGGTCTCAAAGTAAGCGTTCCAACTACACCTTTTTTATAACATCCTATTCTGAATGCAAAGTGTTCTATTTTCATATACAGTGACCCGAAACAGAAGTGTTGTAAAATATAGTTTCTCAATACATTTCAGTTTTATGTGCAAAAAAACTCCTGTACTTTTAACAGTACCCTGTGTGTGCAATTGTAGTAGCCAGTCCTGCAGCAACAAAGACTCACTACTTGTAACATGAGAAAATGTAAAACACACGCTAACCGTTCTTTGTTAAAGAACTGACAATAAAAATGGCTCCATATAAAATACATTATTTCTTTTACTCAAAAATAACTCAGTGGAAATGTGTGAAACCTGTAATACTCATTGTGTGGCTATAACTATACATTTGCATGTTGATGCCATAGCAATCATCCTTCAATTTTAACTACATGTAACCAAAAGATTACTGTCCTACAAAAATAGTCAAATATTAGAGAACAATACAGAACAAAAGTATTACAAAGATTTAGAATTCACAGGGACAACATTTTAAATCAGTTAAGCCTTCAGCTCAAAGTGCCTTAACGTTTAGGCACATACGGTATACCATTACCTGGTGTTCTTGTAGACTAACAAACAAGAATCTTCCTGTCTTACCAGTTAAAACAGCTCATGTTAATTTGGTTTACTGAAAAGCATTTAGACGTTCCCACGAACAAGAAAGCCAATCCTCTCACCCTCCCAACACAACATCACCGCCTTTGACTTACGCTGACATTGCAAAGATGTGGCGCTGTAAGTTTACAGTAATACTAACACAATTGGTCATCTTGAAGCAATGAGTAATTGCTCCAGGAATCCATTTTCAAAATGCAATGCTGTATCCTACCATTACTCTTCTACAATTAGAAGTCCATTGGTTCTCTCCCTATGCATTCATAAGGCCATTAAGCAGATTGGACTAATCAAACACTCAGGCATTTCACGGCTACGTGAAACTTCTGTAAACCAGTGGCACACAATCTCTAATGCCAAGTTTAACAAAGCTAAAAAAAATATTTCAAGCTCCATCTTTGGATTTCATGTTCATGGGAATATTGGTATGCATTCTGTGTCTACAACAATTTGCAAAGTTACATATAAAAAAATATACATATGGTACCACAGTCTAAATCTCCATAGTTTGCATATTTCTTAGTAAGTTCCTGAACAGAGAAAATGCAACTGGAGATTGCTATCTGTTATGAACTTGTACAGATGTATGTATGTATGTAGAGAAAATTTATCAAAGCTGTCCAATTCTTGCAGAAATTAGCTTCTTAAGGTAAGTTACAATTTATTTACTGTTAACTTGGTAAATACAGACAGTAAATATTTATGAATGTAAAACGCAAGCCATCAACAGCTCACTTTTTCCGAGAGTTTCTCAATATGTACAATCTTGTCACTGACAAAAAAGTTTCTTTTCCATAACCTCTCTTAACAAGCATTCCTGATTGCTAAATACTAAACCGTGTCTTAATGTAGTGTTTTCCCTCTTTATGCGTCTATTCCTGCTCCCGTTCAAGTCAATGGAAAATTCTCACTTCTTTCAGTGGAACAAGACTAGGCAATAATGTGCTTTGAAAGTGTTATACCACATTCATATCCTCTCTTAGTATGCAGAATAATAACACATAAATAATGCATGTCAATTCCCATTTCTTCTGAAAAGTATTTTTACCTTAATCTTATTTTTATCTTAATTTTTGAAATTATTATACAATAATACTGATGATTTGGGTCTTAGGTTTGGCAATCACTGCTTGACAGCTGAAATGTCTTAACATCCTCACCAAATTTTTAGTGTGGATAAAAGCATATTGCCCACAAACATTTCTATATAGCATGAACTACATAAAAAGCTATTTTTCATATACTGTTAAAGTGGTTACGTAGTGTTGCCTATACAACTGTAGTAAGCTTCTTGCCTTCCACCCTATACATTGTAACATCTCAGGATGAAAGACTGTATTTAAAATGAATGTCATAACGGTATGTTCAACCACGTAGCCGCACTTTACAGCGCTGATCTCTTGGTATGCTACCATACTAAACAGTAGAAAAAAAAAATGGATACTGAATGCTCATTTTGAACTGGCAAGTCATTCTGACTGCTGTGTTAAGGCAGCCAGAAAGATGCAGAGTTCCAATGATAAATCCACAATGGGTATTTCTAGTGTTGCTGCCTGGGAATCTGAGAAATTAACAGAGGCCGCTGTACAGCTAGGGTAAAGGAAAGCCCCACGTGAAATAAAAGCAAAAAGGAAGTAAGGAAGCAAACAGATGGAGCACACAACAGGAGAGCAGCTAGTGAAGAACAGCAAGCAGAAGTTCCATATTACTGAAAAAACAAGTATTTCGGGGAGAGGTTGGTCAGTAAAGAAGTTCAGTCAGGGGCTTTTTTCTTCTACCTTGTACCCAGGAACTGATTTGGATAATACAGAACGTTTGGAACCATCTTTTCTTGGAGTAGCACTTTTGTCTCTTGTTTTTTGTCTTCCCTGAAAAGAATCCTCCTGGTTGTCTGTGGCGCAATCACCTTCAGATACATTGCCAGACGAATTGTCCTATAATAAAAATACCATAGCTATATTTTTTATTTTTCGGATAGACAGACAAGTCTCTCCTATGCCCCTTAGAGCCAACTAAGATAAGAGGAGGATACATCTTTCCTTCTGCAAAAGCATGGGGTACATCACAATCTAGAACATCTTTGCTCATAATCTTCATTATCTATTATTTCTCATGCTAAGAGACTGGCATCAGCAATAGCAGTCAGATTTTCCAGTTGTCTTGATACCAGAGTGAGGAGCACAACAGTGTAATTCTTTGAACCGTTTTCCTTTAAAAGTCAGCAAGAAATCCACTATATGCAAGATGTTGTTTACAAAGTAAAGGGCCAGCAAAAAGTTAGAAGTGCCCTTGCCATGCATTTAAAGTGTACTACCAAATAGCACTGCCTTGAGCTAAACATGTGAAGGTTTTTTATGCCACCCTCATCTACTATTTTCACCAGGAGCAATCTAAATATTTCATTTGGATTGCAGCAGAATGCCATCAAAGGCAAAACACACTTCAACATTTAATACAGAACCAAACAACAGAATTTATGCTGCAGTTAAAGCATTTTATTTTTTTTGAGGAATGGGGAGGCAAGAAAGAGGGGAAGAGGTTCAAAGAGGGTGAGAGATCAATGTAAGCATAATTAAGAGCAGCAGCACAAGATTCTTCTCAGAAAAGTATTAATAAAGGCCTCCAAAAAGCTCCAGAAGAAAGCAATACAATTAATCACATTTATTACAATAAAACCCAAAAGGCCAAATAACAACGGTGCCCTACAGTAAAAGGCACTCTGTGCAAACAAAATAGTAAACAGCCTATGCCCCAGAGCCTAAAATCAAAACAGACAAAAGAGACACAGGGCAAAGGGAGGAGTATAACACAAAAGCAAAGCAAACTATATGGGAACAAGAAATGGTACGTTTCACCAGTATTTTAGGGGAAGGGTTATTTAGGACAGTCAACTAAAACACTACAGAACAGGAAAATTGCTACCTGACTCCAACAATGGGGAGGGTGAAAAAGGAAAAAGCATAAAGCATACTGCAGGACTCACCAGGGAGACCTGACGAATGGTGGGTAGCCCAAAACTCAGGAAAAGAGGCCTGACAACTGCCCACTTCTGTGTTCAACAGGTATTTTTCCCGAACAATATGCCTCAATGACTAGCAAAGAACCCCTGCTGCCATAGCCAAACCCACTTCACAGGAATCTCCTTTTAAATTTTCCCTGCACTTTTCCAACACAAAGACATTTCCCCTTCCGCATACTGCCACAAAAAAGACTTCTGAACTTCTGTGAAAAATTAAAGGATAGTCTGCTTGGTCCAGTTACTTTACCATTAAGGGGAACGGAAGTCAGTGGAAAAGGGAACTGGGAAGAAATGGTTAAAGACCAACTGTAAAAAAGCTGGAGTATGACTAAACCAAAATTTTGACTTGATATGTAGCATGCTGAGTTTATATGATTTATTTTTCTCCAGAAAAACACAAGCAGAAAGGGTGTATTAACAAGTATGTCTCTCTCCCTTGTTAGTCTACAAACTGACCCCTTCCTTTCTTCCTCAGTTATTTTATGAATATTCAAACAAAATAAATGTTTATATGGCAAAATTTAGCATTATGCATACCCACCATCTAACATGTTCGTCAACTGAACTTGAAACTGTTAAATGCACCTGTGATTTTACATTCTATTTCTCTTGAAATTAGGGTTAAACTTCTGGAAAATGGTTGTCACCAACATACTAACTATACCAATATATCAATGGTTCACTTGTACTCAGACAGCTCAACTGTTATTGAGCACTTAAAACACTATCAAGGTAGGTAGGTGAAAGTTTCTCTTAACTTCCAGTAACAGATAATTTTGCATTTGCATAAATAGGGAGAACATAAACATCTTTTTAAAGATGTATTGTAACACAAAAACCCAGTGCTTTTTACCTTTTCTTTGAATTGGAATGAAGTAGCTATTTCTGTATTGAGTATTTTCTGCTCCTACATCACGAAAATAAAAAGTTATCAGGCTATCAACACGTTTGCTTTAGTGACAGATTCTGTAGGACTTAAATACCAAAATATGCTGTGACCTGAACTACAGCGTTCATTCCCCTCAGAAACGGTAGCAACTTCCCGTTGGGAATAAGGGCATAATGAAGAGCTATGGTGGGGAAGATCCTTCAAGATTTCTTTAAAAATAAGGAAGAAAGGGCCTGAAATTTCAAATACTTGTTTGGTTTACTCTAAAAATGGATCAAACAGAAAGCTGGAGAGCAATGTTATAAAATAAAGAGAGGTACTAAAAAAGGGAGCACACTTTTAGTTTAAGATTCTCCTTCATTTTGTAAATGTTAGAGATTCTACTAAGAAACTACAGAAACTAACAAAAGTGAAAGAAAAGGACTTTTTTGTTAAAAAATACTTTCAATTTGTCTCACCGAATTGCCTTTGGTTTTCCGTTTTTCATCACCTCGCCCTTCCTCCGCATCATCTGAATCTCCATCACTGTCTAATGCAGGCAGCTCTGGATCCAAAGGAGGTTCGTAAAGAGCTGTGTTTAATGGCAAGTAACGAAGTTCATCTGGAGAGTATCTAAAGTTATTAAATAAATAAAAAGAATTCATGTGTACTTTATGCATAAATACTAAGTCACAGAGCATACAAGGACTTCAATGAGAAAAAGTAAGAAAAACTCCCTTTTTTCAAGAAGGCATATAAAAACATGCAGTTCTGCTAACACAGGAAACATATTAATTTCTCCTCCAATATGTGATACCATCTAGTACTTGTCTTCTTTGTACAGCAGATATTTGTGGAACACAGGAGAGTATATTTGCAATGTTCCGAACCTACATAATCATAAAAGGCTATGGAACCCCTAAAAAGCTTTAACCCTTCCAAATTACTATGCCCAATGTATACATCTTGTTTATGACTATGCAGTGCCCACAGAGCACGTGCACAACAATTCTAACCTGGGGCACATAAATAGCGAGGGTCCAAAGCAAAGTAAGTATCTTTAAACTAGAGCAGGGTAGGTTTAGATTAGACATTAGGAAGAAGCTCTTTACAATGAGGGTGGTGAGACACTGGAACTGGTTGCCCAGAGAAGCTGGGGATGCCCCATGCCTGGAGACATTCAAGGCCAGGCTTGATGAGGCTCTGAGCAACCTAATCTAGTTAAAGATGTCCCTGCTTACTGCAGGGGGGTAGGACTAGATGACCTTTAAAGATCCCTTCCAACCCAACACATTCTATGATTCTAATCAATATAGCTATATGTCTGAGTTCCTTGATCATTGAAGGAGAACAAAAAATGCATACAAAAATAAAATTTCAGAAGAATGTGAAGTTCTAATCACATTGCTTATAGCCAAATGCAGCTTAACACATGCAATCCCACCCTTTTTTTTTTAAAAAAAAAAAAAAACCAACTTTAAATACCAGGACAAAGGTGAAAGTCCTTTTACTATTAAGGACAAGCATTGTAAGGAGTGTATTATTTTGACTCATATTTGAAAGGTTGTGTCCTTTGTTAAGAAGGACAAGCAGTTTCACTTGCAGCTTGTAAGAGCGAAATAAGCAAGATATCTAGTATTTTTAATTCAATTCATTTAATAAAATTGAATTCCTTCAAGAATATCCTGTAACATGTAAATTTGGGGTGGGCTGTATGCACACACACTAGAATGAGCAAGGCATATGTAGATAAAGACCTTCTCTATAGAAAACTACGTCACGTATAGGATGAGTACCAGCTTTGTTGTACAGATGGTAAAACTTCAGCAACAATTTTCAAATCAGTATCTATTTGTCAAATGGGAGCATGCCACCAGGTACAGTCTTAAATTTGTTTAGACAGTCAAGTACACATATTTTCATGAAACATAAAGATCCAACTAGCAATATCTTTCTCTCTCACTTACCCATCCAACATTAAACTTAGCCCACAAGACCAATCAAATTATTTTTTTTTGCTAAATTAAAAGCTTTCTGAAAATTTTAAAAACAGACAGTAACGCTGTCACACAAAAAACATGTGATCGCAAGCCAGCATTACAACACTTCAATATAGACATTAATCTTAGCACACATGCAGAGGCAGATGATAAGTGAACACATGAGAGAGGCAGGAGTGAAATCAATGTCTCCTTTTACCACAGTAAATATCTGAGCTGGCCAAATCTCAGGCACTCCAATATATCAGCGGAGACAGTACTCTTGCAGCCAGTAATGCTTTGTTGACAAAAGCTGTCACACTATGCTTCTATTAGACTAGCAAGTGTCTCAAACATGAAATTAATTCAAAACCTTACAGTAAATACACTGAAATGTTCTCTGTCTGCTAGATGTAGAGAAAGATCAGTGCAAGAGAATCAGCAGTTAGGATGCTTTTAAAATACCTTTTGTAGTACTCCTGGAACTGGCCGGGTATGAGAGCCACTGGATAAGGACTAACCTTTGTTCTCTCTGTAGGTAAGATTTTGTATTTTCCTTGAGGGACCTGGATAATCTGTATTGTTTAATACAAAACAATGACGTTTTTGTTTCACGTACAAACTTTTGAGCCTTTCTCACCATCTACCCCCCAAATATTTTTTAACTAGCCAGTTTTATTGAGTTGGAACAGCTACCTGAGTTCTCCCATGGGAAATTCAAGTCATTAAAACATGCGGAGATCCCACTCAAAAAACAGTATTACAGATTAAGTCCAATCACTAAGTATCTAGTGAACTGAACAAATATTAGGTAGGGCTAGTTCTAACAGTATATTATATAAAATAATTTAAAAATTAAAATCTAACAATTGAAACAGTAAACATTAACTGCATTTTTAGCATGAATTATCATTTTTGGTCCATACCAGTAGAGGGTAGCAAGAACATGTCCATCTAATTTGAAAACAGGCTGCACTATTAAAAAAAAAATCCATTAAATAAATGAATTTCCATACAATTATATGGAAAGGAGAAGCTTACACAGAAGCCTTCTTTCCCTTAGAAAGAAATAAAACTAATTATCCACTATCTTGCCAATAACATGGTTCAATACCAGAAAAATGTAAACTTTCCATAAACTACCACGTAATAATGTACATAGAGAAAATTTTTGCTTTACTGTCTTTACACAAGCAGAATAGTCCTGCTTCAAAATGCCAGCTAATTCAATTTTTTTTTAAATCAGGCACAGAAGCATGAAATTTATCTAATAAAAAAATAATATGTCCCCTAACAAAAACAAGGGCATAACATTGACAGGCAGCACTCTCTTAGAGGATAAATAGTTTACTTTTTTACCCTACGTACTGTTCTGGCAAAATTTTGGAGGTGTTCCAAAAAAGAATTAGGCACTTACATGAATAGATAAAATAGCAACAGAAGCTTCTTAGTAACCTAAACTTCCCTCTTAGTTTATGCTACTACCAGCAGGTTAAAGACATGACAACAAAGCAACACTGAAATTTTTAAAGCTTCCCGAGACATGTATTTTCAAGTTAAAAAAAAAAAAAAGTTTTCGCATTAAATATATTTGAGATTATTTTTTTTAGCAGTATTACCCATCTAATAGCAGTAAGTTCCTACATGACTGAAACAAGATTAATCAAACTCCTTGATAATAAAATAGTTAAAACAGTACCAAAACCAACTTTACTAAAACAAGCAAGGAGCTACCTATTGATATTGGTAAGAAATTTAAATCTTCCTACATGTGTCTGTAAATCAAAATAGGCTCTTCTTTCTTCCATCCGCTCTCGGTTTAAATTGCTGTTGAACTCTGCAGCTTTCTTGGCAGCTTTTTTAATATATTCTGGAACTTTACTGGCTTCTACTTTCTGTGTGTTCTGCTGCTGCATTTGCTGGAATAAAAACAATTTTATTAATTCATATACATTTCATTATCAGTTTGAGAACAGCCTTTTCTTATATGCCACATTACAGATCTGGTTCACGTATACACTACTTACAGAGTACTCTTTATAATGATCTGTTATTCGCTGACGTTCTTTCTCTTGCAGTATAACAGAATACTCAGCATGTTTGGCAGGGTATTCTTTAATCATAAGATCAATTACTTCATCACTACGCAAAGCTGTTAGACCTAAAATAGATAAATGCAATAATGATGCTATCTCGCAAAACTAACTGTAGGTTATTTATATCCCACAATGATGAACTCAAGTTTTTAAGCAGCTAAAGACAACAACCTGCTGTGCACAATGCTTTTCTCTCTCTCTCAAGTAGGAGTGAACTTGTGCTGTTCAGCTCCCAAGGCTGATGAGGAGTTTGCTTCTACGCAAGGAGGGGAGGCTCATTTTTTTTTTGTGCTTAACACCTACTAAACTCCCCTGTGAGGCAGAACCTTTGTTCTAAGTGGGACCTGGTTAACTGTTAATTTCAGTTTCCAATATTGGTGAAGTGTTAGTTTAACTAACTTGCAGAACCTTAACTGAAATTATGAGATTTACATAACCTCCCTATGCAAATCAAGGAAGAACCACTGTGAGGGCAATATGGAGCAGCAAACTGCACACAGGCTCCTGACTCACAATTAAAGCATTTGAGATTCAGAAGTCGGAATGCCTCAGTTTGCAGCTACAATGCAGAACTCCTCCTTTAAGGGTTCCAACACAACTAATTCCCAAACGCTGACAATAGATGGAGGTTGACTTATGTTACTATAAATACAACCTTAAAAAATAGGGATAGTTAAACTCAGTGCACATCTCTACTGGATATGAGGCAGAATATAGTATTTTGCTGCTATTGATAAAAATTAGACACTGTTCTCTCCCACATATTTAAGTTAAAAAATAAACAAAAAAACAAAAAGAAATCAAGAGAGCTGGGAGGTGAGAAATAAGGTAGCATACCAAAGACTGTTACTATATAAAATGACATTACATTTGCACAAACCCATGATACACAGAAAAAAAATGTGACAGGTGTAATTTAATCTCTAACACGCTTCAAGTAACGTGTATTAGCAGAGGAAGAAAAAAATACTTCAAGCTCTTTCGACATAAGCCACATCAATGATATCATTCCATTTCAAGTACATTAAAGTGCTTTAATACACACCCTTCTAACTTCTTACATATAAGCTAAACCATGTAAGACATACTAATGTTTGCTGAGTTCCAACTAACTCAGCAAAACAAGACTGATGTTCTTTTCAATTTGAAAAATTATGGTGTTCTCTTTTCTAGAAGGATAAAAAGGTTTTAAAAGTTAATTTACAACATAGAAGGGATGTTGCTAAGTAATTAGAATAGGTCCAAAATTTATTTTTTTATAATAAATCTGGAATACTGATACCTCATGGCCAATTTACACAAATTAGTAATACACCGGTTTTCATTTCAGAATTTATGTTTTCAGTTGAGAGTGATGCAACTCTTCTCTACCAAACCGAATCACATTTTCAGTGCGTCATATTTTTAACACCATAACAAGGAATCTAACAATTTGCTCTCTTACCTAGTGTGCACTGAGTTTCTGTGATAACATTTAGTTCTCTGAGGTAGAGTTTCTCCTTGTGAGATAGATCTCGTCTTTCTAAATCTCCAAAGAACACAAAAAACAGCAATAAAAATGTGCACAGTTACTCAAACTCCCCCATATACAGTGTCAAAGTATTTTGACAATTTTATTTCCAGGCAGTGAGAGTGTATTATACTGCTATTCCTATAAACATGAAAATTTTATAAATTGATTTTAGATTTAATATACACTGTAGGGACATTGTTAATTTTTCTGAGTACTCTGCCTGTAGTTATGATTTACAGAAATACCGAGAAAACCTGACATATGAGTTTGGATGCAGAAAACACTATCGAGCACTGAAGGTATATCCATTTTTTCTTTTAATATGCCTTTTAAAAATAAATTCCATGACAGAAGAACCAGATTTGACAATTCTGAATAATGAAGGCTCAAATCCTAGAACCTCCACAATTCATTTTATAAAATCGTTCCACAGTGTAGAAATGTTGCCACAATTCAGGAAACTGAATATAGAGATATAATGATATTGTAAGAAATCACCAACGAAATACTTATAAAATTGAGGCCAGTTTTCAAAAGGTGCTTGCTGATCTAAATCCCAAATCAGACTTGTTTACAGATTTTCAGTAAGTCTTAAACTACTTTGAAAACCATAGGATACATTTTCAATATGCCAATAACAAAAATAAAAAGTACAACATACATAACTCAGGTCTGCTTTTGCCATGGTCTTTTTTTTAATCAGTTGGCTCACGCTATAGTGAGAGAGGCACAGATTACATCCAAACTGTATAAAGACAAAGATTTTTAGAAAAAAAAAAACTTTAAAAATAAATACCTGGATATTTTCTTTTAAAGGAAGTCACACCCAAATATTCACTGACTTGCTCCTGAAGCATATAGTATTCTCCTGTTTCATCTGGTGGCCACTTGTATTCTATCAAATTTTCAGCAGGAAAATAGCTGTACCTAAGAACAATGTTAGAACAAATAAAAAAAAATCCTTAAAAGGGATACTTACATTCCTAGAAATTCAGTAATTCCTATATATATGTCAATGAACAACATCTATGAAGTCAGACAAGCGCTTCAGAACACCGCATCCTGTTAACCCATTTCAAAGTCACTTTGTTACACCCAACTTCATGTAGATTTCTCCAAACCAGCATCCATCAATGGGCTGAGGGCCAGAACATGAAGAAAGAGATATTCATGATAGTGGCCAGGACACCAGGAAAGGCAGGTACTACAGTGTTAACATTCATTCAAAAAATATGTGATGTTTTAAAAACATGTAAGCTGTGCTTCTGATTGTAAATTAGACGCAGCACGTTTTGTGTTGTTTTAAAATAAAATGTCTTAAAAAATGCTGGGAGAAAAAGACAGCTAGCTACTCACAGGACATTGCCTGAATTCAGAATTCAGAAACACGCACGAAGAATATACAAGCAAAGAAAGAAGAGATAATACTTAAGCATATCAAACAATACGATAAGACTAACAATGAAAAGTGGGAATTGTAAAAACTGGTATTACCCAAGGTCTTGACTAGAAGTTTCACAGCTCCGAGAACTGTCCCCTGAGCCCATACGTCGTCTTTTGGATGGCTGGCTGCCATCATTGGAATTTTCTTCTGTGTCATCCTGAAATAAAAATGAAGATAAACATTAAAAAAATTAAAGGAGCATTCAGCAGATAATGTAAAACGTCAAAAAATACTGCAAGGCAACCCACAGTTTAAATATACCTGAACTACTGAGCTATTTAATAATACTCTTTACAAACAACTCATAGGACAATTTATGTAGTAAATTATTCTTTGCTACAAACTAGCTGCACGACACATCGTGGCACAGAAGGAGAACTGGGTAGTTTCTCACCTGTTGCACAGGTGGAGCACTGAACAGACAGAGCTGTGGCTTTGACCACCAAGTTCATCGTTCTTGACGTAAACTACCTATGGCACCAGCACAGCCAGACAGCTGTGGATCCTGCAAACTACCCTCTTTGGTGACAGTCAGAGACAAGGCTAATTCACTTAATCAGCTAGTTCTCAAAAGCAACAGCAAGGGCTGAGCAAAAACACCAAGCCCCTGCTGAGAGCTGATGCTTATAAAATCAAGGGAAATATTACCAAAAGCAACACAGGAGTTTACAGACAGGACATACAATTAAAATAAAAGGAATGTTATACGGTTTATAAAAAGATTACAGAAGGCAGAAGTGTTCAAGTCAATTGACTACTGTCACCAATAGCAGAGCCAAGAACAAAACAGCTCTTTAAGAATCTGAAACTCTAAAGTGTAGTACGACAGAGTCATGTTTCATAACTTTTCTGAAAAGTTTAAGAAAGAATTAACCTGTCAGAAATAAATGGATCAAGCCCATTTATCTTTACTTATTAAATAATGACAAGAACAACTACTAGGCCTACCTTAGCTAATGTCTTTCATTCTAGTATGTTTTACATATCATATCACTTGACTTATCATTTAAAGCGATTTCAGCAAATGAGAATACATTACTTTTGTTATACAACATTTCATAGTACCATAATCAAGACAGGCCACAGGGAAAAAGCATTTGTCTCCTGTATTTTTGGTTTATTTCATATTTTTCACAATTCTTTACATTTTTTTTTCTTTCTTGTGGAGTAGCAAGAAGAGTATGTTTCATACAATAAAAACTGAAAAGCAAATTTAACGAAGTTGCGCTTTCTTAATGCGGCTATACTTAAAGAATCAGGTAACCAGCATCTCCACTAATACTACTAGTAATACTATTTCCTAGTATTGCTAACAATACCCTGTACAAACCAAGTAGCCGTCCCCAATCAAAACTGTATCAGACTAGAGTATTTTGTGACACAGCTATGTCTCATCAGTAGTTCATCCCTACTTCCCACAAGGAACATTAATGCACTCCAAACCTCAACAAAAACATGAACAGGGCCAAAGCCATGCTTTGCTATGCCAAACCTACCAAGACTTCAAAACTTTTTTTAAAAGACAGATCTCAACCTGACAGTTAGGAGGAAGTACTACATGTCAGTTTCCCCTTTTGCTTTGAAATTTCCTTTTATTAAACCCAGTACTGTTCAAAAGTCTAAGCACCCATACCACAGGAGCGATGAACGTCCTCCATTTCCATCTTTGCTTTCTTATTTGCTGAAAACTTCAGCAAATCCAAACACACAGGCTCACAGACTAAAACACTTGAAGATGAGATGGTTTGTCACAGAGGACTTTGCAGAAAAAGTGAAAACATTTGCACTGCAATCTAGGACATGCTGTAGTTCAACCACTCTTACTGTAGCAAAAATAATATTTAGGGACAGTCTTGTGGCTTTCTTTACATGGAAAGTCAAACATTGCCAAAAAAGCCCCTTCTTCCCCTGAAAACGCGTTTCTGTAAAAAGCCTGTTAGTCCTTAAGAAACAAAGTTATATGACCAATTGCTGGTAGGTCTACCAACTACCAGATGTACATAACGATCTTTTATTATGTAATCAGAAAGCGTGAATTACCAAGATGCCTTTCAAAAAGTAACTGCCAGCCTGCGCCCGGGCGAGTGGGCAGAGACAGCAGCAAGTACGCGGTGGTGCCACAAGCAGCGCCCGGGAATCGCGGGTACGGTGTCGCAGGGCCCAGGCAGAAGACCCTGCGACTCCAACCCAAACTTCGCTGCGTGCGACGCCGGGACGCCGCCAGCGCTACGGAACGAGTCTCCGCCCCGCTCCCGCCAAAGGACTTTTTAGGAAGGTGGACGACCCCCGGGCACCCAGCGGGGCCTCCACCTCCCCAGCCAGCCCCGGACCCGCACCCGAAGTTCGGCCCGAGGGGCGGGAGGCCGCCCGGCTCCCCGGGGCGGCGTGAGGCGAGCCCGTGTTGGGAAGGGGGGGGCCGGGCAAGGCCTCCCGCCGCGGCGGCTTGTTGCGCCACGGCCCCAGGCCGCCGCGCTGGGCCCCGCAGCCGCCGCCCGCTCTCACCTTCAAGGACTGGGCGCCGGGCGTGGCCGGGTCGCTGTCGCAGAGGCGCGGGGACAGGACGGCCGCCATGACCGCCGCGGGGGCCGCCGCCGCCGGCTGGGCCAGGAAAAGCGCCGCCGCCGCCGCGCGACCCGGCCTCGCGCCGCGCCCGGCTCCGCCCCCCCTCCCCCTGCGGGGGGTGGCGGCAACGGCCCCTACCGGCCAGCCCGCGCACGAGCGCGGCGGCTCGCGCAGCTCCTGCTCCGCCCCCCTCCGGGCAGCCCGCGGCGACCCCGGCCCGCGCCGCCGGACCGGCAGCCGGCCCGCACCGCCCACAGCGCCGCCGCGCGGGCCCGGCGCCGCCGTCGCCCCGCCAACAGTGCCAGCGCCGCTGCCGCGCCCTCCTCCTGCTCCTGCTCCTCCCGCCGCCGCCGCTCGGGCGGCTCCGCGGCCCGGCCGCGATCGCGGAGCCGAGCCGCCGCGGTATCGCTTGGGCAGCAGCGCCGGGCGGAGGGGCAGCATCCCCCCGCGGTAGTGAGCGCCGAGCGCCGCCGCTGACCGGCGCGGGAGCTAGCACCCAGCAGGGCCGGGCCGCTCCGCCGCCAGGCTCCCGTCTCCGGGAACGTCAGCCGGGGACGAGCTACGTTTGTGAACCACCAGCCCCCGCAGGAGGGGTGTAGGGGGGCGGGGGGCGCACTCGGAGGAGCCGGCAAGGAGGGCGCTCGGAGCCGGCCCTCCCGCCGTTACGGCCGGGCGAAGGCGGAGCGTGGGCTCCCCCCTCCTCCCCCAGCAGCAGAGACCCTCGTCCCGCCGGCGGCGGGGCGGCGCGGCGCGCGCCCCCGGTGACACGCGTGCGCGCAGCCGGGGCTCCGCGGCGGCGAGCGGACCCCTCCTCGGCGAACAAAGCGCGGACCCGCCCCCGGCAGGAGCTCCCCCCGCCGCTCCAGACCCGCTCCGAGCCCACCCGGCCCAGCGGCGCTCGCAGGCGGCACCACCCCACGCCCCCGACGCTCGTTTCCATCGCTGAACAATGCACCGGACACGGTTTCCACACACGGCAGTTCCAAAAGCAGACGTCTACGTGCTTCACAGGCACGCCGGGGGCTTACTCTTCAAAATCTCATCATTACGGCCCTTGCCAATTACGGCCCAGTCATCAATGGCCTCATTACCGATCCCGTCATCATCCTCCCGCCGTTGACATCACTCGACTGAAACGATCAAACACACCCCATCCAGCGCCCAGCCACCAGCCCCAAGGCAGGTGACATTTAATGCCATCTGAAGGCCCAGGGAAGCTGGAGGCTGAACTCACACTTCATTCGAGGCAAACCACTAGAAATTTGCACAAATTATGCAAAAGGGCGCTTCCCTCCTGACCATGTTTCTACACAAACCAGCATTGCAACAAAGATACACCTAGAAAATACAAAAAGGACGCTGCCTTTTCTTACAAAGGGCATGCTTTTAAGAATACCAATACCTGCAGTTTATTGTAAACATTCATTAACAACTCCAGGCATGCAACAGACAACCAACATTCATAATTTTGCAAAGTTTGGCCTTACACCAGCTGCTTCAGCTTCCACAGCAGAGTGTTACAACAGATGAAGCCCATATGTACTCAACCATACGCATTTTACAAGCATTTTTTTGGGTTTGTGTGTGGTTTTTTTTTAACAGAGAAAAATGAGCAAAATTATCTCAACTCTATGTTGATTTCAATGTGCCAACAGCAGTAGGACAAAAGTTACTACTAAAATAATGACATTCTGAAAATTTTCAAATATACCAGGTACCGTGATGCACAAAACCAGGTGTGGCTTTTGGAGCATTAGTCATAATAACAAGCCATTACCAAAGCCAGTGCAATAAATGTTCCCGTCTCACATTTAGCTGAAACCCAAGTATCTCTTTGAACATCCCAGACCCATCTGCTGGCAACCTAAAGGAAAGAAAAGAAAAAGCTATTTGTAAATCTATATACTATTTTATATTTTTTTAAAAGAACACACAGCATTATACAAATACTGATATAATTGCATTATGAGAGTTACAAGTAGTAACAACTGCAAAATTACAGTGAAAATGAACAAGTCCTATTAGATGTTAAAATATATGTTCTTGCTTCACTGTAAAGCTTCCACCCTGTTAGATCCAAAAATCTCTACACCAAAAACTCAGTTCTCTCTCATGTTCACCTGTTAGCACTTTAGTGTACTGTAACGGCACCCCTTCAAAAACAAAGTGAATAGACATTAGTTTTGGGAACAGATACAGCTAAGAAGTCACGTCACTGACTCCTCCACTGCCAACTTACACAGTCCACTTGTGACCATTTACTGGGCTCTCAGCTTTTTTTTCTTTTTTTTTTTGATAAAACTGTTTTCAAAGCTAAAATGTGTGAATTGACTGCTGGAATAAACATATTCCTCAGGAGAAAAAAGTTAACCTGAACCATTTCAGTAATCCATTTATAACCTCCAGCTCCTCAGTCAAAGTACAACTTCACAGACAGCACGTACTGTGAGACAGCACCAGAAAAGTAGGTAGACCCAGGCCCCTCCCAGACTGGCTTCATTACTGAAGGTGTGGACCCTTCAAACATTGTTTCACTAAAAGCAGGTATGGTTTCACCAGGTTTTAAGAGCTGATGATGAACACTCCTAAATGGAAGTGCTGTCTGACACTTGGGAGGATACCTTGAAAGTGTTCTGAATGCCAATGAGACTTTGCAATACATGTACATTTATATACAACATGGGAAAGTCTAAATACTTTTATTTTGGGTGTGCCAAATTCAGGTCAGTAATGTTATTTTGTAGTCCCAGGAGCATCTGTTTGGTGGCAGCTACAGTTAAAACCCAATCCCTTTCCTTGCCACCCCTTCCTTTCATGTCACCCCACTCTACAACTGCGCAGCATTTTGCACTGAACGTGACAACCCAACTGGAGATCAAAGTACACTGGAAAAAGAAAGAGAAAACTCATGGCAGTCATGCAATCATACTGGCACAGCACACAGCGGAAATAACCGGTTGACAGCGAAGAGCAGCACGGGCTGCTTACCGCTGTTACGGAACTCAGAAAAGAAGACAATCTTCACCAGGGCTAGGTAGAATCACACCAGTACCTTAAATTGTCACCTGGCATACTACTCCCCATAAAGAACCCAAAGGCTTCGAGACCACCTCAAACTACTTAAGCTGCTAAATGTGGATGAATTTTAAAATTGCAAAAGATATTATGAATAATAGGTTTGCTCACATTTATTGCCTGACCTGCCTTTTCCACCATTAGTACTGATACCACGTACTTATAACGGTCAAAGTCCAATGCCTTCACAGCCTTTAATATTTCTTCTGAGATTGAAGCACACAAGGAGGGACTAGAAGCTCCATCGTATTTGGCTTCTTGAAGTCTATTCTATCAAAAACATTTTTGAAAGATCTTAGTTTTCATCCTAGTAGTCTTTTGCAAAAATCCTTTTAGTCATTTCCACAAAAATATCAGAAGAATTAATGAGCAGAATAGTCAATATAGATGATACCCTCAAACAGCAAAGGCTGCGCTACTTTTACTCTAAAATGTTTTATCTATTTTTTCACAGTGACAAACACATCCAGAAAAATCTCCATTTAACAAACAGGAGTGTATTCTTCTTCACCATCATTTGGGCTTGGTTCACTGGAAAACAGTACTAAAACACCTGCTCCAAATATCCAAGGCATGTCTTCAAGACAGCAGAATTACAAGAGTTGGTTGTAACTATTCAAGCTATCACTAACGGCTACTACAAATGAGGGATTGTTCTCCCTCATTTTTGCATGTGGCAGTCAGACTGTCAAGGACACCAAGTATATTTTACGCAGGTCATGTGATATTAGTAGAACTAATTGAAGGAGCAGAATTCCACAAATTCAAGGTCGGCATCTTTGGATAACTGTGTATTTTGCAGATTAGGGCACTTGGAACTGAGCTATAGCTCAATTTGATTTAGAAATGACTAAGAGTTTGAGAAGCTTCAGCTCCATCTTAAGAGCACATGCTCAGTGGCAACCTTCCACAGGGCCTTCTGCATGTGTCAAAACGGAGCACATTCACGTTACATTTGTGTGCCAAACCTTGAAGTTTGCAAAGATTTACACATACGCTTAAGTTTATGCAACTTACACTGTTCAATTAATATAATCTTTGAAAGACAAGCTACTTTTGCAATGAAATTAGACAAACAATTTTAAAAAATACTATACCGTTAGTATCGCTTGAGCTTTGTCTCTTACTAAATAATCCCGAACTTTATTACGTGGCTCCAATCTGTATGTATTAGCATATCTTATCTTTGTTCTATTAGCTTTGAATGCCAATAGCTTAGCTTTCATTGAATCACTAAAATGCTCTTCTTCCAGTGGAACCATACCTAAAGCTTCATAATGTGATTGTTTCCTTTTTCCTTTCATCTGTGCAAGACAATAAAAAAAAAGTCCACATCACGTATCAATATTTTAGCATTTAGCAGTCTCTAAATAATACTTTATGGTGTACAGTTAAAAGGAAACAATCCTATTAGTCTGGGAATATGTTACAAAAAAACCAGAAAAGCTAGAAAATGGGCATATTCCTCTGGCTGTTGTGACATTATCACTTCGACTGAAAACACAGAACAGTGGTTAACTTCTGCGCAATTTTAACTTCTTTTCCACCAAAATCCACATGAAGTTTGCATGTAAACTCCGTCAATCGGACACACCAGGCTAGCGCTTTGAATCCACTCCGTTTTCCAAGTAAAGCCACACAGATATTAACATATGGGTCCGATCCCTCAAGCCGCCACCCCCCGCCCCCCAACCCAACGCGCGCTACGGCCACGCGACGGGCGCGCGGTGCCGCCGTTGTGGCCGTTACCGCCGCCCTCACACCCGTTCTCTTCCCTCCCGGCCCGGTCGGGGGACGCCGCCAGCACCGGCCTCCAGCAGCTAAACCCCTCCGGGTCTCCCCTGCCATGCCGCCCCCGCCCCGGCGGCCGCTCACGCCGTCTTTATCGAGCAGGCTCTGGCGCCGCTTTCCTCCCTCCAGGCTGGCGGCGGGGAGCTTCGGCATCTTGGAGCGCTTCTCCATGGCCCAGCGGCGCCGAGCGCCGCGCCGCCCGAGGGGAGGCGGGCGGGCGGACACAGCCGCCTGCCTTCTCCTCGCCTCCCTCCGCCGGCAGCCGCCGCCTTGGCGCTCCGCGCGCGAGAAGCAGCCGCGTGCCAGAGCAGCGCTCTTCCCGCGCGAGCCAGGCGTGACGCCACGCGCCGGCACAGCGTCGTGACGTAGAGCGGGCAGGCCCGGAGGTAACGGCGGCGGGTCGCCATAGCGGGGCGGGGCGGTGGCTTCCGTGAGCTGGCGGAGGGGGGAGGATCGGGGCCGCTGGGTCGGGGGTTGCTGCCGCCCCCCCGGGGCTGCGCGGTCGCCCGCGGAGCCCACTGACTCTGGTGTGGCGGGGGCGGGGGCGGGGGCAGCGGCAGCCCTGCCGCTGGAAACCCGGGGCTTGGTCACGTACTTTCCCCGGAAGAGTCATCTACCTGCGCCTCGTCTGCTCTGTTTCAGGCAATAAAGGGTGTCTGTGGTAGTTCGAGTTTTGCTCTGACAGTGAAACGCCGGGGACCTCAAGGTGAAAGACTGAATTACATGTTTTAAGGACATTTTATATTTTTCTTTAGTAGCAGATAGGGTACTCCTGATGGCAGCTAATAGCCATCCCTCATAGGAACTGTCATACTCGCGCTGTGCTGTTACCCATATAAATATGCAGTCTCTCCTTGAAGCCATGAATTCAGAAATTAGGTACTGTCAGGGTCAATTCCACTACCTAATTAAAGAGGAAAAAAGTGGTTTATGTTTAACTTTAATGGAATCTTTTAATATTTGTTGTGATACTTCATTTTCAAACGATTTGTCTGTCCTTTCTGTTTGATTAAAGAGGAAGCGTGACTTTTTTTACTATATCAGAAGCATTTTCCTCCTTGTTAGCATGAGCAGTTCTATCTTTTAAAATTCTTTAATTTCAATGTGTGCTTCTGAATCAGTCTGTCTTTCTCTTTAGTCTAATGTGCACATAACATTTATGGTTAGATTCTTCTACCGTTACTACCATTTTAGTTCGCACAGAATTCACATGCTTCCACCTCCCCCGCACCCCGCCCCACCAATGATTTTACTGGTCATAAGGACTGAAGCTCTTGGTTTTACTTGAAGTAGCCTCAGTTTCCCTGCAAGCACGGAGATTAGACAGAGCAGTTATAGATAATCTGGGATCTTTTGCTTCAGTCTATCTTGGCATCAGTAGATATGACCATTCAGAACTATACCATCCTGGCATTATGCAAATAGAGCAATTCTTCCCCTCAGTTTTCCACAAGGTGATTCTGCTCAGAGGGTTCCTTTCATCATATGCATAGGTGAAAGTTTCATTGCAAAATTTAACAACTTGTTTACAGATGCTGTATTACTATCTGTATATCTGTGCTTATGAGTATGCTTTAATAATCATTTTCTTTGTTCTCATGTACTTTCTTAATGCAAGACCTCCCTTTTTTTGTGTGTTCTAGATGGCGCTGTCAGATTCAGTCACTACTTGTCTTTCTCCACCTGTGCATTATGTGATTTGCAAACTTGGATTTGAGAAGACAGACACCTATGATATTAATAATATTGTTTCTGAAAATGGTGAAGTATGTTGGCAAGCTGTTACGGAGCATGTGTGTTACCTTAAATCAGGTTGGTGTTTACCTGTTGTAGTAGCGATACATTTAAGTCTGATGCAGAATCTCAGTATAGTTCATAGCAATCATAGGTCAGTTATAACATTTTATTACAGCAGAGCGTTATTGCTGCAGGTTAGAGTACATACAGTTCATATCTACAAGGAACTTAAAATTTTTCATCTGCATTTTGTATTTTGTTATTACTGGCTCCTAAGATTCATGTGATCTGTGCTACATATATAGCTCCTCTTTGCTTCCTCATTCATCTTGGTTCCCAGCTTCATGTGCCTGTACATAAGAGGTTCGGTTCTGCTTCTCTCATAATTGCTTTCTTCTGTGTTCTTTTTATCTCTTTTTGCAGTAAATATACAACACTCTGGGACCATCAGTATTCCTATTGTTGCTTCTGGTTTTGTTTCCCCAACTTTAGCTCATACAGAAGTACTGTTTGGTTTCCCTTCTGTATGTAAAACAGTTTACAATTGTTTTTTTAACCAAAACAAAGTATTTATGCCCTGATGAACTCATTGAATTTTAGTTCGCGAAATTGCATCATGCAAACTCTTATTAATTTCCGGAGATGGTAAAAATGATACATGATTCTGCCTCAAGCAATATATTTCAGTAAATCAGAAGAATTTATTTTCCTATAAAAGTGTCCCACCAAAGACAAGCAGTGATACCACTCTGGAAGGTACCACATCCATCTGCGTTCTTTAAAGGGTGTAAGTGGTGCAACTTCACCGATCCCTCTGAGTTTGCACTAGCTTCCATCTTGATTATGTGGAATTTATGTACTCTAGTAGGTTCTTCCCACTTCAACAACACCAGAACATCATAATCCTCTTTAATTCCATATTTTCTTGCATTAAATTGTTTGGGGGTTTTTTTGATTTGGAGAAGGTACTTGATCTTATCTAGTTTCACACTGTACTTTTACTTTTCTATATCTTATATATGTGGTCTTTTGGACAGTAAATTGTAGTGTATCAGTTGTGTTAAAACAATCTGGATAAAATTCTCGGTGCTAATTATGTACACAAGCTGTAGCAGGTTTTAATCCTTGTGATTTTTAAAATATTGGACCTTTGGGATATTGGCACTCTAATCATCTTCTGTTTTTCAATTTAAGATCAAAGTGTGGATTATATTGAAAGCATACGATCATTAGGACCGGTATGTGAATCTGTTAATTTGCACTTCAAATCTCTGACCAAGGAGCAATTTGTAATTCAGTATGCATTATGGTTCCGCTGGACAAACTGCTCAGAGGTATGGAAACATCTGTTGACACTTTTTGTTTTGGCACATGAACCCTCTGTGGAAGTTTAATGTGGAAGATATCAATGAACCAAAATGCTTAGAATTTGTAACTAATTGTCCTTCTCTGATACATAGTTGCTTCTAATTTTCCCGACTTTGTAATTAGATTGCATGGAAGTTATTACAAGAAGACCTGAGGGCCTGTTTTAACCTAACATGGTGGGATTTTGGTTTTCTAATAATCTGTGCTTAATATCAAGTTTTAAAGTCTAAAGTTAGTGTTGATAATTTTTATAGATGTAAGGCACTAGATATATTGCAACTAAAAATACAAGAGGTGCTCTAGGGAAGTTTCTTTCCAGGTATCTACATTTTTATCTCTTTGGCATGGTTTTTTTTCTACATCTGCGTAGCAACTATCACGGAGGAATATTTAGGTTTGTCTGTGTTTTTGACAATTTGATTTCTCCTTTCAAATATTTAACACAACATTCTTCCTCTCCCCCATCACACAGTTATTTCTTGAAGTATTTGATGTTCTACAATATACGCAAACTACAGAAGTTGCTCTTGGCTTAATGAAACTAACATCATGCTTGGAGCGAGCCTTGGGTGATGTAAGTGCTAGCATGAGGAGTCTTGCAGATTTGGTTATATAAGATGAGAATGACCTCTTGGATTTAATTGCATGTTGAAAAAGTGAGATTACCCTGTACTGTAGTAGTATGCTAATAGCCCGGCTGCATTTTGAGTTGGACAGATGTTCTTTTCTGGATCCAGTTGTGCAAATGGAAGCATCTTCTGGGGCTCCTTCACCTGTGCTGATAGAGTTGCTTGTGTGAGTGCTGTTATTAACCAGTTTCATTAAAAAAGAGCAAAGTTTGTTTAATCAGTGTATGTATAGTAGGTCTTTGTTACTCTGATTTAACTGAAACAGGGAGCAGCATACCTTCTGCAGAAAATCTGATGATGTAGAAACTTCTGTGAGGAGAGGCAGGAGCATGCAGCTGGAAATGGGCTGCTAGGATGACTTCTTTCCTCAGAGCTCTGTTCGCAGAGTGTACATCTGTTTCAGTGCTTCGGCATGATTCTTGTGCTGCAAAAACATCTAGAAGTCAGCTAACAACTTAAATTCTTGACCTAACTGATCAGCTGGGTAGATTTGGGATCCATCCTGTAGTCCTGAACGTTTGTCTTGTTAACGTGTTCCTTCTTGCCTTTACCTTGTAATAGTTATTAAAGGTATGCACTCTTGTTATGCTTAAAGAGTTCGTGCTTAAAGTGTTATGCTGCAGGAGTTCAATGACTGGCATGAGGGAAGCAGAGGGTATGTGATATGACTTAGACTTAAGAATTCTGACTGGTATTAAGAAACTTGTGTCGTGAATCCTTTTTGTGTCGTGAATCCTTTTTGTGTCGTGAATCCTTGTTGATGGAACATGAATTAGGCTATGGTTCAACATTTGGTGATAGCACTGCTTAAGTTTGTTCAGTCAGTCTTCACAGCCGTCTGCCGGTATTCTATATGTTATGTGAGTGCAAATATTTGAAGGCCTAGTAGCAAGCTAGATTAATGAACTGGTCCGGGTACCTTTCCACCTTTTTCCCCTACTTCCATTTTTGTTATTCAGTTCTATCGGTTCCTAGGTCAGCTTCACTGCATGACTACACAAACAGATGCCACCACTACTTATGGGCGTGCAGGTTAGGGAGAAGGGAGCAACAGCTGTTTTAAGAGGCTTTGGTGCTAGGTCGTATTGCCCACAGATAAGATAATATAGCTGGTTGTTAAAACTCTAGGAGGACCTCTGGAGAAGTAAATGCCAGAGAAAGAACAGTGGGCTAATTCACACCTAGACAAACAAATTTGCCCATGAGTGGGGTGAGGTGTTAAGTTTTGAAGTAATGAAAAATTATGAAAGACTGGAAAAAAATGCCAGGGAGAATAGAAAGAATGGAAGGCTTCATAGCAGTTGAGACTAGAGATGCTGAGATTGCCCCACTAGGATAAAATCTAGTTTAAGGAACAGCCAGAATCAGAAGACAAACCACAAGTCTTCTTGGTTTAACATGACAGACACTATAGATTTCTAGGGTAAGAATGAAGTATGGTGTCCTGGGTAGAGTTTATTCCCTTAATTATGTGTTCTTGTTGCGCGTTCCTTTTTTTTTTTTTTTTTGGAAGAGAAGAGCAGTATGCGTACAGACACTGTGGAAAGCCTAACCATGCGAACATTAAGTAGGATATCCACTGTTTCCTGATATATTCCATAAATTTTAACATTTTGTGGGTTTTGTTTGATTAGTGTTTTTACAATAATGAAAATGGTTACTGGGTGAAATAGTCAAGTTGTATGTTTGAAATACAAAGAATTATACTGAATTACTTATGTTATCTGTTTTGCTTTTTTTTGATAGGTCTATTTACTGATAGGTAAAGATTGCCCTTTCCTTCTGAGAGACTTGCTTGCTTCTGAGAAGCTTGCAGTTGTCTTTGGACAAGCTGTAGTAAGTACATAGTTTTGAAATAAGTAATAAATACTGAGCTGGTTTTCTTCTTGCCAAATGGCAGGTTTCCAGGCATAACCATTGCTTGCACAGAAGAAGAGTTTGTAAATTCTGTAATGTATTGGAAAACTTTTCATTTTACATGTTACAGTCTGGGGGTTATATGGCAAAAATAGTGAATATTGTAAATGGAAATATTTTTTAAGGCAAGCTCATAAGTTCTTATTTGCTTTTGTAGATGAAAAACCTACATACATAAAATTTCACATATCTTTCAAGGGGGTAAGCAAACTACAGAGTTGTCCACCTCTTTCTGAGTTACTGGGAATTGCAAATAATGAGTTGCTGTTAGTGTGGCAAGCTGTGGCCAGTCATTTTGACAGTAGGCATTGTAGTTTCTCAATAACTTCTGAAATTTTCTGTCAGGGAAAGATACAAGGTAATAAATAATAGATTTCTTCATGCAATAATCACTTTGTTTATTAATTAGATGAATGTACTGAGAGTATTCATTGGATCTCCATATGGTCTGAATCTTCGTAATGTTTTGTGGCATGGTTTTGCATCCCCACAAGAAATTCCTGCAAAGTAAGTTACCAAAAAAAAAATCCCATTTTCTTACTAGTCAGACTTGAGAGTGCTTGAAAAGCTGCTAGTAAAACTTATTGCTCTTATTGAAAAAAAATATTTAAAAAAAGAAAAATATCCAAAGACCTCTGACAGTATCCTGACAGTTTTCCTCTGCTGCTGCTGCTTCTTTTGGAAAGGGATTTCCATAGAATACTTCAGCCATTATAAAGCTCATCAGTTTTAGGACCATTGTTTTTTTTACTAACAGGAAAAGCGAGAAAGCTTAAGGTCTTTTTTTGAAATGTGGTTCCTTGTCTATCAGGGCAGTCAGGAATAACTCAGAACAAAAGGCAGAGGAATGGGGTAGGAGAAGGAGCAACAGCAGCCAATGTAGAATACAGTGATGCTTTTTTCCTGATTCTGCATTGTTTTTTCATGCTTGTGAATGCAATTAATTATTAAGTGCCCCTGCTCAAAAGAGATGTGGAGCATAGGCTTTGGATGTTCTTTGAAAAAAAACAACCCACCTTTTGTCCCCGGCCCACAAATGTTGATTCTTTGCAGGTTTTAGTTGTATAAGCTTTTCTAATATATTATGGTATTCTCCCTAGATATTGTGCTATGCTGCTTTTTTTAACTGCAGGATTGGGTCAGTTGTTACAGACGTATCTTCTGCAAACTAAATGCATTTTAGTACATCGACCTTACGTGATCTTTGTTAGCTTAGAGGAGCTTGATGTATTTCCAGGCAAGTATTAAACCATGAGCAATTTTTTATTATGCTATATTTACGACTGTTCCATTGTCAAAAAGTGCTGTTGAAAATAGTGCATTTTCCACAGTTCTAAAATTGAATCTTAACTAAGATGCCTGTATACACTCTCATTAGATAAATCAATCATACTTGTGGGACAACTTTTTAATATGTAGGTGGTTCCACTGACTATTGAATCAAAAAATACAGCGTTCTAAAATAATTATAACACATTGAAACATTTAACTTTACTGCTTCTAAAAGACTTCAACTGTATGTTCCAGTTTTTTGATGATGAGAGTTTATTTCAAGTAATAGTCATCTAGTTTGCCTTTACAAAGTCTAAATCTTTCCAAAATCAGTGTGTTCCAACTGTAAGGCTCCCAGCAGGAGTGACCTGCATTTGACAGGGAAGGTAGTGCTAAAACAGAGTAAAGGATGTTGACACATCTTCAGTACACATATGCTTGTCTCAGGGGAGGACCTGAAGTGTCAGATTAAAATCTTCTCATCTCCCTGGCTACGGGCCTTACTTGGTTTATTCCTACTATTTTTAAAGCAACAACAGCATATGGGGGATCTTGGTGTCAATGGTGGTCATGGCCAATTTGTGCTATGTAATCAATTTGCCGGTGGAACATCTGTTCACGGAACTGAGACAGGGCTTCTGGGAACCAAATCAAGCTGATAACATTCCAATCATCAAGTAGTATAAATGCCGTAGCTGTTGAATTGCTTCAAAAAAACACCTACTGCAATCAAGTTGCACTCGCCATTTTAAGCTTTCTCTTGGATAAGATATTTATAAGTGAATTCATAAGTGTGAGTTTCATTATATGGTAGCATTGAAGTATGAAGTGTTAATTTATTATGCTGGATGTCAGCACAGAAAATTGTTAAAGTAGGAACAATGTGCTCATGTTCAAATGTTCATACCATTTACCTAATTGAAATGACTAATATATATTACAGTCTTTTTAAGGATTTGAAGTAGGTGGAGAACAACTCAACAGAAGCTGGGTCCAGTTGCTGTGTAGTCTTTTAGTCTCAGTAAAAAGCAGCCACAATTTTTTAATTGTCTTTATTCTGTTAATTTTATGTTATCACTAAAAATGCAATCTTATAAACGCAATTTCTTATCGTAAATGTAGTTACCATTGTATTTGCATAGTTAAAATAAATCGGGTAACTTTTAAGTCTCCCTTTAAAAATGCTGAAATAATCCTGTATTCTCAGTGAAATATTAAGAATGAATTAGTAAATCATAGATTGTATGTATTTTATCAATGTTGTTTTGCTAACTTGCAGATCTCAATCATGAAATGCTTTCCATAGCTGAAGAGCTAGTAAAACTGTCCAGTTTTGTATTAAAAACAATGTTACCATTTTGGATGGATGCTTTAACAGCTTTCAAGCAAAGCAGGTAACAGTCGTTTTGGGTTTTTTAAAAATATTTTTTAACAGAATATAAAAAGAATATATTCTGTATTTATAGCATAATAGCAGCATTTGTAGATTCCAAAGCTTTTTGCTGTTGTAAAACTGTTGCTTAAGAACATATAGTTATGCATTGTTACGGTGATCTTTCAGAAAGTTTGTAGATTTCATGCTTTATTTTGTGCCACCTAGGATTATAAACTATTTTGAAATCTAAAAAGAACTATTGCAGATGTAGCCAAAAGGAGACCTTTACAAAGCAAGTGGAAACAAATCTTCAGATATTGACATGTTGGATTAAAAAAAAAAAAAATTACATTGTTTTGTCTTCCTCTCCCCTGCTCCACCTTTTTGTAAGTTATTCTCATCTCTGAGCTGGTTTGAATTCAGTGGTCAGTTTCTGTTGGGCACAGGTAGTGATTTATTGTTTATTTACAAAGTGCGTTACAAAGGAATTTTGTTCTGGGTTGTTTGGCCTGAGAGTGTAACTCTGGGATGGCTCTATTTTCCATTTGGATTAGATTTATAAGGGGGGAAAACCCCTTTGGGTATCTCTGTTATTTTTTCAGGTATGCTGACTGTGTGATTCTCTTACTTCCTCAGCTGGAAGTTGGACTTAGATTGCTCTTCACTACAACTAATAAGTGTCCAAACCGTTTGCTAACAGCTGAGGTAAAATTTCTGTCTAAAGTCAATTATGATTTAGGGCTAACAATATTTGCAAAGTATTTATTCTAGAAGCATAGTGTCTAAACATTTACAGATTTTCCCCCAAGATTTTTCAATCAGTTGTGGAACATTATTTACAAATTTCCAGCAGACTTTCATGAATGTCTCTTATCTTTTTGTAAAGATGTCTGCCAGTAAAAGAGGTCTGAAAAAGTACTTGAAGGTTAGTGTTCAGAAACACTAGTTTAGGGTGGAAAGTAGATCATGTTATATTTATTTTAAAACACTTGGCACAAAATCCAACAGCCCCTTTTTTCACTTGTAAGGGGTTGGTTTTGCTACTCCTACACCTCTGGTTCTCATGCAAATGAATAAATATAAGTTTGGTATGCATGTCTAGTTAATTGGTTTTGCTTGAAAATTGAATAATATTCATTGTCTTTTTTTCTAGCCTTCTACTCTCTACACCACTTTTGATGAGGTAATTTGGATTTGTATTTTTTTTTAAATATGTGTCAGTGCCAGAATTTAAAAACATGCATGTTTTCCATTACTGGAGACTAGAAAGCACTTTCTTTTGTTGGATAAGATATTATTTCTGATTTTTTCCCAAATAGAAGATGACGGACAGTAAACATTTTAAATTTGGAGTCCCTCAGAAAAATATAAAAATTAATACAAATTTTAATGGACAGACTTTAATTTCTTCTGAATGTTTTTATCTTGAAATTCTTCATCTCGTAGAAACAAACATTCTGTCATTTTTCATAGATTCAGTTATTCAAAATAAATACAAATAAACATTGCAAGCAGAAATCCTCAAATTTTACAACTCATTAATTATCTCAAATGGTCTGTGAGTAATAATTAGGCACATTGATTCTTGAGTGGCAGAAGTAATCGCTTAAATTTTGGGGAACTAATTGCTTTAGTTGGTGTTTTTTCTTTGATTGTTTGGCTTTCAGTAATAAGTTTCTTTTCACATTACTTTTTTCTAGATGCTAGCAAAGCATTTGGATAATGAAGAAGTCAACCAGCTTCCTGCAGTTCTTGAGGAACCTACCATGGCAAGTGTTTTGAAAGTTTTTTTTTGGTTTTGTTTGGGTTTTTTTCCCTTGTTGTTGTTTGGTTTGATTTGGTTTATATTTAATAATGTATTTGTGATAGTAACAAATATTTATTTCACGTAGCTTATCTCCAGCAGCTTAGAACCAGAAGCTTGTTACCTTTTTTCATTGTGAAGGATACAAAGTAGTACCTGATAAGCAATATTGGGTTAGGATATAAGACTATCTGAAATATAGAAGTCTCAGAGATATTTGTCTTTAGACTTCTGAAGATCAGCTGAATGGGGCAGAGGAAAAATGGATGCCTCATACAGGGAAAATTAAAACTTATTTCTGATTGCCTCTGAGACACTTCTTACACTACCTGGGCAGATAGCACAAAGACATATCTGCAAACCTACCAGAGCACATCCTGCATCTTGCCACCCAAACAGATAGTGAACATGAAAACTAGGGGCGTTCAATTTAGAGGCCTTTTGAGACTGTAGGGGAGACCTGAGTTTATTGTCCTTTTGCCAGAGGCAGTGGGGCTGTGGAGGACTTGGGACACAAAGCTGAAGGAAATCTGTTGTTACCTCTCATGAAATAGCATGTATGTTAGTTTTGAATTTCCTCAGAAGCTACCAAGAGTTGCCTTTTTTTTTTATTTTGCTACTAGCATAGTTTGCATTTTTTTTTCTGACCATCTAAATGCCCTTTTCCTATAGACATGATCACATACTTATCTTTCAGAGGTATTCTATACACTGACTATATTGCATTCTATGTATACAGTAGAATTCTCTACACTTCGTGTATGTTTCCACAGGAATTTCTTTGGGATTTCTTGAATCACCAGGAGGGTCCACGTATAAGAGATCGTTTAAGCCATGGAGAGATCAATCTAGAAGCATTTCCCAGAAAAGTAGCTAATCAGATAGTTGCACTTGCAATTACTCTCCTCTGCAGATTCTCAGATGAGGACATGTTTGCTTTTAAGGTAGGGACCAATATTATGCTCTCAGAAGATTTTTTTCAGGAGTTTTGGATGGCAAATCTGATTTTAGAGATTTCTGATTCAGAGAGAGATTATGACTGAATCTTGATAGCAGCTTTTTGTGGAAATGCAGTATTCCTCCAAGTAAAAAATTGTGAAAGTATTTTTTCTAGTTTTGTAGTGAAATAAGTACAGAATTTTTTGCAAAAGATTACCCTTTCTTATTGCACCTTAATTCATTTGCTTAACCACTCCTTATTGACATGGTTGATCCATAAATTATAGTGGTTCCACTGAATTTTATTTGTCAAATTTTGTCCGTACCTAGCACATTTATCTGCTGAATTATTGGAAAGGTATGTAGAACAGCCGTAGCTCAGTCACTGAGCTATGTAATATTTGAGATTTTCTTTCTCTGAGACACTATAAATAATGACGGCTCACTAACAGAGGTGTGATTTGTATCCACACTCTATACTGTGAATTTGTGAACACTTTTTGTCTAGCAATACAAGTTTCTCAACATTAGCAATTATTATATTTGCTCCCCCCAGTATTCTGTGAATATTTAGGATTACTTCTTTCAATATCATACAGCAGCCTGTGAGATAAATCTTCCATTTATTAGTTGAAGCTCTTTTTAGTTTGTCAAGATATATTGCGTGCTGCTGCATTAAGAGAGTACTTGGTTGCTTTTCTGTCAGCTGCTGTCAGGTTTCATAGTTAAAATGTGTCAAAGAAATTAAGCTTTAAACACTGACTGCGCTGATTACTGCTTTCAGCCCTCAGACATTTGGAAGACATTGACTTTGGTACTCTAGGTGGCTTCCATAAAGTAGTTATAAGTCTAGGTCTGCATACGATTAGGACAATTTAAAGAAACTTTTGTCTGTTGTCCATGATTTTGTAAATCAGGAACACATGGCCATAAAACCACTGATGAACTGTGCAAGTTGCTACCGTTCTCGATTTCATCCAATTTCCCGACTCAAGAAACAGGTAGGTACTTCCCACTGTGAAAGCATTTTGGTCCTTAAAATTGTAAATCCTTAAAATTGGTATAATTGTTGTGTTCATGCTTTGATTGCCCTAAAAAGTTAAAATCTTACTTTTTTTTTTAAATGAGCTTTTTAGTTTTATCTTTTGGACTTTACAGGAATTTACAGTTGCTAAAATGAGATGTAATTAAGCACAGTCCTTTTGATGTAATTGGTGTTTGTGCCCTTGTGCTGGTTTTGGCTGTGGTAGAGTTAATTTTCTTCATAGTAGCTGGTATGGGGCTATGATTTGGATTTGCGCTGGAAACAGTGTTCATAATACAGGGATGTTTTCGCTATTGCTGAGCAGTGCTTACGCAGAGTCACGGCCTTTTCTGCTCCTCTCACCAACCCACCAGCGAGGCTGGGGGTGCACAAAAAGTTGGGAGAACACACAGCTGGGACAGCCGACCACAACTCTCCAAAGGGATATTTTGTACCATATGATGTCATGTTCAGCAATAAAACTAGGGGGAAAGTTGGCGGGGGGCTGCTGCTTGGGGACTGGCTGGGCATCAGTCAGTTCCTGGTGAGCAGTTGGTTTTATTTGCATCACTTGTCTTTCTTGACTTTTATTTCTCTGTCTTATTTTCCTTTTAATTACATTTTTATTATTATTTTTTTATTATTATCATTGATAACAATTATTATTTTATTTCAATTATTAAACCATTCTCATCTCAACCCATGTGTTTTCTCATTTTTACCCTTCCAATTCTCTTCTCCCATCCTCCTGCAGGAGTGAGCAAGCAGCTGTGTGGTGCTTAGTTGCCAGCTGGGGTTAAACAATGACAGTCCTCGGTCACTGAATAGCTTTATTCTTACCTGAATGTTTGCTGTTCTGTTGCTTTCTTAATCTTCTTGTTCTTTCTTATGTCAGGAACACTCTGTTTGGTCACGTCTCTAGGAATCTTGGATTAGGGTGTAACTAAAGTTTTTCTTGTATAAAAGCCAGCTGATTAAGATTCTGTCATTGTAGTAAAATGTGCTTTCAAGTGTCGTGGTAGTTCTCTGCCAGTCAGTTTATGATTTATTGAACTGTTTGAAGATGTTCTTCTATTGATTTGAGATTGCAGTAGACATACTTAGTACTTTTAATTTTTGACAGCATTCAAACCGTGTATTACAAAAGTCATGTCAGTTAATTTTTTATTAAAAAGAAAATGGAAGAAAGAATAGTAAATTAGTTGATTCAGGTGATGTTTTAGCATGAAAGTGTACATCAAGACTTTGTGCCCTAACATAAACCTTAACAATTGATGTCAGCTTATGCAATCACAACTACTGAACAAGTAATTTACGACCTGTTGCAGTTTTTTTCTAAAATAGCCACTAAGAAAATTAAAATATGTTGTCCTGTCTGTCAAAAGTTACATTTTCCATAACATTTTTCATGGTACATTTTTGAGGTGCTGGAATGTATGAAGAGCATTCACTTATGGCCTGAATTGCCAACAGTGCCTGAGGAACACGTTGAAACAACTAAAGGGTATGTACGTGCTATTGAAAAAAAGATAATTCTCAAAATAGTTACAAAGAATGGGATTTGAGATGGTGACATGTCTCTTCAAATAAATTACCAGGAAGATGATAGACACCAGAGGGGTTGTGAGAAGATCCCTTTGATCTTTTTAGCTTAATCTATGCTACATACATCAGTACAAATACTATAGAAACTAACAACAGTGTGCTAACTTGAAGGGAATGAGAAGACATATGAAACATACAAAGGTGTTAGTGGCTCCATATTCTATTTTTGAAGAGATGCTGAAGGGGCAGTTAGGAAGTTAAAACAGAGCTTGAGTCCATCACAATAAAAAAAAGAAAAAGAAAAGATGGCTCACCAGATGAAAACCAGAAAATAATTTCTTATTCTGAAAAGGGCTTGGTTACCAAATCAGTGGAAGACTTTGCTTGTAACATTCTCTTGTTATTTGAAAAGGAGAAAGTCATTAATATCACTGAAGGAAACTGTACTTGTTTAGAGCTGAGAGGTGAAAATTCAATGCATCTAGCACATACTAATATGCTGCAGGATTTTGATGAATGAATAGAGGATTAAGGGTGGTTCAGAAAACTATTGAGACTGAGAAAAGGTTGGGTTTAGTTGGAGAAAGAAAATCATGCTTATAAGGTGGAGGGAAAAGAACCATAATATCAGAGAGTGAGAGTGGACATTGAATACACTGCTATCCGAAAAATATGCTTCTTGATGTATGCCATTAGAGAAATAATAAGTGCTACACAGTTTTATCATCTCAAATCTTAATTTTTTCTTTTGTTTTTAAGGTTGGAAGGAAATGCTGAAGCTAGTACTTTAATTTTGATGATGTCTGAAATTTTATCTCGGCTACAGCGATATATGCCCCAGAATTGCTATAGTTCAGATGATCCCATCAATAGTGTCCTAACAGAGAGGTGAGTTTGATGTTCTCCTGGCTCCTGCTGTCGGCTTCTACATGCAGCCCAATACAAGAACTCTCAAGCCTAAGTTACTCATTTCCCTGATTTTAGAACAATGCTTGAAATGTTGCATGCACTTTTCTAATGTTGCTTCTGATTTAATCTAAAGAATTTAAGAATGCAGCTGAACATCATCTTCAAAATTAAGATGAGACATTGTAAATTTGGGGCATTATTACAGTGGAGCTTTTACTTGGAAATTAACATGATAAAAATAATCATTTTTCAGATTGGGAAAGCAAAACGGTTTAAATATTTATGTAGTGACTAGATTAAGTTGGGTTTAATCTGTTTTGTGTGCTAAAAATGCATCAGAAATTAGTTTTCATGTACTTGGTGTCACAGCTGTGTGTGGCATTTAAAATAGTAATATGTCACTACATAATTCTGTTCTTACCTGTTAAGGCCCCAAAATAGAAGATGTCTTGTTATACTTGTTGTCAGACTTGGAGGTGTGTTAGTTCAGTTATATCTGACTTGGAATAATGATCAATGGCACTCTTACAGCAGTCTTAAGAGTCCCATGACTGAATGAATATGTCGGAACAAAAATCTCCTAATCGAACCCATTAGGCGTGGGCAGAATAGTGCAAAGAGGATTCTACCTGTCACTTTACTTACATAGCGTGTGCGCCTTCTGTTTCCTACCTGTCTGCACTTTTTTCATGTATGAAAAAGAAGCCTAATTACTAAAGTATTAAACCATTTTTAGTGTTTTCTGACTTTATTGCTTTTTGTGTTTAATGTTTTGCTGTCTCAGAGATAGTTTGAGCATGAGGGAGATTAAGAAACATTTCTATAAGAACAGAGTGTTTAAAGTGATGTGTGACACATTAGGTTAGCAGATTAGAATATGACAGCAGAAATATATTTGGGTGCTTTAACAAAGCATAATCTGGTGTGGTGTTGATTAAAACAATGACCTCACCACCTGCATTTCACAAAATGTGAAGTCTGCTTCTTGTTCTGCCCAGAAGAAAGACCACACACTAATGGGAGTACTCATTAATACCATTTGTTTGAGTGAGTTTTATTATGGTGGATGTTAATTCATTGTGAATTGAACTATGGTGGGAGGCTTCAATGACAACCCTGCTGTGATTTTATGTGTTCACTGTATCATTTCAGCCAGGCAGTTTTGTTTATTGTGGTTGTATTTCTTTGATCTGAAATGGAAAACATATTCAGCAGCAGCAGTTTTGCATTTATATTCAGTAAAGTAATGGACAACACAATCACTACCCCTACTACATAGATCCTTGCTTTTTTTTTTTTTCAGTCATGAGGTTGAGAGTAATCTGTTTTCAGGTTTTCTGAGTTAAAACATTATGAATCAAACCACACCAAATATGAAATGCATTTCATGTTAAATCCAGCTAACAAAAGGTTGAAATTAACAATTCCTTCCTGTTTTGGAGGCTGCTGATTGCACTATGTGATACTTATATTTGCACACTTTTTTCGCCGCGACCTGTTCTGGAAATAGTGGTGGTACTCCGTAAAATAAGCACACAGTGCCATCAAGTGTCTGAACAAGTTATTGCCAGCACTGAGTTGAGATACAAACAGTGGATGAACAAGACTCTACGTTCTCGCCAGAGGCATAACTATCTACGCATGTTGAACAGGTTGGCTGATGGTTTTTCTTTACTTTGTGGTTAGGTTTATGAGAGTGTGGCTGCATGCTGCTGTTGCTAGCTTTCAGTGGATTGTCTTCCAAGTTTAAAGTCAAACAGTATTCATGTGTTCTTGTTAACCATTTCAGAGTTGTCAACCCAGATTTCTGTTATGTAGTAATACTGAAATAACAAGAAGATCTCAACTTGGAGAATAATTTAGTGGGTATTTTTAGCATTGCTAGATTACTTCTCTGTAAATTATAAGCTTTCAAATAAGAGTATCGTTTAAATGTTAGATTGTATTTTTCAGTTGCTAGCTTTTCCTATTTAAGCATAGAAATGCCATTCAAGTTTTAGCTGAATGCAATAGGTTAAACTGATTTCAATACTCTACCTACTCTAGTTCTGCTGGTTTTTATCATTATACCTGGTCACCCTTTTTATAGATAGAAGTGAAATTGTTTAGTACTTCTTTAATTTTGTTCCTATTCAGAAGTGTTTTCCCGAGATTTATGAATCTACTTTAAAAACTGGGGAAATTGTAAATATTTGTATTCTTGTCCAGGTTATGTTCCTAAAAATGTTAATCGTATTATTTAAGAAACATAAATTAAACTGACAAGTGACAATACGTATTTGCAATTCAGTTGAACTCCACTTTATTTGTTATCTACGGAGTAATGGCTGCTGGTGAGGTTTCCTTTGGAATCTTAACTGTATGTGTTTCTTTTTTTTTCCTTGTTTTGAGGTCTCATAATTTATAGTCTTCATTTATAATTTTGATATTTACTCTGCTCTTTGCTGGAAGACATTTCATAATCTTCTTTTTGCCTCAACTATGCAATATACAGCTATTTTGTATGAATGCAGAAGTCTGAAGAATTTTTTTATATTAATGATTTCTATTTAATTTGGGTTTAGTTTTTTTTTTATTTTAAAATATTTTTGCTTATTTCTAGCATTAAATTTTTGTCTCCGGTGCTGCGACTCATCTTAGTGTTGATTACTCTGGAACTAGTCAACATTCATTTGGTTTGTAAGAAGAATCCTTTTGATTATCAGCAGTATCTAAAGTGAGTATATAAGATTTACATCATGAAAATAGGAAGTTTTACACATTCCTTTTTGATCCGTAATATAAATCCTGTAGAGAAAAGAATAAAAAGGAACAGCATGACTTCTAATACATTGTTGTCCTTCTTTCTGTCATTATTGTCATCGTTATATCTCAGACAACGTTCACCCAAGAACTAAAATAACTTAGTTGAAAATATATGGTCCAGATATTAAATATTTAATTTTTATTAGACTCTTCCTTAGGATAGATAGAGAACTATCACACACTCAAAAAATATTAATACATAAAAGCTGTATTTAATATGTTGGTAACGTCGCTCCTTGTGTGTCAATTAACAGCTGGTTGGATATCATAGGCGTTGTGAAATATTTGACTGAGAAAGGAAAGGAAGCCATTTGGGGAAAATTATATCACACATTTTATCACCGCATTCTTCCTATGGCAGTGTTTAATTGCAGTTCTGAAAATCATCGCTTCTTACTGTGAGAATGAGGGAGTGGTTCTCTTCCAGAAGTAGAAGAAACCATAATGTATTGATCATCCTGAGGGAGATTTGGAAATCTGGAGACATTACCAGCTTTAAATCAGGCATTGAGATATTTTTCTTTGTTTCTTTTTTTCTTTTTATATCCTTTAATGAGTTTTTCTTATCTGATTTTATTTCTTGTAGGTTTTTGAAATCAGTCTTGCAGTATACTGAGAACTTGGTGACGTATACAAGCTCTGAGAAAAACAAGTGGGATGAAACCATGGAGCTTACAAACAAGGCTTTGATAAAAATAAAGGAAATCTGTGACAGAAAGCTAATGTTAATGCAGCTAGCTACATAAATTAAATGGGTTTAAGATTATTTGGACATTGTTATACCTAAAGAGTAATGGAGTCCTCAAATTTCACATGTCTAATTCAAAGAAAAACTTCATTGTCAAATTTTTGATGCAAGATTTAGTCTTTTTGTTAGTAGGTGGGGTTTGAGATTGGAGTTGAATGATCAAGCTTCCAAAGAATGGAGTGTTTGCCAAATCCAGTGAAAAAGATTTACTGTAAGCTAAATCAGGATGATGCAAGTTCTACTTTAAGTATATTGTGTGTTTTGTAGATTGATTTTATTTTTTTTTGTACTTTTCTATTATACTGGAAATATCTAAGAAAAGAGTGTGAATAAAAGCTCTGGAAAATTTTAAAATCGAAAAAGTAATTTTTTACTTTGAAATATACTGGAAATAATGTCAGACACTGTGATCAACATGATAAGAAATGTTGAACATTTAGCACAAAGTAGTGCTCATTGGCAGCTGTGGTTGTTGTTATTAGTTCAAAACAGAGTCAGATCTTGCACTGAGGTAGAGTTGGTAATACGGTAACCAGCTGTTTATATACCAGGATTTAAAGGAGGTAGGGGGGAATAACTTTTGCATAACATGTGTTTGTTTTGTTCAATTTCATCTGCTCATTTCCAACACATATCTAGCCAGTTAGTGAGTTAATTTCATGCAGATTAAATATGAAAACTCACATGCATATGCTCACAGACATGTGCTTATTGCAGTTCAAAAATTTATTCTCTTGTTGCACACAACATTCATTTGAATAATTTATTTTTTTTCAACATAAATTCTCCCCTTTTCTCATCCCCAAAGAGTAGAATTTCAAAGGAATGCATCAGTTGAAGAACTGATTCACAGAAAGACCACCAGTCTCTTATCCATTTGCTTTCTCCTGTTGAGAGTAAAACAAGAGGGTAATGTCTGGAGAATGTTTGACTCTACAAAGGATTTAGAGATTCAAGTTACATTTTAATAAGATTCTTTGCAATGTTTCCTGACTGGAAATCACAGTGAGAGAATTATTAGTTCAGTTTATTCATTGTGGGGGATGGATATCAACTAAGATCATATTGTATTCTTCATGCTACTCTTGCAATACATTGTGCGTGCCTGAAACTTAACTGTGTCACTTTCCAAGTTTTTTTGTTACTATGGAACTGAATGATGTGAAGAAATCTGATGCAGATAAAAAATGATTAAAACTGGGAATAGAGAATAATGCATCAAATGAGTCACAGTCTGAAATTTCGGCTTTTTTTTAACACCTGAGTTGGCAAATCCTAATTATATTTTTGAAGACTTATTTTGTACCCGTAGACTTTGCTCAGATGTGTTAACTCTGCTAAGCGTAGCTTGGCAGTGACATTTATGATGACACTCGCTTTGATGATGATAAGTATTGTAAGGCAAAAAATTTGTTTGAGCTTTACATATTTATTATAAGAGAGAGATCAAGAAATTAAAACACAGAGTCATGGTTTAAAAGTATATAAACAGCTGACACACTTTCTCCTTTTGAAAGTATGTTCCTGTACTGAAAAGCACCTTATAAACTATAGATGTTTATTTTCAACATCATAAGTTCTCCTTTTGTTCCTATGTTTAAACTTTGCTATAATGATCTTGCATGCGATTCTCTTCATATACTTTTACCTAAGATGGAGCACGTTGACAGTTTTTCCTTTACTAATTAGTGCCATAGATGTTATTTGCTGCTTTCTGTCTGCACTAAGAAACATGATGGACTTCTGGCCGATTTGTCAAAGATGCTTTTCCAGTTTGTTTTCCTACCTCTGAAGCTCTCTGATGGGAACGCTGCTACCGTCTATTTTTAAACAAATCTGTAACAGACTGGGACAATCCAATTTATTCTGACTTAATGCTGTCATTTGCCAGTAGAGCTGCATGTGGGGCTTATGGTTTCTTCCTGCTGTTAAAAGACTTGCAGAATAGAGCTGCAGAATTCTCTATATTCTACAATGCACACTGAAGAACAAATGGCAAGAGACATGATAAAGATCATGGGGTTTGTCCTTTATCAGTTACTTGAAATGACTTCTCCACTTCAGTTATTCATCTTTGCCATCTGTTTGGAGTCACTTTGAGTTTTAAGATATTAGAAAAAATCTTGACTCTGAACATTTAGTATTCCTGAGAGCAAAAGCAGCTTGGAATAACCAAATAAATCCAGTGGGTACACACATGAGTAATGCTGACAAAACACATCACATTTAAATGCAAGTGTTCTGATTTTTGTTGTCCTAAAGGGAATTAATTCTGGAGCTCAGCTGTCCGAAACTGCATAGTCATCCATTAGGCATTCAAGTAGTTGTTTAGTCTTTTTTCAAAATTCTTTCATTCTTGAAAGTTCAAATATCTAGAATTGTACCAAAGAATGTTTTCTCGCAAGTATGGTATTTCATCCAAGTATTGCTTGGATTTGTTTTAATTGTTGGTCTTGCTCCCTGAGGTCTGCATTTTCCTGGAGCTACTATTCACTCAATGAATCTATACAGACATAGATGTGGAAGCTGCAGCATCCTGTGGGGAAAGTGGTTGAAATATTTTGTTTACCTGGATAATGCTGAGGAGGGAGTGATGATTATTTAGTCAGTTCTTCTGAGCTCAATTAATCAATTTGTATGTGTGTGTGTATGTGTTTTAATTAAAAATAGCTGAGAATTTGTTTCTAATACTCTCTGATCTTACAAGCTAATGTTAGGCATCCCAAATCAAAGAATTTATGACAGAAGTTTTGAAAACATGGAAAAAAGTCCATCTTTCTGGCTGTCATTGGAATTCCTTTGCATTTTCTTGAATATCCCACCTAAATGAGAGGAGGAACATCTTTAATAATTTTAGATTTTCAGTAGTGAGAAGCAGTTCCTCTGCCTGCCTTTCACCTCAAGGGGAGTTTTCAGGTGAGAGATCGTATTAAATAATAAGAAATGGAATGCTCGTCATTCAAATTGAAATGGATAGAGTTTTCAAGGAAGAGTAGAGATCCTTTGCTGCTTACATTAGAACTAGTGAAAATGAATGTTGTAGGAAGTTCTCTGAATCCATTGTTTCCATCATTATATGAATGTTTTTGTTCATATGCATAAACATTTGAAGAAAAGCCAATCTCTGAAATAATTATGTTGTAGTTGTGTGAACATTTATGGGTTTTGGTACCTTCTAAGGACCATCAAGATGAACAAGAAGTTTACTGAGGTAAAGAAATTTACTGAGGTAAAAACACAATGAAGCATCAATTGTGGTAGGCGTCTGTTTGTGGAAACAAAGCTTGTCCATTATTTTCTCTCTGTCGTTCTCTACTGCCCTTCGAAATGACAGGAGGGGTTAGAAATGGAACCATGTGTTCTTATACAAGTGTAGCACAAGCGGCTAAAAATACTTAAAACCTTTTTGGGGTTGTCATCACGTGCATTATACAGAAAATTTTTGTGTAAGAGAGAGAGTAACAAATTTGATTTACTTTATCTTTTAATACTTACCATCTAGCTGTGTTCAAGCAGCGTGATAGTCTTTGAAGTGAACACGTGGTGGCAGTGTTCGGTAATTCAAAATTGAATTGCATCCTGACTACTTTCTTATCTGCTAGAACGTGTATAAAGAAATCAAGTTTTCTTCTGATTTCGTCAGCTTTGTTACATATGTCTTTAATGGTGGCCGTTGCTTCTGGTGCAACTTTTTTTCTCTCATTTGTTTCAGATCACTTCTGGGGAAATCGAAAACCTCTGAAAAAATGTTTTGCAAACAGCGTTTTAATAATTAGATAGAGGCTCATCACTTTTCAAATTTGCCAGAAGTTCATCAACTCCCCCTCCCCTCAGGTAGTTTAAGAGAATGAGTTCTCTGATTTTAATAGAGTTTATTTTAATAAATTATTGTGTATTACAAAATATAAAAAGGTATTGACATTCCTAAAAGAAAAAAAAATCCAGATTGTCCTTTGTTAATTGCTGTGATATCATGAAAAATATTATCTCAAAAGAAAAATGTATCTTTTGAACAAAAATAATAATTGTCAAGGAATGTGTTTATCGAGAAAATTGCTCTGAGGTCTCAGCCTTATTGCTGTGGGTAATGATTTTTCAGTCCGTTAAAACAAAAATGTGTTATTCATATGCCACCCTGTGAAGAAGATATAGTTGAGCATTGCTTGTTGGGTGGCCTTTGAAAACCTTGTCCACAGTAGCACTTTCAAACCATGCAGAGAGGTTGCAGTTTTTCATTCACATGAAGTAATTTTTGTACGCTGTGAAATCTTGTGTAGAAATGTTGGAACATCCCCAGCAGAGCTTGTTTTTGCCTTATACGACATTAGTGCATCTGGTCCGTGTATGGTGTATCACCTTTTTTTCATAAATTGGTCCGCAGATGCAGAGCAGATTCAGGGCTGGCGTAAACTGTTCCTGTCCCATCTACTTCAGTGTAGATCCTTTACTCCACTGAGGATCCGCCCCGTGCTGTTTGGGTTTCCCTTGAAGTGGATTGGTTCCTATCTGTGCTTCTTTTTCAGGCTAGTGTATTTTCAGGGGACTGAAAGAAATAGCTATGTATTTCAGATAAAATTGCTGTATAGTGAAGCCTAATTAATTTAGTGGCTTACTTTGCAGGGAAGGGGGTATGGTGCGTGGGACTTCACAGCCATACCGAATTCTGAATTCTTTAATATTTTTGTGTTTCAGAAAGAACTTCATCTAGAGTGGAAATCAGTTTTCTTTTTGAGGCTTTTTCGGGGGCAATGCTATAGGTTAGTTCACCTGATTTTCACTTTTTAAAAATTTTCAATGATAAATGCAGATCTGTTATTTAAGAAGTCTTTTAAGCCATATAGATTTTCAGATAGAAACTGGCTGAAAAGAAAATGCCTGTTGTTTGCCTTCCCTGGGCCCCAGGCAATAGGATGTAAATATGGGTAGTGAATACTGTGTGAGATCAAACTGGCATTTTTTTTCTGAAGGTGAGAATCCGAGACAATATATACAATTAAAGCCAACAGCCTTGCCTACCGAAAAGAGTCCATGCCTTCTGGCATTCTCCACTGAATACCTCCTCTGTTCCTCTCCCATGTATATGCATCTCACAGTTTCTCTACCGAAAAAAAAAAAAAAAAAAAGCATAGTAGAACCAGCCAGCGCCAGTTTGTTTTCCATGTTTTCTTTTCTCTGTAAGGGATTAGTTGTAGTAACAGATTTCATGTGCCAGAAAGTGGGTGAACATTAACTATTTTGTCATGCACTGATCCTTCCCACACAGCCCTGCAAAATTTGAAATGCAGGAATGGTTATTCATTAACATTTCTTTGTGTCTACAGGAAGTACATTTACTATGTAAACATGTTTTATATAGAACATACAGCTGTTTTGAACGAGCACTCAATGAAACATAAGAGTACAGTGCCTACACTGCCACTTCAGAAATCCTGAGATACCACAGCATTGTGTTTTGGAAGAGCGAACACACAAAGGATTTGCCTGGAAAAATGAATGGTGGAAGTTTTTTTAAAAAAATAATCTTTCCTTTCATTGGTTTGATTGTTTTGTATCAGAAATGCGTGGACCTGAACTACTGATGTGCAGTCAATATTTAGAAGTGCGATGGGTGGGGATGTGTTTCTGAAGTCCCTTATGCTGATTTTAGTAGAGATCCGATTAGAGAAGGAAAATTCAAGCACCATCAGATAGTCCATTTTTAATAGACTGCAGAGTATATTGCCACCAGGAAAAAAACTTACAGAGTGGAGGATGTGTGCCTAGAATAGCTAGAAGAATCATGGGCCTCTTGTCCTGAGAATGTGAGTCTCAAATCTGGGAGGAGCTTTATCAATAATGCCACTTCCTTGTGTAATAGGTGGCATTGTGCCTGATTCATCACTCTGCGAGCACCTGCACTAGCTAAACACCACCTTGAGCGCATTTTGTGGAGTTTTCTGAAAACATGAGGAACAATTCTACTTCCCAGAAACAGCAGTCAAACTGAGTGGTTTGGCTGGGCTGTTGCCTGTCGGTGGCTGAAGCGGTTTTGCCCCTTCAGAGCTGTAGCATGGGGTATTTACCAAGGCGCTTCTCAAACAGGCTGTACACTGTAGGCTCTCCCATGTAAAGTTTACCGTTCCTAAGGACCACAGGACCGACTAGCACAGGTGTGCTGTGGAGGGGGGTTATGTAGTGCGTACCAAGCCCTTAGACAGCTCTCCACTGCACGAGGGGGTAGATGCTGAGGTACCCACGTTAGCCAGGGACTGCGGGCTGGTGCACTGTGGTTTTATGTTTGACCTTTATCTGAGGTAATCCTTGCTCAGAAAAGCCTGAGAAGGGGATCTTGCTTGTCTAACCAGTCCTATGCGCAACCTTCTAGGTGTAACTTCTATTAAATGTTAAGGAAGGGGAGGGTTTCTAATTGTTTTAATGGAAAAATAATAATACTCTTAAACTCGCAGGATAGTAGAATGATAGGAGGTGACAATTAGATGAGCTCATAAATTTTGGACCAATGGCATCTGTGCAAAAGTGGAAGGTTAATTCTATGCAGTTGCTAAAGAAAAAAGTAACCAAAAAAAAAAAAAAGCTGCAGTTGACCCTTCGGGATATAATGCACTTGTGTCAACATGGACTCTGCCCAAACATTGTTCTGCTGTGGAAGCAGCTGGATGCCCTGCCCTCTGGTTTATATAGCGCCAAAGGGAGGGGGTAAGGAAGATGAGGTGAGGGAAGAGGGAGGGGGAAAAAGAGGCAGGAGGGAAGATAAAGCAAACCCAGCTCAGCTCTTCAGCACCGCGCTCTGAACTGAAAATGTCTGGCGGCTGGCCCTCCCAGCACTTATTCCTTGATATTTAGGGATCTGCGTCAGCAGAGAAAGAGTGTCCACCTCAAAGTCATAGGCATTGTTACAAGGAGGCAATTTTTCTTCTTCCTTTACAAATATTTTTCTTTGGAAGGGTAGGCGGAGATGGGGAAAGTGGGGCAGGGGGGAGTGTAATAGCATTTCTGTCTGGCCAGTTATATTCAAGGTCTAATTTATAGTATTCCATGTAGCACGATGGTGTCATTTTAATGGTGTATTAACACTGAAGTCTGGAATATTTATTTGGTTGAAAAATGCATCTGATACTAAATACATCCCTGGGGAGATGGCTGTGGGATGATTACAGAACTGATGGCCATCAAATTGATAGCATTTCTCTGTCCTCCTGAGTCTTCTGCTGTAAAAGTGGGACAGGGCGTTTTCTGGGTAAGAATAATGGTCTCTGTGCCGTCCTCAGGGGCAGATGTGGCCCAGCACCTGCGCTCTGGATCCAGGAAAGACAGAGCTGCTACACAATTATCTTCCAGTTTGCTGTTAATTTCTATTCAGATTAATCAGCAGTTGCTTGACATGAGGAATCACATTGTGAGCTTTAAAGCTTTACCACACACCATTATTGTTTATTTATTTACAATCTATTATTCATGCTAGAAATACTGGCCAGTTTAACCTGATTTGTAATCTTCCTTCCTTCCTTCCTTCCTTTTTTTTTTTTTTTTTTGGCTGAAGTCTCCTATGTGATTTGCATATGTATAAAGCTGGGGGAGCTATTGTTGGGTTGGGTTGGATTTTTTTGGTTGACTATCTGTATCAGGTAATGTGAGATAGTGCCTAATAGAGATTCTTAGAATCCCTCGCTTTAAACCAGGTTAATGTACTGAAGAAAGAGAGACGTTACTGATCTCAGGAGAGGGACCTGAGCAGTACAACTGCGTTTTGTTTATTATTTGCACTGTGTCTGTGACTGGATGTCCTGAGTGAGATTATAAATCATCTGGACCGAACCATATTTCTCAGTTTCATTGTGTGATGTACAGCGAGCAACCACCTCTGCAAATACATGTACTCGATTCACAGACATTAATTTAACCTGGACTGTGTCAAAGCTATGCTATGGATATTTTGATATTTTATTTTCGTTGACATTCAAGCAAGGTGCAGTCCTGTCTGTGGGAAAGACAGGATGCATGACGGAAGGAGCCCTGCATCCCTGCATCTGCAGCACAATAATCTATAGCTGTGGCTTCTGCGGGCTTATAGGAAACTGGGTGTGAGCGTGAATGCGCTGATCGTGTACGTTGGTGGGTCTGTGACGATGGGGATTCGCTTGCCAACAACCTTGCTGAATGGCAGGGATTGCAGCTGTTAGCAATCAAGAGGAAGCTATCATTTCCTTTTGACTTTTACAGACTGGCCTAATATAAGTTCTATTTATTCAGGTGTTTTTATCCAAATTTTCCAAAGATCCTGAGTTTGACCTTTGTATTTGTACTTTCCTCTCCAATTAGTGAAAATCTTTTAGAAGTGTCAAGGATGGGACTAGAAGGGGCCTCCTAGGTGCTGTATGCTGCCGTCACAGCCAACCAGGTCGCGCACTATCTTTTTCAGCTGTAACAAATACCAGAAATCATTTGTCTCTCCTAGTCTTTTATTTGCTGTACTGCTGTATCAGAACCTTGTTGAGATTGCCTAGAAACCCTCTTCTAGTGTCCAATTTTTTTCACGGCCCATTCGTGTTCATTTGTTGTTGTGCCAGTATTGTCCCCTTATTGGGTAGCTCTTCTCTCTATCTAATGTTTACACATCACTTTGATGTATTTATAAGGAACCATATGCTTTCTCAGTCTTCATATTGTAGGCTAAACAAGCTAAACCTCATAAAATAGATTCGTTATTTCCTGGATATACCCAGTAGCCTTTCCCTGCACCTGTTCTGGTTTCAGTTCCTCATCCATGGGACCAGTCTTGCACAACCCTCCCATACTTGCAGATGAGGTTGCACCACCATCTAGTATAATGGCAGAAATATCGGCCCGCCTGCCTGCACTGGCTTTTCTTTGCATGCTACGCACTAGGACCATATCTACCTTTGCAACATCTCCTGTTCAGCGGTCATGATTGTTCTATGATCATCTAATAAATAAAGGTCTTTTTCCTCTCGGTCTTCCTTAAGTGGGCATGCAGGTTTTGGTTTTTTTGCTCTGGAAAAATGCCATGTATTTATTTAGATCTCCCTTGCCCCTTCCCCACTTGGAATATTTGTTAAAAATATTGCCACTGATCTTACAGCTCCCTATGATGCAGTTTTTTCAGGATCCTACTCAGTCCCTTTCTTAGTTTACAGCTTTTTAGGATAAGTGGCTTCCACCTCCACAGCCTCCTTCCCTTTAGCCATCCTACCTTTGCTTCCATCTTTTACATTGCCCTCTCTCCCAAGGCCTGCTGGTGAAGCTTTCATATAGATTTCAGGTCATGCTAGAATATTTGTGATGTCTTTAACCTCAGAAGAGCCTAATTTTCTGTGGTTTTCATGGTATTTAATGCCTCAATTTTTTTACTTTGTTTTGTTGGGTAAGGTCGAGGTCGGATCAGCTGGAATAATTTCTACTTTGGTGGCACACCCTAATGTGACTTCTTCAGAGGCCAGTCCCAGTTTCCAGTATTTATCTGATCTTTGCTTAATATGATACACTTTTCAAGGTGATCATTCATCCACATGGGTTTGGTTCTGCCCTTGGCCAGAGGTTTGACATTTCACGGAAATTTTGTCTTGAAGACATTCCAGGTTTCTTCTGAAATCCAGGTCAATGAGATTTTCAACCCAATTCACTACACTAACTCATCCCATTAAATTCTAAAATTTAATTAAATCCCCAAATTTAATTCCCATCGCTGTATATATGTTGTACAGAGGCACAAACGAGAAATTTGTGTTGATTCTGTATCATAGAATGGTTAGAGTTGGAAGATCATCTAGTTACAACCCCCCTCCCATGGGCAGGGACACCTTCCCCTAGACCAGGTTGCTCAAAGCCTCATCCTTGAACACCTCCAGGGATGGGGCATCCACAACTTCTCTGGGCAACCTGTTCCAGTGCCTCACCGCTCTCACAGCAAAGATTTTCTTCCTAATATCTAACCTAATTTTACCCTCTTTCAGTTTAAAACCATTACCCCTTGTCCTATCGCTCCACTCCCTGATAAAGAGTCCCTCCCCATCTTTCCTGTAGGCCTCCTTTAGGTACTGGAAGGCCGCTATAAGGTCTCCCTGAAGCCTTCTCTTCTCCAGACTGAACAACCCCAACTCTCTCAGCCTGTCCTCACAGGAGAGATGCTCCAGCCCTCGGATCATCTTCGTGGCCCTCTGCTGGACCCATTCCAACAGGTCTGTGTCCTTCTTATGTTGGGGGCTCCAGAGCTGGATGCGGTACTCCGGGTGGGGTCTCACGAGAGCAGAGTAGAGGGGCAGAATCACCTCCCCTGACCTGCTGACCTGCTGTAACAGCCTCTAGAGCATGTTTGATTTTAGCCCAGCACACTTCTCATGGGTGAGGTGAATGGGTAATGGAGCTTGTCTGCTGCTGCCATGCACCAGTGCCCCGAGCGGGGCAGGTGCTCCCGCGCCAGTGATGATGTGCAGATGCAGGGCTGGGTGCTCGCTCGAAGAGGGACAGACACCCACCCTTGGCTCTGTCTCACTCCTGCAGCAGCATGTTTGAACAAGAAACAATAACACGCTCAGTAATGGCGCGAGTAAAGTTTTACAAGGAGAGCAGGTGTGCCTGCTTGAAAGATAAACTCTTCCCCCATGCGACGATAAGATAAATGATCTGAATCTTGTGATTTAGTTAATGTTTCTGTCTTCAGCCTGCTGTGTACACAGCACCCTGCTGGATAAGCTGCCCAGAACTGTGTGCCTCTGTATGCACAGAGCTATAATAGCCAGCAATATCACTGTCTCACCTGGTGTCCTTAACAACACAGCCTTTAATCATTATACATCATTAATATGTGTTCCTTATTGTACAGTGCAGCAGCTACCTTGCATTAAAAAAAGGTCGGTGCCAGCATTAAATAACATCATTGGCTGTGACTGGAGGATCTTGTTTCACTGCTATTTCAGGCTGTCACATTTCTCTGGAGCAGTATTTAAATTATGTCTGAATTTAGGCAAATGTTTTTTGTTCAGTTGCCTTGAGAATTAGAGTTAATCCATCTTTCTCACCAAGGGAAAATTCCTCCAGAGGCATCTTGCTCTTGTTTCACTGCTTATTGATTATCACTCCCAGTTTGCACGTTACTGGCTGTGCCGTTCCAGCTGCATTTGAATGAGTGAAAGAAAAGCCAGCTGGTGCTCTGTTGTTCTGATTTTTATATCAGCATTTTGGTTTCAAAGACATTTATCTAATCTTATTAACTGGCTTTACCAAGAGGATTTCCTCACAGACTTAACCGAGAGAAAACAAATAGGCAGCGAGGAGGGGGTGGTGGAGGATATCTTCTGTTACTCTGCACAGAAGCATGTTCTTACCTACTGGGAGAAAAAATAAATCAGGTTTGCCCTTGACTCAAATGCTGGCACATCCCGACTAAGGCAAAGCTCCTGAATTTCCCTTCTGTGAATGGCCCATAAGAAGGCAATGGGTGGAAAGAGAAGGCCAGAAGGCACAACCTGCTGCAAAGGGAAAGGCGGGCAGTGGGTCCATGCCCACACTCAGGGGGACGCAGCCGGGGGGCTGCGGCCGTGTCGCTGGCGTGTCGCTGGCATGTCCCTGCGCTCCTTTTCTAGTGAGAGCTCACTTGTTATGTGTGGGGCTTTTTGCATGTGACTAAGGGCCACGTGTACACTCAGAGTGCAAAAATGAAACAGATTTAAGGAAATTAGTGCAAATGGTGCCTACACGTTTGGGATGTCTGAGGTTGAGGGTAGCAAGCATGCAGCCTAAGGTCCAAATTCCCAATGAGACACATGCACAGGCCACGATATTCAGAAATTCAGATTCTTATTAGACATAAAATATAGTAACATGAATGTACGAGCATGTGTATTTTGTTACAGGGTTCCTTAGGAATAGTTGCTGATAAAACAGGATTTCTACTACAAAGAATTTTATCTTTAGTCAGTCCTTTGTTAATTTAGCAACTCTCAGTTTCACCAAACAGGGGCTGTACCATGGGGGAATTCCTCTGATAAAAGGCACCTCAGAATCTGGAAGATTATCCAATTACAATTTAAAGAAACTTACAGCAAGGATGACTGACCAAAGAGAGACGACTCAGAGCTAGGAAAAGAGAACAAATGTGTGAGTGAAGGGGAGCTTCGCTTTCACCTCACTTTTTACCCATATGAGAATTATACCTGTCCCTATTTTTTGTGATGGGTGTAGTCAAATTCCCTGGTGTTGGGTATGGACTTGCTTGCTTTTCTTCCTTTCCTCTTCTCTTCTACTTCTCTCTCCCTCTTTTACTGTATGCAGACCTCATAGTTACAGGAAAAAATTACATTGATTCTTGAGGAATCTTTTTAGATTTACATGTGTTAGCAATGAGGGGCTCTTAACTTAAAAGCTCTGTTTGGGATAGCACTGGCAGGGAATAAAGGATGGCTGTTAGTCCCGGGCCGAGTCAGGGGACCAGTAGATGGCTGCTTCTCCCGGGAACAAAAAGAGGTTCCAGAGAGCCATTGCCTTGGAAATCCCACCAAGAACAAGATCATCAAGAGCTACTGGCTCTTCCTAGCTCTCTCTAGGTGCTGGGAATGGTCCACAGAGCAGACTGTGTTATCATGGCTGGAGGGAGAGCTGCATGATGATGCATTCCCATCCCATGCCCGTCACAGGTATTGCCATCCCTCAGCAGGCACACAAGTGCGCCCAACTGATTCAGAGGTGTTTGAGACTGACTGCAGATCAAGCCTGTTCACTCTTCCTTATTGCTAACAGCACCTGCCCGACTCACCCTTCGGCATGGCTGGGCAAACCTCATTGCAGCTTCCAGTCTGCTCCAGCCACCTTCTGCTTCAGCCAGCGCAGCTGTGTGGCAGTGGAGCCTGGGCACAAGCTGGGAGCTCTGCCTTACACGCTGTAGCCTCTCCAGGGGCTGAAGGATGGCACGCTGGTGTACGCCCACCTCCTTCCAGCCTGCAGAGCTCTTCGTCCCTGGCAGTCACAAGGAGCTCGCACCACCTCGTGCTCGGGTGTTTTTACAGAATGACATAAAGGGAGGAGAAGTCCTGAGGACTAATGGAAACAACGCACCCATTACTGAGGGCACATCTCTTAAAATTACATCAGTAAAAGAGCAAAATACAGGGCATCGGTGCATCTATCATGATGAAAAGCGGCATGTTTTTCCCCAGCGAACTTTTTCCCCTTTCTCCCATAGCACCTAGATTTCTGTAGGCTCAGCACCTGTCCTCATGGGGAGGCTGTAGCAAAATAAGTGCGTATACGTGAGGGCTGAATTTAAATCCATGCTCTGAATCAGCTCCTTAAATGGATGCCTTTATTTGTCTAAAAGAACCTTTTGGTCACTCCACCTAACCCACCTCCAGAACTGGCTAAATGCAGGCAGTGCTCGGTAGAAAATGCGTGTGTCCAAGCTAGAAGTTAATACAGAGCAGCCGCTCTGGGCTTTTTCCCTCTTGCGTCCATGTTCTGAGATGAGAACAGCTTCTTGGTTCTCCAAGTCTTGCACTGTGCACCCGAAGTGGAAGATTTATTTATTGTGTGAACAGATTTGTTTCCTTCTCTATGCTAATTTAAAACACATTCAATCAAGTAGGGCCACTTTGAAAATCTGGATGTGCAGCATGGTGATGGCTTTTGTTTTTAAGATCTGAGTCATTGTTTCCCAAGTCCCCATGACCTGAACCTAGGCTATCAAAAAGATCTTGACTGTACAGGATGAATAAAGCAGCCAGTGGTCATCTTTCTCCTGGTAAAATTGAGTTGGCTGTGCTAAGAATAAAGGTTGCATGCCCAGTAAAGCTTTGTTGGGGCATCCTCTGAAGATATGATAAAGACCACAGCAAACTTTTACTTCACCACTGACTAAGAAGCAAAGTTTCCTACCTGTGAGAAATTTTGGTGTGTTTGGGATTTAGTGTCATTCCAAAGTGAGCCAAAACTGCCTCTAACCAAAATTTTCTCACAATGGGATCTCACAGCCCAGTAGCTCTGGGATCTCAGGAAGGGGACTTGCCTTTGCACTGTGAGCTGCAGATTCCCCACTTCTGAACCCCCAGCCCTTTCCAAAGCTGCATCCCCAGGGTTAGTCTGGGGCCACAGACAGACAGACACAGTACAAGCATGCAGAGGCACAGACAGGCTTTGCACCTGACCTAACATAGTGTTACAAACTGCGTAGCAGAACACTAGGGCTGAAGAAATAATAAGCACATTTATATGCCTTTGTTTTATTTCTATTTCTCATCCTTCTCAAGAGCTGGAAAAGTGTGAAGCTCTCTAAATTATTGAACTTCTTTTTCCAGTTGGTATTTTCCCTTCAGAATCCTGTCTAGGTAGACTTGTTCTCCCTGTCCTTAGAGGGTTCCCTGATTCAACTGAAATTCCTGCAAGAAAAGTGTGCCAGTATTTCCTCTTTTTCATCTGAAGCTTATTATTTAGTCGCTATTTAGGCAGTTTTGCATCCTCCTTCTTATTGACAGCAGGCTGCTTTGCTTTGCTGCTTTTAATTTGCCTCTGTACAGCTGTACCCTGTTGAACTATTTCCTTGCTTAAGCGACCTCTAAATATTCCCAATCTTGGACCAGTGCAGCTAGTAAGTGACAGACTCTCCAGCAGAAAAGTCCTTCAGTTTCCACAGTAAAAGAAGGATTCCAGTGTTTTGCAATATTTTATGGCTTAACAGGGCCATCTGAACTGCCTAACTTCTACCATAATTCATAACATAGATAAACAGAATAATGTTATCTTGTGCCACCTGCAATATTAAAACTAATTTTTCCCCACTGATAAAAATAGACATAAATATACACTATATGTATAAAAGTCACACCCACTTACTGGAGATTGATGCCCATAACAAAGATTTACCTTACCAAATTGCACTTTGAGAACTATCAGTTAATTTTTAATAAATGTAATCTAAGAGCTTTTATCTTTTATGTCCTAGTTTCTTAATTAAAATGCCATATGGCAGCAGGTGAAATGCTTTGTAAAAGAAATCTAAATCTCCTGTGTCATTATTTTGCCCTTATTAATCAAATGTGTGGTTCAACAGCTGTTGAGCATCCTCTGTACAATACTTTTTCTACATTTCATCATGGCAAAGTACCCTCATTCAGGCTTGAAATAACTACAGGAGTCAGAGCTTAGAAGGAGACTTCTAGCTTTGTTCACAAGACATATTTCTGTTCTGTTCTGATTTTTTATTCATGTTGTGCAAGCGTCCAACCATGGTGGTTGCAATCCATAATCTTGGTTCTTCGCAGAGCATTCATTCAAAGTTTGCCAGTCACTTGGGAAACAACTGCAAGATGATTCCGCTATCAACATTTGGCAGAGATCTGTCTGTGTAGTAGTTTGGAAGAAGGACAAGTTCATAACTCTCTCTTTTTTTCCCATGAAATATTGAACAAAATGATGACTTGGTGTAGATGAATGCTTATGCACACCTCCACAGCTGGATGGGAGCATCTGATTTAATGAATTTTTTTAATTAGTTCAGGTTCTGTGGACTTGACTGTATACCTAGACCACATGTTTCATCTCATCTAGCAAAGAAGTAAATGCCAGAATTCACGTCCAACTTCCCTTTTATAGAAATCTACCTTCGGTTCCAACTTAAATATCAAGTGTTGACTTCCTTCTGAAATTGGCTACTTCTATGAATTTCTCTCTAGGCTGTGGATATTTACAGTACCTTTCCTTTTCTTGAATACCTGTGTCTTAGAGACACTCAAAGGCACCCTAGTTTTCCAGGTGTGTATCCCCTCCCTTTTTCTTCCCTTGTTCCCAACCCTTCTGTCAAGCAGATACCCTGGGATCATGGGCTGTGGTCTCCACCAGCGGGAGCTGGAGGATGAGCTGGGCCCCACCCCTCACCAGCATCGTCCCTCCCCTGGGGCTGGGCTTCACCCCACACCTGTGCTTCCTTTTAAGAATTTGCTTTTTGCGCTTGTGGGGAAGACAAAACCTAAAAACCAGCTGGCCAAAGGGCTGTTGGGCCAAAGGGCTGTTGGGTCAAATATTAATGAATAAGGATAGTAAGTCTTTCCAGAATTTTTCTTGGCTGTATCTCCCATTTCTTCTCTTCTCCATATCTCCATAAATATTTTCTTCATCATTTAACCTATTTTTTGATGCCATGTAAATCATTGTCCTGTCTCCTGCAGTAACTCCTTTGAAGTGCCAGCTTGTTGTCAGAGTCTGAGGACAACCATTTGCCATAGAATGAGACAAGAGCATGGGTTAAGAGGAACTTGGTCGGTACCTGCCCTCGAGATAGTACCCTCCCTATTTCTTAGGTTATACAATCTTTCAGCTGTAAAGCAGAAGCTGTAACTTTAAGGTGTTTGTTGCAGCCAGTTTATCCAGCTGCCCACGGGTGATGCTTTTATACTCAAAGAGAAGTGGCTGTTGACTGTTATTCCTTGATGCAACTCTTGTCCGTCATCACTGTGATATCTGAGCATGGCTACCACTCTGCATGAGCACTGAGAAATTTGAGCCTATTTTAGTGAAGTATTTGCCTCCTGTTCTGTATTCCCCAGCAGATGGAAAACTACAGATCCAGCTTTCCTGGAGAAAACATGTAACAACAAACAGCAGAGTTTTGCATGCTAAGGGTTCATAATTTCTGCAAATGATGGGTCCCCTGAACTTGGCTTTACAGGTCGCTAAATAATGATACAAGGTTTATGAGTGAAGACCCGCCTGAAACACAAGTGCGTTGTGGATGCTTCTGTTTTCTGACTTTGAGTATGGTGGTGGATTTGTGGCTTTCTCTTCTGTGTAGAAAAAGAAGGAAACTGCACTAGTTTACATATGTGCACTCATAATTTGTGAGAAACCCAGATGTTAAAATGCTTGCATATCCCTGCATAAATAAACAGCAAATAAGAACAAGGTTTCTGAATTTAGGATGCTTTTTTAGTGCATGTTCTCGAAGGATTTTTCTTTTCTGACTGTAAAGCACAGTTTCTTTTGAAAAAAGAAAATCAACATGCACCATAAATGACAACTTGTTATGGATGTAAATATTAATTATACATTGAAATTCTGGAACTGTTTTTACTAGAAGCTTGTTAGCTTGTTAATTATCATAATTATCATACAAGGGGAAAGTGGAGAGAGAGAGAGGGAGACTGATTAGTGTTGGTAATTTGCCTCGTCCTTTCTGTGCTGTTGCCTTTTTTTTTTTTTTTCATTTTGGGAAAATTAATTCTGTGAAATTATCACTAGGGTGCTGTGTGCTCCGGGACACGTCTGTACGATGCAGCATTGTTCTGGCAGAATGCAGGCTTAATTCATGCTTGGCACCTTTCCTGTCCCTCTCCTCCTTGCCACGTTTGAGTCTGCCACTCTTGGGCAACGCCGTGTCGCACACTATTCTTCCCTCAAAATAAAACAGAAGCAAAAATAGGGGCAGACACACAGCGCTCCTGAAACCTCAGGCAAATATGGGCTGACAGAGGAATAAAGGGAAATGGTGGTGTTTTAACTACAATAGAATAGAGGGAAATTACCCCTAGGAGGCATAGGGCTGTTCGGGGATACCACTGGGAACCACAGCTGTCCTTAGTGTTTTGGAGTGGTCTGAGAGAAAGATTTCTCCTCTTCTAACCTTTACGGACTCTTGCTTTCTCTGCTTGCGCCTATACAGGTGGTACAGCCCTGGGCCCTCAGAGAGAAAAAAAACCCCAAAACCTCCTATATAAGATTTGCTCATAGAAGAGTTTTGATTAACGCTGAGGAAACAAAAAGTGGGTTTAAATATCTGGTTTTCATCTGGCAAAAATTTGCTCTTTGGGTTATTTAATGTTCCGTACTCCCTCTTGGGTTGCTCAGGGTATTGAGGAAAGATCTGGAGAAAGGTGCCTGTGAATCCACCAAATCTGCAAAGAATACAGAATTAGTCAAATTCTGAAAAGGCTGTGAGAAACTTCAGAGGCACCTAATCCAACTAGATGAATGGGTGACACGGTGTCAGACAAAGTTCAGCTCTGTTCAGACAAAGTGTTGCACACTGAAGGGGAGAAAAAAATGGGTGTGCTTATATGCCTTACAGGGCTCTCAATTACCTGCAGTGGCTTGGGAAAGGCAGCTGAGTGTCATTGTGGACGGTCCAGTGATCATTTGGATGCAGAGCACAGCTCTAATTTATTGGTCAGGCAAGACGTTAGGCTGCAAAAGGAATAGGATAGAGAACGATGTGTAAAATGCAAGCAATTAATAGTGTAAGTCGATGATGCATTCACATTTGGAATAACATATGCAGGACTGGTCACCCAATACTCCCAAGTTTCGCAAGAAGCCTGCACCAAAGCAAGAAAGAGTTCAGAGAAAGGTGACAGGAATGGCAAAGGACATGTGAAATCTCTCACGTGAGAAGAGACTGAAAAGACTGGACAGATTACCTTTAAAAAAGCTGAAAAAGAGGTGACATGAAATAAATACTGTAAAGGCAGGTTGTGATATACAGCTAGCAAACACAAAGTCTGTTTGGCCTGTGTTACAATTCAGGAGCAAGAGAGAAATGAGTGAACTGAAGAAGTAGCCGTTTCAGAGCTGATTAAGAGCAGAAAAGATTTTGCACGCATATCATTGGCCTGGATGCCACCAGACGTCAGTTGCTAAGCCTGTAACAGCAAGTGGTTTGGCATGAGAGGAGCAGGCTTGCAGAGTGAGCTGGGATGCTGGGGCCTCACCATCCATGCTATGTGCCTTCAGGGCTTTTATGCTGATCCCACAGACCATCAGCAGCAGCTCATGAGTCGTGCTTCTTGGGTGTGTGTTGTGGTTTATTTTCATCTGATGCAAATGCACCAGATAGATAGAATTGAACACTCCACACTGTGAACCAAAGCGTGGTACATGGGGACCACCGGGAGAAGTGATTCAAAAGCACACCTCAGATCCAAACTCCAATCTTAATGTAGATTCCCCTTTTGAGCCCAAGAAACTACTAAGACTCAAAGTGGGGCTTGACTTTTATGATGTAAAAAGAATATCAGAATTATACTAAAGAAATTTGGAAGCTGATAGCTATTTTATTTTACTTTACTTAATTTTAATTTTATGCTCTTTTTATTTTTCATTAAGTGACAGGGAGGATGTAACATTTTGCGTTAAGGACCCAGGAAGACCCTTGTGATTTAATTCCGTGATGTCTCTTCAAATCTAGTCAATTATGGCATTAAATGAAATATTTAAGTATGTTTAATACAGACTATTTGATAAACTTGTGCGTCCTTAACATGAATTTATTTAGAGAAATTCCTAGGGTGCTTCTCGCGCTGCTGTTTCTTTATTGTTCCTGTCCACAGAGCAGACTCTGGAGCGGCCTTTGAAGTGAAAGCAGTCATAAGTTGCACCAAATCCAATAGGTGATTATTTTTTTTTTAATTATTTTGCTGTTGTCAGAGATATTCAAGTCTTTCAAAGAACTAGAGCCAGGCTGAGGAGACCTTAAAGAATGAGCTGCAGGGCGAGGGGTAGGACAGTGGAGTGGGCTATATGAACATTTAGGGTTTGAGGTGATTGCTGCCACCCGATCTAGTCCATCAAGACACACACTAGGACAGCTCTTGTAAATGTTGCTAGAGTGGGAGCGATGCCATGCACCGAATACCCACAGCACAACAGGCACCTCAGTGTCTGCACCGTAGGCGGCCCTCTAACACATTTGAAGACAGGTTCATGTTTGGAGGAGAACTGATTGCATTTCAGTTAACCTCACGGGCTCATGCAGTGACAGCTCTCCCGACCTTAGACTTATTTAACTGGAGGTAGGCATTGCTATTCTTAATACAAATGGTATCAATTTGTTCCTTATTTAGATTTTGCCTAAATAATACTCTGAAACTGTCTACCAACTATCAGCTATCAAGCAGTCAACGGGACCAGGAGGGACAAGAAGTGTCTCAGCCCTGATTGCCAAGCCAGCACAGCAATTCAGGTGACAAGAGGTCTTGTTGGGAGAGTTCAGACCCGTGTTAGGACTCTGACAGGAAACGAAAAGTTTCCACTTACTGAAGAGGGCCTGAGATCTCCTGTGCTGGGTTCCGCTGGGTAATGCTGTGGGGACAGGGGACAGAGGGATGTGTCTGTGCCCAAGCTGCTGGGCGGTAGCCAGCCTGACAGCATGCCAGCATTTGTGTGGCGGTGGTGGTGGGGGGACACATTTTCCTTCATGTGTCTGCACCCACACCGGCACTGAGCAGGGTGGTAGGAGTGTGTGCACAGGGCAACCCCGCAGCTGCGGTGAGGTGCTGTGGGCATCCTGCGAGCCCCCCTGGCAAGCCCCAGGCCCACAGAGCCACCCAGGGACCCCTGCCCTTCCTGCCGTAATGCCACACCCAAGGTGATTTTTGGTCATTGCAGCCCCTGCCCACGTCTTTGAAACCCCTTAGGAAGGAGCTGTACTTGTTTCTGTACTTGGCCCCACTGTACTTGTTTTTGGTAGGGGTTTCAAAAAACCGGGGGAGGCCGTAATGGCCTATTTTTTAAATGGTCAAGCTACCATGGTGTGTTCTGACTTGGAGGGGGAATAAGAGAGAAGGAGGTTTAAGCAATAGTATTTTAGCAAGCACTCATTTCTACTTGCCTGCAGGCTGATTCCCCCGCTTCTGCGGTGCTATGGATATCCATTCCGCTCTTCCTAGACCCTCCAAGCAGCTCTTTTTGTGCCTTCATGTACCTTTCTCTCTTGCATTCAGCCTAGGCAGAAGCTGAGAGTATTAGGGATAGAGATTTGGGAGACGAGGACCAAATGAAAGAAAAAGGGGAGACACAAGAGGGGAGACAGGGAATGTAAAGGAAAGAGAATTTGGTGTATACCAGCATGGTGACATCAATGAATGTAGCCCAGCCAGGGAAACATAGGGACTTTGTGTTACCAGTATAAATAACAGAAAGCAACCCAGCCCAGTTAGCTGTAAGGTCAGGGAGGGCAAGTGAAGATCACTGGACTGTTCAGTCTCTGGTGGGTCTCAGCGGTTCCCCCACAGCCCCTTCCTGCAGCCGGTGCATCCCAACAAAAGGTCTCGGGAAATTGCCCTGCGGAGACCGCGATGTGACATCTGGAAGATGCACCTATGTCTGGAGGAGAGTAGCTCTGCTATAATTATTCATGTCTGATAATTAACCAGGATGTAATTAGATATAATCACCCTGACAACAGTGTGCACCTTTTTCAACAGACAAGGAGGAGGCCTTGTTGTCCACCTGTGTCTGATCAAAACGGACAATAGAGGAGCAAGCCATTAGCGTGCACGTGGTAAGAGAGCTGGGCCAGCGCTCCCATTGAAGGCCTGATAAGTGATACAGCCGGGCATGGGAGAAAATAATTAATTCATGATATTTTTTTAAACTGTCTTTGCCATCATGATCTCAGTTGTCAGTAGCCAACCTGTTTGAATAATGCTGCATTAAAAAAAAAAAAAAAGAAAAAGGAAAAAAAAAAAGAAAAAAGAAAAAAGAAAAAAGGCCGGGGCAGCTAAAAGAGAAGAGAAAAGTTTTCTACATTATCAGCAGGATTCAGTGAAATTACTGCGTTCCTTTGTTGCAGAAAACAACAAGGGAACAGCTGAAATGTTTTATATCCATCTGTGCATGGCACCTACCCAAAACCTGCTTAACAGAAATGCGCCAAGGCCCACAACAAGGGCCCTGTCCTCTGCTCATCCAGGATGACCAGAGTCGTGCATGGAAACCCCCAGTCCACGGAAGACAGGCTTGAAAATGTGAGAAGCACTCAGTGGCCCGAGCCTCGCCCCGAGGGGCAGCTGAGATCCCTTTGCTTTAGCCCTGGGGCAGCTGCACACGGAAAAGAGAAGCAGCGGGGCCATGGAGCCATGTCAGGGATGCCTCTATGCCCCAGGATGCTTTAATTGAATCCCCAAGAGCAGGCACTTTCCCACGTGCCGCGGACGGCAGCCCTCTGCCCTTGCCCATGGCCCCGGCCGTGCCACCTCCCCCGAGGCAGAAACACACAGCTTGCCACCTTCCCCATGAACGGTGTCCATCAGGCTCCACCGCAGGGCAAAAAATGTCACTATAAAGTGTATTGGAGGAACAAATTTCTCACCATCATGTGCAAGGGGGTGCCCCGACACCAAAAAGAGATGTTTTACAGGGTTCCGCTCAGGAGGGCCTGCCGCCAGCCTGCTCGCTGAAGCTCATGCCAGCCGTCCTAGGGATCTGAAGAGAAAGCATTTCCCAAAGCGGGGACGTGCAGGCACCTTTGCTGTTCTGGACCACACGCAAAAAATGATATTAGAACTGAACCTTCCTTTTGCAGGAGGAGATGGACCAGATCCAACCCCCAAATGTTTCTGAAGTAAGATGAAGTTCACGCTTGGTTCCCACATCTAAAGGCTGAAGTGGACTCTGCCCTTACACTGGGTAAGAGCAACATTTCTGGCCTTTTGCTTTAGATCTTAGGTTTTCCTCCTGCGCATAGCACAGGGTTTTCCCTCAGCAGCTTTGAATTATCTTTCAGGATGTCAAAATGTCACTAGCTTGTACCTGAACTGCAGCCCAAAGTTTACTAAAAAGCAAGGTCTCCTAATGCAGAGACCTTGTGCAACACAATCATGTTTTAATTTTTTTTTTCCTATGCTTTATTAGAAATAACTAGAAAACAGTACGTTGCATTAGAAAATGTTGTTAACTGGCTTTGTGATAGATTCTGTGCTACGTGCTCGTAGCCCGCCACGAAAAAGCCATGCTGGGGTCAGAGTCAGAGCACAGATATAGTCAATGTGTGGAGCCAAAGAAGAAGTCTAGCCAGAAGTTAGACTCTTTCTAAACCACACAGACTCTGCTCTATAATTTTTTTTCTGCTCCCAGCATTGAACACGTGGGTCTTAGTCAGGCTCAGTGATGATACCTGCACCTGCCTGTGCTTGATTCGCCCTGTACAGGGCAAATTCTGGGTAACCACCAGCCACCCCTGTCTGCGCAGGATGGCACCAAGACAAGCTGTCTACAGTCAGGCATCTGCCTCTCAACCATCTAGCTCGAGGTGCTTGGTCTTCCCCCATTCCCCCTTTGATGCAAAATTTTATTTATTTTTTTTTCTCTCATTTATTTATTTATTTTTATTTTCCGTTTCCTCTGGATTTGGCTGCTTTTTCCTCAAAGGCAGATGTGGGCAAATCACATTTTTATAAGCCCAAAGACAAACGTGTGGTTTTTTTTCTTGAAATCTTGAAAACCTTTGGTGAGACCATAAGTTAGATTTTGCTACTTATAACCAAAGATCCATGATTTTTGTGGTTTCCCGGATTCTCCTGCCTCTTTCCGTGTCTCCACCTTGCCATTGCTGTCCGACTGTGGGACCCTGACAATGTAGTATTGAGAAAATGCTGCTGACATTGGAGTACCCATTGGAGAGACTCTTTATCACGTTAAGCAGAAATGTCACTACTGGCAAAAAGTCTAAAAGTTCACTTTTTGCAGATATTTCCCAGCATCTACTGTGTTTCGGCAATCAGTGCTGCATTCATAGAAAGTAGGTACCAAAGCAGCATGGATACAGTTGAAGCCCAGTTGCTTTCAAATACCTTGAACAATTATTCTGGCAGTTTTTCTGAGTTTATTGTATCAGTATTTAGGACCTTGGATTAATTGTTTCTAACAGCACTGGGGAGGCAGCTTGGAGCGGTGGGAGCAAGGTGGCCAAGCCAGAGGGGAAAGCTGGGCTGTGCGTGCTGGGTGTGCTCTTCGGGGCAGGGATTGTCTCCCTCCATGACAGACCCCCATTCCCGTGGCTCCGCGCATAACACCTCAAGGAGGATCTATAGGAGCTGTTGTGATGCAAACATTGGTCTCTCTCCTTTCGGAAGCACCCAGTGGACCAGCCAAGCCTGGTTTGGTAGATCTTGCGCTCACCAGATTGTCTCCAGCTGTGGTGCTTCACTCAGGATCAGATGCCCACAACATTTTACATTTGTAAGGCATCCTTGTCCCCTTCAAAAACACAACCTGGCTATCGCTGCTTTGTATCACTTCAGTCAGAGCACTGGAGGGGAGAGTCATTTCCACCCCTGCCTCAGACATTATACAGATGCCTGATGAAGCACGGAAGAAAGCCGGGCTAACGGGGGCCAGCCCAATTAGCGCAGCACCCTGGGCAGGCCGTTTCAGCTGGGCCCTCCATACCGCCCGCTGGGCCGGCTGCAGATGTGCGGCCGGTGAGTGACTGGCAGAGGAGCCGGGACCCCACCACTTTCAAAACCCTTCCCTGAGATTTTCCTGCTTCCTTTTTCTCCTTCTCCCCTCTCACCACGTGAAGCGCGCGGTGGGCTGTATGTGCAAACACTGACAGATGGTGACACTCGGCTCCAGCTCAGGCAGATTAGAAAGGGAACTCAGTGTTCAAGGGACCAATTACCACTCTGTCCCCTCGGGGAAGAGCATATCAGATGTTTACTGGGGGTTAATAATAAATGAATTGAAAAAAAAATTGCTCTTCGAACACCATATTCTGTGTATTCATGTCAGCAGGTTGTAATTAGCTAATTAAATGCTTGGACTGACAGAACGGCCCCAGTGGGGGTTGCAACATTGCAGACCGCTCCTGAAATATGAGCAGGAAACATCTTGGAATATGTAGGCAGGAGAGCAGTTAACACCTCGCATTTAATGGGACACTTCTTCCTGCAAAGGTTACTGGGAGAGCTGGGAGGAGGACTTGGACAAGTCCTGCGTCTGCAGAGCTCGCTGCCAAAAAAGCTGTGCAGAGTGTGCGAGTGAGGGGGGCATGCAAGATAAGGAAACAAGCCGTCACGGGCACCTCGCAGCAGGCAGCCATGGAGAGAAAAGGACAAAGCTTTTGAAAAAAGGTATACGATTCAAAATGAGTATCAACATGGTGATAACTCCTGGCTCCTCCTTGAAAGAGGAGAGCTGTGGCGAGAGAGCTACCAGGTGGCTCGTGGTGGCGAGAGAGCTACCAAGAGACGTAATCTGCTATAAATACGGGTGTCCAACCGTGTACGGCCAGTTTGAGTCATCAAAACCAAAGCTACACTTAAGGAACATGAAAGGCCCACCTTTAACCTCCCGAAGCAGAGGAAATGAGAAGGCGCATTCAAACTCTTGGCTGCCGTTCGGGTATTAGCTCATGCCGCACGCCCCTGCCCTCGCTGCTGGCCTTCAGAGATGAGAGCGTTTTGTACCACTGGCATGTCACCACTGCTTGTTTGCTTTCCTGGCTCCTTAGTAGCAGCGGGGTTGGGTTCATGAACAGCAAGGCACCTGGCACACTATACAAATAGGGGAGCAAAATCCATGCCAAATTACAGCACGAATAATGCATCCGTCTGGGACGTATCAAAGGAAGCGTTTGCAGCACCGGCAGTGAAAATGATAGTGTGTCAGGCTTTTTCAAGCCCTAGGTTTCTTTGGTCCCACTTGCTAGACACACTGCATTGGAAGTAAAAAACCACTTACAAGGAAGCAGCCTGGAAGTGTGCAAGCTGTCCCAGTAGGAATCTGAGCTCACCCTCGTCAGCCGCTTTTTGATTGTGTGAAATGACCCGTAGCATGGTGCACTTGGACCTGCAGTGTCCCAGCATGTTGTAGACATGCAAGACCGCGGTCATCCGCCCCATGGTCCTGGGTGGGGCAGAGTGGCAACGCAATGGGAATTTGCCTTCTTCCCTTCCCTCCCCAGCCCCATGCTGCTCCCAGCGCAGCTTGGCTGGAAGAGGAGAGCTACCCAAACTCTTGAAGTTTTGAACAACGATTTCTCAGAGATGAAAGGCTGTGTAGATGAAAGGCGTGAGAAATGTAAAAGATGCCTCCAATATGTAAACCATGAGATATCTACAGAACATGAGAAATCAAAGGGAAACATGCCACTTTGCACCTTTCATTCATTACCGCATCAGAAGTTCAGTGTACGCAAGGCAGCTTGTTTGAAAAACGATTTGAGACGTGCATTAGACCATGTACCAAGGCAGATGAAGAGCCAGCGGATCGGGGCTGTGTGCTCGGTGATGCTGGTATGTGCAGGACTGGGGGAAGACCACACTCTGCCAAACCCCGTGCGTACGAGAGCTCGCCTGCTGTAGATAGGAGGTGTCATCTGACTCCCCAAATCAGGAATGCTCTGATGAACTCAGGAGGTCTAACCAAACTTTTCTTTGCTGCAGCTGTGATGTTTTCCTCATGCCCCTGCTAGAGCTCTGTGCTCTCTGCTGTAAACATGCCCACCCAAAGAGCCTGAGAGAGGATGGCTGTGATGCATTGCTGCCAGACTGGGATGTACGTTTGCCCCGTGAGAGCTTGTTGATCTTCCCTTTCCCCTTTCCCCGAATGCTTATTATGGTTTCAGAAAAAAATCACAGCTGTCCCACGTGTGACGATTTGAACTGTCTCTGTCCTGTGCCCTCCCACCCTTCCAGGGGCGTCTGTCCAGCCTCTGGGGTCAGTTTGGGAGGGCAGCTGCAAGGATAACCAGTTTTCTTTTTCTCCTGCCCCTGCACGCGAGGGAATAAGGCAGGTTACTTTGCTCATGATTCATTTTTTAAAGCCTTTCCCATTGATGAACGAGCTTCACAAAACTGCAGTCGTTCAGGCTCCTTTAAGGACTTTCTAGCACTGATTTGTTGGGCGGATTATGGAAATAGCCTTTTTTGTATTATTTTGGCCAACTGGGACAAATTCAGCCCTCTTTTCTAGGCCAGCAGGCTCGTGGGTGGCAGAATTGGTGCCATGTAATCAGGCATTGGCAAAAGCTTGGTAAAATGGAGGCTGAATATGGGGTGTCTCTTCCACGCCAAGCAGAGCCTCATCCACAGGTAGCCTTCGCAATACATGGATGCTCAGAGGTGGTGGAGTCTGACCAAGATACTCCTTCACGGAGGTGGCTGTAGGAAGCCTGCCCTGATGGGTCCAGAGGTGGGTTCGTAATAGTCCTCCCAGGCTCCCTCTGCCATTACACAAAACCTGGGGAAAAGCACGTGTCCCAAGCTGTGTCCGAGCCTGCCCTGCCGTGGGTGTGCTCAGCACCTACCTCTCCAGCTGCGCAGGCCTGGCAGGATGCTCTGGTCCCCGGTAAAGCCAACAGACCTGAAATGTGCGACACCAGGGCAGCCGGTCACCCAGCTGGTGACTGCTTTACAAACGGCTCATGAGAGTGCCTCCACCAGAATAACAGGCTCGGCTTTCGGGTTTCAGTTCCCTGTGTAGTCACAGTCAGAACAACCCTTTGCGCTTTCCACTGCAGGAGTTCAGGTTGGATGTTTAAAATCCTCCAGGAGCTACACTGTAAGGAGAAGCGACAAACAGGGAGTAGACAACCTCCACTGGCTGGCTCCCACGCACGGGGAGCCACCGTGCTGCTGCCTGCTCCCTGCCCGTCACCCGTTCCTGCACTCAGCCCTGCTGGGACACTCTGCGACGATGTCTTTTGTTTTTTTGACTTCCTTAGGCCTGGGTTTATTTTTCTGAACAAGGAGTAGCACTGTTCTTACATACCTGTGGGCTCAGGGCCTTAATTCACACTTTGCAAAGCATTTCTGGACTCTCAGCCTCACACTATGCCTCGTTCTATGCCTGTTGCAACTTGCAACTTCAAGCCTGATGCTTGAAGTTCAGCGTGCTGCCAACAGCTTTCCCAGATCCTGGCCGTATAACCTGACTCTTTGCAGAAATGATTTATAGGTAGAGATATACGTTAGCATGGTTGGGATTCCAGGCAGTAAGATATTTTCTGTGCAAATACGCAGCAGAGGACGTGCTGTTTATCACACCCACTGAGCTCACCTTGTGTCGCCTGGGAGGATGGGAGGAAAGCACGCAGCACCCTCCACGGGCAAGGAAGGCCTGGCAAAACTGCCAGCTCCTTGTTACCAAGCATTGATTAGATAGTACAATCCTGTTCAATCATAGTATTCCAGAACTGAGTCATCCGACAACATCAGCTATGTTTGTAATTGCCGTATTGGATAACCACATATATTTATTATTTACCAGAACACGCTTTATTTGTGTTCATTACAAGCTGTTAATGAGGTGTCTGTTTTAATGGCAGCCGTGGAGTTAATAAGCAGGAGGTGGAAGGATCTTGCCCTTTGCCAATGGATTTGATTTCTTTGCTGGCTTTTGGGCAGCCACATATCCTGTCCACAAATGACAAGCAGCAGGATCATGGGGTCTGCCTCAAGCACATCTGCTGTCACCTCATTTTGGCAGGGTCAGAGGGAGACAGGAGGAGGTGAAGGGGAGAAAGGTGCCACCCGTGGACATGATCAAGAGTGACCTGCCCCGCACGGAGTGATGCTTGCCCGGCAGGTCCCAGGACACTGTGCCCCCTTGGGGACACATGTGGCATGCTGCCCGTTGCTGGCAGCCATGGGGCTCTGTGGGGTACAGCCGGATGCCAGTGGCACAGCCACCCTGTGCAGGCAGGACTCAGCTGCTTTGCATTTTGCAGAGTGTTTTAGGAGAAACATGTGGCTCCCCCATCATCGCCGTCCCACATAGGCACAACTGCATGGGCTGCGGGTCCCAGCTGCCCGAGGATGAGGGGGTGATGCTGGGAAGCCCGTCTCCCCACACTCGCCCCAGCTGGGATGCCTGTGCATCAGCGGGGTGCCTTTGGGGCCCTGCTCACCGTCGGGACACTTTTCCAGCACAAATTGTAGGCTTAAAGCAAACCAAGAGAAACTCGGGCAAAATTTCGGGTGAACCCAGGTGGGCAGGTGACAGCGGTTGAGCCTGTGCTGCAGGCTCAGTCCTGCACTCCCCCGTGCCCCCTGTGCCAGTGGTGCAGCTCGTCTCCCTGGATGAGATGATCCAGGGGATGTGGGGTGCTCCCCAGCCCCCATCCCTGAAGTGGGAAGGCGGCATGGCTGGGATGTCCCCTTCCCTACCCTCCTGCCCAGGCTGGTCTCCCTGGGGACAGGAGGAGATGGTGGCACTGCCAAGGGGTGGCATGCAGGATGAGGCCACACATGGTGCCGTCTCGGGGAGGCTGGCAGCGGCTCTGCTGGGCTCACCCCATCTCTCTTCTCAGGGAGACGGGGCGACAGATGCAAGGCAGGCACCAATAGTGGAGGCTCCCATTATTTTGGCCTTGGGCTCTTTAGGAGCGGTGGCCGTTTTGAGAGTCACCCGGCGGCTGCGGCGTTTGGCCAGATCCACCCGATGGCTTTGCACATTCCTTTTCTTTCCCTGAATGAATGGTCTAATCTGGCTGGAGGGCATTGCAAGGCCCAATAGCCAGTTTGCTGCACCTGCTCATCAGGGATTGAAACACCTGCCGTGGTCGGGGTTTAGCATTTAAGTGCTGCTATTTGAAGACAAATCTTGTCTTTTGTCTCTGCCTGAGCCTCCTCCTGGCTCCCCCCTCCCCTTAAAATAAAACTCACACACACACACACACAAAAAAAAAAAAAAAGAAGAAGAGAAAAAGGCTGTGCTGGGTGTTTTTTGGACAGGGCTTATTTTTCCTCTGATTTCCAAGAGAAGGAACCCTTGCTTTCAGTGTTAGGTACATTGCTGGGAAAGGTTATTCACACAGGCAAAGAGAAGGATGAGCACCTTCGTTTTGCTCACAGCTGTTTAAAAGGCCTGTGCTGATGTTAAAACGTTGGAGTGTTGGGTGGTTACACTCTGAAGCATTGCTGTATCGTCCTGGCACCGGCAATAAACGCTATGCAATAAACTGATGCTTTTAATGACAACAGATGTTCTTCTTCCACACAGCCTCCCACCTACATTTGACCTTTAATTTTTCTCAGGTTGTTTTCTTGTGACAACAAACAAATAATATGGAGTCAATAGCTAATGTGAGATTTACGTAATGGTGAATTAGAAGGGAGGTGTAAAGTTTGTGCCAGTTAATTGGGAAGTGAGGAAAACGGATTTTACCCAAGAAATGTGATTTCTCTGGGTTTTTTTAGTGAAATTGTGCATTTGGGTGACTAAGGCACTTGGGCAGCGTAAGGAAGCCTCAGTTTTTCAAGATTTATTAATGAAGAGGCTAGAAAGATATAAGATGAACTAAATGGATTGGACAGGAACAAGCTGATACATCTTCAAGGTTAACAGAAAGAAAAAAAATATGTTTCTCATGGCTCTGAAAGGATGTGTTCTGGAACCAAGTTCTTTAACACTTTTATCAGTGATCGGAAAGAAAAATAAAAGCCGCATTACATACAAGGATTGTCAGAGAACAAAGTTTGCAAGGGAGGTAAGTAGGGAAGAGCAGGCTTCAGGGAAGGGAGCTGGGCAGAGCTACAACCTTGAGTAAAAAACGGGGAAATGTGTCTGTCTCCAGTGCAACAGAAAGGGGTCCCTGCCCTGCCCAAGCACCTACCCTGGGAAAGGAAATCTGTCAACGCATCGCTCCTTGGTCTGCCAGTACAACAAAATCTAGAGCAAAAAGTTGAAATTAGGCAGATGCAAACTAAGAGGTAAATTTGTAACAGAGGATAATGAACCACTGAAATTACTTACTGAGGGCTGTGATGGATTCTCTATCGCTGAAGACTTTTAAATCGCATCAGAATTTCCTCATCTTTTCCCCCACCCCCCAAAAAAAGAGATGTTTTACTTGATTCAGAGGACTTTTGCATACCATGTTAGAGAGAAGATCAGGCAGGATGATCACAGTGGTCCTGACTTTATAACCTATGAATACATTTGATCAGAAAACAATTTTAACAGAAGACAAACCCATGAAAATCCCGAGCATATTTCAGTTTCATTTATCAAAAAATATTTGTGGGATAGTTAAGAAATCTGGAGGGATGGCTAGTTCATTCCTTTGGGAGATATTTTTGGGGCAATTATAACATCATGTTAAATAAACCGGGAGAAAATTTAGGCCCAAAATAAGAAGAGTCTTGTTCATACAGTGATGGTCAGCCTGCCAAATTCTCTATATCAGAGGTAAAATAATTAAATAGACAGTTAATCTTGGGGGAACAGATCCTAATAAAAGAAGAGCAGGATTTCCCGTGTTCATCTGCATAATAAACTGAACTTGCTTTAGGGCACAGATCAATTGCTAGAAGGTTTAAGAAGAAATTTCTCCCACGGGTAGCTTAAGAAGAGTGATATGTGCTCCATGAATGCCTTGAGAGGCTGGAGAAGCCCACTTCAGTTCGCTGGGAGCTTAGCCTAAGCCTGCTTCATGAAAGATACCAGGACTTTTATTAAGAATTTCAATCAACTGAGTCCTCATACAGTTTTATGTAGTGGTGCCCTTGATTTCTTTGTGATCCTGGTATTTTTGTGGCTGAAGGATGAGTGACTGCCCACCAGGAGCAAGGTTTGGGTTGGAGCTTTCTGTTGTTGTCTTTGCCTGGAGCATCTAGCAGGAGGCCGCCGCTGGAGGTACGATGTCAGCTGTGATGTGATCTGGCGCAGGTTTTACTGTTACGAATTCCCTTGGCGGTTGCCTCTCAGAGGCTATACCAGCAAAAAGATAAAACACAATAAAGATCAGAGACAACTCTACTTACATGTCCTTAGCAGTACAGAGAGAATATCTTCATTATTTTTTGCCTGGAAGACTAATCATACAGGATCATTGTCCTTTCCAATTGACTGTGAATTTAAAATAGTGCTGTCTTGTAGAAAATAATTCAAAGGAAAAGAAATTTCATGTTGCTCTACCTAGAGTTGCCTGTGTCTTTGTCTTCCCCATGGTGTAACTCCCCCCTTTTCAGCAGCATGGCACCAGGATGGGTTGTGTCCTAGATACACACAACTCACAGAACAGCGCACAGCGCCCGACTGACACCTTGCCGACACCAGCATGAATTTCCAGTGTTACTCAGGCGTGGACTCAAGTTACAATGTATTTATGACAGTGGGAGTCTCAGACTAGGTTAATTCTCAAATAACAGCTAAAAAAAAAAACAGCAAGAAAAAGTCTCAGTGGCTTTGAAGGGGAGGATGCTATTCAAGTAGGGTACCATAGAGAGTTAATGGTTGCGGTGCAGTGGGTGGAAGTAAAGCCACTGCAGGTGTGTTTCTTAATGAGTTGCTAATTGGGCAGGTGCAGATAAATAGGGGACAGGAGGGCTCCCTAGTCCTAGGGAGTAAGGAGGATTCTGTGCTGGGGAGGGTAGTGCTGCAGCTGAAAGAAAGAGTGATTTGTTTTTATCAGTGACATTATCTTCATGTAATCAGCAGAACATGAGGTTGTTGGCTCTAGTAATAAGGAAGAAGTCTGTATGCTGGAGGAGCATGCTGGGTGATGAAGGTTTTGGGCAATAAGGTGGGAGGGCAGAGGACTTGGGATCAGAGCTTGCAAGCTTGCCAAGGATTAGAAATGAGTTATTTGTGGGAGTCTTGGAAAAAAAATGTGAGGCTTAAAGGTAGGGCTGTTTGGGTGTTGGAAGATGCTTTGGGGCTGTGCAGCAGCAGCTTTCTTGACAGGGATAGCTCTAAGCCCACCAAATTAACTGGTGTTTCTTCTCGATAATGGAAAAGTGCTTGAGATAAAAGAAATGCAGTGGAGAAGACAGTGTGCTTAGAAAATGGGAGAAGGGAGAGTAGAAAGGGACATATTCCCTGAAACTTTCAAATAACATGTTCTTTCTTCTCTATAGCCAGAGAAGGTGAGCCTCTATAATTCCCTCTGTTTAGCTATGTACTCCTTGAAGTTTCTTCACTGCTTAGAGGTGAAGGTTATTGTCAAAAAAAGATGAGTGAGTGTACTGTACTACAGGTGCTCCAGGAGAGAGACAAATATAAACCCTATCCAGTATAAAGCTTTTCTGTGCTTTGCATTGAAGCAATCCCCTTCCCATCCATTTTTCCTCACTAGAAGGTTCACTGGTAGACTGTGATGGCTTTTTTTTTTTTTTCTTTTCTGGCTTAAGAAGCAATTTGTAATTAGCTTTCCTCCACTATGCTCCCTCCCTGCCAAAACAAACTTGTCAATAAAAGTCTGATGTTTAGATGCAAAAAAGATGTACATTTAATTAAATGCGAAGCTGGTTTGTGAGAATGGAACGTGTGGAGAAGCCACTAAAGAGCGTCACACAGAGTGTAAAGAGCTGGAAGCAAATGTTTGAAGAAAAGGAACAGTGTGGATATTATGATTTCAAGCCACAAACATTGTAGCAGTGAAGCAAATGGTAAAGCAAGCAATTTCTGGATAGTTAAAAAAAATAAAAATCTGCTAGTTGCATCAAATTAAGGCCTGAGAAAAAACTTCATAGAACTTGAGAGTGCTGTGCTTGGGACATACGTATGGAGAAGGAAATCTGGTGGGTGAGGTCCCGTGAGACTCTGTGCGTGCTGTGTGTTATGAGAGGGCTCAATTTTCAAGCCTTCGTTAGTTTTACTAAACAAACACGCATTCTTGTTAAACATTTCTCCTGAGACGACAACTATTGACAATACATCTTCCTGAAGCATATGACAGCTATCAAACAAATAGCTGACGGTTCGCAAAGTTTCCATTATTCTCTAGTTGCTGAGGAAGCTCGAGGGTGCACCAGGAAGCTTGGCATTGGGAGCACTTCAGCAGTTAATGTTTTTGCACAAAATTTGTTAAGCGTACAAACTGCGCTCAAACTCAGAAGTGTTGATTCAATGGAAGCATCAATTTGGGGCCTGCTTTTAAATGGCGATCTGCGGGGATAGACGCTCTCTGGGAAAACCGTGCGCATCAGCAGCAATTCAGTGTCATAAAAGCTAACGCTAGGAACCACGTTCATTTGAGCTTGTTGGGTGCTTCCATCCACTTTTCGTCTCAAGGGACTAAAGACAGACAATGCTGACTGCAGGGAAAAAAAAAAAAGATTACTCGTTTCTCTACGATCTTCAAATGTGCAAACAACAAGAGGCTCTATTTTGACCTTTGCGTGGAGGATGCTGCTGTTGTGAAACGCTTGCATGCGGTCCTAGTGTTGCTCTGACATGGTGTTTCATTAAGCCGAAATCAGCGCAACGTGTACACAATGAGGACAATAAACTTGATTTTCTTACTTTGGAGGAACCATATAAAACATCTGAAAAGTGATGAAGCTTAAAATCCTCCTCACAAATGAGACAAATCATAAAGCAGTCAACAGCAAAAAAATCATTTGTTAATAGAGATGTTATTCTATGATTTATTTTTTTTTTAAATAATAATTTAGCAGCAACTACGTTCATCTGCAGGTGGAGCACCTTAGCAAAACCACAACCTGCAGTTACTGTGTGAAAATACATTTCCCTACTGTTGAGGCAAACTTGTTTTCTGAGGAAAGTAGAACGCAAAGAGAAGCATTGGAACAATTTCTCTTTGGTCAAATCGGCTAAAAATGCTTTTGGTTTGGAGCAGAAACGCACTGAATCATTTAGTTAGCTTACTATCTTTTATACTTGATTTTCTCGGCTGATACAAAGCCATGGGAAGGCTTCCTTTTTGTTTCTTTTCAGGCTGCAAATCAGAGCTGAAGATAAACAGCCTTCAAATTGCCTCTTGCTAAACACAAACAATTACAGTAAGATAGACAAATGGCAGTGTGTGCATGAAAGTAGTTTAATACATGATGGTATATATAATCTATCAAAGATGGCTGTCTCAACACCACGTCAACAAAAAATTATAAATTTTGTTGTTTACTAAAATGCACTACCCATGAAAAATAACAATAACCCAAGTATGTGAACTTTGGCTGTTAGTTTTCATTAAATTTGTTAATAACTGCCACTGCTCCTGACTGCTGCTCTCTTAATCAGCAGGAAAATAAGACTCTTATGCTAAAAACCCAAAATGACTTCCTATTTCTTTCTGGGTCTCTCTCACAGAGACCCACAGAAACAGGTGGCTGGAAGGACCTCTGGGACCCCCGGTAGCGTTGCTCCTGGCTGGGGACCACTTCTGCACCCCTGAGACCATCGGTTTGCCTGACCCTGTGCTTAAACACTAGCCAGGAGGATTTCGGTCTCACAAGCTGCCCTGCTCCAACGATGTAACCAATGACTGCCAAACCAAAGAGTCTATTATACCTTTTTATTCCCTCTGCGTTACTTAGATCTCCTTTGTTACTTCATAACTAGTTAATCTTGTCACACCACCAGAGTAGATGAGGAATAGCTGATCATACTCATTAAAACAATGTGCCTTTTTATACTGGCAGGTTCTCCTTGTAGCCTGTTTTACTCTCCCTCCTCCCTGGCGAGGCAGACCCAGTTCTGCCAGCCTCTCCCCGCAGCCTTTCGTGGGTCATCAACTTCATGTTTTTGGCCTGCCTTCTAGTATCTGCCTTCAGAGCCCAAAGCCAGGGTCGCTAACCCAGCTGAGACCTCAGAAGGATTTGAAATAAGTATTTTCAATGTCTGTCACAGGATGAGGGTGTTGACCAGTCGAGGAGGTGGTTTTTCGCTTTCAGAGGAAAGTTCTGAAAAGCGAGATTGCATTGCTTGCTCAGTTTGAGGTTCGCTGTAACCACCACGTATTATCAGCAATGCTACCCTTTACCTAATGTGTGCGCTGGAATTTTTGTTTTTTCTGTTTCCAGCAGATGACATGACAAGACCAAGACCGTCATTGGAGGAACCCAGTTTTGATCATATGGGTCCAAGCAAGCTGGCTCTCACTTCCTCTTACTCTCCATGTTTGGCATCCTGATTTACAATGACACCAGTAGCAATGACCCACTGGGGCTCTGGTGTTACTGGGAAATCAGGGCTGCCACAAAGGGCTGCGTGCCTGGCCTGTGGCCATGGTTTCCAGCTCTTGCTGACATTTGGTACAGCAGAAGCCAAAAGATGCGGAAAGCCTCGGCTGCCCTGTAACACTATAGTGGGGTGCCTGCCCCCCTGCTCCTCCTCGATCTGGCCCCATGTCCTAGAGCCTGCAGGCTGCGTGCACAGCAGGCACTCGGCTGGGCTGGCCCTGGAGCGCTCGGCTCTCTCCTCACCGTGTTGCTGCGTGCTGCTTGCCTCCGGTCAAAGCCGGTGCTAAGGTAGAGCTGGCATCACCTGCCTCTTTCCACGCTGGTAGCTGCATCTCCCAGTGCAGGGAGGCTGCTTTTCTCTCTCATGCTGTGCCACAGACGTGGTGCAATGTGGTAAAAGGTGGATATAACCACAACAGATTACTTTTTTTTTGCCCCTCTGTGGTCCAGAGACTAAGCCACAGCTGCCAGTGGTTTTGCTGCAAGTACTGCTGTTGCCAGGCAGGACATTATGCTGTGATGCTGGGCTTGCACTCCTCCTTCCTCGCTCAGGCTTTCTAGGTACATATTGTCAAGCTCCCACAAGCACGGCTTGCCCCCCATTCCTGGGCATCCTTGTGCTGTGTCTGTCATTACTGTGGGAGGTTCTGCACCAACCCTGTCCCACCCAGGCTGTCCTGCTGCAGCGACGGCACCGTGTTTCAGGGCTGGGAGGAAGCTCTGGTTGCAATTTCAGCCTGCCCAGGAATCCCGGAGGTATCTCCTCAAGTGCATCAACAGACAAGGGTAACTGGTGCTGAGGACCCAACCTCTACCATACACAGGTTTTGGAGTTTCTCTTTGCTCTAGCCCTCGTCCAATCCCATGAACAATTCCTATGAGGAGCAGCTGAGGGAACTGGGGTTGTTTAGCCTGGAGAAAAGGAGGCTGAGGGGAGACCTCATCACTCTCTACAACTACCTGAAAGGAGGTTGTAGGGAGGTGGGGGTCAGTCTCTTCTCCCAAGTAACAGGCGACAGGACAAGAGGAAGTGGCCTCAAGTTGCACCAGGGGAGGTTTAGATTGGATAGTAGGAAAACATTCTTCACCGAAAGAGTTATCAAACATTGGAATAGGCTGCCCAGGGAAGTCCTGGAGTCACCATCCCTGGAGGTATTTAAAAGACGTGTAGATGTGGTGCTGAGGGACATGGTTTACTGCTAAGTTGGCAGTGCTAGGTTAATGATTGGACTTGGTGATCTTAAATGTCTCTTCCAACCAAAATGATTCTGATTCTAGGACTCCACTAATGGCCAGAGCAAATTAGGTTGTGCTCTTGCAACATGTCTTCTGGCTTAGTTTTCCACAAAAGAAATCCAATTTGGGATCTCTGGGACTGCTTTCTGGTACAAACTGAAATGTGGTAAGCAGACACTACCACAAAATTCACTTCAGAGTCACTCTACAGATCTGAACCGAAACACTACTGTGAAAGCACCTTAGATTGGTACCGTTATTTATTTGCTTTGTCGAGTAGAAGCTGAAGCTCAGAGAGATGGCTGGGAAATGTGACTCACTACAGCTTCCTTGCAAAGGTTATTAGGTGTTAGGAGTGTGCTTCAACACCACCTGTTAGTAAACACACTTTAAGAAACTCTAGCAGTGACCAGCTATACAGCAGGTCGTGTGGAGTACAGGAGTTTTGGACAAGGTTAGTAGAAAACCAGGTGTCTCATCTGTAGGAGAGGGGCAACATGGATGAGCCATAGATGCAATGCCAATCTCACTGCCAGTTTCAGTCAGAAAGTGATTACAGGATTCATGTGTCTTGTGAAGTTTCTTATTTTTCAGAACTGTTAATGTTTTCCTGCAAACTGAATCCTAAAATACAAATGTTGTTTGGAGTGTCAGCATCAACCACCCGTTTGAGATTCACCTGCTTCCTTCAGGAGACTGGTCAGAAGCTTCTGCTCTCTCAAGGACTTATTTATTTCCATAAATGATGCAAATATGTTCTATCTTTGTCTTCAGGATTCAGGAATAGTGTGGGCCCTGGTGAATAGCTTCTAACAAACTCAGTTCCTCGGGGAATGTTAATGGCAAGTCTCAAATGTGGTGTTTACCCTCTCAACAGATTGACTTGCACCTAAACAACCAGACAAACACTGTCTTAAAGAGGCAAAGCATTTGCAGTTTTAAATAAATTATTTTAAAAGAGAGTGCATTTTGCTGGGTATCAAACTAAAACAGAATAGATTTTTTATATCCTTCATTACCAAAGGTGCTACTGCTGACTTTGCTGCAATAGAAACACAGAAAAATGTCTGCTTTCTGCACACCCATAGCATAAAATTATATTTCTTATTTCAAACAGTGTTTTCCACCAGTTTCTGAAACAAGCTAAGGCATTAGTATTGCTGCCTGCTCCATTCCTTCTTCATTCCTGCCTAAACCAGCCTAAGATGCATTGCTCGACTCAACAGGAGCCACAGTGTCACCACCAGCCCAGAGGCCCTGCAGAAGGGACTGGCAGCAAAGGCCTGATGGCATCCAAGGTAGGATGTGAAGGGCACAGTCAGGCTTTTTGTTTGCCAGTTGCTTAGGTGGTATCAAACCCCTTGCTGGGACCAGCGGCCCCAGGGCAAATCCTGCAGCCCCGAGCAGCTAGAAGGTGCTGACACTTGTCAGCTTAGGGCATTCATCGTTTTAGCGAATCAGGAACACACAAAGCTTTTTTTGTCACCAGTTTGACATGTATTAGCATAAATGGAAAAACCAGGATCTCTTCTCACTGTCCTCCCAGGAAAGTACGGTAGATGAACGTGTCATGTAGCATGAAGGGATGTCTGCTCTCAAGTTGGGATACTCACCCCGGAAACCCTGTCCTCAGGTCTCCGCAGTGCCCACCTGACAGTGCACATCTGGTGTGCATCAGGCGTGCACACACCGAAAAACCTGACCTCTGTCAGGGACTGATGCCCCTCGATACTGCCTGACATCACCGGTCCCACAACTTGGGAAACCACAAAGCCTAAGTACAAAGCAGGGCGGTGCTGTGCCATGGGCTGTACCAATAGAGGACAAAAAGGCCATCCCTCTCCCCAAAACCTGAAACTCTAACAAGTAGCAGCTTAGAGGGGTAGACAGAGAAGAGCCAAAGGTGGGCCAAGTCCCCCCTTCTGCCACTCCTCCTCTGCCTCCACCTAAAAAGTTAGGGACCAGGGAAGGAATAGCTTCTCGGGGTCTCCAGCAGCTCTCTGCACGGCAACTTAATTTAAAGAAATGGTTTAATGCTAAAAAGCAAACAAAGAAGCCAAAAATCTGTCTCGCTTTCAGTATTTAGTGATTGAAAGCTTAACCATTATGAGTATGTGATTTGCCAAACACAGGTCTCAGCTTGGGTAGGTTTTCCCCTGTTCTGCAAAGTAAAATATCTGGAATCTGTTAATCTTGCATTAAGAGCCAATTTTAAAAACTATATTTAAAAATTAGTTTCAAATCCTTTTGTTCTAGTTAAACTTTTAAATATAGATAGTGTCATTTTAAACAGAAAATTGAGCAAAGCATCAGCAGGAGATTCAGCCTGATTGCTGTGCATGTTTAAAAGAAATGCTGTGCATGTTTAAAAGAAAAACACACTTAAGCGCTGTGACATTCAGTTTTTAAGAAACCCAGTTTAATTATATTTTCCCTAATTAAGGATTTCATTATAGGGGATCACATGATTTAATTATATCAATACCCCAAAGACCTGATTGTGAACGTAAAATGTGGATTAAAAAGATGCCTCATCACTTAATTACCTGCTAGATTGGAACAGATCCATGTTGTAGGTCAAAAGGGACATAAAATGCAGGCTTCTGCCTCCCTCTTTGTTGTGCGTGAAGGGCTCTGAGCATGGGGGGAGAGAGGGAGGGGGGAGTGCTCTTGTGTGTGTAATGGGAGTGATAATTACCTGTGAGCAGTTTTCTAAGCATTTATTGAGATAGATAGATATATTTTAATTTTTTTTATTTATTTTTAAATTTTTTAATTTATTTTAAATTTTTGGTAAGTCTGTAGTGGAGGTGAGCTGCATATTCCAGCCTACAGTCTAGGGGATGCTTGCATATTTCTTCTTCTCAATATATAAGGTCTTGTCTTTCAGAGAGAAAATATCAAGTGGTGGGAAATCTTCGTCTGGGGGTTTGTCTCCTCCCGAAGCGAGCAGATGGGTACCCAGCACTGTAGCAGGGACCAGGGCTGTCACTCTGTGTCCCTCCAGCATGAGGCCCCTGGGGTGGGCCACACTTCTGGAGGTTCCCTGCCTCTGAGTAGCTGGGGGCGAGGTGGGGGGAGGAGGGGAGGAAATCTTTTGGGATATCAGTACAAAGCCGAGTGACAAATTTTAACCTGCCCAAACCTCACTTACCACACACCACTCTTCCCCACCCTCTAACCAGCTCCCAGCCTCCATTCCCAGGAGGGAACTTGGGGAGGTCTCTTTGGCAGGGAGCACCGAGGACACGGAGGGGAAATGCTGCATCGCTCACCATGGTCTAGGTTTTCTTCTGTCATTGGAAATGCCTCCCCACTTCCCATGTCCCTTACAAGTTCCTACCTAGTAAAGCTAGAAATCTGGCCCTTGTACGTGATGGTGCCACAGTACAGAGCACATTCTCTCAGCAAGAAAAGATCCCTTGTAGGCTAAGTGCAATTTTGTGAGCACCCGTGGCAGCATTTCACACCGTGGGCTGAACCTGTTGGAAAACCCCTACAACAAAGCTGCCCACAATGTTCTGAGGGGGCTGAAGGGTTGCAGGATATCCACATAAGGTTAGGTTTTTCTCTTCCTATGCGTCATAAAAAGGAAATCTCCTTGCAGTACTGCCGGGCCAGCAAGCTCTGGCAGGGACAAATGAGGCAGGAGGTCCATGGTTACTTTGCTGCTCCTAACACTGCACTGTCCCAAGAGCCAGTTCGCCTGATGAGCCCAAGAGCCAGACTCTGCTCTGATGTGGAGAATGACTCTTGAAAGAGATACCACACGGCCCTTAGGAAGGCTGGTCTGGAAAGAGAGGGCAGCGTGCTCTTTTTCCTAGGGAAGATACTCCCAGGCAGTTAGGAGTGGGCGCTCCCTTAAGCAAGAGGACAGCCTTCAAAATGGCCCTTTGCTCTCTGGGGGCTGCCTTGTTGCTGAAGCAGCCTGCATCTTCAGACACCTTCCTGCAAATCCTGCTGCGGTGGTGGTACCCCTGCCTGGCATAAGCTAAGAAACCAAATCCAGTGCCCAGTTTGGGTAGCAAGGCTAGGTAAGAGCAAGATCTCCTGGCTGCAAGGCAGCTCCCTTGAAACTACTGCTAAAAGCTAATGCTGATACGTCCCAGGTCTTTTCTATGGCTTTTCTAAAGGCACCAGGGAAGATATAGAACTGGATGGTCCAGTCGTTTAGGACTATTCCCAACCAAGCCACCCTGACACTTTGTCATGGGAGCGAGCAAGGTCCGCACCCCACAGCCGAGGCCAGAACATACCCATGGAAAAAGCCACCCCATCCCTCCGCCCCTGGACATGGCCACCCCACCCTGCCTGCCCCATAGACACAGACACCCCATTCCTCCTGCCCTGGACCTGGACATGGCCACCCCACCCTGCCTGCCCCGTGGGCAGACCCCGGAGGAGGCTTTGTGCACACACTGGGGCAACGTGTCTGAGTGATGGGAAGCAAGGGAGCACACTCGACTATTAAATTAACATCTGCAAGTGGCACAGTGCTATGGGACGAAGACCCGTTTCTTTTACTTTGATTTGATCTTATTTTCCTAAGCAGGGAAATGCCCCAGTGACAGCATTGCTGCAGATGGCATCACAAAGCCCCGGCTGGCACCAGCTGAGTTGGCACAGTCAGATTATCATGTTCGAGTTTGTGTCTGTCTTTTCTTTTTTCCCTGCTTTGCTGTGCTAATAGCATTTCTATTACCATATAAGCCTCAGTCAGCTCCCCTGAAAGGACAGAGACCAACATAAAAAGTAGATTTCATTATCACGGGCAAAAAAAACGGGTCACAGAAAAAGCTAAACTATGTTAGTCTATTTTTTTAATTCTTTCTTTTTCTCCTCCCTCCCTCTCTCTCTCTCTCTCATCTGGGCTTAAAGGGAGGCTGGAATTGAAGTCGTGGGGTCTCCAGGGCAGTACTGCGGAGCAGCGCTGCTTAATGGGGCAGCTGGTGGAGAGAGCTGAGCACATGTTTCCTTTGCAGTTTTCATCTTCATACTTCACAGGGCCCAGGGACTGATTGATGGAATTCTTTTTTTTTTTTTTTTTTAAACGTAGCTTTCTCGAGGCCTAGAGCCTGCCTCTCTCAGCCACACTGAACATATGTCCACATATTCCCTTGGGCAGTATTTAAATGTGTGCATCCATGTGGCTGTATTTGTTTAGTGTGTGCTCCCACTGATCTAATGGGACCTTTCCCATGACCCATTGCTTCCCTAAGTTTGCCACTTGCTGCTGTCAGGCGAGAGAGGCTTTAACTTGGATGGCTGTAGCTGTAAATGAATGGGATTTTTTTTTCCCCCCTTTCAGTCCTTTCGACTGAACCCTCTTGCTGATGGATCATCTAATGCAGTTCAGTTGAGAACCCTACTTCGAGCTGTTAAAAAAACCCAAACCTAAACAGACCCCATCTGTTACAATCCTATGTCGATTTATGTGAATGCAAAATTTGTTGGGCTGCTCTCTGCTTGTTAATAAGCCATCCTCTGAGAACAACATTAGGTCCTGGAAAACGCCCGGTAAGATGTGCATTGCTTGCTATACTGGATACCTCCAATGCTAAACTTTTCCAGCAACAGGAAAAGCAGTGATTGCGCACAGCACTCACTTCCCTTAGAGGATGCACCGTGCAATTCTGCTTGGTATTTAGCTTCCCCAAGGCAGACAGCTCAGCAAGATTCAAATCAGAATAAAACTCTCCCTAAGACATTTCCAGCATACACAACCTGACTGAGTAATACCGATACCACTCAGAGGATGAGACTAGAAGGAGATTGTTTACATTTCCAACTATTGCAGCTTCGTGCGGAGGTCTGATCATATAATACCTTTGCTCTGTCTTTCTTTTTCAGCTAAAAGCTTGAAGAGTCCCACAAGTGAAGGAGGTGTTCAAATGAGTGCAGGAACCATGGCTAGCTTGATACAGCTGACAAAGTGAAAAACTGAGTAAATCTTCCACAACTGGAATTTGCACATATTTAAAGCTGTGCCAGGAAATACCATAATGTATGCAAAAATTATATCCAGTGTAAATTAAAAAAGAGATTAATTATACTGTTTGCCAGAGTTCCTGTTCGAGAGAGGAGCTTCCCTGTGTAGCACCCATGCAGTGAGACTGTCCCTGCCCCAAGGAGCTGAAGTGAAACACTGGAGAGCTGAGAGAGGAGATGAACTGCCCTCACATCCCTGCCAAGCTGCACGTGGGACACCTCTCCTCTGGCCTTCTGGCAAATGCCCACAGTGTCACACCACGCCAAATCCTGCTGGAGGTGAGGCTGAGAGCAAACCTTCCATCTCTGTGCCATGGGCATGGGCCGGGCTCCCGCTTCCAGCACTCTCCACATGGGTCGTGCCGGCAGCCAAGAACAGCATATGGGAATTCACTCTGGACATCCAAATGTCAGCTGTGGACCTAAACTCAGCTATCTCTTTTAACTTGACGTAGGTTGGGGATAAAATCAGCTGAAGAACAGGGATGAATATACAAAATGCAGAGTATTTGTTAAACTTTATAGTTTTGATCGAGTAAAGAGCAGTTTTACCAACAATATCAGTAGGAATTGTGTCATGGACTGAGAAACAACACAAGAGAACTCAGTTATTCTAAGGCTAAACTGACTTTTCATAGGAGAATGATTTACTAAACAAGAGGACTGCAGCTGTATTCCCACACATGGTGCTGACTTCACGGTGCCGCCTTACAACCCTCTCCTCCTTCAGCCTCAGCTCATACCTCCCCATGGGACTTGGTACAATGGCAGCCTGGCCTGGAACGATGTGAAAAAATAGCTGTAGCCTGTTAAAATTGATCTAGTAACATGCTTCTGATCAGATCACGCTAAAAGTCAAAGTGAGTAGGACCTTTGCAGAAGGTCATTGAAATTAATGCAGCAGGTACTACCATCCTGAAGTCTCTTGGCTTTTTGCTGTGTATTTGCCACTTGTCCTCTTTGGCTTTGTTGTTGCACTTTCCTACCACTCTCCAGCATCACGGGATGATTCCTCTTGATGCCCTCTCTGCTCTCCCCTCTCATCCTTATTCCCCTAGACTGCCCGCTCTGCCCAGCCCTTTCATCGCTCTCTTCCCAGTCTCCCCGGTTTTAATTTCTCCCTGCTAGCATTTCATCTAACAGCATCTGCTCCCACGGCTGTTCCCACAGGGAAGGGCTGGCAGGGCGATGCCTTGTGCTGGCCCATTCCTGAGGAGCAGTGCTGCGTTCCCTCCCGGACCATCCATTCCCACCTACGCCCAACGCTGCCGAGTCACAACAGTAACTAAATTAGGGTTTGGGATTCGTTGGCTGGATCCATACCACGAGACTAAACAACTCAGGGGTGCAAGTCCACTGGAACACAACCGCCTACACTGATAAACATTTAGCATGTCCCCTGGCAAGGTGTTGTCCCAGTCCAGCCGGGAGCGACAGACAGTTCCTGGGCACAGCCCCGGGCTTGGCGGGGGACACAGACCATTCCCGACAGGCAGCTCAGATGCAACCGGCAGCTTTTGGCAAGCAGAGAGTTTAGCTGCGTGGGCTTTGCTACACTGCGTTAGCTGGCCTCGGGGGCAGGGAATGGGCCCTAGCACCGTTGAGATTGCCAATGTAGTGCCACTCTTGGGGCTCGCGGCGTATCAAGCTTGTGCAGGAACGTCGTGCATTGTTCAGGTCCGGCACAATCTGCAAAAAGTGATAACACACAGGTACGCGTTTCATAGAGGTTTCCCCCAAAGCGGTCACTCACTTCTCGCCAATGCAGTCGTGTTGCCTCCTGCAGGAATGTTTCAAAAAGCCACTGTTGAGCAAATGCTGAATGCATCCACTATATCCGAAGTGCTTTTAATAGCTGGGATGATAAGCACAATTGAAACATCATAATATCCATTTCTAACATACCTCTATATTTTTAATGTCACATTCTGATTTTTTTTTCTCTCTTTTTTAGTGGCAAAAATTCAGAGGAAGCACAGTCACTGCCAAAAGCATGAGTAACAAAAGCCATCAGGTTACCGCAGGGGCTGACAAATGACAACATGTTATTATACATATGGTAAGTCCTACTGTAGAGGCGCTGTCATGTGATCTTGTGCTGGGATATTAATCACTGGTGCCTTTGTCACTCTCAAAAGGAAGCATAAGGTGATGGATTAGCTTATTTACCCTTTCCAAGGAAATATTTCTTTTCAAGTTGATTTTTTAGCCCTACTTTCTTTAGTGTACTAAAGAGTGCACCTGCTGGAAAATACTCTGGGAACGGGTGACCAGTGCAGCATCCTGATTTAGCTAGTTTTACGGTTTGTTTCGGTTTTTAAATTCTTTGTTTCTAGGATACTGGCCCCAGGAGCTTAGCAGGCACTGCTGTACACACAGGGTACCCATCACCACCCCTCCACACTGCTGCCTTCAAGGATTGGAGGCTGGCTGGAGATGCCAGTTGGTACATGCACTTTGGAGACTGTTAGTCAGAAAACTTCAGAGGCACATTCCAAACACGGCTATAATGTCCTCAGGAGGTAGGAAGGAACGTTCAGTCATCTATACCCTAGCTGGGTTTTGCAGAGTATAACCTAGACAAAGAAACAACACAGGGTCTCCTGATGGCCGTAAAACTTCCCCTCAGAATATAATAAGTTGGTAACATGAAAAATAAAACAGACTTAACCCCCTCATTATGTGTCATAGTGATTTCTTCAGTCAAAATGGCATCATCAAATTACTAATTTCATCAATGCTTTCACCCCTGCTGATTAAATCTGAATTGTTGCTTAAAAGATATCTAGTTGGCTACCTAAACTTTGATGTCTAGGGGTTGACTAGTTTTTTTAAAAAAGGAGTTGACAGGTAAAACCTGTCTCTCATCAGCCCATGTTGATTGTGTAAATTACAGTAATGAAGTTTCACCTCTTGTGTGCGTCTTATATGAACCATCCCATTATCTTGCACTGGGTTATCCAATTTAGATTTTTAATATGGAAGCAGCATGAAGAACTTTCCCAATACATCAGAGTGTCTCCTGTGCATCCATATTTATTTTATAAAAATCAGAATGAATGAACTAAGGTGATCCTTTATTACTCCTTTGACAACCCTTGAATCCAGCTGGGTTTCTAACTGTGGTAGCTACTGCTGAATATCTTTCTTAATCACTCTTGCAACAGAAAGGAGTTTGGGTTTATAACTTCACATAAGGATGACATCTGGCTTTTTAGCAAAATAATTTGCTTTCTAATAACATAAGACGGCAAAAAAATGTTGCAATTAAAGTTCTAAATTTTGATAAGGAGCATTCTCAATTGCTTTGATCACAAATGAAAAAAAATGTTTTCAGCAGCTACCTTTTGCAGTTTAAATAATGTTCACTCCCTCATCTTCGCACCAAAGTCTTTCAGGTGCCCTTTAGTTTGTCAAACAAATAGCACTGTTAAAATGAAGCAACGCTGTGTACACTGGGGATGCGGCAGTGCTGGGGATGCTGCGGGAGGTGATTCTGAGATGAAGAGCTGACCTGGTTGTGAGCACCTGCACCCCAGACCCTGAGCCCCCAGCTGCTATCCACCAGGGACACTCCTGGTCTCACAGACCCAGTGTTAGCTTTGTCTTCGACATAGAGCATGCTCACCCTAAGATTTTTTTCAGTATCACATGCCAATCATCTGTCTTTACCCATCCATTAAAAATGTGGTTCTGTCCCACTTTTCTAGGCTGTCCTTGCACACATTTCATTCAGACCCTTAAATTCATGGACACCCAGTAATTTTTTCCTCTGTTGATAATACGAAATCCATTCTATGCACCTGGATGCAACGGGGATGTAGAAGCACAGGGATCCCTCAGTGCTGCTGGACTCCACATCAGTCTCTGGTGAGGGCTTTCTCTAACTCTACCATGTTTCCTATGATCATTTCATAACAGTGTGGCCAAGATCAGAAATAACCCTTCTATAGGCATTTGTTTTCACGGTGAGTGAAATTTACCTTTCCTCAAGTGCATTTTTTTTCTGGTGCATTTCAGGAATAGGATGTCCTTTGCTGGTAGCTGCTGTGACCCCAGCATTCACTGCCCACAGCCATCTCCCTCCTCTCTGCTGAGCTTGACAGTCATTTCGGCAGCGTTGATTTTTCTTCTCAGCTTTACTGTTGGTGCCTCTGTCCAAACTAAAGAGGAACTCAGAAATGCCACCAGGTCACTGTAGAGCAGGACAAGACCCAACTGCCAATCTCACATCCTGGTTTTATCAGGAAGTGGCTTGTTAAGAGCTGTGAAGTGCTCTGGACCCTAAAGTAAGCCATAGTAGAGCACTACAATTTAGTTCAGATGGAACTGGTGTGATCTTCTTTTGGCTTTCTGTAAGGAAACGGTCATTTCTGACACAGAGGAAGCCTGCTTTCTGCTTGGTAGTGGTTAATTTTGCTGTGTTCTTGCAATGTGAAACATGAAGTACAATGGGAGTGCTGAACATAATAAGGCAAGCAAAGTAACTCCTCTGTGCTTGAAGGTCTCAGCTGGAGTGCTGAGTCCAGGCTGGGGCACCACACTTCAAGAGGAATGAGGAGCAATTAGAAATAGTCGAGGGAATAGCGATGACTATACCGACTATGGAGAGGACAAGAAAAATGGGCTGTAGTGGAGGACTGCAGGTGGATGCAGCCTTGGCTTTCTGGTGGAGCAGTGGGCTGAATTTGCAGGAGACAATCTGAGCAGCAGGGAAAGGGGGAAATCCATGGCATGGATTGTCCTTCACCAGTGCATTCCGCACCTGAAAAAGTAATATGTTCGACACAGAGCAGAGAAGGAGCCTGAGGCTGGAAGGAATGATGACAATCAGGCCAGCTGTGGGGAGAAACAAAATGTTTGTTTGGACAATTTGCATCTGTTGCTTTTCTTAACCGGATAAGAGAGTACACTATGTAATATACACACACCAGCCTCACTTACCGACAGAGACTTAAAATATTTATATCACGGACAAACAATGCCAAGGAACTCCCCTACAAATGCAGTGATTTAATAAACACAGTACTGCAATGTAGCATTTATCTTTATTATATATAATCAGCTGTTGCTTTTACTTGAGTAGAAATAATGTCAAACTGAGCCAAGGTAACATGGGAAGGTTGGAAGGTTCCCATTTCCCCAGTCCGAGACATACACACCTTTTTTTGGCTTTTGCAAGTACGTGTGGGATTTAAGACTGTGTGAGCTAAGCGCTTCCTGCTCCGGCTCCACGAAGGACTGTGCATCTCACAGAGCTAATGTGGTCTTCTCTAGTAGAGAGCTCCTCTCCTCTGTCTCCAGCAGTCAGAAAGGATAAACATCTTCCATAACGCCACTGTATAAACATGTGTGTATGTAACTAGGCAAAAGACATGCATTGCTTCCCAAGCAAAGGTCAGCAGAATATCTTGCTTAAAAACACAGGTTACGTCTACAAGCTGGACAACTGGCATCAGGCCTCAGACAAACTCAACCCAGTGATCACAAATCACTGCCATGTACTATACAACATTAAAAAAAATAGTGACAGTATTGCACTGTGACTTTAAAGACAGTTAGTTCCTCATCACATGCTGATATTATATAAACCATTTAGGGAACGATTGGCAGAATGAACTGTCTATCTCAGGTGCTTTTTCTCCCTAAGCAAAATGCTATCAGTCCTCATGTACACAAAAAGACCCCAGATGTGAGAGCTGAAGCGATGGGTATTTGTCAAAGCTATTCATATTCTCTATAAACATAGGCATTTTTTCATATGCTTATGAATGTTATCCACTCTGAAGCTTTATCTTTTTTCTGAAGCAATAGTTCTGTGGTTGTCTACCTTCATGTAAAATAGGGAATTGCCCCGAAGAGAATTTCAAGAAGAAACCACAGTTTTTAAATTAAGCTTTGCTTCTGAAGAAAGAACTTCACAAATTGCTCCAAGGTCGGAGTAGAAGTTGGCCCATTCTGTCCAGGCTTGTGAAAACACGATGCCAGCAGGCTCTGAGATTGGTACAAAGAGTTTTTGTGCAGTCTGAAGTCACAAATGGGTGTAAATACACAAATATTTTATATAAGGAAAACGTACTCCCTAGGCAGTGTGATGTCAAGTTGTTAGCAGATTTTGTTCCACCTGGTTTTATCCGAGCTCACGGTAATCCCAGTGCCCCCCCACCCCCCGGGTCTCTGTCACATCCATACCCGCTGCAGCTCAGCCCTATATGGATATACCCAAATTACCCTGGCCTGCATGCTCCTTTGTGCTTTTCAAGACAGGGTTGGGTTTTTTTCTTTTCCTTCTGACTGAATGTTCATCTAGACAGCAACTCATTTCATGTCAAAGCAAGGACAAAGTTGCCTAAATGGACATCACCAGGAAAGGCATCTGCTAAATAATGCTGAATGTTTCACAAATATAGGCGCCAGTGTAATCTCATCACAAATTAACTTAATTGAAAGCAGAATAGCCTCCTCCTGAAGAGTCGTTTACTTGCTTTTACCTGATCTGTTGGGAAAGTACCTGGCTGTGGTGTCTCCCAGTCTCAGGACAATGAGATTCCTGGAGAGAAGGAAAGGATATTTTAAACAGTACATGGATAACCTGAAGTTACAAAACACTCAGGAGTAGGTGAGCTTCTCAAGGAGACCACTAACAGCTGCTGTCATAGGTTCCCAGACAGAGGTCATTAAGTGGTCTTTCCACCAGCCTGTGATTATTTTCTGTAACAGCACCTATATGTCACCTGGGTCTGGAAGTCGTATGGCCACGGGGTATGAAATATGCCCTAAGTAACACCTCTGGACAAGTTTTGGGATGGCTTCTTCAGGCTGTACTGACACTGTGGGATTAATATGCTTTTTGGTGTGCAGCATGGGAGTGGACCCTCAGGCATCAGGCGAGAGGAAGCGTATGCCTGGGTTTCCTTCCAGAGTAGAGGAGGACGTGCTGAGGGATGAGCGTGTGCTGCATGAGGCACCCTGGGGCAGGGAATGCAGGGCAACTTGCGCCGCTCTGCAGACACGGTTCTCCTGCAGTTCAGGATGCATTCGTGATGCTTCTCGATGAGGCTGCTTGCAGCAACATAAAAGCATTATCAGGAAGATTAAGGAGAACAGTCAGCAGCATGGCAAAACTACAGCACCAAGATTTCTGCAAAGCCCAGGTGGTGTTCAGCAGTGGAGGAGGTACAGGAGGGCCTGTTTAAGGATTTCTACTTCTTCCCCAACACCCTGGATACCTGCAAAATCCATCTTGGCTCCTGGCTGGTGCTCAAAGAGACCTTGGGATATCCCATCTGGCAATGGGGAAGGCAACGGGGGGTCACTTTCTCTCCAGGGTTTAAGAATAGAGCTGGACACCTCACCCAAGGCTACGCCACAGCAAAGCAAGGGCCGCCAAACCAGAAGAGACTCATCATAGCTCACCAGAGGGATGGCTGAGGAGCACATCCATAACCATTGTCCTTGATCACAGGTACGACACACAGAGTCAGTGGGGCAGCCCTGGGGCACAACCTTGCTGAAACAGGGCCTCAACCCCCACTAGCAGTCATCAGTAAACACCCGGTGCCCCTGTTGCCCTAGAAGGTTGGCATAATTTCCTGATAGGCACCATGGTACCCATGCCGTGGAGACGAACATGTGGTGAGAAGAGGCATGGCCACTGCTTAACAGAGCAGTCACTCCATAAAAGGGGCGTTTTCGAGGCCCCGACACTGTGCAGATGTTGCCAGGTGATGGCTAATTCCTGAAGACCTATGAATGCCATCTCCTCTTGTGCTTTGTTCATACAGGCATTAAAATAATAGCTCCACTGCATCTCCTTAAACCCGTGTTTTGATCGTAGCTCAAAATTCAAATTCTAAGACATCTAGAATAAGGCAGGGAGAAGGGACCACTGTCAAAGGACTTCAGGATGGAGGAAAAGGACGTGGGGACAGCCAGGGGTGCAGCCCGAGCAGAGACAGCTGGCCAAAAGCTTGGTGCCCCCAAGGCACATTCACACAGCACAGAGCACAGGCTGGCAATTACCCCTCAAAAAACCTTCATCTGCTGCTTTGTGTTTTTACTAGAAATCCATTGTCATGTCTCAGCAAAACGTGGGTTGCGCCTCATCAAGGCAGAAATGTGTTTCTTCCTCCTTTCCTATTTTGATGTATTTCACTTCCATATAATCTCCAGAGGGATCATTTAGCCTGTTCAAATGCCTTATTGAGGAAGGACCGCATTGTTCTTCCAGCCTTCATGCTGCATCGGAATGTGCCTCTTCCTGAGCACCCCCGCGCATGGCCAGCTCGTGATAAAGCAGAGACGGCTTTTCTCTCATTGTTTCGCCTTGCCTTCGCCTTTCTCTTCCCAGCTTCATTTGTCTGGATACTAATTTGTGTTTATAACAAGAAGCGGTTCCCGCACCTCCCCTTTGTCACTTAATTGAAGGGAAACTGAGCAACAGGTGGATCTCAGGAAATATCATTAGTCTCTTTCGATTGTTTTTGGCATTTCTTTGAAAGAAAAGTTCAGCTCAATGCGACTGGCTATTCGCTGTTTCCAGGCTAATTACTGCAGGACACAAACGAGGAGCGTATTCAAACACATCTAATTTAAAAAAGGTGATCTGTTCATCCAATTTGGGATTATTTACAGGCTTAGAGTTACACAAGTAGTTAAGGACTTTGATGAATCTGAGCCATATAACCAAACCCATAAAGGAAAATGAATCCCTTGAGTATTGCATAGCACAGAAATACCATTCGTGCATAGAAAGACAGCCAGCCACGAACCAGCGTGTTCATGTTTATGTAAGGGCTTCCTTTTAACCTATTCTTTTGTTCATAGAGAATAGAAACAGTGTATAAGGACAAAAGTATTGTCGCATGTTAGGATTTTGAGAGGTGCTTGTTAAGGGAGATGGCAACTGGAAAAGAAAAGCTAACCAGGGAGACTTCTACCTCGGCTTCTCTGCTCACAAATCTGAAAAGTCACAGAGAAGGATGCTAAAGAAAACAAGCAGCATGATCCTTCAGCATGTGGTTTTATCCTAGTAATTCCCAGTGGGACAAAAGAGGCAAAAGCTCACACTGTGCTCCTTCTATCACTTTGCAGACAAAGCTCCGATTTCTGCTATTTTTAAAACCAGAACCCCGGGGGAATATTTCACCATTGAAAATCAGCCAAATGCATTAACGAAGTGCTCCACCTGTTACAAGAATGCAGGCAAAGGCCTGGATGATGGCAGCTTCCACTTGATGGCTAGCAATCAGGATATTCCTTACATGTGATATACAGCGATTATTGACCAGCTGAAAATCCAATCTTGGCATATGCTTTGTAGTTCAAGGCTTGAACAGCTAAGCAACTCTGAGGAAGAGGAGAGCACCTTCTTTAATTTCAAGGGTAGGACGGTGGGTACACAAAACCTAGGAATGCAGAAAGTTCTTTAAATTTTACTGGCTTAACAATACTGACCTCTCACCATCGTCATCTGAAATTTAGCTGCTGCTGGTTCCTCTCCGTTGAGAAATAGGGAAGCTCAGCATAGAAACCTTCTGACATGCAATGTGTCACGGGCTGTTTGGAGTAGCAGTAATCAGAGGGTGTTGACAACAACAGGGCAAGAGGTGGTACAGCAAAAACACACACACACTCAACTACAAAAGCTAGGAAAGCCAAGGACAGTGAAATCATGATTAAACAAGCATTTCTTCCCTTGACATGGGAACAGGGGTGGAAGTAGAAAAGCCCTGGCTTTTCAGAGATGCCTTTATGGGTTTATAACTGTAAATACCCCCCTTTTAAAAGGGATGTATTTAGGAAGCGAAACTGTTCCCTTTTCATGAGTGATCTATTTTACAGGGCTTAAAAATATGTCAAGGTTTGCTGCAGTAAATCCTCCTCATGCTGTAACTGAGTAATGTAAGCAACTTGGGTTGCCGTTTAAACAATTCCCAGTGTGTGGCATGGCCAGTGCAGTTTGAAATGCCTCTGTCTATCTAAACAGAAACAGATGTTTGAACAGCAGAACTGTGCAGAAGTCATTCTTCAAACAGTAGATTAAAACATCTGTCAGGATCATTGGATGGGACCAGACAAGCAGCAGCAGTATCAGCTGGGCCTGCCAGTCACGTCTACCTCACCCTGGAGGTGGAAGGGAAAGGATGGGGGGATTTCGTCTGGTCTTTGCATGTGACATCCTCTTATTTTGCCACATTTCTCCAGCTATTGGAAAGATTACAGACCTGGCTGTGCAGGATAACTCACAGCCTCTTTCAGTGTTGCCTCCTGTAACCGAGGTCGTCTTCTAGGTTTTCCCTTTTCCTCTTAATGCCTTTTTCTGCTACTGCTGGCAGTCGATATGAAAGCTGTGAAGTGTTGGTGGCATGCCAGGTTACAGCATTTTACAGTTATTTCCATCTGTCCTTCATGTTTCAGCATTTGACCAGTTTAGTGGCATTGCAAGCAAATTCTTCAGGCCTCATTGGGTCAAATACATGACAGCCGACTAATCTCCTGCAACTTGCCCGCAGGAACTATGCCACAGGCAGGGTATTCATTTCCCACTAAGCAAGAGTCCAAACCAAACTCTTGGATTAACACCTCTTTTGCACTCACCCCCCCCCCCCCCAAAATCTGAGCCAAGAAACTGATACAGAGTCAAGAAACTGTTCCAACTTTTTTGGTGAATCAAGTCAAAGCTTTGGATCCAAACAGCCCCTGAAGGATACCATTTTTACAGTCTGGATCAGAAATCTGAGTCTTAAATCCACCCTCTGTTTCCAGCCCAGATTTATTCTTGCTTCTTGTTTTAGCATCCAGCAGAACAAACAGGGACAACCCTACCCTCCAGGCTGCTCGTTTTGAGGTGGAGCTGCTACGGCTGCTGTATTCCCAGCCCCTTCCTCTTTTGAGCAAGATCCTGCCCTGTGCACCCAAATTAAGGTCGGGGCCAGGTCTGCCACCCCAGCCCCCTGGGAGGTCCCCAAGGAGACCCTCGCCACTGCGGGGGCACTGGTGCTGGGGCAAGCAGCAGGGGGTCCCCTGCGAAGCCAGTGGAGCTCTCCCTTCCCCGCAGGCGAGTCCCTCGCTCGTCTCGTTTGTCCCCCAGCAGCCATTAATTGTGGGCTGTAGCGGCAGCAGATTACCTCACGACAGCCTGGCAGATGTGCCCTCGCTGAATAAATAAACTCATTTATACGGCTGTAATGACTGTTGCTTCTGTGCTCTCATCATGAAAACTCCAGCCTATCTACAGCAGTTTATAAACAAAGCTGCTTTGCCTTTATGGAAAAGCAATTTGTGGCTGAGGAGCCTCGGCAGCGACTCGTGCCAAATAGAGCTGAGGCCATTTCTCAGGGAACAGGTGTCCGCATCATTAAAGCCACCACCCCCCTTGGCATTAATTGCCGTCCCTGTTGGCACACTGAGAAAAGAGACCGGTGTTTGTCTGGGCCACAGAGACTGGCTTCCCTGCTCCCTCCTCAAGGTAGCCCCGCCACCTCCGGCGATGCTGAGGCAGGGAGAAAGCTCCAACCCCATCGCTCGAGTGGTACGTAGTGGATGGACCTCGCTCCTCGGTGGCCTGGGCAGGGAGCACCACGAAAATATCACCGTCTCAGGCTGAAACAACAGCATTCACGGGGGGGGAGAAGGAAACTGTTTATTAGATGGAGCAAGTTCATTAACTTCCCCCTTCCTCTCTGTATTTATTTTAACTGTCCCCTTACTTCCCTCTCTTCTCCTTTGTTTCTTCCCTTGCTTCCTTCCATGTTACATTATTATTGCAAAAAGGAAAAAAAGTTTCACCCTGTGTTTTCTTGGCCTACTTGCAGCTTTAGAGCAATAAACTGTGACTGAAAAACACATTGTGCCCCAAAAGGCAGCGAAGCACAGGCATGCAACTTACAGAAATAGAGGGTTGCTGGGCAAAACTCTGGGTTAGGTGGGTTTCTCTCTCATCCGTCTGAACTGCTAGAGGTGAGACCATCTCTCCTGCCTGTCCCCCCGCCTGGGGACTTTCCTCCACCTCTGTGGCCCAAGTAGCCGTGTGAGCCAGCTGCACGTCACCGCGAGCACAGAGATAAGTGGGAAGCTTGAAATTAATGGCACATCTTCCCCACAGACGGTCGCGGTGGTTAGCACCACACACGTGGTGCGTGCCCCAGGGAGAGGAGTCACGCCGCAGAGCCGCCTCCTGGTTGCAGTGATTTCACCCTGCTAATTACCACAAGGCAGGAACACACTGGTAGCTTTTCGGGGGTTTAGGTTATATCCACACTACAAAGTAAACAGGCTGCGAGTGATGTTTTAGTTTATAACCAAAGGCAGGATGACTGGCTTGGTTAAAGGCACTGGTAGCCTTGAGTTAGGGGATTTTCGGCATGGATGGGAGTCGAGTTAAAGTAAGCCAGGGTTTGTCTTGAAACACAGATCTCCTCCAAGAGAAGTCATTGCTCTCAGAGCGGGGTTATTCTCACACCTACATTAAGTCAGAGAATTTAATATTTTCACAAGCAAGCACAACGTTGCTGCTCCAACTAACTCAGCCATGAGCGCGAGGCCTGGGGAACTTGACCACGGGAGCAGCAAGGAGCCTTTCCAGGGCCAGAGCAAGGATAGCCATCCACCCGTATTACCCTACCCACGTCCACCCAGCCCCTGCCAGGTCATTAACAGGGCTTTGCTGTTTGTTCAGCCCACCTCTGCGTGCCGGCAAGGGTGCCCGGATGGCTCTGCCTGCACATACCGGTGTGGCGCAGGGGCTTGCCACCTCCTTGCCCACCGGCTGGGACTGTGCACCTGCCGGGCTGATGGCAAGTATTTGTGCAGCTGCCGAAAGCATCAGGGATAATTGCGTCCCTTTCCCCACGGGTCCTCGTCAAGGCCGCGATGCGGCCAGGGGGGCAAGCACTGCCATGGGCTTGCAGCACGGCCGGCAGCACCGGCGCTCACCCCAGACCTACTTGGCAGCTCTTTGGGATTGCTAAGAGGCACAGAGGTGGAGAGTTAGGGACCGGAACAGTTTTTAGGGACAAACGAAGCAAGAACTATTTCGCCTTTTGCTGCTTTTACTCTCTGCAGAGTTAATTACAAATCAGTTTAATTGTTCTCTCGCTTGACAACTTTCTAATTTCTCAGAGAGCTGCTGCACAGCAGGCTGTAAGGTTATATTTTATCACTTCTCTTTCCATTAACCCCACCGTGTTAGTCTGTGGTCTGCTTCCTCCCTCTCTCCCCTGAACGTTAACAATTAAATTGATTAAAACCGACTTCGGCAATGGCTCCATTGAGAACCTTCCCTCTGCTCCCACCAGCCACAACGGCTGCCGCACTGTCGGGTCATGAGCAGGGACTCGTCTGCCCCCCGCACCTTCCCTCCCCATCACACCACCAAGCAAGGCAGAAAAATTGTGCAGCGACGCATGAGTGTGCAGGGAAGTGAGGGAGAGGAACAAAAAATTACTCTGAGGAACGTGCATGCTTCCTAAAAAAAAAAAAAAAAAAGACGAAAACACCAAAACCCCTGGCAGCCTGCAAGAAAATTATAAAAACACGACGAGTCTGCCAGGGATTCAATCTTGGATGCCTTTCTACAGGCCATCACCAGCTGGTCTGGCTACGTGCAGGAGACCCAACCACCACCAACCTTCCCATGACCTTAACCTTAGCCTTAACCAGGTTGGTCCAAGAGTTACAAAATGGGGGAATGCCAAATGTGACCTGACTCGAGCTGTTCTATTGGATGAGATCAATAGCACAATCCATTAGCACCTGGTAACATTAGTTAATACCAGGCATGCGTTCATTTGTCTTTCACCCCAAATAAGCGTATGATCACAAAAGGCAGCTGCTGTGTGCTGCAGACACAGGACAGGAAGGCATACCCTGCTATATGGTACCTAGAAGGTAAGCGTAGGGAGGGCACAACAGAGTCATAAAACCCTTGTCCATGGGGTCCCCGTTCTGGCTCCAAATCGCTTGATGACATGTTGCCATCAGACAACATTTGGGCAACAGAAGCTATGGGTCCAATGCAGAAATTGATGTGAAAACTGTTTACTCTGGAGAGCTCTGTAAAATTTCTTGCTCAATGATCGTAACGACCCCTTCAGATTGCCTTGTCTGGGAGTCTGAAAACATTTTACTGGTTGGCAATTGTGTATGTACGTAGGCTGCAGTAGCTTGCTGATGCCTTTTTCTTTAAAAGCTGGTATGTTATTTTAATCCACACTTTTCAGTCAAGTAAGTAATTTAAATGGGCACATGGCCTTAGGACATGCCAGATCAAAACTGTCACACACTTTCGGGAAATCTGGAACCAGATCCCAACCTCGTAAGTCATCATGATAATTGCGAAGGATAAAAACCAGGCCACTAACTTAATCACTCCTGAAATTCGTAACTATGTTTGGATCTGAACTCTGACTTAGATTTTCAACAGTGTTAGACAGCTTGTTTTTCAGAGAGGCATTTCTCAGCATTTCTGAAAATCAAGCCTGAGATCAGACGCCAATTTGACACACAGACACAACTCACCCCCAACCACCCATGCTTTTTGAAAATCTTAATTTCTACTTCATTATCAAAGCATCAGGGAAGAAGCACTTGCCCACCTCCTTAGAAACAGAACACTTCATAATAGCAACAGTTGTTTTCTTTAACGTCAGTTGTATTTTTTAGAGTGATACTTTGCTTTTTCTAGGACTTCAAGCATTTGGAGAAAATGCCTATGTAGTTAGTAAAGCATCAGGGCCTTCAAAGTCTGTGGAAGGTACTGAATTAATTTGAAAACCTTTCCTTCCATCAGCAAATAATGCGCTGGGATTGGTTATCTATCAGCCTGTACCTAACTTTTTATGTCACATAAAGTAGATGTATCTGTGATGCCCTGGACTACATCTGTGTTTTCACATCTGGGAGACGGTCCCCCAATCCAGGTGCAGCGCCAAGCCCACCTAACGACTCTTTTCTGGTTGAGATTTGGGAACAAGGTGTCCTCTGTCATGTTTCTTTTGCCACCGTGCTCCCTGCACAGCTGGAGGTGACCAAGACACCAGGGCACATTGTGCTGCATGTTGGACAGCAAGTCTAAGTGGGACAATACAGATTAATTCAATGCTTATTGCAAGCAATTCATGTGGCTAGTTGATCTGGAGGGATTATATTTCATGGATTTGTTCAAGAAGTGTTTTGGGGTATTTTTTGACATATTGCATTTTTGGTCTTTGGTGACAGTTTCAGTGATTGTGAAGATGAAAACATCAATTTGCAGTTCTTGTTACTGTTCCAGACCAGGCCATGCCATATACCAGTATCAGCACAGTTACTGGAAGAGTTCTCCTGGGAGCAGTGTGAGCCATTTTCTACCTCGCTGAACTCAGCATCACTTCACCGTGTGAACCAGAACGTCTTAGAAAAAAATCCATCATGAAAAGTCCAAAGTGACCTTTAGCTTACCAGTTACCATCCATGAAAGTTGAAAATGTAGTAACACATTTATCTGCTAAAAGCTGAATCTCTCTATTTCACATTTAAAACTGTAATTTCCATCCTAGCTCAGGAACCAGTTTTCTTGCCTCTACTCTGACTGCAGAGGATTGTATTATTCTTTAGAATAATCTTGCTGCTACTAGAAGAACGGTGGTGGGTGAAAAATCAAAAGCCAGGGGAACTTCCAGGGTGAAGGACATGGACCTGAGGTGAAGAATGCTTGGAAAGAGAAGGTGAGGAAGTAGACAGTTGCAGATACCTGGGAAGTTGACCGTCAGCCACGCTTTTCTCATTCAGTTTGGACTAAGTGATAATTATGGTTGTTCTGCATTCCAGAGGAGCATATTAATCGGCTGCATGTGGCAGCGCACAGCTGAAACTACTGTCTGGCATCCTAAACTTCCAGCTGTTAAAATTTTCTGTGCAGCCTTTATGCCATCCCATGATTAAATGACAGAGATTTCAGCACGGCATTAGCAGCCACGGCAGCCACCTTGAGCTCTGGTAGGAATACTTAAGGGAAAGAATCTGAAAAAAATGTCTCTGAAAATGTACCTTCATGGAATTGTTTTCTGGGAAAACAGTCTATTTTGGGCTGACTGGCCAATGTAAATGTCAAGGAGTAAATATTCCTCATGGTGAATATCTGGCCAAGAGTATTTTTGTACTTTCAACTTTTTTTCATGGTTCATATTTATTTTTTCTGGCCACCTCTATTAAAAAGTAATGGTCTAAGTCCAGAATAACTCCACAAGTGTTCTACTGAGCTACACAGATTTAAAACTTACGTAGCAAACTTGGCATGGCGCTGAGAACTGAGCAGCACATCCCTAACACCGTGAGATTGCATGGCCCCCTTCAGCCTCCAGAAACATAAACTTCATTTACACCTACAGTGACTTTTCATTTCCAGTCTACGGGGCGCAACGTCAGTCCTGGCTCCCAACTCCACTACCTGTTTCAAGGCAAGGCCTGCGAAAAACAGTTATGTTAACATAAAGCTATTCCTCACATACCTGCTCGGCCAGTTACAGGGCATTTAACTCCGCTCTCATCAACCTTGAGGGGCTCCCACCTGGAGCTTTGCTGTGCCATGTTGTGGTTTGTCCCTCTCTATTTAAGTGGCTGCTGAAATGATCCCTGTCTACAATTTCTAGCCTATAGACAATTTTGAGGGCGGCAGCTTTCCATTAGCAAGGGAGGAGGACAAGCTCACTTGGTACCTCTTTATTTTTCTCAGTTGTGACTGTGGAGGGAGAGGAGGAGGCAGAAAAGGACTGCCTTCCCTTGTCATTTGTCATATTAAGTTTTACTTGTCTTCGAGGATTATGAACTGAGGGTTGCCTTCCGTCTTTGTACTTCACATGTGGCTGCTTTTACATGGCTCTGGTTGTGAGTTGATTCCTTTGTAAGTACTCTCTGACGCACAAAAGCCAAAAGGGGAAAGAAAAAATCCCCACCCACTCTGAGACAGTCTATTGAACTTTGTTTTCCAATTACCTAACAAATTGCTGACTAAGGACAGGATAGGGCGGTGGAAATATAAGACCTAAAGGCACTGTACATTCCTCATCTGTAATGACCAGAAAAAGTGGGTGTTTGTTGGTGGTTTTAGCCAATTTGCAATTTATCTTGGTTTTAGCCCAAGCAGGCTTGAAACCAAGACAAACATTCTTTGATGTAATCTAATTGTGACTAAGACCGTTTGCATAAAGGTTTCACAGCTAGGATAGGAAGAGGAAAAAGACCTTGAAAGCATTCCAGTGGAAAAGTCATGTGCATCAGGCTTTCGGCTGCACCAATGGCGCCCAACAGCCCATTGTTTTAGTTGCGGCTTAAATTAATACCTGACAGCAAAGGAATTAAAACCCTGCTGAAGTCATGTATTCGCTTATTCTTGTTTTTTTCCAATCATGTTTGTACAATGATTGCCTCAGGTGAAGAACTAATAGGAAAAATGCCCTTACCCTCCTTCTATTCCCACTCCCTTCCAAAAATATATTTAGTAATCTAACTTGAAAACTGTTCCCAAATACATTAGCCAGACCAGGCTAGCCTCACAAATTAATGAAACTTCGCATTGTTGGCGAGGCTGGAGAGAGAGTCTGGAGAGGACCGCTGGAGAGGTCCTGTTGCACAATGCAGATACAAGCAGTGCTTAATTTTTCTTGTTACACAAATCCGTGGGTCTCACTCTTCCGAGGCTATCCCAAAAGCAGAATCAATGACCCCGACTAGACTTAGCAGCAAGATGTGGATTTTAAAGATACTGGAGGTTCCTCTTCACCGGTCGCCCTTGTCTCAGTGTGTGGAGAGACCAGGCTCTAAGGCTGGTGAGGAAACGCAAACCTAGGAGACATTTTGGCCTGGGCAACACTGAAGATACAGCAAAGGCGTACATGCATTGAAGTGATTGATAACCTACCTCTGTCCACGTATGCGGCAGGAATGCCAGGTTTGGATTCTGATTCTCCTTTCCCATCCAATCCATCATCTCTAAATTACACCAGTGTAAATCTAATAAAGGTCAAATCAAAGGAGTTTTTATGTGTGTGTCACAGGATCAAAAACCTGGGAGCAGATAGCCATTCTGCTTGTCACTGTAACACATTTGCTGCTAATAATTCATTATGGTCTATTTCCCAGTCTGTCAAACACCAACTTCTCCAAATTCCCACTAGGGACTTTGGCTAGTATGGTACAATAAGCAATTTCTGCACTAGGTACTGTAATTCACCTTTCAAATTGGCCTGAAAATTTACCAGACCAGGCATAAAATCTACTCATCTGACCTTTATACTTCATGATAATGAAAACATCCAGTGATATTTTACTGCTCCGCCAAAATACCCTCTCCTCCAGGCCCGTGTTTGAGTCATAATTTGCAAGACAGCAACTGTAATTTCCCTTGGAAGGCATCCATGTGCACCTATTATGCATTATGCTTGCAAAATTAAATTCAAGGCTTGAAAAATCAAAATATTAACAGTTTAAAACTCATTCAGGCTATTTAGAGGTGGGCCACTCTGTAACGAACAGGTGGCATCGGTCTACAGGTCAGAAATGTTTCTTAACTAGGATGCTAAATTGTACCTTTGCATCTACAGCAAGAGAGTTGAGTCTTGGATGGTGCCTTTTTATTTTCTGATTTCTTTTGTATCCTAAGTAATGATCTGATTTTGAATTTCCTTCAGAAATTTGTTCTCTTTGCCTTCTTTGTGGGCACCTGCAGATAGACGAGTCACTTTCCTGGGTAGCGGCTTGTTAACCAGATGGTGGTGGGGGGGCGGGGGCGGTAAAAGGATATAAAGGATATCGAGATCTCCACACTCTCAGTTCTTAAGTCTTTGTGAAAAAAAGCCCATAACAGGCTCAGTGATCAGTTCAGGAGAATTTCTCTGAAGATCAGTAGATGGCTAATATATACACACTGTGTCCTCTAGGTCAACCAAAGTGAAGTCTGAGAGAGAGTATCTTAACAGCACTGAACATTACAACCCAAAAGGAACGCAACACTAATTGCATCCAAGGGATTTTCTAGGTGTTACTCTTCTTGTAACATTCTCAGCAAATTCTGAAAAGCTGCTAGTTTTTGGAATAATGCCTTTATAGATTAATGCTGCTGATTAATAAGAGCTGTTATTTATGGTGAAAATCACACAACTGCTGAGTCTAAAGGCTTCTTTGGGGCTGAAAGCTTTCTGTACAGAAAGTTGTTGTTGGGAAACAAGGGACTGGTGTGTTACTGTAAAGGATAGGTTGTAAAAGAGATGCTTAAAAGGGGCCCAATATGGTTTGGATCGCAGCCAAGGTCTTGCATAACAGGATGCCTCATAAAAGAAAGGCTTAGAGGGGTATGGTTAAAAGACAGACGTTTCTTTTGAGCAGAGATGTGCCAACGGGAGGATCACTGACAAATCTTTGTTCACTATTATGTGTGCATATAATTAAAAAGTGTTGGTGTTTGCAGCCGTTCCCAGATGATGTTGACTGGTTTAGAGAATCGTAGTTTTAAAAAAATGAAAAATATAATGAGACACACCAAATGCAGTTCAGCCAGGGGTATTTTCCTGTGGGTAAACTGGTCATATTTTAATGTCCTTCAAGGAGCAGGAGTAGGAATGCACCCCGAACCTTGTGATCAGGAGCACAGTGTTCAAAGCTAGACATGATTGCAAATCTGGGGCAACTGCCTCGCAAAGGCACATGGCAGCACGATATCCAGCTCTGGGTAGTCAGACAAGAGCTCAAGGGCAGCCATTTGCATCTAACAGGCAAGCCAGGGAACTGCTAGGTTGGTACCAGAGACTTCATTCAAAGATAAAAATTATCTTTGTAATGACAACCGAGGGGAACTTTTGCCTGGTAAGTATTTGCATTTTCTTGCTTTGCATTTAGAATCCACTCTTGCTATTTTAGAGCAAGCTGTGTAAAGACACCGTTTCTGGCTCCTTTGCATTTCTAGAGGCAATATTTGGTGTTGTTCTCCGGAAACCACCCAACACAAACGTGACAGGCCGACTATTAGTCCTAGCATCAGGGATCAAGAACTGAAGGAACATTGCCTCAGTGGAAATGCTAACACAATCTCTTTATGATTCCTTCCCACCACCATTATAATACTTTTGTCTTGAATCTACTGCTGGTTTTAGTGCAATATATTCAGGCTTCCCCCCGCACCTTAGGGAAAAGGTCCTCTCCCAAAGCCCTGTTCAGCGCCTTTCAGTAGCTCCAGAACCAGCACCAAACCATTAGTCCTATACAAGAGCCACGAATCAGGGCTGCTGTTCCTCAGCTGCTACAGTACAAGCTGTTTCCCAAGCACCCCAAACCTTCTCGTCAATACATGTCTTGCAACATGCAAGTGGAAAATGCCTACACCTGGCAAAGCTTGTTCTCTAAGACGGGTTTGGTCACCAACCTTTCCTCTGGTCTCTGCTGCTGGAGGAGAGCAGCTACAGCTCATCACAGCAGTTCGTACACACAGGAGGGGGAGCCTTGTTAATAGTTTTAGCTAATGGTAAAATACTGATTAAGAAAATGCAATCGGTCCCTGCCCTCTGTAGAGATTCCCGTTCCCTGAGTTTTAGAAACAGACTGAAACATCATGTTTACTTTAGCTCTCTGAGGAGAAATCAGCCGTGAGCCTAAGAAGGAGAAATTATCATACACATTCAAGGTTCATACTCGGCATGGTTCTTCTGCATGTGAGTGTAACACGTAGACAGCACAAGGTCTTCTCTGGGATAATTCCTCTGTCAGCTGTAGTGTTGTAAATGTAAACCCAAAGTAGATGTCCTTTCAGCATCCTGTTCCACATTTATGCTGTCAAGAATGAGACGTTTAGGTTGTCATGGCCAAAGACACATCGTCAGCTCCCATAATATGATTGCAATTTTGCAATAGCTCATTTTTTTGCATATGTGTGCTGCTGGGGTGCATCAAGGAGATGAAAAGGTAGGGCCACAGCTCTAGACTGAGGAGGGAAGTTGTTTGCTGAGGTGTTGCAAAGAAGCAGGAAGAAATCTAGCAGGTTATTGCCCTCTGGTGCCCATTTGACATTGCGGTTCTGGTTCTGGAAACAGAAAAGGGTCCTCTGAGCTCCAGGAAGCAGTGGCAGCCCTTTGGTAGAGGAAATCAATACTTAACAAGTAACAAAAAAAATCTTCTCCATATGCTGAGCATCCAAGAATAACCTGAACCCAGTATTTTAAGTGCTCTCCTATTTAATAGCAGCTTTTTGTTTAACTATGGAAATGTTTATGTCTAAGCAATTATCCCACAGAATGCAAAACATACTTTCTCTACACAATGCCCTTCCAAAATGGTGTGCTCCCGTGCTGTAGCCTGTGGGGTGATGTCTTTTTACTGAACTGCCAACCCTGTGATAAACTGCTTGATGAAATAATAACGTGTGAAGGAAAGAAAGGGTTTATTGGGCCACTGCAGCAGGAAGGAGAAAGTACACTAGCTGAGTAGTCAGATCCGATAGAAAGATTGGAAGCCAGATAGCCTCCAATAAACATTTTCAGACCTAGCTATAAGCCTTCTGCAGCTAGACATCTGAACACAGATCTAAACCAGGCCTGGATCCACACACTGTAATTACCCACCTAGTGTAAAGTAATTGCACACTGCAATTACCCCACCTTTAATACACTGGGGCCTGAAGCTAATCGTACTGATGTCTCATTTCATTGGATGCAATAGGTTCAAATCCCAGATTAAAAAAAGCCCAGCAAAACAAGAAGGAAAAGTGGAACTTGTAGTGAGTAACAAGAGGAGAAGGAGATTCATGCTGGAGTTTATGTCAGTGGAATCAGAGATTAAAATGTTAACACTCAATATATCTGCCAATGTTTTCATGTAGGCATGCTATCGTATACCACCGGTTTCATTCCACCAGAGGCGTTAAAAACAAAATAAAAACTTGCCCCAACACAAAATGTAACTGAAATTCTGGCATCACCATACGCTGCTTCTTTGCTTTTTATGTATGTATTTGTGTATAGTTTGGAAAGTAACCATAGCGTACTCTAGCAGGAGTCAGACAGGTCAATCTCTGTGAATTCAAGATAAAGCTGCACGCCTTGAAAAAAAAGCCAGGTCTGGAGACCAGGCTTGAGATAAACAGCCATCTGAAAGATAATAGATTTGCCTGACATTGTCGTGTCCAGTAAATCATAACAAAACTTCAGAATACTGGAGAAAGGCCAGGAATTGGTGACTTACATTATTGTTTTATTAACACATTTTGGAAAGGTAAAACTAATAGCGCTGCTTATTTTAACTAATATTAACTAATTCTTAACTCATTGATGCCCAAAATTATCCTGCTTCAGACCGCAATGCCCTTGTTTTCCAGCTGTGCTAAGAAAATGGCCTGACAGCTATGTCAAAGGAAAAGGGAGCTGGGGAAGAAGGAAAACTATTCGGGAGGGCAACGTGCACCTGCTTGGGCTGCATTTCAAGCTCACTCGTCTTTGTCCTTTTCCTGTAATGGAGTGATTCCTCTAGAAACTTTTTGCCTTGTTGAAAATGGATATAAATAAAGCTGCAAGGAAAACAAAAAAGGCAACTATTTTCATAGCTGTATTTCAGAACTTTTTCTATTATAGAGCTGTGTTTCCCAAAGGCTTTTTCCCAGCATGTGTGTGGTGAACACGTGCAAAATCTGCGGTGGTTACTGTGAAGTGGTGAGCGCGTGTGCAGGAGTGAAGTACGAGGTATGATATATGGAACTGGTTTCTGGGACAGAGGCAGACAGAGCCTGCCTGTGGCTTCTGGTTTGCTTGCTTGGTTTCTTTGTAAGTCTTGAGCAGCCTGGAGAACATTTGGCGCACGCACAGGTGACATGGAAAGCAGAGTCTTAGACAGAGCTGGTGTCCATGTGGAAGGTCTGCTGTCAAACCACTCGCAATTCAACAACCTTCAAGAAGTAACCCCATGAAAAGAGAACCAAGGCATCTTGCTAGGGTTTGTAGATATCTTGACACATCCAGATACTTACTTTGAAGGATTCACACTGTTCACATAACACTGCCTAGGGATAATAGTGAGGTAGGAGCTCCTTGGTGGGACCTCTGCATCTCTGACCAAGTTACCCTCCATGGTTAAATACACCTTCCCCACAGCAAGCATCAGAGAAGAAAACTCTTCTCTCGAATCCATTGCATAATGGGAAAAGGAAGAGTGACTAATTCTCAAGTGCTGATATTAGTGTGTATCTAAACTCCTAACGAGCAGACTGTAAATAGGTCTAGTAGGTTTGTATCTAAACTCCTAATGGGCAGACTGTAAATATTTGCTTAGAGTTTCTTGCTTTGCAGGGGTAGACAAAACTCTCCGCAAACCACTTAGTTTTTACCATACTTTTGTTCTGATATCTTGTTTTAAAACATTGTCATCAAAGAGGTACGAGAAGGGTTTGAAGGATGCTGCTGTGTTAGTTCACAGGGTCAAATTCAGAGCTGAGCTCTGAGTTAACTCTCTGAAGCTCAGATCTCAAAAGAGCTGTTAACAGCTGCTCTCTCTGTGCAGAAGGAGGCTGCCTCTGCAGGACCTCTGCAAACAGGCAGGACTGAACCCTGTACGCCATCCTCGCTGATGGAAGGTGGACCAGCACGGATACAGACACAGTTAAGGCAGAGTTCTGTTAAGAACAAGCCAGTTCTGCCCATTGCATCACCAAACTCATATCAAACTGAGCCTTTTAGAAAGTTTGCCTTTGACTCCCATCTTGCTGGAATTCTTCCTCTCATTTTGAGCCCTTTGTGCTTCTGCTTTTGCCTTGAAGAAAAAGCACCAAAAAGGTTATTCTCACAAAATTTCAAACCTAAGAGCAATGTTTTGGAAATCTTACTGGGAAACATTCTTGTGAGACTCTTGCCTTGCACAGTTAGAGATCATTGTAATTTATGGTCATTCAATTAAATAAGTGTGTTTGTGTCACCTTAATCCTTCAGAGGGAAAAAAAGAAGGTGCTGTGTGTTGGACTTGATGATCTTAAGGGTCTTTTCCAGCCTAAATGATTCTATAATTCTATGTGTTTCTCCTGATAAAACTTTGGAGTGATGTTATATGGCTTTGCAGCAGGCAATGACTGAGTTCTCGATTTCTTACTTCTTTAGAAACTTAGCCCTTTTCCAGTCAATTCCTTTCCCTGGAGCATTTTACTAAGGGTGGACCTGACCTCAGAAGAGCAGCAGAAATTTCAGGCCACAACTGTAGCAAACTTACTTGGCTATTTGCAACCTGAGTGACAGCCCCAGACTTCACACTAAAATTACTTGCCTTGCACACAACAATTACATCAACCAAGTGCGGACATGAACACTGTCCGACTTAGGGGCATGACCCAGAGCCTGAACACAGCACTTCAGAGTCACTTCTGTACTCCTGTTCAACATCCCACACAAGCCTTGTAATGTCGTCATCCTATAGGGGTGAAGGAGAATGGGAAATTGCAATACCGAAAGGGAGTAGATAATGCAACTGGGTTCAAAGAGTATATCATAGCCTGAGTTAGAGAGGGGGTCACAGTTTGGCACAAGAACCAGAAAGTGGTATTGTTCTCATAATCTCAACAAAAAGGCAAAAGCAAACTCTCTGGTAACTTGTACCAGACTTCCCTTAGGAGTTAATTGGTAGAGCTGATGACTCAAAGGGAGCTAAAGTGATTTACACAGCTGAGCAGTTGGCCCATTGTGCCAAATTAGCATTATACTCTTGATGTAAGTGGGCAAAAAGGCGTGCCTGAGAAAGGCAGTCTCCTCTGGTCTCGGCAGGCTGTGTAGGCTGAAATGCTCTGACCATCACGGTCACTGTGATCAGCCCAATAGCCTTCAGTGGGGCTGAGTGTCCTGGGGCAATGGGGTTGTACACTAACACCTCATGGAGGTAAACACTCACGACAGGCTTAACTACAGTGTTCCTGAAAGAGTGTTGGGTTAGTGGTGACTCAGCCACACACTGTTATTTGCATTGCTAATGGCAAACAAAACTGATGATTTAATCATCTGTCTGTACAAAAATAGAGCCCTGTGTAAGCAGCAACGTTCCTTGAACAGGTTCTCATAGAAATGAACTATTTGCTGACTCTCAAACGAGAAATTGGGCCTTTATAGAGGAGGATAAGGGGGTAGGTAGTCTACTGAAATCCTACTTTATGACTTTGGATATAAAAATAAATAAGTAAGATGGGCTACACAGACACTTAGTCCAACAAGTTCTCTTTCAGGGATTTCACTTGAAGTGAGTTAGCAGATTTTCCCCCTTCACCCCAAAATGTTCCCCTTTTGCTTTTTTCAGGAGTCAAGCCCGCATCACTCTTAAAAGACAGTATCATTTCAGTTTCCAAATGAGGTGCTACTCTCAATAAGTACAGTACGCGTTGCACGCGCTCTCTATGGCTCTGTTTCTGTGAGCTGAAAGGGAATCTCACTGGGATCTCCTGTAGGCTTTCCTCCTTCCTTGACTTGGCAATGAAAGACAGAGGGCAAGTGTTCCCCAGGATGTTGTGTCTCAGGCTGGTCCGATTTGTAGAGGTGTGCTGGTGTCAGGGGTGGCCTGTGATGGGATGTCAGGCATTGCCCTCATCCTTCTTTTGCACCCCAAACTCCTCAGGCCTCTCTGGCTACCATCAGGACTCCATGCTGGGAAAAGAAATATTAGGAGTACACAAGATAAACCTTCTCTTTGGTATCCACACTTAGGGATTTTTAAGGCAAAATGCAGAAGATTTTTTAAAAATTCCACAAGTACTCCCTGTTTCTGACAGTGTGTGTGTGTGTGTGTGCGTGCGCACCTGTGCACACACACGTGTGTGCTCGTGTGTATATTCACCTGCACAAATGCCCTACTTCTTTATAGACTGTGGTTGAAGATAATCACATGCTGAAACTATTGATATCATCTGATCTCATGAGGCAATCTGGCTTTATGCAGATTTCTGCCCCTATAATTTCTGCCCCAATAAGAGTCAGAATGGCTCTTTTTTGACATAACACTTGTAGATGAAAGTAAAGCTGGAAAAGAAGGACTTTCCAGGCAAAGGTTCAATGTTTGGCATCCAGGCATTTCAGATGTAGTTTTATAGATGGAGACTGCAATGTGTAACCTGGTGCAATTCAAAGTTTTAGGAATAAAAATTCTAGACCTACCACATGGAGTCCTTCGCAACGCATTGACACACAGTGTTTATTACACACCAAAAGATTCATAGCAGTAGTGATACGGCAAAAGGAGATTACACTGGGAGACAGTGACACGGCATTGGCCCAAAAGGGTCTTACAAACATTTCACTGAAAATTTAACAGCTCAGCAAACACCAAACACAAAAAAATGAACACTATGGAGGCTGCCCATTGTCTTCTTCAACTTTTAATTCTCTTTGAACTCTTCCACCTTCATCCTCCAAATCTGTACTTCATGTAGATGATTTAAAATGAAAGTGTTCCTGTGAAGTACTGAGAATTCGGACTAATGTCCTTTAATGTGATAGAAAATTAGGAAATAAAGACAGATTTATTTAATTTAGAAATTCAACTTTAATCTGCTGATGCAGTATCCTTTTGTTGGCAAAAAATAACAGGCACAGAGGTATAGTAAGGAGAGCAACTCTGCAGCTTCAGCTTTTCCATGTTTGACATGCTAAGTGATGTGGGGGAAGTGGTTGGGATTTACAACATCAATGAGAGAGAGGTTAAAGCATGGTTAGGTGGTCTTTGTCATCATGGTTCAGAAATGAGACACAGATACCACCTACATTTTCCCATAGGTCAAGCACCCCTCACTCGGCCACATTTTGGATCGCACCCTATGGCAAGACCTCTGGTTGCCCCAGAAGAAGACCCCTGCACACTGGAGAAGTGACACATCAGAGTCAAGATCTCCCTTGCAGAACTGGGAGGAGAGTTTTCATTCAAGCAATTTGCCCTCAAACAAGGGACTTGAAATAAAAACACATTAGTCTCTAATGAGGTTAAAAGAGGCACCTGCTCAACAACAGGGCAGAACTTGGCCACTTTAATCAAAAATGAAAAGGCAACAGAAGACAGCTTGACCTGATTGACTACCTCCATGCAAATACTACCATTAAGTACACCAGAAGACAAATATAAAGCAGCAATAGGAGAGAAAACGGCCCTTTTCAGATGAAGTTTAGTCAGCATGGTCATGCAAATGACACAAGGTATGTCCCCGCACAAGGTTTCACTACCAGCTGGCTGATTGTATGAAAAGACAAGATGGGGCAGGCTGAGCAGGAAGGCAAGGATGTCTGCACAGTCTCCAGTATCAGTTCATAAGAATGACCATACCGGGTAAGGCCAGAGGCCTCTACTAATCTACTCCTTGGAGATTTCCAGATGTAGAGCCACTATTTTTGTGTACATTCCTACAAGAAGGGGTCTCTCAAAAATATCTGCCAGACTTAGGAGGAATTTGGCCAGTCCTGTGGTCCCAAACTGATTGATCATTCTGAAACCCCAGCTGCCTCCTCAGCTCCAAATGGAAGCTAGAAGGTCTGCACCAACTCTCTACCTTTTCTTTTCCAGGGAGTGTGAAGCTCCATTGAGTGGGGCAAGTTAACAATTGACTCAGCTGCAAACACACTGGTTGTTTTTGTTGATATAAGTCATTGTGACACAGTTTTTGGTGTGAAAGTGATTACTGGAGGCAGAGCGCTCTCAAGCTGGGCATTCCTATTGGTGCCTGGGCAATGCTGGACTTGAGAATCAATTAGTCACTGAATCTGTCCTGAATTACAATTATATTCAGTGACTAATTGTGTGTGCTTTGGTCATCCTTCCTCTCCATTAACGTGTTCCTGTTAATTAAGGACCCTGAGAAGATCTCTTTCAGCCTATTATATGGATACAGGTGGGAAGGAAGGCGCTTGTGCAGAAGTGAAGGGAGAGGGAGTTAAGAGAGTTTGTAGCACAGCTAATTTTTACCATTTGTTTAATCTGTTACTAAGGGTCATTTGTCAAACCGTGGCTGCTGTTCCTGCCCCTCCTCCTCTTGTTCTCAGTAATGAACAGCCTGGGAAAAATTACCCCCTTTCCAAAGGATCGGCAAGGAGGAAGAGTTGATGATAATGGTCCTGAGAAGTAAGGGAGTTGTGCATGGATCACTTCCCAGGACACAAAGGCTGTCTCCACACTCTTCACCCAGGAAATGAGGTTAACCAACACCTGCTCACAAGGACGATGAAAAGATCCTCCTCAAGATGATGGTGAGCCTGGGGTCTTTGCTGCTTGTTTCCTGAGGCAAGTAACTAGGCACTAATACCCAAGCAATGTGGTGGGTGACTGTCTGAAAACTTTGTCTGAAGTTGCTGGGAGAGTTGCTCCTCCACGGAATGAGGACTTGGGCCTTGTATTGTTCCATACAAAACTGGATTGTCAGCCATCCCGGAGACAGAGATGAGGCAAACAAAGTGACAACATCACATAAAAGTTGCAAAGAACATTCTTGTGGTAGAAACTTCAGGTGGTGGGGAATGTGCTCCGTGGGGACAAGAACCCACTGTGCTCTGCTGGGTGATGATAGGTGGTTTATGGGACCTCTCAGTGAGAAAACGAATGAACTTCCCAGCTAGAAGTTTGATGACAAAGTAAATGGTGCATGAGATATTTGAGGCTTAGTAGTCTGTTGGGTTTGTGAAAGTTTTGGAAAAAGCTTAGTAAATTCAGTTCAATCATCACGATTTAGTTATTTTATCAGCACAAGCAGGCAGGTCCATCATTTTGGAAAGAATGGAGTGTCATTGCCTGCAGCTGAATGAGACATGTGTCATATTTAATCTCAATAGTCAAACTCTACTTTTTAGAGGATCTTTCATTTTTACCTGGCGTGATTTCCCTTGACACAGCAGAAGTTGTAGCTTTGTTCTTTATATATAGCAAACTAGTGCATGTGATTAAGTAGCTTTTACAGTGACAGGGCAAAAATCAAGTCAGGAAATTCAGCAATGTGGCTTCTGTAAAAGGAAGTACTCTTCAAAGAGAAAAAGTTGTGTCTGTGTGTCAGTCAAAGGATCAGAGCTCTCCTGCACTCTGTCTCCTACAGACCTTTGTAAGATTTGCAGTCAGGTGTTCAGTTTAATAATCAACAGTAGTCTATTTAACTAAAGATTAGTTATTTAGCTGTGGGAATGATCATCTCTTTCTTGGTGTGTCTGGCTTCGTAGTAAAAAAGTGTGTTTGGGAGATCTTGCCTTTTTCTATATATGAAATGTGAGGTATTTCTCTTTAAGTATCTTCTAAATTTAGAAATAAGGGGAGTATTAACTGATAGAAATATAAGAGGTGACTTTCTGAGCACGTTGCTCCAGACCTCCAGTATCACAAGGGGGACCTAGGTGAGAGTTCACTCTGTAGCACTGACTAAATTCTTGGTTCCCTGCATTTCCAGGAAAAAGACCTGACTGAGGCATTGTGTGCCATCATCCTTCTTGCTGTGCCATCATCCTTCTTGCTTTGCCTTCTACTACTGACCTCACACTCTTTGTTAATCTAAACCAGGATGCAAGCAGGCAGGAGAAAGATGTCATTCACCCCAATATCAACCTGACATGGAAGTGATCCCAGGCCTCACTGCTTAGCCACAGCAACAGACTGAATCCTCTTATTCCCTTTCAGGAACTAGTTAAACTTTTTCTTAAAAGTACTTTGTATTGTGCTTGCCTTTCTTCTGTTGGAAATGTCCTTCCTTCCCTCATTGTTTGGATCATTGGCAACCTGCTTCTACTTTTCCTAATTTTATTCATGGCCAGTTAGCATTTGTTTGTTCATGTGCCAAGGTTACTTTTTAGCTTAAATAGCTCTTTTCACCTCCTTCAGGTTCACTCCTCCTTGAGGTATTTACACTCAGCAGTCACATCCCCTCTTGGCCATTGTTTTGGCAAGCAAAAATAGCTGATTTCTTCAGCTCTCTTCTAAAATTATTTTTTTGTAAGGACACCAAGTTACAGAATAATTGTAATAGATAATTTCTTGCTCTTGCAGCTAGAGCTAACTACAGAATCTTTCTGTGCTAAAAAAAAGGAGGTATAACACACTTCAACTCATAACCGAGGCCAGTATTTTCAAACACAGAAGCCTAAGTCCATATCGCTGGTGAAGCATGTAAGTAAATGGTCTCTGATACTAATGTGATGAGGGCTTTGACTGACCATTGACTTTAATACTTAAATAAATTTATTATTAATTAAGGTCTTCAAATGCTAAGCATCAGCACCAACATTGGACAATATTGCCCTAATTGTTGATATTTTCTGCTGTATTTAATCATATCCACACAATGTGTTCAGAAGCACCCACATCTCACTAGAGTTCTTACAGCCCCTAACACCTATCTAGAATAAATAAATGTTATTTCCCTCTCCACATATACTAAACAGAATCAAAGTGGACATATCAATTTCCCAAGGTCAGAGAAAGTTGGAGGCAGGCATAGGCAATGACCAGTCAAGGATTCAGAGCCCTAGACTCCTCCAGTGATCTTGCTCTATCCTATTTGAAATCAGGAAAGGAAGAAGACCACAAAAGTAGTCAAAATGTTTTGGTAGGTGGTTACTGATTAAGAGGTGTGGTGATGAGGTTATGTTTAAAATTGCTTTTCCCCTTTTGTTTCTGTGCCTGTTTTATCCAGATAAAACCATTGGACGCTCTGGATGTGCTTTGGAGGGTAGAGTTTAGCCTTTCTTTGATTTTGTAAGGCTGTACACCAAAGGAACAGGAAACGTCCATCTTTCTTGTCCCGTTAATCATTTTGGTTTTCATCATTTTCAGTACTTGGCATTGAACTGGCAGTTCTCTGGGGGAAAAAAAATAGTTTTGTTTAATTTTGTGTGCCAATGGCCTGCTGCAGTCCTTCTTTGTGATTCGTAAGTCTTCCCCTCTATAAATAATATGAGGGTGCAATGCCCTAGCTCTTTGCTTCTTAACTTCCTTCCTGCCAGTATCTTTCCCTAATTCTTTCTTCCTTTTTAGTAATTTTTAATGAGTAAGATCAGAATGGACCTGCCCTTTGCTTGTTGAAATACTCTGGCTTCAGCTTCTTCAATCTGTTTTTATATTTTGGATTAGTCTATCATGATAATGGAAACTCTTGGAAATGGCCCATATTTATTTACTAATTTAGACTTACTGTGAATGCCCTACATTGAGTTCTGTGAGCACTGGTCTTAGTCTATCAATCCTATCTTCTTCAGTTACACAGGCAAAAATGTAAAAAAATCCTTAATTTATTGCAGAGTTTTTAAGTTGTCTTTCAAGTGGCTTCTCAAATTTCAGAGAATGCAACAAAAATCAGAGACATTTCAATAGGAGATTTCAAGTAATGGCAAGTCCTTGAAACTGGATTAAGAATTAAGTAACAGACCTTATTAGGTTTAACTGTACAATTTTGAAAAGGTTTGAAATTTTATTTACTTTGGCTGCTACATTTCGAGATTTAAAACACCTCTTCATGGTGTCCTTCATGCTGTCCCACAGTCCTGCCTCCTACAGAAATATCTGCCACCTTCACACCTGACCATCTTTTCCAGCCTTTTGTTGCCTTGAGTTGAACGTTGGCTAGTAAGAGAAATTAATGATAGGGAAAGACAACACAGGGGAACTTTTGCTGAATTCTTTGTTTATAGTTTATTAAGGACAGAAAGCCAAACTTTCAGCTGAGGTTACTCAATTCATTTCCACCAACTTCCAAGAGGCTCTAAAATCTAAGCTGAGCTGGATTGTGTTACTCTTGGGCAGGAGAGTACCCATTAGAAACATTGCAGCAGCTGGTGGGACCCAGAGAGTGAAATACTGCTTGAAGCTGGATGTCCATGAGCTGACCCTCAACACCCAGGAGAGCGGAAGGGCGTAAGTTCCCTGGCTCCATGTGGCCTTCTTCACACCCCTGGCATGGCAAGATGATGATGACTAAACACCTTCTTACCTCTTGCATGTGTTGTCCTGCCCTGGACCTAACCACAATTACCTCTTTCCCCATCCCCATGCCTTTATCCTCACCAGGAGGACAGCAGGCCCTGGGGTCCCTGACACACTGATGGCCAGATATGTCATGCTTCAGCTGACAGAGCCAGGATGTGGACTCTGCCACTTCATCTCTTCCACTCCTTATTTAGAGCAAACTCTTCCAATATTGCGCATTTTCATAGCAATGTGAGAGCTGGTCAAAGAAAGGTTTGGTAGAATTGGGAATTGAAGCTACAACCTTGAAAGAAAAATTAATTACCAATGGGCCATCAGTCAGACATATTTTGAGTAATACGTTGTCATTTGTGTTTGTTACTTGGTCCTCTTTAAGCTAATAGGTAATTCTGTAAAGTGCACCAGTTTGTAGATAGCACACATCTGCTCAAATCTTAGGCAAAGCCTAAGAAATTCTGTCTTCTTGTTCTGGGAGATACAAGTTTTCCCTCCAGTGCTTTGACAAAAGTAGCAGGTATCAGACAAATGGGGTGAGATCCTCCAAGTCTTGTGAGGAAAAAAGAAGCTGAACCTGTGTCTTGGTCTGGTTCAACTATGTCCATGGAGCACAGCAGTAAGAAGCATTACTATAATGAAAGAAAATAGGACATGCCCTATTCCAAAACCATAGGGTGGAGCTCCCTGGGACCTGCGCTCCCACCACTGCAGGGACACTTCAGACCACTTGGTGCCTGCCCAGTCTACCCCTCCCTCTGTCTGTTTGGGGTTCCTCTTCAGCAAATATTTATCTGTGTCTTCGCTAGGCTCTTATGGCATAAATAATCCCTGATGAGAACAGTCCCAAAGGTGAAAAGGATCTCTTCCAAGTGTGGATTCTGCTTCCACATTAACATAAAAATGCCACGGAGGCATATCCAGGCCCTTTTAAGGCCTGTGTCCTGGAGGCAAGAAACAAGATGTTTTTATTTCTCAGACTTTTTTGTAGTGGGGAGATTGGTCCCACTTCATGTGTATGTGCACACACAGGAATCATAAGGCAGAGGTCAGCAGGGTCCCCTGGAGCCTCAGAACATCCTGCAGTACAAGGGGGACAGGCGGAGGGGATTAAGCAGAGTAAATAAAAATAGCAAACGAGTAATAATATTCTACAGAGTCAGGTGCAAATCTGCTCATTATGGTTACCCTCTCAGGCAATATGCCAGTGGCCAAGATACCACCCTGGTAGGTAATCCTCCCAAAAACACGCCCATTAGTACATGACACAGTCACTGCTTCTCCCACAGGCCAATACATATTCTGTCAAGTAAGGTCTAAATTCCTCCATATATAACTACCTCTAAAGTGAAAGACATTTATAAACTCATAGCAGAGCAAACTTTATAAAAGTTTGTGAATACATGAGTATTTAAAAACCTTTCATAGAGGCTTCTAAAAACTTAAATAATACATATTTAATGTGATGACATGTTCAAGGGGATGGGGACCCAAGGAGAAAAGAGAGGCCCAGAGCACCACATGAGCTGGGGAGACACTCAGTTTTTATTTCAGACATTAGCAACACTTGGAGTGACTGGCATGTGATGAAAGAGAGAATTTAACCCTGCCTTGCATGGTGGATTATTGCAGCACCAATGGGAAAAATGTCACATTTTCACAGCTTCAGACATTAGCACCAAAGACCTTTCTGCTTGACGTGCCTGAATGATCTCTCACCTTAAAAGCCTGCATGGAGCTGAATAATTTTTATAGTTCTCTAACTTTTGGCTAAACAGCATGTACGTGTGTGTACTCGGCTCAGCTCTGCCCTCCCCTCCTCTCACAGCTACAAACACTTACAGCCCTGACAGTCTGCCCAGCATCACATCCTCGTTTGTACCCTGACTCCAGTCACTTGTGCTCAAAGACCTGGGGCAGATCAGTCCCCTGATAACCATTTCTTAACATGACAGTTAAATGGTAAAGACTTTTTTTGTGTCTGGTTGCATCAGGTAACCAAGAGACTTTGTGAGAGACAAGGGCTGTTCTATCTCCAGTACCAGGACAGTGTTTATGGAGAGGAAAAGATGAAAAAGTTCTCTGTAGGCCTCTTAGATGAAACACAAGCTGTCACTAGATTCAAGCTAGATGGAAATAGGAAAAATTTCTAATTTTTTTTTTATATATATATCTGTATCTATATCGGAACATTTAAAATGCCAACACAGTAGATAGATGGGGGATGCTGAAGTGTTCATGGAGATCCTCCATGGTTGGATTTCGTATACTGCCATGCTTACTTGAACCTAGATCCAGCAACGGACTAAACCATGTGTAACTTTAACCCTATTTGTGATCTCTGCAGTGCTGTTTGTATGCTCTTTAAATATGAAAGAAGCAGAAGTACTTTGGTGCTTTGGAAATGAATCACCCAGCATGTTTTGAATCATGAGCATGGGGCTCAGTTTCTATGTAATACCATCTACTTTGCTGTCTATTGCTGCCTTGTCAGCTTAAAAAGTAAACCTTGGGCTACCTTTCACAATGAAGACAGGTTTAATTTTGTCAGTATCAGGTAACAATATAAACTCTAAACTTGGGACAGGTTCATTACATGTTTCAGAAGTTTATGAACCCTGTTTGATCTGGGTTGAAAGCCTACACCAAGCAAAACTCCATCCATGTAGCAAAATTTTGCCCAATTTGCTGTGAGAAATTCAAATTTAATTTTAGGAGGCAGAAAAAACTCCAAGAAAGAGTTTTTAGAAGCTCCTAGGAAAGGTTTTTAAATACTCATGTATTTACAAACTTTTATAAAGTTTGCTCTGCTATGAGTTTATAAATGTCTTTCACTTTAGAGGTAGTTATATATGGAGGAATTTAGACCTTACTTGACAGAATATGAGTGGAAAGACTGTATGCCCAATATGAAAGTTAAAGCCACAATAAGGGGCCTTGGCGTGAGACGGGAGAACGTCCACAACCAGTCCAAAAGACACACAGTAGGTTTGGGAGTGCCCTGTCAGAGAGCTGTGTGTTTTCAGGCCAGAAATTTCACCAGTTTCAGTTGTGCTGGTGTTTTATATGAATTCTACACTACGGAACTAACACCTGGGCAATGGAAAGAATGAAAGGGGATTTAATACTCAAGAAATTCATCATAGGAAAGAAAACAGGTGTCCTAAATTGTCTGTGGCACCCCAGCCTGGCAGGAGGTCTTGGGCAATTTGTTTAGAAATATGTCTGCTGCTAATTTAACAGCCTGAACTCTTTTCCCAAATGCCCTACTTTTTGGAGACTTGGGAGTGTTCGCTTATGCAGAAAAGGAGACACATTCTCTGCCATACACAGCTTTCAATCAGATCTTAATGTTTCATGTGCCACTCTGAATTCTACTTTTAAAAGCATTTTGTCCCCATTTGATTGCCCTCTGACCCATGGAGAGGTCTGAGTCATGAACCCTCACTCCCTGCGGCGCATTTCCCAGCAGCTCCTAAGGGCCCAGCATTGCTCTGTTCAAATAAAACAAAAATTCAGCCATGAGATACATAGGAAGCAGGTCAAGCTTTTAATCTTACCAGAAAGCAGGGGGCTGAGCAGACCATCTATAAGTCATTAAATCTTCAATTTTCTGCCTCTCCTTGAGGCTTCCCCTCATTCCCCTTGGGACTGCCAGGGAAATCAAACTCACTTCAAATGCTTCATAGACTCGGAGTAGAAAGGCTGCTGCAGAAAAGGGAAAAAAACCCTGGAATAAATCCTCTTCTCAGATAGCCAGGTAAAACTCGCCAAGTGCCCTAAGTTTCACTGCAAGTTGGCTTCCCAGTGCCATGGAAAAAGGCAAGGCAAAGCCACCACCCTTGCCGGTGTCATGACTGCTGTGCCCAGGGTGCAGTGCCTCCTGCAACAGACATTGCTTCTCCCCAGGGTGTCTGCCCATCACCTACATGGTGGCAGTGGCTCGCAAAGACGTTGCCCAGCTCGCTTTAAACCCCTTGGGCACTGCTGGCAGTACAGCCACACCAGGACACAGGTCCACGACACTTTGCTCCCTACACATTTACACTTGCTTTGCAGCCAACGCAGAGATCTCTCCCACGCACTGTGTTAGCTGGTTGGGTGATAAAGAATAAGGTGGCCACAGAGGGAGAGTAACCCACCTGCAATACAGACTTTGAGACTGTTTGCTAGTCTGCCCCGACCTGCCAGATCTCTTTTCACCCTCAGCCAGCATCTCCTGCGGCTTGACAGCTGTCTCGTGGTCAGGTTCAGGTGGGAGGAGGAGGAGCTGAGACACCAGAGAAAGGAGAATCGGGAAGAGTGAAAGAAGCCCAAATGATAGAGTAGGCTGGAAACCCTGTTGGTGGCAGAGCAGGGCTGGTAAGGGTGAGCCTGTTGACACAAAGCATTGCCGCCTCCTCCTGCATCTGCCCTAGTTAGGAATGTGCTGTGCCTGGTAGCTCGGAATCAAAGAGGGTTCAGGCTAAGTGTCCTGTCAAGGCACCAGTGATACTTGGTCAGACACGTGCAAGTGATTCACCATGGGTAGACAGGTTTAAAAGCTATAAGCTAACAAGCTTTATGTATATCTGTATATAGATATATTGCTATATATAAAGCACTATAAAGCTTTGTAGTGCTGTGTGGCACTATTCCTTAACAGTGCCACACAATCTGAAGTGTTACTGTGCTTCTTCACTGTCTGTTTGGGAGACCTTCACTTTTTTCCTGCTTTGTTTTTCTACCTGCCATGCTGTGTTTTGATATCCAAGACTCCTTGCAAATATGACTGCCCTGCTAACAGAAGCCCTGTTCTTCCAGACAGGGGTCAGACACCCTCTTATCTCCCTTTTCACCCCTCACATGAGAAGAGCTGCAGTGTCCCCCCTCAGCTAACTTGTACTATGCTAAGCAGTGCTTCTTCTCATCTGAGTCCCAGGCCAGGATACTTCCATCAGTTTTGATTTTTTTGCCTGCAGTTAATGTTGGAGTGGCACTGCAATTGTATGCCATTAAAACCAAACTCCTTAGGTTTTGGAGAATGTATGTAGTGAGGGGAGACTGCTCTGCTACTGTGCAGCAGGTTTGGCTGGGAGAAACCACCTTTTTGGTCATTCATCTCAGTATTTCATTCCACGACATAATGGTTTTGCCTCCTGAGCTCTTTACACTCTCTGGGTTCTCCTCTTCCTCTTGCTGCTTCTTCGCAAGCACCATCTTTGTTTCCACTTTCTGAGTTAATTATCAACTTGGCTTTTCATCCTCTTTTTATTTCTCACTTTCTATAACCCAGGTGACTTCAGGAACAACTTGGACTGCAGAAGCATGGTTTTGTTGACCAATTTACCTCTCTGTCTTGGTTTCTCCATTTGTATTCTACTCAAAAATTCTGCCTGTACCCTCACCCTCCCATCTGGCTATGCAGAGCCCGTCACTGAATGCTTTCCTTTGCAATGCTCCACTTGCCTCTCTCCCTGACACTAGCTTCACTGTCACCTCCTTTTGCATTTCCGCTGTCAGATTTTGTTCCTCTCTCTCCTCCCTTTTCATCACCCTGGCTTGTTACTGGAAATAGTTGAGTATTTTCTTCCTTTCCAACACTTTGTTTTTCTTCCTGTGCTTGCTGTGACATCCCTCACCCAGGCATTGATTAACTCTTGCTTTGCTCTTTTCCACTTTCTCTTGTCTGCTCTGGAAGGACTTCACACAGACTCTGTACCAGCACCATCTTTTCTTCTCCTCAGACACATTGCTCCCCATGTGAATCTCCCAGTCTCTCACTGGCACCCTGGGGTAAGGTCAAGTCCCATTGCTTTTCTCTTTGAAGATCTACATATCTCCCCTCCAGCCAACTTCCTTCCTTTTGCTTTGTCTCATTCCTTGTCCCATTTGAATATATCAGGGCTGGTCTCTGGTGGCCTTCCTTATGTGCAGTACACTCTTCTACACCTCACATACTTAGAGTCTTCCAGATCCATGTATTCAAATTTCTTTTTGGTCTTAAGGCTTGGAAGCTTACCTTCAAAAGGAGTCTGGTATCCTTACTTGTTAATAATGCTTCAGGAAATGGGACCTTTAGGGAAGATGAACCCTTAGGAAAAAACACCAAACATGGTGAGACTTACACTGTAAATGTCAAACATTTAAAACCACAGTTTTGCTATATTGAAGGTCCACACCATTTTGGTTTTGCCTCAGATGCTGGGTAAATACGTGGTTAAACCTTCACTGCATACCCGCTTTGTGCTGCTAAACATTCATAAGAGAAAGGTTGCCGTGCGTCCATCCCCTCACTCCAGCTGCTGGCACAGCCATCTCCATTGCCCTCCCAGGGAAAGGGGCCCCACTCTGCTACAGCTAACAATTGCTGTTTCTTAATAGCAAATACCATTCAGCTAAACCAGAAGCCTGAGGAAAAGCAATTTTGGGTTCACTTCCTAGATAAGAAAGAAAATTCCTTCCTGTTACTGATTCCATAAAGGAGAATGAGCTAACCTGCAGAGTCTGATAAAGTCAGCCCTCTATTTCATCTCTGGCTGTGGGCTATGTTAGCACACAAGACAGGCAGCTCACAAGGGATTAATGCAAGGGACACGGAAGAAAGAAAATGATTTGGTTCTCCCACTCCCCTGAGGGGAACCGTCTTTGTTTTCCAGTGCTGAGACTGCAGCGATACCCTTGATGATCCCCCTGCAGTGATTGTAATTCATAACTTTCTGGTTAAGTCACTTGAGAGAAAAAGCATCTAAGATTTCAGATTCTCTTGGCCAGTCCTTAGGCCTCTTTTGTCACTCACCAGTGTTCCCGCAGCCGTAGGCGTTTGATCAAGGAAAGAGGTGGAGACCCTGGTTCATCCCTCCGCTGGCACCGCAGGGTGCTCCCCCTTGGTCGGGCGTGCAGGGAAGGGAGGCTCCTGGTGCTTTGTGTGCCCAGGTCAAAGGTTTGGGTGCATGTGCTGTTTGACAAAGGAAATACAATATTAACTTAGACCTATACTTGCAAGGACATGGACATAAATGTTACTCTCTGAGCATCCTCTTGGGTCCCCATGTGTCTCACAGCATAAATGTTTTTGGAAAGCACGTACTCTGCTCCCTTGCTGTCACTAATGCTTGTGTCCATATTTATTTTACTTTGCTTTGAGCTTAATAACTGGCAAATCCTGGAGTGGCAGCTGGACCAACCCGCCGTGCGCCCGGGCGGCGAGGGGGATGCTGCTGAACAGCGGTACATTGCTGTCAGGGTGATGGCTTGCCTGAAAGGCGGTGACAAGTGGTACAAGAGTGGGAAATGTGTTTTCCAGATACCCAGATTTAAACCACGTTCCCTCCTTTCTCTTTCAGGTTTTCTTTCCATCTGGCTCATAGGTAGAGCAGTGTACATCAATACACACACACACAAACACAGCAAGTGTCTTTGTTTGCCAGCCTTTGCACAGACAAACCCTCAGGCCACTTTTTTTTTTATTTTTTTTTTTTTTTTCACAAAGATGAAGGGAAAATGTTCCCACGTATGGATTTTGCAGGAAACGGGAAGTGGGTGACAGCGACCGGGGCTGTGACCTGGCAGACCTCGCTGTCTAATGTAACGCGATCTTGCAGTGCTTGGGAGAAAAAAGGGAAGAGAAGTCTGGCCCTGGGACTGCAAATCACTGGCTGTGATGACAAGAGGGGGCCTAATAAAACTCAGCACCCTTCACTTTTAAATGAAATGACTGGGGAGGGGGAGTGGGGAAAGGATAATTTATTGCCTAGAGATATCCCGGGGTATCACTTTCCTAGAAATGCCTTTCACTGGCCTGTAGAGCTTCAGTGATGGAAAATGTGAAAACAACTTTGAGCTGTTAAGGTCTTTATTTGAATTAATTATAACAGCTATAACAACAAGATTTAAGCAGTGGAGGATGGGGACAAGAAGACCCTGCATCGCTCCTAATCCTGTCTTCTCATATCATCCCCTGACTGCCATCTTCTTGAATGATGTCTGTTCTGCCAGAAAGGAAAGACTGGGAAGTCCTGGTGGATGGATGTCATAAGTACATGATGCTGAGAAAACATGGCATCGCTCTACCTCTCCTCTGACCACTGATTTCTGACTTTGTGTTGAGGAAGCCACAGCAGCAAGTGAATTTTATTGAACAATGCTGCTATTTGTTGGCAGGTTGGTCTGGTTTTGCAGTGACTGTGATCAAAATAAACTGGCTTTAAGATACGCTCCTGCAGGGATGGAGACTTGCTAAATGAGCTGATTCAAGGGGAGTGGGTGCAAAGTCCAACAGCAGCTTGGTGTGCTGGGACGTGCCCGGGCTCAGGGGGACTCCTGCCTCCCTCTTGGAAGAGTCGTTCGGTCATTTCTGTTTTCATTTTTTCATTTTGTTGGGTTCTGGGGGTTTGTACTATAATTTTTAAACAAAAACAAACCAACAGTAATAGACAAACTTTGGGAGCTTCAGAAATTCTGCTGATACAGGCACTCGCAGTACTGAGATACTGACATCTCTTTGTAACTGCGAAAACAGGCTGCAAGCCACAAAAACATAAGTCCCCACACAAGACTCCGTGCAAACTTCCTTCTGGTTGAGCTGGAAATGGATGTCTTTCCCAAAGGATTTTGATAGCTCTACTTCTGGACCCAGAATATTTTTAATTAAATTAAATAGAAGGGAACTAGGAAAGGAAAATTAATTAAGAGGTTTTTTGTTTGTTTGATCTTACTAGACAGTTAAGCTCAATTTTTATTGGATCTTTAGGCAGAGATTCTGGTTTGTTTAATCTATCTGTCTGATTATTATTATATTTCTGGTAGGGTGAACACCAAAGAATAAATGAAAGATAATGAAATAAACAGAGCCAAGTGTGGCTGTGCCCTAGAGCTGTCCCATCTCAATATACGAGCTTGTGTTTCATCTCTCCACAGCAGAGATTTCAGGACTCAGCTGGCACCAATAAAGAGGTATCACACTGGGAGAGAGAACTGTCGCTCTGCTGGGCTGCAGTCTGCCCCCAGCCCCCTGTGCCGGGGTGAGGGAGGAGATCTGCATCTCCGCAGACCATTTACCTCCTGGACATATTCAGTATAAAGCCACTCACCACATCCCGTTCAGCTGAAGCTGCAGCGCTTTTTGCACGCCTCAGGAATAAAAGCTGGCTACTTTCAGGGCTGTGTTCGGTACAGCAAGCCGGGCAGCTGTTAAAAGCACAACTGATTTCTAAAGCACCTGTTAAAATCTGACCTCAGCAAGATACACCACCGCCACCACCACTGCTGCTTTGGCTCCCACACGTCTCCTCCTCCTCCATCCCTTCAGCAGTGCCCCACCAGCCCCTTCCCAGCCCTCCCTGTCCTGCTCCGGACCTGCCTCCCAGTCAGCCCACGAGCCAGGTGGTCAACATTGTAAGAGAAAAAATATATATATATACGTGTGTGTATATACATATATACACACACACACACATCTTACCGTGCAAGTAGGAAAGTTGCTCCTCCTTCCCTCGCCCATCCTGTTGTGACAATTTATACTTGGTCGGGTTGTTTCTGCTTTCCTTGGCCAGCAGCCTCTCCTCCTGGGAAAGCCGAGGTGTCTGCCCTGCCACGCTGGTCCCTGACAGGGTTTCCTTCTGCACTCTGTGGGGTTCATAAAACAAGCTGCCTCTGCTTCACCCTGCGTGGCTGTTCAGAGCACCTTTGCATCGTGCCTAAGCAGATCCCAGTGTTCAGCATAGCTTTCTGTGCATAGTTTAGCCGAGGCAAAACGTTGTGGACTTTTCCTTCGAATCCAGGCTGAGGGAAAAGGATCGAGGGCTTTCAGATTCTAAAAAAGTTCAGCTCAGACTGAGCCAAAGTTTTCAAAATGACATCACTGTGGATTTTCTTCTCCACACTGAATTTGGGTCTTGTGACTTTTTGTGCTGCTGCAGTCTGAAAATAATATATACCTTCTTTCAAATCTGTCCACACTAATTCTTAATAAATCTTTTTTTCCTCACAAAATTCCTGAGAAGCAGCAGCAGAGTGTGTTATGTGCATTTTACAAATGGAAAACTGGGTGCTAGCTGGTCTCAGAAAGCCTTGATCCAGTGCTATAGTTACCATATTAACTTTCCCGGTCTCTGTTTAACTTAGCAATATGTAAAAGAAATCCTACACTACTTCTCCCCAGATGAAAAGCAGATTAATTTTAGCCAAAACTCACCTTCTGGTACCAGCAAAAAATAATAGACATAACTCTATTGGCTGTCCTGTTTACCAGCTGTGGGTATTTGGGGTTAGGTGAATCAAATAGACAGCTAAATAAGCAGAGAGAATGAAGCAACAAGGCTAAAGAGTAAATTTTAAGCACACCAAAAAGTAGAAAGCAATAGGGAACTGACATAGCAAATGCTTACTCATGGAGTGAATGGGATCAGGGTGGGATCCAGCCTGGAAAAGTTCCCATGAAAGCCGAGAGTTTTCTCCAGTGGGCACAGCCCTTGCCTCAATAGATATTTTAAGGGAAAGTATATCAATGTAGCAAGCAGCGATTGAATAAAGGGAGATTCATATTGTCAGAGGATGAGCACCCAAGTGTGGTGTGCCTAACAGGACTTTATTGAATTATTCAAACATCTCCTAAATCTGTGAGATTGCACCAGGAATCACATGAGTCCAAGCTCTCTTACAAGATCATCAGCACATCCTGGTTTGGATTGAGACTTAAAAGATACCTGGAGAACCGCCTCTCACACAAGCTTTTTTTGCTTTCCACTCCTGGCTTAATCCAACAGGGCAGCAGCCCCTTTATGTTCAAACACTAAAAATAAACTGAACTAAAGCAGAAGTCCTCCTCTGGATGGGTTGGTGCTGTCGGTGAGCAGGACAGTATTTCTGGAACAGAAGTTTCTATTGCATGCTATACTAATATGAAGCATCTTTGACAACTAGCAGGATTCTTCCTGTCAGGTGTACTGTTAGCATTAATATTTAGTGTTGAAAGTGCTCTTCGGAAGTGGTGTCATTATTCTATTTTTTTAAGCACTTAATCCTGAACATTATTCATATTACTCATATTCTACTCTGCACTGGTGAGGCCACAACTGGAGTACTGTGTCCAGTTCTGGGCTCCCCAGTTCAAGAGGGACAGGGAACTACTGGAGCGAGTCCAGCGAAGGGCAACCAAGATGATTGTGGGACTGGAGCACCTCCCTTATGAGGAAAGGCTGAAAGAGCTGGGACTCTTTAGCCTGGAGAAGAGAAGGCTGAGGGGGGACCTGATTAATGTTTACAAGTACCTAAAGGGTGGGTTTAAGGAGGACGGAGCCAGGCTCTTTTCAATGGTTCCCAGCGACAGGACAAGGGGCAATGGGCACAAGCTAGAACATAGGAAGTTCCGTTCAAATACACGGAAAAACTTCTTTACGGTGAGGGTGACAGAGCACTGGAACAGGCTGCCCAGGGAGGTGGTGGAGTCCCCTTCTCTGGAGATTTTCAAGACCCGCCTGGATGCAGCCCTGAGGGATGTGCTTTAGGCAATCCTGCTCTAGCAGGGGAGTTGGACTAGATGATCTCTAGAGGTCCCTTCCAACTCTGAAGATTCCGTGATTCCGTGATTCCGTGATTGCATAGGAGAACAAATCCCCCTTCTCCTCCTGGATATACGTGTTGCACAGTGGCAGCGCCAGAGCTGATCAGCAAGGCAGTGCACCTGCAGATCTGTTCAAGGGGTGATAACCGAGTGCTGCCAGGGTGGAGCTAACGTCTGGTTAAACATTAACATGGGGCTCAGCTCCATCATTTTACAATGTGTAACCTCCTGCGAGTAAATGATGAACTGCTCTGCGTGCAGCCCTGATTGCCAAGTACTTACATTTCACGTTGTTATGGTTCAGAAAAAAGCAAATAACTGTCATTTGAAAACAAGTAAGCAGAAAAGATGCTGCCTATTGATTTCTTACTCTCCTAAAAAAGGTAAGAAGCTAACCATTGCACTGGAAGCTGTGTTGCCCAGTTCAGTACTTTCTATATATTTTTAAGACAGCAGCACAAGGTGCTGAACCAGAAACAGGAGAAAACTACATGCCACCGTAGCACAAAGCCCATAATTCCTCTTTCCTCAATCATGCAAATGTTCCTCCTTCTCTTCCTCCTCCCTGCTTGCCCCTCAGCCCCCAGTACAAAGCGTTAAAAACTAGAGCACAGCGCCTAGAGCTGCCTGCAGCTCTAGCCGGCCAACAAGCGGGGCCAGGCTCTGCTATCTCTGACATCCTACATCTTTGTGGTGTCCCTGACTTGGTGGAGGCAGGGGGCAAAGACAGCCTGGCTTCTGTTTGTCCTCTTGAGATAAAAAGTGTGATGCGATCCAGGAAAAGGTTAAATATTCTTAGAGAGGCACTTTGCAGTTAGGCTAAGTGGGACAGATACTGCAATAGCCATTAATCTCCGTGTTCCAGGCGTTAAGCTCATCATGGGCTGAAGTCACTGCCTGGCCTCCCTGAGCCCTGCAGAGAATTGTGCAACCGTTGGCCACCTTCATCATCTGAGGTGAGAGGGGAGGGTGTCACCTTCCTCTGAAGCATCCGGCACCAGCTCCGGTCAGCAGCAGGATGCTGGACACGGCAGACATGGCTGTGTTCCAGTATGGCAAGAGCTACACGCCCTCCACTGAGTTAAAGCAGCAGATGCAGCCAGATGTCGCCTCTAGCCACGCTTGCCCCTTTCACATGCACACGTGCCACGCTCACCAACGCCTTTCAACTTCCCCAGCCCCTGAGGAGAAGGCCGATCTTTAGATGATTTCTTTCCAACCTGGGGGGGGGCCCTACCCAGCTTCCTGCAGCCATCAGTGTGAATTTGTTGCCATCACCTCCCGTGAGTTCGTGATCCTCAGTATGGAGAGACTTTAAGATGCAAGGTCAGGCAAGAGGACACGGTGGCTGCAAAACCACAGAAAATAATATACAATTCAGCACGGCTGACAGTTGCTTGCTTTATGACCTAAATTTGAAATGACTTCATCACTCCTTAATATGAAGAGGTCTTACGCACTTAATTGTTAGTGTTCTTCCTTTTTTTTCCTTTTTTTTGTGTGTATATGTGCGTGCACATTTCAGTTGTCCTCTCCCACCCCTGTTCCTCCCTCCACCTCGCATCAGTGTACGCTGCAGACTTCCTCTGGTACTTTTATAAGCTGCCAGAAGGGAAGTGACCTGGTTACACGTTCAGCTCCGCAAGCTGCCTCAGCAATGCTTTTCCTCCCGCTCTGCAGCAGCCCTTGGCCAGCACAACGTCCTCAGCCCCCACCAGTGCATTTGAAGCAGAGAGGTTACGGTCTGCACCACAGCTCACCCAGCTGACATCTGCACTCACTGACTTGTGACAACTCTGTTACGAAGCCTGTAGTCACTGACTTCAGGCAGAAGCCGTGGAATAAGATGATGTTCATGGTGATGATGATATCATTATCATCATTTATTATTATTATTATTATTATTATTGTTATTATTATTATTGTAACCAGTGTGAGCTGCTGACAGTAGATGCCTTTTCTGGAAATAACTCATTAATCACAAGAGCTGCCCACGGGAGGAGCCGCCCAGAGCCTTGATCCGGCGGCACTTACGCAGCAGGATGCCCGTGTTATCAGTGAGGAAATCCACACGCTTGACTCTACGTATGCAAGTGTCCTCAGTAGTTCCTGAAGGCAGCAAAAAGAGAAAGTCCTACCCATCCTCACTGGGTGCTCTTAGTAATGTTTGCTACAGTAACGATGTTCCTGTTTGCTTCTGCCTTTCTAAATTATGAGGGAGTCATTTTGCCCTGAGATACAAATTGACCCTCCAGCAGTCCCACACTTTATTGTCTTTATTTATTTTCTTTATTTTGTCTCTTTGTTTCAAATGTCTCGGGTATATAAGTACTACTATTAAACTATACTCCTGGATCCTTCTGGTTACATATTAAACCAAAGACTTTTACATAACACCTAAGATTTTAGGAGATTTCTTGCCACTACCCTAATATCGTGGATGTTAGAAAAATCAGGACTAATCATCCAGTCTGTTCCTTTGACTGGTGTTCCTTTGACTAACATGATATTTCCACAACCAGTCTAGGTCTAACCACCTGGGGATTAATCAGATCCTCACTTAGGAAGACAGCCTGATACAGCAGAAACTAAAATGATTGATCTTTCTGGATTTGTACTTAGGTTTTCCCCCGTTCAATTTTATTTCTACTCCTTCAAATATTTTCATAATTTTTTTTCCAGTTTTGTAGCATGTAGCTAGGCAAGGAGATCTTGGGGAAGTCCCACTTAAAAACTCAGAGACAAAATAGAGACAGCTTTATGATTATCCTATTTTTATAAAGTTCCTTGTTCTGTGTTAGAAGAAAGGTTGTTCCAAGTATTGCTTGCTGGTTTATTATATGCTTGCAGAAGCTGACTCACTTTCCGCCACTACAAATGGTAAAATACCTCCAAGTTGACACCAAATCCAGAAGGCTTCCGGGACTGGATCCCAACTGGGAGCCATCAGCGCTGTGCCACCAGTGAAAGCAGGGACACTTCATATGGCCTCAGGAATCTGCTTTTCATTGGAGAAGCATATGAAGCTCATACAGATGGCAAAGGATAAAGTAACCTCATTTCCTTAGGCAAAGGGAAATGGCAAAATTATCTGCCTGCAATGAAGAACAAAATAAGAAAGAGGAACATTTTCTAGAAGTGCATTAAATATTTGACTCCCAAGTAAAGTGCAGTAATATGAAGAGACATATGTTTATGAAATCAAGTATGGAAGTTTCTACTCATGACCTATAGATATAACCCAAACCTGAATGTAGTCAGGTGGGGTCTTTCTGGGTTAACAGGCTCTGCAGGCAATTGCTGGGCAGAGGATACTGGAGCACCGCTGTCCCCCCAGTCACTGGCGTGCCTGCGTGGGCTCACAGACAGTCTGCCTACGCACGCACAGAGGCGCCCCCGCATCTGGGCAGAATATGGGATGCCAGTCCCTGGCTCTGCTGAGAGAAAGTCCCATCTCCCCACTTCCAGGTGTAAGGTCTGAGCTGAAAATCACAATAAAAATAAACCTGCCTAGTGAAAGTACCCGGTAAACTATTTAATTTTCAGTTTATTTTAATCCCAGAACACAAGATCCCTATATTCCATGCTCCAGTGTTTCTAAACTTCGGTATTATGTTTTCAAATGTATTTATCTTATGTTTGTCTCCCAGCTACAACATAATTTTGTTCATTTCTGCCCAGTTTTCAGCTTTCTGAATCCTTGTAATTTCCCTGTTCGCATCAGGTTTTTGTATTTCTTCCAGCTAGGCAACATCTGTACACTTGTTAACATGTCATTAATTAACTCCATGGGCCATTAATAGATGATTTGAATAAAGATCTGAAGTTCACTCAAGCCAAGGTAAAGTTTCTCACTGATTTTTTTGTGTTTCAGATCTAACCTCAAAACTCATCCTCAAACAAATCTGTTCCATTGCAGTCTCTTGGTAGATACCTCCCTACCGCTTGATATACTGGGATTGTACTGTTCCTGCCTGCTTTCCTTAATGCCACTTGGCAATACATAGACCCTCATGTCTGTGTCTGTGGAAAGCCTATCTGAACTGATTTTTAAGTGCCGTGCTGCCTCATAAGACAGTGGTATCAAAGGATGTAGTAAATCCAAATCTATTGCACATCCTGTATCACTGACTTTGAAAAAACAAAGACTGTATGAAGCACTGCTAATGCTTTCCTGTCCCTCACTGCTCCGATCTCGTAAGTCGGAGCTGGTCTGGGGCCAGGCCCCACTCAGGAGGGGTATCAGCACTCCCAGCCCTAACACCTGAGCCCATCAGCCCCATCCCTGTGTGCCCCGTTCTAGCTGGCCTGCAGCCCAAGGCAGAGGTTCCTTGCCATGTGGATAAACCCTTGGAATTAACTTCCCTCCCTCCCTCTCCTTGCCCTCTTGGCTAACCTGCCTTTTCGAAAGAGTTGATCTCCCTAAACATCCCATTTGGGAGCAAAGCCTTCTGGGCATACTGGCGCTGCCAGGCACGTCCCCGTCTCTGTGTGACCGTGGGAAGGGAGCAGGAGGAGAGAGAGAAGGGGTTAGCAAGGAGGAAAGGTCTTTCCCAGCTGTGATAGGGGACTGGGAAGAAGATACACATTATAACTGGGGGGGTGTTGGGGTTATTAATTCCTTTTTAAAAAACTTGAGGCTGTCTGTGCACATTTGCCTGGCATAACTTTCTCTTTTGACCACGGGTTTACAGAGTGACTTTGGAAAGGGTAAGAGCTTTCTCTGTCCCTAGCAGGAGTGAACCAAAGTACTGTCCACCTGCTTCTCTGCCTCTACTACCTGTTGAAGTCAAACGAGGAGAAGAAGCAGGAAGACCATCAGGCCAGGGGACGGGGGTGGAAGTGCCCATTTCGGGCCATGATGGGGAGCAGCCTGCCCTGCACCCCCCGGACCCCGCACCCACCCAAGCCCCTTCCCCTTTCCCCTGAAACCGCTCTGCCTCCGGCTTATTTACAGTCCTTGAGGACAGAGGCTTTGTCCCATGGTATGTAATAAAGTCGGGTTTATTGTTCTTTCTCGGTTCTGCATTACAATTTTCTCTGACCCCTTGGCAGCCGTACTCCATTCCCTAGAGGTCTTCACAAATTATATTGGAAGTTTACAAGCCAGCATCACTTTTTGTGGGTTCTTTTTTTTTTATTATTATTATTTTAACCAAGGCAGATGCTAGCTACTAACTACAAATGTTGCTGTAGACCTCTGTAAATACTATCAAGTCACTATTTCCAACAGTAATGCACGTTAGTTAATCCACATTGATACTGAGTTTTTACTGTGAAGGCTATTTTGTGTGGTAAGTGTTACAAACATCGTTACTTTTGATGATTAAATCCACATACCATTCAACTCGGCTTTTTCTTTCCGGGGTCTGATGGCCAGTTTTTCCTTTTCTTGGCATTTACATCCTATCACTGATTGAGCTCAGTGGGAATGGGAGGTGCTGGCTGATCCATAGAACAAGGTCCTCACTTAGTCTGTTTTAATGTTTCACATTATTGAAAAGGCTATAGCTATCCTTTCTAAGTTTCTCACTTTGCTATGCCCTATGGTTTACCTGCTTGAACATACAGAGTATATGATCCTACATTCTACACGATACTAAAAAAAGTGGACAAGTTATATTTTTTTATACATATAAAACCCTTTAATTAATACGGGATATTTCTGGATAAGTAATAATGACTGACAACCAAGTAGAATTTTTGAGATTATAAAGAGTCCCTAATTATAAATTAGGGACTTGAATTTCTCCCAGCAGGATTCTTCCAGGGCGCTATGGAGAAATTTCTTTTGCTGGTATACATGCTGGTTTCATTTGGAAGACAAGGAGAAGGGCAGACACTGCAGAATGTGACTTGCTTTTACTCTCCTCCAGGCTGGGGTCAAAGTCAGGAACGGAACAGGATGTGGGGTCCTGGGCCAGTCTAGCAGCAGGATTTTGGGGGGTTACAGAACATGAGGTCAGTGCTGAAGCGATAGTGACTCTAGACCTGTGCGTGTGCTGGCCATCTGTGTGACAGTATGCAAGTTACTTTGTATGCTTATGCCACGTGGGATGATATGGCTTTTTACTGGTCCATCTCTCTGTTTTGAATTTTCTTGTCATTAGCTGAGAAAAAAAATAGTTAATTTCTAGGAGGCTTTTTCTTGACAATGCCATATAGACTTTTATGAATCTTTTTATCTCTGAAGTTTTTAGAAGTTTGTTTAATTATTTGTTCCAATAGTCTTTCAGAAGCTGAAGGTAAGGTGACACAAAAGATGACCCAAATCCTCTTTTTTTCTCCTGCTTTTATTATCAGGAAAACCTTTCTCCAGTTATTCAATATCTTACCTGTCTTGTTCAGGTACTCACAGACAGCCAGAAGTGGCCCTCAGTTCACTGCAGCCAATACTTCAAAGACTTCAGGATAAAGCACAGCAGCCTCAGCCAACCTGAAAGCATTAATTTACCAAAGTATCACCTCATTCATTCCTTCAACAGTTCGAGCTTATAGTTGTGTTCACTGCCTAGAAGTTGATTTTTCTTTGTTAGTGCATATAAATAAGACCTCAATGCGCCAGCTTTCTGGCCACTATTTGCCAGTAGATTTTACTTCTATGGAATCTTTTACCTGGTCTCCCTTTTACAGTTAATGTGCTTCTTATTAATCTTCATTATTTAGATCTGTTTATCCTCACTTTCTGAATAAGAAATGGCCACCGATGACTTCCAAAAACTTGTAGGCTGCTCCGCATCCTTTCCCAAGAAACTTTGAATTAATTAAAATCCACCACTACAATCCCCCACTACAACTAGTTCTGGTTTTCTGGATGATTTTGACAGTTGCTGATAAGTTCATCTGTGTGATTTTTCTTACTTGGCAGAAATATTAGCCTTCCACTGTGGCTGTGCCTGGTACCTTTCACTATCAGCCGCTAGTTAGATACTTTCCTCAGTGAGATGAGTATAGGCTCCATGAACACAGATATGAATGAAACCTGCTTTCATAGGTTCACAGAGAGATTTAGGCGGGAAGAGACCTTTGGAGTTCCCTCCTCCAACTCCCTGACCCAAGCAGGGCCCCCTCAGGGCCTCATCTAGATGAGTTTTGAAACCCTCTGTGGATGGAGAGCATGCAGCATCCATGCTTGCTTGCTCCCTCCATGAAAATTATTTTCCTACAGATCTATTTCTCACGGTTGCTTAAAACTGGTAACTAGGAATATATCAGCTACAAACAAAGATTTCCCAATGCTTGGGGCCAGGATAAGGCCTTCCTCCTGCTCACGCTCATGGCTTCTCTGTAGTCTGCTGAAAGCCGAGCTCACGTTATGGCCTTTCTGTCCATCATATCACTATGGGAGTCACAAACTGGGTCTCTCTTGGGCTGTGCACTGCTCTCCCGAAATGTAGCTGAAATTTGTTGCCAGTCACCTTTGTTGTCTTCATCTCTCTGCTAAATTTTGCTCCAGTAGAGCAGCGGCTTCACAGACTACCTAGGGGCGCGCACAAATCTGTATGCACGCACAAACACATTCACATATGCATGCATGCACGGAAGTACCTGCAGAAAACAATCGCGATTTTTAAATTATTTTTATAGGATTTCAGGTTAAAAATCATTGACAATGTTATGCGATTTTTAAGCACACTCTTATGTGCTTATTTATTAGCCGATTGTGTTCGCTGTATTTGCTTTAGTATGGCTCATTATTTTTCACTCAGAGAGAGGACAATCCCTATCAGGCAGAAGATTGCTGGCGAGATGTCTCGGCAGACCCACTTGCAGCAGCGTAGTCCTGTCGCCAGGTGAGCTCATTTCACTCAGAGCAGCGCAAAGACGGTTTGATGCCCAAAGGCACAGGCAGGAGCCAGTGACAAGCGCAACCCCAGGAGAAACAGGACAAGGGGCACCCCACGGAGCACAGCCTGGTCCTCCCTGAGGCCCAGCAGTGCTGTGTGCCATGAAAGGCTGCGGTTTTGCTACAGCTCCCAGCATGACCCTAGAAGAGAATGGGTCAGAACAACATCTTTGCCCTCGCCTTGCTCACCTGTACAGTGAAAACACCTGGGTGGAGGGGTCTGCCCTCCTCACCAAACCCCAAATACCATGGACGCTGAGCGCTGCTGAGGAAAGGAGACTTATTTTTCTGCTCAGCAGAGCAAAACCAGGGCACAAGCTAGCTGTCTGCAAGCAGAGACAGGCACTGAATTCATTGGATAATCTGCTGCAAATTATTTGCCCAACTCTATTAATTAATGTTTGTGAAGCACTTGGAGGGTTAAATGCCCTTGAGCCGTCGTTCACCTAAGCTTTGCCCCCAAAGTGACATCAATGAAAAATCCTTAATGGTGGTGGTGGTAGCAGCAGCAGCAGCAGCACTGAATTTTCAAACCCTCCTGAGGCAAGAAAACATGATTTTCCCCTTCATTTTATGGTCTGTTGAATCTTCTGTTTTTCTTGTTGTGTAGCAGGAATAATGTTCATGGCCTCGGAGTATTCTTGTGGTTTTCCAAATGCCTCAGATTTAATTTGGCATCTTCCACAAAAAAAAAAAAAAAATTTATTGCCTCGTATACTCCTTCGCTGTGAATGATGTCCCTTCCCCAGTTCCGTGGAGGGGTCCTGGAGCCTAACAATGGTCCCGCAGAGCTGTTTCTCAGCTGGTGAGGAGCCCTGCCTTGTGCCTCGGCAGGCAGGGATCGCACAAGAAGACAGCCCCTGATGGGGAGGAGAGGTCAGCCCGGACCTTTAGCATTGGCCTGAGCTCCAAACACCCATCCCAGAAAATAAATATGTAAGAAAACATAATAAGATGCACACACAGGCTCTTTGTGATGGAGTCCAAACCCCAACATGCAAGAATAAGCTTTGTGAACAGGGCGGTCTTCGCAGTGCAAGGCGCCCTGGGGCAGGCGGCAGGGACGGGAATTGTTCTGGCTGATGGTGCCCACCTCTGGCTGGGGCTCAGCAGGATCGCCTCGGGTCAGGTCTTCATGTACGAACCTCTCTAAGGGCTGGCATTTGGGTTACCAGCTCTCCAAAAAGCACATGCTTGTATGGTACAAAGTATCCAGCCTGTTCCAGATATGGAAGCTTCTGCCTATTACCCTAATGGACTGAGATTCAGATGCTTGAGTTCGATTTCCCTCTGTAGAAATTACATTCTGCAGTTTCAGGGCTGGTGCAGCCCTCGTCTAAATGGAGAAGGCTTATGACTGTGTCTCGTCCACCCAAGCACATGCCAGTTTGGATGGAGAAAGGGGGTAGTAAAGGCGTCCCCCATTAAATCTGCACTTGACACTCAGGCTTCTCTCCTGCAGATGCTGTGAGGGTTGTCACCGGCGAGCAGACGAACTGCAATTTCAGGGTGCTCTGTGGCCAAAGATACAGACTGGGCAGAGCCACGACAGCCCTTTTCTCCTTGCACAGCCACTGCAAAAGGGCTGTAGAGAATCCTACTGCCCTTGCTATTTCTTGCACAGAAGTATGTGGAGGCTGTGGCTGTAAGGCTACCATACAATGTGCCAGCGCTTCCAACTTGCAGTCAAAATGCCTGAAACATACAATGGGTCAAAAGAACTTCTGGGGGACCAAATGAGGAATAACCTGTCCAATGTGCTGTCACAGGGTAGTAGAGCAGAGCTGCAACCTTTGAGTCATAGGCCCTGTTTAGAGGAACACCTTGAAGCTCCATAGTCCTAATGGAGCCCATGACACTCTTCTGTGCATGAGGCCCATGCTTCAAAGCCCTTTTGTATGCTCCAGAGTCCGTAGGGTTATGCATAGTACCATGTAATGCCATTGCCCCAGACTGCATTAACACACTGAGGAGTAGAAAAGATCTGGTCTGCAACAGCTTCATGGCAGAGTGAAATTGTGGCACTGAGCTACGTGACAGATTGAATCAAGGTCCAAGTCTGCAGGAAGACAGTGAACAGCTGCCCACAGCTTTCTGCCATATGGCACAACAGTGTGTGATATGTCTATATCAGTTCAGACACATACCTGAAGGTACTGCAGTTTTTGGATACTTTAGCTCATTTTCTCATTAAACATCTGAAATTAAGGGAGCCAAGCAACCTGCAAGTGTTTCGCATTAGGCAATCCTATTCAGGCAGATTGCGAAGAGGAATAAATGGGATGATTCTATTTTCAGATTGGGATCGGGTCAGATAACTATCACCTCCCTTCCTTTGCCTGACCTGCGATTCCCCACCCCACCGTCATCTCTTGCAGTGACAAGCAGTGTCCTTCACATGTTGCTGAGCCAAGTGAAACGGCAGGGGAAAGGCTTCCTGCAATGGACTCGATTTCCATTTCCAGGTGCAGTACCCGGCAGTAAGGATGTAGGAGGGCAAGCCGCTCCTCGCCTTTCCTCAGCTCCCCACCCAAGGTCATTGCTGCCAAACTCTGTGCTCTCTTTCATCGGATGCACAAAGGGAAAACTGACCTCTCCCTGACCTCCGGCCACATGGACACTAACTGCAACCCAGGGCCCTACCTGGAGGTGCAAGTGTCCGTCCAACGGGAGGGGAGGAAAGCCCAGCATCTATGCTGTCCACTGCTGGCTCCAGGCTGGGAGTGAAGGATGCTCTTGAGTTTCCCAAGGGGCAAAGCTGCACTAAATTGTTTGCACGTCTGTGGTTGCTGTAATCCCAGGAGCCACCAGGAAACTGAGGACAGCCAGAGGGAGCGGGAGAGATGAGGGATGCCTGGAGAGCCCATCCATCTTGGTGGGTCAGGCCAACTACTGCTATTCCTCTCGGTGTCTCAGCTGGGTGAAGAGTAAAAGGGTGCACCTGGGAGGCAGTCATGTTAACCAAGACACATCACCTTCTCAGGAGTCAAGTGACTGGAGAAATGACAATAATGGCTGTGGATAGCACTAATGGCCAGTGATCTTTCCAGGAGTCCCTAAATGGTGCGTCGGTGGTTAACATCATTAAAATGAGGGAGCGAGGGAGAGAGGGGAAAGAAGAGAGAGAGGGAAGGAAGGAAGGAAGGAAGGAAGGAAGGAAGGAAGGAAGGAAGGAAGGAAGGAAGGAAGGAGACAAAGTAAAATATATAAAAAGTTTTCTGTCACAAAAAACCAGCTTTCATTGTTGCAAGGCACTTACAGCTGTAGCACATGCAGCATCTCCTAGGCCAACAAATCCTCAGTATGCTATACCTAACAACTAGGATGGGAGAACAGGAATATTTTTCGCTCTGGGGAAGTCTGGATTAAGTCCCTGTGCTGGTGGAAAACTGCAGTGGGAATTCCTGTCTCCATGCAGAGCCTGTGTTTTACAGAAGACTCAGCTGGGCCCTTTCCTGCCACAGGGGCACCAAGCGCCTGGCACTGGGCACTGCTCCGAGCCTGGGCTCAGGTCTGACCCGGGAGGTACAGGGATATGTGCAGTGGGTGCATCCACACACCACATCTGCTTTGTGTTGTGACTCAAGATGCTTATCAGAAGCAGCTGTTGCCAGATGGCTTGTGTCACCACTGTGGATCACTGCAGATCCACGATGGTATTTCTCTCCGGCGTATTATCCATTCAATTGTCCAAAGCTAACACCTGCACTGGGCATGGACCTCTCCTGCAGGCACAGGCTGCCAAGGTGTCCTCACAGCCCTCTAATGGGAGTGTCAGATGAGGACGCACCAGAAAGAGCATCTCAGAAGCTGATATAACTATTCTGCTTCATGGAGCTTCATTACTATTGCATGAAAAATGCCCCTTCCGCTAATGACCTCCTTTGAAGGCCCATCTTCCAGTATCCTCTTTACATAGTCAGAAATGTGCTTTCCCAACACTTCTGCCTCTTTGCTTTGCTCTACCAAGCCAGAATGGCCAACGTCAACTGCAATGCAGAGGTGAAGTGTAAAGGAGTCACTACTGGGATGCAGGGACACGGCCTGAGGTCTGTCGGGCTCAGCAGCGGCAGAGCCGGAGCCGCAGCCCCCCTCTAACCTGATGATATTCTCACTTGGGCACCATGAGCCCTAACAGCCCGGCCAGCAGCTCCAGCCCTCCTCTTCCCTGAGCAAATACGGCCAGGAGAGAAAGAGAGCAGTCTGACTCTCCTTATGATCCTCTCATTTGCACACAAGGCTGGTGAGTGTGTGCATGTGTGTGTGGGTAAGTTCAAGGAGGGGATCGATTAATTACGTGATGATGGGAGCGAGAACACTCTCAAGACTCTGGGTCTGCCCCCTACCAGATTTTACTGGCATTTTCTGAACATTTCTATTAGCTCAGTGGGCACAGCTTGTATGCAAACAAATACAATAATGCTCAGTTATTGTTTGGTACGATGGGAGCCTGGGATTTTTTATATTTTTTTTACAAGTATTGTTTCTATTTGTCATTAAGGCTCACTTTCTAATCTATCTTTGTAGGAGGTTTGTCTTTTTTGACATTGCCAGTTGCATGTAGCTGGAGCTCTCTTCTCTGGCCTGAAGAGGCATTTAAGGCCAACTGGGTTTTTGTGTTTTCTTTTCTGTTTTTCTTTTTATTTTTTCAGAGAAGAAAACCAGAAAAGACAGGGAAAAAAGTGCTTGGTAAGAAAGACAAACATATAATTAGCAAAAATAAATACATCATTATTTGATGGTTTTCATGCGTGTTACTGTTTCAACTGCTCATGAATTGTTTCATCCAGATTGTAAAATATTCATATTTATATGTTACTCAGAAAGAGAAGTGATGCCCTGGAGAGGCTAATTCTTGGTTTGCAGATTGTTTACAAGCTGTCAATTGCAATTTGAATATATTTGCAATTCATAGGGCTGATAAATAACATAAGTCACGTGGCATAGTTTCTGCTCCTGAGCTGTAGCACACCCTTGTATCAGTAACACCAAGGTAGGGAAGCATTTGTCTCCCCATCTGCCTCTCAAATCACACATTTAATGGAGCAAGCAAGCATAATACCCAAGAGTACCTCTGGGATCTCATAATTGTATTCTGCCCCTCCTGACTGCCTGGAAAACTCTGATCTCATGGCATTGTGTGTGGGCCACCTTTCGCCGAGAACTGTCTCAGTTACAACTCACATGTGAGCGGGGCGAGTATTCTGTGTGCTTTCTCTATATGGCACCTAGCGCGCTGTGGGACAGCCGGCCAGGAAGGGACAAAAGGCAAGCTATGCCAGCAAGTGCAGACTTTGCATGGGAGCGGGTGACTGAGAACTCGGGGGATTCTGGTTCCTTATTCCAGACACACGGCGGAATCTGTTCTTTGAGGGATGATTAATGCAATTATCAACACAATACTTTTTGCAAACTGCATTTTACAATAAAAGTGCCAAATACAGCATTTACTTCTGGCTCCTATTTTTTTCCTCCATATTTGTAATGAACTTTTGTAAGTACTTTCACAAATGAAATTCACAATTGTATATTCCTAGGTGGTGAGGTTATCATTTCAAGTAGTATGGCTGCTTTTCTTTTTTTTTCCTCCTTGGTACCAATTTTGTTTGATGCAATTGACCCCATTACTCACAAGGAATTATGCCATACGGTCTTTCACTTCATCTCCTGGTGGAAATAAAAGCCTGCCTCTGGTTCTTCTCCTAAAACCATGGATATTAAATTGCACTGTGTGTGGTTTGTATGTACATAAATATGCGTAGTCACTCTGAGCGCCATAAATCAATATTTTCAAACGGGCATATTTCACCACTTTTACAATAGCTTGAGGTGATTCTCTGTCCTTACAGTTAATTTTTTTTCCTAATTTTGAATACAAATATCTTTTCTACAATTTACGCTCATTACTTCTTATCCTCTGTACTACAAAACACAAATTATTCCCTTTGTGGCAGCTTTTTATATATCTGTGACTTCTCAAGTGTTACTGAGTCTCCCCTTGTTTTGCCTGATCTTTCCTGATAGACAACATTTTTCTCCAAGATTCTGTTTGGTTTTTTCTAGAATGTTTTTAGGTGGTTCACATCTGTCTTGAAGTCCAAGTCCACAAGACTCATCTCTGAATCAGTCAGGACCTGGGTAGATTGGAAGCGTGTCTTAATGTTTCTCTGATGTGATACTCATCTTTATCTACTGTGAAGAAATCTGCTTTTTACACAATAATGATATTACAGAGTCATTTTTGCTTGTGTTATGCTGTATATAGTGTACTGTCTTTTCCTATAGAGCTGTCTTCTCTCAGTCTGTATTTGTGCAGATGATACTTGCCTCTGTGTTTACTGGACTGCATCTTTTTTTTTTTTCAGATTATTTAGCCATTTTTCTTATAGCCAGTTTTAGGAGGAAATGACAGAGCCGACTGATTGATTGTTTTTCCAGGGTACCTGTATGGATCATACAGGGGTTTTTTTGCTCTCATAAATCTTCTCTGGTTGGACTCCCTGGCCTCTATGTAGTCTTGGTCATCTATCAGGTTGAAACAGGCTAGGGGGCGTCATGATCGGGGGTACCCTAGGGACACTATCCCTGCGTCTAAAGGGTGGGATGGCATTCACCCAAGACAGCTGAAGCCAAGGGTCTCTGGGCACTGAGACTGAGGATGGAAGAGTAACAGAAAAGGGACCACCCAAATCCTGAAGCTGACAAACTCTCTAAAACTGGACATTTTCCTGTTATAGCTAGAAGTACTTACTGCAATTTGTGGTGCCAAATCACTTGCTTTACTAAGTGGTCTGTGTGCCGCAGAATATTTTTAAGAAAAGTAACCAGTTTGATACAATATCTCCATGCAGACCATTCCCAAGTCTTTCCCACTCTCATTATGTGAAGCTCTTTGAACTGTGTCAACCCACTATTAGCATTTGCCATGTGTACATAGTCAATTGTTACCCTGAGGAATGGGATGGATGATGACATGCTTAGATAGTAATGCTTTAAATTAAGATTCCTGAATATGCCTCTGATGTACGGAGGTTAATTAAGAAGCTATTGTGAGCTGAATTAATACCATTTGCTTATTGAAAACATAAGTCATGAGAATTAACAACAAAGTCATAAATATATTTCCCTAAGGGCCAGATCCTTCAGCTCTTACTCATTTGAGCAATCGTTACTCATGTGAGTAGTTCCATTGAATTAATTGAGACTACATGTATGAGTTCATTTATCTGTACGACTAAGAAGCTGCGTGGTTGGGTGCCACACAAGCGTTAATCTAAAACGAATATGTTTTTAATGATAAATTGGTATTTAGATGGACTGTAATGATTGTTTATTTCCAAGCCTTGTTTTAATAAGACTGGTTTAGCCTGCCAAGAGAATAAATCCAGCTTTTTATTAATAATCAAGTGACAGAGAACCAACAATTACCGATTAAAAGGAGAATTCTGACATAGACAAAAAGCAAGTGTGAGGTTTTGTTAGGTTCATTAACAATATATACATTTTTGCTGATAGTTGAATGGAAATCTGGTACACCTTCACCAACAAATTGATTGTCATGATCCCCAAGCTAGTTCTGAGTGAGTCTGCTCCAGAACCAAAAGCAGGAAAGCCATGTGGGTGAGAGGGAGGGATGCTTACCCTGGAGGGCAGCAACCCAGCCCATCCTGCTGTTGCAACCCAAGATGCTCATGCCATGCGGTATGGCATTCTGCCACGTAAAAATATTATCTCCCTTCGTGCGAGATCACAGATCTCCTTCTGCTCCGCTGCAACACCTTTATCTTGTAGGTGTGTTAAGACTCAGCGAACTTCCCCAAAGCACGTGCTGGCAGCCATGAAGAGTTTTACTCTTCCTCTGGAACTGTGAACAGGAAGGGATTGCTCCACTGTGGCTGTTTTATCCCGAGTCTACCAGCCAGTGTTGGATGATCAATCCACTATTAAGTGTGTGGGAGAGAACTGAGCTCTCTTCTGAAAGAGCCCCTTGGACCAACCTGACTTCACCTGCTCCACTAACAAAAAGCCTCTGTGGGGACACTTCAGTGTCTGCAGAGAGCAAATGGTGCAAAAAAGGAATGCTATTCCCTTTCCAGTTGCCTCAGTCATGTGTGAGGTACAACCACTGCTCATGGTCCGATGACAGGGCTTGGTGACTCCAAAAGCACAAGAGTAGTTGCAGCAGAACCTGATCCTTCAAAGTCCTGTGAAACCTCTCTGGCTGGGGCAAGACACAGCACAGCTTCCTTTGTACCTCCAGTTGCACCTGGGCATGACTTCAGTGGAGACTCTTTTGGTAAGAAAAAATAGTGGGAGGTTCCTTTTCCAGTCTTTAGCCTAGTTAATTTTGGGGAGAGGGAGAAAAATAAAAAAAAAAAACCAAACCTACCCGCTGTTGGCAGAAACAGTTCCAGTGGCTGTCAATAGCCAGAAGGTTTTGCTTTTTTTTTCTTCTCCCTGACTATTTGCATTTTCCCAAATTTCACCTTACACTCCTTTGACACTTGTACTCCTGGCTCCTCTTTTCAGTGCTAAGAACTGCCCAAGGATGCTGAGGGAAGGTTGTTCTTGTACAGTTTCCTCCAAACTAGAAGAACCACAGAGTGTTTCCAGAGTCTCCCCCTCCTTCAAGACTTCCAGCCTGGAGTAAGGTTTTTTGGAAGATCAAGGAGCTATTCTAAGTCAAAATAATGCCTCATTTAAAGAACAAAAGAAACCAAAGTAAATTGACCTCGAACCTTCAGCAATTTAACCACTGGAAACTGGCATTAATGCACACTTTGACATTTGATTTTCCACATTAGGAAAAGTATATTTTTTTTCCACATTATACAAGTATAATTTATTGCTGCACATTTTGATTCTCTGATGTCCTTTAAATCATTCAGATCCATGTCACCTACCTGAGGGATACAAACTCAATAAGTAAAAGCTAAGCAATTCCTGCCCTGATTTATAAGCATCTGTGATAAAAGGGAAGGTTGTAATTTAGAGGAAATTTACTATTGGGCCTTTGTGACATTAACTGACTCATCCCCACTGGTTACTTCCATTGCAAACACTTTCTTTCCCCATCCCACATCAGAGTTATGTAATAAAAGTAACGATTTAATAAAGCAAATTAAATAACAGTAATAAAAGCTTCCTAATGGGTCTGAGAAGCTCTATTATGTTCTAGGATTTGGTATTTATCATAAAAAGCATAACTTCACTCTTTTTTTTTTACTGAAGTCAGCTGTCACTCGTGAAAATCTGCACCTACAGAGAACATGTCCTGCCTGGTACAGCCTCTCCCTGGATCCCCACGGCTGATTCCAGGGCAGGAGGGAGAGGAGGGAGGATGCGGGTGCCCCCAGCCGTTTGCGTGTGGTCCGCGGCCATGTCTGGGAAAGGAGCCCTCGGCAGCGCTCCTCGTGTCAGAGGAAGCAGGGACATGCCCGCCTTCACTGGCAAAGGTCTTTTCTGCTTCCAATGGAGAAGCAGCAAGGAAAGGAAGGGGGAGAAAAAATAGATGGGGGGTGATGGTAACAAAAGGAGGAGGAAAAAAGCACGGGAGGAGAATAACGAGGCGGAGAGACTCTGTAATCCACTTTTACAAGGAAAACAGTTACACAAGAAGACAAGATGGGCCATAAATGTTGGCGTTTGCATTCATCTGTGAGTTAAATGCTAAGCAAAGGGTCTACCAGAGAAGCTGGCCTGCCAGGAAATACTGCGGGAGCCAGGGCGTTCCTCTGTGCAGCTCCGGGGCCCTTTTAGTGCCCCCCAGGGTTCACGCCTCCTTCTGGGAGCTGACAAGGTGGAAGTTAATGACAGCAGTTAACACATTGGATCACCAGGTCATGCTGCCTTTGCTCCCCCTTCAAGCCCCTTCACAGCAAGTAAACAGACAGGGCCGTAGACTGGAACTGTGTCCTCTGGTACTTCTGCAACACAAACAGTGTGGTAATGGAAAAACAGTCTGCTTATCCTCAGAGTGTTAGCAGATGGCAGCTCCTTCCCACTCCCTCTCTCTGCTGCAAGCCAAGCTCCCCGGTGCATCCCTGAGGCCGCTGCTGGAGTCAGGCATCCCCCAAAGCCCCTCAGCGGGGTGTGCACCGGGCACAAACGAAGGTGAGTCCCACACGGTCTTCTCCGGGGCTTGTGCAGGAGCATCGACTACAAGGGAAAGGGTGCACAGGGATTACCTGTAGATACAGCTACTCTAGCTAGAGTATTGCACAGATGCAAGATTCTGCTGCAAAAAGGAGCACTCTGGGCTTCCTTTACAGTAAACCAGCAGCAGGCATGTCCTTGTCCTGTTAGAAGTGCCCCACAAGGCAGAGAGCAAATGGAGGACCTCATACTTCTTCTGTGGGCCCCCCACATCCCAGCTGGCATCAGACACCCTCGTGTCCACCCAGGGACCACAGTTAGCACTGCCAGTCTCTGCTACTAGTCAACAGGCAGCTCCATTTCAGCTGTTTCTGAGAAGAGAGACAAAGGCAGAAGAGGTGGTCATGGCCTTCCCTCCATCCCTCTTTGCTGCATCTCTAGAGCCCACAGGTGCACAGTCCCTTCCCAATCCAGCTGAGCCAGCTGCAAAACCCTTCCTGGACATTTGCTGCCCCTCTCTTGTCAGGGGCTCCTGCCCACCTTGGACCTCTCAGCTGGGCTGTTTGTGAGAACACTTCTCCACCCAGTGCATTCAAAATGCTGGTTTCCAAGTCTTCAGTCACAACCAGAGTAATGTGAGTTAGCCAGGGCTCACACCAACCCCAGCAGAGAGGTCTGAGAGGCCACGGCTGCTTTGACAGAAAAACTGCACGCCAGCAGGGGTTGGGAGCGGACCACTCTGCCTCCCCATAAGGCCGCATCCTCTCAAAACTAGATAACCAACAGAGCCACCAGGATGGGTCAAAAAGCATCTGGGACAGGCTGTGGAGGGTACACTTAGGTAATTAGACAACATGTACTGGATGGGTGTCTGAGCTAACCTAATCCAGGACTGCAACAGGATCTGATTCTGCCCTCTGCAAGTTATGTGCAGGCTTTGATTGCTTATGATTTTGTTACACTTAAAGTTTTCCACCATATATATGAAAGGCTTAGGTCCACAGGTAATCCAGGAGCATTTCTGATTTTATCTGTGGATTCCCAGCATCTTATGTGGTGAAGGTGAGGACTGACGGGTACATGAGTTAGGGTCCCCTAGTAAGGTAAAGAGTGAACTACCACAAGAAGAAAGATGATCACTGCCCTGCTGACAGCCTCGACACCCAGATATCCATAGGGCTCATCGACTGTCTGCTCCTTGTTCTCTGGCAGAGACCTGAGCACCTCCTTGGCAGGAATTCAGGGCAAGCAGTCTGTGCTTGCAAAGGACTGTGCTCTGCTTTGACCTCGCAATTTTATGTCGCCGCACTCCAGACTTCCCATCTTCCTCCAAGAGTAGTCACTCCTTTTACAGTCAAAGGAGGGAAACACGCATTTCTACAGAGTGACTCATCTGACATACTTTAGACACCTCATTTTGGAAGAGGTGAGTTGCACTGCGGCTCTTGCAGTGTCCAGGCTAGAAAGTAGGTGCCTGGTTGTGTTGCAGACAATGCGGACCGCCACACTTTGCCAGCTGAATCCTAACTGTCTTGAATGGGGCATCAAAAACCAGTGGATACTTCAGAAAGGTTGTTCTTATATTTTTGCCAGCTGTGCTGTTGTGCTGAGAAGTTCATCAGTATTTGCGAAGTGCTTGGGTAGTACAGCTTGTAAACAGCAGTGCCCAGAAGGGGGTTAATTTCTCTATACTTAGACCAAGGTTTGGATGTCATCAGCCATATAAGACCCATGGCTGTATGTTAAACAATGAGCATAGGAAGGAATACTCGATAGCTTCCATTTGCTGTCACATCTTCAGGGCTGGACACAGAGGCAACATGGATGGGATGGGGTGGGGTGGGGAAGTGGGGCTGCAGTCACTAGTCTGTGGTGGGAAATGAGTGTGTATTCTATGCCGGGGTAGCAATGGTGGGTGCATTCTCCTTGCCTTTTCTAGCAAATACACATTTGGTATGATCAGCCAGCATCAGATCTCTTTGGGATACATAACAGCCTCTGCACCTTTGGAGCAGTACAATCTGATGTCCATGTGTCCCCAGGCAGCCCGGAGACACAGGGACACCTTTCTGGCTCCCCTTCCTTCTTCTCCCTTTGCAGCTCTCCTGCTGCTGAAGCCACCAAAACCTCTCAGAGACAGTTGTCCCTCAGTCAGTATGGATGGCACTGTTTTAGTCAAAGCTGATTTATACTTCTGCTTTGAGGCATGCCCAAAGATATGTTATATACATGTCTGAAAAGAACCAGAAAACTTAAAATGTTCAGCTGGCTCCTAGCTGATGCAAAGAACCAGCAGCCTCTTCCCAGATTATCTTGCTGCTGCTCCTCACCGCCAGCTTCTTTTAGCCTTCCAGGGCTTCCTCCTCAAAGGGTGCTGATGGTAGTGATAGCTTCTGAGAAGTAGCAGTCAATACAAGACGCAAGGCTATGCCACTGGCCACACAGAGACAAGAGAAAAGGGCACCCATAGAAACATGGCTCCAGCTACTTCTCACCCTTTTGTTTCAGCTATGACAATTTGTCTTTGCACCCTCTGCTCACCCCTCTGCCTGCAGCTGGGATGGGCACAGCCCTCATTCCTGCGGCTGCCTTGCCGCTACATGGCCTTAGTGCTACCCCTTAGAGATGTAACGAAAAGGAGAGTGAATGAAACGAAACTGGTGCCAGGCCCACCTATGTGGTTTACCTAATCCTGACATGTCACAACAGAATTTGGGGGCTGTGTCTTACTCAAGAGGAAGTGATGGTTCCTGCAAGCCATGTTTATTTCTTCAGGGGGGTTATTTGCTTTTCACTGTCAAAGTCACAATTACTCATTCAGATTACATGACTATGTATCATCCCTTGGTAATGCAGGTATCCAACTTCATCTTTGCCTCTTAGAGAGGCATCCTGCCCTGCTTTTGGCTCCCTACAGCACATCTGACTGTGCTGCAACGAGTCTGCGGCTGTTCTCTGTCTCACCACCCTTTCAAAGGAGAGCGGTATAAGATCCCTTGCAGGCATATTTTAGAGGTGTAATACTGATATGATTCATAAAACATATCAGCACATTTCAAAACTTATTTCCAAAAGTTAAGCCCATGAGTCAAACAATACCAGGGAGTCAAAAGCATCCCACAGGCCAAACAAGAACCAGCACACAGCTGAAAGCCACTGAAGTAAATGGGCGGCAGCTGGTGACACAACAGGAGCTGGTTTTCCCCTGTCCTCTCTTGGATGCCAATGCTTGTGAAACCCTGAGCTCCAGCAGGAAACACAGAGGGCAGAATGCATGTCAGCATACAATGGAAGGGAGCGTGTGTGTGATTTTCGTGGCATTCAGGTTTACTCTGAACTTTCCAGGGAGCTCTGGCACCAGCCTGATTCGAACAATTTATGGTAGAGCTGAAACTGCCTTCTAGATCGCTCAGGTCCTAAGGTAACTCCTTGAGTGGTCTTGAGAACATCAAAAAAGCAAAACCTACCTTCTCTCCACCTGGTATGCATGCAGGCTGATGGCCATCAACTTTCTAGCTGCACATGACAGGGCCTGGCTGTCCTATTACTTCACAGTTCCAGTCTCTAACCTCACTTCCTAAGCAGAGTGCGAGGGGAAGGTCACAAAGGATTTATTAAGTTTCCTGGCCCCAGAAGGAGTGTGTGAGAACAAGGCAGGTCTCAGCTCACTATGCACATGCTCACACCTGCAGACTTGTGGCATTTAACCTGCTTTATTATAGCCAGGCTGCCACTAAGAAGCTGCCTGTACCCAGACACTACTGTCCTTTATGCTTACCTCCTTAACTGCAAACCTCTCACAAATGCCAGCTGCATTGCCTCCAAGCCAGCAGTTTCGACATCAGCCTTCATCAGTTCTTCAGCTTGTCTGTCACAGTATGGTGCAGCTGAAGCATCGACCTCATCACTGGCACTAACTGGGTCATTTATTCCACTACATCAGTTTGTTCAGCTGAGCACAGGATACAGTATATTGATGAAGGGAGGGGATCCTGTGTTTCCTTGCTAACCTTCCAAAGTCATGTCAAACACTAGAGGAGACAGACAGCAGCAGCAGCACACTCCACAGGGGGTCTCTTGAGGCAGCACAGACATAAACTGACATAAGAAACAGAATTCAAACCAATCAAAATATTTGCATAAATTGGGTTGGCTTTTTTGTGAATGACAAGAGCAAACTAGAAATCTGTCAGCAGTAGAAGTCTTTTGGATTTTGCCATAAAAATCCAAAGGAATCTCTTTCCTTTAAGGCTATCAAGGATAAAAGACTTACTGGAGCAAAAGCTCTGTGGATGCCCACGTTTATCACACGGAAGACTGGGATACCAGGACAAAAGCAAAGTAGGAGACAAGAGGCCATAGAAGGTACAGAGGTGGTTACTAAGAGACTTCCCTTGTCACTTTGCAATAGCTCATGTGGATGAACTCTATAGATTCATTTCACAGAATCACACAGAAGAGCTGAGGTGGGAAGGGGGTCCTGGAGACTGACTAGTCCAACCCTCTGCTCAAAACAAGGACAACTAGAGTAGGATGCCCAGGATTGTATTCAATCACATTTTTAATATCTCCAAGTACAGAGACTCCACAACCTCTCTGGGCAACTGGTGCCAGGGTTTGACCACACTAACTGTAAAAAAAATAAAATTATATTTAAATGGAATTTCCTGTATGTAGTTTGCATCCATTGCCTCTTAACCTGTCACTGGGCACCACTGAGAAGAGTCTGGCAACTTCTTCTTTACTTCTCTCCGTCAGGTATGTATACACTTTGATAGGATCCCCCTTGAGCCTTTTCTTCTGCAGGCTGAACAGCCCCAGTGCTCCCAGCACCCATTCATGACTGGCCTCCAGCAGTACTTCATGTGACTGATCACAGCTGTCTGAGACCAACAGTTCAGCCAGTGTTCAACCCACCTCACTGTCCATTTATCTAGTCCGTATTTATTCAGTTTTTCTGTGAGGATTTTACGGCAGACAGTGTTGAAAGCCTTATTACAGTCAAGATAAACAACTTCTATCACTCTCCCCTCATACAGTGTGCCAGTAATTTCATCATAGAAGGCTATTAGGTTGGTAAAACATGATTTTCCTGTTGCAAATCCATGTTAAACTACTCGCAATCACCTTCTTGTCCTTAATATTTGAAAATGGCTTCCAGGAATATTCAACTCATCACCTTCTCAGGGATCAAGGTAAGGTTGACCATCCATTAGTTTCTGAGTTCTCCTCCTTACCCTTCTTCAAGTGACATTTGCTTTCTTCCCGTCCTTAGGAACCTTCTTCAATCACAAGGACACTTCAAAGATGGCCAAGATCACAATGTCAAATCACAATGACATCGTCTTCTTCCTTTTGCTGCTGATTTATCTGCAGAAGCCTGTCCTATTAATGCTTCATGTCCTTCACCAGATTCAAATCCAGATAGTCTTTGGCTTTGATAACACCATCTCCCCAGTGTCTCTGTATCCCTGATGGGTCACCTGATCCTTCTTCTGTCTCTTGTAGATGTCCTTTTTGTGTCTGAGTTTTGTCAGGAGTTCCTTAGTCAACCATGCAGTCCTCCTGACACATATACTTGATTTCCTGCACATTGACGAGAACCATTCCTGACCCTGGAGGAGATGATCCTTGAAAATCCACCAGATCTTCTGGACTCCTCTGCAGGGCTGTCTTCCATTCTTCTAAGCAGATCTCTGAAGAGGCCCAAGTCTGTTCTTCTGAAGCCCGTTGATGATCCTGCTTTTTTTCCTGCTCCCTCCTCTTGGGATCCTGAACTCCAGGATCCCATGGCCACTGCAGTCAAGGTTACCCTAAACCTTCGCATCCCTATCCAGTTCTTCCTTGTTTGTAGTTATGAGGTCCATCTCCTTTTGCCAGGCACTCAGTCACCTGTGCCAGTTGTCACCAACACTGTTGGTGACAACACACTGACAACACACCCCAGTTGTCACTGCAGAAACCTCCTGGATTTCTTGTGCACTGTTGTGTTGTCACCCCAGGAGCTCTGAGGTAGGCAATTATCTATGCAACTGTGGGAAAAAAACAGTTGTAGAAAAAACTGTAGATACACAGATTGGTGAGCTAAAATGAAATGTTTCCAAAGTTTAAGGGAACCCGATGAACTTACACTGAACCTTGGGTAAATATATACAGAGAGTCAGACATCTTGAACTACAAATAGAAGTTGAAATGTGAATTAGGACTGCTTTTAAAGAAAAAGTAGAGTAGTGAGGCTAATGTTGATCTTCAAAGCTTATTTTAATTCTCACTAATGTACAATGGATTTTGTGATGAGAAGGCTGAAAGGACCAGGATCTGAAACCTTCAACACTGTTAAAGACTGAAATTCGAGCATGAGTGCATTCATTAAATTAAGGGCCTTGACTGTGACAGAAGATGGGGAAGTAAAATAAGTGTTGCATATTTCTTGAGTGTTAATCAATCCTTAGCACCTTCGAGAAACAAGTAAACACAGTCATTTTCACTTTACAGCTTAATTCCTCTTTCTTCATTTAGGAAAGAGAGGTAGGGAAGCTGAGTGACTTGCAAGAACAGGTATGAGCACGTAGGAGTTACTGGCACTTCATTCAAGGCTCATCCCAGATCACACTCCTCTCTGCGTAGGTTTCCAGAAATCCAATTATACCTGGCAGAGCTGATAGTTTTTAAAATATAATTACAATGGAAGGAATGTGGTACAGTGGATGCATTTTCTTAAGCCATTTAACACCTTGCCTCGTAAAATTATCCTGCAGAAGTTAAATTCAAATTAATTCCAGCCTATATAAAAACACCAAAAGCTAGGAATTGGCTGGATGACACAAACAGTAGGCAACCAGAAACAGCGATGTACTGAGCTGGAGGTAGGTCCAGTGGGGTGCCACCAGGCCTGGATGAGATAAACAGTCTGCAGGTTATATTCAACTTGTGGTGACGCAAACACCAGTGAAGACAGAGGAAAAGAAACCCCAAAGGTAAACTGGAAGAGTCTGAAATGTGTGAAGTGCATAGCAAAAAGGAATCCAAATTGCATTAAATACACACTAAGCAGGTATTGGAAAGAAGAGAAAAAAAAGCAGAACCATCAGCAGGACCTAGAAAGTACTTAATAATACAATACCAAATAGTAAAAAAGTATGTTTTGGCAGCACAAGACAGTGACAAACAAAACTTGAATTATACAATATTTCATATGCAGAAGACCCATGTTAGGCAGAGGGGAAGATGAGAATCCCTTCCTGTGCAGCATGTGTGAGATACTGCTGGTATCCATCTTCAAGTTGTAAATTCAAAGAGAGGAATAATCCATACTGACACAGGAAGGATTAAAGAATGATGTTACAAAACTGAGTGAAATAAAGTATTTGTAATGAAAGTCAGGCTAAATGTCCTAACACCGGATCCTGTAGCACTGCTAAAAAGTTTGTCATGGACTTGCTGGAAACATTTAGAGTTAGAAAAGGCACGCTTATACCCGTATGGGAAGGACACTTATGGAAGTTTTGTTATGTAGTTAAACACACATTATGCATTTCTCTGCCATAGGCTGTATTGGGAGAGAAACTTTCTCCTCACAACTGAGGAGAATACAGATGCTCCACAAAGTATAGGATTTTATGACCACCTAGGCAGTGGCCAGCAGGACAAGTTATTGCTGGAAAATGAAGGGCATCCTTCATGAACTTTCAGGAGGAATGGGCTGCCGTGACGGCTGTGAATTGTGGTCACCTCTGTGGAAGTCATGACCCCCACAAGGAGGGAGGCAAGGGAGCAGCCCCAAGGGTCAGAGGCAGGAGCTTCTTTCCCCGGCGCTCCTGGCCTGAGCTCACAGGGATGGCAGACCTCATCCTCCACATGTCTTCACTCAAAGAGGGCTGCTGGAGGTGAGGGGAGCTGCAGGAACATCTGCAGGCGGCAACATGAGACCCCAGTGGTAGCTGGGGAAGCCATGCCAAGGAGGGGAGGGAACCATAGCAGGCACTGCAGCCAAAATGTAGACCGGGAGAAGGAACTGGGTTAAATTATTCATGATTCAAGCCTGAGAGATGGCCAGCAAACTAATATTGAATGTACGCATTAAAAGCAGCCATAAAATAGCATTAAAATAGTTGTGAACCTGCAGCCTATCCCATTTTTCCCACCCACCTTCCCAAACAGCTTTCTTCTTCCCATTGCCCTTCCCAAATGAACAGTGCTCATAGTGTTAGTTCTGTTGCTGGTATTTATCTGGGAGAATGAAATCACGGCCTGGTTTCCTTTTCCCAAACCTTCCTCTGCAACAAAGGACAGCAAAAGCAGTAGTTGATACACCTGGGATAGGCACGCTTGCAGCCTTGTGCCTTTAGTCAGACAAACGACCAAATACAGAAGCTCATTAACCCAAGCTGACTACCAGAAAAATTTTCATCCTAAAAGTTTATAATTAACAGGAAGACTGGTGAGTAATTCCACATACTTCACATTAGCAGAAATGTGGCTTTATCACTTTACTTCCTTGCTGCAGCTGTAATCGGCAAAAGAACAAAAAAAAGGAACTGCCTGCAGCAGCAATCCAAACCCAAATCCAATAAAGGTATTTTAAGAATAGACAGGTGAACTTGGAGAGCTGCAGAGGCAGATGGTTTATCTAGCAATAATGTGCCTGTGGAGAAGCTTTATTCTGAGGCACTGCTGGAGGCTCTGCAGGACCTACCCTGCCATGAACTTCTATTAGTTATGTATAAACATCTTGTAGTCTTCATTGACCCATTTCAGACATCCAGACTCAAAGGGTTAGTACCAGACCAGCTCCTGAGCATGACTGCAACACGCCCAGAGGAGACCAGAAAAGTGGCAGAAGGCATGATTCAGGACTTCAACGGCATGCTAGATTTCACACTGGCATTTCGTACATCCCTACCAGATGACAGATCTCACTTGATCCATACAAGACTCTCTGCTCCAGAGGACTCATACTGGAGTCATTAACCAGCTCTCAAAATTGCTCAAAGTCTAATTTGCCGATTCCAACCAAATACAGCCTTGGGCTTTCCTCCACCCCCAAATTTTCAAAATACTCAGCTCCTCCTTCCTTTTGTATGCAACCTGGCTGGGATTCTTTCAAACTTTTTCCACCCTTCCTCTCAGCCTTGCTTGAACATTTCTAAAGTAAAAACATATTTGCGTGAGGGCCTAATTTGGCAACAAAGGATTTTGCTGTTAAAATTACATTGGGAACTTGTCCCAGGCAGCGCTGTTAAAAATGTGCTTGGACGTTCATTTAGAAGAGTTTTGATTCTTGTGGGTATTTTGTTTTGCTTTGAATTGTTGAAACAAGGCTCTCTCAGTGATGGCTTGTGCCCATTTCAGCTGGGTGAGTAAGAGAAGAGAAGTCAAGGTGGTTCCTTTCCTCGCTTGCTCTGTGCCGGAGCTGGGTTAGAGAAGCTGAGCTCCAGGGTTGTGGGAGGCAGAAGAGGGCTGGCATGTAGCAACCCACCTGCCTGCAATTAGAAGGGACCAGCCTTTGTTTCTTGGATTTGTTATACCAGTAACAAGAAGGGTGAATCAATCAATCCAGCCTTAGCAGGGCGACGTTAAACAATATAGCCATTGATTAAACCTCATTTTTCAGAGTAGATTTTAGCCTAAAGTCACAGTCTTGTAACAAAAAAATTTACCACAAAGCAGGGAGCAAAAACGATTTTTCTTTTGTGATGTCCTAAGACTGCACTAAATTATACATCTGAAATTAAAATCATGAATGTAGGTTTGTATTTGAGACTTTGCCTGTTAAAACATGGTTTTAACCTAGCCCTCTGCTGCTTTAGTACTTCTGCACCATGTAAGAAAAGGGGATGTAAGAAAGGAAGCTTCTGGAAAGAGACATTGAAGGATATGTAACAACCATTGCAGGAGTAGCAATATATTTTCTTGCAAAAGCTCAGAGTGGTGCCTTCAGACCAGGGTCCTGAAGCAAACAGCCCTCATGTAGGGCTGTTCATTTTCTAAACACAGGCTCCCTCAAGCTGCTTTGAAGTGGTTGGGAGAGCACAGAAGTGTCCAGTTCACAGGCAACTTTGCCAAACTGCATTCTGGCATTGGATGTGCTGGAAGATTTCAGGAGAAGGAGGGTTTCACATCTATGGCACAGACTTGGAAAGAGACATGGGCTCCCTGGTGGTCGGGGCAGGCCTGCTTTAACACATCCTCATCCAACAAAGATAATGAAGGTGGGAAGAGGTCCTTCAACACAGGCAAAACTCCTGCTGGTGCACTGAACAGCCTGGGCTAAGGAAGGCAACAAACTAGGAGCTAAAGTGTAGTTTTAGAACTACTTACACACCTGGAAGCTGAGCTAATTTTTCTGAAGGCTCTTTTTTTCCCCCAACACTCTGTTTTTTTGAGACGGAGTTTTATGCACCTCATCCCAAACAGCCACATTAAGTTGCTTCTTTAAACCTAAAGAATTCCAAACCTTTGCAAAATTTAATGCGGAAATTATTTCAGCTGTAGCTGTAATCTGAAAAGACTTGTATGTATTAAAAAGCTGTGGCTAGGATTTTTTACCTACTTAACATTTCGGTGTGTAACGGTGCTTTTATTTCTTAAGTTAATCATAAGCTAAGTGCTAGTGATATTTGAAATGGTGTCTATGGACAACTAGAGGTGGGGGCAGGACAGACGGTGATCATAATCAAAGCTTGAGTTTACATACTATTTCTATACTTACAGTAGTTATATCTCTCTATAAAGACTACAATTTTAACATTGAATCATGAAAACAAGATCCAGCCTCAAAGAAGAAGGGATCCACTCCAGGATGAGGAACAAATTTATTTTGCCTGGATCAGGAAAATCAGAAATATTTGCCATAAAATTTGCTGAAGCTTATGTAGTATTTGCCATTCACATGAAGTTGACTATTAAGCACAAGGCCTGAATAATAATTTCAATATGGTTTATAAGAAGAAAGCTCTTAAAACATTTTTAGGTCCTAAGAAAGATGGAAATAAATAAAAACCTGGGCGGAAGCTGCAAAAGCAGCAGACGTATTAGACTTCCGGTTTACGCACGTCCTTCTTTCATACAGATCCTTAACCATGACAGGAAATTAAATATTGTTGCTTTCCAAGATTCACCAACAGTTAAATGGCACATCTTGGAAGAGATAGATCTTTGTGTCTCACCAACAATACATTAGTTCCTCTTTCATTGAGAAAACAATTACGGACTTGATTGAAAGACTTTTTCCTCTTTTGTTACTGTTGTCTCATATTAAGGTTATTTGATGTTTGTTATATGCTGCTAAAAGCCAAATAATTCACTGACCCCTTGATTATTTTCTAAGCAGAATAAGAAATATTCTGCCTTAGAAATATTTGAAAGTATGAAACAAACAGGTTGCACTTTTGGCAGTGCATCATTTTTGCATCAGTATCTTCAGCTGAGAAGCTGATGTTGACTTCAAGGTATACACCCAGTTAATAGAAACAAATTGGTGTAAATTTGTTTCCAAACAGAAGTGTGTTTCCTAACAGCTAGTCACTCAGCTTGTAGCTGAAAAAATACAACAAAATATGCAAAAGATAAGTTATCACTTGATCTTTACAATCATTAGCATATATTTTGGTTTTCTGCCTCCACCAGAAAAAAATCACAACTATATATAGGACATTTCATTTCATTGGTCTTTAATTTACATAAATTCTGAGTCCCTCAAGTCTCAGGTGCTTATCCATATAGTGAAAGAATCTTAAAATATTGTTGAACTATTAAAAGTTATTTTTTTACAGTAGACTCTCCAGGTGGAAATTTTAAGCTCTGTAAGGATAATGTATAATGAAGATCAGAAAGAATGACTGAATTATCTGTAGGGGTCTTCTACATTATGGCAAAAGCTATTTTTAAATAAATTCGTAAACTAGAACATAGAGCTGCTTATAACATAACGCTTTTATCAAAAGCTAAGTTACCAGTGAGCATTGCTGGCAATGCCCATGGGCATTAAAGTAACTCCCTCCTAAAAAAATGTAATGCCAAAGCAGAAGAACGGGAAAGGGATTTTGCTCCATAGCAACCAGTCTTATTTGACCTTTCAGTTTCAACAGACAAAATTGTCTTACCTTGATTCAGCCTTTTTTTCATTGAAAGAATGCCAACTTTTTGGACTATTTTAAATATTATTAGAGAGCTGAGAACTGCAGAATGTAGCGGGGCTTATTTGGATTGGAAGAAATATCAGATACCAAGATATTTAGCAGAGTGTTTGTGCACACTTCAGAGGACAAATATTAGAAAATTATCCGGTATTTTATCTTCAGATCCTCATTATCTCAGCTTCTTTAAGCCTGTGGTATTTACCATGTTTATTCTTACTGCAAATGCACTAATGAAAGAGTATTTCCCCTGTGTAAACAAGGTTTAAATACATTAAGACAAACTGCAAAATATTGAGATTGCTGAGATTTAGTTTCATAATAAAGTTAACTACAACTGGGGACAGTAAGTGTTTTATTAACTGATTTAAAAACCAAAAATATCTTTTAACATATTCAGATTTATGATAATCACTATTTTAAATAATAAATTTCTCCTTACAGAAAATATATTTTAAATTCAACATCTGTAGAAACATACTTTTGAGAGACAGATGCGTGCCATGCTGAGAGGAATAGCATTTCTTAAAATGTCCCTGAAAACATTGCCTTTGTTTTCATGAGAGTGTCTCTTATTTTCATGTATGAAAGCTGGTACTCACAATTTTTTCAGCTTCTGGTCCATGTAGTGTAGGAATAGGTACTGTGTCCTATTAACAGTGACACCGACAACAACTTCTGACTTAGCGTGCTTTCTGATCCAACATCGTAGTGTAGGAGAAAGTTGCAATGAACCATTTAATAACCAATTTTTCTTGAACACCTCTAGATGTTCTACAAGTAATCATCAGGAATCCTCAGTTCAATTTTACAGTGCCTCAGATACCCATGTGTGATTATTTGGTCAGATTTTTCTGCAAGGAGATGAGGGCTTCACGATATGCTTCTCTCTCATGCCATTTGAGAGGCAGTAACCACTTGAAAATAAAGGGGATTCCTAAAGCCATGGAGCCTCTAGCCAGGAGGGCATATAAACCATAGCGGTGACAGCCTGGAGAGTTGTGCCAAGTGTGTTGGGCCAGAGCTGGGTTGCGAGTACAAGAAAAACCATTCAGGTAAAAGAATGGCACTGAAATGTGCCATTTCTCCTGGAATAACCTGCTGTAGGTCTAGCTGGGATGTGAGGGAGTCAGCCCTGGAAGCCAGAAACAAGGGCAGAGCCTCATCTCTGCCTCACAATCCCTTCCCTCTAAAAGTAATGAAACTACTCCTTTGCTTTTAGCAGTTTGCAACAGTTGCAAGCTCTGGCTCCACCAAAGGATGTAATAGTGAAGAGCAAATGATGGTGAGTATTTTATTCTCCTTGTGGTCTCAGCCAGAGGAGGGACTCCATTCATTTCAGCAGTCTTGGGTTCTTTTGTGCTCCAAAGTGGTTTACCCCAGGTCAACTAACACATGGTCCATAATTACTCCTAGCACCTCGTTTCCTCTCAACAACGTATTGCTCAAGATCTCTCTGTAGAAAAGCCTTTTCTTCTAACTGTTCTCCAGCCAGATGTCTTTAACTGGACTCCCTTCACAGTACAACTGGTCCTCAATAGCCAGTAGATGTTGCTACTGAGCAGCAGAAAGGCCAACACACCCCCTTCCTCCAAAGCGGAAAGTAACTCAGAACTCCGTCTTTGTCTACATGGAGGGAAAAAGGCCCAACCCCAAATGTCAAGCTTGAGTCATCTGTGGTTAGAGCTGCGTGAAGGGAGCAGGGAATCAGGAACCCATCGAGGCATGGAGAAGCTGAATGAACAGCAAAGTAGACCTTGGAGCAGGAAATTCTCTCCAATATTAAGAATTTTCTGATAGTTTGTGGCTTTAAAATTCATAGCTAGTCAGTGCTAGACCACTGACTTCAGCTAAACGTATCTCAGCTTTACACCAGTGTCCAATCAGAACATTTAAGTCTGTCAGACATTCAAAGACAAATGTTCTTTCAGGCATTTTGAGCACCGTTTTAGGCACCATTTCAGGTAATGGAATGGTGACCTCCCTACAGAAGTCAATGGAAGGCCCATCTGTGAACTGCTACTCAGACAGGGAACTTCACCAAGAATTTACAATTGTTCTAGAGATCATCTTTTCTCGTAGAGTATGTTGTAAGGGACGCTCAAGGAAATAAATTCACAGGGTCTTTCTTAACTTTTACTCTTCTGGACTCTATATATTGTTTTCATTATCAATGAGAATGATGATTTGCATAACAAAGTCATCTCATCCCCTGTCGGGAGGTTTGCAGTGAGGGGTTGTGCAGGTAGCTGCGCCGGGGGAATTTCCAGCTGCTGTGGAAGGGGTAAAATACCATAAGATGACATCTTCATAGCGGGAAGTGATTGTGCAAACTCAATGGCTTCAATGTGAACATTGCCCTATTTTACAAATACAATGTCAGCAGTGAAGAGGGGAGGAGAGGTGAAGTTTCCTAGGGAATTTTTGTTGTTCTTTTCTATTGCTTATTTCTGATAAAAAGCCATTGATCTGTCATCTTTTGAGGAGGAACAGGAAACTGGCACTGCAATGAAAAAAATAATATTACTGGAAAACTCAAATTTCAAAATAATGTAGCTCTGCCTTTTTTTCATATTAATTCATTCAAAAATTCCCCTGAGACTCCCTCAGGGGACTGAAAACACCTGAAAAAAATATCTCATTACCTAACTCCATTGCTGCTTAACCACTTGTCAGCTCTCAGGATGATGTTCATGGTTCCTTATTAGTCCTGTCACTAATGTATGGACTCAGAGGAGAAAATACCTCATTTAACAAGGAACTTTGGGTAACTTTAGATGAGGAAGCTCATCTGCCTTCACTGTAATTTGTGGACAGCTATCACTTCCTTACTACTTGCTCTGTCTCCCAGCTAAAGGCTTAGCTTGAGAAAACTGTGCTCCAGACATGCAACATAAATCCACTTGAAAATCGTATGCCTCCCCATGGAGCTCCATTTTGGCACTTGAGGGAATTTTTTGGCAAAGTTGATTTTCAGTTGTCTTTTTCTATCAGGAAATGGCAAAATCTAAAGTTTTTCCTGCAGAAATAACCTTTTCCTCATCCTCCTGAAACAACTTGTCTGCTGTAGGATTGCCAGTCCACAGGATACAAGAAATATGGACAGGGTAGTAGAGTGTATCTCATCTGGTATGTGCAGCAAGTCTTACAGGAGCGTCATTTCCAGCCATATGTAGAACAAAGATACTGTTTTGTCTGTTTTTTTAAATAAACAGCCTTGATTATTATTACATTACTAAATGTTGTTGCATGTTTTACACAGAAGCCAAACAAGAAAAATTAATAAATAGGAGAGATGATCTCTAAAAGGTTCATCTCTCTTCGTCACTATTTAGACATATATAGGTTACTATCTCTCTAACAAGCTTATTTGCTAAATAAATGCATTGATATCCTGCTTGAATTGTGGGGTAAACTAAAACCAGAGAGATACATGTATTCAGAGAAAAAGTAAGACACATTGCATCATGAAATATTACAACACTTACAACACCATTACCAGCAATGTTAAGAGTATAACATTTACGTTCAATATCTCATTATTTTTTCTAACTCAGTCAAGGCCTGAGACAAGGGCCTAGTGAAATCCTACAGAAAAAGAACAAGGATTGCTGATGCCACGTCTCCATGGCAGCACAGCTAATTTGGCAGGACAACCAAGCGCGCAGAAAGAAAAAGAGGTTATTTACAAAGATATCTTTGATAAAAGGGGCTTTGGGGACAGGAAAATGGTCCAGGAAAAAAAAAAAAGTCACAGAAATGTTCCAACCTTTAAAATAAATTCTTTAAATGAGTGAGAGAAAATAAATCGAAGAAAAAATTTCTTGAGTCACTAAGCACAGTGAGTTTCATCTTTGTTTGTTGTTGTACAATGCTATAAACCACCCTGAATGGCCCAGAATAACATTAGTGGTTCTGTGTATTGTAACCACTTCAATCAAGGCCTTTTGTTTTGAATCACCTGCCCTGCCTGCATTGGAGCCCCTTTTATAGCCCGGTCGCAGCACAGAGACCTAATTTAGTTCCACACACAAAAAGGAGCGAGCAAGAAAAATACACTCATCTCTCACTGCTCCTTGCTTGAATCCACAAGAGAACAACTGAGGCAACAAATGGAGTGTAATGTTTAAGAGAATATTTTAAAATTCCTCAGCCTATGACCCCCAAGTAATTTGTAAATGATATTGTTGCAGCATTCCTGAAGGATGCAGATGCCCAGTTGGACACAGGTGAATTGGTGGCCTCAGGCAGTGGGCATGTCTCCCATGAAAAGAAGAACGGGAAGAAGAAACTGTGAGGGGGAGCCCACCCTGAAACACATGCAGCAAGGGGCAGGGGGCTCTTACTGACTCCCATGGAGACCTGAAAGGCAGAAGTGCCTCAGAGTATTCAGTGTGGTTAATCTTCTCTAGCAGAAGGCTCACTTGAGGTTGCAGGCAATGGACTGCCCAGAGCCACGCTACAAGCCTTTTCCAGTCCTCTTCCACGTTTTGCTTGTAGAAACAGCTCTGTGCAAAGGTCCATAGTGGTTAGTAGAGCAGCAGAGCAGGCTTTCTGTTAAACATAAACCCATCAAAGTGCTGGTTTAGTGTTGTGACACCTCAGACCAAGGAATGCACCGCGTCCACCACCGTGTCCATGGTTACTTTTCTTTTAGTTTGCCTAAAAATAGGTGATTTTTGCCTCCATCAGTTCCTCAGCACAGAATCAGTCTCAGCCAGAGGCTGAGCACCCTGGGCTTTTGGGAGATGGTTCCTCTTCCAGTGAAGAGCCACATAAAAACTGCATGTGGGAGCCCCAAGCCCCAGGCGGACTAAGCCCCCTTACAGTGCCATGAACCACAGCCTGCAGCATCTAACCAGGCAGGTGCCTTTCCAGCATGAGGTCGTGTCCAACACGTGGTGGGGTCATATGTCTTGGCACCACACGTACAATTCGTGCTCTTTTGTGTTCTCATTGCTACACTAGTAAAATTGACTTTGCTCCAAAGGCAATGTGGTTGTAGCACATACCCTGCAGATACCCATTAAATGCAGGGCTGATGCTAGTGAAAACAGTCACACAAGTGCGTGTGTGTGTCTGTGTCTGTGAATCCTTTAGGTTCAGGGTAAGAACTGGCTAAACACAATTATAATCTTCAGAATAAATATAAGCATGAGATCCTGTTCATGGAACACCTTCTGAGCATCCTTGCCTTGATTGAACCTCTCACCTGGAGGAAATTATTTTCCATCTATAAACAAAAGGGTAAAAAAAGTATTTTCCAAATCACTTACCTAGATCTCCTCATTAATTTCAAGTGCAATGTTGCCACTTACAAAAGAAACAATCCCACTGGTTTTAGGTCTGCTTGCTACTTTATACTATGAACGATTAATGCATTAGAAAATTAACTTGCAGATGAAAGAAAAGAGCAGCCTGTGGAAGTCGAATAATGACCTTATTTTAAGAATTTCCCTTGAGTAACCCCCACTGTTGCATCTTACGCAAAGGGAGGAAAAATTATACACGCACATCTTTAATGTCTTTTTTGAATGCTGATGAAATGATTAGTGTTTTGGAGAAGTCTGTGCAGATGAAACGACAGCAGCAGGAGTAGCAGCCAGAGATTAGCTAGAGACTGCAGTGTGGGAGCTGCTGTTCTGCAGTTCATAAAGAGAAAAATTAGCAAGCTAGATTATAATTAATAAACTAGAATGGGGTGGCTTTGGGAAACAAATGGGCTTAACATGTTTAGAAAACACAGCTTTCTTCCAGAGTTGGAAGCAATTATTCATTGCTTGTTGGTACCTTATGCACTTATCTAGCAAACAGGTGAGAAGGTTTAATATCTAGTTGCTGAGGGGACCAAAGAGGTCTTAACACTGCATTTCACAAGGGGGAGCCTTTCTGCTTCAGTAAATTAATTCCCCAGGTCCTCTCTTGCTCCCCTAGCACCAGGTTGTCCTATTCTTGCACTTGGATCTTGCTGGATACTTTTTAGCACTGTCTACAAATGTCTACAATGCCTTCTCTGCTGACAGAAAGCCAGCAGAAGGCAACTGTTTCTCTCTAGGATGTGGATGCTGAACAGGGTGTGGGACAACCCTTAGTTCCTGCTTCAGCAATAGTTTTCACATATGTCCTTAGACAAGTCTTGCAATTTGCTTTTTTCCTCACCCCTGCATCCTGTTGTACTGCTGTTTAGAACTTGTATAAAATTGCAGAATCTATATTAAATGCAACGTAATAAATGGTTTGTTTTAGCAGTAAGCAGTGCTTCTATTTCAGTTTCTTGGGTAGAATGCAGATTTCATGGATCAGAAGCTTGAAAAGTTGCGTAACTGTTAATGCCCCATCACCTATGAATGGATGCATCACTATTGACCTTCCAAGGAACAGTCAAGATTCATCATTCAGTGATCCTTGCACACACATGTAACAGGGAAAGGGAACAACAATCCTTTTCTGCTCCCTTTTATGTCCTGTCCAAAGACAAGGAAGAGTCACAGTCCACGTATGCAGGAAATTAAAAGATCACTCCTTCTATGAATTACCTCGAAACCATGACAGTCACTTTCCCAAGTTCCCCTGAGCTTGCCTCCAAGTTTCATAGACTTACAGAACACATGGCTCTCTCCAAAGTCAACGGTTCCCTGGTAGGAAACCTGCTGAGGACGTTGATGCCTTCTGGACTAGGTTGCCTTGAACTCCTGAATTACTGTGACCTGCAATCAGGATGGGCAAAGAACTGCACACCCAAGCCTGGCCTGGCACCAAGAAAGATCCCATGGCATTCTTGTTAAGAAGAAAGATGTTTGGGTTTTGTGTTTCGGATAATTCCTCCTTTAATATCTGCAAATGAATATCGGAGGCTAAAGACTTGACTTTGTAACTGGTCTTTCTTCTGCTTCACTCTTTGACATTCAGTGATTCAGCCTTTCTGTGTAATTCTTTTTTCCTATATGCTTTGATATTGATGCCTGTACTACATGATTTGCTTGATGGGGTGTGCGGGTGTATGCTCTTTGTGCTTATCCAAAAGACAACGCTAAAACCAAACACAATCTCAGCTACAATGATTAGGGACAAATACTCAGTTTACAGACAAATAATTTCAAACTGAATTTTTAAACTGTAGCTTCAGATGGTCTGTAAATACAAGACGAGCTGTTATATCCAAGCCAAGGGCCAAAGAGAGAGTGTGTGAATGAAGGAAATCAAAGGTCAATGAACACTTTCCCTTGACATGCTGTCTTACTCCATAAAGATATCGCCCCTTTTCCTAAAATGGTAAAACTGGCTGCCAAATTAAACAACTTGTTGGTCCTATAACCTACATCGAGTGGGGTATTGCTTTCCATTCTACTGACTGGGTCAGACCAACATCCTCAGCAGGACTTGTTTCTAAACACTAATGCACCACAGAAAGAATATGAAAAGTTAATGAATGAGAGGAGAGAAATGATGTATGAAGCACCAGAAGAAGACTTAGCAGATATAGGTTGGATTTCAGGCTTTGTGATGCATTTCCCACAAAATCTTGGGCAAAAATCAGTCCATGCAAATGGTAATTAAAACAAGGCCAGGGCAAGGACTCAAGTATTGGCCCACAATTGTCTACGCTGTTTAATTGTTAACACATTCTCTCACATGGCTTTGGCTCATGCTGACTTGATTTCCCCCAGACAATGTCAAAGCATGGTTCAGAGGACAGCATGCGCCAGGGACTGCCCCAGCAGGCAGCTTGGATGGAGTTCCCCCTTCCCCAGTCACTGCAGGGGAGTGTTTAGCCATGTGGACACAAACCACACCATGACTGGCCTGCAGGGCCACAGAATAGGCCCTTTCTGATTTTATTTGCTTGTATAGATGTAGTCTTCTTTCCTGCATTGCTTTGTCTGCCCTATTTTAGACTGTAAATTCTTTGGAACGAAGTAACCTTTTAATATGTATTTGAATAATGCCTGAGACAATGAGATGCCAGCCTTTGCTGGGGGTTGCCTTTGCTACTGAAAGGCCTATTAAAGAAACAAACAAAAAAATAAAAATAAAAAAATAAGGAAGACTATTCAGCTCTTGAAACAGCTCTCAGTTTTTCTTCTTTTAATCCATCCATGTCAACAGATATCTTCATCCTACAGTGGGGCTTTACAGCTGTCAGAATTTGCGGTCTCAGGACTGCAGCACGTGTTAACTCTCACATGAACATGCATTTTGTCTCAATATGCAGAAACAGGGACTAAGACAAGGAAATTGTCCCTGGTGATCTCCCACCACCACCAGGAGCGCCCCCGTGGCTCAGTCCCTCAACTATCTTACACTGTGTAGCTCTCACATGGCGCTCGGTGGTGGCCTCACACCACCAGCAGCCCTAAAGGACTCAGATGCAGAGAAAGCCTAAAAGCCTTTGTTTGGGACCAGACTGACCCCAGGTCAGGACAGCAGCATGGTTAGTGTCCTGGTAGAAAGGCAGTATTAAAAAAAGGCATTTGCTATTTGCCTTTAATTGCCTGTCATATTGCTTCTTAGCCAACCTCAGAAACAGCTTATTAAGACATTCACCTGGAGGGATGGAGAAATTAAAAATATAGAGAAAAGGGCTCTATCGCTAATAAAAAGACAAGCAGTAGGTCAGGACTGACCTTTTCCAATCCTGTTCTTAAACAGACTAATTTTCAATATCACTGATACTGACTGTCTCCCCTCAAACTCTCCTGTCTTAGGAGCCCTTAGACTTCTCGTTACTCCAGCTGCCTTGCTAGAGAGACAGAGACACTTTTTCTTCATTGCCCGTTTCTCATAGGTCTGACTCTTCCAAACATACATCTCTAGAGATGGGACCAGTCTCTAGAAGTGTCCTTCATCCTCAGAGAAGCCAAGATGTCATCCTATATATATCCATCCTGCCTAGGAGACGGTGTTCCTCATCCAGTTCACTGCCAGCCCCCACAGTACCCGTGCTGGTGGGTGCCAGCAAGCGGGAAGGCACAGCCCTGAGGTGGAGTGGCAACATGGGACCATAGGCCAGCTCAAGGGCAGACAAGGGCTAGAAAGTCTTGCTAGGCAGCAAGAAGCTGTGGCTGTATGTCGTGCATGAAGGAGCAGTTCTTGTTGAGCAGCGTAGGCACGGCAGAGGTTTCCCACGGCGCCTCAGAGCAGGAGCAGTCAGGGGTCTTCTACCCTCACCAGGACCTCTGATGTACCCTCAGAAGTGATCTCATGGGGCAGTGCAGGCATGGCTTTGGAGAACCTGAAAGACTTGTTTGTGTTTTCAGCCAGAGCTGCCAATCCACCTGGATATTACTCATCAGCTGCAGAGCATCTATCAGCTCCAGATCAGAGAGTTCCTTGGCACTGCCTATTACATCTCTCTTTTGTTTTCATTAATCTCATTAAAATGTCAAGCTTGCACCCTGTTTGCAAACTCTGTGTGGCACAAATCAGTTTATCTGCACAAGATCTCCCCACTGTCACATACTGGCAAAGCGAATGCAAACAGCGTGTACTTTTTACCTCAAATGCTGCTCTTCCATACTTGTTCTTAGCTGAATAAATCCTGAGTTGCCCTAGGAGATTTTGAAAGGAGTTTGAAGAGTTGCGTATAACTCCTGATGTTCAGATTGCTTTGATATGTTTTCCAAACAAAATAATATTGTCAGAGTGAGTTAGTTTTGCCCAATAGGTGCCAGCAACTTTTAAGTAACACAGCACTATTACTTTCTATAGGCTGTGATGTATCTGATGCTCTCCAGATGAACTTGTTTAGGAGCTCCGGGGTCAATGAGGCAGGATGCTCATCCCTCCCAATTCCCATGAGATGCTCCAAGCCCTGCAACAGCAGATCCTAAGAACAACATTTTACATGCTAAATTGTTCTTTGACAAAGTCTAATATCTAATTCCAACACAGCAGCAATACAGAGACAGCCAGTGCTTATGAAAGGGCTACATTTTCTTGCTGAGCAATGCTATGTTGGATCACACTGGGAGACCAATGAATTGTGGCACCGAGCCATATTAACCTCTCCCTCTAAAACTTTTGCAGAAGGGAAACTCCAGCATGTTTCAACATGTCAAAACCCAGTGTAGCTTTAAAAAACAAATCCAGGGCACCTGTAATCATAAAAGGGATTGAAATGAATATTTCTGGCAGCTGGAGATGGTCAGCTATGGAGAAGTGCATGCTGCTTTTCTTCACGCCAAGGCATTCCAGCCCTTTTATTCACATCCCTCTCTATGCTATGGCCCCTCTGCTCCACAGACCATACCTGCTCCTCATTACTTCAAAAGATCTAGTGCACTAGAGTCTCACCCCATTTATTTTACTGTTGCTGCCAGTGTTTTTGCAATATCTCATTTACCTGTTGTTGTCCTTAGGCTCTTCTCTATGCATCCTGCTTCTTCCTGCCCCGTGCCCCGCTGTTACGTGAGGAAGTGTTACATCTTTCCCATTGCACTTCTTATTTGCAGACTGGTAAGCTCTCCCTGGGAAAGAGGTTTGCAGGAAAAATGGTAAAGCTGTTTTCTCAGGAACAACGTGTGCTTAATGGGAACCAAAAATGCCTCATGATGCCCTCAAGAACTAGTGTCCTGGACATCTTAGCCATGGAGCTTATGAGACCAGACTAGTCCTAAGAGTGACAAGAGTAGGGAAACTCTTGGGCCTTCAAGGTGTCATCTGAGGGTGGCTCAGGATTTAGAAGGCTCTTTGGCTGATGGACTTAGGTCATTCCACAAACCTACCAGCAACACATAGCCCTCGCTACAGACGTGAGCGCTCAGACTCCTTTCTTTCCACTGCCTCCAGCCCCAGCCTTCCTTAGCAAGCACAACCATTGCCCACAGCACATCTACGAACACAAAGCATGTGTCTAGAACAAAGCAATTTTGCCCTTAAGAAATAAAAAAAAGTTGGCTTTCACATACGTCCACAATTCTGTTTATGTTCTTGCTTGAAACTGATGGCCAGACACTGTCAAAGTATAAAACCCACAAACAGTAAACCACAGATTAACACTGGAAGAATCTTTTCTTCATTTCCTTTTTTTTTTTCTCCCCCCAAAAATGTTACCTGGGATACTTTCTTGTTGGCATCTGTTTGTTACCATAGCCAGCTTGTCTGACTGCCTGCATATTAGGGTAACTAAGGAACAAACAAACACAGGGCATATTTCATATCTCTTCTTGCCTGTCTTTCCTTACTCCATGCAGGAAACTTTTTTTATAATTCACTCTGTGAACTTTTGCCCTGTCTGATAAATAAGCAGCCAGGATAAAATATGTGGCTTGAAGTGCTTTACCTTGCAGTTCTGGATGCAGTTCAGGTGGATGAGACCCTTTTTCTCAAATGGTGAATGAAGAGCTTCATTCAGCTTCCCTACACTCCACTGGCTGCAGCTTCCCAGCTGGTGATAGTAACAATATCTCCATTAATTTCAGCCATTTTCTGTCATCATCCCACAGACATTATACATACTGGGGATGACCTGAGCATGTACTAATCCCATTGATCACCTGTGGACCTGCTAAACTCTTCCCAATGTGGTGCAGTTGTGCTGAATGGCTCCAGCTACAACTAAATCCCAGACTATACCCCAGTGTTTTCCTGGAACAGCATCTTCAATCTGGATATATAGGCCAGGACCTACTTGTTCATGAGGCATTTGAAAGGTGCACCATATCCTAGCCATAGAGAATATGTTCTTTTCTGCCCAGTTCTCCACAGCAGCAGGCCTGTGGCATGAGGACGGCGTGCAATGATCAGAGATAGTGTCTTACAAACAGAGTGCACGTGCTATTGCGTCCCCTACGACGTCTGCCAAATTCCCATACCATATCAAGCTGGTGCCACTGCCCGAGTTTGCAGAGCTCTGAGCTGAGCTGTTAGTGCATTTGGGGAAGTAAAATGGCTTTGGAGGCTTGGGACTCCTGCTCATCTGATGTATCCATAGTTTAGTGTCAGCACTTGCTGAAGAACAAACAATAATGAGCTTATGGCATTTTTTGCAATTTTATACCCAGAAAAAAGTACCTCTTAACAGTATAAAATGCCCCTGGCACTCCTAACTCTTGTACTCTCATACTCTCTTTGTTCACAGCAAAATTTACTGTTAAGGTTCCTCTCCACATCCGCACCAAATCTTGGTTCTATCTGATCTTAACTTTGCCTAGCTTTAATAATCTGGGCTAAACCTTTTGTGTGTTCTGTATGTCCTTTTTATCTTAAATAGGATATTTACTTTTCTGTTCAAAACATTTTAGACCAACTCACCAGTTTCTGAGAAGGAATCTAGGAATATTGTTTTGTTCATGTTAGGGGAAAAAAAGACAACCTTTCATTTGAAAAGCTTAACTCCCCCTGCTCTGAGGCAGAGAATTCAGATCTGGAGACAGGGGATGGAGAGGTAAGTAATTCATCAATAAGCCCCATAAAAGCACTGCCCAAAGTTGGTCACCTTTTAGCAAAGCAGCAGTTTACTTCCTAGCAGAGATTTCTGCAGTCTTAGCAGTTATGTTCCCCAAAGACCCTGCCTGTACCGGCTCAAGCCAGGGAAGCTCAGCTGGAGGCAGAGCAAGACCTTTCCCAGCACTGCAGCTCAGCACCAGCTGCAGATTGAGCATTTGAAATAAAATTGAAGGGAAAAAACTTGTCCCAGCTGTGCTCCAAGCAAAGCAATTGCTGGGCCCAGCCTGCCTGGAGAAGATCAGTTTGTATTCAAATAGGAAAAAAATTAGACCTGAGGGTGTAAATTGTACCCAGCAGCGTAGGAAGGGGTGAGGAGACTAGCATGGAAACAGACTGGTAAGGACAGGGTGCAAAGACTAGTTGGGCCAAGGATCCATAGCTGGGTGAGAGACTAGTGTTGCAGAAGGGAAAAAAAGCTTCATTCTCCATCAGTACTGCAAGGGCTGAGACCTTGTCTCCCAGATGTACTTACTACTCGCTCCCAAACTCCTCTCAGGTTGTTCAGCTCTCCTCCTCGACCCCCTGGGGCGTAGGGCGTACCACTGCTAAACAGTGAGAAATCCTTCTCTCTCCCTTTGGCCCATGCTGGGATCTCTCCCTCCAGGGCTCTGTCAAATGCTGCCAGATCAGAAGCTGATGGATGAGGGCCAGCGGCCAGGGCTACCTGGAGTCAGTGATCCCTGGCATGCGTCAGCCTACCTATGGTGTGGGAACAGTTCCCTACGGCAGCCAGGAACCATCTGAAAATCGCTGCACTTGCAAATCTTCCAAAGTCATCTCTGTTATAATTTTCATGTCTCTGCAATGAATTGTAAGATCCTACCTTTATTTCTCTTCCTCATAAGCCATTTTCTTGCAGGTTTCTCTAGATATTTGACCAAAAAAGATACTCTGGCCAATGAACAAAGTGTGCATGTGTATTTAAATCCGTCACAACAACTTCTTTTCTCCGTGACTCTGGTGTTCATTCAAGAAGAACAGACCTGAGAGACCTCGACTCTATTTTTAATGGCCAGTCTTTCCAGTGTGCTCTCCCAGTAAGAGGGTACACAATACTGTGGTTTCAGAGCAGCTGGCAGCAAAGGACAAGATCTTCCGTATTTCTCCTGTAGTGCAGCACGTGACAGGCATACCGCAATAACTACTTTAAAGTTATGCAGGAGTGACTACAGACGTGACAGCTGTTATCTTAGATAAACTTTCTTGATATTTGCTAATTCCAGGTCAAAATATGTAACAATAAGATTTTTCTGGGTGAGTCATATAGAGGTAAAAGACGTTGCTCTGATCTCAAAGTCTTTTATGCATTGTGGTTAAAAACTGCGTCCCAGTAACACTTCTATAAACCCCACCAAAGGGGTAAACTTCCAAGCCTTCCTTCAGTACAGTGATGTTTAACTATGCAACAATCATACTGAGCCTATTAAATATGTCTTTTATTTTTTTCTAGTAAGTCTGACACCTGTTCTCCAGTACATGGGAAAATATTTCTCACAAACATTGGATTTTATAGCCATCTGAGGCCTTCAGTTAAAACTGACACGGATGCTTTGATGCCAGGAAATGTCACTTCCCTGAATATGATTGAGGTGGGAAGAGACCTCTGAGATCATCTGGTCCAATGCCCATGCTCAAGTAGTGTCAACTAGGCCAGGTCACACCTGACTGTGTCCAGTCAGGTTTTGAGTATCTCTAAGCCTGGAGACTACACAACCCCTCTGGACAGCCTGTGCCAGTGCTCAGCCACCCTCAGAGTAAAAAAGCATTTCGTGGTGTTCAGAAAGGACCTCCTGTGACTCCGTTTGTGCCCATTGTCTCTGGTCCTGTCACTAGGCACCACTGAGAAAAGTCTGGTTCCATCTTCTTTACTACCCCCATCAGATATTTATGTATATTGATATACATATCAATATCTTAGGGGAGATCCCCCTGAGCTTCTGTTCTCCAAGCTGAACAGTCTGAGGTCTCTCAGCATTTTCTCATCTGTCAAATACTCCACATCCATAACCTTCGCTGGTCTCACTCCAGCAAGTCCATGTTTCCCTTGGAAACTGCAGAGCTCAGATCTGAATCCAGCACTCCAGGTGTGGCATCACCAGTGCTAAGGAGAGGGGAAGCATTACCTCCCTTGACCTGTTGGTGATGTTCTTCCTGTTATGTTGTCATAAAAGGCAATGATTGACAGTTGCCCCTGGTACTATAACTGATATAACACGGTAGCTAGCATGATACCCTGTCCTGTAGGCTGTCAGTCTACAGTTTGTCTTGGAATGTCCCATATGCCAGAGAAGAATGCATGTAATGGGTACATGGAGTAGCCTCCGTTTAAATCTACTCGTCAAATACACCGCACTATGGGGTAGCATAGAGACACCACCAGCACAAGTTGTGAGGAGCTGGGGGAACTGAGAATGCAAAATGCTTTTGGCAGAATTCTGGATTCAGTCCTTGCTTTTGACTGGACAAGATAATTTTTTTTTTTTTTTTTTTTTTATCTCACTGTGGTCTCTGCCAGCCTGCAACTATGACAGGCAATACTTTTCCTCCCCTCAGCTCCCCTCTTTGGATGAGCCAGCTGAGGGATGCCGTCAACAAAAGCTGATGGACGGAAGATGATGTGAACCAGGAAGAAAGGGGATAGTAAGATGCAGAAAGGCTCTCTGATTATACAAAAAAAGTATTCCTTTACTGAGGAAACTACACCCTTTACACACACATTTGCATAAAGGATTTTGTTTATTGGTGGCTGATGGAAGGACAAATAAACACATCCCCCTAAATAAGTCAGAACACACAAGTGGGCAGGATCTAGCAGAAAGGTAAAGTCTTCTTGCTGAAACCAGAGAGGAAAGCACAGCACTTTGAAAAGGAAGTTTCACTGTGATTTTCATCAGCACATATTTTTATATTCTTCTGGGTGCTCAGCCGCTCTGGACTTTGGGAAGGCAGAAAGGAGGACTGATGTAGAAAGAGCTGGTACCAGTGCCTGGAGGTGGGACATGCTCTGCTGTAGCACAAAGCAGGCAGCAAGAGGGGAGATCTCAGGCTTTTGCCAACAGAGGGCAATGGTGGCCCTGGGCTGGCTGCCAGGAATGGCACACAGTGGAGAGATGTCTCACTGTGCACCCACCAGGGACTTCGCTGTCAGAATGGCTCAATCACCTCTCACTCTCTCCAGCATGAAAAGAAAAGGTTCCCTAGAAACACAGTCATGGAGGGGAGCACCATATTACCCTGTCACAGAACTGCAGACATTTATGTCCAAGCTGAATTTGAGCACACAGGTAGCATGTACCACCTCCAACCATCAGAATGCAGCACCTTCATCCTCCTGCATGTTATCTGTTAGGGCATGGCTGAAGTCTGCATTAGCTCAGCAAAGTATCCTGGAGATGGGATGTTCTTCCATCCAACTGCACGGCAGGGTCATCCCAGGAAGCCTATGCACAGCCACCACCTACCCAGTGCATGAAATCCCAAGCAGGGTTCCTATCAGACAGTTGTATCCCAGACTGCCATGTAAGCCTGGGAAGGGAAATTCCCAGCTGGTTGCCCTGTGTGGGGTTGATGTCAAAGGGTTTAGCACAGTTCAGCACTTCCTGGAAAGCATCTCCTGCTGCTTGCATGCTCTGCAGGGGAGCCGGCCAGCAGAGCCGGTGGGAGAGGTGAGCATGTAACCCAGCATCCCTAAGCCCGTGCCTGGTGGCCATCTGCTGATATGTCCTTCTCAACCTTGCCTTTGCCAGTGCCGCTCAATGGGACACGACAGTAGAGACTAAGGTATCTGGGAGCGGGAGCATGACCCCATCTGCCAATGCACTGAGCAACACAACACCTGTGCCCATGTGGCGATGCCAAGCGAGCGTTCAGGAAAGCTTAACAGGGAAAGACCCAGCTTTGGAGGCACCCTGACCATCCAACAAATTCAGCGCAGCACAGAGGTCAGTTATTTGCTCACAAAGGCCATGGTAGCTTTTATTTTCCTTTGTGAGCACAGATCAGGGGGAAAAAAATAGTTAGACTGTGCTGGAAGCTGAAGGGCAGTATGAGTATGATAATAACCAGAAGAATCATTGGAGAGGCTGAGAGAGATACAACAGCCCTGCTAGTACTTTCTCATCTTGTTTTGTAGAGTGACATCTATCAGAAACTGAGAGATGAGTTTGGTCATCCTTCCATGCGAGATCAACCTGCCAATGCTTTTTATAACTACACAAGCTGCCTGTCACCAGAAACTGAGTTCAAATAATCACTCCACTGCCTCCCTCCCTTTCCTAGGAGTGTCTCTTGCAAAATGGACTGAGAATTTCTGAATTGGTTTGAAATCTGACCTTTCTACCATGGAGCTGATAGCACCTGCTCCTTGGGTGTCCACATTTCAGCTAGCAGAAAAGACTCTTGGAGGATTCTTTGATGCCAAGAAATGTCACTTCCCTGAAAGCAAAATGCTCTGCAGAACAGGGAGATTTTGAGGAACCATCTTGCAGAAGGCAAACAGCGTTTTGAGCCTGGCCCAAAAGGCCTGGCAACCAATAGCCCTGGGGGTGTCATACCCCAGGGAGTAAGCTCAGGGACTCCTGATCTCTTCTGATTACTTCAAAGGCATCTGGAAACTCGAGGTGACTGAGGGGCTAGGGTGTTCATAGACCTTCCAGGTGGAGTTTTGTTTCTAAATTTTCTAAGTGTCGTTATCAGAATTGTTTTGCATTATTTTTTCCCCAGAATTTTGCACTGACAGGAAATTTCAGTGCACTTGCTTTTGGTTCTGTAATAGAGCAAGTTACTTCTCCAGAGGAAACTCTGATTTTTGACCTATGTTCTAGGTGCAGTGGTGCTTTCAATTCAAGCAACCCAGAGCACTGGGCACTGAATGATCTCGTCTGGGTGCTGCTTACATTTGGATTAGTTTCCTGATCAGTTTGCAATGTGGATATACAGCTCAAATTATTCAAAAACTACCACTGTTCTTCTCTCATTTTCCCATACTTTCTTACTTTTTATCTCCTCACTTCTGTGACAGAGAATATCTAGAGCAAATAAATATAAGGTTGCCATTTGAGGGCTAAACCATATGTGTCTTACTACCATCCCAATCCACTTCCACAACACACGGGCAGACATGCTATCTGGGAAAGCACCCTCCAGGTGCCAGTTTGCTGGAAAAGCAACTTTATTTATGACCCTGTCGGTACGAGGGACCTATTTAGTACCACTGTCAGAGAAATGATTTAGTAGTTTCCAGCTTGCTTTCCTGTTAGCTTGGCAATAGCAAACTGTTTACCTATTTGAAATGGAAATCTTTTTTGCTTCAGGCACTTGCATTCTGCACTGTGTATAATAACGTATAGAAGCATAAGCTACACTTGGGAACAGGGCTCTTCTGGCTTGGTAGCATCTCATACTCGCTTTGCACAGAGGTTAATTACTGCTACGGGGAAAGTGAAGGTCAGGAAAGGTTGACTCTGAAAATAACCTGATGTCCTTCCATACTTTCTGCACTAGTTCTCTGTCTATTGTTTGTGTGCCTTTGAGAAGTAAAGTCACATTATCTTCCAGTTCTTAGACCTGATGGGAGTCAGGCCAGGACTTCTGCTTATATCTACAGCTCACAGCAGGGGCTCTGCAGCTGGTTGGTGGTCCCACCAGTGCAGCACAGCCGATGCCCTCGGAAACAGCAGCATGCAGCTGTGAGATAGTGCTGCCTCTGCTGCGGTGCGCGGGAGTGGGGGTAGCATGGCCAGTGAGGGCTCCTGCCCTGCTGGTTGTGCTGTGTGAGGAGGCAGGCATCCCGGCTTCTGCTTCACAGCTTGGGGTGAGGGCTTATGGGCAGAGAAAGTATCCTTTTTATTCCTTTTAGTAACCCAGTCTTTACTGTCTGTGTCACCTCAGCACCTAAAAGCTACAGCTTTGACCTGTGGACTAATTGTGCAAGGAAAAGTGCATTTCTTCAGCTTGTAAATTAATGTCATTGCTGTTTGTGTAAGATTTGCAAGCCAGAAAATCTCAAGATATCGTTTTCATTGAGTCTTTTCTCAGAGGACTATCTTGAGCACAAAGCAGTAACATTTCTGCTCCACTGGGTAAATCAACCCAGAACCTCAGTACAGACTGTTTATTATGACCCACCTTAATGGTATCCTGGACTGGGTATTAATCATAGAATCATAGAATAATTTGGGTTGGAAGGGACCTTTAAAGGTCATCTAGTCCAGCACCCTTGCAATGAGTAGGGATATTTTCAACTAGATCAGGTTGCTCAGAGCCCCGTCCAACCTGACCTTAAATGTTTCCAGGGACAGGGCATCTGCCACCTGTCTGGGCAACCTGTTCCATAAATTAAACATCTTCATGAACTGTTTTATTTTCAAATACATTAGGAATTATTGCATGGCAACCTACCTCCTAAGAGTAAAATAAATGCTTTCCTGGGCAAAGCAAACCTTGCTCTCCATCTCATCTGTGTATAAGGCCCCCGTTGCTTAGTATCGCTTCCAAACTATGGACCTGAGGGGAGACAGAAGCTCAAGTGTCAAATCACAGCCCCTGCCCCCTGCAGGCATGAAGCTCAGCCAAACATTTCCATCTTTGGCAGGCCCTCCAGCAGGCACCATGTGAGCCACAAGGCTTGTTCCCTGCCCCGCCTGTTGGCCACTTTGTGGATACGCAGTTGCACCACCTGCCTCACAGACAGAGCCCATGAATCCTCCTCTCTTCAACCCTTACCCATCACCACATTTTCCGGCTGTGATCCTTGCCAGGGAATGGCCATCATCAGCAGAGAGCTGATCCATCCAAGATGCTCCACTTGCACATGGCACTGTTTTGTGGTGGAGGTGGGAAGGCAAGAGTGGTGGAAGAACCAGGCTTTGTGTCATTTAAAATGGTTTTAATATAACACTGGAGAAGGTGCAATCAAAGTCTGAACCTGCATGAGCAGGAAGATAGACTGTACAAGTCATTTGGTCCATCTCTGAATCATTTCATGTTTTCTTAAACATTTTTAAAAGCCACTCCCTGCACTTTTCTTTCCTCCAGATGCCTGTGCATCCACCTCTTCGTTCTTGCTTTTGAACTGGAACAAAACAGCTGACAAAGACCAGCAATTGCTTTGGAGGAGCCAGAAAAGACCACTATTCATGCTGTGGTTCCAGTTTTTTGACATGTGAGATATACAGTGTCTTCACACCCTGTCCTTGGGACACACTGATAAATGTCAGAGCTGGAGATGGATGGGACAGAAAACATATCTAAAACTCAGGCCTATAGACAACCTCTCCAATCCCCTGAAGAAAAACACAAAGCAACAGGACTTTCTTTTGGTATAAGGAATGAAGGTGAATTGTAGATGAAGATACCAGCATGCTAGCAAATATTTTGTATGAGTCGGTCCTTTACAAGCATCTATGCAGCCAGAGGTATATGACTGAAAAATCAAATGCCAGTCAGATCAACCTCCTTGCTGGGCCTGGCATCCCGGAGCAGTAGTAAATTTCAGAGGCTGTGGAAAGACTGAAAGTCTCAAGAAGAGAGATATCATCACTCTCTATCATGTGAATGAGAGGACTCCAGTCCCTGGCTCTGTAAGGACGAAGCACCCACAGCCATATTCTTTTCCAGAAGAGGCTTTCTGCTCCGATGAATAAGGCACAGTATAGGTAGGTATCCTGGTGACTCTACCCAGATTTGGGGGTAATGGTGTAATCTAGAAGGAGGAAATAATATTTCTCTGTGGAACAATTTGCATTCTATTGATATATAAATCCAAGAACGGTAATTATTATCCACCCCAGAGAAATCTTTTACATATGTTGCCCACATAAGCCAGCATGGTATCATCCCGTTATTCTGCACTGTTATTTCAGGTGATGGAGTGATGGCAGTTGGAGAATTCATCATTAAAACTCATTGACACCTCTATTCCCCTCCTCCCCCACTTCACATCTTCTATTTGTACTTCTCTAGTCTTGGAAAGCAGAGCTGTCTGAGGAAGCTTCTCCACTTTGCATTTGCCCACGGAGACAGCTGACCCACAGAGCAGAATTCATGCTCCTGTCCAGCCCATCCAAAACAGCCCCTTAAGCAAAGGGATTTCCTTCTGCCTTCAGGCCAGTTCAGACTTTGCTGTCAGGGGCACCCAAAATATAGCCTGTCATGGTAAACTAGGTCTTACCGTTTATGTAAATGCTCTTTGGTAGAGACTGGTGCAATAGATGCAGGGCAGATGGGGTTTTATTCTTCCTCCATAGGACTAGTTCTAGTCTCTCGTAATATCTGCGTTATTCATTTCCTGCAGTAACCAAGAGAGCAGAGGCTGGTGGGTCTAGCCACTTCATTTAACTCTGTGAGAAGGAAGATTTTTGATAAAGAGGACTTTGAGACCTCTGCTTTTGCTACTTTAAAAAAGGGTTGTGGTCCCAAATCCACACTGCGAGCACCAAAACTCTGGGTGACATTTTGCGTGCCCTCCTCACCGAACAGGAGAGCCGTCACTGGAGGCTGGGAGTGGGCATCTTCTGTTTACTCATTTGGCAGAGCTGGGATTTCTGAGTGACGGAGCCCTACCTCAGATGGAAATTACCTGAAATACTGAATTATGTGTGGAGGCTGCAGAACTTGTCCCCTGTCACCAAACAAATGAAATGACTCACAATCTGGGCGTTACACGGCTGGCTTCTCAGAGGGCTGCTTTTAGTGCACGAGTCACATAATAAGACACTGAGATCACAGGATCAGACCCTGAGGTCTATCATGTGAAGTCTTCTAAACTAAACCATGAGATTGTGTAAGTCGGGGCGCTCCGCTGATGGAAATGAAATCTCACTGACTTGCACCATCAGAAGAGCTGAGATGATGGCCCTGCAGCAGTCAGCACATAACAGTTCGGGGGGAGGATATATAAAACAATAATACACTTGGCAGTCATTTTGTTGCTTGTTGGCTGCTTGCCACATGCCCAGAGACAGCACTGATGGCCCCTGAGCTGGGCTGGGCACAGCTGGGGATGGAGGGGTGCTGTGGCACTCTGCTATACACGCTTTTCCCCTGCTCCTGGAGGCAAGGCGATGCACAGCAGCAGCCCAGCTGGCTGGAGGCGGCTCTCATGGGTGCCCTACAGTAGCCACATGTACCCAGCCATGTCCCAGGGAGGAGGATGGGGGTGCGCTATGCACCAGAGACTCCCCCTCGCACTGCTGCACACACCTGTGCCTGCGAAGAGGGCAGTAGTGTTTCTGTAAAACCTGCCTCGACAGTTTTGCACCAGTCAGGGATTCCCATCACAGGGTGGTTTAAAGGCAGTAAATGCCACTCGGATGCCTCGGGTGTTCATTTTGATAGGGCTAATTTCCAGCAGTGAGAACAACAGATCCCAGCGAGCAAAACCCCCTCCTCGTCAACATGCCTGCAGCCCGTTTGGGCAATGTCACTCTCCATGAAAGAGAGAAGCATGGCATTTCCCAGCCAGTGCCTCTGGGGCCGAGCAGGGCCTGGGGTAGAGAGCACATGCTGAACGCGCTGACTTTCCCAGCCCCTTGGTCCCAAGGAGCATTTCTCTGTGTATGGTTCCCTGGACTCACAGACCACCTCTCGTCCCTAAACTCTCGTAGAATCATAGTCATCTCCCTGCTGTCTTCACCAGGAGGACAAAAAACCAGGACTCTCGGAACCGGCATGCTTTATAAAAGAAAGTGCCCCAAAAGGACTACTCAGACAATACTTCCTGTGCAGCTCTTTAAAATTATACCTGGGCATCACATACACCATGAGACTAGAGGAAGGATTATCTTTCCGCACAGTGGCTTTGTTGTAAATAGGGCATTCCTTTCACCCCAAGAGACTAGGGAAAGGTGATTGCTGTAGCTACGTCTACTCCACAGAGTAAAACAGACCGGAAACTGTTCTCTAGCCCTGAGGCACATCTCCATGGTTGAACTGATGAAATTTCTGGCCCCTCTCCCACTACCCACTTTGGCTGGGTGGCCACATCCAAACTACCCCCTGGGAACAGCCTCTAGATATCATCCTGGGAGACTGGCAGCTTACAAAGGTGGAAAGTGTGTGGGCAACCATGGAGACAGAGCTTTGGACCTGTGCCCTGCCCCTGCCTGATGGAGCAGGCACAAGCTGTGGCTCTCTGCTCTCACGACCTTGGGACTAGCAGAGACATCACTCGTCATATTCAGGCAGTATACTCTGGACTCTCCAATACACTTGGATACCAGTTGCGGGCATCCTGAGTCCAAAAGAGCAATGCAGTGGTTGTTCAGCTACACGGAGATTACCCCAATGTCTCTCCATGTGCCACAGGGGATAGGGCTGGCGGTTTCACTCAGGTGGGTGGGCCACCTGAGATCCCGCAGTCTTCTTACAGGTGGCTTTATGCCCTAATGTATTTTTATGAAAGAAGGAATAAAATATTAATTAACTTAAGCAAAATTCTCATCCTCATCCCAACATCCAAAACTCCCAAGGAACATTTTCCTAGAGTCCAAAGAAAAAATAATGTGTAAAAGGTTATAAACCTCTAAACCTGAGTTTTGACCGTAAGGAGGCCAAAAGCTAGCCAGGCTGGAGCAGTTGGGAAGCCCTGCAGCCCTCAGAGAAAACAGCACAAAGCTTACATTCCCTGTACTGTACCGGAGCTGCCTTTTGACACTGTTTTCGGGAACTTGCCAGCTCATTTTCTAACTTGTTTGTGAGACATCAACAGCCTCAAATTACAGCAGTCTGAACAGCCCAGTAAATATTTACACAAACCTGCTGGTGATGGTTTGAGCTGACATGCGTTACCTTTTGTGTTGGGGGGAGGCTATATTTACAGCCAACCAGCTAATGAACATGATCCCAGCCATGGTTTAATACAGATGGCTCTTTCAGAGTTTGCGGCTTTCAAGTTACAGGGAGCACAAACTTCAATAGCCTTCGTTAGAAGGCTCCGTCTCAGCTCTCTCCGTTTTGTTTACAACCAGTCTCTCTTTGTGCAGTCAAGGGTTGACTAACATTCAGCTGTTTGCATCCAGCAATGCGTTTGTGTAGGACGGGGGTTGATTCTCGTCTTTTTTTCTGTCTTCTCTTTTCTTTTTTTTTCTTTTTTTTTGACACTGATGGTTTTTATTTTGAGTTTACAATACAGGCCATTTTTGCAATGTAGATTTATTTTTGTTTGAGTGGCATTTCTCCAGGCTGTCTCCCAGAGACCCACCAGGGCTGGAGCTCGGCGTGGACGGAGTGTGGAGGGCAGGAGGAAGAGGTGCCCGTCCGTGGGGTACAGCTGTGGAGCTCGGTGGAGGGCTCCAGCTGCTGCTTAGACCAGTCACCCATCCCTTCCCATGGCCAACTCTCAGAGACGCATTTCATCAGCTTCAAGGTCTCACTGGCAGCTCTGGCTAGATTCCAGACTGCCCAAAGGAAGATGACTAAGGAGCTTGTAGTTTATGCGATCAATAGCTATTGTAACAGCACACTTCTTATCTTTTCTTTATTAGCCATCATCTAAACCATTGGGTGAAGATCCCTCAGGTTTTTTGCAGCTCTATATCAACGAAATATTTTAGATAAATGAGATGGAAAGCTCGGAGGGTGGGGAAAATAACGAAGGAAATTTAGACTCATTCCAACAATTAATTTGCTATGGTTTGCTATGGTGGAAGCACAAAAACCCTTTTTCTTCCCTGACGTCACACCTGTGAAACCCCAGACCGTAAGAACCTTACTGAATCAAGACTACTGTACTCAGAGAGTCAGCACTGCCCAGTAGCAGACAGTTTGACAAATTCCCTGTGGTTGAGATAGATAGGCTAATTTTAGAACAGATCTCACAGTGCCACAGCAGTAGAACTATAGTCCTCTAAAAATAAATGCAGGTGAGGAATTCTGACTGACGTGACATAGCTAGTCTTAGAAAAATTTCTTGTGTCATGCAGGGACATTATGTGCCGATGAAATCCAATATGGCAGACAAAATCCCACCAAAACAAAGAAAAAAGTCAGTTTCCAAATCAGAACGTTCATACAGACACCTCTCTTGGCAGTAGGTCTGATGAAACTTAGAAAATCTGTCTGCTCCAAATATCTCTCCTGGGGCAGAACAAAGGCCCCAGCTTCCCAAAGATACTGTATCCAGCCTTTGCAAGCTTGGGCATGGAAGCCTGGTGAAAATAAAGGAAACAGATAGCTCAGACAAATACATATATATATATTTATTTTTTTATATATATATATATATATGATCGCATATAGCTGATCTGGAATCAGTAATTGCAGGAGAAGAAATGACCCATTCTCAAATAGGTGGCTGCTCTTTACGTCCAAAACAAGATGCTCTTCAGATTGAAAGTGTCACCATTTCATTGCTGTCATGGGACGGGAGCACCTGGTATTCCCAGTGGTGGAGCAGGATCCCATGGTATTGGCAACCACCCTTCAGTTTTGTAGAAAAGACATAGAAAAGGCTGGTGACACAGGGTTTGGGATAGGAACTGGATTTCATTCTGCCCTTTCTGATAAAGGTCAGATCTGTTCTTTTAAACTCGACATTGGGCCAGACTCCAGTATCTACACTGAACTTTTTGCTCCATCAAATCTCTTCTCAGGATGGTTACGTAGAACGAGTATTACAGCTCACAGAAGGGGCATCATTTAGTTAATGGTTTCAGAGAAGAAAAGCCATGGAAACAACGGAGCTGCTTAATAGTCTTTTGACAAAACATTTGTTACCAGGACGCAGTTTTTCAAGAGCTGTGAACAGAATAACACAGTTGTTGCCAAATATCCTGAAACAAAATATGTGAGGGAAATTATTTTTTTAAATTGGTATATTTTAAGTGAAAAGTCTGGAGTTTAAGATTCCAGTAAATTTACAGAAAGGAAAAATGCTGATTAAAATAAAATACTACCAAATGTTGTAAGGAAACTATTGGTCCTAAGTGGAGTAGATTATTTCTTCCCATCTTTGCTTGCTCACAAGTGTTCAGCTTCGTGTTTTCATTTACCTTGTTTAGGAAACATCAAATGTTGAGATCTCTCGTGGAATAAGAAGCATGTCTTTGGGCCAGGCCTGCTACAGCTACATGTGTCTATGTACGAGACTGCCTGCTTCACATTTCCCTCTGCCCTTTGTGTGTTATTTGTCTGCTTCAATTATAAATACTGCAGGACAGACAACTTATCACTGTGTACATCTGCCTGACACCTGCCACACTCTTCCCCTTGCCTCTGGATGCTCTTCCACAACAGTAATAATTCAATGATACATGCGAATGAGGTCTCTGTGAAAGGAAGGTACGTGCTCCTGGGAAACCACGTCACCCCTGCTCATTTCTGTTTGCCAAAAGGAATTGATTCCTGGTTTTGAAAAGGAGATGGTGATTGTGGCTGCTCATTTGAATTTGGGACGGATGCAGGGATATCCTGGAAGAAGGCTTCAAAACGTTTTTGAAGGATTGAATGCAGTGTGAGACGTTGGTGTGGATGGGTGCTATGGAGAGAACAGCAGAGCTGTGGTGAGGAGACAGGATTGCACTAGAAGGTGCTCTTTCAGCATTATTCTCACTCCACTGTTGTTTTTCCCCTTCAGTTGGTGGTGTAACTGGATGAGAACTTCCCACTGTGCTTGGTTTTCTCAGATTTTGCTTTCCTGAAGAATGTCCCGTTTTGTGAAATCTCTAACTTGCTGACTTTCTCCTGCCTCTGGGGCTGTAACAGAGGGTCTCTGGTCACTCCATATGAAACAAAGTCCTTCCCTGGACTCTTCCTGCCATGGATTGTTTGTTAGCCACCCAGGCAGGCTAGGGCATGCATGGAAGACATGTACCTGAGTACAGGCTGTACCCCAACATGTCACTCAGATGTATTGATTTTAGAATTACTGAAGAAACTGCTTGTGAGCTGGAAAGTCCCTCCCTTGTCTTTGGGAAGAGCCCTATGCTACTAGGCAAACAGTTCCTGGAATGAGACTAAACAGAAATTTCCTGGATTCGGATGACTGTAAGACCTCATTCTAATGACATTGGAGCCAATGCACTAGGTCTTCTTCACGTGTCTCTGAAAGTGGTCAAAGGTCATAAGGAGATAATGTGTGTCCTGCAAGGACCAGTCCCGAACAGCGTAGGTCTGCTATGGAAGCCTAAGACACTTCTGCTTCCATTCAAGTGTAGCTATGGAGGGTCTGTGCCCCAGACTTGCTGCATTAGGGTTACTCTGTCAGCCAGGTCTGGACGAAGCAAAGGGAAAGAAATCAGAGCTTAAAGCAGCCCTGAGAGCACTGTTGAGCCAAGCCAAAACCCAGCCTGTCCCACACAATAGAAAGCACAAAGACGTGGTTACTGAGTATCACACTTTTTACATTAATAGAACTGAATGCTTAGGCAGGGATATCATTACTCCTACTTCTGTGTTCAGCATATTATAAACCTGTGGAGTTACCTAGGATGGAAGAAGTCTTCTCATTGTGTAAAACAAAGAAAATAACTCAAGCGTAATCGATGAATTGACACAAAGATAAAACTCTTGCAAGGGTAGAACAGAGTGTTAATACATGTTATCATATAAAGAGAGCAGTATCACTTAAAACTCGAGGATATTTTGACATTTGTTTTTACTGTTGCACATAATCTCATCCTACAGAATTTGGACTGAACTGCTCCAATTTTTTTACCAACTCTTTAATTCATCTTCATCACCATGTACAAAACAAGCCACCGAAGAGGGAACGTACTGAACCACAGCGATGACAATTCTGCTTTGGCTGAGGTGGAATGGACAACATGCCTGTCCCAGATGGCTTCAAAAAGAAGAATACATTCTGATTAAGAAGCAGTGGGAACATTTTCCAAGGACATTTGGGTGCCTTTTATAGATTTATAAGGCAGATGCTGCTCCTTAAAAGCATCTGTCTCCCAGACCCTTTTTTTTCCTATATTCAGTCATACAGCAGGGATTAAACTTCTGTGAAATGGTGACTCCCTCATGGTTTCATGTACATGCTAAGCCCATTTTTACCACCCTCACAATGAACGATACTCTTGCTGAAGAGATTAAAGAGAAGGGGGGTGGCTCCTCACCTCACAGAGGATCCGGGAGTGGCGGGATGACTGGGAAGAGTGAGATCTGGTGGGCAGGACTCTCCTGCAGTCATAAACAGTACCTAGGGTCCATCTACTGACAGGAGAGGGACAGCTCAAACTTCACTACCACTATAGCAGGATTGCTGTTTCTCATTTTATGAGATTCATGATCTTTTGTGCCTGATTCGGCTTGGTCCTTAGTTTGAGACTAGGTAACTACCCATCTAGACAGCTAACTAGCTATTAAAATGTGTGGCTATTAAACACCACTGCAGAGTGTCTGGAGAAAGTTCTGCTGTGCAGCAGCAAGCACCCTGCCACACCACCGCCACGGAGACCACTTCCAGCACACAGACTGTGAGTCTGGACTGGTTCCTTGGGGACTGCTTGGTACACTGGCCTGGAGGGAACCTCTAAGCAACAATGGAAAGCCAAGACAGTCTTCTCATGAAGATACTTAACTCCTCTATGGCACGGTACATCCGTAGCTGCTCAAAGCGTGCAAATGTTGCTATGTTTTTCTTCAGCTCTGTGTTTTTGGAGGATTTACACTGCAGTGCAAAGCAGAGCAGGTCAGCCATTGGTCCAAGATAACCAGCAATGCCTCGTGAGCCCTGCAGAATCAGGGTGCAGTGCGGGACCTCAGAGGGAACCAGCTTGTAGCAACAGCCACAGGACAAACAGGGCTGCAGCTCCCCATTGTAGAGCCCAAAGCAGCTCACACAGCTCTTGCTGGTGATGGAAGAGTGAGGTTTGGGGCCAGAGCAGAGTTTGGAGCAGAATTTGCCAAGTGAGGAAACTTCTTGTCCATGGGGATCCTGCCTGCAGCCACCCTCACTGGGGTGGCCAAGGAACTGGCGAGCAGTATGAGAGCATCACAGGAGTCAGCATCACAGCACATGTGGAGCAACTTGTGTTAAGGTGGTAGGAACCAGGGCATGAAGACTGCAGGGTCACAGAGAAGATCAGTTTGGAAGATGGGTTAAAGATTTCCCATTCTGCCCACCGAGGCACGTTACCTTCCCGTTCATGTGCTTCATCTGGGAAAGCACAGCTTGCAGAGCCCATCATTTGCAGTGCAGCGTGCACCAGCCTTTCATCTCCAGAACGTGGCTGTGCTCGCTGAGACTACTGAGAACTCACTGGGAACCGAGACTCGGCGACGACAGCTTCCTGCGGGCACTTGTCAGACGCAGGCACATTGCTGTGTATTTATGGACACAAGTGTGGGTCTCGGCTCAGGAAGGACCCAGAACTGCCATGGCGGGGAGGCCGAGTGCTTGGCAGAGTGCATCGGAGAGACTGAAATAGCGTCTGCCGGTGCCCAGCTTCTGCCTGGCTGCGGCGATTTAGCAATCGCTGCTGTTCTGAACATCAGGCACGCTCACAGAAGGCCTCGTACCCTCGTATTTCAAACAGACCGGGAGTGTCGTCTCTCTTAAAAGAAGAAAGTGCTGTAAATATAATAGTCTTTCTGCTCTAAAAGTCGCACAGAAAACCATGCAAGCATCTGTATTTAATCTGCACATCAGTCTGACAGACTGATTAAAACAAAAAAAATAAAACCCTAAAATGAATACCATTGCTTTGCCTGAAGAATATTCATATGATCAAAGACTGGATGTTTAAGTCAAGTGCAGGGATCAAATGGTACCAAATTCCAGAGTATAATTGGCAGCTTGGGACAATCCAGTTTTACTTCTCCAGGAAAACTTTTTGTTCCTTTCCCAGTCCTGCTACCCAACCAGCAGAAACAAGATGTGCAGCTCCTCTCAGTGCTTCTTTACTCAGCAAGAGAGCAAATTTAGCTGTTTGATCCTGCCTCAGAGCTACTGGGTTCATTCCTACTTCTGCAGAGACCTCCCTTGTGAGTTTACATGTTCCAGTCGGGCTCTGCAGCTGCCGGAGATGGTGCCCTGCCGCGGTGTAATGCCATGCTTCGCAGAGGCTGTAGCCCAATTGGGAGCAGCAGAGCTGGTTGTGCTGCGTGGATTCTGCTCTAGCAATCCCTGTGCCCTGTGGTACCAGCTCCGGTTTCTCTGACACAACACGGGTCAAAGAGAAATTCCTCAGAACAAAGCACAGCTCCACAAGACAGTAAATTCGTGACCTTGTCCTGAACACCACTGTTTCCTACTTCTATAAACCAGCTGCATTCATACTTCTATGTCCCAAGGGGGCTCTGGGATGTTTCCTGATGTGGTTGTTGACTCTGAGTGGTCTGTTTCTGAATGGTCCATTTCAAATAGACACATATATCTATGGGTGTTCCTACTATCAATGTGCTCTGGACAAGACTGATGTCAGCTTGCAATGGCTCCTCATGGGATGTCGCAGGTTTTGTTCCCAGAAAAATACTCCTTGCCTCTCCCAGCTTTCATCCTTGCTTTAGTACCAACCCTCACACATGCACTAATTCCAGTTAGAGATGATTATTCACCCTTCAACCTACAAGGAGCCACTGCCTGTGAAAACTGGTGCCTTCAAGGCAGTGGTGGGTGCTGTTGGTAGGACGCCTTGCAGTTACCTGTGGTGGTGCTTGGTAGATGCAGAAAGCCTGGAGGCACACTCAGCCTGCTGTGCCAGCTGGAGGTTACTTTTTCCTTCTGCACAGGGCAAATATCTTTTTTTTTTCTTTTCCTTTTCATTTTTTTGGAGTAGGAGGAGAGGTGGGGGTGCCTCCTACAGTTTTTTCCTTGATAGCTGAATTTTATGTGCTTGAAGGAAGAAAGTAATTTTCTTTTGCAGCTCCACTTCCTTCAGCCATATCCCAGCCACATCCTCGTAGCCCTCCCACACACTGTTGTTTCACTGACACCTCCTAGGTTAAGACAAACTCCAAGGAGGTGACCTCTAAACGTGACTGCAAGTAGGTCACTACGTTACTCTCTGCTCCTTTTAGTCTCACCTCTCCATAAAATACAACCTCTGGTGTTTCCACCATAAACTCCTTGGGGCAGGAATGAGATCCTGTTCTTTGCACAGCATCGGGCAACACAGGACCTGGGATGGCTGTCTGCAACGCAACACAAATAATGGAGGTTTCACTACCAGAGCAAGCGGGCGGAGTTTTGCTCTGAACATTCAGGATCCCAGGTGTGGTGTTGTGGTGCCCAGCGAGCAGCTCGGAGCTGTGGACGAGGCGATTAATCTAACTCCAGCCGAAGATAAGAGCACTGCTGCCACGGGTGACAGGAGCAGGAGTAGGAACTTGCTGAGTCCAGGGGATTCCCTTCCCTTCCTGGACCTCCCTCCTCTCCTTCGTCCAGGCGTCAGCAGCGCATTTTTATGAATTGGAAAAGTCCCAGGGCAGCCCAGTCTCCAGCTCCTCCTGTCCCCGTGGCTCAGTGTACGGTACGCAGGAGGAAGAGGTCATGGAGGGGAGGGTGCCGGGGGCTGCTGACACACAAATCGCTGCAAATTTCCATCCGCCTGGGGCTCGCCAAAAGGAACTGCCCGAATCGGGAAGTTGGGCAATGTGTGGAAACGTGCTTCCCCTCCCTCCACGCTTCTGAATAGAGTTGTCACAACTTTTTATTTTTAAAGCCCTTCATTTTTTCCCTGCTCTGTCCGAGGCACCCCTTCCTCTTCAGGGGAGAAATAGCAGGGCGTGTGGGAACTCTGCAACCTTGAAGCCACCAGAATAGGCTGAATTCAGGAAAGTCAGTCATCCCTCTCTTGCAGGATGCAGAGAGCAGAGACCTTAGTCCGCAGGCACTGCTCAGGGTCCTTCCTACAGCAGGGCTGCCGTTCCCAGCACATATAAAAGCTACTTTTACCAGGTACAGTCAAGCTCCTGCTCAGTAAAGGCTAGAGTGAACTGTTTTATGCCAACTTCAAACATTTGTCTTGCATCTGCCCTGGAACAAGAGCAATATCCTTCCCAAGTGTCTGCAGGAGCAGGAAGGGTCTGGTCAGAGATGCAAAACCCCATGTTTAAATCCCTATGCTGATGGGTCTGGGACAAAGTTTTTTTCTCTTAGAGCACTCCTGACTGGAGAAATCAGGGATTTATACCTGAACTTCCCACTACCACCATCAGCATCATAACTGACCGTGAGCAGATGAAATGAAAGGCTCCCCCTTCCTCCCTGCCACCACCACAGTCACAGTGTTGCATAGCTACAGGGACACGGAAATTCCCATCTGAAGGTATTTTACAGGTGAGTAAAGGCAAAATGTTGAAAAGGGAAAGCTAAACCTGAGCCTTCTTTGTTAGCTGTGCCTGCTGGATGTCTTTTCCCAGAGAGGTCGAGGGCAGGATGGTCCCAATCCTGGGAAAAGACCAGGAATAGGAAACTAGCAGGAGCAATAGGCTACTTCGAAGAGCATCAGATGTCAACGTTTGAAAGTGAATATGGATCTTGCCTCCCTCAAAACTTCTGGGAACATCTCCTACCCTCCCAGACCTCAGCCCCTGCCCTCCAGAACATCCCGAGCAAACAACCAATCTTTCCTGTGCAGTGAGTCATCGGATGGAGCACAATAGGGAACACGAAGCAATGGATCAGGAAATGTTTCATGTAAGATGGGGGGAGGAGGAAAGCAGGGCAAAAGTGAGCGGAAGGTAGAGAGAAAAGCATCAGCTAGTGCAGAGAAACACTGACTCAACTGGAGAGGGAACAGAAAAGCCTACACAACGATAATAATGGAGAGCAATGGAAATGCAGTGGGAAGCATTGAGGTGCTGCAATAGGGGGACAGAGGACAGTGGGAGAGCAGTAATAAAATGCTGTGAGGTCTCTGCGAGCACAGGGTGAAGGCGCTGAGAACAGACACAGGATAAGGCAGGGCTGGTTAGAGGAGCACTCGCCAGGTCAGCCAGCAGGCAGGCAGGGCAGCTCGCTGGCTGGTGTGAAGGATCAGACATCTTTCTTGGTAGGGAGCTGGCTGAGCACTACCCATAGCAAGGACATGTATTTTTTTCTGAATGCTTTCAAAAATAGTGATTCCACTTCAGACCTTGATGGATGCTGTCAAAGAAGGGGACCAGAAGCCAGAGAAACTGAACTGTATCCAGCAAAGAAATCAGAGCACCCCATGTGAAGCTAGGTCTGCTCTACCCTGTGCATTACACAGTTATTTACGCCTGTTCAAAGGGGAGCAAAACATTACTAAACTCAAACAGCACTTTGGACTGGTAGCATTTTATGTACAACGCACTTAGCCACTTTGAGCTGGCACAGATGACAACCCCAGAGTGTACACAACTAAGGATGAGAAGCTGCCCTGCTGGTTCCCAAAGCTGAGTCTCCCCAGGACAAGAGTCCTCCAGACATGCCTGCACATGAGATAGGGGTATTTCATGTTGTCAGGAAAAGCAATGACCCATTTAACATCACTTCGGGTTGGCCAGATGAGCAGAGAGCTGGACAGTGTGCCATTTTGCTCAGCACTTCTGCCTCATCCTCCCAACCCACGTATGCCACTTCATGCGTGTCTGTGTGCTTTATTCGCCTGATGTGTCCAGTTTCCAACAGCCAGGCCTTCGTCCACAGCAAACCAGCACTGCTTTGCTGAAATCCACGGGCCTGCGGAGCTATTCCAGCTCACCCAGGATGAGGTCTCTAGAGTGTAAACTCGAGAAGAAGGGCTGTCTTTGTTCCGTATCTGTATCCTGATTAGGACACTCTGACCTGACCCCTGACTTGGTCTGTAAATGCAGCTGAAGTACAAACAATAGCGTTGTTGGATTGGTTATGAGTAGTTCACTCAGGGATGCACAGAAGTCTTCTGGACTTTGCCCTTTTGCTTTAAAACAAATGCATGTCAAGCAGGGATCGCCAACAACTACAGCATTGCTGCTACTGTGCTAATGTACAGCGCTGCAATGCCGCCGCAGCCACTGCGGCAGGGTCATCATGAAAAATCAGCCCCACACAATTTCAGTTCCACCATGGGAATAAGTGGCAGAATAAATGCAAGGAAAATAACAGCTGTTAGAAATTAAAAGCAAAAATAATTACAGTCCAGTACAGTAAACTTTCCAGATTCTCTCCTTCTCATTTGTAGTTTTCCCTAAAATAGAAATTCAAACGCACAATTTGTTGAATTCTGGCAAACGATTACACTTGTGGGTTTGGGCTTTTAGGCCCAGATTTGATGCACATTTTTTATACTTCTTTTGTACCAAGGTAGGCCCAGTGTCACACAGGGAGCTGCTGTCAGCTCGCACCAGGACAAGCTCAAGCAGAGCCCACATCCTTCTGGATCACCCGAGGTGGTGCCAGCTTTTGCATCCAGGCAGCGGCACAGCAGGAATCACCGAGTGTGTAAACCTCGGGCTGCGGCTGGGGAGCCTGGCAGTAAGAGGTGAACAACCCCAATTCACCCCCGTTTGCCCCCGCTGCAGCACTGGGAGCCGTTCTCTGGTTGCCCTCAGGGCCACGATCTGCTCCTCAGCAAACCTCCGCTCAGCCTCGATAGGGAATTTGTAGCCCTTTGTGCCAAGACCCGATTCCCTCACTGCTGCTTGGAGAGTGCAGGCTTTCCGCAAGGCCAAAACAGAGGAAAAGGAGGGAAAAGCCTGACCAAAACCGTGTTTAGCGATATATCTGGCTCCATATTGCTCTGAGTGAAGGTATTTGAAACTGTGAGTTGTGGTTCAAGCCCATCTCTAATTCCCTTACAAATACGTGACACAATCTGACGAGTCTTTCATGCTAAACACCAGTCTAAGGGCTTTCATTTAATGGCTTTTCTTTCCCGCTCACAGCTCCCTCTCATCACGGCAGCTTTTCACTGTGCAGTGCCAGAGCCATAAAGATCTTACTATAAAGGGGCCCCCCAGCCTTTATCTTGCATATCACGACATCATGATTCAAATGTTACAGCGCTGCAACACAAATGTAACATCAATGTACATCCCATAACAGGCCCTAATCCATCCCAGATTTGGTTCAGTGCTCACTTGCTCAGATCTCCTTGGACCACACATCGTGTGCCACTGTTTGTATTCAGCATAAACGAAGCATCAGTGTGGAAATCTCACCAGAACAGCAGCGGTACGGCCAGATCAAGAGGAGCTCGCAGGAAGCCACTCTGTATCTTTCCAGAAGACTTGCCAGTGAGCGCATTTTGTGCTCGCGGTCCCTACCTCCTAGGAGATGGAGCTCGGTTGGGACATACATCGCCTGCGCCTCCAGGCCAGCCTAAGTGTGCAGCACCACAGAGGGATGCCGGGCGTCGCGTGGGGTGGCCAGGTGATGCCATTGGCCTCAGCAGCCTCCAGCAGCTCTCACTGGCTTGGCCTGAGCTGACCCTGCTGCCGCTCCAGCCACCTGCGAGCCCTGGGCTGGACTTGTCCCTGCTGAGCAGCAGCAGCAGGCGCCTGGGAGGCACCCTCTCTTCATCCACCATCTGAACCCCTTCTCCAAATTGTATGGGTTGCTAAACGGTCCCTTTTGAGCCACGTGAGCTGAGAGTCATCCCTGGGCAAACCCTTTCTTGTCCTTACCTTTTTTTGTTACTTATAAGGAAGCCAATTACAGCCAGGACATCCCCTTCTGCGTTCTCATGCGCTGCTCATTTTATTGGGAGAAAAACTCATTCTGTGCAAAATATTACAAAGACAAGATGAACATCAGGTCTATATTAATATTTAAATCAACGAGTATTACAGAGCAAGGAAATAAAATGAAAAAACACAACAACAAACCCTCCAAACCATCTTGATCACAGCTGCTGTGAAAGCCACTCAGCAGTGCTGGAAAGCTTCCTCCAGTCCAAGTACTGATCGCTGGAAACGTTCCCTGCTCGTGACATTCAGTTTTGAAAGGGTAAATGCTTTGAAAATACAATAGACTGAAGATTTTTTCTTTCTTTTCTTCTTCTCCCTTTTGGTTTAAATGGAGCTTGACAGATTATTTTGTTTAATTAAACAACATGAAGCCCACAATAGAGCTATATGTTGCATTATATGGTTATATATATGGTCCTTCCCTGCACATTTAGTATTCAGGCAATAATTGATAGTACTAAGATAAATCTAGGACAAACATATTATTCTCCTGTGGCTTTGAGATGACACTGTATGTGGTTTGCTCCATCTAAGAAGAGAAGCAAACCATGTGTTTCAGCAACAACATTCTGAATCAGGGAGGCTTATGTTATTGTTGTGAATAAGAAGAAATTGTGTTGTGGAAATAAAGCCTGGAGACCCTCATTCCCTCCTGGTAGTTTCTTGCATACTACACACTTGCATAACTCCTTGTCTCAAAACATTGTACGTGTGATCCTGAAGGCCCCAGAAGCTTTGGGGCAAACACGGGCTTGCTAATGGTGGTTTTCCAAACATCATGCAAAGCCGGCTGTTTGGTGTGTTTTTGACACAAAACTGGATGAAACAAACTGAGTTCATCTGATGTCAGAAATTGGCAGAATAACTGCATTTTATTCAAAGCTTAGTTGTCCGTGTGGTAAGCTTATTGTCTGTGTTTAAACATGAGGTTCACTTGTGAACAATGCAGAGTGAGGTCCACAAAGTGAATGATCACACACGTAGGCGAGTAACACTTTGGGCATGGGATATCGGAGGGGAAGAACTCTGTCTTTATGGACGAAAAGCCATGTAACGTCTCAACATACCAATTAGGTACCATTGCCTGGGACACTGAACAAGGAGAACGGCCTGCTGCATTGGCAGTAAGGGCTGAAGAATGTTCGTGGGCCACGGGGAACATCTGGTATGTCATTTAGCATCAGCATTTCGGCTTGCCAAGTGTCAGTGTGTGTGCGCAATTGCCTGTGGAGAAGGAAGAGAGCCAAATGTTCATAGCTAATTCCACCTGGTGGTTATCCTCTACCTTTCACTTTGTCACGTCTTTCGCAGTCATTACCTGTTTCACAGCTTTAGCCCCTCTTGCCTGTGACTTGGTTTCTTAGAGAAATTTAAAGTCCTGATGTCTTTGGAACAAAAGTTTTGGTTTTCAGGGATTAATCTCAAAACACCATATCTTGCTAACGAAGATGTTAATCTGACTAGTTTGGTTATCCAGACACAGAAATTTCAGCTCCCTTGCCCTCCCCGCATGCCTAGAAGAGCAGCAGAGTCAGAGGCAGGTTGGTTGACTCGAGGGAGGGCTGAGGCCACCAAGTCCAGGGTGAGCATTACCTTTGGTGTTGTCTGTGCCCCTCTGCAACGCAAGCGGAGCCCTCAACTAGACCGTGCCTCAGTCCAAGCGAGGGCAGTTTCTGGTCAAGAAACTTTGAAGCACTCTCCACCGCTGTTCTTCAAAGGGAAGTGCCTCCGCTTATTTTTCAGATATGGGCTTTCAATATGCCCATGTGTAAACCAGAAACCTGTATATGAAATTAGATATATGAAATCCTTTGAGTGTTTTAAAGACTTCTGCCAATTTTAGGTTCCACTGTCCTCTTTTTCCCTCTAGCAGATGGATTAATCTCTCATCCCGCAACCCTATGAGGACCAACATTCATTTTCCAAAACTGTACCTCAGCCCCAGCTGGGCTTTAACAGCTATCTAAGTAATTGGGACACCAGTTCACTCGCTCAAAAATAATTATTTTGTGCTGCAAAAAAATTAAAAGTTTCCATTTTCTAAGAAAATTAAAGAAAACAGACCAAGCTGTCTTTAGGCTATGGGCGATGGGGATAACCCATTGAAAGTTATGGAAACTCTTAAAGGAATGTATTGTTTCCAACTGAAAACTCAAATATCTCCTTTCAAAAAGATCACAGGGAAATTTCTTCTATAAAAAAATATGTGCAGACTAATTGAATTCAAATTCAGTTATGGCTCCAGACCCCACCTCCTAGCACAACTGCTATTTTCCTGTCATCTGAAGTCTTTTGCTACCTCCAGCTCTTGGTTATGTGATTCACACTGGAGAATGCGTTTAAGGAAGGTTCCATTATCAGGGTGGAGATGCATATGTGTTTTGCTGTAGTTCACTCCCCAGCTCTGTGATTTACTGTTTGCATCCTCCCCTCTGGATCTCTCGGAGGACTCCCAGGCTGATGCTACTGCTGTGGACTGGGCCACTCCTGGTGTCTTCTCTGCCACGATTTCAGTTCCCCCGTCCTTCATTTGCCCATCGGGATGAGGTTCAGGTGCCGGACACGGGGAGCAGGAATGGAGCAGGTATGGGCTCTGCCATCCCACGGGCGATCATGGTCTCCCTTGTGCTTCTTAAGCCCTCATGGCTGAGACAAGGGCCATCTGTGGATTTTGGCACATATTGAGTTCAGGCCGTGATTCCTTTCTGCATGGAGGTTTTTATCTAACCCAGCACAATAAATAACTGTCAGATTAAGCATGGCCGTGCAAATGTTACTGTACTCGCATTGTAAAAGCTCCCTTTTATGTGGGCATCCTCTGAAACAAGGCAACCCTTCCCCGGCCCTCGGTTACGCTCGGCCCTGCTCTAATCACCCTGTTTCGGATGTGCAGCTTGCTGTGAAAGACAAATGACTGGAACTATTAAACTCCGTCTTGTTGTGAGCGTGCCCAGTGGTAATACTGTAATGGATATTACATTAGAGACGGGACGGCGGTCTGCGGGGAGACCGAGGGCCGGGCAAGGACAGCCACTCGCTCATAGCACTACGCACCCATCGCCTGTGGCTCAGCCTGGACCGCCTTGCAAATGGGTCTGCCGAGGCTGCACAGGTATACAAGCCGAGGCTCCCCAGTGCTCCTGCCCTGCCATGCTGGAGGGGAGCCCTGGGAAGAGCTGGGAGGTCCCTGTGGCTGGAACAACCCCTCAATTCAACAAGCTGAGTCACAGTGCAGCTGGCAGGCAGAGGCAGGGAGGGAGACGCAGCCCGCCTTTCTCCCCGCAGCGTAACCACCACTGCCCTGGGAGGGCTTGGGCATGGCCCCAGTGAGCGCTGGAGAGCCAGGCTGAATCAGGCACACAGGAGAGAGAGTGTCACTTTTCAGCAGCATCGGCATCATGTTTCGTGCAACGGCTGCTGCCCTGCGAATGCAGATTGCACCATACAGCTCCGCCGTGCGCTCCCTGCACCGGCGGAGTGAGCATCTTGGTGGGTACCCAGAGGCACGTCCAGGCTGCGCATGAAAAGCTGCCGAAGGCATCAGGACACTTAGTTTCCATTAGGTCCCTTTCAGTTGTCTCTGAAAAAGTCTGACTTTCTGAAAAGGAGGCCTTCCGTATTGGCAAGGTGTTAGCAGAATTTTTTGAGCAAGAATAAACAAATGCTGCCAGGAACTGCAAATTAAAAGTGATAATTGGAAGTGATATATCAGAGCGTGCGTGCCACACACCCGCTCGCTCACCTGCTCTGCATTAATGCAGTTCAACACCCCAGACTCTGTTAGGAAGAAAAAAAGAAAAAAAAAAAGATAAAATGCTTTTTAATCCCCATTCCCAGCTCCCTGCCCGAGACTCGGATGCTGCCTGAATTGAGGTGCTATTTACAATCCAGTCGGAGTAACACAAAGGGTGGCTGCTGTGGCAGGCGGGTGCCTCGGTCCCCAACGCCACACCACACGCCGTCTCCGCAGTACATCCCACCGGGCATTGAGCACACCCTCGCAGCGGCCGAGCCCCTTCTGCTCCCACTGCCAGTGCTAAGTGCTGGCCAGGGCTGCAGCGCACATAATGCGCATTCATCTTGGGTTCACCACGGGGACTCATATATTTAATCTGAGGAAGTCCTTGGCCTCTGGCGGTCATGTGTGTCAAGGTTGCTGCTGCCACAGAGATGGATGCAGGTTAACAATCTGTGTGATGGGGCTGAATGCATAAAATAATGGGAGTCTAGTACCCATAAAATAAAGACAAGTAAAATATAGGCTAGCTTTTATAAAGGTCACAGGTTTGCAATATGGCTGTCTCCAAAATGTCTGTATGGACCTTTGTAAGTGTTCAATAGGTTTGGAGAAGAAATAAATTAAATAATTTCTGCCCCATTGTAAGTTGAATTGATGCAAATCTGGACGTGGCAAATATTTCCATGATACAGAGCTACTACACAGTAGTTCCCAGGGTTGCATATGCACTGACCACTAGCAGGTTTCATTTGTAAAGTGCTTGAAGGCAGAATGTAACAGCTACATTTATTTATACACCAAACGAGATTCTGCCTTTTGCCTGGCTCTTCTGCAGAAATTAATTTGATATTAAAAAAAGCGGAACACCTCACTTCTTTAAAAAGGGGGCTGTTTATATACATAATGAAAGAGACAATGCGAACGCTTAGGAAAACAGATGGATAGATATCAGCAAAAGATAATAGCAGGGATTAAAAATGAAAACTATCAAAAATATTAATTAGATAATTTCCTCAACAAAAGACATCAAAATGTACCAACATGGGAGTGTATGGTGGTAATCATTTGCATTGCGATACGATCACAGTGTCCCAGTAAGGGATTAGGGCTTCACTGTGTCAGCGCTGCAAACGCCTATCTTTGTGAAGCAGCTTCAGATCTCCTAATGAAAGGAGCTACGCGGTGATAAATGGCATTATGTGCTTGCAAGGTTATTGTTACCTCAAGGTCACCGTTGTCACTTCCCTCTCGCTATTGTTACGAAAGCCTGTGCTATTAAAACTCAATCACATTAATAGCGAGGGAGCTTGCTAACACACGAAATGCACGTTAGAGACCCTTTGCTGGGGTAAAGCCAGGATTAAGATTTTAACTTTACAAGATGTTTTCTGTGAACACCATGGCAACAACGCACACCCACGGCTCCCCTTGAAAGTCTGCAGCTGGATGGGTGCACATTTCACACCTGTGGCAGAGCATTTCAGAGATTGTTTTCCCCCAGAGAGGGGCGATGTCCATGTGCTCTTGGTCTCCAGCCGGTGGGTCATGGGGACTTTGTGCTGTCCCCAGCTCAGAGGTGAGCACACCTTCAGGGCAGATCCCACCATGGTTACACAAAATTGGGTAGTGTTGGAGCAAACGGGGTACAGAAGGAATCTTCAGCCCAAGGCTGGAGAAACTCTGGGCTCTGTCTGGAGTGAAAGCATTGAGAGCCTTTAAAAAAATTGGCACTAATTAAAATTTAAAATTAGTTGACAATTTGACAGATACTGACACATGGATCTCAAACCAGGAAGTTATTTTCAGTCATTTGTGTGTCTATAATGAGGCAGGGGCTGCATTCTCCATGTAATGTGCTAACTAGAAAATCTGATTAATTGAAGGATGGTAATTGAGTCTGGAAAATGAAGGCATTTATCAACAAATCTCAAGTATTTATTGATGCACAAATTACAAAGGCAATACAAAGACAGCTATACATTACTGAACGATATTCTAGCTGTACCTTTTGTACTGAAATGGACTACAAGCTGCTTTTTCTCTTAATCTGCTTATGCTATCACAGCAAGCAGTTCAGAGCAGCCAGATGTGTTTTACTGGAATTCAAGGTCATAAAATCACATGACATCAACATCAGATACCGTGGACCAAATTTCCACTCACCAAAATTTTAGCTGCTGACTGAAATTAGGTGAGAATTTGGTCCTCTATAAATGGTTGGAGAAATTGATGCCTGTTGGTTGTTATACATGTGAGTACAAATAACTTTCATGCACCTGAGGAATATATCTTACATTCTTGGCTTTATGCTCTAGGAGTAATTTATGCAGGAAGCTGAGATCAGGTATTTTTTGTGTTCTGCCGTAATCCAGCATACCTGATTCCCCAAAACTGTCTGGGATAAATAACTTTTTTGTTTGTTTCGCAGCTTCACTCCCAGTTGTCACTTACTGAAGAGGGCAATCAAATGAGGGAAACATGATGCTCAGCTTTCCAGGAGCCACCATGTAGCACTAAGTAAAGGGGAGCCTGTACTGGGGACCCTCACAGGTTCCAGAAAATGATGTTACTTCACATGAACACAGCTCTGGACTCCTCCATAGTATCAATTACTTTTGTGGCACTTTAATTTTGAAGGCAGGAGAAGGTGTGCCCCGGCTGCCTGTCTGCTCCCTGTTGGTAACGAGTGCTCCAGCACAACTTCTCCAGAGATGTGGACGATGGAGCAAAGCAGATGCAGTAAAGGAGTGTGAGCTGAAGTGCTTTGCTGAGGTCGGCTCCAAACCTCGTGACCCTTGGCTTCCTATCACCACTACCATGCATACAATGAAACAGTGCAAAATTCAGCACCTGGTCTCGTTCCCTCTGCTCTGACAGCAGTGACCTCTTGACACAGCACCTCTGTTCAGAACCTGCACATGTTTTGTCGTATTTTTCCAGAAAAGAAAGCATACAGTAGTTGTCACTTCCCTGTGTCAGAAAAAGCAACATCACTAGCCACTACTAGTCTGAAATTTTGAGGTGGTCTTTGTGCCACTAAAAAAAATGGATGCAGTGATAAGCAGAAGACACTACAGAAAAAATGCATGTGGCTTGCAACTCTCCTTCAGAGATGCACAGTACTGATACCCAAATATTACAGAGTTCTCAGAAAGGGAAGGTTGTATATATCAAATCAAATGCACAGCAACAAATGGGTACACGAGGAAAGACCGAATGGCAACCCCGGTGCAGATCTGTAGCTCAGCATTTGTGGCCAGCCTTTGGATAACCTCTGCACACAAGGTTTCATGGCACCTTTCCTTCTGTGTACATGGGAGCCAAGTGTGTTAAAAGAGCAGAAATCAAATGTAATGGAGACCACTGGGCCCTTAAGTGGACATATAGTATCCATCAGAACATTGCTACTTAATATTTAAAATTATTTACATGGTAATAGCAGAATTTATGAGTGATACATTCAGCTGTCAGTGTGCGTAAACCTGTATTGATTAAAATAATATCTAAGCTTCAATATGGAGGTGCAGCCTTACCCCTGGGGATTAATAACCATTTGAGAGGAGTTGATGGCTCAAGGTGCAGCCAAGGACCATTAACCTCACTTTGTCATTAATCCCCAGAAAATGTCCTGTACCGAGGTCATTATTGCTGCTATAAACTCTAAATGAAAAATAACAGAGGTGTATGGATTTTTTTGTTATAGCTGATGCAGACTCGATCGGTGTGTACAAAGCATGACCCAAGCATTACGAGCCTGTCCTGCACAGCAGCCTCCCAGGCTTGCTTGAACTATTTCTCAACATTGCACTTTGCCTTTAATTAACTGCACGCTTCAGCCTCGTTTCTCTATTTGTGTCACACTCAAGCGAAAGGAGCATTCGTTAGTAGCAGCTAACGACTAAAAAAAAATTCCTTACAATATTGAAGGTGAGAACTATTTTCAGAACTCTTTTGAAAGAAAAATCTGTTGAAAATTCTATAGTTTATTTCTTTTCAGATGTCCGTGTCTCAATTTAGATGCTCTACTGTTTGCTTAGCATCACAGAGAGGTGCATATTTTTCTAGCAGGAAGGATAGGGTAGTCACAGCCTGCTGGCAAAATATACACCTCTTTAACAGGGAAGGCTAAATTTACAGAATAACGGATGTTTTTTTACAAGGCAGGATATAAGCAAACAAACAGAAAAATGGTTCAAAACCAACTACAAATATTAAAGAGGATGTAACAGATTCCACAGCAGTTTTAGCAGATTATCCCAAGAGAAAAGATGAAGCTTATACGTATAGCCGTGTGTATGTCTGTGTTAGTGTGTGCATTTAATGTGGAAGACGTTCAATGTACATATAAATTAATATGCTATGGAGGTGTCCCTAGTTACTGCACAGCTGAAGCTTCATTCAGATTTTAGACAAATCAGCATTTAAATCTCCTTGCTAGGGACGCAGACAAATACTGAGTGGCATCAAAATTTACCCTTTATTTCTGCTCTAAATTTGGTTTTCTTCAAGCTTTTACATGATTTAGGTGTAAGCCTATAATTTAGTGTGGAATGTCAAAGGTTTTTAACTCTTTTTTTAAGGATCAGGGTGAGACTCTAGTGTTTATATTTAATACTTCATGTTTAGTTTACCGTAAGAGAGGAACTGAATCCTCTACTTTGGATCGTATGCACACACTACTAGGATGCCCCACGATGTTTGCAGGGGGAGAGAGGCAGGTATTTATCACACGTCTGTCTGTCTGTCCTGCTTGCCCAGCTGTTTATACTTGCATTACTGTAGCAGCTGGAAACACTGCTGCTTGCCAGAGTTGAAAGCTTGACTTCCCCGGGTGCTTCACTGCTTAGGAAAATTATTATCAACAGTCCTTGTCAAATTAGAAGGGAACACCAAGGGAGAAAAGAAAGCTACTATTCAAGGGGCTGTTCTGGGATGCTATTCATTCCTTCAATGGTGAGCTATGGAATATACTTTAAAAATGTCAATAACCACAGATCTGGGGGGATCCCCAACATGTTGCAGGATTACAATTAGAACTGCAAAGAAAAGAAAAGACACGAGAGGAGTGGGCTGGCTCCATCGACTGAATGTCACTAAGGCCAAAGCCAAGAGCTGCCCTGAGGGGGAAGGGGAGTCACGATGCGCCCAGACAGCTGGGGGCAGCCGGCAGCCCACAAGCCAAGTGTGAGTCGAGAGGAGGGTGGTACCACAAGAAAGATGGGTCTCACTCCGCAGGGCATCACGTATATGACACAGTGTATGATCTGTCACCTACCACCTGGCAGAGTGAAGGTCACAACAGGAGGAACAACACTTTGCAGAAGGTGGAGACAAAGTGGAGGGAATGCAGAGCAACAGCGAGGTAGGAAGGTAAAAGGTTTAGCAAATGCAACCTACTGAATATCAAAAGAATTGAGTCTGTTTTGTCCAAATCACAGCCTTCTGATATGCAGAAGGTTGTTTACAGCAGACAGTGATCTGTTGTTCTCCCACTCCAGTGAGGTAGGACAAGAAGAAGCTGGATCAATTTGCAACTTAGACTCAGATTTCATATTTAGGGAAACTTTTGAATGATAAGTGTATTCCAGGCTACTTGGCTTTTTAATCTCCTGCATTGGCATTTTTTTCAAATAGAGATCACCACATGCCAAGAGCAACTCTCCTTTGGACCGTAGCAAGAGCATGAACGTGGACTCCACAACTTCCCAGGGTCCTTCCAGTCCTGCTTCCCCACAGTTCCCTGACTTCATGAGAGCAAACCCAAAACCTCCTTTTCAAGAGTGACAGAGGCAGGCTGGTGGCTGTACCAGTGCAAGCCAGCTGGACATAAGCTATAAACAAAGGTAAGACTGAGAATCAGCTACTACCGTGTGCTGTCAAAAAATGCTGTAAGATTTAAGAGATTAATTCAGAAAGGAAAAATACTGTCCTTCCATCTAAGCTTTTCCCTCCCAGCTTGACTTCAGCCTGTAGGCCTACATGAAATACTGTAGGTTAAGTGGTTTCAAACCCATCCCTTGTCAGCAGTAAAGGCCATGATACAAATCAGTCACATTCATGCAGCTTCTCTCCGCTGACATCGCCAGTTAAGAAAACATCATCTGGTTCACAGCTCATGGTCTGAAGCAGTGAGAGAGGAACTGTTTCTTGAAGATAAATTTCAGCACTAATGTTATTCAACAACTTTATAATTTCCAAAACCATTTGGTCCATGGTCCATGTTTGTAGACCTACACGTTTTCTCTTGGAAGTTTTTATTCTGTGTCACTTTCCTATTGCCTTAAATATTGTGTTTCAGATGGTAGCTGAATTGCAGATTGGCTGATGATCATGTAGTTTAAACTTACACAATTAGTATTGCAGTGAATAAAAAAGTAATTCATCTACAATAGTTGCCAGTAGTATTTACACAAGTGTCACTTTCATGGAATTTGACGAATTGTCTCTTATTGTCCTTGGGCAGAACAGCCCTCAATCCAACCCTGCTCTTTCAGTACGAATTCAAATGTTTAGATCCCTTTGAATAGTGGCACTATAATAAAGGTTTGCAGCCCACCCACAATATGCATGTGGTCCAGTTATCGTGTGTCTGCTTCAGTTTCAGTATATCATATTCAAGGGTCTGGACCGACATACCTTGGTGTCTGCCAGCAAATTACCCCCTTCTAGTTAAATACTACAAGACAGTTTGCCATCTCAGAGGGCATCTCTCTAAGTAGGTTTTAGATGAGGACTCTCTTTAGAAAAAAATAAAAATTTGACCTTCCAAAAGCAAAGCAAGGTGCCGGGTTCAAGAATGTACTCAATAAACTTAGTTCTGCTCTAGTATGTAGGTAGGCAATTAATTTAACTTGTATCTTAAGCGTATGTCAGGGGAATAACTAATCCATCATTTTTGATGGCCCTGTCCCAGGATTAGAATTCAGTTACTTTCCCTGCAACTAAGATCTTGTGACCTTACAAAATCCTACACTCTGCCTCAACTGTGTGCAGTTGTTACTCTTATTTTTATTATTATTAACATATATTACCTTGGGAAATAAAGTACTGAGATGAGGCACCTGTTACCCAACATATGCCAGGTACAGAAATCGAACCACAAACATCAGGACAGGTTTGGATGGTCTCTGTGGTGTCGGAGGAAGAGAAAGTGGACGATCCTGTCACCATCACTGTTACCTGACCTCAGATCTTCTCCTGTGCGATAGGAAACAGGGTACCCAGAGCCTGCACTTTTTACTGATGATGTTTAGGCAGAACTGGGGTGAAAAGCAGAGCTATTTATGTGATGAAAATATTCCAGGAGCCACATAGAGACCCTCTCTGCTCTGCCTGCTGTCCTACAGCTGAAACTGCGACAGTTCAGAGAGGCAAAATAATGTGCCTTAGTCACCCTGCTAGCCCTGGGGCCAGGTGAGGACAGTGTTAGGAGATCCTATCCCATTTACTTAAAGCTTCTGCCACCACTTTTGCCATGCTGCAGCTGGGAGCAACCACACGAGCCCGATGAAGAACGCCGATGCTCCTGGTCTGCAGACTCTCGTGGCGCGTTTGCTGTGCTGAGCCGCAGAGCTGCTGGGGACAGGCAGCCTCAGACCCCCACCCCGGGCTGCGGGGCCCGTCAGAGACGCAGGGGAGACAGCAGGAGCATCCCCTCTGACTTCTGGGATGCAGTCTGGGCTGCATGAAATGGAAAAATAAAAATAAAAATCTGTCCGGAGCCACTGGTTGAAGGTAGTCCCCGAGCAGGGTTCCGCAGCTCTGGTCCTGGGAAAGCACTGGCATTGAACTCTCCCAAATGACTGCCTCACTTCAATTCAAATACCAGGTTTTCATTCAGCAAAGTTCTCATACAGTTGGACCTTGATTTATTTGGTTGGGTTATTTGCCTGAAAGGAATAATCTCGCATCTTCTAACAGTTGTGATTTCTCTGCTTCGTTGATTAAAACACCTCTTTTCCGCTATTTTCTCTCCAGTCACACACCCCACCCCCACTAATTAAATAGCTCCAACCCTCACAGCCATAAGACTTCAATGGCTCAATAACATCCTGAGTCAATGTGTTGCAAAGCTGCTTTTTAATTCATTCTTCATGCAAATGATATACAATTAGACCTGGTTAATCTGCATTCCTTCTGCAAACGCCATTGTTAATAGGATTTAAAAAAAAAAAAACCTTCAGCTTAACAAATCAATGGCACATACAGGCTATCAGATCGGTTACTCCTTAAACCTTTTGGACGGCCAGACATATGGGGGAAGCAAGCGGTGATTATAACAAGGCCTTTCGAGAGTACTTTGTGGTGCTTGGGATGTTTGACTTCAGAAGCTTTCCCCACCGCTCATCTCCTCAGGTCACGAAAGGGGAGGGGGGGATCCCAGAGGAGAGGGTTAGACCTTTAGGACATTCGTTAGGGACTGCCAAAGGCTGGTAGTTCCCCAAGGCTTTCTTTCTAAATTGAGCTGAATTTTTCAACAAAGGCCCAGTCCTTAGGACAGGTTTTTACCTGTTAACAAAGAGCATTGATAGAAGAGAGGGTAAAAAAACACATTCCCTGCTCAGGCATGCCAGGCTAGCATGGAGTTCTGCTGCTTTGTGTCTTGCTAGGGAATTTCTGGATCTGCTGACAGACATTTACAAGTTTCACTTCCAGCTCAGGTGCCCCGATAAGCCTCTCAAAGGGAAAATGTCTTTCTTCTGGCCCTTGATCCAAGGTGAGATGCAGATGTCTGGGATCTACAGGCATAGGCTCTGCCTTCCCTGGGACGTCGGGGAGGACTGCATGGCCTTTTCTTGTCAGTTGGGTGCGTGGGGAACATCTATAGGTGTTACCTGTGAGGACAGATGCCCTCAGCAGTCTCACAGCCCTTTGGTAGCCTTCAAAGTGGCAGGGCTGCACAAGGACTGCCAAGATAGGAAGGGTTCCAAGGCAGGAATAAGTTCACTGTCACATAAATGTTATTGCCTTTCTCTTTAGCATTGAAGTGCTTATTGTTTATGCAATGTAGCACACCGATAAAGCTGAGGAATTAAAATTCTCCATCCACAAGGCATGAGCGAAGCAAGGTACTCAGACCTTCTCCATGGTGAATGTCTCCTTTCATTCAGCTTTGGCCCTCCAGTCAATAAGGGCACCAACTGTGATGAGGGCCCCAGTCCATCTGGAACTATTCATTTGGGTCACCAGATGATATGGACTTTCAATCCCTGCCAAACTTGCCCTGATTTGCACAAGGGACCAGATGCAAAAAGGCTCTGTATCCCAGGACAAATCCCCTCTTGTCACAACCATACCAGATACACTCACAGGCATCTCACACTGGGATATTGCAATTTTCTGCAGCCAGAAAATATTATCTTTCATTATGCATATACTTTCCAGTACAAACACGACAACTACTGATGTGCCTTGACAGCTCTTCTCTCTTTCCTTCTCCCCTGATGTGACGCTGAGCAATGAGAAGCAGGCTCTTGGGGAGAAGTTTGCATGAAAAGTGATAACATGAAAATATGTCAGCATTCATGAAAAGCATTCAGGCAGTGTCAGTCAACAGAACTGCCTCCAGGCTTAAAAAAAGAACGCAGCACTTCTCAGACCTCACCGCGTCTCAGTCGCACAGGGAAGCTACGGCCTCGCAGGACCTGGCTGGTTTTCTCTTTCCAGCCAGGAGGTATTCAGAGGAGCAGGACTGACAGGGCATTTCTGGTGCCATTATTCATTAATTGGATGGAGAAACGCTTGGCATACTTTTTAAGTTTTCCACCAGCCTTTGCAGCAGAGGAGAGACTTGTCCCACTGGCACCACCCCTCATCGCTGCCAGCGGTGGTCCTGCATGTCTTCTGCCAAGGCAGGACAGGCTCCTCCTGCACGGAGGCAGTGCCGTCCCACCCCAGCAGGGCTGTCCCCTCACACCTACCCTCACCCAGAGCTGATAGTCTTAGTCCTGCCAGCCTGGAAAATGTACAGACTAAATGGACAAGACAAAAGGACAGGGAGAAGACATAGTGGTGGTGGGTTTTGTAGGAGCTCCAATGAGAAAACAATAGTAACTCTCCATCCTCCAGCCTTGGTATCATCATGTTACCACACCACAGTATTTCTTGACAGATTTCAGGGCTTCCTCGCTCCTCCCCACTATGCCTTCTTTTCACTATCCATATTTATTTGCGAGAAATGCATGGTGGTTTCGTAGGTGTTTTACATCTCCATGGCACGGCTAAACTGTCCTGGCAAGACTGCTGTTTTAAAGTTAGCTGCGGTGGATCTGCAATGCCCTCAGGCACAGCATCTGGCATTACAACATCCACTAGTGCAACTCACCCGGGGCTTCTGCCATTGTGTTAGAAAGAAGAAATCATAGCAAAATCATGACTAGCAAAATCTGTGAACCCAACAGTGTCCTTTTCATATGCAGTCCTGCACCCCACTTTGGAGCCAGAAGTGTGCTAATGACAATTGTACTCAAGCAGATAGTTATAATAATTAGTCCTCCCCAGATCACAAAGGCCCTGCTCTAATTACAAACGCTAAGTGCAAACCCCAAGCAATTCTACTAAAACCAATTGAATAACCCTGATTTTCCCTGGTGAAAATGGCTGTAAGATTGGCCCCAGAGTCCTTTTTGCTCTCCTCATTTCATCCACAAGGCAGATCCTCCAGAAGTTCAAACCTCATAACAAAGTAGTACCGTCTGAAATTAAAAGAAGTTAAACTGAACAGCACTAATGCAGAGGTCAGAGAGTGGAGTCTGTGCAGCGCACAGGTACCCAGGTTATATAGGGACTTATATTCCCTTGGTGCGCTCGGAGATAGCCCAGGATTTTTGAAGCTGGCACCTCTCTCTCTCACCCTGCTTCAGGGCAGGAGGAGCTCTGCTTGCTTTACCAGAAACTATTTCTGCAGGGATGCCCTTTTTGTTCTGTGTTTGTACAGCAGCAAGCGACAGGGGCCTCAGCTCACCACACCACACCACCGCAGTCAGTGAGAAGTGTGATCTAGCTGGCTACTGAAACACCTCTATCTTCTCCAGGTGGGAAGAAAGGAAAACCCCTCCAAAGATCTCTCTACCTGTCACCGGCTTTGTTACAGGCTCTTCTACCTAGTACCTACCTACTTTTACCATTTGAGTCTACTATTACATCTATGCACTTTCATCCATGATTGTTATAGATGATGAGTAATCTACTGCTTCTCTCTCCGGATGGATAATCATAGAATCATAGAGCAGTTTGGGTGAGAAGACACCTTTAAAGGTCATCTAGTCCAACCCGCCCTGCAATGAGCAGGGACATCTTCAACTAGATCGGGTTGCTCAGAGCCCCATCCAATCTGACCTTGAATGTTTCCAGGGATGGGGCACCTACCACCTCTCTGGGCAACCTGTTCCAGTGTTTCACCACCCTCATTGTAAAAAATGTCTTCCTTAGATCTAGTCTAACTCTACCCTGTTTTAGTTTAAAACCATTACCCCTTGTCTTATTGCTGAGAGAGCTCTCGATCACACTGTCTATGTCACTGATGAAGATATTGAACAGTACTGGTCCCAGTACAGACCCTCGAGGGGCACCACTTGTCACCCATTTCCATCTGGACATTGAGCCGTTGACCACTACCCTCTGGATGTGACCATCCAACCAATTCCTCATCCACTGAATAGTTCACCCATCAAAACCTAATGCCAGATAAGCATTTCAGTTAGGATCATTGAAATGAGTCACATCGCCAAAGCAGAAGCACCGAGTTTAATAGTAAAAGTGCAATGTTGATCAAAAGCTAAATCTTCGAGACTCATTTGAAATAAGGGGCTTCTATTTCATAAGTTTTCATAATTTTTCTTCTAGTTTTGCCTATTTATATAATTCAATAATATAAAATATCAATAATATCAACATAAATATATTGAGGCCCTTTTCCTGCTTTGCAGCTCACAGCACTCATCTTCCCTGGCTTGTGCCATTTTTATTTCTTCTTGTTTCTCCTTGCGATCACATCACTTCCAAACATCTCCATCTCCTTGTAGTTAAGGCAACTACTCATGTAAACAACAGCTCTAAGCGTGGGTGTTGCATTGAGAGTCAGACAATATATTCAGGCAATTCTAGCCAATTCTATCCACATTTTCAGTGGGAACAGTCCTCATTATTGTCATTCTATTAGATATCCGACTAAACACTGAAAAAACTTCAGATAAAAACCTACCTTGGAAACATTCTGCTTTTAATTTCTGGTTCTAGCCAGGATTCTTAAGAACAGGGAAAAAATTAAAGAGAACAAATCATTCTTTTGAAAACAATGCAACAAAATGTTCAACACCTTGGAAAGGCTGGCATTTGTTTTATCTGCCCCAGGTCACTTACAAATCTTCTTGCATTTCTTTCTGAGGCCAGGCTGCCTGCTGTGGTGAAGGTGACATCTACGCCATCACAGGGTGATTCGATGATCCACTGTGGTACCCGTGATCCTGTTGCAGGCTCTGGGCACTCTCTTTGGTTCTGGGCTCTGCTCTTCATTCAGCCATGACATGCAGCCCTATATGGGTCATGTCAGCAAAACTTACTGACCTCCATGGGCTTCTTTTATTCCAGGGGAAAAAAAGCACAGGGTCCGGACAAAATTGTGACAAAACAGATCACAAGCTAAAGGATGGGAGGCTTAGAAATAGATCATTAGTGGAAACCAATCTTGGAGCCAGAAGTGACCTGAAATCGCTCTTGCATGGGAATGTCTCCCTCAGCCCATCTCCTGCAATGTGTCCTCCATGCATGTCATCAGCTCTGTCACTTTCCTGCAGGGAATTACTAATGGGTTGGGATCTCTTCTTCGCCCCCCTCTGCCCTTTAAAGCCGGTCACGGCCATCCTCATAAATCTGCCAGGATGCTGACAGCCAGACTGCAGCTCACAGGGGCTCAGGGGACTTTGAGTGATATTCCTTCTGTTTCAGCTCTTTCTAAGACAGCCATTGATTTAAGAGGATGAGTTTCCTCTTACATGTTAGAATAAAAATTAAAAAAAGAAAAAGCAACACAGGGTGAGGAGAAAAGGAATAGGAAAGATAGTGGCACCATGATCTCCTGTGCCGAAGCAACTGCAAGTGCAGGATGTGTCCCTGGAGAAACAGGCTTTCCAGGCAGTGAAAGGAGTAAACAAAAAGCAGCAAAAAATGGACCAGGGAACTCCACTATTTGCCTGTGGATTTGATAGAGTGCCACACGTGCTTTATCTCTACCCAATGTCTTGTTAGTGAAGAGTCATTTATTTATTTTAGAACATGTTGATAATGAATGCTCCTGGCAGATAACATAGTCTCAAACCAAAACAAGGCTTTCTGTTAACTCTAATCCCCTTGGTTTTATTTCAGCAAAGACTATCTGTAGTATTCTTTTACTTTCTTTACCGGTGAGCTGCTGCCAACTGTAATCACTCTGGCTCACACCAGACATTATTTCTATTATCTGGATGATTCTAAACGACCCTGTCTTCAGCATTGAAAGGCAGCTTGATGTTATCTAAGGGACCAAGCAAAGCCTACACACATAAAGGCAGGCTGTGCAAAAGCCCTGTGTGCCACTAAGGGCTCATCACATGAAAGCAGCTTGGAAATGAGTATATAGATCTCCTGTTCTGATGCGTATAGGAGATCGTTGCTGCGTCACTTATGGTAAATGCTGTGATGGATGAATCTCCAAAGGGTGGCTGGTTGCACGTGGGCAAATTCTCACATGCTGGCCTCTATCCAAGTATCTCCTGAGGGTGCAGAACTGGAATGAAAACCTTGCAGAAAATCACGCTTTAGAGTACGCGGGTGCTTTAGAGATTGTCCACACTTCAACGACAGGAGTTGCGGTAAGAAGGCAAGTTGAAACCGATCATTTTTAGGCATAAAACCAGTCAGTAGTATTGAAAATTTATGGGAAGATTCATATGCTTGAAATGTTAATATCTTTTAGAAATGCTTGAATAGACAAAAGGATATGGGAAAGGAAGCATCCTGTATTCGACAAAATGTCATTCTCCACACCAATGAGCCAATGATCTTAAATTATAAGAGAGAAAGCACAAAGGGAGCTGTTTGGTGACTCTGACAGATCATCAGTTTGGACAGGGGACAGGAAAATCAACTTTGCAAGTACCTATCTGTAATGCGTCAACATATGGGACCATCTGAATGTAACAGATTCAGAACAGCAAAGTTCTCAGGACAGCGGTTCTAACCCAGTCTTTGCATTTTTAACAGACAATTTTCTAACTCAGAACATTTAACATCCGGAAATACTCTTCTGGAGCTCCTCTTGACAGAGAGAGGAAAACTGGGAATGGAAGAGATTGTTTAGATACAAGCAACAGTGATTTAGTTACCCTTTTTTTTATGCAAACAACATGAAGTCCAAAACAACAATATAGATACTTGATACTTTAAAGGGAACATTTCTCAACATTGACAATGGTTATGAGACCAGCTGGCTTGGAGAAAGAATTGAAACAGAAAATTGTTAAAAATAAGCAGAAACTGCTTGAGGATATTGGCTCCAGAAGCTGCAGTCAAGAGAGAAGGCTCTGCTGCTTAAAAAAAACCAGTGTTTTACAAGGGAAGTGAGGGCAGATACAGATAAAGATAGATGTGTATGTAAACTAGCTACATACAAATTAAAGGTGAGAAATGGCAGAAAATTATTAAGGAAGCAAACTAAGTGTATCAGAGTTGAGGGTATTGGGAAGAAACAAAGACATTTAAAGCTCATATTTAAAAGATGGTACCCTCAGTCCAGAAAAAAAATAACTCCATAAAAGACTTGAATAGTGAGATCCGTAACCAACTGAATGTCTGTTCCCATTGCAGGACTGGGGAAAGAACAGCAAAGGAGACTCTTAGAAGGGTGAAGGTGTTATATATTGGGCACTGTGTCAACTTCTGATGTCCTCATTTCAGAGAGACAGATAAACTGAAGCGGCTTCACAGAAACTGTGAGTAGTTAGGAATTTGGGAAACATGTTTTAATGTGGAGGACTAAGGAGTTATTTAACTATTTAAAATATTCACTTTACCAGAAGGGAGGTGACAATTGATATAAGTGTTTTAGCAGCAGTTACAGGTATTTGCAATAGGAAAAGCCAGAGTGATAATAACGAGCTCTTACACCCAATCTTGGATTCAGCGGCTTCAGTATGAACCTGTGCAACTGCAAACAGTGCTGACTGAGGTGGAGTTTCTGCATTGGATGGTTTTTAATCAAACCTGGACACTTTTTCCAAGGCCTGAGAGAGAGATCACCACTGTGGGCAAGGCACCAGCCTGCAGGTCAGAAGATACAGTTGAACTTTACACATGGGAATGAATCACAAACACCGTTGGTGCCTCACTACTTCATGTTTAACGGGATAGTGTGAGCATTGACTGTTTTTCCAACTGGACTGCAAGGTCTTTTAGGCAGGTCCCACCTCTGACTACGTGCAGATCATACTTCAGTGAGGTCCTGGGCTTGACTGAGCTCTCTCAAGCCTATTGTAATCCAAGTAGAAGCAACACACTGATGAGTCCTTCCATTCATTGACTCAGTCACACCACAGAAGGGGTGGGAAAACCCGCTCCTGCAGTTCCAGCAGTCATTGCCCAGGCTTGGAAGTGCGACTTCTGAGGAAGCCAGCTTTCTGCAAATGTCTTGCACAGCACAAAAGCAGACAGGTAACAATTCCCATTGCCTCAAGACTTTGCTGGGCCTTTCAGAAGGTCCCGTGCTAAGTGACAGTGAGTGCAAACTCCCTTTTCCCCGTGGTTATATACACACATATGCACATGCTGAACACTTCCACCAATTTCTGATGAACCTGGATTTTTCTAGAGATGGAAATGTGGGCAAAATCCATCATGTTTTTCAGCGTGTTGCCTGCTCCATAATGATTTTACTAAACTTAGACCACAGTAGCACAGACTGCCCTTTATAGCAGGGGGCTGTTGGTCTGGGGATGGCTGCCGAGGCCAGACAGCCCCGTGGTTAAAGTTCAGCACAAGCACAGCATAGAAAGGACGTGGCTGAGGGCAGGCCAGCTGCAACACAATCCCAAGCACAAGCTGTTTATTAGGGTGAGCGTAAAGCACTCCAGAAGGGCAAGACTCAGTGTTCTTCCTTTTGATCCTATTATCATATGACAACATGATTAAAGACAGGGTAAAGGCAAGGCCCTCATGGAAGAAGCACAGGGGTGTCAAACCACTAATGGAAACTGTCACAGAGGAGACGGAAAGTTTAAAGAAAACATGCCCCTCTCTCCCCCGGGGCAGGGAGTGAGGGGGATCCCAGTGCCAGCGGAGGCTGCACACAAAGGCAGAGCAATAAAAACAAGAACATGGGACAGAACTCAGAAAAGTAAATGTGGTGTCAGCTCCTCCTTTGTCATCTCTGTGTCCTGGGAAACCAGATGACAGCAAAGATTGGCTGCATGGCCCTTCTGGACACATCCCTTGCACACGGGCCCAATTTCCCTGGGTCCTGAACTCATTTTAGTTTTCTTTTTAAGCCCTCAAGCCCATGCCTCAACCCGAGCTCCTCTGCTTCCCTGCACAGAGGAATTGCCATGCACAGGCAGTGCCTGATTCAAGTAGGACACTGGGCACCAGAGTCCAGTCCCTGGACAGTACAGAGGTTAATCCAGGCCCCTGAGAAGAGCATTTCTCCCTGCGCTGACTGGTTTGGAGCCACTTCTCAGGTAGCAGTTGATACACACTGATACAGGGCTCCAAGTAGCTCTCACCGGGTGGCATGGGGCTGCACTGACAGGACAGCGCAGGATGTGGGGTGGCAAGCTGCAAACCCTGTGTCGTTACAAGGTGAGCTGGCAGTGGGCACTGGAGACCAGGACAGGGAAGCCCTAAATCCTCCCTCCATCCCCACATCAGTCCTGTGATGGGGGCACCCATCTCCCACACTCCCTCTCCCCTCTTCATGCCTATGCACACCCACGATTGCTATCTGGCAGTGCCTCATCCCCTCCAGCGGTGGGCACAGGGGTGTGCAACACAAGATTTCACCCAAAGACAGGTGTGTTGAGCATGGGGAGCTGGTCCCAGGCCCTTGCTTTGCATGGCGAAGTTGCAGGTCATTGCTCAGCACACATGGGCTGCCAGCTCTGCGGCAGGATGGGGGGGAGATACTTGGCAGGTCAGTGCCAAGATAAGGCCCTTAAAATCCCAAGATCAGCGAGCTTAGAGTATTAGGAAAAGCATTAGAAGGGAAATGGTACCATTAAAATGTGTAAATTAATTACTTAATAAGGGAGAGTGCCCGCCCTTCTCTCTTTCTGTGTAACTTCTCTATAAGGCCTCTCCCTTTTATCTCCTATTTCTTCTGCTTCCTTTCCTTTCGTTCCCCAGCATCTCATTTTCCTCCCTTTCCTTTTGTGTTTAAATCCCTTCCCTCTCTCTCTCCACACTCTTTCCCCTTTCTGTCCCACCCAAGGTTGGATCCTACCTCCAGTTTCAGTTTAAAACACGAGATAGATTTTGTAACTTTCTGATATTGCTATGATTGCTACCCCTGAGGCCGCAATAACTTGAATAAGTTATTTTTCCTGGCTATGGCTTCAGACAACTGAAGTACAGAGAGTCACTGGGGGTTGCAGGGAAAGGACCACCGCAGTATAGGAGAATTTCAGCCGTGTTTCCGCTTCTCTCTGCCTAAAACCACAAGGAAGCCAGATCTCTGTATCAGGGCTACCAGGACTATGTCCAAGAGTTCAACTCCCAAGTTGCCTCTCTGGACCCAATGAGTTGAACAAATCCAAGTTCGGGAGGACTTTGGCACTGACAGCGTCTTCCTCTCAGAAGCTGGATGGCACCTCCGTGACAAATACAGGACCACTGTAAAGTCTTTCTGTGAATGAAACAACTAATCAGCAGTGAAGCTTGTTATAATAACCTTGAGCTACCAGTGGTAGCATCAGCAGCAACGTGGAAAAAAAAACAGTGGAAAGCTGTCAAAAATTAAACGCTTTTAACACAAGATATTAAATCAATATTTATTTTAACAAATTTAATAGGATTCTCCCCCATTAGCTCCCAAGAGCTCTGTATCAGCTAAGCCTTCTGGAGATGCCTAGAACATCTGGATACTCATTTCCCATTTATTTCCCACTGGAGCCTTAAAAACTCAATTTTGTGGTATGAAATACAGGCTATTTTGTTGAAATGCCAGGGCAAAGTTTTCTCACTCCAGTATTCAGGGGACATTTACTTCAGTTTTTCTTCTGCTGTCTGTTGGACTTTTCAAAAGGTGGGCGGTCGTTGATGCTAGCAGTGTCTCAGATACGTGGAAAACATTTGCCACAAGAGCAAACACTGCTGGGATACAGAATGGCTCTGGAGACACAAACATTGGCAGACCTGTTATTTCAGGGTGAAATAACTTGGCAGTGAAGTACTCAATGAACCAGGAGCAACATTCGGGATACATGCATTGACCACTCCTTCACCATGGGGACCAAGAGGGGCTCTCCCCCCTGCCTGAGCCTGAGCGGAGGTGGGTGCAGCGTCACAACTCTTATGGTTCCTAAGGTGGCTTTTTCAGAGGAACAAGAGGACTTCAGTGTCCACGAAGGGAGGGAGGGAGGGAGGGAGGGAGGGAGGGAGGAAGAAAGGAAGGAAGGAAGGAAGGAAGGAAGGAAGGAAGGAAGGAAGGAAGGAAGGAAGGAAGGAAGGAAGGAAGGAAGGAAGGGAAGAAGGAAGGGAGGAAGGAAGGGAGGAAGGAAGGAAGGAAGGGAAGAAGGGAGGAAGGGAGGAAGGAGAGATATGGGGGAAAGAAGAAGGGAAGGAGGGAGGGATAGAGAGATATGGGGGGAAGGATGGATGAGGGACCACTGTTCCTGCAATAACCTGTATTTCAATTATGCTTTCATTTCCCTGCATTCCCCTGTTAGAAATGTGGCTTCCAACTTTTTATCTCTTTGGCTGGAAAACCTGCTGCAGCTACAGAAAATGTACTCTGCACCCAATCTCCTTTAATTTTCACAATCTTGCAGGTGTGCAGCTCCAGTGACCCTTACTGAAGGTCTAGTTCAGACTTACTTTTGATGCCATTGAAGGAAGAACAGACTCTCTATACAAAAAATACCTTTCCAACCATCTTTGCAATAAAGCTGTCAGAGCTGCCTGTCAGATTCATACAAGGGTTGCTTGAATCCATTTGCCAAATAGATATAAATAGTCTTAAGAAAACATATTTCATTTTGAAAAGACTTCATAATGAAAGAACTATCGTGCTGGGAAAACAGGTATTTCAGGAAAACCTGGTCCAAAAGTCACACGCTGCCTCCACAGACATAGTCAACAACTTGTCTCAGATGAACATCCTGTTTGCAGTAAAGCACTTGAAAATGTACATATATAATTTTTTGGTATTGTTTCCTTCGACAAGGTGCTGCAAACAGGAGATTTTAGTTTCTAACATGCACACACCGCGTAGCTCTGGCTGAGAATTTGGCATCATGGCAAAGCATAACAAGCGTTACTGCCTCCCTAATACCTTTTGGGGGTGGTATTTTTATGATTTCCTAAGCTCTTCTTCAGTGGTTGCTTGGCGCCCGGGGCACCTCTAATGTGGTATAACACAACCACTGGTAACTAGTGAAAGCCTCCATTGAAAGCGTGACACTTTGGGTCGCTCCGGCATGTTCCTCGGTAATATGGGGAAGGCTGCGGCTGACTTGATGACAAAACGGCGGGAGCAGCAGCTGATTGCATAAAGCCCGGGGAGCAAATTCGGCTTTGCTTGGCAATCTGCTTGCAGCTCCTCAGGCGCACAGCTCCGTGCGCTCCGAGTGAGGAATCAGTGCGGGGGCATTAGGATAACCCTTCACACGCCACTTGCAGGATTAGAGGAGAGACGTGATGACAGCTAGAGCTGGGATGGATATTTTTAGCAAGCCATACAGTCAACACGTTTTACTTCTATTCCTACTCACAAATCGTTCATGAGTATTCTTTGGCTTTTATGATTGTGTCTGTTACCAAAGTCATTCAGTCACCGCTCCAAGCACATTCTGGTCAATACGTGACTGGAAACTATAGTCTGAGCATGTACAAACTGTTTGTTTGCTGCAGCTGCTAGGGATGTTGGTTACCACAGCCACACTGTATTGTTCCCAGACTAGATGATTTTAGCAACTGTCTGAGGGTGGCACATGGGTCAAAGATAGGAGGGTAAGAACAAGCAGTGAGGCTAAGAGGAATTAGCCAAGCAGACCCTGACAAATTAAGCAATTGTCTTAGAGCCTGATTTGAAATTAATCTTCTGTCCTCACATTCGCACTGGGAGTTATAGAATCATAGAATCATAGAATCTTCATGGTTGGAAAGGACCTTTGAGATCATTGAGTCCAACCACACACACACAAAAAAAACCCCTACAATCTCTGCCACTAGAGCATGCCCTGAAGTGCCACATCTAGACGTTTCTTAAACACCTCTAGGGATGGTGACTCAACCACCTCCCTGGGCAGGCTGTTCCAGTGCCTGACCACTCTGTCAGTAAAGTAATTCTTCCTAATATCCAATCTAAACCTCCCCTGCCGCAACTTCAGACCATTTCCTCTGGTCCTGTCATTATTCACCTGGGAGAAGAGGCCAACACCCACCTCTCTACAACATCCTTTCAGGTAGCTGTAGAGGGCAATGAGGTCTCCCCTCAGCCTCCTCTTCTTCAACCTAAACATGCCCAGCTCCCTCAGCCTCTCCTCATATGACCTGGTCTCCAGACCCCTCACCAGCCTGGTAGCTCTCCTCTGGACACGCTCCAGCACTTCAATGTCCCTCTTGTACAGAGGGGCCCAGAACTGAACACAGCACTCGAGGTGAGGCCTCACCAGTGCCGAGTACAGAGGCACGATCACTTCCCTGCTCCTGCTGGCCACACCATTCCTGATACAAGCCAGGATGCTGTTGGCCTTCTTGGCCACCTGGGCACACTGCTGGCTCATGCTAAGCTGGCCGTCCACCAGCACCCCCAGGTCCTTTTCTGCCGGGCAGCTTTCAAGCCACTCTTCCCCAAGCCTGTAGCGTTGCTTGGGGTTGTTGTGACCCCAAGCTTGACTGGGCTTCATGTACTTTTGCAGTCCCAACTACAGAATGTTCCTCCTCATCTTGCGGATCCCCACCAACAGCCTCCGTATGTCCTCACCAAGCAATCTTCATTGCAGCTTGGCAAGGCAGCACCAGGAGACAAACTGGCTCCTCTCCTCTCTGAGGGCGGGTAAAGAGCCCAAGCCAGATCTCAGCAAACATCAGTCCACCCTCTGCTTTGAACCACTGCTGCCCTGAACCACTGCTCCTCGTGCCTACAGTTAGAAAGCTTTTCCTAACCTACATCTCTCTTAATGCACAATAAATCAATGCCTCTCCTCTATTAACCTTGCATATCTAAGGGCTGCTATCATGATCTCCCTTCAGGCTTGTTTTTTCCAAACTAATTCCAATTCCTTCAACCTGTCCTCACAGATTGTATTTGCCTACCCTCTTACCAGTCCTGCTGCTTTCCTAGGGACTTCGTCCAGTTTGGATATGTATTTTTTCAAAGCACAGTTTCATCCCCTTTCTCATTTTCTTCTTCAAAATCCAGTCCCCTCCTCTCGTGACACAGATCACAACAGCCAAAGCACAAGGGGCTAATGGAAAGAGAGGAGAGGCTACAGTAAATCTGCCCTGAATGCACTGTTATGTATAAAATTGTGTTTATTGTATGTATTTTGTTTTCCAGGATTTGCTATGCCCCTAAACAACTGCTCAGTTATTCCTATGCATGATAAATGAATTCTTAGATGTACAACACTGAAAGTCAAATAGCAGAACCTACACCCCTAAAGTCTAGTTTTCAAAAGGGCACTTTTTTTTTAATAAGTATGCTTGCATTTTTGCACCTCTGTTTATTGTGAACAACTGGCAATTGAATGCATAGATCTAATGTATAAATAACTTTAGTCAAAAAACCCAATTCCCTTATGCTGGGTTTGCCCCCTGGAAAAAAAAAAAAACTCAATAAAAAAATCTTCAAATACAAATTATTGCAAAATTCTACCTATGAAGAAAGCAGAAACTGGCTCTTGCTCATTCATTTTGTTTTCATTCTTCCCTCTGCCCTCCTCTTGAACTTTACATGGCTTTTTTTTCCTCTCCACTTTTGTCCGTGATGGGAAATTTCTAATCCAACATACTGGATTCGTCCCTATTTGAAAATGAAAAGGAAACACATTTGCACTGAGATACACTGAGGGACATTTGTTAAAGCCAAGGCAGAGTAGCAAAGTTCATCTCCCAGCAGCAAGACTTGTGTCGAGAGGTAACTGCATTTGTGCCTTTTCTCCCAACGGCTCATTACGGCTGAGCAGGTCAGACCTGTCAAACATCGCCACATTCGCCCGGGGTAGGAAAAAAAAAAGAAGAAAGAAAAAACACCCTGTACTCGGATGCAAGGGCTGTGCATCCCTTGTGCTTTGTCTGGGGCAACCCTTTCACAGAAACACAGACATTGTGAAATGGGGTCAGGAAGGTAGCAAGCCAGCTGCCTGACACCCTTTCGACTGCCTCCCGTGACCGAGGAAATAGCAGTGACTTCAAGAACCTTGCAAATACAAGTTGAGAGCCTCTCCAGGGAAAATCCCCAGCACAAGCCTGATTCTGGTCTTGGCTTGGGTTGGGATTTGGGGTGTTTGTATCAATGTCACCTTGCAGCTTTGGTGGGCCTCCTACTGATTTCATGGCAGGATGGAGGAGAGCAAACCCCATCCCTCTCCCCTTTTTCAGAGCCAGCAAGCTCGACCCTCAGCTGATATTCATCAGCACAAGCACCACTGATCTGGTGGCACGGCACAGCGCATCGCATCACCTCCCCCTGGCTGGCCGGCTGGGCCAAACCTTGCCTGGAGCCCACCAGCTTTCAGCCCGGCGTAACTCCACCAAAGTTGGGGGGAGCTTTATTCCAGTCTAACAAAGAACAGACACAGGCTTGGCAGGCCTTAATGAGCTGATGCTGATCATGTAACTGTCTTATTGAATTTGCATTTCATTAGGAGACTTCATTTGAACCACAGCTGTGAATATTTGAGGGCCTGATTGCGTCTATGGATACTAATTTGTTCAAAGAAGACAAGGAGGATACTAAGCTGCAACCCTGACCCTTTTCACATCAATCAGACAAGATAGACCCTCCTTAAAAGTAGTGTCAGAGCTGTACCGACAGCGTGTTCAGGTCGTTATAGCCCGGTCGGTATTGAGCTATTCTAAATGCCTCTTCCTGAACCTTATTCCTTCAGGGGACACGGCAGGGAAGATGGACTGCAGCACCTTACTTGAGCCTTGGCCCGATGAAATTTCTTCTTCACCTATTGTCGCTTAGTGAAAATGATGAAACCCACAGGATGGAAATCCTCAGAGGAAAACATCCCACCTCCAGAAGGGAATGCCATCATTCAAATACTGGCTTCTTAGTCAAGGCTTCATGATTATCCCTGTAGCCATGTAAATCAGATTACCATACCATAATGTTCTGTAGGAATCCCACATCTTTTGATGATGGGAAGAATGCAGCCAGCAGAAATTAAACAGTTAAAAGCCAAGACTTGTGATAAGCAGATGGCAATTATTGCCGCTTACTGGTAAAACCTGTTTGTATTAAAAATATCTCAATGTTTCCATTGGAACATACCAATTAAGAGATTAAACTGTATTTCATTCACATGTGAGTGCAGGCTCACACACACCTGGCACTCCCATCTCCAAATTCCACCTAGAGGCTGGCTGAAAATACACCCGCTGGTCATCTGCTGCTTCTCTTCCATTTATTGGGTGGGAATTCATTAGGTTTGGTTTTGGGTTGTTTCATGAGCTGTCAGGAATAAGGAATTTTCACCTTATTATCAGAAGAAACAGGAAGCTGTTGGCAAGTACAGCTATTTTGCAGAGAATTATCTAACTGGGGAGTGGACCTTTAGTGATGAAGCTACTTGAAGCCCAGCCACGCCTGTAAGGTGGATGGTACACTGCCAAGATTTTATTCTCAAGCTAGCCTAAGCAAGGTGATTTGACTGGGAATTGCCCTAACTAAACATGCTAATAGGATGGAAAATGTTAGCCCCTTTCCCTTCTTAGCCAACCGTTTCCCCTCCACTGAGGGGAGCAACTATTGGCACTTAAGGGTTTCCTGCGTGTAACTGGTCAGCCTTTTGCAGCAGTCCCAGGAGCCTTTTTCTATTAAGAGGGAAGCCAAACTTCCTTCACGGATGCTGCCTTACTCCAAGCGTCGCCTCTGTCACTCAGAGGCTGTAAGTGGATCTGGACAACTCCCCGGAGGACTCCAATGTTTATAAACTAATAAAGGATCTGATGTTGCCAGTCTGAAAGCCAGATGCAGCTGCTGCTGAAAAAGAAGGCTTTTCCATCCCTTCTCACTTTTCATGCCTTGACATCCAGAAGGGTTTGGAGAAGGACCTGGCCCACCCTCCTTACACCACCGTTTGGGACAGTTTCATATGAAGGCGTAAGGACATGTCCACATAAATCACAAACTGTAATTATAAGCAAGCCTTATAAGACGAAATGTTCATGACTTGTGTTGTCATCAGACACAGGGTAATTACCCAGGTGAGTGCTACTGCCTGGAGAAGGAAAAGCATTGGCTTCAACCCGCTCAGCTGACCAAGTGTTGTTGCTCTAAATATATCTGAACATCCTCAGTCTGAAAGCTTTTGTCAAATGCTTTTTCCTAGGATATCTCCAGTCCTCTCTGATACCGCAGAAATCAGTGGCGATACAAGGACAGCTTTTCATTTAGCTTTTCAGTGCTCTCATCTCTGCTTCCCTTGCTGAAATCAGAAAGTGCAGAGCCCCATTTAAACAAGCAAACAAACAAAAAAAAAATAAACAGTTCCAGCACTCCTAAAAAGTTCAGTTCAAGCCTGATCAGGGACTTGGCAGGAGTTTGGGAATAGCTTTTGCTTTGTTTGAACCAGCCCCGAAATCCATCACACAGAAAAACTCATCCTCTAATGAGTTACTTATGAGCGTGTCTTTCTGGTGCCTGCACATGCTCCGAGACGGGAGGACAGGGAAGGGGGGAGAAGAGGTGTCTCGGCGTGTTTCCCACCCACCCTGCTGCTGCTCGTGGGGGGTTTCTCCTCTCCCAGTTCGCTGTTGGTAGGAAGGGGCCGGGAGTCAGCCAGGCAACCCTGGCAGAGCTGCCCTGCCACTCCCGGGGACAACTGGGCCTCCGCGGAGGCGACGCCAGTGCCGTTCTCCGCTGGGATCTGCAGGGGAGGCTAAAGCAGCGCGACTGGCCGCAGAGGTGCACTGGCCTAGAAAGTTCCCAGATCCCCCACCGCAGCCCCGCCAGACAAATTTATAAATAAATAAACCATGGGGCACACCCGCCCAACCCCTGCCCCTTCTTCCCCCATGTCACCCCCAGGCTCCGGCCTGTGCCACCGGAGGCTTCCAGAGCCGGGGGGCTGAGCAGACGTCCCCCTCCCTGCCCCTGCCACCTCTGCCATCCCCGCTGCGAGTCGGCTTTGCACCTCTGTTTGTCATTGCCGGCCATGCCAATCCCCCTGCCGAGGCACTGCGTTCATCCTTGGGGGAGAGGGAGGTTGGAGCCCACGGGGCATTTTGGTAGGGTTTTTGGAGGAGCAGAGGCGCTGCCTCAGCTTCCAGAGAAGAGGAGAGGCGGGAGGGCCAGGCCTGCGGACGCCATCGCCCCACACAGCGCCCGGCTGGCCCCGCACAGCCGTTCTCTGCCATTGCTCCCCATGAAACCCCCCTGGGCTCCCCCACAGCTTCCCTGGGGGCCCTCAGACCAGATAGTCCCCAAGGGTATTTTTAACAAACACACACACACCCCCGCCATGTTGACAGTCACAGGTTCGTCTCCACACAAACACATTTTTCTTCAGCTTGGCCGGAGGGTTTTGTCGGGTCTTTCTGTTTTTACTTTCCTCCCCTCCTGCCCCTTCGGAGGCAATAAGGTGCACAAACAAGCTGCCCGTAGGTAGCCAAGAGCAGAATGGGAGCAGCCTTTAAATAATAAAAAAAAAGAAGGGAAAAAAAAAACCCCACAACCCACCACCCCGTGCTACCGGGGGCCCTGTTGGTTAAAGGCTAGAGCGCAGTCACTCTGAAGTGAGGGTTTAATGAAGTAGCCTGTGAGAGAATGGAGGGGATGGTCCCCGCTGCACAGATGGCTCTTTGTCACCGCTGACACCTGCCATCTGCTTGTTTGTCTAAACGATGTCGGAGGGGCATCGCGAGCCTCCAATCTGCTGCGCCGCCTCCACCGGCGCGGGGTGACCCCCTGACCCGCCGTGTCAGACGGGTCCGGAGAGTTTGTTCTTTCCGCTCAGTGGGCCCGTCCCTGGCCGCCCTGCCGGCCCCTTCCCCGCCGGCAGCCCCACAGCTGCCCCCGGCCGCGCGCCGCCGCGCGCCCCCGGCCCCTAAATCTCCTCTTCTTCATGCATATGAAAGGAGCGGGATGAAGCGGGGGGAGACGGGGATGGGGAGATTAACCTCCACCGGCATGAAAGGGGTACAAAAGTTTACACCGCCAGGCAGCCATTTAGACCTTTCGGGGATGCTATTCGCACTCCTGGGTTTTTTACTATCATCTTCCCGGCGATGCTCGGACTCTTTCTGAGGCAATTAAGAGGCCAAATTACCCCTGATGTAACATCACTGATATCAGGAGAGGCAATTAAGATATTTAAAGAATACCATGTCTTTCTTTTTCTCTGCCATGAAGGCAGGCTGTTGCCTTATCATCAGCTATAACATTTAGAGGTCTCCAAAGACCTCTGTTTTAAAGGCAAGAGAAAGACATACGATCCACTTTCCTGACACAGGTCACCAGCAGACTTTTGAGATCATGGCCTGAAAAAGGACATATTAATGCAAATACATTTAGGTGGCTTTCTTTTTTTCAAAATATCACTGTAGAAAAAGAGTATCTTCTTAATATGTTAAAAGGGGCTTCTGAGTGTGTGAAAAGGGACTGACAGCTGCGAACAGGATCATAGCTTCCAGAGAAACAGGTTGGAGCAATAAGTGTGTCCCAAGAATCTATCGTTTAATTTTAAAAAGTTCATTAAAGTCTAAAACTGCCTAAAAAGTCTCGGCTGGTTAAGAACCCACTCCCTTTTTTTTTGTGCACCCTAATCCCACAGAAATACTATATTTTTGATATGGCCTCAGACACTCACCTCAAACTATTTGGGGCAAGTGCCTAAAGGGGACCTCTTTCCTCACAGGACCAACGAGCCCATGTCTAGGACGCCTCAGAAGAGACCAAAGCTTGCTGTTCATAGCACCACATAAATTGCACTTGATGTTATCAGCGATGTCAGTGCACACGGAAGGTGTATAATGGATATTAATTATGACTGTTATCACTTATGACTTGTGTAGTGCAGCCAGGTATGCCTGAATACTTGCAAACACAGCAGCTTTTACACGTGGCAACTCATGAAATGGAAAATGGTCACTCTGCACAGCTCTAATGAGGGCAAGGGTGATTTAAGCTAGCAGAAAGAATCATAATTACTGTAGGTTCAAAGTGATCTTGAAGGAAAGGAAGTTAAAATGGGGTTGGGATTGATCTACTTTCATGCTTTACTCGGCCCATTGTTTTTAATGCCTCACTCTGAACTATAAACAAATGGCTTCACCTGATTTGCACAGTTTTCTGCAGATAATTCCTGGATTTGTTCTGGGCAATGGTGGAAAGTGTGCATGCTGCAAAAATAAATGGCAGGGGAAGGTGCAAGAACAACCCCCCCGCTCTCTGTAGTCTGTCCAAAAAAAAGTCCAAATTAAATCTTGGATTCAAAGGCATCTCAGAGCAGATGAGAGGAAAGGGCTCTTTCCTGCAAAGGACCGTGTGCTTCCAAGGAAACTGGTGCCAATGCCCAGCCCCAGCAGGGCAGATTGGATGCTGCAGCCCTTCCCTCCCGGGGCAGCCCTGGCTGTGATCCCCTCTCCTGGCTCCACAGGCAGAGGGGACCACCAGCCTTCTTGCTGCCTCAGCCCTCTGCCGGCAAGGCTGCCGTGGCTTCCAGCGCACATGGGCTCTTCTCCACCGCAGCCCTATGTCCATCGGCACTTGGGCTGAGCCCAGGCACAGCAGGGGTAAAGCAAAGGCAAAACCCAGGGACTCTTGCGGAGACACAGAAAGACCTTTAGGCTGTGTTGTCAGCCTGGGGAGCCTCTTCTTCTCCCTCTCCTTTGTGACAGTCCAATTTCTGAGCCCCCACCACAGGGCCACCACTGCTGTTGATGGAGAGGGAGTAGACCTGCCCCAGGGACCATGAGTGCCAGGAGACACAGCTCATCAGGCCAGAGGGACCCACCTCCCACACACCCACCCACCCACCCAGGAGACAATTCACTGCCTCAGACCCCTCTTTTTTCAATAACGTCAGATGATAATTCAGGATGATAATAGGGGAAAAACAAAGGGAGATTTAAAAAAAAAAAAGTCACTAAAACCACCCGTAGTCTTTTCCAAAATCCAACAGAAAGATAAAGGATAAAATTCTAGCTTTGCTGATTTCTGTGTACTTTGTTTTTAAATTCAACATGGAAAGGATTTTACCCCTCCTGTGTCATCATAAAAGGGATTTATTTTTTTTTACCTGGGATGCTTTTAGTTAATTGGTGCATGTAAAAATGCCTCATTGTGGAATCTATTCCTGACCCAGGTCTTCACTGTGAGATCCACCCAGCTGCCTCATGATGGATACTTTTCTTCCTGCAAGCGTCCTGCAAACTCCCTGACCCTCAGCCAACACCATGGTCAGTAGCAGAGCCAACACATCATGTTCATCTTGGCAAAGTGAGCCAGACTGCATTAAAACGAGGGTCACTGGAAAACAAAAAGAACCAACAAAAGTCCCTTCCTTCCTTTATTTTTGTCTGAAAGCTTAAATTTGCATGTTTTGATGCTTCCTGCCAGACTGCCAACTCCAGAAAGCACCTAGATGTCCCCACAACAGGGTGGTGAGATGCTTCAGGCACATCTACTTCAGAGGCTACAGTGATAATAAGCTCTCTGGTACCCAACAACTTCAGCATGACACTACTTTGATGAGGCGAATTGTAACCAACTACCCTTAATTCCTCCCTAGCAGAAGCTAAGTTTCTCATTGTCTGGTGGTTTTCTTCAGATTTTTTGATCTAAAAAGTGACTTTTCAGAGAGGAACCCTAACTTGCCCCTGTGGCAACCTAGTATGTTTTCCTCATTTAAAGGTGGAAAGGCAGAGAGTATGCAAAGACTGACATTCTTATTTGGACCGAGAAGACTTCTCCTACGAGACCTGTCCAATCCCCTTTTAGAAACCAGCTGATGTCAATAAAAAGTGACTATTTTATTTTGCCACATCAATTTTAGGTCAAAGGCATACCAGTGTCCAGCATATGACCCTCAATGACACATGAAGGGATGAAAGTTGTATCGTAGCACCATATCCAGAGGCTCTACCTCAACACAAGTACCCCATTCTTGATATACGCATGGGTCCGCCCCATGACAGGGCAGTGGCAGATGATGGCAGTCCTTGGTAGTGGTTGTGGTCAGCGATGAAACTCAAGCTGTGGAGCCACAGGAGGATAGCAGACCTGTTCTGCTATCCCAAGTTCTCCCACAATGCCTGGCTGAGCTAAGCTGGTGCCTGTGTGCAAGCACTGGCTGGGAGGGAAGAAAATTGGGTCCAAGCTCTAGCTCTAGGATGCTGATGCTGAGCCCACACACTCTAAAATCTGGAGGTAGCTGCCCCCAAAATCACAAGTTTGATTATTTCTGTCATATATTTTTTACAAATAAATACAACTTCTGAAAATCTTTTTATTCGCCTCCTTGACTGAGACTGGCAGAGCTGGATGTGGAGTTGTATGTGCAAACTTTCTTTTTTCGAGACTGGAGTTGGGATTTTCACTGTACCCTTTCCCTTTGGAGCTGGGCCTTTCAATATCAATCCCAAATATCATCTCCTGACCATGGTCAGCTCAGTCAGTCCTGCGAGCAAGCTCGTCAGCTCTCTACATGAAAATAATGGCCAGATTCTCAGAAGCCCGTGTTCTCTCAAGATCACCGTGGGTGGACAGGTATTGTGGTGCTTGATCACTCTGTGTTTCAGTAGGACCAGGAGACTGTCCTGCACACATTTTAAAATCAATGCAAATGCCTAATCATTTAAGTTAGCTTGCGCCCTGATGTAGACATCACCTCAATGTCTAGCCCTGCAAGGAGCTGCACTACAGTACCCTGACTGACTCTGGCGAGACAGAGGGCTCCCCTCTGGCAAATTGCTTCATGTGATGGAGGCCAAAGTTTTCATGTCTTTTCTGAAGGCAGCTATGGCAAACAGTCAATTCAGCTAAATAGTCTCGGCCACAGTACATCTGTGCTTAGTTTTGGCTTAGCAGAGCAGAATAACACATGTACTTCTCCTCTCTCTGTCACACTCCTAACCTAAGATGGTGAGAAAAATAGCTGAATTACAGAAGTACCTTCTGAACAGAAGTATCCTGTGACAGTGCAAAATCTGCACAACTGGGAATTCCAGCCAAAATGAACTCACAGACCCACATGATATCCTCGTGAGCTGACTTTGTGGGGAGTTTTTTGGCTTAGTTCTTGTTGCTGTTGTTTTGTTGGCTCCTCAGATCAATACCCTTTACTGATCTCACTTCAGACATTTTTAGAATTAAAAAGGGAGAAGAAACAAGAGCTGCTAACAGAAGTGGGGAGATTTCCTCCAGGTCAGTGCCAGATCAATAATTGCAGTTCCCTCCTCTGGCCCTTCCTCTCCCACTGCTGGAAGAGGCACCAGCACCCAGTGAAATGGCAGTGCCACACACCCAGTGTCACTGCCACTGCTGCTGACAGCAGCAACGGGGACACTTCTTCAAGTGCCTCAATGCCTCTGGAGCTGGGATCATGTTTTCCAATGGGATTTAAGGGTCAGCAGCACGGCTTTTTGAAGGCACATAGAGCTTGCCCCAGGGTGTGCCAAAATGATCAAAAACTGCATGCCTGTGTTAGCTTGGGCTTAAACCAGGTTAGCCAGCCCAGATGTCTAAGGCAGGCTCTGTAGCTCCTTAACACAGTCGCACCAGCTTGATGAGGGTTGTTTCACACCCTGACAACTGCGGCCATGGGCACCGGCCCACAAAATGCCACAGAGATGTGCCCAGCAGACTCTGTACATCACTGCAAGGTGGAGACTCTTGGGGCACGGCTGCTCTGTGCAAAGCAGGGCAGCACGGCGATCCTCAAGCAGCACAGGAGAGACACCACGACAGGGTGCTGTACCCCAGCTACTCAGCCTTGTCACGCAGGTCCCAGCACCTGTGGAGCCACCCCCGATGTCTGCAACACTGCAAAGCCCTGACCAAGGCGCCAAAGTCTCTCAGAGTTTGCAAACTGCACACAACATCTATCAACACTTCAGTTACCTCCTTTGAGGTCAGTTACACCAAATTTGCCATCCCTTAGTTCTCACTCTACAGACCAAGGTAAAGAGACATTGCTTAGTTTGCACTGTGTCCTTCAGAGTTAATTTAAATAATTAATGCATACCTCTATCACTTCCTCGGTGTTACATGAGCTTCTATTAATAACATTTAGCTTCCTAGCAAGAAAAAAACATTTTCATTTCAGCAAGCTTCTAATTTTTGACAGAAGCTTGTCTTTCATCATCCTATTTCAGTCTTGCCTTCCAACTACTATTTTCCAGTTTTATTTTTGTTTTAAAGAGTTTTTTCCCCTTCATTGATATTGATCACTTGTCTTTGTCTCTTCAGACAGTTTTTTAAAATTAGATATTTCTGACACTGAAATAGTGTCAATCCCAAGGATGAAAAGAGTCCATAAAAAAATTTCAGCAGAAAATTTAATTTTATCACCCAGAGGAAAGAAGGCACCTTCCAAGTTGTAAAGGCTCAGACAATTCTAAATACCATTTGCTAGACAAGCAGTGGCTGAGAAATGATCATATTTGACCCAGAATTTACATCAGCACCCTGGATTTGGGAGGAGAGTTTGTTTCGGTTCCCTACTCTGACACAGACCTTCAGTATGATTGTGGGTAGGGTCCTTTAGAGCATTTAAGGCATTTGGCTTTGCAAATCAAATCCAAACAGTATTGTGTATCCAGAGCAAATTTCCAATCGTCTAGCAATACAGGCAATCTCTTTGAAACGAAAGGGGTAATTAGCTCAAGCAAATTGCAAGTTGCAAGGACACAGAGCAGTGCTTGGGGACCTGAGCCAGGTGCTGCGATGAGCCGCACACATCCCTCAGCGTGGTGGGAGAGAGCTGGGCTGCCTTCGACCCAGAGCCATGTAACGCCATGGACCAGCACCAAAGTACCCGGGAGCCACCGCTCCTTGACTGTTAACCTGCTCAGGCTCCTGCGCATATGCAAATTCATGTCCCAGCAAATGTTAGCCAATAATCAAGGTTTAGTATTGATTTGTTAATCTGACAGGGTGGAGCCGGCTGGATTTTCTTTTTCCTGGCTTTAGTCATTTGGTTTTTAAATAGTTGTTACTGTCATACTTCTGTTTCTCAGTTAATCTTAGAGCCAACGACATAATTGCACTGAATTATTAATATTTCAAACATATTTGTGTGGTTTTCAGAGAGCTCAATGACAGGATAAATTGCAGGCTGTATTGTTCTAACTTTCTTAAAATACCTCTTCGTAGTTTTGAAAAAAAAAAAGCTATTTTAAGAAACTCATTGCTGGACTGTGCTCGTATCACTGAAAGGCAGTGCTTCTTCCCAATTTCCCAACGCAAAATGAGAGCAGAGCACATATGAAACCCATGGCCATGCACTGCTCCTCACCACAAGGTGCAGGCAAAGCGCCTGGGACACTGGGCACCCAGCAGCACTCGGATGGCTCCCTGTGGCCCCTGGGCACACGGCGGAGTGAGCCAGCCCCGGAGAGGGGACACGCAGGTAATGTGCTTACTGCCTGTCCCAGCCAGGCTTTCCCTCTTCAGTGGCGCTTGAGGCTCAGTCTGCAACTGCAGGTTGTCCCCTTCCTGAAGCAGGGACAGCAGACACACCCCCAGCTCATGCCCACCTTGAGGGGTTCCGGGTGACCCCAGTGCCCACGCTGTAGCCCTGGGACACTCCTCACCTTGCTGCCCCCTGCGAGCAGCCCGGCCATCACCCGGCTCCCGCGCGAGGTCGGCTTCCCTCTCCCGGGCCACTAATTGCTTGGATGAGCGTCATGAGGCCAGGCGCACACATGTGTCCCATAACCTAAACCATCTGCGAGCGTTTTAATTAACCGATCCCCAGCTCCTCTGTGCTGCCATTGAAAAGATCCCGCCCCGGCCCCAGCCGAGCCTCCCCCGTGCAGCCCCGCAGCTCCCCTCCCCACCCAGGAATTCGCAACCACAACTGTACAGCCTGGGCCCCCCGGCTCTCCGCGGCCGCGCGGGAGCAGCCCTCGGCAGTCAGCGAGGAGCAGATGAAAAGGGGTCCCTCCATATGTGTTTGCCAACACGGACCTACAGGGTAGGCTCCACGCACAATAGATAACAGGAGGCTCCTTCTCGCAGCCACTCGGCTGCGGGGTCTTCCACGTCACACCGTACGTGCTGGCATCAGACACCCCTCTGCCACCCGTCATTACACAGCTTATATCAGAAATGGCTGGAGAAAAACACGTCCTTCTGTGAAGCCACATGGATGTACATCAAAAGGGGATTCAGCCTACTGCTGCTGAGCCACAAATTGCTGGAAAAATACAGCCGTGTCAGGCCCCATGTTCTCATTAGTCTCTGGGATGTGACTTCACTCTCCGGATGGTTTTATATTGCAATGAAGTGAAGTTTTCAGTACAAGTACTCAAATTCAATGGAGTTGCTCAGGAGGCTGGAGGGAAATCCAAAGTCCCCAAGGTCTAATCAAGATCAGGCTCTAGATGAAGGGATATGGGCACTGTAAATGCAAAAAGGCTCACAAGCAATATTTTCACCAAAACAGGAAATTTGCACTGGTGTGCTAGTTTTGCAGCTGGTATAAATGAGCACAGTTCATTTGCAAAAAATTTGGTGTTGCCTGTCCAGAGGCAGGACACCCTCACTGGAGGGTTTGTTCCTCTGGAAGCCACTTCCCTTGGAAGTCTAGACCTGCAGGATGTTTTGTGAAATCTCTTGACCATGGGGTTCCCCTTGTTATGTTTAGAGATAAGTTTTTTAAGGTGTCCACCTTACAGCAACAGCCTGAGCTATTACTGATAAAACTACATTTAATGTGGTCTTTGATGCTGAGCCCTCCCCACAAAGAAGTGAGAAAATTAAAAATCTGAAGAGTCATGGGATAGAGCACAAACTCCATCCTCTTAGATTCATGGTTTTGGTGTATCTTAGCAGTGTAAGTGTCCAGTCTCGCAGGTCTCTTCAGTGCGGAAACACCCTGACTAACATATGAGTTTCCCAAGCTCAAAATGTATAGGATGAAGTTCAAGCCTGCATAAATCAGCTTTTGGACTGGATCCTATTTTCTTTTGCAAGTGGATTTGCTTAACCTCACAGACCATAATACACTGATATTGAATGTAACACCTTGTAATATGCTGAGACGTTTCAGAAGCAGATCTTTAAATTGTAACCAGTCTCTACTCCAGATGTGCAGCTCCAAGTTGCAAGTTGCATTTGTTGTAGTTTTCTAACCACGGAGATCCTTCATATAACACCAGTTTTATAGCTGTGGAGATCACTACAGAGTCTCATTCCTGCCCCTAACCCCAGTGAGGAATGTTTATCCCTTAATTTGTGTCCCGTAGAACATAAATAATGCTCCAACATACAGTTTCTATGGACTGATTCATCTGCCCACCATTGTGAAATGGAAGCCTGGATGAAGAATAGTACTAAGCTCCCTGACCTTGGTATTTTTAAATTTAGCAGACGTGGTAGTGCATCTCTTGGTGCTCCCTGGAGGCCCTACTTTGCCAAGGTACCCCCAGAAAGCAAAACCTCACAAGTTCACTCACATGGGGGATACTCATGGCACAGATTTTTGCAAACTAGCTGTTAATCATATGAAATCCATGCCAACAGCAGCACTGTGCTTTCTCCAGTGGTCTGGGGGCAATTATTGGCATCTTTTGTATTGCACCTTTCACTGGTAGCTCTCAAAATGGTTTCATATAGGAGATCAGCGGTGCCACCATTTTATAGGCAGATAAACTGCACAGAGCAGTGAGAACAGCCTTGCTCAGGATGGAATATTGACCGAGCTGTTTACCGGAGTCCCAGCCTAGGGCTTGAAAAAAATTGGCTTAGATCTACTTGTTCACAAGCCTGGTTTTCCTGCATGTTTCATATGATGGAAATATCACAGTCTCTCACTGGCATCAGGGACCACTGATACACAGAAAACAAGAGAGAAATTTGTGAATAAATGAAGCCGAGACATCAGTCCAGCCCTCCAACTACCAGCCTGCAGTATCCATAAGGCTGTGATGCATCAAGGCTTCAGATACTCAACAGGTACCAAACATGGGTCTGTGCTATGAAGTTCAGCCTAACTCCTGTGCCACCTCAGCTCACCCTGCCTGCAGTGAAGCAGGACCAGACCCTAAGGGTCAGATCCCCTCCCCTACCCCATTACCATCTGAAGTCATCCCACAGACCATAAGCAAGAGCAGCAGTTGGGCCAAGCAAGTGCTCCTGCTGTGTTCAACCTACAGGAGAAGCAAAATCCCAGTACCATTCACTTGTGCACTGAAAACCTCTCATGACTTTGGAAATACCTACATTTTCCACTGCAGTGAGAGCAACAGCTCACCTCTGTGCAACTGTGGACAATTGTCGCCACCAAACAACAGACTTGGACCCTGAAAGGAAGCTCAGACTGCTGAGGGCAGGCTGGGAAGGGCAGTTCATCTCTCAGTGTACCCAACCCCTTCTGAGTCATTCAACAGCCCGTCTTGCAGTTCAGTTGGTCCTTTGAATACAAAGGCCTCTCACAGGGGATGTCTGCCCATCTAACACCAAAATCAGTGACAGCAGCACACTGGTCTCACTCTGGATAAGGTATAAACATTACCCTCAAGGAGCCAAGTCCTTAGGTTCCTGTCTGATAAACACAGGATACATTTTTAAGATCAACATTCCCAGTCACCCTGCAGCTAAGAGCTGTGTGCATCTCATTTCTCTCCAGTGAGATTTCAAGAGTGACTCAGAAGCTTTGAGTGAAGCTGGAGGGCTTTAGAAAACAAACTTATTTTTGTGCTGCCACCTTCTTCGCTTTGGCTGTCTGGGCTGCGGACGCAGAAACTGTGCTGGGCTGTGCTGTCAAAAATGCTTCTGATTCATAACCTCTGCCAAAAGCGTGAGTAGAGCAGCATCACAAATTGCATAGTCCGCTGGCCGCTGGGGAGGGTTCATTGGCCTGCTAATCTGAACTGGCTGATCCTAAACTTCCACTTCCCATTGCATTCAAATGCACTGCTGAGTTATTTGACTCCAACATAGACTCAGGGATGTTTTTCTTGTCTTATAGTTTTGTACTGACTGAGCTAACCCACAAGATAATTATTAAGGCAAAGAGCTTAGCAGGATTCTAACAAGGATTAAACATTTATATGATTCATTAAAACATCCCCAGTGCCACTAGCTGGGATAAAAATGTATAAGGATTGTGTCATAATTATAACACCAGGCTGCAGCCCAGAAATCTCTGTGAAAGGAATCCCTGAAAAATGCTGCTTGAGGATGTCAGAGCTGCACCCACTGAAGAGCATGTTTCATTGCAAACCCAGCCTGAAATCCCGTTGACTGGCACATCCTTGAAGTCAGGCCCATACAGAAGCAGCTGGCTCTTGGAACAAGATTAGGAACAGCCAAATAGCTCACTGCAATATAAGCACAGCTCCAATCAAGTTATGGGACTAGCCTGCCGCAGCTCAAAAGTCAGTGCTTTAAGGGAGAAACTTTGTCGTTGCTGTTGTTGCTCCGTACTGAATTGACCAAAACTGAAGAGCAAGAAGAGGAATACAGGGCAGAGAAGACTCAAGAAAAGAAAAAAAAAGGAGACGTAGGCATTGTGACCTTTTTACTCAGTGAGGTTTGAGTAGTCAATCAAATGTGGGTAACAGCAGTGTCTGAAAGACTCCACATCCACATATTTTTCCTGCTAGGAGAGTGCATGCACTGCCAGGCTGTAGCAGGTCCAAGCGGAAAGGTGTTCTCAGCCCCCAGCTGACTCTGCTTTCTTGCTCTGAATACCTGTTCAAGACTGGGATGTAAATATTCATCACTGGGTACATGTCATCACTTCTGAGCTGGAAGTCTTTCTTCTTTGTCCCATTGCTGGGGAGCATTTGGATGTGCTGTGCAGAGTAGGACTGCTCTATGTGGGAAAGTCACCTCCAGCTATTCTCTATCAGATGGGGCATCCTTGTTGCAAAGAGCACATGTGGGAAGACAAACAGAAAGTCCAATTACTTGCCCTGCCCTACTCTTTGGTGTCACCACTGTGATACTGAGAAATCTCCATAAACATCTCAGCTTGTAGGAGCATGCCTGCTGTTACATCCCCTGCTGAGTAATTGTGTATTTACTCCCACAGCCACACAAATCCTGCTGCTGAGGAAGAGTGGCTGGTATGTGGTCCCATCTCTTCCCAGTTTGTGAGGTACATCATACTCATGAGGAGACCCAGGAGGAGTGACCTGTGCTGGGGCTACAGTCCATCAGGTGCCAAGATGGACTGGGGAAAATATGTGGGTGTAATGTTTCACATCCTAACCTTGTGAGGCACAAATAGGATTGGTTGGACCCTGAAGACCATCCTTTTGCTCAGGACATGTCATTGTATACCACCATCAGTAATTTTGCACAGAGAAAGATGGCACCCACAAAATGTGAAACTGAGCACTTAGTAGGAAAGAGCATTAAGTCAGACGGGCAGGACAATGCTATTTTGGGGCGGGGGGGGGGAAGGCAAGGAAACGATCACACTTCTCAGAATGGCAAAAGGATGTAGACTGATACTGTTGCTGTTTTGGTGTATTATGGTTGCAATTGTCACACGGCAGAGGACACCAGCATTGGCCAGAGGGCCTATACATTTGTTTTAGTTTGTTTTTCCAAGGAGGTGGTATGTGCAGTATCACTCTATGTGTGATAACTGTGTATCTGCACTCAGCTGTCCTTCTCCCTCACCAGTAACTTTTGAACCTGTTGACCAATTTCAAAAAAATTTGACAGACCATAAGAGGTCTCCAGGGTATTAAATTCCAACACATTTTATGAAAATTGGCAGCTGGTTAGAGGAGAAAGACCCAATTAGTGCCCCCATGAAGGTGAAGGCTGCAACATGAACATGACCCTTATTAGGCAGTGGTGGTCCTCCTGGGAAAGAGATGTTATGAATGTCCACAGAGGTAAAAACAGATCAGCACTTACATCTTATTAGACACCAGAGAATCCAATGCAAGTCTTTGCTAATGCCCCGGGAAACCATCAGCTTCGTTAGCTCTGCTGCTCAAAGAATGACACGTCCGTGACCTCCAGCCAGGGCGTTTGCAGCCCTCCTTACACACAGGCAGAGGTAGAACTGAGGAGGAGGGAGGAATCAGTAGGGCGCTAGGCTAGGGGAAGGGGAAAAGCCTTCCTCTAACAGCTGCTGAATGCCTTTCCTGACTCCCTCCTCCCAATCTTTCCCTGACCCCTCTCAGCCCTCCTCCTCCTCCAGCTGTGGAAGCATCCCATGGCTCCTCCCAGCCCTTTCATTTCCCCATCTCTTTGCTTTTCCCAAATCAAGGCTCCAAAGCATCCCCAAATAGCCAAAAATCATCACTGTTGTATCCTAGCTCTCCTCCCTCTCACCTCCTTGGGAATACCCTTTGCTGTAGTCACAAACTAAATGCATAGTTTTCAGTTTGCTCTCATTTTGAAGCATCAGAATTCAGTTTTGCCTGTACTGCTGAGAAACCTTGAGCCAGCTCTAGACTCATGACTCAATGGAATAGGCAAGGACATTACATTTATGAATTGAGCTCGTCCTCAGGGATAAATTCATCCTTCTTATAACATCACTGGAGTCACAATAGAGAAAACGTAGCCCTAATTAATCCAGCCTTCTTGCGTTACAAGAGATAACATGGGCTAGGGAAAACTATCTGGCTCTGATAGCCAGGAGGTTCATGGTCTTACGTCACTTTGCCACTGTCTTGATCACTGCTGTTGAGCGCATCCTTTAGGTGCTGTGTTCCCATTATAAATGCAAACTATAGGATTTATGCTTCAGGGTCCAGAATCTCAGCTTAGCTGAGCAAGCATAGGCAGACTAAACTTTTGCAAATAAAGCTATATGCATCCACACCGGCTCCACTAGTTTGCTGTTGTGGAGTGCAAAGAACTTACGTTGAAAGACACTGAGTGAACTGCAGGCTCACAGTAACACAGATGTCCTCCAAAGCTCTCCTTGGCTGTCCTTCAGCTCCTCTCCCTTGTCCTCCCTCGGGAAAACAGCTTCCTTGTTATAAATCATGCAGAGCTCCAGCCCTTCCCTCCACGCTCCTGTTCCAGCTTTCCCCCTCCCTTCCCATTCCTCAAACAACAACAAAAAAAATGTTATTGGAAACATTAAAAACCATTTAAAATAATAATTTACCTTTTTAAATGAGAGGAATATAATTGAGTTCTATGAGGGCAGCAAGGACAAGGCAAGGTAAGAGAGGAGCCCCACAGGAAATCATTTGGACTCTCCCTCTCCTGATCTCTGCATAAATATTTAGCCGAGTGGCATTTGCGATGGATATTTATCTTGTAGAAGAGTTCTGATAGCAGGTCGGACAGATGGATACGTAATTGATCACAGATATTTTTACGTCTACTTAATTAAGTGAGCATCTAGTTAATTAAATGGTGAAATATTTGAAAACTCTGCAAATTATGCAATGAAGTCACATCTTGCTAACAAAGCAATTCTGACATGCCACCGGTGAGCGCTCTGTTCAGAAACCTTTGGGGATTTTGCATACTGATGTGCAGATTACCCAGCAGCACCCAGCGGCTCATTATAGTTATCATGAGATGAAACTGCAGGGATTTCAAAGAGCCTTTCTCTGTGGGTCCCAGCGAGCTCTGGGACACAGTTGCAGTAGTGATGCTCCTGGAGTGAACAGAGGGACTTGTGTAATTCAACTGAGAATGCTCCAAGAAAATGCTGCTGTCACTGCACAACTCTCATGTACCCGCCAGCTGTCTCCATTTGGAAAAGAAAGTCTTCATTTTTTAAAAGCAAAATATTTACAATTTTTCCAATCTGTCCCTCCAGAATTCTCCCTCCTTGCATATGGACTTTCATGGAGCTACAACACAGAGACCTGATGATCTCTCCAACTGTCTCTATCACTAGCTGTCAAATGTTGGCATCCACAACTGTGCATGCTTCTAGGCATAGACTGACACCAGCACTTCAGTTGATTGACTTTAAAGTCAAACACACATGGTTCCATACTAAGAATTTGGTGGAGGTCCACGTCTGATACAAATAAGCATCCTGGAAAGGTGCAGATGTCTCCACAGAACTAACCTGGAAATACCACAAGGGCAGGCTCCCCATCCCTTCTGCAGTTCATGAAGGCCAGTGTGCTTGCTCAGGCTATTAAAAGGCAAAGAGTCTGAGTCTTATCTCAAATCGATTTTTCACTAGTATGATCACAATTATTTCGTTAGGGTTGTTCTTGAGTAATGACACAAGGGCATGCCAAGGAGGAGTAGATTAGACTCATTCAGTTTCCTCTTGGCAAAAAACAGGAACAAAGAAAACCAACTACTCACACCCATGTTTTCAGAGCTTTAAAAACTTCTTTGTGACATTCAGTTCTGTAAGTAAGCAAAGATTTGGGAACAAGCCGTTTTTCTTCTAATTCGCCTTCTCACTCCCATCCCTTAGTTTTCTGGCAATTACCTCACATTTTCTGTCAATCCCTCATCATATCTCTATCCTGCCGTACCAGTTTGCTCCTGTTTTGGCCCTGGGCTGTTTGACTTATGCCATGCCCCAGAGAGATTGTCCTGGTTTAGTCATCATTTCTACAGGTACCAAGCTTTGGCATCCATTCAGGAGGCAGAAATGTTGCCATATGGATTGGCTGGCCAGTCACAGGCCAAAAATACCATCTTGCTGTTACTGAGGAGCTCTAAGGGACAAATGTCCAAACATATTCAGGCTCCAAGGATAGATCACATGGAAGATATTGGTACCTAAGACAAGCCTCAGGCAGACTTAACATGCTGACCTCCAAAGCTAGACTTCACAACCATCCTCTTAATCTGACACCTAGTTCTCAAGGGACTCCCTTGTTTGACATGACATTTCCTTGTGCACAGTCCTCACAGCACAGTTTTCTGTTCACGCACAACAAAGCCACCCTTTCTGAATGGTCTCTGGGCTTTTTTCTGTCCAAGCCCAGCTGGGAGACAGATTGCAGGTAGACCACCGCCAACTTGCTTGGGAATCTCAGCTAGGGCAGGGGGTAAATGACTCTCAGGACAAGTAGTTTTCTCAAATAGCATTAAATTCATCCCAAAACATTGATCCCAAGTAGGTCATGGCTACATTCACTCAGAAACTCATGCCGACACGTTCCCTCAATTAAATAAAAATCCACTGACTTCCACCAGATCATACTGGTGACTTTGAACCCCTCAATGGTCACAAATGCATTGAATCTAGTTCTTTCACCTAAATAAGAGACATAATTACCTGGCTGTGGTATGAAAAGCAGCTGTGTGGGGCTGAAGTATTCTTTGCATTTTATAAGATGGTGAGCCCTGTTTAGCTCTCCCATAGAACAGGCATAAGCAGACACCCTCAAGAAAGGGTCTTTTCCTATCCGCACTCTGAGTCGATCACAGGTGGTACATCTCAGATAAGAAGTCACTTATGCCAAGCTGACATCCCCTTGTCTTTCAGCAGGGCTTATTAGCAACCCTCTCATGCGCACAGGGCAAACTTGAATCTTTCTGGTCTTTTCAGGTCTAAAGACCTGAATATATGAATAGGATGGAGGACGTACACTAACATTTATCCTTTTGTTGGACAATTCATAATGAATAAAAAGCAGAAACAAGGATTGGTTGCTAAAACATTTTGCAAGCACGGAAAATAAGCAAGCCTACTTTTCTCTGGATATTTCCAATTAAAAATTTGATCTTTCTCATCTGCAGTGAGGGTGGCATTTAATCTCAAATTGGACTTGTACATTCTGGCATTTGCTCTACAATACTGGGGAAGATGAAGGGCAGAGAGAAGGGAGCCTGTTGATGTTGAATGATCACATATTGACAACATGGCATTGTTATGCTTGGGGAGGGGCAGAATTACGGGTCCACCACTGGCGCTTCTAGGCCTGGGCTGCTTTCTGGCCTCCCAAAAGCTGCCAGCAGTGTGGTGGAGCAGTGCCCGCTGTCATTTGACTGTGCCAAAGGTCTTCGCAAACGGCTACTGGTTCAGCAGCGTCTCCTTAGATGACGACAAACACGTCCCTGCTCCTCGAAGATGCAACAAAAACACAGACTGGCAGGGACCTATGAGACACAAGTGGACTGAAGTGGGACAAGTGGTGGATCCCCTTTTGCTCTGACACCCTCTCATTCACTTTCTACCTCAGGGCTGACTGAGGGAAACCTCTTCATGACAGCTGCAGAACCAGGAGAGCTGCAGAACCAGGGGACCCGAGTATTTGTACCTCAGTATGCATCTCTATTATAACATCACAAAAATGATGAGTACTTCCAGCAGCCTGCAGTGTGACCCAGCTGTACATTCTCCCCAGCCAAGCACCGCTGCTGAAGTGCCCCACTGTGCAGCTTAGGAAAGCCACGTCTGCTGGCTTCTGCAGCATCCATGGACAGGAAAGTTTCCAGTTAAGATTTCCTCCAGGATTTCATGCTATGCTGGTCCCATGGATTCTGTACTAGCTTTCCTCACCTACAAAAATGTGTGACAAGATGTGGCTGTATTCAAGATATGGCTCTAACCAGTTTCCAGCCCGGTGAGGAGCGTGTCCAGCTCACACAGCTCAGAGCAACCGCAGGCGGCAGCTTCATCCCAAGCTTGGGCTAAGGCAGAAACCTCATTGGAAAGAAAAAGTAGTTAAAAGTGACCCATAATGTTCATCCTTGCAGCATGTTCCACTCTCTGGTGCCATGCTGAGTGAGGAATAGAATTTATTCCTGTACTATTACAAAACCCAGAAAATAATTAATAATAGATTTTCTCTTACATGTGTGTTAAAAGAATGTGATGAGTAGGGGGGGGGGGGGGGAAACAGACCTGAGCCCTGAGATTACCTTCACTTCTATTTTTTAATGTCAAACCAGAAAGCTTTTAGCTTGAACCTGGCTGAGGGCTAAAAAGCTAGCACTCATCTGGGGTAACTTCCCACCACGCCACGGAGTCAAGCAACCTATTATGTTTGACACCAGCTGAAAGTCTGCCTCATTGCAGGAGTGCTCCAGGTTTCTCCTCAGAGAGAAAACACAGAGGCAAGTATCATTAGATACTGCACACCCCATTTGCTAAATAAAACAACACAAAATTGCCAGGAAAACGCTGGCAAAACTGTCATGGTGAAGAGCATAACCTACATGGATGTGGGATTCTGTATGTAATACTGTGACTTAGAGGTGGGGAAAGCAATTAAGTGGGATATTTTTTCCTTCCCTGCCTCCCTTATCCATCTATTAATCTGCCGTTAGTGGGAAGAAGAGCTCCAGGTGTCCATCAAAGGGGAAGAACAGAGCTGCTGTATATAACACAAAGCTTCATGCCAAGTGCAGTACAGCTTCATGAATCTGAAATTAATTATTTATTTTCTTTTATTTTAGCATTCTGCTGAGATGTCTCTCTCCTTTCACTCTTTGCTTCTTTTGAGACAACAAAATGATTCACCACTGCAACACTGTCAGCTGTAATAGCATTGCAGTAACAGTTAAAAAAATAAGTTGCAGTAACAGTGCATAGGAGCTTTAATCCATTAATGAGAGGGACATTGGGCTGAGAGGATATAAAAGGTGTCTTTTACATCATCACAAGACAATATTTCTTGATTTAAATCCCCCTACCCCCACTACATTTCTCGCTTTATTACCTCTCAAGGAAAACCAAACAACTATACACAAATATCTAACCATAATTTTCAAGCTAAATGATTAAATTAGTTCTTACCGTCTCCTTTATAAGAAAACTAAGTTCATTTTTTTTGACAATCACAAAGTTTCTCCAAAGCTGTTAGTCTTTGACTGTAACTTGTGGCATAGCACATGATATTCTCTGAGATAACAGGCTGCAGCATCAGTGGGAATGAATCCAAATGTATTACTTTCATAGCCATGTATATAACCACCTATAGGTCACGGAATTCTGCATACATGCATGTGCTGAATGATGTGTATATACAGTAGCCTAGGATAGGAATTAACAACCTCTCAGAGAACAGCAAGTGATTTCTATGTATCTCTATGATCTTCAGAAAGGAAGCCCTGGGCGGAGATTTAATCACATGTCATTGTCTGTTATGCATTCATAAAAAGATGAACAATTATGGCAATTGAAGGAAACCTATCATCAACTGAGAGGAAAAGACTATTTTTCTGAAGCATACAAATTCAGTCTTTTATCACAAAATGACTACTTAAGACTTAAAACTCTAATCATTACCATTTGCTTCCTAAAATATCCATCTCCCTTTATCCGTGCTTTGAACTGAAAACACAAAGCTCTTGAAATGTTTCTGGTCTATGAAGGGGTGAGCGTATTTTTTGCCTTGTGTCCCAATTCTGCAGCCAGGTAGTGGGGGGACAGCATTTCTTCTCTCTTAATGCTGAGCAAGTCGCCCTGGGCACAGCCCAACCCCGCGGGAGCTGGGCCGTTCCTGGCTGGCATCCTGGCGCAGGGGCATCGGTGGGGTACCCCCGTGGCCCTTCCTGCGGGGCCATGCAAACAAGCCCCCACCACACCCTGTCGCCAGGAAGGTGGTGCTCGTGGCGGACGGTTTTGAAGGTTTAATATAGCTTCTGCGACACCTTTCAGAAGAGGAAAGGGGTGCCCAGCTTACCACAGCTGAAAAAACAAAGAAAGGAGGGAGAAAAAAATCAGCCATTTCCTCCGAGTTCCTCGTTTTCACTGCACTTGCCAGCCGCAACCAAAGGGTGCCCCATTGGAGGGCGGGAGGGAAGGAGTAGTTTAGCTCCCCCCTGCTGGGACTCAGTTCACTAGGGCAATTCAGGGCTCTGGGTTCCCACCCGTTTCTAGAGTCCTTGCTCATGAAAACTGCTTTGGTAGGAGATACCTAAGCTCAGCCAGGCACACAGGTGGCTTCAGAAAGGAACTGGCAGCTGGCAGCCCTGCCTCTAAGCTCTGCAGTCTGTTTTTTCCCAAATTCCCCTGTCTCTTCTTCCCTCTTCTCCACAGCCCAGAGTCAGGGACATCTGCACACCCCACAGGAGTAGGTGGGTCCCTGTGAGACAGAGGGGTGCAGCACCGCTCCAGAGGCTGCGTGGGTGCGGGTGTGAGTGCGGGCAGCCCTGTGTGGGGCTGCGGGGGTGACAGTGCCTTGCTTCTGATCCCTCTCCTAAGGCACAGAGGGGAGCAGCATCAGTACACATCTAGGCTGCTTCCAGCAGTGAAGAATGGCCAATACCTGTTTCACTGGGGAATCTGCGACCCACGGGTGCCTCTTCTGTGCCTGGACAAATCTTGAGCAGCAGGTTAAATCGGTTTGCTGATCAGCTACACCCTGCTGACGAGCAGAGCTGACACCACAGAGAGGGGCTCGGGGCTCAGCGCTCGCTGTGTCTGATGAAACCCTCGAGAAGCTCTCAGCTACAGTGGCAATGGGGAGCGACAGCAAACTCTGTGCAAGAGCACAAGAGCGTTAATGTGCAAGAGCAACACCCGCTTCCTCTGTGGGCTTCAAACAAAAAAGGGTCCTCGATTACTGGCTAGTTTTTGTGCAGAAAAGCATAGAGATCGTTGCACCGGGAAGCCAAGCTCCACCAGACAGAACTAAAGCTTAAGCACCTCTGTTACTAAGCTAAGGACCCCCTTGATCCATGCACACCAGGCACCTGGGACCCTCCCCAGGAGCATGGTAAACTTTGGCATTCCAGAAACAGTGATGTCAAAGTGAGGTCTGTCTTCTTGCCCATCTGAAGCTCTGCTTTGTTTCGCAGAGAGGTTACCATTCCCCCTCTGCTCTGGCCAGGGCCAGGCAAGCCCGGCTGAGCCTCCCCAGCTGAACTTCTGGTTCAGCGTTTCCCCCAGGAGCTTGTGCTGTGAGTAAGGTTGGAAGGGTGGGCTCGGGAGGATATGGGTGGGACGGCATGGCAGCAAGGAAGCCCTTGTTCACAGCTCATTCGGGGAGGAAACGGGCACTGGTCCCAAGGAAATTGTTTTGTGTTCCTGAGCTGTCGGGGGGGCGGCGGTACTGGCCGGCCCTTTCCCGCTGCTGCAGCAGTGCACCGACACAGCCACAGCCACGTGGGTCCCGCACTCTCATGCCTAGATGCTCACGCTGCGGTGGGCAACGTCCCCCCGGAACCTGGGGACAAGCAGCCCCCTCGGACTCCGCGGTGGCGGAGTTTCAGCACAAGGGATAATCAAAGCAGTGTCCCGGCCAGACCTTCTCCTCTCCAAGCGTCTCCCAGTGGCACTGCTGCACACACCGAAGCCGGGAGGAAAAAGGGGGACCTACCCAGAGGGAAGCCAGCTCTACCCTTTGTACAAACCACTCCTCTGCCCCGGTCTGATGCACTGGCTCCCATCCCTTCTTCCCCTGCCACCCTGTCCTTGCCCCTGCACCGAGGTGGTTTGGCCACATGCCTGGTACTGACACAGACACGTCACTGCCACCCCATGCAAGCCTGAAGGCGCAGCCACCTCTCAGAGTTTCTCCTGGAAATAAACTGGGGCATTTATTGTCACTTGTGGCCTGGACCGGGCTGCGGAGGAGCCCCGTGACTCACTCTGGGGGGTTAAACGTAACCTGGAAGCCCACGGCGTGGAGCAGGGAACAGGGCGGGAGCTCTCAAGGAAATATTTTGCTGAAAACAAAACTTTCAAAGCCTTTCAACAGCAGAGCACTGAAAATAGACTTCAGACTCCAAGGGAGGGGGAATGGGAAAAGGTTAGGAGCCGGGGAGAGAGGGAGAGAGGGAGAGATCAAACGATCGACGACAACCCTGGGGAAAAAGGGGGCGCAGAGGTTGCCAAAGATTTTTTAAGTCCGTTTCCTGCAGGAGCTGGAAACGAGAAGGGCAAGTTTATTGCAGTTTGGCCTGAGCGGAGAGCTCTGCAAGAGGCTCTTCAGGCTCGCTCCAAACACAGCCATTCATTACCCGCTGCTGCATCCTTCAAAACAGGAAGCGTTGCCAGAGCATTAATTTATCTCTTAATCGCCGTCCTTTTGTTGCCGTGAAAAATGTTTAGTCATAGATTTAATTCCCCTCACTCCACCCCCCTACATCCCGACCACCTCTGATCACAAACACCACGAAGAGACAGGGCTTGACAGTTTTTCTGATGTTTTTACTATAATTTAACTTTCAGGAGATCAGCTAGCTTGCTCGCATCTTCTATTAAAGAGCCCTGCACAGCTACAAGAGAGCTGCCCCTGGCTTAAAGTGGGAGTGTAATTCTTTGGGATTTCGCCTTGTCATTATTCTTTCTTGCTCTTGTTATTGTCTTCAGTCCATCCTCCCCAGCCCCAATTTACTTTAAACAGATGTCTTATTTGTTCATAGCATGCTGAGGATTTGCCCTGGCAGAGAGATCTTTTTTTGTATTTTGTTTTGCCTTTTTTTTCCTTAAATGTGTTTTACATTTTGAGAAGAGCCCATGAAACAATAGCAGATGTGTTGTAGCTACAATTAATTGGATAATTAACTTAATTCATGTATTGCATTTTAGGTTTGTGTTTCTTATGCAAGGGAGTGTGTGTGCGAGAAGCTGGGGTGGGCATGAGTGGAGGGGAGGAAGAGAAACGCTTGTTGGGGAGGTACGTCGGGGGATCCCGGCCATGGGTCCCCCAGCCCAGGTGTGTGACAGAGGGGACAAGGGGGCGAGGGGAAGGGGCTGCGTGTTTCAGTGAAGGCCGGGTGATTAGAGGTGCAGCCAGTGGTGAACACAGCAGTCTGGGATGTAACGTCCTCCTGGGGGTCTGTCCCATCAGGCATGCTCACGGGGGGCTGCGGCATGTATGGGCAGGGTCCAGGGGGTTTGGATCCCCTAGGATGGGCTAAACCTGCCCTCCTCCTCTTGGAGGTCATCAGGGGGATGCATGGATGACCAGTCCCTACCTCTGGGGCTGTCGGGACGTACCAGGGATGGACCCGCTCCCCGCATGGCCCCAGGCCAGCTCAGCACCGGGCCGCCCCATGTTCAGAGCTTCCGTCCCAAACCCACCTGAGCCACATCCAGGACAGGCAGGACCCTTCTGTCTCCATGTGCCCCACCAGGGACCCCCATATCTCCTTGGCTGTGCACCAGCCGGTGCCCGCCTCGTGGCCAACAGCCTCAAGACCTCGGTGACCTCTCTGCTGTGTGCTGTCTGCAGAGCCTGGGACGCCCGCGCTGCCACCCAGGCAGGCCAGCCATCCTTGGACGCGATTATTGTTCCTCGGTATGGAGCCCCGCCAGGCGACACAGCTCCGGCTGGGCTGCACGCCCGCCCAGTGGGAGGGTCAGGATCTGGCCCTGAGTGTTAACAGCCCTCCATGTCTCCCACTTAAAGTTTTTTCAAAGTCCTCCCGTGGCTATTTCATGTTGGTCCTGGCTGCTGTCGTTCTTCCTGTGCAAATGCTCCCAGTGTCTTCAGAGGCAGCTCTGTCTACAAGCCACCAGGGTATGTCCTGCACCTCCAAAAACACCCATTGCACCTTAGCCTGCAACCACCCTCTGGAGGACACGAGGCATTTCACAAACACAAAGCTCTCAAGACAGGTACAATGCACGAGGCCCCAGAATTCAAAGAGCAGAAAAACTACTCAGAGCAGACTTTCTGAAACCGCCCCAGCCTGCTGAGCTGAAAGAACCTCAGGAATCATTTTCTGCCATCAGTTTGGTGATTTTTCAGCACTTGGCTTTTGCGTGGGGCTCAGCAGCAGAGGCTTCGAAGTGGGGTCAGAGCAACATTATTTCTGCCCTAGTTCTAGCTCTGAGTAGCTGAACGACATAAGCAAGATTGAGCTGGCGACTCCGAGACAAATTTGGACTGGGTCCTGCAGCGAGTTCCAGGCAGCATCTACCCAGAGCTCCCCTGGCTTCCCAAGGCCTCCCGCACTGTACTCAGAGCAAGACGAGGACTTCGGCTCTTGTTTACAAGTGCCTAAGTGAGACCTGAGGTTACTAAATACACTGCAAGCATTTTGAAGAAATAGGCAGGCAGAGCTGCCCTCAGTGAACTTCACAGCACTGATAGAAGCATCTGTCTTCTATGCACTATGGCGTATAGCTATCAGAAGAACAACAACAACTGAAAAACGCATTTTCATTATAAAAATAGATTTTTTTTCTATAAAATTTGCAGTAGAAATGCATCCCAACAAGTCATTCACAAAAAACAAAACAAAACAAAACAAAACAAAAAACCCCTCAGACTGCTCAGATGAGAACAAATGATACTGCTAATTGCAGTGTACAAATGCCAGATATTGGCATTTAACTCTAACTATGCTAAATGCAAATGTCAGCTGGAATGACATAGTCCGGCTTCATCACCCAAGGCAAGATTTCCAAGCCAGGCCTAGACCGATCCAAATTTCCTACATTTTTTCTTTTCTTCTCCTGTGGCAGCAGATGAGGGCAGAGAATGGAACTATTTAGCCTTCAAAAAGGCTGGGAATGGGAACCCACAGAGATCCTGGTTCATGCTTGACTAACAAATTACGGTAAAAACACAACATCACTAGTAGGGCTATTGGAGAGAAATATACTCAGAAGAGGTCCTTAGAAGAGGCTAAAAAGAAAATCCCATTTAAACTAAAAGGGAAAATGTTATTCAGTGCAACATTTTTCTGCTTATTTCCTCCTGTTTTTTCCTACTGTTTTCAGTTTCTTCTCTTGCTTTCTCTTAATTTGGGTGCTGCAAAGTTGCCAATTATTCTTTTCTTCTTTTTTTTTTCCCCCCACAATGCCAATGCCAGCAATATTTGGAGCTTTTCTGGAATCCAGAGTACCTGGATCAGTGGGATTAAGGAATATTAGCTGAATTCAGGCAGGGAAGAAAGAGGCATTTAGCCTTTGTGGTGGAGAACAGAGCTCAAACTTCCCGTGTACCTCAGTGAAGTAGCTATACCAGCAAACCAAGCACAGCCTGTAAGGCTTGAGAACCAGAAGTGAGTAAGAGGAATCCCAACGCTTTAATGTTTTGTTATTGCACATTACGATTTTTAAGGCAGCTGCACCAGCCGGGATGGGAGGGAGGGAAGTTGAGCCACGATTTATGAATACTTAGGGCTCATATTACTGGCATCATTAATCACAACTGCTGATAAATTAATCCACCTTCTAGTTTGTGTGCAAGATGCTCAGCTGAAAGTAGAGGAAGTACGTTTTGGATACGGTGCTGTTGCAGCTCACCGCAAAGTGAAGGATGGGGAAGGACTCTTTATCAGGGAATGTAATGACAGGACAAGGGGTAACGGTTTCAAACTGAAGGAGGGTACATTTAGATTGGATATTAGAAAGAAATTCTTTACTGTGAGGGCAGTGAGGCAGTTGAACGGGTTTCCCAGGGAGGCTGCAGATGTCTCATCCCTGGAAATGTTCATGTCCAGGCTGGATGGGGCTTTGAGCAGCCTGGTCTAGTGGGAGGTGTCCCTGCCCATGGCAGGGGGGTTGGAACTAGGTGATCTTTAAGGTCCCTTCTAACCCAAACCATTCTATGATTCTATGATTTTTGAACCTTAAGCTCTCTGGTAGTTTCTTCTGGCAAATGAACCGACACCAGCCAACAGTGAGGACAATCCAGAAAGCGACTGCTGTCCTAAAGCAGGCTCCCAGGACATGACACCAAGGAAAATGATGGAGCCAGCCACAGTTTAGTGCTATGGTGGCTAATCAAAACTCACCTCTGACCCGTGCTAAAATCTGCACTCCAAATAACCATGTTTGAACTTTTTCCAAACCAGTTTCCTCTAAATCTACGGAGGACATTCCTTAAATTTTAATGAAGGCCACAAGTCTCCATTTCTCAAGTACTCGGAGACAGAATGAAATGACCACATATGGGAAGGATAAAAAAAGCAGTTGCTTAGCTGCGGTGATTTTCTAATGATGAACACAGACAAAATGAGAATTTAGTTCATTTGCAGGGCCTTGATGATAGCTGTATACAAAGAACCATGAGACGGTTTTGAGAAAACAACTTTTCAAACCATACTTTATTCACAAAGTTAATTTTATATAATTTTAAAAGGTTTTAATGGCTCTTCCTGAGCTCTAGAAAATTGCATTTGTGGCATTTAAGTTGTCTAGATTAATAAACAGGAGGAAATAAAAAATTGCTGCAATATGTTGATGTCAAATAAAAGCAAACTTTCCAAGGCATCCTCACATGATTATATTTCTGTTAATTTTGTAGCATATGCTGAACACCTGAAAATGCGGTTTAAAAATTCCTTTGACCTAAAACATTGAAATAGGAATGGTCCTATTGCTTAAAGGTTTCAGCGGTTTCAAACCTTAACCCTATGGCTAATCCAGGAATGATTTTCACGCATCCTACAATTCAGAATGAAAAAGTTCTAAATGTGGAAAGAAGGACAGAAGCATCTGTGCTGACAGGTTGATTTGCAAAAAATAATGGTGGCTGTTTGAAAATGATCCGACTTTTTGATTGCTAGAAGCAGTCCCATTAGGAATGGATTAGCAGGCAGAGAGCAGATGAGGTGGTCAAAGGTGCATCGTAAATGCAATTTATTTTATCAATATTGCTTTCATGTATATAATGTGTAGGGTTTGTATACCTATGGGTTGTCTGGATACATGTGTGAGGTGTGGAGAAAGAAGTCCAGTTCTGCTTCAGTTTACTAAAATACAGCTATTAAAATTGCTACTTCTGTATAAATATAATTGAAAGCAGAAGTGGTATGCATCTATTTCAAAAAAATAAACTCCTTTGTGCAAATGCCATAACTTCTTTGGTATCATTTTGTATTTCAAAACAATAAGTTATAAATTATTTCAGGATATCTAGACAGAGGGATAGATAGACATGTAGATAAATCGATCTACTGATCGAACGATCAAACTTGTTTTCTTTTTTATCCTTCAGGAAGTCAAACTGCGTTTTCTCAAATATTTTCCACTCACTGATGCCCTCCCTCTTGAGGACGTGTCAGTGAATTGAGTCTGGTATTTCCTCAATTAAGATATCTAAAGTGAAAGCAGAGACAACCCTGCTCCCACTCCCTAATTTTCCCTCTGCCAGCCCAACCTTTTCCCATACACCCCTCCCTGCCTACCATGATGGCGCCAGAATTTACAGTGTGGTGAAGAGGAGATGAAGCTCCTTGCTGGTCAGCTATCCTACATTCAGGCGTGCAAACGATTAGTTGCCATTGCGTTCATGTGCTTCCTGAAGAGTGAAGAAACCCTGCCTTCTCGGGCATGTAAGGCTGCTCAGACTTTGTCGTATCCCCTCCTCTGGTGGTGATGCACTGAGAAAGTAACACAGCAGGACGTGGAGGCGAGTCACTTCCATGGGACTGGGATGGGATCGGATTCTCTCAGGGACCCTTCTCTAATGCAAAATCCTCATTTGTCATCATTGCCAGTTAAATATTCATTCCTGTTTTCCATCAGCAAAGGAGAGCAGCATGAGGTTTCCTTTGAGCTCTGGGACAAAACAGTCATGGAAATTGTCAATGCAGGACAAGAACAGTTTTAATAACAGGCCAGGTCTCAGTGATCTAAAATGCCAGTTTTCTCGCCCCCTCCTCCCTCTTCCCTTGCAAGCTCTCCCCTGTCCCATTTCATCAACTCCATGCAGCCCTGGGCTGTGCTGGCCTTGCCGGGCTCTGCAGGGACCGTTACCACGTGCCTGGAAACTCCTTCCCAGGTTCCCAGGACCTCAGTTGTTCTTTTAAAGGAGCTGCTTTTCATAAAAGCAAATAGCCATAATTTCTAATCCCTTGAGCTGCAAAGTTAAGGAGAGTTTAAAGTCTGCTGCTCCTACAGCATGGCTTGCAGTCCATTAGAGAAGAAGCGGGTCCCCAGCTGTCTGACCTTTCAGGAAATTGAAGCGTCTCTTCTGCCGACTCTCTCATTGTCCCCAGAGAGCCACTGACGAGATCTGGCCGTGAAACAATGGAGAAAAGCAGAGCTGTGATTTATTTTTATTTTCCAGGGAGAAAGGAGACAGGCAGCAGAGCTGGCACACCTTGGAGCTGCATGCCTGCCCACACTATACGTGCACTGACCAGGGTCCAGATCAATGTGGCAGATCAATCAACACCAGTTCAAGCTGGCCAAGGACTTGGCCCTCTCCATGGGGCTGTGATGGGAGGCTGTGACCAGAGAGGGACAGAGGACAAGAGGATAAATGTTGGGAATGAATCTTTGAGGGCTATGTACTTTACTCAGGCTGCAGAGGTTGACATTTGCAATCTGTGAGGTGCAGGTACATTAGTTCTCCAACCCACCCCAGCCCTTGAGCCATTTTAACATGTTGTTGATTTCTGCTGCCTCTTCTGAGACTCTTCCCCCAAGATGGATACTTAATTTACACAGACTGTCTTGCTGACTAATATCCACCTGGCATAGCTGAGCTATTCCAGCCAGAGGTGAAGCTATTCCTGCCTGTCCTCCAGCTAAGCTCTGCCAGTGTTATGCCCTTCATTGCCATTCCCTCTACTGCTTTGCCCACGTGCCTGAACTGAAGATCAAACAGAAGAACAAGGAAGACTCTTGTCCCACATTTCTCCTTTGCTTGGATATGTGGGCTGAGCTGCAAATCTTGCCTTCAGAAACCCTTTCTGTTGATTTAAAAGGGCTGCTCCTGCCAGCGGATGTTTTATTTAGGAACAGTCTGGTACACGATAATTAATGTTAAGAGGCCGTGTTTCCCTGCTGAGCAGTAGCTTATGTCAGGAGCAGCTCCATTTCCTGCACTGGGAGGGCATGGGGATCAAGGCGCTGCCCTCCAGAAGTAGGCAGGGTCGGCTCCTGGCCTCCCAAACACCTCTGCCAGGCTGGCAAGGAATTTGTCATGGGACAGCCTAATTGGATTAAATAAACACTAGGATTAGGGCAAGAGAGGCACAGAAGAGGACCCCAGTCACTGAGGGACCCTAGTGGGTGCATTTATTAATCCGACATTGAAAAAACCTTTGACCTTTGAAGTTCCCAGCCTCAATAATGCCTACTCCACCAAGCACGATTACTTATTTTTTACTGTCTTACTTCCCCATGAACTTCTCTCTTTTTCCTTAGCTGACGCTGGCTTTGCCACAGGGTTCAGATTCCTGCATGGCTCCATTTCTCTGGCTTAGGGGATGGACATGGAATCAGCAGGCTGAGTTTTATCCCTGCTTCCCATCATGTTCCCCCTCAAGCCCATCTGAGGAACACAAATGTCCCTCTCAGGTCACATTTTAGCTATGTAAGACACAGAAATCTAACCTGAGCCCACCAGGTAGTCTCCTTACACAGCTTCTGTAGAGACAACTCTTGCCCAAAAAAAGATTCACCCATCCAAAATCAGTACTTTCAATCATGTGCACACACCTATCCAGGAGTGCCCATTTCTGGACATGGACTAGTGGAGGGAATTTAAAGAATACACTTAAACACTAATTTCCCCTAGTTTATATCTCAGGGACACAACTCCACTCCAAAGGTCAAGCTTGCTGTGGTTTAGGTGTCTGTCATGCTCCTAGGCAAAGGTAACAGCCTCTTTTAACAGCAAAGGTAGCAGAAACCCAGGCGTGGAGATGGCGAGCTTTGGTGCTTGGTGGTAATATTTTGCGACACGGTTACCTTCGGCAGCATGAAACCCATCTGTCCTGGGGCACGTGGGAAGGCTAAGGGGAAGGTCTGGCTCACGGGGAGCAGGAAGGCTGGCACGAGTGTGCAGCACCACAGTGAGCCGCCGCCCTCCGCTCACACCCTCCAGTCTTCTGCACTGACACACCTGGGTGTGCGCACAGTTACTTCAATTCCCCGTCCAAGTATTTTTGGAAGAAAAAAGATAAACGTGTTCACAAAAGATCAGCCAGTCACTCTATACAGTTGTTTGGGTTTTTTTAATTTTGGGGTGCTGGAGGATCTTTAAACATCTGAAGTGCCATTTTTAGCGGAATCGGTACTAGACAAATTCAAGGTAGCAACTTCAGTGCAACCGGAGTCAAATCAATGTTACAAGATTCTGAAAAGCTCCAAACAATAAACACAGCATGAGAGGACAGTAACAGTTAGAGGAAAATATAGCCATTGCACCTGTATTATTCTGCTATATAAACATTTTACAGGGACTGGTACCAAGTATATTAAAAATGATGCCAGATTCCCAGGGCCCTTTGTCCTCCCAAAGCCTCCTCCCCCCGCGGCTGGCTCTTTTGGTGATGCTTTCAGCATGGCTCTTTCCAGACGCCACGAGGAACGATGGGCTAAAAACACCCCGAAACATCCACGCTCTGCCCCGCAGGGAGGGACAGGGAGCAGGCAGGGGAGGTCAATGGGGTTTCAGCTGTACCACGCGACCGAGAGCGCGACTCCTGCATCGCACCTGCCCAGAGGCATTGCCCCCTCCCAGCAGATTAGCCCAGATCCAGCGCTGGCGGTATTGAGATCTCTGTCTCTTTTTCTTTTAACTATAAAAGCATGTAGGAACCTACAGGGAGTCAGAAGTTCACAGACTGTCTGGTACTTGCTTGAATTGATGTGAACCTCTGCTGTGGAAATTTTGCTAGGACATGCTTTCTCATGAGCGCGCCACACTTTCAGTCTGGGTGAAAATACCACAAGAATAACCTTTCTCATGGTATTTCAGTATTTATTTTCTGGTTCCTATCCAACCCTAAATCAGGAAGTGCAGAAGCGTGAGAAAATTTTATAAAAAGAAAAAAAAAAAAGTTTAATAATGGTTTTTAGGTCTCAGAAAAAGTTTCTGTTCTGCTCAAGCCTGAGGCAAAAGATTTGTTCTTGGTTTATTCCAACAGGTTCATCCATTCTTAGCTGCTTCTGCAAGAGCTGTCACATCGCTGTGAGGCCATCGGCAGAGAGGCCAGGGGAAGCCTTGAGTCTTGCTGTTGACTGCTGGTATGCTACTGATTCCTTAGCCAAGTCACTCAGTCATTTTGCATGTCCGTTCCCAGCCTCTCTATGAAGATAGCTAATATTTATCTTCCTTTGAGAAGTGCTTCAAGATTCTTGGGTGAAACCTCCTATGCAAGTGTAAAGTGTTTCTATAATTAATATCCCTTCTTTTTTACCCCGACAAGTGTAACTGAGCCTGTATGTACCCCTTTAAGTCTTTAAACAGTGGAATCCTTTCATAGTGACTTAGGATATGATGTAATGTCTATGCATTGTTAACAGAACCAAAGTGTAATAAACATTCATTTTAATGAACAAAGCAAAGAGATGTAACTCAGAAGACCCACGGGGAGATGCGTTGTATAGAGTTGCCATGTTTGCATACATGCTTTTCTGACTGCAGTCAGTTTTAACAAGGGTAAAATACTATTGACGTTAAATCACATGTGGGTTTTTGTTGTGTGCATGTTTTTTGGTTTTTTGTTTTGTTTTGTTTTTTTTTTTTAAATGAGCCTCAGAATTGCAGGGGTGTTCCTCAAGACATAATGGCTACATCTGTACTAACAAGCTAAATGTATCCAGGACTGGGCAGTGGCCCCAAGGCCAACTGGCACAGAAAAGCCTACCTCCATCCTATTGAACTCTCCTCGTCTCCAGAACAGCAGGGCCACATCCAACCCACCTCCTGGGAACTGGCGCTGGTTTCAGCGCCGTGCCAGGAATTGTTTGGGAGAGCATTAGCTGGCACTGGGCTCGGCCATGCCAAGGACCGTTTGAACAATTCACAGCGGAGACATACGAGTGCCAGGGCCTGGCATCTTTCCCCGGCATTGCTTGATTTATTAATATCGAGTAGCCATGTGGCCTGCAGAGACTTTATTGCTGGTGACAGTACCAGGAAAGGAGAAAGTTGGGGTTACTTTTGCAAGGCTGGCAGATAGAAAAAAAACAGGCTGCTTGAGTTCTTTTCTTGTAAACTGCACATGCTTTATATGGAAATTATTAACAGAGAATCAAGGCAGGAGCCTGCAATGCTGCCTTGGCAAAGCTGCTTTTCAAAGTGCTGTAGTGTTTTGAAAAAGGCTTCATGCTTGAGCGTGCTCAGTCGTGAAGAATACCTGGTCAAAGTCGTTTCAGTTATTTGTATTTTACTAAAGGGATGTAACCAGGACAAAGTACTGTTCTTACAAGTCCACCCAGTCCCATACAGTCCCCGGAACCCCATGGCACCACATTTAAAATTTGCTGTGACTAAATAACTAGGACGTTTGATGCTACCACATGTGAACATTCTACAAATAAAATGTGTTGACTGAACTCCTGTGCTTCACTGTTGTCTGGATTATGTTCAGTTAAAAGCCTTATTAAATGGTGCTCTAGAAAGGTATGTTCTTCCTTTCATGTCTTCCTAGAAAAAGTTTGCAAGAAGTAGTACATGGAAAGCAGGGGGAGGTAATTGTGTTCTCATCTAATTACTAAGTAGATTTTTAAAAAAATTTCCTAGCATTAGAGAGAAATTAGCAGTACCACATCTGTACAGCAGAACTATCTGTCTTTGATGTATGAATTACATAGGTTACTCAGGTTAGGAAAGCTAAAGCCCAGATAGAATTAAATCTTGCCAGGGATGTCAAGGGCAACAAGAAAAGCTTCTACAGGTACATTAGTGATAAAAGGAAGACTAGGGAAATGTGGGCCCTCTCCAGAAGGAAATGGGAGACCTAGTTACCCAGGATATGGAGAAGGCTGAGGTACTCAATGACTTTTCTGCCTCAGTCTTCACCGGCAAGGGCTCTACCCACACTGCTCAAGTCGCAGAAGGCAAAGGCAGGGACTGCGAGAATGAAGAACTGCCCATTGTAGGAGAAGATCTCAGGTTTGAGACCAGCTGAGGAACCTAACGGTGCACAAATCTATGGGACCTGATGAGATGCATCCACGGGTCCTAAGGGAACTGGACAATGAAGTTGCTAAGCCACTATCCATCACATTTGAGAAGTCGTGGCAGTCTCGTGATGTTCTCGCTGACTGGAAAAGGGGAAACATAACCCTACCTCTAAAAAGGGAAAGACGGAAGACCTGGGGAACTACAGGCCAGTCAGTCTCACCTCTGCACCCAGCAAGATCATGGAGCAGATCCTCCTGGTAACTGTTCTAAGGCATATAGAAAATAAGGAGGTGGCTGTTAACACTAAGGGAAAATTGTGTCTGACAAATTTAGTGGCCTTCAACGACGAGGTTACAATGCTGGTAGATCAGGGAAGTGCAACTGACATCATCTGCCTGGACCTGTGCAAAGCATTTGACAGTGTCCTGCACTACATCCGTGCCTCTAAATTGGAGAGATATGGATGTCATGGATGGACCACTTGTTGGATAAGGAATGTCCCCACATTCAAAGAGTTGCAGTCAATGGCTCGATGTCCAAGTGGCAACCAGTGATGAGTGGCATTCCTCAGGGGCTGGTATTGGGACCAGCACTGTTTAGCATCTTTGTTGGAGACATGGACAGTGGAGTAGGATTGAGTGCACCTTCAGCAAGTTTGCCAACAACACCAAGTTGTGTCGTGTGATCAACACACTGGAGGGAAGGGATGCCACCCAGAGAGACCTGGACAGTCTTGAGAGGTGGGCCCGTGCAAACCTCATGAAGTTCAACAAGGCCAAGTGCAAGGTCCTGCATGTGGGTCATGGCAATCCCAAGCACAAATACAGGCTGGGCAGAGAATGGATTGAGAGCAGCCCTGAGGAGAAGGACTGGGGGGTGCTGGCTGATGAGAAGCTCAACATGAGCCAGCAATGTGTGCTTGCAGCCCAGAAAGCCAACCGTATCCTGGGCTGCATCAAAAGAAGCATGGCCAGCAGGTCGAGGGAGGTGATTCTACACCTCTACTCTGCTCTGGTGAGACCCCCCCCGGAGTACTGTGTCCAGCTCTGGGGCCCCCAACATAAGAAGGACACAGACCTGTTGGAGCGAGTCTAGAGGAGGGCCACGAAGATGATCCGAGGGCTGGAGCCCCTCTCCTGTGAAGACAGGCTGAGAGAGTTGGGATTGTTCAGCCTGGAGAAGAGAAGGCTCCAGGGAGACCTTATAGCAGCTTCCCAGCATCTAAAGGGGGACTAAAAGAAAGCTGGGGAGGAACTTTTTACAAAGGCATGCAGTGATAGGATGAGGGGAAATGGCTTCAAACTGGAAGAGGGCTGATTTAGATTAGATGTTAGGAAGAAATTTTTCACTATGAGGGTGGTGAGGCACTGGAACAAGTTGCCCAGAGAAGCTGTCAATGCTCCACCCCTGAAGTGTTCAAGGCCAGGCTGGATGGGGCTTTAAGCAACCTGGTCTAGTGGGAGGTGTCCCTGACCATGGCAGGGGGGTTGGAACTAGATGATCTTTAAGGTCCCCTCCAATCCAAACCATTCTGAGTCTATGATACCTAGTGAGACAACTAGGTTAACAAATGCTGAAGAACAGTCCTTGATACCTTATAAACAGCTGAATATGAGAAATCTGCCATCCAACCCAATACTTCACATCATTAACATATAGGAATTTCAGCCTTTCTGGCTGGGAAATTAATGCTGAATCACTCAAAAGGGAAATTGCTTAACTTTCTCTTGTTGACACAGCAGTAGATTGACAGGCTAAGCAGGTTTCTGAACCCTTCTGCAAAAAAATTGCGTCAAGAAGTGATTGTCCAGGAACAGACAGCCATGACAGCAGCTTCATCTACTTATTTCAATGTATGACCCACATTGGAAGGCAGCATAGAGTCCAGGACCCCACCACAATAAGTACTTTTCTAATCTAGAACAGACGGTTGCCCTGAAGAGCTCCTGGTGGAGCAAGTTACTGGTGTGGGTTAAGGCGACCTGGTTTCTGCTCCTGCTATTGCTTATTAGTTTATTTCTCTTCCTCCTGACCTCTAGGCTCAGTTCAGCAAAGCAACATGTGCTTAACCTCTCTGGATTTCAACAACGTTTGAGGCACTAAACCAGTGCTGTAATGCTTTTCTGAGTAGGCATGTGCTGTTAGTCAAGCCAGAGGCTGTTCTGTGCCTGCTTTTGGCCAGCAGGAGCTTCTTAGATGCTTGAACACATATCTAAGCTTGAGCAGATAGCCCTTACTTGTAAGAAGAGCTAGGCTTCTAGAAACTGCAGACAGCACGCTCTTTTGCCATGTTTCCTTTCCCTCTGCTTTAACTCTTATGTCCTTCTGCTTTTCTTACTGCAGCCAGCTCTGGAAGTGGAAGAGCCCAAGGACCACAAGACCAGCAGGTCTTGCTTGACCTCAGTCCAGCCGGCATGGGGAGCAATTCAGCCCCACAGCCAGCCTGGTCCCATTCAGGAGGTCCTGGCAGTACCGAAAAGCATCTGGGCTGCACTTGACTTTGTTTCTGAATGCCACCCTGAAAACCAGTTTACCTGAGCTTGGATATCATGGCATTTGCAGCATCTTTTTCCTTCTTCTCCTTCACCCAGGGCAGGCTGCAGGGCAAGCTGATGTCAGTATGATGTCAGCAGGACACAGAAGAGTATTCCTGTGACTAAGAGCTGACCAGGACAGGCTCCTCTACCTGGGCCAGGAGCAAAGATGATCCTAGCAAAGACTTGCTGGATTGCCATAGACTGTGCACAGCCAGCCACTGAGCTCTGCCAAATATTGTGTTAATTCTTGGTGACGGCTACTGCTCTACAAGGAAACAAAAGACTGTTCATATGGAGCAGACACTCAGCCTCCTTGCAGCACTTTCTGTGGTGTTAAGGTTTAAATGTGTTTTGTCCCAGCACCTTAGCAAGGCTTTGTGGTGCAATAGGAAGCTTAGAAGCCATAGGAATGCGTAAGGCCAGTCCTTGATTCATCCTGTAGCCTAAAAATACAGACTGATTCCTGCAGTGGTTATTTTAGTACCAGACAGCAAACTGCTTCCTTGAGATGAAAAGGCTCAAATACCGGTACCCTCCTCATAAACAGGATCTTGATATATATGGAGAAGAGTCAGACAATTTAGGCTGCATGAGGCTCACACAAATGCAGACACAAACATACACAAACATGCCAGCAAGGCAGGATAAGCAGTACAGCTCTTCACAGAAATTCCTGCCTGTCATTCTTTTTGAGGTAAAATAAGTAATAATAATAATTAATTAAAAAAAAAAAAAGTTAAAAAAAGAAAACTGTGAGGTTCTCCCTCATGTTTCTGCTAGGCTTTTCCTGCACTTGAGAGCTACCAGTCTAAACATGCTCTCTCAGCCTTCCTACACCTGAAGGAATATGAGTTCATAAAAAGACTGCCAAGATCGTGTCACACCTTAATACAGCACCCAGTGTTTTCCTTGCTCCTTACCCTGGAGGTTGGTCCCAGCTTATATAATAAGAGAAGGGGGAAAAAACCAAAACCCTAGAGAGGTGTGTTATTCACAACACACACCGCGTATTTTCTGTTAGACTGGAGAAGCTCTGGTTGTGTGTGTTTGAATTGCAGAGTGTTTAGGCTTTGCGGCCAAGCTTGTCGGCGGAACTTCTGCAAGGAGGGACACATCTTTGGGGAGTTCTGAAGTCCTATTAGGAACAAGCCTTTGCCATTGCCCTTGCTGCTGCCTTGAATCAATCAGTGCTACACTCTCTTTCTTAAATGCGGTAGTGTCCAGAGATATTTGGGAGTAATCCATGCCAGGAAATTTACATCTCCCTAGTAAACAAATAGCCAGATTCCAAAAGGACTTTTCTGAAGGAAACATCTCTCAAAGGTTTGACTCCCTACTTATTTCCACCACTGAGATTTTAAGGGCAGGTTTTCTGTACAGGGAAGAGCCACGCGCATCTCAAACTTGGCGAATCACCATTCAAGAGATGGTTTCAAGGGTCCAGTTACCATTTTGAGGTCTTGAGGGTAGTGAGAGTTTCCGGATGAAGTCCCTTCTCAACACTTTCAATACCTTTTTGCTTGTGCTTCACTGAAAATGAAGTGCAAATGAATAAGCAAACTTGGGGCTGTTGAACCTGAAGCAGTTTTTATGGAGAAGTAAGAGGAGCAGGTAAGGTGAACATCCAGCCTATGTTATGGGAAGAACAGGGGGATGACCTTTACTGTAACACCACTGGAGTTGCTGGAGGTGCTCCAGGGAGGAACTGAAACTGAAATCTCTATCAGCAAGGGATGCTATTTCAGGTGGGAATAGCTTAGCTACCACTTTGGTGCTGGGCAGGATAACACTCTCCATTAAGCCCAAACTAGTCCTTGCACCACTGGAGCACAGGACAACCAGTACAATTGGGACAAGCACACATGACTCAGGGACTTTCACACCCCTTTGTCTCCGCTGTTGGGTCAGAAATCTCCCAGGCCAATTTTCGCATGTTTGCTCAGCTATATTAGCCTTTCCTTCCGAGAAACACAATCATGAGAGCAACAAAAATTACCCTCTTTCACGCCTCAGAAAGGGTTCAATACAAGTTTGTTTTGCTTTCAGGTTAGGGTTGGGCAGATGCACGGGTGTTGTTTCTGATTTTATCAGAGCTGTTTTATTCCTGCTTCACTTTCGTGTGCCTGTTGTCTTTGGGAGAGCATTCCTTGCAATAATAAGGTGGCATCTCCCCAGACTGCCTCCAAGCTACTGCTGACATTCATGCTGCAACCCATCCTCCGTCAGAGCATGAGCAATCAATTACAGATAGTCAACAGCTCCTTAGAGCAGTTTTTCCAAGAGCAAGTGAAAAATAAGGAACACTACTAATTATGTCAGGCTACCACAGGCTTCTTAGGAGAAAGAAAGCAGGCGAACAGTGCAGCACCTCAGCTGATAACTTCTCCCACACAGGCTCACACAGCAGCCGGCAGCCACTTTCCATGTGCTCCCGCAGCTGGGGCATGGCTCCGGTTAGGGGGCAGGAGTGCGAGGCAGACTGTCTTGGCTGGTTTAAAGAATGGGTGGCAAAAAAGTAGCTTTTCCAGTTAAATCCTTCACTGACATTAGGATCAGGCACAAATACCCCCGTGCTGACATCCCACCAAAAGCAGCAGCGGCTTCTCACTACTCTCCTGCCTCCCACCCCACACGCCTCTGGCAACGAGACCAGTGTCCCTCTTCCTAGATTGAAGGGGGGGAGGAGGAGGCCAGCCAGCCCAGTCAGCAGTACCAGGGCAGTGAGCATGCCCACATATGAGCACATCATTCAGGGTACGCAGGCAGCAGGGACTGAGTTCTGTTGGTACAGGCCCCCTCCTCTTTGGCTCTTCTCAGCTTGTGGGTACTTCTCCTTTGCAACCTGCAGAGTGCTGGTCCCGTGTATTTTCCAGCACACTCATGCAGCATTTTCTGTGCCTGCTGCTTTGCAGAACGCTTTGAACAAGCTCAATAAAAACACATTTATGCCGATGCTGGCTTCTTTTGTCAGCGCAGAAAACAGTCCGGCTCCATCTCACAGACCTCCTGCTGCTCTGCGTGTGTTACAGCCAGTTCAAGTGCCTTTGCTGTGCCTTGCCAGCAAGCACGCTCTGCCGCTGCCCTCGCGCTCTCTCGCTTTCCTTACCAACGCCTCCCCCCCATCTTAGGAAATAATTAGCAAAGAAGAAATAATAAAGCAATATAGAGTGCACTTCTGAGGCTTCCGACAGCTGTTGGCAGCCGCACTCGCATACTCCCAGTGCTGCTCGGCTTCCCTAGAGAGCCACAAAAGCCTTCCCTTTTTGGGTCCCCCGCTGCCTCCACACACCTGGGCTGAGGTCAGATGAAGAGGAAGGCACCTGGGCAACACCAGCCTCTTGCAACACCTGGAAATGGCAGGAGTGGGGAACACACATTTCCCTCGGGGCAGAAGAAGCAAGCCTTTGCGGTGTGGCAGTGTCCCACTGCATAATGCCCTGCCACAGTGAATAGGGAGGCTGTAAGTATAGGCTATAAACAGGTCCTGTAAAGCACTATTAAAGCAGCCTCCATCTGCGGTATTGCTTGCCTCAGCCAAAAGTGTCACAAATTACTAGAGCAACAGCAGAAAAAGGTATCAGCTTAGTAAGCGCTTGTGAGTGAATTTGCAACTCGAGGGATAACAAAGTGACAGGTCTGCAGGCTGCAGAGCTCCCTGGCACCAAGACAGGCACCAGGAGGACATCTCTCCACTTTCCACTTCTCAGGAGAGATGGCCAAAGAGGAAGACCCTGCTCCTTTGCTATCTCCCCTCGGGCCTCAGCTGCTCTACTGAGAGCCACTACAAAGTTGTCAGTAAATAGTAACGACAGTGATGAAATTTCCTTCCAATAGTGTCAAGTACTCCACCGCAAAAGTACAGCCAGAGACCAAAGCGACACTTTATTCTTGCACAAGGCCAGACATAAACAAGCACTCTTAATGGGGCTGGGGAAAGGGCTTTGCAGTCCATTAGCTACCTGCTGAGCATGAAAGTCTTTGGCTGCATGGATATACTTATAGGGCATGTTTCTTGTGTGCTTCCTCTGAATAATGAGAACAGAAATATGGACCATGGTAAAACCCACGAGAGACGCCTGTAGCTGCAGTCCTACAAGCCCAGGATTTTTGGTTACGGGCAGCTTAGAATTAGCCTCTCTACGGCAATAGCTATTTGGTAGCATTTTATCTCATCATCTGGTCCCACCTATGGACTTCTGCACCAGGGAGATCAGGATTCTCTGACATCCCGGGAATCTCTGTGCCAGCTCTGCACAGTTTGGAGCATTCGTTCTACCTTGCCATACACATAACATGGCATATGTTCACCAGTTTCTTACTGATGTCATATGATTGCAATATCCTTATCCGATTAGCAAGCTCAGGCGTGCTTGGCTCACATTGTATCTCAATTAATTTTACCCGCACACATTGATGTACTAAGTCCTGAAACAATGCCTACATAACTCCCCAGGGCATTGTTTTGATTCCATCCTGGAACAAGGTCACTCTCCTCTTGACTGATGGTTTTTCATTCTTTATCTTTTCCTAACAGTTGTTTCTTCAACATGCTTTTTACTGGCAATAAACAGAATAACATTTGCAAACAGTTTGAAAATTGAAAATTTAATGTGTACTGCTAGCTGTTTTTCAGAAGCTTAAAGTACATATTTCATTTTTTTTACTGCTTGTTGTAGCAAATAGACAAATATGGATTTAATGTCTAAAGTCTACCTCTGACGACCAGAGCACCCTGCAAAACAGAGATGGACAGCTAGCAAGCACTCAATCTCCAAAAAGAAGTCTGATTCCATTTGCAGAATGCCAGACTTACTGACCTGAAGTTTTCTGACTGCTGCCAGAGCCCAGGCTGCATCTCTCCCAAAGCACCTATTCTGCACCATTACTCTACCCTGCATGCCTCTACAGCCAGATGTCCGCACCAGGTACTGGCAGGTACCTCTCACTGAGGACAACTGGGAGAACTTCTCGAGGAAGACTTGCTTTCACCGTTGCCTAACCTCCTAGCCCATACCTCCCATCTGGATGGGAGGACAGCAGATCCTTTCCGTGATGTTTTTTCACTCCCTGCCTCATCAGCCCTGCTGGAAAAAAGCTCAGAGCTTCACCAGGAGCCTGGCGTGCCACCTCACCCATCCCGCCCGCTGCTTACCACTCCACCCAGCCCGCTCCACTGATATTGCATTCTCCAGTGAATATTACAAGGCACTTGTCTGGAGACAGTGATTCTCCAGCCACTTACATCTTCTGAGGATTTTCTACGCATCCAGGGGACTGGAGAGGGAGCCCCACACGCTGGGTGGACGGTGGGGGATTGCAGGCGGCCGATGAGTGGTTCAGCTCCAGACTTTCTTTCCAACAAGTGACCTGCAAGTGAAATGTGGGAAAAGTAGTATCCAGATCATCATCTGGTATAAATCAACAAAGCCCCACTAAAGACATTAAAGCTCTACTGGTTTACACCATCTGGGAATTTGGCCGCAGGGGAGGACTTCTTAATGTTGAGTTTTTAGCCTTTATCACAGATATACATGGGAGGAAAGCTAGTGCCCTATCTGCTCTCAGCGAGCATTACCAACCCCTACAGAGATCAATAGGAGCTCCCTGCTCACATCAAGAGCAGAATGATGCCCTAAAATTAGCATGTGTTTGAATCAGTGCATTGTATCTTGTTTGCAGATTAGTAGCACTGAGTAGATATTGAGGGCATAGGAAAGCTAGCCAGTTAAAACAAAGTAAGAATTGACCTAAATTTCTGCTAAGCTGAAACGGATCTTTTTGGATGGGAGAGAGAAGAAAACATGTCCAAAAATACTCGTGTTTTGGTTCATTTGATCATTTCGTGTCTTCTCATGCACCTTCTGGCTCCAGCAGACAAGAAATAGTAAAATTTCACAGACTTCATACTTGGGCTGAACTGGGAGGTTCTGGGCTCCTGTCCTCGGAACAGGTGGCTTCTCTTCTAATTTATAGACCCAACAGATACTGACAAATAGGCTTTGGGTGGTTTAGCTAAATCCTCCAAAGCTGTGCCCTCCAACTAGCTATAAGCTTGGGCAACTCCTTGGTTTGCCCAGAGAGTCCCAAGAAGACAAGTCATATTTGCTGTGCAGCATTTCACATATTCCTGCACGCTGTCTCATATTCGTATTCTAAATAGCAAAATTGAAAGAAATCTGGAGTGAAATGAAAGGAAACATGTTTACTCTTTATATTTATGATAGCAATAAATTCCCTTAAGGCACTGCCTTTTTCGTTTAATGCAGGGAGTACCAAATGTGGGCTGGGTAATGGATATTTTATGAACGCAGCCTTGCCTTGAGCAACTGATTGCTTAATTATTAGGTAAAAGACTGAAGCATGCAAAAATAAGAAAGTAAAAAAAAAAAAAAAATGACCATAAACAGGCTATGATTATATATCAATTTCAGCCAGCTAGTGGCTAAATTATAATTATAATAGTTTATGTCTTCAAAACACAGCCTCTTCCTCTAAGAACACTTTTGTAATATTTTACAAGTTTTGTAGCTTACTGAAGAAAAAAAAAGTCCCACTCTGCTTTGTAGTTTATCTTTCTCTAAACCAGCTGAAATATTTTTTTTTGTTGTTGTATATTTCTGTTTCTGTGGATAATATTTTTCTTGCTGGAAGAAGGTAGAGGGTGTATGCAGAGAACTGTTTCCTCTAGGTCCTAGTGCACTTCCTCTGTCTGCCTCTAAGCCAGGAGGAGGGGGAAAAAAAAAAAAAGCAAGCTGCTATTTCACAATGCAAAAGTGTAAGCACTCTTGTTTTCTTTCTGCTAATTTTTCACCTAGTTGTGCCTTTTTCTTGTTCATTATAGGGATATAGCTTTTTTTTTTTTTTTTTTTTAATCCAGCATAGTCCATGGGTGAATGATTAAAGATCCAGTGAAAACAACTAATGAGATGGACTAGTTACTGATGTGCAGTGTTTCTGCTACTGTATGTGTCCACTGATTCCACTGTTATGAATAATACACATATTCATCATGCAACTGCTTCAAGGGACAATGTTCTCATCCAGGTCCTTGGTGCATTCTAAGTAGCTGGGGCTTCCCCTGAGATCTGGGACTAAAGGAGTAAACTTATCGTTGGTGTAAATTGTACTGAAACCACTGAGACCTGGGATGAATCTGACCCAGGGAGAGAGACTCTCAAGAGCTTCATTTAATCTCTGCCGCAGCATGGTTTTCCCCAGGAATCTCCATAGCCATCCATCTCTCTAACACACATAATAAATAATTTACTTGCAGATATAAGGGAGCACTTTGCTTCAATCTGCTAATGATCTTAGCACTGAAAGGAGCTCTACCGTGCTTAAACCCTCTTTACATTGCCTGAGAGACTCAAAAGTGCCATTATTGTAAAATGAGACGACAAGAAATAGAGGAGACCATACAGTGAGGCATTTTGAATTATGGAAAAAATACTTATGTCTTTCACCTCTTTATGGAACGTTTGTGGTGTCTTTTGTACTTAGAGTAGTTGTCAGCATTTCCACTGCAATTTTCAGGTGGATCTTCAGCTACTTAAATACCCAAATAAGATTCATCTCAAGTCACCTTGGCTGTCCAGTCAAAAGAGACCAACACTTCTAGGGGGGTCTCTCTCTTTCTGTATTACAGATGGAGCCTACATGACTGGCATAGAGGTTTTGACAGCTAAAGCCAAGCGAGATGAATACCATTCCTAAATATCTGTCTGAACTCAGTCCCTTCTCATCAAGCCTGGTGTCCCCCTGCCATTTGCCGTGCCTACTCCCTTAAGCCACAGTGAAGGGACAATGGTAGGACCCTGGTGTTTGGCTTCAGCCACCTGCCAGTGCCTCCCTGCTAACACCAGGCCTGGAAACAGGATACAATTGCAAATAAAAACCATCGTACATATGTATCACAGCACTGAAAGCATTTAAAAAAAAGAACTGAAAAGAAATTCCAAGTCAAGATAGGCTTCAGCTCCAGAGGCCAGCTTCTGGTCTGGCTTACATCCTGGCCTGAGCCCTGCTAAGTATGGCAAGTACAGCAGAGATCCTCCGAATTATTGCCTTTGTAGCAGACAAATGTGCTTGCTGCAATCCTTTCCTCACTTGCACAGTGTCTGTCCTCTGTCTGACCAACCCTCATGGTATGTATATTTGAGGACTCTCCTCTCTAGCTCAAAATTACCTGCATGCTGGCTCTCCCTACCAAATGCTGTTCCAGTCTAGAAGCTTCCAATATGAAGAAGTCTTTCATGATAGCTTTAATATCTCTGGTTAATTTCCTCCTTGATCTGCCCTCTTTTATTGCCTTAAGTAATTCATTTCCATCCCTGGCACTGCACCTTTTAAGAATTGATTTAAAATTAATACATGAATAAAACAGTATAAATAATGTATGGTTGCTGTATTTAATATTAATAGCCCTTAAATGAGGAAAAATTGCATACCTACAGATGATTTGCAAAAGGACTGTGGGGCCATACAATTAAATTCCAAGGAGAGATACTGAGGTTGCCCAATGCTTCCCATCATAAGAGATTTTTTATTGCAGTTGCCTATGGATTTGTCAGACTTCCCTCCTGCAGAGATTCTTTTGAGAATAGACTTTTGCCTCAGAGTGAATTGTTCACTGCTATGCACATTGTGAAAAACATCTCCCAAATAGCTCAGATGTTTTTTGTGAATAAAACAAGGGGGGAAAGTGTGTTGTTTGCTGACGTAAGACAAGCTGAGTGAGCAGAGCTAGTAGCTCTGTGCTATGCACAAGAACCGGGCAGAGATGTCAGCAGTCTGTCTTGTGATGTCCCTATGAAAATTCCCCTCCTTTTCCAGATTTGGCCATGTGAACAAGTGTTTGAACCTACTGAACACAGACTTGCTGGAGCACCTCAGTGTGCGTTTCCTTGAGGAGGACGGGCAGCAGCCTGGTGCTAAGGAGCCTGTCTGGATTTCTGTGAATCACGGCAAGTCCGATCTCCTACAGCAGTGGCACCCCCCAAAACCTGTACTCAATGGGGAAGAGGATTAGATCAAGGAGAACCGGGATAGTGGATGAGGACACAGGGTGGTGGATGTGGACAGGAGCCAAGGTGGAAAATAAAACCACAGGCTGGAAGGGCAAGGAGCAGGAAGATAGACTAGGAATTAGAGCAGAGTTCCAGTGTGGTAAGGAGACCAGGATCTAGTAAAACTGGGAACTAAGGAGCATGAGATGGAGAAGAAAACACTGGGATGAGCAGTGCCATTTGCAGAGATGCTGAATTTCCTACCTGTGGGCAACTCAATGTGCCTTCACCCTCCTGCCAGTAGCTGTGCCCCATAGCTAGTGCATGCTATAGTGCACCCAGAGCTCCTGCAGAACTGTGACCTTCCCCATTGCCCTGCCAGGAGCCCAAGCAAGCAGAGACCTGGAGGTGAGGTTTTGTCTCGGCTTTCAAACATACCTCTTTTATATGCGTTTTTAATCCGGAAGAGAAAGCATAGGAAGGCCCTGTCATTCAGGAAACAGCTCCCATCTAAAAAAGCTGCCCATCCTCCACCAAGATCACACACTACTTGACTTGCTCTCTATGTGGCTCTGCCATCATACAGGTCAGATGAGCGGGGCTGGCTGGCCTGGACTATGGGGGGAAAAGGCTGAGACCAAGGAGACCAGTATACACAGGATGTGCTTTGTTTCCAGCAAGCAAGGAGTTAATGCTGGTCCGAGCCCTCACACAGGTGTAATGAGTCAGGACCGGGACTGATGGCTGTCAAGGAGGGAATACAGGAAACTCTCACTCTTTAGGAAGGAAGACTGCCGGGAGAAAGGATTGTTTAACACCCTATGAGCACAGGGCTCGTGTGTCCATCAGCCCAGGGATTTCACCTCGCTTTCTAATGCGTCAGTGAAATGCTCCTTTTGTTTTGCATTTATCTAGTGTGCTTTGCACTGCTGCAGGCACAGCCCTGCAGAGGACACCTCACTGCCCTGAAAGCTTTTATCCTTACCTGCTTGTTCAGTTGTCATCTCACCGTGACCTCACGGCCACCTTGTCAGGTTCAGTGGGGAGAGAAGGTACTTTGTGATGTTTTCACACCAGGGAGGTCCTGGTCAAGCTTCATCAGCAATGGCTGGGCTGCCAGAAGCAAAAAGGTTGCTCAAAAGAGACTTTGTGTGTCTCTAGTGATGGTTTTGTAAATCCGTTTTTAACCTTTCTTAGTCTTTCTGGTTGTGTGTGGCTGTGGAAGGAAGGAGCAAGCATGGTAGAGCCCAGCAGCAACTGATCCATGGGTGATTAGTCCTCCTGCACTTTGCCTCGTCTGGAACCCTTCCCTGCTCTGGTCCCAGTTGTTTCCGTATTCTCCATAAGATGAAGGGGTGCTTATTTATTCCTTGGTTCACCTTCTCAAAAGTAGGCAATGAGGATTTCCAACTATTCCTAGTGATGTCAGTAAATTCCCAGACTCACTGGATGTGTTTTGCATACTGTTCACTCATGATAGCGGCCTGGCTTTAGAGAAGAACAGCTTCTGCCATTGAACGGTGATACTTCATCAAGACATTGTTTAACTACATGGCTGACCCCTGCCACAACTCAACTCCAGCATATTCAGCTCAAGAGGCAGGACTCAGTACCTCCAGATGAAGGACAGATGGGACGCTCCAGCACCATGAGATAAATGGCCAGAGACAATAAATTTATTTTAAAATAACACGTAGGATTAGTGGTAGTGTCGGACTCTACAAACAAGTTTAACTGTGTACTGCAGACTGATGGAACAGTCATGGAAACATAGAAATTTTCACCAAAATCTCCCACGAGTCTAGCTTGGACCAAATGTTAGCCCAAAACCAGGTTTCCAAATCCTGAGGAAATGGTAACCAACTGCAGAAATGCCAGCACTTGTCACTAGAGGGGCTGTCGGGTTTGCAGGGGAAAGTGGGGGTAGGGAGGGAGAAATAGCCAGACTCTGCAACCCTATCTGGATTCACAGAGAGACGCTGAAGGAAGCTAGGCGGATGGGCAGCTAAAGCTAGGTGGATGGGCAGCTATTTAAGGAATGGAGGAGCTAATGGCAACTGCTGCATCCGAAAAGCTGACTTACAGGCCAAGAGACAGTCTGACGGGCCACCAACACAGGGGATCCATTTTGAACCAAGATGAGGGGTGTGTAGCATAAGGCCATGTAGGGGGCCAGAAATATAGCCAATGAGAGTAATCCTGCGCTAGCAGGAAAGAGGCCCCATCCATGTCCCAGTAGTGCTCTCCCTAAACAACCTTGTATTAAAAAATACACAAAGCCCTAGCTTGTTGGGATGTCTAACTTGAGTTGCTGCCTCATGATGGGGTCTAAATTTAAAGGGACAGCTTCTGTTTTTATTTACCCCAGGTCAGCCTGGTTAAAACATTGGTGTTTTACCAGAGCAGCAGAAAGCAGAGATGGATCCAAAACCTCCAACACAGGTTCACTTTGCAAAGATCACATTCATCTCTGAACAGATGACACCTCCGCACCTTTTGGGATTTGCAGGCGGCTTCCCCCAGAGCCCAGCTGTGACAGGATGAAGAGTCTCATGGCTGCTGCGGGGTTTGGACTTGGACTGGCTCAAGAATTTAACGTGGTACTAACAGCTACATTATGAGGCTGGGGGAAGTCAAGTAGAATAACTGAGAGGGGATCAGTGATCAGCAGCAGGATGCAGAAAGCTGGAGCAAGACCATGTGTGACATGGTCCAGAGAAATGTGAGCTCCTGGGGGGGTCCACATGGATCTGCAGGTGCGGTCACCAAGGCGGGGACGACTGGCAGCCAGACCAACGTTCATCACAAAAAACCTTAATCATGAACACATTATTTGCTGATGAATGTGGCAAAGCCAGTTCAGGAGCAGGCCAAAAAAAGTCATGCATAAAACAGAGAAATGGACGATGAGATCTGCCTGGGCATTTTCCAGATTAACTGTTTCAATTTTTGAAGCTGGACTGACCAGGAAATTCCATCTTTTCCCACCAAAGGGGAGGAAAGATGCTGTCTGGAGAAGAAGGGAGGGAAGGAAGGAGGGAAGGGTAAGAGTCACACTCTGATCAGGACTCCCAAGGGAGATGGTGCAGCCTGGGGGGGCAAGGCTTGGCTTCACTGGAAGTTTAGAGAGCAGATGAATTTGGATTGCGCTGCTGCTCCATCCCTGTGCACCGAAAGAGCACATGAGCCATCAGTCCCTACTGCAAATTGAGCAGCCAGCAGCTTTGATTCCACAGCTCCCAAATTCGCTTTGAGTGTCCTTGAGTGCTGCTGACCGACGAAGCACACGGGTTTTGTTACCTCCATTCAGTGTAACAAGCTTGTTTTCCCTCCAGATTTCCTTTGTTTTTGTCTAAAGGGCTGGAATCAAAACAAATGGTTTCTGCAGCCTCAGGACAAGACATAGTCTATATTTAGACATGCCAGAAATTCTCAATATTAAACCCAAAGCACTGTTGTTTCTGTTTCTCAGCACTGCCAGCAAACCCAAGTAGCTGTTATTTGCTCCTGTCTATCCTTACTGCCCTAACTTGGGAAGCCCAGGTTAATACAGCAGTGATAAAAGGTAACAAAACAGTCTGCTGAAGTTAGAAGTGAGCTTAAATCTACTGAATAAAAGATAAAAGACAAATCTACTGGATAAAATCATTTTGCTCTGAGCTAATTTAATGGGGCAGAACAAGGTGAGCTGAGAACACTCTTCTACAGCGTACAGAAGCTGTACCCAGAGCTCGAGTCAAACCCCTGCAAGGCAAGCTCCCCACCAGCCGGGTGGGGGACAGACTTTGCTGGAGCCGCCTGGTGGGGATGAAGCAATCACCCCCTGCATAACGGCAGTTCAAACTCGGCAAAGCTCTGCTACAATTTTTTTTCCTACCAGAGGAAAACATCCATCTGCACAGAGTGGCCGTCATCCCTTGTTCCGCAAGCGTGATTCCCCGGGGTGCGAAGGACAGAGCTGACCCACGGGTGCTGGGTGACTGGGGGTGACTGTGGGGCCGTGACTTGTCTCGTGTAGGTGGAGAACGGCGAGTTGTGCAGGCAGGCAGAGGGGCTGAGACCCTTTGCACACCCCTCCCATGGCACAGCCATCCCCGGGCAGACGTGGTTTCAGGGCCGAGGCCATATATGGAGTGGAGAGCAAATGTGGAGAGCATGACTGTTTAAATGCCTGAAGCCTGAATCGCTGCCGCTCCAGCTGCTAGGCTTTCTTGGAAGTTACGTGCTGCACTTCCCAGGTGAGTGGCATGCCAACATCCAGGATGCTCTTGTCAGGGCCGAGAAACATAAGAGAAACAACTTGTAAGTTTCTGAGATGCTCAACCTTTGCTGCAGTTTGGCAACAAAAAATGTGTAGGGATTTCTCAGTACTTACTGCAAAGTAATGGACAAGGCACCTTGGGAGCAAGATGTATTGGGAACACCCTAACCTGCGAAGGAAAACAGGAGCATAGGAGCAAGGTTTTAACCAGGGAGGGGACATACTACAAGCCACAAAGATCATGATGATTTTCAGGGATGGGGTCTGTAGGTCCTCGGCTTCCTGACAGCCTCTGAAAGTCATGCTCCTGGTCCTCTTCCACTCCCCCAGTCTGTCTGACCTCACTTTCTCCCTGCCGCTGTGTCCTTGGTGCTGTCTAATGACCCCCCAACCTCCTAGAAACCTCAGAAGCTTAGCTAGACCTGTGAGCGTGAGGTCTTCTCCAGTTTCAGTGAAATCTAAGAAGCACATGGGGAACGATGTCGACGGTGAAGACCACAATACAAAGTTGCAGCAGCCAGTGGGGATGGAGTAGGCATGTGGCTGAGAACAGTCGGGACCTGATGGCATTGAGTGAAACATGGAGATACAAGGCACCCCATAGTCCTTCCAAATGGAAGAGTTTGAAGTGCCCTCAAGAGGATGTGGCTGACCACATCAACGACAGCAGCTAAGGTCAGACAAATGACTGCTGAAGGGGACTCCATGCTAGACCAGTGCCAGAGGAGTTATAAGAACCAGGGCTGTCTTTGTCTGCACTCTCTGTGGCATCATCTGCCTGAGATCTCCCTCAGACACAGTCTCACATTCAGCAAATGACCTGGATCAGCTGAAGAGCCATTGTCCTATACCTGGAAACTATACTCAGTCCCCAAACCATGAGACTTTGAGAGCCGTATCCCACTCCAAATGCAAATCTCAAAGCACGCACGTAGCTGTGGTAACCTTCTTGGGCAGCCAGGATGCTGCCCCAGAGAGGTTTTCTTCCTTTTTTTATCTATTATGGGGGAAAAGAGGTTGCTTTCGCAGCCCACTGTGCTCCCTTCTCCAAACAGCCTTCAGTGCCTCACGTTTTAGCCAGCTACTTAATGGAAAGCAACACCTTTCCAAGCCTACCCTCGCTTTGCGTGTGCAGAACCAGCTGTTATTGCCAGAGCAAAACAAGTAGTTTCTTCCCCCTGCCCCGTGGGCTCTGCATGCTGAGTCTGGTCCTTCCAGCCTTTGCTAGCCCCAGAAGAAAAAGGATTAAATGTAAAAACCCGAGCTTTTGCACTCAAGCCCAGAAGCTATCCTATTCCAGAGCTGCTGGAGCCTCGGCCTCCACGTAGGTAGCTGACACAAGTCCCTTCCCCAGCAGCCTTGTGGATATGGCCTTGCCTTTGCCGTGACCTAGTCGCGCCTCTTGCTTGACTCCTGCGTTGTTTCAAAGGCAGAATCTGAGGATTTGCTGGCACTTTAAACCATTCGTCATCCTCTAAAGCTCAGTCATTTTGCCATGGGGCTTCAGGGCAGCCTGAGCGTGATGCAGCAGTGCGGCTGCCTCAGGGCAACAGATGAAATCTCTCTCCGGCACATTCAGGTCTTGTTTGCGGTCAAACCTCTGCTCGTGCTGCATGCAGATGAATGGCAAGCACCCACAGGAATCTGCCTCACCGATACACGCCCTGCCAGCTGAGCGGGAAAGAGATTTTGGAGCGGAAAGGCGCCGAGCAGAACCCGTCACCTTTCTTACTTGCTGCCCTGCAAGCGCTTGGGCCCTGCAGCCACCCTCCAAGGCTGCGGGCAGAGCCAGGTGGATCGCTGCCTGCAGAAAGCAAATCCCACTTCCCCGACCACGGCTGCCGGCACCCAGCGCTGATGCTGAAATGGACCTGGACTCCAGGTGGCTGCAGGCACCATGGCTATAAACACCCAGGTATAACCTTGCCAGTGGCTCCCTCCAGGCTGGGGTCGGGCTGGCAGATCTGCTGTCACAAGCTCCCCATCCTCGCCGTGAAGCAGCCTCGCACCTGGTGACCGGTACCTTCCTCCCAGAAGGCCCCTCTGGCTGTTTCCGAACGGCTGGCCGAGCAGCATGAGGCAAAACCGTGGCAGCGATGGAGGCGCAACGGCCCGATGTTATTGACTCCAGCCAGCGAGCGGGCAGTGTAATCTGTCTGCTTTTGTTCCGTTCGCTTGGTGGTGTGCTCTCATTAGCCCCCCACCGACAGTCAACCTGTCAGCAGGTCTGCGCTCCAACTGCCTGACCTCTGACTTCGACTCATTCTTCCACAAATTAATTTCCCAAATTGACAAATTAAAGTGCACAGTATGCCCAAGGTCACTAAATCACACTGGGTTCTGGTAAATGTCAACCAGCATTGGGGGGAAAAAAAAGATAGAAAAAACAGGGGGAGGGAGGAGAGAGAAGGTAAAAAGGGAGAAAAGAAAAAAAAAAAAACCCACGTTCATTTGAAAGAAATGGATGAAAAACTGTAGTTTCTGATTTGCAGAGGACGATGCAGTGTGAGAGCAATTAAAATGGAGGCTGGCAGCTCCCGGCTTACAAAAAGGGCTGGAACACGGCTGGCCAGAGCCCTGTGCTCCGGCAGAAGGTCAGCGCAGCTGCCCAAAACAGCCTTGGCTGGCCCAGGAAAGTGGTGCCTCGGTGAAGCCGGGGCTGGGTCCCATCTCACTTGTGCTGCCACCATGCTAATACATCACGATTAAGTTTTTCCTGATTCCCATCACTTGAATGGGAATCCCAGGCAGGGTCTGGACACTGATGTCGAGCGAGCCAGTGCACATGGGTTGCCGGGGAGAGGGCAGGCTGGCAGGGGGAAGCCCCAGGGAGTGAAGAGCATTTACCATTGCACTGCGCTCCATCGAGCCTCGGGTGCCAGCCACCAACAAGCGGCCGTGAGGGACCTGAGGGGACATCAACCCCAGGCCCCAACTGCAGCTGTTGCCACGTTGTACAGTCCCTCCCACAGACCAAGCGAATGCCTTTCTCCCATACTCCCTGCCCAAAAGTGACCAGAAACCTCCAAGCCTCAGCGCAGCCACAGTCAATTTGTATTTGTTCATGCACTAGCGTTGCCTTGATCTGAATTTACGCTTTCCTTTCCTTTGTGTTTACCCACTGCTGTATTTAAAGAAAGTCACCATGTCCCCTCTCAGCTGCCACTCGCTGGGTGATGGAGGCCAGAGCTGATACTATGGGGTCCCCGCTCTCCTGATGCTTCTAGTAGCCCGGCTCCGCACCTGCGCCAGCAGAGATTCATCTTTCTCAACCACGGCGGACAACAGTCGCTCCAGGGGAGCTTTTGCCCCTCTCCCGTGGCATTGATACTTCCCTGCCTCTTGGGAAGGCTGTCACTCATATACGCTACGCTCTCATTTGTCTTTTTCATGGTGGAATGATATCTCTGCTTCTTAGTTACCCCCAATAAACTAATACACCCAGGTCTTTCTCTTCTACGCTTGTTTTGAGCTGATAAGCCCTCAGCTTATAGTGGAAATTCATGTTATTAGTCCCTAAGTGCATGACCTTGTACTCTGTAATATTGAATTTCATCCCGTTTCTATTAGTCCGGTCCTCAAGGTCAGGCAGTGCTTCCTGTATCATACCCCGATCTTCTTGCATAATAACTATGCTCACAAACTTACTGTCATCTGCAAATTTTATCTGCACATTCCTACCTTTCATGATGAGGCTATTACTGAAAATATTAAGCAGAATCAGTCCCAAGATTATGCCTTGAGCAACTGCAGAAGTAGTCCCCCTCAAGCTTGATCACTCCCACTCCGCCACCACCTGTATTCATCCCTTCCTTAGCCAGGTCTCCACACACTTACTGTTCTCCTACCTAACCCCATCATCCCCCACTGAACGAATAGCTTCCCATGTGGCATCATATCAAATGCTTTGCTGATAGCCAGATAGATCAGCTGTGTTTCCTTTACCAGGAAAACCAATTAGCTTTCTTTGATAAGATATCAGGTTCTTCTGGCACAATTCACCTTTGATAAAAACAGGCAGCGTACAATCTCACTTTCTATTTGTGTCCTTTATTCTCTCCTGTAAAGACCCCAAAGATGTTTTGCTTCGCACAGAGTGACGATGAAAGTACACTCACTGTGCAGACAAAAGCAGCGAGCGTTGTCCCATTAGCAGTGTTTTCACCTAAGGGATACCAGAAAGAAAGCGCTGCCATGGCAGTGATCCTTCCTCTGCCCTTCTTTCCACAGCCCCTGTACAATATGGAGGCAGAAGCATTTGGCACAATCTCTGTCCAAGTGCAGGTGTGGTACCTGGTGTAAAATTTAACTACACTACCAAAAACTGGTGTTCCTTACAAACAATAAAGAACAGACTAAGACCAGACACTCCTGCTTTATTCTCCCTGTGCATAGCACTTTTGTGGTCCTGCTGAAATATGTAGGGCTGTTCATGGAGTAAATTATTAGCCTATAAACCAGGTTCAGTGGCTGCCATCTGGAACAATTTCATTGCTTGTCTGAGTTGTTTCCATTATCAGTATGGACAGTTGCCTCTTAACAGATAGACAGACAGTGCCATCATATCATTCAGGAAGTCACTGACGAGCGGACAACTGAGGTTTTACTCTTCCTGCATCAAGACAAAATGACCAGTCTGCATTTACTTGAGTCGATGTTACGTGTCTGCTGGGCTCAGCTCTGCACAGCCTGCTGTGCAGGGAAAGAGGTATGGGATGAGGCTTAGGGTGCTGACGTGGTAGGCAGGAAATGAAATGTTTAAATCACTGATTTTTATGTAACCCTAGTGGGCACAGGTTATTCCATGGCTGTATCGTGGTTCTGTGAAGCCTGTATCATTCATCACCCTGTGAGCTTCGGGCAAGGAAAGTCAGCGGCTCTTGTCCCCTCCTTCCTTATCCTTCCCTGGGGTCAGGACTGACAGCACAAGGGAGAAGTCGGGTCTTCTCCCTCCAAGGTAAGGCAATGTCTGTTGAAGGAGAGCATGGCAATACATTCCTCTAAGTCTCAGAGAGCAGCGTCATGGCTTTGAGCAGAAATCCCTTCGGGTTCCCCTTCCCGCTAAGCCCTTCCTCTGGCTTGCAGGGGAGCAGGCACTTACTGCTGCTCTGTCACAGACACTGACGCAGCTCGGGAGGGAGGGAGATGGGCTCTGCCCAATGCTGCCCATAATTTGCTGCAGCGAAAAACTAATCAGGCAAATAGTCCTATATATTTTTCTGTGTTTGGATAAAAGGTAGCGTCATTCTATTGGATGTCTGAGGGGAATTCTTATGCGCCCTGGCTCCCTTGCACTGGCACGTAGTCTGGGTTAAAGACCAGCCAAGAGTAAACTCCTAGTCATAACTTATCTGAGCATGGTCAGGCAGGTATGAATCTGTGCATGTCACACAGAAACTACCCGCTTTCTTATTCCCTGCTCCCAGATGGTAAAACACAGCATAAAAGCAAATCATCATCTGAAGATTTCTGTTGGTTTTGTGGGGGTTTTTTACCGTGTTTTATCCTCTTCCCAGTAACGATGACATTGCACCTCTCCAGCTAGCAGTTCAGCTCATAAGATACGCTCTTCCGAGTAAAAAAATGATCATGTCACCCAGAAGTCTTAATGTTACTTTTAAGACCACTAATTGATTCTGCTGCTCTGATATCCTCTTGCAAGGCATTCCAGAGCCTAGGAACATTAACAGGCAAATGCTCTGGCACCAGCTGTCTTAAGCCTAAATCTGGTCTCCACCAAAAGGCTGGCATTAGATGTCTTCTCATTTTACATGTTTGCATTTTTACAACAACATTCCACAGTTTTGAGGCTACTGTACGTTGGCGGAAGAGTCAGTTTGGTGACGTACAAGCTGAGTCTTACCCTGAGAGAAGAAATGCAATGACCACAATAGAAAAGAAAACTAAGTTTGTTCTTTGTGTTAGCTCTTGCGAGTGTACATCCATGGGTGCATCTCCCAGGACATGGACATGAACTAGAGCAGCCACGTCATTTATTCTCCTGGGCCCAGGGACCTGTCTAACCTAAGTAAAGGAAGGTGTTTCATATGCATATTGATTGAAACACAGGAAAATGCTCACCCCTCCTTTTAATGCTGCATGCTGCTGTACTTTTCTTGCTCCTGATCGTGACAATGATGTCCTCCTGCCTGCTGCTCTTCCACAAACCACACTGGGCAAACAGGTAAGCCAAACACAAGGGGACACAAAGTCTGTTACAACAACTATTAAGCCAGCGCAGCTAGAAGTCCCAGGGTGCTAACCAGAATCAGCTCTCCCATCTTGTAACACGTAGTGATTTTAATTTAAGAGAGATCAAGCCTTGCTCCTTAGTTCTGGTGTCCCTTTTCAAAGACACAGGAACCAAAAACCACAAACCACAGAGAATGTAACAAAATTCAAGCAGGCTCCCAGTTTAAACCTCTAGCTTGAAGCTGGCAAGGAGACGCTCTAGATTTACCCTGGTGCACGTGAGATCAGCATTTCGACCTGTTTCTTTCACAGAAGTCTGCTAGTTGTGATCAGAGTCTACACATGGGATTTGCTCCTTTCAGTGTTGTAAAATAAAGCACAGAAAAGCAAGTACAAAAGTCAGACACAGGAAAGAAAGGCAAGATCATTTATTATAACCAAAACTTTGCACTTCATGTCACCAAGTGGACTTGTCAGTCTCACATGCATAGCCAAGGAAATCAACCCTAGACCCCAGAAATTATGCTATGTATCATATGACCTGCTGGCATATTAATACCCTTTCCTTTTTAAATCTTTGCTCTCCCTTTGGAGCCTGCCCTCTCAGTGGGGATCAGACTGACACATTATAGGCTCAGTTTTCTTTCTGAGCTGACAACTCGTCCAGGAAGAGCTGGCTAGGATGTCAGTCTTTGGAGGATACATAGAAAATTCCAATGTGGAATTTGCATATCATCACTTTACTGGAAGGTATCGTAAGAAGAAAGAAATACTTCTCTCTTCTAGTGCAATACCTTCAGCTTTTAGCCAGCACATCACACTTGAAATAAATAAATAAATAAATAAATTTGCACTGAGTTTCACTGGGTGACAATCTTCTCAATAATGCTGAGCTGAGAAAAAGCCAGTGCAAAGACAGCCGCTCCGGGCATCTCTCTTTTCCCTTCTCCCCCCATCTATTTACAGAAATATTTGGAAATTGCAATACAGTCCTTAGTTTAGGTGACTCCTGGTGTTACCTTTGGAAACCTTCCTGAAAGGCTGCCTGTAAAAAAGAACTGCATAAAATGCAGTCTAGAAAGATAAAATAGGAAACAGAAAACCTTAGTTGCTTCCACCGTCTTCCCAACAGATAGACTCTGATCGCAGGAAAACCACACCTGAAGTCAGCATTGGCTGGCCCCATTACTGAAAATGGCAAGGTTTTTTTAAACAGATTGCATAATATGGCAATATATTACCTTGTAGTTACACCAGAGTGATCGTCCTGGGAGTATTTTTACTATGCAACAGAGGCTTCATTTCCCAAATCCTATTGTAAGTATACACCACATGGACGCAGAATTAAATAAATTCAAAGGAAGAGCTACACCTGGACATCAGAAGCCACATAATCATACCAGTGAACTTCTCGAGGTAGCCTTCACAGAGGAGCCCAGATTGACTCGTGTCTGGAAAATGTGTGCCTCTCTTCTCCACAGCTGGGTCCTCTAACTCAGCAGTGAGAGTCAAGTCCATATACAGGACAGCTACTGCTGGTGCCTGGTGTAGAAACAAGCCTTTGGGTGATGTCCATGGTCAAGAGAAGGATGAGTTAAAATCTTATCTTCCAGGGCTGCCTGCCCTCAGCCAAGAGAATTGTTCCCAGGATCTCAGCAAGTCTAGCAGGCAGTCCAGAAACATATGGAGATGGGAAAAGCACCAGCAGCCATGGAGGGAACATACTCAAAAGCAGAAACTTTGATACCTCTTTTGAGCAGTGTCCACTGCAGCTGATGCAAAAAAAGAACAAGGCTACAATTTTGTCATCTTCCACAATTCCCTGCATTCTACCACACTGGAAAGACAAACTGCTGTCTTCTGCTGAAGAACAGATGTGAGAACAGGGGTTATTTACACCTTCTCAGCCACCACCATGTTCCCCTGTAAAGCCTGTCACAATACAGCCCTCAGTGACCTAGCCAAATTTACAAGGGGCAGGCCATAAAATTTTTAAATAATGAAGAATCTGGGAAACTACCTACATCCTGTGTTTATTCTGTGATCTGCTTGTACATGTTTTGGAGCTCCTTTCACTGGAAACTCACAGGAAAGGTATTGCCTCATCGAGACCTACCACCAGGAGAGCAAGCTCTCTAAGCTTAGCTCAAACTTGTATCAGCAGGACAGATGAAGAATCAGAAATGTATGAACTCTTTTCTCCCAACTTTTGTTAAGCAAATTCCTTTTTCCTAGAAGTTACTTGCAGAAATGTTTCTGAGTGACTGTTTCCAGAGGCCTTTACTATTTTCTCTGGACAGTAATGCCTAAATGATCACAAGAGTCCCACACTGCTTAAAAGACCAGCGTGAGTTACACCAAGGAGGACTGCTGTGTGTCCAAGAAGAGTTTCTTGTGTTTTCCTTCTTAAAAAGAAGGTCACTCTTCAAAAACATGATGTGCCCAAAGTTAAGTCCTGTCCTCTGTATCCCTCTATGCATAGAACAGAAAGTAAGCAGGCTGTGGCTCCTAAAAGCAACTTTAAATACAGATGGAGTCCTCCAAGCCTGGGACCGTCAAGAGGTTTTCAGTCCTGCAGCTCTGAATCCACCTGCCTCAACGGCTTTATCCATGCTGGTCTTGACATGTTTTTGCTGCAGTCCTTTTGTGTCACGTTCATGCTGGCCGAGCTCATTGAGGGCCTGACTTGTGTCAGGCAAAAGCACTTTAAAACCTTATTCCAAATCTCTGCAGCTAACACGGTACACTGCTACCACAACGATAAGAGCAAAGTTAGGTGGACAAGAACACAGCCGCAAGCTGATGACAGAATCTCTCCTCTCATTCACTGAATACCAGAAAAGTCCATGTATCTTCAGCAAGCACCCAGTTAACTTCATCTATGAGAAGACTTTTTTTCTCAAAAATTAAACAAAAATGAACCCTAAGTCAATGAACTGACCGGTAATGCATGTACCTTTCTTGCAGTTTCTCTCCCATTGTCATTCGTGGCATAAAGAGGCCATGCAGACAGTCAGATTTAATTAGGGGGAATAAAATGTTGTGGGAAGTCCCATATCCATGGCATTGCTCTTGTTCTCAAAGGACCCCTTTTGAAGGTTCTCCTAATGTTATCAAATTGTATCCTTCAGGTTTGGAGACAGGTATGTTAGGAGCATAACTTTTCTCTGAGATACTTCCTTCCTCTGACTTATGTTGAAGTTAAAGTTGACCAAAGAGTCCACAGGGGTCACCATGTCAAGGGGAAATCATCCCGTACTGCTCTGCCTGAAGGCACTCGAATAGTGGGATAAGGTCAACTCTCTCAGGAGAATTGCTACTGAAGAGAGAGCCCAGAGAAGCTCTGAGGAGTAAGCCATCTATCTTGCTTTTCTTTTTACCAGGAAGCATGAGAAATGCCTGCAGTTTCTAAGGTCCTTTTCATTCTTTCTTTAAGGGTTGTTTTTTCTCACCAACACTGTGGAAGCTCAAAGCAACTTGGTGTGCCCCACATCAGAAACGCAGTGCATGAGCTGCTGATCTGCGTGCACTGGGACCTTCCTACACAAGACAGGTGAGAGCTCCTAGGTGTGCACACCGGTTGGCCCTACTGTCCAGCAAACATGATGCATGTGAGACAACACACACCTGCTGCACAAGTTCAGTAGGGATGCCATGTTAACAGGCAAAGGCAGTTCAGCTTTGATTTCCTGATACCTGCAAGCCCAGCAAGGGACCACCTTAAAGTGCGGGCTGTCAGACTGCCACCAGCATACAGTGCTCCACCTCCAAAACCGACAGGTGTAGCCAGCCTGCATGTTGTGGGTTTATTTTTTCCTAGAGGGCGTAATCTGGTCCGTGGTGTTTTCCCTGTACAGTAAAGCTCACACCACATTTGAGGAGGAGCTGGGATTTCAGTCAGGAAATCTCTGAACAGTAACTAAGTACTTAGAGCTTTGGCTATAGTTAGCGCTGTAGTTTCATCTGTGGATGAATCATCCTCAAGAATAAACACCCTGGGTGGGGCATGGATGGGTCTCCCTCCTTGCCCCCACCTCCAGTGCTTTGAATACTGCAGTGTTTTGATTTTTAAAACATATGTCTAACAAATGTAGCAGTGATAATGAGGAACATGTCAATCTACCATGTTTCCTGTTCAAATTTCCGTTTTCGTTTCTAAAGTTCAAGTACATCTTGATCCCCACGAGATAAACGTGAGCAAGTACAACAGAAGTGTGGAGAGGAGAAGAAGTGAGAGCTCAGAGTCACAATGAAAACCAGAACTACTGCACAACGCAGCCGGGATCTGCTAGTGGGTGAGGCTGGCCCAGCAGCCCCGTCTCACCCTGATGGACCAGTTAGATAGAAGGACCCGACCCCCGGCTTTGGCAGGGCCTGTGCACCACCCCGACAGGCCCCATTGCATTCAGTGTCTGATAGATTTGCTGTCAGCTGCCAAAGACATAATGACAGTTTCTGTGACCAAGCTCTCTACTTCTGTCTCCTTCCCCAACTGCATCTATCAATAATTTTAAACTTATTGGAGAACCAAAGACCACATAAACTAGCGCTTTAAATGCCTGAACTGCCTTGTGCTATGCCTTCTGCTGCCCAGAGCCCTGCCTGCCTCCATGGATGATGCTGAGATCTCACAACCGCAACAGGACACCACCACACATTACACAAATGCACGCACCATCTTTCCATGCAGGAGGGGAGATCTTTCAAGAGAGAGACGACAGAGACAATTTACTCTTTCAAACACAGCGTGCTTCCAGCATCCTCCTCTATCACCAACCACACAGCTGAAATTTTATCAGCACGAAAATACTATTCCAGTCTCTTAGCATATGCTCTTCAGCTTTTTTAGTACAAAAAGAGCACTTTGACTCATTCTTTCAATCACACGGCAGTTGCTGGGGCTTGTGAGTCAATTCAGATCAGTCCATCCAGACAGACTTTTGTATGATTTTTATTCTAAGAACATCCTTACTAATCTTAAGATTAGAAATTATAAGAAATACAAAAATATTGGGGGGAAGGGAAGAGAGAGAAGATCGTTATCTAGGGTTATAAGATAATATTTCAAAAGTTTCAGAAAAGTGGCAAACAAAGATACAGAAAAGTTGAATGGTTTCACCAAAAGCTGTACTGAAAAAAAGGCAGTCCAGATATCATGGAAGTGAGGGCAAGAATGTGCTATAAAGAGATGACTTTTGAGATGAAATTTCATCCTGCTTGCGGCAAGCATGAGGAGTTGAATTAGGCAACGAAATTCTGGCTATCACCACTGGGTTGGTATAGATAAGGACAGTTCACTTTAACTATTGTTCATCTATTCATGGCAAGCTTTGAGACCAGCCAACCTACTGTGATAAGCAGCATGATCTACTACCACAAGTTCCACCTAGCTCTTGTCACAAGCATGCATTTCATCATGCAGGAAGGAGGGTCCCCTTGACCACAGTGCCAGGCAACATCTAGAGTTATCTTTTCCTCCAAAAGAGGCTCAGCCATTATTGGTAGTTTCGGCAATCCTCCCCTTTGCATGCAATCAGAGAGGGTTTCCACTGACAGACTGTCCTCAGCTGTTCTTCACTGCAGCTAGTGAACAAGCCTAATAAAACCAAATAACCAACATAACAAATGGGTTGAACACATTTGTCTTCTACCGCAGCTTCACCAGTGCTGTGGTTTTTCCACACCTCTTGAAATAAGGCCACTTAGACTGAGTCCAACACATAGGCGTCCAGTGACACTTTGGATGTCTTTGAGTGTCCAGGTCATCTAGGGGAGAGGTGCACCCTTCAGGAGCGGGAGCTGGACACCAGGTGGGTGTGGAGAAGTGCACTGGGTGCCTCTGTGTGGGCACCACATTGCTTCCTCCCTCTGGGCTGACTTACCAGCTTCAAAGTAACCATACTTACTTTTCCTAGTCTAAAAATGATGATGTTGTCTTTCTTAAAAAGCGGTTGTACTTCAGAATAATCTTATCTTATAAACCTTGACAAGCCATGATTAAGCGTTTTCTCAGCTGTATCACTGAGAGGAAACAGTAAACATCAAGAGAGACATCCCAAGACAAAACTGCAGAATCTGTCATTGGAGCACCTAAAATCCACATCCACTTAATACACCAGCCCATTTTTATTAACAATTAACTTTCCTCTGGCAAATCTTTAAAATCCACAGCACTCATAATGATGTTGATTACTAATTAGTAATGCACCAGGAACCAAGTATTGATCATTGCATAATAACTTAACAACAGATACTTCTGCTGGGGAAAGGGAAGCATCACTTAAAAAGCTGGACACTGTGACATTTGGGCTGGCAGGGGACAGTCTGGCTGCATCTTGCCTAAAGTTGAGAAGAGTGATCAAGTGTCACACCCAAGGTCACCCTGCAAGCCCATGGCTCAGGAAGGATTACAGCACGGCGAGATCTTTTGTGACTCCCACTCTTGCCCTCTGAACCCTAGACCCCATGGCTCCTCATCAAAATACGACCTGCTTAGATAAAAATATCCAGTGTTGTTTCACTCAGGAGAAGCTGGTGTACAAAATAACTGCAGCCTGGTCCTGTTTCGTGTTCGGTGAGCAGCACAGGTTTTCTGCCCTGCCTGCGTTACTTTCAACATGCTGCTACTGACAAAATTGCATAGCTAAATTGCTAGCCAGGATCAGTGGAAATGAGAATGTGCCCAATCAGCATATATTGACATAAATACACCTTACCATATCAACCCATTTGGTAAGCTCAGACCAATCGATCCTTTCTGCCCGAGAGCACAGAAGGAAGCAGGCAGCAGGCTGCACTCACTGGGGTTAGTGTCTTTCCAAAAGCTCTGGCTGCGCATCGCAACCTGCGTGTGCGTGCAGTGAACAGATCAAGTTTTGTGAGCAAGCAACTCAAGGGTTCAGACACACGGTCTGTGTACAGGGCTTAAGGAGTGAATATATGTCAGCCAAACCTCTGTAACGGTTCACGTCTGCATTTTTAATCTGTTTCAGTTTAAGCTTCTTTCATCAAGTTTTCAGCTTAAACGGCATTACCTCACATCTGGGGCAGACCAAGTGCATACGCAGCAAACAGCTACCGGGGCTGACATGGCTCAGCTGACACGTGGTGATTTGCTGTGCCGCTGCTACTTGTTCGTATGCAAGAGCACTACATAGATGAGACTCCCAATGAGGTGAAAACAGAGAGTGGTGGGTGAAAACTACCTCAGTCCTTTAACATTTTCTTTCTGAAATTCAGAAAAAAAGAAAGAAAGTTTCTTTAACAAAGTAGACATTTTTGTGGTGGGAATTAAGTCTCAGGTTGGTTGTTAAGCTGACACCACTGAAATACATTTTCGGTATGAAGTCTTTCACTGGAAGTTTTGCTGGCTGGAACTAGAGAGACCTAAATGCTGTGCATAAGTAGTGAGGTATTCCCTGCCTCAAAGCAAAGTACTCTTTGCAGAGTCTTTAATGATGTAATAGGTGACTCTTACAATGAACTCATAAATCTAAAGCCATTGAACCTCGGGGCTGCACAGGAGCCGAGTCCTCAAAAGGCACTCATGGCTGATTACAAAAAACAGCTGATGTTATGACACTTCTGAATTTCCCAAGATGATCTTGAAAATGCTCAGTTTTGACTAAGGCTGTAATACAGCCTATGCATCATCATTGACTTCCTTCAAGTGAGGAATATTTGCGGCAACTCAGAGCTCAAAAAATGCCCATCACTCTGCCAAGAGGGGTTCAATAGAAACACGCTGCTATCTGAGGACAAGGGAGCTGGAAAAGGCCATTTAAGCTGGAAGGAGATCATTCCATATTTCCAACACAAAACGCCTAGGAGACTCAGATGTGGAAGTCCATTTTGGTTTCATCTCCTATCGGGACTTACTCAATCACAGCTCCACAGCACAACTTTATGCATTTGCTTTGCTTTCTGTACCTTGACATCCTTTCTCTAAAGAGAAAATCAGTAACTCTAGAATTCCACACTGAAGGTGTTCAGAGGTTTGTTTCATGCCTGCTCAGCAATTTAAGGCCTTCAGATGGAAGGTGAAAAGAAATGCAAAGGAGGGTCATTATTAACAGTATGGTCCCCTGGGGTGAGAATATCTTCTGCTGCAGAAGAAATCACTGCACTTTCCAACTGTTGTTACTTGAACTTGTGATACAGTGTGGAGCTGATGGTTTTCTTAGCAATTAAATCTCAGCTGTTATTGAGGATGTTTCCAAAAACATTCCCATGAGGGAAGAACAAACACAAACACCCAGTGCTTTACCAGCAACATATCAGGAAGCATTAGCAAGCAAGGCTTTGCACACCAGGCTGAAAATCTACTCGATTATACCAACACACTGTGGTACGCTAAAGACGGTTGGGTATTCAGAAATTGAAACAAATGGAGTTTTTTCCTTCCCATGAGAGCTGCACATTCCAGTGACAAGGAAGGCATCTGGGGTGAAAAGTGTCATAATTGGGTCTTCATTAACTTTGGGTTCCTGACAGGACCTCTCTCTTTCATGTTCTAGCAGTCTGTCACTCCCCTAACACAGCAACAGTGCACCAAATATACTCCCCGAGAACAACAGGGAACCAGCCCAGCCGGTGGATTGTGCCACAGGTCAAATGCTTGCTCTTCAGAGAGCCTGAGGTATCCTCCAGCAGCATCCCGAGCAGAGGGCTCTGCTGGATCCAGTTGTCCAAAGTGTCAAACAAAAAGTGATCTTTTATCAAAGCAACTTCCCTTCAAAAAGCCTGGTTAGTGGCAAGGTGAACCACCTAATTCCTCAAAAAGAGCTCATGAAAGCTTTCTCAGGGTATCCCAGTATAGGTTTCTGGCTGGCAATGAGGTCACAGCTTCTTTATACCTCATTAAAAATGTGGCCCTGTGCCACCAACATTGTAAGCCGACCTTGTCACTTCTGACCAGGTCGGCCCAAAACATGCAAAGAGCCTCCTTTCAGCCACTCTCTCTGCTTCTCCCCGAGGTGATCACCCATCTTTTCAAGTGCTTCAGGAACACATTAAGTCATTCTAGACAAGCTTTGCTATCCAGCTAAACAAATGACCCTTTCTGAGCACCAAGCAAAATAAGGGCTTGGAAACAATTGGAGGAAGTGCACCAAACAGACGCTCCTGCAGTAATTATCATCATTCACTTGGGGGAGAGGGGGAGCAGGGGAGCACCCTAGCCAGGACCACCCTCTCCTCTGAGGCCGGGGTCTGCTCCCATTGTTCTCACCAGGAGCCATGCCACCGCCTCCAGCAGGAGCAGGATCAGGCCTTTAATCCCCATTTCCTCTTGGCCGAGTGAACTGCAGTGTATGCCAGTGACAGCTAGATGAAGGATTCCTTTTTCCAGAGGACCGGCAACAGCTCTTAACTCATAAACTCGAGGTAATTGACATTACAAACAAGCTTTACCCACAGGGACCCCAGAGCAGTCAACAATTGTGCTTTAATGAGTAGGAAGGGAGAAGGGGGGAAGTCTTTGCACGCCGCGGTAGGACATTCTAAGAAAAGCTCTTTCCCTTTTACAGGCAAGGCAATGATTAAAGTCTGTGCACGGAACCCGGCAAGGAGGGAGACCTTGCTGAAAACGCCTTTCTTCCTGGCTTTCCTGTGGAAAAAAAACAAGGGGTATGAAAAATGGTTACTGGGACTTGAGAAGGATGACAGCAGCCAGTTAACAAACCCAAACAATAAAAGAGGAAGCCAAGCTTGGATGAAAAAGTTGAAGATTGCAGAGCTGTGGAGTTTTGCACACAAAGGATGTCTAACAGAGTCCAAATACTAGCACGAACTGCCACAGAAGGGCAGTAGAAGTGCCAACCCAGGGATTATATGAACCCAACAACTTAACAAACCTGACAAACTTAAGAGGGTATTCTGCCTTACGGTCCCTCTCCTGTTTCTCCTCCTGACTCAGCAAAGCCATGGTCGGTTGGGAGCACTGTGTCAGCACTTCACAGAGTGACACTAGTCCTGACCACAGAGGGGAAATGAAGTTAAAGAGCGGTACACAAGAACATCGCTGTTTTCCGGACTGCACTTGTCAATGCTTCTACAGTGCTGCTCAATTTTCACATTACCTGCTGGGCACAAAAAGGCACTCATACTTCATAAGAGCATTTTTGTTTGAATGGCTTCTTCTCCTGAAAGCCTAAATCGAAGGGAGCTGACCCAGAAATTGATGAGACCTTTGTGCATATATTACATACAGCATATTAGCAATTTATTGGAAAAAGAATGGCATAATGAAAAATCCTATTATTCCCCTTTATCAAAAATGTTAATGCAGCTGAGTATGTGTCTGATAGTATACTACAAAGCCAATGGGGTACCTGTTGTACAAAGACAGCAAAGGTGCCCAGGAAGGCTGGTCTTGCTTCAAGGAGGAACTCTTAAAAGCTCAGGAGAAGGCCATCCCCAAGTCCCAAAAAACAAGCAGACAGGGAAGAAGACCAGCCTGGCTAAATAGAGAGCTTTGGCTGGACCTCATGAAAAAGAATGAAAGTTTATGATCTTTGGAAAAGGGGGTTGGCTACTTATGAAAAATACCAAGATGTAGTGAAGCTATGCAGGACAAAAATTAGAAGGGCCAAAGCTCAAGCAGAACTCATCTTGGCCACCACAGTTAAAGATAACAAGAAGAGGTTCTTTCAGTATATCAATAGAAAAAGGAAGACTAGGGAAAATGTAGGCCCACTAACGAATGAGATGGGTGCCCTAGTGGTGGAAGACATAGGGAAGGCAGAGCTACTGAATGCCTTCTTTGCTTCGGTCTTCACTGTTAAAGGTGTCCCTCATGAATACCAGGCCCTGGAGGCAAGAGGGAAGGTTTGGAGAGAGGAAGAGTTTTCCCCAGTAGAGCAAGATCAGGTTAGAGACCACTTGGCCAAACTGGATATCCATAAGTCCATGGGCCCTGACAAGGTGCACCTGCGAGTGCTGAAAGAGCTGGCAGATGCTATTGCTTGGCCACTCTCCATCATCATTGAAAGGTCATGGAGAACAGGAGAGGTGCCTGAGGACTGGAGGAAGGCAAATATCACTCCAGTCTTCAAAAAGGGCAGGAAGGAGGACCCAGGGAACTACAGACCGGTTAGTCTCACCTCCGTCCCTGGGAAGGTAATGGAGCGACTCATTCTGGATGTCATATCCAAGCACGTTCAAGAGCAGGAAGTTATTGGAAGTAGTCAACATGGATTTACCAAGGGTAAATCACGCTTGACCAATCTCATAGCCTTCTATGATGTTATAACTGGTTGGCTGGATGAGGGCAGAGCAGCAGATGTCATCTACCTTGACTTCAGCAAGGCTTTTGACACTGTCTCTCATAACATCCTCCTTAGGAAACTGAGGAAGTGTGGACTAGATGAGGGGACAGTGAGGTGGATTGAGAGCTGGCTGTGTGACAGGACTCAGAGGGTTGTGATTAATGGAGCAGGGTTGAGTTGAAGGCCTATAACCAGTGGTGTCCCCCAGGGGTCAATACTTAGACCAGTATTGTTTAACATATTCATCAATGGCCTGGACAAGGGAACAGAGTGTATGCTCAGCAAGTTCAATGATGATACAAAATTGGGTGGGGTGGCTGACACCCCAGAAGGTCGTGCTGCCATCCAGTGTGACCTAGACAGGCTGGAGAGCTGAGCAGAGAAGAACCTAATGAGGTTCAACAAGGACAAGTGTAGGGTCCTGCACCTGGGGAGGAAGAATGTCAGGCACCAGTATAGGTTAGGGGTGGACCTGCTGGAAAGTAGCTCTGAAGAAAAGGATCTGGGGGTCTTGGTAGACAGTAAATTATCCATGAGCCAGCAATGTGCCCATCTTGCCAAGAAGGCCAATGGAATTCTGGGCTGCATACGGAAGAGTGTGGCCAGCAGGTCAAGAGAGGTCATTCTTCCCCTCTACTCTGCACTGGTGAGGCCACAACTGGAATATTGTGTCCAGTTCTGGGCTCCCCAGTTCAAGAGGGACAGGGAACTACTGGAGAGAGTCCAGCGTAGGGCAACAAAGATGACTGAGGGATTGGAGCATCTCCCTTATGAGGAAAGGCTGAGAGAGCTGGGACTCTTTAGCCTGGAGAAGAGAAGGCTGAGAGGAGACCTTATTAATGTTTACAAGTGTCTAAAGTGTGGGTTTAAGGAGGATGGAGCCAGACTCTTTTCAGTGGTTCCCAGTAACAGGATGAGGGGTGACGGGCACAAGCTGGAACATAGGAAGTTCTGATCAAATAGGAGAAAAAACTTCTTTACAGTGAGGTGACAGAGCACTGGAACAGGCTGCCCAGGGAGGTTGTGGAGTCCCCTTCTCTGGAGACTTTCAAGACCCGCCTGGATGCAGTCCTGAGTAATGTGCTCTAGGCAATCCTGCTCTAGCAGGGGAGTTGGACTAGATGATCTCTAGAGGTCCCTTCCCACTCTGAAAAATTCCGTGGAAAAATTCCGTGAAAAAATTCTGTGAAAGTAAAGATGGCCCCTGTCTGGCAGAATTTTCACTTAGATTAGGAATGACAGGGAGATACAGACAGAGAGGCAGGAAGCAAAGAACAATCAGGGGTAATGGGCAGTGGCCTCAGCCCATCAGCTACCTAATGGGTATCGTTCTCTGAAGAAAGTGCTGTTTTTATGGAGGATTAACAAATATTCAGTCAGGACAAGCTTCACTGAACGACATAAGTGAGAATTGGTCACAACTAGGGGGCTGAGGGGCAGAGACAGATTATGCAGATCCAAATGCCATGGACCATTTTGGAAAGTGGGGAGCAGTCCACAGCTAGTACAAATGCTGTGCGTTGGCTGATGGTACCAGATCAATGCCAGACAACTGTGGCCAAGTAACAGCAGTTTTCTGGGTTAAAAATTCATGGGGAAGTGATTGCAAATAAGTAGCAAAGCCCTTAGATGGAAGAAAAGGATTAACCTGTCCTGAAAAACCTCCAGGAGAGAGGCAAAGAAGAGATGGGAACTTGTGAGGGGTGCCCCTGGAGCGAGGCAGAGCCAACTGCTGTCTTAGTCACCACGTACCTGTGAGAGGCATCCCATCCTCGGGGCGCGGGGCAGGAGATACCTCCATGTTTTTGGCAAGCCCTGTGAGGGTTGCTGTCACAAACTCTAACGAACCCAGGAGATTTTTGGTTTGTGTATGCCGTTGGTCTTGGTTAATTGGGTAGTTTTCTTTTGTCAGATCTTTAATGGGGGGCAGCCTGAATCCTGCATCTGTTCCCCCATAAAGCTCTGGTTTATGATGGTCCAGGTGAAAGGGACTATTTCACTGGTGGTCCCTGCCACCCAGTCACACCATAATAACAACCAAAGTGGGGGGACTCAACTGCAGAGGAGTTACCCCTGAATCCAACAATGGAGGAGTTAATACATTAGTACAGATAAGACATTACCAATGTTTTGTGATTAGATTAAACGATCCGTCATGTCCATGCCTTTGGACAGTAACTGGGTTCCAATAATAGTATTTGATGATGAAACTTAATCAGCTGATTTGGATTTGGGCCTTTTTTTTCAGTACATGCAGAGCTCTCAGGTTTTGCCAGAAAGGAAGGAAGATCTTGTAGGTGAGCTCACAGGAATAGCACTCAGTGCATGCTGTCTCCAGCTCAGTGCCACACTAACAGAGCTATGATTTCCAGACCTAAACCAGTGTGTCTCACATCAGCTCAGAGTTTGAGTTCAGGGCAAGCAGGGTCAGCTCTTCCACTGACATGCACCCATCTTCTGCAGTGTCACATAGTGTGCTTGTGACAGACAGGAGCAGCAATGCTGGCTAATGGATGCTGCAACAAGCTTTAGAAAGGTTTTCTGAGAAGGTGAAGCATTGCCTTCACAGCAATGGAGCGCAGTAGTGAAACAGTCCTGTGTGCCAATAATCAGGTGTTCATAGCTGTCCTTATCTTGGGTAAGTCCTGTCGCGTACCTCGATGAAGGCTATACTGGCTGGAAGAAGCACACTTGTCAGCACTCCAGGAATGCTTGCAACAGATACTAGTTGTGTTGCTTGCTGTTGATCAATAGTGCGCTCAAGGGCAGAGAGCTTTTCTCTTAGTTGGAGTTCAGGAGCCGTCACCACTGCGGGCAATCCCTGATGCCCATTGCATGGGGATCCTGCAGTCTCATCATCCATTCAAACCCCTAAGGATACACACCCTGGCCACACTGAGTTTAGTGCAAACTTACGGCCTTGAGCCCTAAGGGTGCTGCTCATGCTGCCCTAGGATTCACAGGTCATGTCTCCTGGTGAAATAGTGTGTTACAGTCTTATGCCTACTGTAGCTAACTGCAAAATTCCCAACAAGCCAATGGGAGCAGAGTCAGGCCCACCTTACTGAGGAAATATTTAAGCTAATAAACTATGGCTATCCGACAGACATAATAGGCATCTCTTCATTTCACCGGAACTTGGAATGGCAGGCAGTGGCAGGACCATCACGTTCACTGGAGGTAGCTAGGGCTGACATAGCAGTATGCCCTTGCTAGTATTGTGCTCTAAATACAGTAAACCTGTGCGGGGCAAATCAGACACAAATTTATAGCTTACAAAATATCGTCCAAAAAAGACTGAATTGCCTAGACCAGTAATATCATTTTGCTTGAGACCTCAAGCTGAACCCAGACCACGCTCCCAACTTTGAAAGGCCAGCGCATTATCTGCTAAGCCATCCATCCTACTGGAAAATCTTCTCCATGTTCATGCAAAAGGAAAACAAAACCCAGACTGCTCTGGGCTCTAAGCCAAATCTGCACACAACACGCACACTTCCCAACAGGCAGGGAAAGTGCTGCACCAGGGTTTGGCAATTATGAACAGGCACTGACAGTTGCAAACTAGACTTTGACACAAAAGTCTTATGCGGACAGCCTTGGGTATGCTTCGCTGCTTGAAATCTGCAGGTATGTTTCCTTACTAGTGTTATTGCATTCCTCCTGGAAGGGAAAGGAAAGCTGGAGTCTACTAGCTCTCAGTGAATCAGAGGTATTTGCACAGAGACTCTCAAAATGCAGGGCACCATCTTGTTTGTTCTTTTATTCTGTGCCCTTGTGCACTGTAAGCACCTTTGCTTTACAAGAATAGGTACAGAGAGCAGACATGCACTCAGAACATGATTCTCTCCTGTCTTGTCCTTTGCTTTGAAATCTCTGGTCACTGCAGTAACCTGTGAAAGCTGTTTCCTACATTCCGTGATGGGAGCTTCCTCTTAGTTGGTGCTCTGCTGTTCTTCAAGAACACACCCCAGTGATGATCCATCACAGTGTAGATCTGTTCCTACTTACACCAGCATCATTTGTTGTTTTGTTCCATATCGAAACAAGGCACCATTTATTACCCTTCATCTACATGCAAAACTCCCCCTCAGGTCACAAAAAAGTGTGCCCATACTCAGCTGTGATATATCGCAAACAAGCTGCTACAGCACCAATGCTTTGATTTTTGATTGATAGTGCTGGATGGGTACTTACAGAACTGGCTTACTGAAGAAGGTCCCTGAGTTCCCTAGTTAATTCCCAAGCATAAAGCTGAGGACATCTGTAGTCTATCCCTGACTCTGACAAAAATTTCTGACTTGAGTATTGAAAGATGGCAAGAGCAAGGTAAATAATGCTGATCCATTACAGAGTAAAGGATCACAAAAATCCAGTCATCCATGCTGGCAACATGGTTTTCATTCTTCACATGATGGTTAATGCAGGTATGTGAAGGTACCACTGTAGATTCCTGTCAGGACAACCAGGGAGTCCCACAACAACAGCAGAGGCCAGTTTCACCAGGGAAAGTGAAAGTTTCTCAGCAGCTATGACACAGTGAAAGCCCAATTCCAGAGGATAGTGCTGGGCGTGAACAAGGGCTTCCTCCAACTTCTTCTTCAGAAAAAAAACCAGCCCCATCACTCTTTCCAGTGGTAAGTCCAAGGTAAACAGCCACAGTGCTGAGGGATGGCAAAACCCGTGTGGTATGGTGCAGTGGATGGCACTAGGCTGAAGGTAGACCTCTGCAAATGGACTGCCTCAACTGGCGCCAGGGCATACCCTCTTTGAGGTCACACAACTACTTCTGATGAGATTTGTTTATCATGGAAAGACTTTTCCAAAACAATAAATGAGGTGCATACACAGTACTGGAAGGGAGCCTGCCAGCATCACAAAAGACAGAATGGAGGGGTTATTTTTGGATGCATGAATAAAGACCAAGACAGATGTAGAAATAGCAGGAGCTGTTCATATCTTTGAAAGAACTGCAGTGCTGTTCTGAATTAATCATATTTACACTTACATAGCACAAAAACCCTGGGAGTCTTGAAAATTCATGCACAGCATTGCACACTGCATATCAAGAAAGCTAAGGAGCTGAAGTCAAAGTGCATGCAGCAGATGAGTCTGATTCGGAGAAAAGGAAATTTATTCAGAGTCCTTCCAAGTAAACCCCTATTTTTATAAGAAACACCATGAACTGCATCTATCAGCCATTTCTGCAAAGCAAACTGCTCAGTTTATCAGTTACAGAGCAGTGGAAGGTAGTATCAGTTTTGCCTAGATTTACATCTACAGCCCTAGAGTGCAGAGATAAAACAAACTTGTGTTTAGACCACCAGGCCAATACCCCTACTCTTCTATTAGGGTTATTGGATCTGTTACCACTCAGAGGTTGTATGAAAGAGATAAACAGACATTAATTCAGAAACCATTAAAATGCACATTAGCAAATGGTGAGTGTCATCGCTGAAGCTGTAGTTATGGATTTCTTGTTCATACCAAAGGAGCAATATGATGCTTTAAGGCTTGCTGGGTGATTTGAGGTGCTTCCCAGCCACCTACATTTGGATGCTTCCAGCAGAGATAAAACCTTCCTAAACCTTGGCATTTGTGAGCATTGACCTCCAACCAGATCTCTGCTGCTCACTGGGAAATAATCCCTAGCAAAAAGCAGTTCAAAATCAGCATCTTCTGCCCAAGACCAAGGTAGTCCTGGTGCACACCCCACTGCTGCTCCATCAGCCACAAGATGCACACGCCGCTTGCAGCAGCAATTGCTATTTGGAGAGATGGAAGGAGCCATTTCTTTGTCATTAACAAAAGGCAGAGTGTCTATTAAAAAATAAAAGGCATCACAAAACAAACAAAATGATTCATTGGGATTTTAGGACTCACCTCCAAGCACAGCAGGAGGGGAAGAGCTTGCTGTTACCCATTCTGGCTGCAGAATGGGATCAGCCCAAGAAAAAGCATGTTCCCACAGTAGACAGTTTGGTCTTGTTTTTCAGACACTGAGGTTCAAATGACCTTTCGGTTTTGGCACAAGGATTTTGGCAGCCTGGAGAGTGCTGGTGCTAAATAACAGTAACACCAGCTTTTCTATGGTACCACATACAGTAAACAATGCAAACAGTGTTTCAGGCCCTTGGTGGGGCCGCATTGCCAATTGGGATCCAGAGACGGATCAAACTTTGGTTAGCAAATGAATAGCTCCTATTTACTTGCAATCTCCAGCATGGTGGGGGATACAGACACACATGTGAAAGCAACTCCTTCTGCGAAAAGATTTTTTACCTTTCTTGTCTCCGTGCTCTGCCTCTTCAAATACCTTCTTGGATGTTCTCTCTGCAGCTAATGTGTCATGCAGAAAAGGTACCCAGTCACAGGAACAGTACTGAGAAGCAAATATACAGTTTTAATGGCTACAGGAAAGCAAATGTAATCCTGCATGGCAGGTTTTATACTTGAAGTTACCTTTTGGTTCAGCTGCTGTCTGTTTGTGTCTTTATGTCAACTTTTTGTTTAACAACTTTTGAATCGATAGGACAAGTTCAATGAAGTCTGGTAGATGGATAGAGATATTTTGTACATCACCTTCTCACAAGGTTTGTGAAAGGCTTTGTGAGGAAAGAGTCCCTCATAAGGTCTGATACAGAAGGACCCTGCTGTCTGGAGTCTCTCAGCCATTATTAGACATCAAAGAATCCAAGCAGAGGCTTGGCCAGCTTCCTTCTCCAGACCTGCCTGGTCTGCATCTTACTGAACTATGCTCCACTCCAAAAGAGTGAGCACACAAGTATCTTCAGCTTCCTACCATGAGCAGACTTCTCATAAGACCAATAGAAGGCAAGCACAGACACTTCAGTTGGAAAAAAATCAATCCAAAAAGCTAAGTGGCATTATCTTTTGATCAGCTTAGCTTTAGATTCACTCTAGGCAGCAGGGCAGAAGGTTTGCTAGAAACCCTCAAAGACACAAGAAAGGTATTGCATGGCTAAGTATCATGTGGAAATATTTGATTTATTTCCCGAAGACACTGTTCCTCTCAAATGCTCCGATAGGTTTGCTTTCCGTTTGGCTGTTCTTCCCTCTCCAGTATTTCAGACTACCCCCCTGCCCCACTCTTGACCTCACTGCTAAAAGACACCTTTCTAATTAATCGTTTTACACATTATTACAACATTTAAATGAATCCAGGTGGGAGCTTTCAAAGGAGCTGAAGGTGGAAAGTCAACACCTCATTTCCTTTTAGAACCTTTGAAGATCCCATCTAATGGGGCTTGAGGGTTTTAAAAGTTGCAAAAAAAATTGTACATAGTCCAACATACATACTCTCTCAGTTCTGCACCCAACAAAGCTACAGCCTAGAAGGCAGATTTTCACTACTTGAGTCCATCACTGGACATGAAGATAGCTACAGTCTGCTTGCATGTGGGTTTATATCCCATAACGTAAAGTTTCAACCTGGCAGAAAGATCACGACCTTGTGTTTTTGTTCTGCTTTTGTTATAGAGAAAGTCACAGTGCTGTGGTGAAAACCTGGCACCCTATGGAGCCAGTTCTAGAGACATGATCCATAAGGAGACTACTCTGACTTCTAGAGAGGGAGCCTGTCACCCTCACCACATCCATCACCCCTCCTCACAGCTGGTGCCAAGTTAGCTTGGCACCAATGGCTGGAAGGCAGGTTCACCTTTCTAGCAAAAGGTAATCATGGCCCTCACCAGCGTTGATCAGTGCTGGATCAGTGCTGGTGACCTAATCTGGGTCATACTGACAGACAGAGGTGTCTCCCTCATGCCTCCTCCTGGGATGCTGCTGCCTGTGGACGTACCTGCACAGATGTTTGTATGTTTGCTGAGTGGTTTGTGGCTGGGCAGTCAGATTTTGTTATGCGTTTTGTGCTGCAAATATGTAAGAGAAATTTTTTCTAGTATGTGGTACTTGGACCTCTCCCACACTGAATTTAAAACAGCAGAGCAGAGCCCAGTGCCAGACCTCATCTGTGCGGTGTACCTCTTGGCAAAGGAGAAAGCAGGAGTGAGGAACATATCAGTGCCTTCCGCTTCCCACAGAGAAATCTGATGTAAAAGTTCTTTGAATGTGAAGTTTCTTTTCGTATTGACCTGAAATATAGTGAGGCACATCAGGAGGTATTTGTCTTCCTCTGAGAACTGATGGTACTAGTCTTTTCACAGAAAGCACATATGTGTATTACTACTTTTGATCTGTTCAAGTATAACAAATACTGCCTTAACCTCATGGAAGCAAAAAAGTTAAGATTGAGTCAAGGAAAACTTGCACAGGATCAAACCCTACTACATGCTGTATAACTTCTACTCCTAAGGAAGGTACTCTCTTGCAATATCAGACCATTGCTCCTTTTCACAACATAAAATTATTTTACTGAGAATAGTAGGTGCCAGCATTTTTTATAATCTGGCCATAGATATCCTTCTGTATGTCTTTCTGTCTGCCCATCTACTGATCTATGTGGTACTATTCATGTAGAACTAGTCCTGTCTCACCACAGAGATACCCGTAATATCTCAAATATAAATAATTTCAAACTCCTCAGAAAGGTGAGAGCAACATGCACCCTTCCCTGGTGAGGAACACCAGTCCCTCTCTGGGGATACATCTATCATGAGGTGGAGCACTGAACAGAAGCATCCAGTGGTCCCACTGCCAGTGGGAATCAGAAGAGAGCTAACTGAACAAAATAATTATGTATTTTCCTATTTGTCTGGAAGAATGCAGAAGAAGGAAGGACCAGAGGCTCTCTACAGGACCAGGTAGATCATGGATCAACTCAGCTAACAATAGGCATTTGGTCACCTTAAGTAGAAACAAGTCATTTAGATTTAGAAATGTAAGAAAAACAATCATCTGTTCATAAAATAGCTCCTTTACCTAACTGTGGTGCAGGCACTGTGTGTCCACACAGGTGTCAGTGGCATAGATCCTATTTACTTGGATCTGGTCAGATAAATCAGGAGTATGAGCAGCAGATTTTCAGGCCCAAAGGGTGCTGGAGGTGGCTTGGTCAGATACCCTGACCTGGGTATTAAGCCACAGCCCACTCAAATGCCAAAAGATCTGTTAAGCATTTCTTCTATTAAATGCAACCAACGCTACCTCTGCTTTCTCCCCGGGCAGATGGTCATACCACCCAAACCCAGCCTGATCCCCCCTACACCCGTTCTACCCGGACCTGTCCCCAGCTCCTAGGTCTTTCCTCCTCCCCAGAATGAGAGCCCCAGCTCTCTGCTTCAGCCTCTGCCCAGGGGAGACTGCCCAGCTGCTGCAAGTGATGCTCCAGCACTGGAGTGAATGGTGACCAAAGCTCCCTTCTGCTTCTGTGCTCCTAGGATGAAATGCCCTATTTTCAAATCTAGACAATGAAGCTTAGCACCCTAACCCTGCAGCACGTTCCTCAAGTGTCTTTTAGATTAGTGAGATGGGTTTTTAGGGACTAGTGCACTCATTTGAATGTTCAGACACAGTGATTTGGCACCTAAGGTTGGTCCTGGTTTGAAAACTGGGTCAACTGTTAGTTTCTCCCCTGATGTGCCTCTTTACACTGGTGGCAGTCAGCAAAAACTACTTTTCTAATCTGAGACAGTGTCTCACAGATTAATGTGGCAGAACATTGTCGGAGAATTAGTGTCTTGGTTGCAAAAGTATGTGGCGACTTGCTGAAAAGGTAGGATCTCAACAACCTTTGCAGGATTGCGTCCAGAGAGGTAGGATGCAATCCTGCGTCCTCTCCCAACAAACTGACATGTCTGATGTGAGAGAGCTCCAATGCATCTTCAGTCCCTGAAAAACTTTTCATACTCAGTAGCTGGGTGATGCTGTGAGCGTGGTCAATAATTTGCAGCTTCCCCTGAATAGATGCTCAGATGAAAGACTATATGAAGGGCAGCTGGAAAGATTGAACAGGGAAATGCTTGTGGAAAACATTCATAGGCTACAGGCTGAGTGGATACTGAGTTTACATCAGTTTTACTTCTGGTCACCTATGTGCAGTCCCATTAATGAGGGCTTGCTGCAGATGATTGCTCAGTTTCATTTTTTTGTTCTGTCAATCCTGTACACAGAGCTGCCCACAACCTGAAAGCTTGGGGTTTTGTCTATTTCAATTTAGAAATTACCAAGCTGAGAACTGTTGACCTCAAGCTCTCGGTTTGTTAGAACAAAACCAAAAGTCCATAAAACCCCATTAACTCGGGTTGGCTACCCAGAAAAAACATGCTCAGGCTGGGCTCGGTGTTTCACTAAGATGTGCCGATACTGAACCCCAGCCCGCTCCACGGAGCCTGTGGGAAGAGATGACTGAGGCAGGAAAGCAAATCAGAGAGTCAGAAGCTTGTTGCTTGGACCAGCCCTTCCATCAGAGAGATCGCAGTGCCTAACCCCCAGCCCAGCTTGTCTCACCTGAAGGTTAAACATTTCCTAGGTGAACACACAAGCACCATTATCAAGCCCAAGTGGGCTCTTCAAGCATAGAGGCGACTTGGGAACTCGACAGACAGCCTGGTACCCAGTGACATCTTGTCAGCTTGATTCATAAATAACAGCTTCCCGTACACTATAATTGGTGGGAGTGATATAATTGTATCCAACCCCTCTGGTTGTTGTCTGTAACCTACCATTCCCTCTGTTTCATCTTGTGTGAACTCCTGCCAGTTAACCTTCATCCCAGCGCAAACCTTCTGTAAACATTAGATCATCCTTTCCACCGCACCAGCAACACCAACTGTGGTGAGAACACCCCGCTAGGTTTTAGTTCCGTGCTGCAGACACCTCTCCTGGCTCACCCACAGGGACAGGACCACTTGAAGCCCCAGGGACCTCCCATAGGAAAGAGGTGGAGGTGACCAGGGGATTACCTTAATTGTAGCTTTGGGTGTTACCATGAGCTGTTTGCAGTGCCCTTGCCCTGGTCTCTGTTGTTCTCAACACGCTGGACATACTTTAATTTGGATTATTATTTATACTTGATGTCTCTGTATCACCCTGTAGAAGTTCCTGTTCTGAGCAGCACACCGCATGTTTATGGTGACAAGTCACAAGACCCTCATCAACAGATGCTTGTTGCTTAGACTGGCAAAAGATGTCTGAGATCATATACTATGTTTTGGCTATGATTTTTTATTAAGTCTCAATTCAAGACAATTTTTTTGCCAGTTTCAAAGCACAGTTGAATTAGAGGGACTCGTGCCTAGCTTGGATGTATTTACTGTCAAATATATCATTATAGCTCCTGTTTTTCTAAATTCTCTGACTTTGTACATTTCCCTTGCTTAAGGATCACGTCCAACTATTTTTCTGGTTGGAAAGAGGTGCTCAGGGGGAATGGGAGTTCCTCAATGCTCTTACGGAGACCTAGCTGTCTCCAAGCCCTGTTTAAAGAAAGTTACCCTGAAGACTCTTCTGGTATAAGCAGCAGCTGACTCCAGCAGTGTGTCACCCTAGCCATCCCCTCCCAAAGCTGAGAGCAATAAGGGCCAGCTGCATGGCCAAGGACTTCCAGCTAGTCACATCAGGATTTCTCCAGCCACACACATTTCTAGTTAGCACTGGAGAAGTAACGGAATATTGCATTAGCATAGGGAATGTTTAAGTCTTCCAGACGATTTGTTTAATTTTATGATTCTGCAAAGAAAACGTGGGGGGTTGACCTATTTCACATTGTTTCTTCTTTTCCTTACTGCTTCTTCTATATTGTTTTACCAGTTGCTCTTCCCTTAAATGCAGTTGCTGGAGCAGCGAAGTTTCTCCATTAAAAAAAAAAAAAAGTCATTAGCGTCATTATAATTTCTGCAGCCTGACCAGGCTCCTCTCTTTTCCTTATAATGTGCCCCACCAGGAACTGGGAGGATGAGCCCCACGGCAGGACCCCCACTCCGAAAGCACCGGGGTGCGCATGTGCATGAGTGTGTGTGTGTGTGTATGTGTGTGTGCAGAAAGGGAATGTGGGAGGGAGAGAATGTGTGTGTCCTCAGTTTAATTAGAAAATTTAATTGGATGGAGTTTGGGTCATTTTTTTTCCCCCCTTTAGAGCTGGCTGCAATAAACAGACTTTTCTCTTTCCTTTTCATCCTTCAGTGGTTTGTAGTTCTGCATCTGCTCTGCTGGCATTGTCTCCGCTAACGGCCATACCGATCAGGAAGCCGGAGCCAGGAGGCAAATGAAGGGACTGCATTGATACCGCTGATCACTGAGCCCCACATAACTGGCAACTGTTTCTGTCTTTTACCTCTGGAGATGAGTTGAACAGATTGTGTAAAATTTGGTGGCTTCCAAAAAAGAAAGGGGGGTGGGGGAAGAGAGAGGGATGTCTTACTGCCTCGGCCCTCTCGCTACCTGGTACCCAGGGGTCTGTTGGAACAACATCCTCAGCACAGGAAGCAAAAGTGAAAAATTCGTGGAAGTGAGCAAATCTGCTGATTTCAGGGAATGTTTGTACAAAAGAGTGAGAGACTAAACACGCTGCGCCCTTTTCTCTGTGGGAGGATGCTACAGGCTTAAATCCCACTCCCACCTCCTGGCTTTGGCTCTGCTGGGGCAAGAGAGCAGGCAAAGCCATGCACAGTATGTTTGGGAAACTGCTCATCTCGGACACAAGGGAACCAGAACTTGTGACTACCATTGGAACAGTGACTACCATTTGAGAGAGGCTGAGGATGTGGGACACTTCTCAGAGACGCCGTTCTCCCTTGCTCAGCAGCATCTCATCACACAGGATATGGGCCACAGTCATAAAGTGAGATGGGTATTTGTCATCTCTACCCAGAAAAAATGGCCTGGGGAAGCTGAGTGATGGTGGTTTGCTCCCCTCAGCCCATCTCCCAAGCAAGACAGTAAAGAACTTCCTCAACATGTCCTCCCACCTTTCTGCACATGTTAACAGCTTTCCTCATGTTTGCCATGTGCTTGGGCATGCAGGTGAATTACATGTAGGTGGATATTTGCCCATCCTTGCTTGGCTTTGAAGAGCATTATGAAAAAATAAACTTCTAATAGAGGACAAATTTTGATGCAAACAGTTCCTTTCTCTGAATTTTAAGATGAAAGGGACAAGGTGGGCCCCCACCATAACATCCTGCTGGTTCCTCAAGTGGATCAGGTTCAGACACAGGCATTATATGGTCCACACACCCTATAATCTCTCTCTCCCTCTTTTTCTTCTTGCTCTCCCTGCCCCCCCACACCACATTACACAGTCAGGCTGGGATCAAATTCAGCTTACTTGAATGTATATCATTTCCAAGTTGAAGTCTAATCTGCAGGCTTGTCCCCAGTGAGATACTCAATTTACCACTCCTGTAACTAAAGCTCATTGTTACGGCTATAATAATCAAATATATCATTTTCCTAAAGGATACTTCTGGTCAACGTTTTGCATTTTTTAGAAAGTTTTCCACAAAACTTTTCTCTTTGTTAGGTCATACGCAGGCTTCCTGCTCCATTCAACCTTTCTTTTTATTTCAGTGTCCCATTCATTACACCAACATGGAGGAAAAAAAAATAATATTTCCCCTTGGAAGAATCAAAACTGTCCACGTCTATGGAAGAATAATAGCATGACCAGGGGACTACAGATCAATGTTATCCAGATCAGCACTTAAATGGAAATCACTCTGCATGAAAAATTCACGATGCCCTCTATCCTTTACATGGATAATGGGGACATCTGGTTACAGCAGACAGAATCATTTTACGTATGTATGTATGTGAGATACAGAGTTGTGTGCTTTCAGTGTAATTCAGACAATGACTGACATTGCCTGAATTGTAACTATTTTGAGGAGTCTAATACACCTTCCTCTAATAAGTCCCTAATAATAGCATCATCAGAGATAGGATACTGGGCCAAATAAGATCACTGCTGAGACCCCATGATGCCTGCAAGTTATCTGCTGCTATTTTTTAACTTATTATTGATAACTTAATATTGATAAAAGGGTCGCTGGCCAATCCTCCTGCCCATTCATTTCTCCTTCTTTGATCTCGGGCCTCTCAGCGAGGTTTCCGCTGCCCTGAGATTCTTGGCATCACCCGCACAAAGAAGGAGGGGGTACAGAGCCTCTCCCTGCTCCAGGCACTTCGCACACTTTTTGCCCACTGGTGTCAACTGCAGTTGATGCCGTGGCAGCCTTATAGAGCAGCTAGTGGAAAACTGGGGAAATGTAAGTGAATCTTAAGCCTCTGACCACCCTACTGAGGACTGTACAAACCACATGCTTACCTACTGCCCTGACTCCCCTTCTGAAGTTAATCCCTCAGTGCTTTATGTCCAAGGACTGAACAGGACCCTCTTACCCTTTAAACACAACTGAAGGACGTGTGTCAGCAGCCCCACTGGCCTTGTGATGTGGTATACTTGGGCCAGGACACCCCCCTAGAAAGTGGGAAACCCAGGTCTGGGGAGGCAGTGCCTTAGTGAAGATGCTGGGAACGGCTGAGCAGAGAAGCAATGCCTCCATCGCTCCTCCCAGACGTGGCCACAGCCCTCTGAGGGATGAAGGCTTTGAGGGCTAGAAGGAGAGGCAATGCCAAGGCAGCTGGAGGCTGCAGCCTCTGCCTTTAAAGGCATACCTGAGTCTCAATTTCTCAGCCCTACCCTGCTGTGGATTTATACTTAACATGATCTGGTCTTTGGACAGAAGTTGCTAGTTTTGATTTGTAATGGGGATATCTCTGTCTTTAGTTAGGCTTTTGAAAAAAACATTAGACCTATATTGTGTTTCTTCTCACACAATACTCACAGCTACTTCAGTTTTGCCTGAAAACACATCAGAAGTTTAAGGAAATCAGTGAGCTTCCCTCCTCTTTTTCGGCATAGTCAGGGGTCAGTGTGCAGCGTTGTTAGGGAGCATCTCCTGCCCGTGCCCACCAGCAGCAAAGGCCAGAGGACAGGAGGGCAAGTCCAGGGTCTGGGAAGGGGAACAGCAGCACCCACATCAGTGTGCAGTAGCACAGAGGGATGAACGGTGGGCACTTATGCCGCTTTTAATTGTCGGACATGAAACGTGAAGTCAGATGCCAGCATGGAGAGAAGAGCGAAGCAAGCGGTTTCACAATATGCATATGCAAAAGTGCACATATGTTAGCACTACAGATTAAGACAAGACCTGTCTTATACCTGGAGAGAAGACATGAACAAAAGACATGCAAACTCAGCAATCCAGAGACAGAAATAATAACAGATGAATCAAGATTATTTCCCATGATAGAGGAAAATTAAATTGTATATTAGCTGTTTAAGTTAATGATATATCAGCACATGCTTTTTTATCTATATATTTAGCTGTCTTGGATAATATAACCAGATTAGATCAGCAGATCTACTACGTACTACGTAGATCAAGACTACGTACTTATGTCATAATAAATATGCATGAGAACTACTTCACATATTGCTTAGGCCAGAAGCTGTTCTCTCCATTGCTATTAATATTGATTGGTGTTTAAGTGGAACTCACCGTCAGTCCATTGCACTAATTCTAACGTGACAGCCATGGTTAGTGCAATTTTTGTTTCTAACACAGACCTTAACCTTTCTGCACTTACCGATTCCCTCAGTACCTGCTGTGTCTTCAGGAGCGCTGCCTCAATCAAACGAGGGCCCACAACGCAGTTCACATAAAGGAGATGAGAATTTTTTATATTAAGAGCAAAAATTTTTTCCCCATCACTCACACAATTTTAAACATTCAAACGAGGAAATTAACTGTTGAGTGGTACAGACTAGATCTAATCTCATTAATCCAACAATAATTGAAGTACAGGACTTCCCCTGAGGCCATGGATTAATGACCAGCTAGGTGGAGCTGCTGACATGAAGCACAGCCAAGTGCTATTAACCCCAGCCAGGCATTATTTAATCCCAGAGGAAATGTCCTGTGCAAAATTTGTTAGCACTCGGGTGAGAGGAAGAGGGAGGAGAGGGGCCACGTGGGCTGGGTGCATGGAGGACGCCCTCCTGGCTGCGGCGCGCGGGGCATCCTCGCGTGCGCCCCTCACCTCCCGGCTTCCCATTCATCCCCCCAACCCGCGCTGACCAGTGGACACATAATTAAAATGAATTAATGATCTGAAGCAGAAACTGTGTTTAATGAAGCCCCACTCAGGCTTGTGCACTAATGCCAACCCTGTTTGCTGACAAATATTTACTAACCCTCTGCGCATAAAAGGGCCCAGCCACCTGTTCTCCCCTCTCATTGTGTCTCCCTAAGTCTAAAGGTAGCACTGTCTGGTTGGACCTGCAACGTCCAAGATGCTTGAGAGGCTCATAAACGTCTCCGACAAAGCTGAGACAGACCTGCCAAGCTCTATTTGTTTCAGTCCCCTTCTTTTTTAACTTCAGCCATTGTTCACTTCCTAGATGTAAACTCAACTAAATGCTGTTGCCTCTTTTAGCCTAAGAGGTAATTTCCTGGCTAAAGGTTCCCACCAAAATAATTTCTGTCTTTTCAGCCAGAAATTGGAAATCCTTTAAGCTGCATGTGTTGCTCCCGGCCTCTACAAAGTGCTCCAAAGAAAAAAAGAAATAGGTAATAAATCATATTATTAGTTGTAATAGCGATACTAGAAATACTAGTAATAGTAATAGTTGTAGTAGACATAATAGTCATAGCAGTAGTAATTAGCATCATCGTAACATAATTAATAACAGTAATGGTTTCAGAGCCTGCTCTTGTTTTCATTGAACTTGATGGGGGTTTTGGGATTTACTTTAATGGGAACAGGGTCAGATCCTAAACAAGCAAGGGTTAGCCTACTGAAAAAAAGGAAGCAGTACAGGATTAAGTCTCCTTCCCTTTTCCACTCCAAGTAAAAGAAAACCAGGAAAGATTAGAAAGCTGTAAGGGAGACAGACAAGCAAGAGACAAGCACAGGTTAAAAAGCAAACAGAGCTGCACGCACAGCACTGGGTGGTGCCCCTGTTCACACCAGCAAGTGAATGTCCACCTGAGCTGTCCCAGCAGGGCTGGCCTGGCGAGCCCTCCTTTACCAACAGGAGTGAGGGACTCCACACATGGTTCCTCTGAAAGAATAAACCTCTACCTCACATTTCACCTCTCCACTCAGTGACTTATGCTTTGATGCTGCACTGAGGTGTTAGGTGCTCCTACATGCTCAGGCTGCCCACCCATCCTGACACATGAGTGCAGGACGCTCTGGGATCCACAGGAGGAGATGATGTTCCCACACAGGTAGGTAACTCTTTTCCTTTGGCACACAGGCTGGAGCCTGCTGCAAGCAGACAAGTGGCCACACCTGGGTGGGCAACTGCAGCTTGGCCATTCAAGTGACACCAAGCACGTCTTGCTCTTCAGCGGGCCAAGTCTGAGCTCACAACAACCAAAGCTGAACCGCATCGTACCCTGTCGGAGGCCAGGAAGAAGAGCCCCACAGGCAGCCCTTGCTCACACTGCACTGTGCTCAGCACAGTTTTGGGGAAGAGAGACACGGGGGGGCAGCTCTGGCAACGGAGGCAGGCTGGATAATGCACTCCTGGTGAGAGAAGGAAGAGCGATTGTGAGCGCTAGATGCACTCAACAGCTTTTTTCCACCTCTGCCTCCTCTGATCCTGCCATCAGCCACAAAACGTTCTCTTTCACATCCGTATTTTTCTGGGAATGGCATGACACAAAGCAAAGCCCCACGGTATTACAAGGTCATGAAAAAAAAAAAGGGGGGGAAAAAAAAAAGGCACTGCCTGCTTGTTCCTCCATCTAACCATAGCCAAACATTAACAACCGATTGTTCCTTTGTAGATAGTTGGCTGCTTCCAGTCCTGACATGTGCAATTGCTTTCTGGTCTCCCACCCGACAAAGCACAGTGTGAAAGGATGTACACATGAAAGCTAGGGTAAATTCAAAAACATCAGTCCCAGGCTGCAAGGGAGCTGAATTCAATATCAGCAAAACATACAGGAAAGGACAATGTATAATGGAAATGGAGGGGGACAGAGGGGGGAGTGTGCGGGGGGAGGGGATAACATAAACATTCACGCATGAAAATATTAGATAATTCTTGTTGCACAGTGACTTGAATTCAAAGTATTTATGTGGTCATTTCCATTTCTTTTCCCAAGAGGGTGCTGGGACTGGCATGGCTGTCAGAGGAGTGTGAGAAGATGCCAGCACAGGCAAGCAGTTTCCAAGGCAGAACTACAGCAATGCCTGATATTGTATTAATGTGAGTGCTGGCCATCTGGCCATTAGGGACAAGCTGCTGCCAGGGTGTCTCTCTTTTTCCATCTCATTTCAGAAGCTCTGGAGCCTGGGACTGAGACCCCTAGGGAGATTCTGGCTAAAGATCATTCCAGCATCCACTCAGATGTTGTAGAGAAAGGGCCAGAGAGCTGATAAGGCAGGAGAATGTGCTCACACCCACACTGAAAAAAACAACGGAGAATAACACTGAATGGGGGGGTTAGAGGCAGAAAGAAAATGAGAGCAGATGAACACGGGAATGGTTTAAACAAATAAGAGGGAGGAAGCAGGCAAAGAAAAACAAGAGGCACAGCACTCGCTCAAAGGAGCCTTAAAAGGAGGAGAGAGGAACAGAGAAGAAAAGGAGTAGAAAGGGTTCAAAAGGAGAAATGGCTATCATTGAAGAGGCAGGAGTAATGAAAGGGCTACTAGCACAATGCACCTTTTTGGATTTTAACTACTCAGGGCTAAAGAGGGCTTTCGGTTCACCCTCTTGAATAGTACCTTGTCCCAGGAGCCTGTTGAAGTCAGTGCTCGGTGTAAGAGATTAGGGAGCATGGGTAAAGGTGCCAAAACTTTGTCTTGTCAAAATAAATGCTCTTCCTTATGCTTGCTTATCTGCTTTTTAATGGTCATTGGAGATGCTTAGACTAATCCCCTGGGAATTTTTTCAGTGTATAGAAAACTTAGTTCAAAGTTGATGGTCACCATTTTATATCGATATGGAACGCCACCTTCCTGGAAATGTCAGTGGCTTTACCACATTGCTGGTATATTGCTGGATTTTCTGCTAAAACAGAAAACTGAAAGGAAGAAATGAGAGCACCCAATTCTTCTCTAAAAGATAGCAAAATATCTACCTACAAAATAAATCTTGGCTAATGGTCGAGGAAGTGGCATAGAAGAGCGAGAGTACTAAAATGACAGCCTGTAAAGCCTCACTTCCTGCAAAAGCTGCTCAAGAACCGGCGTTATAGCGTGATTTCCTGAGTACATTACTGAAAAGTAGGCATCATACGCAAACTGTTGTTTCTGTTGCTGTTATTATTATAGCACTGTTATTTGGATCCATATCCTCCAAGAGGATCTGCAGGCGGATCTGGAAGTCTGAAAACAGGATCCCTTCTGAGATTTCCCATCCTTTCTCATTTTACCTAACATCTGTCTGATGACGTTTAAGGGGTGCTTTTCAAGAAGATGCTTCTGGCATGAAATCTGGGATATTAACTCCATACTGAGGAGCCTAAGTCCATCTCTGGATCGGGCCAAACTAGGGGGACCATTCTGAACTGCACTGCAGAACAAAAGAAGTTCTGGGTGCTGGGTGTGGTGTGGGTCTCACAGCTAGGGCTCATCCGCAGCTTCTGAGGACATGGATTACAAGAACCTTTCCGTAATGGGATCTGCAAGGCCTTTCACATCAGCAACGGGTAAATTTCTGCCACATGAAACAGGACTCATCCTCACTAAAATGAGTGCAGAGAGGCAAGTAACTCACTAAGAAATATTTTCAGAAAAAAATAATTATTGACAGTATTTGGGATGGGAGTGGCTGTGTTTACGTACATGACATTCACTCGAATTTAGAGCAGCAGAAATATTTGATGTCCATTGTTAATTGAAACCAAACCAAATTAAGTACTGGCATAGTATTACCCTGGAGTTAAACCAGTATAACTGTGACCGAACGCGAGGTTTGGTTCCTGCAGACCCTCCCATGCAAGTCATTCCTGCTCACCAGAGTGACCCACTTATGACAATGTGATACTTGTGTAAATTCCCCTAAGCAAAGCAGCAGAGGACCACATCCTTCATGAATAAGAATATGTTTTTCTGGCTTTTTGGAGTTTGGGGCACTCTTTTTTACATCCGACTAGCCCTTCCTGCCGTAACTTCCCTCCAGCAGCAGCGCTGGCTGTGGGCAGCAGGCGCGGGGCTGTGCGGGAGGATGCTGCGGGGCTGCAGAGCTGGGGCTGGCGGCAGCACGGGTCATCTCTCAAAGGCAGCCAAGAGCCCCTGTCCCAGGGGAGGCGGCTTTAGAGGAAGGCAGCCTGACAAAAAGTCCCAAACAATGCTGAGGAGGGGAAATAGGACAGCCAGAAACCTGCTTGCGTCCGTGGAGCACAGCTGTGTGCTGTATCATACAGGGGAGCTGGGGTTTCTCCAGTGAAACCACGCCACATCGCACTTTTATTGTAACAATTCATTCTGTGCTCGTTTCTTTAAAAAAGATTTTCCATCCACCTACACAGATTTCAGTGAGAAGAAAAAAATCTACAGGAAATGTACTGGTCATTGCATCCATTCCCATTTAAAGGTTTATTTAAGTTTAGAGTCCCTTTGCAGGGGTAACCCTCTCACTAAAACATTGAGGGGTTGCCACACAAGTCATCTTGGTAGGCAATCTTCAGTAGATATAGAAAATTTAAAACTTCAGAGAGACAGGAACTAGTTGAAATGAACTGAAATAAAACCAACCTAAATGTCTTCACCTTCCTAAAGTATTTTCAATGCTGCAGAATGCCTTACCTCCCTTTATCTGATATTTTATTAGTCAAAGTGAAATTGATAACACTCATAAAGATTGTATTTTTTTTAATGTCCATAATTACTTCTATGAAAAAATGTCCTAGTCGGGAAAAAGCATAATGTAGGAAGACACATGGTAGGAAGAAGAAAAAACCATTGTTTTCCAGAGAGAGCAAAATAATGTAAATGTTTTCCACTTCTAGTTTCTAAGATTGAATCTAACTTCTTTACATTTCTCAAGGAATTGACCAAAACTCAGGAAAATTATTTTACTAAATAGGAGTGCAAATCAAAACTGGTTTTGTTTTACAGAATTTTCAGTGGATACATTCTTTCACGATTTTCTAGCATATTTTTCAGATATTCTTTTTCTCTACTAAAATTTTTAACAAAGTTTTTAGGTGAAGGTGGTTTTTTTTAATTATGCATTTATTCAGAACAGAACAAAAAGATTTTGTTTGATGAAAAGTTATTTTCCACTAAGAAAATACATTGTGCTTGATTTAAAAAAAATCACGTGTTGTCCTGATAAAAAATACTGGAGAAGAATCTTACAACGTAAGACCATTCTGACGATGATTTGGTGTTTTCACCATCTTTAAAAAGCTTTGAAAATAAAACCATCTAGCATAAGAATTGGAACAATGGTTTTCTAAGGGCAACTTTTTCAATTCCACGTTCATGCAAGAACGTAACAGCTCCAATGTGGCCATGCTTGCTTTCCCTGCTGTTTGAAACAACCACGGATTAGGAAACAGTGTATTGTGAGGGAGGGATATGAGTTACCAACCTGGTGTCTGTGTCACTGTTTGTACTCTATCACTGCATTAAATCACAGGCACCCAGGAAGCTGTTTCACCTGGTGATGTCTAAGTGGGATGGGACAGAACAAACAAGATGGCTCAGTGCAGAAAGCCAAGACAAAGACGTATGTGGCTAAAGGAGTGCCGCCCCTGCACATGGGGATTAAGGAGGAATTAAGTGGCATGGGGACCCCGTGCTGTACCCTCTGCACAGGGCTGGATTTCACCTCTGGCAACAGAGGCAGCAAGTGAGGCGGTAGCAGGCAGGATGGGTGCTGGGCAGGAGGAGAGCTGGGATCAGACCTCTGTTCACTTACATGGGGTCTCCCATATCAGGAGACCCTCACCAGAAGTGGTCAAAGAGGACAGCAGCGCTCTGTGGGGACTCGGGCTTAATCTGGTTGGACAAAGCAAACCCAGAGCCTAAGTATCTGCTGCTCAGTGGGGTTAAGAGTGGGTGATCAAGGTGTTGCCTTCTCTCTGCAGATCACATGGAGAACTACAATTTTCCCCCACTTCTGAGAAGCCTGAGACGGTCACTTCTTCCCTAGGGAGGTGGCTTAGGGCACAGCCTGTCCTTGAGCAGGGGAATAGAGGATCTCTGTATGGCTCGGAGAGGTGGCACTCAGCAGAAGGCTTCCTTGGGGCCCCACATGCACAGGTGCACTCACGGAGCTTGTACGCCTTCTGAGGCCATCAGGCAGCCACTACTGCTCTGTGTCAGCAGTCACTCAGCTGGGGCACAGAAACATCTTTGCCAGGAGCCCATGCTCTTGCATGGAGCATGGAGGAGATGGCGCTGTCTCACTTCATCCGCTTAAGACAGAGGAGCGAAGTAGCAGAGGAAGGAGCAGAAGGGAGATGGAGACAAAACTGTAAGACATCAGACCAAGATCCAGCCAACACCTGATGAACCAGGAGTTTGCAATGGGCATTTTGCAGAGCAGTCCTAGAAGTGGTCGTGAGACCATATCAGTGTGGTCCTGCAATCTCAGCTGGACAGAGAAGCAATGACACAGAAATCAATGACAAAGCTCCCCACAACATCAGTTGCATCAGGTGAGGTTCACAGCACAGGTGAAAGCTGAGGATCATTCTGCAGGAAAGCTCAAGCCTCTATATCACAACTAGTGTTGAGGCCAGCTTTACAACATTTACACCCCATGATTATGATATTCGCTGGTTAAGAGAACAACCAGCTAGCAGGTAGGTAAATTATGGATTACACATGCTGTTTGGGATTTGATTTTACCCCATCCCGTGAAGGCAGAAGAACTATGTGCGTCGAAGGATTTATTTATTGGAAATAATATACTTCACACTCAAGGAAAATCAATCCTAATGCAAACATTTACAAATAAATATAACCTTCTTCATAAAATGCACTTTAACATTAGAGCCCAACCTTGCCAAGTCCTGAAAGACTGAGTTCTTCAAAAACTAAAGGTTCTCATTACCTTTCAGGAACAGCCCTTAACCTCGGTCCCTCCTTAATGTTCACATGGAACTTTCTTCCCTTTTAGGCTTATTTTTGGTTTTAACCAAGAGCCAATTAGACAGATTTTGAATAAGGTTGGAGCACTTTTTGTTCAAATGAGAAAATTTTAGTTCCTTGAAGTGTAATGGGTTTTCAATAGAAATCCTCTCCTGCTGTGCATTGATCAGCTATTGATTGGTGAGGGTTTAAACTAAATTATCACTGCCAAATAAAAGACCTTCAGGATGAAGGAACTGAACTGAGCCCAGTGTTATATGAAAAGTAAGCCAATCCTTTGTGGTGGAATCGAAAGGCCCTGGTCACTCTTGAAGAAAAAAAATGTTAATTGAAAAATTCCTTAAATAGGTAACAGCTCTGAAAGTCTGCTTTACATAAAAGATATGAAATCACAATCAGCCGACAGAGAGAAAAGGATCCTGCAGCTCAAGTGGTTTTTCTCTCTAAATGGTGCTGATTACTTTCCCATTCATGGATGACATGGAGTGATGGAAATTAGTCATTTCAGAAGAAAGGACTAATGACAGCTGAACTTGTGGGCACTGGGGGAAGTTGGACGATTGGCTCCTCGAGACAGAAAGTTAAAACAAAAGAACTTCCTATTGGGTGGAAAGATTTATCCCAAACGTAGCAGGAAAACAAATACACAAGCTTGATTAGGCTTCTAAAGTTCCATTTTTTAATTTTTGCTTTCACTAGCAATCACAGGGGTTTCAAACTTTGTCGAAAGCGCAATAAGAGAGAACTGTGTTGTCCACACACAATTGGCTATTAATAAAAAATACATTCCCAAACAAGTCTTTTTCTTTGCAATTTGGAAATTAAAAGAATGGATCTTTCTGGTCCTCCAAGGTAGGTGTGGGAGGTCAGAGCTGCATCCAGCTCTTCGAGTTTCAATCAAAGGTCTCACGTGCAGAGGCAGTAAAAAGCTTTTGGTAGCCCCCATATAAGTTAAAAAGGAGGTCAATATTCTAAAAGTCAGGCCAGATCTTTCAGGACCTAACTCTAGATACCTATATCTCAGCATGTGAAGGACTGCAGGATCAGGCAGGATCGTACCCTGCCAGAGTCAAGTTGCTCCAAAGTCTCCAAAGCTGCATTCCCACATCCCCACTGGAGCATGGACGTATCTTGCCTTGGTCACATCCATGCCTGCACTCCACACTGCAAAGCTCATCCGCACCACCCTGAGCATGGCTCTGCCTTCTCTGTTGGGTAATTTCTTTGCTGCCAATCCTCAGAACATCTCTTTTTAAGGATCAGATAGCATGTACTTAATACATACCGTCTTTCTTAGCATGTCAAAAGGTAACATGGAATAGGATCAAGTCAACATATTTAAGTGTGTCATTTTATTACAATCAAAGGTATTTCAGGAAAGCAAATCTGTAATCCTGTTTGCAAGATTTCAGTACCTCGAAGTTCAGGATTGGTCATTTTCAGGGGCAGTTTTTTCCCATTTCTAAATACCTGCCTCCATAACTAAACATGGATTCGAAAACATCATCATTCAAATTCATATTTACAGGGCTCTGTAGCATCTGGTTCAGGGGTCAGTTTAGTTTGTAATCCAGACCTCTGGAAGAGGAAGGTAGGGTTTGGACTCCAAAAAAATTCACTTCCAATCTGTCACTTTGTACAACAAAATCGTTCGCATTTCAAGACCTCAAATAAGTCAGAGACGAGATGGTTGCTTGATTTCCTTCAGTCAAAGGAACCATATCTATCTAGTAAAAGCTTTCTCTTTGATTACACTACTCTATAGGCATTTAGCTGCTGGTAGTTGTAAATTGAGTGCTTGCCCAGGTTTTGATACAAACATTTCATCCAACAATATCCAGCAGAGGTCTGCCATACCTTCTGAGTCGAACAGAATATCACAGCAGTAACAGAACAAATATCTCCCTGTCATAACTCTGCCAGTATTGTAAATACAGCGGCCAATGCCAGAGCCTTCAAAAGAATAATAAAATGCCTCATAAAGCCCTCAGTTTTTGTAACTCTAGATACCTTGAATTTTAATGTCCCAGAAGAGCCTTATCATTCATAATCAAAGACCGGATAGCATTCATGTGAGTAATATTTTTATCCATACAGATGTCTACTGCTTTTTATTTATTTTATTTATTAATATCCCAAAGCTGTGAGTTCCATCGGATAATCACATGTGCATCAGCCAAGCACAAGCTATGCTTCAGGCAAGCATGCATTCAACCAGGCTGAGAGAGAGAGATAACTGAGAAAAATGTAATAATTTCTGATAAACAGGAGGTCAAACTAAATTATCTAGCTGTCCCATCTGGCTCAGAGCTCTGTGAAACAACTTAGCATAAAGAATCATGCCCTTCTGTTCATTTTACACCTGCTGCCTTTTAACTAAGAGAATTCCTTTTTCATGTACTCTGTGTGCAGAAGTAAGTAGGAAGTAACATTTATCTCCAGTGCAATCTCCTGTTGAACACACAAATTTTCCCCATTTCTGTTCAATATTCACAACAGAAGAGTATACTAAATAATGAAAGCCCAGTCTTCTTACCATTTCAGTAGTGATGAGTCATTTGGCTTTAGTAGGAGAAAGATCAAGCCATAGACCCCGAGGAGAACGAATCTGATGGTGCTGAAGATAGCAATCTGGGAGAAGAAAAATTTATGCAGAGGAGACTGGAAGTATTTTCTTCCCCTGCTGCCCAGAGAATATCTTCTTCATTCTTGCTCATGCCAGTGTATTTATGCAACAGACAGATTAATAAATTAAATAGTGCCTCCCTAATCTCCAGTTTATCCCCAGCATATGGATACAATATGCTCCAAATCCTAACTCACTGATAATTAGGATGAATTTTAGAGTAAGAATTAAAAGAAAAACCTCTAATGAGGATGTAGAAGTTTATTATCCACATAGCAAATATCTACAAAAGCATATAAAGTAAAATCTAGTGGTTTGATTGGAGGACCTGATTTGACACACAACCAGTTGCCAGATTCCCTGTTATGTCTAGGCAATCAGTGCTTTGGGTGGCCAGAAAGGTCCACTGGCCTGGAAAGTCAGGGTGCTTGGGCAAAGCTGGGCGTCTTCCCAGAACACTCTGCGCAAACCTAGTACCAGAGTTTCAAAAAAGAAATTCAATAAAGGGAAGTCAGCTCTCACCTCTCCTGCACCTTGAATTTCAGAACCTACATTTTATGTGTCAAAGTTTCAGATTACAACCACCAAACTGTCAGGCTTTGGCATCTGACTCAACATGCCTACTGGGCATGTTTTTCAGACTCCACAAACTCACTGGGCAAATGAAGAATAATTTGTTTAAGCATCCACACTACTCCTTTGATGCAGGTATAACAAAAATCTCTATTTCACAACAGAGAAAAATGAGGAATGGAAAAAATATTACCTACCTAAGGTGAGGAAACCAGCATCACAGACAATGCTAGAACGCAGATCGTCTAATTACTGGACTGTATTCTCCTAATTGCCAAATAAACCCACAACCCTAGCAGAAGAATGATTATGCCTTCATCACCATCCTGTTTGCTCAACAATCCAGTAATAGAGCAATGACTGAGAGAAAATACATTTTGTTTTTGAAAAATTATCTCAGAGATTTCACAAGTCGTCACACAGAGACATGTAATGAGTTCAAACCACTCTTAAAATAAAACTAAAATCTGAAACAAGCTTCTGAAAAGGAATCTGTGTCACTTTCTGAAACAAATTGTTCATTTACATTCCTTTAATGATCTGGCTGTATTGAACCCAACGCACTGAGCAACACATGCAAGAAAGCTCATTTACACTTCCAACTTTGTTTTTCCAAGGGAGCTGTATTATTTACCTCCTTGTTTCCTTTGGAGCTCTTACGATGGGAGCTATAAGCTAAATGTCTCGAGCAATAGATGGAAGATGAAAGGTGACCAAATATATTCAAGCCGATAATAAACAGAGAGCATTTGAAGGTGAAAACAACCAGCTTGGCACAAGAGAGAGAGAGATAATGCAGTGGGTTTAATAGGAGGCTTTTAACATTTCCTGTTCGGGATTGGCTGGCTTATTAATGATTTAAGCACAAATTGAATTAACCAAATATTGAACATATGTTCTTTTAAACTCTCTTAAATCTACCAGAGCTTGCGCGGGAGAGCTATGCGGCCATGCTGTTGAAGTGGGGGGAGGATGACAAGGGGGTATTGAGGGTGACTGGGTAAGTAAAACATAACCTGAAGGTGGTCAATTTAATGCTGTGTTAGTGGCCTGAACTTTCAGTTCCCAAAGGGAAAGGATGATTAATGCCACTACCAAATGTATACCCATACCTGACCCTGATCTCATCAAATCCTGCTGCCACCATCTGCTGTTTTTAATTCCTCTGCAATATTTGTATTTGCTACCTCCCTCCTACAAAGAGAGGGAGAAAAAAAATGTTCCCTGCTTATGAATGGTGTGATCTGGTTGTACTGGCTGAACGCTGGCCAGGAGGCATCTGTTGCTTATAGTCCTGACAGCATCTGCTACTATTTCTCACTTTTCCCAGCATGCTGTGAGATATGGTTTCTCCCAAAGGTGGCCTTTGTATGCACCATTGTCAATTCCATCATTGTCTGCCACAGCCTGTTCCCACGATGCAGTGGTAGTTATTACCACGCTGCAAAACCTTTTCTTGCAGGCTATCTGTAATCTAAGATATTGTGTGATTGAGTTATGCAGTTAACCCTTTTCCTATGCATCAAACCATTAAAATAAAAAAAAAAACAGCCTGGACCATTTTTGGAAGGAAAACCTTCAGGGCTCGCAAGGGATGGGAAAGTGAAACAGATTTTTTTTTTTGTTGGGTTTTTTTTTTTTGCTTTTAAAATAATGACAGTTTGGCATTAAGTAAACTCGAGGTTTAAAAACAAACAAACAAAAAGACAAAAATCAAAAAATGTCCTAACTAGCAATTTTAATTCCTTTAAAAATGCTATAAAGGATGCATTGTTTTTTCTCCTGATTCCTGATACGGCTATTAAGCATTGTAACCAAATGTGTGTGAATGCTATTATTTATGTGTCTGATCTTTAAATACCCTCTGCTAGTGGGATACAGACTGAGACTTCTGATGGACATAGGCGTCCCAAGCTGTCATCTTGCCTTGTCCTTCTGTCAAACAGTTAGTGTGTCAAGCGCTTCTCCTGGGAACTTTTAGAGTAAGAGACTGTAAGTGCAGAACAGTCCGGTCTCCAGAGAGCCACTTTTAACTCACGACAATATCCTTGGTGTCAGCTCAGAATAGCCCACTATGGGGCAAGGAGAAAGAAAGCGCAACAGATGTTACTAGTAAAACCATGTTTACAATTCTGTAAAGTTATTGCCCTTATGTACCTTCTGACCAAAACCCACTTAAAAGACAGCTAGGTTCGTAGCGGTTGGATTTTTAAGTCAGTTCTGTTCACATAAATCTTCACATAGAGAATTAGTCCGATTAAAATAGACAACACATCTCTCACTTGTATGTGCCACTCCCATTCTCCCAAGATCATTTGTAACAGTGTGGACTTTCAAATAATATCGTTATTAGTTATCACTTCCAGCTGTATTTATGGTAATTTGTATATCTGCATAAGAATTGTAAATATCTCTTCCTAAAATACATAGAGCATGAGTGATGTTTTATCTCACCAAAGGCATTCATACATCTTTTATCCTTTTTTTCCCCTTCTTTTAACTTTTCATTATTTTGGGGCTACTTATTATGTATTGAATCATACCTAAATCCCCTCAGAGGTACTTTCACAGTTTTGTAATAGTTAAAGTAAGGAACGTGGCTGACTCTGGAAGCAATGTTGATAATTAACGGATTTTTTAAATCCATCTCAGAGGAGACCAAAATACTGGAGAGACAGGGGGGAGATGGGAGGGAGAGGGAGGATGGGAACAAACAGGGAACTTGTGAAGAAGGCTTTTAAAATTAAACCACTCCAAAATCCTCATCTCTCCTTCTGCCCAGGCCTGAGGAACTGTCAGGCAGTGCAATAGAGCACTGGTGACAAAGCAAATACCAGGGCAGCATTTATAAGACTACATTTGGCTAATGTTCCCCTATTAGCCTCCTTTGTATTATATTTTGCATCACCTACATTACAGTTACCCCAGAAGAGGGCTTCTGAGGAAGGGGGAAATTGTGTTATTTTATAATCTCTGTGATTCTTATTTTCAGTGGGGATTCGTGTTGTTTCAACTGTGTTTTTACCTTGTCTGCTCCAATACTGCTGACGGTAGTACTAGCATGGAAGGAATGTAAAGAACAAGTACTGTACAGACTGACTACTCTCTTTGGCACCAGTTCATCTTGCCTTCACACTTTTTCTAGTTATTTAAAGTCCATATTCACTGTTATCATAAATTTAAATGAGGAAGTCTGATTTAAAACTGTTTCACATTCTCTCTGTGCATGTAAAAGGCGAGGGAGAATACGGCATTTTATAGGCTAAGCCAGGTATGATGTTAGACAACAGATCTGCCAAGCTGCTGTTGGTTAAGACCATTAAAAATACATTGCTGAATCCAAGATCAAGTTCCTCTTTGCACTCTGAAATCCTTTTTCCAGAGGCAACAGGTAACAGAAGGAAAACCATGGCTGGGAACTCACTTGCAGCTTTTCTATTGCTAAGACAGGACGAGCTTGGGGAAACAAAGAGTACCTAGAGCTGGACCTCGGTACTTAACAGCACCTGGTCTCCACAATGGCTGCAAAATCTGCACAGGCAGTTTTGCATCGAGAAATTAGTGATTTCTTTGGAAAAAAAAGATGGAAGATGTGCATGTGAAGGAATCCACAGGTGCAAACTCTATGTGACCCACTTTTATAAAGCATTTAATATCCATAGATGGAAAGCAATAAAATTATCCTAGCCGCCACATAACATAACTTGTGACAGAATAATTGAGTGGGATCACAATATACAAATGCTCTGAACAACAGATGTCAAGCTACAGATTCCTCCCAAGTTGGCTGTGGAAGCTCAACTGCTGCAAACTTACCACCATTTCTGAGTCTGTAGTTCCCTGAGGCACCACCGTATCCTTTGCTATTTCCATCACGATACAGGATCCTTTACTGGCAGCTTTTTTGCAGGAGGATCTGTGTGCTTATTTCTTGTGACAAGGTGAACCAAGGTAAGAATTACTACGAAGGGCACTATGACCTTCCTGAGATCTTCAGTAGAATACAGCAGATGTAAGGAGGCACAAAAGCACTGCTTTCAACAGCAAGAGATTTGCACGCTGATGGCATAACATCACTTCAACAAGCCTCACTGGATAGTTCTTCCTATTTCAGGCCGACCATAGGGACTCTGTTGTTGCTCTTCATTTTCACTCCTGTCTGAGGTCTGCCTGAAGTCAGTGAGCAGCTCCTGCAAGAGGTGGTGGGCACACCCTGCCCCTCAGATGCCAACATGGGGCCCAGGCCTCACCAGCGCTGTCAACCAGAGCTAACTTCAAGCCCGCCAGCAGCTTCCCTGGCTGAAAAGCAGCGGTGGCACATTTGCAGACAAGCATGTGTGTAAACATTTTCCTGAATCAGGAAATATTGCAAGGCGGCAGCGATATTTTTTCCCGTTTGTCTCAGCAGCAGCAACAAGTACGGACAAAATTCCTTTATTATGGGCAAGCAGGGTATTTAGGCTAGGATCTGTTGTCTCTTCTCCTCCCTCCAGCATTATTGTCAGCAGACCTGTCTGCAAACCAGAAAAAAACTTCTGCAGGTAGGTTTTGATAGCAAATGTGAGCCGGAGGCTGCCTCTCACTGACCCACTGTTTGGTGGTTTGTTTTTTTTAATTTAGCCAAGCAGCTAGAGCTCCCACCACGCCAAACAGAGATTTAAATAAAGCGAAGCGGTGGCAGGAGAGGCCTGTACTTCGACCGTGAAGGGGTCCCTGGAGGAGGAGGTGGCACGCCAGGGGAGATCGGCCACCCGACCCCACCTCACGGCCACGAGCCACCTCCTGCCCATCGCCCACGAGGCGCCAGCTTGCGGCCTCCGCCCCACCACCCTCCGGCTGGGTTTGCTGGGATCCAATCCCTCCGCCTTCCCCTGTCATCCTGGCCTCCTCCAGCCTCCCGTGGCCCTTCCCCGGCCTTCCCCGGCCTCTTCCCGGCCTTCCTTCCCCGGCAACAGCGGGGCAGCAGCCAATGGGGCCGGGGCGGGTCAGGGCGGCGCGGCGGCGGCGGCGGCGCGGGCCTTTGTGCGGGGTGGCAGGTGACCACGGCGGGGGAACAAAGCGGGGTCAGGGCGGGAGCCGGGTCCCTTTTCTCAGGCCCATGTTCTCCACTCCTCACAATCTGTCTGAATTTAACTTGCCATTGAGGGCCCTGGCTGTAGAAAACAGCTTTATGTCGACTAATCCAGGCAGAAGTAAGGGTAGACACAGAGACAGGTTTGAAGGCGGGGACGTGGCTATTCTGCTGCCTTTTTTTTTTTTTTTTTGGCTTTTTTTTTTCGCTCCCCCTCCCTTCCCCTCTGCCTCCAGTGAAAAGTTTTCTGAACAAAAAAAAAAAAAAAAATGGTGACAAGATTAATCAGCCCGTGGAGCTGAAACACATGCTTGACTTAAACAACCTCTTTGCTGTTATTAACAACTGCTCCAGCATTTCTCTTGTTATGCTAATGGTACAGATTAGAGTAAAATCTATTCCTTCTTTGCTGAACAGGCCAATTGATAGAGGCCGATCTATTTTTCTCCCCCGTTTTAATTCTTTTTTTCTCCAGGCACAAGTGTTTGTGTCAGCAAGAACAACAGAACACAGAAAAAAAAACCAAAACCGCACACAAAAGTGACTAGCCCTCACATACACTAAAATCATTAATAAATACAAATCTATATCGGTCTCCACTACAGCCTCAAAATAATGTCTGGGTGTTGTAAGATAGGCTGACCACAAAAGACAGGAAATTCAACATAGTGGCCGGTGCCCTGCCTTTAACTCATTCATTTTTTTTCCTGCGCAGACACAGAGTGCCTGGCAAAGGACATGGCTTTGATTACTTTTAATACGTTCCTGGGATGAAAAATGAAGGAGAAGGGAGTGTTGCTGCCAAGTCCCCTGGAGGGGAAGAGTGCAACTTGACTCAACACCACATGCTGGAACGTCATTTGGATGGAAGGAGTCAGTCCTGTTGCCATCACAGGACATAGGGCTGTTTGCTTTGTGACAAGAAGGGGAGCAGGAGAGGTGCCTGTGTGTCAGTCTGGGCTTGGTGGTTAGTGCCTCCGGTTAGCCTGGGTCAGACTTTAAATGCTCTTTAGTTTTTCTATATTTTTAGTAATCAAAGACTGGGACCTGTTTCACAGATAACAGCAAAGATGACATTGCAACCTATGAGTTTATGATATGCTAAATATTTAAAAGCTAATATGTCTGCTATCTCAGAGAAGAGCTTTCAACAGGCAATAGCCACTGAGTGAGAGTGAATGCAGCATCAACTTCCATGTGCAGCCTGTATATAGTATTTATATTAAACCCTGTTATCACTTCCTCTGGATTTGAGTTGTTCGTATGTAAATAAGTGGAAACATCACAACCTTGGTGCTTCCTAAGGTTGCTAGGTGCTGCCTAGGTTGACATCCTAAGTCAAGTTAAGTCAGTGAGATTCCTTGCGTTGATTTTGCTGATTTCTAGATTTGGCCATCTCTGTATACAGTCACTGCTTAGTGGCAAACATCTGCTGCTGTTTACCACCTTCGTCAGCCTCCCCAGACCTAATCACAGTTGGTTGGTACTGCAAACTTATGCAAGTTCAATGTTCCATAAATTCAATGAGTTCAATGAGTTCTATGAACTTCCAGGATCCACTTGTGAAGCCTGCAGTAAGAGCAGGCTGATCTGCCTGGGTCCAAAGACGTTAAAGACTCTCCTGGGTCAAGCCTGGATGTGGAGGTCAGCACTTTGCTAGCACTAAATTTGATTGGACAGATTTCATAATTTCACAGAGTCAAAGACCACAGGGATTGTTAGATCATCTGCTCTGACTTTCCGTGTACCATATGCCATCATATTTCACCCAGTTATTCCCATATTGAGCCTAATTACCTGTACTTGATTAAAACAGATCACCCATCCTGTCCTAATGAGATGAAATAAAAAAATGGGTAACTACTACCTCCTGTAGTAGTTTGTGCCAGTATTTTAATGACCTTCACTCTTCAAAAACGTGCATAGTTTCTCATTTGAGTGGGCCTGGCTTCAGTGTTCAGTTTTTGCCTGATTAGGCTCTACTGGAGTAAAAGAGCCTTCCTGAACCTGTTTTTCTCATCTTGTGAAAGTGTGTAGATTTCTTTGCAATCTTTGTGTCTTCATGTCAATTTTTTTGACATTATAAACTGGTTGAACTCCTTAGGGTGTTCACTGGAAGCCACTTCCTTGATCTTTCTTGGCTGTTAAATGGGGATTACCAACTCCCATTTGCTAATCCCATGCAGGCACCCAAGAACTGCTTTGACCCTTTTGCCATAGTCATGCTCAGGCAGCTTGTCCACTGTGAGTGCCAACCCTCTCCAAAACTGATATATTCCAGGAGGTAACCCCACTTTCTCAAGGAGTGGCCTGCCTTCTTTGCTCCTAAGTGTGTACCATTTTGCAGTTTTAAACACATTGTGTTTGTCTGACACATGATCATAGTGCTCCATATGACTGCTGTGTCCTCAACCATTCTACTAATCTTTCTATGTAAATCTATCTTTAGAAGGGCATTTTATTTTTACTCCAAGATGAGCAAGATGAGGCGTGCATCTGGCTGCTGTCAAGCACACTAGGAAAAATCTCATTGAAAGATAACTACCCAGGGACAACTTCTCTTCAATACAGGCCAGCATCTAGCTATTAATCTTTTTATCACACTATCTGGTGGTATTTTAAAGAACTTCAGTCTTAATTAGTGTCCCATAGCATGAATGCTGTATGAAATACATTAAATCTCTGTAGCCACCTTTAAAAGTTGAACTTTGAATCTTATTGAAGAAGGAGTTGCAGTTATTGGATAAGATCAGCTTTTTTTGGTGTCATTAATCCAAAGATATTTCCATCTTCTAATTCTTTATTGATTAGAATCTATATCAGTCTAACCATTATTTCCCCTTAGATAAATGGTAGGCTAATTGAGCCACTGTTACTTGGGTCATCCTACTTGCCCTCTTTGAATATCAGCAGGTCATTTGCACTCTGTACAGCTGGAATATCCTTGGTATTCTGAGATGAATTGAAAATTAATGTCAACAAGCTGAAGATTTCCTCAGTCAATGGTTTCTGAACTTATGATTATAAGTTACTGAGCCCTGGTGGTTTATAAATTATTATCACTAAAAAATGTTGCCTTGCTTTCCTTACAGTGACTCAGTCTCCGAAAGGAGCTTCTATGATCTTCATAAAATAGAAGTACATCAAGAAAAGAAAAAAAAACATAGCTGTGAAATACCTATTTTTCCAGATCCTGGGAATCCTCTTTTGTAATCTCCAACTGCTAATATTTATATCCCTTCCTTAGGATTTCTTTTGTTCCTACAGTAGTTAAAAAATTGCTGTTCATTGTCTTCAGCAACTCCAGATAGGGTTTTACCCAACTTTGGCTTTCCCTTATGAATTTTCTCCATTTCATCCCTTGTTATATCCTTTGTTACCAATTTTAACTTTTTCATTATGCTTTCTTATTTATGACTGCTGCTTTCAATATTTTGCTAATGCTTTGTTGTTTCTTCCTATGATAAGTGCACAATTACAGTAAAATATCACTTCTATCCAGAGAAAATATAAAGATGTACTGCATTTTTAGTACATCAACACTGTGATTGGCTCCCTGAAGGAAATCTAAGAAATTGTAAACAAACTTTTTGTTAGTTTGTGCAAAGAAGTCCTCTTTCCAAGAGGAAAGGAGATATATACCAATATGTCGATAACTTCTGATGCAGTCCCAGGTTAGAGCTGCAGGCTGCATCACTGCATTCTCAGGGCTGTGCCACATTGGCAAGAGCATGCAGAGGAAGCATCAAAACCAGTTCAAGAAATCCCAGGCAGAAATATGGGGGTGTGTGGCACATGGTAGGTGTGCAGTTACCGGCAGGACTGTCTCAGTACACTGTGAGCACACGTGAGCAATGGCCCAACATCCAGCCAGAGGCACTGCTCTGCTTGGGCTGACGGACATTGGGAACCCCCTGTATGTAAAAAAGTATGAGGGAGACAGGACCTACAGAGTGTACTGCAGCTTCTTCTCACCTCAAGTAAATCTGCAGGTAGGCTTAGCTTCCCTGGATAATTCTGTGTGAAATGAGCATCAGAGCGCATATGGTGTTAGCTGTTTCTTAAACAGAGAGAGAAATCCAGGCATTTTGGGCCACCCACTAGGTGAAAGAAGTTCTTACTCTGCACTGAAGGAAGTGTTCCTGCGAGAAATATCCTCTGCTACACTCAAGTAAGAACTCAACAACAAAAAGAAAACAGAATAAATATTTCTGATTTTCACCCATATACCTTAATGATTTTTTTAAATGGGATTTCAATATCTACTTGCAAAACAAATATTTCTCTCAGCGAGAATTCATCTCTACACAGCACAAGGACTGTCAGTCCTACCATAGGGCGCATTTTCCCCCCCTCACTTGGAACATGTAAGGATGTCATTATTTCTTGTTCCAGTTTAGCTGGTGGGGAGCAGTGGGAGAAAAGTGAGAGGAGAAACATGTTGGGCTCTGGTGCCAAATCCCTGAGTCTGAGCTTCATGGAAACAATGCCAAAATACGGATTAGGCAATATAGGAGCCAAGATGCCGTACAGGAACTCATTGCCAAATTTTAAATAAAAATACTGCTCTTAGAGAGGAAATTATTAGATTTTAAAAAAAGTCACCACATTGTCCAGCACTAATGCCTCTTATAGCCAATGTCTGCAACCCAACACAGTATTATACAAAGGGTTGAGGCCAACTATTCTTGCAAATCAGTGAGGAAAGAGCAGAAGTGGTATAATTGCTGCTATATTATTATTATTATTGCATAATTTTCTATTCCTAATACTACAGCCAGAGATACTGAACTTCTTTTGCAGCAGACAGTCAAGAAAGCTGAACAAAAATCTGCAGTTTCCATTTACCAGCATTCACACAATTTGCTTTGGTCCACATACCATGCAATCCCTGGTTTACCCAGAAATATCTTGTAGACAGAAGCTGTGGCTAAAAATAAGCCAGCAAAGGAACTAAACACAGTAATAAAGAGACTTTGTTGATACGTGAAACATTTTCAGAGAATTGCACAACATCTAGCAACTTTTCCAAGCTTTAACTACTCCATCATTGGTTGTGTTGTGCAGTGCCTCTTCTGTTGTTCATATTTCTGCAGCATTACAGAGTCCTATTTGTGGACCCATTCTATTTAGGCATCAGTACTCTGTTGAACAGTACCAGATTTTGTGGTCTTTCAAACCAGCTACTGGTTGAAGAAGATGTGGTACAGAGTCTGGAGACTTTCTCAGTATGGGAGTTATCAGGCTTTCTGGATCAGAGACTTGCGACAGCCATTCTCATTTCTGTCAGTCACGAGGTACCTTAAACATTCACCTTTTAGCTGAGTGCACTCTAAAGGGAAGATTGTTCTATAAACTAGCTCCTTGGACAGCCCATGGTGTACTGCACTCAGGCTGGGAAACAACTGGTTAGACAGTATTTCAGAAAAGCTCCAGGGGCCAGAGTTTCTGAAATGAATCAGAACGTATTAAAGAAATACCTAGACTCTGCATCACTCTCTTAGGGTTTGGCTGCAAAAGCTTTGTAGGCTGACACAAGCTTACTCTGCCCACACTCCAGGCAAGCACAAACTCTTTCCACCCTAGTCAAAACCAAGGAAACTTTGTTCTAGCAGCCATGCAGCTGTGTTAGGGCTGCATGGATCCAAGGTGGTTTCTCCTCCATCTCCCAGCAGGACTTCCTAGCAAAGGCTCAGCACCCCTCTAGCCACAGCTTCCAGTTTGGAGCTGTCATGGGTCCAGCTACCTCACTGAACAAGTAGAGTATCACACAGCCATCGCACCATACAATAATGCGTTTGGTATACTCTGTGTGCATGAGAGATGGGGAAAAACACTCCAAAGTCCATTGCCTGAGACCTCTCAGCAAAAAATATTGCTGTACAACTCATCAGAAACAATCCCATTTCTAGAATTCATTCTAGTTAGACAAAAACAAGGGTCAAAATCTTCTAATACTGGATGTGAATTCTCCAAGGAAAGAGGCAACTTGATTTAGCCTAGAAGTTTGTCAAGGACAGAATAGCATTCTTCCAAAGAAAAACAACTGGCAAAGCCACAGATGTGAGCCCCATGCCCGGATAGTGCCAGACTGCAGTTATTGTATGCTCTTAATGAATTATGCCACTGCTATATTAATTTGGCTTGTATAAATATAAGAATATATTCTAATTTCATAAATATGTGTAATACTATAATATATGTTATAAGCATATATTGACTTTACAGCAGGTATTGTCAGTGTATGACAGTCCTGTACTTGGCTCACCATTGGTGCACCATGCAAATTTGAGTATCACTGTTGAAGCAAGATGCATGGCAATTGGAGGAAGCCCAGAGGAGATGACAGAAGGCTGAACAACTTGGGGTGACCACATTCAGAAAAGTCCGAGGGACACCAGGATGAAGTCTTCAAATACGTGAAAGGCTGCCAGTAAAGAAGAAGAGAATAACCTGCTTTCCTTATCCACAGGTCAGGAGCTCATTCTGACATTAGGAAAACTTTCTGATAGTCGTGACAGTGACCAACTGGGTCAGTGTGAGTGGTTGCAGCGTCTGTGTCACTGAAGGTCTTAAAGAAACTAGAACTTCTTAAAGAATCTCTCAGGAAGGGAGATATATCACATAGGTAGAGCTGATCCTGCCTTCGTGAAATGCTACAGACTTGATGACCTCCAAAGATGCCTTCCAGGACTGTTTTTCTGGGGTCCATGTTTTAAGTATTACCACTTGAATGAAAAGGGCTCAGTCTCAAAAAAGGGAAAGAATTCTCCCTCTAAAGACCCGAAGACCCGTACTAGCCAGATCCAGGTTGTGAGTGGTAAAAGCCTCAGAATAAGGGCTGGTGCCTGCAGACTTCTGTGGGTTAAATGCAAGTGTCTGGAGGAATTAACTACTGCCCATTCCTGGTCTTCAACCATCACCCACATACTGGAAATGCAACAGCAGACATGACAAAGAAGCAATTATCCCAACAAAATCAGTTATTACCAGCGATTCATATGGTAATGATGGTGGTGAGGATGATGATGATACTGCTCAACTGTAGCAAGGATGATAATAACCAGTGTTTTAGGGGATGGATTACAGGTTTAATCAAAATGAATAGTGTATCACAGATAATGAATTTTACAGGGGAATATGGTCCTAGGAAAATGCCTTGTTCTGAATGCCTGAAAATTACATTGATTTAAGTAGTGGGCTACCATATTTGCACTATTCATGTAGGAGAAGAGAGAATGTAGCATTTTTATGTAGATACTCTTTGCCATCCTTAAAAAATGGGTGTTAATGTCATGATCATGGTAAGGAGAGCCATTACAGAGTCCCACATGTTTATTGGTATCATTTTTATAGGCTCTAAAATTTCACTTGCCGCATTTATATCATCGTTGTTTTGTCCCTGGCATAGAAAGAAAAAACTATGCACGTGCTAAAAAGAAACTAAGGTTTGTGAGCATCTTGTGAAATTCATAAGCAACAAAGATCCTAATTCAGGAAAATGTTGAGAGTCCCGTTATTACAGTGGGACTTAAACACAAGCATAGATGAGAGGGAAGCTCTCTCAAACAAAGGATAAATGGAGAAGGTCTGGAACAATAAATTAGCACTAAAAAATTTGTTAAGTATATTCATTTCCCAGTACGTGTCCTTCTTTATAACATAAAAAAAGGGTTATAAACTTCATTAATATGTTGTAGGGAGAGGCTAGAAAACAAAACCTGAGAGAAAAGGATGTGATCAGATAGAATTAAAGAGTTGCACACGTTTTAAAAATGGATAGAGAAATTTCAGACCCAAGAGAACATTACTCTATTCCCCAAAAGAAGAAGATCTGGGCTACCAGTATTTCTCCTTTCCCATTCATTTAACTTTTTCTTGTATAGTTTGCATGTTGAATTCTCTATAAGATCGTTCCTGATACTGTTAATGCTATTTGCTGTCATTCTTGATTTCAAACCAGGCTCTGCTTTACTTCACAAAGTGCCCTCCAAACTCAAACAAGCTGCAGAAATGCTGAAATCAATACATGCCTCTTGAAGGATAGATCTTTTGTAACACAAAGGAGAGAATGACTAATAGATTACTGAAGCCTTAACAAAACCTCAACAGATCCCCATATGGTGCATTGCAATTAAAAGAGTAGAGGATGGATTTATAATTTTTGGGGTGGAGAAAAGAAAAAGAAAAGAAAGACTTTTGGACAAGAAAATGAGTGAGGTGGAGACAGAAGTGATGTGTGACCATACACAAAATAGAAACCCTTCTTTCTGAGCCTTTCATCTCTGGGTCACTGGTTCCAATCGAGCCCAGGTCGATAGCGAACAAAAATCATTTTAATCTGATGGCTGTTTGCTGACCTATGTGAAATGAACTGGTTGTGTCAGTCCACTTCCCAGCTGACAGCTCTCCCCATCATCAAGGCCATTGCTACAAGTGGCAGTAATTGGTACTTTTTTGAGGCCAGCTCAGCTAAAAGGCTGAAGAATGGAAAAAGCAGTAGGGCTGAACCACCTCCTCCTCTTGTCCAGCTGCTCCCTCCAGGTGAGTGCTGGGGGAAGCTGGCACTGCTGTTGCCTGCGCCACATCTGCTCTTTGAACCAACAAAAGACTTCGGGGCAAAGGGGAGTCCTCTGAAGTGGTAAAGACCTCTTGTGAACACAGATTTCTTGGGGAGGATGTGAGGTAATAAGGCCCCAGGCCTGCAGTGCATTGCAGGTGGATACCATTGTTTGTTGGTGGCCCCATGGGAGGGTGTCTGTGCAAGCACGAGTCTCTGAAAGGACCCATCAGGCTACTGAGCCCGGTCTCTGGGGCCTGAGGGTTTATAGCTACAATTCCATCCACAAAACAGGAGCAAGGAGGCCTAAGTCCAACTTCCATTGATGGCAGTGGAAGGACATCTGGCCTCACTCACATGTGCATATGTCCAAAGGACATTTTCAGAGAATTTCAGTTTTTAATGAAGCAAGCTCATGTGAGGGGTGACTTGACACAGTGAGCTGAATCTAAGATGGTAAAATAATAAAGGAAGAAATAAAATATGAACGTCAAGAGGTTAATAAAAACTAATGCCCTAGAGAGGAAAATTTTAATCATGAATTTTATCAGTGTTTCTCTGAGCAGCTGATACCTCCGCTATTGTGAAGAGATAATGTACTGTGAAGATAATATTACGAGGGGGACTTTCAATTACACTTTAAGCCACAGACACCCTGTCTCCCTTGGATGCCCCCTGGGAATGGTGACTTTGCCATGGGAGATCAGAGATGCCAGGATGGTCTAGTTAACAGGGGGCACCAACACGTGCTCCAAAGCCTGCACAAATAGTTCTGGCCAGTGACATTTTCTACAAGGTAAATCTGTGTCTGCCGCTGCAGACAAGAGGGAGAGTGTCCCGAGTGGGTGAAGGAAGTTAGAACCGCTGGCAGAGCTCTGAAACGAAGCCTGAAAGAGTGAGAAATTCACCTTGTGAATATCCATTGCCCCTTTCAGGGATACACACAGGCGCATAAGAGAGTGAGGTCCCATCATGCATTCTCCAGGTAGAAGGATCCATGCTGCAAGTGGATTTCCTGACAACTGAATGAGGTGCTCCCAACACTGCACTTCACAAGCAGATCGTGTTATATTACAACTATGAAACATAGGTGTATGGGATAGGAACAAGAAAGAAAAGAATCCAGAAAATATTAGGAAGAACCTGGGTTTTGCAAGTCATGCCTTGTGCAACTAAGTCTTTGCCATACATGATCTTCTTTCACATATACACAAATGTCCTTTCCAGTACCCAAACCAAGCTGGGTGCTAGGGAAAGCAACACCTCAATTCTCAAAGTAAGGGCAAGAAAAAGGTATGATGCTCTCTCATGTGGTATACTTCTGAGCTGCTGCCGTTGTCAGATAGACCGTGGCCAGAGCTGTGTCAAAGGCTGGCAGTGGTCCTCACCAACACATGTACACTCTAGTCCATTTATCTAGAGCTGGAGAGAAAAAGGTGATGTGTCTGCATGGAATAAATTCCTTTTTAGTTTGCACTGGTGATCCCCCATATCACTGTCAAGAAAAGAAAATTCTAGCAACTTCAGTCTGGGCACTAATGAATATTGACCACTAGTGAAGCTGACTGTGGACACTGAATTCCCTTGTAGCTCAGAACCTGAAGAGTGGGAATACTCAGGGTATCTCCAAAATCCAAAAGGGAGCTGTTGCCTTCCTGTTAGCGGAAATGATTCAGAAGGCAGTGGGAAGAAGTAATGGTCTGACAGGCACTCGTCCCACCTCAGCCTGAGTCAGTCCTCAGGCAGGAGGAGGAAGAGCAAGCACTTAGAGGGCTGCAAGTGGGAGATGTGTGTTATGACAACTGAGCTAGCTGGGTTTTGGATGGAGTCTTACACTCCGTAGGATCCTTTTTCTGTTTAATCCAAGCTAAACTCACTTTTCCCAGAGGTTTACCAGTGGGGTAGGTGCAAGATGAATTCTCTTGCCACATATGAAGAGCTGGGGTCACTGTCCTGTCTTGGGCAAGGAAGAGAAAGGGCAGAGCCGAGATGGAGAACTTGTGGGATGAGCCCATTTCCACCGTATGCTGTGGGATATAAGGTTTGTGATTCTCAGAAGGGTGAGGAATTATATTAAGAGGAAATTCATTCATATAGAGTCAACTGTTAAACTAAAATGCACGTGTGTTATATGATAGTCCTCATCTCTGAGAATACAAACCAGAACAAAATGTTCGGGGGCAGGTAGAAACATGATCCAGAGGTGAATTGCACCTGTGAGGTGTCAGACCTTCCTCTGAAGAATTTGGTCTTTTCGGAGATAAGATCAACACTGGAATAAATAGGCTGCAAACAGAAGAATCCAGAAACTATTTCCATAGTGGCTCAGACTTCTGGTCCGTTTAATTGAGTACCCCAGTGCAGCCACCAGCACATGCTTGTTCAGAAGCTGTTAAGCCCCTGTAATAGACAGTTCTGTGAGGATATACCTGTTTTGAGCTGTTTCTGTCTAAATACTGCAGTATTGTCACCTCCTCAGAATTTGGGTGAGCCTCCATGAATATTCATAACTTGTAAGGTATGGGATTTAGGGGACTGGAGTTTTGCAATAATTGGGAATTACATGAGACCACCTAGTTCATTAAAACAAAATGAAAGACAGAGTCAAAGGCAGGCCTGCAAAGGTAAACAGTGCATGAATTCACTGCCTCCATATTTAAAGCCTTCAAAGCCTTTCACTTAAAATCCTTTTCCGCTCTGGATCTCAGCATGAGTCTGGCTGCCGGGAGGTTTTGTGTGGTGGCCTGTCAGCTTCCATCTCCAACACAGTGAAATTCAACTAATTGTAAGCGCACATTGCTCCAGGCGTACACTGCAGACTGCTGCTCGGGCCACGCACACGCGCCGAGACCCCATCCACCTACTGTAAAATACTGTGTTCTTTCCCCCCACCCACACTCTTCTTTATTGCTACTTGCAATCACTGAAAAGATGACAGGCCAGAGCAAGGAGCAAGAGATCCCCGTTGTGTTTCTGCAAAAATCGGCGCAGAGGGATTTAGTCCCACGACTGCGTTATGTGCCAAGAATTGCAGCAATCGTTGGCCTGTGCCTCCATTAATGAAAAAGGGTTGGCCGGAGAGCAGTGTGGGGCTGCCTCTGCCGTCGGACTTTGATCTTACCTGCTGAAGCTGACCTCACTGCCATATCAGGCTCTCTGCGTTGCAGCTGAGGATCAGAAAGCATCAAGAGGAGTAGAAAAATGGGAAATACCTCACAGTTGAAGATGCTCCGTGACCCAAATAGCCTCTGTAAGTGCTAATCCTCAGTTGCTTGTGAGGTTCTGCAAGGTCAGTAGCCGCACAGGCCTAATTTGCTCCTTAAGCAAAACTGTTTCGTTCCTGAGCTTTCATGGCGATCTTATAGTCACAGATTACTGGCAAACTGTCCCCGGCTGGCTTTTTTTCAGCACATTCCCATTCCTTCAGAATTTTCCACCTGAACTTCACAGAAGTCATCTGAGTTTGGTTTGGTTTCTGGATTGGATAGGCCAGCGTTTACTTCCATCCAAGTAGGTTTTGTTTTCTCAGTCCTTAAACTAGAACTTTTTTAAACTTAATTTTGGCTATCAGCTTGGCCATCACAGATTGAGAGTGATATACTGCTTGCGTGAATGCCATCATCTTCAACTGGACCCTCTTCTGGGGGGACAATACATGAGTACATTCACCTTTGTCCCCCACAAATTTCCTAACTCCCCAGTAAAAAGCCGAGAGGGTTTTTTTGCATCACTTTTTCTGCTGCCAGTTGATCAGCAAGCTACTGTGGCTGCAAACGGTACGTTTCATTCTTCTGCACTCACTTTTTTGTCTAGCTTTGTGCGCTCAGGTGAGCAGCTGCTTGCTCCACCACAGCTAGCACCCTTTCTAAGGGCCTCGATGCTCTTGGGGTGCATTAAGCAGGGTCAAGACACACTGAGAGATCAGCCCTGTCGGTGCACTCAGGCAGAGCATAGGTGTCTCCAAAGTTCCATGAGCTTAGCCTGGACAAATGTCTTTCCTCATGACCATATAGCTCTTGTGGCAATGGAAGTATTTCAGGGAACTTTGTGATCGAAAGCTCAGATGCTAGGAATGATGCTAGGTACCTCCCCAGCAATGGGGAACTGGGTTTCTGAATTAATCTGTTTGTGCCTCAGTCTTGTTTAGCTTTTGTATACGGTGCTGGAAGAGGTGATTTCAGTCTCGCCCTATGCCTTTATTGTGTGTTAGTACCTGATCCTTCATTGGTGACTCAAGGTACTATAATTGAATAAGTCATGTAAATAAGATTAATATTTGGTTAGTTGTTAGCACACCTTTCAGGCTGATCCTCATGAAGTTAAGTTCAGTTCTGAGCAACCTTCCTGATGTGACTAGCTTCGTTTTCATTACTCTACTGCAGAAGTGTTTCTTGTCCTTCAGATCACCTGCTGACTCTGCTCTCATGTTCAGTCGACCTGTGACACTCTATAATTCAATGCTGCTTCAGTGATAATAACACTGAAATTCAGCCACACAAGATCAACAATTTAAATGGTTCTAACTGCTCTCAAAGAACTCATAAACTGAAAGGCTTTCACTGCCATTTACCGCTGAACCTCACCGCTTATGCTCACCTAATTATGCAACACTTTGCTTCCTAAGCCATTGCACCTGAAGTGCTGATTATACTGTACTTGGAGTGCTGTGTGCTCTCTGAAGGGCTGTTTTCGGTCTCTGTGAGGTTGCCACTCGGTTCCTGATAGAAGTGATCCCATTTGCTATTTCCTACTTTGTTTTGGAGGCAATTATTGAAGTGCTAATGTTCAGGGATGCATCCACAACACTGCAAGAAGTAGAAGCACAACGATTCCCTTTTTGGAGATGGGGACGTTGGGGCAAAGCAGTTTGCCAAAAATCTCACCCTGATTTCTGGGCACTGTGAGAACTATGGTCCAGGAGTGCCAGACCCCTCTCCTGACTCTGAGGGCACACTTCTCTGAAAATAAACACTAGGCAGGGGAGGCCTGAGGAAGATAATAACTGCTGTTAGCTGCCTCAGGAATTAATTTGTTAGATAAGACAGTCTCAAAAATATTTGAAGGAACAATTCAGTTTCATTAAATAAAAAAGTCTTAGAGGAGTTAATAGGAAGAAATATAATATGATGTTGTGTGTGGTGTATGTGTGCATGTCTGGAGGCAGAGATAGACATAGAGATAGAGATACAGATAGAGATGATAGACATAGATACAGGTACAGGTACAGATAGATACATACATACCCAAGTGAAGTATTCTCATCAGTTTATTGCTTCATTCCTTTATTTCTAGGTGTTTTAAAAAATAAATTAAAAAAAAAAATAGGTCGTACCAAATACTAGAGTCAAGGAGGGCTTTTTCTTGGACCCTTTGATGTTGATTCAGAATGTACTGGGTTTTTCTAATAGAGCAAAGACAGCCTCTGCACATACAGCCAGAACAAACCAGCGTGCCAATGAAGTCTTGTTTTGAGGACTTAAGTGCTAAGAACCGACAGCTTTTTACTGGTCTTCTGCAAGACATTAATTTCTTCCGCAAGACATGAATTTCATCCACAAGACTTCGCAAGGTAAAAAGTGGCACTACAGCAAACCGGAGACGCATGTATACCTCTTCTCACTTGGCCTTAAATGCCTTACCCATTTGAACTCACATTTACAAGAAAAGATTACAATTAGGAAGAAGCAGATTAGATAGAATTGAGTGGCCCAGTTGATCCTGATATGTATTCTGATAGGTTTTGTGTTTCTGGAAGTAGCTATTCAAGGGAGTTAGAGCTCCTTCCTTTAATGGAGACTCTAAGTCTATAATATCAGATGGGTTGTCTCAGAGCACTTCACCCACCTTGCAGGCAGAGAGCCAGTCTCTAACACCAAAGTGCAGAGGGAAATGTAGGAGGCACAGCCCAAAGGAATGAAGAAAATAAATAGCGCGTCCTCGCATGTCCTTCCTTGCTCAGGGACTCGAGAAGGGCCAGACCCACCATTCTCACAGATTTCTCAGAGTCTTGACTCCCATCTCCTGCTTTCACACTGCTTTCTGCAAAAGAACATTAAATTTTACCAGCCAGGAAACTCGCAGAGGGCAGCTTCTTCTGCCCGCTGAGACAGTGCTGGGGAGCAAAGAGCTTCCCGCACTTTGAATTCACACATCACCTGCCTTTGTAGGGGCCTGGATTTTTCCTTGAGCATTCTGGATATCAAGGCAAAGCATTTTCTCCCAGGAGGGCAATTTTGCTTGCATGTTCTCCCCTGAGTTGCCCTATGGTTTCTCTAAGAAGCCAGAAATCTCTAGAGCAATTGCTAGTATGGTTGATTTTTGCCATGTTGACAGTAGTCATCAGTAGTAAGCAAATACTGAATTCCCCATTGCATCTTTCTCTTGCAGCTTAAAGACATTATTCAACTCTACTTTCTTTCTTACAAAGCTTCTTCTAAGATAACTGTATGGTACAAAACTCACAATTATTTTATGATGCTTTTATTCCTAATCTTAATAAGCAGCAATGGCTGAGGTGTAGGGATTATTTTTGAAGCGTTCCTGACAAGTGAGGAGGAGTTGTTGGTTCGAGGTGCAGCAGAAAATCGTTAACCTTCAGCTAGTCATTAATCCCCAGGAAATGTCCACCCTGCAGTCAGTACTGCTCGTAGGATGAAAAGTGTTATATAAGAGCAGACTATTATTATGAGGTGAGAAAGCGGGGGGGAAAGATGTTTTTCTGAGAGTAAGTGCCCTCCGAATTTTATTTGGTTTTGATTTCCTTTTCCTGACAGTATTGAACTTCAGCAGAATGAGCACTGGGTTGCTTTAAACCATTGCTTCCCTCATACGTAACTCAGTTTGTCCAGGCGTGTATTTTTTTATTTTTTTTGTTTCTCTGAATACTGTTTATTTAAGTAATTGTTGGCTCTTTTCCTGTCCTTTGTTGACCCCAGGAAACAACTTTTTTATGTGTTTCCATTCTGGGATTTCTATTATCTACTGACTTGAGCTGGGTGTACTTCCGTGAAAAGGCCCAAAAGAGAAGGAGAGAGATGAAGTTACTTTTGAACTAAAGTCAACTTGTCTTCCAGTCTGAGGCCCAAGAAAACCATCACTCAAAGCAAAGAACTTAGAAGGTAGTTTACAAGTCTACTTCCCAAGAACAAACCAGGATGCAGTGTTATCACCTTTATGAAGTCAAAAGAGGTGGTTTTACAATTTGGTGGAAAAAAGTCATGCTGTTAATTAGTCACATTAATTTGACAAAAAAGTGGGGGAAGGTGAAAAGGGGAAAGGAAGTTGGGAAAGCAAAACAGAACAGAAGGGAAAAAATCTTTATGGTGAGGTGCTCGGCAGGATGAAGGAACAAAAGGAAGGCTTTCTGCCTGTCTCCTGATATTTTCCAACTCAGCAAAAAAATCCATTGTGTAGCTTAAGGGGAAAAAAAAAAGTTAAAGTTGAAAGCTTAGTGTGTGAAAGCAACTGCTCAACCATTGTGTAATATGGGCTAATGTAATGTCACTGTTTCCCCATGATGTAAGTTGCAATTTTTGTTCCAGTTGCTGTGGTCAATGTTATCGCTTTCACTTTTCAAAAGGGGGCAAAGGGGTGCATGGAGATGGTATTTCTCTTTGCCCCCACCGCCCCTTCCCCACCCCGAAACAAATACTTCTGTTAGGAAATATCAGTGCTGACCAGATGTCACTGACTTTTTTTTTTTTTTGCATGTGTCCCTTAACAGCTGGCAAGAATATCAGCTCAAATTATTCACCACAAGCACACTCTTTCTGTTTGTCTCCAGATAAAGGGATTTGAAATCCTGGTTGTCAGAGAGGGATGCTGAAAACTGTGGAATGGATTTCTTTGGGCAGAGGGAATACTTCTTGAAGATCTTTAAACCAGTCAGGGATGGTCAGGACTAGCATGCAAAACCAAACAGATCCATTAGGGCTGGCACTTTGTGTTCTCAGAAACTGTTTTAGCAAAGGATGTTTTCTTGGAACGACTGTGAAGTGGCTTGTTCATAATAATCAGCAAATCTAAATGTAGAGACAGTTTTTGTTTCAGTCATGTCAGCTGAAAAAAAAAATCTTAGCTGTGGTTACAGATGAGAAATACAGTGGGTGGAAGATAAAAAGAGACTGCTGTGCATGGATGCTCTAGAATTGCTTGGGACCATAGCCATGTGTCTGCGCTACCTTGAACTACTTGAACTCCCTACACCTTGCAAATGGGCTGAAGGCACACGACAGCACTAGGTTTGCAGTGGGACTGCTCACACACAGCCCTGGTGTCGCAGGGCTCAGGAGGTGGCAGTGGTGATGCAGCGAGTGGCACTGCTCCACCTGGAACATCACTCAGTGGTACCCCCATGCACAGTGCAGAACAGGGGCTGGTTTATCCTTATAGCCCATAAGCTAATGGCCCTTGCCACCTATGCCAATAAGGACCATTACCTTCTGCCTAACCAAAACGTTCTTCTCTTCCCCTCATATTTACAATTATATCTGCTTTTCTCTTCAACCTGACACACCTAACTGGTGCTGTACAAAATAGTGCTGTGTTCTTCCCCAGTGATGGCTCCGTTGCAAAGTAAGTTTGTTTTCTTTATATGAGCAAAGATAATTAAGGGGCTCAGTACATGGAAGTCATAGCATGATAGTGTTACTTTTAACATTATCTTCAGATGAATGAAAAACCAAGATCAGATGAAGATAACTCAGAGTTACTGAAAACTCCCAGACAGTGGGGAAGCAACTCTCAACTCTTCGCTTCAGCTCTCTGTCTAAACCAGAGCAAATTTCTGTGTTTATTTAATACTGCATCTTGTCTTTGGCGATTGTTTTAAACAGTCACTTTAAAAGAAAGAGGCAAAGATTTTCAATGAAAAATAAGGACAGCAACTAGCCTTGGAAGAGTATGTAACACAAGACATGTCCCAGGTATGATAATGTTATCCTTCAGTATATAAAGGCTTGTATTCTATTACTTGTGGTCTCTAATGTAACTGTAGAGATCCTCACTATTGATATGAACAACAGTGCTTTTCTAAAGCACGCTAAGCTCATGAAATGACTTCAAAGTTGTTCATAGGCTCTGAATTCCACTGGTGAACTGTAAGTGGTGGTTTCAAGTCCTCTTATTTCGGCCTTTTCCAGCAAGCAAGTAGGAGAAGCCAATTCACTGTTCCATGTTATGTTCCATGTTATGTTCCACCTTTACTTACCCTTTAGTAAGGAAACCCTAGCATTTTATCATGACATGGAAGCCTTTCCATATGCCTCATCACCTCCACTGTTAATCTCTGCAGTCCATTCAGTTTTGAGCCTACCTGTTTTGAAATGGGAACTGACTGTGGCTTTCTGACCATTTTAGGATACAGGAAGGTGGGTCTCTAGACTACTGGAAAGGCAGTCTTGGGTGACCTAGATTTCTGTAAGAAGTCCTGGCTCCATCTGAGTCAATACCAGCATTGCCATTGACTTTGAAGGGGCCAGGATAGCAGCCCCTGTGCCTTCATTTTTGTGCTGAAAAATGGGATATCATGGTACTTGCCATTGTTTCTGAAGTGGGTTTAGATGTATATAAAAATTAAATTATTAAATACAAAATAATTATAATTATTACTGCATTTTCCATATTGTTTTCCATCACACTATTTTGTTTGCTTCTCTGATGGCCCGAAGGCACAGAGCAGATGTTTTCACTGAGCTGTCCTCAATGACTTTTAAATTACTTCATCATTGAAAAATGGCAACAGTGCCAGTCTTTCTTGTAACATTCAATCTCATCATCCCTCATATGCTTACAAAAAGACAACTTCAGGGCCAAATATACATGGCATTGGAACCACTGTCTCCAGTTCAGGCAGACAACAAGAGGGAAATGGAGAGGTAAAGAGAGAAAAAAACAACAGGAAGGGTGAGAGAGCAGAAGATGGGAATGAACAGAATGAAAGAAAGGAAAGAAAGGGAGGAAAGAAAGCAAGCTTATTTGTGCAATTGAAAAGCATTTATATTTTGGATTTTCCTCAACTATTAATGGCCTGAAACTCAATTATTAATTTAGCTTGATTCTTGAATCTGTTCTGCCTTAGAAATAATGGGGAAGCTCTTTATTAGAAAAAGGAAAAAACATTCCTCAAATATCTGACAATGAAGCATTACTGAAAACTTCTGATTCCCCCAACAGAAAACCTATTTAAAAAAAGACAAGTCATTAATCAGTAACAGCTGCTCCCAGCACCTGTTATTTATTCCCGTCATTAACACTTCCTTTAGCATTTCTGACAGAAATGGGTATCTTTTCCATCTGAACACCCTGTGCTCTGTGAAACACCCCCAGAACTCAGTGGCTGTATTTGATCAACAAGGTGTGTTTATGGCTTCCCCCAACATGGTGTCGCAGCTTTTCTTTTTCACTTGTGGGTTCTTTCTTTATTCTAAACATAGGTTTAAAAAGCCCTGAACATCCCATATCTTTTGCTGAATACTTGTGCAGCCTCTAGTCTTTGGTATGCCCTGGTTAATTGGCCACAGGGGCAGGGGCATGCAGTGATTGCGGGGTGTGTACAGGTGCCAAAGGATTACCAACCACCACGTCCCCCCTATGCCCAATTCTCACTGAGGCAAATGGGAACTCGGAGGGCTTACAAGCTGGGATTTCAGTGCTACAGGTGGTGTAATGTTTCTGTGTCAGTTTTGTCTTCTGTCGGAGCCTCCATCTCCCTGCTCAGAGCAAGCCCAGCCAGGGTCCCCTGCAGAGCTGGCGAGGAGGTTCCTCACCCACCTTCCCCCCCCAGCATGTCTAGGTGACCACCACTCCCCCAGCTCCCCACCGCCATCTGGAGGAGGGGGTATCCCCAGGCAAAATCATGCCCAGGTTTACTTACCTCTTCCTGCAACACCCCCTGGCTGCCTCTTGCCCCTTCGTTTCCCAGTGCAGGAGGCACCCAAACCTGTTCTCACGTAGCAGAAGAAAACAGGGGAGATCAAACAGTGATGAGCATCATTTAGAGGCACTTTTCCTTTATATCCATTACCTGTAAGCTCCCAGTGCCAAAGCTTGGTGTGGGAAGTCCTGCTTTCCACCATCATCCAAAACCCTCCTGTGCACGCGCAAAAGTGAGCTCTGAAAGTCCAGCTGGCTCTGGCAATCCTAGTTTGAAAACCTTACGGTAAACGCTAAGGTATAATGTAAAAGTCATGTAGATGTGGTGCTTAGGGACATGATTTAGTGGTGGTCTTGACAGTGTTAGGTTTACAGTTGGACTTGATGATCTTAAGAGTCTTTCCCAACCTACATGATTCTATGATTCAATGATTCTATATTTATGCACATAGTTAAACACAGCAGCAGTGAAGAAATGCAAGCATACTGCTTTGCTTTTCCTGCTTGTTCCCCACACTCACAAAAAGCATTGCTGCTTTTCGTTTCCTTTTTCTTTTTCCAGTTCTCTCTTTTTCATTAATAAGTATCCATTAAATCTGTTTCATGCTTATTCACAGTTTAAACACTGAGATTTGTAGTGGTTTCCTACCACCGTTAGATAATGTTTTTCATCTGAAAGCCGCTGCTTTCATTTAGGACTGGTGAAGTTCTGGTGACATTTCTGTTTGTTAGTCTTGGGGTTTATAACATTGTTTTAGTAAAAAGCGTGCATGGGGTTGGATTTAGGAGAACATTGTTTCTTTAATACAGATAGATAAAGAAAGCAGTGTATTGTATTTATCAAAAGGAAGTGTCAGCAGAACTTTATAGTCTGGTAATTAGATAACGCAGATAAGTCTGCTGAGTTTGTGTGCTCACAACTGCCATTCCAGATAACACTTCCTGAAGTCAATTAGAAGAACTTACACAACATCATACATTTTCCACTGTTCCTTTATTAAACTGATACAGAAAGAAAGGGAGAGAGAAAGGAAGAGAGAAAGAAGGATGGGAGGAAGGAAGGAAGGATGGGAAAAAAAAGAAAGAAAGAAAGAAAGAAAGAAAGAAAGAAAGAAAGAAAGAAAGAAAGAAAGAAAGAAAGAAAGAAAGAAAGAAAAGAAAGAAAGAAAGAAAGAAAGAAAGAAAGAAAGAAAGAAAGAAAGAAAGAAAGAAAGAAAGAAAGAAAGAAAGAAAGAAAGAAAATTAAGATGCACGCTACAAGCAGCATGATACATAGTTGTTCCACGTTAATTTTTGCAGCATGATACGTAGTCATTCCACGTTATTTTTTGCTCTGAACAATCCAGCTCACTTTGAACCAGAGCGCTGGGCATCTGACTTTTCCAAAGACGCCCGCAATCACGGCAGCAGCAGCAGCAGCTGTGCCAAACCATCACCACTGTGGGTCAGTGGAGAATTCCACGGGCCCTTTGATTCAGACCAAGGTAAAACCAGACCCAAGCAAAGAGCTTACATTTTTCAGACAGGTGGCCTTTGTAAACACCCATGTTTGCATTTATGAAAAATCTTGTAAAGGAAAATCTCTTACTGCCTTGATAAGAAAAGCACGCAAGTAATAGTCAAATTATCTTGGATGCGGAATTGCATCCAAGTGTTGGAGGCCCGATTTTCCTATGTACAATTTTTATTTTAAATGCGGATGAGGTATTTTGACTCTATGCCTGATGAAAATGTTCTGAAGCGGTTTAATTTATTTATATTAGTGGTAAAGTATTAACCTTTTATGCTAGGAGTTCATATCTCATAATGCATTGTGCCTCATGTAATTAGTTGTTCTTGAGGATACCAGTTTTTCCTTGTGCAGTTTACCATTAAAAGTATTTTCTGACATATGGTCAAATCCTGAACTTTGCTTGTGTTAAGTACAACCTTCCTCAGGCCACTAAAGTGCTACTTAGGGCCTGAAAATGGGGTGAGAGGGGTGAACATCTTTAAAGATGTTCACATTCTAAAGCAAAATCAGAAGTATAATATACAACTTTTTAATGAGATAAAATTCCCAGATCAATTCTATTTTGGGTAAAAAAAAAAATAAATAAATAAGGAAGTTTTCAGCTAATTTGGTGTTTGTCGGGAAGCACGCATTTGTCATTTTGCTATCTTGCTTCACAAAGAAAGTGAAACTCATGAGAGCTTTTCAAAAGGGTGTTTCAGTTTACCATAGCTGAAAAACAGTTTCCTGACTGAAAACGTCCTTCATAAAAATACTGACATTCAAGTGTTGTAGAAAAATATAATTTTCTGCTAAGTAAAAATTCTGATTAGAAATTATCATCAGCCACCTCCAGCATGAACATCCTGGTAGTGGTGGGACCTGGATGCAGAAATGGCTCTGCAGCACGTATCCTCCCCGCACTAGGGGCTGGTCAGAGTTGTCTATCTCTCTGTCCTTTCCCACAGAAAGTGCTGTCCTTACAAAGTTCCAGTTTCGTGTTACGAAAGAGAACACAGGGCACCCCTGTCCTCATCCTTTCGCTGGCTCAGCCTTCAGCAGCCTGGGAAATCACCCTGTGGAAGACACACGCACTAACCAGCAATCCTGACCCTGCGCGGCTGTGAGCGCTCAAGCCTTGTCTGAACAGACACGTATTTTCTGAATTATACCTGTGTCTTTATAGCTGCATGGCCATGCTCTGGAGAACACAGTGGTATTAAGTTGCTTTTACTAGCGTGGTTTAGATATACAAAAAAAGGAAGGGAAGGTATCTGCACTGATGTATGTGACCTTTCTTTCAGTGTAGCTGCATCCACACTGGCTGTTCAGCTGGTATAGTTTTATATAATAAAAAAATCACCCTGGTCATATATAACCCATGCATAGAGTGGACTTTAAAGTAAGCAATTCCAGTTTATATAGCTGCCCCAGCAGGTGATGTGACTCTGCACTGAGCTTCACGGTTATCCCCACAGCTGACACAGCATTCCTCGTCCAGGCCAAGGAGTAAGGCATTCCTGAAAATGGCACTAAGATGCTCTGGATACACCTGTGCTGAGAAATTAAGCAGCTCCTGGTCTCTGGAGTTCAATCATGTGTATAGTTGCATTGCTACAGTGGTCCCTGCCATGCTTTTGCCCCCACAGTTAGCAGCGTCCCAGGCTGTTCCCAGGCACAAAGCAGGAGCCGTTCCCCACAGGTGGTGTGGATGTAAGAAGTCGGTTCAGGACAGTAAGGCAGTTTAACACCATGGATGCAGACGGGTCCCTACTGACTGGATGCAGGGCCAGAGAGCAGCCCCAGCAGTGCTGAATTTATTGGTGCAGGAGATGAGGCCGTAGCAGCGGGAGAAAAGACCGGGATGTTTCTTCTGTTTCTTCCCTGTCACAAGGGTGCTGTGGCCTCCAGCCTCATCTCCCCCGCCTGCCTGCCCCGCTGACCAGGCAGCAGCCCCCGCGCAGCAGTGGGTCTGTCGTCCACCTCTGCCTCACCACGAGCAGCAGGGTTGGCCGCCACGTTTTCACAACAGCAGGCCCCATGTTTCATCTGAAAATTTGCCTCGTAGTGCATATTGGGTCTTTTCCGGCCGGGCTCTTGATTTCTCTGACTTGCATAGTAGGTAGCAGAGACACAGGTCTTAACAGCCAGGTGAAAAAAGTGGCTCCCCAGGAGGGAAGAGAATGGAGAGTCTCCCCATTCATCTGACACAAGTAGATCTCCGGCATCATAACAGATCACTATTCAGTTTGGGATTTGGCCTACGAGAAGTAGTTCTCAGGTCATTTTCTATGAAATATATGACTTTGGATGTTACACCATAACAATAGGGAGGTTTCCCATGGTCTGTCATCAGAGAATTCCCATCTGTATCATTCCTGCAGCTTTCCTGTTTGCCCCCCACAGTCCCAAGCCAAATTTAACCTGTACCTCTACCTGCAAAATGGTTTTGCTGGAAGAGAGCCTGCTACAGCAGAGAGCCAGCTGCAGACGTTGGTTGCAGGTGCCGATCTGTGAGAGGAGGCTGATGGCACTGTGGTCCCCCCACATTAACACAGCCGTGAGTGGCATCCTTTCTGGCCCATGGGCACGCAGCTGCATCACGTTACCCCTGCACAACGCTGCACACACGCTTCTACCACCGCAGCTGCATCCATCCCCCCGCCAGTCTGTCTCCTTGCTGCCAGTGCAGGGTTTACGTATCCTCTCTGAGATGATGGATGTGTCAATTGTGACAGGGGTCTTTATTCCATGCAAGAATCTCCAAGCGCTTTACAAAAATAGCTCGCCACCTCGCAGACAAGCACTCTGACATGCAGAGATAGGAAATAGCCTTACTTGCCTTGGAGGGTATTTTAACATTCCCCACCACTGCAGCATCCTCTCAGAAGCACAGATGACCTTCTCCCTCTTAGCACAACCAGGAGGCCCCCATTTTCCTAAGGCCCTGGAAAGATTAAGTGACACAGGTCCAAGGTTGCACAGGAAGTCTGGAGGGAGCACTGGAAATAGAAGGGGGCCCTCCTGAGTCCCTCCGCAGTGCCTTGACCACAAGACCATCCTTCCTCTCCCAAGGTTACACATCTAGTCTGCGGCCGAGACAGGAATAGTACCCAAGTTTCCTGACGCCCAAAGCCGTCCTCCCGCACTGTGTGCACAGTAAGCACAAATATCGATTTAAAGCAACTTATAACCCCATGTCTTGCCATTAAACCCGAGACATGCCGTCTGAACCCAGAGCTTCTTACGTTTCGAAAGCTGTGACACGCCTCGCTTAAACAGACCCCTTGCACAGACAGGGCAGCTAATACCTCCCTGCATCTAACCTCTCCTGCTCTCTCAGTGCCTTTGAGCCTCTGACGTGTCCTATCCATGCCAGCCCTGCAAAATACGTTGCTGATTGCCACAGAGAAACAGGTTTGCAGGCAGAGGCACAGGCTGAGGGGTGTCCTCTCCGCCCACTCTGTTGAGACCTGGCACCGAACAGGGCCAAGCCCTCCCTGGGCGGAGGGGAGGGGAAGGTGCAGGTCGAGGTGGGGACATGAAGGGATGGTGCCACAGCGATGGCCTGAGGAGGGACCCCAGGCCCCCAAGGTCCTGGCATTGGGGGGATGAGCCAGCTAGACCGGGAATGGGCTTTCACGTCCCCTCCTGCAGGGACACGCGCTGCATCGGTGCGTGCAGCTTCCCCGGGGAGAGCTGGAGATGTGCTGTGTCAGGAGGGGCACGGTGCCACGTGTCCCTGCAGCTCGTTGGAGCCGTTCCATTAATTTTAATGGACTTTGGATCAGGCCCTGAATTCTCAGCTGTCCTGGCTAAACGGCCTCCCCAGGCAGGCTGTCCTCTCGTTTTAGACCGAGGAGGCCTTTCGGAGACCCTGCTGACAGGCAGGTTCCTGCCGCTTTTTGGCAGCAGCGCTCCCAAACCCGGGCAAGCGCTGCCCTGGCAGGGCCAGGGAGGGCAGGCACCATGGCTGCCCCTCATCACAGCCTGCATCACCTGCACACACGGCTGGGCCTGCCGGGGCCACCCGCTCCCGCCCAAGCAAATGCATACAACACTTCCACCCCCTGCCCAGATCGTCCCCTTTCTTTTCCCAGAAAGGCCCTGGAACTAGAGGTGAGGAGCATGGATCCAGTGCTCCACACTACACACCTCAACCTGCTCCAGTCACCAAGAGCCCCAGTAAACGCACACACACTCAGGTTTTGGGGGACTTAGTATTCCTGTACAAGAAATAAATGCTACATGTGGTGGTAGCCCCAACACTGCTCAAGGCAGAAACAGAAGATGCCATTGGGCTCATATGCACAGCCATCATTTCAGAAGGTGCTTCAGAAGGACAAGACCATGCCCTTCTCTTTGCCCATAGTACATTTTCCTTCGCTCATCAAGCTCAGCACTTCTGGTAATTAGCACACTTGGACAAACTGAGCTTTCTGAAGCTGTTTTATTTTTAAGCGAAGTTAGGTAGACGCCAGTGCTGTGCCTCTTTACAAGAGCAAGGAGCTGTGTGCTTTTCCAGACCTTTATCTGACACCATATTAAAGTAGTACTTGCTGCAGCTCTAAAGACCTGACATTACAGAGGCACTCAGCCATCAATGACCTTCCGTTAGTGATTGCTATTTCTACAGAAGCAGCATTAAGAGGGCCCAGCTGAGACCATGGCACTGACTGTGCAGTACGTCGTAAGAGACAAACCTGCTCCAAAAAGCTTGGGAAGAAGAGGAAACAGAGAGAAATAAAGTGATTTGCCCAAGGTTGAAGAGCAAGTCAGCAACAGAGGTGGCAATAAAACCTACCAGGGCTCACTTGTTTGCCTAATCTGTGAAATTATGTTGCTCTGAACACCTGGTGCCATACACACCTTCATGCCTCCTTTAATATATGATGCATTGACTGGTTATTGGCAGGTTGTTATGTTACTGCTCAGATTGAAAATGCTCTTCGGACCATCGCTGACACTCTGGTTTTTAATACCTCCCATCACTCTCCTCATGCAAACTCTCCCTAAAAAGACACTTTGGGATAAATGAAGAGGATTACCCTGGTGAGCCACTTCATGAGAAGTGAGTGAGTAGATCTTGTCTAAATTTTGGCTTAGCAAGGATCTGTAAGGGCGGACAAGCCCCTGCTGTCAGCGTGATTTTTCTATTGATCTCCCACCAACTACAGTTCCAGTGGTTCACATACTTATGTACACTAAAACAAGGGGAGCACCTATATACTTTACAGTTATAGATCACCAGCTGCGATAATCGCTTGATCATATCTTCTAACCCATTCTTTGTGTTTAGGATTGCATCCCCCTCCCCTGAAGGGAATGAAAACAGCATATTTTCTTCAGGTCCCAGAAGACGCAGGAGGTGGCCCACAATGATTGGGGTGGGTTCAGCTTTAATGAATCAAAAAGTAAATTATTTATTTCCTAGATTTTCCTTTTCTTCCTGAAGCGGAAGAACACTTCTCCTGTTTCTGTTTTAACATGCAGCACAACCTGAAGGAGAGCTAGTTGGGGCAAGTTAAACTGGGGAAATTGCCTGAGCATTCGGGGCCAAGCCAGGGGATGGGATCACACCCTGCCCCAGTATGAAGGCAGCAGGGACCAGGGGCAGAGTTGAAACCAGAGGTGCAACTAATACTTCAGGCAGGTATCACAGACAGGAAAGCTGTGGCCACCGGTCAATTCAGTGTCACCCTTTCCCAGGGAGGAAAGTGCCATCCCCCAGCAGGTGTGACTGGGGGACCTCACAACCCATGGGTGTGCAGCAAAGGCCTGAGCCGGGGGGCCCTTGCTGACATGCCCTGAGTGTCCCAGACTCCCCTGGGCTCCAGGCAAGTGAGAGAAATGAAGAGCTGAGTCACGACAAGCCCCATGTCTGGATTGCAATGCACTGCGCTCATGTTGCTCTTCCTCGGGAAGTGATGCCGAATGTGTTTATATATACACAGTCCAACATGACTGAGCAAACATTATTCGAGGTTTTGACCGGCACTTGCATTTGGGGTAAGAGTGAGTACAACCATGCAGTCAACAGTTCAGAAGCTTAGGAGGGGAAAGAGTCCGGGGGGGGGTCTACACAGAACAAGTTGTTCCCCAGTCTTTGTGATAGGTCTCAGACCTACTCCATCCACCCATGAGCCCACAGAAGCCTGTCAGATGCCTGGCTGCAAGGTTCAGTCAGTTTATCATTGGTAACAGAATAAACATAGCACTCTGATCATCATTAATAATATTTATTTTGGAAAAATATTTTAAAAATGAATTTCTTCATTAACAAAACGGTAAAAAAAACTCAAATAACATTTGCACAATATTCCATAAATACATTTATATACAAAAAAATATAGTCACATAGACCCGAAGTGCCTTTGTACATATTTACCAAAAAATTTAAATTATAAAAAAAATGAACATCACAAAATACTCAAGCTTTACAATTATCATGAAAATATTTTTACAGATTCAAAAAAATAACACACTTTTTCTCACCTAGTAAAAACACATTTTAGTATCAAAAAAGACAATAAAGGCAGTGTTTGTGTCTCTAATTCAAGAAAAGACTGGCTCATAAGAATCCAAAATATACACTTCAGGCAGTGCATGCTTCTTATGTAGTAATTAAGTCCATTCATTTAAATATATATAGAAAAGCAACTGACCATAGTGCAATGATAAAATTCGTAAAAGGCAGTGCAACAGTAATCCTTGAACACAGACCCTTGCCTGGTGTCCATCTGGTTTCTTTATTTTGCAGTCACTTTGCTAACTTCAGTAGAGAACCAGCTCAAGCCTGAATTTAGTTTCTCAGCAGCAGTCAGTGAAGGAATCTATCTCCCATTCCTCTTTCAGCAGCATTCATCGGGGCACGTCTCCTCTGAAATTGTTCTGAACAACCACCTTGCCATATCGCCTCTGGTTTACACCTGGTGAGAGAAAACATGAGCAGAGATCAGGAGAGGTTAACGGAAAGTAAGAAGAGGGCTATAAAGCTGCAGAGGGTTGGGACTCTCTCTTTACACCAGGCAAGAACGGGCTCTCCATGAAGGACACTAAGGGGTAAGTCTGCAGACCACAACCACACTATCATTGTACCCTTGTGTGCAAAGGTCATCGTACCCATAACTGCCAGTGCAGCAAGTCACTGAGCTTGTCTTTACAGTATCCACAGCACGACAAGCTCGAGCTGGCTGGATTTCAGCAGGTACAAATCACCGCGGCACCAAGGAAAACAGTTTAGCTGCCCTGACGTGTGTTAGATGAGGGTTGCGCATCGAGACTTTTCTCTGCTGCTCCAACTGCCAGGCAGTATACTAACCTCAGTTGCTATGATGCACTCATCTTTCTCTTCTGATATGACATACACCGACTGGTACTTTGTGTCCTTTGACGTGGAATATACTGAATCTGGTCGTTTTCTTTCAGAAGTATCACTATGGAGGACAAAAAAGAGACAACATAGGTCACATGGCTGTTGCTTAATGCTACACACACACACCCTTCAGAGTCAAGCTGCCCCCCGCGCTTGGATGTGAGAGATACCTCTTTAGTTGTACTGCACTTTTCTCCTCTGCCTCTGAATCATACGTTTCACACTTGGCTTCACATTTGCTGTGCTCCTCTTTAACAGAGTCCTCATTCTTGAGTTCATGCACCAAATTGTAATCCACTGATGGGTATCTGACTTTGTAGCCATTTTTATCAGAGTTATCGCTGTGAAAGTCTACTTTCTTGTTTGTGTTTTTAATCTGAGTGGCACCAATGACACTTATGGAAATGTCCTTCTCGCGCTGGCAGTTCGCTAGGTTGTTCATGGTCTCCGTCTCGCTCCTGCAGGCATCAGGCTGGTGGTGCCTCTTTTGCACCCTGAGCCTGACGCAGACGACCACAGCTGCACACCCCAGCAGCAGCATGAGCACCAGAATAATCCCGGCGCAGACAGCGATCCAGGGGAACTGGGCGTTCTGGCCTTCCGTGTACTTCTCAGTGAAGTCAACAATGACCGGTCCCTGAGGCGGCTCGGGGAGCAAAAACTGGCAGTTGAGCCCGCCGTACCCCCGGGCGCACTCACAGACATAGCGGTTGTTTCTTTCGTGGCAGGTGGCCCCGTTGTGGCAAGGGTTGTGTTCACATCTGCTCACCGGGGTGCTGCAGTTCTTCCCATTGTATCCCGGGGGGCAGGTGCAGGAATAGTCATTGACGCCATCCTGGCAGGTCCCTCCATTGACGCAGGGAAAGGAGGCGCAGTCGTCCACGTTATCATCACAGTGTCTCCCAGTGAAGCCAGCCTGGCACTGGCATATGTAAGAGTTCCCCAGATCGACGCACTGGGCTCCTGCAAGACATCAAAGGGGATGAGCACTGAGTGGTGGACAGGCAGACCCGACAGCCTCCCACCTGTTGCTCTCAGGACAACCATCGCAACCGGCAGCTGAGAAAAGTTTTCTTTTTGAGAGGTTAGCTCAACCTTTGACAAGTCCACTCCACCATAAAAAGTATGGGTTTTTTTTAAGGAAGATATTTGTTAATCAGTTCTATTTTTCATTCTCCATCCTATTCCCTTTTTGACATTTCACTCAGCTTGGACAACAAAGCTAGTCCAGATCAGGTTAATACCACAACTTCATGTTACAGAGTTTGAGTGATGATGAATAAGGAGGACTGCAGTAAAGAAAGTCTTCACTAGTTTATTCAAAACAGGAAGATTACTGTTACCAGATTGCTAGTAATAATATTTAGCACTCGTATGGCATTTTGCATCCACAGACCTCAAAGAGTCTTTGCAGAACATTTTTAAATACAATCCTCCACGTTTTTATGCATGAAGCTTCAGGCCAAGTTACCTGGCCACAGTCACGCCTTGAGAAAATGCAATCTGCAGCAGTGGCCCAAACCACACCATTACTTTTTAAGTACAGTTCCTCCACCAAGTCAACTATTGACATCACATAGACCATGATTGATCAGTGGGCCTTGCTATGAACAGACCAGAAGCCAAAGTAACTGGATGGTCTCATTTTAGAAGCTCACTGTAGCATCTTTGGCCTTACCATTAGCACAAGGGCTGGAACTGCAGTAATCGATTTTCTTTTCACAGTTGAACCCAGAATAACCCAGTGGGCAGCGGCAGCTGTATCCCCCATCAGGGTTGTCAGTGCATCTCCCACCATTGAAGCATGGTCCATCAGCACAAGTCATTGCGCTCAGCTCACAGTTTTTACCATAGAAGCCCGGGGGGCAGGTACAGGAATAGCTGTTCTCGAGATCCTGGGGGGAAGAAATGAGAAACGGTCAAAATATTTATCTGAAGTTGCTTTGAAATCCAAAAAAGGATTTTGGAAAAAAAAATAAATCGGTAAAACTGACATTGACTCCACCCTTGTGGTTTCAAATGGCACAAGCAACTCAAACTTACAGTGCAGCTTCCACCATTCTTGCAAGGGTTGGCGTCACATTCATTGATTTCAATCTCACAGTTGGAGCCTGTGTACCCGGGTCGGCAAGAACAAGTGTAGCTCCCCTGACCAGTGTTGGTGCATGTGGCACCATTCTTGCAGGGCTTGTGGTGGGTGCAGTAGTTCAGGTCTGCAAAAGATTTTTTTTAAAAAAGAGGGCGGTCAAGGTACTTGCTACTTTGCAAGGCTAGCACAGGGTGGGTGAGCTGGAAATAGCCGCTTGCTTTCTGCGTTTTAAAACAGACGCTCAGACAAGGACTGAGAACTCACCCTGGTTGCAGAAAAGGCCACCCCAGCCTTCCTGGCAGTTGCACTGCCACGGCTGCTGACAGGTACCGTGAAGGCAGCCTGGGTATCGGATGCACTCATCACAATATCGCCCCTGCCAACCCACTCTGCATCTGAAAAAAAAAAACCAACAACAAAGTCTCGTCAGATTTAGACTTCTCACAGTTGGAAACCCTATCGCAAACTCTGCAAACACACTGATGCCAGGGATCAAGTTTCCTAAAAGCCCTCAGTGATCCTTCATGTGAGAAAGTCACCGAGTCCAACCGTAGCATCAGCTTTCATCGGTCCCAGCTATTTCTTCCACTTCCTTAGATAGAGCCATGGTTCCAGGTAGTTAATTTGTTTACTCTGGTAACAAACAGCTAAACCTTACACACAGCACTGTAAACTCATTAGGTTAATATTAATGGCACTGATGTTTGACTTGTAGATTTATACTTTGATCTGGCATCACCTGGATTTCTCAAATTACCATCTAATATGAAGAAAAGGCATTTAAACTGACCCTTCCAATGACCAATGGTTTACTTAACACCAGAGCATCAACGTTAAAGACAAAGAAGGGAGCAGGAGGAGAGCTGGAAAACTTACTTGCATTCCCCAGGTTTGTCGCAAAAGCCGTGTTGCTCATCGCATCCAGGCAAACAAATCGCTGTAAACAAACCAAGCAGAGAGAGACATCAGCGCTGGGGCCGAACGCTTCCCTTTTACAAGTCCGATCCCGAGAGCACCTTGCGGGTGGGGAGCAAGCCCTTTTTACTAGGTCGGGGCAGTTAAGCGCAGCTGAGTTAATCTCTGGAGTCTGCAGGAGTATTGATCTCACCCCGTAACTGGGCACTTTACTTATCGCCAGGGATGAGCATTCTTCTTAATACAGTTGCACACAGACAAAAGAGGGCTCACAATTGCTCCCTTCCCCACAGCCCCTCACCCCCCCACCCCCCCCTTCCCTTCCCAGTGAGGGTCAGAAGTCCTTTTTTCCAATTCTATGCACACAGCTCCACCTCTTAATATCCCCCGAAAGTGTGTGTGCAGATAAGAGTGGACAGCTGGTGTGCAGGGTGCCAGTGCAAGACAGCTGCTCTATTGTCTATTCTCTCCCAGCAGCTGCCCCACTGCAACAATACCCCGGCCCCGGAGCCAATGGGGCCGGCGGCCGGCGGCCGGGCAGCCTATCCCTGCCCACAGCTAATCTATGGCACGCGCGTGATTTCGCTGCAAAAAAACTTTTTTTTTTCTTATTCAAATAAATAAGTCTAAAGTTCTTCCTCCCTCCTTCCCCCCACAGCCCCCCGCCTCTCCATCCTGCTCCGAAAAGGGGCGGGCGGGTGGGTGCAGCCCTGGTAAAAGAGGTAAGCGGGCCAGCGGGAGGGAGGATGAGGGAAGGGAAAAAAGGGACTTCTGCTCATTACTTCGCCTGGTTATGGAACTCATTAAGCAGGCACTGCAAAGTTTTAATTCAACAAAGCCAGCCGGAGACAATGGCATGCGAGGGGAAGGGGAGGGGGGGAAGAAAAAGAAAGAAAGAATCGGCGCTGATAATCAGATCGCCTCCAAGTTGGAAAGAATGGAGCTGGGGGCAAGGCGACGGGAAGCAATCTGCGACTGGCAGCTCCGCTCGCTAACGGCAAAACATTCTTTTTGCATGCACACATAAACACATCTCCCCTGCCTAGTAGGTTTGCCTCGCTGTTATAAGCTTTTTTTTTCTGAGAGGGAAAGCAGAGCGAAGAGCATACGTAACAAGTCAAGAAAGACGGACAGCCTTCTACTTTGCTATGGGAAGAGCAGCGATGTACAGGCATCCAAAAGTGCTGACAGCCCCAAAAGAGCTCATTATCAAAATGCTTCCTTTTTCCCCACCCCTTGACACAACTGGGCTAGGCACTTTTGATCATGGGAAAGGTTGTAGTTCCTATTTAAAACACTATCAAAGGAAATGCGAGCCCCTCTGCCTGCTGTTTATTGTGCAACATTGTACCATGAACTGCTAAAAGCATCCTAGCAGTCACTAACAGTCTGAATAATCAATCTGGGGTCATTTGGTAGCAGCTCAGCTGAGACCACAGTGTAGGTGGGCTTTAAGAAAAACAAAAACACAAGAAGAAGAAAACCAAGAGGCTGCTTTGTAGCCTGTAACTGTTTTCTCCCTGCCTGCCTGGCACTTTGATGACTGGGGAGGCGCACTCACCCAGTTCGTCATCTGCCAGCTACTTCAGATCCGTGTCTACACACAAACAGAGAATGCCATCACATGCTGCTGCAGGAGCAATGTGTGCATGTTTGGGTGTACACTGCTATGGATCTACAAAGGGCAGTAATCTTGTACAAAGCTGGAGGCATCTGACATCTCTGACCATCCTCTCTCTGATCTGCTTACTGTCCCAGCTTTTCCTGCTGTATCAACACACCCCATTCCTCAACAACTTCAAGCTCAGGTGTACTTTAAAACTCATGTCCTTCACTACTTTATTAGTGGTAATGATCTTGACAATGGCACAGAAGAGAGATGGGGAAGAAGCTGAATGTTCTTGTGGAACAATCTCTGTTACTGGCAGTTTATGAGTACCCCAAATGAGAAACATATGGTCTAGAGGCCACAAAGAATTATCTTGTACCTCCCAATACTTTTCTCAGTGCAAGGTGGCAAGACATCAGACCATAATGAGCCTACCAATAGGCCTGCCACATGGATGCTGCCAAAGCCTAGCTCCCTCTCCTGAAGCCGTGCATCATGTAGATGATGATATCAATATACTCTGTTTGAAGGGGTGGCTAGGTATAAAAAGCAGTCCCGATGTATTTTAATAAATCTTCAAGCAACTACTGAACATTTTTCTATCAGATTTGATGTGTACAGCAAATGAGTAAAGAGTGTAATGTTGACACTGACATTTTATTAGCTTGAGAAGGGACTGTCTGCATTAAGTTTCTCTGGCAATGCTGAAGACCTCCTGTCCCTGACATCAGTAAAGCTTGTACACAGCACCAGACCTCCACCCACTGTAGTTCCCCCTCTCCCATGGGGCCTGATGTCAGAGAAACGTGTGTCATCCCCCCTCCCCGAGAGCTCAGGGGACACTGCTGCAACCGGGGCCCAAGGAGACAAGAAGGTGGACACTTACGCTCAGTGCAGTACTGGCCTTTCCAGCCCGGGTTGCAGACTTTCTCGCCACGCTCTCCGCAAGTGAAGTGACCAAAGGCATCGTCCCGGGGGCGACAGAAGACAGAGCAGCCTTCTCCGTAGTAGTGCTCATCGCACACGAAGCGATAGGAGTACTTGAGGTCAGTGCGGCCACTGCTGTGCAGGTCCTGGGACCACTCTTCACCCACCGCCAAGTGCCTCTGGGTGGCCAGGCGGCTGATGAGGCGCTCGGGGTTTTCTGTATGAAAGTGGAGAGGGGAAGTGTTGTCAGAGAGCCCGAAGCCAGCAGGGGTGTAGGAAGATGCTCAACGGGGGATTTCTGGTGGGACGGGAACCACAGGGACAGGATGATAGGGCTGTGTGCCAACAGGTTGGCCTCTCTTCCCATGGTCTCCCAAAGAGGAGCAGGGATGGGATGGGGCAAACACACTGCACACTGCAGAGAGAGGGGTTGAGTGGGGCCACGGGGTTGGGTTTATTCCGGGGAAGGGTCTGTTTCAGGACAGTTACCTGTGGTGAGGTCGTCAGGTGAGTCCGTATGCAGAGCCTCGATGATGAGCGAGAAGGTGCCCTGGGGAAAGAAGGAGCAGAGACAACCCACCGGGAGAGCGTGAGAGTGGGCAGGGCCGGGAGGCAGCTCCCCCAGCCCTCCAGGGGTTAGTCATACACACATTCCCCCAAGAGACCCTCGGGGGCTTGGCGGCCCCTCGGGTGGGCGTTCGCCCGGCTGGGGCGGCTGGAGGGTGTGGGATGGGATGGGATGGGATGGGACAGGACGGGTCGAGGGTCGCCCCCCCACAACCCTTGCTGCTCCCCCACTTACGGGCCAGGTGAAGCCGAAGGGGAAGCGGATGGGGTTGCTGAAGGCGGGGTCGGCGCCGCCCGCGCCGTCGGGGACGCTGAAGGAGTTGGCGCCGAGGACGGGGGTGATGGCGCTGCCGTAGGTGCAGGGCGGCTCGGGGGAGACGCTGGCCTGGTAGTGCTTGAGGCAGACGCGGAAGAAGGTCTTGCAGTCGCACTGCTGGAGCCCGCCGCCGCCGGGGCCGCCCCCGCGGCAGCAGTTGCGGTTGCTGAGCAGCCCCTTCTTATTGACAAACTCCTGCAGCTTCAGCTCGAAGACCCCGGAGCAGCCGACCTGCGGGGAGGGGACAGCGGCCGTCAGCCCGCCGGGCAGCCCGCTCCCCCGGCCCGACCCCAGCCCCGCCGGGCGTCCGCGGGACTGACACCCCCCTCCCCGAGCCCCCTCCCTGCTTCTCCCGGCTGCAACAGGCAGCGACAGTCCCCGGCACCCCCGCGGGACCCCCAGGTGCAGGGACCACCGCAGGTCTTTCTGCCCCCAACCCCGCGGGCACTTACCTGGCAGTGGCTCAGCAGCACCGAGAGGAGGGCGAGCGTCAGCAGAAACCGACCTCCCATTTTGGAGGGGCAGCTCTGGTGCCCTCGCTTTCCTCCCCCTTGTCTTCTCGTCCGAGGGGAAAGGGGAAAGTGTCTCTCGGGGGAAGAGAAAAAACACAGCGGCCAAAGCCGCTCGCCCCAGCAGAGCTGGAAGAGTTAGTGTCACGGTCTCCTTCTTTCAGGAGTGTCTCTGACTTTTTTTTTCTCCCTCTGTCGATGCCTTTAGGTGTAGCCTGTCGGCGACTGACAGCTCTTTCGGATGGCAAAAGGAAAAAGAAAGGGAAAAAAGAAAAAAAAGAAGGAAAAAAAAAAGAAAAGGTTAAGATTAATCTGCTAAACTCTTTTTCTTTCCCAATCCACGGTGCTCCTCCTTTTCTCCAGGAACAAAAACTTAAAAAAAAAAAAAAATAAAAGCAACTTAATTCCCAACAGAGGCAGAGAAAAGGCTTCCCAAGGAAGATTAAAAATCGTCGATCTGGCAATCCCTGCAGAGGCAGCGGCGGACGCGGCGGCAGCGGCGATAATTCCCGGTGCGGTGAGATGCGGGAGCGGCTCTGCGCGGCTCTGCGCGGCTGCGCTCGCCCTGCGCACGTCGGGGCTGGTGGGTGTCAAACGGCAGCGGCGGCGGGCAGGTCACGTCGGAGCCTTGATCCCCTTTCTTTTCCCTTTTTTTTTTTTTTTTTTTTTTTTTTTTGCAAAAGAAGCGAAGCTCTCTTCCCTTGTTGTGGGCTTACTTTTGTTTTTAGAGGAATCCCAGCCAACAAAAATAAGCTCGTGTCTCAATAGCGGCGCACTGAGCGTGTCCGGGTGTGCTCCGACGGGGGAGGGGGGTGCCTGCTCTGCTCTGCTCTGCCCTGCCCTGCTCCGCTCCGCGGCTCGGCGGCTCTCTCCGAGGGTGAAGCGCTAAGGATCTGCCTCTCCTTGGGCGCCTGCCTCCCTTATATCCCGCCGGCCGCCTGCATGCCTAATGAGATGCAAATGAGCAGCCCCCCAATCTGGCTAGAGCTGTCACAAAGGAGCCACTTTTCCAAACCCTCCTCTCAATGGATCGCCAAATGGTCAGTGAGCTGTAAAATGTGCAACCCTCCTCCCCCTCCCCTCCGCGCTCACAAAACGTGCTCATTTACATTCCTGCAAATTTGGTAACCGCAAGAATCCCCCTTCTGCTCCGGGGAGAGGGTAACACCCCCTCTGCACCGGGGAGAAGGCAGCGCAACACGCTCCGGCGAGAAAACAACCCCGGGGACGGCGGTCTGTAATTACCTCTTGAAACGTGCAAAAGCAACCGCCGTGCCCCCCAAAAAAGTGACTCGGTGATCATGACAACTTCCAAGGGGCATCTTCGGCTTTAAAGGGACGAGGGAGGTGGGAGCCAGCGAGCCACAACAAGGGGAATCCGATCCCTTGAAATTCACACCGCGTTTCCCCTTGGCGTAACCGGGATAACTGGGGAAGGGGGGGGATGAATTTGCGCGCACCGAGCCGAGGCTCGCCCTTCCCTCGGCTCTGCTTGCCGCGCTCATCCCGCCGGCGGAGGGAAGCGGGGTCCCCGGGGGTCCCGGCGGAGGGAAGCGGGGGGGGTGTCCCCGGGGGTCCCGGCGGCGGGGCAGGGCGCGGGCGGGTTCGCGGAGGGGACCTGTGGAGGGGACCCGTGTGCGGGGCTCCGCGGGTCCCGTCCCCGCCACCACCGCTGCCGGAGAGAGTCACCCGCTCCGCCCGGGTCCCGCACCGCTCTATGATTATTATCATCATCACCAGCAACCTCTCCCTCTCTCTCTCTCTCTTTTTTTTTTTCCTCCTTCAGTTTAGTAAAAAGTGAGTTTGGTGTGTGTCGTTCGCGTGGCTGTCATTAAGGCCGTTTGTTATTGTGTGAGGGCTGAATCAGTTAGCTCTTTGTGCTCTCAGCTGTATGGTAATGTAGACAGCACCTGCTCCCTGCACAATGCGAGGGAGAGAAAGAGCTCCCCTCGGCGCACGCTACTGCCTCTACAACAATGTCCGCACATTTTTTAAAGAAATCCCTTCCAGCACTTCCCCCCTCCGTAAAGAAAAAAAAAAAATCCACCACCACAACCCAACTTTACACCAACCGTCACCTTATTATTTTTTTTTACATATCCATCAGACACTAGAACTTTTGTTTTGATCTTAAAAACATGGAAAGGAGTTTACTGGTGTGGTGAAAGAGGGATAGAGATGATTACCATTTGAGCAGTTTCTTAATGATGGATGGAAGCGGGGGATAAAAGTTGGAGGCTGACTCTGGCATGTCACTCGAAGCGGGGTTTTCCACTTTGTTCGGGCCCTCTGTTTAAACACCTTCGGTAGGCGCAGGCGGATTCATTAGGATGCAAGGTGTAACTGTCTCTGTAAATGTCATTTTAATTGTAACAGATCATTTCAGCACAGATTAAGCTTGTGTGCGAAAGGAGAGGATTTGGCTACAATAACCTCACTGTAGGTATGCCGTGCTAAAAGCCTTATTATGGCGACTTTATTGGGTTGAAACGTGCATTTGCATGGCAAAATGTGACTTTCATTGAAGCAGATGTCTAGATCACAAATTATCTTACAATGCGCTAGGAAAAAAAAATCTTAAAGACTTCTTAAAGTAAAAGCATTGGGTAATACCAATTAAAAGAAAATCACTAATGAGTTCATTCAGCCCAGCACTTCTTGACTGTTCCAAGACTGTGGCTGCCCACGTTCATTTACTGGGGACTTGTGGCACCTACCCCAAATCCAGGCAGGTACCCTCGGTACTTAAACAAGCATCCAGACTGTAGCAACGTTTCGCCACTCAACGTGTGCGTTCTTTACATCTACTTTTGGTCGAACGAGCCACCTACATCCAGGTACTCTTCTTCTCCCTGCCCCTCGACGCTTAAGCGAAAGCTTAAATGTACAGGAATGTTTGGGGGTTTGGTATTTTTTTTTACCCCGGGGTTATCTCTGGGCAGAGAGGGGAGCAGCGATCCCGCATGCACGGTGCGAGGGCGCAGGGAAGGCGGCCGGGGAGGGAGCGGAGCGGGCGGCGGGTCCCCAGAGGACCGGCCGCCCCCCCGCCCCGGAGGTGCCCGGCCTCTGCGGCGGGGAGCGGGGAAGCGGGGGCGGGGGGGACCGCCCCGCAGCCACCCCGGGTTTAACTGTACATTACTTTTGCCACCTAGCGTCAACATCTTTTCAAGTGGCTTGCCGCTGCTTCGCAAACTTTGATTCGGCGTTACCCTCGGGAAACGGAGAAAGAGGCGGGGGAGAAATCATTTCGTATCGGGTTTACTAAGCGAGTGGGTCGGGGGGCGGGGGGGGGCAATATATGTCTTGAAATTTGGGGGTAGCCCGTGGGTGGAGGCGAGAAGTGATATATCACCGCGGATCTTTTAATCTACGAGAGACAGAAAGTTGGTCCATGAGCATCCCCTTGCTTAAAAAACTGGAAATAAAAAGTTACACGCGCGAGGGCTTTAACCTAGCGATAGGGAGAGAAAAAAAAAAAAGACCCGAAAAAACTTGCCCCCAAATCCTTAACAACCCCCCTTCGGTACCGGGTATTTGTTAAATTGACGTGGCACAGATTTCTCGATTACCGCTGCTGAGCGTGACTGAAAGGCGCCGTGAGAGCCGGCAGGATCCTGCCCACGGCGCTCATTCTTCTCCGGCTTAATTTATGCCACGCGATTCTGTATTGGGGAAATCAAGCAGAAAGCTCCTTTTTCTGCTTTTTTCCCCCCTCTCCCTCTCTCTTTCAGATGCTGGGCTAACGGGGAGACTGTTTAACTTAAGTGTTTCTATAGGAGGCTGTTGTAGTTTAACTCCTGCCCACCAGTAGCTGAGGCGAACAAAGGAGGGACTCGAGGTCTAACTATTCATCCATTCTCTGCACTTTAATTTTCATTGATTTCGAAGACAAGGGGAGCCCTTAGGGATTCTCGCTGAAGGGGGATGACACGCCTTTAGACGCGATCAGCCCCCCAGCCAGCCATCTGCTCCCAACCAAATGGCGCTTTTTCGCTCCCAACCGCGTGTCTCCGCACCGCGCTCGCCCGCCGCCCCCCGCCGCCCCCCGCGCCCGCCCCCGCGCTGCTCACCGCGCCCGCGCACCGGGCCCCACCGCCCCCGACGGGCGCCCGCGCCCGCTCCCGCCCGACGCTCTGCCCACCCCGACGGGGCGAGCCGGCGGCGGATCGCCCCCCCCCGGGGGCGGGCGCTGTGCCCGGGACCCCGCCGGGGCGCGGCGGCGACCCCGCACGGCCGGGACGCGGCGGGCCCTGTCCCGCCTGCCAGCGGCTTGCCGGAGCTGGTGGGGTATTGTGCTCCCCCCTCCCTCGCCCCTAATTGATACCCTTCCCGCAACGCCGCCCCCCCCCCCCGCTCCTGCCCCGGCGAGGATTTACGGTCCCGCCGCGCAGCAGCGCGGACGAGAGCTCCCCATCAGCCGCCAGATGATGGGAAAAGTCACTTCAAAGCGGGGGGGGGCTGTTAATTAGGGCGACGCGCTGCCATCGCTGGCGCGCAACCCTGAATTTTCCCGGGACGGCCGGCTCCGGGCATATGGCGAACGGTGCGTCGGCGGAGGGACGTGTACGTGTGTAGCTATGTGTAGCCGAGTGTGCATAATATTTTAATTAGGTCTATAGTCCCTACGGAGGTATGTGTTCGCGGCTGCCCCTCCGCCGCAGCCCTCCCCGCAGGCCCCCTTCACCTGTCCGTGCGGGATGGGATGGATTGGGATGGGATGAGAAGGAGATGGGAAGGGGAGGGGAGGGCAATGCTGGGCGCCGCCGGGCCGGAGCTCTGGCTGCCCCGCTGGCCCCGGGCTCGGCGGCGTGACCGGGGTGCTGGCGGCTGCCCGGATCCCCGCCGCCGGGCGCCCCGACCCAAGGCGGGTGGGCGGCGGGCGCGGAGGTGCCGGAGGGGCGCTCCGCCGCCCTTGCCGTGTGCGGGGAGGGGGATTAAGAAGTTTAGCGTGTAGGTTAGCCCAAAGTTGCAAAGGCATGTGCTGATTAGAATAAGAAAGGGCAGTCGCGTGGCTCAGCTGGCACACAGCGAGGCCAGATGATAGATAAGCAGCTCTGGGCCTTCCCTCCCCCCAAGCCCCCTTTTTCAAATCGCAAATCATCTGCTCCGGCCCTATCCTAGCCCCTCATTTTCATGACAATGGTTGTGTGTTTACCTGTGATCCTGGGACGGGGCATTCCTTTGTCTCCCGAGGAGATTACCGCAGCCAGCTGCTCTCCAACCCTTCCCTGGGCAAATCCCGAAGTGGCCCCTATATGTGTTTTACTGATTGCACACGAGGAGAAAGCGAGCCCCCCCCTCCCCCCCTCCCCGCCCCGCTCCCTTGCGCTTCTTGTTTGTTTGGGTTTGCTCCCTGGCTTGCTTCCGACGGGATTTTGCTTATGGGAAACTATGAGGGATAAAATTGGTCACTCGTGTGCGTAAACTGTCGCTGCTCCCAAAGTGAAGGGAAAGGCGAAGGGCTGCGTAGCCCTGCCAGGGAGCACACCGCCCACCCGGAGGGCAGAGCCGCGGGGCCTTCCGGGGACGAGGGGCCCGGGGGAAGGAGGCTTCCCCCTGCCTTGGTCTCCCCGGGCCCTCGGGCTCCCCCCGGGCGCAGAGAGCACCTTCCCCCGAACCTTCCCGCGGGTGCCGCGGGCCGGGCGGGTCCCGCTGCCTCCCCTGGTCACAGCTCGGGGACACCCCGTGTCCCACTGGGGAGCAGCTCGGCCTCGCATTCGGAGAACTGGCCTCTTTGCCCCCCTTTAACTCCATGGAGACGCTCACGATCTTTGCCACACTAGAAACCACGGATCGCGTTTGTACTAGATGACCTTCTGAGGTCCCTTCCCACACGAAATATTCCGTGATCCTGAGATTTCCCCTGTGCACCAGCACCCGTCTGCCCCACCAGGCAAGCCCGGTGTAACCCCACACAGCACCGAGGCCTGGCTTGTCTTGGTGGAGTGTCGCAGAGTGGTGAGGGCGAGCGATTGGTCTCAGATCATGTACACGGGGTAAAAAACATGACAGCACTTCTCAGAAAAATGTTTTTGCATTCCGGCTACGAGGTTTCACTGGATGGCTGGAAATATTCCCTTCTGATATCGAATTCATCAGCAATATTCGCTGCTTTCACCAGTTCTCATAGGGAAAACCCCTCTTCTCTTTTCCCCAGTTTCATTAAGCCAGCAGTCTAAATAGTAACGGCAAACTACCGCTCCAGAGTAGTTGCCCAGACTGCTCTTCCCCTATGACAGCCAGCGCAGCGTGCTGCTGTACTGTACTGCGTTTCATGCATGAAGGGTTTTTCTGTTCCCCTGTGGCCTGCAGACCCCTTTGCCCGGTGTGCACATCTTGTCCATTGTCTGCTGGCTGCGGCGCAAAACCTGCTGCTAATAAACTTTGGAAGGGGGGGGGCAGTTCGATCGTATGTTTCCAGGGCTTTCCGAGCCACTTCCAATTTGCGTCGTTTTTATTTCTTTCCACATCTCTCCATGTGCAGGGAAAAGCAGGGGGGGAGGAGGGAGAAGGGGGCAGAAGCTTCCTCTGCAGAAGGTGATTATGAGAAAGAGGATGGGTATGGATGGGGCGGGCCGGAGCTTTTGGAAATGCTCTCCCCTTTTCTGAGAGCATCTGCCCGGAGACGAACAGATGTGGGCACCTGCGGTGACAGGCCACATATGCTCCGTCCTATTCACAGGCATTCAGACACAGCTACAATGGTGAGCCTTTGTGCGCATGGAGTCACCAAATATATTAATCTGTGCTCCCCAGAGCACCACTCTGTTTAATTTTTTCACCGGCAATAACATCTGATCTAATCCTCCCACCGGCTCCCCCATGTCCCTCTTTACCTCCCCCTCCCTCCGCGAAAAGATGTGAAGTTATTCAGGTCCCCACCTGTTGCCGGCAGGGTGGGAGCAGGTCGTGTTGCCATCAGGCCTGCAGCCAGGCCCTTAACCCGGGCTGTGCCCCGGGGGAAACGGGGGTTCCCCCCAACCGGCAAGCGCCGACCAATGCAAAGCAAACTCGGCCCCCTCCCCACTCCGGGACGGGTCCTGCCCAGCCGCCCGCCATGCTGCCCCAGGCCGCTTTGTTCCCCCACGGCCAGCGGCCCTCAGGGGCCACATAAATCTCCCGTGCACGACTCGGGCGTTTTCAAGCAATTTCGGTGCGCGAAGCTTTCATCTCCCCACGTCCCGGTCCCCCGCCCCCGTCCCGGCTGGGTTTGTTCGGGGGCACAATGGCCCCTCCGGCCCCATTGTGGCCGTACAAAGCCGAGGGACACCAGGCCGCGGGCGGGGACAGCCGCTGTTCAAACCAGCCCGGCCCCCCGCCGCTGTCATGCGAAGGACCCCGCTGCAGCCGGCTGTCCCCGGCAGAGCGGGCAGGGAGGACGCTACCAGCGGGTACGGCAGGGGCGGGCAAGGACAAGGACAGGGACAGGGACAGGGACGGCGAAGATGACGCGGCCGCTCGTGCGGCCGCTCCCGCAGGGCCGGCCCGGCCGGGCCGAGCCGCCGGGCGCACGCGCAACCCCGCCCCGCGGGAAGCGGAAGCGCAGGCTCGGGTCAGTGCTGGGGTGCCGTTAGGAGGGGGCGGGCGGCCGTTTAACGGCCACGCCGCGCGGGGGCGGGGGAACGGGGCGGGTAGGGGGAACTCGTTGCGGGTGAGAGGGGATAGAGCTGCGTTTCTGGTCGGCGGCGTGGCCTGGGCGCTGTACGGCCTCCCGAGGCCTTCCCGGGGATGAAGGCAGCGGCCCTCCCAGGTCGCCCGGTGCAAGTCCCGGCCCTCCCCTCAGCGGCGGGAAGATGCCGCCGGCCCTTGGCCTGCCCGCGGCCTCCCGCTGCCCTGCCTCGGGGACAGGCTCCGGCCTTTCAAGGCGGCGGGGGGCTGCGGGCCTGTCCCGGCGCTGCTGCACGTCGGAGGACTTTGCTCCTAGTTCCTTGTGCTGTGGGCCTCTGGGCTGTTGCTGGAGTGGTTATTGCGAACGTTTCTCCTAACAACCCGTTGCAATGCTGTGTGTTACTGTGGGCATAATAAAATTTGTATCGTGGTGGTTGCTTGCAGGCAGGATGAAGTTTAGTGGTATCAGCTGTTATAGGGGTCATCTCTCTGAATTTTTGTGTCTGTATAAAATGGCTTGAAAACGTTTTTTGGTTATTTTAGTTTGTGGAGAAAACTTTTTTTTTTTTCACCTTGCAGATTCATGCAGTTGATAGTAATGCAGTTGAGATCCTATGGTAACCCGAGGTCTCCATTTCACACAAGTGACATCAGAAATAAGCATTCAGTCTTAAATTGTTTGTCTGTAGCACAGAATGTGCATGTTTTCCACTCTTGGGAAACTTAGCATTACAACATAAACCATTTTAGTCTTGATTCTGCCAACATTATTGAGGTGCTTCTGGTGAAAGTACTTCTCAAGACAGTAGATAGATCTTACTTGTTCTCTTTTCTGTTACTCTGATGGATTAGAGAGCGATTTCCTTAACATGACTGTTACTGTTTAGTAGTGAAACAGGACGGTTGACAGAATATAAACTGCATTTTTTATCATGCTTTCAACGAATGTGTTTGATAGTAATATGAAAATGCTAGAAGCGGCCAAGGTGCTTGCTTATGTGTTTGGCTGTGAACTTGCTATTGATTAAGCTAAACTAACACTGGAAAATTTTCTGAGAAACTCTGTATTGTAGACTTGGTTAAATTGTTAGGCAAGAGGAATGCTTCAAAATACAGGTGTGAGGAGGTGGGGAAATTTTGTTTCCATTTGTTATAGTACAGTATAGCTAGTAAGTTGCTACTTACTAGCACTTCTTGCTCTAGGCTACTGTGTAGCCACTATCTGAACAGTGTAGCCACTGTACTGACTCATAACTAAAACTTGCTTGGACGCAATGCATTTTTGCAGAGGTAAGACCTGCCACGATATACTGCGTCTGTGTAGCAACCTCATATCATTTAGTCTGACCGCACGTGTTAGTGATTGAAAGATAAAGACCTTCACAGACACATTGCTCGGTCTCCATGGAAAGTAACAAAAACCGGTAACCTCCCAGTGACCAAACCGTTTGGAATCAGAGATGCGTCTTTCCTGGAAAAGCAAATGGCTGGAGTCTTAAGGGCAGCCAGGTAACACTGGAAGTAGCATCATAGAGAGAGCAGTGTCCTACCTTGTATCCATGTGCAGCAATGAAGCAGATTTATACACATTTATTTCTGATTTTATAACAATGTGGTCTACTGTATGCACTTAGCTTTATTTTGTATGTATTTCATATTACATTATATAAGAAAGACATTTTTTACAATGAGGGTGGTGAAACACTGGACCAGGTTACCCAGAGAGGTGGTAGATGCCCCATCTTTGGAAACATTCAAGGTCAGGTTGCACGGGGCTCTGAGCAATGTGATCTAGTTGAAGATGTCCCTGCTCATTGCAGGGGCATTGGACTAGATGACTTTTAAAAGTCCCTTCCAACCCAAAACATTCTATGATTAAAGAGGATGCTATTCAAAACCTGTATCTGGAGGGTATTAGATATTTAAACTCTGAGGCTGCAGGAATACTTTTAAAAGCTGTCAATTCACAGTACTTCTGTGAATTCAACTTCCTTTTTTTCTTTTTGTATACCATAAGCATGTATATTGTAATGTAACACCCCTGAGACAGTCAGTAATTGAAATGTCAGAAATCAGCAGTGTGAAAAACAGGAAAAATTGTACCTGTTTAATTAAAACATAGTGAATTTCTTCACTGTTTAACTGAGAAGGGATTTAACTGTCAAGTAAAATCAAAATAAAAACAAAACAGATTTTCTGAGAATAAAAAAGAAAACAAAGCTTAATGGAGCTTGTTACATCCATTCGTCATTAGAAGGTCCTTTAAAATAAAATGATGCTAAGGTAGAGGAAATTGATGCTGTCGTAGGGGAAAGAGCACTTCTGTCCTACAGGCTATGCCAAAATTCTTTGCATTGAGACTTCCAGAAATAAAAATGGAGGTCATCAATGGTTTTCATTTTATCCCACAACTCTCTCTCTAAGGAATATGTAAATTGTTTCATTTGGTATGCTATAAAGTTCTGCCACAGAATGTGGAGACTGTCTTCTTCAATATTTTGGTATTTCCTAAACTGAAAATAGACTTATACCATTTTAATTATTTAATGTCTAGTTTATGTTTGCATGTGTGTCTTCTAAAACTGACTGGTTCAAAATTGCAGTGCATGTTAGAAATGCCATTTAGTTTATTAACTTCACTATTAATGATGGTCAGATTTGTAGATTCACAAAATATAGGTAAACCTCTAATTCTTTAAACAAGTCTTGAAAATTATGTCTTCAAATGACAGGAGGGTAAAATGGATTGAATTTCTGATTCAAAGCAGAACTGATACTACCAGAAGCATTGCAACTGTTGCCCTATCAATGAACTATTGTCTATAAACTCAGATGGTAACTGAACCATTCACACAATCAAGGTGCAAGATTGATTTCCAAAGTTATTACGTATTTTTTTCTGCTGATTTCAATTAAAGACGTTCATATACTTTTAGTGTGAAAATCAAGCCATTCATTCCTGTGTTGTACACTAAGAAGTTATAAAGCTTGTACAGCTAAGATGTTATAAAGCTTTTAATTAGGTCTATACTTGTTTATCTAGCAATGTGTACTTTTCTATATGTTATGCTATTAACCAGAAATTTTTAAAGTCATATTCATGAAAACCTTTTGATATTTACAGTTTTCACTGATATAAAAAGCAGAAGTGGAAGGCAAAGTGAATGGGCACTTATTTTCAGTTTGTTGATGGGAAGAAAACTGGTTCAAACTGTATAAAGGCCAGGACAATACAACAAGCTCTCAGCAAAAGCAGAAAAATAACAGTTCCGTTCCCAAGCTGCTTTTTTTTTTTTTTCCTGATTGTAGAATTTCATTACTTTTCTCAGTATTGCATTTTAGAATGCTGTTTTTCTTTTTCTTCTTTCAGACTGCTGTGGGTTTCAGAGATCAGCCATGGGCATTAAAGGTTTGCAGGGATTTGTGGCAACAGTTTGCCCTGATGTATGCAGAATGGTAGATCTGAGAGAAATAGCAGAAAAACATCGCATCGATCACCCTGATTTCCCACCTGTTATCGTAGTAGATGCCATGAGTTGTGTTAGATACTGGTACACACCAGAATCCTGGGTATGTGGTGGACAGTGGCGGGAGTACCTTGCCATTTTAGAGGATTTTATTAAAGCTTTTATGGCAGCTGGTATCAAGTTGGTGTTTTACTTTGATGGAGTGGTGGAAGAGAAAAAGAGAGATGAATGGATCAAACGGAGGTTTCAGAATAACAAGGAAATAGCCAGAATTTTTCAATTTATCAAGACTCACAGGAAACAACCAGGGAGAGGAATGTTTGTTGTTCCCTCAGCTTTGCCTACTTTTACGCGTTTTGCCCTAAAGTCGCTTGGTCAAAAAACAGTATGCACGTTGCAAGAGGCAGACTTTGAGGTGGCTGCATATGGTTTGGAACATAACTGCATAGGAATTCTTGGCCAAGATAGCGACTACCTCATCTATAACACATGCCCCTACTTTTCCATTGAGAAGCTCCGTTTGGACAGACTGGTCACTCTTATGTACTCTCGAGAACATCTTTGCCATGCATTGGGTCTTAGTTTGACACACCTCCCTCTCTTTGCTTGCTTGCTTGGCAATGATGTTGTTCCAGAAAGATTGTTGGAAGGCTTTTGGCATAAATGTTTAGTCACCAGTCCCCACAAGAATAACAGCTACAGCAGAAGAGCAAATGTAATTCTAGCCGTAGCAAATTACATCTCAAAAGTTCCATGCTCATACAGCAGCCTGGAACACTTGAAAGAGGTGCTACCTTTGGGATCAGACATGACATTACTTTACAGAGGAGTGCAGTCCTATCTTTTGCCCGGGCAGCGGTCTCCATGGATTCCTCCCAACGTAACAAATTGCCAAACGTTCTCCCTTCAAGAACAAACAGCCATGTGTCAAGATAAGGAAATCCTTCAGGTACCTTGTTTTTTAAAGCTTAATGGTCACTTTATTGCTATGACTGCTTAATGGAAGTTGGTAATGAGTACACTGAACCTATTGATTTAAATTTGCTTGAGCAAAATCTTTTGTCTGTTAAGTACAGCCATGGTTAGGACTATTACATGCATCACGAAGAGGGCCAATGCAGCACATTTAATTAAAAGCAGTTCCTCTCTTGCTGAAGCATCAGGCAGGTCAAATAATGGGGAGCAGCTCCTGTATATGCCCATAGCTGGGCATACAGATGTAATTCCTGTGTATTGCATGGTGTAATTACTTGGGGTTTGCTTTGAGAGCACGCAGGTCAGCTACAGCTATTTAGCGGTGTGCTTGGCTGTGCCTGGCACATGCAGTCGAGGTATCAAAGGGAGCTGTGCTAATGCAGAAATTGAAATTGCTCTTGTGGAGGAGATGAAGAAATTTCCTATAAATCTGTATCTCGTGGGTTTTGGATCAGGTTAATTATCCTTCAGATTCATTGTCCCTGGAGGAACCAAAAGCACTTCAAGTGGCTTGTTAATTCTTAAGGGCAGGGCTGCACTAGCTAGTTTCACTCACAGTTTCCCACATGGGCAGGGATGCGCTAGTGTTGGGGTGAGAAACAGTACTGTCAGATTGGGTCACTCTGGGGATGTATTAGCTAGGGTAGCCTACCTGGCTAATAGAAAACTGAGCTACCTTACATCAGAGTTTATACAATAGTAGCAAGTCCGGAGTACAATTCTGTAAATTTGTGGCAAGTAAGATAATGCATTGAGATTTGATTAAAAAAAAGTATATACAAGGTAGTGTGTTTTAGACCCTATATTAGCCATCTGTTACTCCCTATTTTATTAAGCACCTACAGACTTCAAATAGTCTTTTTTTGTCTCTCTTACTTATCTTGAGCATTTTCTTTAAAACTATTTTTCTGTTTCCTCATATTACTCTAAATTAATAATGTAATTTATATTTTCCTTTCCTAAAAAGACTCTAAAACATTTAAAAACTACATTGTAACCTGTGCAATTCTCATTTCAGCTAAACTGCAGATACGTTTGTGTTTTTTAATTAACCACACATAGATACAATACGTGTCACTTTTGACTGTAGTAGTTAAATAGAATATATTATTTAAAAAAAACCAACCACCCTACATCCTAACAAAGTGTTGAAAAATATTGTTTATGCTTGAAGTGCAAGTTAAAATTAACCAGAATGTAATTATCTTGGTTGGATTATGGCCAGGACAATAGTGGTAATATCCTTGCTCCTTAAGAGAATGTACCATGCGGTCTTTATGACAAGTGGTCATTATTTCTTGGCTAGATCTTTCATTTGAAGGCTTGCAGTTCTCTAGCGTCATGCTGAGCTACTGCTGTAATAAAATAATAATGTTTAGAAACACTATTGAAGAATGCCTCACTGTTGCTGAATAAATCCTATGTTAAGCCAGTCCCAGGGCCAAGGAAATTACAGTCAAAGTTGTAGAAATGTTAACTTGTCTTTTGGTTTTGTAAAAGGTGTTTAAATATTTGTATGTGTAATGTGTGTGCTTTGTGTCGTATTTTGAAACCTACACGTATTTCCGCTTACCTTGCACATAATGTAAACTGCACATAAATGACATACACAGCTCACTTCCAACCTTGAGGACATAGCCTCAGGTTGCTGCTTCTCTAGAAAAGGAGCATAACTTTCTAGCTGACTGTATGTGTAAATCAGAAATATTTTTAAAGATACAGCACTGAATACAGCAATGCTTCTAGAAATAGCTTGTGTCTTTTTCAGGATGTAAGGATGTACAGATTATTGTCAAATTGCAAGAAACTAGTATTTTCAAATTATCTCATATCTGTGATAGTGGTTTGTATGAAATAGTTCAATGCTTCATTCAAATCATGCTTAGAAATATTTAACTCTTTGCTTTTGTATTATACAAAAGTAGATTTGGGGAATTACATTGTTTACGTATATTAGGGGATATTGAAGTATTTCTTTCCGGGCAACTATTAATTTATTGCTGTAAGAAAATACTCTGTTGATAGGCATCGTACACAGAAGCCTATCATTGATTTTATGCTCATGTGAGAATTTCTTCTGAAAGTATGACATTTCAGTAGAATTAGTTTTGATCAGTAATGACCTACTGATTGACTGCAGCTTTGACCTGTTGAGTTCCCAGGTTTGCGGATACTGGAATTCTGCAGAACTGGCGAATTTGGCTCTGGCCAGTGGTCTGGTAATTCCTAGTGAAAAAGGCTGAGATAGCTGCATGGATAGCACAATCCAAATCATGCAGATAGCGTGGCACGTGTAGGGAATGCAGAGCAGAGAAACATCAGTGCCTCCTCACCATACAGCATGGAGAGCCCAGGAGAATTATTATTAGTGGCATCTCGTGGAAATAATTGGCTCTGCTCAGCTGTTTGAACACCCCCACAGTTTTGGTCTGATGTTGTGAAGTAGAAAGTCTGTCTGGTTTTGCCCTTGGCCAGTCTAGGTTACAGGTGTTACTGGTTGAAATTCTGTGCTGCCTGAGAGCAGCTTGGTTGCTTCTGCATCTAAGCGGCTCCAGACTGGCTGTCCCTGTTGGTACTGAAGCTGCTTATAGCCTGCTGCTGTAGCCAGGTGCGTCTGCATACAGTGCATGGTTAGTATGCAGCCTGGGTGATGCTGTGATTCTACTTTTCAGCAACAGCCTGCAGACCCCTCACTAGAGTAGACTGTATTTCTTTTCTTGAGGAAGAGCTATTGCAAAGTAAAAGTGTGGTGAATTTAAGTATTCTAATTTCACCACAATGTAAACTATGCAAAGTCAGCTCCTGAAAGAAATGGAGCTGTCTTATGTAGCTCATCTTGCAATAAAATTAGAAGTTTGGGGTTTGTCATGCCTTCACTCACTATTTAAAAAGGGAAGGTATGTTTTCAGGTGACTAAAGGAGGGCAGCTCATTTTTCTATTTCTGAATTCAGAATTCATTTTTAAGAATAATTACTCCCTAAAAACTGTCATTAAAAATGCCAAGTTTTAAGAATGCAAGGAGGGGCTAAAAAAGGCAATGATCCCCAGGGTTTCCTGGGGATTCCTGTCCACAAAAAAGATAGATGTCTGAAAGTATGCCATACTACTGTTATTTGAACAGGCACTTTTTCTCTCCCTGGCTATTCCCTCCATTTCCACTGATAGGGAAAGTGCCATTTCCTTGAACAGGTTGTTGCTTTATGATCCTTTTTAATTTTGGAGATAATGCCCTCTTCCTTCTTTGAACAAACAGGTAGCTAAAGAACAGCATATCCGATCTGAGAATTATACAATCTTCAATATCCTGAGCAGTGGAGAGACTGAGTGCAGCAACTCTTTGGAAGATGACCGTGATACAGAGATTCCCGGACAGGCACTTATCTACCGTCCTGCTCGTCAGCATATTTATTCTGTCCTGTTGGAATCTGGAAAAGGTAAGGATTAAACTACTTACACCATTATTCAAGTATGCTTTCAATTTTGAAATATGAAATTTTGAATTAATTGTTTCAGTGGCTACATCAGCATGACATTTAGGATAAAAACTGTGGGCAGCTGAAGTGTACTTCTTAAGGAATCAGGAGAAAATGTGACAATGAAATTGCAGTTTTTCTACATGCTGTTTGATTTCAGTGCTTTTAAAGAGATTTTCTAAAAATTGGGGTTTTTTTTCCTTGTTAAGTTGTGAAAGTTGTTAATGATCAAAGGGTAGAGCAAAGCGATAACATTTAGAAGATTTTAAAAGTTTGAGAGGATGTGAAACCTTATGTTACTTTGCTAAGTCTAGCTCCTGATGAATTAGTGAGTTGTAACACAGTGTAATGCACTGTTACAGTTTTACCTTCTGTTGGTTTTAAGTCTGCAATTTTAAGAACAGTGGATAGTCAAATATGGTTATAGTAGTAATACAAATGTAAGTAGTCATGCCAGTGATTGTTAGTTCTTTCATCAAAGTGCAAGAAAATATGATTTCTTTATCCAGTGGTGTAAACAGATTCTGTAGCAGGTATAAGTATCTATGCTTACATTCTTCTGTTTTAAGACAGGTAATTCTTTATTCACATCCTTGGACAAATTTTATGTTCTAAAGACTTCCAGTAGTTAAAAGTTTTCTTTAGCTACAGTGTCTTCTAGGCAGTGAGTTGAAAATTAAAAATGTACTGAACTTTTATTCCTTTTAATATGTTGATTTTTCCTTGGTAAAAAGGAAATCTTTACTGATGAAAGTGCACCGCCATCAAACCTAATATTGAACCTATGTGCTTAGAAGGGCACAGAAAGGTAATTAAGTACCTGACTTCTTTCAGCAACTAGAAGCTGAAGTTGTGCCATAATAGGAAAAAAGAAATAGGAAAAACTGAATCAGAGTTTACGTAGTCATTTGGAGAGAGTAACAAAAATCTCAGCAGTAATTATGCACATCTGTCATTTTTCATTTTTTCGGCCTACTGCCTCTAAGTTTTGTAGACAATTATAACTTGGTTGGGGTTTGTTTATTCCTCTAAGCAGCAGGATATTCATTGATGTTTTCAGAAACACCCAGACCAAAACTTCTAATTAACAATTGTTGCTGCAAGATGGCAGGGTAGTAGGCAGATTTGCATTTGTGTTACAGTGTTTGTAGTACTCAGATGAAAAAGATTAGAAATGAAATCAGAAACATTAATTTATAATCTTATTGAAAATGAAATTTGGACGTGAAAGAGGTCTTCTTTTAAGAAAGTGATTTTAGAATAAAATCACAGATAACATGTATTATTTATTCTCAGTTCATGTTTCAAATTTCAGAGATAATTTTCTAAAGTAAATCATAGTGCATCCTCAGTCCTTAACCCTTCCAGAAAGGTAGGTAGAGTGTGTCTGCGTGGGCACCCCTATTAAATCTGCATTTTTAGTGCATGTGTCTACCTCTAACTGCTTTAACCACGTCTTTTCCTAGTAGTTCATGGGTTGGTATTTTATCCTAGCATATAGTTGCTTCTAAATCAAGAGTGTAGACCATTAATCACAGTCTGTATGGGAATTCATAAGTAAGTGTCAGCATTATTTTTTATGAATTTGTTGCTAGACCTACAAGGAAGTTTTGTTCTTTACAAAGTAAGTAGAATCCTATGCCAGTTTCCCTCAGATGAGGTCAAGTTGACTGTTTTTTGCAATTTGATGAGGGGTAGGATAGGAAGAAGTAACCTACACTGTATGTGGGTTGTAGGATAACGTAGAATTAATGCGCCTAAGAGACCCAAGAATCCATAGGAGCTGGATTTTGTCATATCCTTTGAAATCACCTGCATAGACCATGCCACTTTGCCTGAAGCTATAGTGTGACCAGTGTTTCTTTTGCTGTCAGTGCCAGTTTAGGTAATTCTCTTGCAGAGCCACTCATTTCAGTCCCTGTGCAACCTCTCAGTTGTGCTGGTGCAGCAGTTTGTGCAGCTGCTTGGTGGCCTAGTTTGAGATACTGAAAATAGCCCTCTCTCTTCCTTCCCTTTCTTGCAGTCAGGTAACTAACCTGGTTCTGTTTCTCCACCTGACTCTTTGTGTAGCCACAAACAGCTGTGGCGAAACAGCCCAAGGGAATGGCAGGGAGTGGCAATGAGCAAATCCATGGTCGCCTGTAAAAGTTCGCAGTGCTGCTGAAAGCTCATGCAGCTATGCCTTTGGCATAGTTTGGTATACGGCGAGCATGTGCGTACCTTTACTCATGGAAATGTTACTAGAATCACAGCCTATTTTTGACCCTGCAAAAATATATAGAGGGTTGATGGTGGTCCTGAAAACATGGCATTTGTTGCCTGTGTATTTTAAAAGCATTTTTATAATTAATTGAACCGTTTCTGATCATTAAGTGGAGTATCGCCTCTAGTGACATATAAATTGTTAACTTTTAGCATCTTTCCTAGAAAAACAGTACTATTGGAAAAATTCAAGAAGGAGGGGAAAATAACAGTAATGCAGCTTGATAGGCCAGCCAAGCTCTCTTTTGTGTGCTAAGATTTCAGAACAAAGCTGGCAGGTTTTGGCACTAGCACAGTCCATGGAAATACCTGCACCTGCGTGACTGTTGCCAATTAGGAGGTTGTGTAATGTAGCCTAAGCCTGTGGCCAGCTCCTGGAAGTCCTGGCATCACTCCCAGTTCTAACATTAGCAGGCCAGACTGACCCTCGCTTTGACTCTCTCAAAAAAAGTCCATTAGCAGAATTTTTGCCAGTTATCACCAGTGACCACTCAGGAGGGCTGGCATTGTTGCAGGCATAGAGGAGCACACATAACAGCATTTCCAACTGTCTCGTGTTTTGGGTGTTTTGTACATAGTTGAAATTTTCCTTAGGCTGCCTAGGTTGTTCAGGTTGTTCCACAGGTTGTTTGGAATCTATTGAAACAAAGGAACTGCTATATTTCGAATTTGACTGATGATATTCTGTATGTGCATTGTGGGGAAAAAAGTTTGAAAAGTTACTGGTTTTTTCCAGAGACATTTCCATGCAAGGAGGGTTGGCATTTAGTAATTGTGTCTCCATTTTTTTCTTGGTATGTTAATGTGCTGTCAGTTTGCAGGATCTTGCTTTCAGCTATATTTGTTTGGCTACTTATATGAATAGTCATATACTTTTGTTGCTAATGGATTATAATAGTGAAAAGTACTGATGTGGTGCTACGTCCTGTACTAACATTCACATAGATTAAAAGAAAAAAAACTAGAGGTTTCCTATTGACTTCTCTCTTTACTGTGCTTGAGCCTGATGGGTGATGTAAAGGTAGTGTTTCACTGCCATTTGGAATCAAGTGACATTTTGATAAGTTGTTCTGTGAACTGTGGAACTCGGAAAGAGTGATTCTCCTCGCCAGCTTCCCCTCAGCAAAGCTTTTATATTTCCAGGCTCCTTCCTAGCAGCTCTTAACTTCTTCCCATGTCCTTCACAACTCCTGCCTGCAATATATGGTGTTTTCAAGTATGTTTCCTATTGCCTTCTGCTCTCCCCACGTCCTGGCTACCTTTTTATTCAGCTCTAGCTCTTCCATAGCTACTTGTGTATTGACTTGCCATCCAGTGTGTTCAGATACAACAGGTAACTTGAACTTTCATGTCTGTCTTTCAGTTGGTGCCCTAATAGCATCCCTCTGTCAGCTGAGTCACTAGTTTCACAAACTGTTTAGGAATTTAATACATTTGAAATCTCTTCTCCTCTGTCAGATTTAGTTGAAACAGAGCAGTGCATCCATGAATTACTTATGACAGATGTCCTAATTGTATTAGGCTTTCTTCCTTAAGAAGCCAGGCTAAAATTTGGGAGGCTGAGCTGAATAGATTGAATAAAGCAGAGTAATTTACATAATAAATCTTAAAACAGAATGCTAAAACATCAGAAGCTTTCTGAAAGTGACTTTGGGATATTAAATTGGTGGGTTTTATTCATGAAATAGCATTATCATAGGCAATGATTTATAATCAAGATGTGAGACTATTCAGCTACTGGAACGTGCAGTTTAAGGTTTGGTTTTTTTTTCCCTAGTATAGGCATTTTTCATTTTGTTCATAATGTCACCTGTTTATGAACAGTGAAGCATGGCAAGGCAACTGTAATGCTGTCCCGCATAGTCCAGCTGTTGGTTCTTTAGTCCCTCACCTTTATTGGGAGTTTGTGCTGTAGGTCCATGGGTAAGGAAGGAAGAAGAAGCAGGGCTGTAAAACAGATATTGTCATGTTCTTTTCCCCCGCTCTTATCGCTGACACTAGCATCTGAGGAATTTCTGCCATTGCACCATAGCACACTACTTGTTCATTCGTGCCAACAGTCGTTTGCAGCGTTGAGCTATGAGTGTGATCAGGAAATTAATGTGACCAAACGGTTTGGCGTGGTATAGGGAAGGGAAGGGGAGCATTGGAGAGATCTGATTGGTTTGTTTTAAGCTAGATGAAGTTTTTGATTAGGGTTCATAATGTGGCATCAGAAATACTTGTGCAGTAAAGTGCAGGGTGATTGGAATTGATGACAAAAGGTAGGAATTTTTAAGAACAGTGGCTTCAGCCACTGGCTGAGAGCTGGAAGGAATTAGAGATGCAATTCTGTGAATCTGGAAAGGGACAAAGGAAGGAAAAAAAAGCTTTGAGATTTGCCTGGAAAAGATTTGAAAACACTATTCCAAGCGCCCAGGACTGGCTAAATCTGTTTACTTCATACTGTTTACCAGACTGCAGAGGGTGGAAATTTAGGGCACTATGACATGGTTACCATAAGCAAAATCTGGACAGAATGCAGAAGCACCAGGTATAACAATAACGAAGGAGGTTTTTTAAGACTTGCATTGGAATGATTATGAGCTGATTATTGGAAATTGGATAGACTGCATTTCAAAAATTCTGAAATGCTTGAGTTTTTTCTGAGGGCATTTTCATTTTTAGTTTGTTTGTTTGTTTGTTTTGAAGCATCAAGTAGTTATATGCTAACTCAAGTAGTACAATTTTTAATTTAAGCTCTTTACTGGGAGGCGGGGCGGAGTTGAGGTTAGAGGGTAGGAAGCCACTTGAGCTATTATGCATAAACAATCCCTTTATACTAGATAAAAGGTCTGGAACAATGGGCTGTAAAAGCTCTGCATCTGATGGTGGGATGACTCCATTGCTGTCAGCTTTCAAATAGCCATCAAGGCCTCCTTATAAAGATTTTGCCTCAAACCCTGACACAGGAAATGTCAGGGCAAGTTGGGAGGAGAATCATATTAAGGACTGCCTGCATATGTGGCAGTGTGACAGCCCTGAGAGACTGAGGTAGCTCATGTAGGTCCCTAAGCTATGCCAGATGCCTCCACAGCTTCCTGAACTGCCTTGGAATGGGAAGGCCTAAAATTGGCTGAAAGCCATTTTAGAACGCTTTCCACAGGCACTTGTACTTACATTTTTGGCTGCAATTCCCGACTGCAAACTCATGTTTATAGTACATAATTCAAACTCTTCTCATTTGTTCTGATGATTTGTCATAAAGATACTAAAACTAATTTTTCTTGGTTGGTTTTAAAGAAGCTGAGCAAACAAGTCATTATGAAGTGCCTTCTATTACTTTACAGTCCTGATCACCACTGCTTCCAACTTTTACACTACTGTCAATGCTTGCATTTGACTTACTGATGCAATTCTGTCTTTTTTTAGGTGGAGCCTATCCTTTGGTAAAAGAGTGGTTTGTCTATTTTGGCAATCCTCTCCAGCAGCCAGAGCTGATACAACCTGTACAACCTTCTGTTCCAGGTAGAATAAAAATGTGTTTAAATCTGAACTGAAATAATGACATCACTAAAATCAGGTTAGACAATCCATCATCACATATTTGATATGGAATGCAAAACAAGTGTGGAGAACAAGGAGCTCAAGTAGAAATGCTGCATGCTTGTGACTTCTTTTTTTAATTACCCCATGTAATTATAATAGGATTCAGCTTTGAGCTACATGTTATTACTATGTCTTGTTAAACCCAGTGCTAATTCAGACATCAGTTCTAAAATGCAAACAATTTCTTAGAGGTTCTAAATATTGCTAAATACTGCTCTGAGGCCAGGATAAGTGGTTGTGTAGGGCCATACTAAAATTCTTCTATTAAACTGTTTGAGAGAATGCGTTAACGAGATTTGTGGACAATATAAAAAAGGACCATTTTTAGATCACCTGTGACAACCCAAAAAGAGAATCCAGCTTTCAATAAAAAATAAGTAGGCTGTCTGTTTCTGTGAAGCTGTTTCTACTGTCTTAAGCATCAAGTGTTTTGTGTGAATTTTATCTTCTTTCCTTTGGTAAAGGACGCATTCGTGAACGCTTTTAGTGAAATTAGTGTTACAAGGAATGTGTTACATTTACACGGAAGTATCATAGACTTTAGTGAAAAGATTGGGCACTGTATATGTCACTCATCTCTTTATCACTAAATTATATCATGCAATGTAAGTTTAAGATAGGGACCAAACAGTACTGTATCAATGATGTTATTTCAGAGGGTTTATTTGTCCATGCTATTGTAGTCATAACCCCTCTATCTTTACTCTCACAGCTCACTCTCTGTCTAGCATCTGCTGTCATGTGGATCAAGAGCTCAGAGGTTTTTTTAGTCTTTCATATGAAATGACTTATATGCAATACTGTTGATATCTTATTAAGAAAAATTATTATCTACCTGATTTTTCAGAGTAATTACCAGTTCTTCTTCCCTGGAGCTTTCTGTAGCAGTCCTTGTTCTGATCTCATCTAAGTCCAGATTCAGACGATGAAAAACATGCACATATTTTTTATATTTTTATTTTGGTTAGGGATTGCTTTAGAACCTACTTGTTTTTAATTTTCTAGGGTTACAGTAAATTTTCTTTTAAGGTATCCTAAGATTGTACATTTATCTTCATATTTGAAACTCACATATTTAATAAGAGTCTTCAAATTCAAGGACGAAGGAAAAACAGTTGCTCTTTAGAATCAGCCTTTTCAAAGTCCTTTTGAAAGGAACTGTTTGGAAAGAAATGAGTTACATAGACAAAGTACAAACAAGGTTTCATTTGATATACAGTAGTTGCACTGTCCAGTACCCCGATATAATATTAGGAGAGTGATTATCTGATTGACTTGATGATAGCATGAAATTGCTGTGAAATTTTCCAAATGGATATGAGTATGCAGGGTAAAAATTGATTGTACTGTACAGCTGTTTTACTTCAGCATACAATGGTCTGGGAACATGCATTTGTAAAACAAGCAAACAAAACTCAATGAAGTATAAACCAAACCTAGGTAGTTAATTTCAGTTTGCATGGCAAATACACTGCATTTATTGTTATGAAATTTTCCTTCCCAGATAGTATAGTACCTTACTCCCTTTCTGGAGAGGAATCCACTTAATCTCATGTACTCTGGTTCTACTGCTCTGCAAACATGCTACACATAGAACCCATCTTCGTATTGACGATAAACAGGATTTAAAATCACTGTGTGTGTTTGTTTATAGCAACTGTACAAGAGGAGTTTATAAAAACAGCATCTTCTCAGCCATAATCTTTACTAACTCAGTAATGAAAGGCTGTTCAAGCAGACTATTAAAAAGGGGGAGGAGGACTTCTAGTGTTTATTTTTAGTGCTCTGTTGTCATTCCTTCAGCGAACAAATATTTTTCTAAAATTTTTGCAGTCCATATTTGTATGCCTTACATTCGCTCATGCATCTTTTATTTTCCACCGCATGACTTTCTAATTCACCAAATAAGGTTCTCAACAGCGCATCACATTTTTCAGACAGGGATCATACTTAGAGCTAAATTTAAAGAAGTAGTTATAGGAAGTTAAAGTTCAAAGCTGTCAATCAAGATCAGGTTACTCAAAAAAGAGAAAAAAACCTTACCAGAAATTATTTGAAAAATCACAGGTGCAATTAATCTGGAAAGGTTCTTTGTTTTATCTTTTTTTTTGAAAAAATAACCTCATCATCACAACTACTTTAGAAGTGTACTGAGAATATATGGGAAATCCTGACTCTTGAAAGTGATTTAGATTAAAAAGTCTGAAGAAAAAACATTTGATATGAACTTTGAACTGTAATGTGCGTAACCATAAATGTTTCAGATTTCACATTGATATTAAATAAATTAAAAAAAGTAGAATTCCCACTGATTTTTTTGTGGGTGTATAGAACAGCAGAATTGTCATGCATCTGAAAAGCTTGCAGGTAACTTATTGAATGTTAGCTTTTTTTAAAAAATGAAATACTGAATCCTAAAGGCTGTAAGATGATAGCTTAAAATATATTTAAAATATAGTGTATGTTATGTATATGTATTTTTCTTGAGAGGCAGTCTTCTGAATTAGCATCTGCGCTTGCTCACATTCTCTGTCTCTCTTTCTCCCTTCTGGAATGTTTCCTTTCAGTTGAATGAATGTGAACGTGATGTTTCCCACACACTGACAGAGCAGCACTTAAATTGATAAAAAATGTCTCTGAGAAATGAATTTTGTTACAAGATCTGTGATCCAAGAAAATGCTGTTTAACATCCATATCTTGTGAACATTGCTGATCTATTTGGTGTGTGTGTGCAGTTCGTATGGAACAGAGGAAGTTTTAAAGTCTTTACTGGAAATGTATGGATTCTGCTTTTCATTTTATTTCTGAAAATGTGTAGGATATTGTAGCTTCATACCACAGGAAAGGTTGTTGAGGAATGCCTGAATGCATTCCTGTCCAGCCTGCTCTATGTGAACCTGCTTTGGACTAGATGATCTCCGAAGGTCCCTTCCAACCCCTACCATTCTGTGATTCTGTAATATTAGTGTATTAGTGTATTCCACAACTTTTGTGTGCATTGCATATTCATAAATCAGTTATTGAAGTTCAAACAAATGGGAAAAAAAAATATGTATTCCCTTGAAGTGCTCTTGTTTATCATGATGCATTCTACATGGCAATGTCTTTAAATGTGTGAGTGAAAAGGAAAAAAGAAAAAATAACACAATCAATGCTTTTTCTCTTAACTTGTTGGTTGTCCATTTTTGTGCTTAGGCAAGTAGTACATCGACCTCCGTGGAGGTCTTTGTGATGATCCTCTTCTTGGACTTCCCAAGGACTACAGTTTACATGGTACTGAATATGGTTTTCACACAGTTTTGTGCATGTTGAGAATAACCATAAGCATATGTAGTGTTTGAGTATCTCTCTATAATTCACGGGAACGTGTAGTTCCTACGACCCCAGTAGGATAGATCATTTTCTCGTGACTAATCTTTACAGTAAAGATGTATCAATTGTATATATCTAAGTATGTTTTGGTGTGTTTCCCTTTTGTTACTCAGTTTTGGGGTTTTTTTAGGTTAATTTAGCAAATATTTAGATGTGTTCAGAAATTAAAATATTTCTCCCTCCTATCCCAGAAAACTTCTGTTTTTCAGGAATGTTTTCTAGTTGCTGTGAAGTATGTTGTGAGGATTAACTAGAGCAGAGAACAGTTTTGTAGGTCTGCTGTATATGAATCTTAGGTCCGTTGACAGGGGGATTGGAACTAGATGATCTTTAAGGTCCCTTTCGACATGAACCATTCTATGATTCTGTCACTGTATGCATGATGAGAGAGTCATTAAATTTCAGTGTGTTTGTTTTCTTTGTTTTACTTATCTTTCATTTAAGGGTTAATATAACGGCTCACTCTTGGGTATCACATGGAATTTAATTACTTATAGAAGAGATCCTTTCAGAAAAATTATGCTTTTGGTTGGCATGTTTTACAAGGAGATAGCGTCAAGTTTTCTTTCCCAGAGTGAATAACTCATAATTCATCAGTACCTCTTTTTTTTTTTTCCCAGGCGCAAGTAGATGTTGTTTCTGAAAGTGTAAGAAAGTGTTTATGGAAGAGATGTCTTGAATTTTTTGTTCAGCTCTCTCAATATAGATATGCAATCTTGATTATTGATGTAGTTCATGGTTTTACTCTGAAGAAAGAAGGATTTCTATTATTGGATATACCCCTGGATGCAATTCATTTAAAAAAACTTTACAGATGGAAAGACTACTTTCCTTTAACTGATTCTTGGCATATCTGTTCATATGCAGCTGATTGGGAACCTTCTAGAAAGCAGAAACCATCAAAACTATTTGAGTTTACCTATGTAAAAATTGTCTCACACATTAAAGTTGCTTAGCCTTGGTAGGAAAAGTTGACTTTGTTTTGGTTTTATGCATATTATCTTTGCTTTTCTTCCTGGAAGTCAGTCTCTGCTGTTCTGTTTTTTACTTAAGGCAGCAATTACCAGCATGCAAACCAGTAATCCAAGTCTTATTGTGCTGTCTGTACTGGTCGGCTCACTGCCAGCATTTGTGTTATCGTTAATTTGCATTTCTAACTCCAATCAAGAAACTGGCATTTTTTCTTAATATATATATATATTTCCCTACAAACTAAAGTTAGAAACTTACAGATTGTATGACGGGAGTTCTTTACATGGTTAAAACTTTTGATGGCAGTTAGTCTTAAAAATAGTAAAAGAAACATCCATCAGGGAGATGAAGAAAGAAAATACTAACTTCTCTTCCAGTTTCCCCCTCTCCAAAGAGTTAGTACCATTTGGTTAATGGGCTTTCTTGGTTAAATAAACATTGTCTATGTAGATTTCGGCACCGTGTCACTTTAACCATTTATTATCACCAAGTGTTCCTGACTGGACTACAGCTGCTGCATGTCACACAAAAAAGAGGTGTTACCAAATGTAGCTTAATTAGTCCACATTTAAAATTCACACCTCGTTCTATTTAACTACAGAAGCAGCAGTACTTTATGGGAGGATTCTGTTTTTAATTGGGATTCTTAGGCATAACCAGTTAGCTGTTCTGTTATTTCACGTGCATTAGTGTTTATTTTGATAATGGATTAAATGTAATTTCAATGGGGAGCAAATTCTACATTAGTTCACACGTGTCACAAGTAGGGAGATGGCAACATGAGGTAAATATTAAGGATTTAGAGACCAGAGTGGAAGATACTATAGAAAGTCTGGGAAGATACATTATACATAACTGATGGCAGTTCTTTTGTGTGTGTTTGCAACAGCGTTTCATACAGTAGTCTAAGGAGTGCAAAATACTAGATAGCCTTGATTTTTGTTCCCAACCTGGAACCTACTGCAGAGGAGTCATACCAGCACAGTGTTTTGTGGAGAATGCATTTGCCAGTAAATGGCAGAGGTGACCGGTTTGTTCACTGAAACAGATGATTATATGGGAGGCAATGCGAGGATCCCTCAAGGACTCCTGATACGCTAGCTCTAAGAGAGAGAGAAGAAACAGGTATGGTTGTTTTCTGCTAAATCGCTATTTTATGACGAAGCTAACTTCATCTAATGCTGTGGATTCCCAAGGGAAAGGACACACTTGTAGGCAAACTTTGTTCTTGCAAAGGGTAAAAGCCTGATGTCTCAAAGTTGTCTATATTGTTGTAACAGTTGAATTCAGTCCACTCTGCTTAAACATGCCTGTATTCCATGCAATTTGTTTAAATTATAGGCCTTAATTTTTTTTTTTGTTAATTTTTTTTCAAATGCCAAGTTTTGTCAAATACTTTTTTTTTTCAACTCTGTGGTCCTTGCAAGTGCCAAGAGCAGATCAGTTGTTTCCTTTCAGATTGTAATGAGGTAGGCATGTTTTATCTTGTTGCTGCCAAGATAAAATAATGGATTTCTTTTCTAGGTGGAACACCTGATTTGAAAACACTGTGGTTTGCCAAAGGCCCTGATGTGGAAAAGCAACGGTATAGTACATTTCTGGCATGCTTTCACCTTCAGGACGGAATGGAAGAGCTCCAAGCTCTAGAAGCACCTGTTGCAGCATTCTGCTGCTTGCTGGCCTATCTTATGATGCAGGTAATTCAGACAGTTGCTTTTTCTTCCGCTGTCAGCCCTGATAGGTGTGGTGGACTAATAAAATGTTTCTTGCTAGACTGGGCTGGATTTTTGTCTTAATCTTTACTGTAGGCATAGTTGATCAAATACAATAGCACTGCATTACAGTATTTTTAATTACTCCACTTAACATGCGTCATCCTGTTCAAGAAACGCTTGGGATTTTTTTAGTAGTTAATCATAACTCTCGCATGCCCATGACAAAACCCCTTGGGCAGTTTAACAGAATATAAACTGAGGGTTTTCCCCCCCACGTTTTGGGACCTGTTTGCAAATTAAAGCTACTCTTTTTGTGTTTCCTTTTTGTTGTTAAAAGAAAACATTCCCTCAGGTGACTATGCAGGCTGTGCAAACAGACAATATAAATATTTAGTCAGCTCTCACTACTCTTTCATGCCATCTTGTCAATCTACTCGGTTTCAAGCCAGAACTGAGGATATGGCCCTTCTCATTAAATTCTGAGTAATAGGTGATCATTAGGTAGCAGTTCTGTTATAATTCCAAACGTTTGGCAGCCTGCAATCTACCTTAATTGTAATAAAAAGGAACACAAGATTAAATACAATGTTGCTTCATTGTTTACATTTCTCTTAGGTGTTTAGTATATTGTCTGTACTTGCCACCTTTCAAACGCTGATCTTGGAAGCAGATTTTCCTCTCTAAGAATGGGGAAATTATAATGCCCTTATCTAATCTGATAAGCTCTGTTGCATTTTTACTTACACCGAACTACATTTTGTCTTTCATTTTGCTTTTTCAGATTTCACTTGCCTCAATAACAGATTTATACTGGTGTGTGATAACACGAAAACAAGTTCTCCCTGACTTTTCCTTTCTTTTTGCTTCATATGTGTTTGTTTGAACTTAGATGACGCATTGAAGGAGTACATATGGGAATTATACAAATGATCCATATAGCTATTTTTTTTCTTTAATTTTTGTATAGCAAAGGAAATGGAAAGGTTTTTGAAGATGAAACTCATGAAACATCATTTTATACCTTGTGGTTTCTATTCAGCAAGATACATATCATGTACTTAGCTTTAAACAAACTTTTAAGTGTTTTTCATATTTGGATATGAAATCACCTTTTGATTTATCTGTCTGTTTCCAGTTTCATTCATTTATTGTGCTATATAATTTATTTATTGTGCACCCTTCCATAGCATGGTTACTAAATTATTTGAGAAGTGTTTCTTTAGTGGGATTAAGAAGAGGAATAACAGAACACCTACAGAAATGTGGATTTACTGAGTCTTGATCACAGCGTATTAATAAAATGAAAAAAAAATTCCTTGTTAGGGATATGGTTTTAAGAATTTATTATCCAATGGCTAGTGTTAAAAACAGAGATGAAAAGAGTTTTGCAGCTCATGTTTTCAACAAGAATAATAGCAGAGAGATCGTGCAACGGGCTTTGTTTGATAGAAGGTTTTTCATGGCAGTTTTTCTCAACACGTGTCCTGTTTTCCAGGTTCTCTTCTGCCCTCTGAGTTGCAATGATAAATCTACTCTGTGAACCAGACTAGGGAATTTATTTGCATTAAAATGTTTTTCATTGCTGAGTTCTTCTAAACTTTGTTAGTTGTCTGATATTATCCATTTGTTTTCTTGGAGCGTTTGAGAGGAAAAAATGAGAACTAGAGTGTCAGCAACCATGCTTTGAGCTGCCATACTGCTTCCATTTGTTTTGTAGCTGGGAAAACAATGCTTGTCTAACTGTGGCCTAATTTAGTCTTACATTTGTATTAGAGAGGGAAAGTGGATTGTTACCCTAAAGGTAACGTTAAGTTGAGCAATTGGAGGTTGCCTCGAAGCAGACTGACATAATTTCCTTCAGGGAAGGAGGGAGAAATATGCTTCTTAAAAATTTCGTTACTTATCATTTAATCTAACCTAAAACTTAGGTTTTTGCAGGAACCAGCATAATGGACAACCCATCTGGTTTCCTCAAAATTTATATGCAAGTATTTAATGAAAACTTCAGATGCAATTTTTTTTTTAAAGTGAGAAAAAATTTCCAATAAGCAAATCTTGACTATATAAAGAAAGTATTGATTTGAAGAGTAATCTTTTGGGTGAGGGTACTTTTCAAATATCCTCCATATTTAAGAATAAAAATAGTGAAAAAACCCAAAAATAATAGGTTAGGGAAAGAAGTAGATGAGTTCAAATATCAACTTGTGGAGCCTCCATAGAAAGGGGGAATTTCTTTTTCAAGATCTTACAGTTTTGGAAGTCTAACAGTGGATGTGTGATAACTCACCAAGTTTGGTTACTAAATAAAGTATTTTTCTTAAAAGTGTTTTGACATTCATAAGCATGTTGGCTGATCTGCTCTGTTGGGGGCATTTCCTTGCTCTTGTACTTGCAAGTGATCTTTGACTTACTTGTCTCAGTCCAAAATTCTGCAAGTATTAAGAATTGTTTTGTAGATGAAAGTCTCTTTTTCTGTTACTGCAATGTATGAAATATGCAGGTTTAGTAAATCTATCTTGTTGCCATCTGCACAAAGGCGACACCTGACTTGAAATACAGGGTAAAGTAGGGCCATTATCAGATCTTAACAGCCAGGCGGAGTTAATGAATACCAAGGAGCATTTTGAAAGCTTAAAACTTTTCTGATACCCCTCACATTCTTGTACTTTATGCAAGTTTTAACAGAGACATAGGGGGCAAAGTATTTTACAGTGGGACAAGCAGCAAGGCCTGATTCTAAAACAAAAAAAAAAAAAGGGGGAAAGAAAAGAAAAGAAATTCTCAGTAGTGGCTGAATAATTTTTATCTTGAGGAGGAAAGAATGGTTTACTCCTCCTAAGCAAATAAATAAATGAAGTAATTATAAACGGTTTCTTAGTGGTGTTTTTTTTTTTTTCTCTCCTTCATTTTTATGTCACTTCTTGATTTTTAGTAGCCTTAATAGAAACTCTTAATGGATTGAACACAACATTCCCCGAAAATCAAGGTGTTAAAAGAAAGGCAATGCAGAGTTCTAGGTGGCCTTTTAACTGTACCGTAAGCCCACAATGCGCATTTCCATGCTTTGCAGGAGACATCTTCCCTCCAATTCCAATTCATAACAAATTGTAATGCTTTATGGGTCTCACTTAGAGCCCTCTTTACAGCATCAACATTTGTAATAGGTATTTGGTCTTGGTGCGGGTGTATAATCAGTAGTGTTCTTGTAAGAGGAAGCAAGTGATCAGAACTGCACTGGTACTGTCAGGGAATCAGCCCAGCTGGTTTAGAGACACTGTTTTTCTCCTGAGGTGACCATGTGCCTCTACAGAATCTCAGAATACTTTTTCACAACAGTAAATGCCCCCATTCTCCCTTTTCTGATAGAAGTATTAGAGTGAACTGTTACACAAATGTAAAATTTTCCTTTATGTTTTCCCAGGCTTAGTTTTCATATAGTTTTGAGTTCTTCACACTTCAATATGTAACCTAAAAAACTAAAAGAATACAAACGTGTTTTGTTAGATCCTACAATTTAGCTTAAAATAGGTAGTTAAACTATTTTAGATTGTTTTTAAAGTTTCCAACAGATAACTGTGTAAACATTTGAAAGAAATCCTAATGGTCATCACATCTGTGGCTCATTGAGGTGGGTTTTTATTCTAGGTCTTGATTGTAAAGCGATTTATATTTTTTATAAATGCTTTTTACTGTGCTTAGTACTATAGACATGAAGAAATTTCCTGTTATTAAGAAACAAAAAGGGAAGAGGAAAAGGGAATACATGAAGGGTGGGCATTTTGTTTGGTGTGTGAAAATCCATGTATATACACTATATACGGGTATTGGGATATGCACTTCATTCAAGTTGTGAAAGTAAGTATTTTTTTTCCCTTTAATGTCTTTTCCTAGATGATACATTCACGGTGGTTGTAACATCTCAACATCATTGATTTAAGTTTGATGTGTTTGAGCAAGAGAAGCCAATTTTCAGAAAGTTTCTCTTCAGAGTCTTCAGATAATGTGTTATTTCTTCATCTATTTTAGGTCAGCAGCCTTTCTCTGGAGGACTTAAATGCATTTGTGGCAGTCATTCTCTGCCTCAAAGGGAAGTCAGCTGCTCAACTAGCCGGTTTGCAGGTATGGACTGGAATAATTGAGTAACATAAAATGTTCATAGTAACTTTGGAATAAATATTTTTGGGTAAAATTCTTCTACATTAAGTTTTTTCAGTTACGGGAACTGAGGGTCATGGTAAATATATGCCATTATATACCATATGGTATACCAATATATACCATACCAAATTTTAATGTGCTGCAGTTCATATGGATACTTAAATTTGTTAATAACTTTAAAAAAAAATAAAATAGAAAGGACATATTCTAGTGGTTGCAGTCCTAGGGTGAGCGAATTAGTCTCAAATTTCTTCCTGGCTTGGCTTCCAGACTTCCAGCTGATGGAAAATTTGTAATGGTGAATCCTGTCTTGCAACATTGCTTCATTCTTTTTTCCTGAGGAGGATAGTGTTTTGGGACATAAGTTTTATGAAAATCACTACATTAAATGAAGTTTAGTATTACTGCCTACGGGAGACCATAAACATAACATGAACCTAACCAGAAAAAAAAAGTCTTGTTACCTAATGTGGCCCACTGTAATGAAGACTTTTTGGATCACACTATTCTGTACTTCTTCAGGAGTTTTTTTAAAAAATTTTATATACTCTGTGCAAATCTGGTTTTTTTTTTTCCTTTCCTATCTTCTTGAATCCGCATGTGGAAAAGCAGGTTCCCTGGTGGTTATTGCAGTAGAACCATCTAAATAGTTTGTGTGCTTCACTTGTGTTGTGGTTCTATGAAGCTATAGATGAGTGTTGCATCCAAACACATAATATTAATCAATGTATACTACTTATCATCAGCCATTCTACTAATTCAAAGCTGTTCACAAAATTTTGTAACATTCCCACAAAGCTTATGGCAGATCAGATATTGTCTGCTCTTCCACTGTTGACATAAAAGTATGTCTGGGGTATACTGTGTCATGTATCACCCCAGAAAGTGGACAGTATGTTGTTGGAATCGACTTGTGTGTGCTATTGGCAGGTTCTTTCCAAAGTTACATCACTCTGCCACTTGTGTAAGCCCTTCACGCGCTGACACATAATGCTTTCTGCTGTGCTAAAAACCAAAAAAAAGATTCGTATAATGCAGTTGAAATTTTTGTACCAGCCTATTTTGTAGAGCACTTCCTTGTCTTATTCTATTGAAATTCATGGTAGTGCCTTTGTTAGTAGTTTGAGCCAGAATAAATCCCTCTGAAGAGAATAGTGAGGAAAGATTTTGGCCTCTTTCCCTTCCGAGGTTGTGAATAGGTGAGTTCCACAATTTTCCCTTCTTACCTTCCAGTTAACCTCCCTTCCTCTGTTTTAATGACTTGGATCTCCCAGTGGCAAATAGTTGCTGTTTCTCAGTTTGTTGTGTATCTCTGACTGGTCAAGCTATATCAAGAGAGGATGTTATGTTGTATTAATTGCCATAGAAGTACTTTTTTTTTTCTTCATATATAAGCCACCTGTAATTTTTTGGTAGCACCAGGATCAATTTGAAGATTCATATGAGGTTAATCTTTCTTCACAGGAAGAGCGTAAAATGGTCTGTTTCTCGTTTCTGTGCTTATGAAATGGGGTGTGTGGATGAACTTAATGTCCTGTGAATTTTCTCTTGTAAGGGCAGGGGACTGAACTAATAGAATATCTTATATGAATATTCTAAAAATAACGATCAATAAAGCAAACATACTGAGCATTTTAATTCAAGTATCTTATTTTCAAGATTCCATTTCAAATAGTTTAAAATGGTTTTACTCATTACTGTGTTAATTTAATAGTTTTACAAAATTGAGTTATGATGTTAAGTTATTTTAATAGGTAGTAAGTAGGTTATCAATAGATATTTAATAGCTTAATTTTCTAGGTATTTGTATTTTAAATCAGTGGAGAATCCAAGTGCAATGAATTACACTAGTATGTAGCTAATTAATATATGGGTTTTATAGTAGGAAAACAGAGGAACAGAGTTTTTTTCTTCTCTACTGAGAAGTCAAACATGATCCCCAGAAATAATTTAATAACAGAGCTTTCAAGGAAGTTATGTTAACTGTAGCGTCTGCCAAATTTTATGAAAATGGTCATTTGCAATTTTGGACTTAACACCGTATTGTTATTTTAAATGTAGAAGTGTTTACTCCTTGTAAACAGTTCTGTGAAGAACACTGATTTGATTAAAAAAATAAATTGCTCTGTTTCTGCAAGAGAGTCAATTAGCAAATGTGTTTTATCAGAAGAAAACTTAACTTCCACTGTGAAGTATGAGAGAAAATGGAAATAGAGCCTGTTCTTCTCATAGGATGAAGAGTTCTTTTCAGCCTTCACTTTCAAATCTGCTTTCTGATATGCTATCCACATTTCATAGTTAATGATCCATAAACCTGCAAATTTATGAAACAGAAACGTCCATGGTTTGAATAAAGTGGATTAAATCCATAAAAAATATAGTTTGTCTCATGCTGAAAGAAAACGGGCTGTGGACATATAACTTAAATGCACATTAAGTAGTTACTTTCTGAGAATAACATAATGTTTATACATGAAGATTTGATTATTTTTCAAGACCGTAGGTTTCAAAATACCAAAATGTGCACACGATAGAGAAGAGATTTTATACATTGGGCTTTTTTTTTTCCCCTATAAGTTTTTTTTCTAGTTTCCTTTTGCCCCCCCCCTTATATGGTAGATTAACATTCTGCTTTGCCCAAACCTCCCATAGAACTTATACATAAGGTCAGAATTAAATTTTGGACCCCAGGTTGCCTGTTTCCCTTCTTTCTATTTTAATCTGGTGTGTGGTTTTGGCAAAAAGCCCGGAGAGCCATCAGTCTAACTTTGAGGCCATTGTAGAGAAAGAGGCACCAGCAGTCATGCTTGCAGTCTTGTTTCTTATGTTGTCCTGGCCTCTGTTGTTTACAATTGCAATTATAGATCATCTTTCACCTGTAATGCATGTAAAATGCTGTCCAAACAGGAGAGGCCATAGTGAATTATAAACAGAAATATACCTCTTCTAAGATTTTTCTAAGTGTGTGAATATATGAAAAATTTATATTTATTTGAGGTGTAAAGTTGTGAATCATATCTTTTTCGAACATTGTAGCCAAAGATAAGATAGAAAAATTTGGTTAAAGAGGAAATACACCTGGAAAATGGTAGATGAAATTTGGATCCTGTTAAATGCTTTTAAAAGTGAAATGTATGTCAGAAAATATGAACTCAAAGTTTGTAGCAGATGCATGGCTGGACATACACATCACCTACTGCTGGAATTCACGGCATTTGCAAGCTCTTTATAGCTTTGCCATAAAATATCCAGTTATGCCAGAATACCTGCTTTGAAATAATTATATCTTTTGTGCCACTTGTAAAAGGAAGAGTTTGACTGTGTATGAGGTGTAAGAAAGTCAAGCGCTGAATTGTATTCCTTCAATTTTTCAAGTGCATCCAGTTACTTAAAAAGTATTACTGATATGAAATGAGCACAGTCATTTTAGATCTTAAATGATAAGCTCCAGAGAGTCTTTGCAATTTGATTGCAAATGAACTTCCACAAAATGCATATTAAGTATTACTTAATTAGCTTTTGGAATAATAAAAAAATATTCACCAAACTAGTTAACTAGTTTGGCAGGCAGAAGTAGCTTTAGCAAGAATTGTAGTTGCATGGAACCTTTGAATGTTTTCCATTGTCATTGAAGAGTCACAGGGTCATAGAAGCAGAATTAGCTTGGTAATAGTATTATACCAATATTACACAAGATATTTTTCTCTGAATATTTTCCTGAGGGATAGATAGCTTCATGCATGCAAAAACACGATATGTTTTAGTGTGTAGGTATCTTGGTTAGGGTCTCGCAACTTTCAGAAGGATGTTGCTAAATCTATTCTGTATTTTTAAACTCAGTATTTTTTCTCCCTTGCCATGCAGACAGAAAAGCATAAATAATATCCAGATTCTGAACATTCCAGAATTTCAATCTTCTGACCTATTTGGCAAGCCTAGATATGTTTGTCAACACCATTAGATATGATGCTTTTCAGACAGACTCCGAACAGGCTTTATGAGCTCTCTCTGTTTTTCAAAATATAATTGTTTAAAAAAAAATCCTTTCTCTCCCAGGGGGTGTATGCTTATTGTGCCTGTGTGACTGTTTCCTAGTAAATATTAGCTTGAAGTCTAATTGGATTGAGGAAAACATAAAATACAAGTAAGAATATTGTAAAGATCTTAAAGATAAACTTCTCTTACATACTTGGGACCTGCTTCTGTGATGTACATTGATACTAACTAAAGCGGAATTTGAGTGTATTCCCAAATGCTTTACTGAATCAGGGTTTTATATTCCCTCAAAATTTGCATCTGTCAAAAGTGGTTTTAAAATGATAGGTGAGATTGTAACTGGCAGGGAATGGGGAATGTGGGGGTTTGAGATGGGTTACTGATCTTGGCTTTGCTTCCCAGCCCATTCTCTCATCCACAGTCTTCGGGTTTTCCCAGTGTTCTGGGCTAATCTGGAACAAAAGTCAGCAGTAAGAGATGTGATTGCAAGATGAGATTGGTTTAGTCCCTGTTCAACCTCAGAAATATAACTTTCCTGTCATTTCCTCAAGATAGTCTTAAATGAACTAATCCAAATAGAAACAGTTAAAGTCCTCGAGCAGCTAAATTACTTCTGGTTTAAAACATTAAAAAAAAATTACATGATTAATCAAGAGGAAGTTGCATCAAATGAACCTGCTTATATTAAATCTGTTCATTAAGGCTGAATGTATTCAGGCTTCCATACTCTGCTTGTCTCTTAATAACTGTGTTTTGGCCTCCCAGGCCTCCATGCCTAGTTCAGTATCGCAGCATCTATTTAGTTTCTCTGATGACTTTGAAGTGGTGGGTATGGCTCCCCCATTGTGTTACTGAAAGTAAAGTATTGCATTTGCATGGATCAAGCATTGCAAATACAATTATATCTCTGGAGCTGAAGTTAGTCACTGTTTACAGTATTTTTTTTTAAGTCCCATCTCTAAATCTGTTGCTATTTTCATAATAACCTTCTGAAGTTCTGAAGAAATTCGAGTTTTCTTGGTCCTGCTGCATGGACAGCTGGCTCTATCTTTCCTTGCTGCTGTTGGTTCATAAATATATAAAAAAGACTTTCTTAGGCTAACATATTCAACTTCCAGACGAGATTGCTCTTCTGCCTCGCTCTCCCCCATTTTCTTCTTTATCAAATTGGGTATATTTATTAGTATTATTAGAGTCTGTTTCCCTGAACGTTTTTTACATTGGCATCAGCTCACGTATCAGAATTCACATAACCGTGCATTCTGTTATGTGTCACTGGCAAAAATACAAACCCCAGCACGACTAGATCAGCTCTTCTACCTTCTGAGAAAAATGCATTCATTTCATTGGGCACAGTTTGCTTATGGAGAAAATCTTAAGCAAGATTTTGAGCAAGGGCCTTAAACCAGAGGATTCATATTCTTTTTTTGTGGAAGATGATCTTGCATTTTTCTCCATAACTGTATGAGTTTGCTCTGCTTTTCTGTGAGTTTTCCCCTTTACTGCCATGTAGCTCATTATTAGCAAGGTTTCAACAGCAAGGAAACAGCAGCAATGTTTCAGTTATAAATTCCTTTTAGACTTCATATAGCATAAAGAATTTTTCACGACGTTTAAGGTAAAAGACACTCTGGAATTTCAGATAACAAAATTACTGTTAATTTTTAATCCATGCTCCATAATACTGCAGAAGGTGAAATGTAGTTATTGGTAGTGACAGTAATAAACCTCTCCCAAAATATTAAGCAAATTGATAGCTTTGAAAAAGTCAGTGATAAGTTATTAGAGAGGGAAAATAATAATTTCTGGTATCAACTGACATTTTCCTGCTAAGCTGATGTTGGTCAAAGTGTACGTTTACTAACGAGATAAATAGTTTTCACTTCCTTGCATATTGTATGTTAGAAGGGACAGGCAGTACGTGAGGGTTGGAGGTGTGTTTGTGTGGCGTAGGTGGGGTTGCTCTCCATTGCCTTTAAGGGCTGACCTGTGTACCCACAGGGCAGGTGACATGGAGGGGCTGGAGCCGGGGAAGGAAGGGAGCGTGCCATCAGGAAGAGATGGCATGTGTGCACCTGCCTGTCATCTGCTCAGGGCTGCCTGCACCTGCCTGCCTGCCCCTGTCACCCCTGAGCAGGAATGCAAGCTGCACATCTGTCTAGGCTTTCCCTGGAGAAGCAGATGGCTGTGTGTAACTTTGGAGAAGCAAAAATGTTTTCTGAAATGGCCTCTAATGAGCCATTTATAGGTGGATTGAGAAAGAAGATAAAACAAGCCTTTAGGCATATGGTTACAGTGCTTTGCAGGATGTAGTGGAATTTTTCGAATTACAATAGTTGAAATGTTCATCTTGCAGATACCAGAAACAGCAAAGCTAACCAAGAACTGATTTGTTCCCTTTCTTCTCAAGTGTATTCTTGATTGACATTATCATTGTCCAGGGGTTAAAAGTCAAGACTGTGCCCAGTTCCTATCTGTTGCTTCCTCTATGACTTTGGTCAAATTGTTCAGTTCTTTCTCATATTTTAGTTCTTAGTCGTAACACTCATGAACCAGTAGTCTCAATAATACAAGTTCTTTAGTCAAAAGTGCTGTATAAATGTGAATTTTTAATATATTCTTATCACTAATACTGATGTCAAGTATATTCTCCTCCCTTTCACCTTTATTTTGGCATTATTTCATTTGATGTCCACTGAACGTCATGTGCTGACATGTGGTTAACGGAGCTTTCTGTAAAGAAATGGAGCTGTGTTAAGAGAAAATTGATACATGTACATTCTAACATCCCATACCAGTGTTATATCTCAGTACCTCAAGACATCATCACTCGTTAAGACAATTCTATCCCAGTGTTATAAGCGAGAAAACAACACACAGGGACAGTAAACACCAGATGTGTAAATGTGGTTGTGTGTTAACAAAATTAGTGATATATGGGGGAGGTTTAGTTAATTGTTTAGGAATCTAATCAGTGTGTCTAGTGTCTCACCAGAACTAGTTGGAAGTATATGCACAGGAACTACAAAGGTATATTACATTCAGCTAGGCTGCTATATATTCCCCTGATAGATTTAAAAGAAGAGACGTTCAGTTCCTTGACAAATATGAAATTATGTATGTATTGGTTTCAGCAAGAGCAGTTAATGCATACCTAAGTATCGTTTCCTATTTAGCAATAGTTTTCTATTTACTTTCTGCATATAGGATACAGAAATACATCTTGGCAGAAAATATTTCTATGCTAGGCCTGAAGTTCCATAAGTTCCTACTAAAGTGAATGAGAGCTTTACTACTGAATTTAATAAAAGCAGAGCTATGCCAATACGCTTTTGAAAAAAACATCCCTCAATCTGCTCAGTGTTTTTTACTTTTTAGCAAAATTATACAATTGTATGTTGTATTTGTACAGTGAGGCTTCAATACAACAGAGAGCATACTTCAGTCTAGCAACAATGGCAAGTAATATTTTTTCAAATATAGGAGGCTGAAAGCATAGTGGTTCTGCAGGAAGTTTATTTTGGCACAGACCCTTGTGCCAAAAAAAATAGGTACCTTTTGTTTTAAAATGGCTGTGGATCAGTTCCTGAGGCTGGAATGTCAGTGAACACTTATTTCATCAGCAAAGTGCCTGCAGACTCCAATGCTGGCTGAAGTGCTGAAATCCCAACATTTGGCTTATTACAGAGCATTCTTCTCCATGTTAAGTACACCTTTAAAAATGGCCAAGTTACTCTCACATAAACTGTTTCCCTATTTGTATTCAATTTGCTCTGACATAGTGCTGATACAAGAAAATGTAGACTATTACATGTAAGTAATGTTACTTTCTTTAAAACTTTTATTTGTAGCCAGTTCTTGAATAGCTCAGAAGACCATCTTCATGCAACAGCTGTGTGCACCAAACAAAGATTCTCTGATTTAACTGTATGTGTTCATCTAAACTACAGCATGGGGTTGATGTTCTTGTGCCAAAAGGTAGCAGCTTTCAAGCCATGTATGGCAGTTTTCCATTCCAAAAGAAATAGGTGCTCTGGAAGTGAATACCCTATTGCAGCTTAATTACAAATCAGTTCCTAGTATCTCGAACATACCTGATCACAGGCTGCAGGTTGCCGGTTCCTTTCATAGGTCATCTGAGATACTGCTGCATTGATTCGTAGTTTGATTTGTCTTGGACCTCGGGATTGTCATGAAATAGAAGCAGACCAGTTCTTTTCTTCCTCAACCTGTGGACTTAACACCTGGAAAATTCCTTAGCCGGGGCTGTTTACCTTGGACCATATCACTTCAAAAGGTGAACCGTAGTATCAACAATCTTATTGTGCAGCTGCTTTGCAATACAAAGAAACCCTAGGAGGAGAAAAAAAAAAAAAGGCAAAAAACCCCCCGAGAAAACCTATATTGCACTGGCAAACAGTATTTGTTCTCCTGGAATTCTCTATACTAACCATACTGGTTCAATGACAGTTTTATTTTAAAAGCTCATATACCAGACATGACATTAGTAACAGTTGTCATAATATTTCTGGAAGCTACAGAGCTTCGGGCATACTAAATTTTGCCTAATCTAATTCTGCTGAAGTTCACTGGTCTTTCTGTTGGTTTCAGTGGGAAATATATCGGGCCCCTAAAAAGTATATACTCAAAACAGTTTAAGAGAGGGAATGGCCATACATTAGGACAATTAAATAGATCTTAAACATCTACTCCAACTCTGGGGAGGAAAAAAAACAAAACTAATTTTTAAGCTTGGCTAATTAATCCTTGGACAGTTTTAGAAGTGAACTCCCACCTATCAAAATTTCTTTGCAGTCACAATGATGTCTTAATCCATGGCAATGGTTTCACAGTACACTGCAAAAAATGTCCACAAGATAGGCCACCAGACAGCAGCCCACTGAGCAGCTGCATGCCAAACCAGCTGTCCTTTGCCAGTATAATGTGTGGCTGTGGAAGGACACACTGTGTTAGCAAAGGCAGCCAAGCACACTCTGCCCAGGAGTTGTGTTGGTGGCAGAATTTTTACTCCAAAAAACTTTGTTCCGTGAACCAGTCCCTATGATTAAACAAAGGGAAAAGGCTGGGGTAAGGCGTGGATAAGGACTTTAGGAGTATGGTCAAGATGCAGGTAGTGGCAAATGAAGCCCCTCATTTTAAAGATTTTGGTAAAGGAGCTAGGCGGTGTGGAGTAGAATACAGAAATATATAGCTACTGTCAGAAAGTAAGGGAGTGGAAGAAGTATGATCTTTGAAGGCTTACAATGGAAAGTTACTGGAACTAAGAGAGGGAGGTGACCTTTTGTTATGTTCTTTAATTTTTTCTCTGTGTCCCCTAATAACTTCTGAATATGTTGGCTAATTTCAGCCACATTTGACAGAGATGTAGGAGTCTCTGAGAGAAATAAATTACTACTGATTGCTTTAAATGGACAGCTGGGGAGAAGGGGAAGGCTCTCTAAATTGCCCAACAGGAGGATGCTTTAATGTGACATCACATTATTAGGGCATCCATGTGAGAGGGAGACATTGCTACAGGCATGGGAAAAAATTTCAAATAATTACTGAACCATTTCAGATGCCAGTGACATAGCACATAGAGGAGCCCATCGGTTCCTGCTGCGGATGTACCAAGAGTCTGTCAGCATTTTGTCCCCCAGCAGGGCCAAACTTTATTAGTTGCAAGACAGATGGAGCTACCAATACTTCCCCTTCTCATAATTCCACAACATTTAACTAATATATGAAAACAAAAAAAAGGGTAAAAAATGTGGTCATAAGAGTTTTCAGAGTCACAAACAAATAAAATATATATTGCTACCAAATAAATCCTACATGAGGGAAAGGTGTGGAGGTTCAAAGATAAGTATGTCACCAAAAACACAAGCACGTATTTAAGACAGTAAGAATTAAAATCCTAATGAATCGATTCACTTTAATAGAAAGGATGAGGCCGCTGGCTGGGCTACACTCAGATGGTTAGCCTGATGACTATAACTCAAAATTTATGTGAATGTTCTGTCAATGTCACATGTATTATGGACTGCCATTAGCCCAGTAATCTTTTAGATCTGAGTCAAGCAGATGTGGCTAAAATAAGAAAAGTAATGTTATTTTAATCTTTTTTGTAGGTGCTAGTGCGCTGTCTATTACATAACCATGTACGAATAAGCTGAAGGGGCGAAACTTTTTAACTGGTGATATTCATCATCACAGAAATGTCATTTATGCTGAGTTTTGTTGTAGGTATGGCTAAGAGCTCTGATAAAGGCCAATATTTTTGAAAATTAAACAAGAAATGAGAAGCAATCTATTTGGAACTGCAGGAGATTTTGATCTGATTGCAGATTGGTTAGCAGTAGTACTTTTGTGGTATTATTTTGTAGGGTGCTTGAAGGTAAAAGCAATTTTGAACCTTTTTTTAGGTTGACTTCACTGGAGGTTTCAGCTTAATGTAAATAACAGTGTTGTTCCACAGAGGTATCGTTTTACATCAAACTTCTGATAAAACCCAGTAAATAAACTTTTCTCAACATATAAACACTAAACAATTGGGTTGTTTACTGCTAAATATTTACTGCAAAGCCCTAGAATTGTTTAAAAACTGGTTTTTCTAGTTTCTGTTGCAGCAGATGCCCTCATAGGATCTCTTTTCAATCCCCATTTTTCTTTGCACACGCCTTGTTTAAGCAGGAAGAGCTTAATTTAAGCCGTAATCTTTTATCAGAATAAACCTTTGTCATGTTTTCAAAATACTGCTGCTCCTCTCCCTGCCCAATTTGACAGGTCAAGGAAACCGGTGATGTACTACGTTCCAGCAGCCTATTGCTTAAAGCTGACGGATGGCAAGTAAACTTACTGTTTCACCAGCCGTCTCTGTAGGATAACGCTCCTTAAATTCACAACCATTGCACCAGTTTAGGACATCTTTGCTCAAGAACAGAGCATAAAACTCCAGTGCACAGAGGTTTTAGTGTCTTTTGACAACTCACACTGGGAATTTCTACTAATGGTTGGAGGCAGGAAGATCTGAAATTCAGGAAAGCACTCTGTCTTTTGATCGAAATAAGTTGTTTCGTGATACTTTCCATTGCAGAGAATTTAACTTCAGTGAAGTTGTCATCAGTTGACAGTTTACGTATTTGGAACACAATGTGCCTTGCCTCTCCTAGGCAAAGCTAAGCCTTACTGTTTTAATGACAATTTCCTGAGATAGGATCTACCTGCTGCCTTTATTGCTCAAGCATAAATTGCCTATGGTTAAATATTTGATCATTTAAGATACAGGTGGGTTTGGGGGAGGTAATGTAAGAAGTAGTATACTGATAATATACTGACTGAGTTCAAATGGATCTAAAAAGAACCGGTTAAACTAGGAAAGTACTCAGATTTTGATCACCATCACTTGAATTCCCGCAGTTTATTGCTTGGGTCAAATTTAATTGATTTTTAATTGGTGTTCTGCAATTGATTAATTTTAACTAGGAATTAGCAAATACTAAACTGTACTTGAGTGTTGTGTTTTCATAACAGAAACAAGTATGCTCTTTTGAGGGTGGGTGGGGTGGAGAAGGGGGGAGGGGAGGGAAAAATGCCTTATATAATTTTCAAGTTATTTCTTTTTAAATTTATATTTCAAAATGTTAGCCATGCCATATATTCTGTATTCAGCTCAACCACAGGAAGAAGGCAGCAGATTAGGGAAAAAAATGAAATGCATAAGAACAACTTACCTGAATAACAATTATTAATACCATTTTTTTGCATTGAAAAAGTGCATCCCCAGAATGTTGAAAATCCTACTAAAGGAACCAGTTCTTAAATGAAATGTAGTATTTAGTGCATTGAGATACAGATGACGTGTTAAGTAGCACAAGTAAAGAATTGTAAAATTATTATCATATCTTTACCTTTCTCCTTGGTTTCTACAAATGAAGACAGTGACACGCTTTGCCGGTGGGTACACTTCTGGCATTCATTTCTGTCTGCTGACATCTGGCATGTTCAGATACTTGCCCTCACATTTCAAGTGCGGTAGAACCTATTTGTTTTCTATGGAGTTTAGAGGGTTCAAATTCTATTAAAAGGATGACGGAGTTGTGGGGTTTTTTTAGTATGTTCCTGAAAATAGCTTGTGCAGCTATCAAAGTGTATAGGATAAAGTTTACACCTCTATCAAAAAATCACTTGTGAATCCACAAAGAAGCCTCAGAGGACTAGTAGTATTTCCTTAAAACATAAAGGTACTTTTAGATCCTGATTATTTTTTAATTATTATTTAATTAGATGTAATTTGAACTGGAAATTTGTGTTTCATATACAAGATCCACGTATTTTTCTTCCTGTAAGTAAAAACTCTTCAGCAGGATGTACAGTCTCTGGGTGTAAGATTTGCAAACCGCTCCTGTGAGCAAACACTTGCCTTCTTGCAAAGCCTCTTTGTGTGGTTAGCAAGGATGAACACAAGCACAGAGATCAGCCTGAACTTGTGGTCCACAGGCTATAGCCCTGTGTTTGTAGAGCAGAAAAAGGCGTGATATGAGATGAGTCTATGATGATGGCTCTTCTAGCAAAGACATTTCCCAAATTGTTAGAAAAAACATTATTCATTAGTGATGTGGGTGCTATAGCACTTCTCTCGCTCTTTTCAAGTGGGCTTACCCAGTTTAGCTCAGGCCTTCTAAGCACAATATCAGTAACCTCTGCTGCAATGATACCAGAGGACCGTGGGCATTCAGTTCTGTTCTCAGTCCTCAGTTAATGTTGGCAAATAGGAAAAGTAATCTTTTCCCCCAGACCCTGAGAGGGTGGGGAGCTGCTTGTTGGTAGGAGCAGCAGCAGGGGCACAGGGCAGGCAGCTGGTGCAGGAGGAGCAGTTCTCACGCACTCCCCGTCTCTCACACACAAATGTCATCAGCTGGTGGTAGAAGTAGCAGCAGCGAGATCACAGGGGTGTATCTCACATGATTCACTGGGGTCCTGAGTTTATAAAAATAGTAAAAAGAACAGACACAATTTCCAATAAGAAGTAATCTCTAGGGTGAAATGCCCTGGAAGCAAGCCGTCTTTTCTTTTGGAATTTTCCACTTCTCCTCGCCGTGATGTCTTTGCATTGCAGGCACCAAGCAGTTGTAAGCATTCCCATGGCAAAGCAAGTCTGTGGTTTGCCATGTGCACAGGCTTATTGTTACAGACTCACTGTGCTTTCATTTTCCTTGTTTTTCAATGCCGGACATGGAAAAGAAATCACTGTTAATAGTTCTTGCCTTGGTCTTGCTGATATTGATTTCCATTAAAAAAACAAGCCTGACCTGATATCCACCCCCGATACTTCAGTGTTTTAGGAAAGTTCTGCATTGATATCCCTAGTCAGTGAAGTCTTCTACCTGTGAAACCTGTCACCAGCAATATTATTTTATCTTTTTAACCAGTATGTGTCCAGTGGAGTTGAAAAGAGCACAACTAGGGTTGTATCGGTGGCTCAGACTTCATGCTCACTTAGGCAGTAAGTAACAATTACCATTAGTGACAGTACTGCACTGATCTCCAGATTGAGACAGCACTCAAGGTCCTCTTCTATATTTTACTGTTTTGTGCGTCACCATCAAAAGCAAAATTTTTCAAATTCTCATTTAGACACTTTTTCTGCAAATACGTATGCATTTGTTTTGCACTAACTTGAATAACGTCACTGAAGAAAATCGCATATTCGTGTTGGGGTATATGCTTAGAGTTTTCAAAATAAAATAAAGATATAAAAGCTTTATTTTAAGATTTATGTCCCAGATGGCATCCAGCTTCCACAATAGTATTAGTAATCTGTTCTAACAGCTGTTTTACATCCTTGGTACCAGTGGGATTAAAAAGGACAGTAAAAGCAGTTTTGTCAATAAATGACAAAAAGGTATGAATTAATAGTCATAAGGTACACAGCCATTAAATTAGAAGATGGAAACTGCTTGCTGCAGATGCCAGCATTTACTGTTTTCTTTTCAGCAGGTTAAGTACTTGTTTTCATTATTCTTAATGGAAGTTTGTTTTCAGCAATTAAATCTTTTGACGTTATCAGTACTTACTGATAGTTCAGTGACAGAAAATACTGATTTGTATGACAGGGAATTTGTGTTGATCTATAATAAAGAGACTATTGATGGTATAAATCACATTCATATAAATTTGACCAAGTTGGATTCAGCTGGTTGGTGTGCTACTGTCACTCTTGGACTCTACTGCTAATTGTAGCTTAACACATCCATTTTCCTTACACCTTTAAGAGCAAAACTTTACCTACATTTAGTGCTTGTCAAAGTGTTCTAAAGTATTTTATTGAAGTTATTTAAAGTTCAATTTATTGTTGCATTGAGAAAGAGACCAGGGTGTATAAATTATGAAAGAATTCCCTAGCTGGATTAGTTTATTAAAAAAAGGAGTTCTGAATATTCCCAGCAGTTCTTACTCTTCTGCTCAAAAAGTCTTTCTTTGTGATCACAAACCAAGCAGATTTCGTCGTAAAACTTTTGATGATGTGGACTCATTTCCTTAGCAGGTCTTGAGATTTGATCAGGTGATCAGAAACAATCTGGTTAGTGCGATACAAGAAACATGATAACGGGCTGTGTGCAGTCTTACACTCTACTTTATTACAAATAATACTGGTTTACTTAAACCACATTCCTCTTTCAAGTACCTTTCAGCATTGTTCAGTGGTTTGCAAAAACCTGCTTTACTTGCCAGAGCAAGAGTTATGAGTGTGCTTGTAGTTACTAGTCTCAGCTGGCAAAATGATAGCTTACATCTGGAGACAATAACTAAATAGCTTGATCCCATACTGAAAATACGTTTATTTTAAAGGGAGGGAAGAAGGAGGTCTCCCTTACTCAAGCACGAGTGTCACAGTCAGAAAATGATGGGCCTTTCATTTTCTAAATGACTGCTCAAATTGACTTGTGTTTTCTGCATTTTTCTGGAGGTCAGTGATTGTCTTCAGTTATCTGAACTGGGGGGTGAATTTAAAATACTGAATGTCATGTTGGGTCAGTGCCCTGGTGGCCAGCTTGATGCCTTTCCAGGAATCACTAGAGGCAGAAGAATGTCTTCAAAGAGGGCGCTGGCCCACCCTGCCTCATATTTTTTGCCTGCATCAGCATCTCGAGGTCCTCTTTTGCTTTTACACTGTAGAAAAAACAGCCAGTAGAGGTACACCTCATATCTTCAAGTCGGCTTCACAGAACCCTACTGCCCCTTGCCTCTGGTTAGGGGGAACCCTATCACGGAAGCCATTTTCATGTAGTTAAATTGTACAACAGACTTCATCTCATTGCATAATAATACAGAAAACCTAAGTCCTTGACCAGGTTCTAGCAATATTGTCGAAATTATTTATTGTGGTTTTTCTCTTTTGGAAGAAGTTTTGTAGATCCGTGTTGCTAGCAAAGGGTTCCTGATTTTGTTATGTGGACCTTATGGGGGTAAAAGTTCTGATCCATTAGTACAACATTTCGTGTTGTCTGCTGCTACTTGTCATTTTTTAAAATAGGACACTAATGGTGTATGTTCATACCTTTAAGTCTTTTGGGGATCTCTCAAGATGTAACATGTTATTATTGTACATATAGTAATAATGGGCCAACCCCTTCCATTGCATTTCAAACAAAAAATTTACAGCTCTTCAGGAGCTAGGGCTAAGACAAATTTGAGCCACATATTTGTCCTTTCTGTTCTGGACTATTTCAGGTGAAATTCCATTCCTGGTATAACTTAGACTGTAAGGAAAACTACTGTAAGGGTACAGCAGCTGCCATGGGTTACAGTGCTGATGGCTGCATTGTTATGAATCCCACCTGATCCTGACAGACTGCTTCAGTACAGACTGTGGAAGAGGCATTCCCCACTGAGGAGCTTTGTACTGTTTACACAATACTTAAAATCACAGTTTTTCCCATATCGAATTCAAGGCTTTTATAGTTTGCTATGTTCTGCCACAGCAGGATGTTAAATTCACCCATCAAGTTTATTTTGGCCATAAGTTTTAATTGTCTTGTTGAGTTTCTCATTTTGCATTTTCTGGATGTTGTCATACCATTCCGGTATTTCTTCTGGAGACATCTATGTTGAAATGAAATAATTTGACTTTCAGACTACAGTCAGAGGAAATTTCAGAGTGTTTAAAATAAAGGTCTGGGCACAATAAACTTTGTTTTGTGAAATCTTATAATTTAAATGGTTTCTAAGTGCTGTAACATTTCCCAGTTGATCAAACTGCGGAAGGTCAATGGATCACTGTACACATCATTTTATACTCCCAGTTCATGTTTTGCATTCCACTAACATTTTTTTCCAGGGGACTGCTAATGTTTGAGAAGTACTATGGAGAACAGCCATTTGTTTTGTATTTACATTTTCATTTTGAATTTATCTGTATTACAAACTTGAGTGAGATGCTGTATTTGTTTAAATGAACTTCACTTCTTTCACTTACTGAATTAAGACAAATACAGAATCCTTTGATGAATCCTACTGTGCAATAGAGGACCATCATTGTCACAGCTTTGGGACTGTTTATCATTTGCTCTGTTGTTCTCATGGTTATATATGATGGTAAGGTTGCTTATATTCCCTGATTTGTGAGGCCTACTTTTTTTTTTTTTTTTTAATTTTAACAGCTTCCGCAAGTGGACTCCAGAGCTGTACATCTTGGTGCTGTGTTTGTTCGTGGCCTTACAACTTTGCTCTTGGCCAATAGTGCCTGTGGCTTTCCATTCAGGATGGATGATTTGATGCCTTGGGAAATGTTTGATGGGAAACTTTTTCAAGAAAAATACCAGCAGTCGCACCGAGGTTGCTCTTTGGAAGGGCTTTTGGAAGGCAATGTGAGTAATTGCATCTTCTTAGATAGTTCTGTATTCTTTATAAAATATAGCTGGCCATGTTTGTTGGGTTTTTTTAATATTCATGTTTACACTGGTCCCCTTTCTTTGTATTTTCCCTCTCTTCCTTATTCCTCTTTCATTCTCTCCACCGAAAAAAAGGTAGAAATACTGAGACCATGAAGGAAGCTATAATGTTACCTTTTATTTTGTTTCCACTAGTCAGAAAATAATATAAAGAAGTGTCAAAATGGTTCAGTTTCAAAAAATGAAAATGCCTGTAATGGTTTTCTAGTACTAAGATATTAATGAGATCTTTTTCCTGTAGGATTTTAGGCAAAATATTAAGAATGCCTTTAAATAAGCGTACTGGGTGTAATTTTTAAAGTGTTTAAGAATGATGGTTTTAAAGGTATTAAGGAACCTGAAGTTTGAGATGAAGGTTTGGTGAATTCAAAGAGGAACAGGAAATCAGAGGAAGGCATATATGTAGGTATTTTTTTAGAATCTCACCAAGTACCTTCCTGTGCCTTTAAGTATTTATTTAGCTCTCAGTCCCACTTTTAAGAAGCTGGGGATTTGTACAATTTGCATGTTATGTTACCAAAAAACCAGTATGACTTAAAACATGTCTGCCCAGGCAATGGCAGGGAGATATCAGCAGAGTCTTGCTGGGTATGTGCCATATCTGGCGTACTTGGGTGGCATCATGTCCAGGCTCAGAGGTAGCGTCTGCTAGGCTGGGTACAAGGCTCTACTAATGCACCAGTGAAGCCTCAGACCAGACCTGGCTCGTGCCCCACCAGCACAGAATATGTAAAGAGATGCTTGGATAGGTCTATACTCATCTATGTAGATAGCTCTTAAGGCCTTCAATTAATGTGTCTCTTTTTCAATGTGGAACTGAAAATCCTGTATTGTTTAATTACTCTTGAAAATTTTACCTTTGAAATGTTTTTACCTGCTGCTACATATATCACTTGAGGTTAAAATAAATAGAATTGATTACAGAGAAAAAAGGGTTTGGGTTTGAATGATTTTAATCTCATGCATTCAATATCAGTTGTTGTATAATTAGTTTTCTTTTCTAATTTTGTGTCCAATTACATACTGTCCTGATCTGGAGTGATGAGTGGAACGCTTGTGGGTGGGTGGAATGTATGTGTTTTCAGCATAGAAAAGGATGATAATCCTTTCCATATGGAATCAATCATATGATTAGGACTATAGCCTCTATCCAAATCCTGTGGTTCCCATTAATTGCTCCATTGATTTCAGTAGATTTTTGCATTGGGCCAGTGGTTCATCCAGTTTTTCATGTAGGACTTTTGCAGAACAATAGTGTCTAAAAAATAAATGGAACAAAATAAACTATACAAATCTATGTGAAACTGATACTTATTTTCCATTTGTGTAGAATTCAGGTTAATGAATAACTTTTACAATATGTATCTAAATCTGTACAAAATTTGTATTGGCTGAGAAGTATTTTTAAACATGTTAGGTAGTATGTTTTAGCTAACATTTGAAAATCTTGAAGTGGTCAAGTTAAAGTTATATTTTAACCTGTCTTGAAAGATGCTTAGATCCCTAGAACAGAGTTGGAAATTTGCTTGATCAACTAAAATATCTAGGTTAGGGTTTTTAAAATCCTGATACTCTAGTTTAACCGAACCTCAGATAAACTGTTCTGTTGTGGGGAAAAATAGTCTAGTCCCTGTGAACTTTTAGAGTAGATTAAATATCTTTTTCTTTTTTAGGTATGTTTTTATGGTACATATAACTTTCCAGCTTATCAGTTTAAGGCAAGAATCTGTTTTTGGGAGAATTGCCAAGAGATGCCAGTTTAGTTGGGGACACTGGCAAGGCAACAAGCATATGTGATTGGTTTTTCCTATTATTATAAGTTCAACTTTAATAAATAAAACTGGTACTTAGTTCCTGGCAGAGCTTAATGTACCACTGGAAGCCAAGATCTTTCAGCGCTTCTTTGTTAACAACCTACCCTTGAGCACCATAAATCTAATCTGATAACTGCAACAGCACTGTATTCAGAAAAAAAAAGGTTATTCTAGATGGGATGTTTTGTCATAGAAAAGGTAAGTAATAGGAAAAAGTTACTCCTTTTGGTGTTTGATGCTTGTCTCCTAACTCCTAAGGTCCCTTCTCTATGATCTGGACGGTTACGTTACTTGAGGGAGTTCAGGACATCTCAGAATCAGCGTTGTTTTGATTATGATGGGCTTAAATACAGTTAATAGCTTTATGAAAATTACAGTAGAAATGGCATCTCAGTTAAATATTTACATGTATACTGGAAATTTTGAACATTTTAGGGTTGCTTCCCACAGATTCTTGTACCAACAAGAAGAAAATGTATAAATAAAATGCAGTTGATATATTTGTGGGCAAGTTTTTTTCTGTAGCTCAGCTCTTTGTAGCCTAGCAGCTGTTAAAGATAAAAAATGGAAAGCTTCTGATAAGAATCAAAAATAGAGGCATCTTGATTTTTTTTAAAAAATATGCTAAGCTCATATTATGCTAGTTATCTGTTTTTCATAACGGTAATCATATTAGTTTGTTTATCCACACAGAAAATTGGATATAATAGTCTCATAAAGCAGTGAGGCAATGATATTATCACTTTATTAGCCTTTTTATTGTGCTTCTTACTAATGAGTATGTTCATGATCAATTTTTTTAAATTAAAACCAAATTACCTAATGGGGTCAGCATAACTGGTATGTTTTGTCCTTTTCTGATCATGCCTTTCATCCAGCCTTCATCAATACATTCTGAATTTATTCTCCCAAGAATATAATGAAAAGTTATTGAGTGTTCTTCACAGAATGTACTCATTTGTGTGAAAAAAAAGAAATATCTGTGAGTTTTGCTTAAGGTTCTATAAAGAGGTTTGTTAACTTAAAAAATGTACTAGGAAAGTTCGTGGGAGGGTTCAGGGATTCAGATTCTGCCTCTAATTTAAGAAACCTCTCTAGTTGCTGTAGTCTTGCCACCTATTGGATTTTTACCTTATCCTGTAATCTTCTCCCCTCCTTCCTGCTCAACCTCCACCTTGGTCGTTACAAAAAGGAATTGTCATCCTGTAAAAATTGGTTCAGTTTTATGAAAATCACAAATTATGCTATTGCTCTAAAATCTGTCTTTTCATAATTCTTTTTAATGTGTGCTATTACACATATGCCCAGTAAAAATCAATAAAAAATAAATAGATTCTAAGATCTGATACTTCAAAGCTCACTGAAATCAGTGAAAGTTAAGGGTATACAACATCTCTTAGTATTGTGTCTTTAAATAGCTTCAGCTTGTCCTTTTTATAGTAGAACTTGTCATCACACCACAAGGTAAACTTTTCTATTTAATTCCCCATTTCTCTTTAGACTTCATTATATTTTATCAGTCAGGAGTTGGGGCTGATGTATTGTTAAGTTTTGTTAACTGTATGTTAAGTTTTGTTTTAATGTATGAGATTAAGGTACTTTGATTTTCACTGGTGTGTTTTCCATGATTTCATCAGGCCTTATCTGGAGGCTTTAACCATCTCTGCCTGAGGTATTGCTGAGAGAAGTCTAGTTAAGTATATCTACAAGTGCGAGGTAATAGAATAGGAAAAGCAAGTGATTTACAGATGTGAGCAGAGAAGAAAACCAAACTTCACTGAGAAAGGGGAGAACATTCCTTTTGCCCCCTACTCATCCCTCCTAGGATCCACTTGTAATATGAAATTTTTGAACATTGCTTCCCAAAAAAATGCGAACCAGATCTACCACCTTCATATATGTATGAGTGTGGGCTAAGAAAATTCTTTTTGTTGTTGTATATGCGGTTGATTTGTGCTACGCCTGAAGAGAGAAAAGCAGAGCAGTCATTGCTTTTTAACCCTATTGTCTGCAGGAGTCTTTGTATGCACCCTTCCACAATCTGAAGTCTTTCATTTGCAAGGCCTGCACGGCGAAGAAGAGAACAATACAGAGCAGACCAAGAGGGGATGGATTTATCACAGGTTGGCATTGCGTTAGTTTTTTCAATAAAGTCAATATATTGATGAGGTCTATTATCCTTCAACAGCAGCAGCATTTACATAGGCAGCCCATCAAGCTAAGTAAATCGTAAGTCTTTCTCCAAGAAACCAAAGGAGGCATCTAAGAAAACATTTCCTGGTTTTTGGAATTCATGTGAATTTGATTACCCAAGTTTGGATAAAAGTATATTTCCATCTAGCTACATAGTTAGTGAGATATATGCAGTAAATAAAATACATTCACCGACAGAAACATCACTGCTATTTACTCAGTGACTAAAGTTATTTTTATTGGAGGAATTAGATGACTCAGAGATTTTTTTCTTCCTTTCCCTCAGGGGAGTTATTTTAACTTTGATGGTTGAAGGTCTGAGTGAGGCATTGAAGAGAGAGTGCTCCTTATTGGACTGATTGATACAGTTCAAAATAAAAGAAAGCTTTTGGGCAACCTGGAGAACGGCCTTTTTTTGCCTAAGACCTTGAGCTTTTTTGCCCCAACTTTATGCCTCAGTTTAACTACAGACATTGGTTTTCCCACCTGATCTCCCTGACTTCCAGGGGAAAAAAAAAATCTAAAAGGTTTTCAGCACCATTCACAGACCAGCCTCAAAGTTGAGGCTTTTGAGGCTTTGAAATAATTCACACTGAATCTCAATGTTTATGCTGGTATTATTACCTGCTTAATACTTGATCACAGTTATAATGTCTGTAAGGATAAAAAAAACACCCCTTCAAAATTCCTTGAGCAAATTACAAGAGACAGAAATTATTTTCTGCTACTTCAGTACTTTGCATTATGTGACAGCAAAACTTCTGATGTGTTACTGCACCGTATTGGTGCTGGACATTCAAAACTAAGGGTATCTGTTGGTGATTTATGACACCAGACCTTGTTAGCATCTGCTGTTGCTTGAGAGCTGTACATTTAAATTATGATTAGTGATTCCAATTTGAACAGAGATTTCTGTTTTGTTTTAATGACTGCAGTCTCCAAATCTGTGTCATAAAATTTTGATCTGGTTTCTAAATACTCTTGTTAACAGCTTGTAATCATGATGTGCATAGATGGAAATGAGGAGAAGAACCATGCTTATTAGGCTGACTTTAGTGTGGAAAAAATCATAATTGTGCATAAGTATTTTGGCATAAAACTAAGAAATGTTGTTTCCCAAAAAAGAATATGGCGTCTCTCTTTTTCTTCATTTAATCTTATATACAGTCAGAGTTGCTTAGGAAATACTGTTTTTCAGGAACACAACAAAGAGAATTTAATCCCAGGTTCCAACAAACACACAGAAGTTCTTTTGTTCCTCCATATCATAACCAGATGAGGGGCTTCTTATGGAGAAATCCTCAACCACAAGGTAAAAAATACATGCGTATTTGGAATCGTCTTTATCGGCAGTATAACAGCTCTGTGTCTATATGCAGTTTGCATTTGTATGTGTGCAGTTACCCTGTGGCCACAGCAGTCAGTAACAAAACTTGTATCAGTTCTGGTTGCGTACTACCGTTAGCAAAAACTAACTCTGCAAGGTGGGGTAGAGTGTAGCATTATAATCTGGAGTCATCTTTTACTCACAGTGTTCCAGGGAAAAGCTTTCATGTGATATTTGAACTTTCCATGCTTGGACTCAGCTGAACTGTGTTTAAAATTGTAATAGTTCTAAAACAAATTGGCACAGCTGCACAGAAATGTCTGTCTGAAGTCTTTAGCTGCAGATCTTAGTTCATACTTCAACAAAACACTTAAGCCTATGAATAAAGTTAAAGACATTCTTAAGTGGTTTTCTAGGTCAGGGTCTCAGTTTCCAGATCATTGCCTAAGTAATATAAATGCAAGTTCTATCTTGTCTTGGCTTTAATCTTAAGTAATTCAACGACCTCACTTCCTGAACAGAACAGACATTTCAATGAAGCGTCACTGTGGATAACGCTGTTGAACTAACATAATTCAGGTTTTTTTCCTTATTATTACGAGTTACAGCATATACAAGTAGATTGAAGAAAATAAGGAAAAGGAAGGTAAGTGTCTAAGAAAGATCAATTATTAAGTCTGCAGAGCCTAAATTTCTTCTGTGTTTTCAGGTGAGGTTTTCAAAGAAGACTGATGATGTGATTAGGGAGGATAAATAATAAATAAATACAGTAAAGTCTTTAATGTGTTTCAGCTGCCACTGTTCTATGCTTGAGAGTGAGATACTTTCATTTGATTCACAGATAAGACTGATTTTGTACACAAAATGTAAAGCTAAAATACAGAGCGTGCATGCTGACTGTGAGCAGAACCAAATCCGGTCATTGTTACTGTGACCATCTCTAGAAGCCTGCAGTTCAGGGCTTGGGTCATCTCTGACCAACTCCAGAGATCTTACGACTAGATGTATTCCACAAAGTGTGTTCCTCAGTAACTGTGCTGAACTGTGTCATAAATGTGTTTCAGTAGCATTATTAATTCATCTTGGCTTCTTCTACTCTAGCCCTATTTACTACCCTCCGGATGCTCTTAAAACATGATCCCATAAGTGCAGTGAAATTGTCTCTCTTATAAGTAAAAAAGATTTATTGGAAAAATATATCTGTCCTTACAAAAGAGCCCTGCAATATTTTAGAAGTCCTTTTGAACTGATCTGCTAAGATGACTCATTTTGACAAAGTTTCTTTTTCCGAAGTTTGCTAATATTTAGAGAGGTATTTGGGTTGCTTCATTATGTAGCCTGTGGAGGAAAGAGTGCCTCCACCCAGAAAGCATAAACCTAAGAAGCACTGCTGTTTCTCTGAGGTGATGGTTTGAATCCCCTCAGGCGGAACGTGAAATGAATTTAGGCATCCCTCATTTTATGGTGAATGCTAACCACTGATCTGTTGTAATTAACAGCTCATCCTCTAGCTGTATTTTGAGAGAAGGGAATTCAGCTGTGGGTGTTTTGGATTTTCAGGGGGTTGTGGTTTTTTTGTTTTGTTTTGATTTTTTATATTTATTTATTTAAAATTCTCTTCATAAATTTCTTGGCTGTGTGTCACAAATGGAGAGTGCATCCATGTAACTCAGAGCAGGACATCTAAGCGTCACAGTGAAGTAGATTTTTCCTTAGTGTTTCTTGTTTGTTAATTTAGAAGGCTTCCTATTTAGCACGCTGACTTTTGTGTATCCCAGTCTGAGTGTCCGTCTGTTCTGATGCTTGTTAAACAGATCATAAGTATCTAATTTAAAACTAAGGTTGGGCTTCTGTTATTGAGATATAAAACTTTGCATTGCAGTACTTCATAATATTTATGCTTTGAGTTTAAAAGTCTTGCCTGAGGTAGCAAGCCTATATATGTATAGGTGTAAATGTATTTTTTCTTGCAGCCTATCTGAATAAGCTTTTGTTGTCCTGCTTTAATGTTAATTAAAAATATTTAATTCTTCTCCTGCTCCCTCCAGGTAGAGAATATAGATCGGGACATCCAGACCGGAGGAGAAGATTCCACCATCCTCCTCAGTAAAGAATACACGTATACAGGTAGCAAACTGAGATGATGGGATACTTACCATTGAGATAATTTTTGTCTATGAGAGCCTCTTTTTATGAACTGTACAGTGTAACTGTGACTTTATGAACTTTACAGAGTAAAATGTGACTGTGGAGGAAATCACTCAAAGCTGAGGGTATTCAGCCTGTTAATGACTGGTCATGTTAGGTCTAAGGTTGCTATGAGACCAGAATCACTAAAACTTAGGTTAAAGATACCAGTTGAAGCATAGTAGCATCCCAGTATAGCTAGATTGTTTTGTCCCTTTGACACTGGAAGGTATGAAGTGCTTTTGCAACATAGATACTCCTGACTGTAACTTTTAAGACTTAAACTATAAGTTTTGCCTATTTTTGTTATAGTTGTGTATATTACAAGAGTTTGCTTACCATGAATAATGTGCATATCCATGCTGAATTGTGATTTGTGTTTTGATTGTGGATTATATCTTTATTTTAAGGGTTATACCATTGTTACTGAAATCTGTTGAAAAGTCTGAAACATGACATCACTCGTGTAAATATCATCTGCCAGTGAAATAAACTGACCTTCCTGTAAAATGCAGCACTTTCTTTCAAGAGCCAAAAATTGCTATTACTTTTGGAACTTCTAATTAAGCAACTTTTTCTACCCGTCTCAGCTGACTGTGTGGAGTAAACCCACATCCCTGCTGAGGAGAGAAAGAGTCTGAGTCTTGTCATGCTTTACTTCTGTAATAAATGGTATTATGAGAACTAAGTATTATTTCTTATCCAGAATTGTAATTTAAACACTTATCTTCAGAACTATTTATTAAAAATTTATATATTTCACTTTGTGAATCAATTTCAGTGATGTATGTATTTCTTTAAATATAAAATTAATTCATGTTATATAGAGTTATTGTAAATAGTACCAAAGAAACATAAAATAACAGCACATGCGATTTTTAACAGCATCATAGGATCATATATTGATAAACTGATATCATGAAAGCCCTTCTTCAAGTCATTACTTGTGGTTTTTAAGAAACTGTTTCAGAGATTACAGCAACTTTCTTATGTCTTACATTTGCATACCCATTCAGTTAAAAATAATCTTTACTTAATTAATTTACTTAATCGATGTCTTCAGGCAAGAAAAATTAGACAGTTATGTAGAAATCCCATTTTAAATCACAAAGTGTAAAAATTGTAGCAGAATAAAAAAGTGTCAACAATACTTATGTCACATAGAAAGTGAGTGACACACTTAGAACCATGGTTATCTCTTTACTGATCTGCATCTTAACCTAAGTGAAAATTTTCTTCATCTATGTAATCTTCAACAATTGTATGCTTTTCTTAGGTTTCTAGCAATCTTTGAATTGGGTTGACTGAAGTGGATGTTTATGGAACTGATGGGTTTTTGTCTACTTATGTGCTTTGGAATCATAGTATCTTTAGTTTTGTATTTCAGCATTTTCAGTACTTTAAGTTATATAATAACCTCTCCTCTCATACGGGAGGTATATGATGAAAGAATGAAAGCCTGTTGTCTGTTCCTGCTCCCAAAAAAAGACTGCGCAGCAGAAAAAGGGGATATCCAAAGATAGAGGCAAAATGTTAAGAGCAAGCTTAGAAATCTGATACAGTTTGCAAATTTTCGTAAGAGTGTGTTTAGTTGTTGCGGATGGTGACTATTCCAAACAGTAAAGTCAGTGGTGTTGCACACGGACAAAACTTTGTATTTATGCAGAAAACTGTGACCTTAATGTTTATTATGTTGGAAAGTCCACTCTTTTGGATTATTTTTCTTTTTTGTTTTCAATAATATGGATTAGTATTCTGTTAGTGTAGTTTTCATAATCATTGTTCTAGATTTTACTGTTACAAAAACTGATCTCAGTCTTAGGCTTCTTATTGTATTACTGCCAGGATTATTTATTTTTATAAGCATTGGAAAATTGGATTTATATCTGAAAACTATCAATCTCCTGACCCATACTAACAGTGAGTAGCAGACGCTATAAAACTTAATGCTTGCATTGAGACTTGCAGAACTTAAGGTTCAAAACATAGGTGCTATATATAGTGATATATTAGGTGCTATATAGTGATATATAAAACATATATCACTAAACCCAGAATGCATTGTTGTGGTAGTTTAATTACCTATGTAATACGGACCACAAAATCTTACCCTGCAACAGGCTGTAACTTCTAAAGTTGTTTTCATTGTTGATGTTCATGTGTTTTAATTGTCTCCTCACAAGTGTTTGTATTTTAGATCATCCAGATGACCCAATTCATACTGGAAATGGATGAAAATGGATAAGAGAACAAGATACACCTTAATGAAATGCCGTATGGTGAAGATCATAAGAACTTCATCAGTATTTCTAGAATGGGGTGGGAAGACTCTAATCAGAAATTTATCATGCCTCATTTTTAGTTCCATTTTATTTTGTATACCTTTTTTTTCTAGCCTATAGCATAGAGAAGTAAATTATGGAATGTTGTGAAACAATTATTATATAATTTAGGTTCTAGATAGTACTGTTTGGAGCGCTTTACAAAAACTTTGTTGACACAGTTATGAATAATGAACATTAAAAAATTATGTCTAAAAAAGAGAGGCCAGTCTGAAGTGTTGAAGAAGGCTGCAAGAATTTAAGAATTCATCTGCCTGTGTCGTCAAAACTATCATGTCTTTTCTGTTAGACCTTTATGCTATAGGACACTGAAAGTGCCCGGTCTTGGACAAAAATGGGTACTTCTAAAGTGTTTACAATGATGTCATGGTTAAAAAAATGATACTTTTCTGTCATATGTCTTACTTTCATAGTTCCTCAGTGTCAGAGAATGAGAAAAGGGTAGCTAAAATATTCCAGAGAGATATAAAATTGGTTTCTATGTACAAAACTGCCACAGCTTTAATGTCCTATTATTTGGGGGTCTTTCAGAGCTGCATCAAATGCATAGTCCTCTTCTGGAATACATAGAATTCTCCTCCATATCTAATGAGTCATTTACAAAACATTTAAGGTTTATGCCAGACCTTACATCTGCCTTTAGCCTCAAAGTAAAGGTTTGAGTGTGAGCCTCTGGACAGTATAATTTTGGAGGAAATTCTAAATCACGGGGAAACTAACAGACATTTTGAATGCTTGCTTTTTTTTTTCCTAAGTGGCAGTTGTTCGAAGTACACAGGGTAAAACTTATTCCCTGTTGACATCACTGTTGCTTCTTTTGCAGATACTAGTGGCACCATGAGTTCACTCTATACTGGTAAGGTAATCCCAAGAGGTCTAAGTAAATGGACAGAGTACAGGTAGGGCAATCAGGTGTTAATTTTCATTGGTCTATTACTCGTCACACAGACTGTTACTACTTTGGGGATATGTATGTTTTTAGAATAGTACGTAAGTACATTTGAAATTACATGTCCCTAGAAGTGTTTAGCATAAGGAAGAAGCATTATTTTTATATTCCAAAGAGAAAATTTAGCTCTAATTTTGAAATCTATTTTCAGAAGAAGCACTATAGCTACTGTACAACATAAACTTATCTTTAAGGTACAATGATTACTGATTTAAACTCTGTTGGTTTTAGTCCATTATTGTTGTGTTAACGTTGTTGCTTAGGCTTTGTGCAGGTAACTCCTTTGAGTCAACTGTCAGTGGAACTTAGTTCCTATTTAGTATACAGGTTAAGTCAAAGTGAATAGTATTGTCAGACATACACAACTCAATACTGTAATCTCCTCACATGTATTTTTCTGTTTGTAACCCAATAAATATATTCTTTCATACTCTGCATGTAGCAACAGTCCAGCTAAACAAATACATTAGCAGCAAGACAGGATTCGAGTTGTTAAAAGTCTGAACAGACACAATTTTTACACAACACTGATTTGCGTTCCAGGGGTCCTGTCATGATAGGGGCATTCCTGCATCCTTTTTCTATTGATTCTCATTACAGTACTGACTGTAATTGTACTACCACTTTTTTCTTTTTTCTTTTTTTCCCAAACCTTTTGGAATAATGTGGTCTGAGTTTTATGGAAAGTTCTCTAGTTTCAGGAATCTCATGATGTATAATAGTGTATTTGAAAAGAATGTAACTGTGTGCCAGAATTTGTTGGTAATTCTCCCTTCAGGCTTTGATATGAGAAAAGATTTCTGTTGGCCTCAATAAACAAAGTTAAATACAGTTAGAGTGGGAGTTTTGCTGTGCTAGTTGTGGTATGTTATGAATTGTTGGTAATAATTATCCTGACTACTGAAGAACTGTTAGCTTCTCTGTGAGTTTTTTTTTCCTCCTAATGTTAGACCATAAGCAGAAGCTGCTTATTATTATTTCCAAGCCAAAAGATTTTTATTTTTTTTTCCCACCAGTAATCATAGAGTGAAAGCAGAAGCATGAAGTTGAAACATAGAGGTGCTACTTTCCTGTCTCACTGAACTTTAAATTGGTCAGAGTACCATAAAGCTTAGGGGCTGTAGAAGTCATGCTTGAGCGTGTAGGGATACCATGGCACTGTGTGAGTCTGGTGTGGCTGCCCTCCTAGGTACATTTTGATGACCTGGGAAGGTTCCTCCTGAATGTAGGTCATTCAGACTTGCTGGGGTTGCTCAGGACAGGGCTCAATGGGCGCAAGTATACAAGCTCTAGTGTTTGCTAGTGTCTCAGGGGCAGAGGTGCCTGCCAGCCACGTGGTACTCTGCACCCTGAATGTTCTACCAGGCTCTCCTCCTGACCCCCAAGGGGTTTGGCTGCCTGCAGCTGGGTGACCTTGGGTCCAGCTGGTGTGTGAGAAAGACCTGTGTGAGAAAGCTGTGAAAAGTCTCATGGGAGGCCTCTGCCCCTCGGCTCAAGGCATGCATTTAAGCTCAGGTCCTCGCCCTTGGTCCTTGCCTAATCTACTTTGCAGACATGCCTGTGTTGAGCCTGGTACCTTGCTGATTCTGCCCTTGCCTTGCTGACTTCCTGCTTTGACCTGGGACGTGCATCACCACCATGGACTTGCCCAGCGATCACAGGACTGTTGTGTGAACCTGATTACCATCATCAGACCTACTCTGCTCTTGCTCAGGTACTGTGGGGCTGCACCCTTACCAGTGCAGTCACTGCCCTACCTGTGTTGTCACTGGCAGCTGCTGCCTTGCTTCCCTTGTGGAGGAGCCCACCCTTGCTGTTCCATGACAGTGGGCTTTAAGGCCCAGACAGCACAGGTGGTCAGAAAGTTTGCCTGTAGCTACCATAGTGATTGGACAGTGTCAAAACAGTGCCTATGGCCTGTGGGATTACTTGCTGCTGAAAAAGTGAAAAGAGCGGCAACCAGTAAAATGCCTTTTTTTATCTCTATACAATTAGGAGCTTGCACTCATTGCTTTCTTAGACCTTGCAGCTGACATCCAGACCTTTCTCATTCATAATCAGGCTACTGAGTACACTGTGTTTCAACGTTACATGCCACAAAAGTGAAGCTGGTTCAGAACATGGAATCTCATTTGTTAAAGAGTACGTTCCTGCAACTGATACTCCTAGAGCCCTGCTGGCCTGTACTGCTTTTGAAGTCCTAGGTAAGACATTAGGTGTTAAGTTTAACCTACAGTGTCTTGGCTAGGATTTTTTACCTGGAAGTGTGTATTTTTTGGGGGGCTCTGCAGTTGAGACAACACATGATGAGTTGAAGAGTTGTCTGTAAAAGACAAAAAGGGAACTAGCAGGGTATTCTGCCTTCGTACTCACCAGCCTATGTGTGTTATTTGATCTTACTACAAAATTAAGGATTAATGTTTGGTTTTGCTTGTGCCAACTGGCTAAACATATCTTTATTGTATTAAAAAAAAACAACCCTACAGTTTTGAATGCTTGTTTGTTCAGGTGAGGAATCAAAACCAAGAACTGCTCCTGATCTTGTATTAAGCACTGCTCATTGCATGAATAGGAATTACGGTAGTGCACAACTGAAAACTCTTTAATGCACTTGAAATCAGAGTGCAGGCGGGACTTCAGGTGCAGTAATTTCTGTCTCCCATATCTCTATATACTACAAATAGGGAGGTAGACATTTAATTGGGGCCAAAGAACTGCTCTGACTGCAGAATTTATCACAGAGTGTTGCATTCTGCCCTGGGTGTTCATATTTGACATCAAAATTGTGTTTCATCAGTAAGCATCACCAAAAGACTCTCCTCTCCTTGTTGACTACATTTGCAACTACTGCTCACCAGTCCTTCAGAGATGAAGGACTTGATTTGCTAATCTAATACAATCACAAACATGAAAATTACATGGTCTAGGAAGCAAGGAAGAGACATAGAATACAAGAGACGCATACAACATTTAATATTTTTAGCCTTTTATCTTTGTGTTGGTTCTTTTTATTCTCCCACAGTTAGTCATGAGATCACTTATTGAATGACCTATTATTAGTAGTGATCACATAGATAAAAAGGGATATATTTAATGTTAATATACTTAATCTAGGTATGAATTTTGTTATGAAATATGTTGATATTTCAAATGTATTCATCTTCTCTTTTTCATGCCAGAAGACACAAGAAATACTAGGCACAGAAACCAATCCTGTATATAAGCCCTCTGAAAATGCTTGATAACTGAAGGCTTTTTAATAGAGAATGGTGCCCCCTGTCTCAAAAGTTAGGTAGCCAAGTATGCGGCTGGCCTTTGGACTCTTATTAAAGAGCAAAACTGTACTGTAAGAACTGTTCTGATCTCAGATGTGATTTCTAAATATACTGTAGGTAGCTCAAAAAGACAGTGTTCAGTGAAAGCAATCATAATTTTTAGAAAAGTGATGAGAAACTTTCACGTCATTTATGGCATTTGGAAAATTTAAGTTAAGGTAACCATTCAGGAGTTAGCTTTATCAGATCAAGCTTTATTTTAGTCAACGGTTTGTTTGTTTGTTTGTTAATAGGAGAGCCCCAGCAGGCTCTGCATTTACTTTCTGAGAATACTTTTAATTTTCATTTGTGATGATGATGCAGCTCATCTAAAAGGATGTAAATGTATAATGTGATGCCTTTTGATAATCATCTTTGCCCTCTGGTTTAATTACCCATCAGATCCTTTAGTCCTTCTGATCTACATTCTGCTGGAGGGTTTTCAAACTGAGTAAAGTTTACCCAGGTTTGAGGCACGCTGGTGATAAAGCTAAACCTCTTGTTATGTAATACGCATATGAAAGATCATCGCATTTAAATATGGTGATAAGGCTGGCTCAGAACCTTAACCATCTTTGGGCAAATTGCAATACTTCTCTCCTTAACAAAGCCTTCATTTTGTAGGTGTGATTTAATTTCTACTCTGCCTTTCCTATGCAGAGGGGTGACTCCACAAAGGAGCAAATAAGAGAGGTTCAAAAAAATCCACTAGCGACGTTTCATTTCCAAACAAAAGAGGGGGGGCAGCTACACAGTTGATGCACAGCAGCAGAGTATTAAGAAGGTGGCTAGTGCTGCTAGGCCAAAAGTTCTAGGTTTTAAAAACAATTCAGAAACCTAGGGCATACTTCCATGATGGTTGCAATACACATAATCTAGTTATATTTTTTTAATTGACTCTCTGCATATCTAGGCTCATTTTGCAGCTGTAAGTGACCCATCTGCAAGCCTAGACACTGATTGTGGTTTATGCTTTACATAAAGGTTACATTTTGAATGATTTCCTGAAGTGGTCAAACAAAAAGTAATTAATAACCTGCAAATTCATCCTCCTTTTACTCTGAGAATGAACTTTTCCTTATTTGCATTAGTGATTACTATATTAATTCTTGGCAACAAATAGGGCTGTGAGAAACTTGCTCCGAGCAAATTAAAAAAAAAAAAGCATCAAAGAAAGAAAGTATTAAGTGCTAATAGAAGCCAGTTTGTGTGTCCTAACACTTACTTGTTTGGAGTAGGAAAGAAATCCCAAATTTGTGATTGTGCATTTGTTTACACTAATGTGTTATTGCTTCATCAGTCCACCATCCCCCTCCCTGATAAATGCCCCCATCTGTCTGTAGAGAGCTACCTAGCAAGGCTGGTAGCTTGTTGTTTTAGAAATTAGGATCGGGGCGAGGCGGGGGGGGGGGGGGGAAGCTTCTCTTCTGTTGCTTGTGCTCCAGGAGTGCAGTGATTCAAGGGGTTGTTAACTGCCCTCTGTAGTGCTCATTTAGGGGCTACAGCTGGTGCCTGCCCACAGCATTTAGATTTTGAGAGGATGAGTGTCCAGCCTGCTGGAGAATAAGATGCATTTGCCTTTCTGTGTGCTGGATATGATCTGTCCTTCAAGAGTGGGTAGTTTGAAGCCTAAAACAGTTGTACTTCTAGGTATGTGAGGGTAGCGCGTGTGAATTTTCTGTAAGAGACTCTGTAGCGTTTTTCTCCCATACAAAAAGTTACCTTACTCTTTTTTCTGAGTTTGGTTAAGTCTTTGAAGGGCCAGAGGGAATATTTTCCCCTGGATTCTGTTGGTTTTAAATTGGGCCAGAAGAGGAGGTAAATCAGTTTAAAGGTAACTTTACAGAAGAAGATTAAGAGAATATGAAGCCAGAATTGCTTGAAAAATAGAAATTAAGGGCTAGGTTTTGTCTTAGATGGCTTGTACAACTGTGTTGAGATTAACTGCACCCTTTTAGATATGTTAGTCTGACAGTGCTGGGAAATTAGCCCAGGCCTTCTGACTTCTGGTAGCTTTCCTGACTGCTGGACTACAAACTCGCATGACAGATTGCATCCAGCACAGTAGGCTGCAGAAAGTAGTTAATGGAAAATAGACTGCTTTGATGTTCACTTCTGGTGGGCTGATCCTCTGGTTTAAAGGCTAAACATCTATTGTCCTCAGTAGGAGTTTTCTTTATGAAAAACTTTCACAAAATCTGTAATTTCCCACTTTGTTTTCTGAGACTGTGGTTTGCTCTATTTCTACATTCAGTAGCCAGCAAATATTTTCAAGAGCGATTTGTAATTTTCGAGTCTCTAACTTCAGATGCCACAGACAGGACCTTATTTCTCAGAAATTGCTAAGGATCTGTCTCCTTCTGCTAAAGCAGATGTCTCTAAAGTATTTCCATTAGAGCACCAGAAACGAAGGCACCTAAACACACTGCCTACTTTCCTGAAAAATGAGGCTAAGCACTGCAGAGATGCACCTTAGAAAACAAGCTCGGCTAGAATTAAAATGGTGGGGGGAGGGTGAGGAGAGCGAGAGCAAATACAGTAACAGCCTATGATTAGAAATCTTAACAATGACAGTGAGTTCTGTTTAATTTCTAACTGCTTAAAAGCAGGCCTGGGGAAATGCTCTGCTTAGAAATGTCACGGAAAGTGCAGCTGGTCCACGGGCTTTCTCTTGAAAAGCAAAGGATCTTTCCCATTTTGCAGTAACACTGCCATTTACTGGGCCATACCACTAGCAATTTGCAACAATGGGAGGGAAAAAAGCTGCCATTTGACCTAGAATGCAATTTTCAACTAATTAATAAAGTGACCATTAGTGCCCGAGGGGATAATAACAGGAATAAGAACAAATTACTATGGGGTGCAAAGGAGGCTTGGGCATTGTATTGCAAATTTCTTATGGCACTATTCTTCTTTTTTTCCTCACTAATACTTTTAAAGTGCCCCCACTCAACACTTGCTCCTTGTAGGACCCTTGCAAACCACATAAGAATTAGCCCTTCAAAGATCAATCAGGATCTAATTGTTGTTAACAAAGTGCCACCTGGAGAGAAATGTTACAATATACCTTCATTACAAAGCATTCAATCTCTCTCACACTCACAAGTCCTGGCTACAGTACAGACAAAAAGAAGCGGTTGCTAGCATTAAGATCAGGCACCTGCAATTGCTTGCCCGTCTCTGCACAAATATGCTCCTAACATTGCATGAGCCTCGTTAGAACTGCTCTGTTTATGCTTCCTCACAGCAAATTTTGCTGGGGTCTCTCTATTTGCGGTGCTTTAACATATTACTGAAGCCCTCAGATTGATAGGGATGTTAGGCAAAGCAACTACACCATTTGCTGTGCTCATTCATAGGCTCCAGGATCTGCTCTTAGTAAGGACTATTCTGTATTTTATGACCCCTACTTTCCGTGTCCCAAAGGCAAATGTTCAGGAAGCTCACAGTGAAGTGTTTTCTAATGCCCTGGTTTCGTTTCTCTATCCTGTCAGAGATTTTACTTGTAAGTATGGCGTATTTGCTGTGGGTCCTGTCTGTGCTAGTACTTTGCAGCTTCAATGGTTAAAATTCAAGACAGGGCCCACATTGGTCAGTGTCTGCCATTTAATTCTTGGACATCTCTGTGGCTTCATGTCCACAGAAGTTGAAGTCGACTGATGTTACTGTTGTCTGTCCTGAAAATTTCCAGTGGACTGCTTTATAGCAAATTGAAAACTGCTGTCCACAGACTTGCTTTGCTCATGCCTTGTTTACAAAGTCAGGGAGTTGGCTTGACTGAAAGCTAACCTGCTTAAGGAACTAAAAATAAATACTAGGTTTTGATCAGTTACTCGATCTGTCTGCTGTGGCTGCACAAAAGCTAGTGCCAGCACAATGGAGGGGCAGAAACCGGTAGCTGGGAGCAGGTGAGGGAACACAGGGCCTTCCCTTTAGTGGAAGGACTTGCTCCATATTAAAGTGAACCCAGACTCTTCCCAAAAGCCTTTTGTAAAACTTTATTAAGCAGTGGGAGATACAGAATCATAGAACAGTCGAGGTTGGAAAAGATGTCCAAACATAATCTCATCCAACCTTTCATGGGAAAGGGAGCCTAGATAAGATTATCTGTCACCCTTTCCAATGATATCGTGAAAACCTCCAGTGATGACTCTACCACATCCCTGGGGAGGTTGTTGTGAATGATTTTTCTCACTGCAAAGGATTTATTTTTTATATCAGGATGAAAGCTCTCCCAGAGCAACTTGTAACCATTGCCCGTTGTCTTCTCCATGTGGCTCCTTATGAATATAGAGCCTCTGTCCTCTTTGTAGCTGTCCTTTTATAGTAGTAGAATACTGTGGTGAGGTCCCCTCTGAGCCTTCTCTTCTCCAGAGAGAAAAGACCTTAATCCTGTGAGGTCTTTTCTCACGGGACAGGTTCTCCAGCCCTTTGATCATCTTTGTGGCCTTCTTTTGCACAGGATGTCCGTGCCTTTCTTGAATTACGGGGACCAGAGCTGGACGCAGTACTCCACATGTGGCCTGACAAGCACTGAGTAGAGTGGGATCATCATGCCTCTGTCTCTGATAGTAATGCCTCTGCCAATGCAGCCCGGGGTATAATTTGGTTTTGTTGCTGCAGCAGCACACTGCTGACTTATGTTCAGCTTGTTGTCTACCAGGACCCCAGGTCCCTTTCAGAAAGGCTGCTCCCCAGCCATAGAAATCCTGGACTGTGCTGGGCTCTTCGGTTATGTCATCCCAGGTGCAGGACTTTGCTCTTGTCTCTGTTAAACTTCATGCTATTCTTGCTAGCCCAGTCTTCCAGCCTATCCAGGTCTTTCTGTAAGATGGCTCTCCCTTCTGACGTGTCCATCTCACCACCCAGTTTAATGTCATCAGCAATATAGATTAACCTTTGGCAAGTGGGTGCCTTACATTATGAATAGTGGCTGCAGTGAATCAGAATGAAGGCAGTGAACAGGAGAAAGGAATAACCTTTATTTTAATAAACATAGAATCATAGAATAGTTTGGGTTGGAGGGGACCTTTAAAGGTCGTCTAGAATCATAGAACCATTACGGTTGGAAGAGACTTTTTAGATCATCTAGTCCAATGCCCCTGCAATGAGCAGGGACATCTTCAACTAGATCGGGTTGCTCAGAGCCCCGTCCAACCTGACCTTGAATGTTTCCAGGGATGGGGCATCTTCCACCTCTCTGGGCAACCTGTGCCAGTGTTTCACCACCCTCATGGTGAAAATTTTTTTCCTTATATCTAGTCTAAATCTTCCCTCTTTTAGTTAAGCTGTAACGCTTTGTCCTGTCACAACAGGCCCTGATGAAAAGTTTGTCCTGTAGGCCCCCTTTAAGAACTGAATGGCTACAATAAAGTCTCCCCAGAGCCTTCTTTTCTCCACTCTGAACAACCCCAGTTCTCTCAGCCTGTCCTCATAGGAGAGGTGCCCTCTGGACCTGCTCCAACAGGTTCATGTCTTTTCTGTGCTGAGGGCTCAGACTCCAGGTAGGGTCTCACCAGAGAGGAGCAGAGGGACAGAATCACCTCCCTCGACCTGCTGGCCACACTTCTTTTGATGCAGACTGGGATACGGTTGGCTTTATGGGTGTGAGCACACGTTGTTGGCTCATGTCCAGCTTTTCATCCAGCAGTACCCGCAAGTCCTCCTCGACAGGGCTGCTTTCAATCCCTTCATCCCCCATCCTGTATTGGTACTGGGGGTTGCCCCAACCCAGGTGCAGAACCCTGTACTTGGCCTTATTGAACCTCATGAGGTTCACATGGCCCCATTTCTTGAGCCTGTCCACATCCCTCCCATTCCTCAGGCATGTCAACCACCCCACGCAGCTTGGTGTCATCTGCAAACTTGCTGAGGGTACACTCAGTCACACTCTCTGTGTCATTGATGAAGATATTGAATAGTGCTGGTCCCAAAACGTGAAGATGCTTCTTGTTCTGGGAATGAGGAAGTTGGAAAGTGAAGGAGAGGTGGAAGCAATCATCTCCTCTCTTCCTGTTTCTTGCTCAGGTTAGCCAGCTGTCCAAGCCCTTATCCATACTGCTTCAGAGAACTGAGGGAATTACTGGAAGGGGGTGCTCAGGTACGTTGGCCAGATTGATTCTTTGATGGATGTACGTGGAGGCAGGAATGTTCTGAAGATCTAAACAATGTTAACAACCTTAGGCTGCCAATTTTACTAGAGAGATTATCTCTGTCCAGACCCTGTCTCATACAGTTATATACATGGGGGGAAATGGCACGCTCCGTGCCTGTTTTGTTGGATAACTAATCCAGATGTCCTATTTGCCTCATATTTTAGAACATACATAGTGCAAATAAAGATACAGAAGATACTTTTTCTGATAAAGAGCATATTATACAAAACCAGGCCAATCCTTCTGGATCCTAAAAGTCTTCATTTGTTAAATGTCATTCCAAATGGCAGATACTGGTCGTATGTGCTCACCCTGCAGTAAACAGTCAGCGTTATTGCTGCAATTAAAAGACATGCTTTGGATTTTTCATTTTGACTTTGTGTATCTTTGACCATCTTAAATTTCCATGTAAGAACCACGTTGATCAATAAAGGATCCATGCTGCTTTAACCTCGGTGAAGATTTGTCAAAGAACTAAGTATCATTGGTGTAATGGGGATGGTGAAGCTGCACCAAACTAGTAAGTATGCACAAGCATTACTCATGTGTGGTGGAGGAAAGGAAAAGAAACATCCCCTATGACTGGAAAAGCGTCCCCCAAATGACACTGAAGAAGGTGAGCTTCTGACAGGACAGTCCCAGACTTCCAGGGTGCCTTGCAGATAGGCTAAAAGTCATTGATTGCATAAAGCAGCCCAGAGCATAAAAATGGGCACATCTCAGCAGCCTGGCATCCTTGTGCTTGAAATGAATCAGAAATGGTTCAGCTACTCAGTCTTTTCAGGTTAAAAGCATTCTTAAATGTTTTTACTAGAGTTACACTGAGTGTCTCTGGAGGTCAGCAACAAGAGCGCGTGCTTGGGATGCCTTGCTTGCGATTTCTTGCATAAGCAGAAATCTGTAGTTTGTGTGTGATTGTCTGTTTGGTTGTTGGCATACATGCTTCATTAGGGAGTTCTCATTGAACACATGTTTTCAGAGTTGATGAGCATCTAACTTGGTCTCCCGTAAGAGGATTCTGTCTAATCAGTAGGATATGGGACAGAGTTAGAAAACCTGATTAATTCCTCTGCTCCTTCCTAGACCTGTCATTTACTTACTCTATGACCTTGGTCAAGACATACCAACATCTTGTGCTACCCATTGTCGTCTGCTGGAGCACAGCCCGCTATCTCTAGAGTTCTCTATGAAGCTTAAATCCATTGGGCACTGATTGCTGTAGCGGATGGCCACTAAATGTGTGGAATATTACCCCTAATAACTCTGTAACGCTGGGGCGAGATACCGAGGTGTGCAAAACTAGAAGACACTTGAAAATATGGGCAATTGACTCCCTGTGCTGCTTTTTTTTTAAAGAGGGCTGATGATATTCACCTTTCAGAGAGATTATAGCTGGAGGAACGGCAGGAGATCTTTATGTGAGTGGGCTATAGGACTGCATAGTATCTGGGTAAAGCTTCAGAGAAGAAACTCTGTTAATAAATAGGGGGGTGTACACAGGGTTATCCAAACTGCAAATCTCTGATCAAATCTGTGCTCACCAAAGAAAGGCACAAGGAACAGGGTTGTGAGGGTTTGCCATCCCCAAAACAGCTTGGCAGTCCCCCAGGACTGTAGACTGGCTTCACTGGAGGGTCTGTTCTTCTGCTCACACAAGAGATGGATGTACATACAAGTCCCATTAGCATTGGAGGGAGGTGCCTGCTAAACTTTCCCACGCGTTAGCAGAGGAAAAGACTTCTAAAGGTATCTCACGAGGTAACAGAAGGTTGTTGCTGCGCATGTTGCATTTCTTTAATATCTGCCTGCGATACAGCTGTACGCTTACATCATTTGGATGTATCTACTTGACATCTTGCTGTCTGTCACAAAGAGGCATTTTGGAGCCGGCCAGCGTGCTTTCCCATTATCCTCAATGCCAAGTCTATAAATATACAACTTGTGTGTAACCTGTTTGCATACTGATTCCCTGTGTCTCCGATCAATCTGTTGTTGATTTCCAAGGACTATAGTCTCCTTTGATTCCTAGTTGTTATTGAATGCTCATCAGCAGGGATATATGCTTGATTATTATTTTTTTTATTTCTGGCTGTTTTTCTGTCTTTGGTAGCAACCATTAAAGTTTATTTGTGGGCTGAGGAAAGTTATACCCTTTGTGACAATGTGTTGTGGGGGTTTATTTAATCCTGTGGGGTATTTGGGTGCATTCTGTTGGAGGAGGGATGGAAGGAGTAAAAGAAAAAGCTGTAGAAATCAGTGGAACTGGAGATCTAGGGTCCTAGAAGGTGGCAATCTGTTAATTAGTGTTCTTGGGAAAACCCGCCTGTGATGAAAATAAAGCCCCATCGTTAAAACCCACTGCATTTTCCTTTTCTGCCCCTGAATGTTGTTAACAATGTTGCACTCTGGTTAAGTAAAAATCTAAAACTGCAGTGAAGTGTTAGTAATCGGTTCCTGAGCAGATTCCCTAATGCTATTCACTTTTCCCTGCTAATCTTCCTGTGTGAGTTATAACAATGCAGCACCAAATGAGAAGGAAATGTCAGGTTATGTTTCAGGGCCAGCCTCCTGCCCACCCTCCATCTGTGCTGATGTCAGTGCTTATTGGAACATATGCTGCCTGTTGCTCACTGACCATCTGTTAGCTGAGCTGATGAAGTGTTCCCGTTGCTGGGACAACCCGGCCCTTGATTGCCAGTGGCACCGCAAACATTTTCCGCTCAGGTTTCACTTTTATCTGTGCTCTGGAATGGCAGCCCCGCTGCGGTACAGGGGTTGCCCCATCCCTGCCTTTTCCCTCGACTTGCTGGGGGAGTGCAGTCAAAATTCAAGTTACAAGTTTTAGGGCAAATGTGAAAGGCTGCAGCAGAGCTAACATGCCCCTGATAAACTGTTGGCATTACAGGCTGGGATGTAAGGGCAGGCACGCTTTCCCATGGGAGCCCAGGGTTGGGGGAGGATGTTTGGTGGTGGTTAGAAGGTTTGTGTGGTAAGAAGAAACTGTGACTGGCAGAGCACAGAAAAACCTATAGCCCCGAAGCTATAGCAAAGCTACGGAGGGATTTTTAGAGCCAAGCGAAAGGCAAGAGATGGGCAACTTTTCTCTTGGTTAAGAGTCACTGGTTCTGTAATTGCTGTGCGTTGTAGCTGTGCCTGACAGCCAAATCTTTCAGGCACAACTGAATCCAAATTTACATTTACATTCCTTTACGGTGCAGACCTCTGTTTGTGGAGTGAAAGCCACGTTAAGCCGTAGCAGTGATAATAAAACCGTTTGCCCTCACGCAGCCTTTTTGCAGCTCTGTCTGGTGAGCTTTCCCCCGCTCTTAAAAATGTCTACAAACCTTAATCAATCCTCATGACAAGGCTGTGGGGCTGGCAGGTGGTATTCCCATTTTAAAGAGGGAGAAGCAAAGTGTGAGAGCTGGCACCAGAAGTGCGGCATGCCCACCTCCCAGCCCTCGCCTGCTGAGATCACCAGACCATATTGCCCTTCATTACACACCAAGAGCCCCAGCTCAGCCCTGGTGCCAACGGGAGCTGCATACCAGACACGAGGGCCAAGTAGGCTGCGTCCTGTAGTTCTTTCTATGTTATATGTGAAGGGAAAAGAGCAGCGTCTGATAAATGAACTTTGTTGGTGAATCTGACCATGATAACAAAGGTAAAAAGGAATGGCCTTTAGGATGTGGAAAGTCTAGGTGTTCGACAGTGTTAAACACTCGGAAGCTGTGAAATGTCTTGGCCTCTTGTTTGCTGTTTTGGTATTCCTCGGTGTTTTCCCTGCTGACCGTGGGGTTTTGGTCCCTGGATGACAGCAGTCACCTCCAGGATCTGTCAGCCCCAGCCTCGGGGACAAAGACTTTCCCATCGTCCTTCCATTCCTCTCCTTTCCCTTCTGTCCAGCGTTGCCTCTCTCCTGTTTTCCCAAAATATTTTCTGAGATATGTTATCCCTTTGCAGTCCCTACATAGCAAAAGTGAACTTTTTAGCCTTTCTGTCCTCCAAACTATCCTTTCTGTCTGCTACCACAGTCCTCTGTCAAAGGTACCTGTAGCCTGGCCGATCAGTTGTACTCTGGCTGGCCTTTCTGCCAGCTCCCCTCGCTTCTCGTGTTTCTAAAGTCCTCTTTTCTTCTGTTCCTAGCACAAAATTCCCCTTGCCATTTTTTCATGCATCCTGTCAGATATCTGTACCATCTTTTCATAAGCCTAAGCTCTTCAGAAAAAGGGCTATTTATTTTTCACCCTGTACATCAATTATTGTTTTAATTAAATGACTGAATAGTACAATAATGCTGTGTGCTCAGAGACTACATGATGTGTGTGGTACAGCAGGATAAGATATGATACATACTGACATAATTCTAGGTGTTAATAATAATGTGCAGCTTCAGCATATGTTGCTATTTCAGGATGTTCTGGCACAACAGCCTGGTTTTATTCACCCCGGGGACGAGTTCACGAACAAATTACCGCAAGGCCAGCAAGGGTGGGGATTTACATTGCCTCATCTGCTTTGTGGTGAGTGCCTGAGTGTTGGGTCTTATTCCGTGGCGCGTGTGAGGTAGTGCTCTGCGCTTTTTTTGAGTGGCAAGCTGGGTCTCTTACCTTGCCTTTGTTGTGGTTATGATAAAAGCATTTATCTGCAGTTTATCACAATTACCGCAATGGAGCCTCAGCACTCTAAATTTATACCCTCTCTTGTGGCAACTCGTGTGGTGCCGGTCTGTTTTCAAATCCACTTTGGTGTCCTTATTTGTTGCCAGAATGGTGCAAATGTGCCAGGACATAGATGAAAATTGGGCCAAACTTTTCTCCCCTCCAAGAATGTCATAGAGCTTGGGGGTTTTGCTGGCTTTACACGCCTGGACTGCTATGCATTTTGAATCAAAACAATGCAGAATTTAACACTTTGCTTTAAGATTTGACAACTTGATTTTCCCTCAGTCAAAAAACATGAAGGAGAACTGGTAGCATGAGCCACCATCTGCCCAGCCTCCAGCAGGATTTGCAGCTCCGAACTGAAAGTACTGTTTTCACGCAGAACAGGACTGCATGTTTTGTTCAGTTTTTAGGCTCAGATTAAATGGTTGCACTGGTTTCTACATGTGGCTGAGAAGATAGATTACAGCGTGGCTTTACTGAGTGGTATTTGAACAGTGAGAATGGTAAATTAAAGAGTTTCGAAGCTTTGAGATGCCACTAACAAGGTGAGGTGAGGCATATGTGTGTACTTAACCAGAAATTTGTAATGTCTGCACGTTTCTAGGAGAGCGTAACAACTAAGGTCATGTTGAAATTACAGATAGCGATGCCCTTGCTGCCTTCAAGGGTAGCAGTTATTGTTGTCATCTTAAGTGGTGGTGGAGGTCCCTGGTGCTGTGTCTGCCTGCAGCAGACACAGCTTGTTTTATTGCAAGCACACGTGCAGGTTTCTGAGATGGTCACACATAGCCTTGGCTTGCAAAAAGCAAAGGGGCGGATATAAATTGCCTGTTTGATGTTGCTTAGACATGGGTATCAGAACCAGTTACAGAAGCACTGTTGGGCTGCTGAGGAAATTCCGCAGCCGGTCGATGTCTGTTGACACCATTAGAGAAATACTGATTTTTAGCAGCCAAGAACCTGATCTCTGCTGTGGCTGGAGCGTTCAGCATTCAGAGATCTGCTCAATCACAGCTTTAACACATTTCCTGAGTCAAGAGGGTTGGATCCTGTAAGAACAAGAAATAGTTGCTTCCACTACTGTACTCTAAGGTTTGCAAAATGGGGCCGTTGAGTGTGCTTTTGTGAAAAAATCCCATCCTCGCCGCAGCGCGGGGGGCAGGCTGCCACTAACATCAGTTGCGCGAGGATTTGCTCTGCACTGCCTGGGTTCTGGAGATCGCTCTCCGCACAAATTAATTAAAAGATGCCTTAGGTAGGTGTCCAGCCGGCACAGAAGGAACCCAGCTCTGTTACTAGTCTGCAATCCCCAGTTTTCCAGCTGTCACTATGTAATATGGTCTCCCCCTCACGTAATTCCTTCCTGTAGTCCAATAGAAGTCCTTTAAAGAAGAAAAAAAGAAAGAGGAACAACAAGCAAGTAATCCTGTCATACGATCTGCCCCAGTAGTTTGGGGCCTGTTTCTCTTTCAGGGGCTGTGAGCATGCTTTGAGGTGCACAATAGAGATGCCTTCTCCATTGACTGGGGAGCTCAATGAGCCAAACTGGGCAGCAGCCCCGGTAACAGCAGCAGCAGCAGCAGTGGTGCAGCACGGTAATGGGCCCAACTGTTAACTGATTTAACACTTTGCCAGCTGCAGTCCCTGAGCTGAGAGAGGAGCGGCGGGCCTTTGAATATTACCTTTCAGCCAATTAGACATATGTCACTTTCATAAAACCTTTCGTGCGCGTGGCCGTTGAGGGGAGGATCTGCTGGGGAGAAGGAGGGAGCTGCGTTACCTGCCTCCCTCCCGGACGCACCGTCCCTCCCTCCAGTAGGAATTTCTTATCGTTTCTGGTATTATTTTCAGCGCTGATGCAAGTGCCCAGAGAGAGGAAGGAGAGAAAGAGAATGACTCCCAGAGCTCCAGGCATTTTTCAGACAGTCTTATAGGCTGCCTGGGATAGGAGGCTGTTACAGCAAAGGTGGGTTTGGGTCATTAGATTGAAATGAGACCCCTTTCATCACCTGAACACCGAGAAGGTTAACACCATCATCTGAACTGGCATGAGTGTTTTTTCACACACAAAACCCCCTGATCTCAAAGAAACTTTGGATTCCGGTGAAGTAAATGAGCATGCAGATGCCAGAGGGACTGGTGCTGAATGGAAAAGTTTTGGCCCAACAATCAATTTCACAAAAAAGTACAAGGAAAATTGTTGCTAGTGAGCTGCAGCTCAGGGCGAAGTGTTTTTTTTATAGCAATGTGAAAAATGGAGGCATCCTGGGGTAGGGGGCTGATGGACAGAAAAACATTTATTTTAAAATCCTGTCTGAAGGCTTTCAAGCTGGCACTTGCTGCCGACACCGTTGATGAGCAGAAATAAGTGATCAGAGCTGTGTGAAGTCTGCTTGTTTTTCCCACCGGAGGTGAGAGACCTGCACAGGTTTTGCACACTATCAGATATGGACAACAGACTGTGTGTGCTGTGAGAGGAAAGAGGGAAATGGGTAATGGTTGTCACTTCCGTAGCTTGGGGAGAGGAGTGCTGAAGCTACATTAGTCAGCCACGAGGGCAAAATGGTCTATGAATATGCCCGATGGATTTATTCAGTTTTGGCTTTCACAAGTTTATTCTGGGTTTTCCTTCTCAGTCCCTTCAGCTGTCTTCCCAATAGAATGTTCTCTGATTTAGACTTTGGGTGCTGGGTAATTGGGAAGTCATGCTTGTCAAGGGCAGAGGCAAGATATTTTGGGGTGAGGAATCACGTTGGATCTAGATGTGCAGGAGTAGCCTTCAGGTATTCAGTCCTTTTGACACCTGAAGAAAGGCTAGAGTTTAGTTTTTGAAAAAGAAACTCTCTTTTCCAAAAACTCTTCCCTTGCAGTGTTTTGACCAGCTCCAGGCGGTGATGACAGGATTATGAAGTGGTAATATATAAGCTGAAATGAGATGCCATTTAGAAGATCCCAGGATTGTAGTCAGATAAATACTTTAAGCCAACATAAGTTGTCAGTGTTGATAAAAGCAGTAGTTCCACACTTCCTCTGCTTGTGGCTGCTTGTTCTCACCCTTGTATTATTCTCTTCCTTTTACCACGCTTTTCTTTTTGCAGCCTAATGGTGAACTGGAGCAGATTCAGCTGGAAATAACCTTCTCAGATTACTTCAGAGTTTGGGGTGGGAGGATGGAGGGAACATAGGTGGATCCATTTTTCCCAGTCAAGTTCACTGCAGGACTACACAAATCCTTGTGTCAGTAGATAGCACGTGTACCACCAAGAACAGAACTGAGCACCCAGGCCAGAAAAAGAGCAGGAGCACTTTTTTTTTTTTTTTTTTCTGTTAGCACTAGCTTATTGTCTGTTTTCCCATTTGGTAAATTTGACCATTTTTAGCAGCTGGATCATCTTCCAAAAGAAGCCACTTGAGGAGATCTTACAAAGTAAAGTGAGTGTCTTGTCCAGCCAACAGCTGGTGAAGGCAAGGTCATTCATTCCTCTTGCTGATGGTTCCTGTGGTCAAAATTCTTACAAAGTTCCTTGCAGGTGTTTCTACCTCTAGACTCTGGATGTGGTAGCTTTCTCAGTGGCGTAGTTCAGTGCTGCTAAGCGTGTTTTTGATGATGATCCTCAACTTTGATTATATAGTTTGTGAGTAAAAAAGAGACTCTGAACACAAGTAGGGAATTTTCCCTCTATGGAAGCATGTCATATATTTATTTCACAGGTCTTGTATAACACTACGCTTCTTGAACATGGTATTGCAGATAACACAATTATTCTCTTTTTCACCTTCCTCTGCCAAATTTACTGGAGTGATCTTGCAAACTCTGATCTTTTCCACCATCAGTCACTTAGTTGGTATGGCTTGGAACTTGCATATCTTTGTGCATTTGAATCCATTACTAATGCATAAACATTCATCAATTTGGCAGGAATGGACATTACACATCTGTAATTCATAAGCTTCAAGACAGTTTTGGGTGATGATGATTCAGGCATCCACTGAATGTCCAAATTCCCTTTGGCATCAGTTGTCCAGCCATAACTTGTTGGATCCAGCAGAGTGGGTTCACATTGCAGGAATCATCTCCAAATTCCTGCTTAATAGTTTGCATGCAGTTCATGCTGGAATAAGCAATCTTTGCATGGGGGAAGCTGGCTGGAGTCGATTTCATCCCTTTTGGCAGAGAAGGGTTGATAATGGCATCAGTTGTTGCACTTTTAGGGACAAACAGATGGCATGTGAATTCTTGTGATTTCTGAAAGAAGCCTGATGAAAGCTCCCAGGGTTGTCCAAACACTGAAAAGTTATATTGATAATGGCATTTTCTTTGCATGAGTTATAGGGCTCCCAGTTTTCCTTTGTCTGAAAAAAAACACTAACAGCATTGCATCCCAAAAAGACATGCAGGCCAATCAGTACTCCCCATGCGTCAGTCCCGGGGGAGCACACTATTATATTACTGTCAGTGAGCGATGTTTTGTGTCTGTTTTCTGGCTTTCTAATGGATTAGACAAGATCTGTATTACTGCTGGATTTTACCCATCATTTGAGCATGCAGTATGACACACATCTTTTTTCTTCAATGGTACTCTGAGAAGTTCTGTTTTCTTGGGGCGGTCTCTTGTTAGGAAGAAAGAGAGGATCATAGTTGAATTGAGATGCGGTATGCTTTACCTTTGTGATTTACACATACACACACCCCATCTTTTAAGGAAGAATTTGATGCAGTTTGACTTGCTGATGGGACAAGAGAAAAATTTGTCTCTTATTTGGATTTCACAGCCTGCAGTTGTGTCCTTGAAATAAATGCTGGTAGTGGATCCTTTTGGATTTCTCACCACCTTTTGTTGTTATTGTCTGGTAAATGTTTAACAATGTATTAACTTTATGACTTTCTGCACCTTTGCATAGTTCAAATGAGCAGAGATGCCTTGTTAACACCACTCAGCCTTTGGACAAGTCTTTGTTAATAACACAGACAGATGGGATAGTGATGGTTTCAGGGGGGGCTTTGGTGGATCGTTTTTTTTTTCCCCCCATCTGACTAAATAAACTAAGTCTTAGTCAAAGAGGTTTATCCGTTGCTCTGTTCTTGCTGATGGGCTTAAGTCTTCCTTCTATCCTGTTAGCATTGTATGAGGAAGCCATGTGCGTTTGACTTAATTCAGTTCCGAGGGCTGAAAAGGCCACAGCTCACTCTCACTGCATACTTTGATGTCTGCTGTCCTCTGTAAAACTGCTCTGCACAGCACCGTTTGGATGCCTATTGATTTTTACTTGGTTGCTTTCAGCTCTGTGTTCAACACTAAATTATCTTTGGCAAGCATATCCATCAACAAGTTGTCTGGATACGTGATCTGTTTCCCTTTGTCACCCTGGCTGATACATACCTAGTGTCTCCTTCAAACCTGGTCTTTCAGGCTCCAGAAGTTTTGTTTCTCAGTTGAAATATTATTTATTGGTTTACATGTTTTCTTTTTTGATAGAATCACTATTGCATTGAGCTAGAAGTTGCTATCATACCTGGGTTAACAAAGACTATCATAAATGCAAAGATCACTCGGTGTACAAAGGGTTTCTTTCCTGAAGAATATTCAGAATTTGGATTATCCATCTGGTATTCTTCAGCTTTGTTATTTTGGCTGCCTTTTCTTTAACGTACAAATGGCAACATCACCAGTAATTAATGAATGCTTGCACCCACAGTTTCTCTATTGAAAATGTAAAGGTTCCTGGTTCTTTGCAACATTCAGCATATGGTGTATTACATTTTACAGGTGGTTACTAGTCCTTCGTCTTTTCAAGTATTTGGGGGGAGGTGTTTTGGGAGCTGGGTTTTTTAAGTTTTGGGCTTTTTTCTGGTGAAAGACACATTCGTATTCCTTGGATCCTGTTTGTTTTCCTAGAAGTTTCTCCCTTCTCAGTCATTGTTGCCTTACTGCTTTGATCCAATGACATCCCAAAAGACCTATTTTTGGCCATGGTTATTCATACTTCTCATAATCCTGAATCTGTGGTGCTTCATTTTTGTTCAAGCATTTGGCAACATCCTGAAACAGAATCTGGTTGCAGACTTAGCCAGCTTTCAGAAGAGTATTTGCAAATGCATTCTCAGATGTGCCTTTAGATTAGAGCTTGGTCTTGTGAAATTGTATGAAGTGTGTGCATTTTCTGTACTGTTTCAAAGATGTTCGCTCCTTCTCCCTTTACTGCTTACTTTCATTGGTGTGCCACTAATATTTCAAATCTGCAATAAAAGAGGCGTGTGTCAGAGGCAGAAGCAAAGTTCACCATCATGTAAACAGAAACAGAATGAGTATATGTATAATAAAACCTGATATTGTGGCATTCAGTTTTCATTTGGTGACCATCTTGGAAAAGCTAATCATATTGACAGTTGTAATTTGTCATCAAAATGCTAAACCACATAGATAAGTTCTACAACAACAGCCAAACCATAGAGATAATGAAAACTCTGCTGATTCATTCAGATAAATCCATCCTCGCTCAAAATTTGCCCCTTCAAATGGTACTAATTAAATACCCAGAATCATTGATTAAGAAGAAAAGTGCTGTTATCTCCACTTTAGCAAGCACTTGAACAGTAATAGGAGGAGGAAGGCAGATATTCTTTACACTATCCCTGACTTTCCTTAACCAAGCAGAGGGTGTGAAATTTTAGCAAAAGGGCAGAATTCAGCAGCCGGCTAAGATACAACAGCAAAATAATGCAAAGATCGGTTCCTCAGAACAAATTGCTTTCATTCAATGCTTTGTGTTATTCAACTCACATAAATTTCTGATATTACTAATAT